>NC_136065.1:1097031997-1099969497 GCF_964261635.1 Lissotriton helveticus
ACGAGATATCGGATGTCTCTATATTGAAAGTGAGCCTGTCATGCGCCTTTTTCCCCATATTATAAAATTAAGCCTATTTACTCCTGTGTCCTAGCCCTTTGATTCTTACGTTTCTTCTCCCCTTCTACGATTGTACGGCCTCTGCTCTGTGCTGACTGATTCTGTAATGTTTGTCTTGAGACCTTTGCTTGCTTTGCACATTGCGGCCGGCCGGCTTGGTTGTAGGCCTTGACTTGTCTCTCCTTTTGATGTTAATAAAGGCTTTCAAAAAAATATATATATAAAGTACTGGTGCAGGTGCTCCCTTAAAGGAATACACATTTAATAAATAATATTCTGACTAATCCAGCAAAACCTGAGACTGAAAGCAATCTCCAGACCAGCTACTCTCCAATACCGGTTCTACTGAGTGCTTGTCTTTGGGCAGGACGCAGTTTGTATGTGGGACCTACCCAACATGGTTGCTGTAGGTATCATAGGATATGTAGCCCCTTTGTAACAGTTGGTGTAGAGCTCCTTAAAATGTATTCTTGTGCCTTAATCGTAATTGATAATGGTGGCAAGCCCACCACAATCTTTGCGGCACAATATGCGCTCTGCCAAGGTGTCTTGCTAATCTTGTATTCCTAGGGCCAGTACGTGTAGCCCCTGGAAAATGGGCATCTCGTATAGCACCCTTGTCTCTAATGCCACATGTTGCTCCTTTCATGGAGATGGCACAAGATATTAATGTTTTCATTGTGATGACAGTGGCGGTGATCTGCCAGTGTATAACACCTTTCTACGCCAGTACTGGCAGTAGCCACAGGAACTTCATCCCTTTCAAGGCAACGGATGGCTTTAAAGGCAAACTTAATGCAAAAGGCCACCGCCTCAGTAGCCGACCCTCCTGTCCTTTCAGGGTTGAAGTTATGTTATGTTATGTTATAAATACTTATATAGCGCTCAGCTGCCCCATCGAAGAGGCGTCCCTGCGCTTACAGCAGCAACAAGAAAAGCATACTACAGGGAGACCCAGTAAGACATATTCCCATGAGATATTATTTTTTTAAGGGAAAGAGATGGGTCTTAATTGCCTTCCTGAAGGTCAGCAGGTCATCTCGTTCTCGTATGTGGGTTGGTAATGAATTCCACAATTTTGCTGCCAGATAGCAGAAGGAGCGACCACCCGCTCTGCAGCGTTTTATCCGAGGCACCGTGACCAAGTGCTGCCCCGTAGAGCGTAGTGCACGAGAGGGGACGTATGGAATCAGCAGGTTATCAAGCATTTTAGGCGTGGCCAATTTCAGAATTTAAAGGACAGGCAGAGCGCTTTAACTGAATCCTTTGTGCCATAGGGAGCCAGTGGAGCCTCCAGATGGTATTGGCAGCAGAGCAGAACTGTGGAAGGCCAACTAAGGCCCTGGCAGCTGCGTTCTGGATACGCTGCATCCGAATGATCTCTGCTTGATTAGCCCCTAAAAGCAGAGAGCTAGCGTAGTCCAAACGAGAGAGGATAGTAGGCTGAATTATCAGCTGTCGAGTGGATGCGTCAAAGAATTTAAAGATAGGTTTAATAAATACCTTGTAGAATGTCGAAACAAGTGGCAGCGTTTTTTTTTGTGTGGTAGCGGAAACTAAGGGAGGAGTCTATCCACACCCCCAAGTTTTTAACCTCATTTCTAGGTTCGGGAGCCTTACCTAAAGCAGAAGGCCACCACTGGTCACCCCATAAATCAGTGATCTTACAGACTATCAAGACTTCAGTTTTTTTGCATTCAATTGCAAATAATTTGATGTCATCCAGTCTGCCACGGCAGCAAGTCCGTTTTTAAACTTGGAAACGTTCAAACTCGAGCCATCCGAGAGAGCAGCCACCAACTGCGTGTTGTCCGCATATGAGACCATGGTGAGGCCCCATTTTCTGGCGACAGCAGCTAGTGGCCGAACATAGAGATTGAACAAAGTGGGGCTCAAAGCTGAGCCCTGAGGAACGCCCTGTTCAATCGGATGAGCTTGGGATAGGAACGGGGGACTGGACACGCAAAAGGATCTTCCTGTCAGAAAGGACCTGAACCAATCAAGGGCCAGATCTGAGATCCCTACCTCCTCCAGTCGACGGAGCAGAACCTCATGCGAGACCGTGTCAAAGGCGGCACTGAGATCTAATAAAATCAGCTCCGCCGTTTGACCAGAGTCATGAATGGTCCGCAGGTGTTCCGCCATAGCAAGGAGAGCAGTCTCTGTGCTATGGCCGGCGCAGAAGCCATGTTGAGTTTCATCTAGTATGTTGTTAGAGAGGAAAAAGTTGGTACGTATGCTATTAACATGGGCTTCGGCAGCCTTTGACATCCAGGGGAGGAGAGAAATGGGTCTATAATTCTCGGGCTTCGTTGAATACAGGGTGGGCTTTTTAAGGATAGGGGAAACCCAAGCCTGTTTCCACTTGGCAGGCACAGTGGCAGATGAAAAAGAGGTATTGATTAGCTGGCGCAGAGGTGACAGACAGAGCGAGGAGGATTCTCTGAACTGAGCTGGCTTAAGCGGATCGGCTGGGGAGCCAGATTTGATTTTCATGAGCAGTTTACTAAGTTCTTCGGAGGAGATCTCTGGAATGATATTAAGGCACGAGACCGGCCTGGGGCTGGAGGAAGTATGTGTGCCAAAAGTGTTCACAGGAGGGAAAAACTGATAGATTGCTCTTACTTTCTCCAAGAAGAAGGAGGCTAAATCCTCACAATGGAGTTCTGAAGTGGTTATCGGTACCTTTTTTAGCACTGAGGTCTTTAAGGACTTTAAATATAAATTTGGCAGGGTTGGAGCTAAGTCTAATCTCGTTGGCATAATAAGCTGCTCGTGTCTTGCAGATAGCCCTATGATATGCCTTTAATTCGGCCAAGTACAATACTTTTTTTCCCGGGATTTAATCTTTTCTCCAATCCCTTTCATTTCTTTTACATGCTTTCCTCAATAGTTTCAGGGTATCGTTGTACCAGGGGCTAGATTCTTGGTCGCGTCCTTTAATCCAGGTTGCCGGAATTAGGGAGTCGAGTGCCTTGGTGATCCAAGCACAGAACATATCGTAATCTGCCTCAACATTATAGAAAGGACCTGGAGGATCCTCTCTAAGGAGATGGTGGAAGTCCTCAAGTTTGAGTTTTCGCCAAGGACGTTTATATGCCGCCCGTTGGGTGTTCTTATGTAGTTGCTCCGATATAGGGAGGGTCAGTTCGACCATCGAATGTTCAGACCAGGCCATCGGGATAGGGGTCATTACTGTAGCAGTCTCTATGTTCGTAAATATGGGATCTAGCAGGTGGCCTCCTACATGAGTGGGGCTAGTGACCTTTTGATGGAGTTGAAATGCAGCTAGATCAGCCAACAGGCTGATGATAGTCTGGTCCTGTACGAGGTCAAAATGGAGATTTAAATCACCAAAGATGCTAAAGTTGGCAGTTCCTATAGCAAGTTAACCAACTGTCTCTAAGAGAGCGTTTTTAAAGTCAGTCGCCTGTCCTGGAGGTCTATAGATCAGTAGCCCAGAAAGAGTAAGATGGGGGCTCACGGAGATGCAAAAACGAGCACTTTCGCAGCCCTCTATATTCATCTTGTTGAAGAGACAGGAATAGCAGGATGTGGTGATAACAGCAATGCCTCCTCCCCTGGTTTCTCGATTGATCATATAGATAGAGTAGTCAGGGGGGAGAGCCAAATTAGGCTCGGCTACCACATCCTCATTAAGCCATGAGTCAAAAAGAATATGTCTGGGCTTTCATCTCTTATGAGGTCGTAAATTTCAGCGTGGTGCTTGACTAGAGATCTTACATTCAGCTGTATAATTTTAAGCCGACGTTGGGGAGGTGTGACAAAGAAGGTAGGCAGGGGCAAGGGTTTGGCAAGTGAGAACCTGCCACACGAGCATCTAGTAGGGCCACTCAGCGGGTG
This sequence comes from Lissotriton helveticus, assembly GCF_964261635.1. Taxonomy (NCBI): domain Eukaryota; kingdom Metazoa; phylum Chordata; class Amphibia; order Caudata; family Salamandridae; genus Lissotriton; species Lissotriton helveticus. The sequence goes on from NC_136065.1 coordinate 1,097,035,922, forward strand.
TAATGGGGGGCTTGTACACAAGTGGGCTGACGGAAGCAGGCTTAACAGAGCTTCTTTTGAGGAAGTGCGTCTTCCTAATGCACAACGGCCAGCACTTCTGGCAAGAGGCAACGTCCTGGCGCGGACTGGCGCAGACGGGCTTGCCTTTTGCGCGCCGCCGGCGCGTCCGCTGCGCTCGAGCTCCATACCCGCCTAAAAATAGATGTTGGGGGGCGTAGAACAACTAGACCGCTGACCAAAATGGCGGGTCAGTGCGCGCTACCGGAAGTGAGTATTTCCTGTGGTTGCTCTTCTTTCAGCCCTCCACATCAATCAGCCACAAGGCTGCGGTGGACCCGGGGCACCAGAGCAGGCAGATACAGCCAGGTAGGTGTTCAGGGCAAATTTAAAACCATGCAATAGCTTTTTTTTAAAACGAATGAGCCCTCCACCCACTGAATTCATGAAGTATGCAGGAGCATAGGCATTACCCTGTGTCCCCCGTAGCAGCAATCAACTAACTGCTGTCAAACCTAACCAAGAAAGTTCAGGCCACCAATGTCAAATTACTGTGCTGCCCCTGGCCCCCTGACCTCCACCTTTGCTTCCAAGCCTCTTTGGTACGCCGTCAGTGGTGCATTGCCACCCTGCAGGAGACAGGATAAGTTATTAACTCCAAGGGGCTATTCATCCATTATACTGCTTAAAGTTTATGCTCTATTGGACAAAAGAGCCACAGAAAGGGATTTAGGATTAGAAACGGGGACTGGATGTTATTTTTGTTATTTCCTTGTGCCAAATGAGGACTGAGGTCTTCATCCTATTTCAAATCGTTGTCCTCTAAACTGCTTTCTGAAAAAGGATAAATTCAGAATGCTCATCCTGGTTCAAGATCTATCTGCCCTAGATCTAGGAGACTGGATGGTAAAGGTGTCAAGCGTGTCTAAGAGTAAGTTCATCTTCCCGACCGTAAAGGCCATGAGTACCTCATCATCGGCATATAACAAAACTGGAACGAATCTAGCTTCTACCCTAGGGCAGTCTGTCTCTGCTAAAAGGAGGGGCAAGTTCCAACCCATTCACGTATAAGATAAACAAAAGTATCTCAAGGATGCAGCCCTGGCGAACAGTACTGCTAGTGGGGAATGACCGGGTACAAGCCGCATCCTGTGAAAAAACGCACTGAGACGGAGGTATCCGAATGTAAATTAGCTAAGAGGGCCTCAATGTTCAGGTCTCCCCCCCCCCCCCCCCCCCCCCATGGAGAGCAAGTTTAGCGCAGTTGGCCCGGTCGAATGCGGACGTCAAGTTCATAAAAACTAAGAGTAAAGATTCAGAATGAGCAACCATTTACCACCTTCTAGAAGAGAGGGCTGGCCCCGTTCTCTCACACCTGACATATCTCCTCTCATGCTATCTTCCGTAGAGTAGTTTTGCAGTTGGCTAAGGCTTTCTTATAGATCTGCCTACACCCTGTGACCAAACTCTTATCCCTAGGCGACTGCTTAAGTGCAGCCTTCAACTGCCAAAGGGACCCCGTACAATCCCTAACAAACCGTTTAGTGTCTTGGGGACCCGTGTTGGGAGTCATTATTGTCAGTAGGTTAAGAACGCCCTGGGTAACACCATCAAAAGCATTTAAGACCCCTGTTCCCTCTGCATTTATATCCAAGCAGATAGCAAACTCCTGTGCATGCTTAGCAAAAAGGGAAGCTTTGAGGAGCAAAGGATCCACCTGGGCCCAGTTAAGCCTTCTACCCTGATCCACCAGGGAAATCCCCCCCACGCTTCACCACCACCCCAGGGAAGCTGAGGGGCCATGTAACCAGCCAGGGCTAGGGACAAAGGGTTATTTTTACGAAAGGGTCTGTGGATGATGTTAAAAATATCAATAAGCAGGAACAATTGAGCAGAAACAAAAATAAAATCGATAATTGACATGCAACCCCCCTCCCCTTAAAGGTAGAATAATAATACTGGGCAAAGAGTCCAGTTTTCTATTATAAGTGGACAGGGGCTTGCTCTGGCAATCCCAAGGTACTCCCTTAGGGGTTAGTGTGGTCAAGCAACTTTAGGCTTATCAGAGAGTTAGACATCTGCTGCATACACACAGTCAATAAATGATGCACACAACTCAGTAAGGAGATCCACACCAATTTATAGAAACAACACATATCTTTATATATATAGTTAGCACCAAAATCATCACGATTAGGTATGTACATTTAGAGTTAGAAATATTTAATTTTCAAAAGTTGTAATGTTATCCTATAGAGGATAGGCATATACTGTAAACAGGTGCTTTACAGCGACTTACAGGGCCAATCTTCCAGACTTAAGGTGGGTATGGGACAGGGTCCAAGGCAGCACCAACAGGTCCCCTCAGACAGCACTGGGGCCTCCGGGTGCAGAGGTGCAATACAGCGGCAGGTGTGGGGGGCAAGGAAGCGAGATTTGCATACCAAAGGCTGCAGACACTTTGAAGCTCCCTGCTTTGGAATGCTCATTTACAGGTCATCCTGCTGTAGTGGGCTTTCCTGACCTCCTGAGAGCATAGGCCCTCACCGATTGCGGAGGGGGGGGCGGTGCAGTGGAGGAGTCAGACACTCGCCTGTGGTGGTAGGCTGGGCAGAAACCGAAACCAGTAAACTACTAGTTGGTAGGTTTTCAAGGGGAACCTCTAAGGTGCCCTCTGGGTGCATATTTCAATAAATCCATCACTCGAATTAGTGTGGATATTTTAATACAAGATGTTTGATTCCCAAACATCTTTGGTTTCAGTTAAATCATCATGTTGCTGTTGAACTCTTGTTGACCAGTGCCCCAGCACATATACTTAAAATGGCTTTCCTGAGCACTTGTACCGGCAGTAATTGAACTGGCCAGCACTGGGGCATATCTGCACAATACTACATGTGTGGACATATCTGCATGAATGCAGATATGTCCACACATGTAGTATTGTGCACCATGCCTTAGGGCTCTAAGTCCTGCTGTAGGGCTGACTTACCTCTGCTACTTGCAGTGTCTGCAGGCATGGCATACAGGGCTGTGTGCCATGTCATGTTTTCTCTTTTGTCTGAACTAAGACACACATCCTGCAAAGGCAGTCTGCATGGTTATGATGAGGGGTCCCCTAAGGGTGGCACAATACCTGCTGCAGCCCTTAGGGACCTTCTTTAGCTTCCTTGCGCTATGGACCATGGGTACCATTTACTTGGGACTTAGAGGGGATGCTAAAGGTATTGCCCATTGGGAAAATAATTGTAGTTTAGGGAAAGCGATCTGGTACTGAGAATCTGTTCAGCAGGAACCGAGTGCACTCCCTGTCCAAATTGCATAAAATACCAGGCAAAATGTGGGGGTGACCATGTCAAAAAGGGGCATTTTTCAGCACCTAAGGACTTCAGTAATGTTTCAGTCTGAAGCAATTTAAGAAGCTCATCATCCTAGGCAACTTAATAGAATGAGAGAAGCCAGAAGTGTAACAGTAGCAGCTTATCATGGATCATTTGGGTAGAGCTACCTTTTTTCCTTTAGATGTCATTAGGGTTTTATACATCAAGAATGCTACACCACTGGGATCGCTAATGGAGCATTGTGATGCGGACGGTGGATGACTGCCCCGGGCGGTAATCAGGGGCTGTGAGTTGAGTGCTGGTCCGTCCCCCCTCCTTGTCGCCGCCCTAAACACTGTGTATGTTGCTGGACTCCGGCGAGGATCTGGGGCTGGCGACCCGGATTGCTGGGGACAGAAGAATGTGAGCCCGGACTTGCTGCGCCACCCTTGTGATAGGGGAAAAACCGACCCTACTGCTTAGTGGCGCCTGGCTCTGCCTGCATAAATAGGCTGCCTACACACTGCGGTGTGCGATGTTGGGACCACGCCACTGGGTGAGATATAGCTCTGGCTGTGCCAGAACCCAGGTACTCTGGGTGCACTGCCTGCCTGAGGGGACGTCTGTGGTGAGCCACCTGCAACGACATTACGTCCTCCTAACTGGGCCCCCCGCACCTGAGTAGCACCGGGAGTACAGCGCCGGCTGGGAGAGACATTACTGGCTGACGCGAGATTGTGTGGGGCCTCGAAGATCGACCCCCGACCCACACGCAGTCGCTGCACGGTGAGCCCTGGGCCATTACCTGGTAGGGCCTAGGCGACGAAGAGACCACCCACGGACGGCTAGGTGCTGTCTGGCCAATTTCTGTAGCGGTGAACAGCCGCTTATTAGGGGGCTACATCAGGCGCCTCTCGACTGCGCCGCAATACGCCGCCCGAGAGCCAAGGGGACAGTGGCCGGCACTGCTGACACTCAACAGACTTGATGACAACCCTGCCGTCATGCAGACGCCTAACAGTATCCCGCCCACTGACTCGGGGTCCCCCTCAGACAAGCTGGACCTTATCCTAAAAGAGGTGCGTGACTCACGAATGGCCATTGAGCAAAAAATTGGGACTTTTAACAACGGGACTCACTCTCCTCAAAGCTGACTATGACAAGCTTGCCGTGGTTGTCAAGGAGAGCAAACTCGCACTAACGGAACTGGTACCACAACAAAAGGATCACAGTGCCCAACTCGCGCAGCTTCAAAAACAAGTGGCTGGACTACAGGAGAAGGTGGACGGCACGGAGGGACGGGCCAGACGCAACAACATTCGTGTCATAGCCTGCCGGAAAGATGCGAGGGGACGGACGCTACCAAATTCATGGAGCAGTGGTTCAGGGACCTTGTGGCCCCGGAAGGCCTCTCAGAACTTTTCTGTGTAGAGGGTGCATAGAATCCAGATTGGCAGACCAGCAGCGGGGGCTCGCCCCAGGCCCATAATTGTCAAAATCCTGAACTTTAGAGACTGTTACACCCTGTTGCAAAAGGCGAGTACAAATACAATATGAGAACCAACGGGTATCCCTATACCCAGACTACACCGCCCTGGTCCAAAGCAAGCGCGCCCGTTACCAAGATGCAAAGACGAAACTCAGAGCGCTCGATGTCAAATATGAACTGTTGTTCCCGGCCAAGCCAAAAGTGATACACAACCATAAGAAACCCCCGAAGAAGTGGAAGAATGGATCGAAATTATGTTCCCACTGGCGGGGTCCGGCCCCTCTTCGCAAATGGCCGCTGCCTCGCGGAGGTCGAGACGAGTCCGCAAATCGAAACGCCTCCGGCAGGTGCTCACAGCAAAATCCAGGATTTCCACACCAGCACAGGCCCTATAGGATCGGGCGGAGGCGTTGGAGACGGCCACCAGGTTCAGAGATGAAACCCATCCAATTCTTTCAGACTCTTCTGAAGGTGTCTCGAATCGATCAGACTCCGAATCCAGTCTTAACTTGTTCAGTAACATTACACCCCAAACTGCTGATGGGTTCTTGGGTTGATGCTTAGTAGAGATTAATGCTGGGACTAGACGAGAATTATATTCACCTCACTGTCTGTCAGATATGTATTTAGTGCTATGGGCTACGCCTCTGGGTTCGAACTGCGAAATATGATGTTCAAAACGGTCCGGGCTGCATGGAGCTCAAGATGTTTTAACCTGGCTGGGCAGTCTATAGACATGCACCCCCTTTCAGCGAAAGCAACTCGCACACTGTTACAAGTTAGCACTGTTGTGAGTATGGTTTGGGCCAGCATAGTTCGAATAGCTGGCCCGAGTATTGTAGAAGTTAGTTCAGTAATGTTTAGGATCTGGCCTACCACTTGCGCTACCCGGAACATCGCTACTCCCACAACGTTGCACATAAGTTTCCCCTTGGTACATCACAGATACGGATGCAGGACAGCTATAATGTGATTACCTGGAATGTGCGGGGTCTGGGGTGGTCCACAAACGGTTTAGAGTTCATGCACAATTAATTAGGCGGCGCGCACACATAGTATTCCTACAAGAATCCCACTTGACTGCTGCGGAGGTGGCTAAACTCCGCAAAAAATGAAGGGGGCAGGTTTTCTCTACGTCATACTCTGCCTTTGCCAGAAGTGTGTCCATATGGGTTAGGAGGGGGGTCCCCTTCAAAGCACAGGTGCAACAGGTGGATCCATTGGGCAGGTACATCCTTGTAAAGAGTACACTAGACGGCATGCAGATAGACCTAGGTAGCATATATGCACCCAACTTCCAACAGGATCACTACCTCTTAAGCCTCAACCCTGTACTGGCGCCCTGGGCTACATGCCCATGGGTACTAGGGGGGGGGGACTATAACACTGTAATGGATCCCACCATCAATAGATCGCACCCTCCTCTGGGCGGAGCCACCACTGTCCGACTAGCGGAGGCACTGTGCCGCTGGGCCGAGGGGTGGGGCCTGTGGGATGTCTGGCACCTGAAACACCCTGTCAGCAGTGAATATTTTTTATTCTCACACCATCACCAACTACATACACGAATTGACAGGATCCTTTGCACCAACCACATTACGACTCTGGTAACGCATGCAACATATTTGGGCAAGACACTTTCTGACCATAACCCTTTGGAGATCTCTCTCACCTGGGGCAGAATCCCCACCCCTTTCCCTACTTGGAAACTATGGCCCTCAATGCTTGAGGATTCCATCTTCCGGGAGGCTCTGGCTGTTGGCATTGATCATTACTTTGCAGAGAACACGGGAACTGCATCCACACTGCAAATGGAGTGGGATGCATTCAAGTCGTGATCAGAGGAATAGCCATTCGCACCACAGCAGGGGCACGCCAAGAAATACATACCAACTTAAAAGAAGTCGAAAAATCCCTGAATAGCCTAGAACAAGACGCAGCGAATGATCCCACTAAGGGAACACTCTTGCAGGACACCAGAATAAAACACGCTGAACTACTTTAAACACTCAGGCACATTGATTACACCGGCTACACACATGCTAAACATCCGACACCGTCAAGGCGGGCCCGCTGCTAGCACACATACTCCGGGATGACCCTCCACACACCCAGATTCACAAGATAACCACTGGAAATGGGGACACCGTTGACCCTGAACAGGAGCTAAACACAGCGTTCTGTGACTATTATCAGGCACCCCCCCCCGCTAGTGGAGGAGGCTCTGGACGCCTTCTTAATTTACACCGGAACAAGGCCCCTGGCCTGGACGGCCTCCCAGCCGAGTTTTTTGCAACATCCTCGAACTCTCTGGTGCCGCAGTTAGAGCAGCTGTATAACACTGCACTGGCTACTTGATCATTGCCCCCCTCCACTAGACAGGCACTGGTAGTGTCCCTCCCTAAACCGGGTCACTCGGCGACAGACCTGTCGGGTTAAAGACCTTTGTCCCTACTCACAGCTGAATATAAAATACTGAGTAAGATCCTTTCTGGCTGCCTACTCCCCTATTTACAGAAGTTCATACACCCAGACCAATGCAGGTTTGTGCCGGCACGGAGTACCTTACGTAATATTAGGAGATTATACCAGGTCATAATGGCTACTCCCCCAGCACGATGCATTGCAGGGTGCGTCATCTTGGATCTGAGACAGTCATTCGACACGCTCAGGTGGGACTACATGTTCCGAGTGCTTGAGAGATACGGCATCCCTCTAGATTACCTGAAATGGGTTAAGCTCCTGTATACGGACCCCACTGCAAGGGCCCGCACGGGGCGCCACATCTCCCGGGAATATCCGATTGGTAAAGGCACCCGACAGGGTTGCCCTCTGTCCCCACTGTTAATTGTGCTGGCCCTGGAGCCGCTGGCTCTTAAAGTACGGATGTCAGCGGCTCAGATAGGAATGCATTTGGGACAGTCGACACACGCAATCTCCGCATACGCGGACGATATTATTCTGTATGCCGATGATCTAGCCTCTCTCGTACCCATCCCGAACATCTTCGCTGCTTTTGAGCGGCTTTCGGGCCTTAGTATAAATGAGGTTAAGTCCTATGCCTTCTCTTTTCACCAGGGGCAACGTCCAGAGGCGATCCAGTTTGGCTTCCACTCATTGGCTGTTGCTGCACACACGTTCAAATATCTTGGTATTCAGGTTTACCGCACGTTCAAATATCTTGGTATTCAGGTTTACTGCACTGCATCGGACCTAGTGGAGGGAAACCTGGGTAAAGCTATGAGATCCCTTAGGTCGCAGGTCACCTTTTGGTCCTCTCTACCACTCTCAGTGATGGGCCGAGCGGCGATTTAAAAAATGGTGGTCCTACCACGGCTACTATACTTTTTTACTAACCTGCCGGTTGTGATCCCAACCCCGCTTCTAAAATCCCTGAATACCACACTCTCCGCTTTGTTCTGGGGTAACGGACGCCGTAGGGTGGGGCTAACCAAGCTACAGTTGGACACTGATAAAGGGGGGGGGGAATAGGCGCTCCGGATTTCCGCCCATATTGTTACACGAGCCAGCTGCAATGACTCTCGTATTAGTTGGCAGGGCGCAACTTACATGAAATTGATTACACTTCCGCTGACATAGACCGAGGACGGCTACATACCCTGCTCCTCCCGCTGGCCAAGATCCCGATTGGCACCCGACACTCCTGCGCACGGCGCTCATGTACTGGAGGAAAACTATACACTACACGAGTAGCTGCTTTCCTTATTCTGACACCACACCACTTATTAGCATTCCCCACGCCCACGGTCCTCCTTACAAGAAGACGGCTGCTTCCTTGGGCGGAGCGAGGTGTGACCACAGTTTGTGCTTTATTTGGTGCACCTATGGATCATGGTAACTTTGTCAGGTCACAGGGAGTCACTGATGCGTTATATTTAACACACGCTGCAGTCCTGCAATATGTAAAGAAACATTGGGCCCCCCACAGAGAGGAACCTCCTAGACATGAATTGGTCTTCATGACTTAATGGGCGAGGGCCGTGATCTCACCAAGTGGCTCTACAAAAGGACTACTACCCACACTAGAATCCCACTGACAGACTTGCGCATTAAATGGTCGACGGACCTTGGCGTGGACCTGTCGGATGGGGACAGGAACAGGACTCTGGCATACCCCAAAAAAATCCAGCGTAACGCAAATTCAAATTCATTCAATATATGGTCCTGCATAGGGCGTATCTTACCCCATTCTGGTTACAACGCATATTCCCGACCACACAACACTGTTGCCCCAGATGTAATTTGGATGACGCCGACCTGTTACATATGTTATGGCAGTGCCCTGTGCTCGCACCTTATTGATCAGACGTACTTACTTTACTTGAATCTGAGGTCGGGATTCCAGTCCCGAGCACCCTCACAGTTTGTCTTTTAGGCTTGATACGCCGCCCCAAGGCACAGAAAGTGCAGCTCCGCTTTATAGACTTAACCTTACTCCTGACTAAAAGCTCCATCACGATGAGGTGGAAATCGACCACACCCCCACAGATTTATAGTTGGCATGGGGAGGTGGTGAGATGGAGGGGTGCAGAGACCGCTGCTATCCGCCAGGAGGAAGCACGGGAATTGCGCAAAAAGATTATCTCTTTGGACTGGAACAGTATTCTGGAAGCATTTAAGGCCCTGGCTCCATCGCCTGTCCTGGTCACTTGGCACTAAAGGCATTTTGGCCGCCCAGCCCCCCTTCCAGATCCCGCTAATATGTATTTCTACTTCATGCAGACTTTGCACCGTAATGTATATTTAATGGGTCTTGAATGTGCGTGTGAAACCAGGAGTAGACAGTGGACCATTTTGTCAAAAGTTGTAAGTGGATGGGGGCAGACGAAGTTGGGGTTAGGGGGGGAGGGATGGGATGGGTTAATTGCATTTATGTGCTACACTAATCCTTTCTTTTAGGATGTATCTAGGTTGCTCTGCTGGAGTATCATGTATGATTGCAACATGTTGTAATTCATGGGATGAAAACGGAAAATTAATAAAAAGTATTTAAAAAAGACAAAACAAAGAAAAGGGCAGTGCACTTGGTCTAGGACGTTTTTCACAATAATCCTAGTTAATGGTATATCCTGGTTAGCAATACAATATTATTCTCACAAAATGAATCTCTCCTTGGTACAAATGTCTTCTGATTGCATTTATGTATCAAATCAGGAGTCATGAAATATATTGGCCATTAGAACATTTTCTTGTTCTTTTTTTCACACAAACATTTATAATAATTTGTTCCACAGCACATGATTGTCTGATCCATTTGGCATCCAAAAGATTAGCCTGGGTGCTAGTTCATCATAAAACGTCTTCAACTCAGGGGGGGTCCCATCTATTCAAGTTATCTTGTACTTCGCAAGGCCCATTGTTGTCACTCTTACTGCTATTGATGTAGTGTCCTCATTAAGAAGTTGAAATTCAAGCAATCAAGTATTATTGAAGTATTGTTATATTGTATATCATTGCTACTCATGCATTCTATTTTCTTTCAAATGTTACTCTAAGAATCCTTTGCTAATATGTTTTGTCCTTGTCAATAGCACTATGTATCAAGGTTTTATTAGTATTCTTATAAAACTTTAGTCAACACTGTTGATCTTTTCTCAGAGTTACTTTGCATAATCTGGCAATTTTACATGATCTCTGATTGATTCCCAATAGTTTAATGAGTTTCTTTTTCCTTTAATGGCACATTAACTTTTTAGTTCATTACCTATTTTACCTTGACCTGACCTGTCATTGGTTTCATAAAGCAACCAGTTACCACCTGCACAAAACATGTATTCATGTATACTTAGTTTGGTTCCACAAGCTGAATCCTGTATACTTTCATATTTTCAACAAATTGAGCATCATTAAGTAGTTTCCCCATCATTGAGCCAACCGTTATTATTTTTTTTTGTGGCTGAGGTGAATTCCAATCCTGTAGAAAGTGTCCATTACAAACGATGAATCAATCATGTGGTGGGACACGCATTTTTAGGCAAGACACCATATGGCACATTTGCATCGTTTTGTTCATATACGATTTATTTGTTTGTCTTTCTTCTACCTATCTTATGTACATGCATCCCTGGCATATACACTTCCCATCCTGCTAATATACTGCATACCGGCATTTAACATCATTAACTATTTTTTCTGCATGTTGTCCATTTTTGCCCAGCAAACAAGTATGAGCTTGTGGCCATTCTCCAGGAAGATATGGTTCTTTGACCATTCAGCTATTGATGTTGGTTGTGCTTGTGGGTTCTAACAGTGATATTGCCCCAAAATATTTTGTTAGGATGAGTTGTTTAATTTCTGTTTAATGGTAATTTGGGATTGAGTCTTCCTCCGCTCTGATGGAAGATCAATCCATATTTATGCTATTGCATCTAAAAATTGACCATAGTAAGGTTTTCTTTCTGCTGAGAGTGAAGTTTAAAGTATCAAGTTTTATTTTGTATTTGAGTCATTTTCCTTCCAGCGACTGTTAGTTTATGCGCTAGGTGGGGATGACCTGATGCAAACTGTTCTCAGTATGGAATTCTATCAGATGCCACTTTAGTTACTCGAGTACACTTGATGGGCTCTGACCCTGGAATTGAGTCATTGGTGGGCCCACTGTGCTATACCAGTACACAAAGGGCACCTAGTGGTTATTCTAGAAAAAATGTGAGTTCTCTGTTGTGACCTAAATACAGAAAATACAACATTTTGGGTACCTGCAAAGTAATATAATATTTCTTGGATGTAAAATTGTTATCGGAAGTGGACAGATGAAATGAAGCAAGTAGGATATAGAAGTAATGACATAATGATGATAACTTTTATAGGGTGTCGAAAAACACCTTGAGCAAATCAGCTTCTAAAATTGTGCTAACTATATGCAACAGCAGTTGGAGTACACTATAAATATCTGGTGAAGGATTATCGTCAGTAGAGCTCCTAGCTGTACATTTTATTAAAACTCTCCTCAGGTTGGTATTTCTCACATTTGGCTTTAAAATTCAAGTTGCTGGATGCTAAAAATCCATACAAGTCCTGTCGGTTATGGGACTGTTCTGTATTCCAGATTGCTGTTTTTCATTTAGGGTACCACGAATTTTTAAAACTGTTTGGATTTTGATAACTTTTTGGTTTTCATCTTCATCAGGCAACCCAAAGGTAACCAGTAGTAATTTGAAAACAGTTCTGACCTTGACAGAGCATGCCCTCAGAATGGCATTAATTGTAAAACTTAATATAAAATAGCCACTAGGAAGTCATAGTGAAAATACCAGAATCATTGCTTTGTCACAGTACTTTAGTATAGATTATTTTTTTGTAGACAAGACCCGAAGTCAAAAATTAATTACTTTATGCATTCAGTCTTGAAACAATAGCACACAGAAAAGACAGGATCATTTAGGAAAAATATGATAACACATTAAAATATGTCTGAAATTATATGGTTTTAAGTCACCTGTGAAAAGAGATTTACCTATACAAGGTGGATGGGCCAGGTTTTGGTTTGGACCCCGAGGGAGCTTGGAGTACTGTGTTCTATGGGATGAAATACCCCTAGTATTCAATGCCACTTGAGACGTTCCTTAAATATTTTAGCTTGTTAGAGCGGTCCTTACTAACAACTAATACATTTGAAATCTTCTTCTTTTGAGTCCTACTCTGGTACTGAATTCCAGTGGTGATTGAAAAGCTTTCTATGTAGCAGTGAGTTTTCTACCTTTTTATCAGTATGGATGGACACTGCCACAGCCGTGCATGATTCTTTTGCTCGGTTTTCAGACAAGGCATGGTTAAGCCTATAGGCAAAATTACATAGTGAACAAATGAATAATTAATTTAGGAGGTTAAAATAAATGTGTAAATTATGAATGGTACCTTGAAGAGTATCCTAGTTCTACCGCCAGAGGAACCTGAAGATGTGTGATGCGCTAAGTTAGGTGAAATGAGCTTTGCATTAAGAGCTCCCAGTGTTTGTCATTTTGTGGAAAATTCTACAAAAGCAATACATTTGCTAGTGTCCCTTTTCTCATTAGGTAAAAGAAAACTTTACACACTGTTTTAGTAGGTGTTTTCTGTTAACATTTAGCAAGGGGGTGCCGTTATTCTGTGCCTTATATTTGTTTTGTAGAAAATAAATTGATTTATGTTTTGAGAAATAAATCACATAACAATTGTTTATTCTAGGAAACAAGAAGGCAGAAGAAAACCTTAAAAAAAACTCGTAGATTTATGGTTGATGGAGTGGAAGTGAGTGTCACAACTTCAAAGATAGTGACAGATAATGATTCAAGAAGTGAAGAAATGCGAGATCTTAGGTAAGTAACACCCATAAAAGTAATGAGATAAGTTAATATATTTAGTTCCTCACCAGAGATATGAAATTATTGTATTTTTTTTCTATATGTCCTACAATATTGATTTTCCTTTCCAACAACATGAAACTGTGTGCTAACTTCCCTAAATTGTTTTTGCTATGGCTAAAGACGGTTTTTGACCTACTCTGTGTGCCTTATGTTCTTGTCTTTTTAAAGAGCATGGCAACTTCAATTGCAAGTCATTCACCACAGTATGAAGCTTCTGCCCTGCTGTTTCAGTCTGCAGTAGTGCATTTCTGTTACAAACTACTCACACAGCATCAATATCATTACTTGTTGCAGCCCATACCCATGATCTTACTGTATTGAATGCACAATTCCCATTTTAATTTGGGGCATTAGTTAATATGATGTCTTCAGTTTCCCTTCATGTTACAAACATGCTCCAGCAACCTAAAAGCTGCTACCCATTTTACCCAGTTTATTGAAAAAACAACACATACTTAAGCCAGAGAAAAACACTGCTATCAAGTTATGATTTCCAAAAAACCTTCATAAAACAAAAGCACAGTAACAAAAAGACTCACACCTGCCTTAAGAGCAGCAAAGGACAAAAAGGTAGAGGAGTAGAAGAGCTAGAACACAGAAAATATAACAACCGTATACCACAACAAGTTTTCAAATGTTATTTCTTTGAAATCTTCAGCCCAGTATAGCACTTAACATTAACCTGATCTTAAAGTGAAATAAGTAAATTACAGCGAAGCTCTACCCAAATAAATCCCAGACTCCTGGAGGCCAACCTAGTCTTATTGCTGTCCAGGAAGTCCCAAGGAATCTGCGGCTGAGTAAAAGCATAGGTCTTACCCTTTCAGACGACCTTTAGTTTGGCAGAGTACCAAAAGGAGGCTTCAAACTTGTTTGTCAACAGTTCAGACTTCAGAGAGTAGCCCTTTTCTCTCTCTCTTAGTAGATTGTCTCAAATCTGGGAAAACCAGTAACTTCAGAATGTTGGATCTCATTTCGATGCAGCGGCTCTTGTCACCGACTCTTTCCGCAATGTTCTCCCAGGTTAATTATGATAGCCACAGCCCCTGGTGTCCAGCCCTTCGTAGCTTGATTAGAATCCTATAAGCCATACTCACTTTCAGTAAGGTCTTGGAATCAGCATCAAGAAAATCATGTCTAAGGAAACCGCACATCAGTAGTGTAAGCTCATCACCGTTGGCAAGGAGTAGACCCTAGGAAGTCAGATTTTTTGATTTGCTATCCATGTTCTACAAACACCCCAAGTGATGCTCCAGTTTCAGATTTGAGGTTATAACCCCATTTTTAATTCCTCCTCCTCTTGTGTTTTCTCTTCTTTCAATCTGAAATACTACTCCACTGTCAAAAACTTCTATTCTAAGCACAGAATCTGCATCTTTCTGTTGTCAACCTTCTTTTTGTGTTTCTTTATTTTGGCTTTCATTAATGGCACTTTCTAGTTATAATATACTAGTCTTAGCTGAACTTTCCTGCCAAATTGCAGTTGGAGACAGCTTGGTTAATCAGTCAGCCATGAGTCCGAGATTATGCTCATGTGAATAACGTTAGTTGAAAGCATTTGGAAAAAGTATATTGTAGTTGATTAATGTCTGTTCTTAATTTTGTACGGTTAGAGGGCAGACTTCATATGCTTCTATTGGTACCTATGGGCCAGTGCTATTCTTTCTGTAATAAAGATGCAAGATGCTTTGTAATATTTACCATTTCTTAAAACATAATTTCGAAGGCCTTTTCATAATTTTCTTGCATCTTTGTGATCTCTTCAGGCGCCAGGAGCTGCGGGAGCTACGACTTCTTCAGAAAGAAGAGCAGAGAGCACAGCAACAACTTAGCAACAAGCTTTCACAACAGCGAGAGCAGATCTTCCGGCGCTTTGAGCAGGAAATGACAGTGAGCTTTCAACATTTGATGTATCAAGAGATGTATAAATAAGGAGTTGCTGCAGTATTTGTTGATTATCTTAGTTTCTCCTAATTTTCTCAGATAGCATACTTTTGTGAAATAGCTGCATTTGCTACAACAAGGGACGAATTAAGTGTTGCCATTTTAGCGCTTATAATGTTGATGCACTGTACGAAATGCTCAAAAACATATATGTTTATCACCCCCTAACCCAGCTAAACAGCCACCTCCTTTGCTTAATTTGCATGTCTCTTAAGCATCTCCCAGTTTCAACTCACGCCTCTCTATTGCGTGCCCATTTCTGTTCCCACAAAACCGTTATTGTCCTTGCCTCACTTTTCCAGAATGTTGCCTTCAGGTTAAGCTTCCAGTTCTTTCCTATATTTAGCCCCCTTCCTAAGTTTTCATTTCCCATGATAACTTCAGATTGGTCTGTGTGCCTGCTTCTTGTGTGAGTGAACTGTTGCTTGGAGAGTATGCAAGGCATAGAATGTCCTCTGTTAGTTTTATCACTCAGTGCTTGGCTGTTCAGTAAAGGCATGGGGACTGTGTAGTCACTCCATGGCTCTGAGTGAAGCATTGCATTATCTAAATGTCTTAGAGAGCCTGCATAGTGTGTTGTGCATTATTTTGACACCATCTGAACTACAAAGCTAAAGCTCTCTTGTGCTGCATTGTTCAACTTCATCTCAACAATGCAGCCAGGATATTATACAATTACAACAGGGCACTGATGACACTTTTACAGATGCAAAGGGGTGTTGCCAGTGGGGTGTCAAAGCTCCCCTTCTTCATTACTACCTATATAAAGAAGCTGCTCAGACAAGTCAAAGCTGACATCTGAGTAGCGTAAGTGTCAGAATTTGAACTTTTCCCAGATTGCTAATACAAAAATAATAATTATTATTACACAGTTTACTCCTTACAGTGTTTGATTGGTCATTTTGAAGTATTCTGTGTAGAACACAGAACAAATTCTGCAAGTGTGTGATTAGTAAGAAAAATCCATGAAAAATAATGATAGTGCAGGATAAGTGTTTGGATCTTTGCTATAATCTATCAGGGTCATGGACACCTCGTCTGGAGAAACACAAAAGTAGGAATGACCCAGATTGTGGGGGCTACTAAATAGGTTGTGTTAGTATTTATTAGCTTTAATAGGCAAGACATTGCAGGTCCATTGCACACATTTGTGATTTAGAACTAAAATCTGTGGTCAGCGCTGCACAAGTATAGGGTGAATTTCGAAAGGGAACATTCTTAAAGTGTTAGCAAACCTATTTAATTCGATTTGGCAAACTCAGAAAGATGGAAGTCTGGCTTAGCCTGCAGACCACATTAGATAGCAGTGATTGTTGCCTGCTGTAGATGCATGGTATAGATGCATGGTAGGTGTTTTCAAAACTAGTCTTATCAAACACTGTACTGAGATCTTTGGCAGATTAATCATACTTTCCTAAATTCAGTGAAGAATTACATCATTTGAAAGCGTTGGAGAGTCTAATAATTCCAGGTATACATTTGTCCACATCTTCAGTGCTGATTTTCCTGGGCAAGCAGTTTAGAGTGGCGAGCACCAGGTGGAAAAGAGGAGAGCTTAAGCTTTTTCCTGACTGTTGGAACACTTTTAGCGAATCTTAGCGATAGTTCAAGAGCATGAGGGTCGATTAGCAGTTTGTTCCGATATCTTCGGGGTACTCAAATGATTTAACTGCTGTGTCAGAGACCAGACATGTTACAATTAGGTTCTGCCAGTCAGTGAGCCAGGATTGTTTGCTTTTTGGATCACTCTGTTTTAGACTTTTTACTGTGGTGTGAATTTCACTACATGTGTCACACCCATGATAATCACATGGTAAATGTACTGCGCGTGTTGACCGCCATTGTCAGCCTTTCAAGATAAGGCAGCTGCAGCACAGCAAGAGTCTGAACACGTGTGAGGGCTGTGTGAGACTACTGTTGTGTGCAGTACAAAAGGGGTGGTGATGGACGCAGCATCTGAATCAATCAAACACTCACACCCAGTCAAAAGATCTGGGTTTGATCCATCACCGTTCTTTAGCCCACTCTGCCACCCCAGTTCAGACATGGCTATATGCAAATCAGTCTGACCCTGTGCCTCATGGTAACAGTCCAGCCCGAACTGCCAAGCCATGCCTTCCCTGGACCGGAAACAAGCTTCCGAGGACCGGTTTCTGTTGTGTGCAGCCCTGTAACTGTGCACAGGTAGCCTGGCTCGGATGGGAGTCTGCTGGATTAGATATTGACCAGAGGTACGCCTTATAATGTTAGTGTACACTACTAGTGAAAGTCAATGTGATTTACTGTTTTGTCTGTAGTGACATTTTATATTATACACATGGGAGGAAACTGACTTAGAGTGCAGATTCTTTTCCCTTGAGCTTACATTGTCATATCAAAATGGCGTGTAACCTGTGTAAGAAGAGCACATCTGCGAGTTCCAAAAAGATACCTGTATAACTTGTGGGTCATCCACAATTTCCAAAAACAAAAGGAGCCAATCCGTTTGCTATTAACTAACCCTCCACAAAGTGAAGAAATACTATTGTTTTCTTATCTAACCTTCACCCACCAGGGTTGCACCTTGGTGGCATACTTCATCATCAGGTCCATCGCATTCCGCTGCAGAACAGGGCGTGCTGCGGCCTACTGATTACGTTGGAGCACTTATCGATGTATGTGTATGGTGTAAAATTATGACAAAATAGGAGTTTGGGCGGGGTTATCTTTATGTGGAAAGAAAACGTTAAAAGTAAGGCAGGTACTTTTAAAGTTTTCTTTCCACATAAAGGAGTGGAATCAGGTGGTAGATCCTTGGTCCTGATGAAAAGCCGTGGTGATGGCTTGAAAACATGTCGACCCTTATACATATCTATCGACTCTTTCTTTCCCAGATTTTAACCATAACGGCTTGAGGCCAGAATACATAATTTATGTCAAGGTGAGCTTATAGTAACACTCTGCAAAATAAAGTAATTAAGCCCATCACGTCAAAATAATTTCTTTTGGCTCAGTCTGTAATAAAAGAGTAATTCTGGTATTCACAACAGCTATGCCGTACTCGCAACATCAAAGCATCTCCTCGGCTATTCACCCAAGGATAGATATGCACTGAAGTCCAGATATTACTGGTTTCGTCCCTGTGAGTTGGTTAATAGCCTGTTTCATTCAGGAATCCCTCCTAGATACAGATGCAAGTGCCATTAGGGGAGCTGGTAGACATGTAAGTGTAGCTGCTGTCCTTGTGCTTATAGTTCTCCAGCCCAAAAAAATCAAATATCAACAGGAGTTCCATTGTTGCCATCTTAGCAATACCTGGCTAAACATACCCCCATCATTTGGAGTATATATTTCTCTCCTGGTACTCCTTTTCTGTTAAACAAGTCACAAAGTGTTTTGTTAAGGATTTTCCTAAATAATTGTGATAAAGAATGATATGTAGCTTCCAGGAAACTGAATAGTAATATTCTCAATAGGACTTTTTAAATTTGCACGAACGATGTTCAAATTGCAGTGCATTCACTGTTCCTGTATTATGACCATAACACGCTACTCATGCTTCAGCCTTCTTCTCTTTCTTTCTGCACTGGGCAGAGATATGCATATTTAAACTTGGACTTTCTTCCAATGATTATTGTAAAGGTGTCTTAGTATATCGACCATGGGGTTAAAAAAAGAGTTTAGCCAGCATCTAATCAAATATATTGGACATCGTGTCCTGGCTTTAAAACAGTCTCTTTTGTTGGATGACTTTAATTACCATGCAGAAGATTCCAATAATGAGGAGGCGGGTCATCTTACTGCAGACTTAGCCACTCTTGCACTGTATCAAAGAGTTAATGGACCTATGCATGCCGCAGGGCACACGCTAGATTTAATTTTTACTATGTTTCTAGCCTGTGAACAACTGCAACCTTTCATTTGGACAGACTATTCATTGATCAGTTTTAGGATTCCTATGACAACCAAGATTTATAAAACACCTAAAGTTGTTAAAAAATGAATGTTGACATTGGCGGAAAATCACTCTGGAATCTTTAGCTGAGGCATTCAATCATTCAGGCACAGTAGCTACTTCAGATGCGGAGGAGGTGCTTTCAGAATATCATAATGTTTTAAACACAGCTTTTGATAAGATTACTACTCTCAAACGGTGTCCTAATTCCACACATGGATATACATTAACCCATTGAACTGAGAAAGCATCATGTAAAAAAATTCGAAAGACCATGGCAGCACACAAATAACGCTTGTGAAAGGGAGTCGTATAGAGCAGCTTTAGTGTGCTATCCCCACAACATAAAGTCTATTCAGAACACATCTATCTCTGATAAAGGTTTCCTAGACGAAAAACTTGTCTTAAATTTTATTTAAAGTCCTAAATGATTTTGTAAAATTTAGGGCGTTCTCTCAAGACATTCAGAGGTCACAGGTTCTTTGTTATTCATTCGCCCATCATTTTGAATAGACAGTGACAAATAACTATCAGAACTTTCCAACCTAACCTGAGGAGACTAATTTTTTCTTACCCCCCTCCAGTGGTGTACCAAACTTGGGAAAGTTTAAGCAGTTTTCTTTGGAGGTAATTCAGCTGGCTCTTGCTTCAGCCAAATCAGGAGCTCCTTTAGAGATTTGTCTTAAAGATTTCCGCTGCTCTCTCCAATCAGCTGGCCCCTGCCATCCATCCTTTATTTGATCTATCTGTCAATACTGGAAAAATTCCAGCTACTTGGAAGATGGCCCAGTTTAAGCTGATTAAAAAAAAAGCTAATCTAGCACCTTCCAACCTTTCCAACTATCACCCAAGCTTGTTGCTTCCTTTACTGGGTAAGCTTCTGGAAGGATTAATAAACGTTCAGGATCCTTGAGGATAATTTCTTTGGGCTCATCTCAGTCGGGTTTTAGACCTTCACATAGCACAGAGACAGCCTCGGTGGTGGTCATTGACTACATTTGAGGTTCTTTAGACTGTAATATGCCATCTATGCTAGTGCTGTTTGACTAGTCTGCAGCGGTTGTTGCAGTGTCTCATCCGAGCTTACTCCGTAGGTTACAGGAGATTGACATTCATGGTACAGCGCTAAATTGGCGTGGTGATTTTTTGTCCAACAGAACCCATACTATCATTTTGAGTTCCTATAAGTCTAGCATTATGCTGGACAAGGGGTGCCCCAGGGCTCTTGTCTAAGCCCCTTGCTTTTCACATCAATTTTGTACAGCTTGCCAAGATTGTAAGAGCCTTTGGCTTTGAAATAATATCGTATGAGGACGACACACAGCCTATAATCTCCTTTGATAAAGATTTGATCAAAGCAAGAGAAAGCTTCTCTGCTGGGATGACAACAACTGCTGCCTGGATGACAAAGAACTGTCTCCAAATGAATGCTGGCAAAACAGAGATTATGCTGTTTGGCAAGGCCCAACAATTGTGGACTGCTGATTGGTGGCCCACAGAACGTGACATTGCTCCAACACTCAAATGGGTGATTAAGAACTTGAGAGACAGTCTTGTCCAACCTCTTACCAAGAAACAGCAGGTGATGTCCACCTCAGGCTCCTGTTTTCACATCATGCGTTACTGTGAAGAGCCTTTCCTTTCCTTACACTTACAGCGAACAACATGGTGGTTCAGGCTCTTGTGATTAGCCGTCTGGATTACCGCAACATACTGCTTGCTTGTTCAAATGAGATGATGCTATCAAAATTACAAGTGGTGCCAAACACCTCAGACTGCCTCATTTGCAATTTACCATCAGCGGCTGCATCCACTCCCCACTTGCTTACATTACACGGTCTTCCGGTTCGGAAGAGAATCATTTTTAAAATGTGTTGCTTTACACATCCAGCCCTGACTGGAAAAGGATCTTGTTAACTAGCTTCAAAGCTTAGTCACTATTGCACGCTTAGACCTCGTAGATCTAGTGATAGAGCACTTGTAATTGTGCCTCGCGTCAAAAAGACCCTTTCCTAGGGCAGCTCTTTTTCTTACTTGGCTCCTTATTACTGGATCAAATTGACACAGCATATTCAAACTGGCTCGTATTACCTTCTCTTCAGGGAAGTAGTTTAGGCAACTTTGTTCTGATTTAGCTGCTGCTAGTGCCTTTGTTTCTTGATTGTGCCGAGATACCCCTCGCAGAGGGATTAGTGCACGGTATAAATTAAAATAAATAACATACCTGCCATGCCAGGCGATAAGGAGCCACCCCATCTTTCAGAATGTGCTCTTCTGCATTCTCTTGGGCCTTCTGGAAAACAAATTGTCTCATTAAGAAAGAGGTCCCCCGTTGATTGTTATTACCTTCGCTCCTGCATGTGAAGTTTGTGCTCCTCTTGTTGCAGTTTTGAAGTTAGGTAGTCCTCAAAGCCGGGACATAGGTGCATGTTGGGTGTTTCTTTGTTTACACTTTGCCTTTTGTGTCCACTGCAGCAATGACATCACACTAAAAATAGGTAAATTCAAAACCATTGCTGTTGGTGAGAAGTGAAGTGATAGCTCTTCACTTGCACCATAGTGCACGTCCTAGACAGTATAGACATAACCATCCGTGCTCCTTAATGATAACCCAAGAATTATAAACTATAGCTTGGCTTTCAAATAATAACCCTCTATGTCCAGCACCTGCTGTTCATCTTTGCTATATGATTTTATCTCCTTGAAGCTCCACTTTAGTCCATACTCCTGGAATGTCCTGGCTTTAAGTTTGGAAGGTTCCCTTTTCTGTCCCCATTGTTGATCACTTGGACTAAACATCCTTGGTTCACATGATTTCTCCTTTGCTTCTACTTCCTGCCGTTCCAGTAGAAAGGCCTGTATGTAATCAAAATATACCGGAGTGACCTTAGGATGTCACCTCTGTTTACTCCAGTATCTTCTCTCTCAGAAGTGTTCCTTCCATTGGTACCACATAGAGGTACTTTTTGTATTGTTTAGGGATAACTCTATCTTCAGGATCAGTTACAGTTTCTTTAAATTGTTTCTTCCAGCCTAGAAGAAAGAGGACTAAAAAAAACACTAAGAAGTTATTCGGGGGACTGGTGTCACAGAAGGTCTGGGGGCTCTGCTTTTTAAAAAACTTTCTTTACTTTACACTATCTTGGTCTGGAGGAAATGGAGCTTGGGACTGTTAGACTAAAGTGACCTAGGTGAATATTCCATACTCAGTGTAAGTGAAAGATAACTTCCTTTGCTTTCTTCATTATTTGTTTTTGTATACGTGTCTATGTATTTGCAGGTTTTGCTTAATTCTCCACACTTAGGTTTACTTGGACATGAGGTTACATTATTACATTATGGGGGTTATTTAAAGTTTGGTGGGTACAGGGATTCCATCCACCCAATTTACAGTGTAGAGGTGTCTATGTTTATCCAGTATCGAGGTATCTTCACATGCCTGATCCATTCCCCGTCGCCGAGGCGGGAGTCCCACGGTAATTACAAAAGTAGTGCCATAAGTAAATAATAGTAGTAGGCTAAAAAGAAAAAAGCCTATGGCCTAAATCTTAGTAGCCTATCTACATCCTTATAGTAAACAAGCACTGGCGTTGCCAATAGGTCTCGCAGTAGGAAAGTTTGAGCTATTGGTTTTCTAAATGACATTTTATTTTTTTGTTTTGTGATTTACAATGCCCATACTTTTAACTTTTCGCATTAGGAAAGTTTGAGCGATTGGTATTGTAAATGACACTTTTTTAATTCATGCTGGGCGGGGCCAAGGCCGCGAGCAGAGGCCGGGGAGGAGTCTATCGCAGGATTTTTATCGCGACAGCATCAAAGACAGATGCGGCTAGCCTGAAATGTCACAGGCTAAGACCTCACCAGCGTGAGCGGTCATTGGATTTCATGAGGAGGGCTGCTGGACCGAAAAGTCACGATATATATCGAATCATCACGGACAGCTCCTGCTATCCATGTTACAATATAAAATGAGTTACCCGTTGGGATCAACTATTAGTCGCCTAAAAGCCATAGCTCTTTCGGTGCTAGTCCTTGGGGATAAAACAAAAAGCCTTCGATGTAAAACTTATAGAGCTGCCTCTAGGCGCTGCCTTTTGCACCCACGCGCTCTATGAACCCTTACAGTTAAAATGAACACAGACTGCTGTATGTCGGCTTAAAATCCCGCCAGAGGCTCACAGTCCAGAAGCATGCAATGACAAATGTACATTGTGTAGGTGTAATATGAATGTATGCGTCCCTCGTCATTGAGCTCCATAAACGGCTTAAGTCACACTGGCAAAGATGTTTAAAATCATAGTCAATAAAGTGGCACGTCTGCAGTGTGTTGCATCTCTCTCTCTACCTCATCCTGCGACACAGCTTAGTGACACCATGGGTTGGGAAAATATGGCGCCTGGAAAAACAAATCGGCACTAAGGAGCTACATGCCCGCCTGAATTCTGCAAATGTTGCACGCGTGGTTACCG
The DNA here is from genome assembly GCF_964261635.1 of Lissotriton helveticus. Lineage (NCBI taxonomy): Eukaryota > Metazoa > Chordata > Amphibia > Caudata > Salamandridae > Lissotriton > Lissotriton helveticus. The sequence continues at coordinate 1,097,059,444 of NC_136065.1, forward strand.
TGGCTTCTTCCAGAGTAATAAATACATTGAAAGCAAGAGTGTGCGTTAAGTCAGGCATAAGCAGCCTCTAGGCGCTGCCTTTTGCACCCATGCGCTCTATGAACCCTTACGGTTAAAATGAACACCGACTGCTGTATGTCGGCTTAAAATCCCGCCAAAGGCTCACAGTCCAGAAGCATGCAATGACAAATGTACATTGTGTAGGTGTAATATGAATGTATGCGTCCCCCGTCATTGAGCTCCATAAACGGCTTAAGTCACACTGGCAAAGATGTTTAAAATTATAGTCAATAAAGTGGACTTGTGAGCCTCAGACTTAAAATATCAACACTTTGTAACCTTCAACAATACGTATGTAAATAAACAAACTGTTAACGTACTAAGAAAGTGAGCAAAGAGGTAAAATGCTAGTGGAGAACATCACGAAAAAAGAAGGGACAGAGAGGAGGAAAGGTGGGAGGGAACACGGCCTGGGGGAAGCTGGCTGGGGAGGGGGAGGAGAAATGCAAGTAAGGCTGTGTGCGGGGAGAGAGAGGGGAGGTGCTGGAGCTGGGGAACAACTAAGGTTGGAGCTACGGATCTTGCGAGACAAAACCATGCGCTAAACAAATCCCAAGACAGACTTCTTGGCACGTCTGCAGCGTGTTGCATCTCTCTCTCTACCTCATCCTGCGACACAGCTTAGTGACACCATGGGTTGGGAAAATATGGCGCCTGGAAAAACAAACCGGCACTAAGGAGCTACATGCCCGCCTGAATTCTGCAAATGTTGCACGCGTGGTTACCGCGGCTTCTTCCAGAGTAATAAATACATTGAAAGCAAGAGTGTGCGTTAAGTCAGGCATAAGCAGCCTCTATGCGCTGCCTTTTGCACCCACGCGCTCTATGAACCCTTACAGTTAAAATGAACACCGACTGCTGTATGTCGGCTTAAAATCCCGCAAGAGGCTCACAGTCCAGAAGCATGCAATGACAAATGTACATTGTGTAGGTGTAATATGAATGTATGCGTCCCTCGTCATTGAGCTCCATAAACGGCTTAAGTCACACTGGCAAAGATGTTTAAAATTATAGTCAATAAAGTGGCACGTCTGCAGCGTGTTGCATCTCCCTCTCTACCTCATCCTGCGACACAGCTTAGTGACACCATGGGTTGGGAAAATATGGCGCCTTGGAAAAACAAACCGGCACTAAGGAGCTACATGCCTACCTGAATTCTGCAAATGTTGCACGCGTGGTTACCGCGTCTTCTTCCAGAGTAATAAATACATTGAAAGCAAGAGTGTGCGAGTCTGGACCATGAATTAGGAGTGTGCAGTATTTCACAGATGTTTTCCATCAGGGTTCAGGTACGCATGGCAGAAACCGTCTAAGTTGGTAAAGGGGAACCAAAAAAAAGAGAAACAGAAAACAGAAACTTGAAGCAAAAAAAACGTACAAAGCGCACAAACAATGGGAGATAAAAAGAAATAGAACGTAGAACTAAAGATGGAAGCGCGCTGAATAAGAACAATTATACCGCGAGAGAAAAGGGGTGAATACGAGACATTATTAACAAAATAGGGGAGATAAAATGGAAAAATGGCAATGATTGAAAGAAAACTACATATACAACAAGAGCGGCCGGGAAAGTGAAAGTACGGCCGGCCACCAGCCAGCCATGAATACTTAGGGGAGGAGAAGCCGCAGAGCACACGCTGGGAGAAGCCCTTTGATGTGGTGGCGGCCGTGAAGAAAATGCAATTAGTAAAGTAAAGTAAAGTCCACATTTGTAAAGCGCACAATCACCCGTAAGGGTCTCTAGGCGCTGGGGGCCGTCTGGAAGATTAAGCGAGCTATTGCCCAGAGTCACATGGTGCTGGGCTAACCTGCCGCCGGAGCCGGGGATCGAACCGTGGTCCCCAGATTCCAGCGTCAGTCGCCCTGGCCGCGGCGCCACACCTCTTCCACTAGGAGGGAGGGAGGGAGGCTGATGCGCGTGCTTGTTTGGTCACGTGATTCACGTGAACTCAAAGAAAACCGCACCAAAAAGCCCTTGGTTTCACGAGGATTTTGAGCACTTGAATTCTCGCTCCGCTCAATGCGCATGCGCATTGATAGGTCGCGAGACCTAAAAAGACCAAAAGTCATCTCCAACCAAACAGCTACCAGCACCCTTTAGAACACTCAGCAGAGGCAGTTCTCCTCAGATTTTTACCACACATTGTGGAAGAGAGTCTCCCTGAGTGCCACTCAGTTCTTCTCTACAACTCTTCAGAATGTCTGACAGAAAAGCTCTGTTCAAACCCTGCAGGACCTGTGACAAGAAGAGGGTCCATGTTGATGACCAACATAAGGACTGCATATATTGCCATTATCTTATGCATGAGGCAAAGGATTGCAAGATCTGCCGTACTTCCCCTACCAAGACTCTTAGGGGATAAAGAGGCAAGACTCCTTTTGTGTCTCAAATCCTCTTCAGCTGAGGAGGATGATGACCGAGCCTCAACTTCTAGTAAAAGAGCTAGATCCCTTGACAGCTCTTCAAGTGAGGGAGGAAAACACCATAAATCTTCCCATGATGTTTCTGACCCTTCACAGAGGTCACCTAAGCTTTCCTCTTGGTCAACGCTGTCTCCACCCTCTACATCGGTCAAGGAGTCTAAGAAGACATCTACTTCAAAAACCGTGAGTAAAAGCCATGTCAAATCTGGCACTTTGACTCCATCGTCGATGATTTCTGTGACTTCTTCTGCTACTGTCTCGACGACGGGCATTACATCACTTATTCTGTGTACCAGAATCTCAATCACGACTAAAAAGCCAGTTTTTGAAGAATAGTCGACGAGTAAATCATCAACAAAGTCCCAGTCGACGACCACGTCTAGTTCATCGACGACGGTACCGTCGACAAAGCCTCCACCGTTGACGAAGATATCATCGACGAAGTCTACGTCGTCGACTATGTCACCGACGACGACTGTTCCGTCAACGACGATCCCTTCGACGAAGAGCCCGTCGACGACGGATTTACCAATTCAATCTAGTATATCGTCGATTATAGTTTTACCTTTGCAGTCAACGCCCATATCGTCTGGACTTTACCAACTCAAGACTTTCAAAGGCATCAGGATTACAGTAAGATTTCTCCGCTTCTGCCTTCACACCTTTTAGAAACTTATGTTGAGGATGATGACTATGAGGGACCATTTGGCACAGCTCACCATCCTTCTGAGCTTACCATCAAGTGACAGGATGACGACAACGAGTACCAGGAACAATATTACCAGGAAGAGCTTATGGTTCCACACCATAGATTTCATCGAAGGGAGTCACGCCAGAGGGAAATGAGTCACCTCCCTCCAACACTCATACAGGATCTCCAGACCATGCTGGCGGATTACCGTCAAAGGTTTCCCCCACAACAGGCTGTCCCAGAAAATCCACCCCCTCCAGCGGTGGTTCCTGATCCGTTACCTCAGTCTGAGGTTCCTGTTACTCCGGCTCATCCTTCAGGTCCTTCTGAACAGGTGCAGCATGACACTACCTCCTTTGAAGATGAGGTTGAAGAGGGTAAATTACCTGGAAATATTCATATTACGGATCCCTGGGACGAATATATCATACCAATGCCTTCTCCACCTCTTCCTTCTGATTCTCCCCCCCGAGGACATCTGGGGCTTTCATAATTTAATGCAGCGGGCAGCAGCCAGATTCCAACTGCCTGTTACGGTCGAACAGACAGAGTGTTTCTTACATGATTTCAAGGAAGTGTCCAGGAAAATCACACGAGCTGTACCAATCCTAGACTATATCTGGAATGAGGGGGTTATGATCATGAAGACGCCTGCATCTATCCCGGCAGTGCTTCCTCGCATAGAGAAAAAATACAGTGCCCCTGCTAACAGCCCATCTTGTCTGATTGGTTATCCATGACCAATTTCGCAAGCCGCCCAACAGCGATCTAAAAACCCTGCAACGCCTATCACCACACCGCCTGACAAGGAAGGACGTCGTCTGGACCTCATAGGCAAAAAGATTCTCTACAATGGCAGCGGCATCTATTAGAGCTGCTAACTCTCTAGCGATAATCAGCCGTTATGACTGTCAAATGTGGTCAGATATGGCGGGTCTCATTGACCTTATTCCTGACGACCCTAGACAGAAGCAAGGAAAATTCTGTTGGAAGGAGAACATACCGCATCTAAAACTATAGATTGTGCATTAGACATTGTAAACACCAATGTCCGTCAACTCGCTGGGGCTGCAGTGCGTTGACGCCAGGGATGGCTTAAGGCCACTACTTTCAGACCTGAGGTACAAACAATGATTCTAGACATGGCCTATGACAGGGAGTCTTTGTTTGGTAAACACATTGATGAGGCCCTCCTAGCTATCAAAACTGACACGAATACCGCTAGATCGTTAGGCGCACTTCAATACAGGCGCGGATTTTTCAGAGTGGCAAGAGGACGTGGTTTTACATCAAGAGGAGGATACCAAAACCAACACAACAGGCACTATCAATCTCAGTATAGACAGCCTTATAACCAGTCAACATCCCGCCAATCCTCTACGGCTAGTTTCTCCCATCAGGTAGTCGAGACACTAGCAGGAAACTGATCTCCACAGGGTGCCAACCAAATTACCCTCCATACCTGTGGGCGCAAAGATTTCAGCTTTTGTTCACAAGTGGCAGGAAATTACTTCAGACCAATAGGTTCTGGACCTAGAAACCAACTGCCACACCCTGGAATTTATCAAACAGCCACCTACTATTCCGCTCAGGGGGTCCCCCTCGTCTTCACTTATTATTCAAAGAAGCCTTAACGATCCTCCTAAAGAATGCGATAGAGAAGGTTCCATCATCTCAAAAAGGAACAGGTTTCTATTCTCGTTTCTTCCTGATCAAAAAGAAGCCAGGGAAATAGCGACTGATTCTAGACCTCCGCAAGCTCAACAAATTCCTCAAAAAGCAAAGTTTCCGGATGGTCAAGTTTCCGAGATTTTAAGCTGTTTAAACAAAGGAGATTTTATGGCTTCTCTGGATATGGACGACTCGTATTTCCACATCCCTATCAACCCCAAATATCGCAAATATCTTCGCTTCACAGTGGCTGGTGCCCACTATCAGTTCAAAGTGCTCCCGTTTGGGCTGAAATCGGCACCAAGAATCTTCACGAAGTGCTTGGCACCAGTGGCGGCAGCTTTGAGATCTCGTGGAATCCAAGTGTTTCCTTATCTCGACGATTGGCTGCTCAAAGTTCCTTCGGAACACAAAGCCAAGGTTACCACAACAGCCTGTATCCATCTCTTCGCTTCTCTGGGGCTGACTCTCAACGAGAGTAAATCTCAGTTGCATCCACTCGAAGCCATTCCTTTTCTAGGAACAATCCTATACGCGGTCCAGTGCAAGGCATTCTTGTCATACGACTGCCAAATATTATCTCCAAAAATTAGCAGCTATAATTTCAAGAAGGTTAGTTTCTGTGCGGATGTTTGCTTCATTCCTGGGGATGTGCTCTTCTGCAATAAATCTTATACCCTTGGCACAGCTCAAAATGAGGCCTCTTCAGGAGGAGCTACACCTTCAGTGGCAACAAGTCGTGGGTTCATTCGACGATTCCATCAGGGTCACGCCGCGCATGATAGATTCTCTGCATTGGTGGTCACAAACAGCTAATCTAGCCCAAGGTCTCACATTCCTACAGACAGTTCCAGACTTTGTTTTAATGACCGGTGCTTCCATGTAGGGATGGGGAAATCATCTGCAAGATTTGCAGATTCAAGGAAAATGGTCTCAAATACACAAACAGCATATCAACAGACTGGAGCTCTGTGCCATCTTTATGTCTCTGCAAGCGTTCCTCCCAAGGATTGCGGGTTCCTCAGTGCTGGTCCGTACTGACAATACAACCAGCATGTATTACATCAACAAGCAAGGAGGAACAAAATCAACTACTTTCTCGCAGGAGGCTCAGGAATTGTGGGAGTGGGTCACATTCCACAAGATAACCCTGAGAGCCGAGCACGTCAGAGGTCTCCGTAATACTCTGGCGGACACGCTGAGCTGGTCTCAATCGGACTGTCACGAGTGGGAGCTGGAGCATGCGAACAGAGTATTTCAGGCTTGGGGCAAACCAGCACTAGATCTATTCGCAATGAGGGAGAAGAAGAAATGCCGATACTATGCCAGCATGTTCCCTCAACAGGGCTCAAGGGGGAATGCCCTGTCCATGCGATGGTCAGGGATTTGTGCATACACTTTCCCCTCAATACCAATGATACCGAAAGTGCTCCGCAAGATGAAGCTGGAGGGTTGCCGTCTAATTCTGATTGCACCCCCTTGGCCAAGGCAGTATTGGTTCCAGGAACAGCTGTTATTGTCTCAAGACCAGCCCATTCGCTTTCAGCCGACGCCTACGATGTTGTTGAGGGACAGAGGCCAAGTGGTTCATCCGGACCCAAAGTCCCTACACTTGAATGCATGGCTCCTGATTTCTTAGAGTTCAAGGACCTCAACATTTCACAAGACTGTCGTGAAATTGTGGCCAAATCTCGTGCCCAGTGCACAATCAAGACTTATCCCCTGAAATTGAAGCGATTTTGCTGTTGCTGCGAGGCGAATAATATTCACCTAGTTCAAGTTCCTGTGGAACAAATTCTCCCTTATTTGCTTTCTCTAGCCAAGTCTGGGCTTACCTTTTCATCGGTCAAGGTCCATCTTGCAGCTCTTTCCAGATTCAGAAAATGCACGAACTTTCCTTCTCTCTGTTGATCTTCACTTGTCAAACAATTCATGAAATGGCTTTTTCGAGCCTTCCCTCCAGTGCGAGCACCCCCTTCAGAGTGGGAACTCAACACTGTGTTAGCGCAATTAATGAAACCACATAGCTGATCTCAAATTCCTCACTTGGAAGGTCGCCCTTTTACTGGCTCTTCTGCACGAAGGGTTAGTGAAATCCAAGCTTTCACTATCACAGAAACCTTTTTACACTTTACTCAAGACTACGTAAGCCTTCGAACAAATCCTAGATTCATCCCTAAAGTACTGTCACAATTTGAATGAACCTGTAAGATTAAGAACTTTCTTTCTGGATCCATCCACTCCAACTGAAAGAGCATTACACTCTCTGGATGTTAAACGCTGTTTAAAATTCTACCTACAGAAAACTAAGGACATCAGACGTTCCAACCAACTGTTCGTGGCCTATGGTCAAGCAACACTTGGAACTGCAGTGACAAAGGCAACAATCGCCAGATGGCTGGCATCTACGATTCATTTCTGTCATGACAAGGCCAACAAACCTTTACAGAGGAAAGCCAAAGCTCACTCTACAAGAACTATGGCAGCTTCAACAGCATTGTTTGCTGGAGTGACTCTGGAAAATATCTGTCGTGCTGCGACATGAGAAAATGTCCACACTCACGAAGCATTACTGTCTTCAATCTGCACAAAAAGAAGATGCAGCGATTGGACAGGCTGTCCTACGCCATCTTTCATTAAGGTCAGATTCATGGTACTGTTTCTCTTTTAATTTACTGTTCTATTGCTTTCAATATTCATGCTATCATGTTTCTTGCAACATACATATGTATATGTCTGGAGAGATTTAGTTATATATATATATATATATATATATATATATATATATATATATTCATGTTTTATTTCAGCAATGCTTTTTGAAACCAACTTTTGATTTCTTAAAGGCGTAGTCATTTTAAAATTTCTCAACTATTGTGGATGCAGTTTGGGAGTTTATGAACACTTGTCTCCCACCATCCGCAAACGACAGTACATTTGGTACACTGCTTGCTACTCTTTTTCAGGCATGTGAATCTATGAAAGATACCCCAATACTGGATAAGAAAACAAGTTACTTAACTGTAACTGCAGTTATCCAGTTTTGGTATCTTTCATAGATTCACATGCACCCACCCTCCTCCCAGAGTCAGTTCTCTATGATTTGGGATACTTCCCACTAGTGCTAAAAAAATCTGAGGAGTGCTGGTAGCTGATTGGTTGGAGCTGACATTTGGTTCTTTTTACTATAAGGATGTAGATAGTCTACTAAGATTTAGGCCTTAGGCTATTTTTCTTTTTAGCCTACTACTATTATTTACTTATGGCACTACTTTTGTAATTACAGTGGGACTCCCGCCTCGGCGACGGGGAATGATTCAGGCATGTGCATCTGTGAAAGATTCCAATACTGGATAACTGTAGTTACAGGTAAGTAACTTGTTTTCATTCTAAATAGTCACTCTCGATTACAGGGGAACCCTACTCACAAGGAACCAGGGTGATAATTTTATACAGAGAAACAATGGCTCTAGTGGAAAAATAGAGCAACAATATAAATAATACCAGGACAGCATAACGCGGACAAAAGAGCCAGCTTCACTCTACCCTCCTTTCACTTGAGTACCCGGCTGGGTCCTCACGTGAGTTGATTTTTCTTTCCTTCACCACAAACGGGACACCTCACTTTCACCTACGCTTTGCCCTTTTAGAACCAGATATCCCCACATTAACAGTCATGAGGAGACCTCACACCCAGCAGAGGGTCGAAACGTCGCCGACAAATTTGGAAAAATTATCACCATATAGCCAGTGTCATCATATACTCAGGCTTTTTTTCATTGTATAACTGAATTGTCACTTTTTGTACATATGGAAACCTCTTTGTAAAGATTACTCACTGTATAAAATCACCTATGGTTCCATGTTTCACTTGGGGATACGCTTCACAAAGTAAACTGTGTTTTTGTGAAATTCTAAGAAAAGTGATTTATAAAATTTTTTTGTACATTACTATAAAAATTAGGTTAACAAATTTGTGCAGAGAGTTCTTTGTTTACAGACATTGCTCAATCCCGTACAAACGTATAGCCATTGTGCATGTGTATTATTTATAATGTTGCTCTATTTTTCATTCTAAATAGGGCATCCACTTGTTCTTTTTGGATGTCCTGCATACCCAATCCCTACTTAACCCCTACATCCTTTTTATTATATTTAACTTAAAGATTCTAGTTTGATGGAGGAGATTATGAGGATTTAGACGTCACACCTTTGGACACTATCTGCAGTTCCTCAGGCCTTAGAACCTGGCAGCTTTTACCACATCAGAGCTTCAGTATGGCTATCTCATGCAATGTAAGGAGTATAATTATGTTTGATCTTCTTTTTAGGGAAAAAAAAAACAATCGGACCAAGAAATTGAGAACCTTGAAAAGCAGCAGAAGCAAACAATAGAGCGTGTTGAACAGGAGCACACAACACGCCTGCGTGATGAGGCAAAGCGCATCAAATCTGAACAAGAGAAAGAATTATCCAAATTTCAGAATATGTTGAAAAATCGAAAGAAAGAGGTAGGATCGTATGTCTTCTAGTGCACATTTCATTTATCTTGTTTTATTCAAGATTTATTAGGAATTAAGACAAATGGTTATATTTGCAGCAATATAGTAATTCGTTTTTTTTGCCATTTGGTAGATGAACAGTTAAAAGTGGTAACATTTGATTTAAGAGAGGCCTTAGGTTATTTATTTTGCATAACTACAAGCTTCCTTTCTTCTGAACTTGTGTACTTTGAGTGGTGGTACACAGCAGATGTTGACATTTATTTGAACAATCCAGTCTCTAATCTAGGTCTACCGACACAAAGGAAGTAAGGGTTACTCAACAAGACATATACCCTGCAATCTTACCAAATATATATTAATGGATGCCTCGTTTATTCACAAAGGAGAGACCCCAAAATGTCATTCCATCTGTTTAATGGCTCATTCTTTTTCTCAGATTACTTGATTGCCATGCAGACCAAATCATGTCTGATCATGCTAATCTTTGATTAGAGAGTAGTATTTGTAATTTAGCTTTAGCCAAGTGAATATTACCAAAAAATTGGAAAAGGACATTAAAGGGGGTTCCACAGCTGTTGCATCCACTCCAACATCTATCCTTGGTATAAGCATCCCAATAATGAAATTTGTTTGGTGTGTTTAGCCAGTAACTGGCAACTTACCAGTGTTTCCTTCTTTGAGGTAACTTACATAGTGTTACATTTTCTAGTGTGTATTTGTCTATACCCTGGCACCCTATTTGCCAGGGTGTGGACCAGCTTCCTTTCCATCAAGCTTTTACCTGGTGATCTCCCACAGCCCTCAGCATATATCAGAGCTAAGACCCTTGACACTCCCCTTCAAATTCAGGCATATATTGGTGTTAATGGGGAATGAGGACAAGCCATCGTGTTTAGCAAGCTAGTACCACCCCCCCCCCCCCCCCCCCCCAAAGTGGTTATTATTCTTGTCTACCCATCGGACCTTCCATATGTGAATGCAAGTGATCACCTGGTCAATAAACCACCACTGTTTTTCAACCTGTTTCAACTGCAGAAGGGAAAAAGAAGTGAGGTAGTAGTTTTAGATATTAAGTAACCCAAGTACCCAAAGTTTCAGTGGTCTGGTCAACTTGTGCCTATCAATCCTGAGTGCTTCCTGGCCAAAATAAACACAGCTATTGTGCATTATAGTTGTGTAACTATGGAGAGCTGGAGAAAAACAATCTGCAAAAGGAATAATATCTTCGAAAGTACGGTCATTTTGACTGCTGCTAAGCTGCCCAACCAGGATAGCCCTCCCATGTCCCAAGATTGCAATCTTGCCTAATATTGTGTATGAGCGGGGTGCGGTTAGCCTCTGACAGATGATCTAGGAATACCCAAGTAACCAACATGTTGTTTAGCCCAGCTAAAGGGCAAGTTGTCCTTCAAATCATTCAACTATTTAGGCCAGTTCAGTGCTTGGGACTTCTGGAAGTTTACCTTAATCCCAGAGAGTTCCAGTTACTTTCCTGATAAACCTTTTTGCCAAACTGGTCCAGGTCCAACAAGACTGGCATGAGCAGATCCAGTCTTGTTAACAGAACACCTGTGAAGATCTTTACATCAATGTTCGATATGTAGATCGGACATTATATGCTGTACTGGCTCATACTGTTACCGGACCCTCAAACATAGATTGTGCTGTAAGACCATGTGTTATGAATGAGTCTAATCAGTTTCTGGAGATGCAAAACTTTTAGTAGGAATGATGGTGAGAAACTGTCAGACTTGGGGATCTCCCGCTGTGTAGTTTTGATATTTTTAAATGCAGGGGCTGTTTCCTCTGGTCAATGTCCTGTTCTAGGCTGTCTGTTTGCTCGCTTATGAGAACGTGAACCTCTACTGCCTCCAAATAGTACTCTACAAAGGAGAAAGCCAGACCCTCTGCTCTGTTTAGGTCTGCATAGCAGGTGGCAAAGATGTCTGCAATGCCTGGATCACAATCCTCTAGGGTTCAGGTTGTGTTTCTGTTAGGTAGTTATGATGTTCCTTGCATATTTTGCTCAAAGGATGCAGTTATCCTACTTTGTTTTCCTGCAGTCACATTTTTGCTTAATGGAGAGCAGATTATTTCACCTTGTCTACATCTAAACCTGTGATCGAGGTGAATTTTCTTCAAATCTTGTTGCCCTTTCTCTTGTGTATACCCTCTGATTTTTGTAGCTGGAACTCTAGTTGAGTCCTTCTGCTTTGAGCCCCAATGAGTATTTACACTCACCCCCCTGTTGTCATTTTGTGCCAGAAATATTTGTGAATCATGGAGTACACTGTTCCTCAGTCTCTGTTGCCACTTACTGCTCCTTGGCAAAAGCTGAAACTCAATAGATATTGGACAGTTTCCAGGTAGGTCTATACATCCATCTATGACGTTGTCACTTCTGCTTGAGAGTGGAGGTGACAACGGAGTGGTGCAGACTTTCGCTGGTGTGATGGGCATGAGAAAAGAAAATATAATATGCAGCCTCAGAGGGTTGGTCTCTTCAGGTGTCTACGAGCCCCGTCTGAGTCACCCAGTCATGTACTGCTGCGTTGAGTGCACCAAAGTTATCAGCCCGCAACAAGCGCCTGTCCTTCATCCCATCTATTACGGTCTTAAGTTTTCGCGATCTATTATTCCGCCCTTGCTTTGCAGTTCTTTCTAGCATAAGGAACTCTTGTTCGCCATTTTTCTTGTTTCTATTAGCGTCCTCCTAGATGTCGTCCAATTCTCATTTCATATGCGAATATAAGACAGCGACATTGTCGAGAGTCTCTTGAACAATGATTCCATGTATTGACTGTTGATGGGGGGTTCTTGAGATTTGCTCACTGGTAAGAGATTAGGCTCATCTGGTGAATTCCATTGTCTGCTTTTAAGTCTTGATCTTGCTTCAGCAATATAGATCTGGTCAGCATTTCTTTTATTGAGTGTTCTTTATTGTCCTTTGATGCTGCCATATTAAGCTCACCAGTGGGGCTCATAGGTCCATCTTAAGAGGGGAGTCTCTGCTGGGAAAGGCTATGCAGTCACCTCCAGGTCTTGCAGAGGATGATTCTCAAACTTGGATTCAGCTGTTTTTGTAATTAGTGATACAGGGGTAGGAGAGGACATGCAGCAGAATCGTGGCGCTCTTCGTTACTGCTTTTGGGCACTGGATGTATGACACAAGTACATGCTGATGGTTATAAGTGACTTTTGCCTACTTCTCCACGTATTTCTTGGTCTCTACCCACATTAGTTCTTATGACGGCTCTCCATTGTGGATGTTTGCCATGGCCATCTATTTTCGAGGCTGTGTGGTTGACCCTTGGTTTGGCATCTGAGTGCAGTCACTCCCCTCCAGTGTTTCACACTCACTCCTTGTCAAAGTAAAGCCTAGAGTCGTCTCCTCCAAACTATTTAGTGCTTCAGCCGCAACATAGTGCCCTCTGTGTAGGCCCTTCACTGTTTTCCCAAGAGAATTTGGGATTCGCATTGCCGCTTTCTGTCTCTCACTGGCCTTTGTGCTCCCCATCATCATGTCTGTGAAGGGGTGAAGGAACGTGTGTGCTGATCTACTTCTCCCTCTGGCGTCTCCTTCTTTTGCCTGGAGTGTTTTGTCTGTTGTCTGAAACCGGGTGCGCCCCACAGAAGCTAGACCTTCGAGTTTCTATGACCCTTAATTTTTCCTTGTGCCTCCTCACCTCTACGTGTCTTAACCTCTGATGTAATAGTCTGCCATGTTTCTCTCATATAGTTGGCATGTCTTTGTTGCCAAGGCTGATTTCACTCCTGCCTATATAGGGACATCGGTTGTCAGAAGCTTGCCCCAGCGACACAGAGTTCATCAGCATCAACAGGCCATGTCACTGTCTGATTGCATCTGTGTACAATAGAGAGCTCACTACAATGCGAGTGATCCTCACCGCCAAGGGCTTGGTGTCCCGATTATTGACTGTTTATCACAGGGCTAATTTAGAGACATCATGACTGATAAATACACCCTACTTGGATAGCGCTTCTCTGTAACTCATTAATGTGGTTTCTCTGTCATGGCATGGATAGAAGCCCAGGTGGACGTCACAAAGCAAATTGTTGGTCTACTGTGGGAGATTATTAAAGCAGTTCTTTCTGTGTTCAATATCTTACCACTTCACAGAAGGCTAGAAACCGGTCCCCACTTAGAAAGTATTTCATGTTTGGCACTTGGGTTTTAGAGTAGTGTGATGGCATTCTATCACTTATCTGACGTTGCTACTTTCTATATGGTTCATCGCCTTCATAGTGTAACATTGCATTTGCGACAGAGCTAAAGCAACATTGATGGTGACCTAAGCATGTGTCAGACAAAGATCCCCCTATTGTGACTGTTTGAACCTAACACCGGACTTACGCTGGCTTGGAGCACTAGCTTCACCCTCTAAAAAAATATGCTTATTTTTTTTAGAAGGTCCTTACATTTTCTTATATATCTACAAAGCAGTCTGGTCTCACCACTATGCCTTGCATTGGTTGAAAATGAGCCACACACGAGTTTTCTTTAAGGTACCTCTTTCATTTCAAAATTCCACTGAATGCATTAGGCTTGCATAAATCCACATTTTCTTTTTGCATGTTAGAAAAAATGGAAACTTTGCCTAATTTATGAATGCATATGAATCGGTACATCACATTTATGAATTAGTTTAACATGCCCGTTTCCCGAAAAACGTTGTGTACAGCAAGCTGTTCAGGTCACAGGCAATTTATAAGTATGTATGTATATATATATATATATATATATATATATATATATATATATATATATTGAAAAGAATTGTTTGCAATTATTAAAGGTGCTTTCAATTGGAAGCTACCTATGCCCAAAAAAGCTCAGTTGACCTCAGAGAGAGAACTTGATTACATAATGTGTAGTATCAATAAAAATTTCATTGGGACGAAGACCAATTGTAAATTATGCTATCCTTGTTAAAGTGTTATACGAATGATTGATTGAGTATGGTAGTTACAGCCATTTTCCCTGAAGAATAGCATAAAGGTAATTCTGAGAAGCGTTCAGTGGTGGACCCCTTGCTCTCCCTGTTGAATAGGAATCCAGTACTGTTGTGCAGCAACACAATGCAAATTCTTGAATGTGTTGGTGTGAGTGTGTGTGTGTGTGTGTGTGTGTGTGTGTGTGTGTGTGTGTGTGTGTGTGTGTGTGTTTAGTGGGGGTGTAGGGTGTGGGTGGGGATACGAAGGTGTAGAAATGTAGCCATACAATCTAACTTAAATCAATTGTTCAACCATCTGTTTTGCATTGTATTAATTCATTGTTTTCTGTATTTTCTGTATTTTTGAGTCTCCCACTTTTGCTGGTGGTTGGGTCTTTATGGTGGTTGTGCTGCAATATAAGAAATTGCATTTTCTAACAATGTAAACACAAGTATGGTACTTTGAAGGGTTTAACTGATGGGCCAAAGATATTAGTTTCTTAGTTGCACAATCTCTCTCACAATCTCTCTTGGGATTAGCCTTTAGTTGCCTACAAGTTAATGTTATAGTTCGGACTTTAACCACAGATGGTTAAAGAAGTTCAAATAAGGCTAGATATCGAATATTAATTTTACAATGATTTAATTTCCTGCAGTTATTGCATTCCTTAGGTCGTTAAGTATACGTTTAGTGGATCCATCATCTGTCCTCTCAAAGGTGGCAATTCCATGCAATTACAGCATTCATAACATAGTTATTGAAAGAAACCCACATCATCTAATAGAAATCCTTGTTTCGGCCCCTTCATTGAATTCCAAACCCCCACTAATTTTTAATCAAATATTCAGAATATGTTTTTATTAAAATGTCCTGGACATGTTGGCGACCAAAACTGCCAGCAGTTTATGACCTTCCAGGCAAGTGACATTTGGAAATCAGTCTGCACTGTCTAAGAGTGTCCTTAATAAGAATCCGGGGCACCATCTGTTTCCTGTTAAAGGAGGTGGCATAATCGCTTGCCTGTGAAACACCTGCATGTCTTCCATTCGCATGACTGATATGAGGGCTTGCCGACAAGTCGGCAACGACGCTTTTTTAGACTTCAAGCCACATTATTGTCTGAGCTCACTCTTTACAGATTATGGTGCCAACCACTGTCTCTGCACACTTTTTCTAGAGTTCCAGAAAGATAGTCTCTTATCTGTGTTCCTACTGGTATGTATAGTTCCTGTTTTCTTCCAGTTGCTTTCTTGCAAGTGGATTCTAACCCAAAAACAGCTGAAGTATTTCATCAAAGGCAATACTATTTAGCTATTCTTTAACTGTTATACCAGAATTAAACATATCCTACCAAATAGACAACATGAAACCGCAGCATGGGAGCTTAGGTGAACCATCTTAATGCTCTTAGACATAGTCTCAGCTTCCACCCAGCACAATAATCCAAGACCTTCACAACACAGTTATGTGAGTTGTGGTGACTTTAAATATACTAGCCATCATCGCCCTCTCATGTTTGAGATACCTTCACTGGTGCAAAGTTTATTTCAAAATACATATGCAGGAAAACTCAAAACCACATTGAGAGGTCCGCACTGCGGTGTCCTTCTCTTTCCCCTAAACGATGAGCTCAGCCAAAATATTTTGATGCCGACCTTCATCCTCACTGTTCATAAGTTTCAAAACCCTAAAGTCACTCCAAAATAAGGCCAAAAGTAATTAGAAGTCCGGAGTAGGGTGTGTTGACTGTGAAATGAGGGGTATTGAAGGGAAGGAAGTACCGTACTGTTCTTTGTCACATCTGCTGCAGTGATAACTAAAATAAGCTTTATCCTTTTAATTTAAAATGACACTTCTAAAGACTTGTGTACTAGGTAACCATTGCAGTCTGAGAAGTAATGCTGGCCAGACAGATGCCATATATCCTCTCCTAAAAATCATTACATGTTAAATCATCAGGGCATTTGTTGTGCATTCTTAATAAGCATGTGCTTTCGTAATTGAGCGATTTCTGAAGATTCTTGAAAGTTCGGTATAAAGGTCTACCAATCTCCCATTTGTATCCGTTGATATGAAAAGCACGAAACTAATAGTGTAAACCCATTGTTGGGAAATATGAAGCCTACTTTTAATTAATATCTGATCAATACATACATGTATTGATAAGCACATATGTTGGTATGCTACGATTTATTCCTGAAATTTATATGGAATTGGCCATCCCAAAAGAGAGTATTATAAGGCTATTCAATGCTTGAATATTGTTTCTTGCTTTCTTCATGTAAACACAACAAATGGTGCTGTACAGTGTTCATCAGATTTTGAGTCACTTTGCATGCCAAGGGAATGTTATTTTTTCCTCCAGTTATTTTCATGTAACAGGTACACAAAGCATGTATGCTCTCCGTACCCTTCACCAAACTAACGCATACGCTTGACCTCACGCAATGCATGCTGGAGGATGCTCTGTCCATTTGACATTAAGCGCTTGGGCTTGAGAAAAGTTATTTCCCCACCTTCTGCATGCTTATACTGTAGGTATTAAGTGAAGCTGAAAAAGCACCCAAAGAGCTGAAAAAAGAGCTTGTGAAGCGCACGAAAGAGGAGCTTGCACAAACCCAGCATGCCCAGGTAATGACAGTAGCAGAGGTTTTCTGCTACTATAAAGCAGCATTAATCACATTGCCTGATAGTTGCCTTTTTTATTGTAATGTTAACTAATTGTTGGTTTGCTCTAACCCATCAGTGGATTCTTGTTGTGTTCACAAATTTGTGCGTGTAATTTGTAAAATACTGTAATTTCTTTGCAACTACGTTACACACTTTCCATTTGTTTATTTGCCTTGTAATTTTTTTAGCATGTGTATATATGTATGGTGTGTACACAAAGCCTGTCGCAATGTCTGTATATCTGCCCAAAATGTTGTCATTTTTTTTAGCCCTAGGGCCTTTGCCATCTAGATGATGCCTAGTATCCTTTCGGCTCCAACTAAATACACCACAATTAAGATTCAACCCATAACACAATCACTCACTTGGCAGTCATTCGAAATAAAGAAGTAATGACAACAAAAGTTGATGTTTATGTGCCGTAATTTATCATCTGTTTCCGGCACCACACATCAGGAAAGTTTAAATGGCAGACCGGAACATACAATAAACTAGGAAGGAGCAACATTTTATTTTTTCCATAAAAAAACAGTATTGTTTAATATTTGTTTGACGCTCCATTGGCATTACATTACAACTATTTGAACATATATTTAATGTAGTTCTAAGTGTACATAGACACTCAGTTCCACAAAGTGTTCCTATTTGTGCTGATGTGCAGACACTGTGTATTGCCTTTTGGTGGCATCCTGTTGAGTAGATTTAAAGGTTGACCAACTAATACGTTTCTGATGGAGTACCTTCTGGTAAGTTTAGGCAAAATAAATCTGGTCGTCTAATTCTTCACTTGATCATTTTAATTTGCTACTAAAGAAAAGTATGGTTCTTTCCGGAAAATTTGCTCAATGTGCTTCTAAGTTTGAAAAATACCTTGTTTGCATAACATCAGCATTTGGATGGCTCTGGGTCTATATAGCATTCTATTTTGTGAGAAGATGGTATTGAAACAATGCTTGGGACTTTTGAGATTGAACAAATTACTTCTGTGTATTTCTTTTCTAAACTGTTTTTACTTGCTATGTTATAAGGTGTAACAAAATAACGACAAGTTTACAGTGTTTGAAGCTAAATGTATCTACTGAAAAATATTGCTGTTTGTATATTTACATGGGGGGTAAATTGTATTCTAATTCACAGGGTGTTGCTCAGGTTATGATTCAGTCTTTTCAGTTGTCGTCTTGTGCACTGTTCAACGCACCACTGCAGGATGTAAGTCTGTTTTTGCCTGCAGAATATTTTTTTTATTTGGTTTGTCCTTACCTTCTTTAAAGGACCACATGTGTCAGTTATAAAATCCATAGGATTTTTATCAATTATTGTTTGAAATGGGCCTCTTTATTTTCTGGAGGAACTAAATATATTGCCAAAAAAGTTCTGCTGTAAATTACAGTGGGGAATTAGACTTTCTAATCGGACCTGAAGATTAACTTAATTATTCACTTATATATTATACAGTAAACACATGTGATATACTGGCGTGTGTGATTTTCATTTGCAAATCCAGTTTTGCTGCAAGAATTATTTTCTGGATTTACATGCTGTGTATTATTCCGACATCTAGTCGTTGGGCCCAGAATTGTCCTTGTTCATGTTGCCATCTTCAGATTCCTTTTTTCCGCAGTTAGGTCTGATAGGTGACAGGGGATCTCTGAAGAATCATAGAAAGGAAAACAACAAGTCAAAAAATCAACAAAGAACACACAAGACCATGAGAAGTTCAAAAGATGAGGAGCCTTCTCGACCCTGACGGGGGATCCCACTAATAATATCCACGTGGCTGGAGAATGAAGAGGGGAAGACAGTAAAGGGTCATGGAAAATACCCCTTTTAAGTTCTGCCCTAACTGTAACCAAAAATTCGCCAAAAGAGACCCTCACAAGATCTGCAACCTTTGCCTGCTAAGGAACAACAAGGACTGCGACGACTGTGCCACATTCGTACCCAAGACACTCGTGGTACGACGTCATCAGACTAGAACACTACACCATGGCTAGCACTCAGAAGATGCAGAAATCTCTGAAAGATCTCTACCTATTCTGTGACGAGGAGTACTTTGAGGAGGCCGAACCGGCACGAGTATGGGAGCCCCATCGAGAACTCCTCAACCAATGTTAAAAAAAAGACGAGCAGCGGGGAAATCACCAAAGGGCGCCGAGAAATAGCTGAAGGATACTGAGAAGAAACAGTAAAAGGTAATCAAACTGCCAAAAGGCAAGGATGTCAAGTCCTCAGACTCCACAAGTCCTCGAAGACAGCCTCGGCGTCGAAACACCCAATGAACGAAGGTCAGCACAAACAAAGAAAACCACACTGGTCCCAACTAAAGGACACCAATGGGAGAAATCGTCAAAGGCCTTAGTCGCAACCAAGTGCTTGAGAAGGAACAAGAGAGAAAGGCAAGGAATTGAAGCCGGGAGAGTCATCGACACTGAAAAAGTGTTCCATCAACGGTTGATGCCAAACAAAGAGCACTTGAGGCTTAGTGAAAGAAGCAAAGACTCAAGGTAGAAATGGCAGCCCTGCTTCAGAGAAAGGAAGAGTTTAAAGACTCCCTAAAGGAATTTTGGATTCTGACATGACCGTTGGCAACCACCGAGGTCAAAGACGAAAAGTTAGGCTTGGAGGTCCTGGCAATGTCGGAGACACATGAGGAGGAACAAGAGGAGTTCTACGAGGTCGAAGAAGAGTCTATGGTCTTCCGGGGAAGGGGTCGAAAGCTATCCTTCAAGACCTTCGCCACCTGATAACTTGTCACTATACAACAGCCTCATCAAAAGGGCTGCAACACCTATGGGGTACAGCTAGAAGAGTAGAAAGTGGAAGCATGCTTCCTACTGGAAACCATGAGACCCTCGCAAAAGGCTAACCTCTACTTTCCCATGCACCTTAGTATTCTAGACCAGAAGAAAGAGGAAAGAGGCCTTTCGACAACCGGCCACTGCAAAAGCTACACCGCCTCTAGGGTAGAAGAAATACAAACACTTCACTCAGAACCCTAAATACATAATGGGCAATGTCCCCGCAGATTCCATCATTGTCTCCAACACGAATAAGAGAAACAATGTCCCCACATCAACAGTGCCATCACCAGAGAAGGAGAGCAAGAGGCTCGATCTGGTGGAAAGAAAGATGGAGAGGCAGCCACACAGTGGAGAATAACAAACTCCAGTGCATTCCTTAACCACTACGGATACCAGCAGTGGGACAAAAGAGTGCCTAATGCAGCACCTTTCTGAAGAGTACCACAAAAAGGTTAAGATACCTGCCTTAAATCTGCTGTGAATGGAGCAGATGCTGCCAGCAGGCAGATGTGCACTGGGACAACACTCAAAAGACACACCTGGCTCAGTCTCAGGATTCAAGACAGAGATACATGCATCAATTATCAACATGCCCCTCACAGGTGACGCTCTGTTCAGACAATCGGTAGACAATATACTACAACAGTTAAAGAAGGAGAACGACATTACGAAGGCCATGGGAGCACTCCAGTTCAGAGGAATCTTCAGGAGAGGAGGTACTGAAAACAGAAGATCCACAAGCAGGGCGATTTTCTAAACCAGTTCATACGAACTCAACACTTCAAGATGACAACAGTGCAATGAGTAATACTACTCCTAAGAAAAGGGGATTATATGGCCTCCTTAGACTTAAAGACCGCTTACCCACATAAGAAGAAGTATCTTCAATTCGTCCTCGACAAGGTACACTACCAGTTCAGGTTGCTACCCTTCGGGATAAAATCTGCATGAAGGGTATTCACAGTGTCTAGCTGCGGTAGCTGTCTTACCAAGAAGGCCAGGCATTCATGTCTATCCGTACTTAGACGATTGGCTAGTTAAAGCACAATCAAAAGAAAGATGCCACAAAGACATACACAGAGTAATAACAACACTACAACATCTCATTTTTACAGTAAACATCAAGAAACCCTCACCATCACTGGAACAAGTGAAGGTGCTCCTGGAAGCAACCTTAAATTCAAAGACCGCACGAGCGTACCCAGTCCAAAAGAGAGCAGAGACGATTGCAGAATAAAGTCGCCTTTACCAGGGTGGTAGGTTTCTGTCAGTGAGGACTGCCAAGAAATTGATGGGCATGATGGCATCATGCATCTCACTCATACCACATGCAAGACTCCATATGCGCCCCATTCAGGAATGGATCTGCAGAGTATGGTTACAAGCCACGGCAAGCTGGGAGGATCTAGTGGTTGTCACATCAAAGGTACAAAGCGCACACAGGCAGACTGAAAATCGGAGGACTCTGGAATCCCACAGGTACTGTGAAACACCCAAACTATATAAAGATGAAGGCTGATGTTCTTGCCTTGTAAGCATTCCACGTACATATAATAGGTCAGACTGTACTGATCCAAACGGACAACACAATGACTATGTTCTACCTCAACAAACTAGGGGGGAGGATAAAGTCCCCTCTGTCCAAGCTAGCTCAGGTAATATGGAGGTGGGTGATTCCAAGAAGAATCACACTGCAGACAATTCACCTGCCAGGGAAACAAATTACTAAGGCCTACAGACTGAGCAGGCAAGACAACACCTCCCATGAATGGGAGATGAAACAAGAGGTGCTAAACAACATTTTCAAGGTGTGGGGCACTCCAAACATGGACCTTTTTGTAAGCACACAAAAGGCAAAATGCCAGAACTTCTCCTCCAGGTTTCCTTACTACCAATTGAAGAAGAATACCCTGACACTAGACTGGTCAAGAATATATGCATACACCTTTCCACCGATTCCCCTGATTCCAAAGGACATTGGACAAGGCCAGATAACCTGGGACAACGCTCTTTCTTATAACCCCACAATGGGCCAGACAGACATGGTATTCAGACCTGCTGGAGATGTCCAGAGAGCACATGATCCCTATCAAGGCAGGTGTTCAAGGCAAGGCCTTGAACCTCCTGAAATCTATTCTTACTGAAGTCAAAGGGTGGACTTTGATAAAGATAGGTCAAAGCCTTTTTCCCTTTCCTGTGGGGTACCGCAGGGATCGTCCCTCAGCCCAACACTTTTCAATGTATACGTGTCTCCGCTGGCAGCCCTGATACTATCTTTTGGGTTCCAACTGACATCTCATGCGGATGACACGCAAATAGTGTTGTCCCTCCAACGCGGCCAAGAAGCCGAAACTGGAGTAAGATGTCATGACTGTATGAAAGCCATCTTGGATGGATGTCACCTAATTGCCTGGAACTTAATTCAGGAAAAACGAAGGTTATTATATTTGGTAACAACTTGAACCTCTGGAAGCCTGACTGGTGGCCGGTTGAACTGGCAACTCTACCGGTTCCGACTAAGAAAGCGAAGAATCTGGGAGTTATTGTGGACAACAGACTCACTTCCGGGGATCAGATAAGTGGAGTTGTCTCTGCATGCTTCTTCCTCCTCAGAATTCTGAGAAAAATAAAGTTCCTTCTTCCGGAAGAAAGCCTGAGGACAGCGGTCATAGCACTCATTTTGTCTCGATTGGACTACTGCAATGGTCTCTACTTGAACATCCAAAAGAGACATATGAACAGACTCCGAATTGTGCAAAATGCAGCAGCCAGGCTGTTAACGGATACACCTAGATTTGTTTTGGTCAAGAAGGGCCTTAGACATCTTCATTGGCTCCCAGTAAACCAATAGGCGCAATTTAATGCCCTCTGCACGGTCTTTAAGACCCTTAAGGGTGCAGGCCCCGATTATTTGAAACAGCTGCTCCAATGGTATATTTTGAGAAGAATGCTGCATTCTATGGAAGCAAAGCAAGTAATTGTTCCCCCAGTCAAAAAAGCTAGCTGAGGTGGCGGGAGCTTCATTACATGCACCGCAAAAGCCTGGAATAATCTGCCACTTCACCTTAGAAATGCAACCGAGCTCCTCTCCTTCAGGAAGGGGCTAAAAACCTGGCTATTTACTGTATAATCACTTATAGCGCAATAACCATTTAGGCAGTGCTCAGCGCCAGGACACCCTAGGGTAACAACCGCGCTTTAGAAATTACAATAACAGAACAGGACCTGCTAATTATGCAAAACGGAAGAGTGTACCATCCAGAACCAGCCACACTCAGCCTAGACTCACCTTCAGCTACCCCCAATATGATGGAAATTCTTAGGGAAGCCTGTAAACCAAGCACAAGACAATGCTGCACGTAAACATTGAACAGATGCATCCACTGGTGCACACATAACGGAAGGATGGAAACAAGAAGAGACCAGGAGACGGTACTAACGTACCTCACACACCTGTTGGCAGTGTCTGACCTACGTGTCACTAAAGGTACACCAAGCCACAGTAGTAGCTTATACCAGAGGTTCATCACAAAACAGCCTCTTTACACTTCTCGTAGTAAAAACACTCCACGAAGGTTCATATGTGTGGCACGACCAAGAGCGGTACCAGCACCTATGTGGTGCTTAACCACGGTACTAACAAAATTGATGACACAGCTTTTTGGTCTTATGCACAAGGCAGATTAAAGTTTCTACCCTGAAAACAACCTTTTTAATAGCGATCACAAAAATGGTTCAATACTTGCATTCCTAGCAAATTTACCCATTGACGAAATCTGCATGGCAGCAACCTGGCTATCGCCACACACCTTCACAAAACCCTACTGCATGGATATCTAAATGAACAGGTAGGGCAGAAGGTACTACAACATTTTTTTGCCAATACATCCACATTTCAACCCAACCAACCCAGGGAACAGGATACTGCTACATAATGGAAAGCACAGCATGTGAATCCAGAAAAGGATTCTTGCTGCAAAACAAAATGGTTACTTACTAGTAGGAGTAGTTTTGCAGCGTGAAACATTTTCTGGATTTATGTACGACCCACCCACCTTCCCAGATATGGGAGATGAAGCAAATGAGTGGGAAGAAAGGACAATATCGGAAAACGAGAGAAAAAATAAAAAGTGAAGATGCCGGGCACACACAGGAACTTCCGGGGCGCAGTCTTATATCACACATTTATCACCAAATGATGGTTGAAGACACCCACAAAAGAGGAAAAGAACAAGGACAATTCCGGACCCGACTTCTAGATGGCGGAATAATGCACAGCATGTAAATCCAGAGCATTTTTCACGCTGCAACACTACTCTACTGGTAAGTAACCATTTTGTTCTTTGTGTGCAGTGGGATTGTGTGTTGATTTTTTTCTCCAGTAATTGTCGCTTTTTGAAACGTGAGCAAACTCGAAACCACTCTCACAAATGAATGTATTGTTTTATGGATTTTGTAAAAATCCAAAAGAAATTACATTGAACATAGAAACACAAAAATCATGGCGAAAAGAATGCTAGGACGGTATAGATTACCATAGCAGTTTCCATTATTCTTAGTTGTTATAGTTGCTTCCTCCCTCCTTAAACATATTAAACTCAAATATATATTTTTTAACTGTCAATTTTTTTTTTACTCCAGGGACCAGTCAAACCAAAATATTTTACTGAGATTTTCTCTAAAAAGTCATTTTTATTTCAAACATTGTTCCACATATTTGCTTTGCAGTGTTTTACAGGTGACATTTTATAAGAGCAGAACATTTTCAAGATTATCAGGTGTCTCTCCAATTCCTCTTATATTCATTAAAGAGAAGGTAAAGGAGGTAGAATTTTCACACATTCAAACACTGAGGTTGGAAATTAGAGCAACATTGCACTTGGACGAAGGAAGTGAGAAATTATATGCTTACGAGGAGCAAAAAGATTTTTTTTTTGCCTTAAGTATGGCACTTGCCAATTCATGTTGGGTTGCAGGTGGCACTTTTCCAGGTACTGTGGATAAAGCAACAGTCAGTCCACCATTGTTTTCTGTTGTGATTTTCTAGAACGTTTGAAATGCAACATGCTGTGAAATGTACATGCGCTTTTCCTGCTATGGGCCTATATTCTAATAATAGGCTTCAAAGGGAGCTGTTAGAGTTTGGATTCAACATCTCCATTTTCAGCATGTTGGATTGTCACATAATTATGGGTGCCACCAGGCAATTGGTTAAAGTAAATGTTGTAATTTCAGGGGCAGACCCTCCCCTCACATGCACTGTGCCTCCGTTAAAATCCGCTCAGTCTAATCCTGCATTATATTTTGTCTACTACAAGTTTAGAATAATGCGTATCTGGCCGTTTCCTCATACATTTCTACGTTGCCTTATTTCTTTCTGGCCTCTTCATTTCCATGAGGACACGGCACATAGCTGAGACTTTCACTAATTTAACTTTTAACCAGTTGATTTTCTTAGCACAGTAACGCAACATGAAGACTGAGATATTTTTACATTGGTTATGGGGAGAAAACTTTGAGCCAAGTAGGAACATTACTCTTCCTCAGGTGTGCCCTTCCACCACCATGTCTCAGTTGCCCCTTTGGGCGATTCCATCGAGCCCCTCTTCTTGACTGACATTGGCTTCCACTCTTAGGGGTCGATTCTGATGTCGTTCAAAAAGCAATCCTACCGAAGCGGTTCCGGAATGCTTTCTGGACAACTCGGATCGGGGGAGTCCGACCGAGCGATTTGGATGTTTCGGATGCTTTCGGATACGATCCGGTCAGGCTCCCATTGACTTCGATGGGACCCTGTGTTCTGAAAGAGAACACAGGCTCCATTGAAGAAAGGGGTGGGTTGAGAAAACCTTGCACCCTACGGTGGGCACCCCATGTTGCCTGCCACAATGTGCATGGTTGAAAAGGGTGGGGGTCCCTTGGGTGCCCCCACAGACACGATTCGGAAGGCCCTGAGTGATGGGGGGCCTGCTATGGGCCCCCAAAGACTGATTCCGGCAGCCGATTAGTTCCAGAGAAACCGATTTGGAACAGCTGTCCGAATCGCTCATCGTACTCGCTCGCTCAGAAACAGAGTCCATTAAGCTGTATGATTCGGCTCCGAAAGACATGACCAGTCCCAATGCCTTTCGAAACTGATTCGGACAGCCCTTCCGGTTTCCATGCATCTTACTCGGTCGTTGGGAAGTGTGTACGATTCAGTCGGAAACAAGAGTTCCCGATCGGATTCGGCAAACACGAATCCGATTTGGAGCCCTTCCGAACGACATCGGAATCGAATCCTGAGTGTGAAGACTTCTGAGGTATCTTCTTTGGTATATGTTCTTCTTTAACTGTTCACAAAACCAAGTATTACCTTTCTGTTGTTGCAGATTTTTACATCTTCAGCCTTGTCCCAGAAACCCACTTTGGTTTGTCCACACAACTTTGCTCACTTAATCACTGTTAATGCCTGTGACCCAAAACTGACTACAAAGGTGACCCTGAGTAATGTTCAGTAAAGCTCCTGACATTTTCTAACTCTTTAAAACATCTGGTGCTGCAAAGGAATGTAGTAACCAATAGAATACATAATTGCCAAAGTTTAAGTTAAAAAAAAAAGTAAGCATTTTGAATTTGATTCTGAAGTGGATTGAAAAAAGTAAGATGCAAATGTTATTATTACTTGTACAGTACATTGCTCTTGCCTTTTAAATGAATTGTTTAATTTAAAACAGTGTTTCCTTTTGCACTGAATATAAGCATTCATTTATTTTTGGATTTACAACCATAGTGCTTTGTTGAGGAACTCACTCAAATGAGGATGCCCTGAAGCAATTTACATATGCATGCTCCAGCAGAGTCATTTAACTTTGGTCGAATTATATTTA
This sequence comes from Lissotriton helveticus, assembly GCF_964261635.1. Classification (NCBI taxonomy): domain Eukaryota; kingdom Metazoa; phylum Chordata; class Amphibia; order Caudata; family Salamandridae; genus Lissotriton; species Lissotriton helveticus. Next base: position 1,097,086,091 of record NC_136065.1, read on the forward strand.
ATATCTCAAACTGGTATGTTGTTTTCTTGACTCTATTTGTTATGATGACAAATTGAGTCTATCTATCAATTTTTCATGTGGATTCCAATAGGTAGAACGTACAGTGTCAAGTCCCAGCTCTTTAGAAAGGGATGAATTTAGTTACTTTACAAAATGAGTATGTAACATTGTGCATGTCACTAATTAGCATTTGTGTCCACAATAGGAGCAAGAATTCTGTCAAAAGCAGCAGCAGGAGTTGGATGGGTCATTAAAGAAGATCATTTATCAGCAAAAGAATGAGTTGGCTACTATTGAGCGGGACTGCTTGAATAACAAACAACAACTAATGAGAGGTATTTAAATAAATTAAAGCATATTTGAGGATGTCATTCAATGCCAATTTAGTTGACTCATTTTCTGCTGTATATAACGTGCCATCTTATTGCCTTCAAAACCTATAGGACGCTTCCACTAAACATTCTTTATGTTGCATTCATACCTGTATGAAAAAGCTTGTTTACCCTTGATTAGTGCACTTGAAATGCATTTGTTTTCGTTTTTATTCCAAATGATAATTTAATTGCCAGTAATCCTATTAAATAATTAATGTTTGCAGCTGTCTTATATATCATGAGAGAGCTTTTTATTCCATTAATACTCAGACCCAAACATTATTTTAATGAAGGAAATTCCAGATCCTGGAAAAGATGAATGTTTTTAAGTAAAACATGCAGCAAGAGTCTAGAGGTAGGTTTCCACTTCTCACATAACATTCCATAGTTCACATAAATAAAGCCCATAGAATTTCTAATAGGAATGTATGAATAAAAGAAGAAAGGGCAGATAGGGACGATTCTAAGCCACTCCCTCATAAGGACAAACTGAAGACCTAAACATATTCATTGTATCTCTTCAGTCTCCTCTTAGCTGTGCAACCCCTTGCATGTACATGAAGTGAGTAAGAGAAGCGATTCAACGATTCACATTAATGGGTCAAAAGTCTTGTCAAAACAACATCATAAAACTGTTATCCTGGAATGCAGCAGGGGTAGGAGCTTAGCTAAATGATCCAGAATTGGCCTCTTTTATAGACCTGCTACTCCAGGAAACGTGGGCAAATCAGGCGGTATTTAGGTCAGAGTACATCTTTTCATCTAACGCTAGTGCATCAAACGCAGGCAGAGCCACTGGTGGACCTGCCTGTAAAAATTAAAAGAATCTTGACTGATAGTAGACACATATTGGGTATAGCTATCTCCACACGCTCTCTGGCAGAAACCAGGGATACAGCCATCTTCAACATCTACATTCGACTCTCCTAGCTCATCTACAATCAGCAACTGTTGACCAACTCTATGATACGATCGATCTGTTGCAAAATTGGCCTAAAATAGTTGTAGGTGACTGTAATACACAACTGCAGGCAGGGGTTTTATCTTCAGCTACGACAGAAGAAATACATGAGCTCCGGGCAGTGACTTCTGTTGCTGTGGACATAGCCTACAGTCAACCCAAGGTCGCAGAACAGACCGCCGACCTGATGGCCTCACATGGACTGGGGCCACTGAATAGTTGTACTCCTGCTGATTCTCCTCCCCATCCAACCTTTAAAAGGGGCCAGTACAGAAGCAACATCCATTATATTTTCTTAGATATCAAGCTTTGATCTTATTTGATTGACATAGAGGTGTTCCCCAGAATGGACAGCGATCACAATGTGCTTAATGATAAAATGCAAGGCAGATCTCTTACAAACTCATGTCTGCAGCGCAATATTCCATTATGCACGGTTGCTACCACTAACAACAGAAGAAATGTCAAATGGACCTCAGTTGTAGAGAATACTACAACATTGTCCCAAATTTACCACCCTTTTGTGGAAACTTTATTCATTTATTTGAAGCGTTTTATATAGCGCTGGCTAGACCCGAAGGTATCAGAGCGCTCTACATTAGGTTCCACAATGTAACAGAATATGATAACAATTACACATTATGTCAAAAAATAAGCAATACATTGAGAGAGGAGAGAAGGAGAGACATAAGTAGTGGAGGGGGAAGTGTGAAGAGGGAGGATGAGGGCACAGACGACAGGAGACGCGAAAGGAAGTCTATCTAAAGACCGATTGGGTAGGTGATGTCCAAGGAGTGAATCCACGGCCTGTCTCCTCTATAGCTAAACAAGGTAGCTCCATCGGGCATCATTCAAAATAGCTAGGTCTCAGTTGACGAGGACAAGTTTACAGATAAACAGGCAGGGGGGCAAGGACAGGTGAGGGCAAAGGGCAGTAGCTGGAAAGAGGAGAGGAGTAGAGCAGAGAGGGGAAGGGGGAGGAGGGAGGAGGGAGATAAGGTCAGGAGAGACGCAGGAGGAGTGAATCGATAAAAGATTGATAGATTTTGTTGGTGTCCACTGCAAATTGATGAACCAGTTTAAACTATACTTCACAAGGGAGGGCGCAGGGGCCACTTGCAAGGTAGCAGCCCTGGATGGTATACGGGCAAATGTAGATCTGCGAAAACGGTTGTCCTTAAAGCAGTGGAAAAAGGTGAGCATAGAGAAATCTTCGATGCAAGAAGAGGCTTTAAGGCAATTTTGGTCAAATGCAAACGTTGATGGGAGGCAGCTCAGAGGGACAACCTTACAGAATCGCAATTCAATAGGAATATGAAGGCCTTTAGAACATGTATTACTAATGGCAACCGCCTCATTGATAATCACCTGGAGGTGGTGGTACAGCCAGAAGCGTGGGTTGCCCATTTCTCCCAACTATATGAAAAATGGCCTAAGGATTTTGCCCCCTATAATACCATTCCTATATCTCTTTGTGCAGAACTTGAAGCTGAGGTTGGTACCATCTTAGAAATTGGGATGGTAGAACCGGCACAAGCCCTACATCCAAGGAAGAGTGAGAAAGCACGAGGCCCTGACTTCATCCCAGGCGACCTGTTTATATCCCAACCTGAAACCTGAGTTCCCTATTTAAACACCTTGGGAAATGCCATTATGTGAGGGGAGGACATCCTGCCATCCTGGTGGTGCCACCATTGTTCCCATCTTTTAGAAGGGAAGACAAGATGCCCTCTCCAAGTACAATTACAAAACAAGCATTTACAATGCAATGGTTTTGCCTTTGTTAAAGTTAGAGCTATTGGCATTGCTCTTAACATTATTTTTATTTATGTTTTTTTTAACATAAATAAATGGCATTGTCATTTACAATGCCACTAGCTTTATCTCTCACAAATGACACACACAAACACACACAGTGTGGTATATAAATAAATAATACCGGATCTATTTTTGACTGGACATAGTAATAACAGATAGCTCAATAAATAAGAGTCAAGATTCGAGGTAGTAGGAGTTTGCAGGTTTAATACAGCATAAGGACAGGAACAGGACAACCTGCACAGGAATAGGATGGCAGCGCTGCACGGGGCAGGATCGGCATCGGCGTAACATTTAATAACAGTGCACAAGTATATATACTAAAACAATTGCATTACAATACATACGATAGGCGGAGCAGTGGGTGGGGTTAGTAACAGTCGCGAAAGATAAGGGTGAAAGTAGGTGTAACAGGAGGCGTTTACATAGACATGTGATGTAAACGTAACAGAATATGTCATAAATGGGGCGGAAACATGGAGGGGGCTACCTAAGGAGCCGGGACCTCTAACCTAGTGGTGCGCGCAAACTGACAATGACGTGTTACTAGGAGAAGCTGGGGGCTATGACTTCTGCGCTAGGAGCAGAGACTGAAGTCTGGAGAGTCAGGGCGACATGTACCTAAACATTATCTAGTATCTGATGTTTTAGAGAACATGTTGATATAAACTAAAAGTTATCGGGGTAAAGGCTAACAGACTCTAAGACTGGTGCATGCATTATTCTACATGCAGTGTGTGTTGAAGAATATTAAATGACCATTAATACAGTATTTCTCTTACATGGAGACGTAAAGGCTAGACGATGACTGAAACTATTGATGCGATTCAGTAGCTAAGGAATGCAGAGAAGGAGGGCTGGACTGATAACTAGAATCATAACATACTCTTGGCAGACTGAGAGGCAGGGCCAGGCCGAGCCGGGCACTGTGAGGCAGGAAGTAAGTGAAGGGTCAGGAATACAGGTGGGGGCTGTATCGCTCCTCAGCGAGGGCTCAAGAGACAGGAGCTGAATCTGGTGTCCGGACCCTTTTGAGGCCTAGAAATGGGGACTTTTCAATGAAATAACGTGCACACTGAGAAACGTGGCAACGTAACTTTACATAGGCCTGATACTCGTAGCTTTCACGAGAACTGGAAACTGGCATACTAGAGATGGACACAACTGTAAGTGCGTCTTTAATCAAACATGGGGGATACATATGCATATTAATCATGCACATACAACATAAGATGGGGGACACGTAGGGACACAGAACATGGCAAAATTTACTTTTCCACATTCCCTCCTTGTCACTACGTTTCCATCAGGAAACATCAATATTCATGATACCATCTATTATTTCATACAGTATCATTTGCTCGTCTCGAATTTTCTTGGAACTGGATTTAGAACGGGACTTGGAACTAGGAATACAAGAGGTAGCACAAATGCCGCAAATCGCAGGGCCACATTGTATACAGAGGCAGCAACTGAATGTGATCGCTACTGCAATACCTAGAAAGGACAATACTTTCCATCCCCAGGCGGAAATTATATTCCTGAACCAACCGGACCATGTCCAGGTGCCTGGATTTTGGTGTAACAGAGGGGCAATTTTATGGAGTCTGGTTATAGCTGAATAAACAGACGGCGCGTTATTAGGAATGAAAATGCAGCAACTAGATCCGATGACTCTACATGCCCCGCCCCTATCGGCCAGTATGACGTCAAGGACGAGACGATTCTGGAGCACAACAATTCTCATAAAAGATTGCTCTTCGGTTAAGTTACCTAGAGCGGAAGTAGTTTCAGTCACTACCGCTTCAAGTGTTCTGGTTAATCTACGTATCAGTTTACTATTCACGACAGTACCTAAGTAGGGAAAGACACCTTTATTGATATCTATGTATTGTTCTAGAGCAGTTTCAGTATAATCGACAATCGGGAGGTCTCTCTTGTGTCTAGTATGTACTAGGTGGGAGTTCCTATGATAGTCAGGTGGGGCTAGAAAAACTGGTGGCAGTAGGAAGGCAATGTAACAGGTTCCTTCCCAATCGAGGGGCAGACGAACATATGCGGTCTGACCACAAACAAAATAGGAATGACGTGAAGCTTTGAAAATAGATTTCCCACTGTCACTATACTTGACAATAGTAGTACAATCACTATGTCCTACATGTACGGAACCATTCTTTCTGACACATAATTCACCTTTGACTGGTAATACTGACATAGCAGGTAAGTCTGGAGTAGTATCAGACTGAACATTCAGGACCATGAAATTCGAAGAATAATTACCCAAATTATAAACTTCATTTTCTATATCCAACCCTGTTCTGTGGGGAAGACCTTGCTTGTCTGGAAAACATGTACTGTTCAGAAAGGACATATCATTTGAGGATGACGTTAACGTGGACCATGCTCCACATGAACCGTTATGTGAAAATGGATAAGGAAACAGTGGCAGAACTCCCTTCGGTGTCTGGAAAGGGGGGAGTCGACCACACACCCAACAATTAGTGGCATTGCTGGTCTGGTGTGAATAATGTAACATGCGGATAAAGGAATTATTTCGCATAGCAAGACGATAAGATAGTTCATGAGGAGGCAGATCACTAAACGTATGCTCTACTGTAGTATTAGAAGACTTATTTACATGAGAAACTGGAAAATATAAATACAATGCATAACTTATGCAGGTAATCATAAGGCTGAGATATAACAGAAAACATAAAATAATAATGCAACTTTTAGAGTTCTCACTAACTCTCTTTCTATGGGGGTCTATTTTATACATGTCAGAAACCGGTCTAACCGTTTCACCTAGGGGAGGACTTAGACAATCAAACTGGCTGACTTATTTTGCTAGACCTTAATTTTAACTTATACTCCTGCTGCGGAGTTTTCTCTAACAGGGAGGGTTTCGTATCAATGTCATTTGCGGGACAGTCCTTGAGAATAGTACTTTGGCAGTCTTTAAAATCCTCGGAATTGTTCTTGGAAACAGTCTTTAGTCCATAAAACTTCTTTACATGCGACAAATGCACCCAGCCCTTCCTGCCTTCCAGCTTGACGGCAGTACGGGTGGCCAGGAGGACTTGCTTGGGCTCCTTCCAGCGGGGCTCCAGCGGACTTGAACGATCAAAGTTCCTTACAAGAACCAGATTTCCGGGAACGATTTCATGTGGTGCCACCTCGGTATTGTCTGGAAATGCGGCGGCAACCTGTGAACGACAAGAGTGTAGGGCAGACATCAAGGAAGCTAGGTAATCTGTCAGCATATTACTTGAAACATCTGTAATACTTCGAGGTCAAGGTGTACCCCACATATTAGGGGGGCGGCCGAATACGACCTCGTACGGGGACAGACCTGATCTGGAATGTGCGACCATGCGCATATAAAACAGAGCGACTGGCAGAGCAACTAACCAGTCTACACCTTTTTCTTGACAGACTTTGGCAATACGGATTTTCAGGGTTTGATTATGTCTCTCTACGAGACCGGCTGCTTCAGGATGGCGTACACAATGGAACTTCCACTGGTACCCTAACAAAAGGGAAACGTGTTTCATCAATTCAGATGAGAATGGCTGGCCGTTATCAGAATATACGACCCTAGGGAGTCCATAACGGGGGAAGAATTCACGAACCAACTGCTTGGCAGTGGTCGCGGCTGTGTAATCTGGGACTGGATATGCTTCTGTCCACCTGGACAAAGCGCATACAACTACAAGGACATACTTGAAACCTCGACATCGCTCCATCTGAATATAATCCATCTGGAGGACTTCAAAAGGGTGGTCAGGAGGTTGGAAACCACCTTGTTCCACCGGGACACTTTTACCTGGATTGAACTGGCAACATATCATACAGGTACGGACTTTCTGCTTGGCTGCAGCTCGTAAATGCTTGTTAAACCAAATGTTCTGGATACTGTCTAACATGGCTTTTTCTCCTAAGTGTGCTGGACTATGTGCGGTATTGATAATGACTTGAACCATAGAGTCGGGGAGAAACCATGTAGCTTTTCCCTTCGTTACCCATCCCTGATCTGTCTGGACCCCTCCTTGTTCGGACCATTTCTTGATTTCATCAGGAGTAGCATGTAACTGGATATCTATGACATCTTGAGTAGGGTCCTTAACTGTCATACTAGTAGTCGGATCTGGAGTGTGTGTCTGTGTCGGATTAACTGACATGTCTGGAGTCTGTGCTGTAAGCTTGGCTGTTCGATCTGCTAGATCATTACCTTGGGAAATAATGTCTGTAACCTTCGTGTGTGCTTTGCATTTCATGATAGCAATGGATGTCGGTAAATGTATGGCATCTAACAGAGCTTGAATAAGGAGACCATGCTGAATCTTGGTTCCATGAGAAGTCATGAAACCTCTCTCCTGCCAGAGCACTCCGAAGTCGTGTACAACTCCAAATGCGTAGCGTGAATCTGTGTAAACATTAACTTTCAGGTTCTTGGCGTGAATGCAGGCTTGGGTCAGAGCAACTAGCTCTGCTGCTTGAGCAGACAGTGTGTCAATACGGTGTGTTTCTATAACTTCAGTGTCAGTAGTCACTGCATACGCGGCTACTAGTTCTCCTGTACTTGTTCTCATACATGAACCATCCACATAAAGTGTCAGGTCAGGATCTGGTAATGGAATATCTGTCAGATCTTGTCTTGGCTTAGTCATAGTATTAACTACTTCCACACAGTCGTGTGTGGCAGGATTCGAAATAACTGACGTAACAGTGTAGCAGGATTTAGGACGTTGCAGCGTCTGATTTCTATGTGTGGCTGGAACAGTGTCAGTTCATAACCTGTTAAACGTGCAATTGTCAAGTGCTGAGTCTGTGTTCGGTTTAAAAGAACTTCCACGGAGTGTGGAACTTGTACTGTCAGGGAGTGTCCTAATACTATGGAATCACTTTGTCTGATAGCTAGTGCTGTGGCTGCAACTGACTTGAGGCACGCAGGCAGAGCCTGGGCTACTGGATCTAATGTGCTCGAAAAATAAGCACAGGGCTTGTATTGTCCTGCTTGATCTTGTGTGAGAACAGATAATGCTGTACCTTCACGTTCTGTGACGAAAAGTGTAAAAGGCTTACTGTAGTTTGGTGTAGCTAAAACAGGTGCTTGGCATAAAGCTTTCTTTAACTCATTGAAACTAAGTGTATGTTCAGATGTCCAAGGGAGGACAGTCGATACGGCTGCCTCCTGTGTCGTTAACTGTATCAGTGGTTTGGCTAGAAATGCATACTGAGGAATCCATTGTCTGCAATAAGAAGTAAGGCCGATAAAAGCACGTACCTCCTTCTGGGTCTTGGGCTGAGGAAGACTCGCTATTAACTGGATACGGTCTGGTGTCAACTGCCTACCCCACTTGGACAGTAAGTGGCCTAAGTAGATCACTTGCTGGACACAGAATTGAAGCTTTGAAGGGGACACCTTGTGCCCCATCTCGGCAAGGAAATACAAGACTGTAAGTGATGCTCGCTCGCAAGCACGTTCAGAACGGGCTGTGATCAGTAGATCATCGACATACTGGAGCAGGGCAGTGTCTGTTGGCATGTGAATGTTGTCTAGTTGTCTCTTAAGTGCTTGACTATAAATACTAGGGCTTTCTGTGAAACCTTGAGGAGCTCGTGTGAATTTATAGCTCCTTCCATTTAAACAAAATCCGAAAAGGTACTGGCTGTCCGGATGAATGGGGACACTGAAAAACGCGTTCTTGAGGTCTATGACTGTAAAAAATGAGGCTTCGGAATCAATGGCTGTCAATAGGGAAGAGATATCTGGAACAACTGGGTACTGGGGAATAATACATTTATTGAGTTCCCGAAGGTCAATCACTAATCGATATACTGGGGGTGCATTTGGATCAGTACGTTTCATGACTGGAATGATCGGAGAATTACATACATTGGAGTCAGTTTCTACAACTACTCCTTGAGCCATGAGCTCGTCAATAATTTTGGATAAGGCTGCTACAGCCTCAGGTGGCAATCTGTACTGTCTCATTCGTGGTAACACTACACCTTGCTTGAGAGTCACACGATGGGGTGTGATTTGCATGAAGCCAACATCAGTTGGACCTTGCGCCCATAGATGCTGCGGGACATTAGACAATCTTGGATCAAAATCTCGTAATACATAGTGACCCTTGAAGTCACGTAAGAACAAACGTATTCCCTCGGGGGAACAACATATGACTGCACCTAATTCTTTCAGTGTCTTAATGCCTAACAAATTTTCTGGACATGATTTCGTAAGTAATAGATCAGTAGTGCGGGACAATGGACCTACTTCTAAAGTAACTGGCTTAGATATCTCGTTTACAATAGGCTTTCCTGAAAATCCAAGGGAAACATTTCTAGAGCCTGAGAGCGGAGCCCCTGGAACTTCGGCGTGACTTATAGTGGTCCTACTTGCCCCTGTATCAATCAGAAACTTTCTGTCTTTCCCTAATACTTGACTATGAATATAGGGACCTTCTTGATCTACAGGAATCTCGATGAGAGGCAAGCCTACCTCCCTCTCTAGGCTGTTTCATGAGTATGCTTGATACTCTGGATACTCGGACTGAGCATACTGGTACATCTGCTGTGTAACATGTGGTGTTGCAGCGATAGGCTGCGGCGCTGGAACTGTCTGTTGTGCATTCTGTGGCTGAGAAGTCTGTGAAACTTGTTCTTGTCTAGGCGGACGTGGTCTTTCTTTAGTCTTACCAGTGGCTATATTGTGTTTCAGAACTGCACACTCGTTTATAAAATGACCTGGCTGTTTGACCTGGCTGTTTACAATAATTGCAGGTCCCTTTAACGGGAGCTGCAGGATGACTGGCTTGATTCGGACCCCTCTTCTGACTGTCTTGAGGAATAGATTGTGCAACTAGTACTTTCATTTTCGTGTCTTTCATACGTCTTCTCTCGTGTTCTTGCTCTTCTCTGATTCTTTTCTGGTGATACTGGAGCATCTGTAACATCTGGGACGGGGTACTAGCTTGCCATGTACTTTCGACTTTCAAAACTCGATTCTTAACTTGTGGACTTGAATTCTCGACTAATTTAGTAACAAAAAGATGAGGGTATGACTCGCTACTCGTCTTCAATCCACTGTTTATAATAAAACATTTTTCAAATCTAGAATAAAAATCACTAGTGTCTTCATCTTGTTTCTGTTTACAGGCTGAGATTGCATCCCAGTCTTCCTTTTTAGTGGCTAATAATCTGGGCAAAACTTGTATTAACAGTTCTGGTAATTCTTTGCATTTCTCTCCAAGACCGGTACCTGGCACTCGTATCTTATCTTCAGCTTCTAGAACTGCCCAATCGATCTTTTTCTCTCCCACCTCCCATTCTTTTTCCTTGAGTTTCTCATAAATGCCCGCAGGCAACAGGACTTTTAACATTTTAATAATATCTGGATACGTATATTCTCCCATACGGAGCATGTCCTTTAACTCTCGGTGGAACCCTGCTGGATCTTTGTCATGACAAGGAATTAGTTTCTTCATCTCTAAGAGTTCCATCTTTGTAATCGGGGTGTAAACAAATACTCGTTGCATTTCACCATCTGCTGTCCTTACTGGGTGTACTTCTCGTAACGGATTCTGTCTATCTATGTAAAACGGTTTACTTTCTGGAGGTGAGACATGAACAAATTGCGGGTTCAAAAACGTACTATATTTGTGGCGCTGTTCTAGAATGACACTAACTAAATCGGTACCTAAACCTTTCCATCTATACTGGAGTAACTCGTTCAGGACATCATGTAACGGACCTGGATCAGAATGTTGACCCTCATATAATGTAATGAGGTGCTGAATCATATACATACCCACCAGTCGTTGCTCGGCTGGTGGCAATTTCAGAAACATTTGTGCCACTATTTCGTCTGGAAAAGTGGTAGAATCAGTAATCCATCGGACTGCTGATCGGGCTAGTTCTTGTTCATGCATAGTACTTAACTCACTATAACCGATTCGTGATTTCAAAATGTGATCGGTAGCTTGAAATACTTGTTCCAGAGAACCTTGTTCCGGTGCTGGATGATGAAAGATTTTCTTGTGTTCTAGGCATAAATGTCGGTCTGGAAATCTAGATTTACCTACATACGCTATTCTGGCGGGATTCTCGTCCTCTACCTCTTCTGTAGGAGAGTCATTCTCTTTCTCACTTACTTGTGCTGTTTTACGTTGTTCGTGTAACCTTATTATTTCTTTACGAATTTTCTTGTACATACTCTCTATACTACTGATGGTTCTGTGCTTACCCTCGGCTATATTATCACTCCACCTTGTCAGGGTTCTCATTTCGGCCGGATCTTTGGTCGGATAATCTTGTTCCCTTATTAAACAATTAATCAGAAACTTTAATATCATGAGCTGGATCTCAGCTTTCCTTTGAGACATGGCTTCGCCAATACTTTCTGGATCATCCCCTGTACGGATGAAACGATATATTCTGTCTAGATCTTCTTTCATATCCAGTAGGGTGTCCAAATACCCGGTCACCCGTCTTACACGTATGGAATATATAACCGTACTATCATCGCCTGTGACTGGATCATAGCGGCATTCAGGAAGAGCTCGTCGAATGTCTGCAACGGACTTATATTTGGGCGTACGCTGTAACGCACGTTCATGTAACTCGACTAACGTTACACATTGGTGTGGTGGCGGGGTACCAGGAGGACCTCCTCCTGCGGCCCCTATACTAGAATCGTCGACTGATACTCTTCGTGCTGGCAGAGTGGCTGATGTGGCGGGAAGTTGTACTATGGGCTGGACCGGGGGTACCGTAGCAGGTACTGCAAAAGGTGCCCCGGTGACTGGAGGAGCAGGAATTGCATTATTTACAGGAACTGGCGGAACAGGATTTGCATATTCTGGGACTGTGTCGTCCAAATAGGACGAGAGAAAAATATCAGCTGCGGTCGGTTTGTGACGTAGCTTGGTCGGAACTAATGGCGGCGGAAAATTACATGGTGCTTCCGGGGTTGCTTTTGGCAAGCCCTCGGCAAGAAGAGGATACATACCCTTAATGAGGGCATTTCTCTGTCTGTCTGACTGTTCGGTTTTAACTCGCTCACCTATCTCGATTAATTCCCTTTCTTGAGCTCGTTCTAAGGATTCTCTACTTAATTCTGACTTTCTGATTTCTTTTTCGGTTCTTTTATGAGATTCTTTGCGCCATAACTCGATGGCATCTTTCTGTGACTGTCTGGCTTTCTTTTTCCATAATGCTTCTTCTACTCGCATGATGCACTCGGCATCCCACGTACCTGATACGGGCCATCTATACTTTTCTTCTAACTCTTTGGTGTACTCTACCCATAAATCTAGATACAATATGGCACTTATGCCATGCTTCTGATACATAAAGTGACCTGGACTGTCCCTAGGCGGGACAGGAACTGCTTCTTCTAACAGACCTTTTCTAGTTCTTAACTGACGCAATTTAGAAAACAAAGGCATGACTGGGCTGGAGTCTAGACACAATACAATACACAATGAACACGATAATTACACCACTCTCATACCACGACATTGAAATACATGAATGACATTTAAAAATAACAGTTCTGACAAAATACTACCTGGAATACTGAGAACAGAATACATAAATTTTCTTGAGAACAGAACTGCCTAGAACAGAGACTAGATGCACTGCTGAAACAGTACGAAACTTACCGGTCTCATAAAGAGACACGTCAGGACCCGCATCCACCTAAGTGGACACTTCGTGTTGGATCTGTGTACCACCAAACCCACGGACCAGAGTCAATTAGGTTGACCCTGTCTAGATACCACCCCAGCAACGGTACTCACCGGGCAGCAAGAACGGAAGGCCTCGGACTGGACTGCTTCGACGCCGGACGGACGAACTTCGGACTTCTGTTACGGGTGGGCCTCCGGATACCTCGGACCTTGGACTCTCGGCTTGGGCTCTGGTCGGGACTCGCCGCGTTCCTCCACCGCCTCGTCTGGATGCTGGACCGCAACCTCCGTCTCCTCCGTGGGCCTGAGGGATACTTGAAGCAGAAATATCTGCACGTGCACGGTATGGTTCCGTCACGGCTGCAGAGGATCAGGGGGCTTGCGTGGCTTCACCGGCGCGTGGGGAAAGGGCAAGTCCCTATTCGGGCGCCATTATGTGGTATATAAATAAATAATACCGGATCTATTTTTGACTGGACATAGTAATAACAGATAGCTCAATAAATAAGAGTCAAGATTCGAGGTAGTAGGAGTTTGCAGGTTTAATACAGCATAAGGACAGGAACAGGACAACCTGCACAGGAATAGGATGGCAGCGCTGCACGGGGCAGGATCGGCGTAACATTTAATAACAGTGCACAAGTATATATACTAAAACAATTGCATTACAATACATACGATAGGCGGAGCAGTGGGTGGGGTCAGTAACAGTCGCGAAAGATAAGGGTGAAAGTAGGTGTAACAGGAGGCGTTTACATAGACATGTGATGTAAACGTAACAGAATATGTCATAAATGGGGCGGAAACATGGAGGGGGCTACCTAAGGAGCCGGGACCTCTAACCTAGTGGTGCGCGCAAACTGACAATGACGTGTTACTAGGAGAAGCTGGGGGCTATGACTTCTGCGCTAGGAGCAGAGACTGAAGTCTGGAGAGTCAGGGCGACATGTACCTAAACATTATCTAGTATCTGATGTTTTAGAGAACATGTTGATATAAACTAAAAGTTATCGGGGTAAAGGCTAACAGACTCTAAGACTGGTGCATGCATTATTCTACATGCAGTGTGTGTTGAAGAATATTAAATGACCATTAATACAGTATTTCTCTTACATGGAGACGTAAAGGCTAGACGATGACTGAAACTATTGATGCGATTCAGTAGCTAAGGAATGCAGAGAAGGAGGGCTGGACTGATAACTAGAATCATACCATACTCTTGGCAGACTGAGAGGCAGGGCCAGGCCGAGCCGGGCACTGTGAGGCAGGAAGTAAGTGAAGGGTCAGGAATACAGGTGGGGGCTGTATCGCTCCTCAGCGAGGGCTCAGGAGACAGGAGCTGAATCTGGTGTCCGGACCCTTTTGAGGCCTAGAAATGGGGACTTTTCAATGAAATAACGTGCACACTGAGAAACGTGGCAACGTAACTTTACATAGGCCTGATACTCGTAGCTTTCACGAGAACTGGAAACTGGCATACTAGAGATGGACACAACTGTAAGTGCGTCTTTAATCAAACATGGGGGATACATATGCATATTAATCATGCACATACAACATAAGATGGGGGACACGTAGGGACACAGAACATGGCAAAATTTACTTTTCCACAAAGGTGAGCATAGAGAAATCTTCCATGCAAGAAGAGGCTTTAAGGCAATTTTGGTCAAATGCAAACGTTGATGGGAGGCAGCTCAGAGGGACAACCTTACAGAATCGCAATTCAATAGGAATATGAAGGCCTTTAGAACATGTATTACTAATGGCAACCGCCTCATTGATAATCACCTGGAGGTGGTGGTACAGCCAGAAGCGTGGGTTGCCCATTTCTCCCAACTATATGAAAAATGGCCTAAGGATTTTGCCCCCTATAATACCATTCCTATATCTCTTTGTGCAGAACTTGAAGCTGAGGTTGGTACCATCTTAGAAATTGGGATGGTAGAACCGGCACAAGCCCTACATCCAAGGAAGAGTGAGAAAGCACGAGGCCCTGACTTCATCCCAGGCGACCTGTTTATATCCCAACCTGAAACCTGAGTTCCCTATTTAAACACCTTGGGAAATGCCATTATGTGAGGGGAGGACATCCTGCCATCCTGGTGGTGCCACCATTGTTCCCATCTTTTAGAAGGGAAGACAAGATGCCCTCTCCAAGTACAATTACAAAACAAGCATTTACAATGCAATGGTTTTGCCTTTGTTAAAGTTAGAGCTATTGGCATTGCTCTTGACATTATTTTTATTTATGTTTTTTTTAACATAAATAAATGGCATTGTCATTTACAATGCCACTAGCTTTATCTCTCACAAATGACACACACAAACACACACAGAGCCCCCCCACACACACACACAGAGCCCCCCACACACACAGCCACACAAAGCTTCCTACACACACAGCCACACAGAGCCCTCCACACACACCCACACAGCACAAGCGGGCAACAGGGGCACACGGAGGCACAAGCAAACCACTTCATAAAGATATACTGAACTCTAGCAAACCTAGTTCGATTTGAATAATACATATTACTACACTTGCTACATAAATATACATGTGTAACAATTCTCTTAATGGGTATTTTGGAACACAAAATAATGGCAATAAAAAAAATAGATTCCATTGACAAAGGCCAACCCGGTATTTAATCATATCAGGTGTACAATTGCCACTCTGGTTCCAATGCATTAATAACCCCAACAGTGCTGTTAGAACAATTTTACTGGGATGTAAGTATGGGGTGTGTGGTCAGTCTGGATGTGACTATTTGGCCACAGACCTGTGAGGGTGCAAGGAACTCTCTGTGGAGTTGGGATGCAAACGGGTACAGGTATGTGTATAGTTTACACAGGCCTGGGAGTATGCAGACAAGAAGTTTGAGTGTGGGAGGGAACGCGATGAGGCATAGCGAGTTGCGAACGCAGGTGATGCTGAACTTCTGGACTGCTGTATTTCATAGGTGCACAGGGTTTTTAGGGTGCGTGTGTGCGGGTTTAATAACTCCCTTACCTCTGCCGCTGTTTACTCCGGCGGTGGGTTCCTTCCTCGCCTTCTTGCTGTGCGGTCGGACGCTAGAACGCAGAAAGTGTCTCTGGTCCGGGGAGGGCTGCACGGATGGCTGAAAATCCTGCTCGCCCTCCTCCTGGGGGTCCCGGGAAGCTGCCTCCTCCTCCTCCGTGGGCTCCTCTCCCAGCGCTGCGGCCGCACACCTTTTGCCCAGCAGCTTCTTGGGGGCCTCGTCCTGGCCCAGCTTTACAGTCATTCTGAGAAAGAGAGAGCATAGGCGTGAGCGGGGGGCGGGTGACTGGGGTCAGGGCTGACAAGGGTTAGGAGTGGAGATTCCCTCAGAATCCAACCCAGACAAGTTCTGACGAGGGCTCTTCCCAACATGGCGGCCGTTGTTTGTGACAATCCCCGCCGCTGTCCCGGGCGGGCTGAGTGTAGGGATGGGGGTGCGGGGGCAGAACATAGTCTGTTAGCATTAAATACTAACCTGTGGCATTTCAAATACAAATAAACTTAGATAAAATCTCTTTAAGCACCGATAACGGACAAATCTACTAACACCTAATAACGCTCATTCTACACAACAACAAACCGCAAACCGAGGGAAAAAAGGCAGCCAATCACCGCGCAGGTCGCCCGGCGAGCCTCCCGTAGCCTGAAGCAATGGCAGCGCGGCTCCCGGGTGACGTCAGCGGTTGTTCCCTCGGCTTCTCCGCGGCCGCGAGGCCAGCATCAGGCAACAAGCGGGAGGGGGCGGGAAAGGGGGGTGGAGAGACACAGAAGTGCCGGCAATGCCGGACCAGATTCGGGGGCGTTCCCGGCTTTCGGCTGACGTCGCGTGACGTCGGCAAAAGCCAAAGAATCTCGGGAACGCCCCCGAATCTGGTCCGGCATTGACGGACAGGCCCCTCGTCCAATGGCTAGGCTCCATTTATGGAGCCAGCCAATGAATGACGAGGGCCGACCCAAACCCACACTACAGTTCTCATCAGGTTTTCGCCTGCGCGCCAACCTCGCCAGGCAAAACCTAACGAGCATTTACAATGCAACGGTTTCGCCTTTGGAAAAGTTTGAGCTATTGACATTGTAAATCCCAAAATGTGTTTTTATGTGTTGGTTAAGAAAACAGATAAATAAATGGCATTGTCATTTACATTGCCAATAGCTCTAACTTTTCCAAAGGCGAAACCGTTGCATTGTAAATGCTTGTTTTATTTTTTTTTACAAAACAGTGCTCTTTGAACTAAAGGACTCTGCTCTCATTGGAGGTGTAAAGAGATGTTGGGGGAGCAGATTTTGGCTAAAAGCAGTATACACAAACATGTTGAAAAACACTGCTATGGTTTTAGTATAAGAAAACATATTTGGCTGCGAGCCTTCAGTTGTGTCTTTGTAAGCCACGCTATGGTTCGAAGTAGATGTGGGAGGGCCTGGGAGTAGATGGGAAAGGAGGGGCTTTCAAATAAATCACAACGTTTCTCACCGTTCCTTCTGGCAAATGTTCACTCTGTGGACAGAGCGCCCAATAGCATGATGGTAATCACGTATTTGAGTGTACTTTTGAAAAGGATAACAGAACATAACTTTATTTACTATCCTCAGAGCTTCCAAGTCTCCCCATGTCTTGTACAAAAACGTCTGCCAGCCCTGGTATTAGCCGACATCACATTGCATTTTGCGATCTTTTGACTTTAATGTTGAAAATATGGATTAAAAGTCAGCATGTATCGTACTTTTGGCTAACAAGCCAGTGCTGGTTGAAATTGTCATGTGTGTCAAGGGGCCATATGCCAGCTAGGCATGGCAAAGAAGAAAACTAAAATGCAAGAATTAGCATAATGTCTTTTCAGAATTTCTTTCAGGCGTTTTAATGTCCCTTACATATTTTGTCTCCTTTGCTTACACTACATTTTCAATATCACACATGAGGTTTATTGTAAGAAAAAAGAGAGGCATAGCATTGATGTTTGCCAGTCCTTTTCCTATCCACGCCTAATTCACGTTCTCACTTGAAATGGTTAGCTTGCCTTCTGTGTTTTACATTGCATGTTTTTAGTGGGATGTGTTGGAAAAAACTACATCCGATCAGTTTTGGCTATATTTCTTATTCCTTCAAGTCTCATTATAAATCATTTAGCATGTCGCAGTTTTGATAACTTTTACAGAATATTAGTGAGAAAATATGTTATTCGTTTTGCGTGCCTGAGGAAATTATTTCACTATTGGGGTGTGGCATTAAAACGTTTGAAAGTTATTGATAAAAAGGCATGAATGACTTGTTACTATGACAAACGTGTTGACAGGCCATCAAGGGACCATAGTTTTCTAGAAAAGCCGGGCTATTAGTCGGCCTTAAAATACAGTTAAAACCCATCCCTGATTGCCTCCGGTAGCTCAACTAATCGTAAAGCCATCTTAAAGTTATAAATCCTGCTTGTAAAACCAGGTGTGCCTTATTTTCCGTTACCATTTCTATATCCAAAAAGATTTTCCATAGTAATGATGACGCCCGGTTGCATTCACGTCGTCAAACCAAAAAAAAGGGTGCTCGGAAGGGGAGCATGAGAAATTAAGTGGTGCTCGGGGAGGCAGTGGTGCAGGAGAAGCGACTCGGTGCATCAGAAGTGAAGTGGTGCATTAAAAGCGAAGCGACGCGTACATCCGGGTCTCTGGTTTGAGCTCTCTGCAGCTTACAGTATAATGGGTGCGAGATCGCACTACGGGGGGAGGGGCGGACACCGACAATGTGTCCCGACGCCCCTCTCCCCTTGCAGGCACTCACCGGGTCCGGCGGCTGCTGGAGGAGAGATCCCGCTCCTCGGGACTCTCCGGGGCCGCGGAGGGACGTTCTCTTTCCCCGGGGCTCCTCCTGTGCTCGGGAGCCTCGGGACGGTCGATGCAGGCTGCTTCCTCCTTCCGGCTCTCTCCTCCTCCTCCTGCGATGACGCGGAAGGGGGCTCGACCGGCTGGGCCAATCCCAGCGCGGCCCGGGCTTGAAGGCGGGCGCTGCTTCCTCCTCTCACTCGGGGCCGCGGCGGTGAATACACGGAGCAATGCTGGGTGGGCACCGGCCTTAAATATTAAGCGAGGTGGGCACTCGCTCGGGGTACCACAACAGCGGCAAGGTCCCTGGCAGGGTGGGCGCCTGCCAGCGGACAAAATACTCGAAAATCAGGTGCCGGCAATGCCGGACCAGATGCGGGGGCGTTCCCGGCTTTCGGCTGACGTCGCGTGACGTCGGCAAAAGCCAAAGAATCTCGGGAACGCCCCCAAATCTGGTCTGGCATTGACGGACAGGCCCCTCGTCCAATGGCTATGCTCCATTTATGGAGCCAGCCAATGAATGACGAGGGCCGACCCAAACCCACACTACAGTTCTCATTAGATTTCTCCTGCGCAAAAGCTGCTTGCGCAGCTTTTTGCAGTCGAAACCTAAAAAGGGGGTGGTGATGGACAGAGTATCTGAGTTAATAAAATAAATAAATAAATCAGAACACTCCTACCCAGTCAACGGATCAGGGCTTGATCCATCACCGTTTTTTAGCTCACTGCACCATCCCAGTTCAGAACCTGGCTACATGCAAATTAGTCTGTCCCTGGCCCAGTGCATCATGGGAACAGGGCAGACAAAACTACCAAGCCAATTCTTTACTGGAAAGGAAACAAGCTTCCGGGGACCGGTTTCTGGCATTACAGCCGTCTTCGGCCCGGCTTGCTTGAATCCTGATGGTGCAGTGAGCAAGGGACTCATGTCTGAGCATACCCTTCCACACTTATGGTGGCCAAAATAATTATTATCTCCAAGTACAGACCGATCAGCCTGATCGATAATAGCCAGAAGATCTTTTTAGACTGGTACTGTCTAAACTCATCCTGAGCACAATATGATCACAATATTCTAACAGCCAGGCGGGATTTAGGCGCAGGGTTAGTGGTTAGTACTGTGAACCAGGTGTTCCGCTTCAGGACAATATGTTGGAAATACATAATCTTGAAGCGGGACCTATTATATGTGGCCTTCATGGATTTGAGGGCCGCTTTTGACCTGGTCCCCTGGGACAGCCCATGGAGAAGTCCTGGTGAATTACAGTATACCTGGAGACCGCTTACAAATCCTGAGGGTTATGCACTCGGAGACATTTGTGCAGGTCAGGTGAAACACGGAGGGTGATTTTACTCCCAGGATACAGATTAACCGGGACATAAGACGTGTACTTGCCCCCTTGTTATTCAGCCTATATATAAACGGTATAGTGGAGTGGTTGGGAGACTGCAAACATGATGCACCAAAATCTACAGATATTAGTACTCCTATCCTCAAGTTTGCAGATGACCTGCATCTTCTTTGTAGAACTCCGATGGGGCTCCAATCTCTATTGGATCGGTTTTCTTCCTTTTGTGTGACTAGGGGCCTAGAGATAAATTGTACAAACTACAAATTCATGGCACTTAATCCCCATTGTTCCTTTAGAGGTAGAATGTTGGTGCAGGGAGCGCCAGTGGAACAAGCGTACATTTTTGACTGATCGGCTAATCACTTGTCCTGGGCCCCTCATATAGAAAAAAGCTAAGACATATTACATCAAAGAGCAGCTGCAGTGGCAAGGAGACACAAGGCCACTTCTTGTGGAGCGGTCTCCCCAGCTCTCAAAGTCCATAGGACTACTGCCCGTTGCAGGGGCTACCTATGGAGCGGACATCTGGTGTTGTGCCGATTTGTCTCCTCTAGTTCAAGCTAATATTACATTTATTAGTACTGTACTTAAAGACTACGGGACAGGTATCCATAAGGTTATTGTAGGTGATTTTAACAGCTGCTTTGAGCCTTACCAGCCCGTGCTAGATTTGTTTCGGCTACAAGATGAATGTTGAAGGGCCCCCACCTATTCAGCCAAAAAGAGTCCCAAGATGAGTGCAACTGCCATCCAGATTTTAGACTTACCCGCCACCCGTTGCTTAAGAGCTTGTAATGGGCGTACCCAGTCGGATTTTACTGCCAATCCAACCTTTAAAGGGGAGACTACTCCAAAAACATTGATTATGTATTACTTGACCTTACAATTTGCACGAGACGGTAGATATGGAGATAATTGATCGCCTGGAGAGCAACCACTTTCCTCTTGCCCCTACTCTAAAAGGGAATCACCTGAAGGATAAATCTTGTTTGAGAATAACATCCCCTAACACTCTGGCCCTGAGTGATAAGCGGCGCAAGGTAAAATGGGTAGATATTGTAAGCAATGAGGCTTAGTTGAAAGAGATTTATGGTGCTGTCTCTAGTGCGCTAACAAATTGTACAGACCAGGCTAGCACTCCCCTTCAGATATCGGCCAAGCACAGACCATTTTTTGGGAAACTGAAATCTTTTTTTTTAGAGAAATCCTACCCCGCAACTTGGCCCCTAGATCACACAAGTGGTTTGATTAAAAAATGCATAGTGGCTAAAACAGCTCTTATGGAAGCCTTAAAAAGTAGTATGAGGCCAGATATTTTAAAAGCTAGAGCAATTAAAACAATTAAACCCAACGAGTCCCAGTGGGAAGTTAAGGTTTGGGAGAATCTGCTGGAAGCAGCAAAGGAGAGAAACACTAGGTTTTTCCGGCATCTGGTCACACACAATGGCCACAAAGATTATGCTTACCTTGAATGTCACATCTCCGAGGCGGACTGGGTGGAGTACTCAATGGCCTTCTATGCAGAGCCACTCTCAAAAAAACTTCTAACTAACCCTGATACTCGGCCCTCTAGTAGGGCCATAATGGAGGAGGTAATGTCTTTTACCATCAAAGAATCCTTGGAAGCATTGAAGGAGCAGAAAGTGGGGAAAGCTCCTTAGAATGACGGAATCCCTTCGTATATGTTCTGTGTGGACCTCCGGTTTGGGCTCCCTATATTATCATTCTGACTAATGCAATTGCGGCGGGAGCCCCTATCTCTAACTCATGGAGAGGGCGCAAAATAATACCAGTTTAGAAAAAGGGCTCATGGTAAGAACCAGGTAATTATTACCCCCGTCCCTGATTGATGACATACAATAATATATAGTAAACAACTTCTAGTAAGACTTTGGGATTAGATTAGATCCAACAAGGCCCTATCTCACCTACAAGCTGGCTTCATTCCTAAAAGGCAGTGGATTTGAACACTAGTCACAGTGGAGGCCAATAGGCACAATTCACAATTTTTACGCTTTAATTTAAGGAAGCTGAAACCAATATTTGTCTAAATGTTTTACTGCCGAATGTAACTTAACACCTATTAAGAGTCAATGGTGCTCCTTAAGAGTTTTTAAGTAATCATGAACAAATTTGCGTATCTGGTAATTACTGATACTACGGAGATTTTAAATTGCTTGGTTTGTGAATTGCTTCATATTACACGTTTTGTTGCTTGGACTGAGAATAACTATACAACTCGGAGTTTGTGCATGGATTTCTGCAGTTTTCCCCTTTTCACATTTCACCAGCTTTTCCTGATGAAATGTCCGTGCTTGAATCCAGGAGGTGCAGGCCCTCCAGCAAATGTTGTAACTCCCAAATCTGACAGAAACTGCAGTTTCCTCCCGAAACAGGGTATCCTCCTGCACATCAGAAATACCAAAGTGTGTTGATCTTTTCTCACAGTAGAATTTGTTACCAGCCACAAATAATTCACTTAATCTTAAATGTGTATGCTTGTTTTGCCTGTAGCCCGAGAAGCTGCAATTTGGGAGTTAGAAGAACGACATTTGCAGGAGAAACACCAGCTGCTCAAACAACAACTTAAAGATCAGTACTTTATGCAAAGGCACCAGCTTCTTAAAAGACATGAAAAGGTATGTGAAATATGGTGTTGCAGTTGTCTATTCATTTTTGCCATCCTTGTGTGGATGGCAGTGTTTGCTATTATTACCCTAACAGATTCAAAGCCATTCACTGCTGGTGCAGAGTTTCATCTGAAGTGTCAAATCTGGTCAACTCAGGAAATGCAAATTTTTTCTCAGCTACCTCCTTGCTTCCCAGAGACTAATGTTTTTTAGCTATAGTACAATAATATACAAATCCCCAATTCAAGGCCTTACTAACAAATATATTTATGCCTAAAAGCACACAGACCTCTTATTGCACTTGTCTGGTTGTATGTAGTTTGTTTTATTCATTCCCTTGACCCTTTACTTATTTTGTTGAGGCTTTCATTTTAAAATAATCCACACATCCTTTCAGCAATAGATGCAGTAACCTCCACAACGTTATTTTTGTATAAGAAGTCCCTTTATATAAAAAAAAGCCTAAAGGTTTCCAATGTTTTTTCAATATCCCAATGGTTTATAGGTGGACTTATTTGCTTTATTTAATTCATGCTCTTTAGTCAAATATAAAGAAGACTTCCAAGAAGCTAGCTTGCACTGTGTGTGAGATTGCTCTTGTAGTGAACACACAGGTACTTGTCCAAACATTTTTTTAAATTTAAGCAAGCCCTAAGCAGCTATTCCCATCATAATTACATTGAGGTACAAATTACTACAATAATTAAGGTAGTTGAGCATTTGTCACACATTTCAAGGCAGGCCTATTCAGAAACGACCCACTGTCCAGGCCACAGAATTTAACAGATATTCCTTACGATTCCCAGATCACCTATCACAGCCAATCCAGCCAAACAAGGATATATTTGAAGACCATGTGTGCGGTGCAATAAGTAACATCCCTACCAAACAAGTGTATCATTTTTTTTTTTGCAGAGTTTTATATAGCGCGAACTAGACCCGAACCGAATCAGGTATCAGAGCGCTTTACATAGCACCAGTTACGTTACATGAGGACGGACACACATTCATTTTAGGCACGGGGAGATTAAGTGATTTGCCCAGAATCACAGGAGGTTTTGGCGTCGTTACCGAGACTCGAACCCAGATCCCCAGGTCCGAGGTCGAGCGCCCTAGCCGTTAGGAAATAGAGAGCCGTTGAGAAATAGAGCTCATAATGGTCCACACAAGCTTTAGTTAAAAAGACAGGTATTTGCCCCAAAAAAATAGTTCAAAAATAGTAACAATGGGAATGTAGCAAAAATGAAAGTGATGAAAGGAATTGAAGGTAACTGGAAATGGCAAACAAAAAAACTGTATTCAAGACTCCCTCTATGGGACAGAAGTCAGTTAAGAAGTTTCTTTAAAGGGAAAAGAAACAGTTTAGCATGAAAGGGCATATACATTTTCTTCTTGCCCTCTCGGTTCTAACATCAGTGAGGTAGGGGATGCTAGCTGATGACAGACCTAGACTTCAGAGCTGCTCCACCTGCAGGACAGGTTGGTGCCTATCTCCGCAAAAGCTGCAACCAGTTTGCCTTAAATATTATTATAGAAAGGATACTAGTTTGATCAGTATTGCTTGTGGAGGTGTGGATGTCCGGACACAGGCTTGCCCTAAATATTGAATTATTCAAAAACATGTAAGGTTATTAGAATGGCATTTAGTGATTATCCACATACTTGTCAGAAGTTTGAGGTTTCTGCAAAGCGGTGTGAACTGACATTTGGCGATGTAGGTCAGTGACCACCTGAAAAAAACACTTACTGTGGCTTTTATAGAAAATATTAAAAGTAAGTTTTGAAAAAAGAAGTTTGTGAACGTTTAAATAAATGTGTGATAGAATAGTGTTACTGGAATGAGTGTGTACAATGTGAAATCCCAGCAAGGGACATGTTCCGTTTTTAAATACTAAATCTTGCAAGTGAAGAAATTCCAAGTTGTAACTATAAAAAAGAAATGGATCACCTTATTACCTTCAGTTTGTAATATGACTATAATTTTGTTCTGAAGTTATTCCATCCTTATGAGTGTAGTGGTCTGCTCTATGCAGAACCTGATGTCGGTTTCTAAGAAGAGGACCACTTTCATTCTTGAAATACTTTGAATGTATTGTTTTGGACCATTGGTTTCTGTTACTGGTTTACACAATCAACTGGAAAATTGGTCATGGCATTCTTGGGAAACCACTAGATGTGCTTTTGGGGTTTTTGAGTCTTACCTCTAGTAAGCCATTAAGCCCAGATGGTGATTGTTTTTTAATTTGCAGGGCGTTTAGAAACTGTATATGCTCGAATGATGCACTAATTGTGCCACCCACGAACGTAGCCCTTTAAAAGATTTTTGTTTTTAACAGTTTTATTAGCATTTTTCCATGAAATACAATACAAGTACTATCATGCCTTAGACACAGGAGATGTTACCCTCCGCTTTGTAGTCATAGTATTTGTAACATTTACAATAACTCTTTCGTGCCTCGTAAAACGATATTATTAGCATTGTTAACCACCACCCGAACAATCCGTGGATAATTCGCTCCAGCAATGCCAGATACATACATATCAGTGTCCGGGCAGCCTCGACTACCCAGCCGGGCATGTAATTCTCGTCTCCTAGTGTTACAGTCTGCGATAATAAAACATAACGTTCCCAACTAAATTCCCCTCCCCCTCCCTTCAGTCCTTTATTCACATATAAATACCATCTTTAGAGTGGTTGTCCACACAAAGCCCAGTTGACATTTTCACTTTTTTATCCAACATCAATATAGAAGCGATGCTTTGCACTATTCAACCTCAGGCAGTGAGATATTATCACGTGGCTATTAGTAACCTGTGCAATGCAGGTACTTGGGATCCGCAGGCATTATTGCGAGTTGCTACGAGATTCCACAACGTCCACTTCCTGTGTTATTTAGGATTCTAACATTGTATCCCACTCCAGTGCTATCGGGGTTTTACTTAATCTTCTGGCCTCCTCTCGCCGTAGGGCCACACTTTCTGCACTACCCCACCTGATCACTTCGCTATGCCACATATGTATGGGGGGTGGTTTCTTGTAACTCCACCGCATAGTGATAGCTCGTATTGCTAGGATTAGCGACAGGTTTGCAAATCTGTATTGTACCTTATGTTTCAAAGGGGACTTATGAAGGTCAAGGATACATTCCTCCATATTGTCTATGTCCCTCTGTATGGCGCAGAAATGAGCCCCAGAATCCCACTAAGTGAGGTCAGGACCAAAACATATGTGCCAGCTCAGCGCCACCTTCGTAGCATCTAGGGCAGTGGTGTTGTGTTTGCGGAAACATTTTGTCCAATCTATGAGGGGTAAGGTAGGCCCTATGAAGCACCATGGTTTGGATAAATAAAAATTTGGCGTTTCTGGTAAGCTTTCGAGGGTGTTCTATAATTTTGCCCCACTCCTTCTCTTCTATGGCCCGCCCGATGTCTCCCGACCATGCATCCTGTAACTGGGTGAGGGCTATTCCCACATGCACACGGATCCCCACGTACAACCATTTCACTAAATGCCTGCCCTGTCCCATGTAATATAGCATCTTGACTAATTCATGTGTATCTGGTTCCTGTCGGTGCAGGGCCTATTGCGTTACAGCAGCATGTAGGATGTACAGATGATCCGGCACTCCCGTGTTCCTGACAAAGTTATCATAATCTAACAATTGCCCCTCGTGGAACAGGTACGATACCGTGCTAACTCTTGCTTTGGTCCAGGGGGCTATAATGCGTCGCGTTATACGCCCAGCCGTCAATGGTATACCCACCAGGGGGATGTTACCTGCATAGGCAGGGTGCGTATTCGTGTAATGAAGTGCTGCTCTCCAGCCCTGCAGCGCCGTACGCAACAATGTGGAAAGTACTTGTGGGAGTTTGCAGCGGGGCAGAAATAGTGTGTGCAAGGCTCCTGTTGCTATATCGCGCTCGGTATACCCTATTTCTTGTAGTTTACGTCCGGCCGTCCAAAAGGATAGCCACTGCAATTGACAGGCGTAATAGTAGGCCTTAAGGTCTGGGACCCCGAGCTCCCCTTTGTCCGTACCAAGTTGGAGCTTCTTAAGACTAATCCTCCGCCTGCCAGTCCCCCAGATGAGATCAACCAACGTGGTGTTTAAAAGTACGATGTGGAAGCAGTACTGGTAAATTCGTAAAGTAGTAAATAAGTCTTAGAAGGACTATCATTTTTGTAATAGCTACCCTACCTATGAACGACAGCGGCAACGTAATCCAAAAGGCAATACTGGAGCGAAGGGCTCTAATTGCCCTGTGTAGGTTGCCGTCCAACTGATCAGTGGGAGTCCGGTATACATGTATGCCCAAGTATTTAAGTGTATGTGGTGTGACTTTTATCGCCATTTGCCCAAATGGAACAGTCGTCGGTAGTGCCTGTTCTCAAAAGAAAAAGGCGTGAGACTTCGTCGGATTATTGGTAAGTCCCGAAATACTTTCAAAGACAGTAAATATCTCCGCCAGAGGTGTTAAATCGACCTAAGGTTTTTGACATAGAGGATAATGTCATCCGCTTATGCCGAAAAATTGTGCATGGTGGGCCCGACAGGAATACCCATCTCTTGTGCGTTCCCTCGCAATTTAATAGCCAAGGGTTCCAGTGCCAATATAAACAGGAGTGGCGATAGTGGAAACCCCTGTCTCGTCCCTCGGAATATTGGATATGTAGCTGAGATATGGCCCCCAGTACGGACATGAGCCGTAAGGGCTTGGTATAACAGGCGGAACGAGTTAATATAATCCTCTGGTAACCCAAATTTGCCCAGTGCCTTTAAAGAAGTATTCCCAGTTGAGCGTGTCAAACGCTTGGCGGAAGTCCAGTGACACGCAGCCAACGTGAGTGTAGTACAGTGGGGCAGCCGACACTAGGTAATGCAATCTCCTGATGTTCAAGGACGTGCTACGGGCTGGCAAAAAACCTGTTTGATCTATGTGTATTAATGTTCGAGGCATGTGGGCTGCTAAATTCATATCTATTGCATAGTTCGCCGCCTAGTGTTGGGTCCGGATGATTGCACATTGTTGTCCTGGAAGAGTCTTCGAAGTATCACGAGATAGGTGGCTCCTCCCCTGGACTACAGTGCGCATGGGCATCGACTCCATCCCCCAGATTGTTTTTTTCCGCCATTGGGTTCGGATGTGGTTTCGACGTCTCCGTGTCGGAACCGAAAAACTTTGTTCTTAAGGCCAAAAGGCCTTCGTTACCTGTGTCGGTATTGTTTGCGTACGGTTTCGAGCATCCTCCGACTCTCTGAGCCGGAATTCTGCGGAGTCGAGTAACTCTTCGGACATCGAGGCCCTCTCGTCGCAGCAAGACCCCGACGAACTTAACATGGAGCGGAGCCCGTTCAAGTTCTGCCCCGTCTGTGGATCCAAATATCCACATATCGACGTGCATCCAGTCTGTAATAAATGCCTCTCGCCGGACCACAACGAGGAAAACTGCATGGCCTGTTCAAAATTCAGGTCAAAGAAAACGCTCAAGCATCGGCGCGCGGCGCGCCTCGAGGCCCAGCGAGCGGCCCCGGCACCCGACGACATATTCGACGACCCCGCAGAAGAAGGCGGTAGCCATCATCTTCAGATTTCTCCACCGACGACGGAGGTCGAGGCGGAGCCCGAAGACCAAGTCGAAGGACAGGCCCTGGACCTTGAATACGTCGAGGAGGTAGGGGACGACGACGAAGTTTATGGGGCCGCGGAAGATAGCTCGGAGGAAGAGCTATGCCCCGAAAGATACATGACTCAGGCTCAGGTCACGGGATCGCCACTCGGCCTTACCCACGACCCAGCACCGCTATCCCCGGCCCCGCCTTCTGGCCCGGCCACGGACAATCACGCGGAGCCGCCATTACACGTATCGAAACCGAAACCGAAACCTTCGGATTCGACGGCGCAAAAGATGGCCGACGTCCCATCAAAATCGAAACCATCGGATTCGACAAAACCTAAAATGGCCGACGTCCAACAAAAAATAGCGAAGCCTGCTCCTTCATCGACTCCGTCGACCTCCGGCCCACAGAAGTCGAAAAAGCCTGGCGAGCCGACAGCGCCGCAAAAGGTGCCCAAGGAAACATCCTCTAAGAAGGACGTCCATCAAGTGTCTAGCACAGTTGCTCCGGCGCGGACCTCGAAGACTGTTGACACACCTTCGACCGCCACTGCGGCGCCTACCAGTAAGCGCACAGTCGAGTCAAAGTCAACTAAAAGCCATGACCCGAAGACAGGGGGCACTACGCATCGGCACAAAGATGCCGGATCGGCAGCAACGGCGTCGGCGCCAAAGGCTGCAGCTACGCCTCGACCCGTTAGTAACGAAGATTCGTCGACAGAGAACTCGTCGACTCCGAGGGACTCCGACGCTACCGAACATCGGCCGTCAGTTTCTAAACCCTCTGCTTCCTTCACTAAGCAGGTCACCGACTCCCTCAAACGTATTCGGGAAAAGACTTTGTCGTCAACGGCTCCCACGCCGTCGGCTCCGAAATCGGTGGACGCACCTCCGAAGACCTCGGGCAAGCTTCTCTACTCGCTTCCACCTAAGGTGGCACCGAAGGCATTTGCACCCAGATCGGTGCCGAAAATCGCTGAGACGTCGGACACTTCCACGCACGAAAGCTTGGATCGACATCACGCCTCTGAAGGCCAATCAGAGCATTACATCGATGCCCAAACGGGGAAATTGACCCTCTACAAAAGGAAAATCACTTCCCAACCACTGGAATCCTATGTCATTCCACTGAAAAAGAAAAGGCCGGCACAGGACATTCCTGCCTTTGTTGAACCTGTTCTGCCACCACCAAGAAGGAGTCCATCACCTTCCCCCGACCAATCAGGGGGAGAGGATGATGACCAAGATGACCAGTACAATTTCCCAGTTGACAATGACCCTGATGTTCAACTGGACTCTTATGGCGATACTGGGGACCAAGGTGGACATCAGGTGGTACATGATCCACAGGGGTTTGGGTCACGTACATCACCAACAGAGGATTCAGCGGCGTTTAATGCTTTGATAGAGCGGGCAGCGGCAAATCATGATGTGGACATGCATGCTGACCGGGTAGAGGAGGATTTTTTGTTTGACACTTTCTCTGTCTCAGACAGAACAGTTAAAATACTTCCTATGCTCAAAGGTGTCCTTAAACATGCACCAGAAATCTTTAAGGAACCTACCAGGGCGAGAGTGGTAAACCCACGTATCGAAAAGAAATACAGGCCAGCACCTGGAGACCCTGCATATATTCGGGGACAGTTGCCTCTGGATTCGTTGGTGGTCGCCAATGCCCGCAAGAGGGCGAACTCCCAAACAACGGGTGAAGCTCCTCCCCCAGACAAGGAGTCGAAAGTGCTTGAGGCATCCGGCAAAAGGGTGGCTGCGCAAGCTGCCAATATCTGGCGTATAGCAAACACACAGGCACTATTGGCACGATACGATAGGGCGCATTACGACACCCTAGAACAGCTCCTTCAACACCTACCTGATCAGTTTAAGGAAGGGGCTGAAATGCTCATACAAGAGGGAAAGCTCATCTCAAACGCAGCAATAAAGTGTGCACTTGATGTGGCTGATACAGCGGCTAGGGGAATTAACACTAGCGTCATGTTAAGGCGACAAGCTTGGCTTCGCATATCTGGATTTAAACCCGATATTCAAACTACAATACTCAACCAGCCCGTCAATCCAGACAGACTGTTTGGTCCAGATGTTGACACCACCCTGGAAAAGATTAAAAAGGACAATGAGACTGCTAAGTCTATGGGGGCGCTTCAGTCTCAACAATTCAGGGGAAGCACTTTTCGTCGCTCGGAGAACGTGGTGTTACCAGAGGACAGTTGGGTCAACAAACACAATTCGCAAAAAGTGGTGCACAATCTCGTACCCCAAGCAGGGTAGAGGGGGTTACAGAGGTAACAGTGCCAAAGGCAGGGGCAGAGGGAACAACAACTCCCGTTCCTCTGCCGCCAACAAACAGTGACTCTCTGTCACTGCCCCCCGACCATCTGTCGGGGGGAGACTACAGCAGTTCCTGCCAGTCTGGACGTCCATCACCATGGACAGGTGGGTGAGAAAACTTATCCAGTACGGTTATTGTTTGGAGTTAACATCCACTCCTCCCAACATTCCCCCAAGACACCGTCCTATGTCGGCAGAGCACTTGCACTTATTGCAGCAGGAAGTTGTGGTGATGCTGCAAAAAGGCGCAATCGAGCTCGTACCGGTGGAGGAGGAAGGAACGGGAGTCTATTCCCTGTACTTCCTCATCCCAAAAAAGGACGGATCCCTCAGACCCATTCTGGATCTACGCCCTCTCAACATGTATATACTGTCAGAACACTTTCACATGTTGACACTGCAGCAAATTCTTCCACTGCTAAACCAAGGGGACTTCCTAGCAACCTTGGACCTCAAGGATGCTTATTTCCACATCCCACTCCACCCATCCCACAGAAAATACCTCAGGTTCACCATTCAAAACAGGCACTATCAGTTCAAAGTCCTACCCTTCGGGGTGACTACTGCCCCCAGAGTGTTTACAAAGTGTGTGGCGGCGCACCTCAGACGGCAGAACATACATGTCTACCCGTACCTAGACGACTGGCTTGTTCAAGCAAAGTCGGAACAACAGTGCGCCGCAGACATGTCCCACACTATTCACCTCCTTCACAGTCTGGGGTTCTCGCTAAACTACCCAAAGTCGCACCTTCAACCAGCCCATGTGCGGCAGTATCTGGGCGCGACAATAAACACCCTGACTGCTATGGCTCAGCCAAACCCAGTCAGGATCGACACAATTCAATCGCTGATCCAGAGGTTCAGACCGCAACACTCCCTACCAGCGAGAGTGTTCATGCAGTTGATAGGCATGATGGCCTCCTGCATTTTTATAGTCCCGCACGCGAGGTTGCACATGCGTCCGCTCCAAGAATGCTTGGCAAATCAGTGGACACAGGCTCAGGGACAACTGACAGACCTAGTGTTGGTGACCGGTCGGGCATACAACTCTCTGCATTGGTGGAATCCACACAACCTTTGTAAGGGACGACCGTTCCAAGAGCCAGTGCCACAGATTATCCTAACGACGGACACATCTCTCCAAGGGTAGGGAGCACATGTGCTCCACTACAGTGTGCAGGGACTGTGGTCCACCCAGCAACAGAAGTTGCACATCAACTACCTAGAATTGATGGCAATCTTCATGGCGCTAAAGTCCTTCAAAGTACATCTGTGCAACAAAGTCGTGTTGATCCGGACGGACAACATGACAGCCATGTACTACATCCAAAAACAGGGAGGCACTCACTCGCCACAGCTGTCTCATCTGGCTCAGAGCATGTGGAAGTGGGCCATTCAGAGGAACATTTTCCTCATGGCAGAACACCTCCCGGGCAAGGACAATCAGATGGCGGATCTGCTCAGCAGATACAGCCATCAAATGCACGAGTGGGAGATACATCCATCAGTTCTCCACCCGTACTTCCAGCAGTGGGGTCATCCAGAGATAGACCTGTTTGCCACAAGGGAAAACGCAAAATGCCAAAGCTTTGCCGCCAGGTTCCCTCACCCGGAATCGCAAGGGAATGCGATATGGATGAACTGGTCAGGCAAATTTGCGTACGCTTTTCCCCCAGCGCCTCTCATTCCGCTGGTGGCAAGAAAGCTAAAGCAACACTAGATGACTCTCATCCTGGTTGCTCCAACATGGGCACGCCAACCATGGTACACCACGTTTCTAGAACTTTCCGTGGTACCGCATCAAAGGCTGCATCTCACATCCAGGCTCCTGACGCAGAACCATGGAGACATTCAGCATCCAGATCCGCAACAGCTCAATCTGGCGATCTGGCTCCTGAGGTCCTAGAGTTTGGCTACCTCAACCTGCCTCCTGAATGCATGGACATCATCCGGGAGGCAAGAAAGCCCACTACCAGAGCTTGCTATGCAGCGAAGTGGAAGCGGTTTGTCATTTACTGTACAGGCCACAATATCAACCCGCTAGATGCATCCATTCCTAACATCATCTGCTATTTGTTACATCTTTACAAATGCAATCTGGCATACGCTTCCATTCGGATACACTTATCCGCCATAGCGGCTTATCTCCAGAATAGGCAGCATCTCTCTGTTTTCAGGGTGCCTGCCATTAAAGCCTTCCTAGAGCGACTGAAGCGAGTCATTCCTCCAAGAACACCACCAGCTCCAGTGTGGAACCTCAATGTGGTCCTCACTAGGCTAATGGGTCCACCTTTCGAGCCACTGCACTCCTGCGAAATTCAATTTCTAACATGGAAAGTGGCTTTTCTCATTGCTATTACATCGCTCAGACGTGTTAGTGAGCTGCAAGCGCTCACGATCCAAGAGCCATTCATCCAAATACATTCAAACAGGGTAGTGCTCCGCACTAACCCCAAATTCCTTCCTAAAGTAGTGTCACAGTTTCATATCAACCAAACTATTGACCTACCCGCATTCTTCCAAAACCCACAAACAGTAGCGGAAAGAATGCTTCATACATTGGACGTTAGGAGGGCGTTGATGTACTACATTGACAGAACGCAACACTTTAGGAAAACACAACAACTTTTTGTTGCCTTCTCAGCGCAGCACAAAGGCAACCCCATTTCCAAAGCAGGAATAGCCAGATGGATTGTTAAGTGCATTCAAATCTGTTATCAAAAGGCTAAGTGTACTTTAACAATACCCCCAAAGGCGCACTCCACACGCAAGTTGGGGGCCTCCATGGCTTTCCTGGGGAACATTCCTTTAGAAGACATTTGTAGAGCAGCCACATGGACTACACCACACACATTTACCAAACATTACTGTCTTGATGTGCATTCCAAACAGCAAGCAGCTGTAGGACAGGCTGTTCTCAAGACACTTTTTCAAGCTTCTGCAGCTGGCACGGGCAACCGCCCTTAATGGAGGGACTGCTGTGTATTCTATGCAATAGATATGAATTTAGCAGCCCACATGCCTCGAACTGAATATGGTACTTACCAGTATGCATCTGTTCTTGGCATGTAGGGCTGCTAACATTCATATCGCCCGCCCTCCTCCCCGGTGCCCGTAGCGGCTGCAGATACTCTCTTGCATTCATCATTAGCATGGACATCCTTTACACTATTTCACTCCATCTCTGCCACAATGGCTAAAAACAATCTGGGGATGGAGTCGATACCCATGCGCACTGTAGTCCAGGGGAGGAGCCACCTATCTCGTGATACTTCGAAGACTCTTCCAGGACAACAATGTGCAATCATCCGGACCCAACACTAGGCGGCGATCTATGCAATAGATATGAATGTTAGCAGCCCTACATGCCAAGAACAGATGCATACTGGTAAGTAGCATATTCATTATGTTGGAGGGGTAGGAGCCTATTTGCTAGAATCTTGCTAAGGATTTTATATTCCGTTGCCAGTAACGACAGAGGATGGTAGCCGGCCATGTCTACCCGGTTTCGGGAGTGTGACCGTCAACGCCTGTGCCGTAGTGAGTGGCAATTCGCCTTTCTCCAATGCCGTGTTATACAGGAGTTCCAAGTGTGGCATGAGGGAATCCCCGAAGGTGTCATAGAATTCTGCTGGCAACCCGTCCAGGCCAGGGTTTTTATTGCGGGGGAGCCCTTTGATTGCCATTTTTATTTCAGCTGTAGTAACCGGGCCTGAAAGGTCTTTGTAGGCAGCTGGAGTCGGTTGAGGGCATGTCATTGTGTGTAAGAAGTCGTCAATTTGTGTGCCCACACTATCTGTAGGCTTGCTATAGAGCGTAGCATAGTATTGGCAGAAGGCTGTGTTGATGTCATTCTGTGTATGTGCTGTACCACCCTCCAAGGCCGGCGTTAATCTTCAATAATCTAGCCAACAGCGCCCCTGATTTGTCCGCCTCAGTGTGGGTTCTCTGTGTGTATCGCTGGTAATCTATGGTTCGAAGGGATTCTAACAGTTCCGCATGTTGTATGTGGACTTTTTGGAGTAGCCCCTGCTTCTCCTTGTCTCGCGCTGCCTCCTGTTCTAGGCGATCCATCTTGCGTTCCGTTGCTATGAGGGATTTATTAACCCCGTGCCTAGCTCCTACAGTCGTGCTGATGGCCCTTCCGCGTATTACCGCCTTAAGGGGCCTTGTGACCGTTGCAATGGGGCTAGGAGGAATAACGAGCTGTTACAAAAAAAATTAACGCTCAGGACAGTGCTCGGGAGCGTGTAAGAGAGGCTAACACACATACGCCGCCCAGTGACCACCCTCAACCCCCTACCCCATCCCACCCCGTGAAAAGACAAATCCCCGTATCCGGCTCCGTACCTTGTCCAGCCACACTTCTCCAGAAGTGCGGCGGGACGACCCGTGGTGACGGTGGCCTCCTGGCGTACCGGTTCCGTTGGGCTGGCCGTCTTCCGGGACCTAGTCTTGCTCCTTCTCGACCTCCAAAACCGCAGCGCTGGTCGTCTTCGGCTCCTCGATTTCCAATCCTCCTCCGGCGTTCGCGCTCTCCGACTCGGGCAGAGCTTCCTTATCCGCCTCCTCTACAGCGTATTGGTTCCCGGCGGTTAACGTCAGAGATGTGGGCAGTGTCTCCGGGGAAACCCAAGCGGAGTTAAAGGGGCCGTAGGAGTCCTGCGGACGGGGTGGAAAGGAACAGATGTTAAAGTCCACACCCCGTCCGTCAGCGTCACAGACCCCCTGACAGGCGTCCCATTCAATTAATCCACTAGAAGACGTATTGCTATTTTTAGTAAAGTAATGTGTAATGGTGTCGGCCATGGCGGCACGGAACACTGTGTCCTCTTAACAATTGTGGCCATAGTCTCCAGGTTGGCACCGGAGTAGGTACCCTGCCCCATGTGATTGTGTGCTCCAGTGGATTGTGATCCGAAAAAGTTTTTGCGAGATATGTAGTGTGTGTAACCTGCATTGCGATGTTGTTAGAGCAATAAATCCTATCTATTCTGTTGTGCAACATGTGAACCGGGGAGTAAAACAAGTATTCTCTGTGCGTCGGGTGCCGCATCCTCCACAAATCATACCGGGCCCAAGCAGCAGCCCTGCCACAAAGCACCTTCGCCTGTTTAATTACTCCTGCACCATTCGGGGGGAAGGGGGGGTCCACCTGTCTAAGGTAATGTCCGTAAGCGAGTTACATTACCCTCCTATAAACCAGGGGTGTGTTTCCCATCCTGCCAGTGCTAGGTTCAGGGTGGTAAAGAATCGTTCCTGGTCGGTATTTGGTGCATACATGCTACCCAGCACTACCAATTGGCCATCTAAGGACCCACGTATAAATATATAGCGCCCTTGTTTGTCAATTCGGTGTTCCAGAGGTGTAAAGGGCACCCTGTGGCAAATCCAGATAGGGACACCCCGTGCATACCCTGAGTAGCGAGTGGTGAACACCTGCCCCCTCCACTTCTTCCGGAGCTTCACCGCCCCCTGGTACAACATGTGGGATTCTTGCAAATATACTATTTGCGCCTTCCTCCTTAGTAGTGGGGCGTTTATCCTATGGCGTTTCTGTATGGAGACCAGTCCCCTAACATTCAACGTTACAATGTTATACTGACTAAGTGTATGCATTGAGATATTATATTGGTCCTGCGGTCAAACCATGAAGCATTTGTGACAGTGACCAGCCGACGTGGGCCTAGCAACTAAATAGGACCGTACCCCTCCCCAAAACCCCCAATACTCGGTCCGGTCGAAGAACTATACCAGACCACAAAACAACGCATGGCAAACCGAACTATACCCTGTACTACAACAGCATTCGCAGATTGGGGGACATCGCCAACGCCGTCCACAGAGCGCAGGTCATGCTCCGTTGTGTCCGCGAGTTCCGAACCCCACGGAACTCGGGCTCAAGAGTATATAAACACCTTACATAAACACTGCACCACACATGTAGTATACTGAAAAAGGATATTACATCAGCGGTCATGTCCAGTTCGTAAGTGGTGGCACCACTCTATTTTCAGCCAAACAGTCCATCTGCCGTTTGAGGGGATACGGAGGGAAACAGAGCCACGCTACCCTCAGAGTCTGACTTGTTCAAATCTTCCTCGGAAAAGGCTGAGTCTTCTACGCAGCAGGCTGTCGAAAAGTAGCAGCCGCTATAAGTGCCTGCTACTTGCCCTGTTGCTGCGATGTCAGATTAGGTTGTCGGGAGTCTCCACGTTGTCGTCTACTTCGGCGGACGCCAGGCCGTTCCGCACGATTAGAGCTATGTGGATTACTTTGGGAGGCATTATCCCCGTTTTCTGTGGAATGCATTGCCTCCAACCACTCTTCTGCGTCCTCTAGGCTTTCAAAGAAATGAGTCTTGCTTTCACAGTTGACCTTTAAACGGGCTGGGAAGAGAAGGGCATATTTGAGGTTCAAGTCTCTCAATTTCTTCTTAACGGCCATGAAAGAAGAGCGCTGTCGCTTCACCATAAGTCTGTAGTCCGGGTACAGTGATATTCGGGCATTCTCGAAGTGTATCTGGCCCAGCTCCCGTGCTTTTTGTAGTATTGTGTCTCTGTCCCTATAATTTAACAGCCAGGCAATGAGGGGTCGCGGTGAGGCGCCCCATTTGGGCTGACCGGTGGGTATTCTATGCGCACGCTCCACACAGTATTGAGTGGCGAGACTCTCCATGGTAACGTGATCGCGGAACCACTGCTCCATGTACGTGGCCGGGTCCCGTCCCTCGCAGCATTCCGGCAGGCCAATGATGCGGACGCTGTTCCGTCTTGTCCTTCCCTCCACATCTTTCACTCAGTCCAGCAGGGTATTAACTTGCTTCTGTAGTTGCTGCACCTGGGTCGTGGTCTGAGCCTGTTGCAGGGAGAGATCTGCCAGCGCCATGGTATCATCTTTCACCTTGTCCGCCAGTTTAGCGTGGTTTGCCTTGAGTAGTGTGAGACCTGTCGTGAGAGCACCAATTTGTTTTAAATGGCCCTCCTCGATTCCCTGACCTCCTACAGGAGAAGATCTAGTTTGTTCACAGGCTCCGTTTCAGCTGTAGGTGGGATGCAGTTGGGCAACTGCGACGCCCCACTAAGGCCCACGTGCGCCATTGCGGGGTCTACAATGTGCCCGACGTCCTGCTGTTTCCCTCTATTGCCCCGGGCCCTCTATTGTGGCCCATCACCGTCTGGTATACAGTGGGATGCCACCGGTGCGTCCGTTCCCTGTGGAGCAGGAGTGGGCGGAGAGTCGGGCGTATCAGAGCTCAGCAAGGGCGGCCCCACAACCTCTGGGGCCCACCCCACAGGCAGGTCTCACTTAGTGCCAGGGACAACGTTGGTCAAGACGTTCCCCAGGTCAGGACCCCGTGGGAACCCTTGTTTACTCCGGCAGCGCAGCACGTGTGGGCGCCCCACCAGGGCCGATAGCAGGGCCGTCCAGGAATTGTGGCATTCAGGTGACTACTGCCCCAAGCAGGCCTGCGGTGGACCTGTTGTCGCTAAGGGCATACACTCCCCATATAAGCGGCATGCAACACACCGCTTCCTACCTCACAGCAGGGGTGACCAAGTGACTCGCTGTGGCAGCACCACACCGGCAGCCAGCAGCCCCAGCACTGGGCCCTCAGTACAGCAGGCACTCTCTCTAGGGGGGGGCCCCACCACCAGTGTACCTGTCTCCTCACCAGGGGGCCGCTGCAGTTCAGCACCTCCGGAGCAGCGCTCTGTCTCAGCGCATCTGTTGTAGGCTACAATTCATCCCGGGGACTTGCGTAAGGATTACTTCCAGTGCGCGGCTGCCGTCGTCAATCCTCACCCGGTCCGGTCCGCCGTTGGGTGCATGGTTGTCACAGGAGCACTCCTCTCGCGCCCGGACACCTTCCGCCGGCTCCCAGCTGTAGGGCAGCCACCGCCCAGGTCAGCCCCGATCTATGAGGCCAGTAGGCTGGCTCTCGCTGTTAGGCCCATCGCGTCCCTGCAGACAGCGCGAAGGCCCTGGGCATCGGCGAACTTCGATCCTAGGTAGCGGACGGGTTGGGAGCCAGTCCGATTGTTGCCACCACTCCAGGATTCATGAACCCGGGTCTGGAGCTCCGCAAAAAGGCAGCTGCCATGTTCGGCTGTCGGCCATGCCCCCGTAGCCCTTTAAAAGATATCTCGAATCTGCCACTGCAGCTTGCAGTGTAGTTTTAAACTGCCAATTTGTCCTGGTAAAATAGCATTTTCCGGGCACAACCCTTCCTTTTTAGGTTTCGACTGCAAAAAGCTGCGCAAGCAGCTTTTGCGCAGGAGAAATCTAATGAGAACTGTAGTGTGGCTTTGGGTCGGCCCTCGTCATTCATTGGCTGGCTCCATAAATGGAGCCTAGCCATTGGACGAGGGGCCTGTCCGTCAATGCCGGACCAGATTCGGAGGCGTTCCCGAGATTCTTTGGCTTTTGCCGACGTCACGCGACGTCAGCCGAAAGCCGGGAACGCCCCCGAATCTGGTCCGGCATTGCCGGCACCAGTGACTATCCTGCTCCTGATTGGTGAAGCTGCGTGGACGTCACTGCTGGTCCACGAGGGAGCCCACTCCTCGGGAAACTTCGCCGCCCGCCTGCCTGAGCTAGAGACGGGCCGCCGCGCTGCCCGCGGCGACCCGGAAGTGACCGGCCGGCCGGCCAATCCTAGCGCGGCCGGCCGGAAGTGCCCGCCCCCCGCAGCCCGGGGGAAGAAGGAAGACGGCAAGAAGTATGGCGGCGCCCGCGGGGCTCCCGTGGCCTGGAGGGAGCCCCGGGAGATGCGGAGGACGTTGCCGGTCTCCCATGCCAAAGAGGGAGACCGGAGAAGTGCCAGCGAGATTGCCGCCGTCGATGTTGCCGGTCTCCCATGCCGAAAAGGGAGACCGGAGAAGTGCCGCCGTCGCAAGGTGCAGGTGAGTCGATCTGCTTGCACAGGAGGAGCCCCGGGGAAAGAGAACGTCCCTCCGTGGCCCCGGAGAGTCCCGAGGAGCGGGAGCTCTCGTCCAGCAGCCGCCGGACCCGGTGAGTGCCTGCAAGGGGAGAGGGGCGTCGGGACACATTGTCGGTGTCCGCCCCTCCCCCGTAGTAGAAGTCACCATGTCCCCTGCGCCTCTGTCCCGTGCATCCCCGTGCGCCTCCTCCTTCCCTCGTGTCGGGTCTCCTTCTCCGTGGGTTAGGTTAGGTGTGTGCATGCGGTACTGCTTATGTTGCCATATTTATCTCCTGCGCGTACGTGTTGGCACCGATACACACCTGCAGCAATGCTGAGCAAACTCTTCCATACATGCAACACCAAGACACTTACCACATTGTCTACACAGCCCTCAGGCACTTAACATCCATGTATACAATATCATGTAATGCTTACGCGTCCAATGGCTTTCTCGTTTGTGCTTCAAATTCATGCAGCGACACAAGTCAGATGACACCAGTGTACCTCGCGCACGGCCAAAACACCAGCCATACAGGGCACACGACACACGCCCTCTGCAACTCCGAGCACTTCGTGCCTTGTAATGGCTATGAAGCACTCGAACATTTATAAATACAAAAAAAGTCATTTGAGGGCGGTTAACTATCTCATATGTGGGAGTGAGCGTCAGATTGACGCTGCCAGAAAATGGCGGGGTAAGGTAACAAATCGCCACTTCACCTACTGGGGCAAAAACCCTTGCTCCACAACCGACTCTACTCCTCAAGCGTTGCTTTCTGCACCAACCATGCATCCCTTCCCCAACCACGGCCTTGCTCTCTCCAGTAAGTCAACTTTCCCACAGCTTTATTTGTTTTCAGTTTTATGTGGCATGAACTTGGGCCAAAGATATTGGAGCGCTGGGCACGAGCTCCAGCTTGCTTTTTACACAGTCATATTCATTTGGGGGGTGGGGGGGGAGCACGAGTAGCTTAAGTGGTTTGTCCAGGACCACAGAATGTTGATCCGCCGTCAGGACTCGAACCTGTTCCCTAGCTCCGGAGTTGGCAGCGATTAGGCCACATCTGCCAAGCGTTAGCTCCCCCACCGAGTTTAGAGCTCCCGCTCCTTCTTAGAGCTCTGCCCCCACCGCCGCCTCCCCTGTTTGGCATCTCTCGACCCCTCCGCCAACGCGAAGCTCCCCGGCCAACTTCTGCTACTTAACCAGCTGTGGCGCCCCCATCACCTCTGCCCCCATCTTCGACCAACATTTTTTCTCTCTCTCTCTCTCTCTCTCTCTCTCTCTCTCTCTCACACGGAAATCTTATTCTCTCTGTTCTTCTGGGGTTTATTTGAAACAGTCTGTGTTTAATTATGTTTGTGTTTGCCTTGGTCTCGGTGCTTGGATACAACGGGAGCCCCTTGTCCTTTCCTGTCTCTGCGGTGTATGCGAGGGGGCTGCTGGTTGCGTCACACTGTTCGCAGCTAGAAGCGGGCAGCACAGCTCCCGGCGGCCCCCCAAGGAAGGGTTTTCAGTCAGGGTCCCAGGGCCGCAGGAGAGAGGAGCAGGAAGAGGGAGGCAGTACCCGAGTCCTGTCTTTGTAGGGCTGCGGGGAGTTGATATTCCATCCAGACTGAGGCCTACTTCCTCTGCCCGCCTCACTTCCACGTGAGGCGTCATGCCCCTCTCTCTCCACACTGTCCATCGGGAGTCCTGCTTCCGCTCACCCCTACCCTTTACCAGGAGAGGATTTCTTACCCACACTGCTCTCCCATCGCAGGTGGGTACTTACAAAGGGACATTATATGGTATTCCAGACACGGACACTTCCTCTGCCCTCCACAGTGTCCCTGGTGAGTATGTTGTCAGAGTGCATAGGGAGTTCAGAGTGTATAGGGAGTGCATAGGGAGTGCAGAGTGCATAGGGAGTTCAGAGTGCATAGGGAGTTCAGAGTGCATAGGGAGTACAGAGTGCATAGGGAGTACAGAGTGCATAGGGAGTACAGAGTGCATAGGGAGTACAGAGTGCATAGGGAGTGCAGAGTGCATAGGGAGTGCGTGCATAGGGAGTGCAGAGTGCATAGTGCAAAGGGAGTGCATAGTGCAAAGGGAGTGCAGAGTGCAAAGGGAGTGCAGAGTGCATAGGGAGTGCAGAGTGCATAGGGAGTGCAGAGTGCAGAGTGCATAGGGAGTGCAGAGTGCAGAGTGCATAGGGAGTGCAGAGTGAGTAGGGAGTGCTAGAGAGTGCTGAGTGAGTAGGGAGTTCTAGAGAGTGCAGAGTGACTGCAGAGATTAAGCTAATGGCAATGTAAATGACAATGCCATTTATTTATCTGTTTTCAAAACCAACACATAAATACAAATTTTGTCATTTACAATGGCAATAACTCTAACTTTTCCAAAGGCGAAACCATTGCATTGTAAATGCTTGTTAGGTATTGCGCCTAGCGATACACTGCGCAGCAGTGTTCGCGCAGCGAGAGTCCTTTTGTCCGGGTTTTGAAAATGGACCTGGAAAATGCACACGCTCAGGCGTGTGATTTTACCGTTACGGCCTGCTATTGGCCTTTCCCTGCGTGTTGTTTTGTAAAATAGACACCAATAGGCCAGGTGCAGGCGCATAGCTCCGCCCCTGGCCTATGTCAAGTCAAGTCAAGAATTTGTATAGCGCACTACTCACCCAGAGGGTCTCAAGGCGCTTGAGGGAGAGGGGTTCGCTACTTATCAAACAGCCAAGTTTTGAGTTGTTTTCTGAATGAGTGGTGGTTCTGTGTAAGACGGAGGTGGGTGGGGAGGGAGTTCCAGGTTTTGGCCGCTAAGTAGGAGAAAGATCTTCCTCCCATGGTGGTTCTTCGGATGCGTGGAATCGCGGCGAGGGCTTGGTTGGACGATCGTAGTTGGCGGGTGGGGGTGTAAAAGGTCAGGCGAGTGTTGAGGTATCTGGGTCCTAGGTCGTGGAGGGCCTTGTGTGTGTGAGTGAGGAGACGGAACGTGATTCTCTCGTTGACTGGGAGCCAGTGAAGGTCTCTCAGGTGGCCGGATATGTGATTGTGGCGGGGTATGTCTAGGATGAGTCGAGCGGAGGCGTTCTGAATGCGTTGAAGTCTTTTCTGCAATTTGGCTGTGGTTCCGGCGTAGAGGGTGTTTCCGTAGCCCAGTCGGCTTGTGACAAGTGCTTGGGTGACCGTCTTCCTTGTTTCGGTTGGGATCCATCTGAAGATTTTTCGGAGCATGCGTAGGATGTTAAAACATGACGATGAGACGGCGTTGACTTGTCTGGTCATCGAGAGGGAGGAGTCTATAATGAATCCCAGGTTGCGAGCATGGTCTGTTGGTTTGAGTGCACTTCCTAGGGCCAGTGGCCACCATGAGTCGTCCCATGCCGAGGTGGATGATCCTAGGCTGAGGACTTCCATCTTGTCTGAATTCAGTTTTAGGCAGCTGTTCTTCATCCACTCGGCTACGTCTTTCATTCCTTCGTGTAGGTTGGTTTTGGCGGTGTTTGGGTCTTTGGTGAGGGAGAGGATCAGCTGTGTGTCGTCAGCGTATGAGATGATGTTGAGGTTGTGCTGGCGTGCGATGGATGCGAGGGGACTCATGTAGACGTTAAAGAGGGTGGGGCTGAGCGATGATCCTTGTGGTACGCCGCAGATGACTTCGGTGGCCTCTGATCTGAAAGGGGGAG
This sequence comes from Lissotriton helveticus, assembly GCF_964261635.1. Classification (NCBI taxonomy): domain Eukaryota; kingdom Metazoa; phylum Chordata; class Amphibia; order Caudata; family Salamandridae; genus Lissotriton; species Lissotriton helveticus. The sequence continues at coordinate 1,097,129,311 of NC_136065.1, forward strand.
GCGGACTCTTTGGGTTCTTCCGGCGAGGAACGAGATGATCCAATCCAATGCTTTTTCTTGTAACCCGACGTTGCTGAGGCGTTGTACAAGGGTGCAGTGGCAGACCGTGTCAAACGCTGCGGAGAGGTCCAGGAGAATGAGGGCAGCTGTTTCCCCGTTGTCGAGTAGTGTCCGGATGTCGTCTGTGGCTGCGATGAGGGCGGTCTCGGTGCAGTGATTGGCTCGGAAGCCGGACTGTGAGGGATCGAGGGAGCCGTTAGACTCAAGGAAGGCGGCGAGCTGACTGTTGACGGTCTTCTCTATGACTTTGGCGGGGAATGGGAGGAGCGAGATGGGGCGGTAGTTTTTAAGTTCGGTGGGGTCTGCAGTAGGTTTCTTCAGGAGGGCACTGAGTTCGGCTTGTTTCCAGCTTTCCGGGAAGGTAGCGGTGTTGAGGGAGCAGTTGATGATGTCCCGGAGTTGGGGTGCGATGATGGAGTCGGCCTTGTTGAAGATGTGGTGGGGGCATGGGTCGGTTGGTGATCCGGAGTGGATGGAGTTCATCAAGCGGAGGGTGTCTTCGGTGCTAATCGGGGTCCAGGCGCGAAGGGTGGTGGAGGGGGGCTTCAGTTCGGTGGTGAGGGGAGTGGACTGGTCGCCGAAGCTGTTATGTATGTCCGCGATCTTGCTGTGGAAGAACGAGGCTAGAGAGTCGCAGAGGTCTTGAGAGGGAGTGATGTCATTGGTGCCGGCGCTGGGATTGGTGAGCTCTTTGACAATGCTAAAGAGTTCCTTGCTGTTGTGGGCGTTGTTGTCTAGTCGATCCTTGAATGCTGATTTCTTGGTGGAGCGGATCAGCTGGTGGTGTTTGCGGGTGGCGTCCTTGAGGGCGGTCATGTTATCTGATGTTGGGTTTCTTCGCCAGGCTTTCTCGAGGGCGCGGCAGTTCTTTTTGGAGTTCTTGAGGTCGTCGTTGAACCAGGAGGCTTTTTTGTTCCCTGGTTTGTTGTGATGGTTTTTCAAGGGTGCTAATTCGTCAGCGCAGTGGGTGATCCACTGTGCGAGATTGATGGCTGCTTGATTTGGGTCCGTTGATATGGCAGGAGGGTTTTGGTTCAGAGATGTGGTGAGCTGGTCGGTGGTAACTTTGTTCCAGTTTCTGCGGGGAACTTGTTGCGGGTGGTGGTGGGTCGTGGTCTTTCTGAAGCTGAAGTGGACGCAGCTGTGGTCTGTCCAGTGGAGTCCAGTGGAGTCCCGTGGCGTGATTGAAGGAGATGTGCTTGCTGGAGGAGAAGATTGGGTCGAGCGTGTGTCCGGCGTAGTGGGTGGGGGTACTCACCAGTTGTTTGAGTCCGAGATTGGCGAGGTTGTCCAGCAGGGTGGTGGTGGTGGTGTTGTTGTCGTTGTTATTCTCTAGGTGGAAGTTGAGGTCCCCTAGGAGAATGTAGTCGTCGGAGGGGAGGGCGTGTGGGCTGATAAAGTCAGCGATGTCTTCGCTGAATTGTGTGCGGGTCCTGGGGGTCTGTAAATGAGGGTGCCTCTGAGTGTGGTCTTGGGGTCGGTGTGTATCTGGAAGTGGAGGTGTTCGGTGGCTATGAGGGTGTCTTCGGAGCTGGTTGAGATGCGAATGGTGTTCTTGTGGACGATGGCGATGCCTCCTCCTGTTTGGTTGATGCGGTCTCTTCGGATGATCTTGTAACCGTCCGGGATGGCTATGGCGATGTCGGGCGCTGAAGAGGCGTTCATCCAGGTTTCCGTAAGAAAGGCGACGTCTGGCGATGTGGTGTCGAGTAAGTTCCATAGTTCAATGGCGTGTCTGTGGACCGAGCGGGTGTTGAGCAGGATGCACTTCAGGTGGTTATTGTCGGAGCTCTGTTTGGCGTTTGTGGGTGTACTGAGGGTCTTGATGCAGGAGAATTTGCAGGATTGACAGGTGAAGAGTCCATGGGTACGTCCTGGGGCGGCTTGGTGGCAGTCTTGGAGGTGGCCGGTGCTGAGTGCAGTGAGGGTTGAGGCGTTGTAGGTTCGACGACAGGGATGGCATTTGCAGGGGCCAGGGGGTCTGGCCCTAGGCGCGGTCCAGGCGCGGACGGGCGTAGACGGGCTTACCTTTGGCGCGCATGGGGCGCGTCCGCTGCGTGTGAACGCTGCGCGTATGTGTCTCTGCCATAAGTGGAGAGTGGAGGGGGGTGGAGCGAGGGAGGAGCAGCTGGGAGGCGGGAACGGGGTGGCGAGTGGGGAGGCTCGGCCGAAGCTCGAGGGAGCGGGGGTGGGGCCACAGGGGAGCAGCGGCAGGGACGGGCTAAGGGCACAACAAAAATGGCTAAACAATGCTGGGCGAGATCAGGCTCAATAAGGGAAGACACAGGCACAAAGGAGGTTGCGGGCACAGAAACAAACAGTGGCGCAAATGGCTGGCACTAATCAAAGCAATGCAGGAGATGCAGCGATATCAATGGCACAAATGGCTGGCACTAATCAAAGCAATGCACGGCGATACGACGATACCAGGCAGCAACAGGATGCAGGGGATACCACGATCGATACCAGGCAGGGAGGGACGAGCTGCGAGTGGAGCGACCGGTTCTGACCAGGTCAGGACGGCCTATTAGTGTCTATTACTCGCATTTCCTGCCATATGCTTTCAATTATCGTGCCCAGACACGGGCGCGATAATTGAAAGCATATGGGCGCGCGCGCACAACTTCTGCCGATCTGGCGCAGGACAACCAACAGCTCTGACGTATCTCACCAACCACATACAAGAATCAAGATGCTACAGAAATCGCCTTTGCGTGCGCAAAAGAGATGGATGTCGGAAATCGCGCTCTCCACATGAAACCCAGACGCATCCCAACACAAACAGAAACACTGTGACAGCCAAAGGCAGCCCCCTTCTCCGCAGGTCCCTGCCGGGAACTGCCGACAATCGCACTGCGCGTGCGAGCCCCCCGGCCCCACACTAGACAGATACGAATCACAACAAATCCGCACACAAAGCTCAGCACAGACTGCGCACGCAAAACCGACCCCCATCCTCACAACAGAAAGTGCCGCTCGGCTAGTGGGGGGGGGGGGGGGGGCGGACCATCCACTCCCCCGGCGGGCCGAGAGGTCTCCCTGCGGCACACAGGCCGCCGGCTCGTGTGATGTAGGCACCGCCCAAGTCCAGCGGATTAAAGCGCTGCTCCCCACTCCCCTCGCACAGTACAGGAGGAATCTGTGGAACAGGCAGGAAACAGAGCTCCCCTGGGGCTGGCCACCACAGCACGTCCACCTCTGAGGGCGAAGAGAGACATCGCCAAGCCAGGGACGCTGCTGTCACACGCATTCCCCAAGTCTCCCAAGAGCACAGTAGCAGCTAAAAACTACACCTGATGCAGTGCTTTCCGCAATATTAGTAGATATTTTCACTGTGAGGAAAAACTGCCTTATTAAAGTGAAGTGTGAGACTTGGCGTAGGGGTTATGGAGAAGTGAAAGCATGATGAAGAAATGGTGGAGCGCATGACTGGTGGGATTTGGGCTGACTGGCATGGTGAGAGCATAAGGACAACAGGATGGTGTAGGAGCATTTGAGTAACTTAGAATCAAGGGCAGCCGCAGCCTCAAGGCAACCTCGGCGGCTGCTGGAAATTTCCGGCGTCTCCTGTAAAGCCCCATAAATCCTCCCGCTTCCTTCGCGTTCAATGGCTTTAGGCGGGAACGCAGACTGGGGTTCGCTTTCTTTTCCATCAAGTTGGGATACACCTGTTCTGCTCAGCCTTTCTCGCACCGGAGGGGAGCAGCAGGGGCTCTCTTGCCGGGATTATTTGCACCGCCAACGTCACAGCTATTAGCACGCCGGGGCCCAGCTTTGCCGGTCCAAACCCATCCCTCGTCCACCGAGGGGTGCGCAAGCCCCCGCTGCAAGCCCCCACCGTTCCAGGGCACACTCTTAAAATCCACCAACCACTAGGCCAGCGACCCAACATCCCTTCCGACCCGAAGCAGCCCTAGGAGCAATGCCAATCCTCTATCCATAGCACCCAAAACGCCATCTCCCAGCACTCGCTCTTTGCCATGCCCGACCCGCACAGACCCCCCAACATGCCCTATACTGTCCACCCCGAGCGGCCGCAGGCACCGCGTCCAACACTGCACTGCCCCTGATCTCCCTAGCCTCAGTCGGACGAAAGGCCAAGGGCACGAAGACTGGGCCTGCACCCTGCACAATGGTCGCCTCCAACATGTTGCACACAGACCGCACAACCACATCCAGCACTTTTACACACAGGTTTCACACCTTGTACAAAGAGCCCATCCAGCACTTTTAACAAAGGACTCAGTCCACGCTTTTGTGCACATTGTTGCATGCCAAGTCTGTGCAAAGGGCACACCGATCACCTTCACACCACGCGCCCACCCAGCACCCTGCACCAAGTTCGCACCTATTGCGGTGCACAGAGGCCACAGACACACTTTACGAGTGAAGCCTGCTTACTCAGTTTGTAGTGCAGAGTCTGGCACATTCACCCCGGGCGCCCCCGCCCTCTCTGCTGCTGCGGCCTTGGAGCGCTCCCACACCTGAGTTTGTCTGCTGGGAGCTGTGCAGCGAGGGGGTTTTCCTTAACGGTATTTTGCCTTGGAATGCCATCCTGCGCTTGTGAATGCCCCCTCCCCCACTCTTTACCATTTGCTGTGTCCATGCCCCTGGCTTCTCCTCTCTGCAGCCGTCCTATCCATTTACTTATTCCAAGCAATTACTTGATGTCAAGCAAGACGACTCCCCCCTCCTTGTGCCGCACCTTCCGAACTCCCGGCCCCAGCAAACCCCCGCCCGCTGGCTGCCCCGCGCAACCCCCACCCACTCTCTCCTTTATTGACCGTTTAATCCCTCCAAGTACCTGCTTAAAATCAGTTTAATACTCCTTCCACCCAGTTTCATGGAGACGAAAACTAGACCCCCCGCCAATTGACAATGATGGGTTCTGTGCGAGCTCTCCGTCACGGACTACTATCCCTAAAGCAGTTGTGGACCGGGGTGAAATCGAGAGAACTCGACACTGGTGCACCAAGCGGCCCTCATGGTGCGGCTCTCCCGGCCTTCCTGACGCTGTTTCCCGGCGCTGCACTGGTGAGCAATTTGACAGTAACCGGAGAGGGGACTGGTTGAGTGTGTGTGTGTGGGTGAGTGTGTGTGGGTGAGTGTGTGTGGGTGAGTGTGTGTGGGTGAGTGTGTGTGGGTGAGTGTGTGTGGGTGAGTGTGTGTGGGTGAGTGTGTGTGGGTGAGTGTGTGTGTGTGTGTGTGTGTGTGTGTGTGTGTGTGTGTGTGTGAGTGAGTGAGTGAGTGAGTGTGTGTGGGTGAGTGTGTGTGGGTGAGTGTGTGTGGGTGAGTGTGTGTGGGTGAGTGTGTGTGGTTGTGTGTGTGTGTGTGTGTGTGGTTGTGTGTGTGTGTGGTTGTGTGTGTGTGTGGTTGTGTGTGTGTGTGTGTGGTTGTGTGTGTGGTTGTGTGTGTGTGGTTGTGGGTGAGTGTGGAGGTAGTCACCGGGGCCGGGCAGAGCATCCACGCGGACATGACGGTGGCCCTCAGTCAAGCACACTGGTGAGCGCCCTGAAAGACACTGCAAAATATAGTACTGTGCCCCTCAAACTCTGAGCCTTGACGCCCCACCACAGGGCCAACACAGATATGGGGAAAGACCAGCCGCAGAGGGAGGCACAACAAACAAAAAGATGGATCAATACAAGGCGACAGGATGAGCAGCAAAGACAAAAACACTACGTGAGACGTACACGGACTGCAGAAGTGGACGTGCCTCTCCCACTGTCGTGCAAATTCTCGTGGCGATAGCAACCTCCAGCACCACAGTGCAGCCCAAGATTGACGCAATGTTGCAGGACATAGGCATGCTCTGAGTCGACCTCCGCACAGTGGCGGGGAAGAAAGCCAAGCACTCCCCGGACAGGCAGCAGCATGCAGGTAAGCACCCGACTCAGGCGTCGCAGCTGCTATCTTCGGGGGTTGTATTTGGGGGGAAGGGACCAGACTAGTTTTAGCCTTCTTCTCAACATATTTGGTGTCCAGATCCTTGTAATCCCCTCCTGATAATGGGTTGCTAATCATTCCACTCCCCTATTGACCTGTTTAGGCGTTTCCACATTGGCCTGTTCGTTTTAACCCTCCTCCCATGTCCCCATCTCCTACAGTCCATTGGTTATGCAATCGCCCCTTTCTATCCTGATATTTTGGTCCTGTTCCATGTTGTCTGTTGACGTTATGGCCCCTGAAATTTTATAACAAGCATTTGTAATGCAATAGGTCTCGCAGTTACACAAGATTAAGCTATTGGCATTGGAAAGGACAATGCCTTTTATTTATGTATTTAAAACGAAAACAAAAATAAAAGGCATGGTTATTTGCAATGTCAATAGCTCAAACTCCTGTAAATGCAAGAACTATTGCATTGTAAATGCTTGTTAGTACATATACAACACCGCTAATGTAGGCCCTAAAGAGCCCACAGGGCAGGGTGTAGTGTATTTAAAAGTAGGACATTTGTTTTTAAGTTTTACATGTCTTGGTAGTGAAAAGTTCTTAAATGTATTTTTCATTACTGCAAGTCTGCCTCTCCCATTGGATGAAATTGGGTTACCTGGTTACATTTAATATGTGCAAACCTTTGTTTGGTATTTCTTTGCCCTAAGCATTTGGTGTTGCCTGGGTCCTGGTGGGACACATGAAATTGAATAGCTTAGCTGTTGTGTATCCCTCCCAAACCATGAGGCAGAGAGAGACTAGGTGTTGGCAAAATGTGCCTGCCCCACTTATATTTCAATGGGGCTACCTAAAAAAGAAACGCACCCCCTACCCCCTTCCCCTTTTTTGCCACCTGAGCTCAGACTAGTAGACCCTCAGAACACCTCTTCAGTGCATTTCTCAAAACTGTGGACATTACCAAATGAGGGCTGCCTTGTTCCCCAGAGGACTGCCTTATTTTCCAGGGCCTGCCCTTCTGCTTGAGGCCTGCCTTGGTCTCTGAGAAGGAAGACTGGACCTGCTCCCTTCATTCCAAGTTAACCTGAGTGACTCCAAGGGTCAGTTGAGTTGACCTCCTGTTTGGAGCTACAGGAACACAAAAAGCTCAAGAGGCCTCCATGGAACTGCCCAGCTGACCTGCTGCAATTGGTCCTGCATGGAGGTGCCTCCCCTGGTCTAGGACCCTTGTCTAGCATCAGAGTGTACTGTTCAAAGAAAGGAAGAAAGCCTGCAATTTTGGGCTCTTCATGACCATGAACTGGCCCATTCGTTCTAAGACTCTGCCACCCACGACGACCATGCGTGAATTTTACTATTTGCACAACAGCAACTGACAGCGACGATTGCTAACATGAGATCTGCACTTCATGCTAAAGCAGCGACATCCCACAGTGACTGCCAAAGTAAAGCTCCAACAACAACCGTCCACGACACTCCACCTGCTCTTCGCGCTACATCGATGACCGCCTGCGCCTCCATGCCTGCTCTTCGTGCTACAGCGATGCCAGCCACAATTCTCTCTCTGCTCCTCACGCCACTTCCATCACAAACTGGACTCTTCAAACCTGAATTTGAGAAGGAACATTTTTCAACAAGACTAGTCTGGTCCCTGTATCCAGCCTTTGCTCCATCACGGTTGGCCTCAACTTGTGACCCCGCTCTAGCACAACCAGATGACCGCGATCAGGTGTTTGTGCTTGTAGGCGAAATACTTACCTAAAACTTTGAAATTGCTTATCTCCAAATCCACTGATTGGAGTGTTATAGTTTGCTCTAATTTTATTTATTAAAATGTATACTGTTTTTCTATATTGGTATGGGATTTTTCTTGTGTTGTGTTTTCACTTAATTACTATTGGTGTGCTGCATAAATACTTAACACAGGGCCTCTAAGTTAAGCCTGCCGGCTTTTGTGTCAAGCTTCCTGAGGGTTAAGGACAGGTTAATTTAGTGACTTCTGTGGTTCACCATTACAAGGATTGTGGGTGTTGCTTGAGAACCGTTTTCATACCCCTCAAGCAACCCAATTTGGTACAATGTCATTATTTCATTTTAGGCTGCCTCCATCTCGGAAAGAGTGTAAATTCCTTGGACGGTTGTTCAAAGTCTCTGCAGGTAACACTGGATCCCATGAGTGACAAATAAGTGTGCTTGGCCACTCTCATAGGCAGTTTCTCATCATTATGGCTACCCCATGTCTGCTCCTTCTTTCCAAACTCAGATTCTGCCTGTAAAGCGTCCCATGCTAGCATGATAGCCAGCCCACATGACTTTTTTCAGTTCTTCCATAGACAGAAACATTGCTACTAGGCTCACCCATTTTACTTTCTCTTCTCAAAGTGCCAGTGAAGGCACCACTAGAAAGGTTTCCCTTGCCCATCACTTATTCCGCAAGGACCTCCTTGATGGTGTCCCAGTGCTCAGCAATCACCGGACAGCTCCAGAACATTTACTAAAAGTCCATACTAACAATCATGCACCTAGAAAAGCTTTCAGATCACAGCAGTTTTAAGTAACCGGTTCTCTGTTACCCTTGGTGTCCTACAGGAGTGCCTGGCACAATAATGTCACTAGTGTCTTACCCCTTCAGCACTGTTTTGTGATGGTTTCTGGTCTTCACTGCCCCATACTGCATTATGTATTTGCAGCCTTCATATATGGTAAATGCTGTTTCACTAGCATCTCAGGAATGTGTGAGTAAAACTCAGTAACATCCTAGCTACAGAGGTCCACTCTCTCTCACCAACCCAATCGCCGTTCATGGATTAGTTCTGTTCGTCCATGTGAGACCAGGCAAACTGGGTATCTCCGGTCCATGCCGCCACCCTCTGGTTGACCTAACAATAGACTAACCAGTTCATCTTCTTGCAGGCCCACTGTCACTCTCTTGGCCTCCAGGGTCGGTGACGCTGAGAACCATCTCATAGTCCACTGAATCTTGGCTCCACCTTATAGAATTCCTACCTTGGCACCCCTAGCCCAACGGTGAAAGACTAAGCTTTCACAGGGCTACTCTATGCCTCTCGTTGCACCATTTTAAGCTTGTGTTCTTCAGATTCATCCCTTTAAATAGCTGGTAGATGCAGTGGCAGGGTGGCAAAATAATTCAGCAGACATAGTAGGATGGCCATGTTAGTTAGTGCTTTTCAACCTATCACTGCGGGAGGTAGGGGGTCTTCCAGAACCGCGCAATCGTCCTAACGAACATGGCTGCCATCAGCACATGATCAGCTATCACATCCGAGTCAGTTGTATGTATCTGGCCAACCAGACAACAGAAAGTAGTAAATACCCATTTAACACTCCATGTCCTCGAGCTGCACACTTAGCTTATCACACCTGATCGGGATATACATGAGTTTCCAGTTCACTCCTGGCGTTTTCCCAAAGTTAATGTAGTGAGTTACTGTTGATGTCAAACCCTAACCTATATCCCTAATGTACAGCAGCAGGTCGTCAGGGTATAGGGTTATCATGCTGATGGAGGCGGATGGGATCTGTCTAGTACTAAATCGCCTGCACTGTAAAAATTACCCATGCACAATCATGAGCAAGTGAGCCATGGCTGTAAGGCACTTGACCTATGTTCCATCTTGCCTGCTTCTGACCTCCAGAACACCATCTCTCAGCCCACTTGTGTCCCTGCCAACTAAGGCATCCTCAAAGGGAACCACCATCCTCGTCAAAATAAGTCCCTGCCGCATAGCATATGTTGAGAAGTCTGATTCATTTACCTCTTTGTCAGCTTGCTCCCCCCTTTTTTCCTGTTCGGGCATTTCTCCTGTAATAAAAAGGCAGCTTGGGCACCTCAACTTCTCTGATATCCATGCTATATATAGTTTAATGGAGCTGCACATACTTTTAATGTTCCAGATTGGGAATCTATTTTTTTTTTAATCATGCGCTGTAATTCACAGTTATCAAGTCCAGTCTGCGGCCCCTCTCCAGATCACATGCCACACCCCACCTCGACTAGACCAAGTATTCCAGAATGTTAAAATCATCTCCACCCTAGATCCTGTAATCAAAGGCCTTAAATACAAAATACAAACGATAGAATAAACTCCCCATCTCAACTCGGCTTCTTTTCCAGGACTGAGCACAATAGCCCTCTGTCCAGTAGATTATCAAACAACCCATCAAGGCTCCCCTTACCAAGTCATGTGAGGCAGGACTCCAAAGGGATTTGGTGAGATCAATTCTTTAGTCACCCCGGACAGCCATTCCTCTGCCTTTCCATCTAGCTTTCAGCACTCCTTGCCTGCAGTTATTTGTAGATGTAATGATAGGCTGATCTCGTGTGGCATCCGGTAGTTCCTCGTCCCACTGGACTTTGTTATCAAAGTCCAGTTCAGGGTCAGAGGTCCTCCCTCCTGCACCTCTTGGTGACCTCCGGTCAACGTCTGCTCCAGTCGCCTCTGTCCCTGCCTCCCTTTCAGTTTGCATCCAGCTTAAATCCCTTGAGCACCCCGGGATTATGATCTCCTTCATTGTTTTGTGGATTGGTGGTTTTAAGGTATTGACTCAATCCCACTGGGAGTCGGACATTTTCCTCTAGCAAGTCCAAATGCCTGTTTAGGGTCAGTGAAGAATCCTGTCTTTTTGGCTGTTATCATCTTGAGTTTTGCAGCAAAAATCATCATGTAGCAGATGCCGCATTCTCTGATCTTCCTCTTGCACTCTAGCAATGATACTCTGCTGCTGGACTGCTCCAGTGTAGTTTGGGAATAGTCTCCCCATGCCATTCTCCTTCTTTATACGTTCACAGTGAGCCACTATTTTTAGGTCTCGCGACCTATCAATGCGCGCAAGCGCATTGAGCGGAGCGAGAATTCATGTCCTCAAAATCCTCGTCAAACCAAGGGCTTCTTGCTGCGGTTTTCTTTAAGTTCACGTGAATCACGTGACCAAACAAGCACGCGCATCAGCCTCCCTCCCTCCTAATTGCATTTTTTTTTATAACGGCTGCACAGCACATCAAAGGGTTTCGCCCAGCGTGCGCTCTGCGGCTTCTCGGCTTCTCCTCCCCTAATTATTCATGGCTCAATTTCCTGGCGCACGCATTTGTTCAAATTTTTTTGTTCTTGCCTTTCATCTCCTACCCGTCTTATCCCATTGTTAACATTTCCGCACATCCGTCTGTCTGTCTATACGTCTCTGCTTTATCTCAATCTGACTTTTCCCACAAGCCTTTCTACTCTGTGTTCGCACTCTGCCTCCTCAGTTTCCTCCGCCTCTGTTTCACTGCCAGTCTTTCATTTCCGCACCTCCGTCCGTCTGTCTATACGTCTCTGCTTTATCGCAATCTGCCTTTTCCCACAAGCCTTTCTACTCTGTGTTCGCACTCTGCCTCCTCAGTTTCCTCCGCCTCTGTTTCACTGCCAGTCTTTCTTTTGTGACCTTCTCCCCCCGCCTCTTTCCTTTCAGTCTACCCTAATTTCTCTTTCGTCATGTGCCTATCTTTCCTATTCCTCGGCCTTGACCCTCTCTCCATCCTTTCTCACTTCCTCTGCCTCTTTCTTAGTCACTCTCCGACGTCTCCATTTCCCCCCTTCGAATCTCCATCCTGTCTCACTTCCTCTGCCTCTTTTAGTCACTCTCCGACGTCTCCGTTTCCCCCCTTCGAATTCTGCAGAGATGCCACATAACACATCCAAACCAGACTCTGCATAACAACACACCTACTCCAATGTCACATATCATTTGCCACCCAGACCCCAGATAACACATCGAAGCCACACTCTGCATAATAACACACCCACTCCAATGCCGCATAACACAACCCACCCAGACTCCAGATAGCAGATCCAAACCGTACACTGCATAATAACACACCCACTTCGATGCCAAATAGTAACGCATCCCACCCAAATTACATATCCTGCTCACACTCCCAGTCACCCTCAACCTAATACCACATCTAAACTACACTTCACATATTTGTACAACCCACCCAGAGTCCACATAAGACATCCAAACCAGACTGGATAATAGCACACCTCACTCAGATGCCTCATTATTACACGTCCCGCCCAGGCTCCATATAGTAATGAATCCCACCTAGACACCAGTTACCACATCCTACACCCACTCCCACCCACACTCAGCCTAATACCATGTTTCACCCCGTTGCACATAAACAGAACATGCAACGCAGACTCCACACGCCCCACCCACTCTCAAAGTAATAACATATCTCACTCAGACCACATGTACTAAGGCTTCCCAAACTCCACATACCATCACGTCCCAATCACACTCCACGTAATGCCACATCCCACCCAGCCTCCGACCCCCTCTCTGTGTAACATCAGACCTCACTCAGACGCCATGTAATCACGTCTTACTCCGACTCCACGCGCCAAGCCCCATCAAAATCCCAACAGACTCCATATGATAACACAAGCCACCCACACTATATGTAATAACATATCTGACCCCCCTCCTGTGCACTGGTGCTTATCGCACGGACGAGTGCCTCCGAGGCGGCGTGCACTAACATGCCCCAGCCAGGCGCGTGACACTGGGCACTAAAGTGCCCCACGGTGATTCCACGTGCTGGCGTGCCCCACTCGCAGCCTCTGCGCCAGCCCTGCCCGTGAAATATGTTCTTTTACATACATTTTTAATTCTAATTGTTTTCAACCACGTTTTTAAAGTTACTTTTTATAGCAAGTTGTTTCATCATCTTGTTCAGCTTTAGAATTCACAAAGGTGACAGTTTTGTAATGGGCTGTGGCAATTTCGCTTCCTAAAACTTCAGAGAAACGCACTTTTGTTTTCCAGCTAAAAGTATTGTATTTCTAACCAATCTCCATGGGGAGGGGTCTGTATACTCGAGGGGGGAGGGAGTGACGTCAGCCTGCACAATTTGACACAGCGGACGGTGTGGCAGGCCGCAACCTCACTTTAAGAAGGAACAAGCACTGGCATTGCCAATAGGTCTCGCAGTAGGAAAGTTGGAGCTATTACAATTGCAAATAACAATGCCTTTTATTTTTATTTTCATTTTAAAAACATAAAGGGCTTTGTCATTTACAAAACCAATAGCTCCAACTTTCCTACTGCGAGACCTATTGGCAACGCCAGTGCTTGTTTTATAAGTATTCCCCTTTTTGAAAGGATCAGTGGTGCAGGCACTCTGAAGTATCATGTCTCTGTCTGTCATGGTAGTGGCGCAAGGTGGCTTCCACCCGCTGAGGAGGTGAGGGGTAGCCAAGCCAGCACTCCGTGCTCCCTTTCCATGGCTTATGAATTCAACAGTCCATGTGGTGCCACATCGGGCACTATCCAGTCTTCTGGGTACTTCATCATGTTCATTCCTTTAATTGTTACTGGAATATTGTTCCTTTGACAACGTCCTCTTACCTGTATTTCAGGACCCTCAACCTTTTGTTAAGCTCTTAGAGCTGTATGTTCAGCGCCTCCAGGACTGGATGCAGCTCCTCCCATGCAGGGTTCAGTAAAGGTATCGTAAATAACAACTGAGTCTTTTTTGGACTCCAAGGCCTGGCTCATGCTCGCTGTGGCATTCAGTATTATATAAGATGTTTTTCCAAGTGGACCCCCCTTACCTTTCTTCAGGCTTGGTGTATTCCCAACCAGTGCACTTTTCGATTTTTGGTGATGACCCCTGTTACCAAGATTACCGTCTGGCTCCTATAGGTATGCCCATGTCTCAGTAAGGCTGGTGTTCATGCACCCAGATCCGATCTACAGACCGTGGTACTCAGGAGCTCAGTTCCAGTCAAGGGCTACAGCAAGCCAATCTATTTGGCCCTGGTCTCTTCAGTCAAAGAATTCTTCTGGGATCCCATTGTCTCCTCTGGTACAAAATGTAAAGTGACCAATGGTAGCCTTACCTATCCAGGAGTTTGCTGGGCTGGAACCTCTTACCACACAGCTCCAGTGGAGACACCACCTGAGAAGCCCCACATGGGTAAGAATCTAGAAAGGCCCCTTGCAGGAGTAAGTCGCTACATGCCCCTACCTGCCCCCATTTTATGATGGGTGTGGTCCACTGTTCTTCAGGCAAGTGTTTTACTAAGGGGTCCCCTCTGGTATGCAGCAGATAGCTTTAATGTTGTCCCTAGCCTCCAAGCGCCTCGAGGCCAGTGCTCCATGGAAACATAATGCCCTAGGGCAGTCCACACATTTGAAAGTCCTGCTTTACTCTCCATAGTCTGATATCTTAGCCATAGCATAATTCTGCTGCACCATGGCCCCTCATTCAGTGGTCTTGGCAACCATCCTCACCAGCTGCTTCTCTGGAGCTCCGGCAGCCATAGACCGGCTCCCTTACACCTGCCAGCAAGCGCAGTAGATGTTGAGGGGACACTACCGCTCTCTCTAGCCTCACTATGGGAAGCTGACTTTTTATGTAGTGTGCCTAAATGAGGTACACTATGTAGGAAGTCCAGAAGACCCTTCCTTGCCTACATGGCTTAAATTAATAATTCCAAATGCTCTCTTTTGTGGTAGTGTGGGCAAGCAGTTTAGGCTTATCAGATGGTAGTGTTAAGCATTTGTCAATAAATGAAACGCACTCCAGAAGAAACTCAAGACCAATATAGAAAAATAATGTGTATTTTTGTATATATTTTTACACCAAGAACATCGTAATTGGGTAAGTACTTTTCGAGATATTCATTTTTACTGGTAAATAAAAATGTCACATGTTTTTTTACTTGGTAATGCTTTCCTATGGAGAAAGAAATATATACTGCATACAGGTACTTGCAATCGTATTTCGGGAGTTCCCTTTAGGTCTTTAGGTGCTGGGGTTCAAGGTTACAAGATCCACCTGCAGTTTGGATTTACCTGCCCTGGGGTGTCCTGGTGCAGAGGTGCTGGACGGGTCTGTAGCCTTAGACGCTACACCATTGACAAGAAAGAGGGGCACCTAGAAGCAGACTACAGAGGGGGACTTGGGGAAAAGTCGGGAGCTCCGAGCGGGGGGTACAGTCAATGAGGGTCTTGGGAGTAGGGGGCATAGTTGGTGTTCTTGGACTTGGGCCGGGGAGCTGGGGTGCAGAGAGTTTTGTTGGCTGTTACTGTGCATCGTAGGAGCTCACAGTTCTCAGTTAGACCTGCAAAGGGGGACAAAACAGGACAGTTTGGCCAAGCTTGGTGTTGGCCTCTGCATGGCTGTCGTCCCTAGTCGGCTTGTCTATCTTTGTGGCGTTGGAGTCTGGAATGGACTTTAAACAAGCTTTGGTTGCTCCAAGGGGTATTGGTGCAGGGCGGCTCCTGGTGGGCCTGGCATCTTCACACTTGCTGGGGAGACAGATCTGACCTCCTGGAGCACGTTGACCCCCTCCTGGGAGGCTGCTGCATCAGTGGACCCAGTGAACAGCAGAATTGTGTACTGACATTGCCGTCAATGACTGCAAGTTGAAGGGAAGTGGCTTATCCACTTTAGGGGAGATGCTGCCTGCTTGGTGAAGTGCTGGAGGCCCTCCGATGCTTTTGGAGGATGTACAGCTGCAGGACGAGTCTGGTTGTCCCGATTATCGGGACAGGAGCAGGCAGGCAGGGTTTGGTGGCAAAGTCCACCAGTAGTCCACAGTTCTCTCTTCTTCGGCTCTTCTTTGCCCTTCTTCTTTTGTCTGAAAAATCTGAGTTCTTGGTGGCAGGGGCCACCTAAATACTGGATTTAGGGGCA
Organism: Lissotriton helveticus; assembly: GCF_964261635.1. Lineage (NCBI taxonomy): Eukaryota > Metazoa > Chordata > Amphibia > Caudata > Salamandridae > Lissotriton > Lissotriton helveticus. The sequence goes on from NC_136065.1 coordinate 1,097,144,972, forward strand.
TTAAGGGTGGTAGCAAATAGGCCACTTACCCTCGGGCTCACTCCACCCGCTTTATATGACCACGTCCTGTGGGGAGTGGGTATAACTTTGTACCAGAGTTCCAAATTCCACCAAAATCAAGATGGTGGAATCCTTCTTTCGTGGAGCACATCAGGCAGCCCACCTTCGGGTTGTGTCTGGCCTGGTAGTGCAACACGCCTCCTTGTATAGCTAATTTCCCACCTATCCTGGTGCCAGACAGCCCTCAGGGGTAGGGATAGGCATCTCCCAGGTCTGGGGGAAGCCGAGGTAGCATATCAAAGGCGGCAGAGACTTTGAAGCCTCAGGCCTTGGTATGCAGATTTACTAGCCATCCTACTGGAGGAGGTGATAACACCTCCTGCCAGAGCAGGCATTGTTCCTGACCTCCTGAGAGCATGGGCTCTTACCTACAGGGGGTCAGAAACTTGTCTGTGGTGACAGGCTGGAAGGGTCCAGTCAGCCAACATACTAGAAGACTAGTAAGGTTTCAGAGGGTATCTCGAAGGTACCCTCTGGGTGCATGTCATAATAAATCTAGTCCTGGAATCAGTACAGATTTATCTGATAGAGACTACTAACTGCAGATTCCTTCACGTAAAATTATCCCCTGGCATGAGACTGGATCAGGAAAACTATTTGCCACAGCATCCATGTGCGCCAGGGGGACGGCACCACGTGACTCTGCCCTGACGTCGTCCACGTCCGTGACGTCAGCGAGGATACACAAGTCCCACCCTGGCGCGCCTACGTCAGTTTTTTTTTTCTCTTTTCCGTGAGCAGCGCGGATTCGGATTGTGTCCTGGCCTGTTTTCAGGCCGCCTTCCCTTTTTCACACTTTGGCGTTAGTAAAACAGTGTGCGAATGCCTTCGGGCTTCAAGACATGTACCTCTTGTGCACGTCCCATGTCGGCGATGGACCCTCACCAGATTTGCATGTGGTGCCTGGGCGAGCACCACGACTCAACGGATTGCGAAGCCTGTCAGCACCTTAAACCTAAGTCATGGCAGGATGAAATTGCTGTCGGCCAGCTTGTCCAGGTCGGTCTCGTCCCAGCGTCCGTCCCCTACCTCGGAAGCAAGGAGGGGCCGGTTCTGTCTGCGACATCGTCCCTCTCCACGGCCCCAAGGGCGTTGTTTTCCGACTGGTAGGTCCTTCAGCTTGTCTCCGAGGCCTTGTTCTCCTTCAGCGGTGGAACCGGGTCCTCTCGGGACGTGCGCCTCCGACTGTTGCCTTCCTACCCGCCGTTTCCAGACGTTGGGGCGACTAGGGCCCAAATGACAGCCTACGCTGCGACTCTGCAGGCTTCTTTGGCCCCTCCTCCACCTCCTGAGACTTCCGCAGATCCCTTGCCTCGCGCGGGGACTTCCGCGGAGTCGCCGGCGCAGGCACCGAAAGTTTCAGCTTCAGGTCGTAGGAGGGTGGTGTCGTCGAGGTGTAGTCCATCGGGGCTTCCATCTTCGGCGCCTGGCATCCCCGCTTCGCCGCGAATCCCTTTCGGGCTCCCTGTGGTGTCGTAGGAGATCTCCGGGACTTCGGGCTTGCCCCCGAGTCCTACTGAGTCCTCTGAGCAGGTGGCTGCCTTGCCAGAGGCTGAGCTGGCGCCTGGATCCTTCCTCCCTGGCTCCGGTGGAGTCACGGGTGGAGGCTGGGACGTGGGGTGCTTTCCCGAGTCCCTCTTGGTCCTCGATGTGGGCGGCTGCCCTGTCTGAGGCCGAGCTGGCGCCTTTTCGGCGCCGCTCCTTCGCCGTACCGGTGTCGACCCCACCCCATTCTCCTGGCGAGCACGTGGTGGCAGAGGTCGACCCGGCGCCACAAATACCCACTCTGGTGACGATCGACGTCGATCAGGTACCTGTGGCGGACTCTACAGAGCCATGCCGGCGTCGGGTTCTTGATTCGTCTCCTGAGGTTCCTTCCTCTCCTGAGGTCTGTCATCTGTTGGTGTCTTCCTCCCCGGATACAGGGCACAGCATTGTTGCCTTTTCACCTGCATCTTCCAGGGAGGGCTCCTCGCCCTCCCCACGACCTTAATCCTTGAACCCTTCTTTCCGTGGCTTGCGGCTGGCTTTTCCACCGGCCTCTCCGCCTTCCCCTGGGCCCCTCAGGTTCCCCATTCATCTGTGAATCCCCCACCATTCCGGGACTGGCCGATTCCCTTGGACTTGGGGACGGATGGCTCAGTCTGCAGCCGTTGCCCACAGAAGAATTACTTTCTCCTCCGCGACGCCCTACTGAGGCCAGTGTTGCCTATGTTCAGGCTATTTCCACAGCCACTGGTATTCTGCGGATGGGTGACCCTGTCACTCCATTTCCTACGGATAACCTTTTGGAAGTTCTCCACCAGGGCTCTTTGATAGAGTTTAGGAATAATGGTGATGGATATGTAACTTGCTCTTTCAGAAAAGTGTGAAAAGACTGTTCTGGAGATCGTTATTTAACAAATCTTCTTTGATGACAAGATCATTTGTTGTTTTTAAGGCATTGCAATTATTGCAAACTATATTAGTCTTTTATTTTTAAAGCAGGATTGATTATGTTGGGAACTGCATAGCTTATGGTTTCCCAATGCTTTAGCCATATTTATGTTAAGTATTTTTTGCTTGTCGTTTGTGATGTGCTTCACAGGAAATGGAACAAATGCAGAGATACAATCAAAGGCTCATTGAGGAATTAAAGAACAAGCAAACTCAGGAAAGAGCAAGACTGCCCAAAATCCAACGAAGTGAAGCCAAGACGCGTATGGCCATGTTTAAGAAGAGTTTAAGAATAAACTCTTCTGGGTCTCCTGAGCAAGACAGAGAAAAGATTAAGCAGGTATGCTACCTGGAAAAATATTATTGTCGGCCATTGCTATGTATTGAAATGTTAAGATTAACAACAATAAGCAACACCTTTTTGTTTCAGCCATATAAAACATCAAGATTGTGAAGAATGCCTATTCAAAAAACAGGTTTTTATTTCATGTCCATATACTCTTGGAAAACCCTTGCTTTCTGTCTTTGAAATTAGAGGTATTGCAAATGCAGTTAATATTCTGACAAAAACATTCATCATCAGAAAAGGCTGTACTTAAATTATGCTGTTGTCAATCAATACAATGCTAGTCAATGGGTAATTTTTCAGGTGATGTCTGCAAGCAGTAAAACAAGGAGTCTGTACTGCTTTTATCTGTGTAATTAGGGCCTGAGTCACAAAGGTAAACTTGCACTTTTGTGTAAGTTAACGTTTGTTTTGGAATTCACAAACTCCGATTTAATAGTAAGTTTTCGACTACTAAGAACTCCGCATTTGTACAGCTCTATTGAAACTGTAGCTTTTTGCTGATTAGGCAGCGTTACTCAAGTATCTACAAAAGAGACATTTGTCATACAAAAATGAATCATCAGGAAGGAAAATGGAATAAGCTCTTGCATTTCTGTAAGCCACTCAACAGTAAACAAATTTTGGTTGAGATAAACAAGCTGATCAAGGAACAAAATCGTCATCAGAATGCAGGTATCTCTGAGGGTACCTGGGTGTCCTGCATTCACACCATTCACTCGCCCCCCAAGATAGTGAAATCATCAGTGTTAAAAGTTTGAATATTATTAATATGGGGATGCCAAAGGCTAACACCATCGAAGAGGCAGCCCCAATACCAGCACACATTCTCTTAAATACACAGTATACAGAATGCCTAAACATAGTAATCTTTCAAAATATCTTGCTTATTCACAAAGTTGTAACAAATTGTAAATACTGAACAACCATGAATAGATGTGAAGCGTCCGGTGCAGATATTACAGAAATTGATGACTGAGGGTTCATCGGGCCCAAACGGCTTTCCGAACACCTGTGGAAGCAAGACATTAATTGCTGGGCAAGATATCTAACACCTTTTTTCCAACAGGATTTACGGCTCCAATGCCATCCCATCCTAATGGAGATAGAGCATACTTAATCCAATATACAAGAGTATCAACCAGTCATCCCTACTGAACTATAAGCTAATATCTTTAATAGCTGTTGAAGCTAAATTATATGGCTTTTATATACCCCGAAAACTCAACAGGTGTGGACGAATGAGAACCAGTTAATACCAAAAACCCAAACGGGATGGAGGTGGGATGGGGACAATAACAAACCTATTGGTGCTCATCATCTTGGCTGAAAAAGCAATAAACAGAGGAGTCGACTATTTACATACTTTGTTGACCTCAAATCAGCATTTGACAGAGTCCCCGATGCCTGCCTCAAGGCAGAAATGGCAGAATGGGACTTTCCTGATATATTGTTAAACGCAATTATCACCATGTATAGTGATACATAGGTACAGGTTAAAGTCGATAATGGTAGTTTGGTTAAATCTCATATTCATTCTAAGAACGGCCTCAAGCAGGGGTGCATTCTGCCCCCTGCCTATTTAGTTTGCATTTGGTTGATCTTAATCGACACTTGGCACAAGTGGAGAGCCTTCCACCCCCTAACTTTTGCATTCAGTCAGTTACAAAAGAAGCTCAGCTGCTTTTAACATCTGTGCACAGTAATGGCAGCACATCTTCAATCAACTTTTTCATAGAGCCTGGAAATCACCCATGGAAAAGAGCCTACCTTATTAAATCTTCTTCAAATAAATGTTTATAAATCTATCTTTTTCCGGTCAAAGTCTATTTGCACAAGTAAAACTTGAATTTGGGCTAATGAACCAAGAACTGCAAAGAATGAATGCATTCGGAAAGTTATGTTGAACTCACAATGCCTCAGAAAAAGGCTCCCTGAACAACCTGTGTTGGCAGGAAATCGCGTCTCAGATGAGCAAAACCTAAAGAAATCCTGTGGAGCGTAACTGTGGATGCCTATCTGCTCTGGGTTTAAAGGAAGCCTGGGCCCTCCCCATGGAAACAGCATTTTTCAATCAGCTTAGTAACACCTTGGCCAAAGCTCTGTCACATCTGTAAGATAAGAACACAACAGCCAAGCGTCACACATTGACTGTTAATCGCTTCATATTAGCATTTAAAGCATTGTGCTTACCTAACAACTAATTTCTCACCTACGTTAAACCTCCAGTTTGTTGTTCTGTTTTGGTCAGTTCGAAACAAAAGATCTCAACCCTTCTTGTAAGAGCCCGCCGACAACGCTAAGTTGCTGTCTATGTGGGTACAAACAGGAGTCAGTAATCCAGATAGTATGTGCATGCCCAGCCCTCTTAGAACTTAGAAGAAAGCTACTTTAATCAGCCTTCTTACAAATGCAAGTATGCAATTGTAGGCAAGCCGTAACTTGTTGGCTCAGTGGAGATTCCATGGCCTGCGTTGCGTGCCAGGGGACCAACTATCTGTGCTTCGTGCAAAAATCGTTCTTCAACCCGCTGCATAATTGCCCACAAGAAAACATCACTCCATGGGCCAAACACAGCAGATTATTCGAGACTTAAAACCTAACAGCGGTGGTAATTAAGATGGTATAGACACGACGGGCACAGTAAGCATCATCTGTACCCGCACTAGCACCTTTGCACTTTAGTAAATTTATTTGGAATCTAATTACGCAGGTTTCAATGCCCAGTTGGCCATAGATACAAGCGTAGACAATTCCAATAATGGTACATACAAATTCACTTGCACATAGCTTGCACTATTTATATAGCTGTTGGCTTTTACCGTTAGAAATGTTAAACTAATATGTCTCTCCGCTGGTTAGGTTTCGCCTGCACAGCGCTTGTGCTGTGCTTGAGAAATCTAATGTTTTTAATATAAGCTTAAAAGGGCCTCCTTTCTTTCCTAGCTTCTCATTGGTTCCTGTGTGAGCCACTTGCTTTTTCTCCATTTCTATTGGCTGTAACATATTTTCCTGTACTTACCAATGCTTGTTCCTCTTCTGCTTCTCTTATCAGTTTCCTGCTTCTGAAATACTGTTTACATCCACTTTGATGGAACTATATTTTCATAAAGTTTTGCCTTATACACTTTTAGCATGTTTATATAACAATTTATCACCCGGAGAGATTAACTGATTTATATAGAATCGCAGGATGTTGCACGGTGCTGCAGAGACTCAAACTGGGATCCCCAGCTCTGGAGTCAGTAGCTCTTGCTGCTGCGCCCCATCTTCTCCACTCCTGTGTTATCTTTCAGGGAGCTCTTGCCTTCTCTTCTCCAGGACAATGATTGATGAAAACAGCTCTTTATTCACTACGTAGGCGAAACCGAAGCATTACCAATGCTTGATTTTATAATGTAATTGTCTTAATCATTAATAAAGTATGGCATGACATACTCCAATATCACTGACTACTCTCATTGTAGAGAGAGTAAGATTACACAAACTCATAGGTCTTGAAACGCAATGTAAACACCTTTTCCCCTCAATTTAGTTTAGATGTGTCATTAGTAGTTGCTTTCAGTCTATGTATGTATTCGACTTTGAGCTGAGTTAAGGATGCTCTGCATGTACTAGTACATTTCAGGAATATTTCGGCTTTGTAACCTTAATATCATTTTATGTAGGATTTTTCAATGACTCCGTGTTTTGAAGCTTTTCATACTGCATTTGCTCTCATGATGTGACACATCTGACGAGTACAGAAGTTATCTCAAACCGATGGATGATATTTAAAAAAAACATTCTCTAAAGGAGCGAATGCTTGGCAAATTTGAAGTTTATTTCAGCCATTTTACAGGCACACAACCCCAACCAGTATCATTCCAAAGAAGTTTTAATGAGAAACTGTTTTACAAGTTCCCCCTAGACCGATTTGCACCAGAAATTACTCCCAATTTCATTGAAGTGTGGTATATAAATAAATAATACCGGATCTAGGTTTGTCTGGACATAGCAATAACAGATAGCTCAATAAATAAGAGTCAAGATTCGAGGTAGTAGGAGTTTGCAGGTTTTAATACAGCATAAAGGACAGGAACAGGACAACCTGCACGGGAACAGGATGGCAGCGCTGCCGGGGGCAGGATCAGAATCGGCACAAGGGAATGGGGGTAACATTTAATAGCAGTGCACAAGCATATATATTAAAACAGTTGCATTACAATACATATGATAGGCGGAGCAGTGGGTGTGGTCAATAGCAGTCGCGAAAGATAAGGGTGAAAATGGGTGTAACAGGGGCGTATACATAGACATGTGATGCAAACGTAACAGAATATGTCATAAATGGGGCGGAAACATGGAGGGGGCTACCTAAGGAGCCGGGACCTCTAACCTAATGGTGCGCGCAAACTGACAATAACGTGTTACTAGGAGAAGCTGGGGGCTATGAACTCTGTGCTAGGAGCAGAGACTGAAGTCTGGAGAGTCAGGGCGACACGTACCTAAACAGTATCTAGTATCTGATGTTTAGAGAACATGTTGATAGAATCCAAAAGTTATCGGGGTAAAGGCTAACAGACTCTAAGACTGGAGCATGCATTATTCTACATGTAGTGCGTGATGAAGAATATTAAATGACCATTAAATGCAGTATTTCTCTTACATGGAGACGTAAAGGCTAGACAATGACGGAAACTATTGATGCGATTCAGTAGCTTAGGAATGCAGAGAAGGAGGGCTGGACTGATAACTAGAATCATAACATACTCTTGGCAGACTCAGAGGCAGAGCCAGGCTGAGCCGGGCACTGCGAGGCAGGAAGTAAGTGAAGGGTCGAGGATACAGGTGGGGGCTGTATCGCTCCTCAGCGAGGCTCAGGAGACAGGAGCTGAATCTGGTGTCCGGGCCCTTTTGAGGCCTAGAAACGGGGACTTTACAATGAAATAACGTGCACACTGAGAAACGTGGCAACGTAACTTTACATAGGCCTGATACTCGTAGCTTTCACGAGAACTGGAAACTGGCATACTAGTGATGGACACAACTGTAATTGCGTCTTTAATCAAACATGGGGGATACATATGCATATTCAATCATGCACACATAACATAAGATGGAGGACACGTAGGGACACAGAACATGGCAAAATTTACTTTTCCACAGAAGAAAGCCATCAGTGATCCCAGTGAACTGTCCAACTACTTCATAATAGCTAATTTCCTCTCTCTTAGCAGGAAAATCGAGAAGTTGTTGTTTGCTCTGGCAACCACACAAGCAATTCAATCAAAATCGTTTATCAGGATTGCTGGTCAGGCTAAGGACCACAGTGCATCACACAGATAACTACTATCCAGTTGGTGGTCGATGACCTCCTCACTGACAATGGTGACCCCCTGTCTCCCAGTACTCCTAGACCTGCCCACAACATGATTTGTTGTTGATGACCTAACCTTGTTCCACATCCCCACTTAATATATGTCCTTTAGTGGCAACAACTTCAAATGGTTCACTTCCTACTTGACCAGCAAATGCCAGCTCCTCCAAATCATGTCTTCAAGAGCTGAAATCAGCCCTGTGACTTGGCAGCATATAACAAGTCTCCATCTCGTCACCTGTTGTCTAGCTCTACACAGCTCTAGGTAAAGATTTTAGCTACCTGTTATGGACCACCTAAACAACTGCATCACCAGCACATAAGCCTGATACCAAAAGTCTTAACTAAAGCTGAACCCCTACAATTTGTTTTGGCTACCAAAGACAGCAAACAGAATGAAGTACAAGAATGTCTCCTGGCAATGTTCCTTGATGGATTCAAATCTCAAACTACCAGTAGCCCAAAAATCCTCGATTGTAAATGAATCCGAGTTGAGGCTTGCTCACAGAATTTGACTAAAGAACGGCTCTCTAAGCCCTGGTACTGTTACATATACATTATGGCAACACCCTTCTTGTCAGTATCTTGGAGATCCATTCAGACCATAGTACATTATCTTCCCTCTACAAGCCTTTCTTGAATACATGCTAGGTTTCATTTTTCAATATATGTGAAGTTTCATCTTAAAGACAGTTCCCTAACTTGTAAAGTTGAAGCTCTGGACCAGTGAATGCTACACATGCGGCTAAGACAATACCAGGCAGAAAACCCAAAAAAGCAAGAAGAAAATAACAGAAAGCAGACCTTTTCGTGAAGCCAACTAAGGATCGGAAACTCCTGTCCATCATTAATCAGGTAAGCACGCACTTTATCATGAGGAAAATGCTGAATCTTCTCTTGCAAGGAGCATCTCATCCAGAAGGAGTAACACCACACATATCCCATTAAAAGCCAGCAGAGTGAATCCTTCAGTCAATAAACAAGACTTCTTTTCCTGATTTGCAGCTCATTCCCTCGCACTCTGCCGCCCTACTCCTACATTTGCACTTTATTTGTACCTTTACTCAAATACAATCATATTTATGTTTGATTTATTAGATGACACCTGTTGCATAGAGTGGAAATCTTCAAAACTGAAACACCTGGGAATACTGGTTAGCGGTAACATATTAACAATGTTAAAAGACAACCTAGAACCCTTGATAGATCAGATGCAGAGAGATTTAGCCTCAGAGCTTGACATTCAGGAGCATCACTGACTAATGCATCTAGAGTCTATACATTTGTGGCACACATAGTGATTAGGTAGTAGCCACTCTTGACCATGGCCAGATCCCGTTGATCTCCTCATGAAAATCTTGACTGACATTTATTTTATTTCAAGAGCGCACAGACACCCGAAGGTTTCCTGGCACCAAAGGAATTAAAAGTAGTAGAGATAAGTTATCCATGGCTTAATAGAATAGGAATGTTTTCAAAGTGCTTCTGAATGCTAGGGCTCTTATGTTTGAAGAATAGAATTCTACTGCTTGGCGCAAGATGGGCAAAATATGCCTTCTTTATGTGTGGGACGTGGAACAGCAGGAGCTGTGCAGGTCGTAAGGAGGGATTGAGTATAGGTGATCAATAATGTTCACATCAGATTTCTCTAGGTCATAGGAGACTATATGGGCAATACAGAGCTCCTTGAATACTATTTTCCTCAATTGAAAGCCATTGTAGACAGCGATTGTTGAGAAGATAACCTTGAAGACCTGCCAAAAAGCTATTACAGTAATCAAACTGTGACAGAATGAGAGCTGAGACAGCCTTGCAATGTTTGTCTGGTGTAACAAAAGGAAGAATATTCCCGAGTATTCACAAGATTGAGAAAAGGGTAGGCAACATAACATAGACTCTTCACTATTAACTATAGTCAGAGTTCATAAAGACTCCTAAAATGTTTCCTTTTTCAGCGGCAAGCTCTGAATGCCATACGATGTTTTTCCATGAAGTGGGATTATTGCCCAGTAGCAGGAGCTCGGTTTTATTCTCATTAACTTTAAGAAATTTTGAGCCCATTCGCTGTTGTAGGCTATTCATGCTGTTTCTCAATGGTAATGATGATTTGGGATCCAGATGGTCAAGCCAGACGATAATTTGTGTCATCAGTGCCTTTAGTCCAAATGATCTGATCACCTGAGATAGATGACATAGGTAGATATTGAAAAGTAATGGTGATAACAAAAAGCCCTGTGGAACTCCAAAGACAGTAGATATTTTACCTGATTGAAATGAGGCAGGTGAAAGTATTTGGATAGGATTGGACAGGGATGAGTTCAACCAGTCATGCACTGTGCCCTGTGCGTGCCAATGTCAGTCATCTGTTCGATCATGGTGGCATGATCGATTGTATCAATGGTGCTGATGAGTTCAATAAAATGAGAACCACGGATCTACTTCATCCTGTATCTGCCACATTTCTCCCATGGCCAGCAAAAATCTAAGCCAGTTCTGCAACCCAGCCGCCATTCATCTAATATACTGGATTCTTCGTGGAATTTTGATAGTTAGGAAGCTGTCTCTTTCTCTAGAAGTTTTAGTAGTGCAGTTGAATGCATAGTGGGTGGATGGCATGTGGGGTCATCAGCTGTGAGGTTTTCCTTTTCGCAGAATGAGGGGATTCCAACCCAACTTTCCATTTCTCTGGCATTGCTTGAGTCAATAAGCTGGAGTTCTATACCTTGATGATGGTTATACAGGCCAGGAGCAAAACTGTGGAGGACATGTAGTGGGCAAGGATTCAGTGTAAAGCACGATTTAGCCTGATTGATAAGTTCGAAAGTGTAAGATGGATGCAGATAAGTTCGAAAGTGTCTGATGGATGCAGATAAGTTCGAAAGTGTCTGATGGATGCAGATAAGTTCGAAAGTGTCTGATGGATGCAATGACTTGAAGCCAGACCATGTAGCACTTATTTTGCCCTTCACTCTTGGACTCTGTGCATGGGTGCCCAGCTGTACATTAGATGTAATTCTATTGCTAATTGATTCAATCAAGGAGATGAAATATGTGATGATAGAATTGCAGAATCCTTGAGATTAGGAAGGATGGAATTCTAAAGGTTGCTCGTTTTTCTGAAACATGCCATCACTTTGAAGGTCTTGCACAGTGAGTTAAGAGTTTCTGTAGCTTTTTTTTTATAAGAAAGTCTGCTTTAGTCTGTTTAATTGCAATGTTTTAATTTTGACTCTTAATCGTTTACCACTGTCAGGTTGGGAATACATCTTTTGCCACTAGTGCTCGCCTTGCCTATTTTTAAGGTTGGGCGGTTGAAGTTGTAATCCAAGCCAGAGTTCTTCAAAAGAAAGTGTTGCTTCTGGTTAACAAAAGTCAGACGCACTGCTTACTGGCAACTACGCTGTGCTTCAATTAATTCAGTGGTTGCAGGTGGGGCCCTCCAGCACTCCTTTCTGCAACCAGAACTTACGTCTCATCATCAGACTTAGTCACAGAACAAGAGAGAAAAAGCAGACAAGAGGGAAAAAGATGAAGAGAAAGACTGAAAAGCAAGGAAAATGATCTGATAAATCCTTGTAGTTCTTCTTTGGAAGTAGAACGATTTGCTCGCATTGGGTTTCAAAGTCATCCTTGATGTATTGACCACTTAGTATTTAACTGCTATTTTTTTTTACCTCACTTGTGGTCTGTATTTCTTTTAGATTGGATCATTTAATGCCAGTCTATATGTCACCATAGGAACTAATTTGCCTTCTCTCTTTTTTATTTTAGTTTGCTGTTCAAGAGGACAAGAGACAGAAAAATGAAAGGTTGGCTCAGCACCAAAAGCATGAAAATCAAATGAGGGACCTTCAGCTGCAATGTGATGGCAACATCAAGGAACTGCAACAACTACAGGTAAAGCAATCAGTGACTTCTTAATAACTGATACAACCAGCAGCTAAAGCAGCCCTCGTGGAGCATATCCTTCACTGTATCAAATGAGCACAATATCTCCTTCAAAATAAGTGAAAACTGAGCTTTTTTAGGTTTTAGTTTATTTTAACATCAAACTAAGTATTCTTGTGAGACAGAGACATTCATTTACAAACATCTAAAACTAAGAGCATGTTTTACATAACATGTAAGCATCATAATGCACATATGTCCATCATAAGGTAACAGCTGAAATAAGTCAATCATAATTATGCAGCAACTGAAAATAAATGTATATTTTTTTCTCTTTAAAATCCAACTTATAAGCCACATAATTAGGTGAATACTGTTATATCAGCTTGTGATGTTGTAACTTCCATTGCCGAGACATACAATCTATAATTGCAAAACATTGCCTGGTATCTTCGCCCCGGTTCCCCAGCACCAACCTCCCTTAGCATGCATTGCTACTAAAGTAAGTGAATTTGATTTTCTTACTCTGACCCCTTCAGCAGACCTTTGCTCAGTTACTAGGCCTCAGGCTGCAGTACGGAGAGCACAGGAATAAGTTGTGGGCAGTTAACACCGCCCAGTCTGTCCCACCTAGAGATGGCTTTATGATGTGTGCTATCTGAGTTTTGACATCAGTCCTCTCAACGCATTTGTTATAGGCTGGCAACTTGCATGGCGCAGTCTAAGTGTGTTCACAAGGGTCTCAGGCTGGGACATGACATGTGAAACACTGGTTAGTACTGTGGATGCTTTCCATTCCTCATCTGTGCCATCATGGAAAAGGACCATGGTTATGCAAATCACTCTTTGGCTCGTACCAGGAAGACATTCAGTCTAAATAGCCAACCTAAGTCCCATTTAAATGAGAACATAGGTGTCCCAGGTGTATTTCCACTTTATTTGGCCTGATCAGTGAAGTGAAGCTTAAGTCTCTATTGCAGATCACACTCAACAGACACATCTTGATTTAGCACTTTGTATCTATTCCAGATGCACTCAAAGCCTTGTTTATCAAAGTTGGACCACCTAGGTAAACCTTACCAGAATCACTGTGGGGGCTCCCTTTCCCCTACACCATAACCAGGCATTCACAAATTGAGAAGCAATGCCTTACAAAGGACACCTTTACATTGATGCTAGATTTCAGGTCATCCTCCTAATCACAGCTGGGTAAAATAAAAATTCCTGCACTGCGTATACCAAGGCTTACAAGTTATGATCAAAGGGCAGTGTTGGCAAAGTAGCCTTTCTTTCAAAATAACAAATGCCCCTTCACACGCAGCATCAACTAATTTCTACTCTGATGTGTAAGAGCAACTTCGATGAGCTATCCTTCAGAAACCCATATTGTGTAAAAGACACCAACAGGCATGTTAGTCTGTGTTTTGTTTTTCTGCTCCCAAAAGAGAAGAAGCATCATGCATTTGTCTTGTTAAGCATTATTGCTTTGTGGCCACTTAAGATGGGTTTTACAACTGTGGAGGTTGGGCTGTGGGCTTTCTGACAGTTCCTGAGGTAGAGCTTTGGATGGAGTGAGGTATATGTTGGGTCCCATTTACAGTAGGATAGCAGGTGATAGGGTGGCAGTGAGATTCCCTATGCCTGTATTTCCACAAAATAGGCAAATGAAGGAGCTGCAGGCAACCTTTGGTAAGAATAACAGATAAGGATAAAGAGAAGCATTTGACAAGAGGACAAAAAGTGGTAAAAGCCAGAGCGATTGTGGAGAGGGAATGGTTTGGAGCCTATGCTGAAGCAATGGAGGAGGACTATGGGGCTTGTTTTTGGAGAGTTTATAAGCGGATATTCAGCCTGTGGTGGTAAAAGGAAGGAGTAGCAGGCTAAAAAAAAAAGTGGAAGGGTGGACAGCCAGGGAGTTGGAGCATTTGACAAAAGAACAGAAGTATTTTATTTATTTATTTATTTATTTTAAAGTTTTATATAGCGCTGGCTAGACCCGGAGGTATCAGAGCGCTTTACATGAGCATCAGATCATAGTTACAGGTTACATCATTACAAAGGTTACACAGTTCTTAGAGAATGGCAACATAGTTACATGTAAGGTAGAGATAAACAATAAGCACAAATACGTAAGGGGAAAAGCAGGCAAGGTGAGAGATTCCGGGGAGGGGGGGTTGGAGCACGGGAAGTAGACCGATAATGAGGGCGGGAAAGGGGAGGGGCGGGTGAGGGACAAAGCATGGGAAGAGGAGAGGAAGGGTGATGGGGACACAAACCAGTAGACGAGTCACGGCAACGTCCAAAGTCCAGTAAGGAGTGATCCCAGGGCAGACAAGGGGAGAGATTCAGGGGAGAGCGGATAGGAGCTAGGGAAGAGACAATAAGGAGAGACGAAAAGAAGTCTGCCTAAAGACCGACTGGGTAGGTGACGACCAAGGAGGGAATCCACGGCCCATCTCCCCTATAGCTAAACCAAGTAGCTCCATCGGGCGTCAGACAAAATAGTTGAGTCTCAATACATTAAGAGAGGAGGGAAGGAAACACATAAGTAGAGGGAGGATGCGGTAGGAGACGACAGGAGAGACGAAAGGAAGTGTAACTATGTGGTTCAACAATAAACCAGAAAAGATCGACAAGTAAACATTCTATCAAACAATCAGCAATACAATTAGGGGAGTAGAGAAAGGAGAGAGAAAGTAGTGGGGGGTAGAGGAGGAGGGAAAGTGAGGATAAGGGAAGGGATAAGGGAAGAGACAACCGTAGAGACGAGAGGAAGTCTGTCTAAGGACCGACTGGGTAGGTGACGACCAAGGAGGGAATACACGGCCCATCTCCTCTATAGCTAAACCAGGTAGCTCCATTGGGCATCAGACAAAATAGTTCGGTCTCAATACATTGAGAGAGGAGGGAAGGAGAGACAAAAATAGAGGGAGGATGCGGAGGAGACGACAGGAGAGACGAAAGGAAGTGCAACAATGTGGTTCGACAATATACCAGAAAAAGCACAACAAGTAAACATTAAATAGAACAGTCAGCATTACATTAGGGGAGGAGAGAAAGGAGAGATAAAGTAGTGTGGGATAGGGGAGGAGAGAGAGTGAGGATAAGGGAAGAGACAAACGTAGAGATGAAAGGAAGTCTGTCTAAAAACCGACTGGGTAGGTGACGACCAAGGTGGGAATCCACGGCCCATCTCCCCTATAGCTAAAACCAGGTAGCTCCATCGGGCATCATACAAAATAGTTCAGTCTCAAGTGGCGAGGGAAGAGGTTCACAGAAAAACAGGGTGGGGACAAAGGACAGGCGCAAGCGAGTGCAGAGGACATAATCTGGAAAGAGTAGGAGCGGAGGGGGGGGGGTTGGGGGAAGTGGGAGCACATATTGTCAGCAGCCGCAGGTTCATTACTTTTATATAGCGCTGGCTAGACCTGGAGGTATCAGAGCGCTTTACATGAGAATCAACAATGTAACAGAAAAAGTTCAACAATTACACAAAACATTCAAAACATAAGCAATACAATTAGGAGAGGAGAGAAGAGAGAGGAGAGAGAAAAGTAGTGGAGGGGGCAGGGGAGGTGAGAAAGGGAGGATAAGGAAAGAGACAATAAGGAGAGACGAAAAGAAGTCTGTCAAAAGACCGACTGGGTAGGTGACGACCAAGGAGGGAATCCACGGCCCATCTCCCCTATAGCTAAACCAAGTAGCTCCATCGGGCATCAGACAAAATAGTTCAGTCTCAAATAAATTGAGAGAGAGAAGGTGAGCTATAGATAGAGAGAGGATGCGGGAGGAGCCGACAGGCGAGAAGAAAGGAGGTGCAACAATGTGGTTCAACCATATACCAGAAAAAGATCAACAAGTAAACATAATATCAAACAATCAGCAATACATTAGGAGAAGAGAGAAAGGAGAGAGAAAGTAGTGGGGGTAGGAGAGGTGAGAAAGTGAGGATAAGGGAAGACACAACCATAGAGACGAAAGGAAGTCTGTCTAAGGACCGACTGGGTAGGTGACGACCACGGAGGGAATCCACGGCCCATCTCCCCTATAGCTAAACCAAGTAGCTCCATCGGGCATCAGACAAAATAGTTCAGTCTCATTACATTGCGAGAGGAGAGAAGGAGAGACATAGAGGGAGGATGCGGGAGGAGCCGACAAGAGAGACGAAAGGAGGTGCAACAATGTGGTTCAACCATATACCAGAAAAAGATCAGCCAGTAAGCATAATATCAAACAATCAGCAATACATTAGGAGAGGAGAGAAAAAGTAGAGGGGGTAGGGGAGGTGAGAAAGTGAGGATAAGGGAAGAGACAACCATAGAGACGAAAGGAAGTCTGTCTAAGGACCGACTGGGTAGGTGACGACCACGGAGGGACTCCATGGCCCATCTCCCCTATAGCTAAACCAAGTAGCTCCATCGGGCATCAGACAAAATAGTTTGGTCCCAAGTGGCGGGGGAAGAGGTTCGCAGAAAAACAGGGTGGGGACAAAGGGTGAGGGCAGGTAAGGGTAGAGGACAGAAGCTGGAAAGGGTAGGAGCGGAGAGGGGGGAGGGTAGGGGGAAGGGAGAGGGGGAAGATAAGGTCAGTAGAGACGCAGAAGCGTTTGCCCGAAGTCCGTCTGGGTAGTTGATAGTCAAAATAGGGAGCCAAAAGTGAATCTCCCCTATAGCTCGCGGGGTAGCTCCGCCGGGCATCATACAGAAGTAGCTAGGTCTCAGCTTTCCAAAAGTATGTAGCAGCATCTCTACGTGATTCCTGGTGCGCGTCGTTGTCACCAGAAGATCGGACTGTAGTTCTGTGACAACCGTCGTCGTGACCCTTCCCCCTCTTCCGTGGCTGCTAAGTTCTGCACCTCTCGGGGGCAGCCCCTATTCAGCTGTGTGCACTGCAATCACTCGCCCAAACAGGACTTTGTTAGTAGGGCTCTCTATTCCATAAATGAACAAGATCCTGTGCATGTTCACCGCCCCTGATTGTACTCAAGCCCCAATCTGGATAGCTGCCCTAGTCTGCAGACAGTCAATTTGTAGAACTTTTCCGGTCTCGCTAGGCTAAGGTTAATTCCTTGGGTGGCTCCAGCGTTATACTTTGATGGCGCCGCCTTTGACCGCAGGCGCCATTTTAGGGTCAGGCATTGAGCGTTTATTGCCTCTTACCTCTCCGGAGCGTGCTGCCAGCCGCAGGCCCTGTATCAACACACGGGCAGTCATCAGGGGGCCAACCACTCCGGCACGCATCAGTCAAATATTCTCTGCCAGGCCATAGCTCTCCCAGGCAGTAACTCTCGTCAGGAGGCTCCCTCACGGGTTCACGTCACCGGGTGAGTGTTAATTCCCCCTTACTTGGTTCCCGGTGGATTCCGCTACATTCTCGCTCCTCTGGGCCCACAAGTTGCCGCCACACACTACCTTCTCCATTTGTGCCCCTCATGTACCGGCACTCGAAACCTCCATCTGTTACGCCGCTCCTCCTGTGTCTCCACTCCTCTCCTTCACTCAGTGCCATTCTGTGAGAGTGTGGAGGGGAAAGACGTTTTAAGGTGTAAGAGTGGAAGAGCAGAAGGCAAGCATGGACCCTGTGGTGTGGGATTGGAGAAGATGGGCGCATGCAGTCAACCTGTGTCGAGAGTATTGGTTAATGGGGTATTGAGCCACTGGAGAGAAACTAGAGAGTTTACGGAATGGAACCTATTTGATGAGAGAGAGTAGAAGGAAAGGGTGATGCAGCCTATGGAAGCAGTAAGGAGATGATGGTGAGTTAGATATGGGGAAACAAAACAACTGGTGTTATCCTTTATAAAATGGACGGGATAAGTAGACTTATGTGCTCTTTGGTCCCTTGAACAAGTTTCAATAATTTTCTCTGCTGCCAACAAGCCCTCCTGCTTGCTGATCAGGTTTCCTATTTTAATTTATACTTATTTATTTCTTTATTTCGGCCAAATGGCCATAAAAGACACACGTATATACATACATTAGACAGAAAATCGTAACAGTAGACATGCATCAATTCATTTAAAACGATAATTTCTAGAAATTTCTAAAAAATAAAGTGTGGAATTAATTCTCGCCAATCAATTTGAATCATCATTCATTTAGCAGCAGAATTCAGTTTTTTAAAATTTAGTCCAACTTAGAGCATCTGTCCCAGTGTCTTTCGCACAATGTACACAGAGTAGAGAAACCTACTAATGCTGAATACAATAAACTGAGCAGTGTTAGTTTTTAAGATCCTGTATGCTGTTAAACCCGATCTGGTTCCTAAGAGAACACACATGGGTTTGAGCCATCTTTTCCGAGCTTTCAGATACGCTTTACATATAAACAACATGTGGACCTCATTCTCCTTACACAAATCTGAACACATGGGACATCTCTCAGTTATGCTTTTCAGAGAATCCGGTTTATTCTTTGACCAACGCTCTATATTGGAATTCAGCATGAGATTCCCATACCTAAATTTCAAAAAGAGAGTCTTGGCAACAGGGGGCTCTATTTCGTCCAAAAAGGATTCAAAACAAGGTTCACTTTTGAAGGATAAAAAGTTTTGGGTTAAAGTGCCAATTCTGCTTTCGTGGGCATGCCTGTTATTCATAAAGCACCAGTAGGCTCTTTTTACCATGGGTTTAGCAAAGGAAGGTAGGTTTTCTGGGTTCTCCCAGAACGAATGCAAGCCCAAATTGACGAGCCATTTTTTAATATGCCCGAACCACCGAAGGGAATTGAAGGAGTCTAAGTTCATTACTTCTCGGAGACCGTTCCTATAGTCTATCAATTCTGGCGTGGACCAAATCCTTATCCAGAACATTAACGGTCTTATAGTAGTTAGATGGTCGGTTCGTTTGAAATTCAAATCGAGCTGAAGGGGAAGCAATGGTGTGCTAGTTGGGACCCTTACAATTGTTCTCATAAATTTATTGTCCAGGCCTTGAAAGCTCTCCCGGGCCCAAGGTCCCCATATCTCAGCCCCATATAGGGCGGCAGATTGAATTTTAAATTTAAAAAGTTCAAGTACAGGTGTTACACTTTTACTTGTACTAGCATTCAATCTACAGATTATTGGTTTAGCATTATGAGCGTATGACACCTTGCTTTTCTCGATTTGGGCCTTCCATGTTAACTTAGAATCAAGTACTACCCCCAAATAGGTGAAGTTCTCCACGATACCTAGGGTTTCCCCATTCAGAGTCAGGTTCCCTCTGTCCGGCCTACTAGGATTCAAAGCCATACATTTGGTTTTATCAATGTTTATTTCTAGCCCTTTGGTCACACAGTAGCTACTAAAGGAGTTTAAGAGTGCCTGGAGGCCCTTCTTGGTTTGGGATATTAAGATGGTATCATCCGCGAAGAGCAACGCAGGCACTCTCTCTCTCCATTGAGCTGAGGTGAATCATTGCTACAAGCATTAAGATAATCAGGAACATCGTTGACAAAAATAGAAAACAGGGTGGGGGCCAGGACGCCTCCCTGTCGGACACCACGCTTAATCGGGATGTCACGCGTCAGTTCGCCATTCGGACCCCATCTGATGTTTGCATGATTTCTAGCATGTAGCTCTATAATGTGGACCAAGAGGCTTCCTGGCAGGCCAGCTTTGTTTAAAGATCTCCAAAGCAAGTTGCGAGGAACAAGGTCGAATGCCGCTCTCAGGTCAATAAAGGCTACGTACAAATGACCTTTCCTAATAAGAACGTACTTCCAATACAGACAGCAAAATCTAAAGATCTGGTCTATGGTGCTGGTCTTAGACCTAAAGCCTGCCTGAAATTTGGAAAGTATGGCTGACTCCTCCAACCAATCATTTATCCTAAATAGCAAATGTTTGGCATAGAGTTTTTGCAGAATGTCCATTAAACTAATAGGTCTATAATTCGAGGGGACAGATCTTTTCCCCTTTTTGAAAATCGGGACCACTTCTGCTGCACGCCAACTATCAGGAAATTTGCAACTTACAGACAGAGCATTAAACAAACGGTTAATATAGGGGGCCCAGACTTCAGATTCATGTTTATAGAGGTCACCCGGTATTTTATCTGGGCCGGGAGCTTTGTTATGTTTTAATTCGTTAATTGCCCTATTTGTTTCTTCCAAGGTAAAATCAAGGCATACAGGTAATGGAAGTGAACATGGGAGCTCCTCATCACCACTATCATATTGTTTATACAAGTTGGTAAAATGTGTCACCCATGTCATTTCATCAATAAACGTGTCCTTCACAGGTCTTCCAGCATGCCCCCCGTTTGCAACCAACCTCCAAAAGCCAACATTATCATTCTGTTTTGCAGCAGTCAACATGTCCGCCCAAATTGACTCTTCCCATGTTTTTTTCGAAACTTTTTGGACACGCTTATACTCATCCCTGGCGAGTCTAACATCATCTTGGGATTTGTTTTTAATAGCATTCAAGAGCTTCCTCTTGGCCATTTTACATGTATGGTCGTACCAAATTTTCCCATGACATCCCACTCGTACATTTTGCTGCTTCTTCCTTGGCATTTTGGACATATAAATTCTTAATTCATTAAAAAAAACCTTGTGTAGTTCAACAAAATGATCGCAGCTATCAGCTAACAAGGGTTGTCCTACTAGAGGTGCAAAAGTCTTATCAAACAGTGAGTAGACTTTTAATTTACATCCATTTACTTGCCAAGTAATTTCTTGATATGCTAAGGATGCTACGATGCTTACTGACAGGTTTTTGCACTTTGGTTTCTTTGGTGAGTGTGCTAAATCTTCGAAATAGCATAGTCCTCAAGAGGATTGCCTCTGTAAAAAAAATGTAACATTTTCATTAGCATTTTTGTAATTAACATTAATTGGGACAGTACAGCAATATCCCGTGGTGCAGATATGGTATGACATCTTATTATACATACATTGCATATTTGACATGTCTCACTCTAAATGTGTTTTGTATTTTATACACATCCATGACGGAGAGTTACATCACTTCTCACAGTTTCTTCTTTTTGGTCCCTTATTCACTGACATCTGATAATGATTCCTCTGGCGGCCATCACAGATATTACCACGAAAGGCATTCAAGCCGCCCCATATCCGAGTCCATTTTTTGGGACAACCCCTGTGAATGTATACCGATTTCTCTATTATCACTACATTGTCCATGTCACAACACCATTGATGATAGTTCGCCGCCTGTGGTGCCTCCACCCCCCCCCCATACTCCCCTGCTGAGCTATATTATTCTTTGCTAGTATCATACCCAGTGTCACCAAGTTCTGGGTCATGTGGTTGTGATCTGTAGGCTCCCAAATGTTGAGCAGACACCTCTTTGGTTCCGGCAGAACCTCAACACCCGTGACCTGCAATAATGTCAGCATTATTGCCGCCCGGTAAGATGTGATTTCTGGGCATTGCCAAGTCGTATGAAAGAATGAGCCTGATGAACCACAGAGTCTCACGCAATCCAGTGTGTCCGCCCTACCTATTTTGTGTAAAAGTGTTCATGTGTAATAGGCGCAGTGTAGAATTTTCAACTGTATCAGTTTACATTTGGAAGATATCGCTACTTCTTTTGGGGATGAAAGAGCCTCCTGCCAATCTGCCTCGTCTAACTCACCCAGCTCAGTTTCCCATTTTTCTTTAAGGGCCGTCATTGGGTCCGGTTGGTTATTTATTATTTTTCGGTAAGTTTGGGTTATACCTTTTTTATGCAGATCATCCGTCCGGAGTCTATCCTCCAGTGGTGATGACTCAGGGAGCTGAGTGCCCGGCGATATTGCTCCCATAAGTGCGTGCCTAATCTGTATGTAACGGAAGGCTTCTGTTTGTGCTAGTTCATAAGTGGCCTGCAGCTGTGCAAATGGGACTACCTCACCTTTTTTCCACGTCTCCCACCTTTGAGATTGATATTAAATCCCATTGTTGAAATCCTTTAGTGTTGCGTACTTTACCTTGCCGCTTGGTGACCCACAGTGGCGTGGCCTGCGTTATTACCATGTCCCAGCCCTGCTCCCGCTGTGCCTCAAACCAGACTCTGATGGTATGTGCCGTTGGACCAGTGAAAACTGTTTTTTTTGGATTTGTTATATAATGCTCCCATTAGCCCCTCCACTTCCAGGAGATGCCTATCCATGTAGTAGGTTGGGTCATCTTGGGGAGCATGTAGCCATTGATTTAAAACCGAGAGCTGTGACGCCCAGTAATATATCTTTATGTTAGGGAGGGCAATGCCGCAGTCATACCATCCCCTTACAAGCTTAGGCATGGCGATACGGGCCGATTTTCCATCCCATAGGAGATTATTTACTTCGGTGTGTATCACCGCAAAGTACGTGGGGGAGACTGGGAACAGAGTGTTTTGCAAGGCATACAGGAATCTGGGGAGCGCCATCATCTTGAAAAGGGCTGCTCTTCCCAGTAGCGTGAGTGGTAGCGACTGCCAATGTGTTACATCGTGCCAGGGGCTGTATAAGGTTTTCTGCATGAAACTGCGCGGGGTTGTGTGTTTTATTTATATATATATATATATATATATATATATATATATATATATATATATGAATCCTCTATCTGAATTTCGCAGTCGCGTGGGAGCCGCGGCGGTGGGCCGTGAAGTACATAGAGAAGCGACTTTGTCCAATTTATAGTCTATCCAGAGACCCGCACATATATCTAATATCAATCAATCAATTTGTAAAGCTCGCTACTCACCTGTGAGGGTCTCGAGGGGGGGGGGGGGGGGATGCCGCTACTGCTTGAATAGCCAGGTCTTGAGGTGTTTCCTGAAGGTGAGATGGTCCTGGGTCAGTCGTAGGTGTGCGGGGAGGGGGTTCCATGTCTTGGCTGCCAGGTAGGAGAACGATCTTCCTCCGGTGGTGGTTCTGCAAATCCGAGGGACGGTGGCGAGGGCGAGGCTGGTGGAGCGGAGCTGGCGGGTGGGAGTGTAGAACGACAGGCGGTTGTTGAGGTATTCGGGGCCCGTGTCGTGGAGCGCTTTGTGTGCATGGGTGAGCAGCCTGAACGTGATCCTCTTGCTGACGGGGAGCCAGTGCAGGTTTCTCAGGTGGACAGATATGTGGCTGTGGCGAGGGATGTCGAGGATGAGTCGTGCGGAGGCGTTCTGTATGCGTTGAAGGCGTTTCTGAAGTTTGGCTGTGGTTCCTGCGTACAGGGCGTTTCCGTAGTTCAGTCGACTGGTGACGAGGGCCTGGGTGACCGTATTTCTGGTTTCGGTGGGGATCCACCGGAAGATCTTTCGGAGCATGCGCAGGGTGTTGAAACATGATGACGAGACTGCGTTGACTTGCTTGGTCATCGTGAGGGAGGAGTCCAGGATGAATCCCAGGTTGTGTGCATGGTCCGTGGGTATCGGTGTGGTGCCCAGTGCCGTGGGCCACCAGGAATCGTCCCAGGCGGATGGGGATTGTCCGAGGATGAGGACTTCCATCTTGTCCGAGTTGAGCTTCAGATGGCTGAGCTTCATCCATTCTGCGACATCTTTCATTCCGTCCTGGAAGTTGGCTTTGGCGGTGAGGGGGTCTTTGGTGAGGGAGAGTATCAGTTGGGTGTCGTTGGCGTAAGAGATGATGTTGATGTTGTGTTTGCGTGCGATGGCGGCGAGGGGGCTCATGTACATGTTGAAGAGGGTAGGGTATGCCGCAGATGATCTTTGAGGCCTCGGAGCGGAAGGGTGGGAGGTGGACTCTCTGGGTTCTGTCGGAGAGGAACGATGTGATCCAGTCTAGGGCCTTTCCTTGGATGCCAGTGTTGTAGAGGCGGGTTATTAGGGTTCGGTGGCAGACGGTGTCAAAGGCTGCCGAGAGGTCGAGGAGGATGAGAGGGCGGCTTTCTCTCCGTTATCCATCAGGGTCCTGATGTCATCGGTGGCTGCGATGAGGGCGGTCTCGGTGCTGTGGTTGGCTCGGAATCCGGACTGGGATGGGTCGAGCGAGTTGTTTTCTTCAAGGAATGCTCTCAGCTGTTTGTTGACGGTCTTCTCGATGACTTTAGCCGGGAAGGGGAGGAGAGAGATGGGGCAGAAGTTATTGAGGTCTTTGGGGTCCGCTGTTGGTTTCTTCAGTAGGGCGTTGATTTCTGCATGTTTCCAGCTTTCAGGGAATGTGGCTGACTTGTGGGAGTTGTTAATGACGTTCCGGAGGTGGGGTGCGATGATGGTGTCGGCTTTGTGGAAGATATGATGAGGGCATGGGTCGGAGGGGGAGCCGGAGTGGATGCTGTTCATGACGCGGGTGATGTCTTAGGCGCTGATGGGGGTTCATGCGTTGAGGCTGGAGGTGGGGGTAGTTGGTTTGGTGGTTGGGGGCGGGGTCTGGGGTCCGAAGCTGTCGT
The DNA here is from genome assembly GCF_964261635.1 of Lissotriton helveticus. Lineage (NCBI taxonomy): Eukaryota > Metazoa > Chordata > Amphibia > Caudata > Salamandridae > Lissotriton > Lissotriton helveticus. Next base: position 1,097,169,375 of record NC_136065.1, read on the forward strand.
GTATTTCTGTGATCTTGCGGTGGAAGAATGTGGCGAGGGAGTTGCAGAGGTCTTGTGACGGTGAGATGTCATCGTTGCTGGCGCTGGCTTTGGAGAGCTCTTTGACGATGCTGAAGAGTTCCTTGCTGTTGTGGGCGTCGTTGTCCAGCCGCTCTTTGATTGATGTCCTTTGGTGGTGCGGATCATCTGGTGGTATTCGTGGGTGGCGTTCTTGAGGGCTGTCATGTTTTCTTGTGTCCGCTTGTGGCGCCAGGCTTTTTCGAGGGTTCTGCACGATTTCTTTGCGATTTTGAGGGCGTCTGTGAACCATGCGGTTTTTCTGTTGCTAGTCTTGCCTGGGGGTTTCTTCAGAGGGGCGAGGTCATCGGCGCAGTTGGTGATCCACTGTGCAAGGTTGTGTGCTGCGTCGTTGGTGTCGGGGGTGTCGGCCGGTGGGTTCTGGCTCAGCGATGCGGTCAGTTGGTCTGTGGTGACTTTGCTCCAGCATCTGCGGGGGATCTGTGGTGTCTGGTGGTGGGAGGTGGTCTTTTTGAAGGTGAAGTGGATGCAGCTGTGGTCGGTCCAGTGTAGTCCGGAGGAGTGGCTGAAGGAGACGTGGTTGCTGGCGGAAAAGATGGGGTCGAGTGTGTGGCCGGCGAGTGGGCGTGTCCACCAGTTGCTTGAGTCCGAGGTTGGCGAGCAGGGTGGTGGTGTTGCTGTCGTTGTTTTTCTCCAGGTGCAAGTTCAGGTCCCCTAGGAGGATGTACTCTGGAGAGGTTAGGGTTTGCGGGCTGATGAAGTCGGCGATGGTCTCGCTGAATTGTGTTCGTGGGCCCGGGGGTCGGTAGATGAGGGTTCCTCTGAGGGTGGTCTGGGGGTCGGTGTGGATCTGGAAGTGTAGGTGTTCGGCGGCGGTGAGTGTGTCTTCGGCATTGGTCGTGACGCTGATGGTGTTCCTGTAGATGATGGCGACTCATCCTCCTCCGGTTTTGTTGACGCGGTCCTCCGGGTGATTTTGTAGCCATCCGGGATGGCTATGGCGATGTCGGAGGCCGAGGAGGCATTCATCCAGGTTTCCGTGAGGAAGGCGACGTCTGGAGCTGTTGTGTCAAACAGTTCCCAGAGTTCGACGGCGTGTTTGTGGACGGTGTTGAGCAGGATGCACTTGAGGTGGTTGTTGTTGTCGTTGCTGTGTTTGGTGGGTGGGGTGCAGGTGAATTTGCAGGCTTGGCAGGTTAAGGGTCCATGGGTGCGCTTCGGGGTGGCCTGGTAGCAGGCGGGTGGTCGTCCGGTATTGAGTGCGTTGAGGGCGGCGGAGTCGTATCTCAGTCGGGCAGCTTGGCTTCGGCGGGGGCCATGGGTTCTGGCGCTGGGCGCGGTCCAGGCGCGGACGGGCCTGGACTCAATCAATAAGCAATTGATTGAGCGTGCCGGGGATGCCAGGTATAATAGTACATCATCCGCATATAGCGAAATGCGGTCTTCCCAGCCCATGGCCCCTCATAGCCCATGGATTACTGGATCTTGCCGTATCCATGCTGCCATTCGCTCCAGTACCAACGCAAATAGGAGCGGTGATAGGGTACAGCCCTGTCGTGTCCCTCTGCCTAGCGGGAAGTCTGACGAAATACGACTGTTTACAACAACCTGCGCCAGGGCTTTTGTGTACAATAATTGTATCCAAGCGCATGATTTTGGACCAAACCCCAGGTGGTGGAGGACTGCAAAAAGGAATGGCCATTCTACGAGATCAAATGCCATACGTGCATCTAGGGACAGAATGACTGTCTTCCTCGATAGTCAATTTGCGCGCGATGACACTATGCAGTCGTCTTAAATTAAGTGCTGTGTGGCGGTTCAGCACGAACCCAGATTGGTCCGGGTAAATCAGTGTCGTGAGATAAGGCTGCAGTATCAGGGCTTTTGCTAGTATTTTTGCTTCTGCGTTGAATAGGGAGATCGGCCTTTAAGACATGCATTCATGTTCTGGCTTGCCTGGCTTATGTATTGCTACTATTGTTGCAAGGTGTTGATCCTTGGGGAGCACCCCCGTATCCAGGCTATCGTTGTACACATTAAGTAGGTGTGGGAATGTGTTTATCTGCTGCCTTCTTGTAGAATTCCACCAGGATACCATTAGGTCCCAGCGCTTTTCCCGTATGCAACACGCTAATTGCTAGTTCAAGCTCTTCCGGAGTCAATTCCGCCTCCAAAGCCTGCACCAGTTCAGGGGCCAGTGTAGGCATCTGTATGTCTCTAAGAAAAGCCAGGTTGTCCTCTATTCTGTTCTCGGCTGTGGGCGTATATACCTTTTCATAGTGGGCTGCTAAGGCCTCTACTATTTGCGGGGGGTCTGTAGTTATCGTCACGCTGTCCAACCGGATTTGTGCCACCCACCTGCTAGCCCTTTCCCTTTTGTCAAGCTAGACCAGGAGCTTACCTGCCCTGTCCCCTTGTTTGTCGGCAGTATGTAGCGTGCTGGTGAGTTTCGCTTTTGACAATTCCCATGCATAGGCCCTGTATTCCTGTTAAGCTAATTTTACTCTGTGTGCATTGTTCTCACTATTGTCTGTGTCATGGATGGTCTCTGCTCTGGACACCCCTTGCTCCAAATCCTCAATCTGCTGTCTTTGAGCCTGTTTGTGTCCTGTAACTAAGGAAATGGCCTGACCCCTCAATACCGTCTTATATGCCTCCCACAATGTCGTCGGGGATGGGACCGAATTTTGATTCTCAGCAAAATAATGCTCTGTCATTTTAATTAGACCTTTACTAATCTTGTGGTGTTTTAGATATCCGGGGTAGAGGAGAAAAATACTTCTCCGTCCCAGGGATCGGGATGTGTATGTGATGAGTACCGGGGAATGGTTAGAGATGCCCCTGGCGAAGTGCAAAACCTCCCCAATCTCCATCAGTCCTGTTGCCAGTGTTAATATATATTCAAGTCTGGAAAGACTATTGTGGACCCCGGAGTGGAAAGTATACTGTCTCTCAAGCGGGTGCCTGGCTCGCCAGACATCTATAAGACCTATTGCGTCAATAAATTTCGCCAAGTTAAAGTTTACACCCCTGGGATCTCTAGGGGGTTGTCTAGCTATTGTGTCATCCATCGTTGCGTTGAAATCGCCCCCCATTATCAGTTCGCCCTGTGGCAGTGATAACAAAAATGTACCCAGGGATGGGAAAGCTGTCTGATGCAGGGATGTCGGGATATTAACTGATACCAGGTTATAGGATCGCCCTTCCCATTGGCATGATATCACTTTAAATCTTCCCTGATCATCCGTCCATGACCCAGTCCGTATCGGTGGGAAACGTTTGTTTACTAGAATTCCCACTCCCCTGGATCCAGAGGTAAACTTTTTTAACTTATAGCCCCATCTATCTAGGGCCTGCAAGCCAACCCCATCAAGTAACATTCTTGGAGCAGCGCAACTGCTGGGCCCTTATGTTTGATGTACTGGAGAACCAGTCCCCTTTTTATTTTGTCGCCTGAACCATTCACATTCCAGGACAATATTGCAAAGAAACGGTATGACGTCTGAGTGGTCGATGGCTGTGAGTACGAACCGTCAGTCTGAGCGTCTGTTTGTGTCTCAGTTAGCATTGTCTATGTAGGCGTGAGGAGTGGCTTGTAAGATGTATGTTGTGTTGTCCGCCTGTGAGTCTCCCATTATTTCATCATATTTCTGTACCACAACAAACCCGTTAAACTGTGCCCTACCCCCATCCCCCCTCCCTGCACTGCAGATTTAGAACTACCCGCCACCCCAATTTAGCAGAGTGCTTGTTCCCCATAACTTTGTACTTGCGTAAGGGGGGAGGTGTCTTGTGGTCTCTGCGATTTTGCTCTTCAGCTTGCTGTTTATAGCGGTTAAACTTGCAAAGTAAAGTTTTGCTGTCTTTGTGGACTTCGTGTAAGGCATTCAGTACCTTCCATGTCTGGCCCAAGGTGCGTTAAATTTGACCTCAGTCTGAGTTTTAGTCCGGGTTCTGCTGTGATCCACACGACCATTCCATTTCCTTCGTGTGCAGTTGTGCCAACGTTGTGGGTCGGTGCTTTTGTTTCAGCCCCTGTCGTCTGGGTCCCCTGGCAGGGCGCCCTCCCTCCAGCCAGTCGTGGGCCTCATTTGGCGTCTCAAAGAACCAGGTCTTTCCTTAGGTATGCAGTGTGCCCTCTCCACAGAGAAGAAACTGGACTGTCCACGTGGTTGCAGGTGATTTTTGATAAGGTCTTCTACCAATAAATCTAGGGCCAGCCCCTCACACACTCCGGTACCCCTACCAGGCACACGTTGTTCCTTCTCGTGCCAGTTCCAATTTTCGCCCCTGTCGCTGCAACGTCGCCGTGTCCGTGCAAAGAGTTGCCGTGGTATTTTCTACCTCTGTAATTCTTGTACCCATTTTGGAGACATCGGCACGCAATAGTGTTATATCTGTGGATATCAAACCTATGGAGGTTTACACCTGATGTAGAGCAGCCATTACAGCCTTTAGGGTGACCTTTTCAGGATTTTTCAGTCTGCGTTTCACCTCCGCAGGGTGCATCTGTCTGGTTTCGTGATATGCATATTTTTCAAGTTTAGTACTGGGTAATGTGCGCTTTCCCCGGCCACCCATTGTGTCCAGTTTGGGGTGTTATCGTGGTCAAGTACCGGGGGGGGGGGGGGGGGAGGCAGTAGTCGCCGCTGCCTGCCTGCGTCATCAGTGACCACGCGCTGCCTTTTGGTTATTCTGCTATCCACTTGCGTCCCCTCCAGACCGTACACCACCTCTTCGGGGTCGCCCAGCGCTCTGTGCAGTTATCTGGGACTTTTCAGGTAGCCGGTGGCTCGACGCAAAGTGTGCCCGCTCTTGCGTTGTTGCCCCGACTTTCTGGGCTAATGCTGAAGTAAGCCATCTTTTTTCACCCATAGTTTGTCGCAAGCAGCGCCTTTTTACCTTAGTTGCCAGCCAGGATTAGGTGCAGTTCAGAAAAGCCAGTTATTTGGGCTCCCTGGCCTGCGCCATCCCACATGACCGTTAGGTGGAAGTTCAGTGAGCAGAATGTGCCCGCGGGGGTGAAAAGAGCACGTCTTGAAGGATTGTCCAGTTGATGATTTAGGCCGTTTCCGTCCGGGCGTGGATGTGCCTCACTCAGGCACACAGCAACCTCTTCGCTGCCTCTCTGCACCCCCAGGGGCCAAAGATGTTGTCTCTGTAGGTTGACCAGGTGCCTGCTCCCGGACCGCACCCCGGTCGTCCATCTCCTCCCCGGGCACCACTGCTGACTTTATTGTTATAGCTGCGTCAGGGGCAATGCGTGTGTTAGCGCCGTATCCCCGCGTAAGCTGTTTTGGCTGTCGATATCGCCTCAGACCCGCCTGGTGAGCTTGGCGGCTGTGCGATGCTGCCTGCGCGCTGGGAGGTGTAGCTTGGTCTCAATCTCTGCGCCACTCGGGTCGTCTTGGTTTATGCTGGTCTTCCGGTCGGGTCAGCCTCCTTCGCCGTCGGCATCCTTTTCACGCAAGGCCCTGGTTCCGTGATTGTGTCTGGACCGTGGCTTCGTCCTACGGCCCCGCTCTGATTCTGACTCTTGCCCGGAGCGGAAAACCAGCCACAGCCGTGCCCGGCGCACTCAGGAGCTGCGCTGTTCAATCAGGGTCCGCTTCTACACCGATAAATTTCAGGATTTACTGGGGAAAGGTCACAGAGTACGGAGCTCCCTTAGGCTGCAGCCATTTTCGTTGGCTGCTAGCCACACCCCCTCCTGTAATTTATTTAATCAACTATAAACTGGTGTTCCAGTATACCTGGAAGCCATGGACAACACTATTAAAGATGTTCATATGTCATGGCTACACCAACTGACTTCTAGCAAAGATTTTTAGAATCTCCAAATATTTTGGTAAATTTAAACAGAGAATGTTATTGTCTGTAGAGAGCTTGATCCCATGGCCACCACCTAATGCAATAAAGGTTATTTTGCCACCCACCTTCTTGCAGACTTTACTCTACTATTTTGTAGGATTTCCTTCCTGGATCTCTTTCACCTCTACTTTATAACTTGTACAGACATGGTATTCTATTGGAGAGCAAATATTTATTTATATATGATATTGGTTCATTAACCAAGCTCTGGGATACTAAAACCTTGACTTAAATAACATTCATCAATGGAAACTCTTCTACCGCTTGTTTTAAACTGTCTGTTTTGTGTTTGGGAGTCTAATGTTCCTTTGTAAGGACCAAGCTGGTTTGTTCTTACCCCGATTAGCACATTTGTAAAGTAAGGGAATAATGGTGTGAAGGCAAGTACATTTTTAAAGCAAGGGAAGAATGTTGCCAAACCACGCTTGAGACATTACATTACCAATCCAGCTGAACTGAAGCATTTCAGTTGCTAAAATCATCATTAAATAGATCAGTGATGCTGGTGTATTTCACTAATGGTTTCTTAGCAGGAGCGTGTTCTTCTAGCAGCCAAAATAGGTGTTCGCTGCGATTTCTGTTTTTGATTTTAAATTGGCAGGAAGGATCCAAGTGTCTGGTAGCCTCCGTAGATTGAGCACTTGCCATTAAAATGGTCCCTGATCACAGAGTGTATTGTTTTGAGCTTCCTGGTTACTAGATAAGGTCACATAGGCAATATAAAGGAGAGACATAAACCCGCTGTTCACGCACAATTGGAAAACATGGGACATAGCGGATCACTGGCCCTGCCAGTGTGCATGGATATTATTGCAGTGTTTGTTCTGCTGGTTAATTGAACCTGTGCTTTGGTCTCCCTCCCTGTACTTATGATAAGACTTTTGTTGTTTAATTGTTATGGTGATTGGCAGACTTAATATTTCTCACTTCGTAGCTAGGTTCTCTGCCTACCTATGATTAAGGGGCCAATTTATAATTTGGCAGACAGAGGTTTGGCTGTCAGGGTGACGGAGTAATTTACTCCGTTATCTGACTGCTCCCCACCCACCAAATTATGAAATGCCCTCCAATTTCTTAAAATATTACCAGGAACCACTGTCAGTGTTTCCTGTCAACGATTATTGCAGTTTGACATGTAGCTTAGTCAAGCATGACGGCGCCCTATGGCAAACTTTCTTTTTCATTTTCAAAACTAAAATCTCGAAGCCTGTTTTTCGTTTTGAAAATAAGAGACAATGCTCCCCTCGCCATAGGAGACTTCTCCCATGACTAGGGGAGCATTTTGTCGTTTTCACTGTCCCTTACCACCAGGGTTTTTTCTGGCAGTGACTGGCAGTAAAACCTGACCTCTACGTCCGTCCATGTAAATTAGTTGGGTAGAATTAGAGGTCATCCTCTTGATAGTCCTTACTCAATCGGAATATGAGAGGGGCTTAAGCACTGCTGAGACGGCATAGTCTCTGCTGTGATTAAACCAAAGGTCTGCCCTCATTTAAATCAGGTGGGCGGATAACCGTCTTGACGGTATAGATACTCTGTCACCTTTGCGACAGGGTATCCATATCGCCAAGATATAAATCCGACCCCAAGCCTTAAAACAAAACAAGGAGCCAATATCTCTGTTTGACACTTAGTCATTTCATTGGTTTCTCAGGTGGTAGCACGAGCTCAATGAACCTAAACGTACAGCATACTACCCATTTTCGACCAGTCAGACTGCACCGTTTATGCCTTTAGTGCGACCAGTAGCTGACCTCCTTTCAAGTTACAAGAGCTTTTCGTTGTTTGGAGTTCTGCAGGTCCCTCCATTCTCTGCTGGGAAGGCTGCACAAGGATTGATCTAAAGGATGAGCATTGCAGCGCTGAACTGTGCGAACAGTGCAGTTAGGTTCAGAGTCAGAGTGCACAGTTGTCACAAAAGTGCCTCTTAAGCAAAGCTTTCCAAATTTGTATTGCAAATGAATCTTGTCCATTTAGCAAGCCTTTAAATTTGCCTCTAAATTGCACTGCATTGGAACATGTTTAGTGCATAGAATAAATCAGACACACAACATGTAAACTGTAGAAGTATTCCAAGAGTGCATACATGTTCGTATAAAACATAACTTGCTTCCACCTAATAACTGTCTTGGTTTCAGAATGAAAAATGCCACCTGCTGATTGAACACGAAACCCAGAAGCTCAAGGAGCTGGATGATGAGCATAGCCAGGAACTGAAGGAGTGGAGAGAGAAATTGAGACCGAGAAAGAAGGTAGCACAAATAACTGGAAATAAAGATGATTTGCCATGTAATAGAAAAAAGTCAATGGACTTTATTTTAAATGATATTCATTTACCTGTCTTTCTCGCATATCTCAGTGTATTCCTGTTTATCAATACAAGTGTTTGTTTTTTATTTAGTTTATATTGCACGGTAAAGTAGTATGTATCCTTAATTATACAATGGTGGTTTACTTGAGTTTGGTAAGATGTAGATAAACCATGGAATAGTCAGCTGGGCCCACAGGTGAAATGTACCCCGTGAAGCGTACTGCTGCTTGTGTGTACTGGTTTCTTAAGAGTGAAGATACTTCACTTTGAAAACATGGAAAAGCCACAAAAAGACACTAAAAATGCTGCAAAAAGATGCTAAACCCTCTTCAGGGAGAGTGTGCTTTAACCCTTTCAGTGCCTAGCTCTTTGCACACATCATTGCTGGGGTTACTAGTCTGTCTACAAGCTTGCGACTCTTTTAATTACACCCAACCAAATATGTTGGCAATAGGCAGGGATATTTATTGGTGTTATGCCAGATATGTACATTCTTTCAGAAAAAACGTTTAATAATTTATCGCAAGTATCACACACTCAGATACCGTAATCCTAACATTAGAAATGTTGCCCTGAATGTACTGAGTGTGGCAATACCAAGTGAGTGTGGGTTTTTATAGGAATTGTGATCTGCACCGGGCACTAATGCAGTATTTCCAATCATTATTGAAGTATAGTTGAAGAACTGGCTTTTGTGGCCCTTTTGTTTTTTTAGAACTGCAGAAATGTAGGGAAATCATTAATAAGAATATTTATTTCTGAACACTAAAACGAATATGATTGTCCTGCCATGATAACTTGCAGGATCTGCAAGATGGTGGCGACTGAGAGTTGTGCTTAATCTCCGTTGGCAAAGGTGGGCACACCTCCCTTCCTCACTTGGTTTTCCTACCGATTCTCCCACCCAAAGTGGGGGTCGGGGGGCAGTTGCTGGAAGCAGCAAATGGCTGGGGTTGCTCATAGAGGCGGCAAGCCTTTGACGCTTTCCCTTCGATGGCCCTGCCCATCCTGGGGGAGGAGGCTTGGCACCTCATCCCAGGATGTGCATTGGTCCATACCCCCGAGAGCAGCAGGCTCTCGACGCAGGGGTCCAGAAACATGTCTGGTGGTGGCAGCCCGGACACTAGATATGGTGTTTTTTAGGGGACATCTCTAAAAATGCCCTTTGAGTGCATTTTACATTACATCTTGCACTGGCATCAGTGTTGGTTTAATGTGCTGAGAAGTTTGATACCAAACTACCCAGTTTTCAGTAAAGCCATTATGGTGCTGTGGAGTTCGTAATGACAAACTCCCAGCACCATATACTCTTAATGGCATTACTGCACTTACAATGTATGAGAATTGGCTTAGACACTGTAGCGGTAAAAGGCTCATGCACCTGTACCCTCACCACTGGTATAGTGCACCCAGCTAGAGGGGTGGCGGACCTATGCCAGGACAGTGGGTTGTAGGCATGGCACACAGGGATTTGTCAAACAATGTGCTGGAATGCACACCCATTCTCTTCCAAGTTAAACTGTATTAGTAAGACTGCTCCAAGGCAAAATGTTTGGCGTGCAAGGCTTGACTCGTGCTATGTCCCAAGTGCACGGAGAAGAAGTATCCAAACTTGAGCCGTCTCGTCCAGCCGCACAGCCACTTTATAACATCAATCCACTTCAAATCCAGTAAACCATGTTATTCATAGTAATCATGTTTATGCCACATTCATCTTGCATTCACAATGGAGGTAGTGTGATTCACAACTTAAATGCAGCAGAAATGTATATCCAGGTCTTATCCTACGGCATGTTAAAATCCACTTTTAATCCCGGGTAGCAATGCGCCTCTTTACCCAATGCATTTTGGGCGGCTCGCCCTTCAAAAGGGGTAGCTACAATATGAAAAGTCCATCAGTAAACTCCATAACATTCAACCATAAGCAAAATATATATGCATATGTCTCCCATCTAATTGTTAGACTCCGTCTGCAAAACTCATGTTGCGACCAACTAATATACTGTGACATCTCTAGGCCGTATTTAAAACAAATGGTGTTCTGTTCAAAAGTATCATGCATGCAAATTACCTCATGCCGTGTGTGTGCTGACTTGGACAAAGAAACAAAGACATTTTTTCGTTTTCTTTGTTTCTTTGTTTTAAATACATAAATACGTATTGTGAATCACACTACCTCCATTGTGAATGCAAAATGAATGTGGAATAAACATGATTACTATGAATACAATGGTTTACTGGATTTGAAGTTGATTGATGTAACAAAGTGGCTTTGCTGCTGGACGCGACGGCACAACAGCTTAAGTTTGGACACAGGGTGTGCGCCATGTCGACTCTTCACTTTGTTCTGCACCACCAAAACATGCAGCCTGCAATGGCAGTATGTGTGTGTGTGTAAAGATGAAGGGCCTATATATACTATAAGTGCTGCAGCCCTTAGAGGCCTTCCCTGGCCACAGTGCCCTTGGTACCTATGGTACTATTTACAAGGGACTGGCCTGTGGCCAAAGAGTGCCAATTGGGTTTTGTCTTAATGCAGTTTTAGGTAAAGAGCATGCCTGCCTGTTTGGCAGGCACCCAGGGCACACTCAGTCAAAGTACATCAGCAGTTTGGCAAAAAGTGGGGGCAATCATGCAAAAAGAAGGCACTTTCTTACAACATATTCTTATTTGAAGATGAATTCTTCCAACAAGAACCTAGGACGGCCATGGGCACCTGCTTTGCCCCCAGTTATGCTAATTTACATCAAGGCTGGCAGGAGGAGCAGGTGCTCGGTGGGCCAACAATGGAACACTGGACAGGGATTATTTCATGGCTGAGATTTATTGACAATGTTTTTGTACTGTGGCAGGGTACAGAAACGGAGGCACATCTTTTTTTTAGTCTCTGAATTAAACACTAATCCGAATTTTAAATTTGTGGGACAGAAAAGTAAGACTTGCATAGAATTCTTAGACATTAGAGTTTGGGTTATTTATGAGAAATTGAAAACTACAATATTTAGAAATCCAATGGCTAGTAGTACTATCCTCCATGCCAGTAGTTCACATCCCACCTCACTAATCAAAAGTATTCCTTTAGGAAAAAGTTTTAGAGCAAGGAGAGCATGTAGTACACTGGAAGAATATGATAAAGTAGAACAAGAGATGAAGACACACGTTTTACAGAGAGGTTATCCACAGTCTATTAGAAAGAGCCTCAAGGAAAGCAAGAGGAGTAAACGGGGAGAATTCTCTGTTTAACCCTTTAAAAACAGCAAAGAAAATGGAACAATCGAAAACAAGAAATAGACACAGTACACACCAATTTATTACAAGGTATAATGTAGAGCATATGAAAGTTCGCCAGATTTTGTGCAAGCATTGGCATTTAGTCAAGGTGGACCCGATTTTGAGTCAGTTAACAACCAGACAACCCCAGAGCCCCTTTAGAAAATCGAAATCTCATAGAGATTATCTGGTTAGGAGTTAATTTCCAGCAGGAAACCCTAAAACAACATGGCCTAGACTGGGGGGAAAAGTTTAGAAAATGCTTAAAATGTAAGGCCTGCAAAAATTGTGAGAACATTACTACTTTAAAAACAGCATTCAAGAAAATGGGCACTTTGACATGTAGATCAAGTTTTGTGGTGTACATATTGAGGTGCGCCTGTGAAAAATTATACGTAGGAAGTACCACACCACCAGCACATAAAATAATTCTGCAGCACATAAGAGCTATCGTGAAGAATGAATGGAGCTGTCCAATAGCTGGCATTTTGAGAAATACCATCATAGTAATCCCACATCACTGAGGTAAAGCTGTATTGCACAAATACCTTAGAGGGTAAGAGGAGGGGATACAGAAAAGGAGCTGCGGAAATTAGAAATGTTCTTCATATTGGAATTGGACATAAAGGAGCCAAATGGTTTTAACATTGATGAATTGGTTACTTGTCTATATTGAAAAATGTTCCCCGTAAGAATCACACTTCAGAGAGAGCAGCAAAAAAATACATTTTGTAAAAGGAAAATCAGAGGGTAAATGTTTTTGGCACAATGCCCTTTAAAAGAATTTGCACTTTATGAAAATTGCATTTAATAATGGTTTCGTTTTTAAAAACATTTGAAAATAATGAGACTATTATGAAATCTACTGTAAATTGCACTGGCCAAGAGATAAGAGCCAGAAAACAACATGCTTTTAATTGTTCGCTTTTTTTAACTGAGGTAGGCTTTTTAATGGGGAGCTTTCCCGGTGTTTTTACGATTGAAATGATTCTGAGAAAATTATTTAGCCAATGTAAAACATTCATGAAGATGAAAAAAATTCATTATTCATGAGATGTTTATTAGGAGATAAAAGAAGTGAAAAGGAAGCTGTACAGAAACCTGAGGGAGTAAGCCACCCTGTACTGAATAAAGAACATATTTGCATGTTACAAAATGGCGCTGATTTTAATGTAAATACAAGGAGATGATGGACGAAGCGCTGACATTTTTCAGACACTCGCCCCCAGTCACTTTGCCACCCCAGTTCAGACACAGCTATATGCAAATCATTCTTGACCCTGTGCCTCATGGGAACAGTCCAGCCCGAATTTCCGAGCCATGTCTTCCCTGGACCGGAAACAATCATCCTGGGACAGTTTTCGGGCAAACAGCCCTCATCAGCCAGGCTAGCTTGAATCCAGTGGCAAAGTGAGCAAGGGACCAACATCTGGGCATACCCTGCCAACTCAGGGCGAAAAAGGCAAACGCAAGGAGATGATGGATGGAGTGCTGAAACTTTTCAGACACGCAGCTCCAGTCACAGATATTGGTTCAATCCATCAAATTCTTTAGCTCACATCAGAGTGTCTGAAAAATTTCAGCGCTCCGTCCATCGTTTCCTTGTAATTGCTGATTTTAATGTGTCATGATGTATGTATCAGTTCAAAATTTTTCCTTTCCTTGTTTTCCGTGTTAAAAGGTAAACATCTAAAAAATGAGTAAAGATGGTGCTCATCATCGTGAACAAGGCTGCGTTGAACAGCCGAAACACGTAGATGATTATTCCATTTCCTGGATACATTTTTGGTGAAATCCACGGGAGTGCCAACATCATTCTTGAAAGAAAACTTATTTAGAAAAAATATATATATATCCATATCCTACTAGTGGTTGGCAGTAGGTAGTTATAGTTAAGACCTAGTTTCCATAGGAAAATAGTTTTTTGTTTTGCTAATAACGTTGGTGCCGTTTCATGAATCTTCATGAAATTTTCAAAAAATAGTTTGCCACTCACTCCAGCTGTTGTTTGGAAAGTTTTGCCACGAGTGGCCAAGCTGGGGCAAAGAAGGGGTGGGGGGGAGGCAAAACATGTTTTACTCACGCAATTTCCCATAGGGATTTTTAACACAACTACAGTCCGAACCGCTGAACAGAATTACACCAAATTTGGCAGGAAGCTAGATCTTGGTCCAGAAAGAGTGCTTTTTGTAATTTTGTGGTAATCCGTTCAGTAGTTTGAGTTAATAATGAAAAAAGATTCATGTACCTCTATGGATGCGGACCCTCTGCAAATCTGACAGATCTTATGATGAGATCAGATTGTCTGCGACCACTGCAACCAGGAAATGGTGGCAGACATCTTGGGACTTGGAATTGAACCCAAGACCCAGAAAGGCGCAAAAAAAATCACAGAAGGGGTCGGGGGATACCCTAACCTGTAAGGCCTGTGGTCCCCAAACTTATTAAAAAAAATTGCAGAGGATTTGCTAATTTGCTGCAAAATGTAAAATAAAAATAAATAAAAAAGTGCAGTCTCCCACGCTTTTTTTAATGCCCCCATGCCCGGTGAGCCTGCCCTCAGGGGGAATATAAGAAATATAATTGGGGGGGGGGTGCACTCTTGGCACCCCTCCCCAGGCTGATTTCAGCCTTGGGGACCCCGTCGCCCGGGGTTCTGCCTTTAAAATGAACTCGGGTGGGCCCTCCTCCTGGGCTGATTTTGGAGAGCACCCAGCCTGTGTTGGTCGGGCCCCAGGGATAGAGTCCCCAGGGCCGAAATAGGCCCAAGGAGAGGTGTTGTGCTGCCCCATCCCCCTTTAGTCATTGGCAGGGCACCAGCGGATGGGGTCCCTGGGGCTAAAATTGACATGGGAGGGGGAGTTGCGTGCTCCCCTCCTGGGTTGGCTGCCTTTAAGGGGTTGGCCACTGGCCTGGCAACAAGTCAGGCCTTGTGGCCAACCTCTTTGCACACGACCAAAGGCCATACGCTGCGTTGGGTTCATGGTGGGGGGAGTTGTCTGTTCTATGCTAATTACCCCAAATATGACATCACTCATAACATCTTGTATGACATCATTGATAATACCACCGCAACATTTATTGGTAAATTATTGATGTGAAAACTGTGCATGGTGGGCCACGAGTTATAGTTGCCATAGGGCGCAACTTTTAGTTACTTGAGTTAAATGTAAATATAACTGGTGAATTTGCATCTCTTTGTGTGTTTAAAATCTGAACGTAACGATAATATCCCTGTTACCTTTGTTTTTTTCCAGTAAATATACATATACTTGTGGCATGTGTAGGTGTAGATACATATGCTGTCTTTACTCCTACCATCTAGTGTTGGGTTCGGACTTGTGCAAGTTGTTTTTCTTCAAAGAAGTATTTCGAGTCACGAGGAATATATAGTGACTCCACTCTACTGGTAATGTGCATGGGCATCATCTCCATTGGTTTTTTTCTCCGCTGTCTGGTTTGGAAGTGTCTCTTCGACCTCTGGTTGCTCTCCATGTGGCGTTCTCACCAGGCCCTCAGGGATCTGTTGTTAATTGCCAGAAGAACGTTGACGCCCTGTTTGGGCCCCACCCTTCTACGGCTCTGCCTATTCCTCCGCACCAGATAATGTACACATAATGGAAAGGACTCAATTCAGATACTGCCAGAAATGCTGAGCGAAGTACCCGAGGACAGACCTCATTAGGTTTATAATCTCTGTCTGCCGCCGGACATTGAACAAGAAAACTCTCCAATATCATTGCATTGCTTCAGCATCGATGGCGTGCCACCTATCATGCTATAACTTAAACCTCCGGAGAAGGCCGCAATGAGTACCAACATCCAACCTCCCACCCTTCAACACCTCTCAGAAGCCGAGGATCGCCCTGTAGGGGTCGAGCATTAAGCTCTCAGGCCAGTAATGAGACCTCTGTTCTGCCACTGCCACGTTCCAGAAAATATCACAAGAGACATCCTGTAAAGCCAGTTGAAACTCAGGTGAATATGGTACCAAGAAACAATGTCTCAACAGGTAATATTTGAAAGACAATTAATCAAGGATAGCTAAACTGCGAGAAAAGAAACAAAGCAGGAAACAAGACCATGATTAATTATTACGTTCTCTATTGGTCATATAGCAGGAAAACATTAGTTTTCAGACAGCAATGTATCCTTAATGCAGACTTAATCAAACAAGTGCACACATAGTGCTCATGAAGGATTGAACGGCGCATGTGGTAAGGTGACAGTGAAAAGGCGTAAGAAAAATGTGTGCATGACATAATCGATGATACTTCAATTAATTTGGATCATGTTAGGAGCCAAGGAAGCCATAAATACGCTTTGTCTAGTCAAAGGCATTCACACCTGCTTGTTTCCTCTAGAATGGGAACCCCTGTAGCCTCCTAGTCATATGACCTGTTTTGTAGCTACTGATCAATGACAATTGATCACCTTTTTTGTTGAGGTGAAGTGTTAAAAAGGTACTGGACGAAAGGTGTTCACAACCTATCCCTAGAGGTGGTGCTATTCGAAGACTTGTTTTCATGTGTTTAGGGAATCGTCCTGCTGAGTAGGTCCCTTGTCTCAGTGTTGTCAAGTTGCTGCATAGACTTCTTTTGTCAGTTGAGAGAGTCACTGTATAGAGAATGGTTATTTTTAGGGCGATTGGGGAGTTGACGTTCAGATTGAGTTAGTGAGATGGATGAGGAATTGCCACGTGCAGGAAGAGTCTGTCCATTCGGGGAATCTCTGTGCAAAGAAAGATTATCATCCTTAGGTGAGCTGGGGAGTTTCTGTGTAGAGAATGATTCCCTCCTTTAGTTTGATTAGTGAGTGTTTAACCAGTGGGCTGGATAATTGCCATTTAGAGTAGAATTGTCATTTTCTTGTAGTTAGTGATGTTACAGTGAAGAGAAGGATTCTCATCTTTTGATTTCTTAGGCTGTTGCAGTATTTAAGTAAAAATCTGCTGTATAGGTGGTATTGCTGTTTTTTTTCTCCAGGTGGAATAACCTGGAAGCGAGGAATTCTACATTATTAGATGGGTTGGAAAGTTGCAGTACAGTGAATGGTTCTCTTCTTTGGGTGAGTTGCCATATATGGGTGGTGTGGCGAGTTGCCATGAAGCAGGTGATTCACTTGCTAAGGTGCGTTGGGGAGTTGTTTTACGTTGCATAGTTCTCCTCTTTGACTTAGTTGGAGTGTTGATATATATTCCTAAACCTATCTAATGCAAGCAATCTCTAGGTAGTGCCGCTTCTCCGTCTGTCTTGGGATAGCTGCCTGCTGTATGGCGCTTCCCCGGGCTGTCACTCTGGGGGCAGTTGCATGCCCACTGGGGTGGGGCACTACTGTGACAATTCTCGGACTGCCCAATCAAGTAGATCACTAAATGTCTCATTTGCTTGGGTGGGTTGAGAGTTGTCGCAGGTGTGTTTCACTTGGGTGGGTGTGCCGAGTTCTTTTGGAGTGATTGCTTGGGGAGGTGCTGTGCACCCTGGAGTTGTCTTGGGATGGATTGAGTGGCGATGCTACCACATGTGATTGCTGGCATTGGCTGAGTTTGGGAATAGCCATATTTTTATTGTCTGTCTTCCTTTGGTGACAAAACCAGTTTCAAGACTAGGAGTTGCCACAGAGTGTGTCGATGTCTTCTTAGGATGAGTTCAATGTTTTGACACCCAGTCAGGGGTTCTTCAGGTGGTTTCTGGTGTTTCTTTGCATCCCACGCCTCTTGGCACCAGCTTGGTATCCTGGCAGTCTGTGGTCTCTCACGAGCAGGACTTCATCATGGTGGAGATCTGTCCACCTCATCTACGCTTACTCAAGGATATACATAGACATGGTCCGGATGTGCCTGACTTTAAAATGGCGACCTCCGCTGCCTTTGTTTCCCCGGCAGCCACTATGACAGTCCCCAGTTCCTTCTCTGATATCGAGCTGGACTACACCAAGCGCCGCCATCTCCGCCTACACGTCGATTTCAGCAGCAACGGCATTCAGCCGGGATGTTTCCCTGAGCGGGGAGTCCCAGCCGGATGGTCTATCCTCTAATCACTGAACTCCCTCTCTGGCTTGTTTCTATGCCCTCCCCCCACCTTCTTCTTTTACTTCTATCCTCGTAGCCTATACATCTATTCTAAACAGTTTTTCTCAAATGTTGAGACCTGAGCAACATGGCTGATGCCTGATGGAGTTGCTAGACAACTAATGAGGAGATTGGCCCTGGTTTCCCCCTCGACCGTCACCTACCCAGCCGGACATTGGACACAGTTCTTCCTTGTCTCCCTGCTACGGCTCCTTCTTCCCCTCCCTTCCTATAAATCCTCTCAACCTCGTTGTTTGTTTACTGTACATTATTACGATATTGCATCTAATGCAATTTGTAACGCAATGTTCCTCTGTCATAGCGCTCTGATACCTACGGGTCTAGCCAGCGCCTTATAATTATTTTGATGTACCTCCTAATGCAACGTTCCCCTCGGTAAGTGCTCTGATACCTCCGGGTCTAGATAGCGCTATATAACCGTCGCAAATCAAATAAACTAAAAACAGTTTTTTCCTGAATGCTGACACCTGAGCAACATGGCTGATGACCGGTGGAGTTGCTTGACAGCTAATGAGGAGATTGGCCTTGGTTCCCCCCTTGACCGTCACCTACAAGTTTGCGCTATAGAAAACTTTATAACTAAATACATAAATAAATTCACTCGTACACCCATACAGCAACTCACGGTCACCCCTAGAGCTACTCACACATTACTCACTCACCCATCAAGTGAATTGCACAGCCACTCACTCACCTATATCAGCACTGACAAAAGCACACATTTACCCATACAGCCACTCGCATTCACACACCCACCAATACAGTCATTCATATACCCCATCACCCACCTAGACTGCCTTTGATTTACCCAGTTACTCACCCATATACCACTGACCCATCCACTCACTCACCCATACAGCCCTTCACACATGCATTCACTAACCCATACAGCCACTAACTCACCCACTCATTCACCCACTCATTCACCCACCCAGGCAGTCACACACACCCTCACCCACCCATACAGACACCCAGACAACCAATCACTCATACATACAGCCACCCACGTACGCAGTCACATGCCCATACAACCACTTAGACACCAATTGAAAGACATTTACACAACCAATCACTCACCCATACATTCACTGAGACACCTAATCACTCACTTATAGTCAATCACACACACACTGACTCATCCATACAGGCACTCATACACCCAGTGATTCACCAATACGACTTGGTATATATATATATTTAACACTCATAAACTTTACAATAACACCCAGTCACTTGATTATGTCATTTGAGATGTCATCAGTGATGTCACTGACCATGTCATGAGTTATGTAATATGTGAGGTCATAAGCAGTGCATTGCTGGGTGCAAGATACAGTTGACTCAGCTAAGGTTATGGTTAGGCTCAGTTTTCACTCATACAAAACCAGTGTCAGTTTTGATTTTTCTAAACTCTAATTCTGAGTGAGCACCAATTCCTTTTGGGAGGTGTGCACAGTAAGCGAATGACCGCCTTTGATAGTTGCAGCACTCGCCGTGCTAGATAGCGGCGACTGAAAGGTGGTAATAAAAAAACAGATATATAAAACCACAGTAAGCACCAGAGTTACTGGCATTTGTAGAAGGCATACTAGCTGAAACGCGTCATGCCGCAGAAGGATATATATATATATTACCTGCTGACGATTGCCAGTAGGTAGTAATAGTTAGGTTTTTTGATTTGCCTTGATCTTTGGCGCCGGTTAACGAATCTTCACGAAATGTTCCCAAAAAAAGTTTTCCGGTCATTCTAGTTGCACATAGAAAGTTTTGGGGTGATCTGTCAGGCAAGGGCTGAGAAAAATGGGAGGGGGTTCAAAAAATGTTTTTCCCATGTTAATTCCCATAGAGATTTTAGAAACAACTACAGCTTGCATCGCTGGACAGAATTGGTAGGTAGCCCTTGGTCTGGAAAGCTCTTTTGTGATTTGGTGTAAATCCGTTCAGTTGTTTTGAAGATAAAAGAAGATAAACACATTTGTATATCTAGAGGTGCAGAACTTCAGCGGATCCAACCGTTATTGTCCAGATATCTGATTGGCTGCCAACACTTCAACCAGGAAGAGTTGGCAGCCATTTTTGAATAAAAAGGTAAAAAAAAAAAGAGAGAAGGGGCATGGAAGAAATCCCCTGACTCCCTAGGCCTAGTGCTAGGGATCTCACTTGGGCCCAAAAAGTTTAAAAAAAAAAAAAAAATGGTGGTGAATCCCAGTAATCCTGCGCTTCTTTGTATTAGGGCCCCCAAATGGGCTAGGCCATGGGAAATATTTTTATATATATTATGGGGAGGGGAGCGCATGCGCCCCTCCCTCCCCATGGCCGATATGGACCCCAGGGACCACCACCTCGCCGGGGCCAAGCCAACGCTATATGAAGAGGGGGGTGCGTGGCCCGCTCCGTAGTCTGTTCACAGCCCCAGGGACCTCCATCTCCACAAAACAAGGCCATTAAAATAGTAATGAAGGGAGCCGGGACCACCCTCCCAGGCCATTTATGGCCCCAGGGACCACCACCTCTCCAGGGCTTGGCTGTATGTGGAAAGGGGAGGGGGCTTCCCCACTTTCGGGCCATTTTCAGCTCCAGGGACCACCACCTCCCCGGGGCGTGCCCTAGAATAGGAAAGGTGGGGGGCGTGCTGCCTTGTTTTCGGAGCCATTAAGGACCCTGTGGATTGCCAGCTTCCTATGTCCCGAGGTGACCACCCTCGGGACATAGATGGTTGCTCTTTCTATGACCGCTGGTGACATGCACGAGTAAACAGTAAGTATGCTCCCAACCGGCAGGAGCAGAAAAACTTCTCTTGTTTGCTGAGAGCGACTTAGGAAAACAGATTAAAGAATTGGTTCCACACAGATAGCAGCATGTTTGGCTGCTCCCTGCGTGCGGAAGCTATGCCGGCTCCCGTTAGAGGCAGGGAGGCGTCAGGAACTACAGGGGCATTGATGCTTCCCCCACGGTCCCCACCAGTGGACACTGGGTACTTTGGGTGGGCTCCCCGGCACCCAGCATGAAGTGGCCAGGCCCCAGGGGATGGGGTCCCCAAGGTCAAAATCAGCCTGGGAGGGGGGGGGGGGGCGCATGGCTTCCCCTCAACCAATTAATTCAAGACCGGGACCCTGAGGATCAGGTCCCAGGGAAGGGGGGGGTCACGTGGCCTTGCCCTCCTTTGTAATAGAACTGAAAACCTAAGTGGAGGTGAATGCATTGTTTATATATTGAAGCGCAATATGATCTGTAGTGACTGTGATGAGTGGTTTCTTGTCATCTCCTGGTGAGAGTAGAGTCAATGGTTCTCCCTTTTAATTACCCTGAGTATGCAAATGCTCAAAATCCATCTGCAAAGCTTAACTCATTTGACCCCACCCCATCTTCCTTAGTAGTATGCAAAGGTCTTCCCTCCTCTTCCAACGTTGATGGACTGCTTACCAAAAGGCCCCGAAGTGCATTTCCCACCAAATTTGATTAAGCGTTCTTGATACAGAGGAATAAGAGACAATTCCACCAAAAAAGAAGCACTTCATAAAGTTAAGAGTAAGCACCCTTGTTTGGCTGAGAGTCCCCTCTTTGTAGTCTCGTCCTCTTTTCTAGCAGAGAGTTGAAATGAATTGAGACATTTGGATATAGATGTTTTCCTCAGGCATCACAGCCCTCTGGTCAGTCAGTACAAGCTGCTTGCTGGTAATATCTACCTATGCTTTATGGAACATGCGTGGCAAGGTCTTGCTGGCAGTCCCCGAGGAATTTCGGGCCCATTTGGCTCAAAACATCCAGGATATTTAGGACGCCTTAAAGTACATTATCCGCTCTGGGCTGAAGGAACCCTGTCGACTGCTTGATTAGAGCAGTTGGCCTAACTTGGGCTTAGGTCGCACACTTGGATGCGATCCACAGTCTTCTCTGGAGACCTGCAGGCCTTTTTTATTGGAAATGCCATTTTATGGATCTTGGGAAAGAAGAACGTTTCAGCGTTGCAACACTTCAAAGTCTGGGTCATTGTGTGACCTAGGCCTTTCTAACCTGGCAAAACAATATGCTCACCAGTTTTGCCCCTTTCAAGGCTACTCCAGAGGATTGTAGTACTCCCCACACCAAAGCCTGCTGCCCACGCAACAGTCACGCTAGTCCTTTCTGGGTCTGGGGGATGGGGATCAAGCAAACAACTTCCAAGCCATCAAGGATAACAAACTTCCTAGCCTCCTACACATCCACATCCACCTCCAAGCCTCATGTCCATGTTGCTTCAAGAAGTACTGGCTCTTATGGCCAAACGAACCATAGGGAGGGTTCTGGCAAAGGTAATCTGGACTGGCTGTTACTCCTGTTATTTCTTCATTTTAAAGAAGGACTGAGGCCTTGTAATTCTTGATCCTCTTCAAGGGCAAGTCCAAGATACTCTTGCTGGCCATAGTTCTGACTACCCTGTTTCAGGCAATTGCATGGTGGCTTTGGGCATGCAAGACCCATCCTGCAGCCAGACTGATCCTAATGCTCTTCGAGATGGGCCAGAAGCATTTTTAATTTGCTGCCTCCCCTTTGGCACACCAGTGCCCCTCTGGGTGTTCATGAAAGGGATGGTGGGGGTCACAGCATACCTTCAGTGGTTTGGGATACCAGCTACTGGATTTTGAAGGGAGGCTGGCCGCAATCAGTCATAGACCACTGCTGCTTGTTGGGATTCACAATGTGATGGAGACTTCCAGATGCAGATTCCTTACCTTAGAATATTCCTCAGGCGTCAGACTGGATCTGGAACATTTTGAGCAGTAACTCTGCACTTCTGTAGGTGGTGCCAGCCGACTCCTTGTCAGTGTCGTCTGTGCCGGATGTGAGGTGCACGATGCCTAAATCGCCCCATCCGTCAATGTCATCTGAAGACACAAGGGAGCAATGTAATTCAAGGTCGGCCTCAGAGGTTGAGCCTGCGCTTGGGCCAGCAGCGTGTCTCCCCGACTTTCTTGGACCCGTAGGGACCCCTGCCCAAATTTGTGAGTTCTATGAGGCCATACACCGCGTATTTGGGCGGCCCGTTCCAGGTAGTGTGCCAGTGGCCCCGAGTTTGGAGGGGGCTTCCAATGGTTCTCCAGTAGTTTTTTCCCGGCTCCAGCCAGGCCCTTTGGATCCACAGATGGATCTGAACCAGCACTGGTCGTACAACCTTGAACCTCCCCAATGCCGGTCCCCATGTCAACGCGCCTGGCGCCAGAGGTGCCCTCCGGCTGCACCAACCCTATTCTCTTCCCCGACTAACACAGAGCCGGAGAGGAGTCGTCTGATGCTGTCACAGACTAGAGCCATGCCTTCCAGACCGAGCCCTATTCTTATGGTCTGTGACTCGAAGGATTGGGAGAGGTTGCAGATTGTTTTGGATTGGAGTGGGCAGATTGTTTTGGATTGGAGTGGGCAGATTGTTTTGGATTGGAGTGGGCAGATTGTTTTGGATTGGAGTGGGCAGATTGTTTTGGATTGGAGTGGGCAGATTGTTTTGGGTTGGTGTGGGGCAGATTGTTTTGGATTGGAGTAGGGCAGATTGGAGTAGACAGATTGTTTTGGATCGGAGTAGGCAGATTGTTTTGGATTGGAGTGGGACTGATTGGAGTAGGCAGGTTGTTTTGGATTGGAGTGTGGTGGATTGGAGTGGGGGCAGGCTATTTTCTATTGGAGTTGGGGCAGACTGTTTTGGATTGGGGTGGGGGCAGATTGTTTTGGACTAGAGTGCGGAAGATTGGAGTGTAGCAGATTTTATGGAGTGGGTGGGTTTGGAGGATAGGAGTGTGGTGGATTGGATTGGTGTGAGTGGTTTGGATTGAAGTGAGGTGGATTGGATTTCTCTGAGGGGGGATTTGATTAGTGGGACGGATTGGTGTGGGGTGAGGAGGTTTACATTGGAGTTTGGTGGATTGGGGTGTCCTGCACGATTATGTGGTAAAGCATCCTTTCACAAATTACACATAAGAAAGAAACAATGTCGCTGTGCAATAACATAATACTCATCTTTTGAGATCAGCGCTCATGATCAAAAACAAAAGAAAACATCAGTGCTGAGTGAGAAAAGAAGACTTGATCAAATAAAAGAAAGTTAACTATATAAAAATAAATCTTTACAATTGTGTTTGACCCGCTTGCTGGGCACATTTTTGCCTTCTGTTTGCTGGGCACTCAAAGGTAAAAGGACCCAAATAGTACCTCAATCATGTCGGGCGCAGCGGACGGGCGAAGATTAAGTTGAATCAATCAGTGCTTAGTCCCTGCTCCACAGAGAGGAATGGAAATTATGTTAGGCCTGCCTTGACAATATTAAGGGGTAGTCAAGAAGAGTGGCACCCAAGCCAACAAATTGCAAGCAGCGGGCAGCTCCAAGCCCTTTTCTGTATTTTTTATTTATTTATTTATTTATTCAATAGTTTTATTTAGCGCTGGCTAGACCCGGAGGTATCGGAGCGCTTTACATGAGGTTCCACGAAAATTACATTACAAAATTACATCAGTTCCAATTTACATCAGTTGCTAGACAAACAAATGCAAGAGCATAGAAGACGAGATGATTGAAGTGTAGAGGGGAGGGGGGTAAGGGTAAAGGGATAGGAGGGAGAGTACCGGCCCATGGAAGCAATGCTGTAAAGTTTTTGGGATCCAGGCTTGCCTCTTGGGACATTCTACCGGTGAGGAATCTGCTGTTAAATTAAGTATCTATCAGAAAAAACTTTACCGAAGGTAAGTAATATTTTCTTCAGAGTCTGATTTCAATTTTCGAGATGCAGCTATCTCTGACAGTAGTCAAGAAGTTGCTGGGCATGAATGTGTCCTGCATAAAGTTAGCTCCCAATGCTCTTCTGCAGATGCATTCGGTAAAGGAGTGCCTGGCATCCCACTGGGCTTGGGAACTTGTAATGTTGGTGTTGCCACACATTAGATATGGGCTTCTCTGGTGAACACACACACACAATATCACTATAGGACAGCATTTTGCTGATCCCCAGCTACACACACCAAGCATGACAGACCCTCTTTTTACAGAGTGAGTCACATATTTCTTATTTCACTGTTCAAGGCAAATGAAGCAATGTAGAACAACAACTTCTCATACATGTTTTGGAATTGAAGGCAGAGTTTCTGGCACAGATATACATGCTAGTAGGAAAATAAATACAAACAAAAAGCATGACAAACATTAGATTCAGAAGCAGCAGCTGATACACTTCCTACTCCTGCCTCAAGCTGCTCACCAGATGTGGCAGACACTAAATGCATCACCTTGAGGAGGACCTTCGCAACACAGGCAATAAATGACTGTATCTGCTGAGCAAATCTGCATTCAAAAGGCACGAGTGGGAGCTAAATCTCAAGAACTTCGTTTCGTAATTTCAGATGTGGCGCACACCAGGCAGATCTGTAGGTTACATTTCAAAACAAAAAATAGCCACTCTTCACGTTCAGGTTTCCATGCCCCCAATCGCATATAAATGATCTATGGATAAACTGGTCAGGGATATTTGCATACGCTTTTCTACCTCTCCTACTGATTCCTTTAGTGTTATAAATTAAGCCACACTGGAAACTGGGTATTACTCTAGTCCACATTCCCTCAATCTAGCAATTTTGGCTCCTGAATTTGGATAGCTGAACTTACCATTGGAGTGCATGGTAAATCTTAAAGAAGCACTTTGGTCCAGAATAGGGGCTTGTGTGCGAATAAATGAATATGCTTTTTTCCCTACTGTGAACAAACTATGTACCCACTTAGTGCAACCCTGTCACACATATTGTGTTACAGTTATCAGCAGTGGTTGATATCTACAAAATAGATAAATAATTTCTCTTTGTAAAACTCCTGTCATCAAAGCCTTAATGGAAGGGGTCAGAAGAGTTATGTCACCTAGGGTTTGTGGCGTGAATCTTTCTGGATTCAATATGCTGTGCACTATTCTGCCATCTAGTGGTTGGGTTCGGAATTGGAGTCTTTTCTCTTGTTTTTCTTTTTTTCGTGCGCATCGACATACCACCATTTGGTGTCCTTAGCGACGTCGACTCGCTTTCTCCGGAGCTCCCACCTTTGGTGGCCATCTTCAGATTCTTTTTTCCGCTTTGGGTCTGGATCGTCACCGAAGAGTTCCAGAGAGTGGGAGACCGAATCGACGAAAATAGAAGAAAATCGACTAAAATCACAGATTTAAGCAAGCCTGACTATGGGTCAGGTAACCGGGACAACAAACGAAACGGTTTCAACCGAGATCTCGACGTTCAACGGAAAATCGCACACAGGGGGCTCCCTGAGCGCGGGGATGGACAAAACACCTTTCAAGGTTTGCACCAATTGTCACCACAAGTACACCCAGAAGGACCAGCATCCAGTCTGCAACCTCTGCCTGCTGCTCAACCACAACAGTGAGGACTGCAACGCGTGCTCGGCGTTCCCAACCAAGAGAGGCAGAGAAGGGCGAACTACACCATGCAGAGGCAAGGGTCACCTCCCTCGCTCCGAGACTTGGGCCTCTCCAGTGGAGAGGAGGACAACATCGCCGAGGGACCGGAGGACTGCACTGTCATCCAAAAGAAAACGTCGAAGGAGGTAATAGTCGTCAACCCCCAAACACTCGAGCGACACTCATAAGAGTAAAGCAAAGTCAAGGGGAACATTGCAGTCGAAACGCTTGGCGAAAGCAACAGCACCCAAGGACAAGCAGCCCAGCGGATGCTTCAAAAAGGACTCCCAGAAGGCGAAGACCCGAAAAATCGAGGTTAAAGAAGGATGCCCTCGAAAAGGACACTTCAATGCCGAGAAAAGAAGGGTCAACGACTTTGACATCGACAACCTCGAAGCAAACCGCTCAAACTCAACACCGAACAGGCTGCCGAGATGGAGAGAAAGAAAAGGAGGCTCAAGGCCGAAATGGCGAGCATCCTGCAGCGAAAAAAGGACTTCCCCGAAAAGACGAGCCAATACACCATCCCGACGAAGACCCTGAACCGCCAAAAAACGCCTGGACCGGTCGAGGAACAGGAGGAAGAGGGCCTGTATTACTTCCAAGGTGAGGGGGATCACCAAACCTACCAGGACTCTATGTCCTTGGAGGCACAAGAGTTGAAGTGGCATGACCTCAACGCCGAATTGCCGGAAGAAGGAGTAGACTCATACCCTTCGAGGCCTTCACCACCAGACAACACAGGGGTCTTTAATATGGTCGTTAGAAAAGCTGCAGACACATATGGAATGAAATTGGAGGAGAAGCCCAAGGCATGTTTTCTCCTGGAAACTGTTACCTCAACAAACAAGGAGTCAGTTCCTGCCCATGGTCCCTAGTGTGCTGGACCAGGGCAGGGAGGCTTTCAGGGAGCCAGCTGTATGTAAATCAGTGACCCCAAGGACAGAAAAGAAGTACAAGGGACCCTGCATACATTCAGGCATCAGTGTCAGCTGATTCAATAATTACAGCAAACGCTAGGAAAAAGGCTGATATACCAACAAATGCCGGACCACCTCCAGACAAGGAGAGTAGAAGGACGGAACCTCATGGGGAGGAAAGTAGAACGGAGTGCAGCGATTCAATGGCACATTGCTAACTCAAACGCCCTGATCAACAGGCACGCATACCAGCACTGGGAGGAAGTGGGGCAACTCCTGAAACATCTACCAGAACAGTACCAGCAAAGAGCAGTCCACCTGGTAGAGGAAGGAAAAACATAGCTTTCACATGTTTAAAGTCGGCTTTGGATGCTGCGGAGATGTCTAGCAGGCAAATGATGATTGGGGTGACGGAGAGAAGACATGCATGGCTTAGGATTTCAGGCTTCAAGCCACAGGTACAGAACAACATCCTGAACACACCCTTTAATGGAGAGCAACTTTTTGGGACGCCAGACAAGTTAACTCAGCTCAAAAAGGACAAGACAGCAAGGTCCATGGGAGCACTGCAGTTCAGATGAGAAGAGGTTCACCCTCAAGAAGATAATTTACAACAAGGGGTGGTGATGGACAGAGTCTCTGAATTAAGCAGAGTACTCTCACCCAGTCAAGAGATCAGGGCTAGATACAACACCGTTTTTTAGCTCATTGCACCATCCCAGTTTCAGAACCTGGCTGTATGCAAATTAGTCTGTCCCTGGCCCAGTGCATCATGGGAACAGGGCAGACCAGATTACAAAAGCCAATTCTTACACTGGGAAGGAAACAAGCTTCCGGGGACCGGTTTCTGCCATTTCAGGCGTCTTCGGCCCGGCTTGCTTGAATCCTGATGGTGCAATGAGCAAGGGACTCACATCTGAGTATACCCTTCCACGCTTAGGGTGGACAAAATAATTTACAACAAGGGGTGGTGATGGACAGAGTCTCTGGATTAAGCAGAGTACTCTCACCCAGTCAAGAGATCAGGGCTAGATACAACACCGTTTTTTAGCTCATTGCACCATCCCAGTTTCAGAACCTGGCTGTATGCAAATTAGTCTGTCCCTGGCCCAGTGCATCATGGGAACAGGGCAGACCAGATTACAAAAGCCAATTCTTACACTGGGAAGGAAACAAGCTTCCGGGGACCGGTTTCTGCCATTTCAGGCGTCTTCGGCCCGGCTTGCTTGAATCCTGATGGTGCAATGAGCAAGGGACTCACATCTGAGTATACCCTTCCACGCTTAGGGTGGACAAAATAATTTACAACAAGGGGTGGTGATGGACAGAGTCATGGCTTAGGATTTCAGGCTTCAAGCCACAGGTACAGAACAACATCCTGAACACACCCTTTAATGGAGAGCAACTTTTTGGGACGCCAGACAAGTTAACTCAGCTCAAAAAGGACAAGACAGCAAGGTCCATGGGAGCACTGCAGTTCAGATGAGAAGAGGTTCACCCTCAAGAAGGCCAAATAGTAGGGGAGGCAACCTGCCTAGTACATCGCACCAAACCTTCCAACAAGGTTATCAAGGAAGCGGCCAGGGCCAGCAGCAGAACTGGCAGTACCAGCCTCGAGGACAGTCCTTTCGAGGGCGCTCAAATGGACGAGGACAGGCACGGAGAGAAGGGCAATAGCCCACCTCCAAGTGACTTCGCCGTAAGGCAAACGCCCACCCTAACAACACTTCTAGGGGGGCATCAAGACATAAAGAAAAAACAAAACCTGATTTTACACAATAAACAGTTCCTCAAACACATAATACCAGTAGGAGGCAGAATAAGAGACTTCCTCCAGGAGTGGAAGAAGGTCACAACAGACAAATGGATTCTAAACATCATACAATACAGCTACTGTATAGAGATAGAAAAACAGCCTCCAAACAAGAGACCAAGGAACAAGGTGCACTCAGCGAAGGAACTTTTGTTCTTGCTACTAGAAGCGCAGGAACTGCTCAGGAAGGAGGCAATAAAGGTAGTACTGCACAAGGAGAGGAACAAGGGGGTTTACTTCACCTACTTCCTCGTACCAAAAGTGGACGGAACGCTAAGACCTATTCTAGATCTAAGGTTCTTAAACAGGTTCATAAGGACACAAAGATTCAAAATGACATCTCTACAAGAGGAAATACCACAAATACAAGAAGGGGATTACATGGCAACTATAGACTCAAAGGACGCGTACTTACACATCCCATCAACAAAAAGCACAAATGCCTACTAAGTTTTTTGATCAACCAAACTCACTACCAGTTCACAATACTGGCATTCGGACTAAAATCCTCACCATGGGTGTTTACAAAATGCCTAGCAGCGGTAGCAGCGCACCTAAGAAGGCAAGGGATACACGTATACCCCTACCTCGATGACTGGCTTGTGAAGGCAAGCTCTTACAGCCAATGCAAACGACACATCCAGCAGGTCGTACAAACGCTAATCCATCTGGGTTTCTCAATCCATTGGGGAAAGTCTGCTATAGAGCCGGAACAGGTGAAGATATTCTGAGGGTCAGAGGTCGACACCATACAAGGCAAGGTGTTCCCCAGCACAAAGAGAACTTTGGCAATACTGAAGGAAACACATCATTACCGCAAGGGGAAAGTTCCGATAGTGAAGACGGTGAGGAAGCTGATGGCATTGATGGTGTCATGCATGCACCTGGTCCCAAATATTCGACTCCACATGAGACCATTCCAGGAATATATACAGCAACAATGGTCACAGGCAACAGGGAGCTGTGAAGATCTAGTGGTTGTCACACACACAGTGCGAGAATTGATAGTGGGCAACCCAATATACCCTTGAGGGTTTGGGCAAAAGATATGGTAGGGTAACAGTACCTTCAAGGTACTGTTACCCTACCACACACACAGTGCAGCAGGAAATAGTGTGGTGGAACAAGGAAAACATATCACAAGGGAAACCATTCACACAACCAACTCCGACAGTGACCATCACAACAGATGCCTCCCAGCTAGGGTCGGGCCTGCACATGAACAAACTCAATGTGAGGGGGTTATTGTCGCAGCAAGATGCGGTCAAACACATCAACTACCTGGAACTAAAAACAGTATTCCACACCTTAAAAGCCTTTCAGAAGAAGCTGTACGGAAGCAGGGTGTTGATCCAAACAGACAACACAACCACCATGTTCTACATCAACAAGCAAGGAGGAACACAATCAGTAGCACTATCAGGGCTAGCACAGAAAATATGGACATGGGCCATTCCACTAATAGACCTCCAAGCAATACATCTCCCAGGGAAAAACAATGTGGAAGCAGACTCAGCAGGCCAACGTTAGCATCCCACGAATAGGAGATCAACCAACAGGAAATAGAAAAACTCTTCCGTAAGTGGGGTACACCTCAAATAGACCTATTTGCAACACACCAAAATGCCAACACTTTGCATCCAGACAACCAGACCATCGGTCCCAAGGGAATGCGCTATGGATAAATTGGTCAAAGACATTTGCATACGCTTTTCCCCCGATACCACTGATACACAGGGTACAAAACAAATGCAGGATAAGCAACGTGACGCTAATACTAATAGCCCCTAAGTGGGCCAGACAGTCCTGGTTCTCACCAATAGTGGAAATGGCACAAGCACCAGCGCACAGATTCCCAAGACGGGACCTGTTAACAATGCAGAACGGAAGGGTGCTACACCCAGAGAGCCTCAGCCTAGCAGCATGGCTCCTGAAGACCTAGAATTTGCACACCTCAAACTACCAGCTAGTACAATGGCAGTACTCAGGGAGGCAAGGAGACATACCACAAGAAAGTGCCACATAGCAAAGTGGATAAGATTCTCCGAATGGTGTATTAGGGAGAAACTACAAAGAAAATCACAAAGGAATCCACAGTACTAAAATACTTAACGCACCTACTACAAAGTAAACTAAGCTACACATTCCTAATGGTGCACTTAGCGGGGATAGTGGCTTACACAAGAGAAGAAACAAGTAAAAGTTTCCTCACCTCCCAAGTTGTAAAAAGATTTCTAGAAGGAGCAAAGAGAATCGCACCTCCAAACAGAATGCCAGCACCAGCATGGAACCTCAACGTAGTGCTTACTGAATTGATGAAGGCACAATTTGAACCTATTCACAAGGCTACACAACGCATGCTCACGCTAAAGACAGCCTTCTTGGTAGCTATCACATCCATACGAAGAGTAAGTGAATTGCAAGCACTAACACTTCAAGAGCCCTACCTGCAAATACACAATGATAGGATTGTAATGAGAACAGACCCACACTTCATGCCAAAGGTGATGTCACGGTTCCACATCAATCAAACAATTCAAATTCCTAGTTTTTTCCAAAAACCAACCACAAGCACAGAAAGGGTGCTACACACATTAGACACCAGGAGGGCTGTAATGCACTATATCGAAAGGACAAAGGAGTGCAGAAAGACAAAGCAGTTCTTATATTTCCTTTGCCAGCAGTTTTTTAGGGACGACCAGTTACCAAAATACCATTGCACGGTGGATTGCACAAACCATACAACTCTGCCACAAACTAGCAGGACAACTGTTAAAAGGAGCAGTAGAAGCACAAAATCCAACGGCGGACTCCAGGTGCCGCACAAACCTAAATGTATTAACCCAAGCTGTAGTCAAAGTAACGGTTGAATGAGAGGTGTGCACTGGCTACTCCTGCATCCGCCGTTGGGGGATGCAATCCTCCTGCTCGGGAAGCAAAACTGGAAACGAATGGAGCGGTGCACAACCAGAGTATAGTCACGTTCAATGATGAAGCAAAATCAGTTCCTTCGTTGGTATCATCCTTTATTTCAATATATCCAAAAGAACAAAAACAGAACATCAGCCTGCGCGTTTTGTTCAGGGAATGAACTTCGTCAGGGCAAGGTGTATGTTGAAATCTAATATTCGTGGTCGAAATAGGGTCCGATGTCATCCCAGATCATAAACGGTCACAGTAATGTGGTATGGGCCTCCATGATAAGGGCCAATGTAAATAAGCCTGGAGCGTTTCCTGTTAAAAGGAGCAGCTCATGCTTACTCAACAAGGAAGAAAGGCGCAACAATTGTGTTTCTAGCGTACACACCTAGTCAAGACATTTGCCAAGCTGCAACATGGTCTTCAGTGCACACGTTCACTAAGCACTACTGCGTAGATATTCAAATGAACAAGGAAACGCAAGTGGGACAGAAGGTCTTACAACACAGATTCAGTAACTAGAGCTCATCTTCCACTGAGCCACCACAATAAGGACAAACCACTACAAAGTCTATGCACAGCATAGTGAATCCAGAAAGATTTCCGCTACAAAACGTACAGCTTCTTACATGTCTGTGTAGTTCTGCAGGTTGAAAACTTTCTGGATTCACTAGCGATCCCCCCTCCTCCGCCAGAAAGATGAGACAGGAGGAAAGGGATTAAAACTGGAGAAATACCTTAAAAGATAAAAGGAAGAAAAAAATAACACAAGACAAGAATAAAGAATTCAAAGATAGCGACAAAAGGTGGGCGCTTCCGGAGGAAGCGTGCCGATGTCACGAAGGACACCAAATGGTGGTATGTCAACGGCCACCTGGGCCATGAAGAAAAAAAAGAGAAAAGAGACTACAGTTCTGGACCCAACCACTAGATGGCGGAATAATGCACAGCACAGTGAATCCAGAGAGTCTTCAAGCTGCAAAACTACACCGACAGGTAAACTAAACTTTATCCCCTGTGACCACTTGGAATCTTAACGTTGTGCTTACAAGGCTTACAGGTCCTCCTTTTAAGTTGATACATTCATGCTCACGCCAAGCATTAACAAGGAACCTTTATAGCAGCCACTTCCTTATGCGATTAACTTAAAATGCTGTAAGAAGAACCATTAATACAGTTACGCAAAAAAAAATTGTTCTCATCTACAATTCTTCCATAGGTGGTATCACCTTTTCACTAAACTGCCTATATTGTTTTAAAATCCTACAAGTAGGACAGTAAACGCATTGCATCTATTAGATAATAACGTAGCTATCAAGTAGTGCATAGGTAGGACTGGACCTTTATGAGAAACTTTGTTTGTCTTGGTTGCAACCAAACACCTTTGAAAGCCTGGTTCCAAAAACAGCTAGCAGGAAGGATTGTTTACTGCTTTCAGCGCATTCATGTTTGTTATGCCCAAGCAAACAGGTAAGCCATTGATATTCCAAAGCCACATCTCACACTTCCAGAAAAATGGACACCATGGCTTTCCTTGGAAGCATCCCTCTTATGGATATTTACAAGACAGCTATATGGTAATCTGCTCACACATTCACAAAACATTATTGTGTTTACATACATTGTAGAAAAAAAGCATAACTGGGTCAAACAGTTTTAAAATTACAGTCTTTAAATTACTGCAAAGCATGCAATCTACAACAATACATGCTGTAAGAAGAGCACACCACTTACCTGTAACCAGATTGTTGTGTTGTGAAGTCAAGTGCAACTTGCCTCTCTGGTGGATAGAACTATTAGACTGGTTAGTTTGACTTTACTAAGCTTTTCATCTTTATTTTTATTCACATTTCACTGTGATAGGTGTGTCTGCTTGTGAATTTAATCTCAGCTGGAGTCTACATGCTGATGCATTGTGGGGTTTGGATACATGGTTACAGATCATTCTCAGATCGAAACTTGATTCTTGAAGTAACCAACATGTGATATTCCGACATAGCACTAGATGGCAGGACAGCACAAATCATATCATCTTTAAAGAGACAACCAGTTGAATACTGTGAAGTAATATTCTTTTATTACTGGGAAAATACTTCAAGGGCAGTGGTTCTGTTTCAAAATTGGTGAAAATGCATAGTACCAATATTTAATTTATAGGACAACAAATAATTCAGGAACAAATACCTTTGTTACTCAATGCTCAGTATAGCTGCCGTCATCTCCGCCTCAAATGAATGAGAAGTCAATTATCTAGGGTTCTCGCCTTTATAGTCTACAAATTCAGTATAACGCTGATTCCTTACTAGTTGGGGCAACAGATTACCACCATTTCTGAACCAACAAGCACAGCGTACTTTTATCTTTTTTTTAACCAGGAATTTTCTTTTTATTCCAGATTCTTGAAGAGGAATTTGCTAGGAAACTTCAGGAACAGGAAGTGTTCTTCCAAATGAGTGGCGAATCGGAATGCCTTAACCCTTCAACACAAAGCAGAATATCTAAATTTTACCCAATTCCCAGCCTTCACTCCACTGGATCATAACTTTTAAAATGTGTAGTTTTATATTCTATTTTTGCCATTCTCTGATTCCGCATTTTCTCTTGATTTACTTAACCTGTATGAGAGTAACGTGAAGCTCTACATTCAGTTGAGTAAAGTGCAGGCATCATTCTTTAGTTTTCTTGTGCATTTGGGAAAGTATATAGCAACTTTGTTTGACTGATAATACATTTTACCTCTAACAATGTTAACATCCTAATGTTTTTCTCCTTATCCATTTGATGTCTAGGAAAAAAAGAAATTAAGTTTAAAAAAATGTTACGTTGTTTTGAAGGTCCTATTTTGGATAGGATTATTATATTCCTATTGAGCCTGAGTTTGAAATATCAAAATATGTCAGTATTTTGTAATCTTGAGAATATTTCCATCTTCTGTGTTCAGGTTTCACTTTATTTGTGTTGAGTAAGATTTGTGTACAAAAGTGGAAAATGCTCAATGATAGTTCAGGGGAATCGATTTGGTCTGAAAATATATTGACACTGTTGATTATTCTGCAAACACTGTGCTAAACGTATCTTATCATTGGTTCAAGACTATAACCAATGTGTTGCCAACCTTTTTAAATATTTCAGAGTGAAGTGAGCAGCTGAAAGAAGTTCAGTGCTCCAGGATTTTTCTTTCTATTTTAATTTTTTGATCAAATCAAGCTCTGGAAGCTGTGATCTGTTTTGGTTCATAGTTTTTTAAGCTGTTTCTTTGGTTTGCCATTACTGTAAATTCATTTGAAACACTGCTGCTACGCCACTTGTAAAAAAAAACGAAACCCTAATTTTGCACTAAAATAGGTAGAGGTAAAAAGCAGTTCTTAGCCTAGGTCTTTCATATTTAGTATTACAAACAGTTTTAAAAACTGTTGAACATGCTCTTCAGAGTCAATTATGCACATGCATATATTTCCTCAATACTTTTTATTTGTCCATTTAGGTCTTACAGTTATTGAACTACATGTAATGAATGTGTACAGTACTGTAGAATTCACAAAATACTTGTTTTGGGAGATGTTTCAAAAGATTGGTGTAGTTTATCAGTTGTTAGTTAAGCAAGTCTCATTGTAGTTTCAACTTGTTTAAAAACCTAATTATGTTTTTACAACCTAAAACTCCCCAGAATGACAACTCTTTAGGTGTTTGTTTCTCAGAAATACTGTTTAATTTATTTTTTTACACACAAGCATATTACTAGATATTAGAAAAACATGTGTTTTGTTTCATTCCTAAAATTACTGATAGTTATAATTAGATAATTACTTTGCTTGCAGTGAATTGTGATCAGATTTTATGAACACATTTCAACTGATAAGTGTCACATTTTATTGATTTTGTTTATTTAACCCGTATAAAATAAGATGATTATGAACCCTCCATAACCAAAAATATGTAGAACATATTGTTTAACTTTCACTAGATACAAGTATGTCTACACAGCCCTGGTGGATTGAAGGATATGAACGGTTAAAACTGAAATATTAATTTTGTGAATATGGTGTAAATTCTTCACTGTTAAAAGTATAGTTTATTTTAATTTGTTCCTGTTTCAAGGATTAGAATGTATCATAGTCATATCGACAGTATTCCTATTTGTACTCTAATATGCTCATTGTTCTCAGAAAGGTTTGCTCCCTCGTTCAGGGCTATAGATTTAATTTAAATACTCAATTGCATAAGCTCTTTTTATTCCTGGTTTTATTTTATCCGCCTTGACCCATTTTAGACCCATTGTTTAAAGGTTTTAATCTGATTAAATTGTATACCTTATTAAAATGAACGTATTAAGCAAAAACCAACACGAGGACTCTAATCCTGTTTAGATAGAATGGTTACTTTCCATTATTGCAGAGATCCTTAGGTCACAAATAAAGTTCATGGGAATACATACTTTTGGTTTGCAATTCCAGTTTTATTTATATTTACCTCTTTTAAAAAGTAGCCTTAATTCCAAGTGGTTTAGCAGACATTAATTGTGTACTGTAAATTGACTTAACAATCAACCAGAATATTTTCCATTTAACACATATTGTAAAATCCTGTGATAAGGAATCTCAAAGGCCTTTATCTTTTTTACTTGCATCTATCGGAACATACACTTTATTAAAATACATTCATTGTGTTTTATATTTTAAGCTATGAGAAATTCTTGAAATTAGATACAAATATTTTAAATAGTGTATTCTTCTGTCAAATAACAAGTCTTCAAATAAAATATATTTGAACTTCAATAGATCATATTGCTCATTTCTTGACCAATGTTTTGTCATCTTTTGACTTCATACATCCATAGTTGTTTTGCTTACCTTGAAAACATTCTTATCTTTGATACCAAGATTTTTAGAAACGTTTCCTAACTACCCTTTTTAAGATTGGAGTGACATCATTTATGAAATGTAAAAACATCCAGATTCAGGGGAATTCATAAATGTATTGTTGGAAATCGTGCATCATAAAGCAGTCTGTAAATGTTTGGCTATGTTTGTTTTTTTTACTCTTGAATGCCATTCTAATATTATATTTCAAAGTATTTACGATTTTTTAAAGAATACATTGGAAAAATGAAGATTTCATATCTTGTGACCTTTCCAGTTAACACTACAAATGTGTTATGCAATTATTAGCCATGGTGACGCATTTTGTATGAAGATGAGTACACAAAAGACCATCAAAAATCCAACATTGGTAGAATGTAAAGATTCACATATGAACAGTTTACTCAGTTTGCAAAGACAGAGGCGATCTGTTGTTGGCCCTTATCACAGTGAAGTTTATGTACAAGCACAAACTTTGTTTATATAATTAAATATTGATATCAAGGCTTTCTCTGCCGAACTTGAATGATTATTGTAAATAAAGTATACAGACTGATGCATTGAATTTGTATTTTTGTATCTTTCCTTGTGGCGAGGAAGGATGTTTGTGTAGCTTTCTTTGTTTAGATACTATTGATGCTATCCGGTAAAAATTGATCATTGATCATTTAAATCTTTATTTCGGCACATTATGGCCATAAAAGATACAAAAAACCAACAGTACATATCACATTCATAATAGAGGAATGAAAGATTTACATGGTGTCGGATGGGGTTTGCAGGAAATACAATAAAATCCATAATATAATTAAGAAGGCATATATAAAACATTTAAAAACAATTTATACAGTTCCAGTAGTTTGGTTTCACAGGAGCAATTCATTAATATACAACCAAATAATAATCACAACAACCTTATCCGATACAAAATATTTGCACACAGACCTAGCCATTTATAAATCCAGACCCAATTTCTTACGAGCATAGCTTGCTGATAATAAAAATCTACTGACACAGAAGACAACCACTTGTCTGGTGTCAGTTTTGATAATCCTATATGCTTCGTTATAAGAGCGTACACCTATGACATTGCACAGTGGCTTAATCCACTTTTTCCTTGCTAATAGGTATGCTGCACAAAAAAAGAGGATATGATTATCGTCTTCTTTAGAACTGGACTGACAACACATGCACTTCTCACTTTTTGGAGGCCCTACTGTCTTTTACCACCTTGCTAGGGTTACATTAGTTTTAAGTATTCCATACCTAAATTTCAAATATAGGCTTTTTGCAAAGGGTGGTCGGACCTCATCTAGAAAGTCCTCAAAGTATGGAAGGTCCTTGTGTGCCAAAAAACTACTTCTAATAGATCCACCATTGTGGCTATTTGGGAGATTACATGATATATAAGCCCAACATTTAGTTTTTACAAGTTTCTTACAGCTTTGCGTCTGACATAAGGGTTCTTCCCAAAAGTGAGACAGCCCAATTCTACAGAGCCATGTTCGGACATGTTTCAGCCATGCATTAGAATTATACAAATCCAGACTCATTAGTTCTAAGAGGCCATCTCTATAGTCTCCAAGTTCTGGTGTACACCAGAGTCTCACCCAATAAGAAAGTGGGCGTAGGATTGCAAAGTGGCCTGTACGCTTCATGCTTAGATCTAACAATAGCGGTAATAGTGGGGTACGTTTAGGTAGTCTTAGAATACTTCTATAGAAGTTGTTTTCACTTTTTGTAAAAAGGTTCCCAGCTGTTGGGCCCCAGATTTCTGCGCCATATAGAGCTGCAGACTGGGCCTTGAATTTAAACACTTCTAATGCTGGTGATACTGATTTATTAAGACTCGCCCCATGTTTCTTTAAAATAGGTAAGGTGTTCTGGGTCAAGATAGTTTGGCTTTTTTCAACTTGGGTTTTCCATGAGTTTTTTGTCTAAAGAAACACCCAAGTAGGTAAACATTTGACACAAGTTCCAGTTTTTGGTTGTTTAAAAAAAATTTCCCCTTAAAGGATTGTGAGGATTTAAGGCCATACATTTAGTTTTTTTCGTGTTTATCTCTAGGCCTTTCTTGTTACAATAACATTGGAATGAACATAAAAGGGTTTGTAGACCTTTGGGCGTCTGTGAAATCAGGATTGTATCGTCCGCAAATAAGAGTGCGGGACCCTTACTCCATTCAACTTAGGTGAATCGTTGTTAAACTCCTCTAGGTGGGCTGGAATATCATTAACAAACAGTGAAAAAAGTGTGGGAGCCAGCACGCACCCTTGGCGGACTCCCCGCTTTATTGGAACAGGTTTTGTCAGTTCCCCATTTTGTCCCCAACGCACTCTTGCATAATTATTGTCATGGAGTCTTATGATCTGTTGAAGTAAGCAGACCGGCAACCCCAGCATAAACAAACAATCCCATAAACGATCACGCAAATCTAAATCAAAAGCTGCCCTTAGGTCAACAAATGCTACATAAATGTGCCCTTTCCGTAAAAAAACATACTTCCAACAAAGACAACAAAATCTAAAAACTTGGTCAATCATACTTATATTACTCCTGAAACCAGCTTGGAACTTTGTAAGTATGGCATTCTCATCTATCCAAGAATCCATACGTGTTAAAATGAGCCTGGCAAAAATCTTTTGTAAAATGTCCATTAAACTAATGGGACGATAGTTGGACGGATCATTACTATCGCCCTTTTTAAAAATTAAAATAATCTCCGCACCCCTCCAACTATCAGGTAAATCTACACCAGTAACTAAAATATTAAAAAGCCGGTTAATATAAGGTGCCCAGACATTGATCTCATGTTTATATAGGTCGCCTGGGATTTTGTCAAGGCCTGGTGCTTTGCCATTTTTGACTGAATTAATGGCTAACTCAGTTTCCTCTAAAGTGAACACTAAAGTACAGATACATGCTGTATACCAGGGATGCTCCTTTACCTTTGCCTCCATATGTTCAGGGACTTCGTATAGGTGGGTAAAATGGTTGACCCAGGTCTGTTCATCAATGAACACATCATGGGCCAATCTACCTACATGGTTTCCATTTGCTACTAGTCTCCAAAATCCCACATTATACTTAGACTTTGCTGCCAGTAGCATATTCTCCCAACATTCCTCGTCCCATGTTAGTTCTAGGTATAACCTGGATCCTCTTATATTCCTTTCTTGACGCCCTGATCACTTCTGGTACTTTACTTTTAATTGCCTCTATGAGTAAAGCCTTGCTTGAACGGCAATCTTTATTGTACCACGGTTGACTGCCTACAAAACTAGTTTTCTTTTGACAGTTTTTTTACGCATTGTGGACACATAGGGTATTAATGATATAAAAAACCCATTGTGAAGATCAATAAAATCATTATCCCGTACCGGTTGACTTAAATAACTAGCAAATGTGTCAGCAAAGCGCAGGTAAAATACATGCTAACACTTCTCCATTGTCTAGTAATTGTGCCCATTTAAGTGAACGTCTGTTGTTACTTACTAGTGGCGCATCATTGTTATTGTTAACCAAAGGACAGTACTCCTTCTCCAAACCATCACTAGGAAGTAAACGGTGGTCTATTGACAATTGAAGTGGACGATGGTCACTTTCAAACTGAGGCATGATCTCAAGATCTATCAGGTAAGGCCAAACATCAAAAGATGCTAAAATATAGTCGATTCGACTTTGGGAATTGTTTTTGACAAAGGTTGCAGCCTTAGGGGAATCAGATGGGAGACGGCCGTTACTGGCCCTCAACCCACACACAGTTATCAGCCTCATTATTTGAACTGCTAAGGCAGTACAAGGCACTGCCTCAGTGTTAGATAGGGATGGAATATTATTGGCCCTATCCTCATCTCCAAAAACATCACCAAACCCTGAAATTGGCTCAAAATTACAGTTCAAATCCCCGCCTATTATCATACTCGGTATTTCTTCCAAGCTGTTTATAAGATTATCTAATTTTT
The DNA here is from genome assembly GCF_964261635.1 of Lissotriton helveticus. Lineage (NCBI taxonomy): Eukaryota > Metazoa > Chordata > Amphibia > Caudata > Salamandridae > Lissotriton > Lissotriton helveticus. The sequence goes on from NC_136065.1 coordinate 1,097,209,829, forward strand.
CCAAGATCGGAGACTCCTTCGATTACATTAAATAAAAGGAGACACCTCCCATCTTTCGTACTAACTTTTAACCCGAGTATATCAGCTGAATCAATAATTAATGGCGTAATGCTAATCTCCAAGGATACTTTTACCCATACTGTAAGCCCCCCAGACGGCCTGCCTCTAACTGATGGTACTGCTTATATATTGAAGGTCCTATATCCGACTCTGTGCGGTGTTTCTAAAGCCCATGTTTCCTGTAGGAAACAAATATCCCTAGAGTCTATGAAACTGCTCCACTCGGGATCGCAAAACTTTTTCAACAGACCCGCAATATTCCTTGATATTAATATTAAGTTTAGTGGAATATAACCCAGTCTTTCTACATATGGTCCTTCCGGAGATGCCCCTTGCGTGCCTACCATTAGGGTAGTAGTTGGCCCTGTTGGTTCTCCTACACCCCCCAATAACGGAGGCCGTTCAGATCTAACTTGGGTATCCAGCCTTCCTAGACTTAGCCCATCCAGAGTCAGCTCTTGGATACCTTCCTTCAAGGCAGAAGTTGAACCAATTGTTTCTCCTGTAACACCCAATAAAAGAGCCGGATCCAAACTCGCCTCAACACCAGTACCTGGTACCTCCTTAATCAGTACATGAGTGGCTATTTCGGGTTGATGGTCGGTATGCTCATTTCCCTCACTTCTTACCCTGGTTTCCTCTATACCAAAAGCCGAAGGCGTTGATGCAGTTAGTCAATCGACCATCTCCAAAGATGGTAGGTCCCAGAATCTGTTGGAGATATGGAGAGGCAACGGAGAATCCGCCCTTATACCTACACCCTAATAGATGATCGATAGAAGAAGCCTAGAGGGAGGGCATGAATATTAGTATGAGCCTTCTGGGTTCATCACGTACTCTCAAGAGGTGACGTACAGTATTTTGACGTTTAAAATTAAAAACTATGCAGTCCCCCTCTATGTCTTTCCTTTGCTCTCCAATCCAACCTACCCTACGGACCATAATGATCTCATTCATTTTTAGAGGACTAAAACCTTTAAACTTTTGCAACCAGTCCACAGCCTTGTTCCTAAGTGTATTCCAGGTTTCAGTTTGATCACTCCTAAGCGCAGGTACTCCTGTCAAAACTATAACATATGGACACGCTGCTGGGGGTAGTCTCAGATTATCACTATTGGGGGTGATGTTGGGTTCACTTAACTTTGAGCTGCATATTGGCAATTTGCTGTTACTAGGATGCGCCAGATTCCCTGGTGCTTTGTCCAACCTTCTACCACCTAAACCCATTCTATTAGACCCCATGTCAATCGCAGATAACGATTGAAAACTTGCACTTGGGGCTATCGTTTCAATAGGAAGAACTGCCACTGGGTGAGGTATAACATTCAACCTGGTGGACACTTCTTTAATTCTCGCTTCGCTCGCAGTTTTTTTCCACATGGGCTTTAGTACATTCCTCAAAGATATCTTTTCCCTTTTTAATCATAACCTCCATTTCCAATAACCCCTGGTTTAGCACTTTGATTTTATCGTCCAAGTCCTTTGTTCTAGAAACCATAAGGTCATTTATTTGCTCCTGTATGGAGTGCAGGGTAGATTTAAAAATATCAGCGACTACAGATTCCAATGACTCTACCATACTATCAGCTTCAATATTAGGAGATAAATAGGCCACTTCGGTTTGAGTACCGAACCATCTATTTTTAGGGCTTGAGTTATCTGTTTGATCCGCCTGACTAGTTACTGGATTCTGTTTTGCCTCCACTGCTCCCTTGATATTATATGGCCTTTTCCTTTGCAACAGGGGTTTAACTTTGTTTTTTTCCTGTAACCTCATGCGTGCCCCCCTCTGCCTAGTCACCATCGGCGTGATAAGGATACCTCAGAATCTAGCTGGGTTCTATCAGTAATCAGGGTGGGAACTACCGTTATCCTCTCAGGTGTAAGCACAGAGGGCAACAATAGTTTGCATGGCAGTTGGGGTGTGTTTGTAGAAACAGGAGAAATACGAGCTTGGTATATGGCTAAAGATGCAGGATCCAGGGACAACCTTTTCTCTACTAGAGCAATCTCAGGACTAATCGATTCTGCACGAAGAAAGAAACCGTCCAAAGTTCCGGTCAAGCATTTCTGATTACTCATCTTGATGACCAGGAATCGGACGGTCCCTCGTTTTTGTCTAACTATCTGGCTATACTAGTGAGAAGAACAAGTTAACTCTATAAGCACTTTACAGAAACCTTTCCAGCAAAAAATATATGTGCAGAAAACAACAATGTCAAAATACCAACCTCAGGGTACTCCAATATTTACAGGGTTAGTATACAAAAAGGGCACAATTCCCTGATTAACCACAAAGCTAACCACAAATCTCGTACAAAATATCACAACAGGAAGAACAATCCAAATCCTTGGAGTCTATCGCTCTTTAAAGAGTGTTCACATTTAGTATTAGTATATTCTAACGAGGACAGGAGCATAGCATAGGCAGTATTCCAGGCTTTATTCCATAAAGTCACAAGTACCTAAATTGCAGACCAATGGAGATGGCCCGGCCCGGCCCGGCTGCGCGTCCCGCGACGCGGGAACTCTGTCCTCCTTTTGAAGCGCCGCCTGGGCAGGGTCAGCCGCGGGGAGCACTGGGGATTGGGGTCCCCCCCCCCCCTCGGCGGCCGCGCACGGATGTCAGAGTGCAGCGGTGGCGGGGGAGACCGGCAGTAAACTGCTAGATGTTTGCTCGCGCCCCTCGTGACCTTGCAGCAACCACGGGGACACTCACGGAGTGGTAGCGGCAGCTAAAGGGTCCCAGGTAATACAAGCAGAGTCCGTTGGTCATACAAGCAGAGTCCGTTGGTCCGAATAACAAGGAGCACCCGGTAAAAATGTATCCGTGTTAGTTGAGATTACTAAAACTGCATGTAAGGGACAATGCTGATTATAATGAACACCTAACAGTTTCAACCGTAGTCAACCTGCTTTTAGGTTTGGCTTGAAAGGGTAGTTGTCTGGAAGATCTTTTTTTTACTGTTTATTTAATACACAAAGTGGTCTTTGATTTCTCCCAAAAAGGACTGTTTCCCTCATGCTGTTGGTTATTTCATATATTGTATGGCCTCCTTATAGAGTGCTTGCATTGCAGTGTATGAGGTAATATTTTACATTTCCAAAGTACACAATCATCACATAATATTTTTCATAGATGACTTGTAAATAGAAAGAAGTCTTTAATATTTTGTGTTTTTCACCGTGTCTGGCTTTTTAAAATATTTTAGCCAGGTTTCAAAATGCAAGACAGACTTATTGGCTTTGCTAGTGCTTTCTTATATTGGCATTGTTGCAGAGTATATCTGTTAGTCTTACATTGATATACGCAAACATTGGTGGATCTAATTCTCTTGTATCTTTTTAACTTATGGATTGCTGATGTTATGGCATTAGTTTGCCAAATAAGTCAAAACACTGCGCATTTAAGTGAATGTTAATTTAAAAACAAAATTGGTTTATATAAGCGAAACAAAAGTAAATGCTCATAGACAGAGTAGACAAGAGAGGTTGCAGTTAGCGGGCAAAGACACTAACTGATTTTCTACCTTCCTCATTGTACACAAGGCCCTAAATGTGATGCCAGTTTGTGCTGAACACAACTGGTCTTAAGTAACTGGACAGAGCAGTGCACATTCAGCAACATCTAGCAATGGCCGCTAGTGCTGCTGCAAAGTACATGTAGTCATGAGTGAATGACTTCAGTGAGCTAGTACTTAATGTGAGGCTGCTGTCTTGCACAATCCGAACCACTACAACAATGCATAATTTTTTTTTAACATAAATTTTTATTGAGATCATTACAGAGTCAGAATCCAGGTACATTCAACATGATCAAGCAATATCAAGGTATATTTACAACACAGAAAAGTCTATGCACATTTTTATCCAGTAGTCCAGTCCGATTCATGGACATTTCTACCGTGGGGGATTCACATAGTTCACCCCTATAAATGTTCCAGTGGCCCCACTTTTTGTCCCATTTCGCAGGGCAGCCACGAAGTTTGAAAACAGTTTTTTCAGCCAACATACATCTGTCCAGCTCTGCCATCCAGCCCACCACCAGAGGTCTGTCTGCAGCACCCCACTTCATTGCAATTGATCGCTTAGCAATTAGGAAACTTAAAGCAGCCCACTGTGTCTCAAGATCATTCAGGTCCGTAGCTCCCCAGATGTTGAGAACAATTACTTTTGGCAGCAGAGGAACGGGTTTTCCCAGTGAGTCTCTCATTTTTCGGACAACCACCTCCCAAAATCGCTGTACTTCTCGACATTCCCATAGTACATGGTAGAAGGTACCGGTGTGTCCGCAATCCCTTATGCACCCATCATCTTCCCTCCTCCCGATCCTGGCTAACAGAGTAGCAGGCATGTAGGTCCTGTGTAAGATCTTCAATTGGATCAGTCTGAGTCGGTGACTAATCGCCACCTCCCTGGGGGACATCAGGGCCGCTCGCCACTCGTCCTCCTCCAAGTCACCTAGGTCCGTCTGCCATTTGTCTCGTAGGGGCTGAAATGTATTTGGGAGGTTATTACAAAGCTTACGGTACGTGGAGGAAATGGCTTTTGTCGGGAGGGGTTCTGAAAGCAATCTATCCTCCAGGGAGGAGAAATCAGGGATAGCGGAGCGTAGGGCATGTTTGATCTGGAGGTAGCGGAAGGCCTCAGTCTGTGTGAGTGCGTATTTGGTCTGTAAGTCTGCAAAAGTCAACAGTTTGCCCCTGTGTATCAGATCTCCTATTGTTGAAATACCTATTGTGTCCCACTTGTCGAAGCCCGGGTGAAATCAGAGGTAGCCCAGTTGTTGTGATGCCCACAGCGGGGTGGCCCTAGTAAGTCTGTTCGACCATCCTAAGCGTGTATTGGCTTGATGCCATATTGCAATCGTGTGTGCCATGGGGCCAATGTACCTAGTTTTTTTGGGCCTACTGTATAGGGCCCCAAAATACCCCTGCCGTCCTGTTTGGTGTTTGTCCAGATGGAAGGCTGGATCATCTGGTGAGCCGTGTATCCAGTGGTTGGTAGCCACCCATTGTGACGACCAGTAGTAATAAAGGCGCATGTTGGGCAATGCGATGCCTCCGTCGTACCAACTCATTGTCAGCTTTTGTAGAGCTATACGAGCCGCTTTTCCATCCCACAGAAGAAGGCGGAGATCGCTCTCCACCGACCTAAAGTAGGAGTCAGGGATCGGGAAGGGGCAGTTTTGGAGGGCATATAGAAACGTGGGAGTGCCAACATTTTGAACAGAGCCGCTCTGCCTGCGAGGGAGAGTGGTAGGGATCGCCAGTGTGCCACGTCGCTGTGTAATCTACGCAAAGGGGCGAGTAGATTCCGATCGCGAAACAACGTAGGATCTGGAGTGACGAATATACCCAAGTATTTGAATCCCTCTTGGGCCACCGGTATGGAGAACCCTCGGGGTAGTGAGGGGGGGGCCATGTAGCATATACAGGGCCGACTTATTCCAGTTGATCGAGTAGCCTGAGTATTTCCCGAAGTTAGTCAAGACATGGAACAAACTATTAATAGAAGATTTAGGGGAAGCTACATAAATTAAGATGTCATCTGCGTAGAGGGAGATTTTATCAGTCACTTCATCGTTCCAGCGGAGGCCAATAATGGAGGCGTCGGTGGGGATCCAGTGGGCAAGAGGTTCTAGGGTGAGGGCAAACAATAATGGCGACAGCGGGCATCCCTGACGGGTCCCTCTGTGGAGAATAAATCTTCTGGAGGTATGGTTGTTGACCCGTACTTGGCCCAGGAGGTCAGTATATAAGAGTCACACCCATTGGACAAATTTGGGGCCGAAGCCAAATCTGAGCAGGACCTCAAATAGATAGGGCCACTCGATTGAGTCGAACGCCATTGTGGCGTCGAGGGACAAAATGGCGGCATCTTCCTGGATATAGGGTTGTCTGCTCAGGACATTGTTGACTCGACGCAAATTCAGAGCTGTGTTTCTCCCAGGAAGAAAACCCGATTGGTCGGCATGAATTAGAGAAGGGAGTACGACAAGAAGACGGTTGACCAGGAGTTTCGCCAGAACCTTGGCCTCTGAACTAATCAAGGAAATCGGCCTATAGGAGCTACATTCATTAGGTGGCTTGTTTGGTTTAAGAATGACGACCACGGATGCCAGCCTCTGGTCAAGTGGAAGGGAGCCGATGGCACGTCCTTCCTCAAACATATTTTTGAGGTGGGGGACAACTCCAGGGGACATAGTTTTCAAAAATTCAATCGGAACCCCGTTTGGACCCATGGCTTTACCTGTTTTGATGGAAAAAATCGCCGTCGTGAGCTCATCTGCTGTGATGTCAGCGTCGAGCGCATCTCGGTCTGTCTCCGAAAGCGTCGGTAGCCGCATCTCCGCGAGGAGTTGCCTAGATTCCTCTGAGGTATGAAACGCCCCGGCCGTGTAGATATGTGCCAGGTGGTCCGCGAAGGCCTCCGCCACCTCCTGTGGGCCAGAGGTCACCGAGCCATCCGGACATGTGATAGAGGAGACCCATCTCGTCCTTTGGTCGCTATGTTCCAGCAAGGCCAGCATTTTCCCGGCTCGATCGCCGTGTTCATATATTCGATGGCGTGTGTTACGTAGTCGAGCCTGCGCCTTTTCCTGCGCCAGAGCCCTATAGTTAAGCTGCCCCACGCGGAGTCGGCGCGCCAACTCCTTTGAGGGGGATGTGTTGTGGGCCAACTCCATCTGGAGGAGGTCCGATTCGGCCTGTACGATCTGCTCATTGTGCTGTCGGATGTAACCCAGCTTGAGCGACAATGACCTGCCCTTAATAACCGCCAGATACGCTTCCCATAAAGTTATTGCCGATTGGACCGAGCCTACGTTTTCAGTAAAGTAGAAATCGGTATGTTCAATCAAGTCTTCTTTGATATCTGGAATTTGCAGGATCCAAGGATTAATGACTATAGGACCTCGGATGGATTGGTGATAATACGTCAGTTCGACGCAGATGGGAGAGTGATCGGAGATACCACTGGGAAGGCCCCTGGGATGGTTACAACAATGCATAATTAATAAGAACGATATATTGCCAAAACTGTTTTGTGTGTTGTTTTCTTTTCATATACTCATGACACCTTTATACAAAAACAAAGTAGTACCTGGTGTTAAGATAAAGACCATTTATGGAATAAATACTGTAGTGTAATACTAGTGCTGTGCCATTGTGTGGTGCTCATTTTTGGGTGACTTGTACTCTCATATGCTACCAGGTAGCTTTCTCTCTGCTTTTGGTGTCTAATGCTATCAGTTGCAGCCAAGTGTCCTTTGTTTTTTACTTTAGGTTTGGGTGCCTTCTAATGCATTATGCTTCTAGATGCTAAATTCCACACCTTTGGCTTTTCAAAGGCTTTTACTAATGTATATTTTGTGTAATAGATCGCTTTTCTTACCACATCACTTTTTGTACCATGTGGTAGGCTATTCTACTTGCCATCCTTGGTTTCTTTCCAGCCCATATCTATATCTTTTATTCCCTACTTATTTTAAAACAGATGTTAATGTCATTGCAAAATCCGGAAGTGGGTGCCTTCTTTCCTCACACTCGATATATGGAATGAATAATTGAAGTTCATTTTGATAATGTTCAGGGTGCATTGTTTGACAAATCCTGATTTCCTCAAGTTTGTGATTATGTCCATGTGCCTGTCTGTGCCTGATGGGAGTTTGGCAAGATGGTGCATAAATGGCGGTTCCTGATGTCCCTCCACCTGGTAGCTCTGCAAGGACAGGATACTCTCTGACATCCCCAAGGAAGAATGAAAGGCCTAAAACCCTCCTGAGACTGCTAGAAAGGCAACAGTTTCTCCGGCAGTGCATTAGAGCACCCACCCAATGCTGCTACAGGAACATTAACAGAACGGTCGGGCAAGAGAAGAATGAAGATGGTCGCTCTGGCCTGAGAGGAGGGCAGGAATGTACCTGAGGCTAGAGCGGAGGACTTGAAGACTCCCCCTCCGCCATCCCCCCTCCCCCCAACCTGACTCATCTTAAATCAGTAAATTGAGGTACGCCAGGTTTGAGAAACTGCGTCACTACAACAGTCACACCCTGGCCAGTCTGGTACAGGGAAAAACTGATGTACTCCCACTCAGCACCATTAAACACAATTTTGGTATGGGGGCATTGGTATGGCTCCGGATGAGGGCCAGAAAGAACCAGGAGAGTGCTTTGGGGAGGGTATAGGGAGGTGGTGGCCAACAAGTTAAACATCCCAGTCAGGGCAGCTCAAACGACACCCAGGAGAAGAGCAGCCAAATGCATGAGGGCCCATATGTAAACTCCCCATTCTACTCACCAGCAGCAAGTGAAAGGGTGCCCAGACACAGTGAGAGGAACTGGAGACCAGTAGGTAGAATCAGTGAGGGGACTAAAGATTAGGAAGGGCTGCCCCTGGTCCAGAAATACCCTTAACCACCGCTGTTTCCCTCCTAGTAGATACATCCAAAATAAGCTTAGGTGAGCAGTCGGAGGGGAAAATATACATGGGAAGAGCCAACCACCTGGAAAAGAGATTCCTAGCCCTGATGTCTGACCATGCAGACTACGAAAACAAACAGGTCGACAAGTCCAACAAATAGTGACCGCCGTGACTGTCCTAAATTGAGGTGGAAGGGAATCTTCGTCACCTCAAACATAAGCTTCTTTAAATGCCGAAAGCCAAAGTGTCATCCCCCTGACACCAACACAGACTGAAGCAAGCTAGAAGGACATCAGGGATCAAGGTAGCATAAACCGACCACTCCAGAAAACCAAAATGTGCACCCTCAAAACCCCAATCCAAGTTCTGAGAGAAAGGGAGGGGTGGCACCCCATCATGTACAGTCATGCCCTATCCATTGTAGAATCCTACAAAATAAGGGCTTATTGAAGCCATAAAGATAAATACCAGCCCTAAAGGCCAGCAAAACACAAATTCATCACCAGTAAAGCCACACAGTATCAATACAACTGATATCCCGAACAAAAAGGCCCAAGCCTCTTAATACTCCCCCCCCCCCTCCTTTAACCTCTTTGGACAGTAACACACCCACCCCCTTCGCAATCGAAAACTCAATAGTGGTTTCAGCTCGGGACACTTCTGAACCTCCTTCACTCAGTAAAACGTCATGACCCCATCAAAGTTACACAAAAAAAATAAGGACTGCAGTCTAAGACCTGCACAAAACAACAAATCAGAGATATAAGAGAAAGACTTTTCTCCATGGATAAAATCAAAGACAACAGGGAGAGAACAAGAGTACATAAAGTGCCTTATAACCTAGGAACAAAATCCAGCCATTCAGTGTAAGCTGGAATATCAGGATCTGCCTTCAGCCCACTAGTAATGAAGGGGAACACATTGAAGAATTCGCCCAAAGCTAGTTTCAAGAAGGTACTGGGCCAAGAAAAGGCAGGCCACATTGAACTTGATAGAACTCACAGAACAGAAGTCCTGTGCGGCAAGACCTAAACACCTCCAGACATCCTCATACATTTTAAATCAAAGAAAAGGTAAAGGGAGAAAGAAGACCTCTTACAGGAAGGAGCCAAAATTCGGCTCTTTCAAGACTTGTCAATAGTGACCCTCAGAAAAAAAACGGATGCCAAGACCCTAACAGATTACCTCAGAAAAGAGAAACTACTCAACTCTAGAGGTTACCAGTTCAAGCTAGTTTTCCAGTTGGAAAGCAAAATTAGATATAGCTGCTCCTCGATGAAAGTGAAGGAATTAGTTCAGTTGGTGAAGCACGCTGAAGAGAGTAGCCAACAAAGAAAAGAATAACTACTCTTCACTCGAACCACGAAGAGACCGGTGAGGAAGAGTTACAAGACAAACTAAGAAGCCTCCACTAGCCAGCCTCCGATCTGCCAACAACATTGCCAAATTGCTGATTATAAAAGTCCCTGGAATGAATAGCTACATACCACTAAATTTAAGGCTTTCTCTCAGCCCATAGCCCAATTATTAGCACACCTCTTTATCTCTGTATTCCACAAGCCAGGGAATGATCTTTCCAATTGTGACTCACCTAGGTCTTTTTCTCAACTGCATGTTTATGCCAATCTATGCAAGGGAATCCTTGTGAGAAGACTCGGCTTACACATGCAGGGGATAATAAATTGACCAAACTGGACTCATGCCGGAAAGATGTTGAGACAAAGCTAAGCGAAATAGTACAGGTCATTGGCAAAATAAAGAGAACTCACAAAACAGCCTGTTGATGCAGAAAAGACATTTTACAGAGGACACTTTAATTTTCTTTGAAAGGATTCTAATCAGACTGTCAATAGGCATTTAGAGGCTAACGTACACATACTGCATGAGTCCGAGTGAATGAGCATGCTTTAGAAACATTTTAAGTCAGAAGGCACACCAGACAGGACTGCATTCAGTGTCCACTTCTTTTCGCTCTCGATTTGAAGCCCATAGCAGACGGAATTAGATGCAACCATAACAGTCCCAAAATAGCCCTCTAGGTAGGCAATCGATTCAGGCTAACTTCTTAATTCAATAAGACGAAAACAATATTCGAAACTTTGGCAAAAAAATGATGACAAAATTAGAGGAACACTGAATTTTGGCACACGGGGGCCTCTCATGGTTAGGACAAGTAGCAGCAGTCAAAATGACTATTGAGTAGTATTCTTGGTAGGACAAACACTCCCAATATAATGATTTGTCCCCAAAATGTGCTTCTTCTGAGAAAGTGCCTCTATTTGTGTGGTCAGCCACATTTTTTGTGGATTGCTGTAGATTTTCAAATTCTGCAAACTGAGTACTGTTGTTCAATCCCCAGTGAATGTGCTATGACCCTAAAACATACATGCAGGAGGTGAGTGGTAGTGTGGCTTAGCACAGGTGTCTTATGGGTTTGGGGAAGTACATGCATTTAATCTGAAAGAGACACGTTCGTGATAGATTCCTTACCTTAGAATATCCCTAGACGTCAGACTGGAACCGGAAAATTTTGCGTAGCAATACCCCTGCGCGCCGGCAGGCATCGTCCGCGGCTCCGCGTCCGTCGTCGGCGTCGTTAGCGCCGAAATGATGTCGCCGGAGGTCTTAGATGCCGCCCTCGCGCGCTGACGTCAGTTCTTCTTTTTTCCACGCCAGCTAGCTCAGATCCGGAGAAGCTCTACCCCTTAGTCATTTTTTGACTAAACTTTTTGATCTTTTTGATCACTTTTCCCTTGAGTCTCTCGACTCCTACGGTGCCGGTAGGGATGCCCGGGTTCAAACCCTGCTCCAAGTGCAGCCGACTGATGTCGTTTACCGACCCCCATCGCCGGTGTCTTCAGTGTCTACGCCTCGACCACGACGACCGCAACAGCTCCGACTGCCGGGCCCTGACGTCTAAGGGTAGGTGGGAGCAGTCCCGCAAGCGGCTGGAGCTCCGGCAGTCGGCCCCGCGCCGTTCCAGGTCCCGGTCCCGGTCTTCAGGATCCAGGTCCTCAGGTAAGAGGCATGAGAGGTCGGAGAGTCATCATTGTTCTTCCGACCCACCCCGACGCTCGCGCGACGCGGCCGGGGGTTCGGGTGACACCACCCACGCGACTCCGACGGAGTCGCGGGCGTCGCCACCTGCCCCATACCTTCCGGTCCCTGGGCACGGTGTGACGCCAGAGAAGGTCGAGCGGTACCTCATGGTCATGAGGTCCCTCCCTCCTCCGCCGGGTCCCGTGTCTCCTCCGGGCCCAACGGTCCCGGCTGAAGGGCCTAGCGGGTCGGGTGCTTCGGCTCCGTCGGGTGCTCCGGCCCCGGCGCCGCTGGCGACTTTGGTCCCGGCGCCGCAGGCCCTCGCTGGATCCGGTTCCGGATCCAGATCGTCGCCGGTCGACCTCACCGGCGCCGGCCCTGCAGGTGTCGCCCCCGGCGCCGCCTACGGGCGCCGTACCCGATCCTGCCCTCGATTCGGTTCCGGCACAGGAGCGGCACCGCTGGGCGCCGCTCTCGACATCGTATGGAGATTTCTATTTCCACGAACCGGCCCCATCTGTTGAACCTGACTTGCAGGAGATGGGTGACGAGGGTGATTGGGAGGGGTCTGTTGACCCTCTGGCACAGGAGTGCCAGTCTCAACAGGACTGGACATATGAGCTTGGGGAGGCCAGTGGAATTGACACTTCGCCAGACACTGGATTTGTCTCCCCTCCCACCGTCGCTACGGAGGAGGGGGCTGCCTACAGTGTAGTGTTGACACGGGCGGCCAAGGCCATGGGCTTGACGCTCCCCGTCGCGGCCGTGAGGACTAACCTCCTCACTGAGGTCCTTAAACCGCAAGCATGCACCACTGAGCCTCTGCTGCCCTTTAATGAGGCCTTGTGTGACGTTCTTTTGGGCACTTGGTCCAAGCCCGCTACAGGTCAGCCTGTGGATAGGAACGTGGCCAGACTCTACCGCCCGGCCCCGGGCGACCCTTGCTTTTTGTCCACCCATCCCACCCCCGAGAGCCTGGTCATCCAGGCCTCCACTTCCCAGACCGCATTCCCGATGGCTCCGCCCAATCGGAATCCAAGAGGTACGAGCAATTCGGAAAGAAAGTGTTCTCGTCCCTGAGCTTAGGACTGCGGTCAGTCAATACCGCATGCCTCTTGGGCCGCTGCACCCACACCCTGTGGGACACGGTCGCGGACGTGCTGCCACAATGTCCGGAGGAGGCCCGGACTAAACTCGCCCAAGCCATTGCGGAGGGTCGAGATGCAGCGCGCTATTCCATCCGGTGTGGGCTGGATACCATGGACTCACTGGGCAGAGCGATGGCAACGACGGTGGCGGTTCGACGCCACGCCTGGTTGAGGTACGCCAACTTTTCGGCCGATGTTCAGGCCACACTTCTGGACATGCCGTTTGATGGCCGTCGCCTCTTTGGCGACAAGTCAGACCATGCGCTTGAGCGTTTTAAGGACTCCAGGGCTACGGCCAAGTCCTTGGGCCTCTCGGCCCCACGCCAGCAAATGGGTGCCTTTCGCTCCTTTCGTGGCCAAGGAAGGGGCGCTCCCACACGTGCTGCCAGCCACGCACCGCAGAATGCTACACAGCGCGGTGGCGGCCGTGGAAACCGCCATGGCGGCCCCTACAGCACCCGCCTCAAAACCCTCCTAGTCCGTGCTTTCAGGCCCATGTGACGCCAGTGGGGGGCAGGGTTCGCCATCACCTCTTCCACTGGTGCACTGTCACGTCGGACATGTGGGTGCTGCAAATCGCCCGAAGGGGCTACTCCCTCCCCTTCGAGACGACCCCTCCAGCCATGCCACCGCAATACCACCGCATGTCGGGGGATCACTTGCAACTTCTGCAAGAGGAAGTTACAGCCCTCTTGGCCAAGGGGGCCATCGAGCGCTTTCCTGGGCCAGAAGTAGGGTGTGGTTGTTACTCCCACTACTTTCTGGTACCCAAGAATGGCAAAGGGGGCCTACGCCCTCTCTTGGACCTACGGAACGTCAACGGCTTCCTCCGGAAGGAGAAGTTCAAGATGCTGACTTTGGCTCAGGTCTTAGCTGCCCTGGACCCAGGAGACTGGATATGGTAGCGTTGGACTTGCAGGACGCCTATTTCCACATCCCCGTCTTGCCGGCCCACAGGCGTTACCTGCGGTTCACGGTAGGCCACAAGCACTTTCAGTTTACCGTGCTCCCCTTCGGCCTTACCAGCGCCCCACGGGTGTTCACGAAAGGGATGGTGGTGGTCGCACCTCATCTGCGCAGGTTAGGGGTTTCAATCTTCCCCTACCTCGACGACTGGTTGTTGAAGGCGGGCTCGCCCCAGCCAGTCGTCAGCCACCTCCAGACTACGGCCGATCTCCTGCACCTGCTGGGCTTCTCCATCAATGTGCCGAAGTCACACCTGTGTCCCTCTCAGAAGCTCCTCTTCATCGGAGTGGGTTCGGGATATTCAGGCTCTGATTCCGATCTTTCAACCTTTATCCCGAGTCTCGGTCAGGTTGACGCTGCGGCTTCTGGGGCTGATGGCCTCCTGCATCCTTCTGGTGCATCACGCCCGGTGGCGGATGCTGGCTCTGCAGTGGGACCTGAAGTTTCAGTGGGCCCAGCATCAGGGCAACTTGTCCGACCATGTCTTGATCTCTGAGGGCACTGCAAGACAGTTGCAGTGGTGGCTCACGGACCGCGATTGGGTCGGCGGCAGATCCCTCTCCCTACCCCAACCGGAGCACGTAGTTGTGACGGACGCGTCCCGCCAGGGCTGTGGGGGCACATGGGCGAGGCGGAGATCAGAGGCCACTGGTCTCCGGTGGATTCCCAGCTCCACATCAACCTTCTGGAGCTGCGGGCGATCCGACTTGCACTGAAGGCATTCCTCCCCTCTGTCAGGGGGAGTGTAGTGCAGGTGTTCACGGACAACACCACCGCCATGTGGTACTGCAACAACAGGGCGGGGTGGGGGTCATGGACCCTATGCCAGGAGGCTCTGCGCCTCTGGCAGTGGCTGGAACATCAGGGCGTGACGCTGGTGGTTCAACACCTGGTAAGGTTCTCTGAACGTCAGGGTGGACGAACTCAGCCGTCGGTGCATGATGGATCACGAATGGCGTCTGAACTCGGACGTGGCGCAAGGTCTCTTACAGCAGTGGGGAGAGCCTTGGTTAGATCTATTCGCCACAGAAGAGAACGCGCAATGTCATCAGTTCTGCACGTTGGAATTTACAAGGCGGCACTCGCTCGAAGACGCTTTTCTTCGCGAGTGGAGTTGCTGTCTATTGTTCGCCTTTCCGCCTATACCACTTCTGCCCAGAGTGCTGAAGAAGATCAGGCGCGACCGGGCCCAGGTTATCCTTGTGGCTCCGGACTGGGCACGTAGATATTGGTATCCAGAGCTACTCAGCATGTCTGTCAATCCCCCGATTCGTCTGCCTCTTCAGGAGGACCTTCTGTCGCAGCAGCAGGGGACGGTCCTCCACCCGAACCTGTCCAGTCTCCACCTCCATGCTTGGAGATTGAGCGGCGACAGTTGAGGCCATTTGACTTGCCTCCTGAAGTCTGTAATATCATTCTGGCAGCCAGGCGTCCCTCCACAGTCGGTATACGCCTGCAGGTGGAACAGATTTGTGGCATGGTGCACAGCAAAGGCTGTGGATCCACTCTCTGCCCCCCTTTCTGAGGTTCTCCTCTTCCTTCTTTCTCTTGCCCAGCAGGGCTCTGCTCTGGGCACTATCAAGGGCTACCTTTCTGCTCTTTCCGCCTTCTTAAGGCTACCTGATCAGCCATCTTTGTTCAAGTCCCAATTGTAAATAGGTTTTTGAAGGGCATCACACACGTTTCCTCCTGTTCCTTTCGTGATGCCTCAGTGGGTCTTGAACCTTGTACTTACTTATCTAGTGTGTGCTCCCTTTGAGCCGCTCCATAACTGTCCTCTCCGTCTTCTTACTTTGAAGACTGCCTTCCTGGTTGCCATCACCTCTGCCAGGAGAGTGAGTGAGCTCCAGGCTCTTTCTTCCACACCTCCTTTCCTCTCTGTCCATCCGGTCAAGGTTGTGTTGCGGACGAGACCCTCTTTCCTGCCCAAGGTTGTCACAGCCTTCCACATCGGGCAGTCCATCACCTTGCCCACCTTCTTTTCGCCTACACATCCCTCGAAAGAGGAAGAGAGGCTCCACCGTATGGACCCAAAACGTACGCTCTCTTACTATCTGGATCGCACACGCCAGTTCCGGGTGGATGACCAGCTCTTTGTTGGTTACGTGGGCGCTAAGAAGGGACGGGCGGTGCACAAGTGGACCATCTCATGGTGGATCATCTTGTGCATCTAGGCGTGTTACTCCTTGGCTAAGAAGGAACCTCCTGGTGGGCTGAGGGCTCATTCCACTCGGGCCACGGCGACTACGACTGCCCTGGGCCGAGGAGTGCCCTTGCAGGACATTTGTCAGGCAGCTACGTGGGCCTCGCTGCACACGTTTGCAAGACACTACTGCCTGGACAGCCAAGTCCGGAGGGATAGCTTCTTTGGCCGTTCCGTCCTTCAGGACTTTGGTGTGATTATTGGTTCGCAGACCCACCACCGGGGTTGGTATTGCTGGGGTATCTATTCTAAGGTAAGGAATCTATCACTAACGTGTCTCTTTCAGATACACAAGTTACTACTTGTGTAACGTAAGAGACATTAGTTAGTGATAGATTCCTTACCGACCCACCCATCCTCCCCGTTCTGCAAACCGATATCTAGGGTTAAGGTCATCCCCTTTCAGGGCCCTAGTTTCATGGCACCAGTGTTGGTTCTATCATGGCTCTGCGTATCTGTCGTGGAAAAGCTGTGTATCAGAACTGACGTCCGCACGCGAGGGCGGCGTCTAAGTACTTCGGCGACGTCATTCCGGCGCTGCCGACGACGGACGCGGAGCCGCGGACGGCGCCTGCCGGCATGCAGGGGTATTGCTACACAAAGTTTTCCGAATCCAGTCTGACCCCTGGGGATATTCTAGGGTAAGGAATCTATCACTAACTAATGTCTCTTAAAGATATATCGTTACACCAGTAATAACTTGTGCTTCAGGTATGAGGGTCCAATATTGTACAGTGCTTTGTATGCATGTGTGAGGAGTTTAAATTATTAGTGCTTGTGGATGAGGATCCAGTGGAGCTCTCTGAGATGTTGGTGCGTTGTGGGAGGTCAAGGATGAGTCTTGCTGCGACGTTCTGGACGTTCTGGATGGTCTGGAGGTGCGGTGTAGGAGGTGGTTGGAAATCCCGGTGTAGAGTGCATTGCTATAGTCTAATCTGCTAGTGAAGAGAGCTTGCAGGACGGTGTGTCTGGTGTTCAGGTGAAGTCATTTCAATGTGTTGCGAAGCAGGAGGAGCTGACCACGTTGACCTGCACAGTCATGTTGTGCTTGTCATTCAGGATGATTTCAAGTTTCTGGCGTGGTCAGTTGTAGTGGGTGTTGGTCCCAGCTCTGAAGGCCAGCGTGTAGAGTCCCACGGAGCGGTCTTGTTCCAGAAGATCAGCACTTCTGACTTGTCAGAGTGGAGTTTCAGTAGTTAGATATCATCCAGTCTGCTACGTTAACCATGCAGTTGGAGATGTTGGTGCTGGTGGTGGACTTGTCTGTCAGAGAAAGGACAGGTATGGTATTATTGGCATAGGATGTGATGGTGTTGAGAAAAAAAGGGGGTCCCAAAACGTGTTTTCCCCATGTTATTTTCCATAGGACGATTAGATACGGCTACAGCCCGAACGGCTGAACGGAATTACAAGAAATTTGGCAAAATGGTAGTCTGATTCGCAGATCGCCCTTTTGTTTAAATGGTGTAAATCCCTCCAGTAGTTGTTGAGAAAATCAAATGTGAAAAAATTTATATATCTATAAGCGCTAACCGTGCTCGCACCGTGCGCGCACCTTGCGATTTCTCGGAAAAAAAATAATAATTTTGGGGCCTTGGGGTTACTTGTGGGACCCCCTGAGCAGGCCTAGAGGGTCAGGGTGCTTCTACCCTGCCCCCTTTTTGAGTTCTACACGTTTGTTTTACTGCTTTCCTGTGCCTCAGTCTACCGAGGCACAAGATGGCTGCCAACAATTTCTGTTTTGAAGTGTTGACAGACAGTGGCAGCCAATCAGCATGCCTTCCCGAGAAAGTTGCATGCTCATTGGCTGTCAACACTTCAAACCAGGAAGTTTTGGCATCTATTTTGTGCCGAGGCACAAGAAAGCAGAAAAACAAATGTGTATAACACAAAAAGGGGGCAGGGTAGACACACCCTGACCCCCTAGGCCTGCCCAGGTGGTCCCACAAGGACCCCCAAGGCCCCAATTTTTTTTTTAAAAACCCGGTCTGTTTTTTTTCAAATTACCCCCCCGGGGGACTAAATCGCGGGGGGATAGTGATAAAGAAGTGTGGGGGGTCCCCAATCCCCCCCCCACACTGCCCCAGGGACCGTCACCCCCCGGGGCAAAGCAATGCAGCCCCCTGGCGCATACTGAAGGCTCCTGGTGGGCTAGTTGGCCCCCAGGGACCCCCAGTATGCAAGGGGAATTAGTTCCCCCTCTGCAAACGCGCCAGGGGGCTGCGTTGCAGAGAGGTGTAAAAAGGGGCATAGCCTCATTACACCTCTCTGCAATGCAGCCACCTGGCGCATACTGGCGGTTCCAGGTGGGCTAGTTGGCCCCCAGGGACCCCCAGTATGCAAGGGGAATTAGTTCCCCCTCTGCAAACACGCCCGGGGGCTGCGTTGCAGTGAGGTGTAAAAAAGGGTGTGGCTTCATTACACCTCTCTGCAATGCAGCTCCCTGGCGCATACTGGAGGTTCCAGGTGGTCTAGTTGGCCCCCAGGGACCCCCAGTATGCAAGGGGAATTAGTTCCCCCTCTGCAAACGCGCCAAGGGGCTGCGTTGCAGAGAGGTGTGAAAACATTTTTTTTTATTTATATTAAAAATATGTAATGTAATTTTAAAAATAAAATATCTAAAAATAAATGATTTAAAATAATGTAGTAAATCTGTATAAAAAATATAACAATTAATACATTTAAAAATTATCATTTCTCCCAGGTGTCTGATCGTTCAGAGCAGGACTCCTGCCTGCTATTGCGTGATATTGCACTTCCCCGATTGTCTGACATTGATAGAGATGCTCTGGATGCCCCGCCTACTGTGGACGAGATTGCCGCTGCTGTCCGTTCGGTCCGATCCGGCAAGGCCTCGGGCCCTAATGGGCTCCCCATTGAGCTTTATAAACTGCGCCCGGATTCGCTAGCTCCTCATCTGCGCTCTATGTTTCTTGAGTCTTTGGAGGTGGGTTTTCTCCCGCCAGACCAGAGACTGGCCACTATTGTTGTCATCCACAAGGATGGTAAACCTCGGGATTGCTGTGCCTCTTTTCGGCCCATTTCGTTGATTAACGCGGAACCTAAAATCTTGGCCAGGTTGCTGGCGACACGTTTGGCGACCGTTATTGGGGAACTGGTTCACCCTGATCAATCCGGCTTTATACCGCATCGTAACACGGCGCTTAACCTCCGAAGGTTGCATGGCGTCCTGGCACGGGCCGAGACGCTGCGTGAGCCCGCCATCTTGGCGTCCTTAGACGCTACGATGGCGTTTGACACAATAGAATGGCCGTATTTGTGGGCGGTTCTTGCTAAGTTTGGTTTCGGTTCGGAGTTCGTTCGGTGGGTCAAATTGCTTTACGCCGGTCCCATGGCTCAGGTAGTGGTCAATGGTCGGGTATCTGCGCCCTTTGCTCTGAGCAGAGGGACGCGACAGGGCTGTCCCTTGTCCCCCTTGTTGTTTGCTCTCGCCTTGGAACCGCTGGCGGCCTGGTTGAGGTGGGAACCGTCCCTGAAGGGCATTAGGTGGAACTCGGGGTTTGAGGACCGTGTATCCCTCTACGCTGATGATATTCTGCTCTAGCTTACATCACCCCGTAAATCCCTCATTGTACTGTTTGATGTCTTAACGTCCTTCCGCAAAAACTCGGGTCTTGTCATCAACTGGTCGAAGTCCTGTGTATACGTCCTGTCGGGTGCCGCCCCCCTTCTGCCAAGTGGTTGTCCTATCGCGATTGTGAAAGATGGCTTTAAATACCTGGGCATTTTTATCACGCTGAGCCCTGCACTGCGGTTTGACCGTAACTTACTGCCCCCTCTTCAGCGCCTTCGGGCGGATGTGGTCGCTTGGGGGAAACTTCCTCTCTCTCCCCTGGGTAGAGCGGCATTGTTTAAGATGATGTCACTGCCCCGCTTCCTCTACGCTTTGCAAAACACACTTGACGTCGTCCCGGCTACATACTTCCGTGAGGTTGAAAGTTTACAGAGGCAACTGGTGTGGGGGGGTAGGCCCCGGATCGCCATTGCTAAATTGTCGCTCCAGTGGTACGATGGTGGAATTGCTTTACCTGATATCCGTCGCTATTATTGGGCGTCTCAACTGGGGGCGATAAATCATTGCATGTATGGCCCTTTGCCGAATCCGGCCTTCGAGATGGACAAAGGGTTGTTACCGGGGGGCGACTTCAATAGAGCCCTCTACTCGAAAATCACCCCTCGCAACGTGACGGGCCCCACCAGGACTGCCGTCCAGGTGTGGCGACATGCTTCCATGGCGCTTGGGTGGACTGGTAAATTGACTCGTGCCACCCCCCTGTACGCGTCTGATAGACTTGGCTCACTTTGGCAGTTCCGGGGGTTCGATAGGTGGGACTTGATTGGTATCAGCAGGATTGATGATGTCTGGACTAAGGGGAGAATGAAGACGTTCGAGGAATTGAAAACCGAGTACGCTTTGAGCGATCGTGAATTTTTTCGCTATGCGCAGGTCCGCCACGCGGTGCTCTCGGTCTTCCCTTCGGGTGTGGAGATACCGGAGTCGTCTCCGCTTGAAGACAGGGTACTGGACGGACATGTTCCTGATGGTACGATTTCGCTTATTTATAAAAAATTAATCAACTCCAGGTCTGATCTCCTGGTTCGCCTTAGAGAGGTCTGGACTGGTGATGGGCTGGAGATGGACGATGAGGACTGGCAGGCGGCGATCTCCTCCCCTAAAGAGGTGGCCATCCAGGCGCGCCTTAGATTTGTGCAACTTAAAATCCTGCATAGAGTGTATGTCACTGGTCCCCGTTTGGTACACATGGGCTTCTCTGTGGATGGTTTGTGTCGGCGTGGATGCGGTCTCCTGGGCACCTTTTTACATATCATCTGGGAGTGCCCTGAGATAGTGCGATTCTGGTCCCGTGTGCACGAGGTGATGAGTGAGGTTACGGGGGTGCGATCGATGCCGGAAGCTAGGAGATGCCTGCTGAATGTATGGGAACCGAATGATTACTCCGTGTCGCAGCTTCGGTGGGTGACCTTGGGCAATATGATTGCCAAAAGAGACATTGCGCAACTGTGGGGCGCTCAGGGCCCGCCCGGGATTCGGAAATGGAAACAAAACATGGACTGGTGCATGTTCAGAGAAAAAACTGTATATATTTCTCGAGGTACCCCCCGAAAATGGGGGAAGATATGGACTCAATGGAACACTTACCGTGGTGATATATGTGCCCCTCCTCTTCCTGACCCAGATGTAGCACCCACGTCACCCGAGGGTTCCTTCACATGCTATTGTATACTGGTTGCAATTTGTCTCTTCTGCCCCCCCCCCCCCCCCCCCCTTGTGAGATTCTTTCTCGATGGAACAAATGCTTATGGTATTGCCCTTCCCGCTCCGCCACCATGTACTGCAACGTTGTATATACTGATGTCTCTTTTTCTTCTCTCCTTGCAAGTTGTTTGTGTTTGTGTTATAAAATCAATAAAAAGTTTAAAAAAATAAAAAATAAAAATTATCATTTACAAAACCATTGAAATTCACTGAAAAAACCATCGGTTTCAGCCATCTTAATAGTTAGAAATTACCATTTTAAAAACCTTTGAAATTCACTGAAAAAACCATAGGTTTCAGCCACGTTATAGTTAGGAATTAGCATTTAAAAAACCTTGCAAATTCACTGAAAAAACCATAGGTTTCACACACGTTATAGTTAGGAATTCGCATTTTAAAAACCTTTGAAATTCACTGAAAAAACCACAGGTTTCACACCAGTTGGAATAGGTTGTAACTGGTACTGGTATCTCCATTTTCTTGAAAATGTTTGTGTTCTATTTTTGAATGAATGCGTGTATCAAAGGTTATATTAGAGTGAGAGGAGGTCTGCCACTCTTTCACAAGGATGATGTCATCAGTGATGTCATTTGAGATGTCATCAGTGATGTCACTGACCATGTCATGAGTGATGTAATATGTGACGTCATCAGCAGTGCATTGCGGGCGCGCGAGTTATAGTTAGCTGAACTAACTATAACGGTGGAATTTCAAAGGTTTTGTATGAGTAAAATGACCAGCTAACTATAACTGGTGTGAAACCTATGGTTTTTTCAGTGAAAACACACACACCCGCACACACACACACTGTTTTTACGCACAATGCAGTCCTGTGGGAGGAAAGGTCAAAGATGCATAAAAGTTGGTATAGTCTGTTTCAAGTGTTCACCTTCTAGGATAGGAATAGTAGTGGGCTAAGGTATGAAGTACTACCAGCAGTTCTTCGTGCACTGCCCGAGTTTATCATAAGCAGTGTGCTGGTGAGGCTGGTAGCTGGCGCTACAGAGAAGGGGGAGCACCTGAAAAGAGGCTGCACAGGGGACTTGTGGGCAAGTCAGAGGGCTCCCAATTGGCGGCTCAGGTTGCTAGTGGCCTTGGAGCATGGAGGCACAGTCGGTTCCTCGGGACTCGGGCCGGGGGGCTCGGGTGCAAAGTGGTTATCTCGATTGGGCTGGGTGTGCAAATATGCATCTCGCGGTCAGGGCAAACCGCTAGCAGGAGGGAAATCAAAGCAGGTGGGCCTCTTTTGAAGTGGGTTTCAGTGATGCTGATGTCCCTCAACGGCTGCTTGGCCCTTGTGCAGTGAGAATCCAGACTGGACTCTCACTGTTGGTGTTTGGTACAGGGTGTCCAGTACGCTGGGGGTTGGTGCTTTTTGGCTCCGGTTGATCCTGGTGTCTTCACACTTTGAGGGGAGACAGATATGACCTTCCAGAGCACGAGTACTTTCTGGTCATCTGCTGCTTCCGTCAGGCCAGGGAGCTGAAAGGCGGTGACCGGACTCTGCTTGGCGGTTGCCTGCGGACTGCAGGGCAGTACCTCCTCTACTCCAAATGAGGCTGTTGGTGGTTTTGGAAGTGCTGGCAGGCTACCCAAAGCTTTGGTATGTATCCACAACCACCCCCACCATATCTACCACAACCAGTACCCTATCCCTATCGCCCTAACTACCACCCTCCTCACCACCGTCCTATCACCCCTTCACCGCCCTCACCTGCCTTACCACCTCACCACTATCACCATCATCCTGACCTCTCTACCCTAACCACCATCACACTTTCACTCATCATGGCTCTCAATTCCTGTGGAAGCAATTTATTTTTTAACAACCATTTTTGACTCATTACTTGAATAGAAAGTTGTAGCCTGCGTTTGTGTTCGTTTTATTCAAGAGTAAACAAAACATCTTGGTGTCCAATAAAGCTAAGTCATATCAAAGATTATGAAACATTTACATGTCGTCTATAGCTATCTATCTACCTGTCGGTGTTATCTGTAGAAATCAGAATGTGAGTGTGTTGTGTAGTTTCTGCAAATCTATATAGGATCTGCGTGTTTAGATAACATAAACTAAGGTATTGGTGTCCCGACTGTTTCTAGACAACCCCAAAGAATATGTTAGCCTGTCGACCAGCTAGCTCACAGAGCCACCATAAGTCCCACAACCTTACCAAGGAGTGAATAGTTTCTGGCAACTATCAAACATGATAACCCTGACATCTCAGGGATCGTGGAAACAGTATACCACTTTTCGCTCAGTCACTTGTGCTCTCTCGGTCTCAAAAAGGTAAACAGAATAAACGGTGGGGACGTTTTTAATAAGCATTTATTGAACCAGTGTCATTCTAGTATAAAATACTTGTGCTACGACAACCATTAGACAGAAAATAAATATTTACGATTAGAATACGATTAGAAACACCAGCAGAGTAAATGAAAGGTAGAATTCTACCATGGTGCTAAAACAGTGGAAATATGCAGGCATATAGACACATGGCAGTAATCCTGCATTCTCCTAAGATGCTAACCCTAGCTAAGTGTACCTAGCATGTATGTAGGTGGAAACCAAGAATCCCCTATGAAGAAGCCAAGCCCATTACCTAATGGGAGAGAAAGAAGGACCCCCATCTTGGTCTCGAGTTGGACACCCTGCAAGGGATGCCATACCTATGAATGCTGGAGTTTCTACGTGCAAGAATCTCAGCGTCTTGTGTCAGCATGGAAGCTTCTCCTTTGGTCTGCCCAGCAAAGATGTGGTGTTTATATACCAGAAAGGTACTCTCAGGGGTTCTACCTAGATGTGTCACTACTGTGGGCCTGTTATACAAGGATGAGGATAGTGATGACTTTTGTACAGAGTTCTTATACAGGAGATGGTAATCCTGCTGTGTGCTACCAAGAATCCTCATGCTTAATAAATGAGGCTAGTTTTAGAAGAAAACCACACAACATTTATTCAGCACCTAACTAGGTAAAGGGTCAGCACCAGAGCCGTTATGTAGAGCAAGGTAGGACAAATGTAGATAAAAGGTTGTGCAGCTACATAGGGCTATATTGGAGTACATTGATGCTCATAGCAAGTGTTGAGAAGGAATTCTATGGTAGGATGCTCCTGTGAACTGTAGGGCAAGTGTGCGTTGGGCAGATTCACATGTGCATAAACTTCATATTTGATTGTCATCTACATTTTAATTGCTATGCAGTGGGAAAAAAATGTTCACCGCATTATGTGGCATGCTCGGAATCTCTCTTGTGTCGGGCCTTCGCGAGACATGGCCTATCGAGACTCTGCAGGTATGTCGGTTCTATTTGCCTGATCCCATTAGACATACCATTTGTTACAGTTGATCTCAGCCCAGTACCGGTTAGCTACTGCACTCATAGATGAGGTATTTCCACCGGTTGTCAGCCTACCAGCGGAGTTTTTCAGAAATAGCCTGATCCGTCCTGTTTAGAATGTTTCCGTCCCTTCCATATTGCCAGTCTGTAAAATAGCAATTATAAAGAAATTGTGTCCCTTTGCATGGTTCTCTCCTGAGTTCTAAAGGTGGGCAGCTGACTCTTTTTTACTTTGACTTTCTAGTAGTTCTACTAGAGAGTGGGAATGGTTACACTGTTACGGGCTTGTAAATAGCTCTAGCTCTACATAACATTTCCTCTATACACCACACATAACGAGGGGCCCCGTAGGAGTATAGATACACCATCTATTCCTTATCGTAGCTTGTTTTTTACGGGAAGCTTACCATTTTCTCTTTTTACAACTATTAGATAAATTATTTTTTATAGAATTTTTTGACTATTGTGTATATAAATATATTAGTGAACCCCCCTGACGGGATCGATGATGGTAGAGCATTCCTTACATTTGATGGTAAGGTTATTTACAGTTTTTTCACTGGCATCACAGCCCCACATCACATTAGTTTTGCACTGCTGGTGATGGACACTGGTGTTATATTTATATGAGGACTGTTTTCACATGTGTTTTATTTTATTTTCAGCATCCAGTGGACCTTACCAGACGTTGGTGCCACGGGAATAACCAATACTGTGACAGTATGGTTTTCTGGTTATTTTGTTCTCTTTGCATAGCGGAGTGGCACGTACATTTTGGTCCTAAGGACTGCCATGAACATTTAGTCTAGTACAACAGAAACATGTTGACCATAGAATAGGGTAATATCCATAATCCCTATTTAATTTAGGTTGTTTTAATCCTATCCACTGGGGGCACCAAAAACTGATTTTTAACCCACCAGGAATTCGTTTTATTTACCTTATCCCTAGATAGTTCTGCACTCTGCCCCTCCCTCCCCGTTTAGGAAGTAGTATTTACCATGCTTGTGACACCCCCGCTCCTCTCCTATGGGAGAGTTGTAGCTCACACTGGGAACCTTGCGGTCCCAGTGTGAAGAGGGAAACCAATGATGAAGCATGTCACCCTTGGGTGAGTGTGGGTTCTCGTCTTAACACAGTAGTGTTTTTCAGCCCCCCCTTTTTTCCACCCCGTATATAGTGTGAGTTTAAATGCTTTTATTAAAGTAGTCTACAAACATAGTTAGTCCTGCTTCATAGACTTCTTGTTTGTTCCTCTCCTGGAGCCTTCCATTCAATTGGGGCCTTCCATTGTTTACTTTTTCAGACACACCTCCTTTTTTATTTGGTTAAGCACTCCACGAGACTGCACGTGTTTTCCATCTGTCTCTCTCATGTACTTCACCCCATGTTGCTCTCGCCTGTGTAGCTCCATACTGTGCTTCTTCCCTGCATTGCTTTGTTGCCCATGTGATGCTGCCCCATCCTACATTGCACTCTCCCTTGCCCATGTGCTTCTGCTCCCCTGAGCTCCTCATTGCTCTCTCTCGCCCGTGTTGTGTACGTCTCCCTCCGGCCTCCTTGTTGCTCCCAGTCTAGTCCTCCATGACACATTCCTCCACCTAAGCCCTCCTGGTTACTTCCAACCTCTCGCTCCTTTTTGCTTCCCCACCCACTGACTTTTTTTTAAATAAAAAAAAAAAGCTTTGGTACTACTTTTTAAAAACAATTACAAATCTAATTTGGATCAGTAAATTAAAAGAAACAAAAAGCGTGCGGACCTACTAAATGACACGGCTGCTGTGTTTTCCTCTTTAGCCGTGCTGTACAGCATCACTGAAAATCATTGGCCAAGCCAGTGGTTCCCAAAGACTAGACCGATTGGCTTTGCCAATTCTTGTTTTAGTTGGGACAATCAGTTTACCATACCCAAGATGCAACTGAAATGCAGCCCCACAACCATATTGACAGTTTCTCTCCACTACACAGCATTCTTGCAATAGTGCTACCCTAACTTAACCTAAATCAACTCTTCATGAAGCCGACCAATGCTCGTCTCCCACCATTTCTTCCAGTTTTCCATTCATGTAGATTCACAGGAAGTTTAGTTTCATAGCCCTCAATAGCTGCCAGCGTAGCACCACATACAAATGTCAGCATCTCACTCTTGCTCCGGTTGATCTTGTATCCAGTAAATGAGGAAAAATTATCTCTGAACTTCATGGTGTGCTGACAGGGAAGAGTCGAAGTCTGCCACAGCACTGTTTAATACTCTTCTGCAGGTGCAGGCATTACCATTATTCTCCCATTCTGTCTGATAGGGGCTGCTAGGCGCTAGAGGGCCAGCAGAAATAGTGGCTCGTGTCACATTGGAGGGGAAACTCGTCGGTAAACTGACCTCCACAGGTCACTCTGGGTTTTCGTACAGCCATTTCACTTTAGCAATAAAGCTATGGTCCAGCCTGATTTTAGTGTATTTTACAACAAGGGGTGGTGATGGACAGAGTCTCTGAATTAAGCAGAGTACTCTCACCCAGTCAAGAGATCAGGGCTAGATCCAACACCGTTTTTTAGCTCATTGCACCATCACAGTTTCAGAACCTGGCTGTATGCAAATTAGTCTGTCCCTGGCCCAGTGCATCATGGGAACAGGGCAGACCAGACTACAAAAGCCAATTCTTACACTGGGAAGGAAACAAGCTTCCGGGGACCGGTTTCTGGCATTTCAGCCGTCTTCGGCCCGGCTTGCTTGAATCCTGATGGTGCAATGAGCAAGGGACTCACATCTGAGTATACCCTTCCACGCTTAGGGTGGACAAAATAATTTACAACAAGGGGTGGTGATGGACAGAGTCTCTGGATTAAGCAGAGTACTCTCACCCAGTCAAGAGATCAGGGCTAGATACAACACCGTTTTTTAGCTCATTGCACCATCCCAGTTTCAGAACCTGGCTGTATGCAAATTAGTCTGTCCCCGGTAGCTTGTCTCCTTTCTGGTGAAGAATTGGCTTGGTAGTTTGGTCTGCCCTGTTCCCATGATGCACTGGGCCAGGGACAGACTAATTTGCATATAGCCAGGTTCTGAGCTGGGATGGGGCAGTGAGATAAATAACGGTGATGGATCAAGCCCTGATCTTTGGACTGGGTAAGAGTGGTCTGCTTAATTCAGACACTCTGTTCATCACCACCCCCTTTTCTGTATCGTTTTTGGCCACTATAGGTGTGGCAGGGTATACTCAGACATGAGTCCCTTTCTCACTGCTCCATCAGGATTCAAGCAAGCCGGGCCGAAGAGGCTGAAATGCCAGAAACCGGTCCCCGGTAGCTTGTCTCCTTTCTGGTGAAGAATTGGCTTGGTAGTTTGGTCTGCCCTGTTCCCATGATGCACTGGGCCAGGGACAGACTAATTTGCATATAGCCAGGTTCTGAGCTGGGATGGGGCAGTGAGATAAATAACGGTGATGGATCAAGCCCTGATCTTTGGACTGGGTAAGAGTGGTCTGCTTAATTCAGACACTCTGTTCATCACCACCCCCTTTTCTGAATGATTTTAGTGTATGGCACAGCCAACCCCATTCAGTCCGGCTAAGCACCCTTTCAGCGGCAAAAGACAGGACCAAGGTTTCCTCTGGGGAGTTTGTAGTGAGCAACAGAAGACAAAAACAGATTTTTTGATGTTCAGCCAGATATTATTCATCACACTCAAGATAGATTTAAGAGACCATCACATTTTCAGAGCCTGCTGGCCTGTATTTTCTCCACTATTGTCATGTCTATGTTCACCGAAATGGGACAGTAGCTGTAAGAGTGCTGTAAATCCTTCTCAAGTATTGGGAGGACTGTGATTATGACCCTATTGTACTTCCAACATTTTCAGAACTATTACCCCTCCCCATCCCGCGTCTGCTCGCACTAATGGTGGGGCCTTGTAAACTTTTATCAGGGGCTGGTCTTACCAGGTTATCAGTCTTAGAGCCGTTTTGCATCGTTGATTCTACTATCTGTACAGCGGCTCCGCGAGCTACAGTACCTGGGGGTGCTGCAGGTTCCCTAGAATGGACCATAACATTCTCCATTCTCCCTCTAGCTTCAAGTTTTATCAAGCTTTTTAGAGAGACAAAATTATCAAGAGTAGATTGTTCAAATCTCTCCAGCCTCTCGTTTACCACTTTTATCCTCTCAAGCAGGGGGAGAATCAAAGATTTTACAATGTGCTCTATATGGGCAGTTGATCCTCCAACTTCCTGAGAGGTAGAGGTAGAAATTGTATCCCCGCTCCCATTAGAAATTAATCTACTGTCACCCACTAAGTCGGCATCTGCCGGTAATGTAATCCTATTTGCAGACGTCCTTGGTTCTGGATTTGATGCATCAGCAATCTTGGGTGTTTTGGAATTCCTCCCTTTCTGTGTAGATTCTGTCCTTTTCCTCTTTATACTCCCTCTCATGTTGGCCCGTGTCTGAGGGTAAGGGTTTATGGTTTTGCTGGGAGCTACTATCACAGGGATCTGCTCTACTGGGGCATTCTCATTGGGGCTTAGTCGTCTTACTTCCTCATTGGTTAATAAGGTAGGAGGCCTGTGTGACACAATGGTGAGATGAAAACAATATAATCTTTCTAAACCAATTAGCTAGTATTCTAGTCTAAATCTTGTGTCAGCTGAAAGTAGAGTTGTAGAGTTGTAGGTTGGTATAAGCCCAAGGAAGTTTTAGGTTTGCCTTTTTTTTAAGAACCCCTGATTTGTGCTAGCTGCCAGGATGAAGGAACTGGGGATTCTGCCACAATAATGTTGTTACAGTGAAGTAGTGATTGAAGAATATATATATTTTTTAATATTAGGTAGATTTTGGCGGGTAAGGCATTAGTAGTGGATGATTTTGCCATGGGCTTTAACCATTTTTATTCGCGTGTTGTAGAAACATTAAGAGAAGTGAATTGTTTTGGGGGACATTACCTTTGTAAGCAATTGTTGAGACGCTAGTTTACAGTCGGCAGTGGTGAGTCACTCCATTCTGACTAGGAAGGGTTGAGGATCGCCACCTTGGGGTAAGCGGTCTAGTGTTTTTGTGAAGGGGAGGATTATAAACGAGGGTGTTGTGAGGCCACACAGCGGGCATGCCTCCAGCCCGCCGAAGGTGCACCAAAAGCAAGCCTGTTTGTGCCTGGACGATGCCAGAACCCCTCCTGGTTTAAGCCCAGATAATAAGGTAAAGTTCTCTCACTCGCGGCACTCGCGGTTATTACTAAATAAGCACTCAACACACGAATTGGGATACTGTGTGGCTGGTACACCTGGGCAGACAGAAGGCCCATTTTCATGTCACAACTGCAAATGGAAGATTGGCCAAAAAAGGAACATCTCATGTGTTCTTTTAGTTTAACCAGCTATCCAGCTGAACATACATTAAAGTGACTGAATTTTAACTGTAGGCCACTACCAAAACATTGTATTGAGATCTGGGACACTATCACGGATTCCACCCCACACATAGTCTTTATTAGGGAAACATGGCTCACCAAGCATTCCCTACCAGATGGTGTGATCCCATTGCCCTTAGGTTATAAGATACTAAAATGCGATAGAATAGGGCGCCAGGGAGGCACAGGCATTACATTTAAGGACCTATATGTATGTTCCATTGAACATAGTTCATCCTTGGCCTAATGCGAATTGCTAGCCTTCCCATTGTCTTTGAAAGAGCATAGACTACTGGGGGGCACTATCCTTTACAGACCCCGGGCTCCAACTCTCAGTGGGTCTCCTATCTGATTTCATGGCTTCCCCACTTATTTTAGAGCACAAACATTACATAGTGATAAGAGATTTTAATTTCGAGAATCTGTAAGATCCTCTATGTAAACAGTTAGAATTACTGGCCCCACACATATAGCCGGCCATACACTAGACTTGCTGTTTTCTAATATATACACCACTAAATATATTGATATTTCTTCTTTAGTTTGGTCGGATCATTCCATCATTAGCTTCTAGCTCTCACTCCCATCAATTCAAAAACCTACCTCCTTAATTCCCAATACTCCAAAAAGGTTCTGGCGCCACATCAGTATTGAATCCTTTTCAGATCACTTCACTCCCCCAGAGTTAAAGAGACTCCCCTCAATAGCAACTTGGTAAATTATAATGCAGCTATATCAACATCTCTAGACAATTGCACCACCTGGAAAACAAATGTATCTCTTAGGTGCACTCCATCTGAAAAATGGTACTCTCCTGAGCTGAGACTCGAAAAGAGGAAATACAAATTTTTTGAGCGAACTGGTGGACTTTAAAAAAGTCCACCTGATCATCAAGCCTACAAACAAACAATCTATGAT
This sequence comes from Lissotriton helveticus, assembly GCF_964261635.1. Lineage (NCBI taxonomy): Eukaryota > Metazoa > Chordata > Amphibia > Caudata > Salamandridae > Lissotriton > Lissotriton helveticus. The sequence goes on from NC_136065.1 coordinate 1,097,240,622, forward strand.
AATCATTTTATTGAACAGAGAGCTAAGAAAAATTACTTCATCCGATTAAATGAAAACAGCAGTTCCTCTTTACAACTTTTCAAAATTGTAAAAAACGTTCCCAGCCCCCGCAGCTTATCACATGTCAACACCCCTTCAGTCCCCTACTGTGAAGCAATAGCTAATTACTTCGCAGATAAGATCGATTAAATATACTCTACTTTCGACAGCCAGACCTTCCTAGCAGAGTACTCTGTGACCCAGTCAGGGCTATACTCGGAATCAAGAAGTCACTTAGGGAGTCTTGCCAAGGGAACAGGTGGAGAAGCTAATGTTAGTAGTCAAGTTAGGTTTCCCGATTGACCCTTGTCCCCATTTTATTTTCTCTCGCCTAACCCCCATCATCTGACCCAAAAGCTTAACTCTTCTTTGGTGAATGCCGAGTACCCAGACACCTGGAAGCAAGCACTAATTCTCCTCTTGGCCAAAAAAGTAGGACTAGATGTATCCATTCCATCTAACTACCACCCTATTTCCCTGCTTCCGTACATGTCCAAAGTCCTAGAAAGACTTGTTAATAGTCAGCTGACCGCTTTTCTGGAGGACAACAAACTACTGGACCCTTTTCAGATGGGATTCAGAGCCAAGAACAGCACAGATTCCACCTCTTCTTGCTGTTCTGGATAACATTAGATTAAAAACAGATCAGGGCAAGGCTGTTGCCCTGATTCTACTTGATCTCTCCACCTCATTTGATACCCAGTTGCTGCCCATGGAGGGAGTTCTGTGGGGCGAAAAGGCTGGGCCGAAAGGGAACTCCCTCCACGGGCCGTAACTGTTGACACCGTCTCGCACAGCCAAATTATTTAAAAAAAAGAAACTTCTTGAGATAGGGCTACATTCTACAGCCCTATGATGGTTTGAATCTTTCCTGAACAAAATAACCCAATCAGCTGAACACTGTTAGATCTTCCCCCCAGCTCTAAATGCGCCGTACCACAAGGCTCTCCCTTGAGCCTGACACTTTTCAACATGTATGTCACATCCCTTGCCAAGATGTTCAGAAATTGGGGATTCAAGATATGCTCATAAGCAGATGATACCTAACTGGTCATCTCAATAGGGGAGAAGCATGAGGAAACCAGAAAACCATTCTAGCTGTCTCTCGGAGGTAACTAGTTGGATGATGGCTCACTGCTTAAAAATAAATGCAGAAAGAAAACTAAAATTCTACTATTCGGTGGTCCTCCTATGCAGCTATTCACAAAAAAAAAAGCTGAAATAATTTTGATGCCCTTGTCTGTAAAAGGTATATGTATAGGTGCTCTGATATTTCCATTTCCAAGGATCAATTAAATATCGTTTTTCATTCAGCGTAACTGGAGCTTTGTGAACTTCTGTCATACAACTTCACCATTTCTTATTGGCAGTGTCAAAGTCTGGGGCCAGGACACTATTTCAATTTTCAGTTATTCAATGTTTCTGTATTTTCGGGCAAAACAAAATTAATAAAGAATTGTGAAACAAAAAATTTCCAGTCAAAATAAAAGGACCGCTTTATTTAGCTAAACTGTATAGTAAAGGTTGACAGATATCTGGAGACGTTATTGGTCTGTTTACGGAACATAGGAAACAAGAGTATGCTATGATGTCTAAAATGGTCCACCATCCTATTAAATTGTTAACGGAAGAAGCATTCTTCAAGGGGTGTTAAAGATTTTAAAAAATGGGTATCTGTAGGAGAGTAGGGTCTGCTTCCTAAGGTCACCCCCACTTTTTGCTGTGATATTCCGGTTTTTCGACTTTAGTGTAGCTGGGGGCCTGCTAATCAGACCCACAGCCCAGCTGTTCTCTCTCTAAATTGATCCCATGTACTTTAGGTACATACCTAATTCGGAATTGGGTCACCTTTGTGAGCCCCTGTATAGGGTACCATCGGTACCCAGGGCATAGGTCCATCCAAGGCCTACCAGGGGCTGCAGCTTGTATTATGCCACCCCTGGCTGGCCATCCAAACTGACACCACAGGCTGATCACTCAGCTTGGGCAAGGTGGTGTAATCACCCCTTGCTTAGATATAGTATACCTATACCTACCCTTATATATAGACACATATATTCCTAGAAGTCACTCCTATGGCAGGCCTTAACAATCCTGGAGGCAGAGTGCTTGGTTTTATGTGAGAGGATGCTCTAGCATGAGCTGAGCCCTTCTGCAGCTTTCTGAACCATGTCCTTATAGCTGTTCTATGATATAGCCATACCGTATACTCTTAAGTGCATTATAATCCTCGCAGTTAATGCTAACTTTGGTTTGGCTTTATCAAAACATGTCGTGTAAGGTGTCAAACACTTTGGAATACTACCCCCCCCTCCCCGCCAGTTCTGGCGGCGGGGGTAGCATTCCACCCTTCTAGAGGGAGAAGACATGTAGTTACTGCTTTACCCGGTTAAAGTTAAACAGAGCCTCAGCATCACAAAATGGATGCTGCTGCCACAGACACAAGTCTGACCTCCTGCAGCTGGACAAAACTCTGGCAATGGCGGCCTGGACAATAGGTTTGCTGTCGAGGGAGGTGCTAGCACCTCCCCAGACAGCCTGTAGTGTATTGGGGCAGGGTGGGTTTAATGGAAAGATGCTTTTCCAGACACTGCCCGGGGCACACAAGGTGCTCCATGCATAGCCCGGTTCAAACCAGTTGCTGGGGCACTCCAGCCCCAGCTCTGGCGTGAAACTGGACAAAAAGGAAGGGCTGTAACCACCCCCTTCTCAGGGTCCACCCATAGGAGGGACCTAGCAGGTAATCCAGCCTCTTAGATTAGTATAAAGATAGGAGCTGTGTCTAGAGACATTAGATTATCCTGGACTGAAACTCTGAAACGGAACTCTTGGACCTTCGACGTTCTATATCGACTAGAAGACTGAAGACATCTCCCTTGTAGTCAAGGAGTGACCACCTGTGCAAACAGGCACCACCAGTAACTTGCCGGTTTGCTTTGTCGACGCTCCTGCCAGAACCCGAAGACTCAGCTACTCAGTAACTAGACTTCCAGATTTCTCCGACTCCGATCCACATCCACAGCAAAGCTGAGACCCGTGGCGGACACGAGAGACGTGGGACCGGACACCCTGGACTACCTGCTCTTTGCTAAACCGTGCAGCTTCTGAGGCACCCTTGAAGTTGTGCATTGGGGTTTGAGAAGCCCCAGACCTGAGCGCCATTTGCACCGAAGCTCAGCCTTCCACACTCCACGAGTGCCGCGTGGAGCCTGCTCTTGCATTTCAGCTCGATGCGTCTTCCCGGTTGCTAGCCTGTTGGCTAATTAGCCCTCCAAAGACTTTCTTGTGAAACTACACCACTTTCCTAGTTGCTCCGGGCTTGCTCCAGCTTTCCTGCGAAGGAGAAGCTCCCCAGACTTTGCTGGTCTGACCTAAAGCCAATCTTCCCTTCCTGCATTGATTGCGTTTGCCAAGGCTTGTTGTGTCTAATCCGGATACCGACACCGCAGTCAACTAGATCCTTTATGGGACAGCTCGAATCCAGCTCCTGGTTGTCGTTGACGCCTCCTGGTCCTCGTGGCTGCAGAGACAAGCTTCACCTCTTCACCTGGTTGCATCTCGACATTGCCTGGTTCCTTCCTGGTCACCGGCTAGTGACCCAGACTCTGTCCCCTCTGCTTTCAGGTTCTTCTCATCTTCGATCCACCCTTGGATCCACCCGGACACTTTTCTCCTGGTCGCCTGCAGCACTTCTTTGCAGCTCTCCATAGGAAACAGCGACGAAACCCGACACGAAAGAACACCTATTCACCCGGCTTCCCTGGGTGAGGTAACTCGAGTACTCCGGTGCTCCAGTGGGTGCTGACTCTCGAAGTGTCCTAGTTTAAAAGGGTTTTACCGTAGTCCATCCGCAAGTGTCCTTAATCTACTACTTTGTAACTTTTACGTTCCCATTATAACTCTATGGTAACTGGCAACTGTGTTGACACTGCACACGTCTCCCGTGGGCCTCCTACTTCCAATCCTTTGGTTGTCCAGTGTAGCCCCAGCGATTCCCTAGGCTCTGGGCCTATTCACCATTCCCGAAGTGGCTCTTATACCACTTACTTAGTATATGATTCGTGAGGCACCTAGCCAGAATTGTATTTGTGCAACTTAAAGTATGCTTAATGAGTAACTTGTAATGTATCTCAATCTCTGACCTCATAAAGAGTTCAGAGGGGTTGTGTTAGTAATAAATACATATATATTTTATATATACCTTGTGTGGTGTCCTTTCATTTGGTATTCAAGGGATTATAATTGGTAAAACAGCCTGCTTCACATGCTCTCTGAAGTTTTAGCCTAAGACTGCTGGTCCATGCCACCACTAGGATACCTGATCTATAAGGTTGACTTTACAACCACCATCATAAGGGTCGTTTAGACAGGTGCAAGGTGCCCACTAGAATAGTGGACAACATATGCCAGGCTAACTTCTCACAGTATCCGTTTAAGAGAAGATGTCTGTGCTGATGCAAATAAATCTTTAACTGTAAAAGGGGAAAAACATATTGTGATCTGCAAAGGAGACCCTTGTCTCCAGTAGACAAACTAAATTAAGTTTGAGATTTGCTATTTCTATCTAATTTAACTTGTCCTTGTTTAGATTTATCATTGGCTCCTTTTGCATTGAGGATTACTATTTTTGTGAAAGGCCGGTTCTATAGGACCAAAAGCCCTGGGCTGGACCTCAGCTCCTCTGCAACAATAGAGAATGTCAAACCAGGGCATGATATTGAACCTAACGTTACAAACCATAACAAACAGCAAAGTGAATAATAAAGATCACAAGTATCTTTTAGAATTTCTGAAAAGCTAAGACAGTTCAGTCTCACTTTTCGTTCACCAGCAAAAGTGTCTCTGATGTTGTGATTCAGAAGATATCTGAAATTGTCTCTGTTTCTTTAGGCATCCATGGCTTCAACTACACTGATTAGTATCTCTTTCTTGGATTGTCTGCATTGTGTTCACACTCCAGACCATCTGTGTTGCGGATGCCTAGTGCTTTGTTTCAGGCCCATCCCTTTGTCCTGTTGCAGTATGACAGAAGCCAATGGGGTAGGGTTTTGGAACACTCATGTCTTGTCCATAGAAGTATAGTCTAGGAATTATTCAAATTTATCCTAGTCAAGGAGTCTGCATACTTCACATCCTTGATAGTCTACATTGTGGTGGGTTCAAAAAGGTTGTATATATGTTATCCCATTTGTGCAGTCTGGGTCGTAGGGCAAGGAATGCCTTGCCTTTTGGATTTGTTTAAGAGTAAAGTATAGCCTCTATTTGTTTCTTGTGTCCAATTTGTACCACTTGAATGACTTGGTAAGATTGCTCAAGGTGTAGAATCATGCTTTGAATGGGCTAGGATGTGTAACGTCCCCTGTATGTCTCTGATGTATCCCGCAGTCTCTAGTTCCAGCGGAGGATCAAAGGTCAGGTTCAAGAGGTGAGGCAACTTGAACAGGACAACCTGTGAAAGTGCTTGATGACCAAGCTTTTCCAGTACCTGGTAGAAAGGCACAATGTCCCGACAAGCTCTATCTTTCATCTTCACGACCTTTTGCCATAGACGCCATATGTCAGGGCCACCGTCCCTTGCATTCTTAATGCTCTGATCTAGGGCATTTACTCTTTTTTCACACCCATTCAATGCCATGTTAGATGTGGTGGATTTCATCTCTTTGGTCAGTTCTACAATCCCTCAATCAGCTGTTTCCAGGCATGATGCTATCACACACAGCTCTCTCAGTATCACTTACAAGGTCTGATTTGCGAGGTAGGAGCTGGTGCCTTTGACATCGATTTGCTGCCTGAAACAAGTCCAAAAAGAACTGCCTGGAGAATTTTGACCTTGTCATGTTGGTAGGGTCTCAGGAAGACTTAGAAGTGGTGATAGACCTGATAAGTTAGAGGCACTACTGCTCGCAGTGCCAAAATGAAGCCACCTAGTCAAGATGCGGTTGTATTTGGCACATTTGATTCTTCTCCACAGGCCTGTGCCGTTTGCTCATACAGCCAGGCTGCTGGTACTGAAGGTTCGGAAACAGCAAGGATCCTACTCATTTCTTTGTCTAGTGGGGAGTGTATGTTTCAAAGACCAACTCGCCCTAAAAGGTTCTCCTATCTTCAAAACAAGAGGTAAACGGGCAGTTGGAGATTGCCTCGCGTTCAACCACAGGCACTAACATGTGAAGCCCGGGGGCTGAAAAACACTGCCAGCTATTCGACCCTGGATTGTACACCTACATATAAGATTGTTTCACAGTGCTAGGGGTTCAAGGTTCACCTTCTCACTCTTACCTCACCTCTGTTGGGTCAGCACTCTCTCCAGGCTCTCTTTGTTCCAAGGTGAGATAGGTTTGTCTCACATCAGCTGAAGGTGTGGATCGTCTGCAGCAAGAATTTATGAAGAGGGGTGTGAAATTCATGGCAGATACCCTAGTGCTGAATCTCAGGTGTAGGTATCGGTGTTGTGTAGTCTCCTCTATTAGCACCCCCACTTACAGTAATGTTGGTGTCAGATAGAGCTCTGCCTCAGGGCATCAATGGTTGCCAGGCCTCTCTCTCTTCTGTGGGGATTTAGGAGGGCCCAGGGAACAGATGTTTAAACCTGAGGGGCCTTGCAATCTCCAGGACCCTCACAAAGCAAGAGCTTCTCAGCGGTTGGGCACTCATGATGCTACAAGGAAGCATAGGCTACAGTGGGATATGAGCACCTCAGGGCCTGGTACTATGTGTCTCTACTGTACCACAGCAGCACAATGTAGCGACTTGGGGGCATAGCGCCAGCCTCCCCCAGATCGATAGCCACCACACCTGGCCTCGCTCGGCAAGAGAGAATGCTGGTATTGGTCATATTATCAAGACAGGCGATAAAATTATCGCTGCTTTAGCGGCAGAAAACTGCCGCTAAAACGGCGATAATGGGCTTGATAATATGCTCTATGGAATCTAATTGAAGCCCATGTTAGATGTCCTTCACATCACAGAGAGAGAACAATCTGATGTTTGCTGCCCTTCTAATACGGGTCTTTTTAGGTCTCGCCTGTCGATGCGCATGCGCATGGAGCTTGCGAGACTATTGGGGCTTAAACAGTCTTTAACCAACTTGCAAGGAATCGTGGCGATTCCTTGCAGTGCCCGTGAAATTGAAGCTTAATGCGCATGCGCTTAAAAGCGCGTGCACATGCCCCCAGCCGCCTGCCTGCCCCTGCTGCTTTCACACCCTCTCACCGTCTGTTCCCCCTGCTGCGTCATCAAAGGCTTTCACGGCGGCCGGCCATGCTTTCAGTTTCACTGCCGGCCGGCCGTGTAAAGTGCACTTCAAAGGCCGCTCTCCCTGCTCCGCCCCCTGTAAGTGCTCTTGTTTTACTCGTTTACTTGTTTTTCGAACATTTCTCCCACCCGTCTTCCTTCTCTGTAATCCATCCCGCCCCCTCCAGCTACACGTTCTTTGTTTCCCAGCCTCTTGTTTAACTTATCCCATCCCCTTACTGTTTCTTCTACCCTGTCCCTGTTTTTCCTGCCACCTCCTATACGTGCCCCATCCCCCTTCCCCACTACAGAGCGCCCAAAGCAAAGAACCATTTGCCACCCCCTCCCTGCTGCTGCTCTTCCCAGCGCGTGCACTACACCCCCTTCTCCCAACGCTCTCAGCTCCTTGGCGCAGGTCACGGCTGAGCACACAAGCAACAGACCCTCTGTATTGTCCGTTTGATGCTGGCCTCTGGCTTTCCGTCTCACTTGTTATGTTTCATTGCCTGCTTACTCCTGTTTATTTAATCTTTTAAACTATCTAAACTTCTAAACTCCTGCTACATTAACGTTTTAAATTACAAATTAAAGCGTGCGCTCTGCCTCAGGCATCTGAGCCGTCCCTACGCTCCCCACCCACCCCCATCCTTCACACCCCCTGCTTCACAGCCATCTGTTCCTCTCTCCCCGCACACAGCCTCTCCGACTTCCCCTCTCTGCTGCCAGCCTTAGGGCCGCCTCTGGGTTCCCATCCTCGGCTCTGCTGGCATCTCGTCTCCTCTCGCTCCCACCGCTCCTTTCCCCCACTCCTTGTTACTTCTGAATTCCCCGATATTACTGCAGCATAAAGGAGGTGTCTGTCACACACAACCATGAAGGGGCTCACTCATTTTTCACTTGTTTAACTTATCCCATCCCCTTACTGTTTCTTCTACCCTGTCCCTGTTTTTCCTGCCACCTCCTATACGTGCCCCATCCCCCTTCCCCACTACAGAGCGCCCAAAGCAAAGAACCATTTGCCACCCCCTCCCTGCTGCTGCTCTTCCCAGCGCGTGCACTACACCCCCTTCTCCCAACGCTCTCAGCTCCTTGGCGCAGGTCACGGCTGAGCACACAAGCAACAGACCCTCTGTATTGTCCGTTTGATGCTGGTCTCTGGCTTTCTGTCTCACTTGTTATGTTTCATTGCCTGCTTACTCCTGTTTATTTAATCTTTTAAACTATCTACACTTCTAAACTCCTGCTACATTAACGTTTTAAATTACAAATTAAAGCTTCCCCGTGCGTTTTAACCTCTATAGAATCAGAAAGATTTGCCTGCCTGTTTCTTTTATGTTTTCACCTACCTCTCTGTTTATTAAATATCCTCCTTCCCCACATGGTTTCGCAGGTTTGCTGTTAATATAGTTTTACATCATAAATATTTGCTTTCCCGTCCTGGTTCATTTGTGTCCTCCGGCATAAAACCTTTGTCTGCATGTTTCTCTTTAATTTCCACTGCAGCCAGGTAATTTCTCATGTTTCCTGTTGATTTAAACTTTTACATTATAAACATTGTATTTCCGGTTACATGTCCTCCTCCTCACAATACCAAAGCAGTGCCTGCATCTTTTCTTAACTTTGAAGCCTTTGCTGCATCTTTTGTTATTGTTTTTACTACTCTCTGGGCTCTTCAACCACCAATCTGCGCCTCTTCTGTTTATCACGTCATTTGTGCCCTACATATTCATTAAAGATGGACATACCTGCTATGTCGTACGCCCGTTTACTCCTAAACATAACACATTATAAATCACAGCCCTTGCCGCCCGGTTTCCACTCCATCCATCCCTCCCCCACTCCATCATCCCCCCCACTCCATCCATCCATCCCCCCACTCCATCCATCCCCCCACTCCATCCATCCATCCATCCCACTCCATCCATCCATCCATCCATCCCACTCCATCCATCCATCCATCCCACTCCATCCCACTCCATCCATCCATCCATCCATCCATCCATCCCACTCCATCCATCAATCCCCCACTCCATCCATCCCCCACTCCATCCATACATCCCCCACTCCATCCATCCCCTACTCCATCCATACATCCCCCCACTCCATCCATCCATCCATTCCCCACTCCATCCATCCATCCCACTTCATCCATCCATCCATCCCACTCCATCCATCCATCCATCCCACTCCATCCATCCATCCATCCCACTCCATCCATCCATCCATCCATCCCACTCCATCCATCCATCCCCCACTCCATCCATCCATCCCCCACTCCATCCATCCATCCATCCATCCCCCACTCCATCCATCCATCCCCCCACTCCATCCATCCATCCCACTCCATCCATCCCACTCCATCCATCCATCCCCCCACTCCATCCATCCATCCCCCACTCCATCCATCCATCCCCCCACGCAACACCACTCACACACGCAACACCACTCACACACGCAACGCCACTCACACACGCAACGCCACTCACACACGCAACGCCACTCACACACGCAACGCCACTCACACACGCAACGCATCCACGCAACCCCACTCATCCACGCAACCCCACTCATCCACGCCACGCCACTCATCCACGCAACGCCACTCATCCACGCAACGCCACTCATCCACGCAACGCCACTCATCCACGCAACGCCACTCATCCACGCAACGCCACTCATCCATTTGCAAAACGAAAAAGGTCAAACTCTTCTATTGCGAGACCTATTGCATTTTCAATGCTTGTTTATACACCATTTACCATGGTAGAAGGGTGTTGAATTATTCAATTCCTAAAGTAACTTATATCTCTTAGCCAGACCTAAATTACCCCCACCTACCTCAAGGTGAAAGACACAAGCAGAAATAAGAACTCCCTGCTCCACAGTCATTAACATACCCACTAGACAGAGTGTTTGAAGGACCTGATTAAGAGTTAACTTTTTTGAGTTCAGGCTCGTTTACCATTTTGACATACTTACATATATATTACAAATTAGAGGTATATACGAGATTTCCTCTTGCTGAGATTATGAGCATATTGCCTCAAAAGAAATCCATTTATTATGATCTTCCGAAGACCCTGCAAGTTTTCATGTTTGTCTGGCTACTCCAATACTGCAGTAGGATTTCAGTTCTCAACTGTCAGACGCAAGACGTTTTGTGCACAAAGTGCACTGTAGATGTGAAAGACCATTCTGTCTTTGGGTGAAAATGGCTGGTCCTGAGGCTCAGATTTCGGTTCTACAGGAATGCCCACACGAGGAGTTAACTGTAGAGAATGTGCAGGTATGACACATTTTTCACAATCCTGCTTTAGGGTTCGAGATAGGAACATTGTCGATCCAACAGGAGGGACAAAAGGTTGGTCATTAAACAGGTATTGAACGTTAAAAACATTTTTGATTTTTGGGGATATTCATAAAATGTTCCAATCATTTTTCACACCAATTTTGAGCAGCTACACTTCGTCAACGCTACCTGGCTTGCCATAGGCATGACTTAATCTTGGAAAATCAGGAGTAAGTCATACATGTTCATAGAAAGATGTTGTTGATTCGACCCTTAGTACCTCATTAGGCTGGAGTAAGTGTTCAAATGTGGTGCAACAAATGTCCAAAAAGCCCCATATATCCACAGAATTTATTGAAAAGTTGTTCTCCACTTGGAAAGTAAGTTAATTGTGCAAATACACCTCTCTACGGACTCTTTGGGGCAGATATACTAACAACTTTCCCCAATGTATACCTACACAAACTTTTGTCGGTGATAGAGGGGATTGGGGCCAGAATGAAATAATATGGTTCACCGTTTCTTTCACCATCACTTGCAGGGTTAAACCCCATCTCCACGCCAGTCTCCTCTTCTCGAGGTCAGGGTTCTTGGTCACCGTATTATGGTTCAAAGAGCTATTTTGGCATCACAAACAAATTCCCAGTACAATTCTCAGTTCAGTCAATGATGAGAGTTTGGAATAAGTTTAAAATCTTTATTCTCATTTAGAGATTAGTAATTGTCTTTTTATTTTTTTCTATATTCATATTAGTCAATAAAGCTTTAGTAAGTTTACAGAAATCTCATAAAAAGGTTTGGTTCCAATCACACAGACTAAATCATCAAGCTGCATCAAGCGCAGTCCATAAAGGAATATTCTAAAGTTCGGACCAGAATTTCAAAGTTAGTAGAACTCATGAAGAGTTCAGGTTCAAAAGAAAAGGGAGATTCAAGGAGCTTAAAGCTCAAAGCCAATTTTAAGCAGCAGAACTCGCCATAAAAGGCTGTTAATGAAACTCAGCCGAGCCTCAATCAATCGAGTAGATGATCTTACAGCTGCAGTTGCAATCTGTAAAAATAAAGCCTCAAAAACGAAGTAAGGATGAACAGAAGCAGCAGTAGCCACAACTGTCAAAAGGTAAGTAAGGAATGAAATAAAAGCATCAGGGTAAGAGCATGAAAAAAGGGCATCGGAAAGGCATGGCCACAAAGTATTGAAAAGCATTGACACTTACTAGGAACACACACTAATCTAAAAGGACATGAATACATGTTGCGGACATTGTATCTGGTTTCTTCCTCTCTGGACCAATCAAAAGGCAGCTCTCCTCTTGTGAGCAGGCACCTTCCTCCTTTCCCACAAAATACATGCAGATTGCACAGCCTCATCACAAGTTAGCTACAGGCATTCTCATGTAGTTAAGTTCTAGAAACATAAACCTCAGCTCCCAAAGGCATCAATCGCAGGTTGGCTTTCTAAAATAATTGTTTCACTGTGTACGCAATGAACTATGCTAAAGAGAAGAGATATTATCTTTTCAAAAATACTGTTTAGTAATGTATTTCATTAATGCGATCAAGAAATATTGTTTGGGCAACTATTCTATTCTGGCATTAGGTGAAATAGGGTGAGAATCTAATGTTTTTATCACTAAAAAACAATATGTTGTTTAGTAAAATAATACATTTGATTAAAACCGGAACAGTCTGCAGTTATGATGAACATTTCTAAACAGGTCACATTAAGGTCAGACTTCAAAATTATTTGTGAACAGTTCAGAAAAATTAGGTTCACTTCTTGCTTCTTAGTATATCTATGGCCTATACACATAGCTATGACTCCAATTGCAGTTTGCACATTTTATACGTGTCATGCCAGCTTTGAATTTTACATTAATCAGTGCAAATTTTGACTGTTAATCTACAAAATTATAATTTACATTTTAATGATTCGATCTTATCACTGGGAAGCAGACTTAAAGTAACGCAAAGTAGCGATAGCAATGCTTTCCATCGAAAGGTAGTACCATGGATGGTACACGGACGTTCTCATGCACAACCCATGGTTTTTGACGCAAAGTCTTGTCTACAAGAATTTGCAAACAGGGCCTTGCACCAAAAAATACCATTTCTTTGACCCTGGTATTAACTTGGAGAAATATTTCTATTTTTTCAAACTGCTTTGACTTTGTATGTGTGCTGCACTGTGCAGCAAACATCACAAGTGTGTAAAGTATTCAACTGTGTCTAAGAATAGTAATTTGTACAGGTAGGGTACCCTTCCAATAAAAAAAACTATGCTTGACATTGTGCAAACACTCTTGCAGTATGGTGTAAGGATGTGTGCACTGGCAGACGAAATTAGGCCCGCCCAGGGAGAAAGGAAAACCGCTCCATGCATAAGTTGATATTGCGCTGTTCTGCTCTCTCCGTTTCGCAAAACACAGCGCAGCAACTGTGGTTGCTGCACTGTATTATCAGATTTTAAGTTAGAAAATCCGCTCCTTTGTCCTAAGACAATCCCCAGTATACATGGAAATATGTGATTTGTGTATGTTTATATGCACATTTTTTGGGACTTTTGTGAAGCCCTAAGTAAGAAATCTAATACATTATAGAATAGCACTTAGGACAGGGAGATTTTCAACTTTCTAGTATTCCTTGTTAATCAGTCTGCTAATGCACAGACAGTAGTTCTGGGATCTTTTTTATTGTTTGAGGTAGGAGGGTTTACAAAAATAATGTAAGACGTGCAAATTGTAAAAAATCCGTGTAAACCCCTAAGGATTTAGGAGCCTCGGGGTGCTGCATGGTTTTCTTCACTGTTGTGATCTCCTAGTTCACCGTTTCCGATACAAATATCACAAAAAGTGTTTCCTTACCATTTTATTAAAAATTTAACATCATAACAAATACAACAATTTATTACATGTCAGATGAAAGTTGTTTCACAATTGGAGTACTTATAAAAAAAATATAGAGCAGTCCTCTGTAACTATTCTGGGCCCTGGATGTCTGAAGCTGCGCTACGCGTGTGCCCGAAACGATCTTTGGATTGAGCATGTGCACATGGTACATTCAAACGGCAAGTAAATTGCACCCATGCACTCATTAATAGCTTCTTAGTATATTTAATACTCGCTTGACCATTATTTTTGTGCACAAATTAATTTACTCTGCAATATCCTGATCTTCTAAATTCTTTGTACATTTTTCCTTCCAAGGCCATCATTACTAGCAGCTGGGTAAATGGTGTGATATTCGGATGTGCCAAATTGGAATTTATTGGGTAAGATATGTATCACCCAATCCCAAGTTTTTCGTGAATAACATGCGGGTGTTGATGCTTATTACTCCAAATGCTGCATGTTTTGGTCAATAAAGGGCATTTTCTCCTCGATAAATAGGAGTCTGGTCTGCCGAGATTCTTCTATAAACTCCTAAGTTCTAAATGTGCATCAACGGAAGTTACTGCACATATCCCAATTAACTGGATTCCTCGCAATGAGGACCTAAGAAATCAGTCGCAAAGAAGGAAAAACATGCAAATTAAATTAGACTTGAATCAACGATAGACTGAAATATTGAGTTTTGAGTTGAAATGGTAATCTTGCCAGTTCACATATAAATGCTGGTTTAGATACATGAAGTATAATTTGAATATGTGGTGATGTAGCTGTCAGGACCATATGGCAGAGTACGTAGTTAGCTATATTGGTTTGTGTTGTACATGGAAAGAGCAGAGGTTTTACCCATGTAGGGAAAATACAGAGTGGATTGCACTGTAGGTTTCTTAGTCTTCTTTGATATTCTGAACCGAAATCCAAAAAGGATCCGGTCATACAGCCAGGAAACAAAATACATTTTGGAGCTTATTCTACTGAAAGATTTGAAATGATGAACTCAATTTACTTGGCTTTGGGAATTTTCCTGCGCGTGTCTCTATTATTAATACAGCTGATAAAGCGTGATGGGTATTTAATCTGATTTTATCCACTGCTAGTATTTGTACTCTATATTGGACGTTGCTTGTCGGGCTAAGCATGTTGCGCCACTCAAGACATTTTGATTAGATGACCTCATTCAGCATTTGTCAAAGCATCACAGTTATGGGCCTTTAAGCATCTAATTCAAATCTACATCTGCTGCCCTCATTGTCAAAGCAAAAAGGCAATATTAGGAGGGAGCAGGTCTGCAAATTCCGTGGGCAGCCTGTTGTCAAGAATTGAACTGTTGGATTTGAGGGAACTACCTTCTAAAGTTATCAGAAAGTTGTTGCTGATGGGATAAGTACAGAGGTTAATTTAAGAAATAGGTTTGTGCCCTAAATTTTGCTAGGAAGCCCATGGCTGGTGCTACTGAAAGCTAGGGTGCCGATTATCAAATCAGTCTCTCATGATTCCACCTCCTCCCTTATTAATCCACCATCAGACACTCCCTGTCCCTTTATCTCACTCTTTAAAGTTCCTTTCATCTCCCTTAGGCACAGTTCTTCTGTATTTCTCGTCCTCCTTCTTTCCCCTCTTGTGTGTTTTTCTCTCTTTGGCTCAAAGTCTGATGAAGAGAATTTGGTGCAGGTGGGCCACAACTGCATCCACCGGCTCAAACAAAGAATTAGATCGTTTTAGAGCTTTCTAGTTGTACACCATTGTACATCTTTGCCCTAAAACTTCAACACAGTTCAGAAAACTGCCTGAAGTATCATACTTCAGACTTGATTGTCAAAGTGAATATGCTCTGTTGGCACTGGCTAAGCAAAAGGAGAATAATATAAAAGTGAGACAAATGCCCACTGGGCTGTAATATGAAGTCGTGGTTCTCAGGAGTTGCGCCACTGGAAAAGTGAACAATGGGTAATTTCAAGGAACGGGCATCTGGAGAGTCAGCCAAATAGTGTACTTGTAGGCCCAGCGAAACTGCCATGCGTTAAAAAAAAAAAAAAGATTGAGACAAATACAAAAAGGTCTCTTTCCTGATAATGGCAAAGCTAACTTTTAGTGCATCAAGTAAATACCAAATCACTTCTAAGTTTTTTTTAAGTTTCACATCCACACATTCTACAAAGGGTCTCCATGAATTACAGCAGCATTTTGGCTAATCCTGATTGAATACTGGCGTTCATGGATGTTTCAACAAAATAAAAAAAACAAGCAGTTTATTCAGAATAATTTGGTCAGAAGGGGAAACAGAGCCCGCAACGCAGGCCTCATTGTCTAGTACAGGCTACTCCAATGAGTAGCCAGTGAGTTACTGGTGGCTCTCCATTTACCTGTGAGTAGCTCTCCGGTGTGCAGACCAAGCCTACTATATTAGACACTTTTACTTGATTTAATTATTATACATGTACCAAAATTGAGTATGTTCATTTGAGATGAAAATGTGTGTATTTTCAGAACTCATTAGCTGATGTTTCGAGGAACATGGCTCAATTATCAATGCATAGTTAAAGCGGATATTTGAGAGATAAATCATGTTGTTTTGGGCAGACTTTTTGCTAACATCATAAACTTGGTGGGAGGGGTATTGTGGCTATAGAATACTAATGTTGAGGGATTCATAATTAAGACTTTTTACATTACTACTGGCAGTCCTGCCTAATGTACTGAGGTGATCACTACTAGTAGTCTTGCATATGGTGACCACTTTTGTAATCGTGTCTTATGTGGTCACTATTACAGCACTAATAATATTGGTACCTCTGGGTGATTTTCATTGAACTTAAGTAACTCACCGGACAGAAAATGTTGGAGACCCCTGGTCTAGTAGGTGACATTGTTGCCACTAGATCACACATAATGAAACATACTGTTTTGTTCCTACAAACTCCCCACATCTGGAGGCATCTCCTGTGTCTGGATTCCTGACTGGAGCAACAAGATTGTTGCAAAAAAACATGTCTGTGCCAAAGCGCAAATAAGGAAAACACACATTAAAGATATCAATCAGGATTTGTAGCACATTGGGACATGGTTCTTCACCCGTGAGGGTCTCGAGGCATAGTGGGGTCCTGCTGCTGGATCATGCTGCCCTTAGTGGTTGAACATCCAGGTCTTAAGGTCCTTCCTGAACTGTTGGAGCGATGGTGAGGCTCTGAGGTGCAGGGGGAGGATGTTTCAGATCCTAGCCGCCAGGTGTGAGAAAGAGTGGCCTCCTCTGTTTGCCCAGTGGATGCATTGGGTGGCTGCCAGGGATAGGGATCCGGAACAGAGTTCCCTGGTAGGTTGGTGGAAATTCACTTGTTTATTGAGGTATGCCGGACCTTCGTTGTGAAGTGCCTTGTAAGCGTGGGTGAGCAGTTTGAACTGGCATCTCTTTGCAACTGGTAGCCAATGGAGTTTCCTAAGGTATCAGAGTTATCAAATATATAATAAATACAGTTAGGACACAAGATGTATGAGTAGCATCTAGTGTTCTAGGCTAACTGCTTGCCTATACTACAGAGACAGTGTGGTGTGGTATCGGGCTCATGGGCCACGGTGAAGCACACTGTCCAAATACTATTGTAGAGCGAATTAAAGAATAATCAGTCTGCTTGGATTTACAGTGCCTTTTTTACCACAAAAGAAGTGTGCACAAATGTAAAAACAAAAATGGGAACTTTATTTATAAAAAAAGGGACTATGTTCAAGCAGTCACCACACCAGATTGGTTCAATGCACGCAGGCACGAAATGGAAGTGTATACATCTTAAAACGGAAAACACCTTAATATTATGTGATCCAACGTCCTGATAAACAATCAAGGCTACAGTCAATACACATTTTTAACATAAGGCAAACATTGGAAACTGATATCACGAGCAGCTTTGCTTTGCTTCTAAAGAGGGAGTTGAAATATATTGGACTCCAGTTTAAACTTGTACATTTTGGGGTGAGATTTGCTTGTGTCAGTTATGACAAAATAGTAATTTGTGAAATAGTTTGGGTTGTAAAAAAAAGGTGACACTTCAAATCATTTATCTCACAAAATATATGCACGTTGGAAAACAAATCAAAGATCAATGTAAACATTCTATTGAATCCTAAAATCCCAATTTCTTTCTTGGTAGCCTTTGATTATAATTCAGGAAAATAAACTAGAATATGTGGCTGAATAGGAGTACATTCATACCAAAATGATTTATTGCACATTTTTAGTTCAGGATTTGTTGTAGATATGACAGGTTTGCTGCCAAGATGTCGGTTGATGAGTTTTTTTAAATTCATCCTATAGGATATGCTGATACAAGTAGGTGTGATTTTAAACAAAACTCCCCCTTTTACCACGTATTTTAATATTAAAAGTCTTTGAATCACAGATTAACCATGTGTTCTCAATTCTTGGCAATCTACATTAGTCCTCATTGTGCTCAATTGTTAGCAGTCTAATTGCAAAGCCACAAACTGCTGTTAAATAATAGGAAATGCACACAAAACTCTGGAAAATACAACAAAGCACTTTACAGTGTTACAATCGGTGACTTGACGAACGCCCAGATCTTTGTACAATGCACAGATTCTAAAGTCACACAACGGAGAAAGGGCCAGGGCGCTGCAGCGGTTCCTCATTGGTGCTGCTGAACGGCACAAACAGGCAGTGCGCTGGATTGATCAATGTGGAAATCAGTCTTAATTGCAGCAGAAGATTCATCTCCTTAATACCCATGGGGGCACACTGTTTTTAGGAAGTGATGTGCCGGTGAATACTGACTTGTTCCTTAGATCAAACTCCTGATGTTCTTCTTTTCCGTCTTCCCACGAAAAATTGTTCACCTATCAAAAGAAAAAGTGTGCAAGGACTTTAGAGGTCATAGGAACCTGCTTCAAAGCTTGTGATTAACACTGAGCATCACCCATCTCAAGAGTTTGTCTGATGTTAGGAGGGGTAATTGGTAGGTATTCATTCTAGAATAAAGGCAATCTGTACGACTTAATGGAAAGCTGACTTAGAGCTGAACATTACAGTTATAAGAGAGCACATGAAGTGTAACTAAACTGATTACATCAAAGTAACCTCAAAGGCAAACGGGAAGACTAACTTAATGCTGGAGGTCACAGTTAGAGGTACCTCAGTCAAAAAGTAAACTCTTATAACACTGTACACCTTAGTACATCATTGGCTTAAAATGACCACACAGAAAATATATCACTAATAGGCTTGGAACACCACTGTAACGACACTAAAGATAACTTAACACTATGGTGGGCCAGCTGGGTCTTGAAAGACCCCATACAAAATGATGGAAAGAAGCTGGTTTATAGTTAAGTGTGATTGGCTACAGCAGCTTATGTCTCCTTGACCCAGACATATTGGAAGGGGTTAGCTTGGCGATTGGACACTGACAAAGTGAAGGAACCATTATGGGCATATAAGGTACAGAGTAAATAGGTAAAGGACAATGTGAGCCTGGTATTTGTGTGTCAATCTGTAAAGGTCTTCCCAGAGTGTTGTGTTTACTAGATCTAAATAACAAGGAGGTGAAGGTGGTGAGTCAGAGAAAACCAATGTTCGCTAATACATCTCTCCTTTCTCACACATACAAAGAAAAAGGTATAGTGAACCACAAGAATATCTGTGAAAAAGCTTAATGTAAGTTGCTAGGGTATTCCCTATCATGACGTAGGACCCTCACTTACCAGTGGTGTCCTCTCCTCATTTAGGAAATTTAATCTGCCTGAATGGGCTTACCTAATAGGGGGCTCCTGTGACAGATGATTAGGATGGGATCCTAACTATCGATATATAACATTACCTAGTGGATATCATAGCAAATTATTGCAGGTAGCACTTATGAGGATGAAAATGCTGAAGGGTGTCAGCAGTTACATTTTTCCTTATAACTCTAAATCATCATGTTTCAGCCATAAATTAAGCCCTAGTGGGTCAGTGGTCTTTATCAGGACCAAGGAATCCATACCTCTATCCCAGCCGTGAATAGTGTATCATGCATTTAGGTGTAAAGAAAAATCTGGCAGTGAAGTGCATTAATAAAGAAAGAAGTAGAGATATACTGGCAGTTCAAGGTTGACCCATTATGTGAAATACGTAGGTGATACAAACGGAGGAACACACACTCATGTTAGTTATCAAAATTCATTAATGGTAATGCTACTAGCATACCACTCATGAATTCACACGGACCATACCACACCAATGTGAGACACTGCAAACCACACGTGGTGATAACACATGTAAGGTTGGTGTAAACATGTAACAGTTTTTTCTTGCATTTCCCTAAACTTAAGGGGAAAATACCATATAAAGGGAGAAGGGGAAGTACCTTCCTGTTGTAACACACTGTTTAAAAAACAAAAATAAGACACATTGGGCCACATGTACGACCGTTTTCAGTGGCCGCAAATGGCTAATCAGAACTTTTACGACCCCTAAATTGGTCTGTGGCACATACAAACCCTATTTTGCGAGTCAGTAAACTATTACCGACTCGCAAAATCGGGTGTGCGACTCGCTATTAGGAAGGGGTGTGCCAAGGGCGTCCCATCCTAATAGTGAATCACAGTTCCTTGTGCAAATGTTTTGCGACTGAAATGCTGTTGGAAAACATTCCCATTTTACCACCAATGGAAAGTTGGTGGTTGACCAGTCGCAAAGGGGTCCACAAGTGACCCATTACCCTTTGTAAATGTGGGCTCAAATATTTTTTAAGAGCAGGCAGTGGTCCCACTGACCACTGCCTGCTCTTAAGAAACAAAACTGAAATGTTTCATTTTACTTTTTGAAACGCATCCAGTTTTCCTTTAAAGAAAACGGGGTTGCATTTGTTTAAAAAAACTGCTTTATTGAAAAAGGAGTCACAGACATAATGGTATGGGGACTCTAGCAGGCCACCATCCCTGTGAGTGCTGTCCCTTACGACCAATTTAGGAATTGCAAATTGTTTTACATTCCATTTTGTGAGTCGCAAAACGTCCCTGTTAACTATTTTCTGTGGGTATTGGTGTTTATTCATTTTCTCAGGTCGTCTACTTGTTTACGAAAGTCCACCCTACAGAAACAGCTGTGTCTTTATCTCAAAAATGGTCCAACAGTGGTTTCTCTCTGTGTCCTTGGATGAAAACCGCCAAAAAGTAATAGGTTGTTCCTCTTGGTTGGGGGATGGTAGGGGGTCAGTATGCAATAGGCCATCTCTTTGTCTAATAATATCTAAAAAAAAAAAGCCAATTCTCTGTTACTAATGTTGTGGGTCAACTGGAGAAACTGGATACAAGTATTGAGCCAATTCACAAATTGTAAATCTGTGATCACCCTTTCAAAGACGGAAGACATCATCAGTAAACCTACGCCAACAGCGTAGGTGATACTTGAATGTATTCCCATCTCAAAATGTATGTTCACTGTCAAATACATGTACATACAGGCCACACTTGGGGCAGAAGTGTTGCTCACAGACATCCTTTGAGCCTGTAGGCATAATACTCCTTCAAACTCAAAACTGTTTCTAGTTAAAGCTAAATGTGCGCCTTTCAAAAACAAAATGTACTGGTGTTATTCCCATTGAGAAGTTGCTTAATAGCCCACAGGCTTTTCTCTTGAGGATTTCGCGATAAATAAAGAGCAAATGTCAAGTCCCAACATTAGCTCACTAGTGGGGCAGTGGCCTTCATCAGGACCAGGGATGCCTATCTCCATCCCTAATCTGATTAGTGGATTATGAACGTAGGTGTAAGAAAACGTGTCACATGCGTTTATAAAGAAAAAGTAGGATATACTCGCAGTTCGAGGTTGCCCGGTTATAATAAGAACCTAGGGATACAAGCAGAGGAACACACTCTCATGTTAGTTTCCATAATTCAGTAAACTTGGAAATTCTGTTAGCATCCCACTTCATGAACTCTCGCAGACCATGTAACACTCATGTGAAACACTACAAACCACACGCGGTGAGAACACATCTGAAGTTGTTGTAAACATGGAACAATTTGTTCCTGTCATATCCTAAATTAAAGGGAAAATACAGGTTCAGGAGTGTCCCAAATTAGAGGAGGCAGTGGACAGCAAAACCTTCCACAGGCAAGGAGAAGAGGCGATAGGCAGGTTGTCTGGGCCGAATATCAACCATTCACAATGTTTATGTCCATTTATAAAAAATCATGGTTTTATCATGAGTTTACCCTTCTCTCCTTTCGGTCCCTGTAGTCCCTGCAGCCCTTGCAGTCCCCGTGGTCCCATGTCACCTGTAGAAAGGAAGAACACATTTAAATATAATTAATATAATATTCATATTTTATTGTTCAGATCCGCTGTAAATGTTTAATAAAGTACTTTTCTGAAACCTGCCCAGATGCCTCCACCCTTCCTTCATTTTATCAACTTAATTTCCTAACTGGATGCAGAAAGCAAAAGCTGTGAGTTGGGCATGGGATGGAAGAGAGACTATACCCAACTTTCTTCCCTGGGAGTCACAGAGCATGACTAGAGTATTATTGTTAGTTCCCTAGGCCCAGATATAGAGCCACCCTCTGCAAGACTTAGAGCCATTCCTATCTCCCATTGGCTGAAACATCTGTGCTCACAGCTACTGCAGGCGTGGTTTACATGCAGAGTATAGGCATCAATGGCAACTCTTGTGGATTGAACCCAACTTGTCATATTAGAATGTTGTCAATGTGCTGTTGGACCACAATTATTCTCTTTAACAATGAGCATTATTGTCTTCCACCTTAATAACTTTTGTTTGTAATTTAGCAAATCCTTTATTCACCCTTAGCAGATGTAAGTATCCCACCTGGGCAACAGTGCTTTTCAATGTCAGTAAAAGCTACACTCCACCTTAACAATAATAGTTTGTACATGGGCATTTTCCGCATAAATTAAGAAAAAGTGTCCTCACCTTTAGGACCAGTGTATCCCCTATCTCCTTTTTGACCTGGGATTCCAGGAGGTCCTTGAACTGTACCGTGAACTGCAGAAGAAAAGAAAAGAAACAAAGAAAAAAATAGTGAACATTGAGCTTCGTGGTGCTCTTCCAAATCCAGTGCAGTCTACTGATAAAATGTAGGTACTGTATTCCTTTTCTGCAATTTCCCTATATTTTCAGTCTTGTTTTTAAAATCCGTTCTCGCAGGAGATTATATTTTTTTTTCAGAAGAAACCCTCTGTTTCCCCTTTCAGTACTTAGTGAAGGCAAGGGACAAGCTCCTACCCGACACAGGCAAACGGAGGAGTTCAGTAGCCGTCTAATTCCTCTCACGAACTACATCTGCTCCCTACCTATATCGAACTTTATGAAAGAGAAACTCCCAAAAAAACAGAACAGTCCCATTTCTCCTTCTTTGCGCCCCTCGGCATTGCCAGGTCTGTACCTTCGCATACAAACAGAATGGGTATGCTTGATTTAATAAGTGCATTTGACTTAGGTAATGACATTTAAGAATAAAAGTAAGATGTTAGTAATCTACCCCTGATCGTAGAAACATCTTTGTGAATCGGATAGATTAAACGTTAAACAGAATTCGGTAGATCTGATGGCCAAAAGAGGACAACTTGAAAAGTAAAACCATCCATTTGAGAAACATCAAGCATAGCTAAGAAGACAACGTTACAACAGATTTGATGTAATCCGTTGCAACGTACATGGAAGGTTCAAGATTTGGTTTATTACACCCTCACTGAAAAGCAAGTGCTTATTCTATTCTTCTCGATTTTAAGACTATATACCACTGGATTCCGTTACAACAATATATTGTTTTTATCATTGTCGTCATTCCTCTACAATAGCTTTGTTGCATTGACCAGCTTCTGAGCGCCTAAAGATGCAAACCGGCTTGAGATTTCCTCTTTATATGATTGTAGGGAGCGTAGACCCCATCATGCTACAAATCTCGAAGAACAACAGAAAGGGACAATAAATAGTAAATATGGCCTCTTGGTTTTGAAAATAAGTGATAGTGAGATGTCCCACTCTACTGGACCAGTGGGCCCCATAAGGGGAAGACACTTTTCTTTAAGGGTACCCTTGATGTACCTTTGATAGGTGTTTACATGTGTTGAATGCACAAATGCTGCTTTGTAGACTGTCCTATTGGCTTTGGGGGGAAAGGGAAGAAAAACAGATGTATTCCTGCATTGAATGTATGTAAGAGACAAAGAATTGAGGGGCATATTATCAAGCAGGGCGATAGGCAATTATCGCAGCTTTAGCGGATGTTTTCGGCCGCTAAGCGGCGATAATTCTATCGCCCTATTAGCAAGCTGTCGCTAACTGATGTTAGCGACAGCTTTTAGGCGATAGCGAGCGGTTTGGGGCCCGCTTTGCATGTCAGCGATGTTTATCGCTAATGACATGCAAAGTGGGCGTACCCAACCAGTTAGCGACTGAAAGCAGTCGCTAACGTCGCTATCGCCTATTAGCAAGGCAGGCGTAGCGATGGAAATATTCACGCTAAGCGCGAATATCTCCAAATACTAACACCTGCCCAGACCAGTTCTTAGCCATGTTATCTAATGGGAGGTGGATAACATGGCTAACAGCATTTCGTCGCTAATCCGTGAATATCGCTGTATTCTCAGCGATATTCACGTATTTCGCCGGTATCGCAGGATATTTTAGCACAATGGAGAAAAACGTTGCTAATAGCATGTTTTCTCCGCTAACATATCCAGCGATAAAAAAAGCGCTACGCGCATTTAGCGATAAATATAGCTATTCCTTGGTAATATGCCCCTGAATGTGATAAATAGCGTGATGACTTAGTAACTGTTTCCATTGTAAAACAGTCCCTCATGCATTTCAATGGAAGAACTTAGTGGAGGGCAGAATGACAAAGCAAATAGCCTATAGCATGAGGTAACATAGTAATACCCTTCTTAGTGGAGCCAAAATCTATTTTATGCATTTTTTAAAGAACTGGTAACAATTCTTAAAAAAAATAAAAAAATAAAAATGCATAAAATAGACTTTGGCTCCACTAAGAAGGGTATTACTAGTGGAGTAATACCCTTCTTAGTGGAGCCAAAGTCTATTTTATGCATTTTTTTTTTGGCCGGTTTAAGCATAAGTCAAGAATTGACTATGCTTTTTTTAGTTACTCTTTGAAGGACACCCTGATAACAATAGATTACCTTCCTTCACACCTTTCAGACCACTCTGCACTATCCTTTACAATGAGATTAGACAACAAGACTACATCAACAACTTGGTCATTTGACCGGACACTCTTGCTCGAGGAAGAGGAGGTCAAGTTTTTAGCAGAAGAGACTTCAACATTTTTTGACTTAAATTTAGGTTCCTCAAATTTGGTGGTAGTCTGGGAGACATTTAAAGCTTTTTTGAGAGGACAGATTACTAATAGGGCCTCGTACAGGCGCAAAATATACAGAGAAAAAATAGCCAATCTGGAGCAGGAAATGAGACTATTAGAGCAAAATATTGACAAACGTCTGGTAACACCACAAGAACAGACGAGGCTAGCTGAAAAGAAGTCACAATTGGAAGGGATTTTACAAGAAAGGATTAATAAGAGATGGGAAGCAAGTAAGATATCCCAATTTGAATTTGGAGAAGCTGCCGGCAAAGTTTTGGCCTGGAAAATAAAATCAGACCAAGCTCTTAAATATATCAAAGAGATACAGGTAGAGGGGGAAGTAACAGTAAGAACATCTAACTCAGACATAGGTAATGCCTTCCACGACTTCTTTGAACTAATATACAAAGAAGATCTCCCCAATAATCAAGGGGCTAGGGAAAATTGGCTCAAAGAAATTTTGCTACTTGTCCTCTCAATGCCACAGAATAAAGCTCTAGAGAGTGAGATTACAGAGGAAGAGGTAAAGACAGCAATACGGCATACCAAAAAAGGAAAGGCGGCAGGTCCAGATGGTCTCCCAGGAGAGATATACAGAGCTCTGGAAGAAGTTATTACCCCTGTCTTGCGTGGTTTATTTAATGACATCTTAATAGAAGGAAACCCAACACCGAAATCATGGGGGGAGGCAACAATTGTGCTCATTCCAAAGTCAGGCAAATCGCCCCGGGAATGTGGATCTTATCGACCCATATCGCTTCTCAACAACGATTACAAAATTTTCACCACTATATTATCAACAAGACTGAGCGGCGTAATATCTAGCCTAATACATCAAGATCAAAAGGGCTTCATCAAAGGGCGACAACTGTCAGAACTAACACACGATCTGATAGGAGCCATAGATATTGCATCAGCCTTTTCCCTACCCTTGGCTACACTCACGCTAGACGCAACTAAGGCGTTTGATAGGGTCAATTGGCTTACCTCATCCACCGACTTCAATTGATTCAAAATCAGGCGGCTCGCCTGATTTTTGGCCTCTCAAGGTCCAATCATACGACCCCCTTGCTTCGGTCTCTCCACTGGCTCCCTGTGAGGGAGAGGGCGCTTTTCAAGCTGGGCTGTACTACCTATCAGGCCAGAGCTGGGACCGCCCCCACTTTCCTGTGCGAAGCTATCTCCCCTTATGTTCCGCCCAGAGAACTCCGCTCTACCCACCTGTCCCTTCTGTAAGTCCCTCGTTTTAGGAAACAGAAGGCTGGTGGGGCCAGATTTGCCGTGCTGGCCCCATCGTTTTGGAACTCACTCCCACTTTCCCTCAGAACGTCTCCCTCCTATCTGGAGTTCCGTAAGCAATTGAAGACTCTTCTGTTCTCCAGGTCTGTTGCAGCTTAGCTCGTTCTCCACTGACTCTCGGCTATCTAGCGCCATGGAACCGGTTTCGGTATAAGAGCGCTTTACAAATATTTTAAAATTCAAATTCAAATTCTATTTAGAGGATGTCCTTATAAAATTTAACTTTGGAAGTAGATTCTGCAAAGCAATATTTCAGCTATACAGTGCTCCTTCAGCCAGGCTATTGGTTAACGGCATCTTGACTGAGGCATTTCAAATCACCAGGGGCACCAGACAGGGATGCCCGCTCTCCCCACTCCTCTTTAATTTATATATTGAGCCATTTGCCCAGGTCGTGCGGGCAGAAGCGAATATTCCATCGTTTCGCTTTGGGGAGTGGGAGAGGCGGGTAGCACTATACGCTGATGACATTTTGATCTTAACATCGGATCCAAAAAAAACACTACCCGTAGTCATACAGCGAGCAAAAGAATTTGGGCTTATCTCAGGGTACGACATCAACTCGAGCAAAACAGAAATAATGACTTGGAATATCCCAGAACAACATCTGGGAATAAATGTTTCACCGTCCATGCGGTGCCTAGGAATCCGAGTTACCCAGGATGTGGGCAATATTTGTCAAACCAACTTAGACAGAATCCACAGAGAGAGTAAAAAGCTGCTGAAAACTTGGACACATTTGCCACTTTCTGTATCAGGACGAGTAAACCTAGTAAAAATGTGTATCCTCCCCAAATATACCTTTATATTTAGTACCTTCCCTTCGGCTTTTTATCCCAAGGCACTCGAAAAAAGTCAACAAGAAATTAACTCCTTTATTTGGAACTATAAGTCAACAAGAATCGCTTGGAAGAAGCTGAGGAGGAGAAGGGAGAAGGGAGGTCTGGCATTGCCTGACCTACTATACTACGCGTGGGCATTTCAGAAGACACATTCGAGGATGCTTCTAAAAACGCCAACTAATCTTTTGAATGGATCAATGTACAAAGCCATGTTAATCGGGGCAAACCTATCAGTGGATGGGTTTATGTTTAAATTTGCCAGCCAGAAATTTTTCAAAAAAATCACATTTAAAATACTACAATCTTGGTCTAAGACCTGGCTTATCATAAGGAAAAAACTCGGGCTGTCATACTACTCAAATTTTGCCCCAATTTGGGAATCTCCCGGGCTTCCACTATATATGAGAGATAGTTTGTCAGGTGTACTTGAGCAAGCAGGGATTATAAAATGGGGTCAACTAGTAAACGATGGATTATTAATTACATGGGACGAGTTAAAAGACCACGTCGGTCCCGGAATGTCCAGATTTAAATACATTCAGCTGGCTAGCTGGACAAGGGGCCAGCGCAGAAAAGATAAACACTTGGGGAAAGTAAGCCCCCTAGAACAACAGCTAGTGGAGAAGCCAGTGGGAAGAAGAGAGGTAGCATTTTGGTATTGGCAGTTGCTTGAAGAAATTGATGAAGAATTCTCTCTCCCAGACCAATTGTGGGGGGGCAGTAATTGGCTCTCAATGTGAGGAGATGTGGCTAACTTCTTTTGCCCTCTTATACAAGACTGTGAAACCATCATGGCTAAGAAGAAACCACCTTTTTACAGCACATCGAGCATATATTACGACACTTAAACTTTCCAAATTTCTCCCGGACAAAAAATGTAACAAATGCAATCTCACGGTACACATGTTTTTGGAATGCCCTGACATAAATCGGTTTTGGGAAGAAGTGGAGGTAACTCTAAACTCCATCATGAATACATCACTCTCAATTACACTACCACTCATTATCTTTGGTCTGGAAGTTAATATCACAGGGAAAGCAAGGTCATTTCTCTTCTATGCTATCTTGCTGGCTAGAAGGCAAATCTGTATACACTGGACAGAGAAAGCAGCCCCTTCACATTCTGCATGGCTTACATCACTATATGAAACATCTAGATTAGACCTTAATAGATCAGGCAGTAAGCGTAATTTGGCATTTTGGGAGCTGCTCATCGAGTGGAGATAGAATCCGGGGTTTTTTTTTGGGTTTTTTCCCCCGGGTCCTATGATTATGTCGATAATACTCCTTGGACTGGGTATAGCCTCGTTCCGATTATGGTCCTACAGGTGGTAACGCACCTAGATGAAGTCAGTCCGAATGCCTCATGTCTCTGGGTTTTATCTCCCACCCAAAAAATTACTCGAGTCCTGGCATTGGATGGAGGGGACCCTAAGGCAAGGACTCGCTAGGTGGTTGGGATCTTCCCATATTGAGGTTATGGCAAATGAGGAAAAAAAAAAAAAAAAGAACTGGTAACAATACATATTACAGC
This sequence comes from Lissotriton helveticus, assembly GCF_964261635.1. NCBI lineage: Eukaryota > Metazoa > Chordata > Amphibia > Caudata > Salamandridae > Lissotriton > Lissotriton helveticus. The sequence goes on from NC_136065.1 coordinate 1,097,269,083, forward strand.
TGCACTGTCAGGTCAGACCTACAAATTGGCTTATTTCAGCTGTAGGCACCTTCGTGCTCAGTTTTCCAGGACAATGACAGAAGCTAAATCATGTTAGACTTCACTTTAGTCGTCAGGGAGGTCTTACAGATCAACCCCCCCACCCCCCCTTCAAACCAAGATGGCAGAGGCCTTTCTCTAGAATTAAGATCTTTCATGGAAAGTAAACCCACTACCTTTACTGGAAAGCAATAATCATCCTGCAGTTTAGCGAGGAACAAAATTGAGAAAGTCAATGAGAGACAAAAGGTAGCGAGTGAGCTTCTGTTATTATCACCTACAAGATAGTTAGAGGAGAAATGAAGAAAATCTCTTCCTACTAGCGCTTCTACCTTGCGGGGCTCCTTTCAAACTGAGAAGACAGATGCATAACATGGTATGGTCTGCATTTCAAAATTAGAATCTTTCCCTTTCACATGTACAATTAAGGCATCAATTGCTCTCAGACGAATTAGTTAGGAAACTTGGTTAAGATAATTCAAAACTTCTGACGTTCAATTCAGTGGTTGCCACCTGTCCGAATTCATAAGTGAAGGCCAAATAAATTTTCTACAATGCTGTACCAAACACAATCCTCTTGCATCTCTACATGTGGCTCAAAAGGACAAAGGGAGTTTTGACTTTAAGAAGAAATGGTCATACACTCCAACAACATGACATATATGTCCATATTACCAGGTGGGAACGGCCCCTCGCTCACACAATCCGATTCTGGTGTATTTGTTGATAATATGACGTCTCGCAGTGTCACCATAGTGGTCTGCCAAAGTGTCACTCTCGTATCATATTAACAAGTTTTGAACTGAAAATGATGCCTACATATGACAGATAGAATATAGTGGTCAAGGCCTAATCAGCAGTCCTCAGACTGTAACAAAGGTTACAACTCCAAAGTGGCAAAAAAGCAAACCTCTAGCAGTATATATTGCGCAAATGGCATTTCCTAGTTTAACTCCCCACAAAACAAGGGAGAAATGTCTGCACCCCACCAGCGTTGATGCCTTTGCAACTAGCTATATATCGAACTTAGTTTTGACTCGTATTTTTCATGCAGATTTGGCATTTGTGAAAAATATTTTTAAATCTTGGGTAAGGACGAACTTTTGTAGGAAACTTTATCTGCAAAACACTGTAGCACAAAGTACCCTCAGATTGAAATCCGGTTTGATCAGTGGTGGTGTTACAATAATCGTATGGGGAGCAGAAGTGACATCAAACGTCCTACCAACCATGCGGAATAATTCAAGTGGGCACAACATGTGCCCCCCCTACCCCTGTCTGTATTTCCCCCAGTTCCAGCACGACTGTCCATGTGATGTTGGAACTTTTTGGCCGTTCCCATTGGAGTGCCTGTTTTCAAGGCACTGCCATGGGAAAGGACAAAGAACCGGCGACCGTATTTCGAGTTGCATATTTGCAACTCGTAATACGGTTGGCTGTGTTTGCGCGGCTTTGGTGCAGCGAAGGTGGTATTGCGTTGTCACTGCTGCGCCAAAGTCATAATCCGGCCCCAAGTTACTAAAAGTAGAAAAGCTGCAGTCCTAGTTAAAACATCCCCTTTTTGAAACTAGTTAAAACATCAGCAGTCACATTTTTTAAATCACAGGGGAAGCAAAGAAGATCACTTCGACTGCAATGGGCCAACATCTGTGGACTGAAAAAACTAGGGGGTCTCTCAAAGGGGCGTGGCCAATGCAATTTAGGGCATAGCTTAAAAATACACAAGGTAACAATCTGTGGTTAGCTTAGCGTGTTGCCTGACTGGTATTTTGCTTCTTCTGTGATTGCATACAGATATATAATACAACAAGTAACATTACACCTACAACAAGCCAGGGCTATTGGCTTTACCAATGGTTGTTAGTTGTGTAAGATAAATAAGCAAGAACTACTGCTTCGCTGTATAGAATATTGAACATTCTTCAGTTCTGAAATGATGAGACTGTAAAAGAACTATAACGAGTCTCTTTGAAATTACCTGAAAGACAGGGCAGGTTGGTACTGCTGCAGAGTTAAGATTTTTTTTCCACCCCGAGGACAAAAATGGAAAGCCCAATAGAGACCTGTCGCAGCACCTGCTTTTTAGAACTGCTGGTTCACTTAAAGCCCTGGTCAACTTAAAATTGTGAGTTCTTTCCCTTACTTTCATCCCTGTTTTTGGTTATTACTAAATACCTGAAAAGGTGGTTTCCAAGGCACTGTAGTTTAAGCCGCGGTCGGTATTAGGAGTTCCTGCAGAACGGTGATGTGGGGAGGGGGAGGGTCAGGGTAGGGGGTAGTAATGTATGGATTCCGGAGTTTAACAGGTAAGTAAACATATAAATAAATAAAACGAATTTTGTTGCGTGCACTGCATCACCAAATGCGATGCAGTGCGCGCAACATCACAAGTTCACCTCCTGTCGGGTAATGCTGCTTTAGGGGATAACCCAACCAGACCTCGTCTTACCTCTGAAGAATTGCATTAGATCTTCTGTCACGTTTCCATATGTTGCAAATACTTTGCTTATCCCAGGAGGACCAGGTAGGCCAGGTTGTCCTCGGGGACCTGGTCTGCCTACAGTTCGCTCAACGGTGTAGGTAATGTCTTGTATCAGCCCACCACCTAGACAATAAAATAATGCATTAAAATGTCTGAACACAAGTTTTACACGGATCATTTCCAGAGATCTGTGGCAGCAAAAACACCTTACTGCAAGCTCCTATATTGCATAAATCCTCTGGAATTGTTAACAATGACAAAATGGCCTTTCTACAAAGCCCACGACCAATGAAGGGAGACACAGCCATACGTGTCTATTCTCTGCATCCACAGATGGCAGCAGCAAGGCAATGTTCCTCACAACATCTTTCCATAAACCATTAACCCAGAGCTGGTAGATGTGTTTTGTGGATTCAGTGCTGAACCAAGTTGTCTCTAATAGGGGCGTAAACAGTATCTCATCTCATGGTACAAGTCATCCTTGTAAAAAGAAGTGTGCAGGGGCATCACTGGACCAAAATTACACACACATCCTTTGACCCGGATGATGGGCCATTGTACTTTTTAGAAATGAGTTCTATTAAAATGTCATGGGTTCAAAATATGACTTAACAATGATTGATGGAAAGGCACAAACGACCAGCTATATAAACTGGCATGGTTAAAGGCATATTAAGTGAATTCAAAAAGTTACAAAGCAGTGCACATAGGGAGGCTTGGAGCTAGCAATTGACACCAGTAGCTACGTAGGGTTATGGTTCTTGGAAATCAACTCTTAAAAGACATGCCTATGGTAGATGTTCATTGCCACCTGACATAAGCTGTCCACTTTTCGGCCTCTAAGGTCTTTTTGCTACCGCAGTCGTGATCTGCAAGCGCTCTACTTACTTTGAATCTTATCCACAACCTGAGACAAAAGTCTTTCATATTCTTCTGATAGAGACGAGGAAGATGATGATGAGGATGACAGTGAGGATGATGAAGATGACCTCGACAAAGAGGATGACATAGAAGATTGCGAAGAAGACAAAAGACCGCTATCGCCTTTGTGCCCTCGAGGTCCAGGCGGACCAGGGGGGCCAGGTGGTCCTGCGATGTACCCTCGAATGTTGTCACCTGTGGAAAGCAAGACACTTTAGCATTTTATACTAAAAAAGTCACACAAATACTAATTCCACAGTATGAAGTTAACCCAGGTCGCTTCCAAACAACATTCAGCATTAATCTCAAGCTTCCATTTCTTAAAACATTATCCTCATTGCAAATGTACTATTATGTTACATCAATATTTCTTACTTCTTTTTCTCAGCTCTTTTCCCCACAAGCCAATCACATATTGTAAGTGCTATTATTGTAACTAGGTCAACTTCAACATGACAATCAAATTGGCAGGCCGTTTAAGAAAAAATATATTTTTTTATCTGTTCTTGGTATACATCTTGGGTGTCAAGGAAAATTGAAATAAACTCATATTAGAAATTAATTGTACTAAAGGCAAACATGTTTTATTCAATCTAGTTTCTGGGACATATGGTGTAAAGTGTCGCGTCGTCCCAGGTAGTGTGGGGAAGTCACAGAGACATGGGTACACAGACAGCTATATTTTTTCCACCCTAAGTGATAGCTTTTACATGAAAACTCAAGAAGCAGCAACAAATCTAAAAGTAAAAGGTGAAAGTATGCTTCAGTAGCAAAGCACCTAACTTGCAACCAGGAGAAGTGGGTTTGAATCAACTGTTTCAAAAACCAAAAGGTTGGAAAGTCATTGCAAAAGGTGAAATATCTGACTGAGGTGCACTGTTAATAAAAATACTGGCCACTCAAGTGGATCACACCATCAGGGCTTGTGCTTTTAATATACTTGGGGTTTGTATGGATAACGCGGAGTCCTTATGTTCGTGCTGTGTAGATCAGTCCTCATATCTGCATTGTGCCATACATTTTCATCACATAACCTGTACATAAATGAATCACTTAGTTCACCTGAACCAGACGCCCAGGTGTGAGTCAATCTGATGCAACAAATGCCGTTAGCAACCAAGAGACCTTTGTGGGGGATTACATTGAGTCAGGAGTGTGAGCAGGGACAGGGAGTCCCTGCAGGGAGTTTCTGAGAGTAGGGAAAATTATACAAAGTTTGGACGATGACTGTGCAGAAAGTCAAGGATAGTGATGGGGAGTGGTGTGGAGGGATGGGTTTCGGGAGGACCAGCAACTTTGTCATGGAGGTGCAGTGTGGTAGGGCAGAGGTGTAAATTCAGGAGACCAGGAGGGAGGAGTGAAAGGATGCAAGTATGAGCAAGGGCAGTGAGGAGGAATTGTGGGGAACAGTAGTCTGCAGCCTGCTGAGATGTCGTGGTTCCCTGAGGGTCTCTCTTGTTCCCACTGCACCCTCTTTCTGTGAGAATTGCATTGACCAAGCTGGAAACATTGGGGTCAGGCATTTAAAGTAAAAAAGACCCCGAACCATAGATCACTCAACATGAGCATGCTACACAGGATGGGTACCCAGCTGGCACCCTTCACTGTTCTGGAGTGATGTAATCAGATCAGGTAAAGTTTATAATGAGGATCCACTCTGCACCCCTGGTTCCTACATTAAAAGTAAGCATACACTGAACGGTGTATCGGGCAGTGATTGCAGTGGTAAGTTCGAACATCCAAGTTCTCCATACTCTCTCACGCTTTCACATGCTGCAGCGAACATATCAGCGATAGTTGAAAAATGTCGAGAAGTGTCGTAAGACTGTGACATGATTCTTAGTTTTGGATTGTGGTAACTGGAAGCAGACTGCAGGTCCCCTCAGTGAACCATTATACAACCACTTCTTCAATTTGGGCCTAAACCCACCGATAAAAAGCAGACAGAAGCTTGGCATGTAGGTAAAAAAGTGGACAGTATGTTTTGCATTGTCAATGCATGGTTTATTCCAATTTATTTTTCTTGACATAGCATTGATGCGGTTTGCTATTCAATATATAGAACTATAGTGTATCACAGTAATTTTACTAAAATGCATGGAGTAGGCCATATGGTTTCACACACCATATGGGTTCTTGACACTGAACAGGAAGTTGAGGACAAGGCAGGCAAGGCAGAGGAGCAAGTACATTTTGAGTTTTCAGATATTACCTAGTGATAGGGGGTACTTGTTTTATATGCAGGAATAGAAACAGCTGTGCCTGTGCTGCAGCCTAGGCAAGGCACCACTGCAAGTTAATTTAACCAGAACACTAGACTATATTCGGAATAACTGGGCCCTTCAAGAACCGGGGGGGGGGGGGCAATGTATGGTCTACAATACACAGTGTCTTTGTAGTCACCAGTGATGAAGGACAGCTTTCCTAATCAAAAGCAACCTTGCCAAAATTGATAGTGCTGAGAACCTCTGCTAGATGTACTCGGAGGCTGCTCTAAAAATCTCATTGTGCGTTGTGTGCTCTGCTAGCCAAAGTGTCATCTTCTAATTGTTATGAAGGACATTTTGTTAATACCTTTTAGCTTATCAACAGCACCTATATTTGCAACAACTGAATCTACGCCTGGCAAATCAGAAGCGATTTTCAGTCTATCAGTTACTGAGATAGTTTTACAGTCATATAGAAGACGACTTTCAAGTTAGCGCCAGTCATCTTCTGTGTCAGACATACCTTGGCTAGATGTGATTGTTTTCAATAGTACTTCGTGTTAGAGTAATAAGACCTTAATTCGACTGAATCATTTGACATACTATTGGCTGATGGACAGATGATAGTGAAGGATAGTTCCTTCTTCAGGCTTATCTCAGTTGTTCTGTGTGAAAAGCTCTATACTTGAGTGTGATAGTATTTGCTCATTAAGTCCTACAATGTATTATTCATATGAAACCCCAAGATTTTGGGGGACTTTCGGACGGTAAAGCAATCAACTATAATCTAGGGTCATTTTAAAAAAATGGAAACACTTAGAGAAGTGTTCTGATCAAGACAAGTGTGATAAGCGTCAGTGCATAGTTCTCTGACTCTAGTAGGTGAAGCATCTATTGCTTAATGCTGGCTACTTGTTTATTTAATTTTCAATCATAGTTTTTGTTGTCGGCGGAGGAGCACTGTGAAAAGAGGAATCTGATGTAAATCTAGTGGCATTAGTTCATTCACTCTTGCACCATTCAATGCTGAGTCTGACTGAGTATTTTACAACAAATAGTAAGTAAAGAATTGCTTACTTGTTAGATATTCAATCAGTTCGGTCCTGAATCGATCTCCCTGGTTGTTTTCGACGTATGAAACAAGGCCGCCTGTGTTGCCTGGAGGTCCCTGAGGTCCAGGGGGTCCAGGTGGCCCTGGCCTTCCTGCCACATACCCCACACCTTGATAGGAAGAGAGAAAAGAATAACAAACATAGACATCAAAATGTGTGTAACTTAAAAATTAATAAAGTGCGCTACTTAATACAAGGAGCCATGGATTCTTAGACCCAGTTTATCCAAACCGTACTTTCGAGGTAGGCCACCATGTCCTGCTTGTCGTAGCTGGCTTGGGAAAAGCCAGGAACTCCTGGAGGGCCGGGCAGTCCGGGTGATCCTTGACGTCCAGGTGGTCCTGGTGGCCCTGGTGGTCCAACAATGCCTCTAAATTCAGATGCTGTCAGAGGGAAAAATGAAACAAGTAACAAATTAGTCAACTCTCTAGCAACAGTTTAATGGAATGTTTCATCACATTACCTTAGTTAAACATCTTGCAGTCTGCCTCTCTGATCACTGATAATCCAACTATTGACCTCATTACGAGGTTCTCAGTAATCCAGATTTTGGCAGAAGCATGAGTTTCCACCTGAATCGGTATAAAGAGGAGAGCAGTGATACTGCACTCTTTGTGGTTTTCCATTGACATATTTTGCTGGTGAAAACATGATGAAATATGTCTGCACCAAAGTGCAGAATGTGGGGAAACCAATAGAAATCAGTGTGGAAACTCAAATTCTGTGGAAATGTATTTTTCTCAGGACAAACCCCTATAATGGTGCAGCACTATTGTACCTTGGAATTACTATCAAGGTACAATTCTCAGGTGCTGTATAATTAATCAGGATTACCAAGAACCTCGTAATGTGTGCCTAGTTGTGCAGTTCAGCTTAGTTTAGCAGCAATGTGCACAAATATTAACTCCAGCTCCTGATACTATTGGGTATAAGCAGATGAATACAACCTGCACAGGACTCTTGAAACTGGCTTAGCACCTTTGAGTCTACTGCATCTGCTATATTGGTTATTGTGGCACACAAGCTTTCATTAGTTTTTAGACAATTATATAGTTTCCTCTGTTTTTGATTATCATAATAAAATCCTGTTAATACTCTGTCTGTCTATAACTCCATGGTGTGCTAAACGTATTGGCGTCTGGCAGTACCATACTTGTAGCCTGCGACACGGAAGCATGAGTTCCCAGTTCCTCCACAAAAAATGATCTAAGGACCTCAGGTCTGTTGACTGTGCTTAAGGGACCACCATCTGCTGTAAATGAATAGTCCTCTATTCTCCTGGGTGGCCCCATGACCAGTGTATTCTTCACAGCAGTGCCCAACTTATGATGTGTATCAATGAACAATGTACCACTTTGAATTCAGGGCTTGGCTTGGAGTTCAATGCACCTTCCCTTCTTGAGAAGCAAACTACAGTGATGGGTCCAGTAACTCCCCTGCTTCTTTTGGTCATTACTACTAATTCAACAACTTAAATACGCGTCTTGGGGCCATGATGATCACCCGTGATGATAGACGTGCAGCTATGTTTGTCAACTACACTTATCATCTCCCCTTTTGTAGGAGCTCATTGGGCCAACCGTGCACTCCAGCCTCAATGAACACATTTACTTTTTCACCCTCCCTTCACAACTGCTTCCCTATAGTGCTGTAACTGGACTACCCATCATATGAAATAAGGAAATGACCACACACATAAAAGCAAGACGTCTTTGCACTGTCCGCAGTGTGGCTCAAAATATTATAAATGCTCTAACAAATCATCTGCAATAAACAATTTAAAAACAATGTGTTTATATTTTTCTATTAGTGGTTTGGTTTAGTAAATTTCTCTATTCGTACTGCATATTCTTGTTTAACAATGATGATTGTAAACTTGAAGATATAGCCCTTGACACAACATTGGCAATCATAAGTTGTCATGGGCCAGTAGATCGTGGTGGACTGTGCAGAGTTGGCACTTTCTTTCCTGGAAACAGCCATTTCAAACTATCTTACTCTAACTCAGATGAGAATCACAATTGCAACCAATTTTCCAATGCTAACAAAAGATGACGTACACAAAACGTGTCGCCCTTGCTTCTATAATATCAGTTCTAGTTTTTTCAGAAATTTTGTTTTTCAGTTCTCTCATGCCTATGTTTGTCATTGTTGCCATTCTGTATTTCCCACGCTGCTTCCAAACAAATCGCCCCTTTCCTTACTTTGCAATAAAGCTGTGATGTCTCCGTAGGCGGATCCAGGTAAACCGGGAGGTCCAGGAGGACCAGGAGGACCGGCGACACTAACCACTCCAGAACCTTGGGGGGATAAATGCCACATGTTAAATCCAGCAACATGACAAGATGGCCTAGTATCCAGCGAAGAAAATAAAGTCACACTGAAGTAAGGAACAGATTACCCAACCCGTCTGCATTATTCTGGAGCTGTTTTTTCATTCCATGCACTCTAACGAAGAGGTGCTGGCATAGAGCGGCCGTGGTCCAGTGATGATCAGAGCAGGACATGGTGGAAGGACTATGCAGAAGATGCACAGCGGGATGGTGCTTCTGACTGCTAAGGTCGGGGTGCGTAGACAACTGTTAGAAGCAGCCGAAATTTGACTTCCTCTTCCATTACCACATCAGCCTCACTAGCCTTTCAGAGGGACTGCACTTTTCTGCCAGGAATAGTCAATATATCTCAGCCAACTGCCTAAAGTTGACTTTGATCTAAAATGGTGAGAGAACAACATCCTGCCACTGATCCTGATATTTTGACATAAGGGACAGAGCCTTAAACAAAAGGTAGAGAGAGCTGCCTAGAAGTGTAGACATCTTCAGACAAATCAGTTAATTGTTCCTTTAGAAGATTCAGTTTTCCCATCCAATTATGACATCATGTTTGGTTAACATCTCTAACACACAAGACGAAAGTAGTCAACCAAGAGTACCTTGATTCCACAGTCCCTGCTGTATCACAAACCATCTCATCTTGTTCAGTAAATGAATGTTTCGGGCCCCTGACAAGGCACCATTAACATTTGACAATGTGTGGTGGGAAAGCAACTGGCAATGCATAAGGCAACACATTGATATCTGGTACCCTATTTAATCTACTGTGTATACCTTTACATTTTGGGGGTACTTAATTATTTGTTTTTAAATATGTCCTTTCTCATCAGGTTCTGAATATGTGCATAGACATAAATACCTATTTAATCTTAGTATGTCCCTGTGTTCTTCTGACTAGCTATGACTGCTGACTATGAGTACGTCGCCGTGTTTCTGACAAACAGTTTAATTGCTTATGTTGATTGTTGTTTCACTTTTCCATGGCTAGCGCTTCGTTTTATGTCTGACAAATGGCCATGTAAAAACTGGAGAGCAGCAGTAACGCCTCCATTTATCTTCCAATAGTATTCCCTCTTTAATGGTTCATTTGAACATCTTTTTTTGCCCTGAGTTATGCTCTCCGTTGTTTGTAACATATTGAAATGTACCTTCTTAATATAGAGTATTTTTTTAGAATAAAAGGAAGGCACTTTTTATTCTTCACACCTCTTTGGTACTCAGAGGTCTCTTTCTTGGAAGTATTGCTTCAGATGTCTATGGCACAATCTGGTTTCATGCTTCAGATGATGCAAAGTGTATTCCCACAGGGAACTGCCCATCAGCAACCCATCAAAGTGCCATTAAAGCAGCTTTTAGAGATGTTAAATATCCGTATTCCATCAGGACTATAATGGAATCCTAAAAATAAGACAAATATCAATAATCTGGGTGGATCATGTGATCAATTACATATATAAAAAAAATATTTGTGGTAGTACTGCTGCTCCAAAAAACATTTAGCATAACGCAACACATCATTTGCCGTGCCGCATTTTAGGTGGAAGTTCATGTCTGTGGTTCCATGACACATTAGTTGAAACATTGAGATTGAGTGTAACCTTTCTATTTGACTGGGATCAAGTGTACACGAATTGATGCACATGGCCATTGATATCTTTTAAGAAATTCTGAAAAAAGTGTTGTGATATGCTTATCAGGCAGTCTTAAACCCACAGACTTCAAAAATAGAAGTTGTGTTTTGGATTTATTTGATGAATTTCTGAATATAAGACTTTTGGTATAACAGTTTGGGCTTATAAGAGGAAACATTTCCAGATACGACCATTAACATCTAAAATAGACCATACTCTGTATTGATTCACAAATTACCCTGTCAGCTATTCATAACAACATTAGTGATACAGCAGTAAGAAAATGTTTTAGAAATAGAATTCTCTGGTAGCTTTATGGATGAACACCCTGATATAAAACTATATCCCAGTCTGCAAGCATCTCTTCAGGAAATTGAGATCAGCAGATAAGTCAATTCATGTTGAAAGACAGGACCTACAGAAAACAGATAGATACAATCCTGCATTTGCTGTTTTTTTGCTTTTGTCTATCGCACTCTTCACTTCAACTTTGCAGGCACATCCAAAAATTGGCACATGCCAATACTATGTACCTCAAGTTTTTCAAAGAAGTGCCATACACCGGCAGGACTCTACATAATTACAAATGTTAACCTGGTATTCTTTAAATGGGTTCCTATGGCTTTCAAAATTACCTCTTGATAAGTTCTCACTCATAAATCTTGTTTGTTACTCTGGCACACGGAAACAAGCAAGAGACCGTCTCCTTCTCTATTTGTAGTATATGGCAGAAATTGTTTTTTCTTGAAAGCACTTATCGACTACTGACCCATAACAGTTTTCCTACATTTTAATTGGTTAGGGGCACAGCCTAAAGACACAAATGTTTTTATAACTATTTGTAATGTAGTTCTATTCACAGATGTTCTCTTCAAGTTTATGCCAACACCTGCCTAGTGAATTTATTACATTTTCTAGAGGCACTTATAATGTTTTCTACTAAACGTAGACTTTATATTATTGTAGGTGTGTTTTGTAAAAGGTACATTTTGCTAACAACACCTTTTCACTATTGCATCTTTTTTAAAATCTGCGTACTAGCTTATAAGGAAAATGTGATGGCATTGAAATAATTTAAGTTGCCCCCAATGACATATTCAGTTGTTGGGTTAGTTTGATAAGAGCCTGGAGATTGTATGACTTGTGTGATTTTGATCTGCATATCCAATGTAAGCTGAAAACCACACAATACAAGATTTTGATTTTGATTGAAAGACGTTCTTACTGCTCATGAAGGTTACAACTCGATTAGCTAGGTCAGCATAGTCCAGAGATGCAGTTCCGACGGCAAGAGATCCCGGAGGTCCAGGTGGGCCTGGAGGTCCCATTAGATATTGACGCACTTCTTCTCCTGAAATATGAAAACGTAACATTCAGGGCCTTGTGCTGGCAGTAGGATGGGACACAAAAGTGCACCGTTTTTGCCAGGTGTTAAATATTTGCAGAACTAGAAATTCAGCAGAGGTATCCTGAAGTATTTCAAGTGCCTCAATAATTTGCATTCATATGTGTTGTGGTGCATGGCTTAAAGGTGCTCTGATTATAGTGATTTTCAAAGTATTTGTAGTCTAAGTCAAGGATGTCACATGCAGGTCCAGAATGGATAGATCCTGGACAGATTTTCAGCATAGCCAAATGAAATAAAATTACATATAATGCACCTACATGGAGTTAAATTACATTATTAGATGTACTCTTGAAAATGTGGCATGGATCCAATCTTCCTTATTCCAAATTCTACATCCCTGATCTAAGGAAATTGTTAGTTTTTAATAACAAGTCCCTGTATTCAGAACATTTACTACCCGATGTGTGTGTGGTAAATGCTACTGCTCCCCTACTTATGCAGTCTGCCACCCCAAAAGGGGCTTAACGATGGGCCTGCTGGCTGGCAATACTAATTTGCTCCACTCCATCTAAGATCATGTAATGGGTGCTCAAAACTATTTGGGATTGACCTTGGTTCTGCTCTGTAGTTGCATAATATGGTCTTCAGTATCAAAATGGAAACAAAGTTACATACATAACTGCAATTATGCCAAGAGTATTCACTCTGATGCTTAAACAGTTACACAAAGGTAGCAATAATGTCCATTAGGATTGAGAATGACTCTAAGCGACCCATGGTTATCTAGTCCTGAACACAATTTTCCAAAACTGTTCTGGAGTTCTTACTTAAGTGACATTTAAAGATAACAGTGGTCTTATTTGCATATTTTTGAATTTGGTGAATTTAGAGATCATATTCCAAAATAACACTTTTTAACTGGGCATAGTTGATGTATAACAACTTTTTAACAGACATGGTTGATGTAATAACCTGCATGAAGAAGTGGTGGACACAAACAAAACTCAGTCATTTAGAGCAGCAGTACAACCAACAAACATATTTCTGATTTGTAATGCAGAGTTACATAAGACAATAACCCACCCTGTTTACAGATATGTATTTTAAGTTGTTGTGGAATAAAAGGCCTTTGAGGCATTCACATTTTCCTTTATATTCTTCTTTTTTTACTTTTCTAAGTGTGCAGACAATAAACATCCGCATGATCATAAAACTGTACATGTCTCAGCAAATGTGCACATTATCAGTTCACATTTAATTCTAACACCAAACTCAACCATTAGCAGAGACTTTTAAACAGCTCTGTAGTAACAAGCAAGCGTGAATATACTACCAGAAAGCTATAGTATCATTATCATACTAATTTTCATTGTTCCACGTCAAGATGATAACAACGGTGCATTGTTAACCATAAACAAAAAAACTGGTCATCTTATGCTCATTAATAGAATTACAAATCATACAGAATTACACTGAAAACAGAGGTTTAAACTTACTTTGTAATATTGAAAGGATCTCTTCATAGGAGCCAGGGGGTCCTGGAGGGCCTGGGGGCCCTGGCAAACCATCGGCTAACCCAGAACCTAAGGCAAGTGAGTACTTTATTATAGTGTGCAAACAGTGTGAGGCTTTACGAAACACAAATCAAAGCAAACTGAGGAACTTAATAGTGATGATCATGAGATTTTCCTGGAATATACTTAGAAACATGTTGGTGAAGGTGTTGGTCCCTTTGTACTTCCAGATATCCAGATAGGATCAGCACGTTCAAACCAGTGACCTATGACTGCTATGCAGAGAACTGGAACTGGACAACAAATGACATTTCAGATTTCAGTGGTCGCCGGTAGAAATTCCCAATTGGACTTTGCTCTCTAATTAGACATCAAGCTTTTGGGAAGTCTAATGGCATATTTGTTTTAGTTATACTTTTCTTTAGTAATCAAGAAGACAGTCTGAGCATCATGAGACCTTTCAGTGAATAAATGCATGAATTTTGCTGTGTAGGGCGAGTCAAATGGTAGCCTTGCTTGGTCTATGACAATACATAAACTGTTGAAAACCAGCACATTCTACCCTCTAGGTCTAAATAGGGACCAACAATCTCTAATTGTTCAACATTACATTTTGCTCAATTTAACTGTTCTCTTTTATTTGTGCAATGATGAAGGGTATCATTTTCTTGAAAATGTGACTTACAGGTTACACACCCATCTCTGCAACAGGCACCTTAACTTTAGGAACTTTCTTACGGATTGTTACCAGCTGCCTTAAATTAACTTTCTCATTCTCATAAATATTATTATCCTATAGCAGTATATACAGTATGCACAATGTCCAAGGGTGCATACTAAGATGAATGTACTCGATCAGGTAAACTGAAAGATATTTTACTTGCTCACCATGTACAGGTATGATACACACACCCCATGAGCAGCAATGATAACCTTCTTACTCAGCTACCTACAGCAGCAGGGAACCCTACACACCTTGGAGGCTTAATACATGACAAATACCACACAAGAGCAAGGAGACACACAATAAACAGAAGCCAGGGAAGACAATGCAGGATCAAAATGCTCAAAGACCACCCATTATTGCATACTCATGGGATGCTTCCTACCTCATACATTCTGTGCCAACAAAGACTAGACTCTAGACTATGCCAAAGCAGCATACCACACATACAGTAATGCTAATCCCAATAAGAGCAAATAATCAGGTCTGTTCTCCATCCCTCCATCCACCAGGATTTTATCATTCAATGTTTTTTGTTGGCTCTCTGCATCCCTCATATGTACTTTTAATTTGTGTTACCATGCTTTCCCAATGACCAACACCACAGTCACCTCCCTGTATTTTAGCTAGTCTTGTGTTGTTTGTCACTCACTGTGGATGAGGACCTTTCTCAAACAAAACTTGTGTAAAACTTCTCAAACATAAAGTACAAAGTTTGATAAGCTGCTTGCCAGGTTTTAGTCTAACAACCTTTTTTGACTTTTATGGCTAGATGATGGGTTTATGACGCTTGTGATTCAGACAATGTTTGTAGCACGCGTTTTAAACTGTCATAATGCCTTGATACTGCTTGAAGTTTAAGTGATATCCTTAGATTGCATCAAAGATTAACTATGATGATGGTGAGGTACTGGCAGTGATGGTGGTGGTTGTTGTGCTGATGGCTGTGGTACGACGGTGATGTTTGCAGTGGTGAGGATTGCAATGGAGGTGGTGATGCAATTGGTGACAGGCTTGTGCTGTGCAAATTATGCAGGAAATGTAAACATACTTCTTATGTAGGTCATAACACGGCTAGCCAGCTCAGCGTAATCCAGAGACTGCCCGCTGTCTCCTGGGGGTCCTGGAGGTCCTTGTGGGCCAACAAGGTAGCTTCTGATATTGTCGCCTGAGAGACATATACATAAACAAAAGTTAATTCACATCCCTCAATGCAGTGCACAGTAAATACAAAGAAGCATTTTTATTTGAGTTATCTGTACACACAACACCCTGATCTGGGGGAAAGGCTAATTGAACCGTTATGTATGAATTGTACTCTGTCCAGTTACAGTGTATGTGTTTTGGACATTAAGCTGCATATGCCCAATGCAACACAAGAATAATTCAAATGGAGAAAATTAATATGCAACCAAATGACACCTATAACCAGTTAGAAAAAAGAACTGAAATAATTTGGACTCTAATACATAGCAGATCACCAGATGCTAAAATACCCATGTGCCAACAACTGGAACAAGTAGAAGCCCTTTATAACTATTCTACAGGAATATCGCCAGCACTGACTTATCAACTGAGATAATGTATCTGACTAGTGAAGATTGAATCCTTCTCTGTTTATTTATCTTTTGATTTTTAGAGGTGCTGCATGCTTATTACTGCCCCCTTGTAGCACTTGTGAGGATGAGAATTAGGCAGTTTCCCTTTCCAGAGGCAGGTGTGCCATCCTTGGTGTCAGTCACACTAGAATTCTTCATTGTTCCCTCATAAAGGAAGGGGTCCAAGGGGTGCTATTAGCTTCTGACAGGCTAAAATGCTAGTCCTAATGGAGTTGAGGACCTCTGGATCAAAGTTTAAGAGACTAGTCTGAGGAAATCAGTCAAGGCGCTGATTGGGAAAGGTATGTATTTTTTCAAATTGTGGAATGTCCTTCTTCTCTTTGTAGAATATCCTTCTTCAGTCCAAAGAGAAGAAGGACATTCCAGGGGGTGGATACCTGTATGTGGAGAAATCTCTACCAATACTTTTCAGCACGGTGCCCCTCCCGTACAAAACCTATGCTAGACTCATGCAGACATCTTTGTACTATGGCGCAAAGGTGTGTGCGTAGTTATTGGCAGTATATTTCTGCACTGGCACTGGGGAGAGGAGAGTAGAGTGGCATATCTCTGTAGAGATGGTGCAGTCCTTCTCTCTCCTTCTCACGCAACACAGCAAAGCAACTTTGGATGCTGCACTGCATTGCATGAGAGTTGCAAGCAAAAGACACACAAATGATGGATGGAATGCAGAGCAAATCAAACATTTGCCCCCAGTCAAGCGATCTGGGTTAAATCTAACATTCTTTTGCTCCCCATGCCATCCCAGTTTAGCCCCAGCCATGTGCAAATATGTCTTGACCCTGTTCCTCTTGGGGACAGTCCAGCCCAAACAGCCAAGCCAGGTCCTCCCTGGATCAGAAAAAGCATGCTGGGACCAGTTTCGGAGTATCAGCCCTCATCAGCCAGGCTACCATGAATCCAGTGGCACAGTAAGCCCAGGACCCACGTCAGGCCATACCCACCACTCTTAGGACGAGAAAGCAAGACACACAAATGATGGACGGAATGCATTTGTGTGTTTTTTGCTTTGTCTTTTTCTAAGCAATTTATTGTCAAGCCCCTTCAGGATGCTGCTGCAGTGATCTAGATGGATGACGCCATAACTTTCACCAGGTTGTGATCATTTAGGAGACTTTTATAAAGAGCATCATATACAAAGCATCAAAGATGCTAGGTATTTATTTTTGGGGCTCTATTCACATGAGTGATGAAGAAGAGGTTGCTGTTAAACAGGTCCTCCAGACTGTGTACCTTCTGAGTGTCAGTGGTTGGGGCCCATGGATTCTAGTCAGGCAAACCGGTTCGACAAAAGGCCCACTGGGACAAAGGATTGGATCCCTGTTTGATAAGGAATACTTCAACACACAATACTGAAAACAGTTCCCAGCCATTCTCATTCACAGGTGTGCTGAGAGTAAAGTGAGAACTGCTCTATGCCATAAAATCACAGATTCTCTAGCAGGTGCTGTCTCTTGAGTCTTCAATAATGTAGCTCCCACCACTTTTGACTTCTCTCCTACTCAATTTCTCCTCTGCAGATTCTACAGAAATCTGTTGCTTCACCTGCAATCTGTTTCGTTCTCACCCTTCTTCTATCTTTATCACCTTGACAGGGCTCCTGTCCCCAAGAACAACCTCATCAGATATCTTTATGTTTTTAGGTCTGGCTTGATAGCACACCTGCTTGTATGACCTATTGTTAACAATTCCTTAAAATATTGGGAAGAGTGTGCTTTGGCCCCCACCGCAGCAGTTTGTCTCTCAACTCATGCTATTGGCTGTTCGGCATATCATTCCACCTTCTATACAACCTTGGTAAAAGGCATTTATGAAAATCAAAGAAATGCTCCTCACCCTTGCGATCAAAGATATACTCCTCACCCTTGCACACAGATGCAAGGAACTCCAGTACATGTTTATTTCCAACCTCTCGGCTTCCCAATCCTCTCACTGTTTAGATCTTCAGGATTCTCAGTTACTACACTAAGAACCTTATCATGGGTGGTCTCCCCACAATTTTACCTAGTTGAATTGTGACAGGCAAAACCTACTGAAATTTATCGGGGGACATATGGATTTTGGTGTTTTATGACTAATTGCAATAGTGCCTTGACGCCTTCGGGCATTTGTTTGCAATTTATAAATTGCCAAATCAAGCAATCGAAATCCGTATTGAGGATAAAATCGCAATAGGTGATAATTAACCCACCAGATAAATTATGAATATTTCTTTGTTATATTATGTCAGGAGCAGTAATTATGTAATCTGACAAATCAGGACAAAATGCAGACAAGTCATGGGTCAGGTTATGAAGTTGCACCCTAGCTAGAGAATTGTGAGCTGGCGCCTGTAGTTCATGAAATTCATGTCATCTGGTCTCAACAAGTTGAAGGAAAAGAGGCCTGGACCCAGGGCAGAGAGGGTCGAGATGAACAGGGAGGGGTTCCCACACACAGGGTTCAATCAATTTACCGGAAAATGATTATCTGCCTCCACAATGGTGTTTTGATCCTGAAAATTCGTGCCCATTTACCCATAAAAAAGGCTTACTTTACAATGTCTTCTAACAAGAGGAAAAGAAACAGAACACATTCGAACTGCGGAACAGACGTTTCCAAAAGAAAAATAAAGCTAGTCGCTTACACCCTTAAAACAAGAACCGGCACAAGCAATAGGTTTTGCTTTTGGGACTTAGTGGCTTTGCCAATTGTTTTAGCGGAGTTGTGTACATTCAGGATACTTTGCAGCATTGTGAAAATAAACAAGGGCCATGGCCGTTGTGTCATTCCACTGAAACGGATGTGTCACAACACAAGCGGGTGCCAGTGGAAGGACGTGGGCGCCATCTTCTTACATTTTTTATTTACTGATCCAAGATGGTGGTCACCAGAAAGATTTTTCAGCTCAAATTCGTCAATTAAACACAAAAGGTCCGCATGTGGAAGGGATAACAGGGGGTGGAGTGGGGTGGAGTTAAGAGATAAGCAAGGTTCGGACGGAGGAGAAAGAAGCACAAGAAGGTGAGAACACAGCAGAATCACACAAGTGAGGGAGATCACGAGGGAGTGAAGGGTGGGGAGAGAAAATCACATGGACGAGAGAGCAGCACAGAGAGAGAGAAGCATATGGATGAGAAAGAGCAACAAGGAGTGGACATGGGAGAGAAGCACACGTGTGAGGCAGCTGGAAAACACATAAACTCGTGTGGGCTGCTTATGCAGAAAGAAAGAGGTCGTTTCCTAAAACTGAGCAGAGGAAGCGCACACGTGAAGAGGCTATACTCTAGGGTAGGGACAAACTCAAGATAGACAGGGCAAGCCATCAAATAAGAAGCAAGCAAATGAGAGTAACAATAAAGCCAGCCAATGGCACCAACATATGAGCTTTAAGCCCACACTAAGATCTTGGCAAGCTGACAACCAGACAGTTTGAGCTGTCTGGTAGGCTCGACCTAAAAACAGTTACATTCTTGGCTTTAGTTTGACACTACTTTTACTTCAGAACAATTAATTCACGGTCCAAACAATAATAAAAAGAGAAAGCTCCAGCTGACAAATGACATGTCTGAAAATATTTCACTGTTTGGGTCTCATAACGAGAGCAGGTGCAAGGATATGGACCCCAAGACAATGACATTTAGCCGACACCCACCTCTTAACCCTCCTACATCACAACCCTTCCCAGCTGGGCAGTATGGCATCATTCTGTTGGTAGTTCATAGGAGGCCATCTAACATGGCCTCTTTCCATGAGAGGTGCTCAAACTGTTAGGGGGGCCTTGTGATGTTTGCGCTTAAGAACCCTTTGAGTGAAGTATATCCAGACATTTCACGGTAGCCGGCAGCATTCGAAATTAGAATGAACATTTTACACAGCGCAAGTAAATCGCTTTATTTTGATTAAGAGGAAAAGAAACACCTTTTTCCTTACTCTGAAGATACTCTGCAATGTATTGTTGGACTTCTTGTGGGCCGCGTCCTGCGGGGCCTGGAGGACCAGGAGGGCCAGGGGCACCTGGTGGTCCTGGGCTTCCTCTTGCGCTTGAGGCTGGACCTAAAAAACACAAAAAGTAACCAGTGCATTACAATGTGAAAGAACCAGGTAGAAAATATTTCTAATCTGTAATCACACATGGTGAACCGACTACATGCACAACCTTATTTTACTCACTTACCCACCCGCCCATTACTCATTCACTAAATGACTGACTTACTCTCACTCACTCATTCGCTCTCCCACTGAGTGACGGATTCACTCGATCACCCATTCACAAATCCACTTATGTACCTTGTTACTCACTAAATGCTGACAGGCACTCGCTCTCTCGCTCACTCTCTCTCTCGCTCAGTCCATCAGCCGCCTACTCATCCAATCTCTTTCATTGATGGACCCACTCACTTGCTCATTTGCTCTATTTCCCAATGATTTACAGACAGATTCAATCCTGCACTCTTTAACGTCATGACTGACTGCCTTACTAACTCACCCATCTTACCACTCACTGCGCAGACAACACCTTACATAATTCATAAATAAATTAACTACAAGCAGAGTTTTGTCTAGATTCGTTGACTCTTGCTTTGATAACACCCAAGTTCTCTTGCTTTGATAACACCCGGTTCTGCTATTATAAAATCAAAGGAGGGATGCCAACGTGAAACACTGAGGCAGGGGCCTTGTTAAACTTGGTGCTTGCCTCTCTTCTGTCAGAATCCAGGTACTAAAGATTTGAAAGTGTGGTGCTAGAGTTGAATGCCACAATCATAAAGCAAGTATTGGTAAAGTCAGTATGTCCGGGCTTTAAAATGCAAAGCAATTAACTTTGTCAATTATAATTGAGGAAGTGAAAGGGGGTGGGGGAATAAACAGGGAGAGAGGCTAAGTAAATACATGCATTTCCATGGAGTGCTGGATACTAAATATAAAAAGACTCCCCTGGGTTATACAGTAGAAAGATACAACGTATCCAGTCAGTCAGTACATTGTGAAACAGAAATACTTCTGGGCAGGACGAACACACGAAGAGGAAGGAAAACAGTCGAATCAAGAGCAGAATTCTGAGAGACACAGCAATGCTATCCAATCATGACCAAGGCGCTGATCTAATGCCAATTCTAAATATGTGTTATGCATTGGAAACAATGGCCTGCCTACTGACATTTAAAGCTATCTGGAGTAGAGACGTAAAAAACACAACAGGGTGGGTATGCCCACTTACGGACACATTAGTGAATAGCACTCCACGTTTGGCCAATACAAGCCTTTCAATGTTTTCTGGCAACAGGAGTGATTATTTTTGTGCAACATTTAAATTCTAAAAATAAAAAGTATCCCTCTTACCTCGAGATCCTCCTGGGATTCCTGGAGCCCCCGGGACACCAGCTTCTCCTAAAAGAGGATTGTGTTTTCCATTAATCCAAGCCACATATAAAAGATGTAACATTTCCTTCATAGTTGGTCACAGTCTAGAATGGGTGTGTAATGTACAAAACTGGTTTATTGAAAATCCACCTTTGCTTTTCATGCTGTGCAGCTATAGGCTGAGGATTCTTGCATTACACAATAATACATGGGGGCACCATTGATCATTTGCAACTGAACTGTGGCACATAAAGCTAGTCTCAGTTTCGTGAGTTGATATTGATTTGATCTCAATCAATATGTGCGCAAAGCCTTTTGTGAAAGTGACAACGAACCTAAGTCCTTTCTGAATTTCTCAGAAAAGACAACAAAAATTTATTCTGAGGCCACAGCTGCTGCTCAGTCTATTCACTGTGCCCCTGAGTCCAAAAAAGTCCACTCTGTGGCTTGTCGTTTACCCCGCTTATCCTCACACTGGACCTTTACAGCAAAAAAGTAAGCAGGTCTTTCCCCGGACACCACATGCTAAAGCAATGGTTGTGTGCGCTGCTAAGCACAGTCTTCATCCTATTCACGGAGCCTGATCCACCATAGAAAGCTGTGGAGAAAGAGGACTATCATTGTGTCAAGGGATACTTCAGCCTCTTAAGTCTCTGAGTGATCAGTCTGCCCCATGCCCCTCCTCCCTCCGTGCAGAGGCTCGGAAACACCTCTGCGCCTTTGATATCCAAAAACTCAGCTTCATCAAAGGCCTTCAGGCTAAGAACTTCAGCTGGTCAACTCAATTAACTAGGACCCTAGGTCTGCACGTCCTCAAACCACAGGCCCACTTTTGCGACTATGCATATGCCCATTCTTTTAATTTATCTGCCCTTTGAGGTCTTAATTTTAAACACTAGAATAAAAAAATTCTTGGAGATTTTATTCTATGTTCCTCTGGAAAATGCAATAATTTTCTGAGCATTTCAATTTGATTTCAATTAGATCTGCCCCCATCCAAAATCTTTCTTCTCCTCTAATATCTTAATATTAGGAAGACTTTGCATCTCCGTGAAACTGTGCCACTGGGCATAGAGTAATTCCATAAATCAGTTATTGCTAGCAGTGGCCACAAAAAGAGAGAACGCTCTTTAAAGCAAGTGTCTTATACGTTCAATGATGCAAACTCATCTCATACCCAGTTGAACCTCCCGTGTTTTAGACATTTCTACTGACCTCGTTCTCCTGGCGGTCCCTGCGGCCCAGGCAGGCCTGGAGGCCCAACAGGTCCGATGATTGCTTGACCTACAAGACAATAAATTACATTGAATTTGTAAGAGCAGAACACGTGTCATGAAAATAGTCAATGTGAGTGGCAGCCTCTTGAGCGGAAGAGAGTCCGGCATTTCACAGGAGGGAGACAGTGAGTTCAATAAGCATTCCAGTTCCCTAGTCCAGAGTGGGATATGGCACCTAACACCCACAAACTCCTCTGGGACACATTGAGGCCAGGATGGTATCCAAGATCCATGGTGGACACTGGAGATAAAGGTGGCAAACAACCAAGAAAAAGGTGTGTCAAAGCTGTATAACAATCGCAAACTCTCATTATTGGGCTGTCTTACTAGGATAGCTTAAATAGAGGTCCACAGACCCCAATGCACGTCACCAAAATATCTTTTTTTAAACATGACCATATAAAAATATATCCTGGCAACAAATTGCCTACAAATAAACAAACGCATTTCACACCCATTGTAGTACTGGGGTGATCTGCTGCTCTGACTCCACTTCTACCATCTTTGGGAATAAGTTCTTGATACTGGGTCTAGCTGCATGTGGAGTATTTCATAGGGAGATGGTTACGCATGATTGAGTTTTTGTCAATGCATGCTTTTTTGTCTATGATTTTACACTTTAGATTTTGTCATTCTGTTTTCTTTAGTCAATAGTTATCTCAAACACATATAATGAGCAGCAGGCAAAGATCATTCACAATTCCTCTCTTTTCTCTTTACACAAGCAGTAGGGGAAATGTGTCTGAGTGTGAAACATGTTTTGGGATCGAGGTAGGATCAAGTTTGTTAATGTTGATTGTTTGGAAATAGGTTTGTATTGAATTTTTTGCCTTTCTTTTAATGTGGTTTACACTAGGAGGTATCATTCAGTTTGAATCTTTGAGGTATATGATGAACATGCTGTCGGACCTTATACACTACAAGATGGCAGATGTTTGTCAATAACTGCAGAGGCAATAATTTTCATCAGACCTTCACAGGAAGGGAATTTTGTTTTAAAAAAATGGGCTGAGAAAGAAGGGCAGGGGTTATTATGTGAGTGATCTCAGAAATGCCCAGAAATATTGTGTCCATAAATTAGATATTTTGTAATGACTCTTAGGTTAGTTTGAATGTAATTGACTAACAGGTATTTGGTATTTATTGTTGTTTAACACAACATACTCAATCCAAAATGGTGGCCGTTTCGAACCACAGTGTAGTTTCTCTTTTCTTGTTATACAAGAGGTAGGTGAAATGGGTCTGAGTATAAAACACCATATTTGTTGAAGTTAATTATTTGGAAATAGGCATGTATGTAATATTTACCTTTCTTTGGATGCCTTCTATACAATGAGGTGCTAACAGGTATGAATCTATGATATATATTGAACACGCTGTTGGATTTTATATACTATAAGATGGTGGATGTTAGTCAATAGACGCAGAGGTAAGGATTTTGATGTGACGAACACAGGTGTAAGCCATAAAGCACACCCATGTCGGGCTATTGAGGAAAGAAACAGTAGATCACTTGGGTTTCTTTCTTTGGCGTTGTGTCAGTTACTCATTGAGCGTTTGTTTGGACATGGATTCGGGTAGGTGATAAGACAGATTGGCTTAATGTTTGGGGGTGGTTGCAGTGTTACACTATTGATATACAAACCTATCGCTTATGCATGATTTTGGCATGTGCACGTGGGGTAGGATAATTTTTAATGCGCTTGGAACGGTACTTACAAGTTTCAGATTTTATCTAATGGACTCTGTTAGGAAGGTTGATTTAAAACACTATTGGCATGATACCTTGGGGAAATAGTTACTTTGTTGTTTAGCCATGTCCATATATTTAATGCATTAGACAAATGGCCTTCTTGTCACTGATATAGGAGTTTGTGGTAGTACTTGGGGTTTTCTTCTTTTTAGAATCCAAATATGGATATGTGGTGGCTTTGTGTTTTGTGGAATCATGGATGATTTGTTTTATATAAAATTGATCATGGGTGAACGATTTAAGGAAATTGGACTGGTTTGGGTAATCACGAGTAGGGTAGAACTAGATGGATTAAAATAACTAAGTTAATAGATTAGGTTGAAATACCTATTTACCCAAGTGTTATCATATTTGCCTGGTGTCCCCTATGAGGCCGGCCCAAAATTGGACAGGAGTGTTTGGTTTATGGAATATCATTTGAACCTATGAACTGATATGATATCTATTGGAGAATAAAGAATGGTAGAATGTAGTGTGATTGTATCAGAAAATATCTAGGAAAACGAAACAATTTGAATGGTATGTATCATGATAGCTGATTTTGAATATTATTGAACGGGATATAGGATATTAATTGCACATTTTAAATGATTGCATTTGTTCTTTGCATGGTCTCTTTGATTGATCAATGCACTTTTCCCATCTCTTTTGATTTATTATATTATTATGAATTGAGCCATGGAATTTGTCTTCTCTTATGTCATCTTTTTAGAAATTTTGTAATATTGATACATATAAGAAAAAATATGATGGAATTTCATGGCAAAATAGTTTGTATGTTAGGACTGCTGTATTTTAAATTTGGCTTTAACTTGTGCAACTTTACATTTAGGAATAGGTGAGAACTAAAGGTGTAATATATGAGGGTTATTTTAACGTAGGTGTGTTGTATGTTTTTTATACATATGTTGAATTGTATTAGAGCCCTGAAGAAGTTCACAGTAGTGAATGAAACGCATCAGCTGTGGTTGTGGCTGTAACGTTTGGAATTTGAATAACAAATTATTAAGACTGTCTGGAACATAAAATGTATAAGACATGGATCAGTCTACATGTGATTAGACTTTTGTAGTTTTTGGTGCACTACTAAATTTGTGATATTGCATTTTTTAGTCAATGTTTTCACATGCTACCACAGACACATGCTTCACTGCTGTCCATCATATCTTGGAGGGTGTTGTTCCTCTTTATAAACAGCTTTTGACTATGTATCAAAACAAGGGTGAACCTGATCTGAAATGCGAAATCCCACTTATTTCCTAATGTCCCAACATATGTGACTACAGAGGGTTACAGGCTCTGCATAAATCCAGCACTACTCTTCTGGCCACGAAACAAGTCAGGAAGCTTGTCGATCTTTGGTTAATGACTGAAATATTGACTAGCTAACATCTTCCACATCGAAATCGTCACATAAGGATGAAGAACCAAGGAGGAGGCCTTTGAAGTCATCTGCCAACCAGATTTGGACAATTGTGCCTCCCCAACCTATCAAAGTTTCCATTTATTTATTTATTTATTTGTGTGTTTTATAAAGCGCGCAGCGACCCCAACGGGGCATCCCTGCGCTACATAAGACTCTGACAACAGGAGGAATTAGGAAGGGAACCAAACTAGGAAGAAAAGAGAAGGGTTTTCAGGGATTTGCGAAATGCAGGTTCTGTTTGGGAGGATCGAAGGGCTAGGGGAAGCAGGTTCCAGTGTTGAGAGGCACAAACCGCAAAGGTTTTGCCACCTGCACGGGAACGTTTGAAACGGGGGGTTTCCAGCAGTATAAGGGCATTGGAACGTAATGGCCTGGGTTTGACATAAGGGCGAAGGGTGGTCTTCAGATGGGCTGACCCAGTGCCTTTGGATGCACGGAAGGCCAGCGTCATTGCCTTGAAGATACACCTTTTCGCAATGGGAAGCCAGTGAAGTTTACGGAGATATGGAGAGATGTGGTGTCTGGCGGGGATTCTCTCCACCAGCCGAGCAGCGGCATTTTGGACCGTCTGTAGTTTGTGACACAGGCCAGCTGTGATACCAAGATAAAGGGCATTAGCATAATCAAGATGGGAGATGATTAGTGCCTGGATCACAGTCTTACGGCAGTCCTCCGGCAGATAGTTAATGAGCCGCTTGATTGTTCTAATTTTAGTGAAGCAAGAGGCTGCTACGGTCTGTACCTGGGTGTTAAAGCTGAGGTTGTTATCCCAGCGTACTCCTAGGTTTCTCACAGAGTCTTTGGGCGTGGGGGCTTGGCACAGATCTACGGGCCACCACAGACTGGAGTCAAGGGGAGAAGGAGATTTGAAAAACAGGATCTCCGTTTTTCCTGCGTTGAGACGGAGGGAATTAGCGTCCATCCAGTTGGAAATGTCTCTAAGGCAGGATTTCAATGGCTCGAAGGTGGAGGCAGAAGGGGTGTCAAACGTAAAAAGTAGCTGAATGTAATCAGCGTAGGATATAGACTTAATCCCAGTCTGAGCAATCAGCTTAGCCAAGGGGGAAAAATAAACATTAAACAAAAGCGGACTAAGGGAAGAACCCTGTGGGACTCCCCATCTAAGCGGTCTGGCAGTGGAAGTAAAGGGAGGAGTGAAAACTTGTTGTGTACGGTCGGACAGATAGGAAGACAGCCACTTCAGGACAGTGCCCCCTAGTCCCAAGTCCTCCAACCTTCTCAGCAAGATCTTATGGGAGACGGTGTCAAATGCTGCTGAAAGATCCAGCAGCACTAACACCGCCCTCGACCCTCGGTCAAGCGTCCACCTCACAGAGTCGGCCATTTCAATAAGGGCCGACTCTGTGCTGTGGCCCGACCTAAAGCCGTGCTGGGAATCATGGAGAAGCCCATTGGACTCAATAAAAGTCGCCAGTTGAGAATGGACCAACTTTTCCAAGATTTTGGCCGGGGCAGGCAGAAGGGAAATAGGCCTGTAATTACTGGGAAGGTCTGGGTCGAGGCTGGATTTCTTCAAAATGGGGACCAGGGAGGCATGTTTCCATTTAGAAGGGAAACATCCTGCTCTGAGGGAGTCATTCCAAATAGGATTAAGATGGGGGTTGAGTAGGGGAGCTAGTTTTTTGTATTCCTTGGCTGGCCATGGATCGTTGGGGGACCCTGATTTGCATTTAAGCAGCTCTGTCAGGGAATCGGCTTCCGATATTGTGGCAAATTTGCACATGGAAAATGGGGGCGGTAAAAGGGGAATGAATTGCTCGGAGTCTCCCTCTCGGTCGGCGGAGGGAAAGGATGAGTGAACAATTTCAATTTTGTCCTCAAAGAACTGGGAGAGTTTGTTGCATAGCGCTTGTGAGGCAGGTTGGGATCGGAGCAGCGAAGTGGGGTCAGTAAAAGATCTCACAATATTAAAAATCTCCCTGGCGCCGTTGCTAGCAAGTTTAATTCTTGAGGCCAGAAAGTCCCGTTTGTGCTTCTCTATCATTCTCCGATATTCTTTAAGGGCAGTTTTATAGGAGGTTTTGCTGTCCATAGAATAATTCTGTCTCCAGTGGCGCTCAAGAGCTTTGCAGGAAGTCTTTTTCTGCCGAAGTTCGTCGGAATACCAGGGGGCTGAAGGTACCGCCCTGTGAGTTTTAATGGATTTAATGGGGGCCAGGACGTCTAAGGCCTGACCAATCCAGGTGTCCAGATAGTTAATGGCTAAATTAGGGTCGGACGACAGGAGTGGTTGAGTTTTATTGAGGTGTTTTTGGAGCGTTTCCAGGGTGATGCGGCTCCAATTTCTGCCCGAGGTTTTAGGGTTGATGGTAGGTCGGATAGGGCAAGAGATGTCCATCTCGAATGAGATAAAGAAATGGTCCGACCAAGTTACCGGCATTAACCCAGACTTCAGTCTTACTAGGCTCTGTAACATGTTCAGTAACGCTGCACCTTCCCATTTCCCTTATCTGCCTCTGCCAAATTTTCTCATCAGATATTGTTGGACCTGTGTATGCTTTGTTATTTGATTTACCCATAGCATTTGCTCTTTTGATATTTATATACTTTTAATAAAATGCTTTACAATTGATCTCATCAGATGGTAATTTTTGCCACACTCACCTTCACGCCCAGGAGATCCTGGGAGGCCGGGCTGTCCAGGGTCACCTGTTGAACACAACATGAATACATTAATCATCACATCCTCATCAATGGTTTAGGAAGGCACGTATTGAATAATGGCATGACAAACGCAGTGGAAAGCACAATTACCTGGCAATCCTGGTCCGCCTGGTACTCCGGGTGCACCTTAAAGAAGGAAACATCATTTTAGGAGGCTTGTTCTTAAACATAACATACATTTTTCCAGTAAGGCACATGTGGTAAGAGATGGGTGCATTGTATTATTTACAGTGATTAACATTCAACAGAGGTTTCCTTACACATTTAATTACTGTAAGAATTAGTTTACGTAATTGACATGATAACATTTTTCAATACCCCCCAGCAAGCATTGTTCAGAGCTTTTACTCTATGGGCTGCAACACAAGTGTGAACTGAAGTGTGTTCTGAGTAAGCCTTTATTTGGCTATCTATATCCTTTTTTGGTATATGGATGTTTTATAGAAGTCAGCACTATTTGCTTCACTGTAACAGGTGAACTCAGCATGTGCAACTGACTGATGGAGAAGTCGATGCCCGGAAGTCACTAGTGACACTTTTGAAGCAGAGCCATGCTGTTGCTCCTGGCTGACACGATTGGTGAGATTGCCTGACATGGATCTGCCCAGCGTGCGATTTGTGGGAAGGGCAAGAAAGAGGATCAGACTTGGAGGAGAAGGGGAAACATGGGAAAAACATGTTAGCGCCAGCAGCCACAAGACAATGAGGGTCAGACTCCAGAAACAGTTGAGAACAACGCCAGGACAAGGTGTAATGCAGGTCTGAACTAGCACAGAACATGCGAGGTATTTTGGAAGCCTACCAATGGACCTACAGGAGCATGTGCAGCCTATCATGGTGAAGGTGCAATTCGTCAAATCCAAAGTACCTAAAGAGCCTCTGTGGCGTTTGGAGAGGCCCTACATTTCCTAGTCTAAATATGTTTTTTCAAAGGAATACAATACAAAACAATGGAAACTAGGGGTCTATGTTTTACATTAAAACACGACCTACCACAGCAATCACTGTTAAGAGAATTTCAATGCAGCAATGTTCATGTATCTCGATTGCCACACGGAATTCATTGCGGTAAACTCTCATGGGAGAATCCCTCCATGCACTGGCTCGGGAATGAGGTGGGTGACCTACACCACATATGCAATGTCGACGGTAATTTACTCATGGAGACATGAGGCCTCATTTATGAGGCTGTGCGTCACTTTTACGCCGCTGGTGCGTCACTTTTTGTGATGCACCAGTGGCGTAAAAAATGCGCCTTGTTGTGCCATGTTTACAAAGTGACGCATCTAGGTAGATGCGTCACTTTGTAAACCCCTGCACCACATTATACCTGCGCCAGGTATAATGTATGCAAGGTGGGCGTTTTGATGCAGAAAGGGTCATGGAAGTGAAGCAGTGAAATCTATAAGATTTCACTGCGCCATTTCTTGGCCAATAATGCGTCAAAATCTTACGCCTGCTTCATGGTTGGCGTAAGACTGACGCAGGCACTAATAACATGGGACTTGCCCATGTAAAAGTACACATTGCTGGAGTTGCGTCACTTTTGTGACACACTCCAGCAATGCGTCACTTTTGCGCCTACAGATACGTCAGAAGTACTGACGTATCTGTAACTCCTTGCGACATGATGCGTCATATTATAAATATGACGCATCAATCAAGATGCAAGGAGTGTGCACTGAGAAGTGACGCATCGCTGCTTTCACGCAGCGATGCGTCATTTCTCATAAATGAGGCCCAGTAAATGTAAATGTACATGTATTTATATAGCGCAAATCACCGACCCGGTATCTAAGCGCTTGCTTAGGGAACCCGTCCTGGTATTCCCCTGTGAGATATCCCGGCAGGGTATCCACAAGGTGAAAGCCAGGCATCCCGCCGCGAGGGGCCGTAGTGGAGATTGAGCAAGCTATTGCCCAGAGTTGCAGAGTGTGACCCCGTGAGTTGAGTAGGCACCGGAGCGAGAATTATCGAGTCCGTGGAATTTTTTAGCCCGAGACCCGCCGAGGCGGGGAATCGAACCCTGGTCCACAGCCGATCTCAGCTTCCGGGTCTGCCGCCTCTAACCACTGAGCCACGCTTCTCCAGTAAGTCTTAATGTAAGCAGAGTGATCTCACAAGAGGTCAGTGTAATCTTAGAAGACATTTCTGTATACACTTCTGAGATGAAAATCCATGTAAGGGGTTACTGTTATCACGTGTATCACACAAGAAAGTCTACAACTGGTGACAACACGGTGGCTTTGCACTTTTTGAAGTTGGCCTTCAAGCCTCCTCAGTGGTTAAGTGGTTTCATTGCACGATAATAATGAACACAGTTAGCCCAGTGTGGCACCTTCTTTGGCAGTCAAGGCAGTGACACTGAGGATTGGAAGATTAGAGAATCTAAATAACTCTCTCCCCCTCCCAAGCTGATTCGGTGGACAACAGTCAGCTTTTTGGAAACTTGCACTGATAAGGAGGCCTGGTAGATCTATAGGTCTCATTTCAGCACTTTGCATGAGTGATAAATTCACAAACATAAGAAATGATCCAGTTCACTGTGGTGCTGCGTATAAAAGTACTATCTCCCACTCAGGAAGTAGATTGGAAAGCGGGGCCATAGGTTGTCATGGCGTGCATCTATTATGTTTGGAGCACCTCGTGGATATGAAATAGGCAAGCTGTTAGGTGTTTTTATAATTTCTTAATACACTTAAAGTGATGAAGGTACTAATCAATGTAACTATAGTAAGATTGTGTGCTGCGCACAACACACCCAAAACAAAACACGATGCGACACGTCTTTCTCACAACTTCCCTGTTTCTGATATGCTGAGATGTGAGAGAAATTGCATCATTGACTACGCTTTATAAAATATAGTGTTCAGCCCAACATGGATAGTCCTGTACTTTTAAGGCACAATCTTGACCCGTAGTTGCAGAGATCTTCCTATGTGAAGAATGTAGTAGGAATGATATCATGGAGTAACTATCATGACTGCCTTCCAACCGTGTTAGGAAAGAGATTTAGGTTGCCATATAACTCCATGTCATCAGATACGTCATATTTCAGGCTTTGGCTTACATTTAACTATAAAGTGCATTTTAGGATTTGTAGTTTTGGTTTACTTCAATGAAACCAATTGGACTAGTGCACTAGAATGCCTTTGTTTAAAGTAGGAAAACCTGTACTCAAATAAGGTGTCCCAGGTGACATAAAATTACTACATAACTATACGATTTTCCAGTGTCATTGTTGTGGCCTACTATTGGTGTTCTCTACCTGCAGTTACTGGAGTAAACCATTTCACTCCAAACTTCCAGATCTTGCTTGAGTGACAGATCAACCATTGTGGAAAGTTGTGGGGTTTAGGCAGCCAAGTAGACCATGCTCTGGGAAGTAGTACAATGCAGCTCTATACGTCAAGGAACTCCCAGAGGAGGAGAGAGCATGCCATAGTCTGAATTAAGTTCAGGAAACTCCTTATGCCAAGGTAAAAATGCATCTATTGTCACCCCTAGCAGAAATGTTTACTTTATTAATGATGCCACGCTGAAAGTTTACAAAATCTACACCTACAAGCCTACATTCACTTGAATCGTATGTCTTGTTGCAATCATGAAATCTCATCTGAATCCTTGCTAAGTCCGGAACTTGCATATGGAGGTATGAAAGAGTCTGCAGTTTGTCTCCTCAAATCACCATTTGAGTTTGGACAGCCTTAACCGATTGTGCCTTGATGGCATCAACCTTCTAGCTTGAGGGATGAGTCTGGAATGGTCCAAATATCTGAGACTCCTTGCTCTAGCATCTACGCTGAGTGTTTGAGCAAGAGACCAGTCAAAGGTATTACAACATTATGTTCTGCTCTGATTCAAGAAATCCTTGGACTTTCTAAATTTTGGTAAAGAATCTGGCTTTGGTCTCTGATAACGTTTTTGCAGCAAAATAACACACAGAGGCTGTGGGTAAGGTCTCATCTTCTGGCTCATAGTCAGCTTCTGAAATACAAGTTGTCCTCCATGATTAGTGACTCTAAAAACGCCCTAAAATGGAAAACTGAACTTTACTCACTCATAAGCTTCAGCAGGCCTGCTAGAAAATGTGAAATTGTAGAATGAAAAAGATTAGCTGAACTGCCCAGTGCCTGGTCAACTGGTAGTGAACAGAGCCCCTAGTATGTGACATCATATCAGCCGCTCCTTGACTGGCATTGGTTACCTTCTGTTTCCTCTGATGGCCATTCACAGGGGAGTATAGATCAATTATATGCACCCAAATTCACTATAGTGAACAACATGCACATGACATACGCATTATTTACATCAGTTGAATTTGAAGGAATAAACAAGAGTAGCATTGCATGAGTAGATTAGAATTACAATAGAGATTCATTGTCACACCACAATTGTCACTTTAGGATAATTACTTACACATTTAAATATATCCAAGAACCCCATGGAACTAATCACTCTATTTGAGGACCATGTGGATAATAGTTGTGCATCCCTTATCTAAGACGTTGTACTTAAGATATTGGAAGAAATTTGTACCTCGAAGTGATATCTGGTACTGGAGAGTCTTTGAAAATTGAAAATGTGCTACATGATAATGTCTTTCAAAGAATCAAATAGGGAGGCACATCACTGCTCCAAATACCATACAATGACATGTGGCTGGTAGCTTTCAGGCAGCACACCTACCTGGATCTCCTTTGCCTCCGTCTTGACCTGGTGGACCTGGTGGTCCTGCGAAGAAGGTTTCTGCCAGAGAATAGAATGATTTATATATTAAGGATTCTGCCATTTACATAAGTTTAAAGTGACATTGCAGCATAAACCATCACAAGAACCTGGTTAATTGGAGTTTTGTGGCTACGTGTAAAGGAACTTAACTTTGCCTTAACATTTGGAACTGGATTATGATGGCTCCACTTGCCAGGGTTGTCCACCTGGCATTCTTCAGAACAATACAACTTTGGCTCTTATACACTGAGCTTGTATTGCATATTTTTCTTTCTTTGCCACGCAACCAGTACACAGTCAAATCTCCAAAATGTTACTTTGCCGCAAACAGGAACTAATCTACTCCCACTCACTCATTCACTAGTTCACTTTTTGAATACAACTTTTCTCAGCAGCATGCAAACAAACTCTTGCATTTAAAGATCATCAAAATAATGTTTTATACCTAAAATCAATGAATGTCAATACTGTTACTAAAATACTAAAACCCTCTCCTTTGCATGTGTGCATAGGGTGGAAGTTGACACCAGGGTTTATTTAAGGTGAATTCCCTGTTGGGATCTGGTAGGTTCCATAGGCTGTTTTAGCAGGTGTCTTGCCGATAAGTCCCATCATTGACCTAGGTGGTGAAGATAAGACTGTGGCAACATGTAAATCACAGGAGCATCATATATAATGAGAGACATCATTTTCAAATGTAGATAGAGATGGACATCCTACAGCACAGATGTCACTCTGCCTCTTGCCTTTAATGACCCCACTGCAAAGTGAGACGCCTTTCTGTAGAGTGACTCCCTTCAATCACACTGTTACCCCTGGTGATGCCAGGGGGCAGGAGAAAGTAGGAGCTGTGAGAGATACATGAGTGTAACGCAAGTGATGTGAGGTGTTTGTCTTGTGGCTGCTTGGCTGGCTTCCAAGCCTATTTTTGGGTTGTGGGTCTATAAAAGGGCAGCCGCGGTGATAGAGGAGGCCGTAGACCCTCCGGACTGGTCGCCTGATAGTGAGTTTCTTTAAATGACTTTGGTCCTTGAAGATGAGCTGGCAGTTCAGTCATTATATTAATGGTTTCCCTGTGGTTAGGACTGACAACCCCAGTTAGTGAATTGCTTTAATTGTGAATTTTGAATTGATAATGAGTTTTGGAAATCTGCATTTGTGTTGAGAGAGGCTAAACTAGATGGAGGAGATTCACATTACGATAGAATGGGAGGTTTGAGATGTGGAAGCCAGGAGCTAATCGGAGCAGAGTAATAGCGTAAGTTGAAATTTTTCTCTAGCTGCTATGAGGAGTTACAAAGGCCAAAAGGAATTTGAAAACATGTAGAACCTGAACACACAAGATGTAAATATTCCAGGGAATTTAGTTCACCCTAATGACAAGCATTTGTCACTTATAAAAATATAGATATTAGTCTTTAGAACCATAGGCGGCTTCTGAGACATTGGTATTTTCCCCTGCTATTCCCATATTCAATGAAGATGAAGCGATTGAGGTGAGGAGCCCTAAACCTCCATCTTGGGTATGTACTGATAATCAAAGCGGGGTCCACAGTAGGAGCCAAATAGTTAAATGCACAAATTGCACTAGACTTTTTAGTCTAGTTTTTGACTCACACTGCATTGGTAAAAGAGGTGACTCTAATCTTAGACTTTCTATTTTTTTAAGGCCATATTTAAAGAAGGCTTTTGTTAACTATATTCTATTGAAGCTCTACAAAATGCACCTTACCTGTAATGTTTCCTAGGCCATTGAACAGCAGAGTAAGAGTTTTGGTATGGTCAATTGTCTGACTAAGGGAAACACAGCATGGTGACTAAGGGAGGGCAGCAAGCAACAGCAACATTTATAAGCCA
This sequence comes from Lissotriton helveticus, assembly GCF_964261635.1. Taxonomy (NCBI): domain Eukaryota; kingdom Metazoa; phylum Chordata; class Amphibia; order Caudata; family Salamandridae; genus Lissotriton; species Lissotriton helveticus. The sequence goes on from NC_136065.1 coordinate 1,097,304,085, forward strand.
AATCCCTTCTTCAAATTGATCAATGCATGACTTTCAGCTACATACACTTCACGCATAGTGCCCTGATTCAGAGCTGGTTGATAACTAAAAATCCTCTTGGTTCTGGAAAAGCGATAGATCCTGAGGAGGATCCAATGGTGCAATTTACTTCATCGTACAATCCATATGAAAATCAAAGCTTTTCAGTTACCACCCAGCTATAATTCACACACAGTTGTGTTTCTAAAGCAGACATCTCATAGCATGACGCTATTGGGACAGACATTTCCAGGATTAGTTTTGCTCTATCTAATAGAACACTACCATATTAGTAATAAAAAAAGGATGTAACAAGGCATAACATACCATCTATGGCGAGCCTAAGTTGTGCGGTTGCTGTTCATTTGCAGGAACTTGTAATAGCCTTCAAAGGTTTAACAGTGGAAGCAAAAACTACATTTTGTCGCTTAGAGGGCTGACTGCTTTGTTTTTGCAGAGGTAGAACTAGTGTCCTTACCTGAAGATGGGACAAAGGCGCCGGGCGGTCCAACAGGTCCGGCGGGACCAGCAGGTCCAGGTGGTCCAGCAGGCCCAACAGGTCCTGGTGGTCCTGGTGGTCCAGTTCTACCTTCACCTGAGAAATAAGATCAACCAACAAGTCTAAATAAAATATGAACGTTTTCAGTACAATGGATCAGTTCTAAATAATAAATAAGGTCAATAATAAATTAGCTTTTACTGTATTTCTTGATCTTAATGTGTGTTTGAATGAATACATTTATTTCTGCTTTTAGAATCCCTTATGAACCTCACTGTTGACTCACCTGGTTGACCAGCAACACCGGGCGGTCCAGGTGGTCCTTGAATAGAAGCACCTGAAAAGGAGCACGAAAAGGTGAAATGAGTATCTTTTCTGATATTGGTGACCAGTGTTCGCATCACAAAGCCAGCCTCGGCAGGAACACATCACCATCCAGTAAGAATTTTTCTCTGGTGCTGAATATTTAGATAAATAGTGATTTAAGAAGGTGATGGAGACGATGTAAGCGATGTGGAGTCCACAGTTCAAGCAAAGCTACCACAAAAGCATAGTGTAATCTGAGGCCACTCATTTTAACCTCCTGCACTTCAAATGTACAATTGCCATTTGGGTGTATAGAAGTGGATACTCTAAGGCCGGTGTTCAATAAATAAGGGCCAGGATACATATTACAAGTGACAAACATACCAGCTGCAAAACATGTCAGCCCTTTAAAGTTGATGGGCATTTGCCCTCCATTAAACTGGTAGTCACTTGGACTACAATATGGCCACAAAGTACTGTAATCACTAGACTCTTGTGATGGGGAGTTCAAGTCTACTAAAATAATGCTGTTGATTACTCTTCCAGGAGAACAAGTTCTAGGGTATTCCGATGGCCCAACAGAGATGACAAGAAGGCACTGTCTGCTGGCATTAGGTATTGTGAAAAATCATCGTAGTCACCCAAAAAACGTATCTGTGTACCACTCCATTGAACCAAGACCAAAAAGACATCACAGCGTCAAGGTTATTCGTAATTTCTTTGACTCTATCCAAAAGGGTTGTATGTGTCTGTATGTATTTGGAACAGAGGCTTTACTACAAAAAGCTGAACTGACAATAAAGATGGCCACTCTACTCAAAGGCCACTATGCCTTTTGATAGTGGTTGCTACCTTGCTCTAGGTTCATTATATGATATCACAGTGGGAGTTCTACACCCCTCATGCATGATACGTGTGACCACAATTATGGCCAGTGGATTCCAAAGCTCACTATGTCAGACACTGGTGATGGTCATTCAGCTGGAATGCTTCAGATTCAGGTATTTTATGTTAGCCTCTATGCCCCAGTGGTTACTAGGGATAGCAATGATTCAGCATTGTCTGGGGTCTGCAACGTTTCCTGACAACTGAAGTACATATTAGCCAATAGGCACGTGTTACAATTCAAACCACAATACAACCTGCTGCAATGTAGCTTCCAATTTAAAAACCTGGAACCACTGTGAGACTAGGGGAACAAACTGCAGGCAAGCGTTCTCACTAGAAGCACTGGAAGTCCAGCCTACTTTCACATCCAAGAGGCCTCTACGGCATTGCGAAACTAGCATTTACAAAGGTGCTTTGATGTATTGCCAGTGGCGTTTATGCCACTATAACGCTGTTTTTATACTTTACAGTATTGCAAAGGTTTGGTAAAGCCATGCCCTTCTGAGGATTGTTCGCTCTAGTCACTTCGCACCTAGGTCATTTTCATAATTGTCGTTTGCCATAATAGTACCATTGGGAAACACTTTTCTAACAAAGTCTCGCTAGATAATAAAAAATACAACACATGAAATTATGTCAATGGATTATAAAAATTCAAAAGACAAACCAGGGTTTATGGCCGAGTGCGGAAAAGAATCACGAACAGTATCAGATAGCAGTTTTAATCACACAAAAAAGTTAACAGAAAGTTCTTCAAAAGCAATTTTTGTGACTATGCTGATTCTACAAGCAACAGATGTAGCCAGCATTAAGACAATTTAAGTGTGGTCAAGGTGAACTGCTAATTCAAAATATGTCCCCTATGGCTACTTGCATTTTGATCCTAGACCTTTCTGGGCATGTCTTTAATGTGAAGTTCAGCTATACAAACATTCTGGCATCTTAAACGTCCACCGAAAGATGGGCATGATTGGGTGAAATGTAGCCTATTCCTGAGAGTTATAGACAACAACAATCACCTGAAAGCAAATCCTGCCACTATGGATCACAGACCAAATAAGAGGGTAGTGCATTCCAGCGTTTGGTAGCAAACAATGAGAAGGTACAAGCTTCTGGCCATTTCGAGAAATTACAAGGAATCACCAGAACCCTAGAAGTTGATGAATAATGGGCCACACTTGTGATAGGCCTAATGAACCAGATACAGAGGTTTAAACAGAATCCAATACAATAAAGTTCTAAATGAGGTACCAGAGTCTGGTGAGGTGAGTACAAAATGAGCCTCACCACCAAATTCTGTATTCTATGAAGGGGAATGACAAAGAATTCAATAAGGCACAACTACAGAGAATTGCAGTACTCCAGTCATGAAAGAGTAATTGCCCTGGACACTGCTTTGACACAAGATGAGCTTATGAAAAGGCATGATTTTAGGAAAGAAGCAAGGATGAGGAAAGCAGGACACTTAAATCTTACTTACCTTCATGGATAGGTAGATAATGTAATCAAAGTAGATACCACGGTTCCTGATGGCGGGGCTGAAGTTGGGACTAATTCGAGTGCGGAGTGCCACCAATCCAACGTTCACTCAGAAGTGTGCTTGTGGAGCACAAAACGTCAGTTTTGTCAGCATTGCGTCCAAGGAATTCTCACTTATCCAAGAGAGAACTACCATGAGTTAGTTCTTATAGGCTATAGAGGAGTTGTCCTGAGCTGTATGCTCAGCTGGGTATCATCCACGCAGTACAAGAGTGCATGAGCCAGGCCAAGAGCAAAACACAGATTATGAAAAGTGTAGGGCTAAGAGAGAGATCCTATTTACCCGTGTAAAGAAATGTATTCTGGATTGAGGGGGAGTGGATGATCTGGGGTGAATCTGCAAATAGGAACCCAGCCAGGCAAGGGCCTATGTCCAAACACTGACCAGATCTAAACAAGTCACCAATAGGTCGTGGATCACTGTATCAAAGGATGCAGAGAGATTGTGAAGAATCAAGGTGGCCAAACAGTTTGTACTCGTTTCAATTGTAGCATCTGGGGCTATGCATTTCTAGTGGAGAAAGCAAGGGACATTTTACTGTTTAAATGATAAAAACAACGTAAAAAGTAAGTCAGTGTTATATATCAAAAGGCAAATTGATTTTTTCATGTCAGATCAATAGATGTCTCAAAACAGATGTGGCGGCAACTGGATTTTGTAGAAACCATTAGTTAGTAGCTGTCTGGAATTTTTCACCAGGTATGGCGTTTACCCACTGAAGGTGACTGCATCTGAACAGCAGCAGGTGAACTCTTGGTTCAGTGTGGAGAAGTGCAATCTTGATCAAATCTGAGATACCTTAGGAGTGCATCATAATCACGAGTAGTCAGCACTCGAATATATTCAGAATGATTAATGTTACTAAGGAGAGTTGAGTATTGCATATTTAAAGTACTCCACCTTAAGAATTTGTGTATAGAACGTGATTATTGAAGGTCTGTGGAACATTTCGATATTAATGTGCCAGGAGAAGTTAACAGAATGTGTCACATTCGGAGGTAAATAAATTAGAAAGTGTATGTTTAAATCAACATTTAATCATTCAATCATTTAATCGTATATTTTCCATGCAGTTGCATTTAGAATGACATCTTCATAATCCTTTACGACGTATACATGTCTAAAGAAGTTGCATTAATTGTGTGTATAGAAATGTGCACGTATTCTTTAACTCTGTGCACTGCTAAAGTTGACTAGAGTGGGCCTCGAGAACCTGGTCCAGTTCAAGCTCATGTTTAAAGTCTAATATGTAATTAATATTTAACCTTCAACGTAGAATACATTTGCTTGTATTCTGTTTCCACTGCAGGTATGGACAAGGTCTCATTAGTTAGCATAGAATTGTTTTATCATTAGATAGCAAGGCATAAGAAAATCAAGTTGGCAAGGAGAAGTGCGGTGAGGAGCAAGGAGGTGAGTTCTCATGGAGGAGGAGAGAAATGACCAAGGATGAAGTTGCAACTTATCGATGTGGGAAAGGTGGGGCAAGTATCCAGTTGTGCCGGAGCCATGGAAATTCACTAGTAAGGATCATGTGGGATTATCTCCCCTGAATGCAATTGATATTTTATGCTGAAAAGTAGTGAGGGACAGAGAGAGTCATCCTAGGATTTCACAGAGAGCAGATCTATACTTCTGCTTGTGTGGCTTTATGCTACCTGACCTATGGTTGGATTGTCTTCTACTGAAGACTCTAACAGCTGACACATTTCTGATTTCACCTTTACTAAATGCTTCCTGGTTTGGTTGCCCTTATAAGGTAGTGCAGGGAGAGATAGCTTGCTCATGCTCACTTTGGAAAATCATATGCTGCAATTTAATACTCAATTCTGTTTTCCCTATCTTTTCTATCGTGTTCATAGAGTTAGTCATCTGCTTTGTATTATAGAGGGTACATTTCTTCAGGAGATTTGGACCTATCCTGGTCTTTCTTTATTTCTATATGATCATGTTGATTTCTTCTAGATTTATAATGAAACCCTACTAAACTCAGATTAAATTGTGAGTGGGTTATTGTGTGACCACATACCTTACTCTGTAATGAGATGTTATCAAGTGATAATTTTCTCCCTTTATCTCTCGTGCAGCTATAACGATCATCGATCTGGAGATAAATGTTTGAGTGGGTCTGAGCTTCAGCAGTGTTACTCATATTTCTGTGATTATCTCTAGGAGGAGTCTGGGTAACAATAATCTGCATGATGGAATAATCAATACTAAGGGTAGGAAGTAGGCAGTTACTTACCTGACATATGATGAAGAACATTGCCTGTGTTGCACAGAACCAGGCAATGAATGATGACTTCTGAAAAGCTCTCCAGTCACAATACGTAGATACCATCGAAGGCAATGATGCTTTAAGGCGATTGTAGCATTACGGTGCCACGACAAAAAGCCACAAGAGGGCATGAATGTTCACATCAAATGGCCTAAAAATGCCCTGCTCTACTAGAGGAAAGGGAGCAATCAAACTGCAAAACTTATTTTTGGCTGGGACTTGGAAAATCCTTGCACCGGAGTTTAGAACATCAATGTATCTTTTACTCTTGTGGAAATGCAACATTGGGCGACACAACTACTACCAAAGAGGCCCTTCCCTACCTGCTGCCCCTGATACTCCTGCAATGCCAGGTGGTCCTGGGGGTCCTGGTGGTCCAGGAGGGCCTGGAATTGGTTGTGCACCTAAGGAAATTAAGACATGCATGTCACAACTGTGAATTTAATGTGAAACAGGGATCGCCAGAGTCCTTTACAGCAGTCAAAAGATCACCCAGTGTTAGGAAGAGACCGTATGTACAAAAATGACAACGGATTAGTACGGAGGTGAGTCCATCTAAAAAAATGACAACTAGTGAGTACGGAGGTGAGTACATCTAATACTCAGAACAGACAAATAATATACAGAGAACAAGACACATTGCAACCTTGGAACTCACAATAGGATAGAGAATACTCTATTTTCCACAAGCATGAAGTTAAGGGTAACCATATCATAGCTGTCTTCAAAACAGGAGGTATTTTATCATAGCCTCATGGAATGGGACGTAGGTACCTCGAACTCCAGGTGAAGTGAGTTCTAGATTCTTTGGGCTCAACCTGAAAAAGTTTGCATCAGTGTGAGGTTTTTCATAAAACTCAGTCCCCAGTTTCTCAAAGCTTTACATTCTGAAAGCTTTACTTGCTTGAATACCTCAAAGATGCTTTGTTTCCATACAGGACAGTTAGCGAGTTGGTAGCATTAAGTGGCCTTACTGCTCACAACAGCAACAGCCATATTGTAATGCTGCCACTCATACTGCGAACAGCAGGAAGTTATGTCTGCAGCAGGATAATAAGGCCAGAGCTTTTGTATGTTCTGACCCCTCTGAGAATACACCCCATCAGGCTACAGGCTAATGCTGTGGACAATGAATCCAGATGCTGGGGTGTGCTGCCCTGACAGCAGTGGTTAGCTCACTAGAGTCACTAAAAGAAATAACGGCTGCCTATTGCGGTCCATTTAGTTGTGAATTGCCAGGGTCTACCTTAATGGCCTCAACAAATGCCCAACTAGCGTACAGTAAGGTAGTGGTTACATCACATAACCCTGTAAAAAGAGTAAATGGACACGTCATTGCTTGCTGTGAGCACCGTGACTGGAGTGGCCCCTGCTGCAACCTCAGGGATTGTAGCCTGCATTCAGTTATTTGAGTCTTGCCATTGACTGCATCATCTTCCCGGAGGCAGACATTGTTTACAAGCATGTACCACTAGTCTAAGAAGCTGGGCCTGTAATGCAATCTCCAATTTACAAATGCATTTGTAACCCTGAGATACTCCGTGGGGCAGCATTTAATGTGATATGTCCACATGGAGGGAATGGTTTTGGCAGAGAGGTCTTACATCTACATTTCTCTAGATACAAACCCATTCTGATGGGCTGATCACAAAAGAAAAGTGTTTGATTCAAGTTCATGAGATAGAGGTCATCTAAATACCGACCAGTGTCCAATGTCAGATGTGTGAGGATTTGAGCCTTAGAATGTATCGGCATGAATCTTTATTTTCATGGTTGATTTCTCAGGTTTACTAATGCTTTTACTGATTTATAAGTGTTTGATGTTGGGCTACTCTAGGTTTCCTCAAACTGATAGGAAGTTAACATAGTATTTTGCAATGGTTAAAACTCAAGGATCCGAGGAGTCTGTCAGGACAGAGAAACAAGAAAAACACGAGGACACTCAGAGCGCAGGCGCACAAACGAGACAAAGAAAACATTTCCCGAATCAAGAAACACAGAGAGAGAGAACATCTCCAAGGACTGTGGCAAATTATTGAACACCACAAAAACAGCCGACCAAGATGAAAAAACTGACGACCAAGATGAGAAAACTGATGACCAAGATGAAACAACAGATCAAGGAGATGAAAAAACTGATGACCAAGATGAAACAACAGATCACGGAGATGAAAAAACTGATGACCAAGATGAAACAACAGATCACGGAGATGAAAAAACTGACGACCAAGATGTAACAGAAGATCACGGAGATGAAAAACTGATGACTAAGATGAAACAACAGATGACCAAGATGAAAAAAACTGACGACCAAGATGAAACAACAGATGACGGAGACGAACAAACAGACAACCATGGCACAGATATATAACAAAAAGACGGGTAGATCAAATAAAAGAACGACTGGCTGTGCACAGCGACAAAACAGGGTTAAACAGCACTTTGCAGAGCAAGCAGCTCCACTTATTAATGTTCATTATACATGCAGTGCTACATCATGGCAGAGTTATCTTTAAATTCAATTCATATGGAGGCCTCTAGCGACCAAAATACATCTGCAACAATAACATCTGCATGCAGTCTCTAAAACATCATAAACACAATCAAATTGACCAGAACACTGACACAATTCCTGCTGACCTCAAAACTATGCAAAATAAGCATTTGCAATGCGATAGGTCTCCCATTTATGAGAGTTTGAGCTATTGGCAATGTAAATGACAATGCCTTTTATTTATGTGTTGTTTTTAAAACAGATACATAAATGGCATTGTCATTTACAATGTCAATAGCTTAAACTCAAGCAAATGCGAGACCTATTACATTGCAAATGCGTGTGCTTTAAAAATGTTTTAAAAAGCATTAGGAGGGAGCGTTTCCTGCCTGCAACAGCAGGAAGGGCAAAGCTATTTGAGAAAATAGTGCTCAGAGGCTGTAATTAAAGCCTACTGAGAAGCAACACACGTAACAGGGAGTGTCGCCATGGGAGGTTACAAAATGAGACAAGGCGGTACTAAGACGGGAGTACTAGGCCTTTTGACCAATGAACAGCCACAGTTTACAGTGGACAGTGACACAAGCCAATGAAATATATGGACAGAGAGTGGAAGGAGCTTCAAGTCCCTACTTGAATACAGCATGCCTCATAGAGCAGCGCATGCGCCCAGGCTCGACCTAAAAAGCTGCAAATCAAAGTGTAATTCATCCAAAATGGACGTCTCCCACATAACTCCTTGTTAACACCTTTGTGATGTGCAGCGGAGGGCCCAGGGAAAGCTTTGCAACTCAGTTTCTCTATGGCACTGTGCCTGCCAGACTAGGAGATGGAGAGTGGGGGGTGACTCCATTCGCAATGTGGTTGCAATGGCAATCGTTACCCAATCAGAATGACAGGGGGACACGAGAGTGAATTACAAGAGAATGGTTCGTTCTGCACTGCTCAGCAGATTTTTCCTCATTTCTTTTTGATACTGAAATGAATATGTCATCCCTATGAAACATTTCTTGTTCTTAAATGTATTTAACCAGTGCCAAGAGAGGACGTATGCAAATGGTGTGGTTACGTCTCTGTTGCTGCGTGGTACTTTGAACTGCCGCTTTAGTGAGCTATCTATTCCATAAATATAAACATTTATTTTACTTCCTTACGTTCTGAGGTTTGGGAAGAGCTGTATACGACTGATGTTTCACCAGGATCACCACGGGCTCCTTTAACACCTACGTATTCAAAAATGTAAATAACAGGTTAGCATAGTTTTATCTAGATAGGAAAGTAAATTAGAAATGTAAAAAAGTAAAACAAAAAACATATAATCAAGAAAAATGTAAACGATGTGCAGACTCTTCCTCTCCTTAAAGACACAATCTTCCGTGAACTAATATTTCAATAGGCTCATGTAAAAAGGTGAAGCAGCTGACGCCCTCTTTTCCCTTTTTGTTTCTGTGTGAATTGGGAACTTATTCTGCAGCAGATAAATGCAGCAAATATGCGCCTTTTAGGAGAAAATTATGTATGATCATCAGGCGCCCATCCATGTGTGCAGCATCGAGGGTCTATTCTTCCCAGGATGCCGTGCAGTGTTGACACAGCACTGGTAGATCACAGTACTGGATCATATCGCAAAGGATAATCACTAAAGCCCCGATATACTGCAATTTTGTGTGGTGATTGCGCCACAGTTTTGGTGCAGCCAGCCACCATGCAAAATGCTAATCAAGATTTACAACGCAAGGAAAGCGCCATTTGCGTCATCTCGCGTGACTTTGTAAAGCAAAAACAGTAATGCAATGAACTAGGGCAGTAGTCCAGTATCGTACTTAGTCTCTTGCTTCTCTTGTGCCGGGATGCTCTTGCTTAGAAAAGCTGAGGGCGCTCTACAAATTTTGTTTATTCAATGCAGCACCTTACACTGCGTTGCATTGCGTCCGGCAGGGGTTGCATTGGAGGAGCATGGGTGTGCCCATGCATCCACCCATGTACTTTGACACAAACCCAGATTTACTAAAGGCAGTAAACCTGGATTTGCACCAAAACTGTGCACCTACCCGAGAGAGCATAATTAGGAAAATATTTTCATTTCTCCCCTTTACTTCCTCTTTCCAGGTGTGCTTTTTTCTGCCTTTAAGGATTCTTTTGTGCAGGAAGGTAAAACTTCCTGCACAAAAATAACCCTTCCGCTAATGCAGGCACCCTTGGTCACTATGAAAGGGTGCCTGCATTAGTGCTAGGCTGGCTGAAGTGTGCCATATTGTAAAAGCCAGTGGTTCAATTTAAGCCTTTAGTCAAGAAAGCGCGAAAATGCGAAGGGTCTAAGTAGATCTTACGACCAGGCAGTCACTAGTTCACTAGGATAAGTATAGAAGCAGGCAAATAACTGATGTTGTAATGCAATGAATGTATTTGTTGCATATTATTGAAGCATATGAAATCTTTTGATAGTGTAAGACAAGATCCAGTGCCTTCAGTTGAGTGAAAGAACAGTGATAAGTGAGTGGTGAAAAGATCTATCAACTAAAACCAACACGGCGTTTGACTCCTTTAGTTTTTTTTATATAGTAAAAGAAGAATCGGTATGTCTACAGCCGATGGCGTTTTGACCTCTATAGATGTGACATCATCATCAGGGCAAGGTGTGTGAGCACCTAGTATCTGGTGAGAGATTTAAGGTATTACTCCTTCGCCTGGGGTCATCTTGATTGGGAGAATGCAATAACAAGGGCAATCAATTAGCCCTGCATAAAGGTAATTTAGGCATTGGAGGAAGGGTTGTGCATCAGACTTCTGGGGAATAAATCTATTCGGTCGGCGGGGTCCCGCATGGAGCAAAGGAATGTGACTACTGTTACACTTCAGTTGAGCATTGCAAGTGGTTATGATCCAGAGGCAAGCTGCCTACTGGAGAAGCCCATAAGAAGGGTAAGTGCGTAGGTGGAATTGCCTCCCATTGGATTTAGCATTGTTGCATACTTTATTAGACATCATTAAGTCTGGCTCTCCACTAGACCCTCTTCCCATGTCTAAACTTAGATTGATTGACGATGCTGCCTTTACAATGATTCTAGATCTTCTCAACTCCTCTCTGAGTATATGCTATGTCCCCCAGAATTGGAAACATGCTGTAGTACACCCTCTGCTCAAGAAGGATGGCCTTGACCCCCTTTGTTGGGCCAATTGTCTGCCTATCTCTCGCCTCCCAGTTTTTTTTAAGATTCTTTAAGATTCTTGAAAAGCATTTCAACACTCAACTCTCCTCCTTTGTTACTTCCTGCAATCAGCTCCATCCGTTTCAGTCCAGCTTTAGGGCAGGCCATAGTACGGACTACGCCTTACTGGGAGTCACAGAGCTCCTTCTTCAAGAGCTGGATTCCAGTGGGACAGCCGCCCTTATCCTTTTGGATTTAAATGCGGCTTTTGATACAGTTCTACATTCTATATTACTAGATAGATTGGAGATACTAGGCATTGTTGACCTGGCACTAAGATGGATGTCCTCGTTCTTGAAAGATTGTACTTTTCAAGTCTCATCAACAGATAACACATCCAAGGCCCTCTAGCTGCCCTCGGGGGTTCCACAGGGCTCCATTTTGAGTCCCCTGCTTTTTATCATTTACCTCCGCCCTCTGATGGACGTGATTGAGGAGTCTGGTCTCACTCTGTTTTCGTACGCTGATGACTCCCAGATCATTTTCTCACTTTCTAATGCACAGAACCTAGATGCGCCCCACTTAGGCAAGGTCTGACTAATGTCGCCCGCTGGATGAACAGAATTGCTTTAAAGCTTAATGGCGACAAAACTGAAGTTATGATTCTGGGCAACAATCCCGAAATCTGGGGAGTTAAACACTGGCCAACCTCCCTGGGACCCTTACCTGCCCCAGTTGATAAAGTCAAGAACCTTGACTTTATTATTGATAAGGACCTTACACTTAAGCCGCAGGTCTCAAAACTCAAGCCTCTTGTTTTTCACTCTCAAATGGCTCAAGAAAAATCTCTGGCTGATTCCTTTGAATACCCAAAGAACGGTTTTACAGGCCTTGATAACGTCCAGATTGGACTATGGAAAAGTTCTATACCTGAACACATCTAAATCTGTGATCCGCCATTTACAGATCATCCAGAATGCAGCTGCCCACCTTTTCTTTCGACTTCCTAGACAAACTTCTGTCTCTCCCTTGCTCCATAAACTTCACTGGCTCAAGGTCAGCAAACATATTAAATGTAAGGCCATGCTAGGCATGCCTCCCCCAACATACATCCGTGGCCTGGTGTTACCATATGTCCCCACCCGGGCACTGAGATCAGCTAACCTTGCGCTATGCACCATGTCCAGGTTTCGCTTGGCCCGCATGAAGGGTCGCTCCTTTGCATATTTGGGCCCAGAATTGGAACTCCCTTCCTTTGGCTCTTAGGAACTGCCACACTCTACTCTTGTTCCGTAAGAATCTGAAGACTTAACTGCTCCTAATGGGCTAATGGATTCCTTTTCGGCTTATGCACCCTGTAACTGTTTTGCTCTAGCACCGGGAAACCATTTTGGGTAGCTGCGTGCTCTATAAATTCCCTAAAATAAAAAATAAAAAAATATCGGAACGCGCTGCCAAGGAGGCTAGCAGAAGAATGGCCTGTGGACCCAGTGGCGGACTGTCTACCGGGGTTCTCCATTAAATGGTGAAGAATACGGTCTGCGGCTCGTCCGTTTGGTCTGAAGTGCACCAGCACAATGAAAGGTCAGAGGTGTGCCATATTTTAGTAGATGTAGTGCACTTCTGACGTCTCCCTTTCACACAAGACAGCGCAGCAAGTTGCCTTGCTGCGTTGCTTGAAAGGTTGACAAGTCTGAGTCCAACACTCTGAGTAAAAAAGAGCAATCTGGATTTTAAACCACTTTTCAGGAACAGCCTGCCCACTGGGTGGTCACTTAAATATACCTCTCGCTTTGGGCACTACTCTGGCACTCCCCACAATCTCACAACCGCTTACTGTAAGGTGTAGCATTCGCGTCAAAATGGCAGGCACAATAAATGACTGTGGACGGAGCATTGGTGATTACTTACTTAGGGTACTGCCTGCCTTTAGTGTTACTTATGATACAGGTTGGGTGGACATTGAGTGTGACAAGCTCACCCGCCGAGGTTAAAGTGACCTAACTACATGCAGAGTGGTTCAGCACCTCCATGCGCCTCGTGAATCTTCCTGACTTCAATGATTCGTTATTGGCCTCCATTATGTTTTCTTGGCCAATTTTCTGGCTGCTGCAGTACTGACTTTGAGAGCTGGACAAAAGGTGTCAATCTGTCCGACAAATGAACAGCGAAGCTCTTCGCCATAGTGAGAAAGACAGAGGCAATGAACGTGGTTAGGATCAACAGGCCAGACACAACATATGCAGCTCAGATTGGGTTTGCTTTTAGAGAAAAAAAAACTACGACTTGGGAGACAACTTTCCCTCAATAAGTTATTGTGTAACATGTTTAACGCTCTGGGACACCTTGCAGCAAAACAGATCTACACAGAAGCCTGTGAGGTGGATACAGTTACCAGCGTCTTTCATAATTCAACAGACTATAAGGGGTTACTTAGAGGTCAGATTAGCTCAATTTTATTTTAAAAGATGGAGAGGAACTCAAAAGAAAGACTGGTTGACATAACTTGTGGACTATGAATTGCACACTGTACCTGGTGGTCCTGGGAGTCCAGCTGGCCCGACGGGACCTGGTTTAAAAACAAATTGTGCCAGATTTTAATGTTTGCATTAAAGAGAAAATGCAACGAAAGAAGTATACATGTTCACAGTTAAATCATCAAATATTTCCTGAAATATGTGCAAAAGAAATATGCACATCAAAACACATATTTCAGAATGTGCAAGTTACCAAAGGGAGATTACGTTTTTTGAGTAAATCCAGGAATGAATATGCAAAAATAAAGATGACATTAACCACGTGATTACCACTGTACAGATACATTCTTGCAATAAAGATAGGTTGAATTCTGGCACACAAGAAGGCCTTACAAAATAATGGATCAACTCGGTCAATGACAGCGTATTCTAGTTGGGGTGAATGAAGCCATTAAAGTTGAGGTCAATAAATATTTCCAAAATGAAGGCGCACTTTTTTCACCATAGGTGTGTTCCAGTTGCCCCTGTTGGGGTTGTTCTAAAACCTCAAACTATGAGGATACGGTGAGGGTAAAACCACGCCCTTTGCTGAAACGCCTTTGTTCCACCATAAACAGTTTGTCACTCGCGGATTACTACTATTGTCTGAAGTGTTTCCACTCTTTTGACTCATGTCTCTTACAGAAGGCAGAGAATGACATTGACATTTCTTTTGCTACAAGTTCTTCACATTGCTATTTTATTTTCATTTATATTCAGCTCATGACTCACTGTTTATGATGGATACAATTTGTCTGAATTGTAGTTTATCGCTTTCTGAATCATGTTTATAAATTATTCTGGCTATAAGATTATCTTTCAAGATCCTGAATCATTTATGTGTACTAATATGTGCAAACTTTAAACTGTCTTTTTTGTAAGAATTTGTATTCAATGAAAATTTAAATGGAGGGTAACCCAGATTTAGGAGATCGATCCATGGCATTTTGTGTCCTTAATGCTACTACCTCCATTTTGTGCTGCCTGAGCAACCGCTTTCAAAATTTCCTTAATGGAATTAGAATTTCCACATAGATTCTCCCCATCTCTAGGAATGTATCTTAGATTTACTGAAGGACGTATATATTACTTTTGCCCAGCAGTGAAGTGTATCCAATGCCACTCTAGTATCTAAACACAATTTCAAATACTTGCCCTGTATTTATTTCTTTCAATTTTCAAGCTTTATGATCCCAATGGTTGACCACATCCTCCTGCTCTCAGTGGAGTTCATAAATACTGCAATATAAACCGACTTAGGCTGTCTTGCACGGTATCACCCTTTAGCAAGTGACCCCTGAAGTGACATAGTGTGCTCCAGCATAGACCAGAAGCATGCTGTGCCCCAGGGACTGAAGCCGCAACTCCATCATGGGGCTCATTAAATCGTAAACATGTTTGTGGTGACTTGTGTTACCATTCAGAGAAGACATGGCCTAGCAATTTGTTCTGGGGTGTCCTTTAGGAGTGGGGACTAGACTGGTGTGCATCTGGTTACCAGTGTCTGTAATGACACAGATAAACAAAAACTGATGTAACAGAATACTACCATTGGTTAAGAATAATTCAAGTATTTCCTTCTGTCGCTAGTCTAGTATTCCAAGTACCGATATCCAGATATTGGTATTCTACTAATTAGTTCCCATGCAAATTAACACATGTTCCATATGGTCTAAAATGATTTTCTGTATACTGCACCTTTCATTATGAAAATCTGAATCATTTAATTCACAAATAAATAGATTTGTTACTAACATCTACGGGAATTGACTGTTTACCTGAAACGCCTGGAAGTCCTTGGGCTCCTGGTTGTCCTGCGGGTCCTGGTGGACCAGGAATAGTGACCGAAGAGGATCCCTCTATAATACAACACATAAATAACAACAGATAGCTCATCACATCTGCACGTCATATTATTGGGTACACAGGCCATGATATAGGCAGAGTCTGCAGAACAGCAGGCATCACCCTGGTTCTAGAATCATTGCTCACTGTAGGGGTAGTCCAAGATGGAGCGAAAGAAATGGGCACTTGTGCTACTGAAAGTAAAAAGGTGTTAAGCACTTTCACAGTCTTCTTGTTTACAAGGGGATTAAGACAACTCTTCGCTTACCACAGGAGATACGCAAATGGATTGTGTCTCTGAAATATATGTGGATATTTATCAATTAGTTTGTGAATTTCAAGTTCACAAACGGATTTTGTTATCTTGTTTTCTGATTCTTAAAATTTACAAGCGAGGGCCCCAATGAACCTGACAATGAAAACTTAACTTGAAAAGAGTAAACAGAGCTCAGGTGTCAAGTGTTTGTTGAATGTCCCAATGTGCAGTGACAATTAATATCAATTGGTCTTTAATGAGACTCAGCATTAAAAGAGAATCTAATCTGCATGCACTTCAGATCAAGACATTTAAAAAACGAATACTTCTAGCACATAAAAGATGAGATAAAGGATAAGCTAATAATACCTACCGGCAGCGATGACCCTGCCCGGGTCTCCGGTATCACCTACAAGAAAAGAGAGAAATAACTTTAGGATAAAACAGTGGTAGATTACTATCACCCCTGCCATAACAGCTCTTTCACTTGTTGTCGACTCTATCCATTCCTCTTCAAGATAACACTTCCCTACAGCCATGTTAAGACTCCACGATGGATAATGGACTCAGAGTGGGCTGGCAATAGAAACGGATGTGTGTCCTTCATCAGGTGTATTTGATTTCAATCTTTACTGCCTACCTATCCTCTTGTATGCTTCACAGATAGTACTGTTGGCATCTCAGCACAAGCGAAAGATAAAGTGCAGGATTATTCTGAACAGATTTCTTTATATTGGGATGGGGATGATCTTCCATCAGCAACTCCAGTGCACCATCCTTAGGAGCATGTGCCAGCCCTGATGATTGAGACAGGGGAATCTTGCCTCATGTCTAGAGCCCTAGCACACAACAATCTTATTGTACCATATTTATAAAAATACATTTGAAGTGTGGCATTGCTAGTACAACTTTTGGGAATTATTCAGAGAAAAGGGCCAGGTAACAGAGGTTCTCCCAAGGCACTCAGGGCATTTGAATCCTCTTTTACTTTCCCAGGTCACTCTGTATCACAGAATGGAGGCCCAACACTTGCAAGCCCCTTCTGTAGTATGCAGAGCCCATTCAGTGCAAAGTGGATGGTCATTTATTTGCACGGGCTTTGAGCCCATGCAACTGAGGGAAAACTTTGCAGATGTGTGCCTGTGTCATATTTTTGACACAGGTGCACAGGCAAAAGCGTTCTTGGCGGTAGGCTAACTGCGCATCACCTAGGATACGGCACACAGTGAGTCCGCCCTTTCAGTGCACCCTGTGGGAGACAGCATCGGGGAACCATTGGGTTCACCCTCCTCCAATGCCAGACCATTGTGATTGTACTTGCAGTTAAACAGAGCAGAGTTTTGAACCAACAATTTGTTTCAATGCTTTTCTCTCTAGCTCAGACATATCGCGCGTACCCTAGCGAGAGCGTTTTTAAATGTTCTAGGTTGCACGATTCAGGGTAGTGTGGGGCTTACCCTATAAGGGGCACACCAGCACAAGCGAGTCAGTTACCTAACATGTCCTCAGATCATCTTATCTTACATTGACACAACCTCAGCGTCAACAGGCTACCAGAAGATGACTGTGTCCCACACATTTTTGCTAGTGTAGTGGTTGATGCTTCGTTATCTGGGGGGTACTGGGAGCAGATAGTGACAGGATACTTGTCAGCAACTAAACATGAAGCTGATGATGAGTAACAAATTTAAGATCATCATTATCTGCAGCACTCTGCTGATTGTTGTGACCTGCCCATTGCTATCTAAGCTATTCTCAGTGTGGTGGAGAGGGTCCCTCTGGTCAGCCACAAACAGATGACCATCTCTTCTGACTTCTTCCAAGGATGTCATTCCTTGGATGGGCTTCAGAATTTAATACAGATCAGCTTGAGCTAGGTTAAGAGCATTAAATACATAATTCAAAGAGTACCGCACCTTCACTTACAGAGTAATGGCCTATTTTGGATGGCACTTAGTATGCGGTATTGTTTGCAAGTTGTTCAACTGAAATGAAGCGTTTCAACTGTACGCGGTGGACATTTTTCCTCTTCTGTGTTTACTCACCACATTATTAATAAAGGTGCATCGGGTATGTGTAACAAATACATCAAAATATTAAAACCGTCAAATAAAAACTGTCTAATGTGTATTTAATATTAGGCATGGCAGCTCACCTTTATTTCCAGGGCGTCCAGGATTGCCTGCGGGTCCTGTTTCAATTAGAAACAAACATATTCTTTTTACATGTTTAACATTTTCATTGGTTAGATATTTTTAAAATTCGTAATATTGCTTAGAGAGTAGATTGCCATGCCAAACCCAATGCCCTGGTGCACGGCAGGTATTTTACTAATGTACTTTATACTTACTTTACAATATCAAGGGATACCTGAGGCCTTTGATTTGCCCTGCTCTGAGGCTTTACCAGCAGTAACTGCTCAGAAGATTAGAATGTTTTTTTCTTAGTAATTAGACTGAATTATTTCACTGTCTACTTTTAAACAATTCCATCTTCTATATATATGGCTTGATGAACATAATTCCTTTCTTGGTCAACCCATATTAAATATGTATACAGTGCTGCCATGCCCCTCTCAGCCTTCTGAGATGAACACTAACATCACATTAAACTCTTGTAGCCTTTATTCATCTATGAAGCTCTCTGGCCTTTTCAATACTTATTTGCCTCCCTCAGAAAGATTTTAAGTGTGACAATTGCCCTGACAGAAACTTAACCCAGTGATATGAACGAGGACTACTGATTGATCTCTTAACACTTTGGCAGAAACACTCTCTAGGGAAGTTCTAACGTTGTTTTCCATTTGACCTTTAAATGACCTTTAAATAACTAAATCGTTTTTGGACACCTTGATGCCTAGTCAACTAGGGAAATTCACGAGTGAGTAAATCTACACATTTACTCTCACACTTGCAAATGTACTGTTTCTGTCTTTTCACCATTTCGAAGTGCACATTTACTACACTGGTCCTTGTTAAATGTTCAGAGATAATTCTGATCCCAGTTAAATACGTGTTTACATAGGGTTTGGAATTATGAGTTGTGTGATAATTATCACACACTTGCTGTTTTCACCTGGTAAATTTCGGCTGATCAACTGGTCCTTGTTAAATGTTCAGAGATAATTCTGATCCCAGTTAAATACGTGTTTACATAGGGTTTGGAATTATGAGTTGTGTGATAATTATCACACACTTGCTGTTTTCACCTGGTAAATTTCGGCTGATCAAACCTGCCGAACTGTATCGTGGAAAAAGGCTAGGAAAAATGGGAAAACCTGCAGAATTTGGTGTTAAAAACGGACTCCACATGTTATGCCTCGTTTTCCTTCTCAAAATTTGGAATAGGAGGTATTTCACACATGTGATAAATACCTCTCCCTGGGGTAATGGTTTGTACCATGTGTGACATATACCCCACCCTATTCCGACAAACTCATAATAAGGGCAAAAGTCTAGACTGTCTTCTCCCCCTGAAACAAGAAGTGGAGACACATTTAGAAGTGCAAAGTTACTACAGACAAAAAGGACCCAATAGTAAGTCTAGCACCACACATGGTCAACTACTTGTACTGCAACACCTTCCCATAGAAAATAAGATCTTCCCATGGTAAATTATAGGAAAAATTAAAATGTTTTTATTAAACATAAAACAATTTGTGAAAATATTTTTATGCTTAATATTAAAGTAAATTATTTTTATATATTTATTTCATTTATTTGAAATGCAGAACAAAATAGAAAATGCTACAGGACTAATACCTTAATTTTTAATGATATATTTCATTAATTTAAATATATTAAGTTATGTCAACAATATTTTTTAAATATCTTATAAAAAAATCACACGTCAAATATAATGTTGATATATTTATAGTCACTTATGTGCTATGTATAAAATTAATTTAATGTATTTTTTTAAACAAATGACATTTATTTTAAAATTTAAAAAAGTTATCAAATGAGTTTACCTTTATCACATAATATTATGTATTGCTTTATTTATGTATCTTTTTTAACATTAATTTAAATTTATATTTAAAAAGTCAAAATAAATCATTGCATTTTAATATTATTGCCTATTGGGTTCTATTTTAAGTCTCTGCCTATATTATTTTATTACCTTATGGAAGGGTGTTATATAGCCAGTGGTAGCCCATGGGTGGTGCTGGACGTATTCCAAGTCTGAGCTGGAGTACATTTACTACCGTTTTGTGCCCTTTTTGGCTGTAGTAACTCTAGAAGTTTGTGAATAGCAATGGATTTACTCTTTTGTGCATGAGTGTCTGTTAGCCATCCCTAAACCCCTCCTTACCCCTTCCTAAACCCCTACCATTAGGTTGTGGGTATTCCCCTTTTTCAAGCCACTCCCCCTAATCTCTTCCACATATACCACTAAGGGCCCGATTATGATGTCGGACGGCATCGTTTGGGAACTGGAACCGAACGACCTCCTGTCGTCGGTTCCAGCCCAGCAAGTAGGATGCGACTGAACCCTGCTTGGTCACAATCCTATACTTTAAAATGGGAGCATGTATTCTGAACGGAATTCATGCTCTCATTGTAAAGTGCAGAGGTGCAGTTCATCCCTGCACCCAGGGCCGGCCTAAGGCATGTGCAAGCTGTGCACCTGCACAGGGCCGCCAAACCCCAGGGGCCGCCACGCCAATATATATCCTTAGATACATATTTGCGTGGCGGCCCCTGGCAGGGATTTGGCGGCCTCGGGCCCCCTACCTACACTCCCTGCTCAGGGCCTCCGTGAGCCTAGAGCCGGCCCTGCTGCACCAGTGGCAGGCACCTCAAGGTGCCTGCCACTGGGTGTAGGGATCAACAGGGGGGCACCATAGGTGCCCCCTAGGCCACCATTCAGCGGCCTTGAACACAATGGGGCCCCTCTAGGGGCCACCAAAGACAGATTCCCAAAGCCTTTCTGTGTCAGAAAGGCAAGCACTGAAAGGCTGTGGGAATCTGCTATCGTAATCCCTCGGCCGGAAAGAGCCAGCCGAGGATCACTGAAGGCTTTCCGAATGGCGGACTGGTTCTCCGAGCCCGTCAGAGGCCATTTGGATATCCGATTCCGATTCCCTTCCGACTGACCCCTCAAAATGGGTGGGTCGGAAAGGAATCTGACTAGCTGATTATGATGCAGTCTGAAGGGCTCTGACCGACGCTCAGAGCTGTTTCAGCCCGCATCATAATCGGGCCCTAAGTAGTAAACATACATGTGTAAGAATCTCCCCATAAAAAAGTTGCGAGAGTTGGAGGTGGAGATTTACACTCCACACCTGGACCCGGCCCACGTTTTCCTGATCGTACAGTCTGTGTGATTCGTATTTTTTTTTGTATTCCATGTGTACTTCTGGTGGTTTGTCTCTGTATCTCCGTATGCCTTTGCCTGGTGTCTGTATGTAGAACTGTGTCTCGGTATTTCAGTGTCTGTGTGAGAGTGAACTCTTACGTACATTGGAATGTCGGTTCTTATTACTTGCAACACATTTTACAGAGATCTTATCACACATCAGCGAGAGACACCTGAGACTGTTGTACCAGATCAAAGCACATTTCACAAAGAACTGCTGTACGGCTTACCTGGGGGTCCCTGGGGTCCTGGCAGACCTGTGTGATGAATGGAAATAGGAAAGATTTACAAAACGTGGCACTGAAAAGAGATTACAGTTAGGAAGTAACTGTTTTAGTAAAAGTGGCACTAAAATCCTATCTGCTAGTATATGGTGGCACCGGATGTGACAGATGTTGTTGCCTACAATCTGTAGTACACAAAACAAGCAGCATGCCAATTGCAGAATGACGCTCTGGGACTAAACTGCACACACCACCAAACCTGTCCGAATTACATCTACAAATGAAAAAGCATTAACCTACACCACAAGGTACCTAGCACTTGACATTACTCAAATCTCTCTCATTCATATCCGGCTATCTGTATTGTAAGTAAAATCTCAGGTGAACCTTACCCCTAGGTTTGAATTTTGCAGGTTGGGCCGAAGGGTCTACTACAAAACTCCAGTTTGGGGTTACTGAAGTGCTCTTCAACTAAAGTTTGGAAATTTTTCAAATCTCCAGGCTGCATTCAGTACAAATTTACAATATAGCGGAACAAGTGACTCGCATGGAGCCTCATTACGAGCTCCCTTTTCATTTTGATGGGGCAATAACAGCAATGTTCTGCCCCGATGTAATTTGGAGACCTGTGAAATCTGTTTTTTTTGCACCCAGAGGAAGAAAGCAGCTGAAATCTCTATGTGAGACTCTGGAAAAATAAAGCATTGGGAGAAGTATAGGTGTGGGTTTTACAAATTCCCTTGTTAGTTCCCCATTTCTTGGTGGAGCCACAGGGTTCCAGTCATAAACAACCACAGATGTATCCGTGCCCCCAGTATCAGTAATTTTTGGGGGTGGACATATAAGGAGGACTACGAGAGCACTCATACTGAGGCCTCTGTTGTTTAGGGCAATGCAGCTGAAGAATGTTGGAGAATTATCGCTACCTCTATGCCTTCTACCAACTCACTACAACTTGCCTGGGGAATTGGGGTTCTTTGCACCACATTCCAAACTGGGGTGCACCGAAATTTCATAAATATTTAAACGTCAGTGCTGTTGTAGCAACTTCTCTGCTTAAATCTGCACAAAAATGCTGAGATATTCCAAATTGCCAACTTCAGCATTCAACCTTGGGCCCTGGGATCAGGTGGGCCTTCAGCTACACACTTCCCTCTTCTCTCACAGTAGGCAGCATAGCTGAGTTGCTACAGCTTGGAGAGCTTAACTTGTAAAGAAAATTATAAGAGTAGAGGGCAAACAAATGTCTTTGTAGCCCGCTGGTGGAACGGACAAATGGCGACATTGACAAACACCAAGGATTCCCTCTCTTCATTCCACTTCATGAGTCTTTCTTCCACTACCCTACGCTTCCTGAATCTTTTATCTCTCTCTTGTGGGTTTCTTTCCATTCCCGCTTTCTCCCTTTGTCATTGTTTTCTTATCTTTATTTTCCTTTTTCTTTCTACCTTTTCTTTCTTTCATAGCAACCATCTCTACGATATATCTCCTATCTCCTATTCAATGCAGTGTTTATTTTATAGTGACCACTCGGACTGCTAAGATAGTTGCCCAAAACTCCACACATCCAGCGAGATACAAAGATTTAGATGGCAGAATCTACCATGCTGAAAGCACCTCCCCTTGTACATGGCGTATTCACCCCTAGCTTCAGAGGACATCTGTATACAATTCTGAACCTACACAGAGACACCTTTCTGACAATCTTTCAAGCTACACCTCAGACGGCATCACAAACGCAAGTCTGGAGTCTCCAGAGAAAACATATTTCTGGTACATATGTCCTCTGGTTATCATTTTACCCGCTCCCAGCAACCCTTTCCTTGAGAGAGCTCACAGCTGCACCAGCATTATAAAAAAAAAAACATATATAGAAGAATAAATAAACGGATTAACAAAGCAAATTAGGCACTGCACTCCATAATGAGGATAACCAAAAACAGTTCTATCCTTTTACGTGCCGTACGTGCTCACTGGCAGCCATTTTCTTTTTTGGTATTATCTGATTATTATCTGATTGATGCCAGTGTCCACACAGGGAATACTGTCTGCAGTCTTAGTGAGGAATTTGTCGTAAATCTAGTCTGAATTTTAGTTCACTTCACCCATCAAGTAATCAGAATTTACCACCATGACAGGGATCTGGTTTTCAATGCTGGCACCACATATAACATAGAAATATGCGTGGACACCCATATTTTTGGGAGGAACGTTCAACAATTGAAGGCGATAAGGGGACGCAGTCGGGGTCCTTCCCTAGGCATGCAGTGATGAGGAGCACCTACCTTCCTTTTCACTTTTGTAGTCAATGTGTCCAAGAGGGTGTGGTTCCTGAACATCAAATCCAGCATATTGCGGGACACTAACATAGTGTACAAATTTTTGGGGGACAAAATATCAAAAGGTAAGTATGTATAGATTTTCTATCCCAACTTCACATCTATGTACCTTGACAATATAGAGATATATTGCCAAGGTACATAGATGTGGGGTTAAGAATAGTAAGTCTATGCGTCCCTCGGTGCACATTATTTTCGATTTTTGGCCGCTTGGTATTTTATCCTCAATAATAGTGTCACGATATTCTTGTACTCGATATTCAAGAGTACCACTGTTCAAGAGCATTTATGAGGCTGTTTATTTCAAGAGCTAAGAACTATGGCATAGGTACCACACCTGCCTTTTTAGAAAGGAGACTCCCTTGTTTTTTTGGGCAAAGTGAGGAATTCCATTTCTTTATTTTCTCCTATTTAATAAGTTCCTTACTTCAATAAAAATAGATGAGCAAATACAATTCTCCAGATTTGCTGCTGCAAAATCCCCACATACCCTTTTACCTAAGATTAACACAGATACTATGATTTATTTTTTGGTCTGCTTCATTATGTCTGCCATAGGGAGGACACACAATATAAAAGGCTAACTCTATAATGAGCTTGCATCTAGCTACAAATCAAAAGTTTTGTGTATTGCGGGAATGAAAAATCTGCCATACAAATAACTCGAATTTTTGGCTGACTGTACAGCCCCCTTCTCAAAACGAATAATGTTTATTTACTCACAATGAGAACAAACCTTATGCATAATCTTTTTTCAAATTGTTAAAATTTCATTAACAATCAAAAGCATGAGTAACGATGGACCATGCAAACGTACACAAGTATGTGTAACACGAGGGTCAATCCATATGACAAAAGAAATGTCAATTAGCTCATCGAAGGATCTGAAACAACATTATAAGGATTTTCAGGCATGTAGCAGGCGTTGTAAGCTCCTCACCTGTGGCCCCTGTATCCCCTGCTGGTCCGGGTGGGCCCCGTGGTCCAGGTAATCCGAGAAGTCCAGGTTCACCTAGAAATAATGGCAATGGTTGCTCAGTAGGCATTCAAGAACCCTTATTTTATGGTTGTCACAGTTTGGCCCAATGGCCCATGCCTAGGTCTATACTTACTGTGCCTCCTGTGCTAAAAGATGTCCTATGGCTAAGATGTCTCAGTACAGCGCCTACATTGCAAACTACTAAAACACTTGACCTCTGGGCATGTTATACCCCTTTTTAGCCCACGTTCACACTAGCACATCCAACTACTGTGTAATTTAAAAGCCACTAAAAGAGCAAATCAAGGCCAGGCTTTCAAAACATCAAGGTTGAATATGTTGAGAAAATGAATTTACTAACGACTTTCCGTGAAGAATATTGGTATATTTGTTGGTCATTCTGAAAACCTAATTGGATTTTGCGGTTTGGTGGCTCGACAAGACCAGCATTAATACTGATTCTTTAAAGCAAAGTTGTCCTAATATTCCTGTTGTCCCAAATAACAAAGACCAACTTAAACACGAAGCTCTTCCAGTGATACTCACCAAGAGCTTCTGGGGGATTATGTACTCCGCAAACCTAGTGGAGTTCAAAGCCATGCACAAGTCCAGAGAATACCCAGTTCTGAGTATTTAGCGGTTGCTGTTGGATATAAAATCCGTAGTACCAGTCGCTCTCATAGGACTAGACTTTGACTGTGAGCTATGCTTTACAGGATTTAACTTTCCATTAATATATTCCACTTTATAACCCTGAAAAGTGAGTTTAGTGATTGAGCTGGTTTTCATGGGGCTCCCTTTTGGTCCACTGATCAAGGTTTAGCATGGACCACCACCATCTGTATGTTTTCAAACTGTCGGCCTTCTCTCCCATTTTCTGCCTGTACATTCATTGTTTATTGCATGGTTCTTAATTGTACAACATGTCCAGTTCCTCAAAAAATACACTTCCTGAAGAGCAGTAGCATTATTTCTCTGTGACTCAAAGAGGTCTTTCCCCAACAAAAATTGTATTAACCCTTGTGCCCGGTCTACAATTTTTAAGAATATCATTCACCTATTGTAAGAAGGCGAAATTTGACGAACGTATAACTGTCATGTAGGCAATTCATTTTCT
Organism: Lissotriton helveticus; assembly: GCF_964261635.1. Lineage (NCBI taxonomy): Eukaryota > Metazoa > Chordata > Amphibia > Caudata > Salamandridae > Lissotriton > Lissotriton helveticus. The sequence goes on from NC_136065.1 coordinate 1,097,329,894, forward strand.
GTTTTAAGAAGAAAATCCTCTAACCTAAACCGTGACAGCATGTTCTCCTGGTTCCTACAACTGTGAATGTAACCCAATCTCTGGTCTACGTCCCCTCTTAAAAGTGTTCACTTCACCCTTTGGCCTCTTAATTCTACTACCTTGCGCATTATTTAGTGGAATTCTGAATGGTTCCTTCTCACCTCTTGGTCCGGGATGTCCGTCTGGGCCTGGAGGACCTGTTGGAAAACATATCTTATCAGAATTTATTGCAAGAACTATCCCCATTTTCCCAGTTGTTTGTCTGCATGAAGTAAAACCTCTTAAACTTGTTCTCTTAAATTGGTGGAATAAAGACATGCAAGCACCTTTGTCTTTTACCACTGCACTGAGATACCTCCAGCAAACATTGCAAATGCATCATTTATGTGGAGAAGATGGAAGAACGAGCGGTGACTGTCAGCAAAGATGCCTGCTGCCGGTGTAAGCAGTCAGGAGGGTATCCCTGGACAAAAATGTCCATCAGAAGCACAGGATGCAGATACGGTCTGTTCTAAGAGAAATGAGGAGCTGGATTAAGGCACACTAGATAGATAGATAGATAGATAGATAGATAGATAGATAGAAAGATAGATAGATAGATAGATAGATAGATAGATAGATAGATAGATAGATAGATAGATAGATAGATAGATAGATAGATAGATAGATAGATAGATAGATAGATAGATAGATAGATAGATAGATAGATAGATAGATAGATAGATAGATAGATAGATAGATAGATAGATCGATCTGAGGTCAAAGTTGTTTTCCTGTCACTAATTGGTAAGAGTGACTACATCAAAAAGTGTTTATTTCTTATAAAGCTAGGTCTTTTTTTTCTTCCTAAAAATTTTAATTATCTGAAGTGCATCACAAATCAAAGGAAGTCTGTTGCAGAGAGTGGGGCCAATAATTGAATAGTATCGTACATTGGAACAAATACTATTGAAATTAGGTATAGCCCAAAGCAGATGTGGGTGGGTGAAACTGACAATCTTGTGCGAGAGAAATGGAGTCGTTTTTCACTGATCAGTGCGCTGGACAATGTATTTCTAAGTGAGTGGGTACTATGGGATATTCTCGAACACTGGAAGGAAATTGATTTATTTACTAAACGGAATATTTGCTAATTTATATTTTACTACTGCAGTGAGTGAGACTTATGCTACACCGACCATCTTGTCTTTAACCTTACTGGACTTTTTCATTATTCCGTTGTATTCTTCGTGATATTTGTACTATGCTTTGAAGCTTCTTTGCATCACGGCTAACATTTGAAAAAAGCAAGTGCAATCTAATAAAGATGTTAATAATTCTAAATATGCCGGAGTCATTCAGTGAGTTCTTGCTGCTTCTACCGTGCTCCAAGCGTGACTGTCTCTAGGTGCCATGACATCAGGGCATCTTTTCTGCCTGCTTAATCCCAGCTTTTTAAGCCTTGTCAAACATTGTGTCTAAAGTTGCAACAGAGCTTAGTTTTAATGACATTTCTGATGGTTGTTTACATTCACACACGACACTCTCCGTCAAACTCTGATATCCGTTCGATAGGCAATTTCTAATTTACAGATGGAACAGGGCTTTAGGGGATGGTTTTGGAGACATGACAGTAAGGCAGGTCCATCTAAACATAAATTCTAAGATACCAAGGTCAATATTAAAGTGGGGTGGGGAATGGGGCGGTATTTCCCCACATCTGAAGTTACCAATGCCAAAGTTACAGAGGTATACTTGTTTGACTTAGAGGATGGAACAGACAGGAAGCACACATCCATGATGGTGAAGGCGTTGGATCTGCATAAGCATACATCACGTGCATGTGCAAATGTGTTTACCAATAGCTCTGTCTTGTGCAGTAGGATCAAAAGACATCCACAGAGGAGAATGAAACTGACTCATTGGCAATCATTTTTAGGAATGTATTGGCACACGGATTCACTGAATTAGAAAAGTGTAAGGTAATAATACCTTTGGGAAAAATAATATACAAAAGGGTTATTTGAGTGTACAGTTGAGTTTATAGTAATAGTTTCCTTTCCCAGATGGCATAGAGGGAAACAGCAGTAGTATGTCTGTTTCTTATTATAGAGTGGTACAAGTACCGCCACAGGGCCAGATGTACAAAGTTAGCAATGGGAATTTGTGAGCACAAAGATGAGTTGCTTAATGTACTAATCCCATTTTGGGAGTCAGTAAACTTTTCCAGTCCAATTTTTATTATTATGTGTGAGTCTTTGCGATATTGTGCGCACCAAAATGAACAATGGTGAGATGCATGAAGCATATGCAGGGTGGTCAGTGAGATACATATTGTGTTTTGTTTTGTTTCTTTACATTTGGCTCACAAAAACATCACAAATCTATGGCATGAGGGTTAGTGGGTGAAGCATCAAAGAATATTCTGATGTCAAGAGGATTTCAGTGCAGCTCTCTCAGGATCCTGTTGCCATGTGTTGATGTGGTGTTCTAGCAGTGAGCACCAATCATGGCAGAACCTGGCTTTTCAATAATTGTGCATGATCCACAAATAGGAATGGATATGTTTATTTCTGTTCCTGCTTAACCTATTGCTGGCCCTTAAAATTCTCGCTCACAACTGTTTTCTTGAAAGACTGTCCAAAGAATGAGGGGAGTCAGGACAAGCAATAGATTGATTAAAGCAATTTCTGGAAAACACAACTCTGTGACTGGCAATAGGCAAGTTTGGTGCCACCCGTTCTCCACTGTAATGTGTAATTTGCAAGTCTAATCCCTCTCCACTTTCCACGTCAGTTCCTTTATAAGACCCATCATTTCCTTGCCTGAGTTGGTATCATATGATCTGCATGCCACAGTGATATCTGATCACCGAATGCACATTGAGCCATACTGTTTTTACCTCAACATCATCATTTCTATATGATGGACTCTGCATTTTATATGACATGGCTTTCTGTAAAAAGAGGTGGCTTGATCCGTCCCTCTGAGTAGTAGATCAGTATGTGGAGAGTAGTTTGTGATGGATCACTTTACGAGAGTCTTACGTAGAGGTGTGCTCTTCACTGAATTTGTGTTACAAATTATTTATCAGCATGGGCACAGTAATCCACCAAAAAGCTTGGAAAAATAGTTAAAACTGCCATATGGCAAACAGTGATTGACTATATTATCTCACACAATATACTGTCCAAAGCATAATTGTTCAAATTCATCTAGTAAACTGATCATCTGCTTTCTGTGGCAGAGATGACAGGTGTGTTCCCACCACAGAGGCAGCTGCCCTGGCTTTTGGCACAAGCCAAAATGTTATTTATAAATGCGTACTGGGGGAAATACCAATGTTGAAAGTTGACAATGTCCGGCAAAAATCACAAACATATTTTATGTGACAGTAAACTCTCAGTTTGTTGGGTTGAGGTAAATTGGATCTACAAGTGTCAGCTGTAGAACCTACTCAGTTGGGTTGAAGGTAGTGTAGAAATCTGCATCAAGGCCTCGATATAATGTGTGGGAACGTCTGGTTTTCTCATGCACACAATCAACCTCTCTTTGTCAGACTGGTGGCAGACAGGGATCATTATTTGCCATGTTTGTAAGGATATTGACACTGAGGTGAAGCTTTCCTACAGAAAACATGGACATTTCAGAACAAAATATAAAGCTTCACCGGGGATTACCAGCAAAATCCCTCCACTCCTACTAATATTGTGGGATTTTTAGAACATGAACACAAATCAAGAATGTTCCCTAGATAGCTGGAATTGTGGAAAGGGGGGATATTATATTTTGACAATGCCCACTCTTCAGTTGCCATGACACTTCCAGTGAGTAGATTGGAGAGTGATTGGAGTCTGACACTTTAGAATGAATCCCAGAATTGCCTTTCTTGAATGATTTTCTGTTGATTTTCTCACCTTACTGGATCTTACTTATAGCTTGTTCTCAATTTTTACTTCCCTTCAATTCCAATAGTATTTACCATCTTCTCTTTATCACCTTCCTACTCCTATTTTATTCTCAAATTGCTGCCTTTCTCCTAGCTCACCATTGTTTTGTGCTGCCCATAGTCATCTTGAAATGGCTTATCTGTTGAACACCCCGAAACGCTAAACTGCCCATGTTAATAAGTGACAAAAATAACAAATTAACTCATTCTTTCATTGATGGTGCTATGGATTGTCCAAACGCTTCTGTGTGTTTAGGTTGTTTTGGTACTTGCCTGCAGATCCCTTGGCTCCTGTCTCTCCTTGCGTCCCAGGCAATCCCCTCGGTCCTGCTTCTCCTGCAACACAAGGATGCACAGTGAGCAAACATCATTTCTACGGGAAATAACTATATTATATTGCAAAGCGCTTCACATGTACACATATGCACACATACAAAACCAGCGGATCAGAGAGTGCTACCATTTTGGTACTAGAAAACGAAACGCCTGTCCACAGTAAGAGCAGTGCAGCCATGTATAAACATGGACCCAAAGATGTATGTAATGTCAGATGATGCGAGCTTTCATTATGTTATTCTGGTCCTTTCAGGTAAATTTATACTGGCTCTTTCAGGTGCAGTATGTATTTGAAAATGACAATAGACTCAAGTGGAGAAGATCTACACTGTACTGTAATTACCATGTGCATAACGAGTTTGGTGGCAAGGTGCGAGCAGACCACCAGCTGAGGTCCACCTGCTTGCCCGCAGCACAAGGCGAGAGCAGACCACTAGCTGAGCTCCACCAGCTTGCCAACAAGCACAAGGCAAAAGCAGACCACCAATTTGCCCAAAGCACGAGTAGAGATCATACCACCAGCTGAGGTCCACCTACTTGCCCATAGCACAAGGCAACAGCAGGCCACCAACAGAGGTTCACCAGCTTGCCAACAAGCACAAGTCGAGTAAAACACCACCAGCTGAGGTCCACCAGCACGCCCACAGCATAAGGCGAGACCAGACCGCCAGCTGAGGTCCACCAGCTCGCCCACAGCATAAGGCAAGACCAGACCACCAGCTGAGGTCCACCAGCTTGCCCACAGCATAAGGCGAGAGCAGACCACCAGCTGAGGTCCACCAGCTTGCCCACAGCATAAGGCGAGAGCAGACCACCAGCTGAGGTCCACCAGCTTGCCCACAGCATAAGGCGAGAGCAGACCACCAGGTGAGGCCCACCAGCTTGCCCACAGCATAAGGCGAGAGCAGACCACCAGCTGAAGTCCGCCAGCTTGCCCATAGCATAAGGCAAGAGCAGACCACCAGCTGAGGTCAGCCAGCTTGCCCACAGCATAAGGCGAGAGCAGACCACAATCTGAGGTCAGCCAGCTTGCCCACAGCATAAGGCGAGAGCAGACCACCAGCTGAGGTCCACCAGCTCGCCCACAGCATAAGGCGAGAGCAGACCACCAGCTGAGGTCCACCAGCTCGCCCACCCACATAAGGCGAGAGCAGACCACCAGCTGAGGTCCACCAGCTTGCCACAGCATAAGGCGAGAGTAGACCACCAGCTGAGCTCCACCAGCTTGCCCACGGCACAAGGCGAGATCAGACCACCAGCTGAAGTCCACCAGCTTGCCCACAGCACAAGGTGAGAGCAGACCACCAGCTTAAGTCCGCCAGCTTGCCCACAAAGGCGAGAGCACACCGCCAGCTGAGGTCAGCCAGCTTGCCCACAGCATAAGGCGAGAGCAGACCACCAGATGAAGTCCGCCAGCTTGCCCATAGCATAAGGCGAGAGCAGACCACCTGCGGAGGTCAACTAGCTTGTACACAGCATAAGGCGATAGCCGACCACCAGCTCGCCCACCAGCTTGCCCACAGCATAAGGCGAGAGCAGACCACCAGCTGAAGTCCATCAGCTCGCCCACAGCATAAGACGAGACCAGACCGCCAGCTGAGGTCCACCAGCTCGCCCATAGCACAAGACGAGACCAGACCACTAGCTAAGGTCCACCAGCTTGCCAACAAGCACAAGGCGCCAGAGCAGACCACTAGCTAAGGTCCACCAGCTCGCCCACAGCATAAGGCGAGAGCAGACCACCAGCTGAAGTCCATCAGCTCGCCCACAGCATAAGACGAGACCAGACCACCAGCTGAGGTCCACCAGCTCGCCCACAGCATAAGGCGAGAGCAGCAGTTGACCACCAGTTGACTTCACCAGCTCATCCACAGCACTCACCAGAAGTAAGGAAAGCAGAGAGCAAAAGTCTCTTTGCCGGAAGTGGCAAAAATCCTTGCTCAAGGTTGTGTTTACTGTTTGTGTGCATAACCTGTGGGCTGGCGAATGCCTCAGTGCATGCTGCGCATGTATGTGTATGTAGTGTATAGCGCCCATATGGGGGATGAGGCGAAACATGGGAGCGGCTGCACTCCAATGTCTACCCACCTTGCTCCGCCCTCTTCCCACTGCGCGCGCGGTTACATTAGAGAAGCAGAAGCACACAGCATAGAACTAACCTGTGAGGCCACGAGAACCTTTCTCTCCCTGGTCCCCTGCAGCAAACACAGAAGCAAAAGAACACAAGATCACTCTCTGTTTATTTTCAAAAAATGAACGTTGCACCGTTGGCCCTGCTGGCAACATGCAGAGCCTCTGACAGGACCTCTTATGTTTCATGGAGAGGTCGTGCCCTTTGCTCAGGGCTATGTCTACGTCAAAGTATGTGCACGCGCGCCAGCGTGTACCACATAAAAGAACAAATATTCTCACCTTTCGGCCCAGCGACTCCCATGGATCCCTTTTCACCTGAAACAGAACAATTGTGAGGCAAAGATTAATGAGAAACTTTCGCCCGTGGACGATCTCCTTTCACAAAGGCAGCAGCCATACACGAAACGAGTTTGTTGTGTGCACTAACAGCCAAGAAGGCATAACTTGAAGTGTACATGTGTTTAGCAATAAGAATTCAATCTCCCCAAGGGTCTTGAACCAAACTGTCCACACGGAATTCGATACTCACTCCTGGAGCAAAACAATGTGACAAATGTTATGTTATGTCATTGGGAGGCTCGGTCGAATGCATTTCCGAATTTTGTCTCATGGCCTATGACACAATGGAAGGGTCAGGTTGAAGGTCACCATGAACATGGTGTGAATATCTTGACTCAATGAAGTTTGGTGTGATGCTAAGCATCACGGTGCATGCAGAATTAGGGAGACAACAACTTTGCATTGTGCAACCAATTGACAAAACGTTTTGTACACTTTAATGTACACAAACAAAGACGGACCTGTTGTCAGAAAAGTCAAATCCCGTGTCACAGAATGAGATTTGTGGGATCTTCCGACTACAATTTCACACTTAATTGGGAAAAATTATGCAAGTGTGTTGAATGTTCAAAATTGTTTAATTGATGAAAGAGGGAGCTTTAGTGGAGTATGGGGTATAACACGGAACATTTTTGCACCACTGAGAAACTTGCCATTTTTGAGTATTCAGAAACATTTTGCTTGCCCACTCATCCAGGCAGCACAGGTAGGTCTACTCTTAAATACGCAGCAATAAACGAGTTTCCAGGGCGGGAAAAGGCACAGAGCACAGGTCTGCAACAATGTTTTGTATGTGGAGTAAAAAAAGAAAGGTAAGCCTGAACTGGACATTATCCGGTAGTTTGGTGGTAGGATAGCCACTATGCCCAGTGACGTCAGTGGACAGGCAACGGTAATTCTGTGAATCCGAAGCACAAGGTTAACCTTACAAAGATCCCAGACGTACGACATGGATTCGTAAAGATACTCTTTAATTATGGAATTTGCTGAAACAATGAGGAGGCATTGATGGGTATCACGAGAGAACGCAAGGCAGGACCTTGGGGCATACATAGTTTTGAAAGCAGAGACACTGCAATGTAGTGTGAAAGAATCCAGATCTTTCTATTTGAATGCAAAGGGCATCCATTGCTACCCTTGCAAGTAGGGCCCCACAGTTGCTTTCTGTTCTGTTATTAATCAGTGGCAGAGGTAAAACCAGGTGGATTCTAAAGTTAAAGGGTTGTGAGTGTCTGCCTGAGATCCCAGCACCGAATTACATGCATTTAAGAAGCTCTGCCTCTCTGCCAAGCTGTATTCCTTCTAATGCTTCGAGAGCCTTGGGGGCGTTCTTGATATTACAGTGTAAGGTCTTGATTCTCTAGCACCTGTTTTTTTTTTATTGATGCATGCATGAGTTTTTTTCACTGGCATTGAATTAATGGCAATAGCAACTTATTGCTGTTATACCACTTGCTGACATTCTCTTGCGGCTTACAACAAATTATCTGTTGCTTTTCCAAACTCAATGGTACTTGATGTATCAACTTCAGACAAATGAAAAAACTGAATTAATCTGCTTGAATTCTAACACGTTTTCTGGTTGGTTGGCTAGAACTCTATGCAGCAGCCACATTAATCCACCAAACTACCATTGTGGGGTTTCAAACTATCTTCTCCTGTCAGTCTCATCTCCTCCTGGTAAGCAGGACCTTCCCTCACCAAAGTCCTCCTAGTCAGATTCTGAAAAAACTGGTGCAGTCACTTGATTAAATCTCATTGTGATTCCCATGTTCTGGCTGATAGACAACTCGTAATCCTTTTTAAGGTTTTACACGTCACTCTTGAAACAGATGCAACCCTCTCCCTTACCTTTAGCACCTGGGAGACCCGCTTCACCTCTGAATCCCTGAGGGCCAGGAGAACCTATTGAGGTAAGAAAATTCTGTTTTACAAATTGAAGGTTTTCAGTCAAGAGACTGAGTGCAATTTCCAAGCTGACTGTGTAATCATCATACATGTATTAAAGCTACTGAGCTAGCTCTTCAGACTTTTAGTATGCACCCTATTCATTCATGTTTTGGAAAACACATATTACAACATCTGTTCATGTTCTCAAATCAAGAAGATTTACAACATTTCTTGTTCTCCATCACTTACAATTTCCAAGTGCTGTAGGAGTTGGATGGAGAGTAGTGCCTGAGCATGGTGGGCCTAAGATATTACCTAGTCTGTATATCCTAAAAGCTGAGTCTAGGTCTGTGCATTAACACCAGCGCAATCCAACACTTTGTCCAGGATTGCTCTTGGACTTCGGCACAGAGAGGCATTGAACAATTGATGATTGCACATTACATTGCAATACTTCAATATGCAGACCATAGTGTAATGCAATCTCCTCTATGATTCTTGTTATACAGCTTGAACAACACAAATATTATATTCTAAATACAAAAGCCATACTTATTCAGAACACTTCAGATCTATTCTGGACCCTGCCAGCCCTTTTGCAGAGACACTACAATTATGGAAGGCAAATTCAGAATTCAACTGGACAGGCCCTGGATCAAAACATATACAACTAGTAATCCAAATCCAAATCAAGTCAACCTTGCCCAAGAACGTGAAATATTGATATGAACTACTTTATATCACTTCTGTGCAAGAATATTAGACATTTTAGAAATCAAAGAGATGAAGATCACTGTTAACAATAAAAACATAGAATTACCTAAGTGAGATCACTACACCCCAGGAATTAACCAATAGGTCATACTGTCCACACAGACACTTTGGCATATGAAACATGAATGGACCTGTTTGTTGCTTTCATGGAAGATTTAGACTTAACTACTAATTATAGCAATTTATTTGTGATGACAATGGATTCTAAATCCACAATAACTAGGCAGTTTTAAGCTAATGGGCATGTTCTGGAGAACGTTCCATCTTTTCCTTTTTTATGGGTCATTTTTGACAGCACCTGTACCTGGTCTCCCGTCTGATGAATAAGAGGAACATCTTAATGAGGGTAATTGGAGCCATCTTTGGTTTTGCTTCAAGATTAGGCAACAAACCGTCAGGGCAATACTTATATTATATCAGTCTAAATGCAGGTCTGTAGTCAAGTATAGAGGAGATGTGTGGAGAAATGTGGGAACTGCCTCCCCTCAGTGCATACATTCCTATATACTCCACTATGAATTGGGCCTCCCCTACTTGAATGACAGCATTGGATTGCGTCCCATTACCAGGTGGCTCACTGCCTGGATCAGACGAGGATGCAATCTAAATAGATTGGCACTGAAAGATTGTGTTTCTCTGGATAGATGGAACTATACACAATGGTTAAGGCATATGAGTAGATGGTTTTTCCAAATTAAGAAGAAGGGAGCTTTTTGATAATCTGGATAAGATTGTCAAGGACAACTTACTGTGGGTTCATACTAATTACTTTTGGTAGCGACAGTCCATAAGGGAAGAGAAGGAACTTGCTAAACCCACAGTAAGGGCGCAGGCCATTTTCTAGACCAATTTTTAATATGGAACTGTAAATGCTTATCGTCGTTTTTATTGACAGGTTTTAGATTTAACATGGTTTATAATTTATTGTGGATTGTTAACCCACCCCACTCTACTAGCCAACCCGGCTCGTGCGGATGTAATGGCATTTGCCCTGAAGATACCATGCACTTTATTATGTTTCATAGTTTTGATAAAAAACACCTACGCATGAATTAATTGTGCCTTTGTGAAGAAGTTCTGTATTTTAAGCAGGTTCGACCACCTTTGATGTATTTGCAGTTACTGTCTCATGTTCATGCTTGTTTCTCCATTTGTAGTTTTTTTAGATGCCTCTGTTAAATTAAGATCATTTCTGACCGGAGTATATATTTATGTACTTACTTAATCTTTTATAGCTGACATGAATTTGAGTATTGAATTTTAACCTTACGTTGCTCTTTTAAACTTTTTATGTACCTTCTATGGTTATGATTCTTTTAACTGAATATTGGAAATGTAATTTAATTGATACACTTCCAAATCAGTCCACCTTTGTTCAAGAAATTAAAAAGTGACCAATATATGAAACTTTTGAATGAATTTCATTTAATTTCACATTCTGTTCTCCACTTTTGGCACGTGTGGGAAAAGCATACATCAAAATGTGAGCTAGTCGGACATAAGAATGGAACATCATTACATACCTGGAGGACCTTGTGGGCCTGGAACTCCCACAGTACCTGCAAAGAAAATGTGTCGAGACCATTAGGCGACCTTTATAAGTGATCTACAGAAAGATGGTGACACTGTGCTAGCTACAAGTTCACATTGATCACGGTCAGATCATTTAGTTCACAGCATGCTCTTTACGTGCCATCCTCATCCATATACGTAAGAAGTTGCTTACACTGAGGCAATGAAGTGCTTCCCCGCTGAGACAAGAATGCCCTATTATTAATTCTACCAGGTTTTGGAGTCAGGACTATGAGAAAGGATTCCAGACAACGAGGTCAGAAATTCAACCATGAGGATTGAGATGTAAAAGTTCTACTCACCTTTAGGACCAATTGGACCTGGAATTCCCACAGTTCCTGGCAGGCCAGGATCACCGCTAACACCTAGCAAGCATACAAATAGACAGTTAATACCTTCTTTAACCAAAAACTCTTTTTTGTTTTTAAGCTTAGTATTTTGTTAACAATTATACAGTCCGGGCACCTGAATGAAGTCGTATGAAAGGGCCAGGGCCATATGGCAGAAGTATCCACATTCTCACTCATAAGATTTCTCTTTTATGCAGGAAATACAATCTCACTGTACAAGTTCACAAAACTCTCATGTTATAAGAGGTTACAAACAGGTTAAACATATCTTTCACTGATTGACTGATTAATATATGATGATTCAGGCAGAAGTAGCTATCATGACATAAGTAAGAATGTCAGATACCTTGTAGTTGCTATTAACTATATTCTTTATGTCTTGGATTCCTTTCCTTTTGACCACTGGCAATAACAGATTCAGCATGTACTATTCCTATTGCCCCTATGCATCTTGACCACTATAATCTCTTATGGTGAACTGGTACATTCTGACGAAGGAGGCATAAACGTGCTTTATTATAAACACACACATCTATACCTGCATTTATAGCATGGGAAGCAAGTATTAGGTATAACACAAACATAATTAAGATAAATATGGAAAGAAAGTATTAGTTTTGCACAATGTCTGGAAACAAAGGAGATCCGCATGCGCCGTTTACCATAAATGCCTCAATCTAATGTTTTGGTTTGTCCTTCCTACTAGTGTCACCTTACTCTGAGCATCCAGCATGATATCTTACCTTTGTCACCTTTCTCTCCAAATCCTGGAGGTCCTGGCTCTCCACGAGGTCCAGAGGGACCTTCACGCCCCCTCTGTCCCATTTGTCCCTCAACACCAGGGTCACCTACAAGCGAACAGACAGGATTGTAAATACGTCATATCAATATCATAGACCGCATGGTCCATCCATCAATGGTTTAATGCTGTCAATCAAACAATGGTATGTCAATGACCTGGATTTCATTATGCTCTGCTTGTTTTCAAAATATCCTTGAGATGAAAGATTGCACTTAGGTTTCCTAAAACAAACTGTCATTAACCTGGGAAAGCTACTCCAAGTAAGGAAGGGGAATTAAGACAAGTGTGGTTTCGCATTTTCTCATTCAAATATACCTGCTGCACAGTTTAGCTTATTTTTAAAACCCAGGAAGGGGCAGCAATAGTGAGAAATATCAGTCTTTAAAGACGAAAACATCACAGTGGCAAACTAAGCAAAAACGTTACTACCAAGATACGTTTAGTGTAAGCAGCACACACTTGGCATCTGGTAGGCACTGAGAAGGTACAACATTCAAACTAAGATGTGTTTCACTAGTACTCACCAGTTACATATCATTCTTTACTCTACAGAGTTTTTATGTTTATCCCCAACACAGATTTCACGACATCAATTGCACTTGTTCACAGCAAAAACATCCCATTACAAGGGGAACTTAATGTACTAATGCATTTGGAGACACTCAGAAGACATTTAAATATTTCTTTATGCAAAAGTTAGTCGCCCCCTCATTCCCCATCTGAGGTGAAAGGAACGATACTTTAAAATGCCAGATGAAAAGGGTCAGACTCAGGGGATGCCTAATGGTAAACAAGTACCCATCAGCAGTACTGCTTGATAGGGATTATATAGGCAGAGCAGAAGCATGGCTGCCTCCATGTTGCTTAGTTTCTGTTTGACTTAAAAAAAGGAAAATATTTTCCTGTAGCAGCCCCTTTCTCAGCAACCTTCAAAAGCCATTGTTATAATAAGCATTTGAAGCCTGAACCTGAAATAGCTTGTCATATTGGCAGCGACTAAATGTTTTCAAGCACTTTACTCAGAGAAGCAACTAAGGCCCTCCTTGTGAGTTTCTCGTTAATGTCCCCGGTGCTCTCCCTGCCGCGCAGGTACCAATTGCATGGATCATGGGGATTACAAGTGGGGCGCTGAGGGTCCCATAAAATATGGGGAATTGCTGAGGAAATCAACAAATACCGGGTCCAATTGCCCCAATACTTCCTAATTTCTCCCCAAAGTGTCACCCTTATTTAAGCAGCTGAAATCTCTGGGTGAAAATAAACACCCCAGTCTAACTGCAATGGGGCCACTTACATCCGACATCCGCTGCATGGGAAGTAGGAGGCAGTCATCATGAAGGCATAAGTACTGTTTTTGTGTGATGTCAGACACCTAAAAAGATGAGTAGCACTGTTTCTCAAGAAATATAAAGTCTGGTCTTATACATTCAGAGTAGTTTCAGAAGCCTAGTCTTCCATACGCAGAATGTTTTTAATGCTGTGCCCGTAGAAGAGAAGGGTCCAGTATGAAACAAAATGTAAGAACCACAGGACATAAAAATGATAATTTTAATTTCGAGGATATCTATTAAACTTCAACGTGGATATAGACACTGTGTTAAGTAAAAATAAACACACTTTACATTACCTATTCGGTCTGAGATACCAAGAGCTTTCAATGTTGAACCTAGTATTACCTCCCGAGGCACCCTCAATTCCTATTTTTTAATGACACTGGGAACACGCTGCAGAAAAGGGATACCTTGGTGTGCCGAGGTATTTGTAACCTAAGACCCCAGTAGGAAAAATTATCCAAAGTGCTCCCTGGTATATGGTCAAGCCCATCCTAGTTTTTAGGGACCATAATGAGACCCAACGATGAAGTGTGACACCAATAGGATGTGTGAGGGTTTATCTAACAACCCAAAGTGAAGTCCAGAATATGGGTATAGTTTCAATCTAAATTCATTGGTGATCCTCCAGGATCTACAGGAAGATTAGTTAAATGTATAATATACCTTTTTGTGGAGATTTATGTAGCAGGGAGGACGCATCCTATACTTCTTACCTCTCTTCCCCTCGGAGACTCAGGATTAAATTCAGGGGATCTTCAGTTTGTGTAGTTACTATAGTGTTTACTGAGGCCATAATGACACAACAAACACAATGTAAAATTTCTAAAACCCCCAAAAAGAGTAGACAGTTTCATAGAAGGGTAACCCAAAATTTGGAAAACTGACATAACGGCTGATTACTCTCTTACTGGAGCGAACAGTTGTTAATGACATTTGGACCACCACCACATAGCGAGGGTGGCGAAAGCTTTATGTGCTTAGATCAGTCTACAGCTGCTCCGCAGAAGAGTGTCAGATTGTAGACCTTATGGCTGGAAAATCACAACCAGTTATTTTAGATTAGATAGAGTACAGGTGGATGGAACAAATCTTCAATGTTGAGAGTTTTTCACACCCTGAACAATCCAGTTGATACTATGAAAAAGCTCCCTCGTGACCTCTCTATTTTATCAAAAGATTCAAACACTGAATTCCAACATGGGCAACACCAAATACCAAAGACATTTTTTACTTTCTCATTTTCTTTTTTATTTTATTACTTTTTTTCTTATTAGTACCTTTTTTCCAAATTATTATTTTCAGCATAAAACGTTATCAAAAAATACAAACTTTTCATCAGAGATCTATAATGCATAAATTATTCTCTACACTACAATCCATTCATTCCTGGGTAGAGAACCGACACAACCAAACCACTCACTCACACCTCATACACATTCAAAACACAGAACAATCTATCTGAGCAAGTTAACACGTTTAGTAGATTCCAGTTGAAAACCATGGCCTTGCACTACACTCAAAGAAGTGCACGTGGGCAGGTCAACAATGAGCTTCTCACTAATCGATCAGCTATTCACATAGGCCATTTGCCGACACATCCATAACATTTCATAACATTTTAAATTTGGCTGGGCACATGGTTTAGCCTACTGAAGCATCTGTGGGCCAACCTTTCAAGTGCAACCAAATTTCAACATATATAGATGAACTGCGCAAAAACATGGAAAAGTCTAAGCTCTAAGTAGGCTGGATGAAGCCAGCTGCACATTTTGCAAGCTGCGTACCTACCAATGACAGATCTGTTGATCACTTCTACCTGTGTAATTAAAAGTTTATATGTGTTGGATCAGCTCATACATATACCCATGTACTTTAACGGTTGAATATGAGTTTCAGTCTCATGTGCTGCTTGGATAGACTACTCTAAGGGGGCCTGCTCAGTACCTTTAATACCCTTCCAGTCATTCACACCTACTAGTGCAAGAGCATTGTCCACACAGTAGTGTTAACACACAAAGCGTTTCACTTTTTACAGTCCTCAACATTTGCCCTACCTTGCTTCATGCCAACAACCATCAAAATACAATAAGTAAAGTTAACATTTCTTGCTATCAGTGCTGGGAGAGACTCATCCTTACCAGCGCTGCCTTTCTGTCCCTTTGGTCCTTCTGGTCCGGTGTGGCCTATTAGACCCGGTGGCCCTGCGATGACAAAAAACAGTAAAAAAGTCATTTGTGTGCATACTTGGCCAAGTGTTTAATGAATTGTTACAAGAGGTAGGTTTTTGTGATGGAACTGATGTACAAACAGAATTCTCTACCCAAATCGGCATTACAAGCATTGTTCAAATTCCACAGGATTCTAATATTTTCAGCTTAGAAAAGGATAAAACATGCAGTCTCATCATGTTAGCCTTGATTCTGATCTGTGAAGCTCAGAATAGAAAAATTATACCACACTACGGAAAAACTCCACTCTGCGGTATGGCTATTTCCTCTGGTAACGTCATCTTTCTTAGGATTCATGACCTAGTTGTCTCTCATGCCAGAGATATCCAGCAGCCGTGGGAGTTGGTGTGAGATAAAAAAAGAGCCACACATGTGCATCAGTAAAATGTGTCAGATTCACAAAAGAGTCTGAAAGTGCATATTATGGAGGAGCTATGTGTGCCTAATTTACTCACACTCAAATCAAAAAGTTGGCGTACCCAGGGCAGCATCCTAGGAGTTGCCCAGGGAGGTCGATGCACATGATGTTTTATGCCCAAAGAGGAGCAAATACTGCAGCATTTTTCATGATTCACAAGGAAGAACAACGCTTGCACCTCTTTTCTGGTAATAACAAAACTCCTCAACTTTGGGTAAGTCAAAAAATTTACAGGAGCAACTGTGAGGAAACTGTGGATTTAAAAATAAATCCCAAAACACACACACTTTCCTAGTTTGAAAAAGGCACTTTTGTAAGAGTAGGGGAAAAACACTTTAACATGGCTGTGTGCAACTTGCCTAATAGAGCATACGACTAAAATGCCCTTTTTTAGGTCTTGCCTGGGCAGCGCATACGCTGCTGTGAGGCATGCAGTATTGGAGTATGACTTTGATGCCCTGCCCATTCTTCGCCCATATTTTTTATTTGCTTGTGTCATTGTCCTTCATAAACGCTGGCTTCCAAGTTGTTATTAGGCTTGTTAGTCCCTCCTTGGTACCGTCTAGTCTGCATTTATCTCCCATAATGACTGGACCTTTTACTTGTCTTGTTACACAGTCTGCTTTATCTTGGCTGTGAGCACTATTTTGTTTAATGATTTGCCTCTATTCCAGCCAGCCACTAGGTTGAAGCATGCCGCCCGCTTTTATTTTACTTACTAATGGTGGTCCGATTTAACTACAGCAGGCACGCGCAGAACATAGCTAACATTATATTTAGAATTTCAGCAGAAAACAGAGACCACAACGAAATCAGTTCACAGGCCCTTGCATTAGGATTTTGAATGAAATAATAACTGTCATCCAGGCTGCATGCAGTAAATAACACTTGCCTTTATTATCTAATTTAACGGTTGTCTGCACCATTGGCTGATTTAGTGAGCTGCTCAGAAATACGTACCTGGAGCACCAGGAACTCCTCTGTCACCTGCACAAAAACATAAGTAACATTTGTCAACCACACACAATTCATAGTATTCACCCAAAATAGGAAGACACTTGGTTTTAATGTACTACTGAGGCAGAGTGACTTCAGGAATATTCCAGAAACCACCTCACACAATGGCAGTTGGTTAAACCATCTAGGCCCTGATTATGAGTTAGATAGATTCCCAGAAACTGGAATTACGTTATTGACTGGTATCTCAGCATGAAATTCTACCTTTAATTAGTTAGGACCCTCAGAATGGAGAATAACTGCAGGCACACTGCATTGCCATGCGGCCATGAGACTCTTTGACCGTGCTGCAGCCTTTGACACCATCAATCGAGTATCCTTATCAGCAGGCTGTCAGAAGCTGGAATCAAAGGAACTGCCTTAATGTAGATCAAAAACTTCTAGTTGAAGTGCTAGCAACTTATCTCTCTTCTCCCACGTTTATCTCAGGTAAGGACACTTCAATACTAAGGGGTCCATTACCGCCCATCATCCTACCGGTGAATGGGACCACCCGCCATAAGAGCGGGGGTCCCGTTCTACATATTAGGATGCGCCCCCACAGTGGCAGGCGCTTCCCGCATTTTTAGCATTGCAGCGGGCGGTGCTGAAAGCACCGCCCGCCGCAATGCTAAAAATGCACATTGTGCATTTCAATGCACAACATGACAGGCACCGCGAGGTGCCTGTCATGTTGTGCATTGAAATGCAGGGGGGTACCATAGGTACCCCCCATGTGCACCCCCCACCCCCCCGGAGTCCCTGGGGGCCCGCAACGGGCCCCCGCAAGGGGAATCTGCATGCCTTTCCGTGGCGGCAATGAGGCATTCCCAAATGCCTATCCTAATATGGCTGGCTGTGTCTAATAGACACCGCCACCATATAAACCATTTTCAGCCCCGGCCGCAAGGCGACTGTGCGGAAAAGCGGCGGACGGTCTTTCCGTCCGCCGCGGTTCCACTCCGCCATACTAATATGGGGGGGGGGGGGGGGATTCGGGAGTGGATGTCGGGCGGATTGCCCCCGCCAGGCCGACGGTGGCTACCGCCAGCCTGGCGGGGGCAATCCGCCCGACATCCTAATGGGCCCCTAAGTTCCCCCATGTTCTGTACTCTCCTTTACCGGTTAACACATCTACCCTTCCTTTCAACCATCTTCTGCATCACCATGGGCAAATTTTTTACTGTATGACAAAGACAATGAATTATCCTTTGGAGTGTGCCCTATTTACGATCCCATAATAATTCCACCTTCACTTGAGAGCATAATCTATCTGTAATGAAACGGTAGATGACATGTCAACTACCTACCTATAGTTAAAAACAGAACTACTGCTGACCACCCCAAAGATCCAGATTGAGGATTGTCATTTGCCATCTGTCAAGAGCCCTCCTCCATCCCATCATGCAGTGTTCACAACTTGGGCATTCACATCAACACAAACCTAGGATTGGCGACGCATCTCACCATTTTCACTTGATCTTCTGTTTTTTCATTTAAAGACTCTTTGGACCATCTTCCCATATTTTGAGCAAGGCCTGAGAATACCAGGTGTTAATGCCCTGATCCAGTCTAGAGTTGACTACGGAAATGCTATTCTTCTTGCTGCCCCTAAATATCTCATCTCTCGGGCTACAATTAACTGAAAATGCAGTAGTCACTCTTAGTGGGCTTAAAACATTGGATTCCTTCATGCCAGCTCTCAAAAAGCTTAATTGAGTTCACAACTGAATCCTGTTTAAAGCTCTAACTGTAGTTCATAAGGCAATCTATTTTCACACTTTGGAGTTCATTGCTAATACATTTATGGAGTAGTCCACCAGACACCTAGGCTTCATGTATAAATAGGGGTAACAAGTTCCCAAATGGCGTACTTTGAATTTTGGTGATTGAACCTTTTCTATTGCTTCGGATTTTTTTTTTAATGATCTACCTCTTTCTCTCTCTATCTCCGCAGTGAACCCTCCATGCATTTTTTCAGAAAACCTCTGTAAACATACTTATTCAACTAATAACTATCCAACATAATCTCCATTCATTTCATTTCACACAAAGTAGAGGTTAGCACCAAGAAACCTTTTGGTGAACGTCATACTCTACAAACACCCTAACCTTTCTTAACTAGAATACTTGAGAACCTTCCTTCTCTGTGCATCTCAAAAATCCACCAAACAAATGGACCCCCGCAATAGAGACAACGCACAAGGGTGGCACAACACAAATTAACTTCACCTTTAAACAACAGTGGCCTGAATAATGCCCTCTGTCTGCAATCAGAGTAGGACAGCAGCATAGTACATTTGCACAAGTATCATTATCAGTTTTACATTTCCTGGGCTCTGCTATTGTGACATTAACTATTCTCTCATGTTAGAAGTCTCCCAGCCTGACTAGACCAAAACGGTTCCTAATCAATTGAATTTTTAGAGCTACGTAGAGGTCTATCTATATACATCCGCTACATTTGTAGCTGGCAAGGCGGCCAAGAATATAACACTTGCAAGGCATGTCTTCACTGTTCAAAATTCTAACAATAATGTTTAAAATAAATAGTTTTCATGTGTGCCCTCACTACTGCTTTGAAGGCCTCTTGGCAATGGCTCCATGCTACTCTCAGCGTTAGCGCATAAGTAGCTTTCCTCACGCTAATCAAGACTGAATGGAAGAATTTGCTGTGGACTTCAGGTCTACCAACAACAATGACATTAATGTTCTTTTTACTGCTGCCCTTATGCATTGCCAACCCTTCCAGCCAATGGCTGCCAGGACGTAAGACTATTGGGTGAGTTGAAACGCCAACCGTGCTCGTGCTTGCATTGTGGAGTTGAGTAATTCAAACTTCCATACACGCTGCACTGTGCTCTGTCAAGCCACTGTCATAGCCTTCCAAGAAAAGCTTCACTGCCATATCATACAGTTGGCATTGATCTGGACTTAATAACATTTATAATGTCTCGAAATGAAGGACCAGGTAACTTTTTAGCTAATCTAATATTGACGTTTGTAGGAGATGAATAGCAGCGGGATGATGATGGCACCCCCTGTCATTAAAACATAGACTTAGATTTTTATAAATCAAAACATGATCAAGTGTCTGTCCCTCAAATGACTGCAGGACTTCCTTTGTAAAGATACGCCCAACGCCCATAATAGTTCTTTTTTCTGTATTTACTTCCACACTATTGGTTGTACAAAAAGTCTGAAGCTGTCTCTGGAGCCCCACTCTGTTCCTATTGGCGGTGATATTGCCATCAGTGCATTACAATATTTCCAAGTCCCACCCTCCGATTTTGGTGGATATGGATTTTCTCTGTGCAATACGTGTCCAAGGTATGCCACATATGTGTCGAAAACCCCAAGGTCTAAGTTTAAGATTGCACACCTGGCAGAGATGAGGATATCACTTAGAAAGGGTCGACACCTAGATCTGATACAGCAGTGGTGTCTTAATGAACCCACGTGGGATCAGAAGTATCTGGGGATTTCCCGGTATGTACGCGGAAGCAGAAGGGCCAAAGGTGATTCTACATAAACATGTTTTCTAACTGAGGCTAAGTGCTCCTATACTGTTACTTTGTAGTGATGCTAAGCTTGCCTACCACAAGCAAGACATACACACACGTTTAGCCATGGGTCCTTGCCAGTGCAGAATCTGCATCCGGAGTCCAGGGTGATTGGTTTGGTGTGAGTCTCCTGACAGTGCAAAGTTAGCATTTGACGTCATGACTTTTTCCAATGTTTAGTCAAACATTAGAGCCTCTGCTGCACGCACACACTGGTTAGGCCCCAAGAAATGAGACACTGTAGTACACAGTGTACAATCCCTTGTCACAAAGACACCATCATAACGTGTCGAGAACTTAAAATTGTAAACTCACCTTTAGAACCTTCCATACCCGTATCACCTAAACAAAAAAAGAGAAAAAAGCTGGTGAGATATTGCATCTAGGTTTATGTGGTCTTTGCTCTGTCATGATTGGACTACCGCAATTTATTATATCTTGGCCTTTCTGCAACAGCCCTGAGCAGGCTATAGTTGACATAAAATAGTACGGGCAGAGTTCTGATTGGGTAATTCCACCCTGTTGCACTACTACAGGTCATCTCCAGTCACTTTACTAGCTTAAGCATTGAGGGCCAGATGTAGGTAAATATCATTTACCGATTCTAAAATGCAGAATTTTACCGATTCTGTATTTTAGAATCGGTAAATGATATGTAGCTAATGATTCGGTACATTTTACCGAATTGGTAAGATTCGGTAAATAGCGAATCGGTATTTACCGATTCGGTATTTCCCATTCATCCTTATGGGCCTCCAGGCCCATAGAAATGAATAGGAATTACCGAATTGGTAAATACCGATTCGGTAAAATGGGGAACACATTCAAGGGTGGCAGGGTGTCACTTTGACACCCTGTTACACCCCTGAATAGTACATGTGTGCACATGTGGCACACATACTCGCCCTAAGGGCATGTATGTCTGTCACATGGCACAGTTGAAAAAAGCACAAAATTGCTTTTTTTAAGGTTTATCGATATTTACCACCAACTTGTAGTTGGTGGTAAATAACGAATTCTTACAAGTGAAAAGCACTCACTTGAGTGCTTCCTACATTAAGGATTCGGTAATTTACCGAATCAGTATTTAAGAATTCGGTAATTTACCGATTCGTTAAATTACCGATTCCGTAAATTACCGATTCCGTAAATTATCGAATCCTTAAATTAGGCCCCTACATCTCAAATGCCTAATACCAGTCGGTAACGGCCGAACCGACCGGTATTAGGCTTCCTACATCTGGCCCTTAATGTGTAAGGCTTTATGTATGTTTCACAAATCCTCTCAGGTAAAAGACCCTCAGACATTAGATATCCCAAAATTCCTTATCGCCCGTCTAGTACTCTCCGGTATGCTACAGGACACCTGATTGAGATATGGGTGCGTGCTGCTTTTTTTTACAATGCCCCTAAGCTTTGGAATGAGCTAGCGTTGTATATTAGATCCAAGCCCAATTATTTACTATTCACGAAAAAGATTAAGGCCTGGTTATTCCTGTATTGGCCTTCCCAGTTTCCTGCCGCATTAAGCGTCAGGATGTCCTATTTTGGGTAGTTGTAGCCCTAAATTATTTAATTCAAATATTCATTCACTAGCATTGTGTTGTCTGTCCTTGTACTATTCAATATCTGTCCATTTCCTATTTTGTGTACTTAGCAATCTTTCAATCCATATGAGTATGTTGTTATTTAGGTTATTATTAGAACGAACCATGAAATATTCATTAATAGTTTAAAAATGGAATGTGCTTACCTTTTGGCCCAGGTAGCCCTCTCTCACCCATGAAACTGGCTGAAAGGCAAAGTAAAAGGAGACATCAATGCCCACTTTGAGTAAGTTTCTCAGGCCTCCCAAGATGGGAGGCAGTACAGTATGACTACGTCTCAAGGTCATAACCTGCTGATTACTTTATCACATGGGGATATGCAACAGCAACATGGGAACAATGGACCACCTATAACCTATCCAACATTTAATAATCTGAATTTCATATGATTTGATTGACATTCTATGATGGTAAGTATTTGTCTTTAAATGATGAGAACCTATATTATAACCTAGACTCTTGACTCACAGAATACCGATGGACTGAAACATCCTCAGTCTGACATTAATGGTTGACATACAATGTCATGAAAGTACCTTCTTCAGGCTCAGGTGTTCTGCGTGTCACTAGTCATTGGCTAGGAGTTAACATGCTCTGGGCTCCGACTTCTGCCTATCTTAAATATGCCATTTTTCAAAGAATGACCCTTGGTTTGAGGTTTGTAGCCATCAGATCATGAACCTAGAGGTGCATACACCTGAACTATAGGGCCACAGGCTCATCATCTGCGTACGGTGGATCTGGTCCTTACCTCGCTCTCTGTCGGACATCATCTTGCTCTTCATGTACTGCCACATCCTGTCCTGCATCTGCTCGTCGAGCTCTCCACCCAAGGCCGAGTTCTGCAGCGTGTTCGATATTGTCTCAGAGGACAGGATGGTTTCCGAGCTTCTACCCATGGGCGCGCTACCAAGCGCAGTTTGTCTGCTGGCACTGCTTCGTGACGCGCCTTCCAAGGTAGCCACGCGCGACTTCAGGTCCTTCACATCTTCCGCTGTAACAGATACAGTGAGAATGTTCTTATGTGGGGCATGCACGAGCACATTGTCCTAACATAGTATCCTTTGGGGGAAACATAGTTTAGCATTCAGAGAGGTCCTAAGTCATTCAGCTCGAGAGGCATCAATTTCCTGTGGATCGAGTAGTAGTGCTGCCTTTCGCTGCACTTGAAGGCACTTTGTGGAAAGCTACAATCTAATCAACGATTTAACATGTTAGCATTTAATAATTATGATTCATTTACATATGTATATTTATTTGCATATGAATATACAAAAGAATGAGGTGTTGGTTCAAGTGTTTCTGAAATGTCAATTAATGTTGGCATTCCCCTATCCTGATTTACTCTCATCCTCACTGCAATACAGGGTCATGAACTTCAGGAGTTTTTCCAATGTTTAACAGGACTCCTTAACTTAACGGAAATTGTGCGTCAGAATCTCTGAGATATCTTTCGACTTGTGCAGGGTTACTGCAGCCCATTTCTTAATATATAAAGACAAATAAGCCAATTTACCTCTGAGATTCTTTGAGCATCAGCTATGATGCTCCAGCACACACATTAGTCAATATCACCAATTATTTTTTGAAATAGGGGCCCATATGTACTAAAGCTTTTTCCCATAGACACTACATGGGTAACACCCTTTGATACCTCTGGCACAGGTCGTCAAGAACTTACAAATTGCACCTTTCACACTACCTGGCACACACGCACAGATTTTGCAGTGGGGCAGAAGGCTGTGTGCGGGGCAATTTGTGCACATGCAACACATTTTGTGCTTGTGCAAAGATTCTCCTCATCTTTCAGAAGCAGCCTTTTAAGTTTAAATCGTTGTAAGCAGGAATCCAGCTGTCAGAGCTGTTAGTTTAGCTTAACCCGTGTGGTTACTTGCTCAGTTGTTCATGGATTCAGTTCTAGACAATTTGGAACAATCCATTAGGGCCTCGGAAGGCGCTTGATATTTTGATGTTTCCCATAAATCATAGCTCACCTCTGTGTATAGCTTTGCACCAGTCCCAGAAGTCCTGATGGGTTTATTGATCCCCTTGTCACTGAATCTGTTATTGAACCGGTAAAATCCGGTGAAGAGCCCACTCTGCCTACATAGTCCCTACTATGTGAAACATAGCACCACACAGCATTGGCCAGTGGTTTAACAAAAGTATACCTGGTTGGGACTGTGAATTGTGAGACACATCATAATATCTGTATGTCCATTGTATGTCACTCACCTAAGGACAGGAGTCCCAGGAGCAATCCAAGCAGCATTAACCCCAACAGCAAACCCAGCAGCCACAGCCACCAGGGGCAGCAGGTGCCACCGCCACACCCAGCACCACAGCCACCGCCACTGTTACTTCCTTTGCCTCCGCCTCCTCCGCCGCCCCCTCCTCCGGCCCATCCTCCTGACGCTGCTTCTGTTTTCGAGCTATCGGCTCTTATCTCTGGAATGGAAAGAACAACAGTGAAGAAAGTTTGTTATGAGCACAACTTCTTGTGTAGCGCTAAGGCCACTGATACAGTCTCAATGGAAAGGAATCGCTGTCGCTGGCATGTAGCAATGGGTCTGAAACCATCCTGCTGAAATGTAAGGCTGACCGCAAACTGAATAGTGTCAATGTTCGAGATACATACTGACTTACTGCTAAACACTATTGCACAGAAATAATACACTACCTTATTACTGATAATCAATAATTCACAGTGCTATGATACAATATATGTATATAAATGTAATCCAATCGCTTTTTGCTCAAGATTACAAATGGAATGATGATCCTCTCCCAGGCTTGGGCAAGACCAAATATGACCGAAACATGTTGATGTTGTTCTTGTTCACAATAAACACTGATGCCCACTAACATGCCTGGGAGTGGCTGATCATTATGTTTTTGACCTTAATCATAAAACACTGTTGGATTAATATATTGGCGTATCAGGGAACCATATAAAAGTGCTCACTACTTCAGCATATTGATCTGGATACCCAGGAAACTGGCCTGTGTAAAGAAATCTATTGTATATCGCACAGTACATAATACAATAATATATACATATACAATATTAATTTAGTAAGCCACACAAAAGTCGAGAAAGGGGGAGGAAAATACCACTAATATGTGCTCCCATGTAATATCACAACGTAACATGATAAGGTGAATCATTAAATTGTAATTAGTGTTAGTGTACCTTTTAAGGCAGGGAACGAAGCATTACTTTTTTGAGGAAAAACCTCACTCACTATCATGGCATGCCTCGTCATCGGGTCATGGGGAAGACACGATGATGAAGCATGCACTAATGACAATTAGTGTCAGTCCTACCCTGTTGTGGAACTTTTAGTAAACTGAGAGGCTGTGTAAATGGCAGCTGTTGCACTACAAAAGAACGACAAACCCAATAGCAGACGGCAAAATTAAATGGTGGGGAGCGATGCCCAAAAAACTCAGCATATATATGTTGCATTTGCTGCACGCAGGGTCTGGCTGCTTTCTTGCTCTTCTCCTGGCTCTCTCCTTGGCGGTGACTAGGAGCTGAAAGGGAAGGACTTCCTCCCTTGTGCAGAGGGAAACAAAGCAATGGATTGGTTGGAGCAGGCTAACCCAGCGCTCATTTTGAGGTTGGGGGCCTGCGACTCTAATCCCTCAGCAGTTTCTCAGCCCTCAGATTGCAGGCTTTGAAGTGCGCATGTCAGATTGGCCAGCTCTAGACAGCAGGCCAATCTGACCTGCGCAGGGGCTGGAGTAATAGTGCAATTGCACTAATCAGCCGCGCCCCTTGCCCTCGCGCTGTAACAGCTTCTGATCTGAAGACTGGTCGCCTTTCAAAGGTTTCTTTACTCTTCTTTCTCTTTTCACTTTAAACATACACTGATGTATAATGGGGTTTTCTGGGGGCAATGGACAATACATTTGTGCTCCTGTAAAATCCTGGTTAAAACTTGCACCTATGGGTGACATAGAGTTAGTGTGCCATGTGAAATAAACCAAAGAAGTCAGTTATCTATTTTGTTCCTTGCTGTTGACTTATGTGAATAGACAGTAGTAATTTGTGGATGTGTAAACTGTGTAGGATTCACTAGTGAATACGAAATGCAGTTCATAAACGGAAATATGTGAGAAATGTGAGTGATTTCTACTGCAGATGCACAGCTTACAATCAACAAAGTATCTCAGGTCAATTTCTAGCTCTGTAATGCTCCTGTGATCATTCATCTATGTCGGTGATGGAGCGGCCCCACAGGCTGAGCCTGTCCTGAAGAGAGACTATTAATTTTTCCCTGTAGTTTCTTGATTGTAAGTTAAACGCTCTTCATTTTTTTAATTCGCCAGTTCAAGCACCGTGTCTGGGAATTTAGCGCAGTATAAAATAAAAAAACTTAAAATAATAAAATAAAAACTTTACTTATGCAGACACAGTTACACAAATTCATGTCTCTTTTAGAATCATCCCATTTGTTGTTTAATGTTGGTGGAAATGTTTAGTTGAAACTTATCTGGTCAGATACATTGGATCAAAATTGGACTGATCATGGTAACGTTCACGGTGCTCGGTAATTGAACGTATATGGAGACATTTAATTTGGTAGCATAATTTCTTCTCTGACTTGGAGAGGGGTATTGGCCATGTTTTATAAGGCACCTTCAGTTGAAGTCTGAAACTTTGAGTACTCTTTACCCTTTCTATAGCTGCACTGTGGCCTTCAGTACCCAGAGTGATCATTTCAAAGATAGCCAGAGTTAACAATGAGAAATCAAACTCAAGGGTAGTCATTTTATCAACGTGTGATGGAATAAAGCCAGAGGATGTGATGGCATAACTCAGACCTGCAGTTCCCGCTTACCTCTGCAGCATGCGTTCAACCGCCTGAGCTATCTAAGTGAGGCACGAAAGAGTATAGCAGTTCTGGCGCGCTGTCCAGAGTGCTGCTGAGTCAGTAGCCAGGGGCAAAGGCAGTTCTAAATGACATTTGACCAACTTCTTGACATTTCAAGGAGTGACATTACATTACATGCCTTTTGACCCCTATAACGACACAAGACGTGGCTTTGCGCAATCTTTGCCCCGATAAATCACAGGAAGTGAAGAGAAAACGACTATAAGTGTCAAAATAATATCTTAAAATATAAATACAGCACATGTACAAACATCTCAAAATAGCAGTTAAACGAGAGAGAAGTCACACGGGAGAGGCACAGCTGCAGCTCCTGGTGACACACATATATAACATCTGCCATCAGCTACTGTGGCACTGAATCAGTGACTACCTGATCCTCACTGATTCCTGTGTGGGTAGCCCTGCCCAGGGGCGGCTGGTGACATTTGAAAGTGGTGAGGCGTAAACTAATTTGCATATTGCACCGCAGCGATCGAGCGCAGCGAGCGAGCCCGAACCACCTTGCATCCATCCATACATCATTCACGCATCCACCCATCCATCCACCCACCCACCCTGCATCCATACATCATTCATTCATGCATCCACCCATCCATCCATCATGCATCCACCCATCATACATGCATCCATGCATCCATCCATACATCATTCATGCATCCACCCATCCATCCACCCACCCATCCTGCATCCATACATCATTCATTCATGCATCCACCCATCCATCCATCCACCCATCCATCCATCCACCCATCCATCCATCATGCATCCACCCATCATGCATGCATCCATGCATCCATCCATACATCATTCATGCATCCACCCATCCATCCACCCATCCTGCATCCATACATCATTCATTCATGCATCCACCCACCCATCCATCCTGCATCCACCATTCATGCATCCATCCACCCATCATGCATGCATCCATCCATGCACCCATCCACCCACCCATCCACCAAACAATCATTAATGCACCCACCCTGCATCCATCCATCATTCATGTATTTTTATGACCATATAAAAATAAATTATGGACCCTAACAAGCCTTTAGGATCGATGTTGAAGGATGTGCCAGTTTACATATTACATCACCCCTACCATTTTATGCTGGAAACCTTCTACCGCCCATGTATTTGCCATCCTGTAAGCCCTAGGTATGTACTATACAAATTCACATACAAACATACACCAACATGCATGCAATAATAAATGCATCTATCATGCTATTCCGCCTCTACCGTTTGTTAACATTTTGAAATTTTATAACCTTAGTTCAAAGAGTACATTATATTTGTGGTGAAAAAGTTGTTAACTCATTTTCTGGAAAATGTTTATAAAATGAAATCTGTTGAAGGCTGTTGTTGCAACTATCAAAATAGAAATTCTGAGAATTTTTACATTTCCAAAACCCCATGCCGTGAAATAAACGGTTGACCTGGAATAGACGCACACATTTCTGCAGCAGATGCTTTAACACACTGAACTATCTCAAGTCATTTGTGCAAGCTAGTTCACTGGAACACCGTATGCACTCAACCGCTAATACTTATGGGGATTCTTTCAAATATATTTTGCAGAATATTCCTGTTCTGTACCTCAAGCCTGAAATGTACACAACAACGCCCAAAAGAGTAAGACAGTTAGGTTTCCTAATTCCTAATCCTTGACCTTCACTCAATTGCCGAATTGCGCTTTCCCTCAGTGCGGACCTGCTGCATAGTTGTGTCGCGCCGCCCGTGCAAAATCGTGTCGTTTCGTGGTTTACACACTGTTCTGCAACAATCTATCTGAATCTGCACATGATTTTTGACATTATACAATCCAATCCCTTATTACCGCGAGCCACTGCCAGACACTTTATTGTAACGACGAGTCACGAAAGCGGGTGAGTGAAGTGAGAGTCTTTTACCAATCCTGGCGCATGCAGCGCCAGGATTGGTTAGGGGGGCACAGTTACTATCCGCCCTTTTTGACCACGGGGGCTGTGGCCCAGGCTGCTGTATAAACAGCACCCTTGTCCCACTCTTTTTGAGGAAGGTATAGTATGTGCATGCTTGGGCTCGTGAGAAAAATGCACATGCGCACTACTGCTGCAGCTGAGTGTGGACTGTCACTCAAGCTGCAGCAGCCCAGCCCAGCCCCACCCATAGCGCACTCCGATTGTGTCGGGCGTGTCCCAGTGGCCGCAGCGTTCTCAGCGAAGATGTCACGCACCTGAGAGAGGATCACTATTTAATAATGTTTGTGTGCTTAATATACTGACACTGCTTGAAGCGCGGTGCGTCCACGGGTGGGGCTACGCCCCTACGCCCCAATGGACGCACCGCGCCTGGCCCTGCCCAAGCACCTGTCTGTCAGCACCCGTGGGTGCTAAAGATTCACCGGGCTGTCAAAGATGATGCAAAGAGTCTCAAAGAGGGAGCAGCTCACATGACTCTTCCAATGCTATTCGATACAGTGCAACCACTTTTATCAGTCCTTCAACTCCACACTGCGCGTAAACTCAAAATGTACTACGTGCTTAATTCCCGCTTACTGGAAAAAGCAAAAGAAGCACAATCCTGCCAGAAGGTAAATCAGACCCTGGTCACTCGTGGAACCCTCATTATTTAAAAGCCCCTTACGCTGCTGGTGTGACCATTTTTGTGACACTCCGGTGGCGCTCTATGCTAGCCCATATTTACAAGGCCACGCTACGCTGCTTTGCATGGCTTAACAAAGCCTTGGAACTATGGCCCTCCGCAACGCAGTTTTCTGTGACAAAGCGGCATGCAATTAGTGTCACTGTGGGCGTTCCCTGCAACACCCATGGCTTTTTGACATTGCTCCAGATTTACAAGGATGTGTAAATCCTTTCAAAAGGAGGCATTATTGTGGCGCAACAAGGATAAATA
Organism: Lissotriton helveticus; assembly: GCF_964261635.1. Classification (NCBI taxonomy): domain Eukaryota; kingdom Metazoa; phylum Chordata; class Amphibia; order Caudata; family Salamandridae; genus Lissotriton; species Lissotriton helveticus. The sequence goes on from NC_136065.1 coordinate 1,097,359,984, forward strand.
ATATTATTTCTCCTCGCTTTTTTGCTCTTTCTATGTAAGGAGCAAAACACCATTAATAATTGTCTCTGCAGGAAGCTTCCTGCACAAACACAATCATTCCTGCAATGCAAGCACCCTTGCACCATGGTGCAAGGGTGCCTGCGTTAGCGCGAGGCAGCTTTTTAGCACCGCCACAGGGGTGAGCACAGGGATGCGCAGTATTCTTTTTAATAAGGAACATCCCTGTGTTTTGAAAATGGCTTGCAGCACCACGCTGCACCCTTTTCATGTATATACGCCCCTAAGTTTGGAAGATACCAGGACCAATTTAGTGCTGAGCCACACTAATGGCATTAGACAAATGACTCTAACATACCATACCAAACTGTACCATATACCATACCATACTGTAACATTACATAACAATATAAGATAACATATTACATCCTTTTGGTGCCACTCACCTGCATAAGTTGCTTTATCTTTCGTAGACACTGCTGTATACCCTGGTGTTGGACAAAAAGAAGAGATTTCTTTAAGTTATGCTCAACTGACTTAGAATAAGCGAGCCAACCAGCAAAAAATATCTCTGACTGAGCGTCAGTAAGTTGATAATGTTAAAGAAAAGGGAATCTTAGGAGATTCTGCATTTGACAGCAGGGCACTGGGCCCTGATGAGCAACGCTTTATATTGGTGCAAACCTTTGGTAAATCAGAGGGTTTGCGACAGGGAAAACGCTTTTTCTAATGTAGTAAACACATTTTTCGATTAAAAAAACTATTTCGGAATAGCAAAATGGGATTAGAAATTTTTGCTATGGGCGTCCCTTCCAAATACTGAATCAGAATCCTATGTATCAATTTTTTCAAACCGTAATATTGGTCGCAACCATTTAGAAATTACAAACTCGGAAGTGGGGAGGTAACTGATTCGGGAAGGGACCATTTTCCTCTGGGAATCGGGGTGCCAGGTTTAGGAGGAGCAGGCAGGGCTCCATAGGACCAATGCCGCTTTTCTAAATTGAAAACAAAGAATTCAACTCAAACCTTTAGGAAAATCGTCCAGCTTTAAAAATAGAAAAAGTTTTCAATTTTGAGATACAATCACAGGGATGATGATCTGCTGCCCCTCGCAGGCCACCGTCCCTGTGATTCTATCCAATTATAGGGGGTAGCAAAATCTGGCCCTCCCTAATTAATATTCATTAGGCATGTTATTCTAGGGCCCCCTCTGATTCCTTATTTTACGAACTAACCCATTAGTACAAAGGTCGTTTCATAAAATTAGATACTAGTTGCAAAGAATCGGGTTGCTATTTGCAACCAAATTTTGTGTCCAGCATCTTGGTACATCTGGCCCTTGGAGAGGAAAATGCATTCACCACAGTGATTCTTGACTTGTCAGCTGGAACACTGTGGGATTCCCTTGTACGAGGCAGACTTGAAAGGTGGGTTTGAGGGGTGAATGGCCTGTTCACCCCAGAGCCCTGCTGCACTGTGTCTGAGTGAAAGATTTCTAGCCTGGGCTCAGCTGTCTAGGCCCCACTCAGCCTGTGTGCAAATACATGCAACCGTGTTGTAGAAAGATGGATGCTAGCAATTGCAGATCTCTCCTGCTTGGGGGACAACATAATGATGTGGCGATGGTGAGATGGTTGACCAGACACTTTTAAACTAATGCCATTTCCTCTACATGGAACATGGACATGACGCAACAGTGCGCAGAGGGTGGTTGTGCGCTTCGGCAGTTGTGCTTTCATGGAACAACATGGTACCTTTTCTGATTATGACTGCTGCATTGATTGTTGGGGATGACAACGTGGAAAGTTACCTGGTTATGGCGCTTTACGTGCTGCATCACTGTGAAAACCGGACGTGCTATTGTGCTTTGTGTAATGGGGCAAGGTGGTAATGCGACAAGACAAGAGGAGACTAGGCTGTTCCCAGACAGTCAAACGGTCACCAAGGTCAAGGGGGGGCGGGAAAAGAAGTGCTCAATGGAGAACTACCCCAGGGTATCCATTTTGTTGGATATAGAGGCCTCACACACCCTTGCGGGTGTCATGCTTCATCATAGGCAATGCTCCTCGTTGGGTAGGCGGTGCACTTCCCAACGGGCAACACCTCAAAGAGGGGCTCTTTGGCGGAGATCTTTTAATCCAACAGCCTATTGGTGAAGTGGGGGTATGGGGCCAGTGAAGTGTAGACGGTGTAGGTGAAAGTAAAATGAAGCAAAAGGTACCGGAAAACAACTTTATTCAGGTGGTCCTTAGCCTCAGTTAAAAACAAGAATAGTCTGTTCTCGCTGGAACTTAAGTTTCCACATGCGGAACAGTACTAAGATGTGGAATACCCCACTTCACCCATAGGCTGTTGGATTAAAAGATCTCCGCCAAAGAGCCCCTCTTTGAGGTGTTGCCCGTTGGGAATTGCACCGCCTACCCAACGAGGAGCATTGCCTATGATGAAGCATGAAACCCGCAAGGGTGTGTGAGGCCTCTATATCCAACAAAATGGATACCCTGGGGTAGTTCTCCATTGAGCACTTCTTCACCCCCCCCCCCCCCCCCCTTGCACCCTAGTGACCGTTTGACTGTCTGGGAACAGCCTAGTCTCCTTTTGTCTTGTCGCATTATCTAGGGCTTTGACTTAGGCTGGACCTTCCGCTCACCTTTTGAGTGGTAATTTAAGCCCTTTGGATCATAACTGATCCTTTCTGTCCACTCTTTTTGTTGAACTACCAGCAAGGTGGTAATGGCCTGCTTATTAACCTTTACACAGTGGGTTAATACTGAACTGGCTGTGGTGTTTTATGTGATGGGGCACTTTAGGATCTGGCCTGATCATGGTGGTTTAAATACTAGGATGTTAGCAAAGCTGGATGAGCCATTTTGCCTACCATACTGTCACCATATTTACATTGGCCTGTCTACGGGGCTACACGTACTGCAGCAATATGGAAACTGGAATGGAAATGGGGCTTCATATAGTGGTGTAGAAGTGCCTCTAAAACGAATTGCATTTTAGCCAATATTTTTGTAAAATTGCGCTGTAAAATGCATTATTTGCGACCATTTTATTTGGAGGGGAGAACCCCCCCAAACACCAAGGACGAAGACAACCTTCCTGACTATTCTTAATCCAAATAAGGATGCTCTCAGGGCTGTTTGGGTTCTCATTTCCCCCGTTTGAGGCCCACTATTACCTTCTTAATAGAACTGAATCAAGTCTTTCATGGGAGGAAACCAATTCACAAGAGCCGGGTGTGGCCAATGAGTGTTTAATGTGAGGTCCATAGAATTATGGGGACAAGTCAAAATGTTCATTACCCCCTTTCCTGCCCCGTTAGTGCTCATAGAGCTTCTCACATAGAGTAAAACAAGTGGTTGAGAGAGAATGTGCAAGGGGGGATGGTCAGTTAAAGTTCCACACAGGCCTTCAGAGAACCCCAGAGTGGACTGACAGCAAGAGAAACTGAACTGCTGGTAAGAGATTAAAAACTCAGGCTCCCCTTTTTAACTTCAACGTTCCTCACAGAAGACACATGATTGGAAGTAAAAGTTGATGTGCAAATCCGGGTTCTCTTACCTGCCATCAATCATTCCTTAATGGAAGACAATGGTTGTACTGTAGGTATGCAACAAAAAAAGCCAACACAGTAATAGCCCAGATTCAGAACAATATTCGGTTAAAAAAGCAAATCTTCCTCAACCCATAGAGTGCTTCCGAATGTACAGCCCTTTCCCCTATCCACAGTAGAGTATACAGTAGAGTATACAGGGCCATGTCTTTCTGACCTGAGAGAATTTTAAATGGGATTATGGTGAACATATAAAATAGGCAAGCATGTTCCTCTTATTCCTTCACTCTAATATCATCGGCTAAGAGGAATACTCACCATTTGCTTCTGTTTTGTGGGAAGTCTCTGACGTGCTTGTCGTGTAGTGTTTGTCTTTCTTTATCGTATCTTCACCCGCAGACCCTGTATAATGACACAGGAACACAATGAGTGATCAAATAGACACAGTTCCTGCAGATCTAACCCTGTATAGACTGCATTTTGGAGATGTAAAATGTACACTAGGGATTGTAGATTCTGGTAGGGAATATTGCATCCCGAAATGGGACAGAATATCCGTACAAAAACATCGAGGGGCAAAATATAGAAAGGTAAGTGCACAGGGAGAGGTAAGGATTTATTATTCTTACCTTCACATCTAAATACCTTTAATATATTTAGATCAAGGTACATACATGTGGCGTTGGGTATATAAAACGTATAGAAACGTACCCTGCAATATTTTGTCAGTCGAAACTGTTGCAACAATATTCTGTTCTGCTAATTTTCTGGAATCAATATTCCCAGGCTAAAGCAAACAGTAGGAAATTGCTTGCTGACACAGATCGAGAGATATCACTGTCCGGGTTTGTGCTCTTAAGGGCTTTCCCCCAACGCTTTGCAATATTTATTGCAATGTGTGGCATAAGTGAAATTGGCAACAAAAACATCCCTTTAGGAACCTAAAGCTTGTAAATAGTTTGGAATTGGATGGCTTAGAACATTTAGCTTTTTTTTTAATGAAAGAACGAACACTTGCTTGTGGGACTCCAATATTTGTATTGGATCCTTCAGGTACGATTGTGTTCAGCTCCGTCATTAATGCAAAAGAGACTATGTGCTATATACAGTCACTATGATCTTATGAATCTTACTACTAACACTGGGTGGAACACTACTCTACGCTCGCGAGCGAGCAAAACACCATCCCGGCGAGAATTTTTCCTCGTTCACGATCAGCAACATCAAGTTGACGATCACGAGCGTGGAAAATAAACCTCTCTGCGAGATTCTCAACGCGGGGAGGTCAGGTTTCTCTTTGCGAGTGGTCGCGTATGCTCGCGACCGCTCGCGATGAGAAACTACCAGTCTGCGTTGAGAAAGCTGCTCCTCAAGTGCAAATCTACTCGAGCGGCAGAAAACGATCGCTTGCACTGTGCAAGATGCCGTTGGCAACGATTACACAGTGCGGACAAGCATCTGGCACTGTGCAATCAGTGCGAACAGCATTTTCCCTACCGCACTACGCAGTTCACGTAGCTACGCATAGCTTGCGTAGCGCGAAGTGCACTTTGCGTAGCTACGCGTAGCGCTACTACACGAACTACATCCACAGTTACTTACTGTGTTCTTTACTTGCATTACCCATCTGTCAATTGAAAAAAACATAGTCTATCTAGAGTATGGGCCACAGTGATTTGTTCCTTCCTTCTAGTGCTTTGATCATTTTAAATACGAACTGTTATTCTAGTAGCTATGTTCGTGTCCATTGGAATTGCATCTGATGGTACATGTGAGGTGCCGTGCCTGAGAACCAACACTCCCTATTGCCATAGTTACATGCTTAATGGGAAGAATCCACTGGTGGACCTCTCCAAGGAAGGTGGATGATATTCAGTGGACGCCATTACCACGGTGTACTAAACCGTTATCCACTCTAAGCAGACTTGACCATAGACTAGGAAGTAATAGATCCATTTTTCTTTTAGATGCACTATTACAATGTTTAGCGATTCTAAAAACAACTTATCCTTGTACCAAAACATCTGCTGCAGCAACTTCTTTATTAATATGGGAGAAGAGCCCTGGGTAATATGAATGAACCATGCCACTATTGCTGCCAGGTACCCAAACTGCTACCTGGCTTAGAAGACTGCCTTTGCAAGTGCTTTCCATCACAGCTTCATTACAGCTCTTTGTTTCAGTATACATTTATATCAACTCCCATTGGCTACGCTTACAGGAACCCACACTAAGACCCTACCCCCATGGAAAGGAACTGTTCACTAGAGAGATGGTTACCTACATAATATATCTTATCTTATTTTTAATTGAAAGAGGTGGTGCCCACCTTGGTCACTTAATTCAGCGAGTAAAGGATTGTTTGTGTAGAAGTTCTTGAAACAGATGTTTTGCTTTACATATTCCCTTCCATTTAAATATCGGCTTACTAACAGGGTTAAGTGTGAACATTTACCTGTCGTCCCATTGGCGGTCATGTCAGGCTGATATCACAGATAATACCAAAAGCTTAACTAGAATATATGATCGTCTGCTGTATGACTGTGCATCGTAGCATTAGCAATGGTCACATGGAAAGCCTACCACTAAATCCAGTGCTGGCTGCAGTGAAGACCTTCCCACTGTCCTTGGACATGATGAGCAGCTCTCCTTCCTTCTTGGTGGGGACGTTATCTTTTTCGAGGAGTAGGAACTTGTAGTCCTTGCGGAGAATGTCCTCGCTCTGTGCATGTCCTGTTGTAACTAGAAAATAAATTATCTGGATTGAACAATAGTTGGTGGTATAGGACATAAAACCAGGAACATGAGGCTGCACGGTGGGTATAAACCAAATGTTCACTTTCTCCAAACATCCTAGGGCTGGAGTTAGAAAAGTACTTTAGACCTCCCAGTGTCAACACAAACCTCTGCAGCCCCAAGGTCCCAGCTGAAGGCAAACAATGTGAGGGAAAGGAGGGAATTAATATATTGCCACTGAATGGTGGGGCAGGGAGGCGCAGAGGGGGAGGGGCAGGGTGGAGGGTGCTAAAAACCGGCATATGGATAATTGCAGGTAAGTAAACAATTTAATTGATAATACGAATTTCGTAGCGCACCTTGCATCACAAAATGCGATGCAGTGCGCGCTACGAAATTCGTTTTATTAATTAAATTGTTTACTTACCTGCAATTATCCATAGGCCGGTTTTTAGCACCCTCCACCCTGCCCCTCCCCCTCTGCACCTCCCTGCCCCACCGTAACTCCCTCCACGGGCCGCGGGTGAAAGGGGCCTATTTACGAGCTTGTTTGCCTCGCTCTTGCACCACACCATGTGCTTCAAGAGCAACGTAAACCCCTAAGTCAGTTTTATGAAGCCATGCAAAGACATTTTGTGTGGCCCTGATTGGCTCCATAAATCCGGAGTAAGGCAATGCAGCGCAAATTGGTGTGTTGCATTACTCTGCCCTGGGAAGGTGTTCCATGGGCATTGAATGGGTTTTCTCACACAACTTCCATGGTTTTTGACAGATTCCCAGATCTACCAGACCTGGTAGACCAGGGAATATGGCTAAAAGATACACTTTTCCAGCAGAGATGTAACAGAGAGACATATCTTTATTTCTTCTTGTTACTTCCTCTTTGTATGTGTGATATATTGTGCAGTACACATTTATATTATATTATATTATATTCTTCTGCCTCATTCCTCTATATGGTGAAAATATCTTCAAACGTTTACTTATTTGGTAGCTCATGCATAAACTAATGTGTTAGCACGGCTTAATGTATTTCCAAAAAGAAAATGCCATGAAAGGAGAGATTCACAAAAAATGATTTACAATTCATTAGTTGGTGCTAGAACTTGTATTGGAATTTACAGTGGTAAACCCCGGTTAGTAAAAAGGTACCTACGGTTGGTATTTACTTCTGCCTCTTATTCCTTAAGCTAGGCCTATTACAACTCTTTTGTTGTGTTAAGACTTAAACACTTCAGCTCCCAGGATTTAAGTCTCCAAAAAATGATCATAGACCTGCTTTAAAAAGGACGTTCACAAACACAGAGTCCCAAGGGTTAAGGGCCAGTTTCCGCAGTACCTCTGCTAGTGAGACCCCTCTGGTGGATGTGTTAATTGCTCACCCTTGAAAAATAGCAACATTGTTGGACCAAGCACAAGAGGGTCAGCAGTTTGGCCTATAGCTGCATAGAAGTGTGTTCCCTGTGTGCATGTGTCTATGAATGCTGCACTTATAGGTGTTATGTTGTTCATCTGCATGGCAGCCTGGGTGTATAGCTTGTACGTGTGTGTGTGTGTTTATACTATGATATCTGAGTGTTGTAGTTGTGATGCTCTATTCAAGAGTCAGACCAATATGGCTTTGCCAATGCCTAATTCCTTTGGCATGCTTATTAGGGGTCATTTTATGAGTCCCAATGTTTCTTTTTTAGTTTTTTGCTTACAGGACACCCATTGCTTTCTTTCTTGAATCATATTTATCCGCAACATCACTGTGCTGTGTCTTGCTCTTGTTGCTATGGCAGATATAGCATCCTACTAGTCCGGTCAGATTACATGCTACTCTGCCATAGTGTTGCTTGGAGTCATTCGCAGCATCTCTGATAAGTTGATAACTTCCAGGTCGATGCAAATGTGTACTGGGAGGGACAAGTCAACTGAGAAGGGCCGACTGTGTCAAATGCCACCAACAGAACCAAGAAAATAACAACACAGGATAAATTGTAGGGGTGAGCTGAGATGATGAATTTAACACGAGGAAGAAGGGTTTCCCTGGAGTAAAGAAGTTGGTAGTCTGACTGATGAGGGTTGAGTGGCTCGTGTTGGGATCAATATAAAGTGAGGTCGTTGAATTCAAGGCTTTCCTGAGGTTTTCAGAAGAACACTGTCATTAGTAAGTGTAGGAAATGTTACATTTGCTACTGAAGTTGGTGAGTAAACATTGCAGAGAAGTTCCTTGCTATCTTGGGATAGGTAACTTTCAGGAGACATCATAGGATTTTTGAAGTTTTGTGTTTTGACCCAGATGCTGACATAACCAACCCCATTTTACTCTTATAAATGTTCAGAAGTAATGTCTTTTGTCTGTATTGTTCAAACAGCCTGGGAATAAAGTTCTAAGAAAGACTTCGAAGTCTTCGTGTGACTGCCACCCACCAACGTGCTCACAGGCAAAGAGTCTGGGACAAAGCAACAACAGTCTAGAGTAGCCCAGTGGAAAAGACAGGGAACCAGTGTGCACCTCAAGCATCAAGTGAGGCCACAATGCAAAAAGACTGAGGTGGAAAACTATTGTTCCCAATGGGGCTTCCAAAACAATCGAGACAGCCCTTTAATAGGATCATCTTGACTTGTCAGACAGGTTTTTATTTTGTCACTTCCTAAGGATGTGTTAGGTAGCCCAGGCTCAGACTGAAAGCCACACAGTTCATATGAGGAGCCACATCTGAATGAGGTTCTATATGCGATGTTCCCCTCATCAGTTTCATTTTTTCAAATTGTAAAGACAACAATTTCCCCTTCAGCGCTGTTTTTCAACGGCATCTGCTTAGTCAGTTACAACAGTTTAACAATCTGGCAACAAGCCCAGAGAACCATAAAGAAATGCTGTTGGCGACATGCGAGAGATGCCCATCAAAATAACAAATGCGCTTTTTCTTGGTTCTCTTATTTTTTTGCCCATAGGCCATAAGATTGAGATAACTGAAGCATGACAGAGGCATACAGACACGTTCACGTACCGTCAAGCACGCAATGTTAAAAATACCCGTAAAACCACTTTCTCGTGAAAATTCAACCAATCAAATGTAATTCAAACATATTCAGTTCAACTATCTTGCTTCTTTCTAGCTTTCCAACTTAGTCAACCAAGCATTTTAGGCAAGCATATGCTTCTTCAATGCGAGGACTCTTCTGTTACCAAACTATTGTCTTTAATGGAAGGATATTGGACCATATTGGCTTAATGCCTCGTATGAATGAAAAATGGCTGTGCTGGCGTGTTACCTCTGACACCGTTTATAAGTAACATATATTATGGGCACTCTGTGAACCGCACCTTTTCAGGGCTTGCCCCCTCACCGCGGAAATCTTTCTTGTACAGTCTTAGTTCCATCACTGCTCATCTTCAGTTCAGGAAAGGGTGGCAAATGCTTTCATTCTATAAACATCTTCCCTAGTGATCCTCTTCTAAGGTGCATACTTCACTCATAATCTGACCTCAGCGGCAAGAGACCCATTGGATGGTAGCGTGCTCGACAGGTCTTTAGCAACATAACATTACATAACGTAAGATGACATAATCCTACATATACTTGACCATTGGAGCTTTCAAACAGGCAATGAACAGCTCCATGGAAACTCTCTTTTGGATCACATATTGAATACTTAAATCCTCGTATTGGCCATATCTTGGAATTGATAAGGCAAAACACCATGCTTACTGCTTTAAAGTGTAACTTCAAAAGGCTGTATTCTTTTGATGATATGAATATGTTTATTGTTTCCATGTATTTATTTTGATGAAAGATTTTTTTTCCTATCCATGTGGAAATTCTGTTTCTATTCCCTCTCCTCATACACTTACTATATCCATGTACTACTCCATTTCTATTCTACATGGTACCACTTTGTTGTCTTATTTTTTGGCTTCTAGCAAAAATATTATCTTTATCATTTCCCTCCCATACATTAAATCCATAAAAATCATGGAAATGGTTTCACTAAAAAATAATTTTGGAAATGTGTTTATCTACAAATATTCAGTGGTCATTGCTTTCACCTTAGCATGTTCGTGCACTGGTGAACTTAACACTCACATCAATACATGGAAGTTCAGCTGGTATGAACATGGAATTGCATTACCCATCCTAGAGTAGTCAACTTTGTGCTTTTGCATAGTTAATGGGGTTCTCTTTCTCAATCTCTATCCCTCTTTCTCACACCAACACACATGCATGATATCTATTTGGGGTTAATAATCTTAGATTATTAGCTAACTAAAAGTGAATATTGCGTTGTATGAATGGAAGTATAACTTTGGTATTATTATAACAATAGACAATGGACATAGATTCTGTTAGGGGTTCACGAATGCTGAAGATAACCTGAATTCAAAGATTTCCTTGATATTATAATGGCTATATAAGTACAGTGATTGATATTGCAGCCACACCCACCAAGACAATTGCATAGCATAACCAATTGTTTTTCATCTGTTATGTGAACCTACCAGCTGAGGTAGACATGCCGCTGCTGATGGTACCGGTGCTCTGGGGAACGTTTTTCTGTACTCCATACACTGCAACAGAAACCATGCGAATGAACATATAAGTGGGGCAAAATCATGGGGAAATACTTTCTGATGTGCATCACAATGTCAGTAGAAACATCTGCTGTGGACCAGACATTTAGTTGACCCTCTACAACAGGTTTCAGGTGTCAGTGAGATCATAGGGGCTGTCTAGGTTTACAGAGGATCCAGTAAGGTTTTGCAGAAACCTGTTCAAACTCTGGGAATGGGTATAGGCAAAGATAGTGAGGTCATAAGCTGGAAATTGGAAATTATGGTGGAACAAAAAACTCTCCTCCTCCTAATGGAGTTAGATTTCCCAGATGTTAGAGGTGATGAGACTAAAGAACCCTCTAAAACTTTAGACTGACCTCTACATTACCTGGCTTGTTGTTGAGGGCCTGAGAGTGAAGCCCCTTCCCCTTCGAACCACCACCACTTTATTTCTGTTTTGTTTCCATTTTTTCTATTTGCTATTCTTTCTTAAAACGGACAAGGATGCAATAAACTTAACATTTCACTTCCTGTTAGATTGTTGTGTCCATCTGAGTGCCAATGAGAAATTATTTGAACTCAGGTGTTGAGGCCACATTGCTCTACTCTACACACATAGAAGGCTTTGGACAGAGGAATTTGCAATCCGCTCGGGATCCTTTCATTCCCTGACTATGTTGGCCAGATAATTATTGGAGCCCTCTACAAGGATGTGCTGCAGGGTGTCAATGCACAGAGGGTACATGTGGACCAAGCAGTTACAACACACATTAGAGCAATGCAGGCGAGCTGCTCATGCTAACGTGCATGTGAAGATGACGTACTCACCCGTGGACGTTGTCGCTGCTGAACTGCTGCTAATTGGGGCATATCCAGATGCAAGGTTGTTTTGAACGCCAAACACTGTTGGAAGGAGATTATCAGAGGCCATGTTAAGTTTGTGAATCTCTTGTGATACAAAATGCATGAATCAAGCTTACAGATTCTTTGTAGCTTAATTTAGTGGGCAGCCTACTAGGGGCAAAACAACAATACAGATTTTGGAAGCAAACATGTTAGTTCATGTATTAATAAAGTGTGTGAAGTAGCATCGCCCAGCTTTTACTCCTCTTGACCAGGCAGACCCTTCTGTCACTATTAATCAAGAATGTCTTCTGGGTGGGTGGAATGTATTTGTAATTCACATTAATCTACACAAGGCTCAAACACAGAGGGATTGCACAAAGTACGCTGCCATTGCTTGGGCAAGCAGAAAACAACACAGTGGGGGCCAGGCTCCTGCCTCCTGACAATATTCACCCAGAATCAGCGGCGCCCGACACAAACAAAAGTGGTGAGCAGGTGGAGGGGCACAGGACGGGGAGCACCGGAGGGGGTAATATTAAAATAAAATAAGACTTTCCCTGAAGCTGCCGGCTGCCTCGGGTACAGCATCAGAGACTCCCTGTGCAATCCCCGCTCTGCTCTCATGCTATTACCAATAGCATGAGAGCATGGCAGGGATTGGCCTTAGTGGGCTGGTTTAATGAGCGAAACAGACATGCGCACTTAGAAGTGGACATGCCACATCATTCCCCCTCCATACCGTGGCCCGGCCTCTCCCTACACACCCTAGCTCAGCCAACAGCTGAAAAATAGAACAATTGTAAAATATTGTTTCATTTTTCAGTTGCTGGTTCTGAGATGGTGAGACGATGCTCCTCCGCCATTGCGGTGGAGCCGCCGCTGCCCAGCATCCCATGGACGCTTTGGATGGAAATGCCTACAATGAGTGTTGTGCCTCAGCACAAACACACAAAATGTGATAGGAGGAATACTGCATTTAGTCTAACCACTGACAATCACTTGTGTCCACTGAAAACAAGCTACACCCGACTGAAGAGCCCGATCAGGGTGAAACGGGTCTTTGGTTAAGGTTTTCTGATTCAGGGAGGATCTGGCCTTGCAGTTTGCGGTGGACTGTTCCAAATGAAGGCGGGTCAAGACTGATTCGCATGTGGCTGTGTCCAGACTGAGGTGGCTTGGTGGGCAAAAGAACGATGTGTTGGGATGCTGCCCTGAGCAATTGGCAGTAGTTAGACTTACAGCAAGCATTCCTCCCATCACCTTTGTGTATTTGGTGCCTCACCACAAAAACACTCCAAGGGTGTTGGATGGAGCTGCTTGCGCTCTCTGTGTACATTGCCAAAAGTGGACCAAATAAATGCTGGTCCAATCTTAAACATTTCGTATCCTTCTACTTCCAACATTGTAATACCATATCAAAACTGAGCAGTAGACCTTTACACTATCGTCTAAAGAATCAGCTCTTTAACTGTTTCCAAAAGTTGATGTTGGTGTAAAGAGATCTGAGGCAAAGTAGGTGAGTGCCACACAAAGTGATGAGTTGCTAAAGTCTCTCTAGCCCAGCTCAAGTTTGGGGTACACTCATTTTTCATTCATATTTTTGGGATATATCTCACAATGTTCAAATTTCTTGATGAAAATTGGAAATGTGAACCATGACATCACAGTCAGTGTCCATGCTTATGAAACAATTGAGCGAGTCCATCCCTTAAAATGTTGAAGATTGACTTGATGACTAGGAGCTCCATTCAAGCTTCTACTAAGGTCACGAAGAGACACATAAAACCCTGTAGCTAAGATACTGTGAGAGGTCATGAGAAATGCCCTGTGCACATTGGTTATGCAGCCACTCCAAGAGCTGGATAGAGTCTCGGAAAGGTGGAGAGTTTACCGGATCTGACCTGTCTCTGCTGCCAGGATCCATAAGGAATCTCTAAAGAAGAAACATTTCATGAATACCAGGCGCCAGCACTGACCTGAAGAAGAGGTGTTCATCCCAGAACTTAAGGTGGGGCTACTGGGAGCCAGGTTATTGGGGAGTCCAAACACTGCAAAAGAAACAAACATTGATTGCCTAAATAAAAATATAGAGGATTAGTACCAGCAGTGTGAAAGTCAAGCAACCCAAATGCATCCAATGGACACCCTGGCGATATGTGTCACTATATGATACTGTAAATGCCTGTGCAGTGCATCTGTGTGACGTTACTATTATGCTAGATTCTCTTTCACATAGATGTTTCATCTATGAGAGAGCCCACGTGCCCTCATCTTCCAGTCTCTTGTTTCTAGTCCTCGTGTGAGTGTGATGTGAGTGTGACCTTCATCTGTTTCTGTTTTGCATGCAGTAGCTGCTCTGCAGCTGATGTTTGCTGATTGCAGCTTCTTTCTGCCTCGCTTTCAATCTTTTCCATAAGTCCCATTTTCTCTTTCCTTTACCAATGTAAACAGAAGGTTTACAAAGTACAGCGAAATGGCAGACGGAGAAACGCCTACGTTTAGTCTATGAACGCAAGCTGCCAGTTGAGCCATTTCCATTTTTGGTGCTGGATTCTTTTGCTGTCACCGGCTCCTATATATCATTATGTACATGTTTTTTGTCCTTCTAGAATATCTCAATGTTTTGTCATTCTTATTTCATTTAAATGGACTTCATCATAACCAATGAATCCATGCATATAATGCTGAACTCCAATGGTTCGAGGTTGAGGTTCTTCTTGAACAGTAGGGTCAAGAGAAGGTCCATTTGTCATTAGTCAAGACAGTGCTTTGAGCTTACGTATCTTATCCTCTCAGCACTACGCTCTTAACATTTATCACTGAAGACAAAGTGCAGAGCTGCTGTAATGCACACCCAGGCCCCCCAAGATCATCAGACGCCAGGAATGGAATCTGCAAATAATACAATGGTACCTGATCCCGTTGACTGGGCGTTGGCATTCATCATCGACGACCCGTGCATCATGTTGTTGTGGTAGCTGCTCATGGAGGCTCCAGCCGGCAGGGTTGACGTCCACATGTAGGATGGAAGGGCAGCATCCAGGATGGTCGTATCGTACGTTCCTGATACTGTATTGAATAAGAGCACAGTTAGACGTATTAGCACAACCTATGAAGCAGCCCCGCTGTGGCATTTTATTGTAAGTGAGAGGGACCTTCTGCCTGTGATCCAACTTAGGAATTTAAGTGAACTAGCCCTGAAATTTGTATTTTGAAGTGTATGTAATATATAGTGTTAATGCAGTTGACACCCTGTCTGGATTACTTATCAGATAAAGTGACCTCTGTATATATAATACAATGTGCTGCACCAGTTCTGCATCTCTAATGATTCATAGGTTTTGTGTACATCTGTAAGCAGTCATGGATGTATACTGTGTGTTCCCATGCCACTAGCTATCAGAAAGTTGGCAATGTGTTGCAACTGCAGCGGTGCAACACACTTTCATGGAGTTCATTGCGTACATTCCCGCTGCCTCGCTGATCATTCCAGCGGCATGTAGTATGAAGGCTATTAGACTCTCAAGACAAGTACTGTGCTAAGATTACCTTTCCTTATGATTATTCATGCGATGATTACCCGCCAACATGGTTGTCCAGGTCTACAAGGCAATCAGGCAGTGCCAGAAAGGCTGGTCTGACAGGTCAAGGTGTGGGTCGGTTGTATGACTGTTTATGGGCCTGCTTTATGGTCTAATGGGCAGGCTTTTACTGTTGATTTCCCTGACATTACCTCAAACATTGCCTGCAGCAAACACAAATCCATGCAGTCTCCTATCCCTTACAAACACCTACACAGTGTGCCTGTACAGGTCCAAAACTTCCCCGATTTCCAATAGTGGGACACTTTTATAGCAATCTGATTCGCTATTAGGGGCACTTTCATTTGGCGCCCAGCCCTATTTCCTGTCCCAAACCATCTCTGCCCTACAGCCCTTTAGTGAACCAAATTAATCTAATCAAATGTTACAAGAAATAGTAATGGGTGAAGTCGACAAAAACTTGCATTGCATGAAGCAGCACATCGACTCACAATGTAAATGCAATCCATACTAATAAAGAGAGAGCCCAAACCTTTGAGGCGGGTAATCTCAGGAACCACAGCACCAATCACAACACCCAATACAGCGTTGGAAAGGGCAGTTGCAGCAGAAGGACATAGGCTATGCAGACGCCCACCATATACATTTAAAAGGTAAAAGAACCGTGGCAGCAAAGTAGTCCCTTGTGGGCGTGACAAACGCTGGGGGTGTGTGGTACGTTCCGCCCTTCATGCCATGTCTCATATCGTGTGCTAATCCCACCCTGCTCCCTTTAAATACCCTTGCACCCCATAATCATAACCCACCCTTACTCCTTAACCACTTGGCTGCTATGCGTTTTCCCCCCCGGTGCTGGGATCCCACATTTTCCATTGTTCATGACGAGCTGGGCTCGTCATGAGCGTGCGAGGAGGCTACACCATGACGAGCCCAGCTCGTCATGAGCGTGGAAGGGGTTAAAATACCCCAACACCCTTAAACACTAACCCATCTTAACCCTATAAATATACCCTGTACCCCAAAACCCAAACCTAGCCCTAAACCCTAAAAATACCCCTGTACCCCAAAACCCAAACCTACCCCTTAAACCTAAAAATACCCCTATACCCCAAAACCCAAACCTAGCCCTGAACCCTAAAAATACCCCTGTACCCCAAAACCCATACCTATCCCTAAACCCTAAAACTACCCCTGTACCCCATAACCCAAAACTATATCTGAACCCTTAAAATACACAAACATACCAAAACATATACCTCAGTACCCCAAAACATATACCCCTATACCCATACTTACCTTATCCAAACATTTTTAAAAAGCATACTTTTACCATTCATGAATTTACAACAAATTTTGTTGTAAATGTATGCCTGGTAAAAGCATATAAAATGTAATGCCATGCATTATAATGGCATTGCAGAGTCATGGTACTTTCGTAATGAAAGTATGCAGAGTGATGGTATGCGGAAAGAAAGTTGCGGAATAATGGGTGTTTACCCTCCCCCGGTAAGTACATTGGTGGCACGGCGGCCCACATCTCCAGCAACATACTCATATTTTTTCACCACCCATTTGAAAAATGCACAGGTCTCTCTCATTGATGGCCAGCACCGACATACACTTTTAGACACACCTCCCGCCACAAGTTCTAGAATTGCGAACTTTAGAGCTGGGGAGCTACGTTTGAATCTCGGCATCAGCTCAACATCCTGATTCCAGGCAAATCGCTTTGTCTCCCCGTGCCTACCACAAATGAATGTGTTCTTCTGTAATGTAAATTGTGCTCATGCCATGTTGTCGAGTTTGCGCTATATAATATTGCAAGGAAAAATAAAGTAGGGAAACTCGAGTTCACATACTACTGAACGCGCACTCTTAAGTGCATCAGCAGTGCACTGTGAATCGGAGCGTTTCACAGGCCTGTCACAGATAATAAATGCTATCTAAACGAAATCCTACAAAACAATATACTGCTGGCCGGCAGCAATTCATACCCGGACAACGTCGGGACGGGCTGCTAGTAGAAAATAACCCCGAAGCTGCTTGTTAAAATGAAATTTGACACATCTCGCTGAGTATCTGACAGCCAATGCTCTCTTGAGCAGATGCAAGGGACCACAGAGTTCAGAGCTTTGGCCCAGTGTACCTTGCTTCTAACCAAGAATACCACTTTTTCCAGAAGACATCTCAGCATTGCAAGTATGAGTTCAGCACCTCGTATGGTATGTACTCTACAATTAATGGCTGGCAAACAGCCTCTGTGTAAAATACACATGCTACTTTTACAGCAATGGGACATGTCTT
This sequence comes from Lissotriton helveticus, assembly GCF_964261635.1. Taxonomy (NCBI): domain Eukaryota; kingdom Metazoa; phylum Chordata; class Amphibia; order Caudata; family Salamandridae; genus Lissotriton; species Lissotriton helveticus. The sequence continues at coordinate 1,097,377,514 of NC_136065.1, forward strand.
GAGATTTAGAGGTCTCCCTAGTTTTCATGTTGCAGTCCAGGCATTCTGTTTCAGGGGGTGTGTTTATGAGTTACTAGAGGAGGCATAAACTGTAACTGGAATGACAGAGATAGTGTTTTAAGCAGTGTTATAAAAATGATGGGTATCATGTAAATGCACCCATTCAATAAAAGAATCCCTCCTTCAACCAACCAAAGTAAATCTCTTTGATAAAGATATGACCATGTCATTATTACAAAATGACACCTTTGTGCCATGCTTAATTTGTGCAGGTGATTTCCGGTGCTCGGCACCAGCACTTAATTGTCAGCACCAGCTCTGATGACAGTCCACCACATGGTGGTGCTCTCTATTTTTATTTTTAGATGAGCACACAAACTTTGTTTATTAAGTCAATATACATTGAAAATACATAATACTAGCCTCTCATGCCATTATTATACCTGTGTGTAGCCTGAAATAGTCTGAATTGTCACACTTGTAGGGGTGCGATGGTTAGGTGTTATGTTGGTACTGCCATTGGCACCATTGGCAGGGTAGGAGTGGTGCAGGCTTCTGAGAAGGGCCCGGCACTTCATTTGTTTTTAAATTAAGCTCTGCCTTTGTGGCTTGGAAAGAAAACGTCTCTACTACATTGAAAGGTAGGACCCTACTCCTAGAAGTGTTCAAGACTTCTGTTGTGTGCTCTTCTATATCACAAACTAGTGCGCTAATGAGTACAATTGCAAGTTTCTTAAACAACTGGGAGCCAGTGTCTGGGTCTTTATATAGTGCTAACATCAGAACACACAATCACTTCCAGACTAGTATTGAATGAACATAGAACACGTGCAGTTGGTACCTGAATGGGCGCTCTCGGTCACCATCTTTGTTTCCACTGACGCCTTCTTGGGGATAGGGAGCGTGTTTGATGGGGAACGAGTGGGGCTGATGCTGGAAGACCTGTGGCCCTTCACCAAGCGTTTCACATCATCTAGTTCGGTCCCTGGCAGGGAAAGCAAATTTCAATTTATAATGTGCTAAATGATCTAAATAAAAGCAAATGTATATCAGATACAAGGATAGGAAAGAAGTAAAAACAATATAAGTTTCAGGAGCAGCCACCAGGCAGCAGGGTGTAACTCAAACTTAAGGACTCAAACAGAAAGCAGAACTAGGAAGGTCAAAGTCATGGCCCTCTCTGATCTCATGGGATCTTATTCCCACACTGCTCTCTAAGGGTATGTAGTGCATGGAACAACGCCAATGTGTCATTTCAATATTCCCTCATTTCAATTTTATCTAAAATCTGAGTATGTATGATTGGCGTAATAACTTCCACTGCCTCATGCTGCACAGGTTTCTTCATTTAGCTACACATGCACCCAGGATTTGGAACAAATTCCCCATATCCATCAGGACCGCCTTAACGCTGCTCCAATTTTGGAAAAAGTTAAAGAGACTCCTCCTTAAAGAATACTACACCACGTCACATAAACTGTCTACAAACCAGCTACTTTTTGCTTGTATTTCACCCTGCACAGCACTTTGCTGCTTTTTGACTAGGTTTGCCCTATAGAAATACCATATGCATACATATACACATACATACATGTAGTTCTGCTGAGTCTGATATGCCTAAGGAGAAATTCTGCTATCTATGATCTCATATCTGTATCTGACATTTATATTTACAACCATGCCCCTTCTAAGTAGTTTCTTACTGCTGCCCTGCTCGATGCTCTCACTGTTAGTAATCCAGTTGTTCTCTGGTGACTAAGGGCCAGATGTACAAAGCATTTTTACGGTCACAAATGGCCAGGTTTGCCGAATCAGGCTGTTTGCGACTGAAAAAAAGCGTTTTCTGATGTATAAAATGCAAAATCTGATTAAGAAACGTGTTACCAAATTGCAATTTGCATCTGCAATTTGGTATTTGCAAGGGGTTTATTTTGGACATCCCTTCCAAATACTACATCGGTATGGAATGTATTACTGTTTTGCGACCGAATTTCGGTCTCAAACAGTAATATTGTACTACCATTTTTAAAGTGGTGGTAACTCATTCGCAAATGGGGAGGCGTCCTCGGGGGGACCCCTTCCCTTTTGAGAATGTTGATAAAATATTTTTTACGAGCAGGCAGTGGTCCCACGGACGCTGCCTGCTCGTCAAAAAATTTAACTTCAAAGTTTAAACTGCAAAGTTTAAACATATCCCATTTTCTTTTAAAGAAAATGGACTGCATTTAAATAAAAAGATTGCTTTATTTAACAACCACAGACATGGTGGTTTGCTGACTTCAGCAGGCCACCATCCCTGTAACGGCTGCAATTCCTATTGGGTTGCAAATTGCAACCTATCTCACTAATATTCACCTGGGAGGTCGATTTGCGACCCACTATGAATCGCTAATTAGAAGATGTATGTTTTCTTACATAAGGAATTGCGATTTCCTAATTGCGATTCGGTAAATCCCAATGTGAAAATCGCAATTCCTACTTTTTGTACATCTGGCCCTATACATGGTAAGCCTAAAAAAAGTGGTTTGCTATTGTAATCGTGTCTGATGCGGTCAGTATTGTGATAGTGATATTTATTTGTAGCACAGGAAGAATGAATTGTATTGACCTAAGTTTGGAAAACCCTGTGATTGGGGCATCTAGATGCTCCTCCACACATTACGCGGGGTAACCAAGTGACTTAGTGCAAAAAAAATGCCACATATCAGACTCTTCAGGAAGAAATGATGTCCTCAATGCCCATGGCAGCATATCTTTACAGCTAGAGCAGGATGCAAGCAGCAGACTCTCCACCTTGCCTTTATCTCATATGCCAGGTGATGCTCCATGCGGTGTGCTTGTGTCTCATGAGGGTAACTGGCTTTGATTTAGTGGTTGTTGTGGGGAAAAATATCCCAGATACTTACATCTGCCTGATGGTGAGGCACTCTGAAGCCGGACACGAATCTCGCTCTCTGGAAAAGACAAAAAGGCCAATGATTAATTCATCGCTTCACCATGCCTCGTGTTGGGTAATGTATACGGCCAAGACCTGGAAAAGCTTTATTGTGGTCTACTGTGTTTACTGTAACCCCCTATTAGATATCTGCTAAGCCCCTTAAACGTCACTGCCCAGGCCCTACAGGTGGGCAGCAATGGACTCAACAATGCAGTGAAAGGTGAGTCTGCGGATCACTGCTCCTGGAGGCGAGGAGCCACTGACACTCCCTGGGAAGCGCTGTGCCTGGAGGCGGGCCGCCGGTTCAACCCGCTACTTTCCGGAATGATATAGGATGTCACCAAGAGGTACGCCACCCCCACCCACCCTGCCATGGCAGCATTGTCACTGCATAGATTTAATCTAGGTCTTCCTTCTGAGACAAGTACAATGGGGAAGGGATTGGGGTGGTGTGCTGGAATAGGAAACCGTTTCTCAAATGTTTTCAGAATGTTTTTGTTCGCACTCTGCTTGTGATGAAACACCCAGAGGGGTTGGGTTCATGAGATGGGCTGAGCCACAAAGTGCAGGGTGTGTGCTGGTGTGTTCCGAATGAGTCGGGCAGGAAGGGGAGGTCGCAGCCCACTGTGGTTCAAGAATATTGTGGCCTAAATATCCTCTGAGCAGAATAATGGGCCTCATTTATGAGGCTGTACGTCACTTTTACGCCGCCGGTGCGTCACTTTTTGTGACGCACCAGTGGCGTAAAAGATGCACCTTGTTGCGCCATATTTACAAAGTGACGCATCTAGGTAGATGCGTCACTTTGTAAACCCCTGCGCCACATTATACCTGCGCCAGGTATAATGTATGCAAGGGGGGCGTATTGATGCAAGGAAGGGTCGTAGAAGTGACCCAGTGAAATATATGAGATTTCACTGCGTCACTTTTAGGACGCCGTTGCGTTAAAATCTTGCGCCTGCCTCACAGCAGACGTAAGACAGACGCAGGCCCTTTCACATGGGGCTTGCCCCATGTGAAAGGACGCATTGCTGGAGTTGCATCACTTTTGTGACACACTCCAGCAATGCGTCACTTTTGCACTTACAGATACGTCAGAAATACTGACGTATCTGTAACTCCTTGCGACATGATGCGTCATACATTAAATATGACGCATCAGGAATGTCGCAAGGAGTGCGCACTGAGAAGTGACGCATCGCTGCTTTCACGCAGTGATGCGTCATTTCTCATAAATGAGGCCCAATGTATCTTCCATATTGTTTCGAAAATAATCACCCCCAATGACGTTAATAATAGAAAATATCGATGCAATGGTTTGAAATGTTTGCAAACGACATTTAGGGCACGATATTTATGTCAGTCGATATTTTAGTTGTCAATATTACGGATGTTCTGACATTCCCATTGGTGGATTTGAGAGCCAGGGGAAGGCCTTTCTGTAGTGTTCTGGGCCGCAGACAGAACACCCTCCCTCATGAAATGAAACTGATATTCAGCTTGGCGAGGGAAGGGGGGTCTGCTTGTCCATAACATAGTTGTACCCTAGGGTAGCATCAGCGTCTGACTTTTTCCAATGCTGTAAATTAAGTAATGCTTACACTTTAAACTCTCGAGGCAGCGGTGTTTCTCTTGTTGGGGCCGTGTATTTATTCACTGGATTTTCGATCATCAGTATGATAGAAACTATTAACACGGCTCGAGAATGGAAAGTGTAACGCAATATTTGTCTCACGTTCTTTGTGAATGGCCAAACACAGAAGATGAACGGTAGCACCGCCCCCCGCCGGACGGGACAATAGTACGCGCTGACACGTCGGAGAGACGTTAATGAAAAGCACGCGCCCCCAGAAGCATGACTGACGGACGGGCCTCGTTCAGAGTGACACATAAGCTGTAGCTTGATCCCTCGACCTTCATATCGTTTTATGTAGGTGTAACGGAGACCGGGTGCTTTCAGGGGTCAGAGTTGATCAGAAGGCCAGACACAAAGACATAAACATCAAACCACTCTTTGATGGTACAGTTTCCGCTCTATGAGCAAACTGAAATGCAATTGCTAAAAAATGCATGAGTGTCAAATAAAGTATACGGGGCATTAATCACATAAAGTTCCCAGCAGAGCACAATGCACGGTTCCGCAACAATGGCCATTCCTTTAGGGATAGAGTAAATCAATAAAAGTGCATCCTTAATGCACGTAAAAATGCACTACTTTGTGCACCATAATCAGTCCAGTTTGGCGCAGGTGAGAGAGCAGGTGCATGGTAACAGGGGGACGAGCAGATGAAAGCACAGAGCACATGGAGGCCATGTTGGAACGGTATGGGCAAGGCACCTAGGGGCCATATATGACTGTGACCCCTTTGTGCAAGGCAGCGTTGTTACACTGTGGTGTTCTTGCCATGCATGAGCACAGCTGTACAAAATGGCTGCCTTACAGTTGTACTACAGAAGAAGCAACTTGTTCAGCAAGCATTGCAGTGTATAGATTGGCCTCAATGGGGCAGATTTACAAGCCCCTTGCGCCACTTTTGCGTCACTTTTAACATGGAAAAGGTGACGCAAAAGTGGCGCAATGGGCTTGTAAATAAGCCCCCATATATCTACTGTCTCCAGCAGGCCGCCATTCCTGCTCCTACGAAGTGGGCGGTCCAACTGACTAAGTGAATGTCAAGGGCACACCTGTCTCATTCATATGCATAGAGGAATGAGCTGAGTAGCCATATGCTGCCCGGCTGGTCCTCCCACAAACTACAATTCACATACGTAATAACAGGGCCTGCTGAGTGTCACATATGAATATTCTATCTGTGCATAATAAACCGGTATAGATGCATGGCTGTTAGAATCTCTCCCATTGTGTAAGAGTGAACCTCTATGACTGAATTGAGCAGACTTTCTTCCTCCACCCCTTCAGCACCTGGAAAGAAAAACGCCATTATCGCCTTCCTCCTCAAAAAGCCATTTAAGCCTTCACCACCGTGAAGTGATTTTTTGCCCCTTTTTTTGCCCAGCCTCTTCGACCTCTCATAGACGAAACCCAACGATGCCGAGCTTTACAAATCAAAGTAAGGGAGTTACATCCCGTTCCTGAACGAATCAGGGGGCTTCTGTCCAGCCCTGGATCTGAAGGATGGCAACTGCTTCATTTACCATGGTGTTATTCAAAATGGTGCCTCTCCTGTCCATTTTCCTGCTGACCCTTCCTGGGAACTACACGGTATTACTGGATCTGAAGAACGCTTATCTTCACATCTCGATCCACAGTAATTGATTCGTAAAGAAATACGTGCCAGGGTCCTTGTCAGGAGGTCACTACAGTTTGCATCACAAACTGCCCCTGCCAGAGCTGCTAAAGACAGTACCTTCACAGCTATCACCCTCATACAAGTGTGACAATTCAGACTTTAAATACACATTAAAAATGACTAATGCATGCTGCCCATGTTATTCTTATAGATTTGTCTGGCAGGTATTAGTGGTTTAATGTATATTTAATTATTAATTAACTCTTGTTGTTTTCCTCACAAAATCATTCAAAGAGTGCTGCCATGTGGCAGGCTGTTTTAAGAGCAGGCGTTGACAACAAAAGCGCTGGTGCAAATCACCAGAAACCACCGGCTCAAATTAAATACTGCCGATCCAAACGGAAAGGTTTCCTTGATTCTGAGTCCTCAATCAGCATTACCAGTTTACACTTCTCCACCTCAGCCACTTGTCAGCTTCAAGGGCATTCACTAAAGTTGTGTTCCAATGATGGCTTTATACCATTCTAGGGGAATAAAATTGTTTCCTTATTTGGATGATTGGCTAATTATTGTATCTTTTTTTCTGAGGAAGGCCAATCAGACCTGGGTCAAGCCTTTCTTTGGAGACGATAAGTGTATGTCCTTGGTAATTTCAAAAAGATTGTCTCCCTTACGGTCAACCATGGATTGATCTGTTTGTGGCTGAGACGAGTGCTCTATGTCAGAGAATGTGCTCTCTTATTTAATCTCCAAGTGTATGGGGGAAGGATGTCCTGTCAATTTCCTGGCCTTGAGAATTTCTGAATGCCTTTCCCCTTTCCTCTAAATGCCAGGGATTTTCGGAAACTTCACAGTGAGTGAGGCAGAATGTTGGTTGTGGTGTCTTGTTTGCCAAGAGATCAGTTGCACCCATTACAACTAGCATGCTGTCCTCTTTGAATCATTCCAGTCTTCCCATCCCTACTACTGTTTCCGTCTCTGTGTCAGTCAAATCTCAGCCATCTTTGCCAGGTGCTTGGTTCTTGAAAGGTTTGCATTAGACGTTAGGGGGTGATCAACTAGTGTGGTTTTATGAATTCAACAGTCTAGAAGACATGAAATGCAAGAAGAGTTACTCTAGGCACTGGTGACTTTGAAAAGTGATCTACAGACAATTCTAGTCTAATTCTGGATATCTTAAGAGATGGGTTTTGCTAGGCTTAGCAGTTTCCATTCTTAAGAGCCAGGAGGCAGCAATTACAGTTTTAGAACAAGTAAAGCATCCCTCTTCCTCAACACTAAATAAATGGATTTGTTTTGCTATAACTTCAGCTACCAAACAAAGGGGCATATTAGCAAGAAATAGCGATATTTAACACTAAATGGGCTTCCAGCGCATTTTTTTTATCGCTGCCTATCGCTGGATATGTTAGCGGAGAAAACATGCTATTAGCAACGTTTTTCTCCATTGTGCTAAAATATCCAGCGATAGTGGCAAAATGCGTGAATATCGCTGGAAATCCAGCGATATTCACGCATTAATGCCAATGGGGACTTAACCTGAAAATCCACCTCCCAGTCATGTTTTTAGCAGGCGTTAGATTATCGCTCTGCCTGCCTTGCTAATAGGCAATAGCTGTGTTAGCGACTGCTTTCAGTCGCTAACAGTTTGGGTATGCCCACTTTGCATGTCATTAGCAATAAATATTGCTGACATGCAAAACGGGCCCCAAACCGGTCGCTATCGCCTAAAAGCTGTCACTAACTGCTGTTAGCGGCAGCTTGCTAAAAGGGCGATAAAAATATCACCGCTAAAGCGGCGATATGGCCCTTGCTAATATGCCCCAAAGTGTGTTCACTTGCCGGGTAGAAACCAGAGCTGCTTTACGAGAGGCATACCCACTTCATGGGCGGAATTTAAAGAAGCACATCTGAGAGACATATACATGCTGAAAAATCGGCTTCCATTTAACAGTTTCTGTTTCCTTATCAATTGTAGGTGGGGAGAAAAGGAGATTATTTGGGGGATTTGGCGACTCATGTAGTGAGTGCTGGCACCTCACGATTTCAATTGCTTTCGTTAATCTCATTCATAAACTCAGCATCCAGAGATTGTTGTGGTAAAACACAGATCCACCACTAACTCAACATCTCCCAGCCCGCTTAATCTCTTACGCCCAGCCCTTCCCATAGACTCATGCAAGGGTCAGTCTTCAGAACCTTATGTCTCACTGACTTACTCAACTCCGTCAATGCCACTTCTTATTAAGGTGATGTCTTACCCTCACGCTATATATTAAAGTTCTCTCTGGGGATACTCCCTCACCCCTAGTCACTGTTGTCAATGCTTCCCTCACTCAAGGCATCATCTCAGAAGCTCATACGAAAGGCCAGATACTTACACTCCTAAAGAAACGTACACTAGATCCTAACAACCTCGCCATCTTCCGGCTCATCACTCACCTATCATTCGTCACAAAATCATTGAAAAAGCAGGCTATATTTATCTCAAAGATCACTTCAGTGATAACCATCTTGTGCACGTCAATCAGCCTGGCTTCAGATTACACTTCAGCACAGAGATCTCTACCTAAGACATTGTAGGCTATGCTCTCTTGACCACAGATGAAGATGAGCCCTGCCTCCTGATATTTCTGGACCTCTCAGCTACCTTCAACACAGTTGACCAATCCACACTCATATGCACCTCGGGTCTAGAAAAAGATACAGAGTTGGCCTTTGCCAAGGTAGCACACTGGGCGAGATGAAATTTGGGGCCCTCACTGCTCGCTAAGAAAATGAGGCAGTGAGGAGCCCTTTAAGGGTTCAGAGGTTAGCCCCTGGTTGATTGCTTCAGAGTAGTGACTGGCCTCTGAACACATCCCTGCACCCCCCCCACTCACCTAAATTATGCACAGATTAGCATCTCCCACTGGTGCCAAGTTGTTTGTTGGAGGGGGCTAATAAATAGTGTGTGTTAGCAGGGTGTGAGAGGAGATGGGAGTGCAAGAAAGCAGTGGGTTGTTGAAACCAGTGCTTGCAGCACTGGAGCCATGTGACAAGGACTCTGCTGTCTACATAACCTTAATGCTGACAGCTTCTTGCGCCCCTCTGAAAATGTGTACTCTATGCCCGGGCCCAGCTCACCCATTTCAAAGGGACACCTCCAGTTCCCAAAAGATCCCTATCACCTGTGGAGTGCTCAAGGGCCCCATCCTGTTTCCTTTCACTTTCAAATGCTACATGTAGCAGCTTTGCGCTCTTCTTACAGATAATAGCATCTTGCCTCACCAATGTTGTGATTATACACAACTAAACTTGAAAGTCTACTCTGCTTCAGCCAACTAATGCCTCAAATACTGCCTGCACATTATACAGACCTGAATGTCCAGTGGCTAACTAAAGCTCAAACCAACCAAAACAAAATTCATGTTATTTGCCAATAAAAACAAATAAGAAAAAGTACAAACTTGACTCAATGACACAAAAAACTTGGTAAATTTGAACTCCCAACTTTCAACGAATGTCAAGTTACTTGGATTCACCCTGGCCACCAACCTCACCTGAAAGGCACATTGTCAAAAACTCAAAGACTACCCAGTACCAGCTCTCTTGCCTAAAGAAAAGGAAACTGTTTCTTTCAGAAAGTGACTTTAGAACTGCTGCTGTTCAAGCCCATGTATTCTTGCATCTGGATGGTGGTAATGCCATGTCTCACGGCCTTCCAGACTCCATCTTGGCATCCCCTAATGGTATCCTACATTCTACAGCACGTCTCAGAAGAAATATGGTCACCTCATACCATCTCGATGGTACTCCATTGGCTCCCCTTGCTGGCTTGCACCATTCGTCAAAACCAGCTGCATCGTTTACAGAACCACCATAACCAACACCCCACTCATTTTGCAAACAAGGTCACGATCTTTGGTGGTTCCCGGCACACCCGCAGCCAAGACAGAATCATACTGCTGACTAAGTAATGCAAACACGAAAAAGCAAGGGAGCAGGCTTTTTCAGTCTATGCACCCAGCCAGGATCTGGAACAACATCTTTATATCCCTCAGGAGCGCACCAATCCTGCGCCAATTTAGAAAAGAGCTGATGGCTGAACTGTACATCGCAATGCATTAACCATCCACAACCCAGCTATATCTCCTATCACACGCATTCATGCTTATTACCCCGAGTCTGGGTCTTCCTCGCCACACTCCTGAACCCCCACCCACTGAAAGGGCAATACATGATCAAGTAGTGGGGGCTAAACTTTCGAAACGTTTTTAGGTTTCGCTGGAGGGCGGAGCTCTTAGCTCCGCCTCCAGAGAAATCTCTTGATTCCAGTAAGGAAAATGGAATACGCCCCCCTGTCCCATTGGCTAGCTCCATAAATGGAGGCTAGCCATTGGAACAGAGATCTGTCCGTCAAGGCCGGACCAGATTCGGGGGCGTTCCCGAGATTTTTTCCCAGGGCGGAGTTACGTTTTTTCCCGTTCCCTCCCCTTTCACTGAAAGTCTGTCCATTCCCGCCCCCTCCGTGTGCCTTTCCGCCCCCCCTCGCTGTCCTGTGCACGTTTCCCGCCGTCCGTGTCCTCTCCCGCCCCCTCCCGCCGTCCGTGTCCTCTCCCGCCCCCTCCCGCCGTCCGTGTCCTCTCCCGCCCCCTCCCGCCGTCCGTGTCCACTCCCGCCCCCTCCCGCCCCCTCCCGCCGTCCGTGTCCACTCCCGCCCCCTCCCGCCGTCCGTGTCCACTCCCGCCCCCTCCCGCCGTCCGTGTCCACTCCCGCCCCCTCCCGCCGTCCGTGTCCTCTCCCGCCCCCAGGGGCGTAACACAAGCCCCCGCAACCCCTGCGTTGCGGGGGGGCCTCGCGCTCCTAATACATTGATGACGGAATGGTGCGGGCCCGGCCGGGGCCCATGAGGCTGGCAGTAGAATGGTGCGGGCCCGTGAGCGAGGCTAGCAGCAGGAATGGTGGTGCGGGGCCACGGCCGGACCCGGGGCCCATGAGGCTGGCAGCAGAATGGTGCGGGGCCCGTGAGCGAGCGAGGCTGGCAGCAGGAATGGTGGTCGGGGCCCCAGCCGGGGCCCGTGTGGCTGGCAGCGGCTGAGCGGCTCTGCTGACTGCTGCTCTCTGCCTCTTGATTTGAGCCTGCCCTGCCTGACTGGAATCAATGGTGGGGAGGGGGGGGGGGGGGCAGCGGACTTAGTCCTGGGCGCTGGCGGGCTGGCAATGCAGCAGGCACTCCAGGCAGAATGGTGCGGTGCGGTGCGGGCAGCGGGCCCCCGTGGCGTGTGAGCAGCTGAGGCTGAGCGCCGGTGTTCTACTGCTACTGATTTGAGCTAGTGTCTAGCTAGTGCGCTGTGCACTAATGGTGCGGGGCCCCGTCTGGGGCCCGAGAGTGAGGTTGGCTGGCAGCAGCTGAGCTGCAGCAGCACCGCACTGCAAGAATGTGCGGGTCCCGGCCGACGCCCGTCCGTGAGTGGCTGCGGCTGGCACTGCCACTGACTGGCAGCACTGCAGGAATGGTGGGCCGAGGCTGGCAGCAGGCTGCAGAACTGGACTGGCTGGCTGCAGGAAATGAATGGTGCCGGCGGGGCCCCAGCCGGGCCGGAGTGTGTGTGAGACAATCCGGATAGATTATTTGCAGCAGGAATGGTGCCCGCCGCCCGTGAGGCTCGGCTCCCTGCTGCCTCTTGAAGTGTTGTTGAGAGCCACTGCAGCCTGAGGATTAAATGAATGGTGCGTGCGGGGTCCCTGCCGGGGCCCCTGAAATTGATACAAATGGGTAGGCGGGCCCGGCCGGGTGACACGGTGTGTGACTACTAGTAGTAGTAGTCTTAATGGTGGTGGGTGGATCAATGGCGGCGGGACAGGGTTGTTTACTCCTCACTCTCCAAGTCCTGCTGACTTTCACTTTCCTTTCCGCCCGGCCTTCCGGGACGCGTATGCGCACCGCAGGGACACTGGGCAGGGGGGGGCTGGCTGGTGACCAATGGCCTAATTACGTTTGTTAGGGGGCAGGGACAACACATGCGCATTGCGCAATGAGCTAATCAAGACACACGCAATACGCCCGTTACTGAGTGTAAGGTGTGCCATCAGGTGCGCGCAGCAGAAGACAAAGGAAGCCACGCTGACCGTTGATGCTCAGGTCAGGACTTATCACCATCGGGGCCTTTATTTGCAAATTGCAAATTGCATTCATTTAAATTGCCCGGCCCCTTCCACCTGGCTAGCCTTGAGGCTTGCGCTGCCCCCCGCCTCCCCTCTCAGCTGCCCTGCCTGCCTTCTGCCCATCCGCGCCTCCAGCTCGCCTTGCGACGCCAGGCCCAGCAGGCCCCCAGTCCTCTAAGATCAGGTGAGTGCATTCTCCAGCTCTGCGTGTTAAGGCACTTCAAACGTACTGTGTAACGCACGCTCATCATGTATCAGTTTTGTTCCTATTGTGAAGCGCTCGCCTTACACGGCATGATGTCTCGTCACTTTATTTATGCGTTTTTGAGCGCGGACTTTACGGTAAAGTCCGCGCTCAAAAACGCATAAATAAATAAATCAAGTGACGAGTCATCATGCAGCCCACCACTACTCTCTTAATGCTGCTGCAATCCATCCACTTAGGTTGCCCCTCTCTGTTGCTGGTAAATTAAATAAGCAATATAAATGGCATTGGAACTTGTGAGCAGCAAGCACATACCCCTTTCTACAACGGCCCCCCTCCACCCGTGGATTCCACTTGGCATTCTGGTAGTGGTAGTTTTATTTGTTTGCATGATACAAGTACCAGAATGCAATGAAAGTTTAGGTGTTACTGTGCCTGGCTTGGGGCAGTATAATCCGTTTGGGTGGCATTTTCTACTGGTGTGGGTGGCAGGTGTAGGTAAGGTTCTGTGCTGGGGGGAGAGGTTGCACGGCAGAGTAAGACTTGAGGGATTCTGGGCAGGGGTGCGTCTTTGATGAGGATTATTGGGCACAAGATGATTGTAAACCGGCCCTTATGCTTATACACGAGTAAAATGAGTTTGAAGTTCAGCTACATCAGAAATGAGCCTGCACACCGAGAGAACCTGGCAATCCCATTAAATGTCCCTCATCTTGGTATCGTCCTTTAGCAGCCCTTAACCCCGCCCCTTAAGCCTTCCTGGTTTTTACAACGTTTGGTGAGTGCCAGACTTCTTTTTAGGTTTCGCTGGAGGGCGGAGCTCTTAGCTCCGCCTCCAGAGAAATCTCTTGATTCCAGTAAGGAAAATGGAATACGCCCCCCTGTCCCATTGGCTAGCTCCATAAATGGAGGCTAGCCATTGGAACAGAGATCTGTCCGTCAAGGCCGGACCAGATTCGGGGGCGTTCCCGAGATTTTTTCCCAGGGCGGAGTTACGTTTTTTCCCGTTCCCTCCCCTTTCACTGAAAGTCTGTCCATTCCCGCCCCCTCCGTGTGCCTTTCCGCCCCCCCTCGCTGTCCTGTGCACGTTTCCCGCCGTCCGTGTCCTCTCCCGCCCCCTCCCGCCGTCCGTGTCCTCTCCCGCCCCCTCCCGCCGTCCGTGTCCACTCCCGCCCCCTCCCGCCGTCCGTGTCCTCTCCCGCCCCCTCCCGCCGTCCGTGTCCACTCCCGCCCCCTCCCGCCGTCCGTGTCCTCTCCCGCCCCCTCCCGCCGTCCGTGTCCTCTCCCGCCCCCTGTGTCCTCGTAGGTGCTTGTTGATAAATTGCACGGTGTGGAAGCTGGTCAGCTGACTTCCTGCACTGCGGCCCAGAGCTCCGGTAACGAAGGGAACAGAGGGCTTTGCGTATAGTTTGAGTCTGTCTTGAAGAGCCGAGCAATCCATTTCGCAGGCAGCTATGAAGTTGCTGGTCGTATTCCCGTTGGTGTTAGCAGCAGGTAAGGGCCCTAGTTTTTCGGATACACCCGAAAAATACAAATGCCCCTAACTCTTAACGCATTGCACAATCCCTCCCGTATTAGGAGGCTCGGTGGTGGTGTTTGGGGATGTTGAGAGGGAGGAATCTTTACTGTATGAGAGATAGATAGCATTGACCTCTCATCCTGGCTATAGAAAGGGAGAATCAATTTGTTTACGGGGCGTTGGGGTATCCTGGTAATGTGGAGTTGGAAAGAGGATGACTAGATCTTGAAACTCAGGATCCCCCCGAAAGTAGACTCCTATTTTTTTTTTTAAAAAATAGGAATTTAACCGTGCGTAGGTATCTCTTTATTAGTCTTGTATGCTCAAACGTCACTCTAAAATAATCGCCTACTTTTACTTCTACTCCTCCCGTACAATCGGTGTGTGCACGCGCACTACTAATTTTCAAACAAGTTTACCTATGACAGGACCTTATTCCTTTGGTGGGATCATTAACCGAGGATCCACCAGAGCCGTTCCTGTACTGCTTTAAATGGGCTGATGCAGTCTGTTTTAAGAGATGACCTACGTTCCATACTAGAGCCACACCCGTGGAAGTCAAATGCTCCCTCCCTCTTTTAAAATAATAAGATCTGTATTTGAAGTTGCTAAAATCACCGTAGCAAGCTTCTGAAAACCAATACGGCCTCGTGAAATATGGGACATCTGGTCACTCTCATTCATTGCAGTTTTATATAGCGCGGACATTGACCAAAGGTGTCCGAGTGCTTTACAATAGCGCCATAACCTTAACAAGCATTTACAATGCAACGGTTTCGCCTTTGGAAAAGTTTGAGCTATTGGCATTGTAAATGACAACATTTGTATTTGTGTTGGTTTTGAAAACAGATAAATAAATGGCATTGTCCTTTACATTGCCAATCGCTCTAACTTTTCCAAAGGCGAAACCGTTGCATTGTAAATGCTTGTTTGTATGCTGATCAGCGAGGTCTCATCCAGTGAGAAAACTGTCGTAAACCCCACCCCCTCCATATGCAAGCGAGGAAAATGCAGACGTCTGTATCATGCATGGTTCCTTATTTCCACGAGGTGGCGCTCACGTGATGGTGTTGAACCCACCCGGACTTCCTATAATGAAAAGGGTGTCCAAATGTTGTCGTCCCAATAAAAAGGCTTACTTTTCAATTGACAAGAGCGCCTTCTTTTTGTAACTCTGTGCTCAGATTGCTGCATGCCAGGGACATATTGCAGATATTGCAGGCAGTAATGTAATTTATTTTTGAAAGCATGTCTTTGCATCAACATGGAACACCCAAAAATGAGCGCGCAGACTGGAAAAAATATATGATCTCTAGGCATTGAGAAGTTTTGCTGAAAGAGGGGTGTGCGACTCGCGCCTGTGACGCGTACTTCAAAGGAGCAAACTTGAACTGAAAGCGCACTCTCTAAAAACAAAACTGCATGATTAAACCAAATGACATAGCGCAATTAGGTTTTCACATTTCAAAACATTTTTGCAAAAATCCTTGTTTCAATCTTTTTTTGTTTGTTGCTAAAGCTCTCTATTTATCAACAAATCACTTTCATTATTTATCAATGGTTTGGCACAGTTTCATTTAATAGCTGCTGACCTAATGAATTTACAGGACATCACTACTTCACTTATGTTTCTTATTTTTTCCATCACTAGTGATTTTAAATCTGTCATTTGCTGCAAATACCAAGTGGCCACTTTGTATTTTTGTTTCTCTGTGTTCAGCCTCTGTGTTCTACCTAAACACGTGTTTGAATTATGCATATGGGAATAACAATGTAAAGCAACAGTATGACATGCGGATCAGACTAGGAAAAACCTTCCTAAAATTCAACGCGAATTCACAAGATCAGCAAATATTGGAAGGACTTTTGTCAAAAACATTGGAACAGAAACATTGACACAACCAATAGGTCTCGCCTGCAATGTTTAATGTTTTTTAAGTCATGCTGTACAGCATTGCGGTTGCTGTGCAGAATGTTTAAAAAAAAAAAAAGACACAATGACGGTGGCTCCCACGTCATTTTGTAGGTGCTTGCACGCATTCAACACAAATGCACATGCCTAGAAAAGTGCATGGGCTCTTTTATTTATTTACTCATCTGAGAAGGATCGGTAAATATAGAAAAAAGTGTGCAAGAACCGAGGGTGAAAGTATTTTTTTGTGTGTTTAAAAAAAATAAATGGACCAGTAGTTGTTGGAATAGGTTGGGGGCAGCAGATGCAGCAACCTGGGTGGTGGGGCGAAGCAACAAGGGGGTGTGGCAGATAGGCAACATAAGGAAGAGAATATGGGTGGAATAGAATAGGGTGGAGCGCAGAAGAAGCACACACGGGTGAGAGTGCAACATGAGTGTAGGTGGGGAACAGAAGCACATGGGTGAGAGAGAGTAACGAGAAGGGGGAAAGCACATGAGGGAGACAACTGGAAAACACATGCGCTCTCAAGGAGTGTTAAACAAAAAGAAAAAAAGCCGTTCCCTAAAAGCAAGCAGATGAGGCACAGAAGCCAGTCAGTCAAAGAGATGGTAAAAAGGCTATGCTCAAGAGGAGGGACAACAGAAGGTGGACAGGCTTAAACAAGGAAAGCCATCCATAGCAAGGAAATAAGAGTTACAGTAAATCCAACTAATGGTAAGCAATGGGTGGGCTGCAAGTCCCTGTATATTCATGGTAAGGCCATAATATATCTTTTACAACCAGACAGCTTGTGCTATCTGGTAGGCTCGGCCTAAATATAAAATGATTTATAGAGAAATAGAACTTTGGTAAAAATAGTGGAAAAAGGGTTCTGCATTTTTGTAAACAAAAGAATATTCAACATTACCATTCCCTTGTGAAGAAGGTATGCAGAAAGTACCAGTGCACAATTCAGCCTGAGAGTGTCCTCTAAGTCATCTAAGCCCTTCCAACTCGGCCACCCGCCACCCACCACATTCAAGGTTTCTCAAAGAGTCTGCATAGGGAAGCCCTTTCAGCAAAAATTGAGAATGCCGGTTGGCCACTATGCGATGACCGGCGAGCATTTTTTTAAATTTCCAAATCCAGCCCAACAAACCTGGAGTCCCTGACACACAGGGAGTTTTCTTCCAGTGCAAGGTAGACATCACTTGTTTCTTCCTGTCTGGGACCTACTGTTGATGGCCGTCCTAGTCAGGACACAGTGGATATTACATCTGAAGTCTCGCTCTAAATAGGGTAAACCTTTCAATGTTATGTCCACCACTTGATGCTGGCATTTCCATGAATGTTAGGGTTTTTCATACTCCCAGAGCTGACATTGACAAGAACTGCTTTCCCACGCGCTCTAAATGCCACAGCTGAGAGAGGGGGATAGCTGACAGGGAATCCACCAATTTTTTTGGGGGTTGCCCTTTAACACCTACCTTCCTTTAAGTGACGTTCTTATTCTGTTTAGGACGCAATGCTGCTTAGAAACAAAGACTTTTCACAAACCACTGCAGGGGCCTCAAGCATCCCTGTTGTTTAAATGCGCTCTGGATCAAGGATGCTACTTGTTCAAGGATGTACGACATTACAACGCATGCTTTTACATCGCATGCTTTTACAACACGAGTTTTACAACGCATACCATTACAACGCATAGCGCTTTGGGGTGCTGGATAGTGAATAGTTTAATTTACTATTCCAACTCCAGTCCCCGTGGACACTAGGGAAGGTGTTGGACAGTACATTTAACTTATTCCCTACCCTAGAGCGCCCCCCCCCAGCGCAATGCGTTGTAATGGTTTGCGTTGTAAAAGCTGCGATGTAAAAGCATTGCGTGGTAAAAGTTGCGTTGTAAGTGATGTTTTCCCTTGTTCAATATCGCAGTAAGAATGTCTCAGAAATCAAATTACTTGTACTTTGTTCTTTATAAATAGTGCTGTAGATTAACAGAGAGCAGTATCTCTGCCTTAAACATGGGCCCTAAATAAGAAAAACCACTGCAAACATCAGATGGTAATAGAAAGTACATCTGTTTCTGGAGGAAGCGCCCTTCGCTCAGTCCGCTGAAGGAGTTCCCTCATCTTACATTCAAATGGGGGAGGACCTTCAGTTCAGATTTAGCATTTCCTCCAGAAATCGGTGGATTTAACAGCACCCTCAATTACTGCTGCAGTCTTGAGAAATCTTTACCGATCCCCAACCTAACCCCTATTGTATTGTACTTAAAAAACATTTCACTGACTTGGATTAAAGTGTCAGCAGTACCTTAGAAGTCATTTTACATTCTGCAAAAAAAACTGGTTTCTCTGAAAGGGGGCGGACAGGAGGATCTCTGCGTATAGCAGAGCAAGCAACAAAGTTGAAGGACATGTGACTTGAAACTTGCAGGCCATCAAAGGCTCTCAGCGGCTCCATCTTGAACCTGACCGATGTCCTCAGAGAGTCGGTGTACAGCGAGAAGGGGGTGGCGTGTGGTCAGCTACTGACGACACGGAGTGAGTGCAAAAATAACTCCTCAGCATCTACTTTAGGAATAAACTGACACACACGCCCCAGACCTGCAACCGGGGGTGAAACACTCGAGTTAGTGATTGGTAAGAAGTCTCACCTCTGCTTTGGGTTCTTCCCCTGGTGTTGGAAGATGCTGTGAAGAGAAATGAAACAGAATGAGAATCAAGAGAAGGAGCAGGCCTCGAAAAACCAACAGCACAATGCATGAATCTGAAAGGAGCTGCTTGAGGGATCTTTAAAGAAAATGGCCAAAGTAAGCTTGGCTCCCAAGTTTCATTCGTTTGCAAACTTTTCCCTGTGCACCTTATCCTGCTTATTTATTTATTATTCATCTTCCCAACCGTTATCGCATTTATTTTTGAGTCTTCAAAAAAGGAAGATGGGACATTTTCAACATTTAAATACCATGCTACAACTGTACAGATCCCTCCTTCATGTCAGTTATTTTGTATAAGCTGATCACGCGTAATTGCACTTTTTCAGACAAATAGATTCTTCTTTGCCATATTTACATCCACTTCCCTCCATGCATTTGCTACGGGCCTTACGACACCAGAACTGCTTGACTATAGACTATAGAGAGTGTAAACGCGACCTCATGAGGATGCCTTAAAGGTTCCCTAGTTGAGGTTTATCTATAGTTGGTGCAAAAACCTGAAGTTAATAAAACTCTGGGATACCCCTGAACAAATTCGCATGGTAGACACGCAGGTCCTAAAATCAGCATACTGGCACTAAGTGTCTGAGTGCCAACTCAGAAAGGGTCACCTGGGCCACCTGACTGATAGGTTCCTTGAGATCAAAACTGCCCCGGCATTTGAGCATCACTTGGATACTGTACTCCCCCCCTCCCCACACCACTCTTGCTAAAAGCCTTTACTTAAGGTTCAGGGATGGCTGTTTGACCTTGAGAACTTTTAGCAGCCCCTGGAATACCGGTCAAGCGTCTGTATCGTGCCCAGTATGGGAACTGGGTCCATAGTCATTGGATCACATTTTAATGGAGTATCCTGGTTACCAAGACATACGGCGTAAATGGCTTAAGCCAATTTGCTTGAATCTAGGGTTACACAGTACCAGCTGGCATTGCGCATACTGAGAACAGACACGCTAGAACTCATTGTTTTCTCAGTAAGTCGCTTTCTTCTTAATGTCTGGTTAAGGCGAGAGAAGGTTGTAAGATAAACAGTAGTTGTTTAGTGGTCCCAGTAGAAGCAAACAATTATATGGGTAATTGTTAATGACATTTTAAAGCATATATTCTAAATATTTTTTCTATTTTGACGTGCTATAGGATGTATTTTGACATGTGAGAGATTATTGCTGGTTTCTGTGTTTTATCATGTTTTAACCTATTATTTTTAGGGAAAAAAAATTTCAAATGAAAATTGTACTTGATGTATATTGCATACTTTGAAGGTATGACCTACCGAATAAAGTATTTTGAGTGAGTGAATAGAACCGATTTTTAGTTTTCACAAATGTTCTATAGCAATGGTTCTTACCCTTATGACTTCTGTGGACCTCACCTATTGATTGCTGTAACCCAGGGACCCCCTTCTGAGTTATTACAGGAAGCCGGGGTCCCAAGCCTTACCTTTTTTTATGATTTAAAACTCAAAACAATATACACAAAATTGAAACAAGCATTCATCAAACAAATACAAAAATGATGAAATATTGTACTTAATTGCTGACAAATGTCTAAAAAGGAATCTAAATTTTAATTTAATTATCCATGCTATTGCACTGCTCCCACAAATCAATCAGAGGACACTAACATACATTTTAGCCTCTAATTCCAAATTCCTTCACATTTACAGAACGTTTTAAAATATTAATTTTGCTTCTTTATAAGCAGTCGCTGACCCCCTGAGTGGGCTTTGAGGACCCACAGAAGTCCCAGGACCACAGGTTAAGAACCACTGTTCGATAGCAAAAGTGGGTTATGAAAATTTTGCGTCCCTAAGTAGGATATAGCCTCTCTTACGACTTTCGGAGCATATTCCATAGAAGTGCCTCCAGTGGACCAGAAAGTCATGTCTTCTTCACAGTGTGCGCTCTAAGGTCCCGCTGTCTCAACATTGCATGCAATCTCACCACCAACCTAATAACCCATTCACAATCAGCTCTTAGCCACATACATCACCCATGAGTCATGACAAAATGATGCAAGGACCCACTGCGATCTTCTAGTCATACATATATATTTTAAACATGCAGGAGGATATATGCTCTTCATCAGTGTGCTGGTCCATCTCTTTGCAGACTTACATCCATGCAGGATATTTGAAGCTACAAAGACCTCCTGCAATAACCTTAGGAGCTTCCATCTGCTATTGTAGAGCAGAGTACACCTATCCAACTATATGATGTTTATTGTGTTTAGACTTTTACATTTACAGAAAACAGAACCATTCCAGATAAAACGTCATGGAAAGTCGAAGGACTCCAATAAGTGAGATGGCATCAGGATAGATGATATCTTATGGCACAGACAGAGGTAAAGCTCAAGAGATCAGGGATACCACAGCGGGCCACCATGGTATAGATGTGGACTGCCTTGTTAGCAGATTGAAAGGCTTCCCAACAGGTTAGTTATGTTATGTTATGTTACGTCTATTTATTGTGCGCGCAGCGACTCCAGCCAAGGAGCGTCCCGGCGCAGAGACAAGGTAGCTCGTAACACAACGGGATATAAAAAGAGGCCAGTGAGCAACTAAAACAGGAACAGGGACAGAAAACAGCTAAAACAGGAAGGTTTTTATCGCCTTCCGGAAGGTCAGAAGGTCCTCCAGCAAACGGATTTCAGCAGGCAAGGAGTTCCATGCTGACGCAGCCATTACCCTAAACGAGCGGCCTCCCATGCGGCTAAGCCTGAATCTGGGAACCACCGCAAGGGCCAGACCTTGGGAGCGGAGGCAACGGGCAGGAACATAAAAAGACAAAGAAAATCTGCAAGTTCTGGGTAGTAAGTCAGGTGTTGCCTCAGAAGCACATGGGTTCTGACATGACTTATCTAAATTTCCTTTTTTGGACACTACCTCCAGTTATAATGAACTCCTAATTAAAAGACAACAGCGCTGAGACCAGGATATACTTCTACTGAGACTAAGAGGACATAATGAAATTAAAAAATAATTTGTTCATGACGATTTAAAGAGAATAATATTTAGATCCCGGGTGGACATACCATATTCTTTTCTGCTGTACTCAGGGGAGGAGTTTCCACTTGAACTTCCTGTAATGAAAGGGTAACAGAATTTGTTGAATAAAGTAGTTTCCGGGATCTTTAACCTGGAATTTAATGCCCCACCTTGAGAAAAAAGTCACAGGTACATTTTCTCTCTGCTTTTTAAACACTGAACTGCCCGTGAACTGGCAGCTGGATGCTAGGGTGAGTTTGAAGCCATCCTAGAATAGGTCACATACATGACCAAGTCATGATGCCAAATGTCATCACTAACCCGTACCTTCATATCCTGCCTGGCGGTGAGACTTTCTCTCGAAGGTTGGACTGTGCAGGCTCGGAGATGGCGCCCTCCTGCCACCTGTCCCGGCCATGGAGGTACTTGTTTGGCCTCTTGTGGTGGTCGCTGAAATACAGATCATAAACAGAGATGTGTTATTTTTTTTTTTTTTTTTTTTTTTTTTTTTTTGCAGAGTTTTATATAGCGCGAACTAGACCCGAACCGAATCAGGTATCAGAGCGCTTTACATATTTTCCTGTTACGTTACATGAGTACACACTTTCATTTTAGGCACTGGGAGATTAAGTGATTTGCCCAGAATCACAGGAGGTTTTTTTGGCGTCGTTACCGAGACTCGAACCCAGATCCCCAGGTCGTAGGTCGAGCGCCCTAGCCGTTAGGCCAACTCCTCTCCCTCTCTTATTAACATGGTATGAGATCACTGCGCTCCCCTCGAATAATCACATTGATGAACTACAGTGTTATTATGGAAAAATAAAGTGGCAAAATGGCGCAAGTACTCGGCCAACTTCACGCAATGACTGGGCACTCATGCTTTGAAGAGTGTTTGAACGCCAGGGGCCATATTACATATAGGGAGCAGTTCCCTGTTTGCGCCCTGGTGCACTTTCAAACAGGCGCACCGTGCACAAACAGGGAATGTGTGCCCTATTTAATTGAATGCGCCGCCCTCAGGGTAGTCCTGAACTCTCGCTGTCCTTGGGGCAGCGCATTCAAGTGAAATATTGAGCGGCGGCTTCAAAGATGCTCCATGTTTCACTGTGCAGGCGGCACCCACCTGCACTTTAAAGAGGGGGAGAGATCCCCTTGCAGGTGGGGGCAGTGAGTGCCTGCACCTGCCTGCAAAGGGTTGTATGGGGTCCTTAGGATCCACTAGGCCCGCTCCAGAGGGCTGCCATCAGGGGGCACAATGACAGCTTCTTTACCTCTGTGCCCACATCCATTATACAGAATGAGCGCAGATGTAAAGAGATTCCCTCGTTTGCATGGGGCCACGCCCCCATGCAAATGAGGGAGTGCCCTCTTGAGATAGCGCAACATGTGCGCCAGTGCGATCGTTATAACAACAATTGTCTACGGCCCCTTCTGTAATATCAAAGGGCCCCGGGGGAAGCACAAAGCCAGCGCAAACGCCCGCTGCGACCCAGGGCACTCCTGTAATATGGGCAGAGGTGGCCTGACTGACCACTGCCTGCTCATGTCTTCAAAATCATGGCTTGCCTTCATTCAGCACTTTAATGTGTTCACGGTGACTGCTAGAGGTAGGGAGGGCCATAGACACACTTAAACCCAACAAAGCCCCGGGACCGGACGGATTTACAGTGACCTTTTACAAAAAGTTCCAAACGCAGCTTAAAGACATATTAGTGAGAGTATTCCAGATGTGTGCAGAGAAAGGAAGCATGACAGACTCAATGGCAGAGGCAAACATTATTGTCATCCCCAAAGAAGGGAAGGACCCACAATTCCCACAAAACTATAGGCCAATATCCCTAATAAACGTAGACTGTAAAATCTACGCTAAAGTAATGGCAGCCAGAATAAACGCATACCTACCCACCCTCATACACAAAACACAAGTGGGATACCTGAGAAACAGGCTCTCACAGGATAACACAAGACTGCTCTGCCACCTAATAAACTGCACGGCGAACAGCACAGAGAAGGCAGTAATGATTGCACTGGACGCAGAAAAAGCCTTCGACAGAGTCTCATGGCCATTCCTAAACGAATGCATGCGCAAATTCGGATTTGGAGACAAATATAGAGGAATGATAATGTCCTTATACAAAAACCCCCGAGCTCGAGTGGTAGTGAACGCAGCGACATCAGAAACCTTCACCCTAAGTAGAGGGACTAGACAAGGCTGCCCCCTGTCGCCAGGACTATTCCTGCTGGCAATAGAACCCCTTCTCCACATGATCAGAACTAACACGCAGATCGCAGGTGTGGATGTGGAGGGTCAAGCCTTCAAACTCGCGGCCTATGCGGATGACATCCTGATCACCACAAGCAACCCACGGGAGTCAATCGAGGCACTGGTACAAACAATAGAGGAATATGCACACGTCTCAGGGTATAAACTCAACAGGGACAAGTCAGAATGCAAACCAATGAACTGCCACACTACCAGAGCAGTACTAGGCAAGTCAGGCCTGGCGTGGCAAACGAAACCCCTAAAATATCTGGGACTCCTCTTTGGGAAAGACCTTAGATCAACACTAGAGCACAACGAGGAAGCAATGCTGAAAAAGATCAAAACGAAGCTAGACACATGGGGACCCAAATTCGTCAGCTGGTGGGGTAGAGTAGAGACAGTTAAGATGATGATCACCCCAATGCTCAACTACTTGCTGTCCATGCTACCGCTATCACTAACGACAGACTTCCACAAACAAATCGACAAAGCCATTAACTTGTTCCTATGGGGGG
Organism: Lissotriton helveticus; assembly: GCF_964261635.1. Taxonomy (NCBI): domain Eukaryota; kingdom Metazoa; phylum Chordata; class Amphibia; order Caudata; family Salamandridae; genus Lissotriton; species Lissotriton helveticus. Next base: position 1,097,401,954 of record NC_136065.1, read on the forward strand.
GTAAAAAACCTAGAATAAGTCTAACAAAACTCAGGCTGAAAAAAGAACAAGGGGGACTGAACCTCACAAACTATAAGGTCTTCCAGACGGCATGCCTTGCCAAACAAGGGCTACACTGGTTAGCACCAACACCAGACTACATGCCAGTATGGCTGGAGCTAGAAAGGAGCATTTTAGGTGGGGCAGACCCAATCATGGCCCTCACGGCAAACAGACACCCAGAAGCCAAAAACTCAATAATACGGAACACAAAAATAGCACTACTGAGATTAGATAAAGAGCTAGAAGTAAGCATCAGAGGCACCAAATGGGAGTCATTATGGCACAACTCCAAAATCACATACAAAGGGAAGACGCTAGGCAGCAAAGAATGGCTCAGCAGAGGTATAACCACACCGGCACAACTAGAGGCAGGGAACAACCCACTCACCTACAAGATGATCCAACATACAACTGGCCTACCGGACAAGGAATTCTACGAGTTCCTAAGAATCAAAGCAGCCATCACCAAAGCGAACCTTTCCAAACACAAACCAACCATCATACAATACGCACAGAACCTTAACACAACAGGCCACCAAACAGCGCAGATCTACAAAATAATCACACCACGCACCACCACTCTTAACGACAAAACGATAGCGTTCTGGGAAGAGACCATCCACAGACCGCTAAGTGAAGAAGAGAAGGCCAGACTATGGACATCAGCGTCCAAAAACAAGATCACACCACAGCTAGCACAAACAAAATACTGGATACTACACAGATTACACTGGACACCGGCGAAACTAGAGAGAGTGGGGGCCACCGACAACAGCGAATGCTGGAACTGCCACAAAGCAAGGGGGGACCTAGCCCATATGATATACGACTGCCCCAAAGTCAAAGCGTTCTGGAGCAAAGTGTACGACCTAATAGACTCGATCACGGGCTGCCAGATACAACGAGGGCTAGCAGGGATAATCACCGGATTCCTAGAGCCACAACTCCAATCCAAAGAAATACGAGATTTGGTAGACATGCTCCTAGCGGCAGCTGTTAAAAATATTCTGGGGCACTGGAAGGACTCCAGCAAAGCCACTTTCAAGCGCTGGTTCAACTGGGTAACATTCCTCCGAGCGGCAGACAACATCACCGCCAAGCACAAGGCGGCGAACCACACAGCCAAAGAAGACATGTGGGCAGCCCTAAACGAATATCTGAAGCTATAACCCCCCCCCCTCTCTTTTCTTCTTTCTTTCTCTCTCTCTTGCTACCACTGAGCAACACACATGTAAAGCAGCCCAAGAAAGACAACTGTATAAAATGTACATGCGAAACTTATTCAATTCAATAAAAAAATTTGAAATAAAAAAATAAATAAACGAAGGCTAGCACTTTCATCATCCAAGAGCAAGGAGAGGAAATGGACACATATGGGAAGGAGCATTGCAAAGCCTGCAGAGGGCGCCCCTCACACGTAAAAGAGCGCAACAGGGAAGGGGTCATCTACTGCCACCACGCAGGGGACAGTGGCTTGCTCCAGCACCCTGCTCTATGCACAGGTGGGCCCCAGACCAGTGATGCTGTATCATTACATGCACTTGTACTCTGCGACATATGTATATGACCAGCTCTTCTGTGTCCCCGCCTCATCACTAGGTGTAGGGCTGCAAACCTCAAGGCCAGCGTCCGGCACATCTTAGAAATGCACAAGTTCTTTTGCAAATATGGAAGAAATACATTCTTGACAAATGTGTCCTTGGAGACACGGCCCCACTTGCATCTGTGAGTTTCCATGCTCCGATGCTCGAGCCACACACCCTTTGTTGGCTTTTAGAATAAGAGGGCTCTGTTTATTTCCAAATTAAATGTAGAAGCCTCCAGCATTGCACGGTCAATGCTGCCGCCTTCAGGCCAGAGGAGCCCAACGCCGTGATCTCCACTTCGCTGAAGCAGGAGGGCGGTGCCTTGCACATGTCTGGGGCAGGCTGCACCCTTGGCTGCCTGACTGGGGGCAGTGAGTGACTTCAGACCGAGCCACCGGCTGTGGTCGAAGCCGTGTCTGGCGCAGCATGTCAATCAATGCAATGAAACAGGGCCCTCGAAGGGTGTTTTGAACCCTATATGTTTCATTTTTAGATTGAGCAAGACTTAAAAATGTTTTAATTGCAAAAATCAGACAACAATACGGGGAGGGGCTCTGCGGATGGAGGGCGGGACAGGCTGCAAGACAGGCGATGAATGGCGGGTTGTTCCTACAAAGCGCCTTCTGTTCGCAGCCTCCACCCGCCCCATGAGGAGGGCTCTCGTTCTGGCTTCGCTGCTGGTTTCCGGAGTCAATGCATGCATCCCTCGGGGGCAGGCGTCCTCTGTCGCGGATCCCGCCATATGTAGGCCATAGATTGAAAACATGCATGACACGCCCTGGGCCAATGCGCCTCCTCAAGTGTACTTGTTAAAAACCACCCGGGATTATATATCTCACGTGAAGCTGTTTGCCACGGGGTAAGGAGTGACATTTAATGTGCGGTGGATTGCGAACTGGCAGCCCCTCAACAGTCCCACAGTGACATGCAATTTGAAGATAAAAAGTTGCTATGTTCGGTAGTGACGTCATTTTCAACCTTCACTGGCTGGATCTTTCTGATATTCAAAAATAGATGAAATGTCTATTTTACACCTGAACGGGGTTTGGGGGGTGCACCCTGGAACCAGTTAGGGAAGGATTTTCCCCCTTTTAAGCAATCAAGAGATGTAATGTAGTTTGATTGCTTTTAAAAGACAACATCTAAATTTGCATTTCTTTCTGAAACAACTTGTTGATCATGTAGATTGTAGCCCCCCTGCAGTCTCTGGCATCTCTCCATTTGAGATTTGCTTTGAGAAACTGGATAAAGGTGCTACTCTATGTCTGTTCTCCGGTCCTCGCTTCCTTAGGCCCATATGGCCTTCTTTTCTTAGAGTTGTGTCAAAAGGTTTCTGCATTTGAAATTCAGATCTGTGGCTTATTGAAAGTGAGGACAATATAGGCGAACCACAGTCCTGCTTTTTGGGCTCGCCTACCAGACAGCACAAGCTGGTTGGTTGCAATAGACCAATATTGGGCTTACCTAGAATTTATAGTGCGTTTACAGCCCACCAATTGCATACCATTGGTCAGCTTTAATTTTCCTCATTTGCTTGCTTCTTATTCAATGGCTTGACTTTTTCTTATTGTGTGTGTCCCTCCTCTGGAGCATAGCCACTTTACCATCCTTGTAATTGATTGACTTGAATCTTTCCAGTGCTCACGGATAGGGACTATATTTTTCTGTTTAGTTAACCACCCCATGAGAGTGCATGTGTTTTCCGGCTCGATCCTCACCCCAGCCAAGTACCTGTCCCATGCTCTGTGTTGTTCTCTTCCTTTGTGTGCTGCGTGCTCATGCATGTTTCCCTCTGCCAAACTCCCCCAACCCAAAACGCTCTATAGCTCTCTCCTCGTGTACTTCTAATCCTTCACTTGTGTTGCTTTCTCGCTCGTGGGCTACTTTTTCACTCCTCCCCCATCTGGCTTATTTTTAATTTCATTCCCCTTCAGCTAGAGGCCATGTACTTGCACCTTTTTTCTATATTTGCCTAATTCTATACAGCAACAACAACAACATGTTTTTTTGTTACTACACAGCAGCAGCAAAAAGTATTGGCAACACCACGCGGTCCAAAAGGAGAGACTGATTGGCTTTGCCAGTGCTTGTTAGATAGTGCATCAACTACGAGATTACATCCCACATAGGATCGAAGTTTGAAGCTAAGTCTGGACAATAATCTCAAGGTTAGAACTGCATAACGCAAGATGGCCTTGTTAATTTCTAATAGAAAAAAAAGGTGAAAGGGCAACCAAACAAGCAAGAAATAATTGAAGCATCTCCCCCCCCCATTCTCTGCGATACTTACATGACATGACGTAACTGCTGCTGTGCCCCTTTCTGTCCATTGAGTTCCCTTGAGTTAGAGATGTTAGTTTACTGCTTCCCCCAGCTCCTCCTTCTGTTGGGCACATTGAAGAGATATGTTAGAGGAGAAAATGAAGAATCGAGAAGCTTTGCGAAGCGCAATGGATCATAGTCATTCATTCCTCAATGATGTATGTATGTCTTCTGATTCTATGGTCTAGCCAGAGTCTGCAAGTGAACCAACCAATGGGAAGACGTTCTGATGACTTATTGTCTCATACCAGGGTTATGAGGTCTTTGGTCATTGTCCACGGCGCCTTAGCGCTGGTATGTAGTGTCTTAAGGTGGAGCGGGGGGGGGGCGCTGGAGTTCCATTATTATGACTCCAACTACTGACTGCTTTTTACTGATACAAAGACCAACCCACTGAGGGGACGGAAACAAGAACACAATCTTGTTAAAATTATGAGTGCCCCATTGACACTAATTTTGTTTGATCGCTAGCCGGAGCCGGATTTGCACTAGTATTCTGAAGGTAAAAAGACTGGCATCGTTATGCTGAACTAGTAGTGGGTCATAACCCTGCAACAAGACATCTCACAGGCTTGAGGAAGAAATAATGGACATCAGTGAGCTCGGGCGACTGAGGGTCCTTTATTCATACACTATTACGACAAAATCAGGTGATAGACATACGTATGCTTCAACTTCTCTCCATTCTTATAGTGGTGGAGTCATAGAGAGTGAACGGAGTAAGAGCGGTGACTGACCCTGGACCAGTCCTAGAATACTTACTTGGTGGTAAAGATGCAAGTCTTGTTGTAGTGACAGTCTCGGTGAAAGCTGAAAGAAAGGAGCCGTGGTTAGCTTCTCTTCTTTAATGATCATGTTAAAGCCAAGTGTCCATATTCATTGTGTTCACAACCAGAACTTCACTTATTAACAGTTTTCAGATCCAAGCATATGGGTGGGATATTGACCAAGTGAATGCATCCTCTCTGGCCTGCACCATTCTAAGGTTGTGCCACCTTGATTCATTGGCCTGTGGAATCACCCACCCATTGACTGACTGCAGAGTGTCTTACAGTATTAGTCTTACATACATAGTAGGTGTAAAGGTGCTAGGAAAGTGACCACCAAGCATGGAAGGCCTGCTGACCTACCTATTTTTGGTAGTGCTTGGACATCTTCTTTCTCTCAGCCCTATGTGATTTCTGCTTGGATTAACCTAACACTTCCACCCTCAATGACTAAGTGTTTCCTTAGTTTAACACATGTAGCGTTTCTCTGTTCTGTTACAGCAGTTTGATGATGTTTTCTTCTAATTGCATGAAGGGGGGTACATGTCTGTACTTTAAGAACTGGGAGGCCCTTCCTGCACAAATATTGTATTCTATTTGCATTTATTTAGAGTAAATATTATTTTTAATCGTATAGGTATATATTTGTTTTTGAATATTTATGTGGGCTTAGCGGTAGGAATGATTTACTGGCAGGCCTAAATATTATGGAAAGACATCTGTAACAGACATGGGTGGCAAGAGTACTTTCAAATAAAAAAGCAGAGAGCGATGTATACAATTGTTAATATTTTTTCTACTTCAAAATCCCCAAAATAAAAACACAATATATCATTTTTTGGTGTTAGATGTCAAATCTCTTTCAAAGTAAATGGTACTTAAACTTGACCAACAAATTCTTCAGTAATGGTTGGCAGTTATTTTTGATTTTAAACGTTGCCTTTCCTCTAAGATTCCAACATCCACGAATGTCAACAGTTCAATGGGATGTCTTTAAAGTGACCCACAGTGACGGCATGTACTAGGTACGCACCCCACAGTCTCAAATAATGAGAGGCACTTATTACAACTAGTATACACTCTTCCTTAACTGCCAGATTATAGCCTCTAGCAGTTGATGTGTTTTAATCCGGCATCAAATATCTGCAAGTGAAATGTAATCATTGGCACGCCAGACATATTTTCGGGTTGTCTCTTACTTCGTCCGTTGTAGTCCATGTCATCTCGATGGCTTTTTCTTGTTAGACTGTCCATTTCATAGTCACCTGGAAAGATACGAGAGGGAGTCAGCGATTGTCAACATAAGCCAATAATAGCAGTTAACACCTGAAGAAGACGCTTGTTTGATGCTGGTACCCTGCACGTCACAGCAAATGTAGCCTCCAAAATTACATCAAGTGATTAGAATGGAAACCCTGCTTTGGTAACCAGGCGCAGAGACCCGCACACACACCCTATGTTAGAAGAAGGTTAGGTTCCACATTATAGGTTTTTCAAAGCAATGCTCACCTCCTCATCAGCTAGCGGGGGGTATTTTTTATCCTTTTACAAGTCCTAAGTTAACACCACTCCCAGCAATGTTTGTATTCTAATACTTGTTTGCCATGTTTCCATCATTTTATGTAGCCTTATTTCTTATTTCTCATTCTTATCAACAGTCGCCTATTTAACAACTTGTTCTAAAGACATCTAAGTCCAAATGACAACTTCTTCACTTGACCAAGTTGTGTGATGCTGGGCAATTTACCTTTGTCTCCCTGCTTTAGTTCTCTTCTTTGACAAAATTAGAAGAACTCAGAGCCTGGTGTTACGCTGGTAGCACAAACTACAGGGCAACATTATTTTGCATGATCATGTATTAAATATTGCACGTAAAATAACACTGATGTTGGATATATTGAAAACTGGAAACAAAACTCTACAATATACTTCCATGGTAGGGTACGCTTGTATGACTTTGGTAATATTGGACTAGATGGGAATGTGGCGGACATTCAACTCACAGTTTAAGGAAATTGAGGTCAAACCGAACTAGCATTCAGTGACTTTAACACAGGGCTGATGCAACCACATCAGTTTTGCATCTTTCTTTGAGTGCATGATGGGAAAGATTTAGGGCCTTATCTAGTGTTGGGCAGATGCAGGACAGAACAAATACTGAGAATAGGACACCCACAAACTTTTTAGGGGAGATCTCACTGAGCCCTACTCTAAACAAGCATTGAAAATGCAATAGGTCTCGCAATAGAAGAGTTTAACTTTTTTCGTTTTGCAAATGGATGAGTGGCGTTGCGTGGATGAGTGGCGTTGCGTGGATGAGTGGCGTTGCGTGGATGAGTGGCGTTGCGTGGATGAGTGGAGTGTGAGTGGCGTTGCGTGTGTGAGTGGCGTTGCGTGTGTGAGTGGCGTTGCGTGTGTGAGTGGCGTTGCGTGTGTGAGTGGCGTTGCGTGTGTGAGTGGCGTTGCGTGGGTGAGTGGGGTTGGAATGCAATAGGTTTCGCATTAGAAAAGTTGTAGTTATTGGTCTTGTAAATGACATAATTTATTTATTTTTTCGTTGTTAAAATTGCTAAATTGATGGCTTTGTCATTTACAATGCCAATAGTTATAACTTTTGCGAATGTGACACCTATAGCATTTGGAATGCAACATGTTTTGTATTTACGTGACTTATATGGCAGCTCTGGTCGTTATGCTACATCTCTAGATAGTTTTATCTTTCGCAAATGTGACACCTATTGTAACACAATATGTGTTGTGAGGGTGAGTGAGGGTGAGGGGTTGAGGGTGAGGGGTTGAGGGTGAGGGGTTGAGGGTGAGTGAGGGTGAGGGTGAGTGAGGGTGAGGGGTTGAGGGTGGGTGAGGGGTTGAGGGTGAGTGTGGGTGAGGGGTTGAGGGTGAGTGAGGGTGAGTGAGGGTGAGGGGTTGAGGGTGAGTGAGGGTGGGTGAGGGTGAGGGGTTGATGGTGAGTGAGGGTGAGGGTGAGTGAGGGTGAGTGAGGGTGAGTGCGGGTGAGTGAGGGTGAGTGAGTGAGGGTGAGTGAGTGAGGGTGAGTGAGTGAGGGTGAGTGAGGGTGAGTGAGGGTGAGGGGTTGAGGGTGAGTGAGTGTGAGGGGTTGAGGGTGAGTGAGGGTGAGGGGTTGAGGGTGAGGGGTGAGGGTGAGGCTGAGGGGTTGAGGGTGAGTGAGAGTGAGGGTGAGTGGTGGGTTGAGGGTGAAGGGTTGAGGGTGGGTGAGGGTGAGGGGTTGAGGGTGAGTGAGGGTGAGGGGTTGAGGGTGAGTGAGGGTGAGGGGTTGAGGGTGAGTGAGGGTGACGCACTGTGCACCCAGTAAATGCACATTACAAGGGAGCTCGATCTTGAACCAGTATTACCTTGACGACCAGGATAAGGGCCTAAGGGATCTAATGCCTTACTTACCAACACTTCACTCGCCTATGCCTCATGTACAAACACCTACATAGATAAAAGGGTGCTTGCCCTAAATGTATTTAGTTGTGCCCTGGAGGTTTCAGCGCCGTGTTGCGGCGCCTGCGGGCCTGGTTAGAAAGAAGCTGAAAAGTTGAGCCGCTAACTCCCCTTTTGTTTTTTGGAACAACTTCTGCATTGTTTCATTCCATCTCTTTGTGAGTTGTGCTCTGGTGCGCACGCAGCTCGTGAACAGACTTCATTTAATAAATACTGCGTGACAGTGTTTAATCCAGTCACCTAATAAGGGAGTTTACGGAACACACAGTCTTCCGGAAATTAAACAAGTGTGATAGAAAGTATGATGCAAGCCTCAAGCCCTTGATTCGGCCATGCCCCCTTCCAGATTCCGGTTCCAACCTAGCCATTCTGCCTAGATTTAGCAGATCATGAGGCACAGCGCAGGCTCTCGAAAAGAGAAGACGACAGCCTTTGATGCAGAGCGCAAGTGAAGCTGCTGGCGGCAGATACATTCAGGCCCCTTTGTCCAGCCGAACCACGTGACCGTCTTTAAAGGGTCCGAGGTCGGGATGCTATCAGAGACAGTGTGCCCTGTGAAAAGATGGAGAGATAAGAGGTAGCTGCCCCGCCCAGTCTCTCGGGGGCTGGGAGCCACTGCACACCTTTGATGTCTCCCCTCCCCATACAGATAAAGCAGACCAGAACCAACTGTAAACTGCTGAGTAATGGCGTCACTGCAAATCACTCCAGGCCCGAGGTGTCATGGGATGCCAGCTCCACATACGGTGAACCCGAGCAGAGTCACACACATAGCACTGAGGGCTTAAAAGGTGAAAAACACTGCTCGTTAAAGCGTGTAAAAGAATACCAAAAACTGCCGTGAATGCACCCAGGGACGCTGATGGGAGGATGACGGACACCGGGCTGCAACCTCACACGAACCTTTTGATGGTTAAAGCAAACGATGCAACCTGCTAACGAACATTTTACTAAATGGACATGCCCTGTATGCCAGTTTTAGGAACTCACGTGCTGCTACTTAAAATCTCGTGGAAGGAAACATCTGTGCTGCGTCCCCGCAAGTCTTTTAATAAGTGGCATCGTTAGGTTTGGAAGGGCCTGCAGAAAGGCGCATAATACACTGGCAAAAAATGCTTATGATTTATTTCCCTGTCAGGCCTACGCTGATATCTGCGTGTTTTAGGGCGGAATTAAAACAAGAAAAGTAAAATAAAGGGAGACGCCGTGAAAGGACGAGTGACTGGAGAAGGGAGCACCAAAAATGAGGAATAGAGAGAGAAGAGAGGAAGAAAGGAGGGGATTGAGTGCAGAAAATACAGTCCGAGAGAAGGGAAAAAGAAAAGAGGAGCGAAATATTCAGAAGAATTCGATGGTGAGAAGGAAAAAAGCGGAGAAAGGGTAGGTGTGAGAAAGAATGGAGAGAAAAAAGAAAGTGAATGTGAATGATACGGGAGAAAAGAATTGAGAAAACCGAATGGGAGAAGAGAATAGTGAAAGAAGTAGAGAAGGGAAAGACTGGGAAATGGGAGACAAAATAAATGAGGAAGAATGAAAAGGGTAGACGAATGTTGCAGGGAAAGCGAGATGAGGAAAGGAGGGTAGAGGCAAGAGGAGGGAGGACGTAAAAGAAGAGGCCTGGGCTCTGATAGATATAATTATAAAACATGACAGCGGGGAGGGCACTCAATAAATTAGAATTGAAGAAACAGATGAGAGGGGTAGGACAAGGGACAACGAGGTTGAGCATGAGGGGCGAGAAGGAAAACAAGCTCTCGGCATTGCGTGGCGGGAGGGGGCGGGGGGAGGGTAGCTGTGCACGTCGAGTCGGAACAAAAAACAAGTGAAAGCGGGATGTAATTAGGGGGGAGGAGAAGTCTGGGCAGGCAGGATGACTCAGGGGAGGGGGCGGAGCGGGGCAGAGCGGCATGTGGGTGTGAAGAAGCCGGGCCTTTGAAGTGAAGCTAAGCTTCACTTCAAAGGTGTCGGAGGAATGCGGGCGGCTGTGCACGCGCTTTTAAGCTCAATGCACATGCGCATTGAGCTTAAAAGTCACGGGCACTGCAAGGAATCGCCACGATTCCTTGCTTCTTAGTTAAAGCTTGTTTAAGCCGCAATAGGCTCGCAAGCTCGATGCGCATGCGCATCGACAGGCGAGACCTAAAAAGGCCTGAAGCTTCTGCTCCTGAAGACAACGATCTAGATTAGTTTGCTTTGTTTTGATTCTCTTATCTCAAAATTAGGAATCGCTTGAGGATTTGACGGTAGAGCGCCAAACAAACTATATTCCACTGCAGTGAGGGGGCCATTGGTAGCTTCGCCCCTGCCAGGAGCATTGGGCAAGTTTACAGAATGTTTTGTTCATGTTACAGAGGGTCTTATTTAGATTTGGGTGGATAGAATACTTCATCACAAACATGGTGGATGTTGCATCCACGTTTTGGAAGTGAGTTATGGCCTATGGCACTTATAATATGGTGTCTGGGGTACCTGTTACTTTTGTGACGGGTGTCCCATCCACTAAAATCTAAATTAAGTCCATACATTTTAGTATATATTCCATAGGTATTAGTTATTGAGTTGGAGATATCTTTTTTTTATATACCTTTCAGTATGCCAGAATGTAAAAAAATGTACTCATCTATACAGTGGAAAGAGAAGGCAGGTTGAGGTCAAGAGGAAGAGATTAGACATAGTGGAAGTCGATGCGCAGCGGTGGGAATTCAACAAGGAACAAGTGCCCGCTGATACTCACTTGCGGCGCTCTGCAGAGCATATTATAATAATTATTAAGTTATGAAGAAAAACTCCCAGCTTTTAGTTCACACCAAAAATCCCATTCACTCAATACCTTTCCTACTTTTCTTCATCCATTTGATGGCATGCTAGTATGGCCGATGCCATAATGCACAGCCCGAGCTCCCGAACATACAGGGGAGTACAAAATGCCCCCTTGCCCAGCGTTGGATTGGTAACACGGGCACTCGGGCAATGCCAGAGGGGCCGGTGTCCAGTTCCAGCTCTGGGCTGCTTTTTTAGCGCCTGGGGTGCCAATTTGGGTGGTTTCTGTGTTGTTCGAATGCCGCCAGCGGCCCAGTGGGTGCCTGAGTGGCCTTTCTGGAGGTAGATGGCCGTCCATGACCTCCCTTTTATCAAAGTGTCACTCCCTTTCTCTCGCTGGGCCAGCCCATTAATATATGCATATTGAGCGGGGCAGGGGGCCTGAGCTAAAGTGGCCTCACTTGTTTTCAGGTGTTTCACCAGTGTAAACTAATGCATGCATTTTTTACCTCCCCCCACCCCCTTTTAAATAAAATTTCGCCGAAGCAGTGATTTGCGGAAAGGTAATATGCAAATGTGGGCCACTTTTTTTTAGCTTGCCCGGGCCGATTTTATTTCCCAATCCAACCCTGCCCTTGCCTTTCTCCGGAGAGTCACGTGACTCTGGCTGGCAAACCAGATGGCTCAAATTTCTTACACTGATTTAGAATACATGGTAGTAAAAATGTTTGCAGATCATAAAAAGATGATTACAAACTGTAGGATTGCAACCCGAAAATGTGATACCAAAACTCCTAAAAACCTTCCAAAAATTAACTCACCCACGCTAAACTCATAAGTCATTATCACCTTATTATGTGTATTCGTGATGCTCAGGATTATGCTTTCACACCAATACAAATACTAACCGCGGGCCCTGAATCTGGGTTAATGCTAATCGTCACTTTAAATGTAGGTAGTTTCAGTAAATATTTTTGATATTTTTGTTTGCACTATTAATAATTTTGACTGCACATGCAAAATATTTTCTTACAGAAAAAGTCTCTACAGCATCCATTGCCTCGCTGCAGTTCCTCCGATTAATGCAGCAGTAAATCATTCATCGTGGTGATTTTAGTGGCTGTAACTCTTTATTGTAATTGGCATGTTGTACTTTTAAACTGAAAAAACAGTCATTTAGATTTTTAATTTAATTTAGTTTTCACAAAGTAACTTACTCGATGTGAATCATTTCAGCACAGCGAGGGCCCTTGTGGTGACATCATGTCACTACAGTTTGTTTTTCGTCCACAGTCGGACAAGTGGGTAAAATGTAGATCAATTTGAGTGTATTTTTTTTTTATCGTGCATTGTTTGGTGTTTTAAGGTTGTTTGTAGCTATTGCCAAATAAGGATAACCTGGAGGGGCAGATTCCAGAATGGTAGGCCTTTTTCATGGGAATTTGTGTGCAACAATGCGAAAGAAATGTGCCATCCTCCTGTCCAAGTACATGATGATGTCACAGACAAAAAAAGTTTTTTAGTTTCGGAAAATGACTACTTTTGCTACGAGTTCAGATTTTTTATAAATACACAACCGAGTCCCAAAGTATCAGGTTGCCACTGTCATCAAGTACAAATGCGTACTACCACTATTTCACAGATCATCTGCTAAACACGTGTGTGTACCACCATCACATGCCAGGTATGTACACCTTATGCTACGGGCACTTTCTAGGTACCAGAGAATATGATAGTGTTGCCCGTTGAAAGCTATGGGTAGTCCCGCAATGCCTGGGCTACCAGTATACCAACAGTGGCCTGTCCATGTGGGCTGAGGGGTCCTGCCCCCACCTTTTTCCTGCCGAGAAGAATGCCTGTCCGTCTGAACAAAGGTCATCCTGACAAACACCCTTCTTGTTCAGGTCAGGCAGCCAGGAGCCAGACATGCGCTAAATGTGCTTGCTCCTGGCTGCCTGAGCTGAACTCTGCCATGCGGAGGATTTCACAGCCCTGTGGGCTTGACCTTCTCAGCCTCCCAAAAGTGCCTCGAGGCCCTCCCTCTCATAATGAGGGGGAGCGTCACTGGGGGCATTGGACCTGTGTGCTTCAGTTTTAAGCCCTGAAGTGCCCAGGGCTGTGTTTCAATCAGTGATACCTCGTCACATATCGCTGTGGTTCTTAGATCTTTGACCCAGCTGCCAAATAAACCCACATCACCCTGATTCCTGCATCTTTGACCCGGCTGCCTATGAAACTCATATCACCCCGATTCCTACATCTTTGACCCGGCTGCCTTTGAAACCCATATCCCTGCGGTTCTTAGATCTTTGACCTGGTTCTGATATGTTTGAGCCGGCTTCCTATGAAACTCATATCACCCCGGGTCTTAGATCTTTGACCCGGTTAAATCCAGGATCATGTTCACGGCACAGATAATCACCCACCAAGCAGACAATGCCAACAGCCCTTACATCAGGCTGCCAAATTCTATCAGTACACACTTGGCCACAATCTGAGCTCTGCAGCATCGAATTCAGGTCCCAAAAGCAAAAACTGTCACTGCCAGAAACATAACTTTTTCCATTGCAGCAGAAAAAGATCGGAATGTGCTCCCCTTTATGATTCAGGTGGAGAGGCATCTCACAAATTCAGGCAAACTTTATTCTGTATTAAGAAGCTCCCATTTTCAGTTATTTTCAGTCCTTCATTTAGTTAGGAATATTTGTCAGAACACAATTGTGCCAGGCTCCCTTCCTCTTTGCATTTCAGGATCTCTTTTCATCATTTTTAATTCAGTTTTTAATTTATTATTCATCTATAGACGCTCTGATGTTTGTTTTTAGTGGCCATGAATCATTTCCTCTGTCTCGCTATAATAAATACTATTAGAATGACATACCAGGGTACCCTTGAGAGGGAAGCATGTAGTCTACTAATGTATTCCTACACACAAGTATCAAGGGTTCTACAGAAGAAAATATACGCATAAAGTGATAAAGGCACCAAACACAGACACTATATTTATCCTGTATCTCAAGGTTAAACCCCAGACCTCCGGATTGGTCGGTAAAGGATACCCATCAGTCACCACACAGAACCGCCCTTCATCATTTGGGATTCCTTCTTGACCAAGAGATGGAACCCCTGCCCTTCACAGATGGGGACAAGATGGTAAAAGCCCTCACCTGCTGTGCGATTCACATTTTATTTGTTTTGTTTCAAATTTTTGCAGTAGCAATAGTCATATAGGTCCTGAAGAAAGCAAGGGCACATTTGTCCAGGAGATTTGCTGAAAGATGTTGACCTCTCATTACATCTAGGCAGTTATCTTAGTAAACTGTCATTGACCTTTTGAACATTGGAGGAGTGAGTAGCACCAGAATAAAACTATTCAGTACTCCCTCATCCAATTTTAGCAAACCATTTTTCTTACACTTTTATTTTTGCACTGCGACATCAGTCACTTTGTTTCATCTACGAACTCTAACACAGAGTGACGTGACCATACTGAGGCCTGTCCGAGCAGGTGAGGGCTTTTACCATCTTGTCCCCATCTGTGAAGGGCAGAGGTTCCATCTCTTGGTCAAGAAGGAATCCCAAATGATGAAGGGCGGTTCCGTGTGGTGACTGATGGGTATCCTTTACCGACCAATCCGGAGGACTGGGGTTTAACCTTGAGATACAGGATAAATATAGTGTCTGTGTTTGGTGCCTTTATCACTTTAAGCATATATTTTCTTCTGTAGACCCTTTGATACTTGTGTGTAGGAAAGTGTTATTTGGGAATGTGTCAAAGCCTGGTCTTTAAAATCCCTTGGGCCCCAACTCGATCGTTTTGTTTTTATTGTCTACTAATGTATGCCTGATTCTTGGCTTTGTCTTTGAGAAAGTTAACTCGTGCATAAAAGCCCACAGACGTCTCCAGGCGTAGGGTTCATCCGAGAATATCATGTATCAATAGATGGTGGTGAGAGCTCCTGTTGTGAGCGCGTGCAGATGATGTTACGTTGGCCATGCGTGACTACTACATCTGACGACCTTGTGTCTGCAGCCAAGCAGGAGACGCCATGTGGAGCCAGACAGGGCATGTTGTATCAAGTGGAGCAACAATGTATACCTTGGCACCCGAAGAATAGAACAGTGACGATGAACTGAAAGATGTGAGTGCAGATTTAGGATTCATTTAAAATCTGAAAGTCTACTTCAGTATCAGATTACTAATCTTCAAACATTCAGTCTAGTACTGCAGAGGATTACACAATTGTCTCTCCTTTTTTTTTAAAACACTGGGCTTTTTCTATTACAAGACAGTAATAGAATACTAGCACATTTGACCAATGGGATGTAACATGAAAAAAATAGAACTTCCAGTAAGAGATTAAAAGTGGTTGATAAACCAATTCCCATTGATCTGTCAACCTTGGGATATTTGCATATTCCATACCTAAATGCAACAGGCTTCAGTAGACAACCTATTGAAACAACCATTCTTCATCCACCATTTTTGGTTTATTCGTTGACATTTGGGTACTTCTCCTTGTGTATTCACCAGCGACAAGCATACCCCAGAAGATAACCCTAGTACAACAATAACATCTCAGCAGACATCCTACGAGGAACACTGCACTCACATAAACCCCCCTCTCAGACATTGCAGCCTATGGACTCGGATGCACTGTACTTCATTCCATTCCATGACAATGTATCTCAGGCAGAAAGGAGATCTCCTGCAGCAACTGCACCAGCTCCTTGAAGCTGGAGAACGTGCTAGAAGTTTCACCTTCTTTCATGTGGTGAGTTTTTTCCAATGCTTGCCTGGTAGAGATGTTTTCTCAAAACCTGCCTACAATGCGCTTGTTCTGTATTGTTCACTACTAAGACATACAAAGGGGCAGCAGAGCGACTAGGGACAGATCATCGGATCAAGTCACTTGGCCGAGCTCCATGCACAGATATTGCTTTTGTTATTTTCCAGCAAAACTCTTGCCCTCCTGTGTCCTTCAGTATCTCATGGCCGACAGAACAGGCACTGAGGGGCACTTCTATTTCTGGTGCCTTGCAGTAGTTTTAAGATCTTTTTAGAGTGTCTCGTTGCTCAAATGGGTGTAATTTCTGCTATTTATATGTTTCCCTTGTCTTCATTGCTTGATTTTACTTACGAGAAAGTGTCATCCATAGTTATTGAATGTCACTCATAATTACAATGATATTAGGAAAATGTCACACCTAAGCAATCTGAAACCTTGGCAGCTATGATTGTGTTGTCCAAAAAGGTGTACATACACCAATTACGGCAAGCCCCAAAAGAGATTTAATATTTTTCACATCTGATATTCTGACACCAGAGAGATCAGAATTTATCGAGAGCTCTAAATAGCACCCAGTTACGATTATTATCACAAAATGGGGATAGCGTACAGATTTTGGTGTTTTCCTATAATTCACTGCTGCAGCATAAGGGGCGTGGAGTATGCATGGTGCCACTGTGGTCTAAATGTAATTAGGGCTCCCGGTTTTATGGTATTTATTTTTTTGACACTCCCATCTGTATTTATCCATATTTATTTTTTGCTAATTTTATCTGTATTTATCCATATTTATTTTGGGCTTTGTGAAAAAAATGAAGCTGAAATTTGCATATTTTCACCTTTATTTACCTGACAAATATGCACTCATGCTTGAATGCCTGCCAGGTTTCACTGCTGTGAACATCCGCTGAAGATAAATCAATGCACTTATATGAGAATATGCACATTTCACTATCAACCTTGTGTATATCTACTGATGTTAAAGCCTCTTTACTAAAATCCCTTTCTTTTTTAACTCTCTTACCAATCAGTCCACACAGCTATTGGCTTGACAGTCATGGCAGACAGAATTTAAAATTACTAAAAAAAAAACAATTTCCGTTTTTATCCATATTTGAAAATAAATACAGACACATGAAAATAAATGTTTTCTGTCTGTATTTATCTGTAAAAATCAGTAAAAACAGAAAACAGGGAGCCTTAAATGTAATTAATGAATCAGATGTATTCTCTATAGGTTTGTAGGGAGTGTAATTCCGTACATATGTGCTAGTCCATGTGTGCCTTAGGCGCCACTTCAAGACAGACACGACCTCTGCCCCACCTCTGAGAGCATAAACAAGGCTGCTCCCCGGAGGTTGCATTGAGCGAAGAGATTCAGCTGCATTAATGGGAATCCCAGGGATATAGTGTCTTCAGGTCAGGGGTGTGTGACGCATCATTGAGGGTCACATGCTGCACTGGACAGCCAGGGCATTGACAGAAGCCATAGATCTGTGTGCACAAGTACATGAAAAGAAGGGCTACACTACGGATACACTTCAGTACTGCCCAAAGTACTGATTATGGGTAATGAGACAACAGGGGAAATGAGAGGTCTTTTTTTTTTTTGCAGATTTTATATAGCGCGAACTCGACCCGAAGGTATTGGAGCGATTTACATGAGCACCGGTTACGTTACACATTCAATCACGGGGAGATTAAGTGATTTGCCCAGAATCGCAGGATGTGGACGCGGCCCCGGGGCTCGAACCTTGGTTTCAAGCACCAAAGTCGGCAGTCTAGCCGACGGACCATCCCTAGCGATTTAAGATCCCTAGCGATGTAAGGAACTAACACAAGGAACAGATAATTAGAGACCACAGCAAAGAACTCAGCACCACCCACCTAGTCCTTGGATGATGTCCAATGAATCCCCGAATGCAACTTTGATTTGGTTCTCTGAGTAACCCTGAGGTGTGGTATTATTTTGAACTCCCGCCTCGCTCACTGGGGTAGGGTGAAACGGGTTGCCTGGGCGGCAGTAACAGAC
The DNA here is from genome assembly GCF_964261635.1 of Lissotriton helveticus. Taxonomy (NCBI): domain Eukaryota; kingdom Metazoa; phylum Chordata; class Amphibia; order Caudata; family Salamandridae; genus Lissotriton; species Lissotriton helveticus. The sequence goes on from NC_136065.1 coordinate 1,097,419,718, forward strand.
CTGTAGTTCAGGGTTATCCTTATCCTCATATCCCCTTATGCTTGCTTCACTCTGGTGACCTGGAAGCAGTGCAGTGAAGGGTATGATTGGTTGTAGGAAAGAAAACTAGCGTGAGCACATGAGTGCTTCCTGCCTACCTGTAGGACAAAAAGCAGCCCATGGAAGTGAAGTACAGTGATCGGTGTGCTCATGGTAGGTTTTTAGCTGGCATTCCATTGCTGTAAAGCAGACATCTCTCTAACAACCGCGGAGCCTTCTCTGACTCCACGACTCCACATTTATAATCTTTCCCCTGGCTTCATGCAGCGCTGTTGCTTCTCCATCGCCTGCGCTACAAGCTTAAAGTTCCCTGGCACAGACCTGCCTGATGCCTTCACTGGTTTCATGGATTCTTGGACTCAGTATCTCCTTTGGGTTGGCCTTGCACTTCCAGGGAACCAATGTAAATGCTGGAACTCGTCTCTGGAATTTCCCTTTCCTCTATCCTTTATGGGGTACAGTTCATTACATTTAGGAAGGGACTCAAAAATTATTGAACCACTTTTTTCCTATTTCTTTTAACTAATCCCTCCAAGTTGGTGCCAATAGGCAGTTTGGCCAAAGTGCTCATGAAACAAAGTTCCTGGCATCCTTTCTACTACAGCTCAGGTAACAAATAAAACGTCTACAGGTCAAAGACTAGGCTGGAACGAGACATCACAGACAGTATCAATTGAAGCAGACATGTTAACAGTATTATTGCCCTATAAAGCAGGAGTTAACAGCTATTAATGGCGTAGGCCAAATGACAAAGGGGGAGTGTAGACAGTATTAATAACTGCTTATACTCGTAGAAAAAGGCACCATGCAACTAGCACCCATCACGCTCACTTCAACCCCCCCCCAAACACACATATTCTTTGTTCCTCTCCCATACATTATCCCAGCAAATGGTGGATTAATGCAAGTAAAACACAACAGTGCTTGTGTCTCTGCATAAGGCCGACAGGGTGACGCTGCTAATTCCCTGATTTAAGTACATTTAACGCACAGCCACGGGTGAAACACAGATCTCGGGATGCTTTGTCCATTTAGTGTCAGACAATAAATTCCTTCTTGGTATTTCTTGGCACCATCCTGAAGATGCATTCCCATACTGTACAGTACCATACTTTAAAGCTGTCTGTAGGAATGTTTCCAAGTATTGAGCTAATACATAATCCATGGCATCCCACCATTCACACTGCACTCTTCCACCAAAGGAACAAATGTCAAATCGTTCACTAGTAAGATGGTCACAATGCAGAAAAAGATCACTTCTCTTTCCACAACTCCCTTCTCTACCGTCTCTCAACTCCCTTCTCTACCGTCTCTCTTCCCCTTCCTTTACCCAAATGATCATTCTTTTCTCCATCTTATTTTCTGAATTAAACAACATTCTCTGGGATCTGAAACCTACCTCGTATTCTGATCCCTCGATCCCTCCCCAGTTCATTATAACAACTACAGAGTCTTTCAGCAATCTTTGGCCTCCATCTTTACTAACCTTCCCCTCCCACAGGGCCACTTCTCCTCTGATCTAAAAACTAGAAGAAGCCCTCTTCTAAACATTTCTTTCTTGGTATTCACAGTCTCAACATGTAGCAGCCCCCCTGGGCTTGGAGACTTCATTGAGCACTGTGTAGGCATCGCCTCCCCTGATCTCCTGGCATCTTCTCAATCTGTAGTCTGTATTAGAAGACAATGGTGCCCCAATACTTGAACCTGGGGTAGTCGATAATCTTAGGAAAAACAATGGTTCATAGGTGGCCAATTGGCCCTTTTAGCAATAACAACCATAATTGGAGAGAGTGTTAATCTATTTGCCTACAGCATAGGACATACAAGTCAATAAACGTCAGAATTGGAGCAATAGGAGGTAGTTTAAAATTTTACAATGGGACACAAGATGGAAATTGACATAATAAAGCATTTATTATTATTATATCAAAAAAAGCTTTTAGAAGTATAGTTCAAGTGCTCACAACAAAAGTGAAAGGTGTGTGGTGTGACTGCAGCAAGAGAGGGACCTTCTATGCCGCTGAGAGTGCACTCTCTACAATTGATAATGGTGACGGTGGCCTGCGCAGCGTCTTAGACTCAGTAGTTGCTGTCAGCGCCATTGACATGGGAGACTTTAACCCACTCCTGTCAGATGCATTTTTGAGATAAAGTTTTAAAGTTGGAATCTGTTTTTAACAAAACACACATTGTGAAATGTCTGAATGTACATCACAGAAAGAGAAACACATTTAGCACAAGACACACTGTGCTGTTCCTATAACAGTTTGTTCAAACTAACAACATCTCACAAAGAAAGTGTGTACTACAAGACTATGGAGTTTTTAATATTATCCTGCCCAAAAATACTGCCATTATATTGTGAAGGTAAAGTTATATAGGCAAATATTGATTTACTTTCTTATCTCCATGCCTATGTAACGTGATTATATACACACAATGGTAGCTTCAAGGTATCTAGTAATGGAATTGCCATATTAATATTGTTGATATTCTGGCACACAACCTGGCTCTAATTTATGGAAAATAGCTCAACTTGTAACTGGTCAACACCCTTCAAGCCCCATGAAGAGCAGGAAACAACCACCCTAGAACCATTCGGAAATTAGATAGAGTACCGAATGACAGACCACTGTGGTCACAGTGACTTACTGCTTTCACGCCATTCACCGTTTGGTAATAATCTAGCTGCCTGTTCCTGGATGAAGGCAAAACTTTAATTCCGGTAATCCACCTTTATCCTCATAGAGAACTGGATGACTGCCTGGATCCCATGAGAGTTCAACTCATTTGTAATGACTTGAAAAGCCCTCTTCCTGGTCAGTGAGTCTGGATGCAAACAACTTGTGTTCACATTCTTAAACAACCACGGGGCATATTATCAAGAAACGGCGTTTCAATTTTTGCCGCTGTAGCGGCAAGGAACTGCTACTAAAGTGGCGGTAATGGGGTTGATCATATGCCCTAGTGAATTCCCATAGAAGCCCATGTACTGGTGTGGAATTCTCAAGGACACATTATCAAGTCCATTATCGCCGCTATCGCAGTTTCCTGCCGCTAAAGCGGCGATCATTTTAACGCCGTTCATGATAATATGCTCCCACGTTCCTTTCAAACTGCCTTTCTCAGAAGATCACAGATTTAGACGCTGCTCACCTCACAGATGCCTGTAGCAAAGAGACAGCACCCCCTTCACCCACTGGCTACTCTTCACTGGTGGGTCAGTGAAGTTTCCTCCACTGCCTCTCCTTCATCCTGCAGGGCCCAAACCCAGAGCAGAGACCAGACCACTGATACGTCCCCTAAAACTCCTTTCGACCCCCAACCATAATCTCAAGGTGTGCGCTGGATATCAGACACTGGCTCTGCTCTGGAAGGGGATCTTTCCATTACAAAACACTCTGCTTTTACATAGTTCAACATTTATATAACTTCATGTGCTGCTCGGTACAGCGCACATGCACAGTTGGAAAAGATCGGAGAAAACAAAAATGTTTGTCTAATGTTACATCTGCTTTGAAGATGCGAACATTTTTGGTGCAAATCTCTTTTTTACCAATATTACTAGATAGGGATTTGCATCAATGGATGGTTGCAATGGAACACCCATGTACCACCCCTGGAACACCTATTGACACAAAGTAGCACTGGGTGGTGCAAAGTTTACATTGTGTTACCTTGGGGCTACTTTCCAGAGCAAGACAGTGAATCCTGAAATCCACACTTTGTGTGAGTTTGCATCACTTTTGTGACACCAACCAGGTACAAAGTGCTGATAGATCCGGTCCCAAATGTTAGATTGAGTTAGGCTGAGTCTAACTCAATTAGAAACATTGATTTTTAAGGTGCTTTGGGGTCAATTTCCTAATCTACAGTAGTAAAAACCTCAGACACTAAAATACTATTTAGTAATATGTTGGTTGGTTTAGTGCGTTGTCGGGGAATCAGAAGCGCTATACACATGCAACACTACATTACAACACCTTTCCGGAAATCTTTATTTATAACCTTGACTACCATGTGACAAGCACTTTATTGTGTGCTGCACAAATGGTTACTATTTATGCTACCAATTTGATTACCCACACACAACTTGCTTTCCCACAGGACACACATTCAAGTCAATAAAGACGCAAACAAGGAAAAGTTTAAAAACAAAACAAAAAAAAACAGTATAATATTAGATTATCGTTTTGCAACTTAACTAAAGATGCCTCATTGTAGGTGGTGTCAACTCCTCTACTTGGAGAAGAGGTGTGACGTGTCACCTGCGCCAAGCCCGGGGACCACATACTGAGGAACTGTCTGTGAACCCGGCAGCCCAGGTGGGAAATGAGTGACCAAGCCCAGGAATACAAGAAATTAATTATTCAAACAAAGGCGCAAGGGTACTGAAAAGGAAGCCCAATCAGCCCCTGGCAGGCAGGTGGGAGCAAGAAGAGCCACACAGTGTGAGAGCATTGAACGTGGTGCAAAGTAAGATCACTGCTTTAGTGCAGCACTTTGAGGTATACCTTCTGATGTGTTAATTTTCACTACCTAAAAAATGTTCTGCACAACAGTATGTCTTTCAACTAAAGTCAGTATATTGTTCATTTAAGATAACATTTCTCAACATTGGTGAAGAAACTAGACTAAACAGAAACCATTTCTGTACATAAACTAGGGCTTTAATTTTCGAGGTATATTGATCACATTTATTACTAGATAGTGGGATCAATCAATCAATTAGAGTTCTTATACAGTACGGTTAATCACCCATTAGGGTTTTAAGGAGGGGTAGTCTGCATTTCTGTCAAAGACCCAGCTCTTGAGGTCCTTCCTGAATTGAGGAGGTGAAGATGATTGCCTGAGATGTAGAAGTAGAAAATTCCAGGTCTTCGCAGCGAGGTAGGAGAAGAATAGTGGGATACATTTGGGGTTCCCTGTTGTCTCTGCGGGAACAGACCGGAACTGGAATTAACAATACCTGGCGTTATCTCCCCACAAGATAACAGAGAGTACAAGTTGTTTTCCTCCGAATGAGAAATTACATGCAGATGTGGTAATACTGAGTTCATTTCCACGTGTCCCCATTCCAGAGGAAATACCATGCCCAAATCAACAAATATTTAGGACCTGCTTAGGGTAGGTGGTAAAAGTTACAGGGCTTTTTCCTCGGCGTAGGTGAAAGGGGGCAAGAGGTGGTGGGAGGGAAGGGTTATTTCTTCTACAGCCGGGGAGAGCTCCTTCTCTTCCCCTATGCAGAAATGCAGGTGGGTGGGGGCAGGAGCAGCAGCTTCCTGCTGACCCTGCGGCTCTGCGGAAATCTCTGGATGTGGGGGCTCTGGACATCTAAATATCAGGTCTGGAGTTTGAGGGCCTGCTAATTCCAGGCCTGAAGACATCAGAACACATATAATTGCCCATGGCGGTATTCTCATACCCCAGAGGCAATTCGTAAAGGAGCCCACTTTCTGTGAGCCGCAATGCAAACTAGCACTGGCACAGCCAACAGGTCGGGGCTCACCTTTCAAAGGCAAGACCTGTTGGTTTTGCCAATGCCATATTAGACATCCTTCCAATTTACTACTGCTCGAGGCACGGAAACGTCCTGGTATAACTTGTTATTAAATGTTACCATCATCACATTTCACACAAGCGCATCTGCCGTAGAGGGCGCGCAGGTCAACCTTACTACAACGTAGCATTTGTTATCGGTCTGGATTGATAATATTGCCTTAAAAGAGCAATTTTTCCTCATTTGTTGGATATTTCCCAGGAAATTCTTTGTAATTGAGCCCGTCAGCACGCAATGTTCTGTTAGTGCAATTCACTTCTGCAGCCGCGCATACGTGTGACTGAGACGATTGTTCAGCTGGAGGGCGCTGGGAGTCTCGGCTGGAGTCGAAGGATACAAGCCAAATGTTTTTGGTCCGTGGCACTTACCGAACCTATCGCTTCAGGCTGCTGGCATCCATCAGGCGTCTTCTCCAGAACATGGCAGACACCGGGACAGAACTAAAATGCATGAACCGTGGCGTAACAAGGGCGCAATGGGCCCCAATTCAAGCAAGGAAAATGTCCCCCATTGTTGGTAGTAAAAGGGACCTATAATTGGGTGCTGTGGGGCCCTCAGAACCCTGGAACCCTGGATCCCAGTGCTCCTGCACCAGCTGCACTAATAATAGCTATGCCCCTGGTCATGACAAGGGTGCGGTATTTGGGGTGGCTCTGCAGTAAAATTGTGGGAAAGTGAATGGCCCTTTGGGGTAAATCCCATTGGCCTTCATATTATTTTCCATATAATTCTTCACACACTGGTACAGATCCTGAGTGGAGAGAGGACAAGAGAACGTCTCCACTCTCAACCCGAGTTAGGTCCCTACGGTCGGAAGTGACTTTGACTATGAGGCTTGTAGCACAGTTTTGCCAGTCCCTAGTGCTGTCAATAACCGGTGTTACTATTACTAACCACAATGATACTGTGGAAAAGTAAATTTTGCCATGTTCTGTGTCCCTACGCTTCATCCATCATATGTTATGTGTGCATGACCAATATGCATATGTTATTCCCCATGCCTGATTAATGACGCAATTACAGTTGTGTCCACCTCTAGTATGCCATTTTCCAGTTCTCGTGAATACTACGAATATCAGGCCTATGTAAAGTAATGTTGCCACGTTTCTCAGTGTGCACGTTATTTCATTATAAAATCCCCGTTTCCAGGCCTCAAAAGGGCCCGGACCACAGATTCAGCTCCTGTCTCCTGAAAGCCTCGCTAAGGAGCGATACAGCCCCCACCTGTATCCTCGACCCTTCACTTACTTCCTGCCTCGCAGTGCCCGGTGCAGCTTGGCTCTGCCTCTTAGTCTGCCAAAAGTATGTTATAGTTCCAGTTATCAGTTCAGTCCTCCTCTTCTGCATTCCTAAGCTACTGAACTGCATCAATAGTTTCCGTCATTGTCTAGCCTTCTCGTCTCCATGTTAGAGAAATACTGTATTTAATGGTCATTTAATATTCTTCATCACGCACTACATGTAGAATAATGCATGGTCCAGTCCTAGAATCAAGTTAGCTTTTCCCCTCATGACTTCTAGTTTATATCAACATGTTCCCTAAACATCAGATACCAGATAGGGTTTAGGTACATGTCGCTCCGACCCTTCAGACTCTAGTCTCTGCTCCTAGCACAGAGTTCATAGCCCCCAGCTTCTCCTAGTAATACGTCATTGCCAGTTTTCGCGCACCATTAGGTTAGAGGTCCCGGCTCCTTAGGTAGCCCCCTCCAGAATTTCCGCCCATTCATGACATATTCTGTTACGTTTGCACCACATGTCTATGTATACTCCCAGTTACACCTCTTTTTACTGTTATCTCTCGCGACTGCTACGCGTTACGCCTTCTGCTCCACCCACTGCTACGCCTACTGCAATGTAATGCTATGTGTTTGCGCTATGTATATAAGTCAATGTTTTGTTATTGAATGTTAGCGCGCTCATCCCAGACCCAGCCCCGGCAGCTGCCGGGCCTTATTATCCTATTCCCATGCAGGTTGTCCTGATCCTGTCCTTATGCTGTAATAAACCTGCAGAAACTCCTACTACCTCGAATCTTGACTCTTATTTTATTGAGCTATCTGTTATGCTATAAGTCTAGTCAAAAATAGGGTATTATTTATTTATTTACCACATAATGGCGCCCGAATAGGGACTTGCCCTTTCCCCACGCGTCGGTGAAGCCACGCCGACCCCCTGACCCTCTGCAGTCGTGACGGAACCATACCGTGCACTGGCAGATATTTCTGCTCCAAGTATCCCTCAGGCCCACGGAGGAGACGGAGGAGGCGGTCCAGCATCCAAACGAGACGGTGGAGGAACGCGGCGAGTCCCGACCAGAGCCCAAGCCGAGAGTCCAAGGTCCGAGGTATCCGGAGGCCCACCCGTAACTGAAGTCCGAAGTCCGAAGTCCGTCGTAGTCCAGTCCCGTCCGAGGCTTTCCGTTCCGTGCTGCCCGGTGAGTACCATTGCTGGGGTAGTATCTAGACAGGACCAATCTAAATTGACTCCTGGTCCGTGGGTTGGTGGTACCCAAGCCCACAAACGAAGTGTTCACCTAGGTGGATACGGGTCTTGATGCGTTCCTTTATGGGACCGGTATGTTCCGTACTGTTACAGCAGTGCATCCAGTAACTCTAGTCTGTTCCGTTCTCGAGAATTCTGTTCTGTTTCTGTTTTCAGTATTTTCAGGTAGTATTCTGTTCGAACTGTTATGTTATGATATTGTTTAATGTATTTCCAATGTCGTGGTATGCCTGAATTGTTTTCCCAATTGTTATTGTTTTTCGTGTATTGTATTGTGTTCCGATTCAAGTTTAGAATGCCGCTCTTTTCCAAGTTACGTCAGTTAAAAACTAGAAAGGGTCTGTTAGAGGAAGCAGTTCCTGTCCCGCCTAGGGACAGTCCAGGTCATTTTATGTATCAGAAACATGGCATAAGCGCCATAATGTATCTAGATTTATGGGTAGAGTATACCAAACAGTTAGAAGAAAAGTATAGATGGCCCGTATCGGGTACATGGGATGCCGAATGTATCATGCGAGTAGAAGAAGCATTATGGAAAAAGAAAGCCAGACAGTCACAGAAAGATGCCATCGAGTTATGGCGCAAGGAAGCTCATAAAAGAACGGAAAAGGAAGTCAGAAAGTCAGAGTTAAGTAGAGAATCCCAAGAACGAGCCCAAGAAAGAGAATTAATCGAGATAGGTGAACAAGTCAAAGCCGAACAGTCAGACAGACAGAGGCATGCCCTTATTAAGGGTATGTACCCTCTTCTTGCCGAAGGAGTGCCAAAAGCGACCCCAGAGGCATCCAGTAATTTCCCGCCACCATTAATTCCGACCAAGCTACGTCACAAACCGACCGCAGCTGATATTTTTATTTCGTCCTATTTGGACGACACAGTTCCCGAATATGCAAATCCTGTTCGTGCTCCGCCAGTCCCTGTAAATCAGGCACTTCCCGCTTCTTCAGACACCGGAGTACCTGTTACGGTAACCCCGGTCCAGTCTACAGTTCCATTTCCCACTCTGCCAGGACGTAGAGCCTCAGTAGACGACTCCAGTTTAGGGGCCGCAGGAGGAGCTACTCCTCAAACCCCGCCGCCACACAAGCGTTTATCGGCACTCGAATTACATGCACAAGCATCACAGCGTACGCCTAAAAGTAATAAGTCTGTCACAGAAATCAGGCAAGCCCTTAACGAATGTGTCTATGATCCAGTTCCAGGCGAATATACTATGGTTTTATATTCCTTACGTGTAAGGAGAGTGACCGAGTATCTAGTCACCTTGCCGAATATGAAAGAAGATCTAGACAGAATATATCGTTTCATCCGTACAGGGGATGATCCAGAAAGTATTGGCGAGATTATGTCTCAAAGGAAAGCCGAGATTCAGCTCATGATATTAAAGTTCCTGATCAATTGTCTAATAAGAGAACAAGATTACCCGTCTAAAGATCCCGCCGAAATGAGAATCCTGACAAGGTGGAGTGATAATATAGCCGAGGGTAAGCACAAGACCGTCAGTGCCATGGAGAGTATGTACAAGAAAATTCGTAAAGAAATAATAAGGTTACACGACCAGCGTAAAGCAGCACAAGTAAGCGAGAAAGAAAGTATCTCTGATCCTGATGAGGAAGAGAACGAGAATCCCGCCAGAATAGCGTATGTAGGAAAATCCAGATTTCCAGATCGCCATTTACGTCTAGAACCCAAGTCTATTTTTCAACATCTAGCACCAGAACAAGGTTCCCTAGAACAAGTATTTCAAGCTACCGATCACATTCTGAAATCACGAATCGGTTATAGCGAGTTAAGTACCATGCATGAACAAGAACTAGCCCGATCAGCAGTCCGATGGATTACTGATTCTACCACTTTTCCAGACGAAATAGTGGCACAAGTGTTTCTGAAATTGCCCCCAGCCGAGCAACGACTGGTGGGTATGTATATGATCCAGCACCTCATTACTCTGTATGAGGGTCAACATTCTGATCCAGGCCCGTTGCACGATATCCTGAACGAGTTACTCCAGTATAGATGGAGAGGTCTAGGTACCGATTTAGTTAGTGTCATTCTAGAACAGCGTCACAAGTATAGAACGTTTTTGAACCCGCATTTTGTTCATGTCTCACCCCCAGAAAGTAAATCATTCTACATAGACAGACAGAATCCGTTACGAGAAGTCCACCCAGTCCAAGGGGCGGGTGGCGTAATGCAACGAGTGTTTGTATACACTCCAATATCAAAGATGGAACTTCTTGAAATGAAGAAACTAATTCCCTGTCATGACAAAGATCCAGCAGGGTTCCATAGAGAATTAAAAGACATGCTCCGTATGGGAGAATACACTTACCCAGATATCATTAAAATGTTAAAGGTCCTGTTACCCGCAGGGGTGTATGAAAAGTTAAAGGAAAAAGAATGGGAGGTGGGAGAGAAAAAGATCGATTGGGCAGTTCTAGAAGCTGAAGACAAGGCACGAGTACCAGGTACCGGTCTTGGAGATAAATGTAAAGATTTACCAGAATTATTGATTCAAGTTTTACCCAGATTATTGACAACTAGGAAGGAAGACTGGGATGCAATCTCAGCCTGTAAACAGAAACAAGATGAAGATATTAGTGATTTTTATTCTAGATTTGAGAAATGTTTCAGTATTAACAGTGGTCTCAAGACAAGTAGTGAGTCATACCCTCACCTTTTCGTTACTAAATTAGTCGAGAATTCAAGTCCACAAATTAAAAACCGAGTTTTGAAAGTCGAAAGCACCTGGCAAGCTAATACTCCGTCCCAGATGCTCCAGATGCTCCAGTATCACCAGAATAGAATCAGGGAAGAGCAAGAACACGAGAGAAAACGTATGAAAGACACGAAAATGAAAGTGCTAGTTGCACAATCTATTCCTCAAGACAGTCAGAAGAGGGGTCCGAATCAAGCCAGTCATCCTGCAGCTCCCGTTAAAGGGAACTGCAATTATTGTAAACAGCCAGGTCATTTTATAAACGAGTGTGCAGTTCTGAAACACAACATAGCTACTGGTAAGACTAAAGAAAGACCACGTCCGCCGAGACAAGAACAAGTTTCACAGACTCCTCAGTCACAGAATGCACCACAGACAGTTACAGTACCGCAGCCTATTGCTGCAACACAGCATGTTACATCGCAGATGTACCAGTATGCACAGTCTGAGTATCCAGAGTACCAGTCATATTCATGAAACAGCCTAGAGAGGGAGGTAGGCTTGCCTCTCATCGAGATACCTGTAGATCAAGAAGGTCCCTATGTTCATAGTCAAGTATTAGGGAAAGACAGAAAGTTCTTGATCGATACAGGGGCAAGTAGGACCACAATTAGTCATGCCGAAGTTCCAGGGGCTCCGCTCTCAGGCTCAAGAAATGTTTCCCTTGGATTTTCAGGAAAGCCAATAGTTAATGAAATATCTAAGCCAGTTACTCTAGAAGTAGGTCCATTGTCCCGTACTACTGATCTGTTACTTACTAAGTCATGTCCAGAAAATCTATTAGGTATTAAGACACTGAAAGAGTTAGGTGCAATTATTTGCTGTTCCCCAGAGGGAATACGTCTGTTCCTACGTGACTTTAAGGGTCACTATGTATTACGAGATTTTGATTCAAGATTGTCTAATGTTCCACAGCATTTATGGGCGCAAGGTCCAACTGATGTAGGTTACATGCAAATCACACCCCATCGTGTGACTCTCAAACCAGGTGTAGTGTTACCCCGAATCAGACAGTACAGATTGCCACCTGAGGCTGTAGCAGCCTTATCCAAAATTATTGACGAGCTCATGGCTCAAGGAGTAGTTGTAGAAACTGACTCCAATGTATGCAATTCTCCGATCATTCCAGTCATGAAACGTACTGATCCGAATGCACCCCCAGTATATCGATTAGTGATTGATTTACGAGAGCTTAATAAATGTATCATTCCTCAGTACCCAGTTGTTCCAGACATCTCTTCCCTGTTAACAGCCATTGATTCCGAAGCCATGTTTTTCACTGTCATAGACCTCAAGAATGCATTTTTTAGTGTTCCAATTCATCCAGACAGCCAGTTTCTTTTCGGATTTTGTTTAAATGGAAGGAGCTATATGTTTACACGCGCTCCTCAAGGTTTCACAGAAAGTCCTAGTATTTACAGTCAGGCACTCAAGAGACAACTAGACAATATTCACATGCCAACTGACACTGCCCTGCTCCAGTATGTCGATGATCTACTGATCACAGCCCGTTCTGAACGTGCTTGCGAGCGAGCATCACTTACAGTTCTGTATTTTCTAGCCGAGATGGGGCACAAGGTGTCACCTTCGAAGCTTCAATTCTGTGTCCAGCAAGTGGTATACTTAGGACACTTGCTGTCCAAGAGGGGTAGGCAGTTGACATCCGACCGTATCCAGGTAATAGCGAGTCTTCCCCAGCCCAGAACCCAGAAGGAGGTACGTGCTTTTATCGGCCTTACTTCTTATTGTAGACAATGGATTCCCCAGTATGCATTTCTAGCCAAGCCACTGATACAGTTAACGACACAGGAGGCAGCCGTATCGACTGTCCTCCCTTGGACATCTGACCATACACTTAGTTTTAACGAGTTAAAGAAAGCCCTATGTCAAGCTCCAGTTCTAGCTACACCGAACTACAGTAAGCCTTTTACACTTTTCGTTACTGAACGGGAAGGTACAGCATTATCTGTTCTCACACAAGATCAAGCAGGTCAATACAAGCCCTGTGCTTATTTTTCGAGCACATTAGATCCAGTCGCCCAGGCGTTGCCTGCGTGCCTCAAGTCAGTTGCAGCCACAGCACTAGCTATCAGACAAAGTGATTCCATAGTTTTAGGACATTCCCTGACAGTACAAGTCCCACATTCAGTAGAAGTTCTTTTAAACCGAACACAAACTCAGCACTTGACAATTGCACGTTTAACAGGTTATGAATTGACACTGTTCCAGCCACACATAGAAATTAGACGCTGCAACGTTCTGAATCCTGCTACACTGTTACCATCAGTTAGTTCAAATCTAGACCCACATGATTGTGTGGAAGTAGTTAACATTACGACGAAGCCAAGACAAGATCTGACAGATATTCCGTTATCAGATCCCGACCTGACACTTTATGTAGATGGTTCATGTATGAGAACTAGTACAGGAGAACTAGTCGCCGCGTATGCAGTGACTACTGACACTGAAGTTATCAAGACACACCGTATTGATACCCTGTCCGCTCAAGCAGCAGAGCTAGTCGCTCTGACACAAGCCTGTATACATGCCAAGAACCTGAAAGTTAATGTTTACACAGATTCACGTTACGCATTCGGAGTTGTACACGACTTCGGAGTGCTCTGGCAGGAGAGAGGTTTCACGACTTCTCATGGAACCAAGATTCAGCATGGTCTCCTTATTCAAGCCCTGTTAGATGCCATACATTTACCGACATCTATTGCTATCATGAAATGCAAAGCACATACGAAAGTCACTGACATTATTTCCCAAGGTAATGATCTAGCAGACCGCACAGCCAAGCTTACAGCACAGACTCCAGACATTCCAGTTAATATGACACATACTCCAGATCCGATTACATGCATGACAGTTAAGGACCCTACACAAGATGTCATAGATATACAGTTACATGCTACTCCCGATGAAATCAAGAAATGGTCTGAACAAGGAGGGGTTCAGACAGATCAAGGATGGTTAACGAAGGGTAGAGCCACATGGTTTCTCCCCGATTCTATGGTTCAAGTCATTATCAATACCGCACATAGTCCAGCACATTTAGGAGAAAAAGCTATGTTAGACAGTATCCAGAACATTTGGTTCAACAAGCATTTACGAGCTGCAGCCAAGCAGAAAGTCCGTACCTGTATGATATGTTGTCAGTTTAATCCAGGTAAAAGTGTCCCGGTGGAACAAGGTGGTTTCCAGCCCCCTGACCACCCTTTTGAGGTCCTCCAGATGGATTATATTCAAATGGAGCGATGTCGAGGTTTCAAGTATGTCCTTGTAGTTGTATGCGCTTTGTCCAGGTGGACAGAAGCATATCCAGTCCCAGATTACACAGCCGCGACCACTGCCAAGCAGTTGGTTCGTGAATTTTTCCCTAGATATGGACTCCCTAGAGTCGTATATTCTGATAACGGTCAGCCATTCTCCTCAGAGTTAATGAAGCACGTTTCCCTGTTGTTAGGGTACCAGTGGAAGTTTCATTGTGTACGCCATCCAGAAGCAGCTGGACTAGTCGAAAGGCATAATCAGACTCTAAAAATCCGCATTGCAAAAGTCTGTAAGGACAAAGGTGTGGACTGGTTAATAGCTCTGCCAGTCGCTTTATTTTATATGCGCATGGTCGCACATTCCAGATCAGGTCTGTCCCCGTACGAGGTCGTATTCGGCCGCCCCCCTAACATGTGGGGTACTCCTAGACCCCGAAGTATTACCGATGTTTCATGTAATATGCTGACAGATTACCTAGCTTCCTTGATGTCTGCCCTCAACTCATGTCGTTCACAGGTTGCCGCCGCATTTCCAGACAATACCGAGGTGGCACCGCACGAGATCGTTCCAGGCTCCCTTGTGATGATCAGAAATTTCGACAGATCAAGTCCGCTGGAACCACGTTGGAAAGAGCCACGCCAGGTCCTCTTGACCACCCGTACTGCCGTCAAGTTGGAAGGCAGGAAGGGGTGGGTCCACCTTTCTCATGTAAAACTTTTCAATCCATTGAAATCAGTCTCCAAAAACATTTCCAAGGATTTCCAGGATTCAAAGGACTGCCAAAATATTGCTCTTAAGGACTGTCCCGCACAAGACATTATTACAACCCCTCCCTTGTTAGAGAAAACTCCGCAGCAGGAGTATAAGTTGAAGCTCAGGTCTAGTAAAATAAGTCAGTCAGTTTGATTGTATAAGTCCTCCCCTAGGTGAAACGGTTAAATTGTTTCTGACATGTATAAAATAGACCCCCATAGTGAGAGAGTCAGTCAAAGTTCAATCAAATGTATCGTTTTTCTGAGTTTCGTATTATTTCTCAGCATAATGATTTCCTGCACCAGCTACGCACTTTTCCTGTGTTTTCCAGTTCCTCATGTAAATATGTCTGCTAATGCTACAGTAGAGCACACGTTTAGTGATCTGCCTCCTCATGAACTCTCATACCGCCTCGCTATGCGCAACAACTCATTTATCCGTATGTTACATTACTCACACCAGACCAGCAATGCCACTAATTGTTGGGTGTGTGGTCGACTCCCCCCTTTCCAGACACCGAAGGGAGTTCTGCCACTTTTTCCTTATCCATTCTCACACAATGGTTCGTGTGGAGCATGGTCCACGTTAACGTCATCCTCAACAGATATGTCTTTTCTTAACAGTACATGTTTTCCAGACAAGCAAGGTCTCCCCCACAGAACAGGTTTAGATCTAGAAAATGAAGTATATAATTTAGGTAATTATTCGTCGAATTTCATGGTCCTGAATGTTCAGTCTGATACTACTCCAGACTTACCTGCTATTTCAGTACTACCTGTCAAAGGCGAATTATGTGTCCGTAGTTATGGTTCCGTACATGTAGGTCATAGTGAATGTACTACTGTTATCAAGTATAGTGACAGTGGGAAATCTATTTTCAAAGCTTCACGTCATTCTTATTTTATTTGTGGTCAAACTGCATATGTCCGTCTGCCCCTCGATTGGGAGGGAACCTGTTACATTGCCTTCCTACTGCCACCTGTTTTCCTAGCCCCACCTGACTATTATAGGAATTCCTTCCTAGTACATACCAGACACAAGAGAAATCTCCCGATTGTCGATTATACTGAAACTGCTGCAGAGCAATTCATTGATATTGATAAAGGTGTGTTCCCTTATTTAGGCACAGTTGTAAACAGTAAGCTAATCCGTAGGCTAACAAGAACCCTTGAAGCAGTAGTAGATGAGACTGCCTCTGCTCTAGGTAACCTAACCGAAGAACAATCTGCTATGAGATTTGTCGTTTTGCAAAATCGTCTCGTCCTTGACGTCATACTGGCCGATAGGGGCGGGGCCTGTAGAGTCATCGGATCTAGTTGCTGCATTTTCATTCCAAATAACGCGCCGTCTGTTTATTCAGCTATAACCAGACTCCATAAAATTGCCCATCTGTTACATCAAGATCCAGGCACCTGGACATGGTCCGGTTGGTTCTGGAATGTAATTTCCGCATGGGGATGGAAAGTCCTGTCCTTTTTAGGTATTGCAGTAGCGATTATATTTAGCTGCTGCCTCTGTATACAATGTGGCCCTGCGATTTGCAGCATGTGTGCTACCTCTTGTATTCCTAGTCCCAAGCCCCGTTCTAAATCCCGTTCCAAGACAATTCGAGACGAGCAAATGGTACTGTATGAAATGATAGATGGTATCATGAAAATTGATGTTTCCTGATGGAAACGTAGTGACAAGGAGGGAATGTGGAAAAGTAAATTTTGCCATGTTCTGTGTCCCTACGCTTCATCCATCATATGTTATGTGTGCATGACCAATATGCATATGTTATTCCCCATGCCTGATTAATGACGCAATTACAGTTGTGTCCACCTCTAGTATGCCATTTTCCAGTTCTCGTGAATACTACGAATATCAGGCCTATGTAAAGTAATGTTGCCACGTTTCTCAGTGTGCACGTTATTTCATTATAAAATCCCCGTTTCCAGGCCTCAAAAGGGCCCGGACCACAGATTCAGCTCCTGTCTCCTGAAAGCCTCGCTAAGGAGCGATACAGCCCCCACCTGTATCCTCGACCCTTCACTTACTTCCTGCCTCGCAGTGCCCGGTGCAGCTTGGCTCTGCCTCTTAGTCTGCCAAAAGTATGTTATAGTTCCAGTTATCAGTTCAGTCCTCCTCTTCTGCATTCCTAAGCTACTGAACTGCATCAATAGTTTCCGTCATTGTCTAGCCTTCTCGTCTCCATGTTAGAGAAATACTGTATTTAATGGTCATTTAATATTCTTCATCACGCACTACATGTAGAATAATGCATGGTCCAGTCCTAGAATCAAGTTAGCTTTTCCCCTCATGACTTCTAGTTTATATCAACATGTTCCCTAAACATCAGATACCAGATAGGGTTTAGGTACATGTCGCTCCGACCCTTCAGACTCTAGTCTCTGCTCCTAGCACAGAGTTCATAGCCCCCAGCTTCTCCTAGTAATACGTCATTGCCAGTTTTCGCGCACCATTAGGTTAGAGGTCCCGGCTCCTTAGGTAGCCCCCTCCAGAATTTCCGCCCATTCATGACATATTCTGTTACGTTTGCACCACATGTCTATGTATACTCCCAGTTACACCTCTTTTTACTGTTATCTCTCGCGACTGCTACGCGTTACGCCTTCTGCTCCACCCACTGCTACGCCTACTGCAATGTAATGCTATGTGTTTGCGCTATGTATATAAGTCAATGTTTTGTTATTGAATGTTAGCGCGCTCATCCCAGACCCAGCCCCGGCAGCTGCCGGGCCTTATTATCCTATTCCCATGCAGGTTGTCCTGATCCTGTCCTTATGCTGTAATAAACCTGCAGAAACTCCTACTACCTCGAATCTTGACTCTTATTTTATTGAGCTATCTGTTATGCTATAAGTCTAGTCAAAAATAGGGTATTATTTATTTATTTACCACAATACGCCTCTGAAGGATGAATCTTTGAGTCAGCAGAGACAGGGTTGAATCCTGCAACCTTCCTCTTTAATGTAGAGCTCAGCTTTTTGTAGACCCTGGCACACTTCAACTTGTTGTCACCACAGCTTGACCATGGGGTAATATAACATTAAAAGAGCCTTTAAAATGTAATATTAGTCCTGTTTCGGTGATAATCGATAATCAGCTCTGTTGATGCCTCCGCTACAGCAGCCAGAGAGAATGAAATCCAAAAAGCCCCTGTTAATGACTTTTCTAACCTTCACGTTAATGAGAGAGTAAGGTTGGATGAACAGATGGATGAATGTGGTGGCAATGAAATACAGGGCCTGCATGCAGTCTAGAGCCCCGATAATTTCATTATTCGCCACTCGTCATAAAAATGTTTAAAGCTCGTGTGCCCAACATAGGTTTGAGAGGCCAGGAACCAGGAGATTCCCACAGAGCACGTAACCGAGCTCCATTTAGATCCACAGAATCTAAATCCGGTTTATTTCATGTGGTTATCCAGAAAATCTGGTTTGGACTCAGCATCCCTGGCAGTATCATGGATATCCTTAGTTTAAAGAGAATTATGTTAAGATTTTAAGACTGCAGCACCCCCATAGTTAGGATCGAAGAGCACACCCATGATTGGATTATTAACGATGACGTGAAAACAGACTTAATTAACACACTGCAGAAACATAGCTAGCATACATAAATATGTGCCCGGAAACATGTTGACATGCATGTGGATCTAATATTAAGCTCTTGACCCCATATGACCTTGGAATGGCTTTATAGAAGTGTATCATTAATGTACTGTAGATAGCAACTGAGATTGTTTAAGTTTAGAAATGTAAATCAGATCGCAATTTTGGGAGGGTTGGTCGATATCTAGGGAGTGTGTCTTTCTGAATCTGCCTTTTCACACTTTGTGTTGTTTCAAACTATGTTTTCCACATAAAATCCTAAAATGGGTAAACCCAACTTGAAGACATTGACCTGACCACGTAGCATCGGTGAGTAGATATGGAAGATGGCTGTACACCGGGTAGGAGTAGTTCTGTCAAACACTCACAGCAAACTCACAGACAAGTTCAGATGCTCCTGTCCTGAGCAAAGCTCGAAGCTCTGCAGTCTATACATTAAAATCTATTCTGTGTTTAATGCTGTGAGTTAAACATCCAGTGGAGACAAACGCAGTGATGGAAAAGCTCTCTTTGAGGGTGCACAAAGCCATCCCGGCTGTACAGTATTGGGATGTACGTGAAATGGTGGCCTGTTGTGACTTAGTATACCCACTCTGTTATTTGTGCAAGTGTCTTACCTAGATAGGTACAACTTCAATTTTTGAATGAAAAAGGGAAAACACCACTCTGTAGTTATTTCAATGTGCTAGCAATGTGTTCTCACGGATGTATGACGGTACGACGCGTACCGTCACAACGCGTGCTTTAACAACGCGTCCCTTACAACGCAAGTCGTTACCACGACTTGCGTTGGGGGCGCGGATTGAGAATAGTATAATTTACCATTCTAACACCAGTCCCCGTGGACACTAGGGAAGGTGTTGGAATAGTAAATATACTATTCTTAATCCTCTAGCGCCCTCCAGCGCAAGTCGTGGTTACAACTTGCGTTGTAATGGACGTGTTGTTAAAGCCTTGCGGAGTAAAATCCGCGTGGTAAAGGATGTTTCCCGTTCTCACAGTAGCTGGAGCACGAAAATTAACCAAAAATCACGACTGACTTTTTGGTCAGTCGATTCATCTTTTGGTCACCAATTAACTCCACTTTTCATTTTTTCCAAATTACATTTGACTGCCCAGTGCAGAAGTTCAATAAATGTTTGGCAAACATGGCAAGTGGTGTGTTAATGCGGGGTCTAATTTGATTATCTCTCCCTTTCTAATATACTTTTGTCTTGTGATCTTTATAATAGACAATCCCAATGTATGACTTGCGCCCAATTACGAGATTTTACTAAAACTTATAGAAACACAGAAGGTGACCATCAAGTTTTTCTATCCTGCGTCTTCAAGGACTTTTTTAGGCCACAGATTGGACATGGTCTCAAGTTTTATTTTTAATTCATCAATACTATCGTCTTTCCTTTAGTTCATTTTTTGTGTGTTGCTTTTTCCTTCTCCTGCTATGTGCATATTCTCCTTTTTGTGTAGAAAGAATGTTCAATGTATTCTGCCCCCCAGTCTCTTAGGATCATCTTGTGCTTACGTTATTCATCAAGCAACCATAAAGCACAACCCAGTCCGGTTTGCTAGATATCCATAATGAATATGCATGAGGAAAATTGACATAAGGCAGCTGTAGGTAACAAATCTCTGCACTGTCGGTCAGAGGGCCTGTGGTTGCTGTGAGTTGCATATTCTGGAAATGGGTAAACGTGCAGCTAGGAGGAAATGTGTGGATTCCTCTTCCCTTCTTCTTCTAGTAACTCCCACCCTCACTGTAAGAAATCCAAGAGTGAGATGACAGATCCAAACCTTGAAAGCTCTATAACTTTTACAAAAATGGAGGCAATATAAGAACTGTAGGCTCCTCCCTCATCTACCGCAATGGGCAATTTTACATCTGATTCCTCTGTGTCAAATTCTGAAGAGGATACTCTGGAGCATGTGCCTTCTGACCAGAGAGGCAAATACACAGCCAAACAACTTTAACCTGACATTTTGGGGAGAATAAGGAGTAAATGCGGTTTCCCTGTGGAAGACGTTACTAGTTCTTCAGCCAATCTTGTTCATAGACAAATCCAGAAGAGAACTTCCTTGGATTGTTCCATACATGCACATGTGTCTGATGCGGTATTCAGAGAATGGAAGGACCCTGCCAAGATCTCCATTTCGCGGTCTATGACCAAATGATACAGTCTGGAACAAATGGACATGAATATGCCAGATTCTGCCGCTGTGGACCACCTGCTGGCGAGCTTGGTGGGTCGTACTTGTGCAGCTGAGGAAAGTGTTCTAAAAAACCTTGGCAGATTAAAAGATTGATTTGGCTCACGATAAATGTTATTCGGGATCCTACCTCGCCATGCGAACTGGAATTTATGTAGCATGTACCAGACTTAGCGGACCCATTCACGGAGGGAGTAGAATGTTCCTCTCCTTTAGAATCAATAAAAAAATACATTGAATCCCTTTCAGACATTTCTTTTGAAGTGGTGAGGCTGCTGTTATTACCCAGAGGGAGTCATTATAGCAGCTAAAAGGGATCTTTTTTTACATGAATGGTATAAAGATTCAGCACAGAAATCTAAGGCTCCAAGGTTGGTCTTTGGGGGTACTAAACCGTCTGGGGCTAACCTCGAAGAAAGGCTGCATAAGTCCTTTAAGGAAAATAAACATTCCTTCTCTTTCTGTCAGTCTCCAGGTGCCGGTTCTTCTGCTTCTTCTTATTCTAAACCATTATTACGATAACCTTCAAGAAGATTTAACTGATCCCATTCTTACCCCAAGAAGAGCAAAGGTTTGGGATATAGAAATCAGAATGAACCGAAGAGCATGAGCCCTCCTGAAGCCAAGAACCAGTAACCCTGACAATCAATGAAATGGCAAACAGTATCCAGTGGGAAAGAGGATCATGTTTTTCAAAGAACCATGGAAATGGTCCAGAATCAGAAAGGATGGAGAGCATGAAAAAGTTTTCTGGAACATCATAAGTTACTGATAAACTACAAGAAGTACACACTGACATCTCAACAGGAAATTAGTTTCATTGGAGCACTATTCAACACCACGAGAGAGAAGGTTTATTTTCTAGAGGGAAGAACCCAGCGGTTAAGGGAGACACGTGTATGTCTTAAGGAAGCTCCCGCACGTCTTTGGCTGAAGGTACAGGGACATATGACCTTGTGTGTGTCCCTAGTACCCTAGGCCAGGCTTCATCTTAGGCTGTGAAAGCGCTGGAAACCTGCTTAGATGGACTGGGGTCTAAAAATTCTGTAACGTTTTAAAATGCTCAGCAATTATAATGGTGGTTACTACCACACTCTCTCAGTAATGTCCTCCTGTTACATCAATCCTCTGCGGGGTAATAATGACAGATGGCAGCAAGCGAGGTTGGGGAGCAACATGTCTATCAAGAATGGTTTTGGGAAGATGGACAATCCGGGAACAGATCTCAAGTACTCAACTGGAAAATGATATCAGCTCTTTAGAGATCTGCGTTGCATTTTCAGGAACTCATTTACAGCCAACATGTACTAATCAAGACAGAGAGTAAAGATATGAGTTTTATGTAAACAAGCAATAAGAATTAAATCTGGTTCTCCCAAACTGATTGGTCAGAGGCAGAGACCTGGTACAAGGTCATCTACTATCTAGAAAGGCAATGTACATCAGAAGGAAGGAAAATACAGCGCCAGATCACCAAAGCACAATATTCCTCTCTTCTCAACATCTATATTTCTCCACACTGGGGTGCTCACTAAAATGCCTACGTTTGGCACATCTCCCATAGACCTGTTTGCCTCCCAGAAGACACTCACCTACCGAAGCACTTCTCACGCTTTCCGACACCAGGATCTGTGGGAGCGGATGTCCTTTCTCTACCATGGCCTCTCAGCTCCTCTATGCATTTCCTACTTTCCTCTTGTCCCTCAGGTGCTTTTTAAACTTCGGGAGGAGGCAGCAGAAGTGATAGCGGTGCTCCCTTTCTGGCTCGCCACCTTTAGTTTCCTCTAGTGAAGGAGATGGTGATAGCTCCTCACTGGGAAACTCCCCTCTCCCCTTGCCCTCTGCACACTCTGGAGTGCCTCTCTCTATCAAACCTTTCTCTGTCGGTTTGGAGATTGAGATGACAGAGTTAAAAAAAGAGGGGGATTCTGGAGCATTTGGCTCAAGTGCACCAGGGCGCGAGGTGTACGACCACTGTACGATTTTACTCTGCATTTCAAAGATGGCGTAACTTTCTGTCTCTTTCTTCTTTGTCCTGCAGCATCTCTTCTGTACTCCAGTTCCTGTTGGATACATTCAATAAGAATTTGGCAGCATTCACTGTAAGATCTCCATGGGATACCATTAAAGCCTTCAGAGAACCATGGGGAGGTTTTCGCAAAGACGACGAGTTAGTTGTAAGACTTCTAAAAAGATTTAGCATTGCCTAGACTAGTAAACAGACCTATAGTTCCTGTTTGGGAATCCAGGGAAGATCTACTCAGAGGTGGTTACCTTCAGGGCTGAAGATCCTGGAGTGCCACTGAATGAAATATGTAGAGTGGCTATGTGGGCCACTTCGGAATTGGTCAATTGAAACCAGAGGGGTGTAATTTGGGTGAAGGGTTTTGAATTCTGTTTTGTCTTCCTAAGGTCTGGACTTGCACCGTAAAAGGTTGTTCAGATATAGCAATTTCTTCTTGTTTCTTATATTTTGAAGGCCTGTTATGGCTTTGGTATACTCACAAGTAATGACTGGGATGAGGACAGACGGGCGGAAGGGATAATGCCTGGTTACTTGCTGGTAATATTTATTTCCCCTGCATAAGAGAACTTGCAAAGGGGAAACCGGAAACTGGACTATGAGGCAGGAGCTTGTGCTGCTTTCTTTTATATGGTCGTTGGCTGCACTAAAATATAGATTAAAGTTGCTTATACAGGGGAAAAATCTGCAAAATGTATTTTCACAGGAGAATGTTCTGGCAACAAAATTGTTTTGCTGGATTTTTGTCTTGCAAAAAGTATTTCTCCAGAAAATGTTACCAGTGAACAAAGCTGCTGTGTGAAAATGACAAACTTTGCACCTTCGCAAAGTGGCACAGTTATTAACACCGCCAGAGGGCATGTCGTTCCTCACACACCTTTGCGCCTGTAGTGTTGGCAGCAGCCACACGCAGGGCATCCTCTGGGCACACTGGCATTAAAGAGTGCATGTGCCCCAGACAGCCTCCTTCTGTGCTGAATAGGCCTTGACTGGCAGGACTCTGAGCAGCGCCCATTCCGACGCCCCGCCCTTCAGTGAAGCATCGCCCTCCGGGCAGGGTTTATCCCGCCAGGCCCAGGGCCAGCTTCCCATCATGCCAGCATTGAGAATAGGGCTTAGGTGTAAGATTAGCCTCTCCCCGAGCCTGGCACCGCTGCCAAGGAGCCTCGGCGTCAGTAAACAAGAGCCGGGCCCGCAGATCCAGACTTGAGGCTGCAGTATTTTGCACGGCGGTGGCAGGTACATTTCACACGGGGCGGCCACTGGGGGAAGATGCGTCACTGCGTTGCCTCATCATCTGCGTCACGTACGTGCCGCAGATGCACAGAGGGCGGAAAACAACTCGAAGACGTGTTCACTCAATACTCGGAGAAAGGAAACGTACTTCTCTCACTCTAAATTATGAGCTATAATTGTTGATGCCATGTGTGATTCCGGGGACGCCCCTGCTACAGTGGTACAGACCCCTCTTTACCGGGACTCCCAGCGCAGGAAGAGCTTGGTTTCTCTTCGAGGCGCTGCGTTTCAACCCCAACAACACCTAAATTACATTTTGTTCACGTTTGAATTTACTTGTAAAGAGGTTTACAAAACTTAGTAGATCCAATGAACAGAGTGGACTGCGCTATCTGAGATGCCAAGTGAAAGTCTTAGTAGTTAGCACCTGGATACTCTCTCAGGTGACTACTGCGCTATACAAATTGACATAGCAACAACATATTCTACATGTATTACAGCTCGTGGGGATTTGTATACCCCCACTCAAACGATCCGTTTTCAACCATCACATTCTTAGTATAGCATTTTATTTCATCGATCCCGGCATGCAATGTGATATAGAGGGTCCTTTCATATCTGTGCACTTGTTTGTTTTGTATCCAGATATAACCGTTAATTACACCTGGACGTGTTAAAATGGCCAAAGCCCTTTACCACTGAAAGATTTAAGGGTGACAGCAGGCCTCTGGAGCCCAATTGCAATGTTGCACGGCTCCCTTTTCTCCCTACCGTGTTCATAAATAGACCCACCACCTTTGTGGGCTCATTGTTCTGAAATGTTTTAATCAAACACCTTCGCTACTGTTGCACAGACTGGAGTTGGAATAGTAAATTATACTATTCCAAAATCCAGGACCCCCCTACAGTAAGTTGTTGTAGTGACTTGCGTTGTAATGGTATACTGCGTAACAACGCGGTAGTTGTAATGACCGCGTTGTAATGGCATACGTTGAAAACGCACGCGTTGTAACGTGGCCTATTCTCCTGAAAAGGAAGCTAAACATGGTCATAGACAGCATCACACAAGATGGCTGCAACCATTGTCAACATCACCACAAAATCACATTCTATGTATGCAACACTTCCACCATGCTCTACTTCATACACTTAACGGAAGCTGGTGTAGCCATGCCTGGCCTGGAAACATTTAATCCACACCCTGACTAGGGAAATACTGGGCCTTATTTATGAAGGCTTTGCGCCACCGATGCGTCACTTTTAAAATGGGAAAAAGTGACGCACCGGTGGAGCAAGGCCTTCATAAATAAGGCCCACTGTTTCTGTCAACCTAAAACTAGAAATAGTTCCTCTATTCAACACCAAGCACTCTGGACCCAAAGAACCGGCAAACACAGAATTGCCACAGAAGCTTAGTTCCGCTGAGGACAAGAGGGAACGTAACAGGAGCATGAAAGCCTGTGCCACTGAATATGAGCACAAGAACATAGCCAAACAAGAATATCAACGACAAACTATTGAGGAACAAAGTAAAGACAGATAATGTGCCTATAGAAAATTATGGATTTAACATGCCTAACTCCACTTATACATACCTTGAAGATGTATATATCACCATGGTACATATATGTGAAGTTAGGTGTCGAAAATCTATGCTAACCTTTCGATGTTTTGTCCTCGACATTTGCACGGCTCGATATTCAGGGTACACAACTGTGAAACAGTGGTCTAGTGCGCCCCGCCTACCGAGCCGAGCAGAAGCTGACGCAGGATGCAAGGGTTAGAGAACTGACATCACCATAACATCAATAATAACACCATTCCAGGGCCCTGACCACTGCACCATTTATTTATAATTCATCTCTCATATCATGTTTTTAATTTCTCTTGCAGTGTGGCCACACATTCTGTGTGTGGGCGAGGCATGGTCCCACCCCGGCGGGTGTTGGGCACACTTCTAGATTACCAATCTCACAATTTCTGTACATCTATCATCATTTGGAAAACATATTCAGGCTCTGCGGAGGACTACCTTACATTATAGTGAATAGATATATTATTTACAACGGGCAGGTCCCTAAGACGTTATAATCTGAACCCCAAAGGGTTTGGTGTAACAGAAATCACTATTACCCAATTCAGCGTACTCATGTTATCATGTTTGGAAAGATGAAATGCTAAGCCGCGCCAACCGTATTTGAACCCGTGACCTTCACACTATACTTAGATCCCCGAGGCAATATAGGGACACCCTGAGATACTTTACTTTTATATAAAATATTTGGCCGTATTAATGCAACTTCCCCAGATGTACAATGCATATACTGCAATGCAAATAAACAAAAAAGGTCACACAAATATTTATCCATGCAGTTGTAACACAGGTGTGTGCTCAAAAATCGAAATAAATTCTGAACAAGAGAGAGAAGGGATCTGTTTATAGCAAAACCTTCCCACACCACGGGGTTTCTCCCTTCTAACAGCTGTGACCGCAGTGCGCCTTGAAAGATACTTCAGTGCGCTGTGCAGCACAGTGAAGTGCATGTATTTATCATAGTTTGAACAGAATGACTCAGAGGCCAGGATGTCTCAGTGAGCTGAAATACACAGGAGGCTGAGACAGCACCCAAGCTGAATGCACTCAAGAAACGGTTAAGGCATCCTGGAGAAACAGCTGGCCCCTGGGTATCTCGAACCCTGCCACTCAACCTAGGATTCAAGGCGCTACACGTCCTTTCATTCCAAGTCAACAATTCCCCCTTGGCTCCTGTACAAAGCAGCCTGGGCTGGCAGACTCAGCGCTTTGACGTATTTTATTCCCAGGAGACAGGGGTCAGATGAACACGATGACAGTGTGTGGGGGTTCAAAAGATCGTTATCGATTACTCATTTCTTATAACAGCGCTTGCTATTGTCTTTCATAGCGCTATGTATAACAAGTGTTACCATTGTATACCTCAACGGAACCGAATACATCATCCTCGGACAAATGAAGGGGAGATGAACTGACCTTTTTAGTCAAGGCTGTCCCAAGTGAACATTTTATGCCATTGTGCTCTCATATAGGATAGTTCACAGAGCACGCAGTCCCCAGAAAAATGGCACTCTGGTCTTTCACGCTTCACAAAAAAGCACCCCCTTAATTTGCAGGGACTATGGCAGCAAGAGACATCTGCAAAAACAACAATTGGTGGACGGAATGTTGCACAATGGCAGAACATTCACCCCCAGTCACAGATCTGGGTTTAATCCATCGTTATTTTGCTCACCAGACCACTCCAGTTCAGACATGGCCATATGCAAATCAGTCTTCACCCTGTGCCTCTTGGGAACAGTCCAGCAAGAGACATCTGGCCTCACTGGGGTGACAATCCTGCTGTGGAGGATACCATAAACAGATACCTCAGCTCCGAGAAAGATGCTTTGCGCAGGAGTTTAACGTTCTGCAATTCCTGCTATGCTAACCCAGCGTACACGTGTTTGTTAGACAACCATTCTAAATGGACGTATAATGTCCGGGACTTATCGTGCTCTCCTGAGTTTTCAATAGTTGAGAATGGAAGTCTGGGGTGCAGGGAGCTGGGGTGGTTTGCCCAAGATCACACAGTGTTGGCGGGTAAGAACAGTCAACATTAGACCTCGGACGTCCTGGTTCCAGAATGAGTGCATTGGCCACTAGGCAGATTGTGCTGCTGCTGCGGCGTTAAGTGCGCCTGCTCGCACAAGTGCACATCACTAAGATGGGGCGCCCACGGCAGCGCCCCCTCTCTGTCGCCACTGTGACTGCCATCAGAGATTCCCGGACTCGGTGCAATGAATCTGTTCCAGCGCACTCCCTCCGCGAGCAGCGCCCGGGGCTGCACAGGTGGTAGATTCAAACTTTACAAAAATGAATATTTCATCGAAACTGGGGAGCAATGAATATTAAACACACATTAGTGGACTTTCAAAACCGCAAGGTAATGAGTGGTGGCGAGTTAATGTCTTTATTTATATACACCCGATGCCATAACCGCCAGGCTTTTTCGTGCTGTAAAGCAGGTGTTCCTACAATCCATCTGATTGGAACTAAATTTGTCTCATGACATTGTTATGGTTTTAACTAACTTGAACAATAAAGTATTGACTGACTGATTGATTGACCATCTGATTGGAACTAATGTTTATCGATTTAGGACGAATTAAAGCTGAACCTAGTGGGAAGACGCGTGCAGAACAGAGACCCCATGCAGCACCTGTATTCCCCCTCTCAGTTATTAGTATCCACGCGTAACTTTTTTAGTAGCGCCTCTTCCATGCTTTATACAGTTCCAGCACTTTCACTCGCCCTCCTCGCCAGAGGTCACCTTTACAAGCGGCTGTGATGCTAAACGAAGCCTCAAATCCCATAAAGTCCCCTAAAGAGGGCTAATTGCCGCCCTGCGCAGGTCACGTCCAAGGCGCGCGCCCGCCGGGGCTGCAGGAAGTCCTTGCCCAGGGAGGCTGGCAGGACACCTACCGCTCCGAGGCACTTACCTTGGGTGTTGAAGTAGCGGACTGGACGCGGAGCTGGCCAAAATCTTCTGCGCCCAAAGTGTGTCCTTCTTATAAGAGAAAATGCCCTCCTACACTTTTTGGTCACGTTCCCCCAGAGGTGTGTTGCAGCTGAGTTATCCTTCAAGAATGTTCACTTGCTCATGCGTTTAATCTTGGCTTCTCCCGTCCTGTTCCACTTTCTTTGCTGCAGACAAGTCCCGACAAAGGTGTGGCATAGCTGCCGCCCTGCCCCTCCCGTTCACTCACTGCAATTAACTGACACTCGGCGAGGGGAAAAAATCTGCCTCCGGGACTCAAACTTTGGCGAAGGCAGAAGTCTTCACCTGCCTGCCCGGAAAAGATTAACCATTTATTGATTGGAGAAATGTTGAATGGGCAGGCGGGTACCGCCGTCACTTTCACTGTCTCAATGCAGAGTACTGGCACTCCGCAGGAAGGATGCCTTTACTTCTGAGGGAACAGTGCTTGCACTTTACAGCAGGGCTGCCCACCTGTAACAGGACAGGACAGAACTAGCATCTGGCAGATGGAGTGCTTTCCTTCTAGTATGCAGTACTGGCACTTAACAGCAGGTGTGCTTTACTTCTGATGGGACAGTACCTGCACTTTGCAGCAGGGTTGCCCACCTGTAAGAGGACAGGACTGGCACTTTCGCAGATGGAGTGCTTTCCTTCTAGTATGCAGTACTGACACTTAACAGCAGGTGTGCTTTACGTCTGATGGGACAGTGCTTGCACTTTGCAGCAGGGTTGCCCACCTGTAAGAGGACAGGACTGGCTCTTGTCAGATGGACTGCTTTCCTTCTAGTATGCAGTACTGGCACTTAACAGCAGGTGTGCATTACTTCTGATGTGACAGTGCCTGCACTTTGCAGCAGGGTTGCCCACCTGTAACAGGACAGGACTGGCTCTTGTCAGATGGAGTGCTTTCCTTCTAGTATGCAGTACTGGCACTTAACAGCAGGTGTGCTTTACGTCTGATGGGACAGTGCTTGCACTTTGCAGCAGGGTTGCCCACCTGTAAGAGGACAGGACTGGCTCTTGTCAGATGGACTGCTTTCCTTCTAGTATGCAGTACTGGCACTTAACAGCAGGTGTGCATTACTTCTGATGTGACAGTGCCTGCACTTTGCAGCAGGGTTGCCCACCTGTAACAGGACAGGACTGGCTCTTGTCAGATGGACTGCTTTCCTTCTAGTATGCAGTACTGGCACTTAACAGCAGGTGTGCTTTACTTCTGATGGGACAGTACCTGCACTTTGCAGCAGGGTTGCCCACCTGTAAGAGGACAGGACTGGCTCTTGTCAGATGGACTGCTTTCCTTCTAGTATGCAGTACTGGCACTTAACAGCAGGTGTGCATTACTTCTGATGTGACAGTGCCTGCACTTTGCAGCAGGGTTGCCCACCTGTAACAGGACAGGACTGGCTCTTGTCAGATGGAGTGCTTTCCTTCTAGTATGCAGTACTGGCACTTAACAGCAGGTGTGCTTTACGTCTGATGGGACAGTGCTTGCACTTTGCAGCAGGGTTGCCCACCTGTAAGAGGACAGGACTGGCTCTTGTCAGATGGACTGCTTTCCTTCTAGTATGCAGTACTGGCACTTAACAGCAGGTGTGCTTTACTTCTGATGGGACAGTACCTGCACTTTGCAGCAGGGTTGCCCACCTGTAACAGGACAGGACTGGCTCTTGTCAGATGGAGTGCTTTCCTTCTAGTATGCAGTACTGACACTTAACAGCAGGTGTGCTTTACGTCTGATGGGACAGTGCTTGCACTTTGCAGCAGGGTTGCCCACCTGTAAGAGGACAGGACTGGCTCTTGTCAGATGGACTGCTTTCCTTCTAGTATGCAGTACTGGCACTTAACAGCAGGTGTGCATTACTTCTGA
This sequence comes from Lissotriton helveticus, assembly GCF_964261635.1. Lineage (NCBI taxonomy): Eukaryota > Metazoa > Chordata > Amphibia > Caudata > Salamandridae > Lissotriton > Lissotriton helveticus. The sequence continues at coordinate 1,097,450,080 of NC_136065.1, forward strand.
TGTGACAGTGCCTGCACTTTGCAGCAGGGTTGCCCACCTGTAAGAGGACAGGACTGGCACTTTCGCAGATGGAGTGCTTTCCTTCTAGTATGCAGTACTGACACTTAACAGCAGGTGTGCTTTACGTCTGATGGGACAGTGCTTGCACTTTGCAGAAGGGTTGCCCACCTGTAAGAGGACAGGACTGGCTCTTGTCAGATGGACTGCTTTCCTTCTAGTATGCAGTACTGGCACTTAACAGCAGGTGTGCATTACTTCTGATGTGACAGTGCCTGCACTTTGCAGCAGGGTTGCCCACCTGTAACAGGACAGGACTGGCTCTTGTCAGATGGAGTGCTTTCCTTCTAGTATGCAGTACTGGCACTTAACAGCAGGTGTGCTTTACGTCTGATGGGACAGTGCTTGCACTTTGCAGCAGGGTTGCCCACCTGTAAGAGGACAGGACTGGCTCTTGTCAGATGGACTGCTTTCCTTCTAGTATGCAGTACTGGCACTTAACAGCAGGTGTGCTTTACTTCTGATGGGACAGTACCTGCACTTTGCAGCAGGGTTGCCCACCTGTAACAGGACAGGACTGGCTCTTGTCAGATGGAGTGCTTTCCTTCTAGTATGCAGTACTGACACTTAACAGCAGGTGTGCTTTACGTCTGATGGGACAGTGCTTGCACTTTGCAGCAGGGTTGCCCACCTGTAAGAGGACAGGACTGGCTCTTGTCAGATGGACTGCTTTCCTTCTAGTATGCAGTACTGGCACTTAACAGCAGGTGTGCATTACTTCTGATGTGACAGTGCCTGCACTTTGCAGCAGGGTTGCCCACCTGTAACAGGACAGGACTGGCTCTTGTCAGATGGAGTGCTTTCCTTCTAGTATGCAGTACTGGCACTTAACAGCAGGTGTGCTTTACGTCTGATGGGACAGTGCTTGCACTTTGCAGCAGGGTTGCCCACCTGTAAGAGGACAGGACTGGCTCTTGTCAGATGGACTGCTTTCCTTCTAGTATGCAGTACTGGCACTTAACAGCAGGTGTGCTTTACTTCTGATGGGACAGTACCTGCACTTTGCAGCAGGGTTGCCCACCTGTAACAGGACAGGACTGGCTCTTGTCAGATGGAGTGCTTTCCTTCTAGTATGCAGTACTGACACTTAACAGCAGGTGTGCTTTACGTCTGATGGGACAGTGCTTGCACTTTGCAGCAGGGTTGCCCACCTGTAAGAGGACAGGACTGGCTCTTGTCAGATGGACTGCTTTCCTTCTAGTATGCAGTACTGGCACTTAACAGCAGGTGTGCATTACTTCTGATGTGACAGTGCCTGCACTTTGCAGCAGGGTTGCCCACCTGTAACAGGACAGGACTGGCTCTTGTCAGATGGAGTGCTTTCCTTCTAGTATGCAGTACTGGCACTTAACAGTAGGTGTGCTTTACGTCTGATGGGACAGTACTTGCACGTTGTAGGAGGGTTTCCCAACTGCAATAGGACAGGGCTGACACTTGGCAGAGGCTGTGTTTTTCTTCTAGTGTGGCAGTACTGATACTTGGCAGGAGGATACCTTAATTCTGATGGGACAGTGCCTGCACTTTGCTGCAGGGATGGCTAGTTTTCATATGACAGTACCACCACTTCTCAGCAGAGCTGCTGCAGGTGTACACCGACAGAGCTAGCACTTGGCAACAAGACCTTGATCCAGCTCCGGACCAGCCCCCTTACCATTGGTTATCTGATGGGTCTTTCTACGCTATTTAGAGCAGATGGGAGTCAGCACGTGGTCTAATACATTTAATTAACAATGTGACCCATTTGGCTACACAATAAGGACCAGCAATCAATAAATAAAGTCAATAAGTTTTATTACAAGTAAGAAGTCAGGTTAATGTAAACCAACCTCAATAACGTGCTGTAAAGGTACAGAACAGCAACTGACTAACCAAACCTCCTGAAGAAGTTAGGCGCATCAGTGCAAGCCAACCAAGAAGTTCAGTCACAGCAATACAAAGAATTAACAGCAAAATCTGGTGCTCAGAGAAGAGTCGTCCATCTTCTCTCCTAAACACGAGTAACGTCTGAAGCATCTAATTTGGAGTCTAAAAGTAGCGAGGATGGATAAGGCTAAAAGGATCTCAAAAAGCTGGGAAATATGCAGGAAGGTTGTGTGGAAGGTGTCAGCATTTCAGAAGCCGAGTCAAAAGTCATCTAGAGACAGGGAAACAAGTGTTAGCCGAAGCCACACTCAGCAAAGAATTAAAGGAGTAAGCATAGAGGTCTGTACCTTTCAAAGTCCAAAGAAAAGTGGGAAACATCAACCTGTGAGAACACTAGTTAATACCACAAGAATTGCATGGGTAACACACATTGATCCCACCATCAGGGGCTCCACTGTCCCTTCCATTCTCACGGTGTGAGCTGCAATATTAGAACATTCTCTCAAGCCCGTTGTGGGTACAACATCGTCCTTGGTAACCTGTAACTCATCGCAGCATTACTGAATAAAGTCTGTCAGTTAAAGCTCTGGCTCTCCATGTTCCTTGTCAAGGTCTTCTCAGACTTTCTATCGCTAACATATTTCTATTTCAATTCTCAAGCGAATAAACCATGTGAATGTACCTGCAAGCGAAAAGTCATGCAAGCAGAAGTGCAAAACAGTATATATAGAAAGAATTACAAGCTTAGTTATGTTAACCTAACGTGTTAACTCAATGGTGCACATTTAATATGCGTGTGCACATACAACTACAATTCAATGACACATGTAAATACATAAATTCAGCATTAGGTTCACGTTGCAATTTCAATAAATGTAAAGTAACTTCGAATGCACAAATAAAAGTAGGATGAAGAACTACATTATGAATACCAATGCGAAAACATCCGTTTACATAAATCAATCTTGTTTCCAAAGTAAATACATTTTAATAGTGTGAGGATGGTTTCATCAAGGGCCCGATGTAGGAGCCCAAATACCGGTCGGTAACGGCCGATTTCGGCCGTTAACGACCGGTATTTGGGTTTTGCTATGTAGGGGGCAGAAAATTACAGAATCGGTATATTTACAGATTCGGTAAAATTACTGATTTGGTAAATTACCGAATCGGTAAATATACAGATTCTGTAATTCCAGATGTAGCTGGCACTTCAAAGAGTGCCACAGGCCCTTTTGGAGTCGGTATTTATCACCCAATCCAATTGGGTGGTAAAATACCGAATTCCAGTGTACATGCACATCTGTGCATGTACACCTATGCCATGTGACACACAGACATGCCCTTAGGGCATGTATCTGTGTCACATTGCACACAAGGCAAAAATTGGGGTGCTACAGGGTGTCAAAGTGACACCCTGTCCCCCTTGGCAACTCGGTATTTTTACCGATTCTGTAATTACAGAATCGGTATTTGCCAGTGATTCCTATGGGCTTCAAGGCCCATAGGAATCAATGGCAAATACCGATTCTGTAATTACAGAATCGGTAAATACAGAATCATACCGATTCGGTATTTTTTACCGAATGAATACCTACATCAGATTTACCGATTCATGAATACCGAATCGGTAAAATTCGGTATTTATGAAGCGGTAAATCTGATTTACCTACATGTAGCCCCAATTGTCTAAGAAGTATATATCGTTTTATAAGGCTAAGGCACACAGGGGCATATTTATGAGAGGCTTGTGTCACATTTGCCCCAAGCCAAGTGGTACATGCGTGGCGCAAGACTCTGAGTCAGATTTATGTAGCCACGCTCGCCACTTTGCATGGCTTTGAATGGCTTCAAGAATCTGGAGTAAGGAGTTGTCTTACTCTGCACAAGGGCGATATTCCATGGGTGTTGTGGGTGTGCCCACGCAACTCCCATGGCATTTGATGCATTTCCAAGTTTACAAGGACTTGTAAACCTGGGAATGCGCCAAAATCTTACGCCTCCCCAGGTGAGGTGTCACGAGAAGAAATGTCTTTATTTCTCCTCGTTTTTTCTTCTTTCTACATGCGCTGCATTCTGCAGCACACATTGAAAGAGGAATATGCCTCTCAGGTTTCATGCATGCAATGGAGGCCCCCTCGCACCATGGTGCAAAGGTGCCTGCATTAGCGCTATGCTACCGAAAGGGTGCCAAAACAGGGGGAAGAGGCAGGAATGTGTTGCATTCTTTAAAATACGGTGCATTCCTGCCCTTTCCAAGTGACGGAGTGCAGCGCCACTATTACATAAATAAGCCCCACAATGTATATGATTTTCTAGTTCTACAGTGAATGCCCTTCAGTACTGTGCTCAAGTGTAACACTTTACATTAATAACATTAGGACACACAAGTATGTAGTGCTAAGTGCACAAATATTGCATATTTGTGACGTATAAGGGTGCAATTACGCTGCTCAAACCTCTATACATTTGATGGCAGAGTAAGAACAGGCCTGCTATGCAACGAGAGAAGGTCTGCTTTACATTCGAAGGGAAAGTACAGTGGTTCGTGGCCTAACATCTATACTCTTAAAGGCGCAGTACAACCCTCTTAAGAGGACTGCTATACTTTCAATGCTAAAGTACTTCTCAGTTGAAACAACTACACCAATCAATGTTCCCCTTGCCGGAAGTAGAGTATCTGCACTTCTTTTTCCACTTCCTGAAACTGTATGGAGCCCATATCACGGGCAGAGTCGCTGACTGCAGGCATTGAAGTGCCTATGTACCGCCATCTGTTTGTCAACGCATTGCATGTTCTCTAGTGCTATAACAGTGACAAACATGCTGCCTTTGAGTGAAGGGAGGGTTATATGTTGTTTGATGTGTTACCAAGGGCGCACCCACTGAAATAAAGATTTACGTTAGCGGAAATGGGTTGGCGTATCATTGCTGTGTCATGTCTATGCTATGTGCGTTTTTCCTTGGGAAGGGAATGTGCCGCAAGGCTGGCCATTGCAAAACATTCCCCACCTATGAAGAAGGAGACGCTCTATCAAGGGATCCCATTGGCTGGTTGCGACCTGCTCAAATAAATCGTAAATAAGCATTTGTTGTAGATGAAACAGCTGGGGAGATTCCTTTCTTCATGGCTCGAGGGCTGGGCACTGCAGTCAACAACATGAAACTTGACTATGCCAACCGCCTAGATCTACGCCTTTGTGAAAAGCACATACATAAAAAGAAGAGTCTAAAATATGGCGGCTGGAAGAGTGTTTAGAAATATAAATCCTTCCCCTACGGGAGACGCCTATCCTCTCAATAACCACAATGAAGTCAAAGATTCTTCTAAAGGTAAATACCCTGAAGAAGGACACTGAATACTCGTTTTGAAAGTGTGTCAGCCAATGCACATTCTTTTCTGTCACATCACATATTGCAATATGGCTTCTAGCAATCGTAGGTAGCGCGTTCCACCCGAAGGCGAAACGTAGGGAATTCTAGTGATTCTGCTCCAACTCTTTCCGTCCCACCTCTTCAAGCAGAATGTAATGCATTCCGCTTTTTGTTACTCTCCCAGGCTTGTTTGGGGCATTTTGGGCAACATACTTGGCTACTAAATTTGCACGACATGCAGAATACATTTAATGATCAGTGCGATGTGTTCCACCTGGCGGGGTGGATTACCAACATAGGTGGCGCAGGACAGTGATCTGCGGCTGCGTAATGTGACAAGTCTCCTTTTTTCTCCATTCCTGCAGTGAAATAAACTTGACTAGCCATGAGTGGAGGTAGGCTTGTGTTAACAGTATAGGATAGGTTTTAGGTTAGGGTTATACAGGTAGAGTTACAATTATGGTGAATGTTAGTATTATGGATCCCATTAGCGTTGGGACTATGGTCTCCATAGGTGTTACAGTGATGTCTCTTTGCCTGCACTTCGAGAGGGCGACTAGAGGCTTAAATAGGCTTTAGTTATACGAAAGCACCCAACAAGCAGTGCAATATTGTCTCAGTACTGTTTAAGTTTACTGATTGCTCGTTGAGTGCTTTATCACATCAAAGATTACACATTCTATTGGTTGTAACTCATATTCATTGTAGCTCGAGGAGTAAGAGCCATATTGGTGACCCAGCCAATGAAACGAGCGCCCAAGGGATCTGGGAAGACCTGGTGTCCTACAAGTCAAAGTCTGAATTCTATAATCTAAGAATAAGATACAATGTTGTCTTTTTTAAAGAGTTTATTTGGTACAAATGCTACTGGCAGTGGTCATGGAAATACTGCAGTGCTGCAAACGCATTTACAAATTTACCACTTAGGTTGTTTGGGATGTTAGAGTAGCTTCTGACGAACTTTTCTGAGTCCATACCAGGACCCACATGGTCTGTTGAAATTATCCAGCGAATAAACCATTGCACCTGTTGCTGCTGTCACAAAAATGCCATCCAAGGTTTCTGTTTTTCACTTTTTGATATGTTTATAAGACATCTAGTTCATCTAAACCCACATGTGCCTAACAGTAGATTAATTTAAACCACATCTTGAACACCACTTAAAAATATAACGCCTGACATTACAACAGCTGGGTTCCTGGAGATATTAACACCTGAAGCCTTATACAAGAAGGATTGGTTTTAAAATGGGTCCTTTGCCCGTATGAGAGGCAAACAAGCAGCATCTGTTGGAACCTGAGCGTATGAGCTAGATTGCAAGAACACATTTAATCAAAGAAAATATATCCTCAGCCATGTCACACTCTCAGAGAAACCATGAAACTCCTTAGCTTCTTTCTACATTCAGAAGGTCCAAAATCTACAAAAACACAGCCAACAACCTTCCCATCACCTCGGACTCCTTCTCTTAGTTCATTTAGATCACCCCCTAGCCTTTCCATTTCACAAAAAATATAAATTGCTCAATGCATCTTTATTCATGAGACTCAACCCACATAATAACCCCGGTGACCCTAGTGTAGCTCAAACCTCCACTTATCACTTCCCATTCATCGTCCCCACCCTCAATTCTTTCAAAACAAAAGCCTGCACTGCAGAGAAGTTCCCTCCCCGGAAATCATTCCTTGGTCATCCACTCATGAAAAAAACCTCCCTCAACCCAGCAAACCCTAACAGCTTCCCCATCCCCACCTTCGGGGCTTTCTTTAGATATTCAAAATAATGGAGCAAGGTATCTACCAACTCCAAACCCACTTGAGACCACACAACACTCTCAACCCCTCCCATTACCATTCAGGGATTTTATGTCTGGGATAACATCCTACAAACGCCTGATGGAGAAGCGCATTGCATGCCATTCCATCTCAAGCTGTTTTCCGCCTTTGACACATTGCGCCATGATATTCTTTTGCACCATCTTCAGTCTGCAGCCCATGTGTCCGGCCACTCCTTACTCTGATTCAAATCCTTTTATGGGACCATTCCCCAATAGTCATACTCAAATAGATTTCCTCCACGCCCAGCCTTGTGACTTGTGGGGTCCCTAGGATTCTGCTCTGTCTCTCCTCTTTAACATCTACGTAAAGACCCCTTTTGTTTTATATACATTCCTTCTACAGCAAGACCCACTCTTATAACAATGACACTCAACTCTTCCTAAGAGTCAACAGCCTCATAAACCAATTTGAGAACTCTTACAATGGCCTCAAAGAGATTGAAATTTGAATGGGGCAAAACAGCCTACAACGCAATGGCTCCAAGTGCAAAACCCTAGTTGTAGGACCCCACCACCCCCTGAAACAGAATTAATTAACCTGCCCTGCAGTCATCTCCTTCGCTGATACTGTTCCAATTAAAAGATGTGTCAGAAATCCTAGTCACTCTCTGGGATGCTGAGCTCGGCCTTAACTCCCAAATTTAAGCCTCCTCCTAACTTAAACTGCTCAAAAGACTCTTCCTTACACTCCTATAACACATTAAACGTCTAGAGCAGCCACGGCCGGTGGTAGGTGTAACTGCAGGGCGGTGACGTAGGGAGGGGGAGGGGCAGGGTGGGGGGTTGTAATGTATGGATTACGGACTTTAACAGGTAAGCAAACATATAAATTAATAAAACAAATTTCGTTGTGTGCACTGCATCACCAAATGCGATGCGCTGCGCGCAACGAAATTCGTTTTATTTATTTATATGTTTACTTACCTGTTAAAGTCTGTAATCCATACATTACAACCCCCCACCCTGCCCATCCCCCTCCCTACGTCCCCGCCCTGCAGTTACACCTACCACTGGCCGTGGCTGGTCTAGAGTAGGCTCTCTTGTTAACTCCAGCATGGACTACTACAACTCTCTGTACTATGGCTTACCCGCCTATCAAATGAATGGCACAAAAGCACAGAACTTTGGAGCGCTTCCCATGAAAGAACTGACAACTGCCAGCACACCGAGCACCACCACAGAAATCTCCACTGGCTACCAGTCAAAGAAAGGATCACCTCCAATATTCTCTACTTCTCCTCCAAATGCACAAGTGGCTCAGCACCCACTTACCTGCAGGGCAAAAATAGGTGATATACCCCAGCCAGACCCATGTGCTTCATCAATGTCAACTTCCTCCTTCTGTCATAAGTATCGAGGTCACAAGTGAAGCACCCAAAACAAACTGTTCCTCTGTCATATCTTACTGGGTTCTCCACCGATGGAAAACCAATCTGAATGACTAAGACCTGAGGTTTCAGTTAGATTATCAGATATGCCTTTCCCCAGTGCAACTTAACAAAATTTGATTCATTGCTATTTCCTTAAATAGTTCCTGACATTTTTTCATTCAACTTTTACTTTAGACCTGGGACATTGGGGTTAATAACAATGATAATTTGACATACACAGGGGACTGCTGTGACTTTATAAACTCTTGCAAGGGTCCTAAAGAGACCTGTTTCACTAGTCATATGTTTAAATCTATTTTCCAACAGTGTACTCTGTAAATAATGATCAATTCTCTTTGTGGATGAATGTAATGTTAATATAATTTAATCATACATTCATCATGGTTGCTTCAATTTATTACTTTCATGATATCTTCTGATTTGTATGAATCAACTGCTAGCTTAATTCCGCCACACACTGTAACTTTGAGAACCATTTACATGGGCAGTAGGTGAGCAACAATGTTTCCAAATTTTATCTACCACCAATTCATCATATATATGGCATAAAGTACCCCCTACAGTACATTATAAAGATATTGCAAGACATTAAGGAGTTCAGTGGCCGTCTAGAGGAACGTCTTGGCAAAACTTCATCAAAAATATACCCCCAGAAGTGAAACAAGTGTTGGGTGATGCTGCTCTGCCGTGATAAAAACATGAAGCCATGAACCAATAAAGCACTGGAGGACAGAATCTCAAATTTTTTCATGTATGTTTTTGGGTGGGACTAATAGAGATATTAATGCTGTTTGTGTACATCTGTTAGTTGCATGAACCCCTAATTGCTGGACTAAATGGTTGTTTATTTGTGAATAATATGGGTACTAGGGCTCTTCTAATTTCATAATGCATTAAAGGGATGGGAAGTGAGCATTACAAGACATGGATTGCCTTGCAAGTTTCTGAACACCCCAAAACATGTACAGTTATGGGAATTCAGAAACTGAAAATTGACCCCTTCCAACTGGGAATGGTTGGAAAGATACTTCAGACAAGGACTGAGGTAAGTCCCACTGCTGGATGACAAATGCATTGGATCACTCCCAGAATTTGCTAGGGGTGCACGGAAAGGGCTTTCTCTAGCATGAAAAACATTTCCCTGCGGAGATAAAAAGAGGAACAAAATATTTGCATTTGCACATTTGACTGCCCTTCTGCTGTGCGGATAATATGATCGCTTTGCACAATACTGCACGGGGAATGGACAGTAGTAAGAAAAACATATGGCAAATGTAATAGTACACTTGGCAACTTGTGCCTGGCCAGGCTTTCCAGGTGGAGTATTATACCAGCATTGCGAGTAGCACAAAAATGTAAAAGTGCGTTCATGCAAAGTCGTAGAACTCCAACTTTACCTTTACACCCTTTTGGGTGAATTGGACCTATTGTGTTCTTCTACTTTTAAAGGATTCACAAATCAATAAAATATAAACAATATGCTATGTGCCATGAGGGAAGAGGATGCCAGATTAGAGGCCCTTCAGGAGGACTGTGCCCACAGGTTATGTCCTTTTATGGTACTCTCCATAACATAAAAGGCCTGTTTTTCTTAGGGCACTCCATATCTGAGCACTAACTGTTGTTTGGTGTGAGCCATTTTTGTGTTCCTCGGCCGGCAGTACAGAGACCTGAATAATTTGGCATGACGCCCCAAGGGCTTCTGAAACCTTTGCATATTCATCTTTCCAGCGTTTTATAACAAAGAAGGATAGTAAGTGTCAGAAATTGGTTGAGCAAAAATAGAGTCCACATAAAGGCCAAAAATCTGGATTGATTATACAGAAAAGACCAATTCCCCACAGTAGTAGCACGCGAGTGAAACATTTCCCAGAGGTGTAGGGCCAGAAGTGGTTTATTCAACAGGGACACTTCTCAGCCTACACAGATGAATGGGCACTATTCACTGATTATTACTAAAACATGAAAGACTGGAAGGTCAGGATTCTGTGTTGGTTAGACAATCCTGATTACAGGATTTCAGGGAATAAAATGTGGGAATTGAATTGGTTATACTGGTGTTTCACCTGCAGATTTCAGCTGCCCTGGTTACACTGTAAAATCCGTAATCTCTATATGTTCCTGTAGTGTGCTATAAAGTTGAACTATAATCAAAAATAGGGTATTATATACATGTGCACGCTTCCCTTGTCATCTCTCCTACCCCTTCCCTTTGCCCTGCTGTGTGTGTACAAGTGCTTCCTCATGGACCAACAAAATGTTATGAATATTCAGTGTCAGTTGGGGTGGGCATTCATTGGCGCTCCTTTCCAGGGAATGAACATGTTCTTCTTAGCTCTGACTGGCTTCCTCAAATGCTGCCCTCCACACCACCACACGTTGATTTGGAGATGAGTATGGGATGCTGAAGCCACCTGAACCAATTGGCGCTGAGTCGTGCTCCGTGCTGCTGGTCCTGTGGTGGGTTACACGCTTGTTCGCAATTTCTGTATGTGCCCTGCTGCAGTTCAGCCCTGTTTCTGTGGCTCCTCAGGATGAGGATTGAGAGGGCAGGACCACCTACTTACCACACTGCATCCTGTCTCTTTGCGTCAGCCCATCCCCTCAAGGTACAGCAAGCTTTGCTGAAAGGATGAACCTTCAGTATTCTTTAAGCTACTTGAGGGAGCTTTCGGTTTACCTTTGATTATTGCCTACATAGACATTTTAATGTTGTTTTCTTCAGAGTGCTGCCTCAGTTGATAATTCACTGATGCTTCCTGTGACCAACTGCTATAGACTCCATGCGCTTGTCTGCTGCATTTTTCATACATATTTTTCTTCTTCTTTCTTTACCCTCTGTTATCCTCTTCACTCATTTTGTATATTTATCAACCACCTCCACACCATATTTTTTTACATCTATTGTGCAACATTTTACACTTTTCCAATTAATTACCTCAATATCTCATAGCAAAAATAATAAATGCTGTACCCATGCCTAGCACCTACATGTATATGCAGGAGTGCCAACAGAAAGTTGGTGCCAATGGATCAAAGCCTTTGAAAAACATTTACAAGCAATTGATGGAACAGGCTCCCTCCCAGTCAGGGAGCATGCTTTGCGGTATAATTATTGAGGTGTTGAGGGCAGAAGATTATTTGATCATATTGAATCCCCGGAGAAAGAAGGTACGGTTAAGTGAGTCGTTTATGCAAAAAAGTATAGAATCACATATTGACACAACCATGAGTGTGTTCATAAAGCAATATTATTTGTATAACTTTACTATGTCCATCGAAGAGTATGGGCAACATTAAGAAAGTTGGCAAGTGTGCGTTCATTCAAGGACATGGATGAGATGATACATGATCAAGTGGCAATGCATACCAGATGTATAAAAGAACACAAGAAACCATTATACCACAAGAATCCAAGGTGCTATCTCTAATAGAACACATGGAATGATCATCTAAGGGAGTGAAGCTCCGATATGAATATTATGCTTTGCATTCTGATGTCGGTACAAAAGGGGGTGGTGATGGACGGAGCATCTGAATCAATCAAACACTCACACCCAGTCAAAAGATATGGGTTTAATCCATCATGGTGGCATGGTGAGCAAAAAAACGATGGATTTAGGCCCAGATCTCTGTACTGGGGTGAATGTATGACAATGTTCTGCATTCTGTCCATCACCTGTTGTTTTGCATTTGTCACCCCGAGTGGGACGGGTATGCTCAGACGTGAGTCCAGTGCTCTCCATGCCACTGGAATCAAGCTATCCAGGCTGAAGAGGGCTGAAAGCCCGAAACCGGTCCTTGGATGATTGTTTCCAGTCCAGTGAGGACCTGGCTTGGCAGTTCGGGCTGGACTGTTCCCATGGGGCACAGGGTCAAGAATGATTTGCATATGGCTGGGTTCAAACTAGAATGGCATGGTGAGCAAAAAAACGATGGATTTAGGCCCAGATCTCTGTACTGGGGTGAATGTATGACAATGTTCTGCATTCTGTCCATCACCTGTTGTTTTGCATTTGTCACCCGAGTGGGACGTGTATGCTCAGACGTGAGTCCCGTGCTCTCCATGCCACTGGAATCAAGCTATCCAGGCTGAAGAGGGCTGAAAGCCCGAAACCGGTCCTTGGATGCTTGTTTCCAGTCCAGTGAGGACCTGGCTTGGCAGTTCGGGCTGGACTGTTCCCATGGAGCACAGGGCCAAGACTGATTTGCATATGGCTGGGTTCAAATTGGAATGGCATGGTGAGCAAAAAAACGATGGATTTAGGCCTAGATCTCTGTACTGGGGTGAATGTATGACAATGTTCTGCATTCTGTCCATCACCTGTTGTTTTGCACTTAAATTCTGATGTCAGCATGATCCGCCAGAATTATGGCCATGCCAAGAAATATCCAGGAAGAAGCAGTATAGAAAAATAAATGACTATATCCCAACCAACATGCTACACATGGGGGTTAATGTTTCATATGCCTTCCACCAAATCTTTTCCAGCCTTGGGCAAATTGTGAAAGGGGTGTGGGAAAATAGGGCTTTTCTTACAAGCTTGTAAATTTAGGTAAGCAAGATAGGTGTTTACCATAAAGGAGGGAGATGAAACACAAGAGAAGGATGAACTGCTTGAAAATGTAGCTTTCTTGGTAGTAATAACAGTCAAAGATAACGAAAATCAGCCAAAGTATAACTTCATATTTAATGGTGAGAGCATGAAAGTTCTCATTGATACTGGTTAAAGAATCACCATAGTGTCTAAGGATACGTGAAAAAACGACTATTCAAAAATAATTGTTTTAACTCAAGTCTAATTGTACCTAGGACCTACTGTACCATAGACCCAACTTTGAAGGTTATTGCTGCATGGAAGGCCCCTTATAAGACTGCAACATCACATCCAAACTATATGATGTGGACTATAATGGCAACATCCTATGATGGACTGAACAACAAGACGTTAAGATGCTGATAAATCCATGCAAACCGACCATTGTTTTTGGTGTGCATGATTTTGATATTATTTTAATACTTGAGGAAGGAAGGAAGTTTTTTGCCAAAAAGTTGTTTTGTTTGAAGAATTTTTACCATTGCATCATCTTGAGGGACAAAGCTATTCTGGTTAAACACAAGGTTCACAATGTTCCCCTGTCAGCGAGAATCGAAGTAAAGGCAATTCTTAATGAGTAATAGCACAAAGAAGGGTCTAGGCACACAATTGCTGCACTAGTCAACACTGAGTGATAGTAGTAAGAGTAACCTAAGACGTGGTGCAATGAACCAGAGACGTGACCCTCCTACGCCTCCATGAGGGGAAAAAAAACCAAGACAAAAAACACACAACGTGGTTTAGCACTCAACTTCACAGTTACATTTATAAGTAATGGAGATTATAATCCATAGTCCACAACTAGGGAAAACGAAGTGATGTCTTCCCAATAAGCCATTGTGCGAGTCGTTCTTTCCATCAGAACCGGACGTCACACTTATACATTTTGGGAGTAATTGAACTCCATTTATTCCACACATCACTGTTTCTTTATTAGTAAGCACGACATGGAGAACATGCGGGAAACGTCATTCGCATGCTAAGCCCTGAAGAAGTCCCAGGGGGACAAAACGCCTCGGCTATCAATTGCATGCTGTGTTTTTCAGAACACATAATGAATAAAGAATAAAGAATAAAGAAAAAACTTTCAAAGAAAGAACGATTGGCACAATGGCTTATTGGGAAGACATCACTTTGGTTTCCCTAGTTGTGGACTATGGATTATATCTCCATTACTTATACATTTAACTGTGAAATTCTTAATGAGTGGTGCAAGAATGGAGTCACTGAACACGCCTGCATCAGCCTATGAATTGACCTGTGCAGACTGAATTGTAATGTTGTAGCAGACTGGCAACTTTTGTCTCTAGTTAATGAAATCTCATGGTATTGGGGAAATATAATATTTTTACTAGACTGGATTTCAGTTCTGCTTACAATCAAATACTTCTTCATGAGGATTCCCAAAAGTACAGGGCATTTTAGTTCTGCAGAAGGATCTTAGGCCTCAGTTCTACTACTGCAGTGTTCCAGTGGGTGATGAACCGACTATTCAAATAGATTTTTTGTATCTGGGTATTTCAAGTTGATGCATTGATTTTCAGGACCATTCTTCAACAGGTTTTATGCAAAATCAAAGACAGTGGTTTGACTATGGAAAAAAAATGTAAAATTTTCAAACCTAATCTTAATATTTAGGGCACATTAGTGGGGAAGATGGTGTATAACCCACACCATCACCTATCACAGCCATCTCCAGGCCACCAGCACTAATAAGGAACAGTTAACATCCTTCCTTGGCATGTGTGAATTGCATTCCAAGTTCATCAAACATGATGATGCAGACAAGTTGAACCTATGTGTAAAATGATTAGGAAAAGTTTTTTTGAGTGTTGAATGTGAACCGATTATGATTTTTTCAAAAAACAGAACAGGAGAGGGCACCTTCCTTGAACTCCTTCAATGCAAATTTGAAAAGCATTGTTGCTACTGATGCAGTGTTTTGTTGACAGAGGATGGAGACTGAACTATTGCATTTGCCTCATGCAAGCTCAGAGTGGCAAAAACAAAGTAGTCTGTAATTGAGTGTTAGTTGATACCTTGTGTATGGGCTGTTATCAAATTTAAAAGCTATTGTTGTATACCCTGAAGGAGGACATTGGATAAAGATAGAGATAGAGATCAACTCCACTGGTTCATTAAACGTCCTGTGACTTGATAAGCATTATGTGACTTTAATAAATGGATTGAAATCAAATGTGTCACAACCCAATACTGCAATAGTAATCAATTTTCTCAAATATGTTTTTGTAGTGAAGGATTCCCCAGTCAGCTAGATACCGACAATGGGGGACAGTTCACCTCTCACAGGATTCTGAAATTCCTCAGGAGAAATGGGATAACGCTTATAAGATCATCTTTGTATCACACCCCAAAGTGATGGGCAGATTGAAACTGTCAACCGGCTCAAGGAAACCATTCAAATGTCTCTCAAGTCTCATATATATCCTCCATGTGGAAGCTGCACTCAGTACCAGACTTTGGATTTATTGCACCACTCCACATGACACTAAAAATAAGACTCCTTAATTACTCTGAGGCCGCTCAGCAATCACTAAACTCCAACCCTATTGGTGATTGGTATGGGATAGATAAATAAATAGTGTTGACAGGGATGACACCAGTTAGCACATAAAAGTTGTGGCAAAGCAGCTTGAGAAGCGTCAATACAACAATTCCATAAATGCTGTTAGAAACATGTCTACTCAAGCTGGTGACGGGGGGTTAAAGTTAAGCTTGCTGGGAAGAGTTGTGATGGAAGTAGGTTTAGTGACCCCATACGAGTAATTAAGAAAAGAGGCAGCACTCCTATTAGAAAATGGCCAGTATTGGAATGAATCACGTGTGACCTCTTCTGAGAATAATCATGCTAATAACCTATGTCTGACCCAAGTTGATTCTGCTTCATTTGATCAAACTAGTTCTTTAAATACTTCTTTAGATGGGTTGCCAGAAGTTGGTATCAGTAGTCAATCAAAGAGTGTACTTAAGATTGGTTGTTCCGCAAATGTGAAGGAAAACAAGATTGGGGATATGCTTATTTCACGAAGAGAAATGCTGCCTGTTGGTTCCTGGTTCAAATACTTTGTAATGGATTGTAAGAAGAGAGAAAATGTAGTATGATGTAACATTGAACTATAATCACATATAAGCTAATATATACATACTAGCAGCCCGTCCCGACGTTGTCCGGGTATGAATTGCGGCCGGCCAGTAGTATATTGTTTTGTAGGATTTTGTTTTGATAGCATTTCTTATCTGTGACAGGCCTGTGAAACGCTCCGATTTACAGTGCACTGCTGATGCACTTAAGAGTGCGCGTTCAGTAGTGTGTGAACTCGAGTTTCCCTACTTTATTTTTCCTTGCAATATTATATAGCGCGAACTCGACAACATGGCATGAGCACAATTTATATTACAGAAGAACACATTAATTTGTGGTAGGCACAGGGAGACAAAGCGATTTGCCTGGAATCACAGGATGTTGAGCTGATGCCGAGATTCGAACGTAGCTCCCCAGCTCTAAAGTTCACAATTCTAGAACTTGTGGCGGGAGGTGTGTCTAAAAGTGTATGTCGGTGCTGGCCATCAATGAGAGAGACCTGTGCATTTTTCAAATGGGTGGTGAAAAAATAGGAGTATGTTGCTGGAGATGTGGGCCGCCGTGCCACCAATGTACTTACCGGGGGAGGGTAAACACCCATTATTCCGCAACTTTCTTTCCGCATACCATCACTCCGCATACTTTCATTACGAAAGTACCATGACTCCGCAATGCCATTATAACGCATGGCATTACATTTTATATGCTTTACCACGCGTACATTTACAACGAAATTCGTTGTAAATGCATGAATGGTAAAAGCATGTTTTTTTTAAAAATGTTTGGATAAGGTAAGTATGGGTATAGGGGTATATGTTTTGGGGTACTGAGGTATATGTTTTGGGGTGTTTGGGTATTTTAAGGGTTCAGATATAGTTTTGGGTTATGGGGTACAGGGGTAGTTTTAGGGTTTAGGGATAGGTATGGGTTTTGGGGTACAGGGGTAATTTTAGGGTTCAGGGCTAGGTTTGGGTTTTGGGGTATAGGGGTATTTTTAGGGTTCAGGGGTAGGTTTGGGTTTTGGGGTACAGGGGTATTTTAAGGGTTCAGGGCTAGGTTTGGGTTTTGGGGTACATGGGTATTTTTAGAGTTCAGTGCTAGGTTTGGGGTTTGGGGTACAGGGGTATTTTTAGGGTTCAGGGGTAGGTTTGGGTTTTGGGGTACAGGGGTATTTTAAGGGTTCAGGGCTAGGTTTGGGGTTTGGGGTACATGGGTATTTTTAGGGTTCAGGGCTAGATTTGGGTTTTGGGGTACAGGGGTATTTTAGGGTTCAGGGGTAGGTTTGGGTTTTGGGGTACAGGGTTATTTTTATGGTTCAGGGCTAGGTTTGGGTTTTGGGGTACAGGGGTATTTTAAGGGTTCAGGGGTAGGTTTGGGTTTTGGGGTACAGGGGTATTTTAAGGGTTCAGGGGTAGGTTTGTGTTTTGGGGTACAGGGGTATTTTAAGGGTTCAGGGCTAGGTTTGGGGTTTGGGGTACAGGGGTATTTTAGGGTTCAGGGGTAGGTTTGGGTTTTGGGGTACAGGGGTATTTTTAGGGTTCAGGGCTAGGTTTGGGTTTTGGGGTACAGGGGTATTTTTAGGGTTCAGGGGTAGGTTTGGGTTTTAAGGTACAGTGGTATTTATAGGGTTCAGGGCTAGGTTTGGGTTTTGGGGTACAGGGGTAATTTTAGGGTTTAGGGATAGGTTTGGGTTTGGGGTACAGGGTATATTTATAGGGTTAAGATGGGTAAGTGTTTAAGTGTGTTGGGGTATTTTAAGGAGTAAGGGTGGGTTATGATTATGGGGTGCAGGGGTATTTAAAGGGAGCAGGGTGGACACCCGGAGCTGGAATGTACAGAACCTGGGAAGAAAAAACAATGAAATATTTGGCACAACGCTCGCTTTTTTTACCCGTAATCCCGCGCCCCGCACACGCCCATGCCCCCAGCACACGCCCACAGCACACGATATGAGACATGGCATGAAGGGCGGAACGTACCACACGCCCCCAGTGTTTGTCACGCCCCCAGCACACGCCCACAGCACACCGCAGACACGCCCACAAGGGACTACTTTGCTGGCACGGTTCTTTTACCTTTTAAATGTATATGGTGGGCGTCTGCATAGCCTATGTCCTTCTGCTGCAACTGCCCTTTCCAACGCTGTATTGGGTGTTGTGATTGGTGCTGTGCTTCCTGAGATTACCCACCTCAAAGGTGTGGGCTCTCTCTTTATTATATTAGTACTAGCAGCCCGTCCCGACGGTGTCCGGTAGCAACAGGCTTCCCCGCCCCCTGCCCGCCCCGACATTGTCCAGCAGCCCGGCCCCCGCCCGGCCCGTCCCCCGCCTGCCCCGACATGGGTCCCCTTACCTCAGCCGCCGCTCCTCCCGCCTGTCCGCTGCTGATATACTGCTTTAAATATGTCTGTTCTTGTTTGCAGAGGTGTACAGCTGACCAATCCGTTCTACAGAGTGTACACTGGCTGGGAAAGCTTACATCATAGCTAATCTTTTTGGCCTAGAGGTGTGTTAATGATTGCTGTTTCACCATAAAAACACACGGGATCATTCTCTTTTCTCCTGCAGCCCGGGCCCCCGCCCAGCCCGTCCCCCGAATGCCCCGACATGGGTCCCCTTACCTCAGCCGCCGCTCCTCCCGCCTGTCTGCTGCTCGCACCACCGCTGGCCTGTCCGCTGCTCCTCACGTCAGCGCTCCTCCTCCGTGCCATGTCCGCTGCTCCCTTACCTCAGCCGCCGCTCCTCCAGCCTGTCCGCTGCTCGCACCGCCGCTGGCACCGCCGCTGGCCTGTCCGCTGCTCCTCACATCACCGCTCCTCCCCGCGCCATGTCAGCCGCTCCTCGTCGCGCAACTGGACGCCGCTCCTCCCGCGCTCCTGACGTGAGCACGCACGTCGCGGCCGGCGCTACTTCGGAGGGACTACTTTTTTTTTTTACTGTAAATTTTTTAAAAAACGTTTTTTTTTAAATTTATATAGCCTATAACCATCTACACACCCTGACGATTCCAACGGTGTATCGGGTGTGTGGATTGGATCTGTGGTTCCCGAGTTTACCCGCCTCAAGGGCTGAAAGTTCTTCCTTTATTATAGTAGTACTAGCAGCCCGTCCCGACCTTGTCCGGGAGCATTCAGGCTTCCCCTGCCTCCCCCGACATTGCCCAGCAGCCCGTGACCCTGCCCGCCCCGTACCCCGCCTGCCCCGACATTGCCTTTCCTCAGCCGATCTGTTTTCCCGCCTGGCCCGACCCCCGCCTGTCCTGAGTCAATGGAGGTCAGACAGTAGTACGTGCAAAATGTTCCACCCCTCACCTTGTTAGTCCCCATCCCCCGCCTGCCCCGACCCCCGCCTGCCCCGACATTGCCTTTCCTCAACCGATCTGTTCTGTTGTAGTCTGTTCTGTTGTAACTCCCCGTCCCCCGCCTGGCCCGACACCCGCCTGCCCGACATTGTCCCCGGAGCCTTACCTCAGTCGCCGCTCCTCAGTTGACCGCTCTGCTCCTCACCGCCTGTCCGCCGCCGCTCCTCCCCCGCGCCATGTCCGCCTCTCCGCTGCTCGCACCGCCGCTGGCCTCTCCGCTGCTCCTCACGTCACCGCTCCTCCCCCGCGCCATGTCCGCCGCTCCTAGGATGCCGCTCCTCCCCGTGCTCCTGGCGTGAGCACGCACGTCGCGGCCGGCGCTACTTTGGAGGGACTACTTTTTTTTTAATATACATTTTGTAAATAACGTTTATTTTTTATATTTATATAGCCTGTAACCATCTACACACCCTGACGATTTCAATGGTGTATCGGGTGTGTAGATTGGCGCCGTGGTTCCCGAGTTTACCCGCCTCAAAGCCTGAAAGTTCTTACTTTATTAGTAGTATAGATAGATAGATGTATACTTCGCTTATCATCTTTCTTACCTTGTCCCTCTTTCCTCCTGTGTGTTGGTGTGTGCTTCTCCAAGTGCTTTTAGAATGTAATGAACTTTCTATGTCAGTTGGAGCAGCCATTCGTCGGCACTCCTTCCCTGTAAATAAATGTATTCTTCCTACCTGCAGCTCGTCTCCTCATAAGCTGCCCTTAACGCCACCACTGTTCCATAAGTAGTTAGCGGCCCCAACGTAATTATGGCAGGCCCTCAGAATAAGGCCCTTACATTCTACTAGATTCTTCTTCAAGATCTGGAAAAGTGATAAATTGTCTGAATACTATTACTGAGGTTGAGAATGGACGGTGAGGCAAGAGAACCAGTTGTAATAACTCCTGAGGCACCACTGCAGCAGAATACACCAGGCTTTAATTCATCCCCTGACTTTACATCGGAAAATGGAGGAATTTAGAGCAACTCAACTGTTCTTAAGAGCTGGCGGGGACGATTGATAGCTTGAAATTAAGATGAACCTTTTTGGAAGTGCTTTCATTGTTTTATTGTTGTGGGAGTACAGTATAGCTTTTCAGAATAAAGATTTTGAATTCCTTATTTTCTGTATCATTTGGTGCATTGAACAATTTAATCTTCATTATAATTGGCTATTTGTCATTCAATTTGTCTGCTAAATTGTCAGTATACGAAATGTCCAGAGTAACTTTAAGAACTGTCATCTGCTGACTATCTTATTGGGGTCAGCAGCGGTCTTGGCATTTTCCCCTCTTTTTTTGGGGGGGGGGGGTTATTCTACTTGTGGATTTGTTGGGCTCATTTGCTGCTTGTAGCCTTCTTAGTATTGGTTGTCTACTATCACCATGTTTGTATGTCTTGGGTCTTTGCCCTGCTGTATCAGTAGGTTCAGCAATTATGATGTTTGTGCACCTACTGAGTACTTATTGTTTGTTGTGTTGTAGGCAGGGGTTATCATTTGAAGTGTCAAGGAATGACTGCACTATTTCGTCCCATTCTTAACGGATCCCGGTTTTATATTTCGATATGCACTTCTGTTCCCTCTATGACCATCCAGTGTGCAACTTGCTGTTTCACTTTATAGTTAGTGTTTCAGTGGATTTCCTATTCATTGCTTTGTGCCTTTCCGCTAGTATCAGCATTAAGTTTATAAATTTTGAGCCTGAATTATGAAATCTTTTAACAGCTGCAAACCCTCAGATTCGGTAAATCGCAAGGTTTGCGACCACTAAAACACTTGTTGTAATTTACTAAAACCCAAGTAATGACACAGACAAGTTTTCTGTTGAGTGGGTTGAGTAAAAATTGAGGAATTGGTATATGGAAGGGGTGTTATAAGGGTGTTATAGGTATCCATTTGAGTTACATTTCAAATAAAATAGATTACTTTATGTATAAGCAATCAGAGACATAGTGGTGTGCTGACTCTAACAGGCCACCGTGCCTGTGACTCTGGCCAATCTTAGTGGGTTGCAATTTGGGACCTACCTCTTGCAGATTATCGAGGTATATTGAATTGCTACCTGTTAGAAATTGGGTCCCTAGTTTGCAGAGGTATCCCTAATAAAGAACCACAATCCTAGTCAGGGTAAGTCAGATACACAAACTAAATTAACCTGTGCTCACCCTCTGGTAGCTTGGCACACAGCAGACAGCCTTAACTTAAGAGACAATGTGCAAAGTATTTGTGCAACACTTCAATTAACAAGCATCCTGGGACCGGACTAAGTGCGCCGAGTATACCCAGACGTGGGTCCCAGGATCACTGTGCCACTGGATTCAAGCTAGCCTGGCTGATGAGGGGTGAAACCCCGAAACTTGTCCCAGAACACTTGTTTCTGGTCCAGGGAGGACCTTGCGTGGCAATTCAGGCTGCACTGCTTCCAAGAGGAGCAGGGTCAAGATTGATTTGCATAGGGCTGGGTCTAAACTGGGGTGGCATGGTGAGCAAAATAATGAAGGATTTAACCCAGATCTCTTGACTGGGGGGGGTGAATGTTTTGATTTGTTCTGCATTCCGTCCATCATTTGAGTGTCTTTTGCTTACTCGCCCTAAGTGCGCCGGGTATGCCCAGGCATGGGTCCCAGGCTCACTGTGCCATTGGATTCAAGCTAGCCTGCCTGATCGCCCCCTGTCCAAGGATGATTGTTTGTTTGACAGTTTGGGCTGGATTGTTCCCATGAGGAGCAGGGTCAAGATGGATAGTTGTACAACGGTACAATGCTGGTAAATACATTGCATGCCTTTGCCTCTCCTCTCTTAGCAGGTATGTTTTTACAGCGAATATGCATTTACATCGCATGCCAATAACATGCATTGTTTTTACATTTAAAAGCAATGTATTTGTGGGGGAGACCCCCCCCCCCCCCCAATTTACCTTAAATACGTGGTATGTGTGCTAAAAAATGCGAGGCAAAGGCATGCAATTTATTTACCTGGTTGTAAAGGCTGTTTCCCAGATTGATTTGCATATGGCTGGGTCTAAACTGGGGTGGCATTGTGAGCAAAAAAACAATAGATTTAACCCAGATCTCTTGACTGGAGGTGAATGTTTTGATTTGTTCTGCTTTCCATCCACTATTTGTGTGTCTTGTGCTATTACTATGTAGGGCAGTTCGTAAAATTCCTTTCCATTCGCAAAAGGTTGCAGGTGAATTTGCGACCACTTTTTGAAAATGGAAAATTTGGACATCAGGCCCCTAGTTCCTACTTCTTTCTTTTTGGCTGTCAGTATTAGATGCAGAAGCCACTTATCCAGGTGAAGGAGGGTTTCTCGTCCCGTCCTGTTACTTATTATTTCTGTTCTGGATCTCCAGTATTGGGGTATCACTGGGCAGCCCCAGACCATGTGTTAGAAGTCCGGGAACAGCATTTTCTTCGCATCTCTAGAAAGTAGAGTTGGGAGACACATATAGTCTCACTACTATCTTAGGGGTGCAGTAGGTTTTATGTAGAAAATTACATTGAATTTGCTTCAGCTAGGCGTTCCTTGATAGTTTGGGAGAATACCTTAGCATTGGTTTTCATTCCATATCAGTAATATCTGTTTCAACTCTCCTTCAGTGGTGTCTTATAGCATCATGTAGTCTTCTACAAAGACGCTTCACTGCCTTTTCCCTGTACTCAGGGTGAGCACAGCTGTCATCGTCTTGGTATAATGGGTTCATTAATGCCTGCCTTCCACACCCTTTGTGTCTCTATTACCCTGCTCCCATGTGTCAGGGATTGTACTTTCATTAGGGCGGATTCTTCCGTTTTTTGGGCCGGTTTATGTGGTGATGGTAGGAAGAAGTCTTACTGTATGTTACTGTATCATGCTGAGCCTGTCCTGACAAGGCCTCGTTGGCGCTGGCCCAGCCTCGTGTCCCGTCTCAGAGGGCAGGTGTCGATGTGTTTTCAGTTGTTCCAAACTTCCCTTGTCCCAAACCTCTGTAGAAATGTACTTTCAGATGTGTTTAAAGACACATCACGTGCAGGGAATTAAGAGCAAGACCCAGGGTAATTAGTTACAAAAATGCAGGCGTGTCCGAGTATATCTTCTCTGCTTCTCACACCGTGCTGAAGAGGCAGCCATACTGGAGTGCACAGAATAATTAACCAGAGGGAAAACAGTTTTTAGAAACCACAGCGGGTTGGTGCATGTGTTTAAGCTACGTCCTGTTTCGGGGAAACTGGTCCGTATGTCCAGAGGGCGTGTTGACTATTGCTAGAAAAAAAAGTTAAACTATGCAAAAATATAGAGCATACCAATGAAAGTTCCTTGGCTGAAGGCTAACTCTGGCATTAAAGGAAAGTACATCTTCATGTCATTGCTACCACAAAACTCTTCTCTACTATGTTTATTTAAAAAGTACATCATTACATGTATGAATCTGTCTTTGTTAGATACAAATTTGAACATTGTTAGACCCTCAATGCGACTTAAATAATGTGTCTACAAAATGTAAGCAGTGTTCTAGAAAGCTGGTGAAAAAAGGTAACTGTATCCATGTAATGATATTGAGAGCCGTGTTGTATTTCAGGAACACCTATGTTTGTGAAACTCTCTGCAGAAACTTGCAGCGCACGTTGCATTGTGGGTAACATATTTTCAATTAACCATTCAATGGGACAAATTCAGTTTCCTTACACACACCATTCAATGTCCCCACTGAGGCATGATCTCACTCATACATGATCAATTGTGGTTCCCCTAAGAGCCATCATTTTGTCATCATGAACCCTTATCTTATTCCTAAGCAATGAAAGTTTCCTAAGGAGTGATGGAACTGCAGAGTAATTGATTCGATTGCCCAATCTGAGCAATGTAATCGCTCTAAATGATTTGTGCATTTATTTGTCAAAGGAACGTGCCCCCTTGAGCCATGTTTACCTCACAATGTAACAAAGAACGCTATTGAGGCCGTCAGTATGAGTGGCCCAGTATTTTGGGTCGATATTTATTGAACCTGACAAAATCCAGTACCACAGGGTCAGAATTTACTGAGTCCTATAAATAACTCCCAATTGCAAGTTTCCCCTGAAAATGGGGAATAACATGCGGACTCTGGTGCTTAATCCACCAAAATCCGAATCTTCTGGCGATTATTGAACATTTCCCCCTGATATACGTCAGCATACTTCCATGAGCTTTGTGCCACAAACAACAAATGTGCCTTTAGACAGGATCACAGAAATGTGACAAATGTGCATTGGTCAGTGGCTGTACTTTAGTATTACAGGAGGGTCTAAAGGATCACTTCTGATTTGCTAAATGTGCACCTGCTGTTACAGGGGGTGGGTATTCAAGCTATCCAGTCCATCACTTGCATGGGGTTGCGCCCCGTGCGAATGCGTAATCCCCTTTGCCATGCACATGCCCGATAAAGGAGCCAGCACATGGTCAATCAAATCCCCGACAGGCACACTGAATGTCAGTCATCCAACATTTCAACCTTCAGCACCACTGACAAGGCTTCTAGAACAGGCATGAAGAAGCCCATTGGCTCTACAGAGTCTAGCCCACAAGGGAGCAGGCAGAGACTGCACCTTTACTGCCTGTGGAGGGGGGCAAATCCATTTCTAAATGAAGGCATGGGGTGTACATATGCAGCAGTCTCTTTCAACCCTGCCCAGTCGGAGGGAGCTCTATTCAGTATTTGCCTGCATCTTTGACAGTGGCTAATTTGAGCATATGGGCGCTGGTGGGGCCCACCAGTACTCATTTTTTGGTACTGGCCTTTACTTTTCCTCAACAGAATTTAGTCCAGAGAAAAATAGAAAGAGAGCAAAATAGAGAAGGCAGGAGGAAGAGAGAGACAGTAAAACCATGACAAAGGGAGACAGCAAGGATGAAAAAGAGCCTGCAAGGGGGAGATAAATATGCAGGAAGCATGGGATGAAGAATAAAGAGGCATGAAGTGAAATCAGGACTACACAGCCTTGGCATTCATCATCAAGCTCCACAGCAGAACTTTGGGCCCCAGGACTTAGGGGCAGATTTATGAAGGCCTTGCGCCGCCGGTGCGTCACTTTATTTGACGCAACGGTGGCGCAAATAATGCGCCCTATTTACAACGTGACGCATCTAGGAGATGCGCCACGTTGTAAAGCCCTGCGCCATAAGGAGGCGTTCCTGCGCAGTGGGGGGGGGGCGTTCCTGCGCAGGAACGCCTCCTAAAAGTGGCTGAGTGAAATCTATGAGATTTCACTCAGTCACTTTCAGGACAATGCTGCGTCAAAACCCTGCGCCTGCTTGAAGCAGGCGTAGGTCTTGACGCAGCATTGTGGAGATGGGGCACCGCCGAGCCTTGCTGGAGCTGCGTCGCGCTTGCGACGCAGCTCCAGCAATGCGCCACCTTTACGGCACAGATGCGTCACGCATCTGTGCCGTTTTTGCCCCATGGTGCGCCGCATTGTAAATGCGGCGCACCATGGGTGGCGGGGCAGCGGCGCAGGATGACTGGCGCATCCCTGGGGATGCGCCAGTCATCAAAAATCTGCCCCTAAGTCTTTTACAAATTAAGCACTGGATGCCATTTTCTAGTTACACTCAGAAACGATACACCAGAGTACCTGATATTACTAAGACCATATTTACCTTTCATTTCACATCTAGCGCAGCACTGCATTACTAACAATAGAAGAGTGGACCTCACTCATTCACTTGAGTCTAACAGAGTACATTATACAGTGACGCAAAGGGATTTACAGCGAATCCGTATGAACACCAAACCTACTTTTGGTAGCCGCTACACAGGGCCGGCTTTAGGGCAGGGCGACCGGTGCGGCCGCACTAGGCGCGGACCTGTGGAGGGGGCACTGACCTCAGGGGCCGGGGCACTGTGTTTGGCAATAACCTATGATTGGTGAAAAGAGGGGCACTCAGTGGTAGTAAGAGAATCCGGGTAGGTGGTCATGGGGTGTGGGGGCGCCAAGAATTATTGTTGCACCGGGTGCCACCAGCGCTAAAGCCGACCATGCCGCTACACATAGACATGTTATAATTTTAACAGCTATAGGTGCCTCCACGTCCTCCTTTATTAAGTGTTTTATGGATAGTAAGTAAAGTTAGCACCTGAAATTGTTTCAAAATTTTGTTCGCAAAGTCTGCCAAATAAGTAACATGGAAACTAAGCATCTGAGGGATTAACACGTTTTATTTTAAAAATGAATGATGTGCAGTAAGTTTTATCCAACATAAGGTTCAATACATATTACTTGCATATACATCTTTTGTAAAAAAGGATATCTTACTTTGTTGTTTAGGAGACGCAGATCCATCCTCTATAGTGAACATACTTGTCTAAGTCACAAGTTTTGTTTTTCATTATTGAAATATAACAATGGTCACTGTCTGGTCGCAGCCATTTCTCAAATGTATTTCTATGCGGTGCATAAGGAAACAGCATACAACATAAGACTGCATGTGGGTGAATGTGAACAAAGGTTTTTTTTACTCCAGATTTCTGAGTGATATCATAGACAACATAAGCTTCACTCTCGTTATCTGTGAGGCCGCCCAGAAATATATGGTAAAAAACCATCTGTTATTCTATATTTTATACAAGTCTGTCTCATTTATTTGTTTTTCAATACAGTCCCAAATCCCAGATCAGACTGATATTTACATCTAAAGTTGCAATGCACTTCTTTAATTCATGTATAGTGTTTGTAGATCTTCTTTATTGTTATTAAAGTGTTGTGTTACTCTTTTTTGAGTCATCACCTTTGCTGTGCTAGCCAGTGTAGTTCCATTCGAGTATGCATTGTTCCGCAATGCAGCATGACAAAAAATGGCCAAGCAAGTTATACTATAGGATTACACACTCAACATTTATTGAAAATATGAAACTCAATAAGGTTCACATCTCTGAGTCAACCATCCCTACCACCCAACTGGAGAGGGACAGCTTCTCTCAGCTTTCTTTTCTCGCACATTCAGCCCCATAACCATTGATTTCCACCTTCTGGCTCTTCTATCAATCTTATGAATTATATCTTCAATTAATGTAGCTCAAAGTGGGATACTGATGGTTCTCCAGAAATCATGTGAACTACCTGGTTCACTTCTCACATTGACAGTCTCACAATATTTAAGGAGGCGTTCAACTGAACTTGCGTCAACATTCATGGGCCTAGGATCCCTCCCTTAACCGAAAATAAGATTACAGGTAGATTTCACATAGAAAAGTTCTACCCTGTAACCACCTTCATGAAGACTTAACAGGAAACTTGTGACAGCTCTCCTCAGACCCCCATTCCAATCAACAGCTAACAGCCCACAACCAACTCTCTCACTCAACTTTTAATCTCCCTCTTACTTCCTCTTGTGCTTCCCCGAAACCACATCCCGTACCCTCCACCTCCTCGACATGCCATGCACACAACCACACCTCGCAAAACACCACCACACACAAACAGAAACTCACCCTCTCCTGCCTACTCCTCAATACCCACTTGCTCACCAAACACACTTTAAAAGTCCGGAATTTCCTGCACAACCTCTATCCTGACCGACTCATCCTCACCGAGACTGGGCTTAACAAGGTATCTGTATCAAGACAAAAAAATTGCCAGCTCAACACAAATAGATTGGCTATAACTCCAACTAATCTAATAGGGAATAACTCTGGTTACTTAACTGATAAACATAGGTTCATGAATCAGACATTCTCAAAGACTCATTTATTATTAAAATGTTCTTACTTTTTGTGTATATTATTTATTTTTAAATTTTGCAAATATTCATAATATAATAACAGGTTACATATAGTACATGTCTGCACACCTCCCAGTTCTATGCATCCAAGGGAGAGATAGACCTACAAACTGTGAACATACTAGACAATGGTGACAGAAACCCCAACACTCCACAACGAATTAAAAAACACACATCCATGCCAGTGTCTGCCATACTACCATGAATTCTATCACACTCGTACCCAAACCAATTAATAAACATAACCTAGTGTTCCACCAGTTCATGGTTGAAGATGAACATTGAACTGTCCAGATAGATCAAATAATACCTGTCTATAAGCATACTTATTTATGAGATATTCATGTACTTATGTATTCCACATATTCTCTTCCCATATAGCTCCTGGTTATAAAGGGAGGTTGTTGTTTGCGCCGACATGCGTTTTAATGAAGTTCAAATAAGGACCACCTTCATAAGGGCTTTGAATGATGGGAAGGAGAAATGGCACACACCACTGACATCAAAAGTAGGTGGGGTCTGTCCCACAGGTTAGAGAATGTTGCAACAGTGGTGGAGCTGGGTCCTCTTCACTGACTGTTAGGTAAAACGTGACCAGAGAGAATTCCTACTGGGGAGACCCCAAGGAAAACCATGATGATTTTGTCCTGACTGTTTGGCCGGTCCCAGAGGGCTGGCCAAACTGTCATGTGCACTTAAGAGTGAGCAAACCACTCCTCCCCTGCCCTGCTCCGAGAGCAGAGCAGTCACGCCTGCCCGCAAAGCAGCACGAAAACATAAAATGATAAATGATTACCATTTTATGTTTCTTCGGGGGGTGGGTGGGAGGCGCGAGGAAACATGGCGGCCGTAGGCTAACGCGGCTCGCACGCCGAGAAGCAGTCTTTTGAGACCTCCACCGCTACCCTTGCGGATGACGGCTGTTACTAAGCGCGGATTCTACCCTTCACTGGATGGGGACTGGATGACGGGTTTTCTGCAGTAATCTCCAAAGAACGGTGAAGAAACGGTGAACTCTCCGTGAATGTGCCCACCGTTTGCGGTACCGCTCTCCGCCTCTCTCCGGCTTTGGGGGCGGGCAGCCGTGGAGATCAGGCGCGGCCGAGCGGCCGCCGCTCGTAACACGCATACGGCGGCAGCACTTGGTGGAAGGAAAGGAGAGGAAACATGGAAAGCGGTGCTATCGACCGGTTTGATTCTCGAGGAGAAGAATGACACAACAATAGCTGCAGCAGTGAAGGGGAGTGACGAGCTAAGTGACCAGAATTCCTTTTCTCACGTACCAAGTAAGGTCTTTAAAATCTTCAAGAAGGGGGCAGAGGGAGACTGTGATTTGAGTAAAACCCCACAAACAAGAATAACTAGGAGTAAGACAAAAAACAAGGGGAAAGAGTTAGGGTTGGAGGGGGACAAACTACAGGTCCCAGAAGGCAGTTTAAAAAAAAAGCCCGGGTAAAAAAGAGGCCAGAAACAGTGAAAGAAAAACATATCACCCAAAAACAGCCCCAAAGCAAAAATAAGAATATAAAAATAAAAGCTCCAGGGGATATATCCCCGTCTCTGCGATCGTAC
This sequence comes from Lissotriton helveticus, assembly GCF_964261635.1. Classification (NCBI taxonomy): domain Eukaryota; kingdom Metazoa; phylum Chordata; class Amphibia; order Caudata; family Salamandridae; genus Lissotriton; species Lissotriton helveticus. Next base: position 1,097,479,960 of record NC_136065.1, read on the forward strand.
TTTAAAGCTTTGCCACAAATACTGCAGATTACGCAGGATATGGCTGCTGCTCTGGAAAACCCTAAACTAATGCAGAGCGAACGGGAGCACTCGAATAACCAAATAGGGCCAGCTTTATCTGCCCCGGATTCAGGCTCACCTCTGGCTCCTTCATTAGAAGAGGCATCACTGGAAGCTGCTGAAAGATCTACTATGCCTGCTTTGCCTCTCACAGGAATACATACAGCAAGTTCCATTAACAATACAGCCCCTGTCCAATTAAAGGAGACCTTAGCAAATGAGGTTTTGATAACTGAAGTGGGGGAGGAGAAAGTCGTAACTGCTCAAAATTCAGATTTAACTTTTTGCAACGCGCTTGAGGCAATAGTCTCCTCTATTGCAGCAATGAGGGAGGAAATAAGACAAGATTTTGTGGTCTCTAAAACTAACCAGGCTGAGATAAGGGTAACCTGTGAGGAACTGGGCCATAGTCTCTGCGGGAGAACGGAAGCATTGGAAAGCTCGGTAAGCTTACTGACCACAAATTTGGAGTCAGTTAGCTCTAAAGTACGTACTCTCCAAAGTGAGGGTGAAAGCATGAGGGAAAGGATTGAAGTCTTGGAAAATTATTCTAGGCGTAACAACGTCCGACTCCTAAAAATCCCAGAAGGGAAAGAAGGAAGGGACCTTAAATGTTTTATAGTACAACTATTAAAAAGTTCTCTCACCTTGGAAGAGTCTGCTGAAGAACTTGACAAAGACATTCAGCGAATACACAGAGATCCGTGTCGTCTGAATCCAGCAAGGACGAAACCAAGGAAAGTCCTAGTTAATTTTTTGACTTATACCCTCAAAGAAAAAATTCTAAATCTTGCTCTGAAAGCAGGTACAATGAAGGGCCCTGATTTCTCTTTTGAAATACGTTCAGATTTCTTGAAAACCACGCTGGATAGGCAGTGGGAGCTTGGGCAGCGTATGGCTTCATTCAGATCATTCGGGGCGACAGTACAGTTGAGATTCCGCGCATTTCTCAGAGTCATGTATAATAATAAGATGCACAATGTCCGATCTATACATGACGCTGACGATCTATTAAGCTCCATTAGAGATCCCGCTCAAGCTCAGGCTCACAAATAAGCTAATATAGGTATTGTTAAAAGCAAAAACAAATAGATCTTATCAAAAGACATAAATATTAAAAAAAAAAGGAAAAGGAGAAAAGGGAAGGAATAAAAAAACTTAAGTAGAACAATACAAAATCATTAAATTAATTAAAAATGGATGCTCCTTATCCAATAGCACCATAGGGTTATTAAAGGGTCACATGCATACACCTAAAAAAAAAAAAAATCTTTCAGAGGAAGTCTATAAAAATAGGGAAATAGAAAAGGGGGGTATCGATGTAACCTCTAGATTAATGGATTCAGACGAAACGGATCTCTGTGTATTCGCTGAATGTCTTTGTCAAGTTCTTCAGCAGACTCTTCCAAGGTGAGAGAACTTTTTAATAGTTGTACTATAAAACATTTAAGGTCCCTTCCTTCTTTCCCTTCTGGGATTTTTAGGAGTCGGACGATGTTACGCCTAGAATAATTTTCCAAGACTTCAATCCTTTCCCTCATGCTTTCACCCTCACTTTGGAGAGTACGTACTTTAGAGCTAACTGACTCCAAATTTGTGGTCAGTAAGCTTACCGAGCTTTCCAATGCTTCTGTTCTCCCGCAGAGACTATGGCCCAGTTCCTCACAGGTTACCCTTATCTCAGCCTGGTTAGTTTTGGAGACCACAAAATCTTGTCTTATTTCCTCCCTCATTGCTGCAATAGAGGAGACTATTGCCTCAAGCGCGTTGCAAAAAGTTAAATCTGAATTTTGAGCAGTTACGACTTTCTCCTCCCCCACTTCAGTTATCAAAACCTCATTTGCTAAGGTCTCCTTTAATTGGACAGGGGCTGTATTGTTAATGGAACTTGCTGTATGTATTCCTGTGAGAGGCAAAGCAGGCATAGTAGATCTTTCAGCAGCTTCCAGTGATGCCTCTTCTAGTGAAGGAGCCAGAGGTGAGCCTGAATCCGGGGCAGATAAAGCTGGCCCTATTTGGTTATTCAAGTGCTCCCGTTCGCTCTGCATTAGTTTAGGGTTTTCCAGAGCAGCAGCCATATCCTGCGTAATCTGCAGTATTTGTGGCAAAGCTTTAAAGTACGATCGCAGAGATGGGGATATATCCCCTGGAGCTTTTATTTTTATATTCTTATTTTTGCTTTGGGGCTGTTTTTGGGTGATATGTTTTTCTTTCACTGTTTCTGGCCTCTTTTTTACCCGGGCTTTTTTTTTAAACTGCCTTCTGGGACCTGTAGTTTGTCCCCCTCCAACCCTAACTCTTTCCCCTTGTTTTTTGTCTTACTCCTAGTTATTCTTGTTTGTGGGGTTTTACTCAAATCACAGTCTCCCTCTGCCCCCTTCTTGAAGATTTTAAAGACCTTACTTGGTACGTGAGAAAAGGAATTCTGGTCACTTAGCTCGTCACTCCCCTTCACTGCTGCAGCTATTGTTGTGTCATTCTTCTCCTCGAGAATCAAACCGGTCGATAGCACCGCTTTCGATGTTTCCTCTCCTTTCCTTCCACCAAGTGCTGCCGCCGTATGCGTGTTACGAGCGGCGGCCGCTCGGCCGCGCCTGATCTCCACGGCTGCCCGCCCCCAAAGCCGGAGAGAGGCGGAGAGCGGTACTGCAAATGGTGGGCACATTCACGGAGAGTTCACAGTTTCTTCACCGTTCTTTGGAGATTACTGCAGAAAACCCGTCATCCAGTCCCCATCCAGTGAAGGGTAGAATCCGCGCTTAGTAACAGCCGTCATCCGCAAGGGTAGCGGTGGAGGTCTCAAGAGACTGCTTCTCGGCGTGCGAGCCGCGTTAGCCTACGGCCGCCATGTTTCCTCGCGCCTCCCACCCACCCCCCGAAGAAACATAAAATGGTAATCATTTAGCTTTGGAGAGTGGGAAAGGCGGGTAGCAATGTATGCAGATGACATTTTGGTTTTTACATCTGACCCAGTAAGAGCATACCCAGTAATCATCCAACGGGCTGAGGAATTCGGTTGCATATCGGGTTACGATATCAATTCCAGTAAGAGTGAGATAATGGTTTGGAATCTACCAAACATTCAGTTGGGGGCAAAAATATCTTCATCGATGCGCTACTTAGGAATAAGAATAACCCAAGAAGTGGCTAGCATCGGGCAAACTAACTTGGATAGGGTGCACACTGAGAGCAAAAAGCTTCTAAAATCTTGGTCACATCTACCACTTTCAACAATAGGTAGAGTGAATTTAGTTAAAATGTGTATCCTTCCAAAATTCACCTTTGTCTTTAATACTATTCCCACTGCCTTTGATCCGAAAATGATTGAAAAATCTCAAAGAGAAATCAATTCTTTCATATGGAACTATAAAACCACAAGAATTGCGTGGAAAAAGTTAAGAAGAAGAAGAGAAAAGGGAGGCCTAGCATTGCCGGACTTGCTGTATTACTCATGGGCCTTCCAGTTGTCACATTCAAGAATGCTCCTAAAGATGCCATCTAATCTTGCAACTGATTCTATGTATAAGGCTATGTTAATGGGGGCTAATCTAGCACTGGAAGGCTTCATGTTTAAATTTGGATGTCAGCAATTCTTTAAAAACATTAAACTCAAAATAGCACAATCATGGGCTAAAAATTGGTCTAACATCAGAAAGAAACTGGGCCTGTCATATTATTCCAACTACTCCCCAATCTGGGACTCACCCGGGTTACCACCATGCTTGCGTGATAGTCTTTCCACAATAATAGAACAAGCAGGCATTACAAGATGGGGTCAACTATTCCAAGACGGTAACTTTATAGCATGGGATGAGTTGCATGAATTAGTTGGCTCAGGGCTGTCAAGATTTAAATATATTCAACTAAACAGCTGGGTGAGATCTCAGATTCGTACTGACCCCAATTTAGGGAAAACAAGCATAACGGAACAAAAGCTGGTGGAAAGAGCTATGGGAGGGAAGGAGGTAGCCATATGGTACTGGCAGCTGTTGGAGGAAATTGACGGGGAATTCCAACTCCCAGATGAATTATGGGGAACAGCGTTTGGTATTTCATGTGAGGAGAGATGGCAAAATTCTTTCGCTCTATTATATAAAACTGTAAAGCCTTCATGGCTAAGACGAAACCACCTTTTCTCCGCACATCGTGCATATATAACCCCTTTGAAATTATCTAAATTTCTACCAAATAAAAAATGTAACAAATGCAACTTGGTAGGTGCTTGCGATATACATATGTTTTTGGAATGTCCTGACATCTTAAAATTCTGGGAAGATGTGAAGGAAACTCTAAACTCTATCCTAAACACATCTTTGGAAATAACCCTTTCACTTGTCATCTTTGGGTTGGAAGATAACATTAAAGGCAAGGCGAAATCCCTTCTCTTCTATGCAATCTTATTAGCGAGAAGACAAATCTGCATACATTGGGTAGAGAAAACACCCCCATTACATTCTCGGTGGCTCTCCTTATATGAAACGTCTAAAATGGACCTCAAAAGAACAGCTAGTAAGCGGAACTTGGCTTTCTGGGACCTTCTAATTAATTGGAGATGAACCCGGGTTTTTTTTTTTTTTCCCCCGGGTCCAATGATTATGCCTTAATTACTCCGGGACCAGGGCCAGTCAAGTTTCGATAAAGGTCCTACAGGTTGAAATATACCTTGATGGAGCTAAAAGCACCTGTACTTTCTTCTTCTGGGACATCTCTACTACCAATATGTCAAATCACGTCTATAAGTCATGCAAGGTGGTTGGTATGGTCCTTATCGAAGAAAAGGCAAATGAGGACAAACAAATAAAATTTAAAAAATTAAAAATTTTTAAAAAAAACGTGACCAGAGAGAATTCCTACTGGGGAGACCCCAAGGAAAACCATGATGATTTTGTCCTGACTGTTTGGCCGGTCCCAGAGGGCTGGCCAAACTGTCATGTGCACTTAAGAGTGAGCAAACCACTCCTCCCCTGCCCTGCTCCGAGAGCAGAGCAGTCGCGCCTGCCCGCAAAGCAGCACAAAAACATAAAATCATAAATGATTACCATTTTATGTTTCTTCGGGGGGTGGGTGGGCGGGGCTGCTTTGCTTGCGGAGCAGGGCAGGAGTGGTTTGCCCATCCCTGAGTGTGCGATGACTTTTTGGGCGGCCCTCTTGGGTCGCCCAAACCAGTCATACACACTTTCCCCTTCTACATTGTAGCCTGCATGGAGACCATGCCCACCCCTCCAAACCCTAGCTGAGCGCTATGTCACAGCTCTCAGACCAATCACAACACTGCATTGCAGCGTTGTAATTGGCTTGGGGAGGGAGCCTGGCTGCCTGATTCCAGTTCCTGTCAGGACCAGAGAAGATGCGGGACCCAGGGTAAAGGTGAGTTTAGAAAAAACATTTAATATGACCCCCGTGTCCCTCCTCCACCTGTGACCCCCGCACCCACTCCCCCCATCCACGAGCCATGCAGGCCGCAGTTTATATGTTCTTGGTTAGAAAAGCTTATAAAAATATCACTGGGGGAATCAGGTGTTACCCCTGGGATTTCTACTCCTAATTTCAAGGGTCATTGTTGCACTGGGTTCTTCCCCTGCAGTATGCCCAGATTGTTTTGCTTTTCTCATCACCCGGGTTTTGGACTTTTTACTGTGGGTAAGTCTCACTCTAGGGGCCTGGTGTTGGTAAAGTTCAAGAACGCCTGAAAATGTATAAATGCAATGTTTATGTGATTACGCTCTTTAGGGGCTGTCTGTATGGCTGCATTACAATGCTTTTTCACTGTATTGCCCTCTAGGGACTGTTGTTACCAGTACAGTTTGATGCCTAATACATGAAACAAATTCACCAACACAAACATTAATTCTGACAAGAGTTTTATTCGATTATCATTAATAATTGCACATGTTTTTATTGATTCCTCATTATCACACTAATGACAATGACTCATGCAAAAGTTTATAAAAAAAAACTGTCTTAACTCACTTGATATGGTTTGTGTGACCCGTCTAGGAGGTCACCCGTGATTACACAATGTCAGTTACACAATGTCAGTTACACAATGTCATCTATGGTATGCTCCACCTGCATATATTTGTAAATTATTGCGTAGTATTTAGTAATGTGTGCATAATAAATGTACTTTTCCTTTTTCTAAAGAAAAAGCACTGACTGGACAATCATTTCTTGAGTGTTATACAGTGATTGGTGATTACTAGGCCACCCCACCTTCCTTGAGTACGCCTTCAACTGCTCCGTTTCGCAACCCTGTGAGAGTCAAGCGCTAGAATAGTGTGTTTGGTTCCCACTGAGGACAGTTATGGATCTATTACTTGTGGTGGCCACACAACTACTAGCCCAATTTCCAACAGTAATAATGAAGATTTTTGAGCAGATGCGAGTCGGACAAGGGGTCAACCTGTGATGTCTTCGAGTGTCAAAAGATTTGTGATGTCACTTCCGTTGAACCTGGTGTGCTGGTGAATCAACGTCCATTGTTTTGAGGCATATTTAATAAGATATAAAAACGTAATTGACAGAAATTTCTATACTGAACATCAGTTATAAGTCTGAGGAGATCTGAAATATATTTATGATGACTAATGTACTGGAAAGTTTATTCATCAAGGTTTCTGTGAGTCACCGGCCTGGGGATGGGGGGCTGGGAGGGTTTTGTGATAGAAAGGAAAGTAAAGGTGGGCGAGAAAATTTTCCAAGTGACAGGTACGTGTGCTATGTAAGCAGCAGCTGGGAAACCACTGCACTAAATACCACAGCCGCCAGGCACGTATACTGATATACACACTTCAATAATGTAGATTAAGTAACAAGGACATATTTTATTTTTATCCAAAGACTTTCACATACTGATGTTGTCTGCAGTGTACATGAATCCACCATACACACATTAGAATTTGCTTTGTTGCTTTATCCATAATTTTGTGAGGTTGCTCAGTGGATTCATGCGTGTGCTGCAGAATAACTATAGGTAACTTGCTACTCCCAGGTTTGAATCCCAGCAGGTCTGGTCACCTTTCACTCTGTGGTTGACTGAGCATGTACAAAGCCAGGGAGACTGCAGCAGCGCTATTACTCACTTTCAGTGTTAGTAAATGCTCTGATGTTACTTGTAGCATTTGCATGTGTGCAATGCAAATAGTTCCCTGTGTCAGATTATGTTTGTAAAGAAAATCTTGCATCTTAATCTAAACACACACACATACAAACACACGTATCTTTGTGAACCCTGTTCGCCTGTGAGCTGGTGTGTCCTAGAAGCATCACCCTTATCTCCACTCCTATTTAACTTTTATCTCCTACCTGTTCCTGTTAGGGATTGAAGTTTTTGTTTTTATGACACCTTTAGGGGAAAGTTGGGTGTCATTGGCAAACAGTAACCCCGTGGTGGCAGATGTTGGTGGTGGATCAGTTGCAATGTTTTGTATCTCTGGGTCTAGTGCTGGAGGGACCATATAGATTCTAATAGGTGGTCTCCTCAGGCGGTTGGAATGTCAGACGTCCCCTCTGCCCCTTCGCAGCTGGCCGCCTGCCCTATTGTTGGTTGACCACCGCACTGCCAGCCCATTTTTAGGTCAAGCTGGAAAAGCATGCGAAGCATGCGTCCGCTCAACAACTTATGTTGCCGAGTTCTGGGAATGTGAGACACGAGTCGGCCACGCGCTTTTTGTGTCTCAGATTTGTCTTTGTGAGCGCGCTTTTGCTGCTGGCAGCTTGCTGTGTGGGAGCGCTTTCGCTTTCAGTTAACGCGCTCAATTAGAACTGAAATGCGCACACACACACACGCATACACAGACACATTCGCACACACACAGACACGCGTGCACACACGCACACACACAGACACGCACACACCTTCCCCCCCCCCACTCACCGGGCTCTTTCGGCGTGTCCCTCTCTCCCTCGGCAGCAGGCGGGGCTCTCCACGAGCACGAGAGCCCCGCTAGCTCATAGGCAAATCTTCCGGCTGGCTTCACAAACAGGAGCGCAGGGGTAGGATCCAGTCTGCTTCCTGTTTGCGGCCCCGCCCCTGTCCCAACACAGGTTGCCTGGCTTCCTGTCTGCCGTGGAAAATATTCGGATGTGGTAAGTTAACGCAATTGACTTTTTTCAAAGGCTAGCCAGTGCAAGTGCTGATTTTCAACTGGCCACTGTAAATGGAAGTACACTGTTGATATAAATATAAAATAGACAGAAAGAGGCCCAGAGCGACTATTCACGACGACGTGTCTCTGGTGCCGTGAGGAAGAATGTCTGTCTTACGTGGTGCACTAATCCTGCAATACGGCTCCTCATACAGTGGATGTGAAGCATTTCTGCTGCCGTATGCAGGTGTTTTTACTTCTCATTGCTTTACTGTATAAAGCACTTCTACAGCGTGGAACAGACCATTTCCCAAATATTGAACCAGTTTCCATTTTTAGGGGGGGGGTTGCATCCCATCCCCACTCCCCAACATGTAGAAGAACTTCAAATACTAACTATCACTCCGTAAACACCCCGCCGGCCCCCACCTCCCTCCACACAGCACAGTTTTACACAATACCAATACTTTCAGCTATGGGGGACGCTGTACTGTTTGAGCTCGGGGGTGGGAGACCTTTATAATATTGATACCACAAAGACACCACACTCGTATTGATTATGAGGCGAGCTCAGCGGGGACGCCAGCGGCTTCCCCTTAAGCCGTGTCCATCCTACAGAAATAGTAAACGCAAGAACAGCTGCAGAAATGAGAACTCCCCCAAGCCACGGAGGCAGAAAGGTAAGCTTTCGTGTAGCTGTGCATCTCATGTAAATCGTTTAATGCTTGCTGACCATGTTGACGAAGTAACTCCAGCAGCAGTACTGCCTTCTGTACGAAATGCTGGAAAACGTGGCATGTTTTGTGTAGAAGATGTGCTTCTCATGTAATGCTTGCTGACCGTGTTGCCGAAGGAAAACCAGAAGCAGTAGTACGTACTACCTTCTATATGAAACACTGGAAAAATGCAGCATGAGTTAAGTAGCTTAGAGCCAAGGTGACCATCCTCATTTATTTTACACGGACAGGCCGTTGTAAGATATTTCTAATAAAACAGTATTTGCTTTGATAGCGTGGTTGTGAGAAAGACAAGACATAGGTGTCACATTTGCGAAAGTTAAAACTATTGGCATTGTAAATGACAAAGCTATTAATTTAGCTATTTTCAAAACCAACACATAAATAAAAAAATTGTCATTTACAATACCAATAGCTCAAACTTTCCTAATGCGAGACCTATTGCATTGCAAATGCTTGTTGATAAAAATGATCCCGTCTACATGGCAGCCCAATCAGGCACCATGGTCCTATGATGAATAGTTTGGGAATGCTTTAGGAGGTGATCTAGTTCCCGAAGCCTCAAAGCTCAGCTCTTACAGACACTTGCTTCTTCTTTCTCAAACACCGTACCTTTCTTATCCCTTCATTATAAAGTAATAGTAATTGATGTCTTTGTGCAATCCGGACAGCTTCTGGCGATGAGGTGCATTTGGTCTGTCGCCTACTTATCCCGCGGCTGCAGCAACAAGATTGACCTGGAAAGTTTAAGCTGAACATGTTCAGACATGATTCCATTAAAGCTTGGTACCTTCACTGGCTACCCATTCACCTACATGCTACATTCTAATCAATTTGTATTGTCCATTCAGCATACTTTAATCGTAGACCAATTTCTGTGAGGGATACATTTCAATATCACATTTCCTCAAATGAAGGGTGTGATTACTATAAACAACTGTTATTAGATGCCACCCTGGAGATGATCAGAGACTAGAATGTCAGGTGAAAATTATTATTCCTATTAATTCTATTGTCAGTTTTTAGGTCGAGCTAGAGTACGCATGCGAAGCATGCGTCTAGCTCTACAAGTATAGCCGCCCGTCTCCTGGGAATCTGAGACAGGGGTCGGGCACGAGCGTCGACTTCACCTCGTGGGCGCGCACGTCCAGGCCGGCGCCGTGCCCATCCCCTGCCTCAGATTCCCCGCAAACACACACACACCACGGTTCGATCCCCGGCTCCGGCTGCAGGTCAGCTCAGCACCATGTGACTCTGGGCAATAGCTCGCTTAATCTTCCCGACGGCCCCCCAGCGCCTAGAGACCCTTACGGGTGATTGTGCGCTTTACAAATGTGGACTTTACTTTACTTTACTTTACACACGCAGGCATGCACACAGACACACACATGCAGGCAGGCATACACACACACAGGCAGGCAGGCACACACACACACACACTCATGCATGCATGCACGCACACACACACACACACGCACGGAGGGAGGGTGGAATCTGCGTATATAGAACTGGAAAGTGCTGCAGGGAAAGCGCTGTACGTGATAAGATCACCGCTCCTGGCCCGAGGTTCCTATGGTGTGTGAACTAACCCCCCAACTTCACCGCCGTGTGAGAGTGCATCAACATTGCCATTATAAGCACCGCCAGCAGCCCGGGAACCTCGGGACGACGTTGCCTGCTCCACCTACGTCACCTCCCTGCCGCGCTGTGGTTGGCTGAAAGTTTCAGCCATTCCCGTCGCGTCATCAGAGGGCTGCGACGGGATTGGCTGCAGCTCTCCAGGACTTCAGTGACATCAGCCTCTCCTCCAGAGATTAATGCAGTGCAGGCGTTCTGCTTGTTTTTGTTTAGTTTCCTTAATTGAAGAAAATGCAGAAATTTTTACTTTCGGGATACTGTCTTAGTACATGGCGAGGAAGCCTGCTTTCTTTTGTTGTTTTTTTTCCTCTTTCGTCTTGCCTGCATCGGTGGAGGAGGGGGAGGAAGTTCTCGGAGGAGGGCGTGATAAAGGGTTCAAATAACCGATCAATGCTGCTGAACGTCCTTTGATTCTTGGCCACCCTCTTAATCTCCTGTAACCCCCCACCCTCATCCCCCAAAAGAAATCAACCCAACCTTGTGTACTGTAACCGTCGGGGTCCCAGTGTGAGGCGCTTTGAGTTTGCACTATAGAAATATAAACAATAACTCGTGACCATCTGGCCATGGCGCTGGCACTGCACAGCAGGCATCTCTCACTGTCTTAAAGGTCCGTGTGAGTAGCTCGCTGAGCTCTGCTTCATACATCGCTTTCCGGCCTCTCATCTGCCAGGCACTATTTAGCGCTGAGCAGCCTGCGCCTGCCACTTGCAGCTACACAAGGGAACACGCATGGGATAAGAAGCCACAAACAAACCTCGGGCTGTTAGCGTGGCGGCCTTTACAGCTTGAATGAACTGACACTGATTAGATCTCCCGAGGCTCTGCCGGGAGCTACAACGCTGCTGAGGCGCGGCGCAACTTTGCTTTTAGAAACCACGAGACTCTTTTAAATTTACCTTGCCTTCATCTTGCAGGGGCTGCGCTCTGGACATCGTGCACCCCCTGACGCCTCATGACTCCCCTACCGGCTGCCGCCAGAGCGCCCCACGCTGCTCGTTCCCTCACCCTCTGACGGGCAGGTCACGAGGGCGGGGACGGGCGTGCCCACCATCTCGGGCTGCTCTGTGGTTGGCGGGGCTGCTCCTCTGTCCCTCCACCCCCTGCCACGCCCCCTCTTAGACCCCATCCCATGTGTCCCTATATTACAACTTCCCCTCATAGACGGCGCAGCGGGCGGGCGCAGCGGGCGCGACGAAGGCGCGCCGAAGTTAAGCCCGTCTGCGCCCGTCCGCGGCCGACCGGGGCTAGGGGCGCGTTACTCTGCCCCGCTTATCACCTATACCCCGGTCCAACTACGCCGCCTCCAGGGACCCTGGCCCATTGCAGCCTCCATTTGTTCTCACATTTCCTCCCTTGGTCTATCCCATGCTGTTCCCCTGCACATCCCCCTTCCTATAGCTGGTCCTTCTCTCTCACCTACATGCACCACTCACCCTACAACCTTCAAACCTTTAACAGCTTTTTATCTTAACACTCGGTCCGCTGTCGCCCATACGCACGAACTTTCGGTCCTGCTGGATCTTCATACCCCAGATCTTCTTTTTTTAACGGAGACCTGGTTCGGCGATGACTCCCGCCCTACTGGCCACCTTACCGGCTACTTACTATGCCCTCCGGGCAGACCGCCCTTCTGGCAGAGCTGGGGGCGGCGTGGCGGTCATCGCACGCAACGATCTCCCTTTTCAAACCGTGTCCTTGCCTGACATTGCAACCACTGCCACCTCTCCCCCTTTGACCTGTTTTCTTACCTACCGCCCTCCTCAATCTCCCTTACAGTTTCTTTCTGATTTCTTGGAAGTCTTGGCTACCATTACAGTCAATAATTCCTCTATTCTACTCCTTGGCGACTTCAACTTCTGGCCTTCTGACCCAGCTGAATGCTCGTCCTCAAAGGAATTTTCTGAAACCCTTCAATCCCTTAATTTCACTTCCTTTGTTCACTCCCCCACCCACATCAAAGGTCACATGCTTGACCAGATCTGGTCCCTGAATTGTCCCATGGAATCTCTTTCTATTTCACCTTGCACATGGTCCGATCACCTCTTGATCTCATTTTCTCTGCCCATTCACCCCCCAGCCAAGCCCCCTCGCCCCAAAAACATCTGGGTCCGAGCATGGGGCCGAGCCAACCTGGAAGAACTTTCTTCCCTTCTTACCACCTCCCTCCCTTCCCTGCAGGGCCTTTCCACCCTTTCCCAGGTCGAGGCTATAGATCAGTGGCCCTCCGCTGGTAGTGATTCTGCTGCCCCGCTCAAACGCATTACCTCCAAGCGCGATAAGGATGCCAATCGGTGGTTCAATGGAGAGCTTAAGGCCACCAAACTTACAGTACGTCGTGCGGAGCGGGCTTGGAGGAGAAGTTATTGCCCCATTTTACGACTGGAGTATACCAACATCCTTACCCAGTACAAAAAAGATATCTTGGAGGCCAAAACGAACTACTTCTCCTCTAAAATCCTTGCCGCAGCAAACCAGTCTAAGGAGATATTTATGATTGTTCATAATCTGGTGCTCTCGGACAGAACAACCCTTAAGCCCGCCCCGTCCGAACAACTCTGCCAATCCCTCAATAACTACTTTATTCACAAAATCGTTACCATCAAAGCCAATATCCCGCCCCCTTCTCCCTCCTTTGTCGATCCTCAACGTCCCCCTCCCAAGGGAAAACTCACTACTTTCCCTCTCATATCTAAGGAAGCTTTTACTTCCATAGTACCCTTGGTCAAATCTGGCTCTCCACTTGACCCCTGTCCTGCTCACATCCTTCGTCATATTTTTGTTACTTGCCCAGATCCCCCCCTTCATCTCCTCAACAGCTCCCTGGCCCAAGGTGTAGTACCCAACCCCTTGAAGTCTGCGGTTATTGTGCCAATTCTTAAAAAACCTGGGGCAGACCCCTCTGTCCCTGCCAATTTCCGCCCCATCTCCCTTTTGCCATTTTTGGCAAAGGTGCTCGAGCGCCATGTCACCTGCGCTCTGAGCTCCTTTGTGGAGATGCATGGAGCTCTTGCTCCCCGCCAGGCCGGTTTCCGCCCCGCACACTCTACGGAGTCCATTGTCATCTCGGTCTTGGACAACCTCAGGGAGGGTATGGATACCAACCAGTGCCAGGCCCTTGTGCTCCTCGACCTCTCAGCCGCCTTTGACACGGTGGATCATACCATCTTACTTTCCCGTGTCGAGGCGGCGGGGATCGGGGGCACTGCTCTGGTCTGGTTATCCTCCTTCCTGAGTGACCGCACCCAGGCCGTTCGCCTTGGTGACTTTACAGCGGACATCCGGAAAGTTCAGTGCGGGGTTCACCAGGGTTCCTCCCTTTCCCCCCTCCTGTTTAATCTTTATGTTGCCCCTCTTATTTTTTCTCTTCAACAAATGGAGGTCGCCGTATTTAATTATGCGGATGACCTCCAGCTTGTCTTCAACCTGTCCTCTTCCCCCTCTTCTGTTCTTAACTTCCAAACTATTATGCTTCACATCCGGGACTGGATGAACCACAATCACCTGAAACTCAACCCCGATAAGACCGAGTTGGTGTTGACGGGTGGTTCATCCAGCCCCTGGTCTTCTCTTTTCTGGCCCCCTGTACTGGGCCCCTCTCCTGTACCCACTACCTCTGTTAAAACCCTTGGCATAAAACTTAACTCTCAACTCACCCTTCATTCCCAGGTCAGTTCCGTGGTATCTTCTTCTTTCCTTTCATTGCGCACTATTCGCAGGGTGTCCCGTTTCTTTACCTTCTCTGCTCTCAAACTTATCATCTTGGCCATGGTGGTGTCCCGCCTGGATTACGGCAACGCCCTATATGCAGGTATTCCTGCATATAGTCTACGGCGTTTGCAGCAGATACAAAACCAGGCGGCCCGCCTGGTCTTCAATCTTCCGAAATTTCACCATTCCTCCCCCCTCTTGAAATCTCTACACTGGCTCCCTGTGCGAGCTCGGGTTCAATTCAAGCTCGCCTCCATCACTTTCTTGGCTCGACTGGGCTTGGCACCCGCATTCATCTCTACTGAGATTACCCCCTATGTTCCCACCAGGGAACTACGCTCTTCCTCTCAGTCCCTCCTCACCATCCCTCGCTATCGGAGAAAGAAGTGGGGAGGCTCGAAATTTGCTACCCTTGCCCCGATCCTGTGGAATTCCCTCCCCCTTGAACTCCGTTCCTTCACTCTGTACTCGCAATTTCGTAAACACCTCAAGGCTTACCTGTTCACTAAGGCCTTTGACTAAATTCCCAATAGTTTCCCTTGTCTCTTAGCCCCGGATCTTATCAGTTGTAGCGCCAAGAAACCGCAGGTGTATGTGCGCTTTATAAGTAATTTTAAACTCAAACTCAATGAACATGCTGCAGCTGTATGCAGACCGAACAGCTTAGGAGCTAAGATTGGAAGGCAAGGGAAAACACAAAGTCAGAATTTAAAACATACCATAGTGCTTTTAAATGTACTGCGTTTGTAAGTATTTTAATTTTTCACCTTTTATGGGTGCAACTGTCAGATTTGGTAAATGTAAAGTATAAACAGTAGCAAGCACTGAACGTCAAACTATGTAACCTACCAGTATTATTGTTTGCCCATTCTTATTGGCCGATTGAAATTGTAATTCTTGCGTCATTGTAATGGATTCTTTCGTGAAGGACATAAACCTGTCACTACAAGGTGCGCAAAACGATCTTATCGAGGTGAAAACTGCCGAAAGATATGATTGAGGTAGCCTTTTATTTCACACCGACTGCTGTCTATTGTATCGGAGAAGCTTCCATTCGTGCGGCAGGTGCTGTAGCCCAGAGGACTATTGCTTTCCCTTCCTTCTTTGCTGTACAGCAGCGAGGATCGTCAACGAGTGGCAGCCATGAGAAACAGCTACTAAGCAGGCTTCCCTTCAGTGCAACCCAAGGACCAATGACCGGATTCATGCATCCGATACAGAAAAGGGGGTGGTGATGAACAGAGTGTCTGAATTAAGCAGACCACTCTTACCCAGTCCAAAGATCAGGGCTTGATCCATCACCGTTATTTATCTCACTGCCCCATCCCAGCTCAGAACCTGGCTATATGCAAATTAGTCTGTCCCTGGCCCAGTGCATCATGGGAACAGGGCAGACCAAACTACCAAGCCAATTCTTCACCAGAAAGGAGACAAGCTACCGGGGACCGGTTTCTGGCATTTCAGCCTCTTCGGCCCGGCTTGCTTGAATCCTGATGGAGCAGTGAGAAAGGGACTCATGTCTGAGTATACCCTGCCACACCTATAGTGGCCAAAAACGATACAGAAAAGGGGGTGGTGATGAACAGAGTGTCTGAATTAAGCAGACCACTCTTACCCAGTCCAAAGATCAGGGCTTGATCCATCACCGTTATTTATCTCACTGCCCCATCCCAGCTCAGAACCTGGCTATATGCAAATTAGTCTGTCCCTGGCCCAGTGCATCATGGGAACAGGGCAGACCAAACTACCAAGCCAATTCTTCACCAGAAAGGAGACAAGCTACCGGGGACCGGTTTCTGGCATTTCAGCCTCTTCGGCCCGGCTTGCTTGAATCCTGATGGAGCAGTGAGAAAGGGACTCATGTCTGAGTATACCCTGCCACACCTATAGTGGCCAAAAACGATACAGAAAAGGGGGTGGTGATGAACAGAGTGTCTGAATTAAGCAGACCACTCTTACCCAGTCCAAAGATCAGGGCTTGATCCATCACCGTTATTTATCTCACTGCCCCATCCCAGCTCAGAACCTGGCTATATGCAAATTAGTCTGTCCCTGGCCCAGTGCATCATGGGAACAGGGCAGACCAAACTACCAAGCCAATTCTTCACCAGAAAGGAGACAAGCTACCGGGGACCGGTTTCTGGCATTTCAGCCTCTTCGGCCCGGCTTGCTTGAATCCTGATGGAGCAGTGAGAAAGGGACTCATGTCTGAGTATACCCTGCCACACCTATAGTGGCCAAAAACGATACAGAAAAGGGGGTGGTGATGAACAGAGTGTCTGAATTAAGCAGACCACTCTTACCCAGTCCAAAGATCAGGGCTTGATCCATCACCGTTATTTATCTCACTGCCCCATCCCAGCTCAGAACCTGGCTATATGCAAATTAGTCTGTCCCTGGCCCAGTGCATCATGGGAACAGGGCAGACCAAACTACCAAGCCAATTCTTCACCAGAAAGGAGACAAGCTACCGGGGACCGGTTTCTGGCATTTCAGCCTCTTCGGCCCGGCTTGCTTGAATCCTGATGGAGCAGTGAGAAAGGGACTCATGTCTGAGTATACCCTGCCACACCTATAGTGGCCAAAAACGATACAGAAAGTCCCTTGCTCATTGCACCATCAGGATTCAAGCAAGCCGGGCCGAAGACGGCTGTAATGCCAGAAACCGGTCCCCGGAAGCTTGTTTCCTTCCCAGTGTAAGAATTGGCTTTTGTAGTCTGATCTGCCCTGTTCCCATGATGCACTGGGCCAGGGACAGACTAATTTGCATACAGCCAGGTTCTGAAACTGGGATGGTGCAATGAGCTAAAAAACGGTGTTGGATCTAGCCCTGATCTCTTGACTGGGTGAGAGTACTCTGCTTAATTCAGAGACTCTGTCCATCACCACCTCTTGTTGTAAATAATTTTGTCCACCCTAAGCGTGGAAGGGTATACTCAGATGTGAGTCCCTTGCTCATTGCACCATCAGGATTCAAGCAAGCCGGGCCGAAGACGGCTGTAATGCCAGAAACCGGTCCCCGGAAGCTTGTTTCCTTCCCAGTGTAAGAATTGGCTTTTGTAGTCTGGTCTGCCCTGTTCCCATGATGCACTGGGCCAGGGACAGACTAATTTGCATACAGCCAGGTTCTGAAACTGGGATGGTGCAATGAGCTAAAAAACGGTGTTGGATCTAGCCCTGATCTCTTGACTGGGTGAGAGTACTCTGCTTAATTCAGAGACTCTGTCCATCACCACCTCTTGTTGTAAATAATTTTGTCCACCCTAAGCGTGGAAGGGTATACTCAGATGTGAGTCCCTTGCTCATTGCACCATCAGGATTCAAGCAAGCCGGGCCGAAGACGGCTGTAATGCCAGAAACCGGTCCCCGGAAGCTTGTTTCCTTCCCAGTGTAAGAATTGGCTTTTGTAGTCTGGTCTGCCCTGTTCCCATGATGCACTGGGCCAGGGACAGACTAATTTGCATACAGCCAGGTTCTGAAACTGGGATGGTGCAATGAGCTAAAAAACGGTGTTGGATCTAGCCCTGATCTCTTGACTGGGTGAGAGTACTCTGCTTAATTCAGAGACTCTGTCCATCACCACCTCTTGTTGTAAATAATTTTGTCCACCCTAAGCGTGGAAGGGTATACTCAGATGTGAGTCCCTTGCTCATTGCACCATCAGGATTCAAGCAAGCCGGGCCGAAGACGGCTGTAATGCCAGAAACCGGTCCCCGGAAGCTTGTTTCCTTCCCAGTGTAAGAATTGGCTTTTGTAGTCTGGTCTGCCCTGTTCCCATGATGCACTGGGCCAGGGACAGACTAATTTGCATACAGCCAGGTTCTGAAACTGGGATGGTGCAATGAGCTAAAAAACGGTGTTGGATCTAGCCCTGATCTCTTGACTGGGTGAGAGTACTCTGCTTAATTCAGAGACTCTGTCCATCACCACCTCTTGTTGTAAATAATTTTGTCCACCCTAAGCGTGGAAGGGTATACTCAGATGTGAGTCCCTTGCTCATTGCACCATCAGGATTCAAGCAAGCCGGGCCGAAGACGGCTGTAATGCCAGAAACCGGTCCCCGGAAGCTTGTTTCCTTCCCAGTGTAAGAATTGGCTTTTGTAGTCTGGTCTGCCCTGTTCCCATGATGCACTGGGCCAGGGACAGACTAATTTGCATACAGCCAGGTTCTGAAACTGGGATGGTGCAATGAGCTAAAAAACGGTGTTGGATCTAGCCCTGATCTCTTGACTGGGTGAGAGTACTCTGCTTAATTCAGAGACTCTGTCCATCACCACCTCTTGTTGTAAATAATTTTGTCCACCCTAAGCGTGGAAGGGTATACTCAGATGTGAGTCCCTTGCTCATTGCACCATCAGGATTCAAGCAAGCCGGGCCGAAGACGGCTGTAATGCCAGAAACCGGTCCCCGGAAGCTTGTTTCCTTCCCAGTGTAAGAATTGGCTTTTGTAGTCTGGTCTGCCCTGTTCCCATGATGCACTGGGCCAGGGACAGACTAATTTGCATACAGCCAGGTTCTGAAACTGGGATGGTGCAATGAGCTAAAAAACGGTGTTGGATCTAGCCCTGATCTCTTGACTGGGTGAGAGTACTCTGCTTAATTCAGAGACTCTGTCCATCACCACCTCTTGTTGTAAATAATTTTGTCCACCCTAAGCGTGGAAGGGTATACTCAGATGTGAGTCCCTTGCTCATTGCACCATCAGGATTCAAGCAAGCCGGGCCGAAGACGGCTGTAATGCCAGAAACCGGTCCCCGGAAGCTTGTTTCCTTCCCAGTGTAAGAATTGGCTTTTGTAGTCTGGTCTGCCCTGTTCCCATGATGCACTGGGCCAGGGACAGACTAATTTGCATACAGCCAGGTTCTGAAACTGGGATGGTGCAATGAGCTAAAAAACGGTGTTGGATCTAGCCCTGATCTCTTGACTGGGTGAGAGTACTCTGCTTAATTCAGAGACTCTGTCCATCACCACCTCTTGTTGTAAACGGATTCATGCATCCAGCACCATCCGGGACCCCACAAGCAAGGATCAGATTCCTGCAGCTGGGCCCCCCATCCATGAAGCATCGTTGAGGACTGGATTCCTGCAGCTACTGGACCCTCCACCCATGCAACGCCTGCTGCACAGATCTTCAGAGGATTAAAAAGGTAAAATGGACTTATCACTTTCAGCAAGGCCAATGCTGGTGCTCAATGAGCACAATCTCACATATTATTGTCCGGCTTATTTTTGAAGTGTGTTTTTTTAAAACATTTATGTCGAGTTGTTAGTGAACCCCCGGCTCCCCAAAAAGCACGATGCAGTTAAGAAGGTGAAAGAGCAACAAGATGCATGTTTTTCTCTTGCGACAGAGGTCGAATGTCAGGTGATACATCTGACAAATTGCTGCTTAGTCTTTTGACATGGAGTTTGATGTTTACTTTTATTTCTCTGCAGAGTGAGAGGCTTTTTGAAAGTATTTAAGATGTCATTTTTTGCTAACACAGAACAAAATGTAAAACTTATCAATTAACTAGATGCAGCAAAAAGTTCTGTAATTTGCTGATATTCAAAATATGTTCAGAGGTGCACAAGGAAGGGCCATTTGCAGTTTTCGGCAACTAAATATCAGATTACAGCCGAAAAGGACACCCAACTAAATACTGCATGAGGTAAAGGACACATGCTGGGACGGGGTGGGGGTATGACGTCTGTGGGCACAAGGATGATACTCTCTATTTTGTTACTTTAATTCTGATTTCTTAGCCCTTCCATGTATATTTTTCTAAGAAGGAGGTACGTAATATTGCTGCGTCCCCTGAGCTGTTTGTAGACACACTGCACGCTCACACACTTCACACTCACACACACACACACTGCACACTCACACACTGCACCCTCACACTACTTTAGGCCACACACAATGCGTACTCACACACTGCACACTCACACACAGCACACTCACACACTGCGCACTCACACACTGCACACTCAAACTACTTTAGGCCACGCACACTGTGCCCTCACACTACTTTAGGCCATGCACACTGTGCCCTCACACTACTTTAGGTCACGCACACTGCGCCCTCACACACTCTGCACCCTCACACACTCTGCACCCTCGTACACACTGCACCCTCACACTACTTTAGGCCACACACACTGCGACCCCACACTACTTTACGCCACACAGACTGCGCCCTCACACTACCTTAGGCCACACACACACTGCACCCTCACACTACTTTAGGCCACACACACTGTGCCCTCACACTACTTTAGGCCATGCACACTGCACTCTCACACTTCTTTAGGCCATGCACACTGCACCCTCACACAGCACCCTCACACACTCTGCACCCTCACACACTCTGCACCCTCACACACTCTGCACCCTCCTACACACTTCACCCTCACACTACTTTAGGTCACACAAACTGCACCCTCACACTATTGTAGGGCACGCACAATGCACCCTCACACTACTTTAGGCCACACACACTGCGCCCTCACGCTACTTTCGGCCACACACTCTGCACCCTCACACACTCTGCACCCTCACACACACTGCGCCCTCACACTACTTCAGGCCACAAACACTGCGCCCTCACACTACTTTAGGCCTCATACACTGCACCATCACACACAGTGCGCCCTCCCACTACTTTAGGCCACACACACTGCGCCCTCACACTACTTTAGGCCACGCACACTGCGCCCTCACACTACTTTAGGCCACGTACACTGTGCCCTCACACTACTTTAGGCCACACACACTGCGCCCTCACACTATTTTAGGCCATGCTCACTGCGCCCTTGCACTACTTTAGGCCACACACACTGCGCCCTCGCACTACTTTATGCCACACACTCTGCACCCTCACACACTCTGCACCCTCACACACACTGCACCCTCACACTTCTTAAGGCCACACACTGTGCCCTCACACTAATTTAGGCCACACACACTGCGCCCTCACACAACCTGCGCCCTCACACTACTTTAGGCCACACACACACTGCACCCTCACACTACTTTAGGCCACACACTGTGCCCTCACACTACTTTAGGCCACACACACTGCACCCTCACACTATTTTAGGCCACAAACACTGTGCCTTCAAACTACTTTAGGCCACACACTCTGCACCCTCACACACTCTGCACCCTCACACACTCTGCACCCTCAATGCAAAATACACTCCAAATACCACTCAGTGCCACATAATTACACGCCACATAATTACACTACATTCCATGCAACATACACTCCAAATACCACTCAGTGCCACATAATTACACACCACATAATTACACTGCACTCACTGTAATATACACTCCAAATACCACTCAGTGCCACATAATTACACGCCACATAATTACAGTGCACTCAATGCAACATACACTTGAAATACCACTCAGTGCCACATAATTACACGCCACCTAATTGCACTGCGCTCAACGCAACATACACTCCAAATACCACTCAGTGCCACAAAATTACACGCAACATAATTACACTCTACTCAATGCAACATACACTCCAAATACTACTCAGTGCCACATAATTACACTGCACTCAATGAAACATACACGCCAAATACCACTCAGTGCCACATAATTACACTGCACTCAATGCAACATACACGCCAAATACTACTCAGTGCCACATAATTACATGCCACATAATTACACTCTACTGAATGCAACACACACTGCACACAATACCACTCAGTGCCACTTAAGTAAATGTACCTAATTACACAGCGCTCAACGCAACATACACTATAAATACCACTCTGTGCCACATAGTTACACACCACGTAACTACACTCTACTTAATACAACATACACTCCACACAATACTACTCAGTGCCACATAATTATATGCTACATAATTACACTGCGCTCAACGCAACATACACTACAAATACCACTCTGTGCCACATAGTTACACACCACGTAATTAACCTCTACTGAATGAAACACACACTCCACACAATACCACTCAGTGCCACATAATTAGATGCTACATAATTACAATGCAACATGCACTCCAAACAATACCACTCTGTGCCACATAATTACACGCCACACAATTACACTCTACTGAATACAACATACACTCCTCATATACCACTCAGTATCACATAATTATACTGCGCTGAACGCAACATACACTCCAAATACCACTCAGTACCACATAATTATATGCCACATAATTACACTGCACTAAATGCAACATACACTCCAAATACCACTCAGTACCACATAATTACACGCCACACAATTACACTCTACTGAATACAACATACACTCCTCATAATACCACTCAGTGCCACATAATTATATGCTACATAATTACACTGCGTTCAACGCAACATACACTCCAAATACCACTCAGTGCCACATAATTACATGCCACATATTTACACTGCACTAAATGCAACATACACTCCAAATACCACTCAGTGCCACATAATTACACGCCACATAATTACTCTATCACCCTTATTCTATCTATCTATCTATCTATCTATCTGTCTATCTATCTATCTATCTATCTATCTATCTATCTATCTATCTATCTATCTATCTATCTATCTATCGCCCTCACACTATCTATCGCCCTCACACTATCTATCTATCTTTCACCCTCACTCTATCTAATGCCCTCACTCTATCTATCGCCCTCACTCTATCTATCGCCCTCACTCTATCTATTGCCCTCACTCTATCTGTCGCCCTCAATCTATCTATCTGTCTATCTATCTATCACCCTCATTCTATCTATCTATCGCCCTCACTCTGTCTTTCTGTCTATCGCCCTCACTCTGTCTATCTGTCTATTGCCCTCACTCTGTCTATCTGTCTATCGCCCTCACTCTATCTATCTATCTGTCTATCTATCTATCGCCCTCACTCTGTCTATCTGTCTATCGTCCTCATTCTATCTATCCATCTATCACCCTCACTCTATCTATCTATCTATCGCCCTCCCTCTATCTATCGCCCTCTATCTATCTATTGCCCTCCCTCTATCTATCTATCGCCCTCCCTCTATCTATCGCTCGCACTCACTCTATCTATCTATCGCATCACCACAGCATCACTCAGCACCACAACAGCATCATTCAGGGGCACCACAACATCACTATGCGCTACCACAGCATCACTGAACACCACAGCATCACTGAACGCCACTGCATCACTCGTCGACACCACAACCTCACTCAGCGCCACCACAATATCACTCTGTGCAACCACAGCATCAATCTGTGCAACCATTCAATTACAACTGGTTCAAATATGTTCTATCAATGTTTCAAGCTTTATTACAAATGTCACAAAAAGATGTTAATATTTCACTTCTGTTTTTGGATTTTCGTCACAATAAAATACACTGAACATAATCTTCACAAAAGTTATTTACAAAAGTTTAAGCTATGGGGGGCGTGGCTTGGACGCAGCGGCATGATGGCGGACCCGGCGTGAGCTCCGCGAACCGGCGGCGCTCTACTTCAATTTATTGCAGTTTTCCCACTGCATTTTGCTACTACAACTGACGGCATCAGCAACCGGAATATGCGGTGAGCTGAGAGACAGCTTTTTTACCGTCCGTTTCCTGCTGGAGAGCAAGTTTGTGCCCGTGATGTACTCTCCTCAGCTCAGGTGCGAGCGGCCGCCAGTTTAGGCTGCTGCACCCGACGGTAAGCCTGCTACTCGCTGCTCTCTTCCTGCTGCCATCCTATCGAATATTCCATTCAGGAACCTGGCAACCAAGGAATTTAAAGGACATTATTCAAGTGGGGAGGCCAATAACATTTTAACTGGTTTAGTTGTATCACGTCAAGTACGGGAGAATACAATTCCTCATATAACAACAACTGCCCTTTTGAATACCAATAGTAACACTAATGGCAATATTGATGCTACAACCTCCAGACCTACAAGGAATGCTCAAGACTCTTTGTACCTATTGCCTAAAGCGACGGTAAGCCTGCTCCTTGCTTCTCTCTTCATGCTGCCGGAATGAGTTGCTCCTCACGATATTCTGTGCCCCTCTAACAGCGCTATGTTTTTGAGACTCAATTCGCATTTCCTGCTGTTCTTTTCTTGGAAGGTGCACCTGTATCGCTATTCTCATTGAGGTCTATGGGTTTTCGCGCCTTTTTCTGCCTACACCCTCGGCTTACTGCCACACTCTTCATGACCTCCTCTGCCTCCATTTGATGCCTCTTCATTATTCTTCCTTCAATACCAGTTGGCCGTGCTCGTTGATATTGCCTCATAATATGTTGTTTTTCCTGTTGCCTCTCCTCCACAACTGAGGGTCTGTATCGGATTATTTCTGTCCCACTCACTTCTGGGAACTGCTTCTCTCGGTCTGGGATTGTGTGCGGCTGCCTCATTTTTTCAACCACTGGTGCATATTTCCCTCTCCATTGACTATTGCTACTTTTTGAATTCCTCTGTGTTGCTTCACCTTACCCTCTGCTTTGGGTGTATTTTTCTAACCATTCATCATGGCTCATGACGCTCATTCAGCTCGTTCATCTGTAACTGGCACCAAGCCCAAGAGACTGAAAAATTATCCTCCTTCACCAATTCATGCTTCACCAAACCCAGTTTTAGACTCCATTCTGGATGAAGTTCGGGGTCTTCAACCGTTTATGTCTTCAACTAATGAGAAATTGAAGCAGATGGAGGAGAGATGGATCACTATGGAGACTAAAGTTCTGGATCTAGAACAGCGCGTCAGTTCTCTTCAGGATGTCTCTACTAAAATACCATTGCTTGAGCAGGAAATTCACAAACTAAAATTACACACAGAGGACCTTGAAAATAGAAATCGTAGAAATAACCTACGCCTTTCTGGTCTGCCGGAGAACGTTGAGGAGCCTAACATGGTTATCTTCCTACAAAAATTTCTACCAGAGCTCCTAAGTATGTCACCCTCTTCCACCCCTCTAAACATTCAAAGAGCACACCGATTAGGTCGATCTGCTACTAATTCTGCTAGGCCCAGAGGCATCATCATGCTCTTTCTGGAATTCACCGAACTTATGTCTGTCCTTAAAGCTGCAAAACTTAAACGTCGCCTTACATGGTCGGGTCACAACATCTTCATCTCTCAAGATGTCTCTAATGCAACGAATGCCCGACGTAAAGAGTTCCTGGACTTACGACCTCAAATGAGACACCTTCATCTTCAATATGGCATCCTTCATCCTTGCCTCTGCAAGATCACTCACGATGGCCAATCTCGCACTTTTGATGATCCTGTAAAGCTGAAGTTCTTCTTACAAAATTTTCCCTCCACAGGAATGGATACGACCGTTTAAGTGTTTTCCTTCTATTTCTTACTCGTGTTTCCTCTTCTTAGTCTATCCTTTGATCTCTTTCTAATATATCGTTAACTTTTCACTCCTTTTAATTTTGTTCTTTGCTGTCTTCTGTCGTCTTATAACTTCTTATTCTGGCTCGATCTTTCATGAGTTTCTCTTTCCTACTCTGTGTATATGTTATATTGCTTTTTCTCGTTTTGCAATGCCTGTGCTCTGCCCTGCCGTTTGTCACCATGCTCCATCTTCGTTGTTTTCTCGTCCTTTTACAGATCTGGCTTTATTGCCCTGATCTGTTTCTTCCTCTATACTCTCCTACTTTCTCCATCCTCTTTTCCTCTCTTTCTCTCTTTCTTTCTTTCTTTATTTGCTCTTCTTGGTCTTTCTCGTCTTTTTCTTCTTCTTTATTGATTTTGCTGCTTTTGTTGAAGTTCATGTGTCATAGCTCTGTAATTCCTTATGTGGATTTACCTTTTTTTAATATTTCTCCTTGTTACGTTTTATCCTGTAGTCTCCTGTCTGCAGTGTCTACCCTTCATTTGTTTTCCTTGACTCCCTTCCTTCATCATGTGTAACCTCGTCTCGTGGAACGTCCGTGGTCTTGGAAACCCTGTTAAACGTCAAAAGGTATTGTCCCATTTGTCTAAACTTCAATCTCAAATTGCATTTCTGCAAGAGACTCATTGTACTGACGTGGAATCGTTAAAGTTAAAACGACATTGGGTGGGGCAAGTTGTTTTTTCACCTGCCTCTAATAAGAAAGGCGGTGTCGCTATATTATTCCATAAAGCTTTATCTGTTCAAATTATTTCTACTGAACATGATGATGATGGACGATGGGTAATGGCAAAGATTGTACTCCAGAATAAGACGTTAGTTCTATTGAATATTTATGGTCCTGTTCGCCCTGATCCCAAATTTTGGTCGGATATCAAAATTCTCCTATCTTCTACTGATTGTCCTAACATTGTTGTGGCCGGGGATTTCAACCAATGGTTAGATCTTTACTCTGATGGGCTATCCAAGTGTAAATTCCAACCTGACAAGACTCACAAAGCTTTTCAATCGGCCGTTACCTGTCGTCCATTTTTTGATGTATGGAAAACGTGTAACCCTGATTCCTTTGAATACACTTTTTTCTCCAACATGCATCACACCAGATCTAGAACAGATTATATTTTGGTCAATAAATCCTTGCTCCCCTCTATTCAGAAATCAGAAATTGGCTCCATTTTTATTTCGGATCATGCCCCTGTTTTTGCCTCACTTGATTTTTCTCTTACCTCCTTGAAATTTGGCAGTTGGAAACTTAATACATTCCTTTTATCTGACCCACTTTTTGTCAAAAATGTTACTACCTTCATTAATGAATTTTTTACTTTTAATGTTCCCTTGGATACTTCCATCCCCAACACATGGGATGCTTTCAAAGCTGCTTTGCGTGCCTTTGTTTTATCTTTTGTTTCTAAGAAGAAAAGGGATGCTAAAGCTAAATATGAGGCTCAATTACTCAATATCAAACATCTAGAACACACTTATTTTACCTCTACAGACCCCACTGCCCTCACCGCCCTCGTTGCTGCAAAGACAGAACTTAATAAATTGGCCACTGTTGAAGCTTGTAACATTCTACTTAAAATCAAATCTAAGTACCATGGGGGTCAAAACAAAGCAGGCAAGATGTTGGCTAATTATCTCAAAATTAAATCAGAGCGTAAAACCATTCGTCCTATTCTCAATGAATCCACTAACAAATTGGTGTCATCTGATGAAGATATTGCTGATGTTTTTCATGAATACTATCGATCCCTTTACACAGATGACACTTTTCCCTCTGCCCAAAACCTTGACTCTTTTTTTTCAGGCCTTCCTCCCCCTCCAAACCTTCCTGATGACTTTGCTTCTTTAGAAAAAGATATTACTCTTCAGGAAGTAATCTCTGCCATTCATGCTTTGAAAAGATCTAAAGCCCCTGGTCCTGATGGCCTTCCTGTCAAATTTTATTCCAATTTCTCCTCGATTTTTGCTCCTAAACGTTTACAACTCTTCAATTCCTTTATTGCTCAAGCCAAGGCCTCAGGGTCCTTTATGGACGTGTTAATTGTAATTATCCCCAAGCCTGATAAGGACCACTCTCACTGTAAAAACTTCCGCCCTATTTCCCTGATCAACTATGATTGTAAAATTTTTGCCAAGATCCTCGCCTCCCGCCTTGATCATATCATCCCCCTTTTGATTAAAACAGATCAAGTTGGCTTTGTAAAGGGTAGGCTTGCTTCGGACAATGCACGTATGTTTGCTAACATTATCTCCCTTAGTAAAAAATATAAAGACCCCCTTGCCGCTCTCTCTTTAGATGCGGAAAAGGCATTTGATCGAATTAATTTGCAATTTATGTTTCAGACCCTCCAATGGTTTGGTTTTGGGCCCTCCTTTATTTCTTATATTAAATTACTATACTCCTGCCCCGTGCCAGTATTTTAGTCAATAATCAGTTTTCCAAATACTTTTCATTATCCCGTGGTACAAGGCAAGGTTGCCCCCTTTCTCCCTTATTATTTATCCTATGCCTTGAACCTTTCCTAGAGCGCATCCGCAATAATGACATGATTACTGGCTTTAAGTTCTCCTCTATTCACACAAAACTTTCTGCTTATGCGGATGATATTTTAGTTTACATGTCCAACCCTGTTGCTTCATTGCCTCATTTCATGAATAAAGTCCAACTTTACTCCTCTATCTCTGGCTATAAGCTCAACCTATCCAAAACTGAAGTTCTGCCCTTGAATTCTGATTGCTCCCAATACATGTTTGGTGATACTGAATTTACTTGGTGTCCCTCCAAAATTAAATATTTGGGTATTTGGTTTTCATCTTCCCTTACAGATACTCTCAAGTATACTTTTAATAATTTGATCCAGAAACTGCAAGCTCTTCTCCTCCTGTGGTCCCCACTTTTTCTTTCCTGGTGGGGCAGATTAGACACTATTAAAATGATGATTACTCCCCATGTGTTGTATACAGTCTCCATGCTTCCCATCAAAATCCCTAATGCATATTTCTCCCGCATAAATTCTATCTGTACTAAATTCCTCTGGAATAATAAACACCCTCGTATTGCCTTGCTTAAACTTACTCGTCCCAAAACTGAAGGCGGTGTTCGTTTTCCTCTTTTTAAGGCCTACCATTCAGCTTTTCTACTTAAACAATCGTTTTCATTAGCATATGATTTTCAAACCACGCCAGTCCCCAAATGGGTTCTTTTTGAACGTTCCCTTTTGAAGGATTTTCCTTTTAAACAGATTGCTTTTATGTCCAACTGTTCTTTTATATCTCAATTCCCCATTTTGAAATATTCACAATCTCTTATTTCTAATACCTTTTCTCAGGATGTAAACCCCTTGCAATGTTTTTTATCTTCTATTATTTGGTACAATAAATTTCTCAAATATAAGGGTAAATCTTTTTACTACAAATATTGGAAGGAGAAGAATATATCATTTGTATATCAATTCCTCCATAATTTCAATATTGTTCCCTTCCAAGATTTACAAATACGTTACCAACTCCCTGATACTTGTTTTGGTGAATACAATATTATTGTGACTGCTATTCAATCCTATTTAGCTACTTTCACACTTCCAACTGAGTTTCCCGTTGTAACTCCTCCATCCCCTTTATATCCTTTGTTCTCTACTCACACTCCTAAGGCTGCTCTTATTTATAACATTTTGCTATCTACTGCTCAAACCCGTTCTAAATCTACTGTTGAACTTACGTGGGAAAATGATTTATCTGTCTCTCTTTCTATCAATTTGTGGGAGAAAATTTGTGCAAAGTTATTTAAAGTTTCTGCAGCTGCCCGTGTGACTCAATCTCTCTATTTTGTATATTGTAGAGCGGTTATTACTCCTGTTAGCATTTGTAAATTTTCTCCTACTTCCTCTCCCCTATGTTGGTCTTGTTCTAATGCTCCAGGAACGTTGCTCCATTTGCTATATGAATGTCCTACAATTTCTTCCTTTTGGAATTCAGTTTGGAAAGTTTGCATGTCCATTTTTAAGTTTAACAATGTTTTATCTTTTATGCACGTTTTTCTAGGTTCCCTTTCGCCTGATATCGATATATCTTCATCTGAATCTAAATTGTTTGACCTTTTTATTGCTCTAGCCATTAAGGTTATTCTATCGTCATGGAAAGATAATTCTAAAATATCTTTATCCATGTGGTGGAACTTTATTTGTGATGAACATAGAATTGCTACTGTATCCTCTTCCTCCATTTCTCAAAAAATAAAAAATGATCTTCTATGGCTCCCCTTTACTTCCTATCTTTCCTCCACTACTCTATCTCATTAAGCCTTATCTACCTTTTCCTCTTCTCTTCTTTCTTCTTCCTCTCATCTCCTCTCTCTTCTTTCTTTCTTTTCTTTCCTTCTTCCTTTCTTTCCTTTTATCTTCTCCCCCCTTCCTCTGCATCTCCCTTTTTGCTGTATTTAATCATATAATATTATGCCTGATTGTATCTCCCTATTCTTGTTCATATGTGTCTATTTTATGGCATGTACTCTGTTATATCTTCAAAAACTTTCAATAAAAAATGTATTAAACAAAAAAAAAGTTTCAGCTATTGCTATTATAAATTACAAGAACTTTTATTTAAGGATTATTAGAAAAAATTAAAAGCAATTGTTGTTTGTAATATCAATACATCTAAGTCACGTAAATACAACACACATTGCATTACAAAAGCTATAGGTGTCACATTTGCGAAAGTTATAACTATTGGTATTGTAAATGACAACGCTATTAATTTCGCTATTTTCAAAACCAACACATAAATAAAAAAATTGTCATTTACAATATCAATAGCTCAAACTTTCCTAATGCGAGACCTATTGCATTGCAAATGCTTGTTGGAAAATGGAATAGGAAATTCTTGGTTGTAGTTGTGATCCTCCTTCTGCGTGTGTTGCGTCATGCTTTCTTCTTTTCCCTTTCACGTGATCTGCTTGAGTGGTTTGTTATTTATTTCTTAAATTCAATCAAAACTGGGACAAAAAAAGATTTTGCAAAGAACAAAAGTACTGTATCACACCATTCCTACTACAGAAAGATAAACGAGGAACCTACAGTGGAATTCATCTCACAATGGCTCACGAAGGCACCCACTGCTATTGCTCGGAGAATTCTTCGTTCTGATTTAGGGTGGCACAATTTTTTTAATATTAGATCTCACGAGGCTGACTATCCATCATTGCTTAAGCGAGGGTATATGTATGTGAAAATATATATTTTCAGGAGTAATCAACGTTTTTGACAACTAAGGATTAATATAAACATGGCCGCCACTCAACATTTGTTGAGTATCTATACATAACAATGTTTCATATCATATACAAGTAACCCAAACTTCTCACATTTATTATCACAATAGAGCATACAAAAACAAGGCGGCTTGCTGGATATGTTAGCACTATGGAAAGACAACAAAAAAACAAATGGAAAATAAAAATACTTATGAATCTATGAAAAATATATTAGTACAAATGAAAGTATGAACAAAACAAAATGTTACCACATATACAATACACCCAATAACCAAAATGCATACACGTATTTATAACTATACTTAAAGTGGTATTAAATGGCACCAAATAAGTATTACATCGAAATATGGGCTATATAAATGTAACACAATTATCCCAACTAATGAAAACTGGAATCTATTTTAACTCCAAAGTCCTATTGTTTAATTTTCTACAGCCAGTTGGGTTCTCTTGTGACTGGTTACTATGCAGCATTTTGTGCCGTTTAAACTAAAGCCTCCCTATGTGGAGTTTACCAAACATACTTTCATATTCCCATTAAACCACACGAGCAAAGCTTCCTTATAAGACAAATACAAGTGGAAACTGTTAAATATACATCTATTTCGCGAAAAATAAAATCCAATGCATAACTCATTACCGCTCTGAAAACAAAAAATATAACAACGTAGTCTTATTTCAAACATTAATTGCAATTTGGTTTCTATGACCCCATATAGACATATTATATGGTACTTCTATTTCAGCTACAGAAACGTTAAACTCTGAAATTCTATGAACACTCGTAATGCATGTACAGATATAAACAAGCTTTGATCAGCTCCAAGTGCTGATAAAGGTAAACATGATCGTCTGTTTGCCATTAGTTTTCATTTTGCTTATCATGGAAAGCAACGCAAGGTTTACTGGGATGACGTCATCCCTAGCAGCTGCCCTCTGCTGGCAGTATTACTGCAGCAGGCGGCAGGCAATGGATGCCCCTTTCACAGAAGTAAAAGTGTGACCTCGCTCTGTGCTGGATCCCCACGTCTGCCTGGAACCTGCAGGCTCCAAACCCAAGCCCTGATGATATATACATAAGTGGCAGACTGCTAGTTAGGATTACTGACTGCATTTAAGGAAGTTACATTTTTCTCAATACCACTGAATTAACAGGCATGCAACGACTGATTAAGAAATCCCAACTAACATTTTATTTTAAAAATAGAAATGGTAACACATGATAATGATCTAGAATTCACTAGAACGTAATTTGTTGAGAGTAAAGAAAGGAGACATATGAAAGACGGTTATTACAACAGGCCAGAACATTTTTGATACAAGGCTAGGCCTTTCCGCCTGTGGAATACACCTACAAGTTTACAGCTCGCGTTTGGGCTCACAGTTTTCAGGAACATCCAAAACAGCCGAATATAGGGGCATATTACCAAGCAATAGCGATAATTATCGCTATTGCTTGGTTAGAGACAAAAATTTACCGCTGAGCTGCGGCGATTTTTATCGCAGATAAACCTTGGTATTACCAAGGTTTATCGCAAATGCGATAAAAATCGTCCTCAATGCATGAATATCGCTGAAAAGTCAGCGATATTCATGCATTACCGAGCTAATGCTCTTAGCCATGTTATCCACCTCCCATTGGATAACATGGCTAAGAGCTGCTCAGTCTGGGAACTCTGACGGTGACGATTGCCCGCAGATACCGAACCACCTACCAAGGCAACTAAGGTAACGGTGGTACCTGCTTTCTTTTGGGAACAAACCAGTGGCATTTCCAATTTTACGCCATGTGTCTGTAATTATTCACACAAGCGGCGTTTAAACTTTTTCCCGTATTACCGGAGGGCCCTGGAGGCGGCGGTAGGATACTTTTGATCCACACGACATCGGTTCTACTTTTATACCACAAGTCCAATTTCAATATAGGATCATCTGAACCATGATTAGGTGAATCCTAGCCAGCTTGGAGGGAGTCGCACCTGACTAGCTGCTTTGGTGGCTGATCCAGACAGCAAGTGTGATCACGGCCAGGTCTTTTTACCCTCCCCCCACGTCCTAATGAAGACCCGCAGCCGAGGAAGCAAAAATCCCTAGAGCATCAGGGTCGAAACGTCGACACTTTTTAATTTATGTGCCTGTACCCCTCATTTCCCCCCATTTTCCCTTTGAATAGTTTGGACAGGCTTGTTCAACGAGCGGAAACGATACCGCGTGACATTGTTTTCTCTTTTTTGTAAATATTTGAATTGTACGTTATAACTGCCATTGAATTTCTTTCTTCTCACTTGAGCACCCCTTTCTCACTCTTGACTACAATTCTTCTAGTTCTTGCGCCGTGTATTAGTATAATTTGTGGATATTGTAAATAACTGTGTTAGTTTGCTTTTTGATAAATACAATTTTGAAATGTGGTTCTGGTGTTCATTGCTCATTTAATAACCTTTTCTCCCATGTAGCTTGATTTCTGAAATGCAGATTGAATCGCATTCCTAAACCAAAAATGCTTTGTTGATTAAGTCAATCTAATCAATAGTCTAGGGCCATTGTTTTGTTTATATCATTGATACCCAGGCCCTTTGATTTGGTGGGTGATATCCCATTGATTTAATAAGAACTGCTCAGGGCAGGTGTTAGCTTTTGGAGAGATTCGCGATTAGCGCGAATATCTCCAAAAGTTGGTAATAGGAGATAGCGATGTTAGCGACTGTTTCCAGTAGCTAACATCTTGGCACGCCCACTTTGCATGTCATTAGTGATAAATATCACTGACATGCAAAGTGGGGCCCAAGATGGTCGCTATCTCCTACTAGCTGTCGCTAACTGGTGTTAGCGACAGCTAGGTAATAGGGAGATAATATTATCTCCGCTTTCTTGGCTTTTAAAGCCAAAAATGCGGAGATAAACCCCCTTGATAATATGCCCCATAGTTTTACAATTTAGAGAAACACTTGCATGCATAATATGAGAAAGGTGAAGTTCATGTCCAGACCTGGTGATTTTATTTATCCTGAAATAACTGAAGGAGGTGGAGACACGAGTGAAGAATTGTCATGTTCAAAGTTTCTTCAACTTTGTAGATATTTCTGGAACTTATGTTATCGAGTATCTGCGGTTACACAACTAGTGATATGCTTAACTAAGAATTTTTCTTTTTTTTAAAGTTTGGAATGAGGAGGCGGAAATTGTCTCCGGCAAAGCCTGTTGGATTGCTCTTAGAAATTATGGTTAGAACATGACGTTTGAATAATGGTTCGAGGCCGGATGCCTGCCCCAAAGTTCCAGTGAAAGGTGAATTGTTTTCATATTTGCACCCTTGGAGCCAACATTTTTTTAGGAACGTCAATTTTGGCCTCACATAAAGCTGTCAGACTCTCAGCTTTAAGGTCAACGGTTCAAGAACATGAAGGTTGAGATCCTATCTTGGAAACAGTGTTGTCCTATGTCCAGGAGGATGAAGCAGGCCTCCAGTAGCATGGTTGTCTATAGGTATAACCTGTGTACATGAACACTATGTTTGAAGTGACGGAACTCTTTAAATCCACAATGCCAACTCACTTGTGGCTCTATATAGATAATGGTGTGACAAACCCCGTTGGGTGCCCTCTGCAAGGGACGCTATATGAAATGAAATGAAATACCAGCATTTGTAAAGCGCACAGCTACCTCCGAAGTGGTGTCCCAGCGCTGGAGGCCATCGAAACGATTAAGCGAGCTATTGCTCAGAGTCACATGGTGCTGGGCTAACCTGCCGCCAGGACCGGGGATCGAACAGTGAACCCTGTAATCCAGAGTCAGGCACCCTGGCCGCTGTGCCACACCTCTTCCACAATGTCCACTGAACTTCCACTCGCATGCCCCATAACTCCACACGGTGAGGTCAGGAGTCCTCACCGCATGCAACAAAAGGTCACACACACCCCAGGACTTATCTTTTGGTAGCTGATATAGCCCCCACGCAATAAATAACTTACAGGCTAAGGCCACACAGAACAGTTAGGGAATGCCCAGACGTCAGAGAGCAGAGCTGTCTCGCAGGTTTCACTTATCTTACAAGCGATTGCCACTGCCGTTTCCATCTGATAGGCAATTAATCTACTGAGGAATCGAACTGTGAAAAACCAAGGTATGACTAGATAGCCTACATTTCAGAGCTATTGCCCCAAGGAACTGTTTTCATGCAAAATAATGACCAGCACAGTGCAAAACAAACATATAAAATAATTCAGATATAATCACCAGTACGTACCAATGCTGTGGTGCCATGAACTCGATCACGTGAAAACTGTAAAGTTCATGAAACAGAGCCCAAAAACCTCAACCCATCCATAGTGGAAGCTAACAATAGAGACTTGAACTCTCCACACACTCCTAGCTCCATTTCCAATCAAACTAAGTTATGTTCAATAAAAGCATTTCAGGGGGAAGAGATGACATTACCATTCATGAACCAGTTAAGGTGAAAGGTGAATGAGACACATTTTATCTTGCAGGACTTCGCACAAGATGATAATCCAAGCTCCTACCGTATATCTGATAAAGAACTTTTAGAATATAGTCTGCCAGAATTTTGGGAACCTATTGATGGAGAAGTCTGCATGCCCAACCAATATGTTAGGAAAAATGAGTTCACCAGTTAGTATAAGTTTTCAGCAGCATTAAATGTACTGAAATCTGCCCTCTTTATCTAAATTCTACCCTAGAAAACATTTAGCTATAGTCCAAAAAACAGAAGGGGCCTTAGGATTGACTGAAACCATCTTGCGAAATCTGATTTTTCTTATAACTCGAGCAGAAACAGCCACTTTACCAGCCCCTTGCTCTTGCGCAACAATAATATTTAAATAACTGAGGTTCCCTCTATTCTGCAGGCCATAGAGCACAATTTTAGGACTAATATTTCTCGTAATTGAGATTGTTCCTCTGGTCCTCCTAATCAACCAAGTAAATCAACACAGACCAAGGAAATTGTGCTTGTGGTGGAGTGTCACTCATAAAGGGTGGACAATTCCATTTACTGTCAACGGCAGGGCACCCATAATTCTTTACTTGTCTCACCCCTCCAAATCCTCTAACAGGTTGTAAATCCTGGAACCCCATAGAACGCAGGAGGAGAGGAAGAACCATGCATCCTAATATACCATGACTCCCTAGCCCCTCAATTCACCATTGAGTCCACTCCATAAAATACGAACCAAACACCATTGTTAGTGGCTATAAACAAAGCCACAAGTATAGCCCATTACAAAGAATCCATTTCAAGTCGATCCAAATGCTAGGGATACCATCTAAGGAGTTTTCTCAGATCACGCAAAAGATGAAAGCGGAAAATCTGAATCTCACCTTTGGCCGGTACAAAGTGATAGTAAAGATGAGTTTGTCCCCTTCATTTCAGAGAAAAATCAAAAGAGACTAAACTATACAAAACAAATATCAAAATAGATCAGCAGACCCTATTATCATGCAATGCGAAGGGCAAAACTAATCATCTAACTGTAAACTATGCCCCAACAATCTAATCTAATGCCTACAAACAAAAAAAGATGTACAGCCAGGTCACACTTCAAATTCCATTTGTTCAGCAAGCCCAATGAACATGGACCCGAGTGCGACCTGGATGACATTCTCAGTTGTTATTTCAAAACCATTTCCACGTTCCTCAAAGCTAGAAATCATGTCATCAGGCACTTTCAATACCCCATCTCAAAATGAAAACTTGACACATCAAATTGCTACAATATTTGATAAATGGATCCAGATAACAATTATCGCCCCTACATTAAATCTAGGTGGTAACAAATTCTTAAAAGAAAAATTGACACAATCTGCAGCCGTACAAGTTCTGGTAAAGTCAGCTAACAAGAGCAACCTTAATTCAGCTAGCCTGTGTGATAGATTAGCACAATTGGGCATCTTCGCCATTGATTGCCTAGAGCCTCCCTCAGTTTCCTATCAAGGAACTAGGCAACCATAAAACAAGTAATAATCCAGAATTTTAAGCCCAACAATTGCTTTCAAATTTGTAGAAATCATTGG
Source organism: Lissotriton helveticus (assembly GCF_964261635.1). Lineage (NCBI taxonomy): Eukaryota > Metazoa > Chordata > Amphibia > Caudata > Salamandridae > Lissotriton > Lissotriton helveticus. The sequence goes on from NC_136065.1 coordinate 1,097,516,880, forward strand.
AAAATAATGATTGCACAAACCAAGACCAGGGGACACATTTATATTTTGGCGGTAAGGATACTATGTCACAATGATGACTGTGTATCCTTACCACCAACATAATTGCCTGCCCACCCATGTTATATGTGGGTGGACCTTTGATGTAACCACAGCAGAGACTACTCTGTCTCCACAGTGGTTGCACACCTCCGATGGCCAGATGGAGTAAGGGCCGTTGGAGGTTGACCTCTATGTCCACCCGCTTAATTTAGATGGGACGACACGCAGGTCAGTCTTCACTGCCCGTCACTGCAACGAAAACCCTGGAGGTAAGAGGCAATTAAAACTCTCTAACACATCCCTCGTCATGGAAAAAACTCCCAATGTGAAGGGGCATTGTTTTGTTTATTTTCAAAAAGAAGATTCCGCTTTGGTATTTTCTTTTTGAAAGTAATAAACAACATGTTTGATGGACGGTACCATCAAATTAACAGAGCTGTGTGTCAAACTTACAAAAACATTGACAGGAACCTCCATGATGACTCGGCAGTCATTTCTAATTTGGTGGGTGAAGATTCCTTCAGGGCGATGGAGTAATTTACTCTGTCACCCTGATGGACTTATCTCCGTCACCCTGAGGTTCTTACCACCGGCCGCCAAGATATAAATCAGGTTGTTAGTTATAAGCATAGCATATCTCTTGGAGACCTCAAGATTAATTAAACAGTAGCAAAGTACTTAAGCTGTTAAAATCGTATCCAGATAATTCCACTTTTTCAGAAGAATTGATCAATTATATTGCATTTTTATCTCGTCAACTAGGAAAAGCCAATGAAACCACCTAGCTGACGGTAAGGTGGAAAACTGAATTTAAATCTATCATATCTTAGAAACTAATTTTTAATAGATGGGGAAGACATATCTCCCTACCTGAACCATAACACTACCAAATAATCTATACATTAATAAAGGCCAAGTTCTCGGCCCAGGACTGGTTATGGCTATCAGTGACCCTATTCAAGAATAATCTCTCTCTCCAATAAGCCAACCAACATCCCTAACCACAATTTGATGGAAACAAAAAGGGGCTCCCACAAGCGCTCAATCGAAAAGATATAACAATCTCAATCATCTCAGGATGGAACCAACTCTCTAGGAATAAGGATGCAATTGATATTTTATGTCTTCAAGAAACCTGGGAAACAGATGTGCTGTTTTACAGAAATATAAACTCAACCACAATCCGGCTTTAAAAACATCAGAAAAGGCCCGGCCTTTAAGCAGCCTGGCAACATTTATAAAAACTACTCTTAATAGTAAAACTGAAAACCTTAATACGGGCAAACAATTGATCTTGGCAATTAAACTAACAATCCTGAATGTGAAACACCAAAAATGTATAATACTAAATATATATTTAAATACTGGTTTAAAATTCCGCCACCCAATGGTGGATTATCTAGATGAATACCTACTGTATCTATTGGCAGGAAACATTGAGACAGGTTTTATAATCACCAGAGATTTTAATTTCAATTTGTTAAACCACAATTCAGACACAGAAACAATCAGAGAGCAAGATTCAATCTGGAAAGTTCTGCCATACCTTTACCATCCTCAGTGGTTCAACCCTCTCGGAAATCAGCTAATTGAAGCTCTGCATTCCATGGCTTAGGAGCTATTAATGGACGTACATCAGACCAACCAGTATTGTTTACTCTTGTGACCCTGAAACCTAATAAGGTGCGGAACTATATGATTGTTAATTTACATCTTGTAAATCAAATAAAAGAATTTAAGATTGAATATCGCCTCTAAAGCGATCACTTCTCAGAGAAGATCATTCTTGCCATTGTTAGTTATGGCTCTCAAAGACAGGTGAGTCAAATGATCAACAACAGTAGAGGAAGCACTGCTGGAAAGGATGAGCAAGTTCCCATGTGACTTTCCTGACTTTCTAACCATGATCTTGTTAGACAACAGTCATCACACCCACATTGGTTAGGAGGCAGCAATGAGACAACTAAGCAACTTATTCTCCAAGGACAAGCAATCACCAAGGGACAATGTTTTGCAAAGAATCAACAAGCTTGTTCCAGCCACCAAGCACAACTCCTGTTTTGTAAGTAATCTCTGAAAAGAGAAACGAAAACTGCAAACCTTGAGCAGAAAGTTGTATAAATCAAATCATGACATGGCTCAATTAAAAAAAGGAGATGGTCAAGAAGAGGAAAGTTTATAAATGAAAGGTTCTGGATCCCCCCCCATAAAGCTTGCTCTTCTAACAAAGCATGCATATTTTGGAGATGAATTAACAAACTGTCATCGCCAACTAATTGTCCACCTACAAATATTGTAAATGCTGTGATGTGGGAGAACATGTAACCCCCTATATGTCACAAAAGTGACCAGAAAAAGAACATCTCAGCTAATTAAAATAATCAAGAGGGTCGATACATAGGCTCAGGATTCTATGAGTCTTTATAAGACTGTGTCCAAGACAATCAAATAAATGTATGCTAGACAAAGATTTAAGTTAAACTTTATACTTTAAAACAATTAAGACCAATACAGAAGGCAAAAAGTGTTTAGTTAATCAATCTCAACTCATATATCAACAATAAATCAAAATAAAGTAATGCTAGAAGATCACCATATGGTATACCTGTACAGAAAACAAGCAATCAGAACTATGTTTAGTTTAGCCACAGGACTGACGTAGAGGCTGCTTCCACAGGAAAGCCAGAAAAGACTAATGGCCTGATTATGACTTAGGAAGTCTCCCATCAGAGTGATGCCTCTGTGGTCCGAGGAAGATGCCAAGCCTACGGCATCTCATTTGGTCAAATACGATTTTGTAGCTGCGCTGGCGGGGTCGCAGCATGCTTTGGCTGAGGATTACAGCCAGCAGTCATGCCGTCACCATGGGACCGCTGCGACATCGAGTGCACTGTGTGTCATGCACCATGTCATGAATGCCACACAGTGCACGCACATCAGTGAAATTTGGAGGCACAACATGCCACCCGCATGCACCCCCATGGGCAGTTTCACCTGGGGGCCATGTTTGGACCCCCTTCCATGCCTTTCCGTCACCCTTTTCATGGTGGGGTCCCTGCCATGAAATGGGCAGTGGAAAGGCAAGTTGTAATTTTGATTGTCAGTGCCGGCATCTGCACTTTTAGCACCAAGACGGCTCCGGGAAATCGCACGCTCTATACCTTTTCAAATCAATCAACCACCACCATTTCCAAGCCCTCTCACCACCGCCGCAGCGAGATCCTGGATACCGACAGAAGTAGTGGTCTTGTGGACGTCCCACCGCCATCATCGTAATTGGACGTTTGGACCGCCAGCAATGGCCATTGTGGTCCCAGACCGCCATACTCGTAATTAGGCCCTAAGTATAAATCAAAAGGCAAACTAGCCTAGAGCCTGCAGTTAGAAAGGCAAAGAAATTCATGAAAAGGAACTAATGTCAAAGAAAGTCAGATACACATCCCAACACCGTTATATAGGGTTTTAGACAGAAAAGTAACAGAAATTCAGTGGTGTGATGTGACATAATAGGGCTCAACTAGCAATGTGTCATTCTAGTAAGCCAATGACCATTCCAATTACATGAGATATATTTAATAAGAAACATCTAGAAACACCTACTTCTGCTGTATATTAATGAATACGGTGGGCATAGCAAATGAAAGAAATGACATGGTGTTTATGTACTGCAGAAATTCAATAGACAGTTCAACTAATGAATGGTCCATAGGAAAGACATGAGGAAAAGACCTTAAAAATTTCAACGACAGAAACATCCTGGACATGTCTTTCATAAGAGGAACACAAATTAATACACTTTATTAATAGTGTATTTAACAGTGTAATAAATTAGACTTCTATTTCTATGATTTCCAGAAATGGAAAAGCACACAGACAAACATATGTATATATATATATATATGTGTTCAACAAATGCCCTGTAAGCAACGAGAGGGCACACAACGGCATTCTCTTTCAGTGATTAGCCTCGCTGCAGCTCGCCTTCCCTGCTCCCAATAATTGTTTCACGAAGCCGACGCGTTTCGAGGCATTCCGCCTCTTCTACTTGGGCTGACAAACTGACACTGTGGGCTCACCATTGTTAATTAGCTTTTTATTAGCATAACAGCAATTAGTGAGCGTGGCATATTATTCTTTGCCCCATTGTATGCTGGAATTTGTAGTCTGAAACGGTGAGTCTTTTGACATTCTCCTTTCGTAAGTACAGTATACTGATTGTCTCTTTTTAATAGTCCTCTTTAAATCCTTAGTAGGATCGGGTACAGCAAGGTGAGCTTTCTTTAATGCACGAGAGCGTCGTGCTAAGTGATGTGGCAACGTTCCACTCCACAGCCTTTTCGTCGTGTTTTAGAAAATGGTGCTCCTCTCCACAGCAAGGGCTGCCGTGCGATTATTGTGTTCAACAAATGCCCTGTAAGCAACGAGAGGGCACACAACGGCGTTCTCTTTCAGTGATTAGCCTCGCTGCAGCTCGCCTTCCCTGCTCCCAATAATTGTTTCACGAAGCCGACGCGTTTCGAGGCATTCCGCCTCTTCTTCTTGGGCTGACAAACTGACACTGTGGGCTCACCATTGTTAATTAGCTTTTTATTAGCATAACAGCCATTAGTGGGAGTGGCATATTATTCTTTGCCCCATTGTATGCTGGAATTTGTAGTCTGAAACAGTGAGTCTTTTGACATTCTCCTTTCGTAAGTACAGTGCATTGATTGTCTCTTTTTAATAGTCCTCTTTAAATCCTTAGTAGGATCGGGTACAGCAAGGTGAGCTTTCTTTAATGCACGAGAGCGTCGTGCTAAGTGATGTGGCAACGTTCCACTCCACAGCCTTTTCGTCGTGTTTTAGAAAATGGTGCTCCTCTCCACGGCAAGGGCTGCTGTGCGATTATTGTGTTCAACAAATGCCCTGTAAGCAACGAGAGGGCACACGACGGCGTTCTCTTTCAGTGATTAGCCTCGCTGCAGCTCGCCTTCCCTGCTCCCAATAATTGTTTCTCATAAGCCGACGCGTTTCGAGGCATTCCGCCTCTTCTTCTTGGGCTGACAAACTGACACTGTGGGCTCACCATTGTTAATTAGCTTTTTATTAGCATAACAGCCATTAGTGGGCGTGGCATATTATTCTTTGCCCCATTGTATGCTGGAATTTGTAGTCTGAAACGGTGAGTCTTTTGACATTCTCCTTTCGTAAGTACAGTGCATTGATTGTCTCTTTTTAATAGTCCTCTTTAGAAAATGGTGCTCCTCTCCACGGCAAGAGCTGCCGTGCGATTATTGTGTTCAGCAAATGCCCTGTAAGCAACGAGAGGGCACACGACGGCGTTCTCTTTCAGTGATTAGCCTCGCTGCAGCTCGCCTTCCCTGCTATATATACCAGGGACCCTCTCACTAAGCGGCTGTGCAGGACATTGGAGAGAACTGAGTGGTTGCCGAGGAGTCTGGGACTGGTAGTCCCTACACTAAAACGAGCAAAGACAATCCCCTACAGGTGAGCCCACCACCACTAGGAGGGAGGAGTTTGGATAAATATATGAGTGGGTGCCATCACTGCTTACGGACTGCGGCATTCGACAAAGGCACAAGCCGAAACCGGTTATGCCTAATGTTCCTAAAATAAAGTACCTGCTGAAACCCCGCGATGTCCCTGGTAATCTTCTTGACGAAGGGGTGATGTCATCAGTGATGTCATCAGTGATGTCACTGACCATGTCATGAATGATGTAATATGTGACATCATCAGCAGTGGATTGCGGGTGCGCGATATATAGTTAGTGCAACTAACTATATATGGAATTTCAATGGTTTTGTGTGAGTAAAATAAGGTTTTCTAAATGCTAATTCCTAACTATATATGGTCTATAACCTATGGTTTTTTCAGTGAATTTTCAAGGTTTTGTAAATGCTAATTCCTAACTATATATGGTCTATAACCTATGGTTTTTTCAGTGAATTTCATTGGTTTTTTAACAGCTAATATCTGTAGCTGTAAAATGTATTCTTCTTTAAATCCAAAAATATATTTTATATGTTTATTAATAACTTTTTTTTAAAATATATTTTTTCTTCGTTCCCGCTTCGCGAATCGGGAAGCTTCCCGTTAGCTGACCTTGATGCCGCGAAATAGACCGCGAGCCGGTAAACGTTTCTTTACCGCAACTGCCGTGTTAGAAAACAACATCATCACGCCTCCCGTCCGCATGACGTTTCGCGTTGTCGCGTGATACGTCATATGACGTGCTACGTTAGCAAACTGGTACGCTTACCGAGTCGCAAAGCACAGGTTTCTGGAAGCAAACCGGGAGGCCCTGCAAAGCGCGTAACGTAAACACAGCAGGTCATGTGACTTGGTAATAACACTTTTCATTGGTTCATTTCACTTTTGGTTTCCTAATGATGTAAGACTAGGTCATATAATATAAAATGAACACTTTTCATTGGTTGAGAACTATTGTTTTTCCCAAATGATGAAAATCCCTCCTTCTTTCCTCACTCTGACTTTCATCATTGTGAGAGAAAGACCCTTTGTTACCAGTGAGCAATGGCTTCTTTAGTAGCTTCAGCTGGTGCGTCCCCACCACCTCCACCACATCCAAGGAAGAGTGGACCACCTGCTCAAGTTATAATTCAGCAAGAAGAGGAAGAAGAGGAACAGGACGACGAGCACGAAGAGAGGCACTTTTTGCCTGAGGAGCCCAGGACGTCTCACCGGAAAGAAAACTTCATTTGGCAATTTTTTTAAATTCCCAAAGGTCAGAAAAAAGTAAATGCAAGATACGTAACTTGCCTTATATGTCAAGATAGACTGTCCAGAGGGACCGACAAAAAATAAAGTTTCGGAAACTACACAATGCATCGCCATATGACTAGGTGGCATCCTAACAACTACAGTGCTGCACAGTTTCGTAACGACCTAGATAATCTCCCTATTATGGCCAGAAGATCTGTTGTACCGGAAGTAACGGGACCAGAGGGCAGGGAGATGGTGCCAAATATACAAACAAGATTTCGTGAAGTAAAACAAGTCTGCGTACATTGCAGTGGATTCATTTGCTACGGAGAAAGAAGCATCACTCTGATCAACAGAGCTATTGACTATCATATGCAAGTTTGTACGAAACGCCCCAAATAATAAATTCTTTTTTTTTGTTTTGTTGCTCCTGTTGAGCCCTTTACAATGAATCGTTTTCGTTGCCCCCTCCGAAAAAAAACCAAAAAAAATATAAAACTGTTCAGAAAAATTCAAAAAAAGTAAAAAAATGTTCAGAAAAATAATAAAAAAAATATAAAACAACAAAAACAATAAAAAAAAGTTCTTTTCAGAACTACCTCCCCGTTATTAAAAAATAGGTACAATATTTGGAACTGTGCCAACCTCTATTTCTCTTAGTTCGCTTCCCAGTTCGCTCCCCGGTACGCGAACCGGAAGCGAACCCCAAAATTTTTTTTTAAAAAAAGAACAGTAAGTATAAGGGAAGGAAACAGACAGTTATGTTAAAAGAAAGACAGCTATAGGGGAGTAAACTAGAGATACTATTACCCGTAATCCACTGCTGATGATGTCACATATTACATCATTCATGACATGCTCAATGACATCATCAGCAGAGGATTGCGGGTAACAGTATCCCTAGTTTATTCCCTATAGCTGTGTTTCTTTTAACATAACTGTCTGTTTCCTTCCCTTATACTTACTGTTCTTTTTAAAAAAATTTTTTTAGATCAGTCAGAAACAGTGAAAGTAATGAAATATAAAAGACTACGTAGAATATAAGCACTGTATGCAACAACTTTGACACTTACAGAAGCCTCACCTTCTCCATGCCTCCTACACAGTTCTACATGTACATCATAAATGCAAACAGAACAGAATTAATTATACATGTTAAATGGTTTATTTTTGCTGTTCTCAGAATGTATCAAATTTCACTAAAACAGTGACTTGAAGGTATTCATCATATAACAGCGGGGAAAAAAAAACACAATCAAAATGATTGTGTTTAAAAAACCCATACAACATAACAAATCAGAATTCAGAACTCCTTAAAGTTAACTTACTTTCCATGACGGCCAAGGATGTCCTATGAACAGCTTACACTCTGTTGTGCTGTTATTACTTTCAACCCGCCACTTTCTGAAAGAAAACCTCCATCGTTTTCAAAAACATGTTACATACAATAAATGACTTCTCGCTCTCTACCACACGTTTCCACAAGGCCAAATCGTGTCTGAGCCATTTATAACTCTTAGAATTCTTTTAAACCAATCCCGTCATGTTGTATTTCCGCAACTTTCACAATTAAAATGTTGAAGATCATTTTCACAATCCTGGACTAGTAATATCTTCCCCTTCTTGCTCAATCATGTTCTACATTTCCTATCACACTGATACTGCTTACTATGAAGCAGACTTACACTACCTTTATGACTAGTACAATTATTTAATTCTCTACATCACTTTTAATCACTAAGCAATGTAAAACAGTAGACAGCATTGCAGACTTACATTCCCTCTACTCCATGTTTTGATTGGCTGCTTCAATTAGCTTATAAAAAGAAACAGTTTTTCTGAACTCATTCAAAGTGCACGTATTTCTCCATGACGTCCAGTGTTATGGTAAGAAGTTATGTCTCTATACTACACTTATCCTCAAGGCCAAATCGTGTAGGAGCCATTAGAACTTCTTGAAATTCCTCAGAGCACATCCCGAGATTCTTTCCCTAAAATTTTGGTTTTAAAAACACCAGGTAAGAGTTTTTAAGGTCATACGGCAATTTTTGTTTGAAAATTAAAACAGAATCATTGCAGAATGACCAGCCATTTCTACACTTTAAATAAGCTGTATAATGTCCTGATGTTATTGAAGGACCATCATGATATATAATTGCTACAGTTACAAAAGTCCTTCCTGATATTGACAACTGTGAAGCCACAAAATTTTTAATTAAAGTTGTCAATTTTGTTCCATCAGGCCTACATCGTTGGAACATTAAAATGACATACTGGCCATATGTTCGTATAAATAATGTGGACATCATTTCAGATTTACATTGGCTACACTCCATGTTGTGATCAGCTGCTTTTACTAGCTTATTAAAAGAGACTGATTTACTGTCTGGCAAAGTTAAATATATAAATCTTTCTGAGTCTACACTAGTAGTACTTGATACCCTACAGTTCTCGCAGTCATGCTGCCATTGATAAGAAAGCCCAAACAGGTGATCTACATCTACACCTTCATCATGCAATACATCAAGCATATACATTAAAAACTCCTGACAATCTTGCTGACTATTTTGAGAGAATTGTGTTTGGCCTGAACATCTGTCTAACAGATTTCGAATTTCAGACACACTTTCTATGTTTGTTCTATCAGTGCTACATTTCTCTAACACAGAATTTAACAAACTGCAAAATCTTTGATCAGAATTGACCACAATCTCTTCTTTTACATTTTCTAGAGAAAACAAAACATTAACCACTACATTAGCATAGCAGTTGACACCAGAACTGTTTTCAAATTGAAAACCAACAACATCTTCAACAGAATCCTTTTTGTTTCTGCTTATAATTTCAGGTTCATCAACTTTTCGTCTTTTTGCTACAACCTCCCCAGTATTGGTCACATTTCTTTGTTTCCGGCCTACCACACGTTTCTCAAACAAAGGATACTAAGGCAAATGTGGCGCATACTCTCTTCTTAACCTATTGTATTCCTTAACACAATCTAGATCCGCACAAATGTTTGTGACATCACACTCAATCAAGTACAATCCAGATAAAGTTCTAACTCGTGACAATGCCACATATGCCATACCCTCCTTGAACACAGAACTGCCAATATTCACCAATGCACAGTCTACACTTAAACCTTGCGATTTATGGATTGTCACCGCATATGCCAAGCAAACAGGAAACTGCTTACGACGAACATATAAGTCTTTTACAAGCAAAAATCTAGCAGAACAACGACCAATTAGCTGTACTTCCTCAATGCCATCAAATTAAATTTTTTTTTCACAACCGGTTATGCCATCAAATTTAATTTTTAAAAATTCAATTCCATCTCTATTTCTGTATTTCACAAAATCAACAACATTACCCATTGATCCATTTACCAGACCTCTTTCAACATGTAAATTCCTTCTTAAAATTATACGGCAGTTCAAGCACACATTCAGAGTCTTTTCAAAACCCGCAGTTTTAGATATACTCTTCTCTAATGAATCCAATTTTGTTTTCAGATTCTCAGACAAAATAATTGTTGATCCCATATGCTCTACTCTGTCAATAGCTTCCAGTTTCACAATCTCTTGCTTTTCTAAATGCAACATTTTGTTATTGAATTTGGCACATTCTGCAAGAGTTGGCATCAAACATATTCCAGATTTTTTCTCAGTAACTTTCTGAAAAATATTCTCAGGCACAACATCTTCGTCTGGATATAAATTTGTCAGTAATCGTGCATGTAAAGCTTCTTTCCCATGCTCGGTCACTTTTCCAATTCTAACATCTTGTAGAATAGTCTTGTAAACTTCATCCTTTGCCTGACGCATATTTTCATGCAGTTCAGCATAATTGAAGTTTAACCATATATTGACGTTGCCAATGCTCCCTAAGCACTTCCTGGTATCTTCATGCGTGAGCATTTTGAACACAGGTTGCCCTTTCACTGGTGTCAGCTGCAGAAGATCTCCGAAAACAATGATGTGTTTGCCACCAAATAACACATCATACTCTGTTTTGAGAACTTCTTGCATTCTCAAATGCACAAAGGCAAGCATGACATTGGAAACCATGCTTACTTCGTCAATGATAAGAAGTTTCATTTTCCTCAAGACTCTTGAAACTTCAAAACAAGCATCTCCAGATAGCTTGTGATATTCTAATTTGTTGTCATGCTCCACTGGCAGCATCAGTAAACGATGTAAAGTAATCCCTTTAATGTTATGTGCTGCCAGTCCAGTTGGAGCGGTGACAACACAAGACAGCGATGACTCTGTCCTTTCCTGCAAATAACATGAAATTGCTTTAATAAGGAAACTTTTTCCAGTTCCCGCTTCTCCACTCACGTACAGTCGGACAGGCTTCAACGACGTACATGAGCACTCTTTCTTGTCATGACTTAATCCATGATCAATTTGCATGGTAATCTCGTCATATATTTTCCTCTGCTCAACGTTGAGTTGTCTTTCCAACTCTTCTAAGTTAACCGCATCCTCCTGAGCATGTGCCATGGCTCTTTCCACTTCGTTCATAGCAGTGGCAGCTTCATTTTCGATAAGAGGTCCTCCTAGTGGATCCTGACTCAATGAAGCAGAACTCTGACTGTCCTGAGAACTGTCTCTGGCAATCTCGGCTGCAATCGTTGCTTCCTGCTCAATTTCCACATTCAACATTTCTACATATTTGGGAAAAGCAGGACATTCTATGGTCTCCTTGTCAGCATTGAATGAGTCTTCATAACAAAGGAAATCTCCAAGCAGTTCCTCTTCTGCACGCCAAGGCTTAAAAAGTAGCAAAAGTGCTAAATAGAAAAACTCCTTTTTTTCAGGAGATTCGCCACTCAATTTTCGATGGTTTATCAAGTGGCATTTTCTTTGCTTGACCAGACATCCCTCACTTCCTATTACAGCATACACTCCTTTCTCAGTATCTTCTTTGATGTTCCTCTTGAATATGTAATTTTGCAGAACCTCATACAGACAAACATTCTCGAGGTGACTGCTTCGATTTGGATAATATGTATCCAACATGTTGCTCTTCAAAATGTCGGTACTGTTTGGCTCCTTTTCCGCCAAATACTCAATTTCCCGCACAGGTTTCAGAACTCGATTACGCGTTGCAGCAAGACCAACACTCGCCCAAACGATACTCCTGGACTTGGCATAGAGACTTGCTGAAGACAACCGGTCAGAACATTCGTAAGCTCCGATTTCTCGATGCGACAACATCTTCAGACTGAAACTGTACAACTTCTTGCTGAGGCTCTTTTCATGGGAAATGTCCTCCCACATATCCTTCAATTCTGTCTTCTCTTTTTTGGTGATGTAAGATGTCACATACCGAGCCACAGCCATACAGTTATCAGCCACAAACTGTATATCCATGTTAGCATTCCACATGGACAAAATCACCGGGTTGTAGTCGTTGATGTACTTAGACTCTTCGTTCCTCTTCAAATTGTATGTGTTTTTAGGTGATTTCTTCATCACATTATGTCGCAGCGAAGACATCAAACTGTTCACTCTTCCTTTAGAAATCACCGGTCGTGGAAAGCCGAAACGACATTTGGTGTAGAACTTGTCTTTGTTCCGGAATTTACGACGACAGTACTTTCCACATCGATGGCTTTGGAAACGTAGAACTTTTTCTCTTAGGCTTTTTTTCTCCTTTGCGTTTGGAACAGCACACATAGAATACTGTTCTATGAAACTCATCACTGAGTCTTCTGCATCCGTTCCAAATTTAGGTGCATCCTTGATCCACAGCAACATATGTATATGAGGAGCACCTCTTGCTTGGTACTCCTTCCTCCAGAAGAAATCCAACACCTCTCCAAGAGGTGGATTCTTCTTATTCATGATGAAAGACATCATACCTTCAAATCTATGATTGAAGTACCTACATACATTGACTGGATCCAAAGAGCACAGTTCTCCGGGTGTCTTGAATTCGATGTTTTCTACGTTAGCATTTGCCTCTCGTAGAAATTCAAGTAAGTCTTCCCAGCCATACTCAGCACAGCTCAAAGTGAGGAACCATGTGGGAGTTCCTAAGTTCCTCAGCATACATTTTAAATCACCATGACGACGGTACCAGTACTCATTAGTACCACGCTGACACGCCATGAGATTAATCAGGTGAGAATCCAAAATACTGTCTTGGACATTGACTTTATCCATAAAGTCACTTGCCGAGATGTTTTGCATGTGTATACCACTTTTCAAGATGTGGTTCACTGCATATGACAGTCCAGACAGATCGCTTTCAAACAGGAGATGAAACAAATAAGGAATGCATTGTCGAAACCTAGGATCTCCTGCATACAATCGCAAAGTCCGGTATTCAGAAGCAGGAATTTGATGAGGTCGCTCATCATATCTTCCTCCCTGACCTGTTGGAAAAAGCTGTGGGAAACACCGAGCTTCCAAACTTTCCTCCCAAACACTAATGGGACTCCCTTTCGCTTGTTTCATTTGAAACAACTCAATAGCATTCCCCATGACTTCCTTGGAATGCAAAGGATGAACACTATAATGTTCATATATTTCTTCACTAGTACAGGGTTCTACTTTCTCAATTTGACCAGCACACAAATCGCTATCCTCTTCCTCACTTACTTCCTCTTCTGCAACATATACATTTTTATAGTATTTATTATATTTTTTCAAATACAATGTTGCCCTTTTGACTTTCCTAACATCTACTAAATCTTGCCATATTTTCTTATTCTTTGTCGGAACCCCATTAACTAAGATAACAAGAGGTTCCTCTTCCACTTTTTCTACTCCAATTGTGTTAATGTTTTTCTTCAAATCTAGAGGCAAATAAACAACTCTTCCCTTTAATCCTCTCTGTAAATCTGATGGAGGCAATTTCCCTGTCTTTGGCTCCATTCTTACAATAGCCTGAAAGGGATGGATACTTTGAATCAAAATAGATTCATAAGTATTTAAATCCTTCAATTCAGAAGGAATCTCAACCAATTCCAGATTATTATGAACTGCTCTAGCAGGCATCTGGTTTTGATTTAATTTGTAAAAAGTACACACACGTTGATCCAATCCCAAATCAAAACAATTTTCTACCATCAAGTATGTTGTAAAATCCTTCCATTCACTATTATTTTCCCTTTCACTTTTTGCATATAAATCCACTAACTTAGTCTGATTCTTATAATAAGTGCGTCGACAACACACACAAGTGAAATTTGGCCTCTCACTTGATTTCACCTCAAACGTCGCAATTTCCCTCTGGAAATTATCTGTACTGGAAACCTGTACACTATCTTCCACATTACTCTCTTCTTCTTGGTCAATTTCAACATTCTCCTCTTTACTTCCAAAGTAACAAAACTCAATTTCTTCACATATATTCTTCACATCTATTTCAGAACCATGCAAAAGAGCAGCGCATAATTGTTTAAGCATAATTGCTGGACTCTTAGCATAATACAACATTCTAACTAATTTCCTCACTTTATTATGATGCACTGCTAGCATCCTGAAATGATGAAAAACACTCTGGCATACTCTCCTGGAAAGACAAGCCAGTGAATGACCATGCAAACCTATCACTTCTCTCACTCTGCAAGGATCTAATTCTTGCAACAACTTCATTTTCTGCTTCAAACTTTTCTTATTAAATGACCGTATAAAATCACAAAGCAAATTGATGGAATCCTGTCGTACACTGCAAATACTACTACACTTCCAGGTGTACACAGGACCCTTAGGACGTCTCCCTAAAACCTCATTACCTAACACCTCTTCTATCTCTGTTGTCACAAGTTTTTCTTTTTCAACTGGACAACCATCTTTCACTTCATAACCTCGACCACTGGTGTCAACTGCATGCACCAAATCATTATCCTGGAAATAACTCTCCTCATTAAAAAATGCCTCAGAGCTTGAACTATGCATCCATTCTCCAGAAAAAACTTCACAAAAATTACTACGATTAACTATTCTCTTCCATCTACTATTTCTTTTGAAATCATAAATTGCCTTGTTTAGCTTCCTAATTCTATTGATTGTCAAAATAAATAACTTACGTTTAATTTCAAATGCCTGATCAATAACTTTCTCAACTATTTTTTTTCTCTTGTAAAAAACCACTTTCTGTTGACCTTTCTTAATATTTTTTAACAAATTGCCAATTATCCTGTTGCGGAACATTCGTTTACGAATGTCCCTAAACTGTTGTTTCCTTCTACTTTCATGCATAGAGTTATCTCTTACTCTAGCAGTAACATTTCTCATTGGCCTTTCCTTACCGTTTGAATTGCTTCTCCTTTTCTGGACTGAAACATTTTCTGTAGTAATATTTTTTTCACTAGAGATATTTCTTATGAATGTTTTTGTACTCTTACCCGGTGCTTTCTTGGTGACTTGACAAATCTTTTTGTTAGAGGACTGCTGCTTTTTTTCATTCACCTGCTGTCTTTGACGTTTTGCAGCCTTTCTCACTCTTTCTTTGCTTGGCATCCTAAAATCTTGAAATAATCTGCAGTTGAATCTGTGGTAAAATATAATAAAAAATGTTATTAACCACTATTACCCAACAGTAAATTAATAACAGTCATCAAAAACTTAACACACTACTTAACATTTTTACATAGAAGAATTTTTTGTACATGGCAAATTTAGAATACAGAAATAGCAGAAAAGAAATGGAATTTATATTCATTTTACCTGTCCTGTTTTATATATGAATCTGATCTAATTTTATGTCCATATTTTAATATTTTATTGAAGACACTACACATAACCTGTTTTTGAAGGTGTCTTTATTTTTAAATTAAACGGTTTACATATTTACTTTTTATTTATTATAAATTTATAAAATAAATGTTTATAGTTCCATAGGCTCAAGCAAGTCAGCTTCCCATCCTATGTCATACAATTCTGACAAATCTGCATCCTCATCACGTTCTTCTTCATCCTCAGGATTGAAATCATCCAAGGGATCAACATCCACTGATGTTTCAATTACGAGTTCAATGATGAGGTCGAAATCAACTGATTGCTGATTGTCGCTCATGTTGATGTTGTCTTTATCTTTAAAGAAAGATAACAACAATGAGATGTTGCACAGTAAGTGACAAATCTCAGAGATTATAATAGTAAAATTGTTTAACAAGAGTAACATTTTGCAGCTATTATTTAACCATGTCCAACGATGCTGAGGAGCAGAGGAGGTGAAGCCTATCTCCAATTTTTCACTGAACAGGACTCATCTCTTCTTAACCTTGGATAAACCTCACCGACTCTGTGTCCCCTGCACATAATTAAATGTAAAGGGGCAGATTTATATTACCTAGCACATCCCCAGGGATGCACCAGTTAACGTGCACCGCTGCTCTGCCACCCACGGTGTGCCGCATTTACAATCAGATAGGACAAAGCTACATCAAAACCCTGCGCCTGCTTGAAGCAGGCATAGATCTTGACGCAGGTAGGATGAAAGCTAAAGCAACAACTAAGTGTCGTGTGCAGAAGTTGCAAAAAAGGAAAAATGGCGTTTAAACCAGTAATGAGCCCATGCTAACTTAACACAGAGTAAAGATATCCAGGATCTACATCAGTTTGGGGTTCACGAACCTGGCAGGTACAAGGCACTGAGGCTTTGCACCGTGCATGTCTCATCCCAAATCATATGTTGTTTGTGAATGAAACAATTTCCCAGACCAAATGCTTTGGATTGGCTACTTCTAAAAAATTAAACACCCCTACTATCCCGGAGTTACAGGAATATGATGGTTGGAGTAATTTTACTCGTTGTCCATTAAAGATTTACAGGCCCTACTCCGTAATTCTTCCTTTAACATTTCCAGTATAAATCCAAAAGGTTGACTGCTTTGGCAACGTGCCTTATCCACGGTTTAATAACGCTGCCTTTTGCTTTATATAAGTTTTCAAATTGTATGAAATATATACCAATAGGTCGTTATTAACCTTTAGGTAGTGGTTTTCTTCATGAGGTCTGGTCGCTTCCATACACATACAGATTTTCAAAGATGATCAAGAAGTTTATCTGAATGGAGAGGAATGCACTGAGACGCCAGATCATTCACTAATGTGTAGGCACATACAGTTACACGGTTCATGCAACAAAC
The DNA here is from genome assembly GCF_964261635.1 of Lissotriton helveticus. NCBI lineage: Eukaryota > Metazoa > Chordata > Amphibia > Caudata > Salamandridae > Lissotriton > Lissotriton helveticus. The sequence goes on from NC_136065.1 coordinate 1,097,533,756, forward strand.
ACCGACCAAATATGGCTTGCGTGTTGCAAGGCACGCCAGTTCCTGCTATCATCCCCACGTTCAAGTTGTTGGAAAATGGTAGTTATTTGATGCTCAATAATGAAGATTGTTCTGGGTTAATTAAAAGTATTCCTTTTATCGTAACAGTAAGTGAACGGGTTATTTGCTGCAGAAATGTTCTATTTCCTCCCACACATGAACATAGGGAGTTTTCAATCTGGCCACAAATACCAACCTTGGGAGCACATTTCAACGGCATGGCAAGAATAAGAGCTCTTTTGTCTCAGAGAGAGGTGGCCTTGAGTTCGGCCCGTGAAACTTTCGTGCTTCACATAGCGAACACCCGTACAGAGGTGCAGACCCTTTTAAATACAGATTCGCCTTTCCATTTCAGCAAGATGGTTCGGACTATCTCTAACGCGTCCTCCACAAAGGGCCTGGCGCACTTTTTTAAAGTTGTTACCAGTGGTCTCGTGACTTCATTTGAGAAAATCTTTGGAATCATCCCTGCTTTCTTTCATTCTATTTTTTCCACTGTGCTTGGTGGATTCCCATTTTTACTTGCATTACCAGCAGACGCTCTTGTGCTTTTTTACATTTTTAAATATGGATGTCCCTCCTGTGCAAGCTCCCGCCCTGCAGCTGCTGACGCTGTTCCGCAATCGCATGCTTGAATATTATGGCACAATGCCGTTGGCGATATTAAGCACGGCATATGGATTATCTTTTCGATTCTCCTAGTTCACCTGTGTCCAGCCTGTATTTCACTGCCTGACCTGTGATTTCGATTGGGCCATTGATTTGTGTCTCTGCGGACCGGTTTCTCCTGATGTCGACTTTAATCAGCTGATGAGTCCTATCATTACTCACGAGTTGGTTTTGTCCTGGCGAAAGGATTATGGCTGTGGCATTGATCCATGGACTAATTGGTCCCTGGAATTTACTGGCGGCAACACAGTCTTTCTTGGAACAGAGCTTTCTTGAAAACCCACCGAGCTGTCCTCTGATGGTGATAGAGGATCCGGTGCTGGGAGAGCACGTATGTTCTTTTCCGCTTTTAAATTGGATGGCTGAACTCTTTTCGGATGAAGACGGTGACTTCCTATTAGAGGCTGTTGCAGCTTATTTTGCATACACAGTTATGTCATAGACCTTTTTCATGTTTGATATGCTGAGTACTAGCATTTCATTGACAATTCATTGACTTATTTGTCAAGTTTTTATTATTTAGCTTGCCTATTGGCTTAAGCCTCGATAAAGTAGTTGGCTGTTTTATTTTTCTTTAGCATTAAATTTTCCTAGTTTTTAATGTTTTACCTTACGGACCGTCCACATATAAAGTTGCAATCTGCTCTCATGAGATGGCACTTCTATTATCTTATTCAGTTCGTTTCCGGATCATGGGGAGGTGTCATGTAGATCCTATATATCTTTACACCGTGTTAAGTTAGCATGGACTCATTACCGGTTTAAACGCCATTTTTCCTTTTTTGCAACTTCTGCACACGACACTTAGTTGTTGCTTTAGCTTTCAACCTAATAGTTCATCGTGATTTACATGAGAATAATATGTTATTGCTCTACTATCTGCTTTACTTGTTAAACTATATCTGTACAGCGAGTGCTGAAGTTTCAAGAACAACACAATACAGAATTGTTATGAGGTCTGATCTCCACGACTTCATACTCATAACATAAGTGCAGCTTCTGCCAATTCTGGGCATGAGGCGGGTTTTATATTGCTTTGCCGAACACACATACACAACACTTGATGCGGTTCACATGAAGAGAGAGCTGGTGTATGCTGATGTGATTCCTTCAAATCTAAGACACTAAAGTATGGGCACGCCCTAAACCAACACAAAGAGACCTTCTTAGCAAATAATATAATATGTGTATTAGGGAGGGTGAGATATAAGCAGCCGCGGGCCGTGGAGGGAGTTACGGTGGGGCAGGGAGGTGGGGAGGGGGAGGGGCAGGGTGGAGCCCTCTACACCCTGCCCCTCCCCCTCCCCGCCTCCCTGCCCCACCGTAACTCCCTCCACGGCCCGCGGCTGCTTATAAGTGTTGCTAACTCTTATTCATTTACAGCATGTTAACATACTGTCACCATTCGCTTTTTATGTACTAGTAACTATGCTGGTAATTTTGCTACTGATAATATGTGTACTTGTATTATCTAAGATACTACGCCTGAGAAGACGGCATTAGTAAATAAACATTTCAAATACACATGTGTTCTTCTTAACTCCATGTTCTGGTTTCTAAGAAATATATAACGACCGACTGTTCATGAGTTCCACGTATCCTGAGGTACTATAAGTTCATATTCTGAATTGTCTAAACATTGAGAGTTTGTTATATCCAATGTGACACTGTACCTAGCTTGCTAAGGGGTTTTTGATTACTAAGGTGAGTTTTGGGGCACCCTAATTCGCCGAGGTTCCAATCCTCTGTCCACAGTTCTGTGTGAGAACAGAAACCCTGCGACAGGGGCACCCCTGAGCCTTGCTGGAGCTTCATCACACTTGCGATACAACTCCAGCAATGCGCCACCTTTACGGCACAGATACGTCACGCATCTGTGCTGTTTTTGCCCCATGATGCGCCGCATTGTAAATGCAGCACACCATAGGTGACGGAACAGCGGCACAGAATGACTAACACATCCCTGGTGATGCGCCAGTCATCATAAATCTATCCCTATGCTTCTTATCTTGTTAGAGATGAACCGCCATATGTATCATCAAAGTTTTTTGCATTTCCTAAATAGCGAACTTTAAGGAATAAATAGCGATTCTTTACCATTCCTAGTTTGCGATGAGCTATTTGCTAATTACAAATTACCCATTCATTTCCATGCAGCAGGAGGCCCATAGGAATGAAGGTGCAATTTGCGATTAGCAATTACCTCATCGCAAATTACGAATTTTTCCGAGGGTGCAGGAGTGTCTCAAGAACACCCTGCTGCACCCCTGAAAAAGAAATTTGGGGGCATATGGCGCACATAAATTTTGAAAACATTCCTTTACCTCAAAAACGATTTTCAACTCATAATTTGAAAACACTGCACATGGGGAAATGACTTAAAATGTCCTTAAGACACATAAAAGCGTTTTTTGATTGCCTTTGCAGCATGTTTCAGTCACCTTTAACATGCCTATGTAACGCAAACATTCAAAATCTAAATTTGCCATGCACAGGTGGGAGCATATTTACAAGCAATTTGCTCCACAGACAAACTTCTTACATTGAAATGGGAAAAATGACATCAGAGACTCTCAATTACCTTATAAAGAAGCAGACACCATTATGTCCTTCTCATCAATATTAAAACCATTGTTTTTTCTCAAAAACGATTTACAGGTCATAATTTGAAAACACTCCACAGCTCCTATGCACATAAAAACCCTGTCAGTACTAATACTTCACATTTTCTCCAATTACAATTTCTCAAAGAAACAAAATCTATTTGTAAAACACTTGAGACAAAGCAACATTTGAAAAACACAACTTTCTTCATAATTTTCTCCTTAAAGCACACTATTTTCTATCTAAATTAAAGAAATCTTTTCTCACCTTAGCAAATACTTTGAGTTTCAAAACAGTCTCAGAAACACACCAATTTGTCTTCAGCAGAGCAAAAGGTATGCACTCCAGAGTCTGCAGCTATCAAAAGCACAGAAATGCTGTAATTCCTCACACATATCTCTCATGTCACCCAATCAAAACTCTTCCCTCACTTTTTTTCAAAGCAAAACCCTTCCCCCCTCTGCCCCCTCTCTGCTTTTTCTGCATAGCAACCACCTCTTGCAAGACCTCTGGTGTTTCCAAGTTCACACAACAATGTTGCAATTGAACTCTGAACTCTCAGTGCACCTGCATATCCAGTGCAATCTTTCATTTAATGATTTTTTCTTCGCCACTCAAAATACATCTTTCAACGAACTCATCCATGCACCCTAACTTTCTGTTTTCAGCAATCAAAATCCACCAATCACTCTTACTGCTTCATTAACACAGAAACTCCTCAGTTTTTTTCATTTTACACTCTCATTTTTTCAACTGCCATTTCATTGCCACACTTCATCTGACTGCAGGAGAACCTTCTCTCGCCATGTTTTCTGTCTGGATTGTTGGACATAGTTACATCTATTGGGCTCAGAGGTACGCTGAAAACAGGAATTTACCTAACCTCAATTTACAAGATGTGGAAATTAAGTGGTTTGGCCACAGAGGATTAAAATGTCACCAATTGATACCATTGGTGAAAACCTTTATGCATTTGCCAAAACCTGACCTGTTAATTGTGCACTGTGGAGGTAATGATTTGGGCACTTTGACTGGGGTAGGTCTGGAAATGCTTTTAAAGGACACCTTTGAGCAATTGATGGCACTTTTTCCTCAGACTGCCTAGGTATATTCAAATATATGCCAAAGACAAAAATGGAGGTGCTCGAACCAATTTTGTCCACAAATTGAGAAATCGAGGAAGCATGTAAACAAATCTGTTTCAGCTTACATGAGAGACCATGGAATGGGCTCCCTGTACAACAATAACTTGCGTTACTACATGCAAGATATCTACAGAGGAGATGGAGTTCACTTCTCAGATGAGGGCAACGGGATTTTCACTCTGAATTTAAGACTGTGCATTGGTACCTACTTATAAGTACCTAAATGTACCATAAACCCAAAAGCTCTTCTCAGAGCTACCCTACATCTGATCACTCACAATTATTATTTTACTCTAACTTTTTTCACTAATTTTCAAGAAAGTACGCTCCCCAGAACGCTTCCCGGTTCGCGAACCGGGCGCACTCCACGCAAAAAAACTAAAAAAACGGTATATATTTTTTTTGCCCTGCGAGTCCCTTTTAAAGCCTCCACATCAAACCTAGGGGGTCAGGGATGATCTACTATGCCCCCTTATGGTCATTTGCCCCTTCGCTTTGGCCTCCTCTTGTCTCTCGATCCTACCGAGAGACAAGATGGCGGCCGCTACGGACTGTTTGGAATGTTTACAGACGCCGAAGAACCAATCAGCTTCGCAAACCTCCGTAACGCGAAAAGTACGCGAAGCGGAGCGCTGTTACAGATATATATCTTTTTTTGAACGTTAATTTCTCAAAATCCACTGGAGCACATATATTGAGACCTAGCAAAGGCACATCGGGCTACCAGTCCCTACAATTTTGCCAAGTTTCGTGCAAATCCATTCAGCCGTTCGATTATTATTATTTTTTTTTTTTTTGCCCCGCGGGGCCCTTTTAAAACCTCCACATCAAACCTAGGGGGTCAGCGAGAATCTACTATGCCCCCTTATGGTCATTTGCCCCTTCGCTTTGGCCTCCTCTTGTCTCTCGATCCTACCGAGAGACAAGATGGCGGCCGCTACGGACTGTTTGGAATGTTTACAGACGCCGGAGAACCAATCAGCTTCGCTTCACAAAGCTCCGTTGCGCGAAAAGTACGCAAACCGGAGCGCTGCCCGGTCCGCTGTTACAGATATATATCTTTTTTTAAACGTTAATTTCTCAAAATCCACTGGAGCACATATATTGAGACCTACAAAAGGCACATCGGGCTACCAGTCCCTACAATTTTGCCAAGTTTCGTGCAAATCCATTCAGCCGTTCGGGCTAAAAGTGAGGCCAACCGCCCTATGGAAAACTCAATGTTAAAAACACGTTTTGGGACCCCCCTTTTTTCTCGACCCCCCCTGCACGAACCCCCCCCCAATTTTCAGGGGCTGCTCAGAAACAAAATGTGCCATTTTCCTGAAAATTTCAGCCAATTCCGTCCACAAACGCCAAAGTTATTAGACATAGAATTTTCAAAAATCCCATAGAGAAAGAATCCTAACTATATATACCTACTGGCGACCGCCAGTAGGTAATATATATATATATATATCTCGTCGCTCCTTAGGTTCCCAAACAGCAGGAAAGCACACGAGCAGCAGGTAGGTTTCACCTCTAAAACCTTTAATCTTAGGTACAGGTGGGTTCAGCAAGCGATTATTTAAAGCAGTTCCAACGCGTCGCCTTACGCGTTTCGATTGACTCTTCATCAGAGGCTTGGGCGTGGATGGCGTGCAGTTATGGACACTCCCCCATTGTTATGCTCGCATCCCTATATGAAGCATTATGGGAAAGAAAGTCCTCTCATTTCATCGTGAATCGGTGCACATGTATTTTCTGCTGTACTTGAAGGCTCCGCATGAGCCCCTCGCCTCCTGGCCCGTCCTTATCCTTTGCCTGTTACCCCACAGCAGGACAGGTTTATCCACGTCCCAAGTGGCCCCCAGTTATCACGGGGTGGTACCTTCCCAGCGGCAGGGCTGCCGCTTATAAATCGTCGCTCCTGAGGTTCCCAAACAGCAGGAAAGCACACGAGCAGCAGGTAGGTTTCACCTATAAAACCTTTAATCTTAGGTACAGGTGGGTTCAGCAAGCGATTATTTAAAGCAGTTCCAACGCGTCGCCTTACGCGTTTCGATTGACTCTTCATCAGAGGCTTGGGCGTGGAGGCGTGCAGTGATGGACACTCCCCCATTGTTATGCTCGCATCCCTATATGATGCATTATGGGAAAGAAAGTCCTCTCATTTCATCGTGAATCGGTGCACATGTATTTTCTGCTGTACTTGAAGGCTCCGCATGAGCCCCTCGCCTCCTGGCCCGTCCTTATCCTTTGCCTGTTACCCCACAGCAGGGCAGGTTTATCCACGTCCCAAGTGGCCCCCAGTTATCGCGGGGTGGTGCCTTCCCAGCGGCAGGGCTGCCGCTTATAAATCGTCGCTCCTAAGGTTCCCAAACAGCAGGAAAGCACACGAGCAGCAGGTAGGTTTCACCTCTAAAACCTTTAATCTTAGGTACAGGCGGGTTCAGCAAGCGATTATTTAAAGCAGTTCCAACGCGTCGCCTTACGCGTTTCGATTGACTCTTCATCAGAGGCGTGGGTGTGGATGGCGTGCAGTGATGGACACTCCCCCATTGTTATGCTCGCATCCCTATATGATGCATTATGGGAAAGAAAGTCCTCTCATTTCATCGTGAATCGGTGCACATGTATTTTCTGCTGTACTTGAAGGCTCCGCATGAGCCCCTCGACTACATCTCCCACAAGCACAATGTGTGTTTTCATATAGGGAGATGGTAGACGTCGTGCACTTTACTGCTGGCCCCTGATGAGGAAAATTAATTTCCGAAACGCGTCGGGCCTATTTCAAACACGCAACTGCCCATACCAACTAACGCTTTGGGGAAGGCGCACGCAGACTCGGGTGCTACCCACTACTTGGACAACCCCATGGATGATAAAACATTAGCGGCGGTCCTGCCGCTGGGTTGCACCACCCCGAAGAAACGGGGGCCACGAGACCCCGCTATCCAAGGAGCCTCGTATGTGGAGCTGCGCGATGGATGAGAACAGGAGTGATGTTTGGGGCTCATGGTAGAGCCTTTGGAACGAGCAGTAATTTGAAAGTGCATCCATCCAGGATATATGGACTACATCTCCCACAAGCACAATGTGTGTTTTCATATAGGGAGATGGTAGACGTCGTGCACTTTACTGCTGGCCCCTGATGAGGAAAATAAATTTCCGAAACGCGTCGGGCCTATTTCAAACACGCAACTGCCCATACCAACTAACGCTTTGGGGAAGGCGCACGCAGGCTCGGGTGCTACCCGCTACTTGGACAACCCCATGGAGCGTAATACATTAGCGGCGGTCCTGCCGCTGGCTTGCACCACCCCGAAGAAACGGGGGCCACGAGACTCGCTATCCAAGGAGTCTCGTATGTGGAGCTGCGCGATGGATGAGGACAGGAGTGATGTTTGGGGCTCATGGTAGAGCCTTTGGAACGAGCAGTAATTTGAAAGTGCATCCATCCAGGATATATGGACTACATCTCCCACAAGCACAATGTGTGTTTTCATATAGGGAGATGGTAGACGTCGTGCACTTTACTGCTGGCCCCTGATGGAGAAAATAAATTTCTGAAACGCGTCGGGCCTATTTCAAACACGCAACTGCCCATACCAACTAACGCTTTGGGGAAGGCGCACGCAGGCTTGGACAACCCCATGGAGCGTAATATATATATATATATATATATATATATATATATATATATATATATATATATATATATATATATATATATATATATATATATATTGCTGCACACTTCCCGTATCCCTTTCCGGTGTCAGAAAAAGAGAGGCCGGCACGCTGGTATCCGTTTATACAATTTTAATCACCAAACCCCCTTCACCCCTTACAGACGCGTTTCGCCTTCACAGGCTTCGTCAGTGTAATGTTAATGTGCAATTAAAATCACTATTTTAAAGCCATTGGTCCGCTTTACTCTCCATAGACATAGAAGAGAGACATGTTTTTTACAACATTTTGGTGGCCATCTTTTAGTGTACAAATTCCCTTCTTGTACCGGCTAAACAATGGTGACAACGTGAAAGTGCATTGTGCTCATTAAAAAAACAAGTAACGTTGTGAAATATATAGTTAATACTTTTTCAACATTTCACATTTCACAGTATTTAAACCCCAAGGAGTAATGGTTTTAAGATTAATAATGTGTTTAGACTCCAGAATACGTAGAGACTTTTCCCTGGTTTCTTCCCGTGTCTTAAATGCAAGGCATGTAAATTTAGTGACAAAACATCTGAATACCCAAATCGCACAGGCGATAATAAACCCAACATAAAAATAAAACAGTTGCTCAATTGCAACTCGGAGTATACTGTGTACTGTCTCACCTGTCCTTGCAAGCTGCGATATATTGGTAGCACCATCAAGCCTGTTAAACTTAGGATTCTCGAGCACATGCGGGCTATCACCAACAACGATAAATCATATCCAGTAGCCCGCCATTTTGCTCAACATCATCAAAGCAAATGGGAGAAACTTAGCTTCTATTGCATGGATCAGGCCCCCAAATTAGAACGGGGAGGGGACAGGGAAAAGTCTCTACGTATTCTGGAGTCTAAACACATTATTAATCTTAAAACCATTACTCCTTGGGGTTTAAATAATAATGAAGAACTGTGGGTTCATTTGTAAGCAGGAAAGCGTCACAAATCATTGGGGATTTTTAGTAGACAATGAAATGAAACTGGGTAACATCTCTACTTCCCCAATGACATATCATGCTCTAGTTAACTTTTTTGGTTTGCACTGTAGAAAAAAACGCCCATTCAGGGCTGAATATCTTAAAATGGTCATATTGAGAAATGAATTGTTGTAAAAATCTCAATTATTGACTCAATTATTCATACTGTGAAATGTGAAATGTTGAAAAAGTATTAACTATATATTTCACAACGTTACTTGTTTTTTTAATGAGCACAATGCACTTTCACGTTGTCACCATTGTTTAGCCGGTACAAGAAGGGAATTTGTACACTACAAGATGGCCACCAAAATGTTGTAAAAAACATGTCTCTCTTCTATGTCTATGGAGAGTAAAGCAGACCAATGGCTTTAAAATGGTGATTTTAATTGCACATTAACGTTACACTGACGAAGGCTGTGAAGGCGAAACGCGTCTGTAAGGGGTGAAGGGGGTTTGGTGATTAAAATTGTATAAACGGATACCAGCGTGCCGGCCTCTCTTTTTCTGACACCGGAAAGGGATACGGGAAGTGTGCAGCAATATTGAAGCGTTTCACCAACGCTGGCGTCTTTGGCACCCGGGAAGCAGTGGAGCGACGGCGGTGATTTTGAACCGTGCTACAAAAAAAATAAAAAAAATAAATAAATATATATATATATATATATATATGTCAAAACAGAACCCTTTCAGGCATAGAGTGACGCATAAATTATGCAAAAAAGAAGGAGAGGACTCTGGGTAGTTCTCAAGTTTAGGTGGAAAGCAGCCCCTGTAAGAGCACTCTCAACACCAGCAACACTCTAGATCTGCTCACCTCAAATGTCTGTTTTTCTATCAAAGTTTTTAAGCATAGGATTAGCACAGTGCTATCCACGCCGAGATAGAAAATGACAAAGTCTTTTGCAATTTATACAGCAAAGTCTTTAAGCATAGGACTAGTACAGTGCTGTCCTTGCCAAGCTGTAAAATTACAAAAGCCATTTATCACTCCAGGCACAATATTACAGCTTTGAATTAGTGAAATACCAACTCAAGTCAACTTGAAATGAGTGAAAGCAACCACTGACACAGTGTTTCGCTCTCATTAGAGCTCTTCAGAGAGTTATAGCTTTGTCCAGACACAGGGGAGCACCCAGTATTAAGTCAAAACAAAACCCTTTCAGGCATAGAGTGACGCATAAATTATGCACAAAAGAAGGAGAGAACTCTGGGTAGTTCTCAAGTTTAGGTGGAAAGCAGCCCCTGTAAGAGCACTCTCAACACCAGCCAAACTCTAGATCTGCTCACCTCAAATGTCTGTTTTTCTATCAAAGTTTTTAAGCATAGGATTAGCACGGTGCTATCCACATCGCTGCAGGGACTGCCAATATGTGCTGGTAGTGGTGGGCTGCTACCATGGTGTATCACATCAGACATCACCACCAGCCAGGTTACTCATCCAGGCACCCCTGCATCAAAATGTGAGCAGCCAGGGCCGGCTTTAGGGCAGTGTGACTGGTGTGGCCACACTGGACACTGACTTGTGGAGGGGGCGTCAACCTCATGGGAGAGGGGAACTTGTTTAGCAATAACTTATGATTGGAGAGATGAGGGGCACTTATGCCCGGTGGTAGTGAGAGAATCGAGGAGGCAGTCATGGTGTGTGGGAGCACCAAAAATTATTCTCGCACCGGGCGCCACCAGCCTGTGAGCAGCCTCATCAGTACTCATGTTGCACACATTCCTAATGAACCATGGCACCTTCTTGGCAACATGTCACTGGGCAGCATCTGCAGAGGTTCATGAATGGCATCTGGCCGAAGCAATTGTGCTGTGCCACAATTTTGCTTTAGGCAAATAATGGAGTTTAAAAACCCTTACTCTATGCCAACTTATGCCACTGTGCTGGTGAACAAGTCATTGAACGCTTTTTGCTCTATGCAGATGTCAATGTGTCTGAATTTGTGAAAGTCGATGCCTGCACCACCACCAGTCGCTTCACAGGCTATGAACTACACCAATTACACTGAGGTGTAGAATAAAAGTAAAGTGTCAGTGGTGCCTGTGGAAATAAAAGATATTGTGTATTAGAAGTTTGCTGTACAACATAGAATGGTTGAGGGTACCATTTTCCGATGTAAGAAGTGGTCAAAGAAAGGGTAACAATCCTAAGTGTTCAGCAGGCGAAGATGCAGAAGTGGAATATGATGATTAAGGATTCTGCTTAGAACATTAAGAATGGAAACCAATGGGATTAAGTTTAGCAAGATGGTCAAAACATGGGGAAACAGCGTTTATAACGCTGTCAATACCACACGGGTAGGTAACAACCCAGACGTTACATCGTCCGCGTTGTTATCACGCATGGCATTACATCGCAAGTCAGTTCTACGACTTGCGCTAGATGGCGCGCAACACCAAGGAATGTGTTGGATTTTAAATCCAACACATTCCCTACTGTTGCGCTAACTGGAGTAGGAAAGTAATTTATACTATTCCTAAATCCAGCGCGCCATCTAGTGCAAGTCGTAGAAACGACTTGCGATGTAAAGCCATGTGTGGTAACAACGCGGACGATGTAAGGTCCGCGTTGTAACCTACTGCATGGTAATGTATGTCGTAGTAACATCATACATTCCAAAACATGACTTTACCCTCATTAGTTTTATCAGGTCCCAGCTCTAGGCGATTACTGATGTGCACTTGACCCACTCAGCGCTAGGAAGCCTCGGGGTAGACATGTGCTATACACATCCACATAAGATGATAAGTGACCTGTCTATCTAGGTGAATTATATTACTAAACTAGGGTATCAATATGTAGATAACTCATTTTATATATTTGTTATTATTTATACTAGTGTAAGGGGTGGAGAATTGCATTAAAGTCAAAGCCGTGAGCTATATGTTCAAAATCAAAACTGGTTTAGCCCCTCAATACCTGTAATCTTTAGTTCAACCCTATATACCTTCAAGCACCCTTCGCTCCACTACTCAGTCTAAATTTATTGTTCCCAGAATCAGACTGATGCGCATGCGCGGTCAATCCTTTGCTTACCTAGGACCATCACTGCTCTCTTCCCATTTCACTTCGAAAAGAAACGGTTCATGGGAATTTTCGCAGATGTTTGAAAACTTGGCTGTTTAACTTGTTGCTTTTCTGTTCTTCTTTCGTTCCTCTCGGGGCTGGCGCCGGGAAACCCCTCGGGGTAGCTGTGCGCCTTACAAACTCAAATACCATAACAAGGGGTGAAGGGAGCGTGCATGTACCTAGTGGATTGTGATTTGTGGAATATGGCTGTTGTGTCCCTTTGGTGGCAGTGAATACCTGGAGGTTATTGTTCCAGAACCTGTGGTGCACTTACTCTTGTCCAATAAAGAACCCGTGCCCTTGAAGCATCTATTTCACCGTCACTGTCTATATGTCCATTGATGCACTTAGAAATTGTACACCGCGCAGAACGGGGCAAATATGCCCCTGCCAATGCTAACGAGCTCAGCACTATAATGTATTTATTTATTGTGGAGTTTTGTGCAACGCAGCTGGGAAACACACCACAATCCCTAGAATCGGCTTCTTCGCGGTTAAAAAGTCTGTTCCGGGAGGAATGTCTAAAGATGGTATTTATTGGGTGACAATTAAGCACAAGATGACTGTAGCCACACAACGTTTCAAAGATAAACTTGGCTTTGACAATATGTAGTCAGGTAGTGGTCGGACTGTGTTATGCAATTCCAGAGATTTTTTTTTGTACACCAGAAAAAGAAATCTGCTGAAACAAGAACCCCCCGGAGGGCCAAGGCCCGTGATCCAGCACAGATAAATCGCTCAGACAAAATTCCAACGTGAAAGTAACGTGCGGCGAGTCATGCAAAAAGAAACACCGCCCCCGGGCCGACATTTGCAATGAACTTGTCCTGCTAGCAAAGTGGCATCTCAAGGAAATAGGAATGACATCTGCGTTGGTTTAAGCTGGTAGCATGTGTGAGAGCTATCATTATGTTGTTGTTTATGCTAATTGTTTTTGTACAGCGTAAAATACACGAAGCATCTTGGCCATTAAACCAGCACAGCCGCCCTAGTAGACCCCCCCCTCCCAAAAAAAAAACACCTTCCGAAAACAAAGGAATGAAATCTAAACTTAAATAACGAGATAAAAGGGAAAACCAGAGCCTGAGATTATCAAAGTTAAAAGCAACGTTTCAAATAAAAGGCAGAGGAAAAATATAACAAACCTTCATTAAAAAAATTCAAAGGCTGCCACAAAAGTACAAAAATAATATCCACTGATAATTATACCTTCTTGAAAATCGTACCCAAACGCAGTCAACCTTATGCCAAGAAGCAGGCTAACCTTGGCTTAGATACAGACTAACCCTCACTAAGAAGTTAATGAATATTCATTTAAAAGCAGATTAAACCGTGTAGAGGAAAAACAAGCCATGGTTATTAACCGACTCATTTTGGATTAGAAGATATCAGCAGTTTTCAGAAACAAACAGACCTGAATTAAAGACTAACTCCTACTTTACATTGGCCTAACCTACCTTTAATGACAGCCAAACTAACCCCACTTACATGGTGAAATCTGATGAAGAACATGGTATTGGAATTTAGAAGCTGACAATCCAAAATAAAGAAACACACCTACTTTGAATTTGACAAACAACAACTCGTCACTTACTAACAGGAAACCTCTTAGAAATAGATGACTTCTTGCAAAGAACACTAACCTGCTCTGAAGCAGACTAGCACTTACTCAGAAACATATTAACCTCCACTTACAAGCTGCATATTGACTAAATGGAGAAGTTACACTGAGAAGGAGCCCGCCTGTACCCCAGGAGCTGTAGTTAACTGCTTTACTGATTACAAATTGGGCAAGGTTGCCCAGGCCAGTCTCAGCCCTAGCATCAATTGCCAGCTTTTGCTCAATCTACCTCTCTGGTGGCTCAACATCCTACAATACCACACCAGCCACCAATCCTAAGACCACATCCTCCCTGCAACTGTTATTCCCAGCAAGCAGCCAGCACATTTTTAACCACCACCCGCATATGCCACTAGATAGTCATGAGTAGCAAAGTGAACCACAAACTACTTCTTCTCTTTCTTATAACTAAGAGATTTTTGTGACCATAAATATAACTTGCTCCTCTGCATCCACCCAGTACATATTAACTCCTCAAGTATTTGGTCCATTTGCTCCATGATTTCTTTGTAGGAAGAAACTTCTCTTCAACATGGCTTTCACTCATACACCTTCCTGCCTGGACCGAAAATCCCAAATTCAAAGAAGCCAACTCCTATGTGTCTAACCTGCAATTCGGGGGCGGCCCCTCCACTAAGATGGAGGAGGGTCACCCCACTGCTCCCACAGCAGGAAAAAATAAAAATAAAATTATAATAACCTTGTTATTGTCATTTTTTGTTTTTGGCTACGGGGTTGGGTTAGGGCAGGGCAGGGCTGGTTTAGGAGCCTAGGAGGAGTGGTTCATGCACACTCTAAGTGCGCACGAAGGTTTGGCTGACTGTCTTGGGCCAGCCAAACATTAATGGGCATATTCCATGTTTCCCACAAGGCTATAATACACAGCCTGATGGGGAACATGCACAGGCTCCCTGTTCCTAGCTGATCGCTGAACCACGGCACTCAGACCAATCACAACGCTGCATTGCAGCTTTGTGATTGGCTCAGTGGAGCCTGTGTACTTCCGAAACCCATCAGTGACAACGGAGGGGGGACGGAGGTGGCCTCGAGGTAGTAAGTGTTTTTTTTTTTTTTTTTAAATGTTGTTCCTTCCTCGCCCGTCCCTGTTTTCTGCCAGTAGTCACTGCTGCAATTGCTGGCCAAACTTCAGAATTTAATGTGAACGTTTCTACATTGCATTGTCCCGCAAATTTTGTTGAGAATTCTTTGCACTGGGACTCTTGGTTCTCTACCTGGCCTGTGAACTCCATGCTGAACTTTCTGCTGATGACCTCAAGTTCAATGTTTAGTCAATGCTTATAGAACACTCAACATTAAAGGACAGTATGTGTTGCCTGGACACTGTCCTTTCACTTAGGCTTCTAAGAGTGGCATATTAATGGGTGACTCATAGGCCTCAATTAGGGTAATGTGTATATATATATTTGGCTACATGGTGCCTGGTCGAGCTGTGGTGTATTATTGTAAACACTTTTCCTACACCAGTAACAGAAACCTGTTGAAACAAGAAAGTGCCTGAAGGACCGAGACCTGTGATCCAGCAAATATTAGTCTCTCGTACAAAATTCCTGAGTGAAAGAACGTACACAGTAAATCATGCAAGAAGAGATAAGCACAGCACATGCCTCGATATTGGCAATGCACTTGCCCTTGTACAGTGGCATGATGAAGAGGTACGCTACGTAGCCATCGGCGGTCCTCTGTGTACCGGAATTGTGTTCGAACTAGTATATTTGTAGGAAAGTGGACTATTATATGATATGGCTGGCTGGCCTCACCATGTAATATTATCACAAAAGCCCAAATATTGTCCTTGAATTCACACTTATAAATCCTTAGCTCAGTCCTGGTAGAGTATCAGAGGGCAGTCAGGGTTTACTAGAGGATCATGTGTTAAACATTTCAGAGAACCATCATGCATGATAAGCAATTGACACGACTAGAGAGAAATCCAACACAAATTTATAAAATCAGAGTGTATTTTTATCTTAATTTTGACACCAAAATGAACGGAATAGCATACATATAACAAGCGGTATAGATTTCTGAAGGAATATTAAATCAGTGCACTAAAATACATATACTAAATAACATTGCGGTCAATGGCAAAATCCACTAGTGACAACCAGACACTTGCAGGTCGAGTTATTTGGAACTTTTATAGGAATACGGTCATACTGCCCCCAGGACCAGGTCACACCAGTCAAGTCAAATTTACCTAGCCCATGGAGTCTGATTGCAGAGTTGTTGCAGCTGTCCTGGGTGCATAACGGGAGCCACAGGTGGTGCTGTTTTTTTAATGTTTTCACGATGGTCAAAGACACAAAATGCAAACACACAACAGGTACACAGCTGCTGATGTTGGATGATGATTGCATAGTGTTCTCTGTAGTTGCAGCATCGAGTGTGGGGGTGTTGGTTATCGAACTGCTGACCAATAAACTTTGGAAGTGGTAAGCACAACAAAAAGCTACTGGAACTTCACTGGGTCTGGGAGAGTAATGTAGCACCCTGAAACTTCAAGAGAGACAAAACTAACACTCCCACAATGCATTGGATCACCTGGATTTGGGTGATCCCTCCTAGGGCCCAATGTCCAGTGATTCTTTAGATGTGGTGAGTGTTTTTACCTGCAGTTTTCAGCGGACTAATACCACTAGTCCAGGGGAGAATTAGGGTGCTTCTGTCTTTCACAAGGGTCCCTTCCTTTGGGAGTGTTGAGTATTTGCCAAGAACAAGGGTTGTTCACTTAGTTCCAAGTTTGCTGCCTCAGGGACAAAGTATCCCACTTTTGCTTGGTGCTGGTGGGCAAAGTACTGATGGCGGAGACACGGGTCTCCTCTTGGTCCGTCTTAGAAGTAAATTTGGCAGATTTGAGGTTCTGGTGCCAGGGGGTCCCTTAAATCCTAGATGTAAGGGAGTTAGGGGTGTGGGAGCTCATAGCTAAGGGGCAGCTAGTCCCTGCAGCTAGTCTGCCCTTGAGGTGACCACATCCAGTGGTTTAGGTCACCTTTTCTACCCAGAAGCCACTATTTCTAAAGTTGCAGAATTCAATTTTAGGAGTGCATTCCAGGCTGTCAACCCTGGATGTGTGCCCTGGAGCAAGGGTGTCTGGGGTAAGAGGAAGGCTGTTTCCTCCTCAAGGGTACAGCCCAGATGCATATCAGAGGCAGTGCAGCCTTTGATGCTCACAGCTCCGATGTGCCAATTCACTAACCATCTGGGGAGGAGGGAGGTGTGACCTCCTTCCTGCCCAGCCTTTGTCTCTGACTCCTGGGAGTTGTCATACTGCCTGGAAAGAGGTCAGTTATGACTTATTTTAGTGGTACCAATCTCAAGGGTGCCCAGTTGACAGCCCATGTTATTCTATTGATCGCTAGCACATAAAATAGTTTCCAACGGGTAATGCCACTATAGCGACATATAGGCTTAATGTTCACACCTTTAATATATTTCACCCTGCCTCCTGGAAATGCTGCCCAAAGTCTTCTCATGTCTCTGTACCACTCGCTGGGAGCAACTGCATCAACCAGAGCTCGTCAGCTCATTAGCTCAAGCGAGCCTTTTCAAGAGGAGGAGAGTGAGTGCATGATAACACTTACTTCAGTGACAGGCTTTAGTATTTCACCCTACTGAAGAAGGACAACTATCCTGAAACACATGTCTAGAGATACACAGCACTAGCTGCACCAACAAAGGTGAAAAACTAAAGCCTGCCACCGAAGTAAGTGTTATCTTGCTCTGCATTGGCTGTGATGCAACGGGACAAACTGAGTGCTGGGATGTGAGGCAGTGTGCGCCCACTCTCCTCCTCTTTATATTCTATGTAACTTATTTTTGGGTTACGTGATGTGGTATTAATCCATCTAGGACAATGTCATTGCTTCAGGGTTCTTCCTTAACATATTAATGTATATCTCAATGGGGTTTTACTTTAAGTCCCTTGTGATTTCAGAATGTATAGTTTCCCCATTTTAGTTGGATTCTGGGTTTACAACTGTATTACTCAGTACACTGCACTCCGGGGTAGCCCATGTACAAACACCTGTCATCCTGCCTGATATGTTTAGGGCAAATGATGAGTTCTTGACTACAGAAACTTTACGCTTAGCCACCAATAATCTATACATTTGGAGGACCATTTTATTTTGTACACTTGTGTAAATAAGTCCCAGTAGCATGTTATAATTTTTTCTTTGAATCTGTTTATTAAAGTTTTTCGGTTTACACAATACAATCGCAAAGCAAATGACAAGTAGTATATCATACAGTGGATGATGTACAGACATTTAACACAGGCAAGATATTGTGGTAAACCTAATATGTCCATAGCGCATTTCAGTTACAGTAGTGAGTAAACATCAGTGGCAAATCCCAGCTGAACTTGAGGACAGATTCAAACATTTTTGATAAAAAAATTGACAATAAACTTGAACGTTAAGTAATTGTATCCATCATCATACAGTGTCACAAATGCAGGCTAAGCCGGAATGGACCACAACAGCAAAAGAAGAAACGGCCATGTCACCACCCACCAGTCGCATCGACATCTTGCAAATAAGCATGCAGCTATCCACACATCCGTCCATCAAGAAATACATTGGATACGAGTAATGTTAAGCCCAGTATCATGTTATCATATTATGTGAGTCTCCAATGCATTTTGAGCTTACTCGCTTTTCATCAGGGAGCAATTCTACAATAAAGACATTATGCACTGTTTATATTCCACTTTATGCTTGCATTCAATCATTAAACTGTGCAGTATATGCATTTAGTGAGTAAGTGCGAGCAGCAGATCGTGGTCAAAACTTTATTTAAAAATAGGACTCGAACATGACCTGAACGCCAATATCTTTCCAACAGTCAATGAGGATTATGTTTTGTTCATTTACACAGATAACTTTCAGCCCCGAACATTTGAACAAAAAGGCTACATACTTGTGAGTATAAAGTTTGAATCTGTAGCTCGAGTTTATACCACGGGCGAGTTTGACACACATGCGTCGTATTCACTACGTGCACACTAAGCACAGTATAAAAGGGGCACCCGAGTTTGATCATGAGGGCATTTTTTTTAACTCATTAAATGCATATACTGCACAGTTTAATGATTGAATGCAAGCATGAAGTGGAATATAAACAGTGTATAATGTCTTTATTGTAGAATTGCTCCCTGATAAAGAACGAGTAAGCTCGAAATGCATTGGAGACTCATGAATATATAAATGAATAACAATGTATAATAAGGAATAATGAAATAAAATAATTTCAATAAAAGAAACTGATTAAGGAAATAATTGAATTGGATGCGATTAATTTTCTAACTTCAACGGAGGACAAGGAGAGTGCCCAAAGGGGGATGCAACCAAACTCAGTTGGAAGCACAGATAGTGTTGAGAAATGTTGACGTACCCCGGGACGGTAACGTCACTCCAGGAGCACCCCAGAAAAGAGTAAACTTACCTAAAGATTCAATCATAACGGTTGTGCGCATAGCTGTCATATTTATTGATCAACAAACATTTCCGTACATTAGCCTGCAGCACACCACAATACAAACAAAAATGTCATATGACGAAATCACCAAGACAACAGATCAAAGAGCGGAGACATTCGCATTTTCAAATGATGAAGCTTCTAGGATTTATGCACTTATACACGAAGAAACCTCTCAGGCAACCACTAACGGTTACTAACCGAACCAAGGAACAGAGCATTAAACAACTTATATACTTATCAAAAAGAGAGATTAACCAATGATTGCACGCCAACACACTGATAAAATATCATAGGGCGCAACGCATACCCCGTGGATTGAGGATAGCACTAAAACCTTCCCTCTGTAAAAATGCACAAAAGTTCCAAGAACGTTGGTATGCTATCTTAAACAAGTGCTCTCTTGATTTAATATTACTTATAGTAGAGGAATTATCAAACCTATTGGAAGATTTATCTAAAGAGATTGTGGAAGTTACAAACGAATTGACTAATATGATGTCAGCCGAAGATCGGTCAAAAATTCTGGAGGAGGGAGGAGCCAAGCTCGCGATCGTAATGGTCGCTCTGTAGCTCGGCTCCGTCAGCCTTCCGGCCTGACTCGCAAATCCTGCCATATATCCTGCCCCGGGACGATGCACTCGAGCAGAGATTGAAACGCAACGTGTTGCTCTTACTCACCGTCTGACCTGGAGGCTCCTACGTGCCGCGACTCCGAAGTTGTGCCCCCTGAGGAACCAGGGCCTCCGCGGTGATGAAGCCGGGACCTCGCCTATTGGACCCAGCCTGGCATTGTTGTACGCGTCGGCCCCGGCCGAGAGCGTGAGCCGCTGGCGGGAGACCGTTGTGCGAACATTCCGGTGGTCCTGATCCGGACTTGCCTTGGCGGCCGTGGAGCTGGTGTGGGGCACGGTGCACCGAGGGCTGCTCGTGTGAAGGGGGCCCCCCTGCCGCGGCTCCGTCCATCCATCCTGGAGCCTCACGCCCGGGATCTGCTCTTCGACCACGCCAAAGGTATTGCAGGCTGCAACCCGACTTTGGCGGCTCTCCTTTCTGCACCAAGGCTGCCATAGCGGGACCCCCTTGGTTTCTGTGGAGGTCCGCATCTGAGGCCCTGATCCGGGAGTCGTGGGAGGTGGTGACGAGCCTGACTCCACAAAATGGCGGCCATCGAGATAGACCGTGGATATCCTCCGGACGGCGGACCTGGACTACTGGACTGCACGGGGGCCTGGACATGTGTGCGCGAGCCTACAATCGGCGACGTTCTGGAAGCACTGCGGTCCTTGCATGCGGCCTTGACCCCCATTGCCTCTGGGGTATCGGTGCGGTCCGCCGCCATCTTAGAGGGCCGGTCTCTCACGGTCCCCTCTCGTCTCGGTGATGCTTCTGCCTCACCCCCCTCGGCCGCGCTGAGAACTACTGCCACTGGCCGTCGACAGGTATGCGAACGATTGGCTTCTGAACCTCCTGCGCTTCACTGTTTGGAGTTTGGGGGCCCGGATGTCGTTCTGGGGTCGGATCCTACTCGAGTGTCCGAGAAACATGATGGCTTGCTACATCTATTTGCCTTGATGAGGTCGTGTTTCTGCTCTGCAGGGGAACCCCCGCTTTCCCGAGCGGCGAGACTGAACTCCTGTCTTTTCCTGCCCCTGTTAACATTGTTGGGACACTTGCACTGTATACCCGGACTTTTGATCTTTTGCTTATGGATTGCCCTCCCTGGCCTACGTCTTCATCGGACTATGTTTTGTTCGTGTGATTGCCTTGCACCGAGTTGTTCGCTTCTCGCTGTCGTATGGTGGGAGTTGCATGTAGCTAAGGAAGGCCTGGGGTGAGATACATTGCTTCCGGTGGATTGCTGGTATACATATCCATGGCGAGCTTTCCCGTGTGCATAGTGCGGTGGGTGACCCCCTTGTACGTTTTATGATGCTCGAGTTGTATCGCTTTCGTCTACACGTATTACGATTGACTGGTTGGGCGGAGGGCTGAGGCCGACCATTTTGTTTTTACTTCTTCACTCCTCCCTCACATCTTTTTTGTCTTCTTATTCTTCTTTTTGTCTCCTTATTCTTTTTCTCTTTCGTGTTTCCTACATTTCGGGTTCGGGATTAGGGCGACAGGCACGCTGCTGGGGGGGTAGGCCGTAGCCTTCTGCAGGGGTGCTGGGTGGGATGGGTGGGATGGGTTTTCTTTCCCGGTTTATTTTCCTTTGTTCTATGGCCCTTTTGTATCCCTTTATAGGAGCGCCACGGCTGTCCCTGCCTCCCGTGGTATTATAGGGATGGGGTCTGGATTGCTGCTTCTCTCCTTTTGTGGCTATGCTGCGTTTCAGTGCCGACTCCCATCCCTTCCTTGTTGCTAATACTCCTGCTCTTTCTGTGTCCTTACTATGGGATGCTTGTCTCGGCGCGGCGCTCTTCTCTTTCAGTCTGTATTTTTCTTTTTCCCCCCTTTCTTTCCCCTCCCCTTCTCTTTCTCTCTCTCCCTAGGGTTAGTATGATGGGTTGGCTTTAGTGATGTTAGTGTTCCGGTTCCATCGTCCTATCTCTGCTGTGCTATTGGGTGGTAGAGGTGCACACGATGAGTCTACTTGTATGTTGATTTGAATTAACCGCATCTGCTTTCGTACTGATGTAGACTGTAGTGATAATTTTCCGCATTGCTGCCCCTTTAGTTTCTTATGGCCAATAGCTTGCTCTGGGAACCTGGATTCATTTATACTGTATCCGAGCCTGTTATACTCCTTATTGTAATATTATAAAAATTAACCTTCCTTCTTCCTGTTTGTGGGCCGTCCAGATTCTCCCCCCCCCCTTCCTTTTTCGAACTGTATTGACTGCATATTATCCTGATTGTATCTGTATATTTTTCTTCTGTATTTTTTGGATTGCTCTATTGTATCGTGGCCGGCCGGTCTGGTTGTAGGCCCAGATTTGTATTTCCTTTTTGTACAAATAAAGGTTTAAACAAAAAAAAAAAAAAAAAAAAGAAATTCTGGAGGATATCACTATACAAATTTCCAAACACTCATAGGAAATTAATGAACGCAAAATCAGAAAATTTAGGAGAGACACCCTGGATTATAAATTGGGGGAGGTGTATACATGGGCTGAGGTATACGCACAGAGACGAAATCGCCCACACACGCAACAGACAGACACATCCTCATCCGGAAGTGTAAGCACGGACAGAACACAACAACAAACTTTCCAGAATAAAACACCAACATCAAGTGGATCACTACAAGTCCAAAGAGATGAAACCGCACACCAATCATCCTCAGCAAAGCCTTTTTTTGAAACAGGCCAATCAGAAAAAGGAGACCCAGGAGGGAAAAAAGAACACCCAAACACAAGGAGCACTACAACATCCAAGAAGGATTAAAGAAGACTCCGAAAGAAACTTAGTTATCAACATTTCCGATTACCAATTATCATCTCTTGAATTGAAACTATTACAAAAAGAGACATAATTTGTTCCTACCACTAAAACAAATCCTCTAGAATTGGAAGTAAGTTTATTCAAACTAATGAGGAAATTACGATTGAGAAATGTTTTTGATAACGTTTTGCAAGATCAAAGACCAAAAGAACCAGATGAATTACGAGGTTTAAAAAGTGAAAGTACTTTCATGGCTCCTGCTAGCCATAAAACGTTGGATCTATTTGAAAACTTAATAAAAAAAGATTTATCACAAATAAATTACAACAGAAGAATCACCAACAACCTCACACAAAAGGACTTGGATACACTAAAAAAACTAGCAAACAACCCAAACATCATTTGTCAGAAAGCTGACAAAGGAGGCGCATTAGTAATTACCAATAAAGCGCACTATAAGAGTTGAGTGCAAGAACACATATGAGACCCCACCACCTATATGAAACTGGAGAGGAACCCCACAAGAGAGTTCGCAAATTTACTCAAAGAACTAGTCAACAAAGCTTTCGATTCAGGCGTCATAAAAGAAAAAACGATGACATTTTTGATCAAACAAAACCCTAGGAGCCCTATATTATACATGGTTCCAAAAATCCACAAGGACCAAAAAGACCCGCAGTTTAGACCTATTGTGTCTACCTGCGGCAGTACACATGAACCTATAGGTCAATTTATTGACAAATACCTCCAACCTAGTGTGAAAAAGATGAATTCTTACATTAAGGATACTACCGACTTTTTGTGCAAATTACAAAATATAACCTTGACGAAACATGAAACAGTACTATTATGCACCACGGACATAAAATCATTATAGATTTCCATCCAACATTCAATGGGTTTGGAAGCGATGGAATACGCACTGACACGTACAGAACTCGAAATACCAATGCAGGTTTTCCTCATGGAATTAATCTACTTCTCCCTCTATCAGAGTTATTTTCAGTGGCAAAACGAATGGTACCTTCAGTTCACAGGAACATCCTTGGGCAATTGTACTGCGCCAGCGTATGCTAATCTAGTAATGCAGAGATTTGAAGAGGAACATATATTGTCTAACCCCCAATGGAAGCCACATATAAAAGCATATTTTAGATATATTGATGATATATTTATGCTGTGGACAGGCACCCGAAAAGAAGCAGAAATGGCCTTGTCAAGATGGAATTCAATAGATCGGCGAATACAGTTTACCAGTGAGATCTCAGAGACCCACATAACCTTTCTAGATGTACTAGTTACCAGAACTGAGAAAGGATTAGAAACAGATATCTACCGGAAAAAAACAGACAGGAACAACATGTTACATTACCGCAGTTATCACCAACTATCATTGAAAACACACTTACCTACATCACAGATGATGAGAGTGAAAAGGATTGTTTCAAACCCGATGATATCACAACAGGAAATTACAGAAACGGTAGAAAGGTTCAAACAAAGAGGGTACCCTCCTACAATCTTAGAAAACGCAAAAAAACAATGTGAATCAAATACATGGGATGATCTACTGAAGACCAGACAAAAACCGGGAAACACCAGAAAGGTGATAGTTTCAAGATTTTCAACAGCGAGCAAAATGTTCAAAAAAACCATCCCCAAACACTGGCCCATGTTAGCCACAGAACCTGACTTCAGGAACTCATTTTTAGAACAACCAAGTTTTGCATACACCAGAAGTAGAAATTTAGGTGAAATACTCAAACAATAGCCTAGAACATAACTAACCCAGGGATACAATACCCTGCTTGAACTGCAATAACTGTAATGGTATCATACGAGGAGTTAAAATAAATCACCCAATGAAAGGACATGCTATTAAGATCTACCTGACAGCTACTTGTGATACAGAAAATTTAATTTACATGTTAAAGTGCCCTTTCGGCAAGGTATAAGTGGGAAAAACTGAAAGAAAATTCAAGATAAGGATTAATGAACACAAGTCCAATATCAGAACTGCAAATATGAAATCGACGATTGCAACCCATTTCTTGGAGGCTACACATAACATATCCCAATTACGATATCTCATATTGGAAGTAATTGAACGGGCAGAAGGAAGAGACAACAGAAAATATCTGCTAAAACGTGAAAACTACTGGATTATGAAAATGCAATCTTGTAGCCCGAATGGTCTCAATGAACGCATAGAATATGCATGTTATTTATATATAGTTACTGAATTGCTCTATTCTGAGGAAATGTATGGTTGCCAAAGATTTGCATTGTACCATCATAAAAAAAATTGCATTGTATCACCGGCATAGATAGTGATTTACAAAGTCCCAATAGGTGCCTACATTATCAACACAGACACACACACTCGCGTTTTTATTATTATTATTTTTTTTTTGGTACAGAAGCCATAGTGAAACATTATTTGTATCCACATCCAACATGGCCGCCACAAATTATACACACAAAGTAGTCCGTTTTTTCATCTCGCTCCGCTAGACGTCGCGTACTCAAAATGCGAGGAAAACATAGCGTTTGGTTCATAATAACCAGAGCCACACAGAGCCACAAGAAGATGCAGCTGGAGACTGCCCACAGCTTTCAATTATTGATGTTCGAGTAAGTGTGATCGCGGTCAAAACTTTATTTAAAAATCGGACGTGAACATGATCTAAACCCCAATATCCTTTCAACAGTCAATGAGGATTATGTTTTGTTCATTTACACAGATAACTTTCAGCCACGAACATTTGAACAAAAAGGCTACATACTTGTGAGTATAAAGTTTGAATCTGTAGCTCAAGTTTATAACACGGGCGAGTTTGACACACACTCGTCGTATTCACTACGTGCACACTAAGCACAGTCTAAAACAGGCACCCGAGTTTGATCATGAGGGCATTTTTTTTCACTCACTAAATGCATATACTGTACAGTTTAATTATTGAATGCAAGCATAAAGTGGAATATAAACAGTGTATAATGTCTTTATTGTAGAATTGCTCCCTGATGAAAAGCGAGTAAGCTCGAAATGCATTGGAGAATCATGAATATATGACTGAATAACAATGTATAAGCAGGAATACTGAAATGAAAATAATTTCAATAAAATAACCTGATTAAGGAAATAATTGAATTGGATGCGATTAATTTTCTAACCTCAACGGAGGACAAGGAGAGTGCCCAAAGGAGGATGCAACCAAACTCAGTTGGAAGCACAGATGGTGTAGAGAAATTTTGACGTACCATGGGACGGTAACGTCACCCCGGGAGCACCCCAGAAAAGAGTAAACTTACCTAAAGATTCAATCATAACGGTTGTGCGCATAGCTGTCATATTTATTGATCATGTTATGTGAGCCACATCTATTCATCTGTTCTGTCAGTTTGATGGTCACCTCTCTCTAATACCACAACACAACCAGAGCATCTGTAAGAAACCTGAATCTTTGGACCAACACTGGGGCACTGTTACTTTGCTGTTTGGTCAAATGGCATCAGCACCAGGTGGGTCCACTGTTACAAACTAAGTGGACATTCTGAGAAACGTGTTCAGGTTAGCTTAGTACCCATTCCTGTTCATCACAAGTCAAATTCCTTCTCACGCCCTCTGTCCATCGATCACATAGTTCCGTATGGTACCCCACATTGTAGTTATACCAAGATGAGTGTGTGAATGCTGTCCTTCCTTTTCCATTTTTTAACAGGGTCTGCAGAACCCAAGGGGGTCAGGCTCCCGCATCTCTGCCTCTTAGACCAGACATGGTACAGGTTTGTATGAATTGATCCATGGGGATACTGAAGGCCTTCTTGTATGTGAAAAAATGTGCAGCCATTCCAAATCATATGCAGTGTTGTTGTAAGGATTTTGGGATGCCCCGGGCAAGACGTATTTTGGGGGCTTTGGTATGTAACAAATTGTAATTTTTCTATCAATTCCATGCTACTTGAAGTCCATATATGGTAAACCATTCCAAATAACATGTTCTACTTTTACAGGGTCACACAAAAACTGTTAAAGCGTATTTTGCCAAGTACACTGGGAAGAGAGATGAAGTCAGAAGTAGAGATAGGTAGAGGAGGAATGTTTTAAAAGGGGAAGAGAATAGTCAGTGTTCAAACAAAGGGAAAATTCATTTTTTAGGGGGGCCCTTGGACGGTGGGGCCCTGGGCAATTGCACACTTTGCCTACTTTGCCAAAGCCTTAAAACGTCTCTGATTCATACACATAACCCATATTTGTGAACCCTGAGAGAATCGATGGGAACAAATTGGCCCAAAAGGTTATTTTCTCAAAGAGGAGGAGGTCAGTATACTGTTGAGGACTTGGTCCTCTCTAGTCATCCCCTCCAGCAATACTATGACACCTATGAGCTGGGGGTAAGCAGGATGGATCCCAATCATGAACATTTGATAGAAAGAGACTTACAGGGGAGAATGGTGAAAGCAGAAAAAGGAAAGTCAGAGGTAGGATAAAAACGGAGTAGAGTGATGTAAGGGAAAAGAGGGAAGTGAAAGGATAGATGCAAACCAGAATCTAAACATTAATGGAGAAAAGGAAGTGGAAATATACAGGAAGGAACGATTGAAAGTGAAAGAAAGAAGGAGAAACAAAGAGAGAGAGGGGGTTTAGCCAAACAAGGAAGTATGTTGAGACAAGGGAAGAACAGTGAATGGTATGTTAAAGTGAAGAGAGAGGGAGATAGAGTGAAGGGGACAACATAAATGCATGAGAAAAGGGGGAGACGGGATCATGCAGAATGTAACGATCAGTGGAGAATGCAGACAGGGAAAGGAAAGTAGATTCAAGGAGGGCAGAAGAGAGTGAAAGGTGCCATATAGTGTGATACAGAAAAAAGAGAGAGAATAAGAGGCTGTCGATATAAAGGGAATGAGGCACATGTACTGGGGGTGAAACAGTACAGGGGAGAAGGAGCATAGCCATAATTAATTCGGCAGATGCTGGTAAGCCATTGTCCAGAAGTATATAGGTCACACTGAACTCCATTTTCGTCATTTTTTTTCCTACCCAATCCTAAATTGGGGAACCCATTTCCCACACTTGCATTACGGCCAACATCAGCCTACCTAATCACTGGGCTTAATATTTATTTATTTCTAAATAGTTGGAGTACTGTGCTGATGGGGCCCCCTGTGTTACCCCACTGGGGCTGATACCTAGCGCGGGCAGGTAGACACCAATGGCATGTGCTGCTCTGGGGTTTACTTTTAAATTTCTGGCACTTTCCCAGGAGACCTGGGAGGCTGCACTTGGCACCCATGAGTTGTCACAGGTCAGCGGGGTCACCTGGGTGGCCAGCAGGGTCACATGACGGGGTATTTAAGCTCAAGGGTTTTTCAAACACCCACATGTGCCCTGCCAACCATTGATGTGCCCTCCTGCCCCTTGACACAAACTTCTTGTTACTTGGTCACATCTTTTGGCTCAAGGGGGCCTAATTGTCATCCTCCACTGCTTAAAAAATGATCAGCTTAGGAGGGGTTTAGAGTCAGGCCGTGGGGGTCCTTGGGTGCTGGGTGACAGTGGTGTCCACTTTTCCACACATTCAGCCTCTCACAACTTCTACCTCATGAGACTGACAGACTGCTCTAGAAATATCAGTTAAACCAGGTGATGGGTGCCGCACTGCATGAGGCAGGCATTGGTACCCCCAACTACAGCTCATATTCATTAAGTAAAGGGGCAGAAACGTCAACATGATGGGCAGGTCTTGTCGCAGAGACAGTCAAGAGAATAGAGAGGTGAAGGTCTAATTGCAACACACGATATGTACGCAAATACATGATATAGAGGACGCCTGGTTGATTGAAGGTGATGGATTATTGGTGTTTTTTCCTTCTCAATGGGTCCTGTGTATTAGATCACAGGACTACAGGCATGTGTAGAGTCTCGTCATTCTTTTGTGCAGCAAGTAGGAGCAGTGTTTGAGCAGAGTTGATTTCATGGACAAGCAGCTGATGCAGGTCTGCATTTTCTTTGGGTCAGCAAAGGGGGCCTTCGGCTCAATGGATTGCGATAGCTGGTGGAGTAGGTTGAGGGCAGGAGACCGCAGCCACCTGCACCTATAATTCTTTACATTGACTGTAATGATCTGGCACTCTTCGGGACAAGAGGTCACATTGAGAAGTTATTTTTGTGAAACTCCTATGGCTGGAGAGAAGGTTCCCTTGTTCGGTGATTCCAGGGCTCATATTATTCCACTTCGTACATGGTGTGCATGTCTTCCCTCCAAGTGACTGGACGTGTCTGTAAGATTCCTGAATGGTCATTTAAAGTGTCTGCTTAATAAAGCCATACTTAACACGAACCCTCATAGTTGCCTCAGAGGCAATACCCTTTTCACAAAAATGGTATACATCTATCTGCTCAGGATAACAAAATGTTTTTGGAATGCTTGTTAGCCTTTGCAGTTCAATATATTTCTTCCATCCACAGAGCAGCAGATGTGCTGAGCGGCCGGTCAGTTAACCAACCAGATCTGTGGTGGGACAGAGCCATGTTTGGCCACACAGCTAGTAGACACCCTGGCATCAAGATGGCAGGCAAATTCTGGATACATTTGGGTTTAAATCTTTGAGCAAGTTGGGGAATAAGTACTACGGTCTGTAAGACAGGGCCAGCGACGTGTTGCATTATTGCATTTCGAGGTAAACATGGTGCATGGTAAGTGGGTAGATAAGTAATGTTTATTGCTTTCCAGGTACAACCGTCGGCAGGACCCGATCCCTAACCGGCCAGCAGTCAACTGCAGAGTTTGGAACGGTCCCTCACACAAAGGAACCCGTGGAATCTGATGCCCATCAGATGCCACGAGCATAAACAACAAGCCTAAGCTAAACCACATCATAACACATCTCCTCTCCTACAGAGACACCAAGGAGAAGTAGAAACTGAAAATATTACACGGAGTACAGAGTAGAAGAAAAGATGAGAAAAGGGTGAAAACAAGAAGAAAAAGTGAATAAAATACAATGACATAGCAATAAAGGAAATACCATAACAAAGCAACAAGCTAGTAAAATATAACAATGTAACTGAGTAATTCGGGTAAGGGAAAAAGGCACAAACCCTCATAAAGAGTAACCAAACATAATCATTTAGATATGCAGGAGACATGTGACTCCTTGCCACGAAAACATTCACCAGCACACTGGTTCTTAGATTCATAACCCCCAACATTCAAACCCTTCCTTCCTCCTGGTCATGATTGGGAAGAGCATTGCCAGTGAAATCGCAGTCCTTCATAAACAAGGAACCATGAACAGAATCATCAGTAACCTTAGAACAAGCACCACCCTTCTGATATAACGCAACCCTGCGCTTGTTCCAATGTTCTCCGTTCTCCAATACCACATGATAGTTGAAAGACTGTTTAACTTTGACGGGGCCTTTAAACTTGGTTAGACGCCGCGCGACCCTACCAAACTTGGCTTTCACCCAATCACCAGGCTCAATGTTACTTTTCACCATGGCCTCCTCAAAGGATGAGCATTGATCCATACACTTCTCTTTTAACCAGACTAGAACTAATTTGTCTCCAGGAACTCGACCCCTCAGGACTTCAAAGGGGGACTTACCCAACCCTTCTTGTACAGTGGCGCAATACGCCCACACCATCCCATCCTTGTCGCCAAATGAAGTAAACACAGTGCACGGTTAGTGGGTAGAAAAGTAACGTTTATTCCTTTCTAGGTACAGCCGTCAGCAGGACCCGATCCCCAAAGGGCCAGCAGTCAGCTGCCGAGTTTGGAACGGTCCCTCACACAGGCACCCGTGGAATCTGACGCCCGTCAGATTCCACGAGCATACACAACAAGCCTAAGTTAAACCACATCATAACACATTGCCATGTGCTTGTTAAGAGTTGGAACTTGCACCAGGGGACAAAAACCTGGCCCCGTTGCCCAGGCTCATCTCCCGAAGGGTTTCAGGGGGGATACCTCTTTGGGTGGTTGTGGTATATATGTTTAATGGCTCAGCTGAATAGCTGGCCTTGGCTCCTCTCCTTATCAGGAAGCAGGGGAGTTTGTCTCGTAAAGATTACAAGAGCCCATTGGCTGCCACAGGTCAGCGGGGTCGCCCGGCAGGGGCACAAGAAGGGTAATTTAAGTCTATGAGTTTTCAAGCACCCACATTGCTTCCTGACTTGCTATGGTCTTGCAGACTGTTGATGTGCCCTTTTGCCCGTGGACACAAGCTTCTTGCACCTTCCTGCCCTCCCCTGGATTGATGATGGGGGGCAGGTGGGGGGGGGGGCAAGTGACCAATTGTTATTGTTTATGGTCGATTTTGTATTCAGCTTTTTGTTTCCTTTAAGTATATTCTCTAAATGTATTGGATTTGTTGTGAGGGCAGAGTCTTGTTTGGCCACAAAGCTAGTAGGCACCTTGGCATCTCAAAAAAGAAGGCATGCGAACTTATGATAGATTTGGCTCCAAAACGTTGTCTGTAGGGCAGGGCCAGGGATGTGTTGTACAGAAAATGTCGTTGGCCCTCGAGCAAACTGTATACCACCGCCCTGGGATCATTGGGAGTTGGAACCAAGACCCGGCCCGTTTGCCCAGGCCCATCTCGCGAAGGGTACTGGAGGGGGATTTAACTCCGACTCCCAACTCAATTAACCAGTGCTTTAAGGGCCAGCGGGTGGCCAAACACGACTCCAACAATATTGGTTAAATGATTGCAATGTATTGCAGTTGTCTCTCTCTTTTCCACCTTAAATGAAAAATAGTATGTACAATGTGTGATGGTAATCAAAAAACTATTATTTTTTTAAGCAATTTCGTGGGGTAATAAATACAGCATGAGAATGGTCTTCTCAAACACAAATTGTGGTTGTCCCAAGCCACTACTTTGTCTTTGTATGTTGAGGCTCGCCCGTAACTCGGGCCTTATGTTTTCTACAACTACCACAGGCATCGGTACAGTCCCATACCTGGACTGCACACAGGCGGCCACAGCACTGTTGTAGTAGCTCTCTTAGAAGCTAGTATCTCCAAAGTGAGTGTGGTGGGGAACAGGGTTGTGACGTATAGATGAAAACTATCTGGCATCTTTTGTTCTGCTGATTGAAAAGGTTTCATTTACAAAAAGCACCCAAACTGGTCTGACCACAACGTTGGCACTGTAATAAGAGGCAAGACAGCACAACACAATAAAGTGCCCCAAAGCACCTGGGACACACTTTGTTCTGAACTTGAAAGGAGGTGGCCCTACAGCAGTGAAAACTCACTGCTTGAAGCAAGAACTTTCAAAAGGCACAACCTATTGACTCCTCCTGCGCTGAACAATCACTGGTGTTGAATCAGCTGTTGACAGGAGCTTTAATGTGAACACTGCATGTCCCCACAAAGACAAACCCTCATCAGAATGAGAGAATGCCACGCCCTTTTCCCTCACACGTATCTCTTCCACTTTCTATCCACATGTTGTGGAGTGTTCAAGTATAGGCAGCTGGGATGTACTGGGTGTTTAAAAGGTAGACAACTCCTTACTCATTAAGTGACTCAGTAGCTGACTCAGCTTGTTGTATCATCTTTGTGAAGAACTTTTACCTTTGGATCAAATCTTTTTTGAAAAACGTGTGACGTAAATTAAAACCGCAAGCACCACTGCTCTGACATGTAAGATTATTTTCTTAATCTTTTGGATTGTAGTACATATAGGGTGAGCAAACATTCCGGATTTATTCAGACAGACCCCAGTTTTTCAAAGGACTGTCCCAGCATCCTGACATTTTTTAATGCAACAAAACTTTCCTCTTTTTTTGAGCGAGTGTCGGTTATGCACGCACATTAATCGCAGTGTGGCTCAGGCTCACGTTTCCTCCGACCCATTCTTCACACTAGGAATAGAAGTTGAGCTTTTTAAAGTACTCTCTCTTCACTGCACTAAAAGAAATCAAGTTGTTTAAAAAGCCGTCTGTTGTGCTGCCTCGCCTTACTACTGCAGCACAGCAGGATTTAATGAGGGATGAATAAAATGTCCCATTATCCTAGACATGATTATCACACATGGGGGAAGAGTGTGTGTATATGTGCGTGTGTTAACCCGAGCTGGAGGAGCTGGTACTCAGGACCACACACCAACAGGTCATCGATAACAATGTGATTGCTTGGTATCGTTTTATTGACGATTTGTTGGTTGTATGGAGGGGCAGTAAAGAAGCAGCATTGACTTTCATTGATAACATCAATCAGAATGAATTAAATCTTAAATTCACTGCCAGACTTAGTCAGGATTCAGTCACTTTTTTGGACACAGAGTTATATATTGAAAATAACCAACTGGAGTCTAGAATTTTCCGCAAATCCACTGCAGGAAATAGCAATATACATGCGGCCAGCGCACATCCTATGCACCTCATATCGAGTATTCCTTATGGAGAGATGCTTAGGATGAGGCGTGTAATGTAGCAAACCTGCAGACTTAATAAAAGCCCAACTGGAGAGCAAGGAGCGTTTCCTTGAAAGAAGTTATTCTGTCCAGACAATTGAGAAAACCAAAGCCAAATCCATGACACTTACTAGGGATGAGCTCCTAGAGGGTGGCACCAGTAATACAAAAGCAGGAATATGTGAATCAGGGGAAGCTACTAACTTTAGAATCATCCCTGGCTTCAGTAGACAATATCGGGATATCTATAGAATTGTCAACAAACACTGGCCCATAGTCAAAAGTGACCCCATTATTGGTGATGAGTTACCAAAGAGAGTATCTTTAACATATAGTAGGGCACCCTCTCTGAAAGACCAAATAGTAGACACCAAACCTGAACCTGTTATGAAAAGCACCTGGTGGCAAACCAACAAGGGGTTCTTCAAATGCAAGACTTGCAAAGCTTGCAATCATGGAATTAACACTAAAACATACATGGACGGCTTCAGCAAGATACAGCATCAAATATCACAGGTCTTAACCTGTAAAACTGAATACGCCATTTATGTTTTGCAGTGTCCTTGTCCTCTAAAATACGTTGGGAGCACGAAACTCCCTGTGCACCAACGTATTTTCCAACATTTGAGGGCTATAACCAATGTGGATAACACTTATTCTGTGGCTAGACACTTTCGTGATCACCACCAGAGCAATAACAACTCGCTCAAATATTATGTGATAGATACAATCAATGCCAGCAGACGAGGTGGTGACAGAGAAGCCAGGTTAAGAAGACTAGAAACTAGATATATCCTCCTACTTGATACTAAGGCACCCGCAGGATTAAACGTCACAGAAGACATGTACACATGTCTTCCATAAGCCAGTTGGTTATTGTATACCATCCCTTCACTAATCAGATTCCAATCAAAATATTATACCCGGCTGGGATATAACACAATAGGAATTAGCAATAAACAAAGTATGTATACAGGTTGAAATTGTGCTATGGCTGCTGCTATCTGATTAGACAATACAAACACACTATAAGGGCACATTACATCTAATTAAACCATAAGGGTCCTAATACCCAAATTGTTGATATTCAGAGTATGAGTTGCAAATTTATTATTATTTTTATTCACTATAACACTACATGTTTGGTAAACCTGAGGTTATCCGAATTATACAAAATAAATTCCCAGTTATCACAAGGCCATGATAGAATTTAGCTGAGATAATCATGTATATAAAGAAGCAACTGCAAGAAGATCAAATGGTTATTATTTAAGATAACTAAATATTCGGTGATTAGAGGTGTGATACTTCATAATGCTATATTTGCACTTAGGCGCTATTTGCACAATTAGTATAATAGGAATGACATGTCCTAGATAATTGCAATTTGCACAAATGCGTAGTTTGCACATTGAATTAGGCACTAGCACTTTGGATTTATTTATTTATTATGAAGTATGAATAGACATATTATTATTGGCTATGATCATTTACAACATCACACGATTTGAACCGATACTATTATTATTATTGTATGGTATTTAACCGTGATTTACAATGTTGACATTCAGCTTTTATTTAAATTTGAGTGGTTTCTTAAAATGTATTGCAAAGAAAAAAGCATAATGATAATTGTAACCACAAAAAACGATGATATTAACTTGTGGAAACCTCAGTATTTTTACCATGTTTATACTTAGCCCCCACATGTGACCAATTCTACACCAATCACTGGCGCTTTAAAAGAACGTTCCGTTATTGTGGACACTGTCATGTGAACAAGGCTCCTCGGAGCCGAAACGTCATGCAACTAACTTGCACTAAATAAAAGAGATTAGCACCTCAATTGGTCCGTGTCTGCGTGATCTGTGGCATGGAGGATTCCTAGCACATGGAGAAGAAACGCTGGTACTTACACATATATATATATATATATATATATATATATATATATATATATATATATATATATTATATATATATATATATATATATATTTTTTTTTTTAGAAAGGCGTACGAGCCGAAACGCGTCTGTCCGGTGTTTTTAGCATGCTGGCAGTAAAAAAATCAATAGAAAGGCGTACGAGCCGAAACGCGTCTGTCCGGTGGTTTTAGCATGCTGGCAGTAAAAAAATCAATAAGATATTCCTGATGTGCACTTCATTGTTTGTGGTTGCAACGAGACCACACATGTGAAATATATATATATACCTCTATGGTGCAGGGGTGCTTGCACTGGCGCGGGGCTGCCAAAACTGTGCCAGCGCAGGGGGAAAGGACAGAGATGCTACGTATTGGATAAATATTCCTGCCCTTTGCCTGTGACGTAGGGCAGCTCAGTGAGCTAATTTGCTGTGCTGCCCTGTGCCACAATTCTGGGAAATATGCCCCTAAGAATACAGTACAAAGTGCTGAGAGTGTTGTTACATATGTGTCATAAAGAGGAGTGGAGGGGGAGAGGAGTTGGGCTAACGGTTAGGGCGCTCGACCTCGGACCTGGCGATCTGGGTTCGAGTCTCGGTAACGACGCCAAAAACCTCCTGTGATTCTGGGCAAATCACTTAATCTCCCCGTTCCTAAAATGAAAGTGTGTCCTCATGTAACGTAACTGGAAAATATGTAAAGCGCTCTGATACCTGATTCGGTTCGGGTCTAGTTCGCGCTATATAAAACTCTGCAAAGAGAAAATAAATAGCAGTTTATGTGCCTCAAGAATATACTGCAACTGGATGCATCAAAACAGAACAAATAGCTCATTCATTTATCCGGTCAAATGTCGCCACATTTAGAATCATTATCTGATCTGATACCAGTGTGATTCTAGACCTGACAGAAGTGTCAGTAGACAAAGGCAATTCAATTGGAGGGCCATTGATGTGGGCACTCGCCTAGGAGAAACCACATTTCGAAAGGTTTTTCCTCGCTCCATACACTGTCATTGCAACAATACACATTTGAAATGAAATGAAATGAAATTGGGTTTATAAAGCGCATGGCTGCCCTCGAGCGTCCCAGCGCTGTTAAAATAATAAACAATTATGATAATAGCAGAGAACTCAGGAGGGGAAAGATCTAAGATGTATTAGGGAAAAGGAAGGTTTTAAGTGCCTTTCTAAATTTCGGATAGGAGGCTTCCATCCGGAGCTCCCTAGGAAGTGCATTCCATTTTTTTGCCGCATTCAACGAGAACCGGCGGCCTCCTGAACGTGCTTTCCTCACTCTAGGAGTGGTGGCCAGGTTTTCTCCCTCGGACCGCAGGGATCGGGCTGATTTGCAGGGGCAAATCATGTCTCTCAAGGCCGGAGGGCCTTTACCTTGCAATGTCTTGTGTGCGATGCAGAGTGATTTAAAGGAGACTTGCTCCTGAATTGGGAGCCAGTGGAGGGCTCTTAACAGAGGTTTGGCTGAGGCCCGCCTTGATGCCCCCATGAGCAGCCGGGCTGCGGCGTTCTGTACTCGCTGAAGAGTATTAATGGAGGCCTGAGGTGCAGCCAAAAAGAGGGCGTTACCATAATCCAATCTAGATAGGATTAGACCCTGGATAAGTAACTTTCTTGATTGGAAAGGCAGAAGAGGGAGTACCTTCCGTACTGCTCGGAGAAGACCAAAGCAGCCTCCGGCAACTTTCTCTGCATGGGTCTTAAACGTTAATTGAGGTTCAAACCAAACCCCAAGACTTTTAATTTTTTCCTTAGGTGGAGGGAGTTCACCCATGCAGGGGG
The DNA here is from genome assembly GCF_964261635.1 of Lissotriton helveticus. Lineage (NCBI taxonomy): Eukaryota > Metazoa > Chordata > Amphibia > Caudata > Salamandridae > Lissotriton > Lissotriton helveticus. The sequence goes on from NC_136065.1 coordinate 1,097,570,630, forward strand.
GCCAAAGCTCAGCGGGCAAAGATGTCGCTTGACTACCCAGAAGCATGATCTCTGTCTTAGCTCCATTTAATTTGAGCTTAGAATCAGTCATCCACACGGAGACTGCAGTAAGACATTTGAAGAGATCATCTGGGCATCCCCCTTGGCGTGCCAGCGAGACGACAAGTTGTGTGTCGTCTGCGTAGCTGATGGATTTGATCCCAAAGGGGGCAATTATCTCCTCTAACGGGGCCATGTAAACATTAAACAGTGTGGGGCTCAGGGAGGAGCCCTGAGGAACCCCACACTGAAGAGGAGTGGATTTAGACATGGAACCATTTTCCCATATCCTGAAAGATCGTTTTTCCAGAAATGATTCCAGCCATTTGAGGGCAGATCCTGTGATGCCCAGGTTGGCGAGACGTTTGATCAGGGTTATATGGTCCACGGTGTCGAATGCAGCGCTTAGATCCAGGAGGATCAGAGCCGCTGATCCCCCTGAGTCTAAGATGCATCTGGCCTCCTCTGTCACCGCTACAAGAGCCGTGTCGGTACCCTGGCCTGGGCGAAAGCCTGTTTGAGAGCTGCTCAGTAGACTATTAGTCTCTAGAAAACCAGAGAGCTGCCTATTCGCCAGTTTTTCAGCCACTTTGCCCAATCCCGGGAGCAGGGAGATAGGGCGAAAGTTGGCCAAATCCGAGGTGTCTAAGCCCGGTTTCTTTAAGAGCGCTTTGATTTTGGCCTGTTTCCAGCTCGGGGGGACAATGCCTGTGGTAAATGAGATGTTTAGCAGTTCTGTGGCCATAGGGGCTATAGTACTCAGGATCTGTTTGAGGATGTGCATCGGGGCGGGGTCGGAAGGGGAACCACTTTTTATGTTCGAGAGAGTGGTGCAAAAGTCTTCCCTGGTTATAGCGCTAAACGCTTTAAATTGAGGACTAGTAGACGCGATGGAGACGGCTTCGATGGAAGGTGTTGCGGGAGATTGAGGGAGGCTGTCAAGAATTTTCTGTATCTTTCCATCGAAGAAGTCTGCTAGTTGATCGCACCTGGCTTCGGGCTCATTATGCGTGGTGATTGGGGCTGGAATTTTAAGAAGCTGGTTAACGATTTTATACGTTTCCCTGGAGGAGTTGGCTGACAGTCTAATTTTCTCCTCAAAGAAATCTGCCTTTGATTTCTGTCGTGCGGCTTTATAGAGCCTCAGAGCTGCCTGATAGGAGGTCTTGCTGCTAGGTGCCCAATCTTTCCTCCATGTACGTTCGGATTTTTTACAGGCCTTTCTGAGCTCTCTTAGTTCGGCCGTGAACCAGGGGGATTTAAAAGTGCTACTCTTTTTTATAATTGATTTAAGGGGCAGAACCGTGTCCAGAGAATTTGTGAGCCAGTTATGGAAATTTGTGTCTGCTTGTAGGACATCGGATCCAACTTCGGGAATGGACTGTTCAAGGGCAGTTTTCAGGCTTTCCACCGAAAGCCTCGGCCAGGCTCTTTAAAAACCCAGAGTCAAACCCCAAACTAAGTATTGTGATGACACAATAGACTAAAACCCTCTTAACTGCGCATCCTTCCTTGAATCAAAATAGGCATAAAAAAAAAATCACACAAAATGGAACAACCCCTTCATGGAAAATATATTTAAGTGCAAGAAATTTTCTGCATGATTAATAAACACTTAAACAAATTAAAAGCGATTTAAAATGCAACTAAAAGAGAAATAATTAGGAAAGGTCATTAGAAAGTAGGTAGTCACTGTGAAGATGTCCTTCCACAACGGATGTGATGATTTTCTGGAAAATTCAGTCTCCCTCGCTTCTGCTTAGGGTCTAGAGAAGAGGTCTTCAAACTTTTTTACTCTGAGCCCCCCCTAAGCAAAATGTTTTGAGGTAGGGCCCCCCTCCAAAACTTTATGGCTAGGATTGGGGGAGCGGGAGGGACATGGCTGCGTGCAGGGAGCGGGGCTTATGAGATGATTTCAGGAATACTTTTTCTATAGCTTATGAACCGCACCAAATATGAAACTTATAAAACGGCAAATGCATCAAACAAAAACAGATATCCCAAACAAACTGCTCCCCATAATTGGGGTGTTGTGAGCCCCTCACACTCTTTGACCCCAATGCAACTATACTTGCTGCACTAATGATAACTGCAGTCCTGAGTAGAAGGCTATCTCCTCTGCCTCTTTTACTTCTTCCCCACCATGATGGATCATCACCTCTGACCTAATGCTTGAAAGGACAATACGCTTGGATGCCCCTTTTTTTTTAAAGGTAGTCAGTCATAATTGTGATGTAGTGGGCCCCCCAAATTCCTGGGCCCAAGTCCTTCTGCATCTGCATCTACTCCTTTCTGATAACCAGCAGTGGCCACTTACACACTTGGCAGCAGTACCAGCTTCACTAATGTCCCTTTAAAAAAAAAAACACTTATATCGTCCCCTTCTTAGGGGTAGCTCTCTAAAGAAGCGGTCTCTGGCCATTTGTAAACCTATAAATGAGTTTGCATAGAGTGCTCACTATTCTGGGCCTTCTCTTTGACACTATCTATGAATCTCGATCCTTTCCTCTGTCTCCTAGACCATTTATGTGAGGCCCCAAGGATCGAGACGATTAGGGCTCTGCATCTGAATGCAACCCTGCTGGTCTTCTACCAGCCACCCCATGGACTCAGCTTTCACACAAATAACTTCCCCTGAATGGTTAATACTGACTTTGAGGTGCCTGTGCCTGAAATCGAAAAGTGTGTGGTGGTAGTGCAGAAAGTTAAGAAAGAAACCGGCCTTCTTACCAGCCATTAATTGATTGAGTCACTTAAAGCCAAGGCCACTGGAATTATGAGTTTCTGCAGCAGCAGTGCTTTCCACATAATTATCAGTTTACTGCATTTGCTACATAATCTCCAGATTTCAATGACAAAAAACTTGATTCTAGCTCAAACGGAACAAAAGTTACTTAAAGCGTAACAAAGTGTTCCGGAGCAGTGGAAGGCCCTGCAAAGACTGGTAATCTTGTACTTGCTTACTGCTGTATATGGGTGTTAAACTGGTACTAATGAGGTGAAATATTTCCCTTGACAGCGTTACCGTGAGTTAAAATGACAAAATAATGAAGTAATGCTAACTACAAAATGTGGCGCATTGTGCCGCATAATTTACCTTTTCTTGCTGGATAATTTAGTTAAACCTGCTGCATAATTTTGTTCTTTTCTGCTGAATAATTCCAGTGGATCTGCTTAAAGCTTTATGGTGGCAAAGATCTATTCTTTTTAAGATGTAATGTAACAGAGTTATCAGCTGGGATCTGGAATAACGGAGACACTTACAAAAATGTCTGCATTGGATACAGTTTGCTTACTTATTACTAAAAAGTATATTTTGTAAGAACTTGTTTTATCTCAATCACTGCATCATTTTGCAGCAGTCTAGCTTAGAGTATGTAAATACTGTTTTAAAAGAACAACTTACATATTCACAGTGCTTTCTGCCACAGGCTGCGACTTCATAGCACTATAAACTGGGTCATTGGAATTATGCGGTAGGAGAAAGCCAAATTATGCAGCATGGTTGACTAAATTCTGCAGCAAGCAAAGACAAATTATGCTGCATATTTTGTGTAAGCTTACTGTTATATTTTGCTATTTTTACACTTGTTAACATTGTCCTGGCCTTTATTGCCCCTCATAAGTACCACAATAACACCCACGTATAGCAATAAGCAAATGAAAGGTGACCAGTCAACCTTTAGAAAGGGCCTTCCACTGTGAGGTAACATGTGTTGCTGTATTTTTTAATCTGCAAATTATGCAGCAGACAATGGATTATGTGGTAAATGTGGCAAAACCATAACTATACGCAGTGAGTGAAGGGTGAGCGTGAAAGTGAAGGGTGAGAATGAGGAATGAGTTGTCTGAATGCAGGGTGAATTCCCAGACACTTCAAGTTAATCAGCATGTTATTGGTGGGACGCAGGGTTTCAGATATAAGTTAAACTATTGCTATTATGGAATTAATCAGGGAATCGAGGGTGAAGGAAATAAATAATGTGCTGATCCTGCAACAAACTTCCAGTCTTATGATTAGGGTTGGCAGCTCATTATTTTGATGTTGCAGACGGCACAAAAGTAAACAGTCATAAGTGCGTACTTTGAAAAGCAAATATAAAGTAATTTTAAATGTGTTCTAGGGCTGCCTGAATGATTCATGACTGAAAATAAAAGGAACAGACAGAAAGTCACATTACAAATGAATACATACTTTTTTATTTAAGACCCTAAAGCAAGATCTTTGCAGGCTCTTTAAACATACATGGCTGGCATTTTGTTCTATTGGCAATGCTTTTTTGTATTCCTTTTCATGAAATGCATTTTCACACTACAGCAGTAAGTTTAAAATGCAAATTTAAGGAATAGGCAGAGTTGGGGCCCAGGGGGTACTGGAAAAAGAAAAAAAAACACTAAGCTTAGGTAACCAGTTTCCAAATGTATGCAAATGGTCTTTAAAGACCTGTGAAAAACTCGACTGTGCTGGAGTCGTAAGACTCCAGACACTGCCCATCCGAGCCCCCAGCAGCACACCCACTGACCTCTGGCCCCACGGCACTCTGAGGCCTTCGGAGTAAATGAAGACAGCCTGGAAATGCAGCAAATAAACATCGCTGCACTTCCAGGCGTCTTCATTTACATGTGCTGGCAGAGGCCTTTGCGCCCCCCTGGGAACCCATACACGCCCCCCAGGGGGGCCGCCCCACAGTTTGAAGAACTGTGGTCTAGAGTGTCCTAGAAGTTGATACATGTTTAACATTAGACTCTTATCATGTTGGGTGAGCAGCAATTTTTTAAATGTTGTTAGAGGTCTGGAAGCAAATAGTTCAAGGAGGAGTGACGATAATTGCAATGCCTGTCTTGACAATATCTATTCTTCTTGCTCTCCTGGAGAATATAGAAGCTCCTGAGCATCTCGTAGGACTGAAGACTTTGCATATTTGAAGAGCTCCTTAATCCTATGGCGTGACGGCTCTGGAATTGTGATTCAATTATAGCAGGTGGAACGTCAGGATTACCCTGAATGGGGGAGACAAGGGAGGGAAGTCATCTTCAGCCCACACATCTATCTGCATCACTTGTATCAACATCAGTGAGGTGATGAATATAACCCACAGCTGTGATGTCTCTTGTCTAAGCATGAGGGTTCCCACAGTTGTGTCCCGACCACTCATGGTCTATGAAATACCAATATTTCTCTGATTCTAACAGATTACATTTTACAACATATGTGAGTTATGCGACTTGGTAGGATCTATCTATGTTGAGAAGGCCTACTCCATCCTCGCGTGGGGACCTGATTAATGTGTCTCTTACTATCAGGAAATGACACCATGTTCATATGAAGGCAGTAATTGACCTCTGTAAGTGTTTAGTTGGGAGGGAGTGATGCTAATAGGGTCTGTTTGAAATAAGTACAAAAGTCTGAGCAATACATTTATCTTAAGCACAGCAATCTTCCCTAACTTGGATAACGCGCCCATATGCCACTGGTTCCAGTCTTTCCACATTGAGGACAGAAGTTGTGGATAATTGGCCAATATCATTCCTTTTAACCTTCGGGTCATCAAGATTTCCACATAGGAGATAGATGTTTTCGATCAGTCGAAAAGGGAAACAGAGTTGCAAAGCAGGTATCCGGTCCCTGGGGACAGAAATGTTGAGGAAGTGCAATTTTTCTAAGTTTACCTTGAACCCAGAGACCTGACTATACTCCACCAAATCTACAGCAATGCAGGTAAAGAGCATGCCAGGTTTCTTACAGTTAATAACATATCATCCACACTAACAATCTCTCCCTTTTCATATCTAAATGTTCCCGCCCAATTCCCTACACTCTTGATGTTTTGTTTACAAACAAGAATACCTTGTAATTTCTAACAGAGTAATTTTGCTTGAGATAGAGTAAACCAAACCACCCTCTATCAACAGCTACCACCCTAAGCTGGGCCTATTGTGCAATCAGTTTACATCAAATTCTGAGCGGGCTCTCCTTCTTATGTTTATTTCTTTTCCAGGTCATTAAGCCGTGATTCTACGTATACCCTCGTCTCCTATATTATCTGGTTGAGAAAGGTTGAGGTGGAGATCAAATGGCCTCTCACGTCTGTCTTCAATAAATCCCACAGGTTCTCCTTACCAACCTCAACCTTGTTATTTATGTCAAGGAAGCCTTGAATGGCATCTGCCTTTCTCTCTCTAATGGCAGTGGCACACAAAAGAGGCGCTTTAAGGCATGAAGATCTCGGAAGGGCTGGGGCAAGGGCTTCCTCAATTTCCATAGTCACTGGTTCATGATCTGATAGTGTGTTTTGGACTGTAGACAATCTCATGATTTTTGGCACGGAGAAGCCTACCAAAAAATGTCACGTCTGGTGTAGGACTTGCATACTGCATAGTAGAAGATGCAGTTCAACTGGATGTTGAACTCATTACCACTCATCAAGGAGAGTTAAAGCTTATGGTTATTAGTAAGGACTCCCATAGTGTCTAGTCTCTAGACCAGGGCTCTCCTGAAGGGCCGGCTCCATGCCAAATGTTTAGCATATCCCCATTTAGATAAATGTAGTTATCTTAAAAATCTGGCGTGGCCTCCAGGACCGACTTTGAAGAACCCTGTTCTAGGGGAACCTTTCTGGAGGATGTCCATTACAATATTCAGATAGCCCTCTACTATTTAGTCACCCTTCCCCGACTGCCATTATTTAATCAACGATGACATAAAGAAAACCTTACTTTTCTGTATTAGGACCACAAGCAATAGCTATATTATAGACTTCAGTCAGCAATTCAACTACCAGAACCAGGTACCTGCAGGTGGTACAGGCCATCACATTTTGGCCTGCGAGCTGGCATCTAGTAGAAATTAGGAAAACTCCCCATCGATCTTATTAATGCAAGAGGAAAACATGTCAGCCAAGATAAGTGTATCCTCCAAAATTACAAGGATTCCTTTGAATAGGTCAATTATGATGAGAATGAAAGTTTACCCAAAACATTAATCTTGCAAATAGGAATCAGATTTCGAGTTGATAGCCCTTTAGGGATTAAGTCTCTGCTGTCTGCGATGCTAAAGATTAATACCAGAAGTGACCAGGGGTCCTCATTTACAAATCTTGCATTTTTTCTTCAAAACACAAGTTATAAGAACAGTCTTGAAAAAGCCCATGGGTAGCATACCCCAAAAGGGCAAAACAAGTGTCATTTTTGAAGTCAGTCTTTTTGTCACATACAAACATGATTTGTAACAATACTTCAAGATTAAAAAATCCTTTCTTGTTTGGACGAACAAATACATTTTAGAAGGGGTCTTTCTTTCTACAAACAAGCACACAAAATGCTATTTATTGTGAAAACTTGATGGAACATATTAATTTCTAATTTTGTTTTGGGTAACCTTGAATTCTTATTGTAAGTGACTTATTCAAAGGAATCCTTGAAATTTTGCAGGATACACTCATCATGGCTGACATTTGAATCAAAAGGAGGTGTCGTTGGCCCATGCTTCACATGTGTGGCAAGCTTTCCTCCTCAATTGAATTCAAAAGAATCTAATACAGGAATTAACTGGCAAGTCACAAGTGTGTTGGGCTTTTAGAACTTACTAAAGTAAAACATATTGTATGGAAAGCCACTTGGACCGGAGCTGACTTCACTCCTTTTTGACCAGATACGCTTCCTAGAGAAGGCATACGTCAACCTCTGCTTCATTTAGGAGATGTAGGACAACCCTTCACTAAACAGGTACATTTAGGCTTTTATGTTGAAGCTGATAGGTTGAGTGAATGCTTATCTTTTATCCTCGCCTGTGCCATGGGTGGTGTATGCTTTGTGTAGACATTGTAGCTGTGAGTATGACTGTAGGTGTAAATGTAGGATTTGCCTACTATTCCTTCCATTCCCCTCTCCCATTAACTTCAATAAAACAAAATTACCACTCCTCTATTCAGATAGGGAAACAGTCATAAATTTTCATGATGCGTGGGACCATCCACCACACCCTGGAAATCACGAAACCTATCCCCCACTAGGTCCATCTTTTGATGTTTCATGCCCTGGTATCTCCCTCCTCCACTCTCTTCCCCATCAGCCCTAAGGCTGACTGTGATTAAACATCTTATAGCAGAGCATTTTTTTCTGTCTTCTTTAGGGGATTCTGAGGACTGGCTCCCCTTGCCTTTCTCACTGCCACCATCAGCGACTGCTGATCTTAAATGCTGAAGCACCTTCGCCTTCTCCCACAACAACATTATCTGAAGATGGCTGTCCTCTCCACTAGTAGGCCATAAATCTGCTCCAAGCCAGACAACCCACCTGGGACTCTCCATCTTGCACTGCCTCTTTCACCATTGTATCTGGGTTCTCCCCAAAACCCGGTAGGCTTCAGGCCTCTGACATAGATAGCATCACTTTTTTCTTACCCTGCCATTTCAAGATTATGTAGAACAGATGACCCCGTTTACATATGTTTTGTGCTTGTCACTGATCTGTCACTGGCTTGAAGTCCCTGTACCTCCTGAGAGTGGTGGGGGCCAGGTCCTGGAAGAGTTGAATCTTATGGCCTTTAGACATTAGTTTACCCTTTATTAGTATGGCCTGGCCCATTACCTCATCCTTCTCCTCAAAAAAGCACCAGGGTCAGGACTTCTGAGGGCCTGTCATTTCCATTTCCAGAAAGAACAACACCCACTCAATGTAAGGTAAGATGGTGCTCATCTCGTCAATCGCTGACACAATGGAGGATGTTCCAGATGTAGCAATGGATGTCATTTCCCTCTATACCCAATTCCAGGCCCTGGATGCCAATAATGTTCTTTTGGGAACAATTTCCACATCTTCAAGTTAAAGTTATAATTTGATGTTCTGGTCTCGTAGCTCCTGGATGGCCCCCTACATTTGATGTTACTTGTTGTAAATTTGCCCTTTCAGCAGGATACACCTGGATGTATTGCCTTTTTGCTGGCCATAGAACTCTTTGCTGCTGCTACCCAGGAGTAGAATGCTAGTGCTCCCCCATTTTGCACTTTTAAAGTAGTTTACACCTGACTGGCATACTTAACTTACCTTTCAGTCCCCCCATATATATGGTACAGCGTGCACCCAGGGCCTGCAAGTTAAATGTCACTAGTGGCCTGCAGAACCAATTCTGCTACCCACTGCAGTGACTGACCAAACCTACCTCCAGGCCTACCATTGTAACCTGGCTGTGCAGTTTTAAAATATTAATTTGAAAGGTCACAATAAACCCTTTTTGACAGGTCAAAACCTTCTTTTGAAATATTAATAAGTCACCCCTAAATAGGACGAATTGCCCACAAACCATGGTGGATGATATTTAAAAGTAGGACTTGTAAATGGCTACTTTTTCACATATACTCATAGTGAAAAAAGAGCTATTCTTACTGTTGCTAGGCGGGCTATTCCATGGGAACACACTGGGTTATATTATTACATCAAATAAATGCTAATTTCAGTTTGGAAGCAGTAAGAAAGATAATTCAAGGGCTCCTTTTCAAAGTTATTCAAAATCCAATTTAATAGTAAAATCACATTTTATATAACTTTTACGGAAAAGGTTAAAAAGGTTTTAAAAGTTAACTTTTCCCCTGCCTGCATTTTGCTCTCCAACTTCTTCCAGCCAATAATTAGCATTTAAATAGGAGTGAATTAAGTGTGAACTTGTTCCCAAGACAGGGACAAAAGTCTCTCGGTGTAGGTGAATGTTGTTGTACCCTTGACAGGATAAAATATAGGCTGGGCCGAGGATATTGGGTAGACTTCAAAGACGTCTACCCAATCACAAAGACGTCTACCCAATCACAAGCAGATGTAGCTAACACACAGGCCTGCAGCCTCCTTTTGCCCCTAAAACAGACCAACCCCAATCACAGAGGGCCTCCTGTTGACATCACAGGGTCAACGCCTGTTTGATCAACTATGAGGTTGCTGAAAAATCAGCTTTTTAACACTAGATGTGTCTTTGAGGTTTTTATGGGTACAGGACCTGCCTCAATCTGGATTTTAGTATCAGATACAGGAGGGCGCTTGACAAGATGTGCTGATTCAGCTTGGTAATGAATCACCGTTAATGTAAGTACCAGGAACATCAGGAGGGAACGCCATTTGCGTTGCAGCGCGCGAAATGTAATTTGTTTTATTTATTTATTTATATACTTTCCTCAAGTCGGCCGTATGCCAGAGTTTACTACCCCCCACCCTGCCCCTCCCCGCCCCACCGCCCTGCAGCACTCCCAATATGAGTCGCTACTGGGCAATAGATACTTCTATGTCATCTCTGTGTTGCATCAAACCAGCACACAAACCTACACTACTTCAGTGCAGATTATATATCTATTTCTAGTGTCAAATGGCTTCAAGGCTGGGGCTAACACGATGCATTGTTTGATCAAGTCAAACTCCTTCTGACAATCCGCACACCACTCAAATGTACATTTTTTGCCATAAGCTTTCTAATGCATACTGTCTTGTCTGCAAATACAGGAACAAAACAGGAATAGTACTCTGCCAGCTCTAAACATGACTTGAACTGGTCCTTGTCCTGTGGAGGTGATGCTTCTTCAATTGCCTTCACAAGTTTCAATTTGGGTGCCACTCCTTGCTTAATCAATCAATGAGCTAAGTATTCCTCACCTTCCAGCGCAAATTTTGCATTTGTCAGGTTTGATAGTTAATCCACATCCTTGAAAAATTCTCAACACTCTCCTCCACATTCCGTCATGCTCTTCCATATCCTTCTCAAACACCAATATATATCAATAAGTAAACTTTTCTTCTTTTTTAAACAGCTGGTGCATGCCCTATGAAATACCGCTGCTGAGGATGCCAGACCAAATGGCATGTGCTTTAACTGGTATGCTCCCTCAAACATGATAAATGAAGTGAGTGGCCTTGACTCTGGACGCAATGTGATCTGGTGATACGCTGATGACAGAGCCAGAGTTGAGAAGAACTTAGCACCGTTGATCGTTGTCAACATATCACCAATGTTTGTAAGAGGAGGCCGATCTATCCCGATACACTTGTTCAGACAGGCAGATCCACACACATCCACAAGTCTCCATTACTTTTTTAGCTAAAACTTCAGGGGCAACCAATCCTAAGCTTGAATTTCTTCGATAATATCCCTTTGTCATAACAACTGCAGTTCCTTCAGCAAAGGCTCCCTCTGTTATCCTCCAAATCCTCGGGATCAGCGTGATGCAAAAGATAAGCCACCTCCGGATCTATCCAAACCTTGAATGCTATGATAGCCAAAGGTTAAGGAAGGATCAGATGAGGGCAATAAAGCCCGCGGGGAAGGGAGGGAACGGCAGGGAAGGAGATCTGAAACGACAAAGAAAAGAACGATGAGTAGTCCCTTCTCCTGTTCCCCTCTAGCACAACACAAAGTGTAATACCCCAGATTACTAGTTCCCTCCTGACCTTTATCTACCTGGAAATAAAATATAATGAATGGTATCAGTGGAAGATAACTCTCTTCACCCTCATCCAAGTCTGTGATGTTACTGAGAACCACGCTATCCACACCTGTAATATAGAACACACATCCTTACACACATTCCTGATAAAGGGCTTGAGAATGAAAATGATTAGGTCGAGACCTGCACGTACCCCCTTGTGAAAGAGTCTGCACTTCTAAAGGAGCATCACGGATGAACAGCGTAGTCGGATGTAGACACAGAAAACCAAATAATCCTGCACGGGTTGCATCACCCAGTAAGGTTCACAAGTAATCACAGTACCTCATTGTTCTTTGTTGAACCAGCAAGTTGAGCAGGCACTAACCGGTATCCACCAACGGTAAGTTCGCCAATGCAGCAGAATCCACCAATAACTATACCCCAACCTGGGCAGCAAGACGCTGTGATCCTGTCGAGGATTGAACAATTACCAAGCCTGGTAATGCAGTGGCAATAAGTAGCGATTTCGTCCTCCGCACGAGCCCTGGGATAAGGCTCCCCAACGGAGGGCAAACGTTGCAAAAACAAAACGGAGCAAAGGAAAATACAGATCTATCATCCCCCGCAAGAGCCAGCTGGCTCATCCAACGGAGGGCAATATAGGGTCAGATCACCTCTTATCTATCAGAAGTAATCGTCCTCCGCATGAGTCTCACCGACTCGCCAACGGAGGGCAATGCAGGGCCAGATAACCTTTTAAGCAGTACAAGAAGGTTCGTCCTCCGCATGAGTCAACCCGACTCGCCAACGGAGGGCATACAAGAGATGTAACTGTCGGGCAGCCGTCCAAACGTAGCACAAGGTAAAGAGCAGGAAAAAGTTTGACAAGAGACAGAGAACCGCCTCAGCACGTCTCATCCAAAGGTCCATGGTACGAAGAATATCCGACGCCATGAACAGGAAGTGAGTCACTTATGTAAACTTCCTGTGCGACCCCGCAAAGGACTCTGGGAGACGTAGTTTCACGGGGTATCTGCACCATCACCAGTTCGCTGCAGCGACGCTCTACGGGACCATAACACCCTCAACGCCAATGGTACTCTACTTGGCTTATGTGCTATGGGAAACTCAACATCTTTTAAAACTATTTTGTGTGCAAACTGCTTCAAAGGACCTAGTTTTTCCTGGAAGACTCCCGGAAATTCATTCTTCCATTTTGTCTCACCAACCACATTCAAATCAGTTAGTGCCCCAACACTTGGTCAGGGTGATTGGGATCCAATCTGATCTTTAGTTCTCTCTGCTGTGGCCGACCTAGCAATTGTGACCCATACTTGACAACATATAAGTTGGACAATTTTTTTGCACCTTGAAACTCTAGTGTACCCATCCAATAGCCCAGTAAGTCTAAGGGTGTGTTCCCATATGCCACTAGCTTGATGTCTGGGTGATATTGTTCTCTTTCCGGGAATTTCTCCTCCCATTAATCCCAACCTATGTGTAGGGTGCACCTGAGTCAGCCTTCATTTTCACTTCCACTCCATAAATGGTGACACCACAAAAAAGTTGATTTCTCTCCCCAGAGTCTCCAACCTCACTCACCTCCTGCAATTCTCTTCCACCAAAAATGCATTAAAACTTTTTTTGTCTATGGATGCATTGGCCTGAAGCATCTCTTTCCCTATACACACTCTTGCAAAATGTCCCTTCATTTAACACTTTCTACACACTTGGCCCACTGCTGGGCAACTAGGATCAGTTGCTGTATGCCCCTTCCATCCAAGTTTGTAGCAACCCACCATTCTCCCCTTTCTTTTCTCTGGACGTTTTATACACCACTCCTTGAACACTATCCATCATCTTCATATTACCTGCCACCAATTCCTTCATCCCTTTCACTGAGCTTTAGACTCTATTTACTATATCAACAGCTTTTCGTAAAGTTAATCCCTCCGTGTTTAACAACCTCTCTTGAACTCGCTCATCTTTCAACTATTTCACTAACTGATCTCTCAACATCTCGTCTAGAAACCCCTTGTAGTTGCAAGTAGATGCCAACATTCTAAGTACTGCAACAAATTTGTCTACTCACTTTCCAGGAAGTTGCGTTTTTTTATACCGCTCTACTACTTCATTTTTTTCTTCCTAAAATTCTGATCTAATTTCAACAATGCTATCTTATAGTCATCCTCTTCTGAGTCCTCATCATCTTCATCAGGTAATGAAGGCAAGTGTTATAAAATACTTCTTCCTTCTGCTCCCAAACAACGTTAGAGCATGGCTAACTTCTGTGATTCAGTAAAGTCATCTCTACCTATAGCCTCTACATAAACTTGAAAATCCTCCTTCCAATCATCCCAAATAACATTAGGTTCTCCTGGTAAGTTCAAAAATTACGATGGTGACATTAACTGTTGCATGGCATTACAATGCATGCTTTCACCCTTCATAAAAATAATATTTACGTTTATAAAGCGCCTGGTTACACTAGGCTAGTGTGTCCCCGCACTACGGTACAAACCTAGCAACACCCCCTCTTTGCCAGCATTACACAACCCACCGTAAAAACCGCCTTGGCCTAGACTACCGGAAAGAGATACGTTTTCAACTCTTTGCGGAACGCCACCTCTGAAGTCTACAGCCGGAGCCTCGAAGGAAGTCTATTCCACTGTTGTGAAAAGGAGCGCCCTCCCATTCTTGCCCTTCTGATGTTAGGAACATTAACCTGCCCCATCCCACTAGATCTTAATTGCCGGGTAGGGTTATACAGGGTTAGCAGGTTGTGAAGATAGATGGGCCCTTTCCCCTGTATAATCCTGTGGCTGACACAAAGGGCTTTGAACAGGATCCATTCCCTAACGGCAGCCAATGCAGGGCCTTCTTAGAAGAGGCTCTCTTAGGCAACATCAAGACCAGACGAGCAGCCGCGTTCTGTATACGTTGCAGCCTTTGGATGCACCCAGCATTCGCTCCCAGAAAAAGGACATTACCGTAGTCCAGCCTTGATGTCACTAAGGCATGGACCATGGTTTTCCTGGCTGTAGTCGATAGCAGGTCTAGGGTCTTCCTGAGACCCCGCAGGATTCCTAAACATGGGCCTGCAACTCGTCTTCTGTGGTGCTCAAATGGTATCTTAGTGTCAAGCCCATACCGTCCGCTGCTGCGCGGCCGCTGGGGCTTGTGACCTATATACCCGGTGCCGCCCTGCAACTAGAGCGCTAACCGCAGTGAAGCCAAAGTGCCTGGCTCTCCCTACCTTGCCCTCCGCCCAACTGTACTAGTTACCGCATAGGACCTGGGAAGGACAATGTACTGAGCCCAGGCCTCCGCAATTAGGTGAGTGAACAAGAACAGCCCCCTTACAATTCCCAATAAAAACTGACGTCACTGTGAGCAAAGTTTAAATAGACCGGCAATATGCTTGAGTAAAATATCAGTAAGAAGAGCCTTGCACGGACGTACCGCAAACGGGTCAGGGGGACACTGCCATCGCCCTCCTTCGCCGTAGCGCTGCCGCGAAGCCAAGCGTCCTATATACCCGGTGTTGCGCTGCAACTAGACCGCCAACCGCAGTGAAGCGGATGTGCCTGGCTCTCCCTACCCCGCCCTCCGTGCAATAGTAGTAGCTACCGCGTCGGACAAGGGCGGGAAGGACAATGCACTGAGCCCAGGCCTCCGCAATTAAGTGAGTGCACAAGAACAGCCTCCTTTACAATTCCCAATAAAAACTGGCGTCACTGAGAGCATAGTTTAAAATGGACCATCAATATGCTTGAGTAAAACATCAATAAGAATAGCCTGGCACGGCCGTACCGCAAATGGGTCAGGGGCACACTGCCACCGCCCTCCTTCGCCACATGCAGTTAATATGCAATTGTTTACCCCAACTTGCTGTCGGGGTGCGCTGGAGTTTGGAATAGTATAATTTACTATTCCAACTGCAGTGTGTGCAACAGTAGGGAAGGCGTTGGAGTTAAATCCAACACCTTATACCTCCTACAGCAAGCCATTTGTGTTGTAATGGCATGCGCGGTAAAAGCATGCGTTGTAATGCATGCGTTGTAACGGTTGTTTCCCACCATTAACCAGACACTCCAGCATTTTGCGATTGATGAAATTATCATGAAAAATGGTCTCCAAGCAGATTTTTGGTGAGTTCCAATTTGCTGTCCAGTCTGTTGTTAATTTTCCTACCGGGTAGGGGGTGGAGAGCTGGGATGAGTGTGTCCGCATGGAGCAGTCGTCCGTGGAGCCCATGTCTTCCCTCGTCAAAGCTTCCTGAAGAAAAAACGTGACTTCAGCAAGCGATTCTTACTTCTCTTTCCTCTCCTTTATTTGTTCCTGAACAAGCGCAGCTTTAATTTCCCCATTCATTTGAGTGTCAATATGGCGAAGAATTCCAAGTTAAACACATATATTTGTAAGGTAACTAAATATGCAGGTGACAGATTCGTGTCAGTATTTCCGAGCAGCTGTTTGTAAGTTACAGTGTTGTTGTGAGTGAGTATACGTAGGGGGTATTTTTCTTTATGACGTGAGCCATAAATGCATAAGATGTAACATGTACCACTTTTAATAAGACCTTGAAATGTGGTCGAAAAAGCACATCTTATAAATTTCTAGTGAGTGGATTAGCGTTTGTTGGAGGAAACTCAACTTCAGTGATGGCTGTAGACTGTACGGCTCAGCCTTGAGAGTCTAACCTTTGCGCCTGTCTGAGGCCCCCACAGGGGGCCACTAAAGAGGGCACCCTCTAGTACCATCGGGGCAGGGACTCAGGGAGGAGTCCACCCCAGCCTTATTGTGGCGCGCTAGGCGAGCGTCACTTCCTGGGTGCGAGGACAGGGGGAGGGGTATATAGGCCTCCTACTCCATCTTGTCATCCTCTTTCGCGTGCCCGACATGCCGTCTACACGTCGTCTGCCTGTCTTCGGTCGTCCCGATCTACTGGGAGCTGTTATATTGCACTGACAACCCCTTGCCCCTGAGGCACTTCGCTAGACAATAGGGGATAAGCGCAGGCCTGCACAGCTGGAGACGTGATTTTAAAGGTCAGGATCGGACTTTCAGCACAGCTAGCAACGGATTGCCCCGGGGGACACAATCCTGCAACAGGTATGGGTGCAGGGGGGTAGCCTGAAGGCACAAGCCGCAGCGTACGTTAAGCCTAACGAGCAAGGAGAGGGAGCAGTCCTGTCCCTTTTCAAAGGGCGGCAGAAAATTGGGCAGGGGTATCGCTCACAAGAATGGGGGGCGTTTTCTTCGCTCCACAAAGCCTGAGGGCTGGGTGCAAGGGGAGGTATGGGGAGAGTTACTTAACCTCTACCTTCATATCCACACACAGAGTTCATCGAAGCATCCATTCAAGCATCGCCAGCTTAAGCTTGATAGCCCACAGGCAGTAAAGGAAGTACGGAGCTAGGGGGGGATGCAGCGGTGGCACACATGAACAGATGCAGGGCATGCCTGGCAACCTAGTCAGGCGAAGTGGCTTATAATTTTACTTTTCTTCCAAATTGAGCCACCAATCGCAGGAGGCAGAATGGATAGTCAGAGATCCCCCCTCTATTCTCGCAGAGGTCCCAAGTCGATGAAACCCAGCCAGGCACCTCCCAAGATGCGCAGATTGCATCCTTCATCGACATGGCCAAGACCAAGGGATTGGGTTGGGCAACGGAACTTTTGAAGGCCAATAATCCGGAGGACTCTGAATTCGCTAGAGCAGCCTTGACCACAGAGCAGGAGCCCAGTGAAGAGGCAGGCCCCACTAGGTCCAAGAGGATACGCAGGCCCACAGTCAAGGACTTCCCGGCAGACTCGCTGCCAACCGAGAGTCGGGCCATGACCACCCCTTGCATTACCGCCACACCTTTGTCCGTACCCCCGCCCCCAGCACCAGGACCTGTAACACCCCCGGCCAGCAACATGCTCCCAGTGGGTTATGCAACAACTGAGGACTTGGGTAAGCTCACATACACTTTGAGGAGCTTCATGGGAGAAGTCAGAGCAGGCTTTGCTGGGGCCAGCCAGCTTGCCAAGGGTACCAGTGGTAGCAGTGGGGGTGGAGGGGCTACGTCAGCTCCTTCTGGGGGTGCGCTTGGGATCCCGTCTATCACGCAGGTTTGGGGAGGGGGCGTGTGCACTGGAAGCGGGCAGGGCTCTCCTGAGTTAGCCACTAACACAGGGAATCAGGCGCCTAAGCAGATCTTTTGTGGGGGGGACGGCAGTCCTTCCCCAGGGTGGCGAGGTGTCAATTAGCAACCCTCCAGAGCTGGGTGGGCAACATCTGGCGGTGGTGGCTACTTCGTCTTCAGTAAGTGTGTCCACCCCCCGGTGCCGCATCCCACCCATCGCACCTCAGGTAGTCAGTACTCTCACACGTTCTGCAGAATTGCCCAAAGCAGCCGTGGCGTCCAAGGCACACGTCACGATGGCGCCAATGGTTTCGGGACGGTGCTCCTTGGGTGGGAGGTTTGTTTAGCAGCCAAAGAGGGGATTTGGAGGCGAGAGTTTATCGACATATTTACCCTGCTCATGCACGGGGCGGAGGGGGTTGACACAAGAAAGATGGGTGGTTAGGAAGAGGACAAGAAGGTGCGATTCCAAGCCTGGCTGGAGAAAAATATATCAAAATAGGGACAAGCTTTTGCCATCCTAGCCGCAGTGACAATAGAAAAATACCCGGAACAGGGGCTGGGGTTGTTTCAGTATGCCAGCATTATCACCAATGAGGCTGAGACAAACGGAAGGATGGGATGGTACCGATATGATTGTGAATTCAGGAAAAAGATGGCCATGTGTCCCGAACTTGAGTGGGACCAAATGGAGGTGAGGCTCGGGGTCCAGCATATGGGAAAGCGCACAGCTGAAGGAAAGGACAAGATAAGCACAAGCAACAATGGGGGTGAAAAGCCCAAGGGTCAGAAGCAGGAGAGGAAGGGTCAGTTCAACAAGTCCTTTCGGGGTGGTTGAGGGGGTGGTCAGAAGCAGGGAGCGAGAACAGTTTACAATGGGACCTGCAGGTTGTACAATGCAGGGTCCTGCTCCTGGGGCAAAACCTGCAGGTTCTCCCATACCTGAAGCAAGTGTGGGTTCACACATCCAGCCACCTCCTGTAACAAGCGAGATGGTCCCTCACGCTGTCTGGACTGCAAGATAAATGTACCAGTCTTACTGTTTAGCCTCCCTAAACCCCCCCAGTCACCCCCACTTCCACCCAACACTGACATCCCCGGCTTGCCCTCCTGGAGCGGGCCTTCCACAAGGCCCATGGCAAAGGGTTTGTCCCCCATTATCATCTCTAACCTCCTCCCCCTGATCCGCAAGTATCCGAACCCCAAGGACAGACTGCTCCCAGCTGAGGTGTTTGTGGAAGAATTCAAAATACCTTACCGGGGACCCCTAGTGTGCAGGGACGCCGAGAACCTCATATCAGCCAGGGAGAACCCTGAGGTTGTGCTGGGGAAGATTAAAAATGAAGCGGCCTTGGGAGGGTGACCCCCCTTCAAGCAGCCCCCACTTAAGAACTTTGTTATCTCCCCATTTGGGGTGCTCCACAAGAAAGAGCCTGGGGTGTTTAGGTTGATTCACCACCTGTCCCTGTCTTACCCAAAAGGTAACTCAGTGAACTAATGGTTAGAGGAGGGGACTTGCTCTGTTTCTTACTGCTCCCTGGATATGGGGGTGGACATGGTCAGGAGGGTGTGCAAGTGAGCATGGTTGGCAAAGTCATACATTGAGTGCGCATTCCACCTGCTGCCGGTCCACCCTGGTAGCCAGCCTCTCCTGGGTTTCAAATGGCAGGGTGAATTCTTCTTTGATAAATGCACGCCCAGGCTTTCAGCTCTTTCCTGCAGTGGGTGCTCTCGATGTGGAGGATGTAACCCACTACCTGGATGACTTTCTGTTCATCGGGGGCAGGCACGCAGGAGTGCAGCAGAGAGTTGCAGTGATGTTAAGACAGGGTCCTAGGGGTTCTGTTAGCACCTGGTAAGAATGAGGGTCCTGCGCACATTCTGACTTTTTTAGGCATTGAACTGGACACGATTAAGGGCGAGTCCAGACTCCCTGTGGACAAGGTACAGAAGCTGCGTCAGGACATCCAGGCATTGCTAGGGAAGGATAAAAGCCCCCTGGGTGCCATCCAATGCCTCTTGGGAAAGCTCAACTTTGCAGCTAAAGTGATCGCGGTGGGGAGGGTGTTCGCCAGAAGGTTAGCTAGGGCAACAGCAAAGTTCCAGAAGAAGCACCACCTGGTTAGGCTGGCGAAAGGCTTGAAGAAAGACCTTGCTATGTGTCCTTGCTGCGAGTTCCTTACGCAGTTTAATGGGACCGTGATTTGGAGGGCATCTTGGGAAGACAGTCCTGAGCTCTGCCTCTTCACTGACGCATCAGGTAAAGATAGCTTTGGGGCAATTTTGGGTGCCAAATGGTGTGGCCAGGAGTGGCCCAATGCCTGGTGCAGGCGCAACATCACTGTTCTGGAGTTGTTCCCAATTGTCGTTGCATTACATCTGTGGCCGGTGACACTATCAGACAGAAAGGTCGTATTCTGGTCTGACAACATGGCAGTAGTGCAGGCCATCAATGGGCAGACAGCTAAGTGCCCGTTGGTGGTCTGCTTGCTCAGAGAGTTATCAGGGCATGCCGGCGCTGCAATGTGGAATTTAGGCGAGGCATATTGAGGGGGTCAAGAATGTGGCAGCTGATGCTCCTTCTCGTTTTCAGTGGCTCCGTTTCTGGGAGCCCTGGCAGTGAGAGTAGAGATGACCCCCTTCCCGGCACACCTCTGGAGAATCTTGCAGTGGAGCAACGACTGAGAGCACTGGGAGAATGCTCACTGGCCAAAGGAACCAGGAAACGATATAGGGCACACCTGCCCACCTTGAAGAAAGTGGCACAAACCCTGGGACTTTCCTCGCTACTGGTTGAGCGCAGAGTGCAGGCATTTGTAGTATGGGCTAAGGAACAGGGTAGGAGCCATTCCTGGGTATGTGGTCCCTTGGCGGCGGGGAGCTATGATGCCAAGCTGATGGGGGGCACAACCCAACCAAGTCCTTCATCATTAGGGCGGCCCTCAAGGGTTGGGCCAGAGAGGAGCCCCGGGTCCCAGACAACAGGGCCCCCATCGGTTTTGACACTTTCAAGGTATGCTGGATATAATAGAGGGGGTCACCTATTCGCATTTTGAGGGTACACTTTTTGCGGCAGCCTTCTGCTTGGCTTTCTTTGGCGCGTTTTGCATCAGTGAATTGGTGGCGAGGTCCAAGATGGACAGGTCGGGTGATGCCTTAAGCATTCAGGATGTCGTCCTTGTTGGCACCCTATGCATCCAGCTCAGGAGGTCCAAAATGGATCAGGTAGGATGGGGGGGGGGGTCGATGTGGTGTTAAGGCCACTGGGGGAACCATAGATACTGCCCTGTTGCCACGGTCTGAGAATACTTGGCGCTTTGCCCCAATGCCCCCCGGCTATTTGTTGATTCATGCGGATCAGGGCCCCTTGACTAAGTGCCAGATGGAACGCTTGATGAGGGCTAGCTTTACTCGAGCAGGTCTTGCCCAGCCAGACAAAAAATACTCCAGCCACTCCTTCAGGATAGGGGCGGCCAAGGCCACGTTCAATGCAGGCAGGGAGCCTGAGGGTGTAAAAAAGACGGGGCGCTGGGAGTTTGAATGCTACAAGCAGTACGTACGCCCTTGAAGTAATTTGTTTGTATACAGAGTGTACAGTGATTTGGAGTGTACTACATGTCATAATATGTGTGTTGGAAATAAACATTAAAAGAGCAGAGTGTGAAAATGGTGTCCTTTACTTTACCAGGGTTCCAGGTATGGGTGATCGGGCATTCATTTATCCCCAGGGTGGCCCAGTGGGTGGCTCGCCGGAACTGGACGTGGGGATTTCCACAGACACAGTTTGAGTGGATGAGTTTCCCTGGAATGAGATGGACCACCCTCAGGAACCGATTGGAACAGAGACCAGCCGTACATGGGGCCCCCCAAAACATTTTAGTGATACACCTGGGGGGCAACAACCTCATTGCCATCGGGAGAAGGTTACTCTTGCAGGCCATGAAAAGTGATTTGGGTGAAATCAGAAAGGGCATGGGGCAATGTGAAGTCTGTTGGTCAGAGATGATTCCACGCAGAGTGTGGCAAGGGGCTAAGTCTGGGGAAGTGGTTGAGCATTCCCGGAAGCAAGTGAACGGGGCAAAGCGCAAGTTCACTGACCAGAGGGGCCTGGGATTCATCAGACATGAGATGATTCAAGAAAAGGTGAAAGGATACTTTGAGGCGGATGGGGTTCACTTATCGCCAGTAGGGATGGACCTTTCCCTTTTAGACTTGCACAAGGCATTATAAACAAGAGTTTGCAGCTAAGACCATAGCTGTTTGGTGGGGGGCTCTGGCGGTGAAGGTGACCCCCTCCAGAGCTGTGGCGGAATTACATGGTGATCTGGAAGCAAAGGGGTACAGAAGGGTACCTCTGCGCGGCACCATAGGGGTGCCAGAGTCAAATCCTAGGAGCCTCATGGGGGGTTCCTGGAAAACTGGGTCGGTGCCCCGTTAGTCCTTTGGGTGGTTTTGGGCCTGAACAACCAGGGGTTTGCTATGCTCCGCTCCGCCCTGAAAGGGTAGTGAGTAATAAGTGACCATGTGTCACGTGATACGGGATGAGGATCACCAGAAGTGGCAGCACAGATGGGGTTCACCCCAGTGCTGCTTGGCTCGTCAGACGGGCAGGCGGCCCAGATGGTTGCCTGCCCTTGGATCGCCTGTAAGATAACCCACCATATTACATAACGGTGTGTGTAATAAACCTGCAGCAATTTTACCCAAACAAGAAATGTGTTGTGTTTATTTATTAGCATGCATGTTATGTTGGAGGGGTGGGAAGGTTGCTAGTGGTGGTACTCTGCGGCTGTCCGAGACCCCCGCAGGGGGCCACTAAAGAGGGCATTCCTCTAGTACCATTGGGGCACCCCACACCCCCTTAGGGGTAGGGACTCAGGGAGGAGTCCTCCCAGCCTTATTGCACGCGCTAGGCGAATGTCACTTCCGGGGAGCGAGGACAGGACGAGGGGTATATAGGCCTCTCCCTCCATCTTGACACCCTCATTCGCGCGCCTGACACGCCGTCTCTCACCCTACCACTTACCCGGCGTGGTTCGTGGCAGGCAGGAGGCAGAGAATGGTGTAATGTTGTCTTTTTTCATTGCAGGCGGAGTTACAGGGTGATCTGGAAGCAAAGGTGTACAGAAGGGTACCTCCGCGCGGCAATATAGGGGGTGCCAGAGCCAAATCCTAGGAGCCTCATGGGGATTTTTTGAAAACCCGTGTCGGCACCTTGCTAGTCCTTCGGGCGGTTGTGGGCCTGAACAACAGGGGGATCGCTATGCTACGCTCCACCCTGAAAGGGTAGTGAGTAATAAGGGACCATGTGTCACGTGATCCGGGATGAGGATCACCAGAAGTGGCAGCACAGATGGGGTTCGCCCCAGTGCTGCTTGGCTCATCAGTCAGGCAGGCGGCCCATATGGTTGCCTGCCCTTGGATTGCCCGTAAGATAACCTGCCATATTACATAACGGTGTATGAAATAAACCTGCAGCAATTTTACCCAAACAAGAAATGTGTTGTGTGTTTATTTATTAGTATGCATGTTACGTTGGAGGGGGGGAAGGTTGCCAATGGTGGTACTATGCGCTGAACAGTTAGGAATCCCTCTCAAGTTGAATTTGGCGGGGGAGGGCACCTTAAAGCAAATTGTTAATGTTGCTTGCTTCAGATGCCTGAGAAGCTGAATGCAGGAGCGGAATGAATGACATACGAACCCATCTAGAGGATGTGACAACAGTGAAGAACGTGTGTGTTCTCTGCCACACATAATAGTTATGTACATAATAAACACTTCAGAAAAAGAATAGATTTTTTTAGCACAAAGTTGTTTGGGCCGTGTGCCGAATTACAAATGCCAAGGGTGGTAGAGCAACATGGAGGACAGATCTAGGAAATTAAGGGAACAAAAAGAAAGGGACTGAATCAGAGGTGGATGTGGGTAGGGGGATGGGAGAACGACATTTGCATGCTTTATTAATTTGATCAAAGTAGTTCCCATTCTTTTTATTTAAAAAAAAGTGGCCATTCCTGACATATGAGTTGTTGCAGGTTGAAAGTTAAGTTAGAGGTAGCTACTAGCTGATAGAAATATTCATGTGTGCAATTGGTTAATGAGCAAATCTAAAGGCTGCTTGGATCCAAGTACAGACTTTAATTGACAGAATCTAGAATTCATCCATGCAAGCATTGGCAAAGCCAATAGGTCAGGCTTTGACCGCCACCCTTTTGGCAATTCTTGTTACAAAGCTTTATTGTTTGGGAATATCCGGAGGTAAGGGAAGCAAGAGGAAGGGGTGGGTGAAGCAGGTAGGAGAGAGGGGAGGCAATGAGGAGGGGCAGCAAAGAGCAGACCCTCCAGCATTTTGCGATTTTGCGATTCACATATTACAGCAAAATCAGCTAAGGAGCGCGATGGCCGCAACATTTCCCATTATGGGCGCCAAAAAAGGTCTCCCGGCAGATAGCAAAACAAATGGGGAGTTAATTTTTGCTGTACACATACACATATTCCTGCAGTCCGGTTCGCTGTTAATATTCCTTCCTGGTAGGGGGTGGAGAGCTGGGATGAGTGTGTCCACATGGCGCTGTCACCACGTCCTGACCTGCCAGCTCTAGTGAAAAGGGGTGTGGGCTCAGTGCTCCTTGGAGCCCCATGTCCTCCCTTGTCCAAGCTTGCTGAAAGAAAACCGTGACTTCAGCAAGCAGTTCTTACCTCTCTTTCTTCAACTTAATTCGTTCCCCTGTGAAATGGATCCATAAAAGAAAGAAACACTTTGTTGGAAATGTTGTCTTTCTCTGGCATTTGCTGTTCGAGCTGCAGCCTTGCGACGGAAAGGTAAATAAAGAAAAAAATAAAAATAAATACAATATATGGAAAATAACTGCATGCAACTAGACATAGTGGTTGCAAAGTGACCAGAGTGTTCTTAGTCACACACACACACATTAGTGCCACTTTACAGAGTGGGCCTTTCAATAGTGCTTTCTTTTTCAACTCTTTCCTGGAACAGCATTGTTGTCGGAAGAGAGTGTGAGGAGATGACGTCTCCATGGCCAGGGGTGTCTGACATTTCCATGGCCTGCGGGGGTTCTGACGTTTCCATGGTCAGGGGTGTCTCTGGGGTCTGTCTCCCTGTGCTATTGTGCTTGGCCTAACCTATGCTCCAGAATAATACCACAAAGGAGAATGGAGCAAAAAAACTTTTTCAGACAGTTTATAATGCCTATTTCAAAGTTAAATACTCTGCTAAATCAGTTTACATTGATATAAGGCTGAAAAAGAATGAGTACGAGTAAAACAAAGTGCCGCAATAATGCCGCAAAATTTCCATATTTGTGCCTCTCAATTTCCATGTTTGTGCTGCTAAATTTGTTAATCTATGCCGCAATATTCTGGGGGGTCTGATTAACCTTTCCAATATCCACAAGAGTTCTAATGTAACACAGTCTGCACCAGTGCTGACACACTTCCTAAAAATATGATTTACATATATGGATTAACCTGAACCAAAGAAAAGGTGTGCGCATCACTGTTAGTGAAAGCACTAACAAAGTTTCACAACACTCACAAATATTTTCCTTTTCTCTCCATTCTTTTCCAACCAATGCTTCTAGAATTGATTATACATATTGTGCCTGTCACTGGAACTCTGATAATATTTCCACATAGTTCCAAAAGACAGGAAAAGCTCATTAACCAGGTGTGACTGTCACCGTAATGGGCATGTTATCCCCAACAGCCTTTCTCAACAAAGCGGCAATCCTGTCTCACACGGGAATGCAAAGCCAATTGCTGCCAGTGGGAATCTTCCCAATCCCCCAAAATGGCTGTCAAACGTGCTGTGTGTACCGTTTTATTATGTGCATGTTGGGCTTGTTTTATTGCTGCGCCGATGCCAGGAGACCTTCAAGATGGCCACTACAGAATGTGCGGGTTAGGTACTAGCTCTCAGCCTCCACACATACACAGGCCACAGTTCAGCTTTGCTTCTCTTGGCAAACATATGCCTCACCACGCCGAACCAATACCACGTATCTACTGGAAAGGGTGCCACCCCAAAAAATTTCTGCAGGAAATTCTTTGTGCAACGCTGCTCAGCACAGCCCTGCACATTAGCTCGTTGTTTTTCTACAACACAGTGCCATAATATGCTGCTGCCCCCCAAGGGTGCTCTCCTCCTTATGCGGTTCTCCTTGTCGCCACTGAAAAGATGCGCCAATTCAGCTTGGTAAGTAAATTGCCTTTATTGTATGTACCAGAAACATCAGGAGGGAGCTTCCGAGCCAGCACCTCCTTTAGAATACTCACGACACACGCAGCGCAAAGCACTGTTTTGAGCCGCGTTCTCGTGAGGTGGACTTCCATGAGTCTAAATATAGCCGCAGTAGGAGTATCATATTACAATCCTCACACACACACCCACAGACTGCAGAGCACAAATTTAATGCAGCCGAAGACTTTCACTATCTTCAATGTTCACAGTGGGTGGGGTTAGTCCCAGGAGCCTTCACCCAACTGGTTAGGTCACCCCCCGGTGTCATTTCCACCCATTAGCACATGCCAAGCATAACGGTGGCATCTGCTGCTTGCACCTCTGGAAGATCAGAAGAGGACAATACATGGTGGCCGACACCTGAGAAGGGCCTAGAAGACTGGACCTGTTCTAATTCTTGTACCCAGGACATAGTTGACTACAAGGGTAATAGGGACACAACAAGCCACTAGAGCCCTTTTTCCCGGCAACTGCCCAGCTGACCAGTGGCAACTGGAGTTTCCTCTTGGCCTCTGCCTGCATCCCTCAAATAATATCCCAATTTATTACACTGCTCATCAAACCAATCGTCCACTGTCATCTCTTGGTCTTCAACTCTGGGTCCAAAAGTGTTGAGGTCGATCTCCAGCTCCTTCTAACAGGATTTGAATTCCTCTCTAGAGCACAAAATATGAGTTTGATGTTGGCCAATAACTCCTCCACGAATTCTCTTGTGCTATCACATTTTTCCAGCTGCGCCTGGGAGTCATCAGAGGAGGCCCACCACTGTTGGTTAAATTATGTTGTTTTCTTCTTTCGGGCTGCCTGTTGTGCAAGTAGCTACTTTACTGGCTGTTCATGCTTTGACATAAAGCCCGCCCTTCCAAAGAGAATTGCCAATGTCCACTCTTGGAGGGACTTGAAGGGACTTGGACTAATTACTGTGTGCCCAGGTCTGGGGCCTGGGGAGATCTACTGCATGCATGTGTTTAAGAAGCTTTTCTTCCAGTGTGGGGAAGCAAGTCTGCCAGCAGACCACATCTGCTTTATAAGTCACAAGGGAGCTCTGAGAAAAATCTCAGTATCTTTAGTAAGACCAGCTCTCCCTGTGCTGGCTTCCATCTCATGGCCACCAGATCACCTACTACAGACCGCTCACATAACTTTCTGTGTCCCTCCACTCTTCCTCTGGTCTAGAATATAATCCGGCTACCCCAGGAATCCCAGGTTGTCCAGCTTCTCATCCCGTGGGTGACCATGTACACTAAGTCTTTCCAGTCTGCCGCTAGACATCTGGCTGCAACACCATGCATGCAGGCTACTTTACACTGTCATTCAGGGCTTCACAGCCTATAGCAACTGCTTTAGCGTTGTCAGTGCAGATGCTGGCCTGTGCTCCTCTTTGCTGGCACAGTTCCTTTGCATCTTCCCAGGACTCTTCTATTCAGGTCGCCAGACTCAAAATGCATTATACAGGTTCTGATGGAGGGGGATTCATGGGAGTGCTTGGATCACACCCCTACTACTTTACCACACAGGCAACATCCTGAAAAAACATAGGTTAAAAAGATACCTGAAACTGTAATTAGGAGTGTGTAAAGTATTTTTTAAGGCAACAAAGTTTTGTGAAATTCAGATTTTTCACTTTGTAAATGTTACAAAGTTTTGAAATTTATCGTCGCCTTTGCGAAGTATTTTTTCTGCATTGAAACAGAACAACACTATTATAACAGCATAAACATGTAATTTTCTCTTTCACTGAAGTCAATCAAACAGGAAAAGTTACACAGAATATTTGTTTTTGCAAGTTTACCTTTTGTAGAGTATTTTATGCACAATGGTACTCCATAGGAACATGACACTTCTTTCTGCAATGTATAAAATTAATCAAAACAATTTTGTCCATTTTGTTAGTATTGGGAATAAGTATATGTTTGACATAAACTGTCACATGCTTTGCAATTTCGAACCGTAAGAGGCAAAGAGAAAAACTTTCCAACCTTCGAGAAGTTGTGACTTTTTCCGCAATTTGACGCTACACACATGCACTCATCCCATTTACGCACTGACACAGAATGGTTTTTGTAAAGTACGTCATTGCAGGAATAAAATGGTTGCTACCTTCAACTTGACTCTTCGCTCAGAGAGTACTGGCTGTTCCAGGAGCCAGACTATGCCCCAGAGTTAGTAATTATTAGTTGGGAAACACCCGCTCTTTGCTTGTGAACTGTTCCTGTTTCTCACTAAGTGCTTTCTGAATCTGTGGTTTGTGGCTACGTAAATCTCTTCTCTCATGTTAGAATGGCGTCCACGCATGTTTAGTCCTGCATGGGACTGATCAGTGCAATACGCCATGCCAGACAAGAGGATAAAACCAGAGGACATCTTATCAGACATAATAAAGCCCATTTACTGTGAAGCATTACGTAGAAATTAAACAGTTGCCGGAGCTCAGGAATATGAATGACTAAAACTCTAGATTTCTGCTGGATTTGCTCTTTCAATGATTTGACAAGTAGGTAGACCGGCCCTTTCTGCCCGGTCACTCCAGATTTGGGCCACTGTGCACTTTACTCCAACTACCAATGGTTATGTTCTTGTGCTCTCCTTTGAAAACATAGTAAAATAAAGTGCCGCAATAATGCTTTGAAAACATAGTACAATTGGTATACACCTAATTGGTACATTTACTTATGTCACTAGTAATGGTACTAAATGTATCCAGGTCTTGTGAATTAAATGATTCTAGTGGGTTACATCACTCCTTGAGCCACCTCTTAAGTAGCACTGTAAAACATGTGTCAGGCTTGCCACTGCAGAATGTAGTACAGTTTTAAACTGCCTTTTCAATCTGGCAAAATAAACCTTTTACCAGGCCTGAACCTTCCTTTTAATACGTATGTCAACCCTAAGATAAGCCCTAACAGCTCATAGGGCAATAGGGCAGGGTGCATGATATTTAAATAATTGGATGCATGTGTTTTACATGTCCCACAGTAAAAAAATCCTAAAGTCGTTTTTCTCTTGTAGCGAGGCAATCTCCCCCATAGACTAATGCTGGGTACCTTATTATACCTAAGAAGAATAACTTCAGTTTGGAAACAGACAGAAACATACTTTTTTCACTCATTTGAACTGGAATTTAAAATCCACTTTAATGTTAAAGTCGGATTTTAAGTCACTGTTCTGAAAAATATGCTTTTAGAAAGTTGGCATTTTCTGCCTAAATCAAATGTACCTTTCTGCCAGTGTCCAGGGTCACACATGACTGTAATAGCTCTTCTGTGAAGTGATGTGCATTCCTTCCAGACTTAAGGACAAAAGGGCATTGGGAGTGGGGCAGGGTATTCTTCTCCTGAGTAGGATGGCCTGGGCGGTTGTACTTAGCCCTTTCGGATACTCAAAAGGTAGCCTGAGGGCAGGGCCCACCCACTTCCAGACTACTAAGGCTGCCTGCTCTGTCACTGGCAAATGAAGCTGACAACTGAGCCTGCCTGCCCTTTGGAAGCAAACACAGTTGATAGAGCGCTTATAGCACTCTAAATTGTATGGGTGCACTATACTCATGGTTTAAACGCACTCACATGTATTTTTATCGTTTGCAGTGTTCCATGATTATTAAGATGCATTTATTTGAGTTATATTAGCATCGAAATGTAGTGTGCATATTTAAGTAGGCCTTTTTATGTATTAAAGAAACTTATAATTCCTGTATGTGTAATGTGCAGGATCAAATTATACTTGTGGAATGTAATTCATATTTAGTTTAAGTTGACTAAATTGTAGGCCCAAACTGTAGGTTGTTTTGAGTTTCGTTTCTCCTTGGTTGCTCAAGATTTATAATTAAATGAATCCTTTTGTGCCTGAAGACAGTATGTTCTCATCCTATTGCAGGAGCAGGAATTTGACCTTGTTATTCTTAGATTTAAGGAGATACGCAGAATGTCTTTGAAGAAGTCTGGAAGGCGAAAGGGGAGGACGCCTTTCGTGTCTGGCCTATCTGGGAACCAAGGCTACTAGAAGAGCAGTCAAATTAATTAAAGCTTCTGTGGAAACTTACTGAAAGATGATGCAAATGGAAAAGTTTACCATGTGACGTATTGTGGGTTGAACATTGGCTTTTTGTATAATGCGCAGGGACAGATTCGGGAGACTTCTGCTCATTTCGTCGGAGAAGGAGCATCTTAGAGAAAACTCCATAGCTTTAAGCTACCAGACCCATTTGACGTGAGTAGTTCTTAGGAAGTCAACACGTGCTGACACCTTTGGGATAGGATATTGGGGAAATAGGTGGACTTTCATTTAGAGTAGAGTAGGGAAAGATACGTTTGGTTTTCTCTCAAATGAAAAGAAAATTGGACTCAGCTTCTATCCTTTGTTGCATTTTGATTTGGGAGTTCATCATATTATGCCTCTTAAGACGAATGAATTATGTACAAGGATTCAGCTCTGTATTGATTTTTATGTATCTGAATACTTTGATATTGAGGTGTGTTTATATTCAATTATTTTTGGCATTATAATAAATCTACAAAATTGGAATTCGGAGTCTGTGGTCCTTTAAAGCATGACTAAATTGAAAGTATAATCGTGAATTGTTTTACTCCCCTCCACACTTTTTAGCAGGCAATAAAAGACCATCTGCCTTGAAATTAGTAGGGAAGGTAAGAAGCAAAATTAGCGTCTCCACAGTGAAAGGGGCAGAACTGACGAGAACCAGTTTCGGGCTAGGCACAGGGCCGGTGCAAGGCATGGGCAGAATGGGCAGCTGCGGAAGGCCTCACTCCTCACAACTAAGGGGCCCTGCACCAGATCACTGCATTTCAAAACACTCCAGTGTTATTAGACTCTAGGAGCATCAGAGATGCAGCGCTGTGAGGCCCAAAGAAAGGAGGGAGGAAGGAGCCCTAGGCTGAAAGGGCTTCAGAAATCTAATCGCTTCATCTGCAGGAAAACAGTGAGGGAATGGGTACTTGAAGTGCCCTTAAGTTTGAAGTGAGCCCTGCCCCTCTATGAATGAAAAGCAGGATGTCTTGCAGGGCTCACAATAATAAGAAAGAAACATGCCCCATCAACATGGGTGTTAGTCAATATGATAGACAAAAGGGAAACGTTGTCATCAAAATTAAAAAATGCATATTGGTGAGTAGTTGACTAGTTTCATCACTCCATCTATCCTCTTTTTGTGTTGCTATAGTCGCCCTGAGTGGGAAGGGTGTGGCTCACGGTACCACTGGATTCAGGCTACCCTGGCTGATAAAGGGTGATACCCAGAAACCATCCCATGATGCTTGTTTCCTGTCCAGGGAGGACCTGGCCTGGTAGTTTGGGCTGGACTGCTCCTTTGGCGAGCAGGGTCAAGGCTGATTTGCACATAGGTCCACACTGGGGTGGCATGGTGAGCAAAACAATGATGGATTTACCCTGATCTGTACCAAATAGTTTGTCAATAATAAAGACACTTTAGCAAAATAAAATGAAAATCATATTGTAAAGGCTAAAGACACTGTGACATACTGGGACTTAGAATTCAGAGAAGGAAAAGTATTCCTAAATTCAAAGGTAGAAGCTTACAGAGAGTCACCATAAGGTCAAGAGGAAGGCATCATGGCTGCCCTGGGTCCCCTGCAGTATAGCTCCCTGTCAAATGAGCTCTTCCCTGTTGACAGAACCAAGCAAGAAAAAGCAGTGTGCTGTGACGAGGATGTCAGGGCTTTCATGGCAACGCTGAGCTCATAACTACCACTTGGAAGGAAAATTCTTTAAATCAATGACAAAGTCCTAACGCAACTTTTGCGTCACATATTTTGTAAGATGCCTGCTTGTCATTTTTCTACGTTTGTGTTAGTATTGATGTTGGGGTTGTTTGTAGGTGTTTCTTTAGTGTAAACTTCTCTTCCACTTTGTCCTACCTTATCCAACCGGCAACACTCACACACCCACAATGGAAGGCTAATCACGAATGTTTAGCATAAATCACTCTGGCATCATAGAGAAGCACTCCCCCTCCGCCCCCACATGTTTTATGTTGAGAGTCTGCATGTTTTTTTTTAATAAGCCCCTCCTCCAGGTAGTCTCAGATTACTCCCTGTTCCACCTGTAAACAAACCAAGACGCAAGTGACACCACCTGCCATGATCCTTTCGGGCATAACCACAGCCACTGTGGATCCCACTTTCTGTTAACAAGGACTGTAACACCTCCCCAACCTTCCAAATGTACAGATGTGAAAGAATCGATTTCCATCTTTTATTTAACAGAATCTGCCTATTTTTATTTCACTTCTCTGGAAATGTCTTTTTCAAGACACTATTCGCAACTGTGACTTATTTCCTACTTGTACCTAGCCTACTCCCCCCTCCCGTGGACATAGAGCATTGAAGCGCCATGTTCCCTTGGGATACCTATTTTCCCTGTACCATATCGCTAACCTCCATCTTTTGAGACCAGGGGTACAGCTGGCAGTGTGAACTGTACCACGTGAAAAGCTTCTGTTAACAGCTGGGATACTTGTACATCCCTGGATGGTGCTTTGTGTATTGCTCCAAACTCAAACTCACTTACTCTATATATTTTGCTTTTGCATTGCTACTCCTCAAAGCTAATTTCAAAATTTGAACACATATATCCCAAATGCATTTATAAAATCAATTCAGGAAAGGGGGACTTTCGGATGAGACAACTAGGTTTATCAATAGCATTTCCTTATTTGTAGAAAATTGGCAGAGGTATCAATCGAGGTTCTTGGAAGGTCAGACGAAATCTGTGCCTTTGTGATGTTTATAGGTTCCTTTTACGTAATTGGAGTATGAATTTATGTTTAAAGATGGAGTGGTACTTTCCTGTATATGTAATTGTAAATGATACTGCCATCCACAAATGTTATGTGCTTATAAAGCATTACATTGTAAGTTTCTCATAATCTGTTATCGATTATTAATGATAGTTTTCTTGCCTGGGAGTCTTGGGCACTCAATAGTCGACACTCAATTCTGTGTCGACCGGTAATTATTGTTGGATCTGTTTATTTTCATCTGGGCATTTTGGCTGCTGAAATCAATCTAAATATCCAGGTGAAAATACAGGAAAAATGTGGTATTACAAGTAAGTCTGGGCGGTGAACTCGGAGTTCGCAGAGTTCCAAAAAACTCCCCTTTGCATAGCATAGCAGGGTTTTTCTCCTCACATGCGTTCATCAACGTCAAGTTGGCAAGGGCATGCGAGGAAAATCCATCTCCCGACGAGATTTTTCCATGTTTGCGATTGTTAACATTAAGTTGGCGAGCTCAAGCATGGAAAATCAACCTCCCGGTGAGATTTCTCAGCACGGCCGGTCAGATTTCTCATTGCGAATGGTCATGCATGCTCTCGACTGCTCGCGTTGCGAAACCACCCGTTTGCGCTGAGAAAGCTGCCGCTCGAGTAAAAATCTACTTGAGCGGCAGAAAGGAAGCAGCGCCCGCTTGCATGATGCAGTCCGCAATGATTGCACAGTGCGGACAAGCACCTGGCACGGAAAATCACTGTGAGCAGCATTTATCTAACGCACTCTGCCGGTTGTGGAGCTCCGCGTAGCGCAGTGGAGTTTTAATTGCACTTTGCAGAATTCCACGTAGCGGAACTGCTCGAACTCCGCCTAGGCTTAATTACAAGTAGAATCAATCACGGAATGGTCGGTTCCCTGGAAATTCCTAATTTCTTACTGAACCCTCAGGGTCCAAATCATAATGGACAAGATTTTCCCCATAAGAACATCGAGCCAACGCGTTTCATTCAAATAGGTCTGAACTTCGTCAGGGCTCAAATATATTCACATTCTTTATACTCCCAGTGCGGAGATCCTACAGGGTCATGTCATGAAATTCATGAGGTAAATAGGATAATTGTTATAATCAGATGAACCTCATGGTCATGGATAGGATCCATCAATTTGGTATATTCGTCCTGTTCAACAAAGTGCTGGGGAGTAGTGTCTCCTGGATGATATCTTAATACGTATTACATCTTGAAAGCCATGCTCATCGTAAAAGCTCAATGCTAAAGTGTATGGAAAGCCTGTGGAAAGAGCTGCCTCACATGCTCAGACTAATCCATTTATCCTTCAGAAAGGCTATCAAAAGTCATATTTTAGTTTAGTAGGATGCTGCAGCGTCCTTTGATCCCAGTTAGTTACTACAGGAGTATTTTAAGAGTAGTGCCAAGCGACCACGGAGTGATGTGTGTGCTGTGAAAATCAATCAATCAATCAAGCAATTCAGTCCATCTAATCTGAGAATGGGCATGCTAAGTCCAGAAACAAAATTGTTGACACTTTCTTTATTTGCAGGTTTGGGATAATTTAGTATGTTATTAGGTTTTGTTTTTTAATGTAGGATTGTTTTTTGGCACACATTCCAGTAGTAATAATAAAAACATGCATATGCCAGCATGTAAACACACACACACACACACACACACACACACACACACACATATATATATATATATATATAGAGAGAGAGAGAAAGAGAGAGAAAAGAAAAAAGAAAAAAAACGATCTTACTGCTATCGCCATAAGACATCGTCTTATACCAATTGCAATTTTTAGATCATTACTCTAATACTTGATAAGTGAGTCTATCCTTTTAATATACAATACCCAAATTCAATGGAACTTTGGCATGTCATTTGACCATAATGAATTATTTTCAGCTAAAAAGGTTTTCACATTTTTATCGGCCATTTGTTATAAGTAAGATGTTCTGTAGATGTCTATTTTTGTTAGATTATGAATCTTACACTTATTGCACAATAAAAAAGCATGTTGTCAATTGACTTACTGTGACAGGCATTTTGGCTTCCACCCAGCAATGCCATGCCTGCAAACATTTCAGACCAAATGAGTGAATTGTGGTACAATCACAGAAGATATGCTTCCGATTGTTGATTTCTCGACTGCATTGGAAACATATGTCACTGTTCTTCGTTCATTACGCACCAGTGTCTGGAATTTGATGCTAATAAAATTTAAATGAATCAAGACACACTGGCCTGAGTGCCCACTTTTCTTCAGCGTACTGGGGGTGAAAGGAAATATAAGTGAATGCTACATAAGTTTGAACTTATAAGTATTTTATGAATATTGTAATAAATAATATCTCACATTAGGATCCTAATGAATAATCGAGATCATTGGCCCACAGTGTTCATATTTCCTCATGCTCTGGATTTTTATCATTAATCATAATTGATATCTCCTTCCAACGTTGCCTTTGTTGAGAGCTCGTCAAATTATCCAGTTCAGGTTTCCAGTTTTTCATTAAAATAGTCCCAAATTCGATAATATATAAAACCTTGTTCTTCTTTCAATTCCACTTTTTTATTGTAACTCTCCTAAAGACAGCATCTCTTCCTCATTATTTATCATCTCATGTATTCTTTTCACACCATGACTTAAATATTGAGGACAGTTCAGAGGGAGAATAAAAATATTCCATAGGCAAAAACTACCTCTTTATTTATTTAGCTATTTAGAAGAATGCTTCCCCATTGAGCATATCCTTGAAAGAATGCTTGAAGAGTTGTAACATGTATTTTTTTGAAAAACGTGGGCTTGCTATATTTTGTGGCATATCACCGGTTCCTCTGTTCTTTCATCATCTGCAAGAATATATCCCATAAAATATTTTTCTTGTACCTCGGAAATTTTATTTCAATGTAGGTTTTGTGCATTACTCACTACTAACTTGACATCACGAAGCACCCACCTGTCATTTTTGGAAGGGTCACAGAGCTACTTTTTTGAGACTATTGGTGTTTTTTGTTGGTACAAATAAATTATGTGATTATATTATTTAAAGTATTGAAAAAAGATGCATTTAAGGTCATGGAAAGCATTGAAATAAAAATGAACATTGAGGAAGTATTACCATCTTAATTAAATTAATTTGCCCTACTAATGAGAGATTGGTTGAGCCTCATTTTTGTAGCTCCACAGTTATTTTATTTAATTATTTTTCCATAATCTATTCTGTGCATCTGGGATTGGTGATCAGTGACCATAATTCCAAAATATCTAACCAATTTAGAAGGGAACATTGCACTGAATTCTTCCACAATTAATTTTGTTTGCATAAAAATGTAATAGTATTCCTTCAGTATTTTCTTTGCTTATTCCATATCCGGATACTTTGGAAAATATTTCCAGAACTTGGAAAGCATTACTTAAGCTAGACTTTTCAGTATCCAGAAAAACAACAATAAAGTTTGCATATAATATCTTCATCAAGCTAGCTATTTCAGGGCTAGCAACTATCTCTACCTTCTGATTAATAACATTGATAACGTTTCAATTCCCTGAATTGATCCTTGTGGAGTCTCTTTGCTAATTGAAAAAGAACCCCCATAATTGTCTTGTATTAGTAAATCTGCAGTAATGTCGGTACATAATGTTTTAAAAACTTCTATTATCTCATCACATCTCATTCAGGACCGCAAATAAATATTTCCAATTAACAAAATCAAAAGTTGTTTATCGTTTAGAAAAAAGAATAGCAAAGTTATTTTTTAAGCATACCAAAAGAGCCCCACATCAGGCGCGGTGCGTCCATTGGGGTGTGGGGGCGTAGCCCCACCACCCGCAGCTCCCTCGGCGTCTTTGAACTTAAGTAAACTGATTCAGTTTACTTAAGTTCAAAGACGCCGAGGGAGAACTGACAATCATGTCAGTCAGCATGACGCCGGACCGCCCACCCCTTCAGAGTCTGAAGGGGTGGGCTGTCCGGCGTCATGTTGACTGACATGATTGTCAGACCAGTGGGGGGCAACAGGCAGCAGCACAACACAAGTGCGCATGAGTGGGGACAGAGGGCGAATATTCGCACCGTGCCCACTCATGCGCACTTGTGTTTTGACTTGTTTGCACATGCCCAATAGGAGCCCTTTGGGCTCCTAATGGGCGTGCGAAGAATTTCCATGCCCTGGTGCTGCTGGCAGCGGCAGGATTGGCTGAGAGGGGCTGTATGCGCCAACGGACAGACACGGGCAGCGCGGACCTGCTCAGGACCTCAGGTAGGATAAGGATTTTGAAAACTAATTGTATTACCCCCCTCCCTCCCACCCCCCGCGAGCCACGACTGCAGTGCATCTGCACGCACAATGTTGCTGCTGACTGGATTCAGGGGTGGCGCTGGGGTCGGGTCATGTCAGTGCGTGTGTGTGTTAGGTTTTGACACGGTGAGCACACAACAGCGTCTCTATCAAAGAGTCACGAGAGTGCACTGTGCTGTTAAAGGCGCTGTGACAGTGAATGTCACTGTAGTGCATGACAGTGTCTGTGGCAGCGTGCTGCAGACAGGATCGTATTATCTTTTGACAACGTAGTGCTTAATTTTTCCCGGTGTTTGCAACCGGTGGGCATCGACACTGAGTTTTGAGGGCCCAAATCTACTTTTCCTCATCAAAGTTGACCCAGAGCGACAGGAAGAAAAGGGAGAAAAATGAGGAAAAGAAGGATAGGAAGCAGGGATGGAATAAGAATGCAATCGTTAGACAACGTGTAGGGTAGAAATCAAAACTAGGCAACTTCTGCACTTGTATATTTTTTATTTTTACAGATTAGGTTTTTGTGAGATTGTAATTGCATTTAAATAGGATTTACTACCTTTTTTATTTTTTATTTTTTTAAAGTCGTAAGACGTTTATTGCACATTTCGCAAATGTATTATACAAGTTTGCGCCTACAACCTTATTAGGCCGGCCTCACAGTTGTGCAATTCATATAGTACTTTGAATAGGTTGTACACAGCCCATCAGCCGACATCGTTAGGACCGGCGGCGTTGCATGCGAAATCATTGTTATCAGAAGATAGTACTGCATTCTTTCCAAAGCATGTCCATAGTCTTACATTTTATATTTTTTATTTCCAGTTTAAATATATCAGTAACCTGTAGGAAAACCAACATGTATTCCCATAACATCAAACACTGTGTCACAACATTCTCCCTCTTCTCCGGCAATTGTAAATTATTCATCGTTATGTGTTTAAGCTTTCGTTATGTCTTGCATCCCTATATGTGTCAGTCAGATGTACGCGTTCGTAAGTAGTCACGTAAATACATCCAGTAGTCCCTGGGGCGTGACCCGGTCGGTAGTTCTTCTTCATATGTGGTTAATGTGTCGCAACAGTACGTCAGATCCTCTAGCCAGTTTTTCATCTTTGGCCCTACTTTACTGCCCCAATGTAATGATACTCTTCTTTTCGCCATTAAAAGCGCTACCATACAAAACCGTCTTTGCGTCGCTCGTAAGTGTGGGACAATACCCAACAAGCAGCTTTTGGCTTCGCACCTTACTTGTTTCCCCAACATTACACTTAAAGCCTGAGTCACCTGATCCCAGTAAGTAGCCACACTGCCGCAGTGCCATGCCAAATGCATGAAGTCTGCATCGTCTTGTTTACATCGTATACATTTGGAGTCTTCCCGTAACCCATATTTATGAAGCCTGTGGGGTGTGTAATACATTTGGTGGATGTATTTGTAATGAATTATCCACAGGTTCCCATTTGCCGGCAGCAAACCAGTCAGCAGTGATCCAGCGGCCTATAGGAAATATGCCATAAGCAATGCTACCCAACTCTACAACCTACTACCTAAAATATTTCTCTAACTCATGGACCCATTAATTAAACATGACATATTTTGACCTACTGAATCAGGTGATCAAATTAAATCTATATACACCTTATTCACAAATTATGTACAAATTATATACAACCACGGTAAATGTTGACATCATTTGAACAAACCTAACTATTTAAATGACCACCATGGTGATGGCATCTAGCTAATAGTAACCTACGCTTCTGAATAACCAAGACCAGCTTGTTTCAAAAGTAAGATTTTTATTAACTAATTGTAGATAATTCAAAATATAGTTTCATAAATGCAATTTTATTAGAATTATAGCAAGCATGTTTGAAAAGTGGCATAAGAAAAATACGGTCTAAGCAAGAAATTATAAGTTTAGCATTTCTAAAATCCTAAGTCCCTAGCTAAGCTAAATAAATGAAATAGTAAAGTTCTTTGAGGATTCTTACGTGCTCCACGCAAAGTCCAGCAGCACGACACCCTCATCGGAAAGTCAGAAAGCAGCAGCCAGCCCATCCCCAGGGCATGGACTTTTTATACCTTTCTATGCTAGCTAATCTAAGTAAAGGAAAATTTTCTGCAAACGACGATGTCTCATTGCTCGGAGAGTGACAAGTGACATGTCACCTACATTTCAAAACTTCCATTCGGTCATATTCTTTGGGACCATTGTCTTTCTTGTACGTGTTCCAAAGCTTCCTTGATTTGCAACAATTTTAACAAGAGTTCTCACTGACTCCATTGCACTTCCGCGGATGCCAAGTTAACAAAATTGTTCTTTTCTACCGGTTTCTGACCTTGGCCACGTCCGACAGAATGATGACAACACATCATCTTTGTTGAGTGAATGCAATTTTGACGGAAACTTTTCTTTCACAGAGACATCTCGTGCTCCTTGCAGAATTAAATTCATCGTTTAGCAAACTCGAGCAAACTAGGCCCAAAAGCAGGCAACTTATTTTTCTAGTATAAAACAAACACAAGAAAAGTATTAATGTAAGAAATATTATTTATTCTGTTTCCACCCTTCGTTTACAAATTGATTAACCCACCCAATTAGTCTAATGTTACCTAGCACCAAGCAACAAATAAGCAGCATTTTATATCTACCAGTCTTCATGAATCCATAAAAACCTTATGTGCACCTAGAATAGTAGAAATGACATCACATAGACAAGGAAAGCAAAATAAGCACATGCTTCTTTTAAATCTGCTGCAATTTAGCAATGACAAAACGAAAACGACAAATTAATTTATTATTTTTGCACGAACAAAAGATGCAACATTTATGCACGTTTATGAGCACACGTGTTACAAACCCCATGTGTAAAGTTTAATCTAGATTGTGTTAGCAAAACACATCACAAATCATTAATATTATTATTTATGTTATGGAAATGTGACTTCACGAGTTTAAACAGATTTCTGTTTTCTATCTCGCTCCATCAACTCCCTCATCATTAACAAATCACCACACCACCACCCAAAATTTGGAAATTTAGACTTTCTGGAAAATGATTCAAATTCATCTGTGTCAGTATTTCTAAAAATCTGTTTCTGCAAAATCCTTGCAATTGTCATAACGAGCTCTGTGTAATTCCTGCAACTCAATCTCCCTCTCCTCTTCTTTTTTGAGTTTATAAATTCTTCTCTTTTCCTTCATTTGTCTCTTTCTCTTATGCAACAAACAACCAATTTTTGTCAAAATGAAAATGAATATTATCACAATCAAAGGTGCCAAAATCTTGCCAAGAACTGAACTTCCAATATCATGAAACCAATTTTTGATTGATTGGAATCTTTTTGAAAGTCTTTCTGTAAAATCTTCTTCTTCTAATGGAATTATCTCTGAATGCATCTCTGTGATGTTCTTGATGTACATCTCAAGGTTCTTACTTTCATCAGGGATATATGTGCAACAATGTTGCACATGTAAAATGCCACAGACTCCTCCCTCTTTTGCCAGGAGTATGTCTAAAGCAAGGCGATCTTGAATCACCATGGATCTAATTGCAATGACCTCAACGTTCACTAATTGGAAACCATCAGCTGTATCTGTTGACAACCTGTCAACAATTGTGGACAATTTTCTGATTCTACCTGCGTTCAGGGTTATACCTACAATAGGTATCACTGCTTGAAAAATATCTCCCAAAACTTCTGTAAAAGTTTCTCTTTTAGCCCTATTTACATAATTGTGAACTTTGAACAAGCCTTCCGAATCTCTGTCAACATGGAATATCTTAGGAAACACAATCCCAACATAACAAGTTCCATACCAATGGTCAGGAAGGTTGTAGTAAGCCTTGTCACCACACACAAAATAAATCCCAGGGAAAATTGGATCTTTTCCACCTTTGAATCCCCAACCTCCCATGATCTGATATGTATCTTCACAATTACTCGCACCCACAAAGTAGTTATCAAAAAGTGTATTGTCTCTCCTAATGCAAAGCTTACCACTAATTGGTTTGTCTATGTGAATTGCAACATTATCAAGCATTTTGCCATTAAGCTTCTCATCCTCTTTCTGCCAGAACCTGGATTTAGTCTGCTTGACTATCTCATTTCTCTTGTAAATTGCTCTCCTCTCTTCAACCAGGTTCAAAAACTTCTTTCCCTCAGCACTTAGTTTGCAGGTTAAATTATTCTTGTAAGCATACTCATAGGTAAGTTCATTAGTAACAAGGAAAAATTCCCTCATCTGTTTTGCTCTCTTATGCTTATTCAAAGCACCCTCAATTTTTAAATTGGCAAAAATCTCATCAAATCTGAATAATAGTATTCTAAGCGACCAGTCTGATAGAACAAGCTAGCTAACACACTGCATGTCACACCATATGTAAGAGGAAGCATATTGTATGTCACTCCCTCAGAAACAGAAGCAGGTAATTTAACACAGACATAGCAGTCTTTTGCATCCATTACCTTGACATATTCACTCAAAAGCCTTGTGAATGTATTGCTTGAAAAATCACTGATAGATTTGTCCTGATGAATGTTAGGTTGATGATCAATAACTTTGCCAGTTGCACTATGTTTGTTTTGACTAACTGAAGCTTTGCTTGTCATATTGGCTTTGTGAAAAATCCTTGTTAATTTCAAATGGAATGATAACAGCTAAAACTAACCAGAGCAGAATTAGAATGAGCAGACACACCAGAGTCATCTTACAGCATCTCTTAAAAATGGAACATCTTGAAGTACTCTGTTCCATAACGTAAGGCATCTTTGGTTAGTTTTGCCTTAAAAATAAAAAATAAAAACTATTTTAAAAATTTAATAAAAGATTTATTATTTACACCCCCCTTTTAAAATATATATATATATATATTTTTTTTTAACCCTAACAGTATTTCTTCGACCTTATGTCACAAGTAAATTTTCTTCAACTAAACAACTTTTCTTCAACCTTGTGTCACCTAACAAGATTTCTTCAGCCTTTTGCCAAAAACTTTCGTCTCAGACTTCCAAGATCTTTTCTTTGGGCTTCTATTTTCACCATCCACATCACTTTCTCCAGTATCACAGTCTGAAACTTCAATTATTGACTCAGGAACTTCTCTATTCGGCAGTTTCACTCCTTCAGGAACTATACTTTGTCTTCCATCACTGGTATTCGGTAATTCGTCTTCCTCCTCCTCTTCAATTACCTCCAACTTCCCAGATTCTGGACTTCCGTTCCTTACTTCAGAGCTTAACTTCTGCTTTTCGATACTCTCCTGGTCAGAAATTTCTTTTGGTTCAGCCTCTCTGTCTTCAATGGAATTTACTCCATTAATCTTCTTGACTGAATCCTCAGTCGTTTTTCCTTCTGATAGATTCTCTTCTTCTCCGGAATCTATTTAAATTATTTCAGAGCTTTTTCTTGTCAATTCTTCATTCACAGGCACAGGTTCCAGATGTCGACCTCCTTGTCGATCTTCAGTCTCTGGATTTGATTCACCTTCTACTTCTGAATCAGAATCTTCTGTAGTATCACTTTCTACATCAGAACTCTCAGGAGTAGGCACTGGAATGGTATGACTAGGATGTATCCACCTTTTCAATCCTCTGCATTTCACTGCGTTTGTAGTAACCAGAATTATTTGTCTAGGCTTCTGCCACCTAGGAGCCAAACAATTTCTTCTCCGATGTACTTTTGTTCTGACCCAATCACCAGGTCTCAAATCATGTGTCAGAACTTTCTCATTTGATTGTGCTTCAGTTCCCACCTGATTAGACACAGAAGTCACTATATCAGATAACCTTTTACAGTAATCCAAAATAGCACTGTCATTTATGCTCAACAATTTGCCTACAGGTACAAAAGCCTGCCTCATGACTCTTCCCATCAGTATTTCATGAGGACTTAAACCTGTCTTTTTATCAGGTGTACTTCTCAATGACATTAACACAAGTGGAAGAGCATCCGTCCACTTTACACCTGTTTCCAGACACATTTTTCCAATCCTGTTTTTAATTGTCCCATTAATCTGCTCAACCACCCCAGATGCCTCTGGTCTGTATGCACAGTGTATTTTCTGCTCAATGCTTAATGCCTCACATATCAGCTTCATCAGTTTGTTATCAAAATGGCTTCCTCCATCACTCTCAATAGTGACTGGAAAACCGTACCTTGGGATGATTTCTCTCAGTAGCAATTTTGCCACTGTGATTGAATCACAATGTCGCGTAGGAAATGCTTCCACCCATCTTGAAAACAAACAAACAATCACAAGAACATATTTCAAACAATTGTGTAGGGGCATTTCAATGAAATCCATCTGCAATCTGGTAAAGGGACCACCCTCTCGACCAATTACTCCTGTACCTACAACTGATTTTCTGTTTGGGTTCATTTGTTGGCATGATAAACACCTTTGACAAAAAGACTCTGCAATGGTTCTAAATTTTGTGTTGAACCAAGTCTCTCGGAAAAGTCTGATCATAGAATCTCTTCCAAGGTGAGCTGGGCCATGATACAATCTGGCCATATCAGCAATCAAACAATTTGGTAAGACTACTCTGCCATCTTTATAGACCCACACTCCATCCTCAGCCCGTGGTCTACAATCTGCTCGTAGCCATAGATCCTTTTCCTCATCATCTGCCTCATTTTGTAAATCTCTGATCTCGTGCCATGTTTCTACCACTGTTGTTAGCATTAATGAATTTGAATCAGTTTCTTTACTCTTTTCCCGATTGTATGCACAACATTTTCTTGCGCAGTATTTCGCTGTCTCATCTGCATAGGCATTGCCTTTTGAGATATAATCCACTCCTTTCGTGTGTGCAGCACACTTTACAATCGCGATCTCCTTCGGCAACTGTATGGCTTCAATTAATCTTTTGATGAAAACTGCATTTTTAATTGGTGAACCTGCTGAGGTCAAATAGCCTCTCTGAGACCAGAGCTGTCCATAATCATGCACAACTCCGTACCCATACTGACTATCAGTAATGATGGTAACTCTTATATCTTTTGATATTTCACAAGCACGAATCAAAGCAATCAATTCAGCCACCTGTGCTGAACGAATTCCTTCAAGACATGATGCTTCTTTGACATCTGCAACTGTACAGACTGAATATGATGCTTTCAAAACACCTCCCTCTGTCCTCAGACAGGAGCCATCCACAAAGTAGACAACATCTGATTCAGGCCCAGGTACATCCTTAATGTCCTGCCTTGGTTTGGTGCAAAATTCCATGACATCCAAACACTCATGTTCCACTTCATTTTCATCAACAATTTCAGAATCAGGCAGTAATGTAGAAGGATTCAGATTCAAACATCTTGAAATGGAAACATTATCTGCTCCCAGTATGATTTTCTCATACTTCGTCAATCTGCTGCTTGTCAAATGTTGAGTTTTACCTCTTGTCAGTAGTATTTCAACTGAATGAGGCACAAAAACTTTCACAGGAAATCCCATTATGATTCCTTCGCTCTGCTCAAGACTGACACTTATAGCTGCAACTGCTTTCAAACAACCTGGTAATGCTTTTGCAATGGGATCAAGAACTGCAGAGAAATATGCAATGGGTTTCTTTAGATTCCCATGTCTCTGAATTAACACAGACAATGCACATCCTTCTCTCTCACTGCAATATAGTTCAAAATCTTTCTCATAATTTGGCATGCCCAAAGCAGGAGCTTGACATAAGCTCTTTTTCAGGTTCTCAAAAGATTCCATCTCAGCCTCATTAAGAATAATTGGATCTTTCACATCAGACCTTGTCAGTCTCTGTAGTGGTTTCGCAATTACCGAAAATCCACTTATCCATTGTCGACAATAGCCAACCATTCCCAAAAACATTTGAACTTGTCTCTGTGTTCTTGGTGGTTGCATTGCTTGAATCATTTTAATTCTCTCAACTGTCACCTGTCTTTTTCCCTTTGCAATTCTGTGACCAAGATATTTCACCTCTTGTTTGCAAAA
This sequence comes from Lissotriton helveticus, assembly GCF_964261635.1. Lineage (NCBI taxonomy): Eukaryota > Metazoa > Chordata > Amphibia > Caudata > Salamandridae > Lissotriton > Lissotriton helveticus. The sequence continues at coordinate 1,097,615,499 of NC_136065.1, forward strand.
CTGTAATTTTGCTGGAGACACTTTATGTCCCTCGTCTGCAAGATGATTCAAAAGTGTTATTGTGTCTGTCACACAATTTTCTCTCGTTTTAGCAGCTATCAACAAATCGTCGATATGCTGCACCAACGTAGACCTGCCAGGTAAATCTAAATTTTCCAAAGATCTCTTTAACAACTCATTAAAGATTGAAGGACTCTCTGTATACCCTTGAGGGATTCTACACCATGCGAGGGTCCTACTCTGGAATCTGAAAGCGAAAATTTCCTGACTCTCTGGATGTAGAGGAACAGTAAAGAATGCATTGCAAAGATCAATGACAGTGTACCATTCAGCATCATGTGGAATCTGATATAAGATCACTGCTGGGTTTGGAACCACAGGGCAACATGGAACAACAATCTGATTAACCTTTCTCAAATCCTGAACTATCCTGTACGTTCCATTCGATTTTTTAATTCCCATGATCGGTGAATTACAAGGGCTACTCTCAATTTCTTTTAAAACACCTTGTTTAATGAATTTTTCAATCACAGGTATAACTCCCTCAATTGTCTCTGCTTTCATCTTGTATTGAGGAATATTAGGAAATTCTATTCCCTGCTTCAGTGTAATTTTGACTGGATCGACATGTTTCATCAGACCCATCTCATTCCCAGTCAAATCCCAAATTTCAGATTTCACTGTTTCCTTGAGCTCTTCTGGCAGATTTTCTTTTTCAAATGCAGGAAACAATTTTGTTTCCTCTGTTTCCATTAACATCATTGTCAACCTGTACAAGCCATCTTCCTCCATTGTTTGTAATTCAACTCCTTCAGGAGAACAATATATTCTGCAATTCATCTTGCACAATATATCTCTGCCCAATAGATTCACCGGACTACTGTTACAAACCACAAATCTGTGTTTGTCTTTGAAATTTCCAATTTCAACTGGTACTGGATCAGTCAAATCAGTCCTGATTTGTTGATTGCTTACTCCAACAACTTGGATGGTATCCCCAGAGAGAGGTAGGTTTTCAATTTCCACTGATCTAACAGTAGAACGGGTAGCACCAGTGTCCACTAGAAAAGTGATGTCTACATCATTAACTTTCCCATTTACAAATGGACCAGACTGGTCAACCTCAAGAGTGGCTCCAACAACACACTCTTCCTCCTCTCTCGGGCACCGTCAGTAATAATCATCAGAATCACTCTCCTGCCCTTCTGTTAACAAAAACTGTTGTGCTGCATTTTGCACCCTTTGCCTTTGCGGTTTAATTACCTGATCATCTCCTTGAAATCCCACACCTGAATTATATCTCTGAGTTCCCCCACAATTCGGAAACGGTGGCTGTGGCACTTGATTCTGACGGTTATTCACCTGATTCACCTGTTGCTGATTCACCTGTTGCTGCAACTGTCGCTGAAGACTTAATTCGTTTAAACTCTGTTGCAACTGTAGCTGTTGCTGCAGGTCAACATCATTCTGCATCTGTGGATTTAACAATGGACTTTTTAAATTTCTAGGTGGTTTCTTACATTCGTCTCTCCAGTGTCCAAGCTCGCCACAATTAAAACAAGGTAATTTTTGTTTCATCTCTTCAATCCTTGGGTTAATTTTTCTCACAAAATTATTACCTTTAAACTTTCCTTGCCCTTGATTCGAATTTGTAGTCTGAACAAAATTTGTGTTTTTATTACCAAGACTAGCAATCTGATGCTCAGCCACTTTTACCTGAGCCCACATGGCTTTCTCCTTGAGCTTCTTTTGTTTCACTTCTAACTCATCACTGCAGTACTTCGCCTTTCTCAAAATTTCATCAACAGAAAGTGCTTGCCATCCGACAATACTATTTCTGATCATGTCTGCAATTTCTGGTTTCAGACCATAGACAAATCTGTAGACGAAATGACTCATATCTTTCTCGTCTAGTTTTTCATAGCCACTGTATTATTTAAAAATCAACAGTAACCTTTCATAGAATGAATGGACTGATTCTTTTGTTTCCTGGTTTGTTCTTTCAATTTTTACCCAATCAACTTCCTTTGGTGGAATTTTGTTTTTCAACCAGTAAATCACTTTTTCATAAAACTCCATAACAAGAGGATTTGGGGCACCTGTTTCCTTATTTCGATCAGGTTCTATTTTCGGCCAACGTATGGCTATTTTGCATTCTGTCCAAAGATCTGATGGGACAACAATGTCAAAAAATCCATCCAAATCAATCCACAGAACTTTTGAGACTTTGATGAACCTGTCCACCTGCCTATACCACTCGACTGGCTTCTCCCTCAGTCTTGGAAAATCATTTGTGAACAGCAGTATGTCCTGTCTTGACCATGGGACATGAACATATCCTCCACCTGCAATCTCTCTCATTGGAAATTGTTTTGATAATTGTTCCAATTTCTCATCTTCCTTCTTTTTCGTCCATTTCACTCTCCACTTGCTCAGTTCTCCCAGTTTTTTAATGTAAACAATCAAATCCTTTATGTGAATTATTCTTCCCATTGAGTTCAAACTCTCAATGTCGCTTTCTGAAAAGTCTAATCTGTAATGTTTTGCAAAATTCTTTTGCCTGCTCAAATCAATCTCAAGTTCAGTTGCTAGTTCATCCAATTGATCATATTTGTTTTTTGTTTTCCACTGAATACTCTTGCAAATGAACAGTAGTTCATCATCTCGATAATAATTTAAACTGTCAGGACCAATCGTACCGATTATTAATTCCTCAATATTTGCTTTTAATTTTGCAACATCAAGTTTAGGTTTGGTCACCCTAACTTCAGGACTCTCAGCATCAGATTCTGCACCCATCGGTGTTTTTGGAGATAAATCCTCATTAAAAGTCAAATCAGGCATTCTCGATCTTGAAGAGTTAATTTCAGATAAATCTGAGTAAAATTTTTCAGCAACTTTTTGAATTTCTGCATTTAAAGGAACAGTCAACCCTGTCCTATTAATTTCTCTTTGTTCAAAAACAGGCTGAACAGGACCAATAGTTACTGGAACTGTCACAGCTTCCATGCTTTTAGTTATTTGTCGAATTAATTCTTCTTTTGATCGTAGATACTCAGAAGAATCAACAGCCTCCACATTTCTGACTTCTCTCACATAATTTTTTGGAGCTTCTCTTGATCTTGGAATTAATGAAGAATGTCTACCTTCATTACGAACATTTGCATTCATCTCAATTTCTGGTCTTCTTGGGGTCTCAACAATTTCACAATTATTTGGGTACAATTTAGGAGCTTCATTAATTGGAGGTGCACTCGGTGTAGTTTCTGTAGAAACCATCGGAGTAGACCAAGATCTAGGGGGTCTCAAAGGCTGATTCCTTTTATCTGAAGTATAGATTTCTTCTAAAACTGCATCTTCAGATTCGCTTTCGACAGGGGCATTATTTCTCTTTTCAGTTCTTTTTCCCTCAGGAGAACCTAAAACCATTTCCCTGATTAAATAAAGTCCCTCACTCATGCTTCCCTGTCTCCACATTCGCATTCGGTCTTCATGTGTTTCTCTTCTATAACTTGGAGGTTTAGGAGGTCTTTTAATTCCACTCGCTTCTCTTTGTAATTGGTACATCTCATCCTCCCATTCAACTAAAGCCTCAAATTGAGTTGGTCTCGGTTTTGGATTAAGAGCATTCATTTTCTCTCTCAAATTTCTTAAAACCTTTACATTAAACGAACCATCATCAGGCCAGGTCAAAACACCATCATCCCTTGTGTAGTGTTTCCAAGCATCAAACCACAAAACAGTATGATAACCATATTCACCTTCCATATACGCTGCAGGTGTTTTGTACTTATGAAGTAATTTACCACCTCGCGTTTCAATTTTCTTGTCAGGCGACATAAAATTTTTAAGTTTCTGAAACAACGTTGGCTTTTTCTCAACGTGTTTAAAATGATAACTCATTTTTAAGAGTTAATTTCAATTAACAAAATTGTTCGTAAAATATTTCCGGGATGTTCCGCTAAAACAACCAATCCGTGCGCGAAACACACCAACAGGCCAATGAGAGTTGAGCTACGTCACTTTTTTACTCAACCAATAAAAATGAAGATTTTCTGAAGAACCAATCAGCTTACAGTTCGTCAGAGACTCAAGAACCAATCAGAGCACTGCTTGTGACGTATGTCACCCAATCCCAGCGCGGCTCTGTGACGTACACAGCAGCTGCGGTTTCTCACTTCTCACTCCTAGCGCTTACCCCTCCTTCACAAAACCTTTTCACAACGCCATTTTGAGAACACTTTCTCGGTGTAAATTAATTTTTAACAATGACAATAAGGACTCATCTGACTGTTTCTCTAAATAGGATAGTTTGCATACATTCAAGTATTCACAACTCGGAATAGTCGGCCCTATTCTCATAGAATAATTTTCATTTGCCAGTAGAGTAATCTTTTTACTCTGCCCTTCAAACAAGTAATTATGAACTCATTTCCCTCCGAACGCACAACCAAGTGACTGTTCAAAAGTTCTACTCGAACATAAATTACAAAACAAACTCGCACTTTCACACGGAAAAATCCCTAACTTCAATCACACATGAAATCCGTACAGGACTCTCACCTGTTTATAGAAATCATGCACCGCTAGTAAAATAACGACGTTATCCGTACAGGACTCTCACCTGTTTATAGATATAAAACATGTACCCCTACAGGACTTTCACCTGTTTATAGATAATCATGTACCGACGTTACCTTACCCTTCACTCAAGCTCGAATATAACTAATACTCTTATCACAGTGAGTTTTACAACAGGCGCTTTGTCCCTATTCTCATGCTGCTCAAATTTCTTAGAAAATCCTCAATATACAAGATTCACACCTAGCCCTAAAACTGTGTTGCACGACCACAACACTGTATTGCACGGCGACAACACGTGATACACGGCGATATCACTTGTGATACACGGCGATATCACAAACAGATCAGATGTCTTGCGTGACTACCTTCTCATCACACAATCTGTACCGGTACAACTCACATATAGCACGAGAACGAACTCAACATATGTTAAACATCGATCCTATTTCTATACCATAACATACCAATAACACCTTGGTTACCCCTAGCAACACCTTGGTTACCCTTAGCAACCATCCTCTGCTACCAGAAGAATTGATCCAGCGGCCTATAGGAAATATGCCATAAGCAATGCTACCCAACTCTACAACCTACTACCTAAAATATTTCTCTAACTCATGGACCCATTAATTAAACATGACATATTTTGACCTACTGAATCAGGTGATCAAATTAAATCTATATACACCTTATTCACAAATTATGTACAAATTATATACAACCACGGTAAATGTTGACATCATTTGAACAAACCTAACTATTTAAATGACCACCATGGCGATGGCATCTAGCTAATAGTAACCTACGCTTCTGAATAACCAAGACCAGCTTGTTTCAAAAGTAAGATTTTTGTTAACTAATTGTAGATAATTCAAAATATAGTTTCATAAATGCAATTTTATTAGAATTATAGCAAGCATGTTTGAAAAGTGGCATAAGAAAAATACGGTCTAAGCAAGAAATTATAAGTTTAGCATTTCTAAAATCCTAAGTCCCTAGCTAAGCTAAATAAATGAAATAGTAAAGTTCTTTGAGGATTCTTACGTGCTCCACGCAAAGTCCAGCAGCACGACACCCTCATCGGAAAGTCAGAAAGCAGCAGCCAGCCCATCCCCAGGGCATGGACTTTTTATACCTTTCTATGCTAGCTAATCTAAGTAAAGGAAAATTTTCTGCAAACGACGATGTCTCATTGGTCGGAGAGTGACAAGTGACATGTCACCTACATTTCAAAACTTCCATTCGGTCATATTCTTTGGGACCATTGTCTTTCTTGTACGTGTTCCAAAGCTTCCTTGATTTGCAACAATTTTAACAAGAGTTCTCACTGACTCCATTGCACTTCCGCGGATGCCAAGTTAACAAAATTGTTCTTTTCTACCGGTTTCTGACCTTGGCCACGTCCGACAGAATGATGACAACACATCATCTTTGTTGAGTGAATGCAATTTTGACGGAAACTTTTCTTTCACAGAGACATCTCGTGCTCCTTGCAGAATTAAATTCATCGTTTAGCAAACTCGAGCAAACTAGGCCCAAAAGCAGGCAACTTATTTTTCTAGTATAAAACAAATACAAGAAAAGTATTAATGTAAGAAATATTATTCATTCTGTTTCCACCCTTCGTTTACTAATTGATTAACCCACCCAATTAGTCTAATGTTACCTAGCACCAAGCAACAAATAAGCAGCATTTTATATCTACCAGTCTTCATGAATCCATAAAAACCTTATGTGCACCTAGAATAGTAGAAATGACATCACATAGACAAGGAAAGCAAAATAAGCACATGCTTCTTTTAAATCTGCTGCAATTTAGCAATGACAAAACGAAAACGACAAATTAATTTATTATTTTTGCACGAACAAAAGATGCAACATTTATGCACGTTTATGAGCACACGTGTTACCAACCCCATGTGTAAAGTTTAATCTAGATTGTGTTAGCAAAACACATCACAAATCATTAATATTATTATTTATGTTATGGAAATGTGACTTCACGAGTTTAAACAGATTTCTGTTTTCTATCTCGCTCCATCAGCAGGCAGGCGGAGTTCCAGTCTTCTTCTGACAAAGTTTCCCCTAGGGCATCTCCCCACTTACATCTCGCCTTGTCTGTGTTCCCCCCTATGTCAGTTTGTATGCTCGTGTAGAGTCTGGACACTAGATGAGAGGCCGTAGGTGTAGTGAGAAGTAGCTGCAGGGGAGACAGGGTTTGGGGTTCCTCCGGAAACGCGGGAAAGTGTTCTTTGATCGCTCTTTGCAGTCTATAGTAGTTAAAGGTGAAGAGTAATGTTGGGTTGCTAATGTAGTCTAACTTCTCTAACGTTTGGTATGTGCCATCTTGATACAAATCCCCCATCTTATCTATACCTACGTGTCTAAGTAGATCCATCCCAATTTGTTCTTGTGTAACCGTCAGCGCTGGATGATGTGCCAGAGGGAGTGCTGGTGCATATAGCGGGAGGCGGTTGGCCACTTTTCCCATCCGTTTCCATGCGTCCGTAGTAGTGTTCACAGGGTTTATGTCACGCTCATGTAGTCTGGTACGCTTGTGCGTTAATATGCTAGTCAATGGAATAGGGTCTGCATCTCCCGCCTCCACCGCTACATGAGTCAGGAAAGGAATCTCGTGATACCAGTAGTGCGCAAACTGCGCCTGGGCACACAAGTAATACAGATAGAGATCTGGCACCTTGAAACCTCCTTTAGAGTACGGTAGCGTCATTGTTTGTAAATCCAATCGTGCTTGTTTCCCCGCCCATATCAGATTCAGCACCAGTTTTTTTATATTTCTGAACACCTCTGCCAGAGGTTTAATTGGGATATTATTAAACAAGTATAGTAACTTGGGGAGTAATACCATCTTTACAATTGCAACTCTGTCTGCTAGCGACAGCGGTAACTTATTCCACCTGCTGATCTTGTCGCCTAACGTCGAGATTGCCCTCCCATAATTTGTTCGTATTACTAGTTCTGGGTCCCTATGGAACCACACCCCTAAATATTTAGTAGGTTCATCCTGCCATTCAAGTGGATAATCCATGGCCATTGGTTGCGTGCTATCTGTTAACGCTCGTATGATGGACTTAGTCCAGTTTATCTGGAGTCCTGAGTGGTGGCCGAATTTGAGATATTCACGCAGTAATGGGTTAAGGTGCTGTTCCGGATTTTTGACATATAGAACCATGTCATCCGCGTATAGTGAAATATGGATTGGGCGCGTCGGTAATTGTATGCCGAGTAGTGGTGGTGTTGTCTAATTTTGCACGCTAGGGGTTCTAACACCAGAGCGAAGAGCATAGGGGAAAGCGGGCATCCCTGCCTAGTACCTCGACTTATTGCAGTTGGTTCTGAGACGTGTTTGTTCACTCTGATGCGTGCTGTCAAGTTCGTGTAAAGCATCGTGATCCAACCTATGAATATCGGAGGAAACCCCATACGTATTAGTACCGCTTTCAAGAAAGACCAATCTATCGTGTCAAATGCTTTGGCCGCGTCCAATAATACAGCCACAGCTTTCACGTCCGGTTCCAGATAGTGTGCTAGTGCGAATAGTGTGCGCGTGTTATGTGTAGTTGAGCGTTCCTGTATGAAGCCAGACTGGTCAGGTCTAATCAGTAACGGCATGAGTGGTTTAAGTCTGTCCGCCAGTAGGCTGGCTATAATTTTGGTGTCCACATTTATTAGGGACAGTGGGCGGTATGATTCGCAAATTTCTCCATCTTTACCTGGTTTTAGCAAAGCAATCAATAATGCCTCCCTCATGGATGTTGGTAGTGTTTGTGCCTCATGTGCCTCCCCATATAATCTCACCAAATGTGGGGCTAACAGATCTGCGTATGTTTTGTAAAACTCTGTCGTGAATCCATCAGGACCCGGTGCTTTGCCATTCGGCAGTCGTCTAATAGTGTCTCTTACATCCTCTACTGTGATAGGGCGGGCCAGGTAAGCTCTACGGCCGTCAGACAGCCAGGCTAGTTCTACATCCGCCATGTATGACAGCAGATCCTCCTGCGACAGGGAGGGGCGAGCTTCATACAGTGTGCCATACGTGTCCATAAATGCACCCATTATTCCTTTTATTTCATGCGTCACTTGTCCCTCACTTGTTCTGATAGCTGTGATGTGTTGTGGTGTTCGCCCTGTGCATATCTTCTCCGCTAAGGCCCTCCCTGGTCGACCCGCCTCACCATATCTTCTAGCTGTTGTACGCTTGTGAATGTATTTTAGCTCGTCCGCTGCAAATTGTCGGTGTTCTGTGAGGAGAGCTTGTATTTCCCCCAGGATCTTCGTGTCCCGCGTTTGTGTATACCTTTGTTCTAGTGTGTATATAGCGCTTTCGCGCTTTTGTAATTGTTGTCTGATGTCTCTTAGTATCCCCGTGGTCGTGCTAATGCACACTCCACGCAAGATAGCTTTGAAAGTTTCCCATAGTAGACATGGGTCTTCCGTTGTGGGGCTGTTGAGGTCAAAATAGTCTATAATCGCTTTATGTATAGTATCCGCATATACTTGGTCCCGCAGGGCCAGTGCATTGAATCTCCACGTGAATGGCGGAGGCACATATCGTGGTATTTCAACCTCCAATACCACCGGATTGTGATCTGATAGTGTGCGCGGGAGATGTTCTACACATGTTACCCAAGAAGCCACTACTTGCGTGGTTATCCAGTAGTCCAATCTAGACCAGCTTTTATGTGCGGCATTCACGTGCGTCGCCGCTATCTCCCCAGGGTGCTGTACTCTCCACACGTCCATCAGCTTTAAGTCTTCCAAGGTCTCCAATAGTGTCGCCCTCGCCTTTACATGCGGTTCAAGTGTGTTCGGGGACCTGTCAAGACCTTCCCTTAGTGTTACGTTGAAGTCTCCTCCCCATAATATATTTTCAACTTGAATATCTGCCAGTTTGCCCCACATCACCTCAAAGAAACCCGGGTCGTCTATGTTCGGGCCATAGGTGTTAACTAGCGCCAGCGTGTGCTGTCTTACCGTTCCCACCACTATTACACTCCTACCTTCAGCATCTTTATGTGTGTGCAAAATCTTAAAGTGCACCCCTTTTTTATCAAAATGCTGACCACTCGTGAATATGTTGAGTAATTTGAGTTGGTGACTGTATTCGCCCAGCGAGCTCCTATATTAGATGTGACATTGGCCGCTATGTGCGTTTCTTGTAGGAAAGCCACGTCAACATGTAATCTGTCAAAATATGCGAACATCTGCCGAATTTTTTTCGGATTACCCAGACCTCTGACATTCCACGTTATACATTTCAGTTTAGCTGAGTACATCATCTGTACACATGTGGGGTATTCTTAATCATGTTAAAATCTACCACCTCCCATTTTAGGGCTCCCTCGCTGCCCGCCTCGCATTTCAGTGTTCCTTGTTGAACAGTAATTCTATCTTCCAACACAATGTATTTAGATTTCAAAGAGGTTGCAATGCTTCTCAGACACAGTGATTTAACTCTAACAGTTCCCAATTCCCCCCCCTCCCCCCACCCACTTTAGCACCCCAACTTTGCCAAAGCCATCCCCTTGTGTAAACAAAACTCGTATCAGAACTCATAGTGGGGCTCACCCGCTTGGGGGTGTCGCCAGGTGCACACATCTCCATCCACATAGTGGATGTGGACGGGTGCATGTGTCTGTTCCGTTACCTGTTGCATCTATATCGCCTCTCCTTCCCTGCCATATCTTAACCGTAAATTAGGAACCCATATCATCGATTGCACAGCGTGCCATTGGTCATCTACATGTTGGAGGTCAGATATGCTACAAAGGGACTGTCTTTCCCCTGCCTGCCCTGAACACTTCGCAATTCTTCTCACCTTGTCAGTTGCGCAGGCCAGGCCCAATGTTCGCCATCACACCTTCAAGGTGTTGCAGCACAGTGCCTCTGTAATGACGCCATACACACATGTTCCCGCTCCACAGTTCTTGCCGCATCGCCGACCTTACCGGAAACATCTGCGTCGTCTACACCCAACTCCCAGACTTGTGTCTTGGTTGTCAACAGTCTCTTTGCAAATGGATGCCGTTGTACCTGCGTGTCGGTAAGTCCCATCCGTTGAGCATGTCCAGTTTTTCCAGGTACCGTTCCCTCTGCTTCGATTCATACGTCGCACTCACAGTTCAAAAGGTGTCTCTAACAGTCCGTTATCTCACCCATTTCCGCGACGCTATCCGCACCATCTTCTCAGTCATTGTCACTTGTTCGATCTTCGCGTTCTTGCGCCTTACGCTGTTTCCCCAGTTTCTTGACATAGTCTTGTGCTGCCTGTACTGAAGTGAGGATCACAGGCTTGCCCATGTTCATTATTTTGAGTTTTGCAGGATATAGCATTGCATAATCTACTCCCAGTTCCCTCAGCTTCTTTTTAACTGGTGTAAATTCTTTGCGCGCCAATTGCACCGCCATCGTGTGATCAGGATAGAATTCCAGGGTACTGCCTTGGTACGTGACTTTGCCCTTTTCCCTGGCCAGTCTGAGCACAGTGTCCCTGTCTCTATAGTTGAGTAGGCGGACTATTATCATTCGCGGTGTTGCTCCCGGTTTTGGTGTAGGCGCCAGGGATCGGTGTGCACGCTCGACCAGGAACACGTTGGATAGATTTTCAGCTCCAAATATGTCCGTCAATAATTTTTCGATGTATGTCTCCATTTTGCCCGTGTTTGTCGACTCTGGCAGTCCAGAAATGCGGACGTTGTTCCTTCTCGATCTTGCTTCCTGATCCTCCACCCTTGCTCTCAGCACTTCCAACGTTTTTTCCATGCCACCGCAATTCGTCATCGTAGTTCTAGATTCATCCTCCACTTTGGAGATCCTTTGTTCCGCCTCCGCTAGTCGCTCATCATGTTGTTCTATCTTCGCAGCCATATTATCTACACGTTGGACCACGTTATCTAGCTTATTATTCATGTCCTGCAAACTTTGCTGGATCGCTCTCCAAACCGCCTCCATACTTGACCCTTCCGATGCATCCCCTTCTGCTTCCGACGCAGTGGTGTTGTTTTTTGTTTGCTTGCGCGTCTCGAACGGCAATTTAGTTTGTTGCTTGTCCGGTTTTCCCATGCTATCAGTGTTCCGTGTGGGGCTGTGTCGCGTCTGTCTCGGGCTTACCGCTGTCGCGTCCCTCGTGGCTGGCTGATTGCGGCGGTGGGGTGTTTTCGCTGGCCTCAATGGTGTGGAGTTATACATCTGCTATCTCATTCATCTGCATGTTCCCTTATGTAGCGTGGGTCTGCAGTTCCATGAAAGAAACGGTCTTGTGATAGCTCCGCAGCAACTTCCGCGCGTTATCGTTTCATGGTTCACATCACATTCATCATGCCATTAAGTATTTGGCACCGAGTCACTGCCTTTTCTGCCTTTCGCACCCCTTTGGTACTTGTCAGCTGCTGCCAGTCTTGCAGCCTCGTGTAGCTCTTAGAATGCTAGCGGGGTGTGTGGAGCGTGTGTGCAGCCGCTTTGAGGAGCGCGCCTGCTTTTGCGCTGTTTTGTAATTGTTATCCGGTGCTGCAGTGCTCACCTCGGCCGTGTGTTAGCGTCGCGGGGCAGCTCCGTGCTAAAGCGCTCGTATGATCTGCACTCTCCTGCTGTTGCTCCGCTTCGCGGTACCTTGCCTCTCTTCCCTCCGTCAGGCCGCCCGTGTTCACCGAGCCGTCTAGTGTCCAGTTAGTAGCGCCCAGTTCCCATTTTGCGTTCCACTGCCGCCGCCATCTTAGAGCCCGTGGAACGCATCTCCGCAATGTATGTTTGGGACCTCTTATGCGGGTTTTTGAGCACTTCGCTTTGGCTGCCCGTGTTCTCCGTGGGATTGTGCTGTACTTTAGCTAGCGCGTTCCTGTCTACAGTGCGCTGTTACCAGCCTTCAGTCATTATCGCCGAGCGTCTGGGGCGGCCATCTTAATCCTCGATGCGCCGCCGTTTCGTTTTCCTTTCATTCCGCAAGTTCCAGTCATCCTATAGCGTCGCCTTCATTGTCAGCGCAGTGGCGGCACGTTCCGATTTTGTTTAATTCCTCCGCCGATGTTGTGACCGCAGGTTTAGAGGCTTAAAAGGTCGCTTATGCACCCGTCCGGCGGAGCTGACTTTTCAGCCAACCATCCCGCAGTGCGCCCTCTAGCGCCCCCCTAGGATTTACTACCCTTGATGGGAGTTGAAGCACATTACACCGTACTGCTCCCGAACTCAAGGTTATGGATTAGTCCCGTATTATTGGTTATTGTTAGTTATTGATTGGGATTAGCCTTGTCCGCTCAGCAAACCATTCCATTTTCTTGGTGATTATATCAATAAAAGTTAAGGTTGATCATTAGTTGGGGGTGGGAGTATGTGCGCTCATGCAGATGGTCGGTGGGATTAACAGGTTGGATTGAGTAAACCTTACATTACAGGGATATGACTGTCAACAAAGGAGAGGATTTTGCCTTTGTTAGGAGTTGTGGGCAGTTTTCAGAAATGCAACCCTAGAGGTTAAGGAAACGTGCATGTGACTTTGGGAAGGTTGTGCTCAGAGAGAGGGTGGAGGCATGCACAGGATGGAAGAGAAGGGGAGGGCCAGTTGAAAGAAAAAGGAGAGGAGACAATCGGAAGTAAAGGTTGCTTTCCATGCCGGATTTAGAAATGCTGTGAACACCCTTGGTGGGGGTACTTAGAAGTCCTCAGCATCACAAACTTTTATTTCAACAGGTACTGAGGCATTATGTGGAAATTAATTGCTTAAGGACACAGCACTGGTACAGTTCCCTAATCAGCTCTGAACTGTAAAATGTGCAGTGAAGCAAAATATGAGAACATGTATTACTACAAATATAGCTGCAGTGCCCTATTGAATTGGAACATTAAAAATTGGACAATTGAAACTTACAGCTGTGATGCAAAAGATGAACTGTGACATACAACAAAATTCCCACAATACTGGGGGAAGACCAGAAAGAGAGGATCTACCGTTAGAGCTAAGGTACACACTTGAGTCACTAATGCTGGTTTGTGGTGTGCGACCACACTACATAGTTTTGGCATCAAATATTTTGTGTCTTAGTTCTGCTGCAGGTCTGCGTTGTTGGGTTCACACCTAGGGTGGGTGGTGTTTGGCGTAGAGTAGTTTGTAAGAAAGGTGGGTGCACAGTTAATGGTCTGGTGTAGAGAAGTCTTGTTTGGCAGGTGTTTAGTGTAGAGCAAGCTGGGTGCACAGTGGGGGAGGAGGACTGGTATCTGGTGTAGTGCTGCCTGTATGAGAGGCTGGGTGCACAACTGGTGTGGGTGTCTGGTATAGTGCTGGGTGCACAGCTGGTGTGTGTGTGTGTCTGATGTAGTGCTGGGTGCATAGCTGGTGTGTGTGTGGGTGTCTGATGTAGTGCTGGGTAATGGATGCAGGGCCACCATTCGGTGTGAGCTAGAACTGGAAATCAAAAGATGCAGTGTGATTCAGTAGTGTGAGGTCGAAGTGCAATTAGGAGTGCAGTACCTTACTTCTGTAGAAGATAGAAATGGAAATAGGATGCACTATGTCTCAAATGTTTGAAGTTGAGTGCAAGTAGAAGGGATGAGGCACCACTCTTCTGCGTGTGGTACAAATGACGGAAGAAGGAATAAAGCATCCTTGTGTTGTGTGTGGTGGAAGTGTAATTAGAAGGTATACTCCGCTCGCTACATGCCTCTCATCCTGAACTTTTACGCCTCACTACTTTCAAATGTCACCAGCCGCCCCTGTTCCACATATAATGAGGGTTCGCAGACTGCTGGCCCCAAGTACAAAACTAGTGTGATTAGGTTTAGTAAGGTAATTCATCACTCCCACGAGCCCCAGTGCCATTAATTTTGTATATATTTCATAAAATTTATTTATCAAGCAAATAGGTATAAAGGAACCACGATTTGAAGGTGAATTTTCAGTTTTTTGAAAACAAAATTGGCTTTCCTTTTTTAAACGAAGATGGTAATACATTTTAACTGGTCATATTATTAAACTGATTAGGTATTTCCTTTGCCAAATTGATTCTAAAAATCTTATAACATTAATCGAGCAGCCTATCTGTGCCTGTGGCTTTGCCTGACAGAAGCAATTTAATAAAAGTTATATCTTTGTCAGATGTAAAGGGTATGGATAGTAATTCCTGTTCAACACTTTCTAGGCGAGATCGTCTTTTTAACAGTGCTTTAATTTTAATTGAAGTGGGAGTTACATATTTCTGATACAACTGTTAGTAGAAAAACTAAAAATGTGTTTCTATTTTGGAATTGATTTGTAAAGTTTCCATGTCAGTATCTCTAGTCTGAGCCACTTGATTTAAAATCTGCTAACCAAGGCATAAGATTGCTAATTTTATTATCTCAAACGTTCTCTGGTACATAGTCTGTTTATTTAATAATTCTTTTTTGTTTTAGGATTTCATGTACTTTAGCCATAAACTAATTATGTTTTGCAAACATTTTCTGATGTTGGACTGCTTCTTTCTTGATAAATACACTGCCTTTAACAGTACTTCCAAATGTCCCTTGTTCCCTCTCCTTTTGTATGAAAGTTTTTCTCTCATTTTAGTATTCCATGTATGTATAATTTAAAAGTGGAGCCATTATTAAATTGAAAAAAATATATTTTACTAAACAGGAGATCTTATCTCGTGCCTCTTGACTCACCATTGTAGAGAGACCAGCTCTCCAGGAAGGCATTTGTTTATTGATTATACTATTATTCCAAATTCCTCAAGTTCAATCTTTACTGTAATTGGAGTATGAGCTGATCAAATTGGAGGGAGTATCTCAGCTTCTGTACATTTTAACTGGGATGAAGTAAAAAAAATTGTAATCTTGCCTGGATGATATTTCTTACAGTAGTATGTAAACTTGAATTGAAAGGCGTGTAATTCTCTCCAATGTAAGATGGCGGGTTGACGCCGGTACGGAGTAGCAGCGTCTCTGGAAGGCTCCCTGCTGACTTGCTATGGGTCTCTTATGGGAGACTAGCTCGGACTTCACATAGAATCTGAAAACGGAGAGGAAAGGAAAAAAAGATTTCTCCTTTGGTTGCTACTCACCTGGGGCACTCGAATACGGAGTGCAAAGTCCAAACGGCCACTTGATGCTCCGTCTCTCCTGTGGCTGGTGGAGGCGGCGTCTGCTCGTATTCGGTCTATCGAGCACACGGCCGCCCTGCAGACCTGGGACTTGCTGGGCGGGCCTTACACTGCTGGCGGCTTCGTTCACGCCGAGCTGTGACTCGCGGGGAGTGAAGACACCAATACAGCCCGGCTTGCTCGATGTTGGGCTAGCGCTGCGAATGAGGATGGCCCGAAGATCGGTACTAGAGCCACTCGAGCGGGGAGCGGTACCAATTTAGAGACACCGACACCAACGCCGTTGCCCGCCGCCTTAATGGATTTTGCCACTACGGAAGAAACATTGGCTTCTGGAAAGACGGAGCTACTAGCGGGTAAGCAGCTGATCCGCGCTCCGCTCTTTGTTGTGTCAGAAACTAACTCCATAGAGAGGAATGGTGGCAATAATGTATCCATCAATGTAAACCCGAACAACAATGTGCCAGGCTATCCTGACTTAGGAGTTGCAGTGGCAGTGGTAGGAGTTCGTAAGATCATTGGCGATAAAAAACAAACAAATCAAACACTTCTTACATTACCTAAATTACCTGGTAAAGCTGGCGAAAAAGCTAAATTGACTGAAACCACAGATAAAACTGAAGTGGGAATTGGAGCTGATGTCAGTATTCTCTCTGGAAATGGGGAGAAGAGAGTCGGTGACCCTTTTGAGGGTGAGACCGCCCCTGGCAGTAACGATACGAACAGCATTAACACGGAAGTACTAAGTGAACTGCTCCGGCAGTTTGGCTCAGTCATAGAGGATCAACTATCTGAAGCTGCGGATCTGCCGGAGCTGTTGGGTTTACTTACAGAGGAGACGGAAGAGGGCTTGAGTGTGCAGACGATGGTTGCAGCGCTGTGTCTGGTACTGCTAAACTCCTTGGGCAAAAAAAAGGAAGGACCAAAGCTAAAAACAAACTCAAGAAAGGGAATATTATAGCCTTGTAGCCCGCCGTAGCGGGCTATACCGGCTATTAAAGGCCCTTAACGAAACAGCTGGACTTTAATAGCCGTATTACCCTGATACAAAGGGCTATAAGGCTATTAGAACATTCTGCCACTAGAGGGCAGAATGGCCTAACAAATTAAACAAAGGGTTCTCGAAGCCCGAGGGGATATAAATCCCCTCGAACTTCGAGAAGCCTTTGTAGAACATTGAAATGTTGCTCTGCGGGCCTTTACCGGCCCGTAGAAGCAGGGAGCACTCCATTGTCTGCAATGGAGCTCCCAACTTTCCAATGTTCTAATAATGCTTCTAATCTTGCTATTTCATCTTCCAATCTACGTACAAAACCTATAAGAGATGAGAGCCCTCTCCGAAAATGGATTCAAGCGAATGGAGGTGTTAAGAACATGGCTTTGCGCCTGTCTGGCGCTAGCCCCACGGAAGATACTAATTCAAGAGATGGAGCTAATTCTATGGATACCACAACGTTCCCACTTCGTGTTCAAGCCGGCACAAAATCAACTTGCATGGTTCAGACAAAATCTTGTTCTGAACATGATCTTGCCAGCAATAGTACTGCAACTGCTTTAAACTCTATTACAACCACAAGCTTACCTCCCACTGTGGATGCTGCAATCTCTTCTCCAGGTATATCGCATACTAATGAGCTACCAGCTCTAGAGGGATCTCTGGATCCAGGACATGCTACTTCCTCTTTTGACCTCATTCTAAAGATTCTCACGGATCATCGACAGGAAGCACTGCAACACTTTCTGCAGCTCAGGGAAGATAACAATAAACTGAAGAACTCTTTACTGGAGGTATCTAGCAAATTAGGGGGGCTCACAAAAGAGATAGAAGAACTGCAACAAAGAATAGTTGATGTGGAAGAAGTGGCAGGACGCACAGAGACTGTAACTAACAAACATGATCTACAATTAAACAACCTTGAAATCAAACTGGAAGATTTTGAAAATCGCCAAAGGAGGCTAAACCTCCGACTCTTTGGCATCCCGGAAGATTCAGAAGGGTCAGATCCAAGGTCATACGTCGTTAAATTGTTTCAGAAGGCTTTTATAGATCTCTCAGACTGGGACTGGGACTCGCAACTTCAGAGAATTCACAGACTACCTCTTTTCCAAAGAAACCAAGAAAGCAAGTTTCCACGCCCTATTCTGATTCATTTTGATAACTTTTTACTGCGACAGGCAGTCTCTCTAAAAGCTAGACCCAGTACCCCTGTCACAATAGAAAACTTAACCTTTTTTGTTCGATCTGACTTAAGTAAAAATACAATGGAAAGACGATGGAAGCTCCGACAGATGATAGACCCTTTTAAATCTTTGGGTTGTGATGTATATTTACAAGAACCGGCTCGCCTCAAAGTCATTAAGCATGGTCATACGTTTTTTTTACTGATCTAAAAGAGGCAGAGCTGGCTCTCTGTAAGTTTAACACATGAATAGCAACATGGGTTTATCCGCTAATGGCACTTAAGGGGTTTGGGTCTGCTTAAGCTTCATCTACAACGCAATGCTAGTATAGGAGCAAAAATGGGTTGATTTATTTAACACTTTTGCAGAATATAGGTGACGTTTGTTTCAGGGTTCTCTCTCTTCATAAGATGAATAATTGATTATAATCACTATTTACCACCAGTGACATTTCCTCTGTTAATTTTTCTCTTTCTTTTTCTTTTTTCTCCTTTTCATTCACATTAACTCCTTTTCTCTTCTTCTCCTACATTTTCCTATTAGCTTTTCTCCTTTCCTTTTTTTTTTCTGCTTGGCAGGGAATGTTGGATGTTGCCTTCCAGCTGCTACTCTGCAGGGCTGCCTCAACAGTGGCAGCAATGTATAGAGGGGTGCTCTCCCCGAAGGGACTAAGGGGAGGGGGAATGGGGGGTGGGCTCAGGGCTTTGGGGATTAAAAATGTTAAAAATTTCAGCGTGAGAATCAGAATCATTAAAAAAGATTATTCTAGATCACTTATCTAGATTGTGTCTAATAATACAGAGGAAGGCAATTTTTTTTTTAATGAATGTATTCTTTTAGGTGCTTAGCCTGGAATGTGGCTGGCCTTAACAATAAGAATAAGAGGAGGCTGGTTCAAGAAGAGCTTAATTTGTATAAACCCCAATTGGTTTTGCTATCAGAAACTCATTAGGGCAATTGGGCTATGAACTTGTTGTCTGCTCCACTTTAAATGCTTCTATTAGGGTGGTTGCATTATTGAAACAAAAGTAATTAGGCATTGAAATTACTCGAACAGCTGCTGATAAGGGGGGTAGATGGGCAATAGCTCAAGTAAAAATTGAACACTGTTTATATGTTTTCTGTGTGGTATATGGGCCTAACATTGATGTACCGTGTTTGTATGATCGGCTAAACGTTGAATTATTAGATTGGGAAGGAGAGTTGTTGATTATGGGGGACTTTAATTGTCTAATGAATTATGATTTGGATACTACTAGGCGGGGTGCTTTCCAGCGAATGCGCAAAGTTCGAGCTGCTATATTAGAACTAAGCCGCTTGCATAATTTGAAAGATGTTTGGCGCACAATACATCCTAATCTGGTAGGATTTACTTACTACTCTGCGCGACATAAATTATGTTCTCGAATAGATATGGCTTGGGCGACAGATAACATTATAGATTTTAGCATTATAGAACTGTGCCCAAGAGTTACATCCGATCATAATCCTATTCTTTTAGAATTTAATATTGCTACTAAGAAACAATGCCCTCGGCAATTTACGTTTCCCAGATACCTTTTTTCTGACGCAGTTTTTATTACTCAACTTAAAGAACACATTGCTGAATTCATCGAGATTAATTTAAACTGTGCCGCAGCAATAACTGTGTGGGATGCATGTAAGGCCAGTATAAGGGGTTTTGGCCAGCAATATGTTTTCAGAAAGAACTCTGAACGACAGAAAGAGACTAAGATTATGACTTCTAACATTTTGTCTCTGGAAACTCAGTTGGCAGAAGCCCTCTTATCAAGAAGGTCTAATATAGATGATTTAAGAATGGAATTAGTGAACCTTCAGTCAGCTACTAAAAAGACGCTCAGGGAGAAATATAGTGTGAAATTACATAAGTTTCATTTATCACAGTACAAGAGCGGCGATAGAATCGGCAAAATCTTAGCTTATAAAGTTGCTGACAAGAAAGCTAGAACATTAGTTAAGGCTATTAAAGGAAGGAACAATATAATTTACAAACAACCTGAACAGATATTAGATCAATTTGTTAATTATTACAGTAGCTTATATACTCCTGAAAAATCTCCCACTAATCATCATATATTATCATACATTACCACCAATCTGAATGATCAACGAGATAGAGAAGGAGCTCGTCAACTTGATGGAAATATTACCCACACAGAGATAAGGTCAGCAATTGCTTCCCTCCCCTCCGGTAAGCTGCTCCCTCTCTTTAGTTTAGTTATTGACTCGATTGTGGAAACAGGGAAAGCTCCTACCTCTTGGAATACTGCTAAAAAAAAAAGTTTTCTTAAGAAACATAAACCTGCAGATGAATGTGGGTCATACAGACCTATTTTGCTAATCAACGCGGATGCCAAGGCGTTCGCGAACATTTTGGCTACCCGACTTGCCCCCCTCATGCCAGAATTAGTGAACATGCAGCAGCACGGATTTGTCATGGGGAGAGATAGCACCGGCCATGCAAACATGGCAATAACTGCCTTTGATGTTGCATCAAGTAACTCCACCCCACTCGGTATGGCCATGTTAGATGCTGAGAAAGATTTTGACCGAGTGGGGTGGGATTATTTATGGGCTGTGCTGAAGGCATTTGGACTTCAGGGTCAATATCTTGGTTGGATACGGTCCTTATATGACCACCCTACTGCCAAAATAAGTTATGCAGGTATGACCTCATCTAACTTTTCAATAGCTAGGGGCACCCGGCAAGGGTGTCCTTTGTCTCTCTTGTTGTTTGCCCTTTCCATGCAACCTTTTTTAAACACACTTCAGACCAAACAGATATTATCCCTTTTCAACATGGTATAAATACTTTAAAAGTAACTGCGTACGCGGATGATATCGCGATTTTTACTACGGACATGGTTAAAGCTCTCCCGGGGATAACTAAAGAAGTTGACAGTTTTGGGGATATTTCTGGATACAAATTGAATTTAAATAAAATGCAGGTCGTAGTTAATTATAAACCATTGGCACCGGTCCAAGGTATATGTAAAACTGCTATATATTTGGGAGTGAAAATCTCTGCAAATATTAATGAACTAATTATGCTCAATTATGACTCTTTGTTAAAGGAGGTAGTACTCTCATAAAAAAAATGGCATAAGATCCCACTCAGCTTAGTTGGACGGATTAACTTAATTAAAATGAAAGTATTACCAAAATTTCTTTATTTATTCAGATGAATCCCTCTTTGCCTTAATGATCTTTTTTTTTTTTAAACTGGATGGGATATGCAGTAGCTATATCTGAGGATACAAAAAAGCTCGTACATCTGTGGAAAAGTAAATTTTGCCATGTTATATGTGCCTACGTGTTCCCCATGTTATGATACATGTGCATGATCGATATGCATGTATTCCCCTCTGATCAATTAAAGACGCAATTACAGTTGTGTCCATCTCTAGTATGCCAGTTTCCAGTCTTTGTGAATACAACGAATATTAGGCCTATGTAAACCTACGTTGCCACGTTTTACAGTGTGCACGTTAATTCATTGAATTGTCCCCGTTTCTAGGCCTCAAAAGGGCCCGGACTCAGATTCAGCTCCTGTTTCCTGAACCCTCTCCGAGGAGCGATACAGCCCCCACCTGTATCCCTGACCCTTCACTTACTTTCATGCCTCGCAGTGCCCGGCTAGGCCTGGCTCTGCCTCCCAGTCTGCCAAGAGTATGTTATGTTTCTAGTTATCAGTCCAGCCCTCCTTCTCTGCATTCCTAAGCTACTGAATCACATCAATAGTTTCCGTCATGGTCTAGCCTTTATGTCTCCATGTAAGAGAAATACTGTATTAATATTCATAGAATATTCCTCGCACACGCACTACATATAGAATTATGTATGCACCAGTCTTAGTGTCTGCTAGCCTTTGCCCTGATAACCTTGGGATTCTATCAACATGTACTATAAACACCAGATACTAGATATGCCTAGGTACATGTCGCTCTGACCCTCCAGACTTTCGTCTCCTCTTCTAGGGCAGAAGTCATAGCCCCCAGTTCTCCCTGGTAACACGTCATTGCCAGTTTGCGCGCACCACTAGGTTAGAGGTCCCAGCTGCTCAGGTAGCCCCCTCCATGTTTCCGCCCCGTTTATGACATATTCTATTACGTTTACATCACATGTCTATGTATACGCCCTGTACACACCTCTTGTTACACCCACTTTATGCCTTATCTTTCGCGACTGCTACAAACTCCGCCTACTGCTACGCCTACTGTATTGAATGCAATGTATTTGTTTAACTATAAATATTGTACACTGTTATTAAAAGTTACCCCCCCTTATGCTCCCAGATCCTGCCCCCGGCAGCTGGCATCCCATTCCCATGCAGGCTGTCCTGTTCCTGTCCTTTATGCTTAATTAAAGCCTGTCAACTCTAGCTACCTCGTATCTTGACTCTTATTTATTGAGCTACCCGTTTATTGATTATAGTCAAAAATAGAACCGGTAATTAATTATTTATTTACCACACATCTATGCAGTTACTGAAACTTCCAATTGAAAAAGGAGGGTTAAATTTCCCGGATTTTAAACTTTATGTTTTTGCAACCTTTTTGCTTAAAACGGAAAATTCTTTGTTCTTTTTTCAATTTATGCTGGGTTCTGATTGTAATCAGTTTTTGGCTAGAGTTCATGACCCAAATTATTTTAAACGAGTCAAGGTAAATGGCCATGGAGATGTAGGGGGATAAAAAACATGCATTTTCGGTAATTTTACCGAATCGGTAATTTTACCGATTCGGTAAAATTACAGAATCGGTAAAATTACCGATTCTGTATATTTTACCGAATCGGTAAATATACCGGTCGGTAAAATTACCGAAAATGCATGTTTGGTATGTAGGTGCCAATTTTAACATTGACACAGGGCTTTGAAAATCGGTATTTTACCATGCAATACAATTGCATGGTAAAATACCGATTCAGGTGTACATGCACATCTGTGCATGTACACCTGTGCCACATGGCACAGAAGCCTAAAACAGGGGTGCCAGAAGGTGTCAAAGAGACACCCCCTGCACCCTTGCAAAATTCGGTATTCACCGATTCGGTAAATACCGAATCGGTATTTGCTATTGAATCCTATGGGCTTCAAGGCCCATAGGATTCAATAGCAAATACCGATTCGGTATTTACCGAATCGGTAAATACCGATTTTTACCGATTCTGTAAAATTTACCGAATTGGTATCTACATTAGAAATACCTACTCTTAATTACAGAATCGGTAAAATTCGGTAATTAAGAGTCGGTATTTCTGATTTTGCTACATCTGGCCCTAAATCATTAATTAGTGAGGGTTATAAACACCTAAACCAGATGAAAGTCGATGACTGCATTAAACTAGCGGCTAAATGGACCACTAAAACGGGTTTCAATATAACACCGAACCAGATATCCATTTCTCTCTGCCGTATCAACCGAGTGGTTGATACGGTTGGCTTCTAGTTTAAGACTTCAGTCATACAGAACTATTTGCCAACTATATTACACTCCGCAAAGAATTTCCGGTTGGACATCAAGTAATATACTTAATGATCGTTCTAAGTGCCCTAAGTGCGATCTCGTGGCAGCTGATTTGGAACACATGCTATATTCTTGTCCCGCATTACGCGAGTTCTGGAAAGGAATAGAAGGTATTCTTAATCAGAAGCAGATTATTGCTTGTGCAAGATTGATTATTCCTAGGGCCTGGATCTCTCCGAAACCTCCGCATGTTATGGAGTGGTGGTCACTAGTTAATGAAATCTTATCGATGGAATCAGCGCTAGCCAAAGTAAGGAGATTCCGTTCTATGAAGAAACAGGAGAGAATCTGGGGAATGTTTATGTAAACTTTAATCATAGACTCCTTTTTGTTTTAGATTTGACATGACTATAATATCTATGCACCTAGGATATATTTTTGTGTTATATGTAATCTTCGTCATGAATTATACCTCTGTATTTATAATCTACATTGGATTGTCTTACTGTATGACAAAATGAATGACTTTTGTTTTTTTCTGTCTGTTTCTTACAATAATAATAAAAAATAATAATAATAATTCTCTCCAATGTTCAGCCAGCCTACAATGTTTAACTAGTTCCTTTACAATTGTCCTGATTCTGAGGTTTTTTATGGGACCCTGAGACCCTTCCTTTGTCAGTTTTTTAAGTGATTTCTTTGTCCCACCGACTTCTAATAATATTAGCCCCACTAAACTCCCTCTTAATTTTATAGGTTTTGGAAAAGATGCTAGTTCAAGCATCAGCTCCTGAATTGGGTATGGGTCATCCTTTATAGAACCATATTATGCGACGATGGGCAGATCTTCATCCCACCTTGTTGCTTCAATCAATGCCCATCTGTCTTTTTATCCTGTTTTTCCATAATTTCTCTTAGCCTAGTATGTTTACAGACCAATATCGCCTTATCTCTAACTGCGACATTAGCTGTTGACTGTCTTATTTCTGTAAGTCAATTTATTTTGTTTCACTCTTAGAATCTGCAAAATGTGATTTGTTTGTTAAACATTATTTACTGTAAACTGTCAACTGATTCAGTTTTCAAAGAATCTTTACCATGGTTGCAAAAATCATTTAACCAATCATTTAAATGTTTTGTTTTTGCTTCCCTTCCCCTCAATAACTTACAATGAGTTACACCAGTCACACTTTATGGAGATGTAAGTTATGACCATATTTTTTTACTCAAAACGTTTTTTACAACCAAACCAGCAGACAATGGTTTTTGAATGCCTTGCTTTAGGAATCAGTTTGAGCATTCCATAAGACCATTTGAGGCTGGGCTGCATGGAGCCACTTGAGGTGTTTGATACCATAGTGTATCAAAAATGTGCGCTTTTCATGTGGTAAAATGTGTACCATTATCAGTAAAAATACATTTGGGTGAACCATCATTACAAAAAAAATCTCCAAGAATGTAATTAGATTCTGTGTAGTTGGTGAGTGAAGAAATAAAATACAACCACTTCAAAAAAGAATCCAGTAAAACAATCAGGTACTTCATACAATAGCGTAAAAGCTTGAATGGACAAGACAAGTCCAAAGCTAATTTTTTCCAAGGTCCATTGGGAAATGGTAAGCAGTTGTTATCCCTAAATGACCCTCATGTGCAAATGCTTTATGAAGACACTTGGTTAGAACAATCAATTTATGTCTTTAGCAAATACCATTTTCAAAAGTGAGTTCTGAATATATTTGGACAAAATGTTTCCCATTGAAATTTCTGATAATAGGCCAGTCTTTGCACATATAGATAATGACTTGCTGTAAAACAACACCTAAAACCTCAAGCCATTCGAACTCTGGACAAATTCCACTGCACTGCTGGACATCATCAATGGGTGCAACTAAAGATTATGTGTCATCACAATCAGTGTACTCCTCTACAATGGGTATTCTGGATAGACAATATGCCCTGACATTTTAGCTGCCTTGTACATATTTTACTAACATGTTATATTCTGGTAATTTAGACAAAAGGCTTATTAGCCGAGCAGAGGCCTAAGCCTAAGACATCACAAGTTAATAAGTAGATTGGGGGGTTATGATCTGTGTAAAGCATAAACATTCTGACCCAAAACATAAGTTTTTAATTTCTTAACTGCCCAAAGACAAATAAGAGCCTCCTTTTTTTTTTGTTCTGTAATTCCCTTCTGGTGGTTTTAATGTGCCTGATGCAAATACCACAGTTTGCTCTTTATCTTTGACTCATTGACCAAACCATGAAAGCTGACAACTGTTGTGTGAAAGGAGGGTTTTGGAAGGCGTGGGTGTAATGTCCGGTGTTTGTCAGAGTCCCCAGAAGTAGGGATTTGAAAAATATTTTTTTCTTAATTAAGGGCCTGATTACGATGACGGTGGGACTGCCATCGTCCGGCCGTCGGTGACAGTCTCACCGCCACTGGACCCTGCAGGTCCACCCACTGCATTAAGGTGGTGAGCGGATGGTTGGCGGTCAGAGAGACCGACTGCCACAGATCCGACCGTCGGAGGGACTGCAATTCCTACAATGGTTGTGGTGCCTGCTCAGGCACCGCCATAGGGATTACAATGTTCCTTTATTCTGGCCATTTAATTGCGGTTAACTCGCCATGAGAAGGCAGGCGGAAAGGGACTTGGGGGACCGTAGCGGGCCCCCCTTATCCCTGGCTCTCCGATATGGGTCCTGGGGGGCACCAATGGTGCCAACCTACATATCCCTGCACCATGTGGTAGGGATATGTCAGACGTGTTTATTTTGTATTGTGGCATGTGCTGCAGCCGTTAGCGCATGTCGCAATACAAAAGATACACACTGTGTAATAAGGCCAGTGGGACCTCTGACTCCAAGGCCTTGGGCGGTCCTGCTTCTGCATCGGTGTCGGGCAGACGTAAGTCCGCCTGGAATCATAATCAGGCCCTAAATGCTTTGCATATATAGCGATATTAGCATGCATCACGAAATTGTATTGAAAATGTGTTTTTCAAGTTGAGAGTGGTCATAGTTAATGTAGGCCTGTTTTTTTAAAAATGTCTCATGTTAGTGGCCACTTTGTTTTGTGAAATGTGAATCTTTATTTTGAGCCGAAATCTGAAGCAATATTGAAAACGTGTAATGCATATTTTATTTACTCATTTTTCATGTTGAAAAGAATATTTAGTTCTTTTAGATTGTAAGGGACTTTCTTAATTGAATGGAGGCCTTTTAGCTACACCTCGGACTGCAAGCAGCTTTAATGTCTTATCTGCTAGCTTGAAGGTCACAGTTGATATCTGCTTGTGAAAAGGTTTTATATATTTTAATGAGATTAAAACTGTATTTTTTCTGTCTTGACATGATTAGTTGGCTGTCGAGAAATTAAGTGTTGCTGATAATGTTAAAATTCTGTTGTTTTAAGAATGGGTTAGCAGTTTCTAGATTCAGATCTCTCTCTCTCTCTCTCTCTCTCTCTCTCTCTCTCTCTCTCTTCCCTTGCTAGCAGGAGTTTAACTTGATTCTTGGGCAAAGGCCTTTCCTGATTACTAGAGAAAGAATTACTTGATTTGTAGAATTTGCCTTTCAGAGGCTTTCTATGCTGACACTTTCTGCCTGACTTCTCCCCAACCTTACTTACTTTTCCCTAGCTTAGTTGAGTAGGATTTTCCCTTCAGGAGAAAATGAGTTTGCTTTGATTTATTTTTAGACACCAGTTTTTCTTTGCATTTATGATTTCGAATTACTTTGAATTACACTGACTAATGCATTACAACTAATTTGATAATTTGACTATGTAAGATTGCTAATTCTTAAATGAACCTTCATGGTTTGAAAATCCAATACTCTGTCATCTTGCTGTAATGTAATATTTGATTTAATTTACACGTATGTGTGTTCTTAATAAACTGTTGTTAGACTGATATTATTCCTTAGTTCTAATGAGCCAGTAAACACTCTTCCCGGCAGCTTTCCATGCGCTGATTGACCTCAGCAATTCCAGCTTGGCAGTTAGTAATTGTGGTTTTCTTGCCAAACCTATTCTTTTGGCGATGCAGAGAACCAGTGGCAATCTAAAAGCTCACCAAAGACAACTCCTTCTAAAACACTGGCTCTGCTTCACTGAAACTGCTCCACTGTCATAGCCTGGCGCGCAATGCCCATTGGGCTCAAAGGGCTTCAGCCCCCTCTGCCGTGTGTGGGAACCCAGGCTGAGACAGCTTCCCGGGCTGGCAACCTTCTTATTGCAGCCACACCCGGCTTTGTTGTGTTTTCACCCATTCTTAGAGCCCCTGCATCTCCAATCTGTCTATTGCTAGAAGAACTAGCCCTACCTGAAATTTTTATTAGCCCCCCATCCCCCGAAATTTGGCTCTAGTTGCGCCTCTATTCAAAGCAGGAACGTTTTTGACAAAAACAAGCAGGCTAGTCCGCCATGCCATAGGAGACATTGTTTTTTTTCCTGTCTTCAGGGAACCACATGCGACCAGTTATGACAAAATGCTCCTCTGCTTAGGCCCAAGGCTGGAATGGGGATCCAAAAGCACACCTGGCAAAATGCTCAAACCAGACCCATTCCCTTTGTGTCCTTGCACAGTCTCTCGCTTTCCATACATCCATTTTCTCTCTCTCTCTTTCTCCTTCTCTCCTCTCTTCTCACTCTCTGATCACCATCTCACCACCTTCCTCCTCAATCCCTCTATCCGTCTTGAAGCCTCCTCGAACCTGCTGCAATTAACCTCGGGGACCTGGAGGAAGTGGGGAGGCATCAGGAGAGGCATTTGGGAGTTCCAAACTGGCCTCCAAGGGCTCGGGCCTACTCGGGAAATGTCCGGTGGAACAAAAGGCCAGTCCGACCCTGATTAGGGCAGACCTTCTGACGGCATGTTAACTTCTGGTCCTGCCGCAGTGAGAGTGTTCTCACGGTTGAATACAGCAGCAGTTCAGTTGTTGGAAACAAAACTATTATTTACCTCGAAATGACGAGGCAAAGATAGGTATTTGGAGGCAGTGGTGTCCTTTACGCTTTAGCAGATATCATGTTCCATTGATCTCATTGGGCTTTTCATGAGTGTTTATTGCTGAAGAATAAAAGTAAAATGTTGATATTTTGTACTTGCATACAATGTATTATTTATTTATTTAATGTTATCTATTCCATAAGCCTGTGGACTCCTCCCTCCCAGCCTGCCCCGCCCTACCGACCCCACCCCGTTTACCTGTGCTGGCTGCCGCTGAAAATATGCATTCTTAGATCGTCTCAAAGACCATGGAAATCATCCAACCTTCTTCACTTTCCTCATGATAAATTTCATTTGCCAAAACCTATTAACATTTAATGAGAGAAACATGCATGAATAGCCCTATAACGAGTGGAAATAAGAACAGCAAACACCTATTTTCGCATGCAATGTCTTGGAAGCAGGGGTATTCAAGATTTGTTAAATCACATCATTTGCTAAATCTCTTAATTTAATGATGAGACAATCTAATCCTACCTCACTTCCTTTGTTATACAACTCTGGATTGGCACTTGTGTCCTGGATGTTACTTGAGTCTGGGCGCCCCTTGGTGGTGCATCCCAAGCAGAGAAGATCAGCCACACAACTTGGCAAGGGCAAGTGAAGAGGAAGAAAGAGGAGTGAAGGACTGGTTGTAGGGAGGCAAAATGCCAGAGATTAAATTGAGTCAAGTGTCAGTTATCGTAATTAGGTTTCCAGGACGCTGTAAACCACATGCGACTCTTGCCTAACACACATGTATTTATCAGTGTGACATGACATTAGGTATGTGCAGCTCTAGTTTGGAGTTCCAACTTGTACTTGTACATTTCATATGGACGTTTTGAATTTATAGTTTTCGATTTGCTGTTGACAGTTTGGGATAATAAACAGACCCCCCAGGATATAGCGCATGGATTAGCAAATTTAGCGGAACAAAATGGAAATTTAGCGGCACAAATATGGAAATTTAGCGGCAATGTTGCAGCATTTTATTTGCCCATTTTTCCTACAACAAATACAGATATCTTTGATTTTTTAGTTAATTAACAACATGAAGCTATGTATATTTGGTTTATTTACAATGGAGGCACTTTATTTGGCTTCAAGGCTACATATAGGACATAAACATGTTAATGAATAAATGGCCCAAAAGCAATGCCCCCCAGGGCTCGCCACACACTGGCAATGGATATCGATATATTGGGAAAAGTGACTACTAGTTTATTGATCACTGAAGAAATCTGAGCAGTGAATTGCTTGGATGGTGCTCTACCTGAGTTTTAGGGCTCATCGTAACTTTGTTGATTGAAACAAAACATCAGCTTCCAGGATACAAAGAGGTGCTCATAGTTTGAATCACTGAGGCACAGCCATGCCCCATTAACATGTGACAAGAGAACATATAAGTGAAAGACTAGCCAAAAAATATAATGTAGCAGGTAAGAGTGGGTCCGTGAGCGGTTCATTGGGTAGCAGTCCAAAACTCTAGGGGGAGCTCCTTGCTTTATACACCTATCTGTGACACTGTTTGCACGGCGCTCACGGGGGCTTGCCAGAGACCTTTAAAAGAAAGGGAATCACCGCCTCACTCAAAAACAATCTCCTGCTCCAAGGACATTTGCTATTTGCTCTTGCATCAGCTTTAGTCTGTAAAATATATTTTTTGAGGGAAAGTTGATCAATGTGACTTTTGCAGGTTTTTGTTTTCCGAGCACCCGTGTAATGCAAAGTGAATTCCAGCCAATATTTCACAACAGTTTACTTTAAGCGATACACACAGTCATGATTCTTGCTCTGCAGCAGCGTTAGAAAGATATCTGAAGGCTGCAAACACAACATACGGATATAACAGATTTTTCTCGTCTCAAAAATAATGGGCCCGATTCACAGAACAGACTCCTAAATGCCTTCTGTGAATACCGAAAGTCTTAAAATTAGGATTTTTGTCAGTTTAGGAGTAGTAAAGTTAGGACTCCTAACTTTAGGACTCCTAAATGCCTTCTGTGAATACCGAAAGTCTTAAAATTTGGATTTTTCTCCGTTTAGTAGTAGTAAAGTTAGGACTCCTAACTTTAGGACCCCTAAATGCCTTCTGTGAATACCGAAAGTCTTAAAGTTAGGATTTTTCTCAGTTTAGGAGTCCTAAAGATAAGAGTCCTAACTTTACTACTACTAAACCGAAAAAAATCCTAATTTTAAGATTTTGGGTATTCACAGAAGGCATTTAGGAGTCCTAAAGTTAGGTGTCCTAACTTTACTACTACTAAACGGAGAAAAATCCTAATTTTAAGACTTTCGGTATTCACAGAAGGCATTTAGGAGTCCTAAAGTTAGGAGTCCTAACTTCTGTGAATACCGAAATGAGTAAGTGTCTTCTGTGAATACCTAAATGAGTAAGTGCCTTCTGTGAATACCAAATGGTAGTAAGTTTAGGATTTTGTCTTAAGTTAGTTTTGTGAATCTGGCCCAATGTGATTAAATCACGCAAATTTAAAAAAGTTAATGGAATGTCCAGACAAACACACATTTTCACCATTGTAGAAAGTCTTTGCGTACATAACAGCTCAAGTTCTGGGCATAAAATAACACACATCGAATTTGGAAATAAGCCTGCCTACATACAGAGTAGCTGTATTATTACAAATTGTGTTTTTTGTTCTGAGATTTATGTGAGCCTGTCTTCAAACTTCCAACTACATCTTGAAAATGTTGACAGCTTTCAAACAAATGTTCAAATTTGCAGACACTGACCATATCAAGGGGATTTCCTCTGTAGCATGATCTGAGGAGCACAAACAGGCATCAAATCACCAGTAAAACAAGCACAGCAGCAAAAGTGAAAGCGACCACGAACGTGACGGAGAAAAGACAGCCTCCGATTTCGCAGGCACTTTTGTAAAAATCGCGGGATTTTTACAAAAGTGCCGATTTCGCTGGCACTTTTGTAAAAATCGCTGCATTTTTACAAAAGTGCCGATTTCGCGGCAAACCGCAAAATCGCAAAATCCTGGAGGGTCTGAATAAAGAAGGAATGCATCAGTTTTGGCAAGGTGCTGATATAAGGTGTTTGCTGTGTCTGGTCAGGTTGTATTTTTTAAGTGTTATGATGGGCGCAGCAACTTGGATAAGAATCATTATCAGTTGCTATCTAGAAAAACATCCGGATTTATCTCATTGACTCAACCTGTCAGCTGGTAGATTTTTGGCATATGTACAAGTTCTTACCCATGCAATAATTTTGACTCATCATTAATTTTCCCAGAATCAGCAACCACAAGATAAAGAACAATTATTCCGCCTTTCTTAAAAACAGTGAACTGAACATCAAGGTGCCATGAATCATCCATGGTGAGATCACGTAAGCCGAAGGACAAGTGTTGAACAGCACACAAACTTAAGAAAAACATAAACCAAACCCCTTCCTTAAAAGAATATATCCATAAGTACAATACTCAGAACACCAAATGTATTTATTTTTCAATTTAATTTCACAATTTGCCATTCATGATAATGACATTTGTTATTTGGCAGATTTTTGTGTAAAATTATGGTGTGGTTACCTAAGATATTTTTGACAGGAGCAAAAGAATTCCTACTGCTGACTGCACAAACATCTGGTTTGGAAACCGTAATCTAGATCCTATGGAAGTTCTTGTGAACATGTGAAGTAAAGTAAATAAGAAAGAATGTAATGTACACTGCATGGAATATGACTGGCTGGGTACAGGCGAGAGAGCGTTCACAGTCTCCGTGTAAGCTGTCACTGGACTCCCGCTGAAACCAAACAGGAGGCCCCACAAGGGGAACAAAAAGTTTTCCATAGGGGCAGGCATGGCTCTATTGGCAGACTGGGCGAGTAGCACCTTTGGAGGCATGTGGATGAGGTGTTATGTACAACTAAACTAGTACAGCAACAATGCAGTTAAAGAAGAAAACCCTCTGATGTCCAAAGAAAAGGCATTTCAAAAGATGAAAGTCAAATATGCATTATGCCATAAAATGGAGAAAATTGGAAGAAGCAATGAAAAAAAGAAGCTTCGTGAAAGAGAAAGACCACCTAAAATCCAGTTTTGAACTAGACACCAAGGGGTCCATTAGGATGACGGGTGGACTTTGCCCGCCCGTCATCCTATCGTAAATCGGGACCGCCCGCCATAAGGGCAGGGGTCCCGGGGGTGCCATTAGGATGTGCCCGCCACAGTGGCGGGCACATCCTGTATTTTCAGCATTGTGGCGGGCGGTGCTCTCTGCACCGCCCGCCACAATGCTGAAAATGCAATTTCACATTGTCATTTGCAAAGCGGCAGGCACCGCGCGGTGCCTGCCGCTTTGCAAATGACAATGAAGGGGGGTACCACAGGTACCCCCCATGTGCCCCCCCCCACCTGTATTTCACTCTGGGGGCCCGCAGGGGGCCCCCAGAGTGAAGACCGCATGCCTTTCCGTGGGGGCAATCCTCCCGACATCCTAATGGACCCCCAAGTTAGGCCAAACTACGATGGCAAGCAGTTGGTGTGTAGTTGGGAATATGGGCAAGGCAACGTTTTTATCTTTCGATTTGTAACATTTAGGGGGCGTGGTTTGGCGCCCGCACGACGGACATGGCGGCGTCTGAGTGAGGCTCTCCGGCACGGCTCAGGAGTCTCGCGCAAATCGGCTTTTCTTCTCGCTGCAATTCTATGTGGATGGTGTCAGATGGTCCCCCGATCATACTGCGACTATTTTGGAATTTATTTGCCATGGTGAAGTGGAAGTCTGTACAAGGTAATTCCACTATGGACTAATATTTAAACAAACATGAAGGTTTCTACCACAGCTGCCATTTTGTGATTTTTACCTCACTTCCATGTTGTGGGTCTCAGCTTGACCTAACCTCTCTATGCAGCATTCAGAGTCTTTGTGACTAATATTTTGTCATTACATATTTTGCTCCTTGTTTCTGTTCATTTGTCTCACTTTCTGGCGTTTTTTTAGAGGCATTGTGATGTTAGTGCCACGTTACTGTTAATGGCTTCAATACCCATATTTCTCTCAGAGATGTCGTCAAACCATTAATTCCATTCGCTCTGCATGCCCTTTGTAAGGGATTGCTTTGGCATACCTTATCTATAGACTCCATATATCTTTGTGCAGAGTTGTTTGCCATCATTAATACGTGCTTTTAAGTAATTTATGGGCAGATTAAAAGGAACTCTTTCTTCGTATGCAAAACCAAAGCATATTTTTGTGAAGAAATCTGTGTTTTCAAGGCTGGAGGACTCTTTGGCATTATCTTCTCAGAACTTTGAGGCAACCATGGACTCTAATCCTGGGCCATCAGGGAAGACAGTTACCAAACGCCTTAAAAAAAGACCCTCCTTTTCCGCCCAAACCAGGTTTGTCTGTTTAAATGGAATTGTTACTGGCAGAGATACGGGCCCTGGGATCAATGGTCTCAGCTAGATACAAGGATTTCTACAGTTGAACACAAGGTGTCTTCTTTTGAGGAAACTAAAGACAATGTATCTCATCTTAAATCTCAGGTCTCGGTGCTCCAACGGCAGGTTGAGGACCGTGAAAACCGCAACAGGAGAAACAATCTACGCATTTACGGCTTGGCGGAAGGAATTGAGGGGATGGATCCTTTTGCTTTCTTCAAGTCCTTCTTTCCCAAGCTACTCTGTATGCCAGAAGATACAGCGCTCAACATCCAGCACACCCATAGATTGGGTCGCCCTCCTTAAGCTGCCTTGTCTCATCAACGGCCAAGAGGGGTTATTCTTTATTTTATGGAGTACACAGATCTCTTAAAAGTTCTCTCAGCGGCTAAATCTGCTCAGTGAATTACTTGGTCTTGTTCGACCATGTTTTTTGCACAAGATTATGCCAAGGCCACTGCAATCAGGCGTAAGGTTTTTCTCAATATGAGACCGGATCTTCGATCTCTGGGAGCTCCGTATGGCCTCTTCCACCCTTGTCTTTTTAAGGTTACGCTTAACAACAGGACAACTACATATGAAGAACCGTTACCCTAACAAAACTTCACTAACTCTTGCAAGACAGATATGATAGAATCTTCAAATCCTTCGACCTCATATAGCACTTGACTTTATGCTTTCTCCTTACAGGCTCCTCATGATTGACTCTTTTCTCCGACAATAGAATTCACTTATTAATATTAATTTGTGGTTCTTGAGAGACTTAGCGTTTGCGAGTTTTACTTAAACTTAGAATTAACTAGTGTTTTAGTCAAATCTTCAAATGTTTCACATTGACTTGTTTGGTTTTTATGGTTCACCTATTTACTGTAGTTTTTCAATTACCTTAATATTTGTTATTCTCCGTCTTCACAGGTGTCTCTCCCTCTTGGCGTGATTCCCCCTGGTCCTCCGTGTGGTCTAACTTAGATGTTCCGTCTGTTCCACGTGGTTCCACCTCCCCCTCCCTCCTTTTGTAGGTATATTACCTGTCTCTTTTATTTTTTGTATCTTTTTACACTGCATTTTCTCTCACATCTCTGGTGTCTTTACTATTTTTATCTACTTTTGTCTATTTGTTCTCATTCATAAATCTGTCATTATTTGTCTAGCTTTTCTTATCTTTCTTATACCTAGTATTTTGCCTAGTTTGGTCAAATCTTCGTATCTCTTCTTATTTCATTTCCATTGCTTACCTTCATGGTTCTCATTTTTTCTCTTTTTTCACTTTGTAGCTGTAATGAGCTTTTATTTGATATTTCCTTTCCCCTTTTTCTTCTATTATTCTTTCACTGAATTGGATTATTGTTTAATTTGTATATTCTTTTTTTCTCTTGACACTTTATGCCACTAAATTTAATTTCCTGGAACGTTAGAGGTTTAAATTCACCCATTAAAAGACAAAGAGTCTTATCTCACTTGGCCAAATTAGATGCAGATTTAGTGTTTCTACAGGAAATTCATCTCACAGATGTTAAATTATTAAAATTGAAAAGGGGCTGGGTGGGTGATCTGTTCTTCTCTCAAGGAGATGGTAAGCGCAATGGAGTTATGATACTTTGTCGTAAATCGCTTCCAATTAAATTTATTTCACAAGACTCTGATGTACTTGGCAGATGGCTAAATGTTAAATTGTTATTGGGGGGTGCTCTGGTCTCTTTATTTAATGTCTATGCTCCCACAGGTGGTGACTTTTCTTTTTGGCCCTCACTAGATAAACAAATTACTCTTTGCATAGAAGATAATTTCATATTAGCTGGTGACTGTAATCAAATTTTTTATCCCTTTATTGATCGAAATTCCAAAATCTCTTTTGTTTCCAACAAATCCCAAAAGTCCTTTGTTCACACTAACACCCAACATAAGCTCCTTGATGCATGGAGACTGTGTAATCCCACTACCAGAGAATACTCTTTTTATTCCCCCGTTCACCATTCCCAATCGAGAATTGACTACTTTTTGTCTCTCATAATATATCACAAGCCCTTATGAATGCAAACATTGGCCACATCTTATTATCGGACCACACCCCTATTTCAATTGGACTTGATATACGTCAGAAGATGGCGCTTCAATAATGCCCTTCTTCTGGATCCAATATTTACATCTTCCCTCAATACTTTTTTTAATGAGCATTTTTTGCTTAACCAAATTAATTCCCTATCCTTTTTGACTATTTGGGATGCTTTTAAGGCCTCAGCAAGAGACTTAATTATTGGTTTTGTTGCTAAAAAACGCAAAGCTGCTCGTGGACATATTAATGTTCTCCTTCAGGACATAAGGAGTCTAGAGCACGCCTACTATTCATCTAATTCAAAGGATTGTCTCGCAGATCTCATACAAGCTAAACTCCAATTTAATAAGGAATCAACAGATAACTTCTCATTATATTTACTAAAATTCAGTGTGAATTTCTATGGAGGTAAAAATAAAGCAGGGAAAATTTTGGCTAACTATTTGAAAATACGACACATCAAACTGAACATTGAGTCTATTTATGAAGAACACTCTGATTTAAAATATAAAGATGTAGACATACTAAATGAATTCTCTCTCTTTTGTAAGTCTTTATATACTTCAGAAGTGCAATCCACTGATCATTTGTTGTCACAATTGTTTTCCAAAGTTCAACAACCTCAACACACTCCTCCTGATTTGTCCTCTTTAGAATGTGAGCTAATTCAACAGGAACTCATGGACGCCCTTCATCACCTTAAAAAAGACAAAGCACCGGGTCCCGAAGGCTTTGCCGTTGAATTTTTTACTCACTTTTCCAAACTATTGTTACCCAAACTACACACCCCATTAATTCTTTTTATTCCACAAACCGCTCCACTGGCTCTTTTTCTGAAGTGCACATATGCCTCATTCCCAAGGAGGGCAAGGACTCAAAACACTCTAAAAATTATAGGCCTATCTCCCTTGTTAGTATAGATCACAAAATGTTTTCAGAGGCTTTGGCTCTTCGCTGAGATTCCCTTCTACCCAATTTATTAGGTAAAGAACAATCTGGATTTGTTAAAGGCAGACTTATAACTGACAATACATGTCTCTTTTTCAATGTTTTGTCCAAATCTTCCCATCTAAAACATCCTCTCGAAGCAATAGCATTGGACGCTAAAAAAGCGTTAGATAGCGTGGAATGGTCATATTTATTTTTTACTCTTAAGTGGTTTGGTTTTGACCCCAAATTTATTTCCTTTATTTCTCTCCTTTACTCCAAACCTCGTGCTGCTGTTTGTGCCAATGGTTTAGTTTCTCCATTTTTTGTTCTCGGCAGAGGAGTACGCCAAGGTTGCCCCTTGTTCCCTTTTCTTTTCAATTTGGCCCTTGAACCTTTTCTTTCTAAAATACGTCAGAACCAACATATACATGGATTTGAAACGCCCTCTTCTCACATTAAACTTGCAGCTTACGCTGACGATATTCTGATTTTTATGTCAGGCCCACATGAGTCAATTCCTGATTTTCTTACAGAGGTACAATCCTTCTCTTCTGTTTCTGGTTATAAATTGAATAATGATAAGTGCGAAATTTTACCCCTCACCAAATACACTTTCAAGCAGATTTTGCTCCTTCCAATTTTGCAAGGTAGAAATGTCCTATTTGCACTTAAATGAAATGTAATTTAAAATCCTCTTTAATAGTACAGTCGAATTTTGAAAATTCCACTTTAAGAAAGTTCTAGCTGACAAATTTCTGTGAATGCAAAAGGTGGCCTGTTGATGACATGCTAAAATGAGTGAAACAAAAGTTGAAATGAATTAAGAAGAACATGTGAATAAAACACAAGGGCTAATGAAAATGTAATTATTGGTCCTCTTTGTTGAGTTAGCACAGAAATTAGGCAGCTAGAGCCTTCGTTTGGTTTATAGGGTAAAGAGGCCCGCACTAGTTGTCTCTGAGGGCCCAACCCATGTTACTACTTAAAACTTTGAGAAAGTTGGCATTTTTCTGCCCTAAACTTTCTGAGGGATTCTAGAAGTTTCAAGCTGCCTGAGCATGTTAATTGCTCCCCCATCAGGAATGTGATTGGGCCCCAGACAGTGAGCAAAAGGACCTGGGTATAGCAGGGAGAGGTCCATCCTACCAATAGGGGAGGTGCAGAGCTGTTCCCTGCCCCACTTACATTTCAAAGGAGCTGCCTCAGATAACTCACAAAGAATGTGACAATAGCCTTTTTTGTCACCACAGACATCTTGGGACCTTGGCTGGGAGGAAGGAAATCCCAGACGCATTTGTGGGAGGGACACTCTAGAAGTTTTTTCCACTTCAAAGCTGCCACCATGTATAAATAGTGGACCCTTGGACCAGTTCTCAAGTAGACTCCTGGACCTGTGAAAGACTCCAGAGGGACTGCTTTCAATCAATCAATCAATTAATCAGGGGATTGTAAAGCGCTGTACTCACCGTGAGGGTCTCAAGGCATGGGGAGTGGAGGTAAGCAGCTACGTTCAGTAGAAGAGCCAGGTCTTGAGTGCCTTCCTGAAGATGTTCAGGGAGGGAACATGACTGATGTCGATCAGGAGCTCGTTTTAGGTCTTGGCTGCTGTAGAAGAAGGCTCTTCCACCTATTCTGGCTCTGCGGATGCGCGGAGTTTCAACGAGGGTGAGGTCGGCGGATCAGAGGTTTCTCTTGGGTACGTGGAAGGAGATTCTCTCATTGAGGTATTGGGGTCCGGTGTTGTGGAGGCACTTGTAGGCATGGGTGAGTATCTTGAAAGTTACTCTCTTCTCAACAAGGAGCCAGTGGAGGATTAGCAGGTATTGGGTGATGTGTTTGTGTTGAGGGATGCAGAGGACGAGTCTGGCTGCGGTGTTCTGTATGGTCGGGAGTTTGCGGAGCAGAGACTTGCTGATCCCGGCGTAAAGGGCGTTTCCGTAGTCCAGTCTGCTGGTTATGAGAGCGTGGGTGATGGTCTTCCTTGATTTGGGGGGGTTCCATTTGAAGGTCTTTCGGAGGATGTGGAGGGTGTTGAAGAAACTGGAGGTGACGGTGTTGACCTGTTGGGTCATGGAGAGGGTTGAGTTGAGTACGATGCCAAGGTTTTGGGCATGGTCCGTGGGGGTGGAAGGGCTGCTGAGAACGGTGGGCAACCAGGTGTTGTCCCATGCAGAGGGGGCAGGTCTGAGGACCTCTGTCTTCTCCAAGTTGAGCTTCAGGCAGCTGCTGCTCATTCAGGTTGCTACGCCCTTCATTCCTTCCTGGAAGTTGAGTCTGGTGGTGAAGGGGTCCTTGGTGAGGGAGAAGATGAGCTGGGTGTCGTTGGTGTAGGATAGTCTGTGCTGTCTGACGATGGCGGCGAGGGAGGCCATGTAGATGTTGAAGAGCGTGGGGCTGAGTGATGATCCTTGTGGCATTCCGCAGTTGATTTCCGTGGGTTCGGAGAGGAAGGGTGGCAGTCTGATTCTTTGGGTTCTGCCAGTTAGGAAGGAGCGGATCCAGTCGAAGGTGGTTCCCTGTATGCTGGCGTTGTGGAGTCTAGCGGTGAGTGTGCCATGGGAGACGGTGTTTAACGCTGCAGAGAGGTAGAGTAGGATCATGGATGCATTGTGTCCATGGTCGAGGAGGGTGCGGATGTCATCTGTGGTGGCGAGTAGAGGGGTCTCGGTGCTGTGGTTGCTGCAGGATCTGGATTGGGAAAGGTCGAGGATGGTGTTTTCTTCTATGAATTTTGTTAGTTGGGCATTGACTGTCTTCGCTCTGACTTTGGCCATGAAGGGGAGGAGGGAGATTGATCGGTAGTTCTTGAGGTCTGTGGGATCTAAGGGCTTCTTGAACAGGGGTCTGACTTCTGCGCATTTTCAGTCGTCGGGAAAGATGCCGATCTTAAAGGTGACATTTATGGTGCGCTGTAGTTCCAACAGCGATGGCTCTGTGGAAGATGTGTGGGGGCAGGGATCTGAGGGGTCTCCTGAGTGGATGCCTTTCATGGTCGAAGTGGTATCTTTGGTGGTGACTGGGATCAAGGAGGAGATGGTGGGCTGGCTGGTATTGCTGGAGAGGAAAATGGTTTCCAAGTCAGGTGTCAGGTCATTTAAGTTGTCGAATTTTGAAAAACAGAGTAACATTTAATAGTACCTTAAATCATGGTTGTGGGGCAATGTGAAGTGCTGAGTCGAGGATGCGTTGTGCAGCAGAGGCAATGCAAGGTCCTGGCATGGAGGTGCATCACACAGCATCAGTTCCGGGGAGCTGTGATGGTGATGCATAGCACTTGTGTGGAGATGCATCACGCAGCAGCGGTGTCAATGAGCTGCAGTGGGAGATGAGAGGTCCTTGCATGGAGATATGTCACACAGCAGCTCTACCAAGAGCTGCGATGCGAGGGTCTGTGTCACGCACTGGCAGTTCTGATGGGCTGTGGGACTGAGATGTGAAGTCCTGCGTCTGGCAAGCGTTGTACAGTGGTTCCAATGCAGAGTCTCATGAGACGATGCGTTGAGCTGCATCAGTTCTGCTGGGACCACAGCAGGACTGGAGGGCAGCTTCCGGCCCACTTTCAAGGGCCCAGGACTGGGGTGGCACCATTTGGGAGGTCAGGACTCACATTTGATAGAGTCCAGGTGCTGGGTTCGACATTGTTGGAGCCTGTTTGGTCCCTGAGGCTCTGATCAGGAAGCCAGCCAACTATCCCTTTGAGTCACTCTGGTGATCCTGGGTACTAGGTGCAGGTCCAGTCCTTCTCAGTCAGGCAGGAGGGCAGCAGGGTGGCAATCTTTCTTGCAGCTAAGCAGCAGAGCAGTCCTTCTTCTGAGTCTTCCAAAGGCCTAGATGTGTACTGAAGAGTTGGGTCTGAAGGTCCAATATTTATACCTGGGCTCAATTTTGAAGAAGGGAAAGGTTCTAGAGGTGCTTGGAATTTCCTGCCCTAGCCCCAGATTATCTGGGGGCACATAAAACTAATGTCAAACACGTTGTGAGTGTGCTCAGACAGAGTCTTTGTGGTGTGTAAGTGTAGTAGGTGACAGCTGCTATCCCTCATCAAGTCAGAGATAGCCCATCCTGACAACCAACACCTGCGGCCCTTTATTTCACTGTCTGGGAGCAAAGTAAAAATACCATCTGCCAGCTACACCCAGTCATGTTACCCAGTAAACAGGCTACAGGCACCAAATGGTTGGGACAAGAAAATGCCAACTTTCTAAAAGTGCTGCGCCCCAAACTGGGATAGCATAGTGAGCAATACAACAATGGATTTAACCCAGATCTCTTGACTGGGGGTGAATGTTTGTTTCATTCAGCATTCTGTCCATCATTTGTTGCCACAGCACTTTTCGCCCTAAGTGGGTAGGGTATGCCAAGATGTGGGTTCCTTGCTCTCTGTGCCATTGGAGTCAAGCTAACCTGCTGATGAGGCATGTGACCCCGAAACAGGTGCCAGCGGTCCCAAGATGCTAGTTTCCGGTCCAGCGAGGACCGGGCTCGGCAGTTTGGGCAGGACTGTTCCCATGAGAAGCAGGGTCTATACTGATTTACATATGGCTGGGTCCAAACTGCGGTGGCGTATTGAGCAAAAGAACGATGGATTTAACCCAGATCTCTTGACTGGGGGTGAATGTTTCATTCAGCATTCTGTCCGTCATTTGTTCCTGCAGCACTTTTTTCGCCCTAAGTGGGATGGGTATGCCCAAACGTGGGTCCCTTGCTCGCTGTGTCACTGGATTCAAGCTAGCCTGGCTGAAATGGGGTGTTACCCCCAACCCTGGTCCCAGTTACTTGTTTTCAGTCCAGGGAGGACCTGGCTTAGCAGTTTGGGATGGACTGTTCCCATGCGGATCAGGGTCAAGACCAATTTGCATATGGCTGGGTGCAAACTGGGGTGGCGTGGTGAGCAAAAGAACGATGGATTTGACCCAGATCTCTTGACTGGGGGTGAATGTTTGATTCATTCAGCATTCCTGCCATCATTTGCTGCGGCAACAACTTTCTAAAAGTGGCATTTTCAGAATGGTGACTTAAACTCTAACCTTACCATTAAAAAGGGCTTTAAGTTAAATTACAATTCTTTAGACACCAAAACTGAAAATTCCTACCTACTCCCAAATGAAAGGCATCACTTATTACATGTAATAAGTTAGCCCAATGTTATCCTATGGAAGAGGTGGGCCTTGCAGTAGTGAAAATGTAATTTTAATTTATTTATTCCCTACCAGGACATGCAAAAGGTAAAAGTACATGTTCTTTTTAAATACACTTCACTTTGGCCTCTGACCTGTTTAGGGCCTAAGTTAGAGGCGACATATATGTATTAAAAATGAAGATTTAGGTCTGGCAAAAGGTATATTTTGCCTGGTTGAAATGGCAAGTTAAACTGCACATGCAAGCTGTAGTGGCAGGCCGGAGACATGTTTAAAGGGCTTTTTAAGTGAGTGGAACAATACATGGGAAAAAGCTTTTCAGATGAGTAAAGGGAACTGTAAAAAATCTTAACAGAAAAACATAGTCCCTTTGACGATGTCTTCCTCAGTCCCGGTACTTTTTAGATACAGAGGAGCTTCTGTGGTTCCTCCTGTCTTCACAAGGAATAGATTAACTACCTTATTCAAAATGCAGAAGCTGTTCTCAAGAAATAA
Organism: Lissotriton helveticus; assembly: GCF_964261635.1. Taxonomy (NCBI): domain Eukaryota; kingdom Metazoa; phylum Chordata; class Amphibia; order Caudata; family Salamandridae; genus Lissotriton; species Lissotriton helveticus. Next base: position 1,097,657,873 of record NC_136065.1, read on the forward strand.
ATTAATCACCATATTCACAATGCAGGAGCTGTTCCCAAGAAAAACAGAGTAGTCTATTATAGAAAATAATGTTTTTCTATTAAATAGGCTTTAAAAACGCTATTTTCTAAGTGCAAAATGTACCCTCCCATCAAAAATGGACCCAATGATGCAATTTGAGCTAGGAAATAGCGCTAAATGCAACAGAACACAAACCGTAGCAGTCAGCAGCCACTCACATGCTCCTAGTTCATTGCTCCTGTGCTCCTACAGCATTGGAAATGCCAATAGTCTTGACTCCAAAAGGACAGACTGTTTGTTTTGCCAAGTATTGCTTTTTGAAAGTTTCAAACACAGTCATCGTGATGCATGCGCATACATGGCCGGCAATTTTGCTGTTGTTTTTCTATCTAAGAAAACCCATCACAATATCACTGGCTGTTGGTGTGTGCACATGTGTTGTGATGCATGCACACATGTGTTCTGATGTATGGTGGCCAGTTTAAATGTACAGATCAAAAATGGAGTACTACCATGGTAGATCAGGAAATTAAAAGTAGAACACAATAAAAAAGTAGGCAAAGACAAAAAAGGGAGACCAGCTAGCTAATCAAAAACAGACACCTGATATAGAAGACGCAACCATGCAGCAGCAAGGGATTGACCCAAAGCCATTGTAAGTATAAGTTATATGTTGGAAACAACTGGTCTTGCCAACCCGAGACCTAAAAATTGTAAATTCTTAGTGCAAAACTGAACAGTGCGAGTCTCTAACAAGATCACATAGCAACAGGGATTTTCTACATCAGAGGGTGCTTCTGTGAGCTGTATTTACTGGGGCCTGTGCACTTCGGTTTTTGGCCAGCAGGGGGAGTAAAGCTTTATTCAAACAGTATTGTTAGATTTTGAGTTAGTAAAGCCTTTACCTGCTGAAGTCCAAAGTTGTGGATTGAGCCTGTCTGTCTCCTAGGAGATTCTGAACAGGAGCAAGCAGCTGCCCAGACCCCCACCCCCAGGCCAGCAGACCATTGGCTATTCTTCTACCAGGCAAGTCTGAGCCCTCCTCTCACACCTGCCCAGGCCCCTGAAGGCCTTGCTGGGTGCACCCCAAATCATTCTCCTCCATCTTGTGAGTTGCAGCCCACATGTGCCCCAGATTGCTTTGAGCAGAGTCCAGGAAGTGGTAAGGAGACAGACTAGTGCTGTCTCTTCCCAAGACAAAAAGTTTTTTTAAAAAACGATTTTCACTTTCTGTGTTTACTGTCTATGCCTGTGGTTGTTACAGTTAAAAATTGTAGTTTTAGCCTGCCTGTAATTGCATATTTTATCACCTGTGTTGTGTTTTAAATGTGTGGTTTTCCCTGCCCATGATTGCCTTCATTTAGTGTGTTGAATTGTGGGATTTGCAGTCCAACCTCTGTAGTTTGTCCCTCTCATTCCTTAGTGACAAATCTGTTTTCCCTCCAAATTTCTCCTTTGCTCTATGCTTAGGCCTGTGTGCTCAAACAGTGCACCCCCAGCCACCATTTTGTGTTCACAAGCCAGTGAGGCCAGCCCCCCTGCCCCCCCCCCCCTAGCAACAGGGATTTTCTACATCAGAGGGTGCTTCTGTGAGCTGTATTTACTGGGGCCTGTGCACTTCGTTTTTTGGCCAGCAGGGGGAGTAAAGCTTTATTCAAACAGTATTGTTAGATTTCGAGTTAGTGAAGCCTTTACCTGCTGAAGTCCAAAGTTGTGGATTGAGCCTGTCTGTCTCCTAGGAGATTCTGAACAGGAGCAAGCAGCTTCCAACTCCCTGGCCAGCAAACCTTGTCTGAGGTTGCTGGGACCTTATATGGTGTGCTGGTGGTTACCACATGTGTACACTGATTGGTGGTTGTATCTGGTGTTTCTATTGGGTTAGGGTTAATGTCCTCATTGGTTGGGTATTTGAGGGTTCTGTCTGGTTTCTCGGTCTGTGATTCAATCATTGCAGGGTTGGGACTAGGGCTAGGGTTCGGATTTCTATAGGAAGTAGGGACTAGGGCTTCCTATGTTATTGGTTGTTGGGAGTAGGGTGGGACTAGGGCTAGGGTTAGACCTTCAATTGGAAGTAGCTATTTTGTGCTTCTGGTGTGATTGGTTGTTGGACCAGGTGTGGGACTAAGAGTAGGGTTAGGCTTGCTATTGGAAGTAGGGACTAGGGCTACCTGTACCATTGGCTGCTTGGACTTGGATTGGGACTAGTGATAGGGCTAGGGCCTTTATTGGACGTAGAGATCAGGGTTTTTGAACTGATTGGTGCTTGGACTAGGGTTATGATTGGCTGCATGGTCCTGGTCTCCTATTGGTTCTAGAAGTTAGGGCTAATGTTGTGATTGGATAATGTTAGGGCTAAGGTTCCCATTGGCTGAAGGGGTCACCTGATTACTAGGGCTACAAAAAAGGCCAGGCTTAGGGCGTCTCAGCCCGGGCGACGAGGCTAAGGGTGGAGAGGACAAGGGTAGTTGCCTGTTTGGGCCTGTTTGAGACTGATCGGGACAGGGCCAGAAATGCTGCCCTTTTTCTCATAAAAAAAAAAAAAAACCTTCACTCTTTTATCCCTCCACTATCCTTTTTTCTATAAAACTTAACAAACTAACATGTTCACTTCTCAAATTCCATGTTCCATATTCAACTATACTAATATACTGCCCAAATAACTGAATAACATATCTAATACTCAAATTACTTCATATTTATACTATACTAATTTTCAACACTAAACCTTTATGGGTTCCGGAGTGGCGTGCTACTCGCCAAAAAGCGCTTCAACACCCATCAGGGGTAACAAGTGCTATATGAATGCAAATCTTTCTTCCCCGTTTATCCATCCGCTATCCTTCTCACTCCAAGTAACAGACTAACATCCACCACTGAAATTACCTCATATTTCATCTATCCTTCTGCTATAATTCCAAATCCAAATAACTGACTAACCTATCCACCACTTAAAATGTACTTGCATGTTTCACTATACTAATTCAACACTAATCCTCTGTGGGTCCCGGAGTAGCGTGCTACCCGCCGAAAAAGCGCTTCGACGCCTCGTCAGGGGTAGTAAGCGCTATATAAATGCAATTACAATACAATACAATACAATACATTGCTATTTCCAAGGGACACAGACAAAAAGGCCAAAAAAAATCAAAATTAGTCCACGTTCACGAGGCATCATTTTCTTTCGTCCATGCAAGTCCAGCAATTGTGAAAATGAAAAAAACAAAGCTTCATACTGCAAAAGATAAAGTTACAAAAAGTGAAGTAAGTATATTCTTTGGCTCTATTTGATGTTGCCCAGACTTTCAGCCCATATACACCACTGTGAGGCTATGTTTTCTTGCACAGGGTAGAAACCCACTTGAATTTGGAAATACCCACAGTGGGAAATGCATGTTGACATTTGTCATGCTTCTGGACGTCTATGCATCTTACATTACACCTTTAATGGACTGTGTGAGGTGGGCATTTAAAGTACATATACCTTTTACTAATTAGGCAAGGCACCCTGGAGGGCCAAGTGTTAGCACTCATGGAGGCTGAACAATAGAACTCATTGGCCCAAGCTCTTAAGTAGGAACAGATAATTGTAAATTTAGAAAGGTCCCAAAAGCACCCCTTTTAAAGCAGCCTCTGTAGTGGCAGCTGGGCACAAGGCCAGGCAGACACTGGGTATAAGCCACCAATCTAGAAGCTAAATACAGACATGCAGTCTCCTCTGTTAGATAATGCCCTAACACTCCTTTATGCTCAATTCAAGTTTTACCTTTAGTTCTCATTGTTGATTCCTTTTCCTTGACAATTGGGAAATGCATATGTTGACCAGCTCCTCCTGATCAATGTCATCTTGGTCAGTATGGGGGAACTATGCAGAAATTAGTTCCTTCATTATACGGAATACATCAATGAAACAACCTCAGAAGAATCACCCCACGTTTCAAAGATTAGCGTCAATTTATGTTCAGGTCAAACATAAATCCAGTCCTTAATAGTTGATGCACCACATATGAGGATCATGTTGGAAACCCATCAGCTGATAACTACCCTCAGGTGGTATCCCTCCATGGCACTGACAAGGATTTCATTTATGTAGCATCTCATTATGGGCATTATGTAGAAAGTTAACATGGTAGGTCCATTAAAAGGTCTGGCAGAGAGAGTTTCTTCACTCCTGCAGTACAAGAACCACAAATTTGCCATCTCGTTAAAGGAACAGCAAGTGCCACCAAAGCAGTCAAAAACAGAAGAACAGTTCTCATCCAACCGCAGTGGTGGGTCCCTGGAAGCAGGAAGCCTTAGAGCTGGGATGCAAAGTAATGGTATGCTGTTCCATGCTCACTCTCTCCCCACACTTTGTCATGCCACTCCCAAGGAAAGATATCTGCTTTGGTGTGGGAACATGCTACATACACAGTTATGTATGGCACTGCTATCTAGTACTGCAGACCCATGCATTAAAAGGCCTCTTGCATGCAAAGCTGGCACTGCAATGGGTGACAGATTTTTTTGATTTTTAGCATTTATAGAGCGCCTGGCTACACATAGAACAGTGAGTCCCCGCGCTAATTACTGATAAATTCTACCTAGGGCCTGAGAAACAGGATTATAAAGTGGGGAAGAGGAGTGTTTTTAATTTCCTCCGGAATCCTATTTCAGATGGCTCCATTCTCATGTTCAGAGGTAGAGCATTCCAGTATTTAGGGGCTAGGTGCCTAAATGAGCGGCCGCCCATTCTGGCCCTAAGAATACGGGGAGTTTTAAACAACATCGCACCAGAGGATCTTAGATTGCGAATGGGGCGATGTATGGCCAGGAGGTTTTTGAGATAATCCGGGCCTTTGTTCTGGGCTATGCGATGAGTGTAGCAGAGGGCTTTAAATTTAATACGCTCCCTGACGGGAAGCCAGTGGAGTTTAGCCAAGGCAGACTTTCCTGAAGCTCTGCGCGGAAGGCCAAGCACTAAACGTGCGGCGGCATTCTGCACGCACTGGAGTTGGTGTAGTGCTTTTTGGCTTAGCCCCAACAGCATGGCATTGCCGTAATCAAGGTGTGGAGTTACTAGGGCGTGAACAATAGTTTTTCTGGCTACAGCAGGCAAGAGGTCCAAGACCTTACGAAGAACCTTGAGTAGGCCAAAGCATCTCCCTGTGACTTTATTGACGTGGATCTTATACGAGAGGTCGGTGTCCAACATAACACCAAGGTTACGTACCGACTCCCTCGGAATGGGGGGGTCCCCAAGTTCACTGGGCCACCATAGTCTTGACCATGTAGATGTTGCTCTTCCGACCACCAACAGCTCTGTCTTTTCGCCATTGAGGCGAAGGCAGTTGTCATTCATCCACACTGCTACTGCTGACATACAGTTCGAGAAGTTGATGGCATCTTGACTGCGGTCGGGTGAGAGTTTAAACACCAACTGGGTGTCGTCAGCGTAGCTAACAATGTCCACCCCAAAAGTCTCCACAACGCGAGCCAGGGGTTCCATATAGATGTTAAATAAGGTGGGGCTCAAACTTGACCCCTGAGGAACCCCATGGCTTACCCTGCGTGGAGACGATTTGAAGGGGGGACAGTGTAGCTGAAAGCTTCTGTCAGCCAGGTAAGATTTCAGCCAGGCTAGCGCAGACCCCGTCACCCCCATCTCCATCAGGCGAGACAGCAGCGTGGAGTGCAGCACGGTGTCAAACGCTGCACTCAGATCTAGTAAGACTAAAGCTGCTGTCTCGCCTTCATCCACTATCTGCCTTATGCGCTCAGTGGAAAATAGAACTGCTGACTCCGTCGAGTAGCCGGTTCTAAACCCAGATTGAGATGAGTGGAGGTGGGTTTGTTCTTCTAGATGTTGCATGAGCTGTTTATTTGCAATTTTCTCCACAATCTTTGCGCAGAAAGGAAGAAGGGAGATAGGGCGAAGGTTTTGCAATTGTGAGATGGGGATGTTGGGTTTTTTTTTAAGGGGAATGACCTGGGCAGTCTTCCATGCTTCCAGTACATGACACTCTTGAAAGGACAGAGTGATCATATGGCTAATATGGTCGATTAGCGTGCTCTCCATAACATCTTTGCACCGCGCCACTGGGCACGTGTCAGATGGAGATCCGGATTGTATGCTTTTAACAATATCCAGAAGTTCTTTTCTTTCTGGCGTTGTAAAGCATAATAGCCGAGATTTAGGTGTGGAGACAGCTACATTAGTTCCAGGACTGGTAGGAGGATTATTACTGGCTGTAAAGGTGACATGAATTTTGTCCACCTTATCTACAAAATAATCGGCTATAAGCTCGCATAGCTCATTAGAGTAGACGTCTTGAGCCTCAAGCCTGGACGGGGTCGTGAGTTCTCTGTATATTCCAAAGAGTTCTTTGGTGGGGTTGACTGCTGATTCAATTCTGTTTTTGAAATAGATGCCCTTTTCTGACCTTAATAGTTTGTGGTACTTTTTTATCTCTGTTTTATATTCTTCTTTGAGTTCAGGGGCATAATTCAGCCTCCACCTCCGTTCAAACGTTTTACACTTGGCTTTAGCCAGTCTGAGTTTTTCAGAGAACCATGCAGCTGTTTTGGATTGCCTGAGACAGTGCTAACGTCTTTGTGACTCACAATGCCCACCGTGGGATACCTTGCGCCTTATAAGGCAATGTAAGGTGGGCTGCAAAGCGGCGCGCCCTTTCTCTTGCAACTCGTGTCATGGAATGTATCATTGGTTTGCCACCACTCTGGTGGTCTGAGGGCGTTCAAAAGTAACTAACTGCCGTTGCCATTTGGAAACCATGTGCACAATGGAAGCTGCACACTTGTGCTATACTACCGCCTCCAGTGCGCAGCGATGCTCTCCTTCTACGCAAACTATGGGGTGCCTTTCTGTGCAAAACACCCACATAGTTTGGTGACACTATTTCTATACACACCACGTTCTTAGTTTGCTTGTCAGTGGACGAGAATTTCTATACTGCCAAGAAACATATAAATTTAGTAATAATGAACTGCGCATGCTCACAAACAAGCTGCAGCTTCTTCTGTGAAAACCCCAGGAGTGTTTACAGTTACGGACTTTTCTTACATATTTTTAACAGCTCCTTGAATTGAAGGTTCCTCGCTCTATTTCTTTTCCAAAAAATCAAAAAATGCAAACTAACAGCTCACCCCGAGACTTGGTAACACATTCCTCCCTTCCACGTGACCACCAGGGCACCTGCTATCCCCGGGCGTCCCGCGCTCATGCCCCAGCACAGACTTGACTCACCCCTTATTAAAAAAAAAAAATTCCAAGAATATAAAATATCATTAGATGCTCCAAGTAGAAGAATCTGCGAGCACGCTTCTCGAGCAGGTACACAAGTCAGAGCATGAGCTGACGTCTGCAGACCGTGTCTCTGTCTCTGAATATCACCTGGAGGAAAAGGGACGCCTCATTCATCTCATTACTTCAAATTCCAACAAATGTCTGACTAAGGCACGGGGACAGGGTAGCCAAGTGTGGGAATTCGCTGTTATTATATGTCATATATAAATAAGTGTATATGTATTGGGGACATGTCTACATGTCTCACAAACACACACAATGACTGGAATGGTTGCCAAAAGTAGGGGTGTGCGTAACTTGCGTAATTCCAAAGACTCTATTAGGCAGAGTTATCGCAAAATGTTGCCGCATTTACCGCTATTTTCTGAGCGCAAAATGCACCCTCCCGTCCATAATGGACCCAAGGATGCATTTTGTGCTAAGAAAATAGTGCTAAAATTCAAGAGAACACACACAGCAACAGTCAGCAGCTGCTCGAGGTCTCTTAGGGGTATATTACCAAGGGCCTTATCGCCGCTTTAGCGGGAATTTTTCCCGCTAAAGCTTCGATAATTTTATCGCCCTATTACCTAGCTGTCGCTAACACCAGTTAGCGACAGCTAGTAGGAGATAGCGAGCTTCTGGGGGCCCACTTTGCATGTCAGCGATATTTATCGCTAATGAAATGCAAAGTGGGCGTGCCAAGATGTTAGCGACTGCAAACAGTCGCTAACATCGCTATCTCCTATTACCTACTTTTGGAAATAATCGCGCTAAGCGCGATTATCTCCAAAAGCTAACGCCTGCTCAGAGCAGTTTTTAGCCGTGTTATCCAATGGTAGGTGGATAACATGGCTAAGAGCATTTGCTCGGTAATGCATGAATATCGCTGACTCTTCAGCGATATTCATGCATTTCGGCTGATTTTTATCACTTAGGAGATAAACCTTGATAATAGCAAGGCTCCTAAGCGATAAAAATAGGCGAAGCACGGCGATATAAATATAGCCGATAACCAAGCTTTGCGATATTTTTCGCTTATGCTTGGTAATATGCCCCTAAGTTCAATGTTCCTGGGCTCCTATTGCAGGATTTTTGCTCTAAATTATTCCTAATTAGGTGAGCGGCTGTAAACGAGTAATGTCGCTAATTTTCTGTCACATGAGTAACGTGGAATTACAACAATTACACCGCCATAATGAAAATTTCGCCCAAGTGTTGGAGTCGATAGCATACGATGCATCCTTTCGCCCTGCTTTGCTTTAATGTTTGTAAAATCATTAATATGATGCGTTATAAAACACTAACCACTCAGGTCTAAAAATAAGCTGATGGAGCTTCCTAAAGTAGAGGACCTAGCATGCTAACTTACATTTGTAAAAAATCAAAATGCCCTTACCGGCTACCAGAGGCGCAATTAGAGCCACATTTCGGGGGTAGAGGGGCTACCAAATTTTCTTTTTGGGGGGGGGGGGGGTAATTAACACCACAGGGGGGTTGGGGCTGAAGCCCTTTCAGCCCAATGGGCGTTGCACACCTACCCGTGAAGTAATCGGGTAAGGCTGTGTGTGTGCCCAGGAAGCTGTCTCAGCCCGGGCTGCCACACACGACGGGGAACGGAGGGGTGGGTCTGAATCCCTTTCAGCCCAATGGGCGTTGCATGCCTGACTGCTCCTGCAACACGAGACATTCAAGTTCTCCCGGCGGTCCATGATTGAATACTGGACTGCAGAACACTGGTGAGGAAAACATTAGCATTGGGTTTCCATTACTAGAGGATGGCCTTGAGGTTCTGTTATCCCACCTGCTTTTTGAAAGAGAACAGGAAATCCCCCTTTGCACTCTAGAAAACACAGCTTCAATTCCCATTGCATTTCAAAAATATGTTTTATTTTTGTTGGAATAACTTGCCCTCTATTGGTACCATTTCATTTTTTATTTTTCCCTTGTTTGTTCTCAATGTTTCTCAGAAGAAATGTTGTTTACTGTTTTTTTCACAGAGATATTCCTATCTTTGGGTCGAGGAGCTCTGATAAACAAAACCATTGCTCAATATTATTTTCTCTATGGTTTTGTTTGTCAATGATTTGCTGGTAAAATTTGACTGGCCCCCGCTTGGCCGAGGCCGCTTGTTGCTGCTGTCAGTACTGAGGCAGTGATTACATTACAGTAATTACAGACATTGCAATCCAATACAATTATTCAGAAACATACTTTGCTTAATACCAGATCGTTTCATACGTTTTCTCTCTGAGTTTCAGGCACATTACCCCTTATTTTGTTTTCTCAACAACATCCTTTGTCTTAAAAAAGCAAGGAGATATTTAGGTGGATAGTGTGGAAAATAATTACTGGGACAATTAGTGACCATAAAAATGTGATTGAAATACAAACAATGAGAAAGGCAGATCAGGACACAGTTACCTGGAGCAATGCAACAGTACCAGCTAAGGTCTTAGATGTGAACCAGTTGGGTGCACACCTTTCCAGCAAAGACGCTCCTTACATGCTGGCCTTCACAGACATTAATTTTCAAAAGGTATGCTACCCCATTGGCTAACTACGGCTACTCTTATCTCTTACAAATTTAGGATCCATGTTGTGTATTGGGCTACAGGTAGAATCAACGAAGATCAAATCTTTGGTCCAATTATCTTTTTTTACTTCTTCGTACCCAACTGTAATACAACATTTTCTGGGCCTATCCTATCTTTGGCAAAAAGCTCATGCTGAGAAGAACTATATATTTATCATAGTTGTCATCCACTCTGCATCCAACTTTCAGATGCTTGTGCCTTTGTTATTTTTGTCATTTGGCTTCTCCTTGTGGTATCACTTCTATTTTGTAGACCTTTCTCAACAGTCCAGCCAGCATGAACTGCCAAGCCAGGTCCTTCTTTAACCCCTTCCAGGCTGATGACGAGCTCAGCTTGTCATGAGCGTAACCTGCCGTGCGCTCATGACGAGCTGAGCTCGTCATGTAACGCGGTAATTTTAAAATTGCCGCGTACGGCGGGAAAAGCCGCCGCATAGATGCGGTTAACTGGAATACAAGCAACCTAGGACCAATTTCATCCTGGTTATGGCTCGTCAGCCAGGTATAGCTTGATTCTAGTGACACAGACTGCACAGGACCCAAGTCTAGGTATACCCGCCCTACTGAGGGTGACACTCTAAAGCAGAGGTCTTCAATCTGTGGGACGCAACCCACATGGGGGCCCTGGAGTCATGGAAAGGGGGTCGCACATTTCCAGGTCTCACTTATGCCTGGAATCCAAGATGTGCTTTCCCTTTTGGAAAAAGAGAACCATCCGGGTGCTTCATTCTGATTGGTAAAAGGCTTCTGCTGAAGTTAATTGCTGAAGTTAATGGAGTCTCCAGTGCTGTGAAAAACGAGGCCGAGCAGAAAGGTAAAATAATCCTTCACACCAGGGTGCCTGCTTGGCTGAATGAAATGCAAATGAAGCTATGAGTGGATGTATGACGTTTCAACGCATGCTTTTACAACGCATGCCATTACGACGCATGTTTTACAACGCAAGTCGTTACAACGACTTGCGTTGGGGGGCACTGGATACTGAATAGTTTAATTTACTATTCCAACTCCAGTCCCCGTGGATAGTAGGGAAGGTGTTGGATAGTAATTAAACTATTCCCTATCCTAGAGCACCCTCCAGCGCAATGCGTTGTAATAACCTGCGTTGTAAAAGTTGCATCGTAATGGTAGTGCGTTGTAAAAGTTACGTTGTAAAGGATGTTCCCCGCTATGAGTTAATCTCCAAACGTAAAGGGTGCTTGGGAGCAGTAATCACTCCAAGCATTGTGATTGGAAAGATTTGGGGGGTTTTCAGTGGTAGTAGGAAGAGTTAATACCTGGGCTGTAAAGTCGTGCTTTTAATTGTAACTGTATTTACACAGTGCTTACTTAGTACCCCTGAGGAGGGTTGAAGGGACAGTTGTGCCAAGAAAAAATGCCTTACTTATGTACTGCTATTACTAAAATCTACATTTTGGAAGCTCCATTTTAGCCTAAAATATTATTTAAAAAATAACTTAGGCATTCACAGTGCTTTCTGTCGCAGGCTGTGACCGCGTAACAAAAAATTACACTAATCACTATTCCCCACTGCACCAACCAAAAGTAAATCTGTGCCTCTCTGGTTACAGATACAGACCTCTGCAGTGCATTAACTAATAGAGGTTTCATAATGTACTACAGTGCATTTCCCAGTGAGTAACATCTTTTTAAAATATATTTTTCATTTAAGCTATCCATTATTTTATATGTAGCTACCCAATTGTGAAAATTCTAAAAAACGAACAAAGTATTTTGGGGCTTATTTATGAGACGCTTCTCCCACTGGAGCATCACTTTATGAATTTCCGGTAGCGCAAGCGTCTCAATTATATCTATGTGGCGACGCAAAATCACCAAGCGTGGCTTTGCATGGTGAGATATGGAGTAAGACAAAGCAGTGTAAGTCGCTGCGTTGCCTTACTCTGTGTCAAATAGGCGTTCCATGGGCACTGTGGTGGGTGTTCCCACGCAACACCAATGGATTTTGACAATGCCCCAGATTTATAAAACCATGTGAACCTGGGGCAGCACCAAAACCTTATGTCTCCACACCGCAGGCATAGCGGGGAGAAATGTTTTCGTTTCTCCTCATTATTTCCACTTTCCATGTGTGTTGCATTGTGCAACACACATAGAAAGAGTAAAACTCCTCTCTGGGTTGTTTTTGTGCACGAAGGTGCCCTGTCCTGCACAAAAACAATCTGTGTGCCAACACAGGGAGAAAGGGCAGGAAAGTACCATATTTAATATTCACATTGGCATAGGGCAGTGCCGCAAGAAGACTTGCGGCGCTGCCCTACGCCAATTCCTCATAAATGAGGCCCTTTGTTTTAGCCACAACTTTGACCACGCCCCCATGATCACTGACCTTTGCTTTGCTAAACACTGTTTAATATTATTTTCCCACTGTAAAAAGGATTGTTGTGGGAATTGGGGGCGTTTATGGTTGTCAATAGTTGTCAATGATAAGGAGTATCAAGTTCTGGAAATTTTTGTCAGGAGGGGGTCCTTACCCCAAAAAGATTTGACAGGGGGGTCTTGGCATCAAAAAGTTCGAAGACCTCTGCTCCAAAGTATACAAAAAAGTAATGGATGGAATGCTTGAATTAATCTCAGGCACTGGTAATTACTTTGACCATATCCCAATCCATCATTACTTTGAACACCATGCAACCTCAGTTTGGACCCAGACTGGTGAAGCTAAGACAGTCACAGGTTCCAAATAGTACTTCTGGAATGTGGAATGTAGATGCACACCTTTCATATGGAAAATGGCCAGTTTGAGTGCAGTTACACTTTCTAACCTTCTTTTATCTACGGGGAACATATATTTCTCCTAGGGGAAACCTTAGGCCACATAGCCCCTCTAAATATGGGGGTATTCCCTTCCCAGTCCCAGCCTGCACACAGATTTACTTCTGTCCTTAACAACAGTAAAGTAGCAGGGTGGGAATAGTGTAGCAGAATGGTTTGTGGGTGTTCTGAAACTTTCTAGGTGACTTTCACTAAGAAACAGCCTTCTCTTGCCCTTAGGAGTAGATTTGCTCATAGGAAAAGTATATTTTTGGGAGTAAAACCTTTTCAAAGTGCAACATTACAAAGAGTTGGGGAAAACGCAAACGGGGTGGACATGGCAGACTGTATATTATGGCAGATTCTCTAGTCCATCATCACTCTCAATAAGATGCCATGAGCCTCATTTACAATGATCTCAAAATGATTCACGGCCACATGCATCAACCTATTCAGGAAGTGCAAACGGTGCGAATCGGTAAATTCGGCCGTTTGCGCTTCCTAAATAAGTTTTTGGGATGCATGAAACAATTTTGGAAAATCTGCATTTTTTTGCAATTCCTGAAAATGCAAATGCATGTAAGGAATCTCATTTGTGCAATTCCTTAAATGCAATGCATGAATTTTTAAAAAAATGCGAATTTTGAAATAGGAAGTGCAAATTAACACGAGGTTGACCCTGGTGTTAATTTGCGATTTTTTTTTTAAAAAAGCACAAAAATGCATTTTGGAAAGTGTCATGTTACACACACACATGTCCTTTGGACATGTGTGTGTGAAACTTGCACTAAAACAAACATTTCAAGGGTGCAGGGGGGGGTCCTTTGGACCCCCCTCAGCACCCTTGCAATGCATCAACAACATGTCATTGGCAAAACAAAAATTCGCAAAAAGGCATTGATTCCTATGGGCCTCTAGGCCCATAGGAATCAATGTAATGCCATTCCTTAATTGCGATTCGCAATTAAGGAATCGCAATTTCCGAAAATTAAGAAATCCTAAAAAGTTTTAGGATTTCTTGATGCATAGGATTGTGCAATTCCTAAATTGCGATTCCTTAATTTTCGCAATTTAGCAATTGCAAAATCCTACAATGATGCATGTGGCCCTCAGTTTCAGTACGAAACTCTGAACTGAGAGTGGAATTCGCCAGCTGAATTTCCCGCACTAATAGGATGGCTCGGTGAAGGAAATTCAGCTGTTGGGTTCAAAGTTTTTCAGTGTGGTTCCTTCGCTCCTCTGTCAACTTAGTCTTTCGTTCAATCAGTCAAATATGTAATTAATGTTAGTTAAACATATGTCTTAATTCCAGCATTGATTGTTGGGTGACTGTTCCGTGTTTCATGAAATCACACACAAAAAAACACACTATTGCAGCCCTGCTCTGGACTTATTACAAGAATTATTGTTTCAAGTCTACACTAAAAATGTTTCAGGTACTTGCAGCTAAATATCACAGCTCTGGTGTTCCAAGGTTCAACTTGATGCATAATACCTTAAGACCACCGCTATAGTTAATATCGCACATAAATAGTTACAACAGCATAACAAAATAAAATACATTGTTTTATCTGAACATTATTAATTTCAGCATTTCTCATCAGTATTTGTCGTATCTGAAAGTTTCTGATGTGGAGCAGGTGCAAGATGTTTTTAAGCCCCAGGTAAAGTAAGATTTTGGCCCTCTCTCACAGATGGCAATGGGACAAGTTATGGTGCGTGCAGGGCAGTTGGGCACTCCCTCATTGTGGCACCGGAGACAACTGCCTAGTATTGCCTTGAAGTAACACCACCCATGCTTTTGGGCTTTTTATGTTTACATGCAAACTAATAAAGCTCCTGTATTTTTGTGTTTTTGCACTTTTTTCCAGAGCTGTTGCTTTGCATGTTCTAGCTCTGTAGTGACCCTATGAATATAGAAACAGTTTCATGTTTCACTTCTTTATCTTCCCCATGGGCATAATCTGTCAAACTTTATAGCTCAGGTCTTGTTTTCCTGCAGTCTGTGCACTGTCATCCACTGTGAGCGCTATGTGTATGGAGCTTCCTGTATTTAGAAGGACTTTGAGTGGTAATTTCAATATTCTTTCTTACTTTGGGCCTTACTTTGGCTAATGGGTTACTTGTTCCCAAATGTGATAGACATCCTGTCAGCCTTATTACAAGTGCCATGGGATATAATGCACTTGTAAATAGGCGGACTGGATGTGCGTCATGTTTGTTATGGAGTATCCCATCTGTCAATCTCTAAATCAGGCCTTTACTTCTCTGTCAATTTCTTCAATCTTTTTGAGACTGGGAGTTGAAATTCTATGCTTTGCTTTTAAGTCCATCTTCTTAGTGACCATGAATTGCCATTTGATATCAATTCTTGTTTTAGTGCCACATGCTCGTCAGAGTTTTGAGTGATACTACTAAATTACTCCAGAAATGTTTTGATGTCTGAAGGGAGGAAGGTAGACTGCTGGCTCCCCGCCTTAGTATTCTGTCCTGTGATAGACTGCGATTGATTACTGCTTGGAACCATCTATCTCAAAATAATGTTGTTACTGAGAGCGCGCAGAGTATAAATACAGGCATTGCTTCTCTCAGCACAATGTCCATTCATACATTATTTCATTTGTTTATTATTTACTTGAGTGGTTTCATAGCACTCTATATGTCGTCTGGCTATGTAAGAGTACTCCGAAAAAGAGCTATTTTCCCATTATGGCGTAGTCAGTTAGGGAGGGTGTCGGAGATGTATAATGAACATATTCAAAGTATTGGCTCTACCCTTGGATGTTTTCAAAGTCAACACAGGAAACAGACAGGAACACACACTGTTTAAGTTTAAATGCCCATGATAAAATAACAATGAATAGAACAATGGTGTTTTATTTGGTACTAACCTAAAAAACACCCTATTGCTGCAGCATGTATTTAGGAACCGATACTTGGTCCCTTTTTAAGACAGTAACACCAGGTTTTAGGTTGCACCCAACACTTGTCATTTATCACAAAACATAGACTGAATGCCAAATGGAGTCAGCATTTTTCCGCTGGAGATATTATTTTTGCTTTTCTGCCGCAGACGAAGTCTCAGTTGGTGACACATGTTTCGTCCATTCTGCTGAACTTTTTCAAGGCTCCTCTTGAGTAAGACCAGGACCACAGCACCAGTTGTTTCCAAATAATTCTGTTATTAAGAATAAGCCCTTGATGTGCAACCAAATTTTTTATAACGTGTGTTACCTGGACAGGGCAAGCAAAGCATTGGGTAAACATGAGAAGCTGAAATAATCAGTGAGTGCTGCAGCTGAGCTATCAAGAATGCCAGCAGGGAGAACCAAATTTCGGCAAACATCAATCTCCGGGTCACCTTTTTAATGGCTCAATGGGGACATTAACCTGGGGTACTAGTTATCTGTTATTCAACATTTCAGTGCATTCTCCTGAGCTCAACGATCGGTGCCCGTGAATGATTAGGAAGGTCAAAATGAACGAAGCTAATTATGTTGCCTCGGGTGATTGTGGGTGTCTGTGTATCTGGGGGAGATGGCAGTTGTGAAACCTTATTTAAAAGCCCATATTTTGACTGTACCTTTTTCAGATGTTTTTGAAAAAGAAGAGGTTAGGTTCAGTGCTTACAGATGTATTTAAAGTTTGCAAGAGGTTTTGAATTTTGAGCGTTGAACCCTGAGCGTGCTAATCCCATATTTCTCTCATTGTAAATCTAATCTAAATCATCTTTTGGGAGTTTGTTGATCTCAGGGATCTGGCTGATGTCCAGTGTCACTAGACTCTGAATGTAATCCACCAATGATCCAGCAAACACTGTCCACTGGATCTGTGCCTCTTTTGCGAGCCACTTTCAAAGTAAGTATTGTTTAGTTTCAGCCTCAACACTTAGTTCTGGAATTAGTGAAGTTCCAATGATTGAATCAGTTCTACTGATATGGAACGATGTTTCGGACAGTTAATATATATATATTTTTTCCAAGACCTTTAATGCATATTTCAAATTGACACAGCATAGAGCTTACAACCCCGAGGGCCGGCTGCGGTACATATAGGTACTTAGCAAGAATCTCAGAATAACACAGCCATTTAGCCGACATCCCGGGGGTTCGGCGGCGTGGTAGCAAGGTGTGCATAGAATAGCCAAAGCTTTGTATCGGATAATCTATAGGTCTATGGTATTTTCATTTTAAAACAAACATAACTAATCGAAGCAGAGGAAACATTTATGTGAATAATTGCAGTCAGCATTCTTCGCCACAGAGCACGCACGGCGCAACAGCAATCGTATCTACACTCACCGAGGGATGACCTGCCTGGTCATAGCCATATCCGCCGTTGGGGAAGTACACAACTCACCCCTATAGGCATTCCATCAACCCCACTTCTTATCCCAGACCCCGGGACAACCCCTAGTTTTGTAAACTGATTTTTCGGACAGCATGCACACATCCCTTGAAGTCACCCATCTAATCAGGAGCGGTTTGTGTGGCGAACCCCATTGCATAGCTATCTCACGCTTTATGAGGAGGAAGCTCAGGTTCGCCCAGCGCTGTTCTATCGCTGTGAGGCCTGTGGGGTCCCATATATTAAGAAGCGCGCATTTGGGAGTCAGAGAGACCGGTTTCCCTAGGGCATCAGTCATTTTCAGGACAGCGCGGTTCCAAAGGTCTTGGACTACCGGGCATTCCCACAGGATATGATAGAAAGTGCCCATTGAGCCACAGTGACGGAGGCAAAGGTCAGATGGGCGTCGGCCGATTTTAGCTAAGAGGGGCCTGACATGTATGTCCTGTGTAATATTTTTAACTGTATCAACCGAAACCTATGATTGATGGCTGATTCGCGCGGGGACATCAATGCTGACTGCCATTCTGCATCCTCCATATTACCAACGTCAGTCTGCCGTTTATCCCGCAGGAGATGGAAAGAATTTGGCATGTTGTTGCACAATTTACGGTATGTGTAAGAGATCGCTTTAGCTTGGAGGGGTTCAGACAAGAGTCTGTCCTCGAGGGGCGAGGACTGTGGGAGGGAGGCGAGATCTGGGATGTAGGTGAGTATGGCGTGTTTAATTTGAAGGTATCGGAAGGTCTCGGAATTTGCCAGATTGTATGTATTTTGGAGTTCTTTGAATGTCAGTAGTTTGCCCTTGTGGAGTAAGTCGCCAATAGTGGATATGCCTATTGTGTCCCATTTATTGAAGCCACTACAATCACAGAGGGTGCCTAGCCTGTACGAGGTCCAAAGTGGGGTGGACAATGTTAGGGTGTTGGCCCACCCGAGTCTCTTGTTTGCGCGGCACCATATTGACAGTGTGTGGGACATTGGGCCAATATAACGAGTACGGGAGTGTTTGCCGTAGAGAGCTTCGAGGTATCCGCCACAGCTTGTCTGGTATTTCTCCAAATGGAAGGCAGGATTTGTGGGCGTACCGTAGATCCACGAGTTGGTGGCGACCAATTGGGTTGCCCAATAATAGAGACGGATGTTCGGGAGGGCGATACCCCCGTCATACCATCCTTGCGTGAGAGAGATGAGGGCAATGCGGGGGGAGCCGCCATCCCATAGAAGGAGGCGGAGGTCTCCTTCGATTAAGTTAAAGTAGGAGTCTGGTATGGGGAACGGACAATTTTGTAGGGCATAGAGGAACCGAGGGAGTGCAAGCATTTTAAATAGGGAAGAAGAAGGAGTTAGGTCCTGGGACTTGTAGTCAGTTGGACCATTTATAACTGGGGAAAAATTTTTTACTGACTACAAATTGTTTTAAACCTACTATTTATAGGAAAAAACGTACCAAGTGATACTCCTGGGTAATTGGGGCATATATTATTCGTGCCCTTTTACTTCATTTTTTATTTTTTTAAGGATATAAACATGTCAAAAAAGGAAAACTGAACGTTTTCTCACAGTTAGCAATTTACAGTCATATATACTAATATACAATACATTTAAACAATACAACACTTACAAATCACCACTGTCTTTGCAATATATACAGACTATTACTTCTCAAAACAGAAGAACAAGAGTCAAGCTTGCGACTCACAAGACAATTCAATTGCAAACCAATGCAAGCAGTTTTTTGCAACAATAGACCCTAAATCAATTCTGTGGTCTTATCAAGCAACTAATAGCTATCCTTTGTCTGAGTGCCGACGCGTTTCGAACTCGGTGTATTCAATTATCGAGTTCTCATCAGGGCTTGGTCTCTTGGATATTTCTGGAAGTATATAAAAACAAAGTGTTCTTACTTATTTGTTAATAACCCGTCTGCTTTTCAACTATGTGTTCCAATGTCTGAATGTTTACCTGTGGGCCAACAGCCGCCGGTCCGCAGGTACTTTATTTATTTTCAGCTGGAGTTATTGGGACCTGTGGGTGAGTAAGGACCTCATGTAACTTGTGCCTGAGCTCAACTAAAGAAAACATTGCTCGAACTTATTCTCAGCGTACCTTAGGGTTTCTGTTGAAGATCTTAAACAGGACCTCAGGGTTGTTTTGCGCTGTAATCCACGGCACTTTATCTGCCTGAGGAATAACAGTGCATTACTTTCCATTTTATGTCTTCATCAAAAAGAATCAGAGAAGGAGTTCAACACTAAAAAAGCCATACCTGGCGAACTCGCCGGTTTCACGTTCAGGCTGCAGCGTCTCTCACTCTATCGTGTGCGCCTGCCTGCAAGTAACAGTACAGTTCTTAGGTCGGTCCAATTTGAATTCAGTAAAACAAAGGGCATTCACAACTCGTTGAGGCATACCTGGCGTGCGCGCCGTTTTTTCTTAGGCTGCAGCGTATCTCTCTTTTTTCTTTTTCACAAACGAATTGTTCGTTGTAATCGAACTCCGGTCAGGAAACCCGCTATTTACCTGTGTATTAAAATAATCATTAAGGCTCTACAAGACGGGGGGAGGTTAACTCTGGCGCTATATCTAAGGTTGCACTTACTTTCAAACGCGGCAATCCGGCGACTTCCTCAATGAGTCTGTGGATGCGGCGGCCATCTTTCAAAGGCTTTTTAAGCCGGGCACTCATTGACAACAAATCGAGTAGTCAGTGGCGGCCATCTTTAAAGGGTTTATTTGTGGATAGTGCAAGGGATGGACAACTTTGATCAGCATATTGTGGCTAAGAATCTGACAACCATCGTGTTCATTACTGCATAATGGGCATATCTAGTACATTACAGCCTCGCAATTTCAGACAAAGAATTCATACCGTGCAACGCGCTGTTGAATTTCAAAATGAGGTATGCCTCCTTCTGCAGCAATATCTCGTCTGGATCCATAGATTTAGTTTGTTGCAGGACATATAGGACAGACCACTTGAAATCATTTTCTGTGTGGTTCTTCTCCATAAAATGTTCCACCATTGGAGCGGTTAAAGTTTTATTTTTTAACCTTGATTTATGCTGCGTCATCTGCGTGTTTACTTGCTGTGTAGTCTTGCAAATATACAGCTTTTGGCAAGGACACACTATAACATACACGACATTTCGTGTTCTGCAATTCGAAAATTGCAAATGTTTCCATCTAACACTTCCATGTTGGAATTCCTTCCCTTCCAGCGTATTTGTACATGCCACACAGGACCCACATTTATGGCGTCCCTCCACTGGTTTCATCCCCCATTTGGACAACAAGTCGCTTTTAGGCTTGGGTAGTACAATGTCGGCCCGGACTAGTTGTTGGCCAATACTCCTATTTTTGCGATATGCAAAAAGCGGACGTGGGAAAGGGCAGTCCAAGTTTTCCAAAAGGTGCCAATTTTTCAGGACCACCTGTCTCAATTTGTTGGTGTCAGGCCCAAAAGTTGTTACACAGACCAATCGGTCCAATTCAGGTTTAGTTTTTGTCTGAAGCAGACACTCACGGGGTGTGTATCGTGCCCTCTTGAATGAGTGCTTCAACAATTTTTTCGGATAGCCTCTCTCCGTCAGTTCCTCACAAAATCGACTTGCATGCCTTTCGTAGTCCTCAATTTCTGTACAATTCCTCCTTATTCGGAGCATTTGACCATAAGGTAAATTAGACTTCAAGTTCCTGGGGTGGGCACTTCGGTGATGTAACATAGTGTTTATATCAGTCTTTTTCCTGTACAAGGTGGAAATTAGCCGTCCCTCGTTACATGTGATCTCAACATCTAAAAAAGTCATTCGCCTGTCACTCTGTTCCATTGAGAATTTTATATCCAAATGCTTTGCATTCAGCCATGCATGGAACTGAATCAGTTCAGTGTGGCTCCCCTGCCACAGGAGCCACACGTCATCGATATAACGAAACCACTGTTTGATATTGCCACTGTATGGGTTATCGCTGTAAATAAACTTTTTTTCATACTCAGCCATGTACAGAATGGCCATTTCTGGAGCATAAGGGCATCCCATGGCCGTCCCCTTCGTCTGCAGGAAGAATTGTTCGTTGAATCGAAAGTAATTTTTCTTTAAAGCTATTTCAGCTAATTTTAGAATGAAGCACGTGGGTACCCGATGTGGTCTTTCACGGGTTTCCAGGTAAAGTTCTATTACCTCCAGTGCCTCATCCTGGGGGATCTGAGTATACAGTGACGTCACATCCATGGTGACTAACAGATGTGACGTGGGATCAAATTCCGTGCCTTCCACTTTCACCAGAAAATCCATGGTGTCTTTTATATAGGATTTAACTGTACTTATAAAGGGTTTCAAAAAGAAATCCACGTATTTGGCCAGTGGTTCCAGGCAAGAATCACACCCGGAGACAATCGGTCGTCCAGGCGGTTCGTTCAGATTTTTGTGAATCTTTGGGAGGAAATACAGGACAGGTGTCCTAGGGAATTTTTTGATTAAAAAATCACCTTCTTTTGCTCCCACATAGCCATTATCTATCCCAGCTTGAACAATACCGGCTATTGTGCCCTGGATGTTTTTGACAGGGTCTTCATTGAGGGTTCTGTACCATGCATTGTTGTTCACCTGTAATCCTGCTTCTTTGAGATATTTGTCTCTAGGCCAAAGGACTACTGCACCACCTTTGTCAGCCTGTTTGATGACTATTGACTGATCTTCCCTTAAATCTTTTAATGCACTTCTTTGCCCTTTACTTATATTCTGTTGAATAAATTTCTTATTGTTCTTTTCCAATTTATCTATAGAAGATAACAAAATTTGTTCAAAGGCGTACACCTGTTTAGGATTTTTTTGGGTGGGTACAAAGTTCGATTTATTGCGTAGCCCTGTGGTTTCTTTCTCAATCATAAGCGGCTGGTTAGCAAAAAAAGCCCTCAATCTGATTTTCCGACAGAACTCGATGGTTTCGAGTTTCATTTGGGTAAAATCTGTGGGCTGGCGTGGAACAAATTTGAGTCCCAAGTTCAAAACGGACTCCTCATCCCTCGTTAGTAATTTAGGTGATAAGTTCACCACTGTGGTGGTCGCATTCACGACTTGTAAAAGTTTCTTCTTGTCCGCATCTCCCATGGTACTTTGAACCTTGTTTTTGCCTGTTGGCCCTTTTCTAAAAAAGACACCTGTTTTTTATTTTGATTCCCACGACTGTCAGATCCTGATGATTCAGCAGAAGAGGAAGTTTCAGAAAAAGTTTTAAATCTGTTACGGGATCTTCCCTGATAATTATGAAGTGCCTCCCTCGAGTCTGATTGTGTGTAGTAATCGTCTTTAAGAAAAGGATACGCCTTTTCGAGTGTGAATGCCTTTGAATCTTTTTCGTACTGTGCAATTTTGTTATTAAGCGCGTTGTCTTTAAAAGTCAAGATCTCCTTCTCAATTTTCTCAAGTAGGGCCTTTGCGTCAGATATTGTGGGACTAGCCTTGATAGCCTCTGTTAGTGCCACTATTTCGTCTAGTTCTTTAGCACTCAGTCTTTGTGCAGTCTCAATAGTATGGACCATAAGGTCCCTGCTGCATTTAGTATTAATGCAACTAAATCCTTTCCTGTACTCAACGTCCTCAGTAAAGATTACAGGAACATTCTTCACCTGTAAACCCCACGGTATAGTCCCACCTCTAAGATGTTGTAACAAGAAGTGACCATGGAGATCGGTCCTAATGTGCTTTTTGCTCAGTCTGATTAATTTTTCTGACTCATTCTGCTGATGGGCAGTAGAGCTAAGGGTGACATTGGAAAAAGCAGCGGCAGCTATTAAGCTTTGTATGTGATCTTCACTAAACGATAAAGAGAGATACGCTGCAGCCTAAGAAAAAACAGCGCGCACGCCAGGTATGCCTCAACGAGTTGTGAATGCCCTTTGTTTTACTGAATTCAAATTGGACCGACCTAAGAACTGTACTGTTACTTGCAGGCAGGCGCACACGATAGAGTGAGAGACGCTGCAGCCTGAACGTGAAACCGGCGAGTTCGCCAGGTATGGCTTTTTTAGTGTTGAACTCCTTCTCTGATTCTTTTTGATGAAGACATAAAATGGAAAGTAATGCACTGTTATTCCTCAGGCAGATAAAGTGCCGTGGATTACAGCGCAAAACAACCCTGAGGTCCTGTTTAAGATCTTCAACAGAAACCCTAAGGTACGCTGAGAATAAGTTCGAGCAATGTTTTCTTTAGTTGAGCTCAGGCACAAGTTACATGAGGTCCTTACTCACCCACAGGTCCCAATAACGCCAGCTGAAAATAAATAAAGTACCTGCGGACCGGTGGCTGTTGGCCCACAGGTAAACATTCAGACATTGGAACACATAGTTGAAAAGCAGACGGGTTATTAACAAATAAGTAAGAACACTTTGTTTTTATATACTTCCAGAAATATCCAAGAGACCAAGCCCTGATGAGAACTCGATAATTGAATACACCGAGTTCGAAACGCGTCGGCACTCAGACAAAGGATAGCTATTAGTTGCTTGATAAGACCACAGAATTGATTTAGGGTCTATTGTTGCAAAAAACTGCTTGCATTGGTTTGCAATTGAATTGTCTTGTGAGTCGCAAGCTTGACTCTTGTTCTTCTGTTTTGAGAAGTAATAGTCTGTATATATTGCAAAGACAGTGGTGATTTGTAAGTGTTGTATTGTTTAAATGTATTGTATATTTGTATATATGACTGTAAATTGCTAACTGTGAGAAAACGTTCAGTTTTCCTTTTTTGACATGTTTATATCCTTAAAAAAATAAAAAATGAAGTAAAAGGGCACGAATAATATATGCCCCAATTACCCAGGAGTATCACTTGGTACGTTTTTTCCTATAAATAGTAGGTTTAAAACAATTTGTAGTCGGTAAAAAACAATTTTCCCCAGCATTTTAAATAGGGCAGCACTGCCGGGTAGAGAAAGGGGAAGCGATCTCCAGTGTGAGACGTCTGTATTGAGTTTCTGTAGTGGGCCTTTAAGGTTGCGGTCATGGAACAGGTGGGGGTCCGGGGTAACAAAAATCCCCAAATATTTAAAACCGTCTTGGGCAATTTTGACTGAGTAGCCTCGCGGGAGAGGTGGGGGTGGACCATGAAGAACATATAGCACTGATTTCGACCAATTAATGGAGAAGCCCGAGTATTTGCCAAAGTTAGTAATCACGTGTAGCAGGCTGTTAAGGGAGGATTTGGGGGAGGAAAGATATACTAGGATGTCGTCTGCGTACAGCAAAATCTTATCGACTGTGTCAGCATTCCATCGGAGGCCTCGAATGGAATTAGCGGTTCTAATCCAGTGGGCCAGGGGCTCCAGAGTGACGGACAGTTAATATTGAACTTTTTAAACACTTCACTTGTAAGAAGCTCGAAAGAAATATGTGTGTCCAAAAATGACGCTTAGGTTTTTCACCTTCTTGGCTCAATCCTGGGGTTCATGGATAGCTAAACAGGAGAGTACTGTCCATTGTATCATCCAGGAAGACAGTACCAAACTTTCATCCGGAAGTACACTTGTTCCAAACACTTTGTAATTGTTAACGCGGGATTACTGGTTACTAGTTACCTTACCAAATCCCAAACTATGTCGACTGAATCGTTGGTACCTGTCATTGAGTAAAAGGTAATCTTTCAATAGATCAATCAATTTAAGAACTTACACCACTCTAAATGACCACTGACCAAATTTTAAGTTTCAAAGATTTAATATAAAGTCAAAGATAACTGAAGATACAAACTTCTCAAAATGAGATTAAGAAGATAAATCGGTATCACTATGAACATGAACTTTTTGAATAGTCTGAGTCTGAAAAACAAAATAATAAGTACAAGCTCGAAAACCATAAGGGTTGCCAAAATGGATACAAGTTGCAACCTCAAAGTCATTACAGAAAAGAAAATTAAGGTTAGTCTGTCCCTACACTATCCTAAGTGACATCCCTACTTAACAAGATCTTTACCCCTCTAGGTGTCAGCCGTGGTGACTTCCTAAGAAGATCACGCACTTCTCTTTGTCTCTTCTCTGATAATGGGTCTCTCCTGATCAGCCTATCTGCCTACCCATCCGCTTCCTTAGGCTCCCAAAATCATCTGCTCTGCTCTCCTCCCGGGTCGCTTTCCCTAATACCAAATCACATTTCCAATAGAAACGCCCCTTGGGACGCCCCTCACGTGGTACATCTTTGCGCGGCAAACTCCATGATGGTACTCTTGAAGACCCTCGTTAAAGTTGACCTTGGTTCCCAGGCTTCTTCTCCAGTGCGCTGATACCCCCTGAAATTCCTGGAAACTCCTACAGGCCTGCGCCAAACGCCACAGAACAAAGCCTCTTTCATTCTAGCTGATTAAGACCCTCGCACCTGCATACAGTCCGTCCTGCAGTGGGCCTCAAATTCCAAACTCCACCATATCTATAGGTCATAAAATATAAGTGAAGCTCTGTACTTGGCACCTCTCGACTTCTCCTCTAACGAGCACATGGCACATCAAAGGAGATGACATTATCAGTTCAGGCCTACTTGATTTACATGAAGCAGGTCCCTGCACTCTTAAAACATTAACTTGATTTAAACAACATTCTTAACTAGCATACGTTTCTAAAACAACACATCTATAAAGCATATATTTCAAACTTAGTTCGATAATACATTTGGAAGAACCACGTCAACCCCATCTCACATTATTTTAGCAGCACGTTTAGATTTGCTGTGAATTGCCATGAGGCCTACACATTATACTGGATTTTCAGAGTTCTATTCAACTCTAACATGATTCCTTTAACAAGAGAACATGAGGTTTTCATATTCATCCCAAATATTTCTACATTAGTCTCACACAGTTATGATTATTGTTACTCTACTTAAACATTCTATGCATTTCACCACTGAATATAAGACACTCGGTGTATTTCACTTCTAAATATAAACACTCTGGTGCAAAGTACATGTTAACTAACTACGTGCTTGTAAATATGGTACACTTATACATTTTTTTCCAAACTTGTGCTCTCTCAGTCCCCCCTTTGATGACCTTCTGGGGTCATCACCATCAAGACACTAAAAATGTAGAACCCTTCAAAGTGAAGTCATGGCTGTGCCACTTCTTTTCATACTCTCTAATGCTTTCAGACTCTTGTATTGAGTGTCCTGCATCGCTGTCAACTCTTCTTCCTGTTTCCTCATAGCTCTCTGCAACCTATTTGCTCTATACCACTGATACAAACGCACCAATCCCCACAAAGTGATTACGCAAATCACAATTATGATGATGGGTTTCAGTATGTACCAAACGATACCCTTTCCTAAGTTGGCAAACCAACCTCCAACTTTACCCATTCCATGACCTACTTTTTCCCACACATTTACTTTTGCCAGATCCTCAATTTCGTAGTGTATGGCAGTGATGTTTCGTATATACTTCTCTAGAGGTTTTGAATTGTCTGGAATGTAAGTGCAGCATTCCTGGACCTTCAAAGCCTTACAGACTCCTCCCTCTTTGGCTAACAGAACGTCTAAAGCAAGTCGGTTCTGAAGAACCATTGCCCTAATCGATTGCATCTCCCCTTCTATCAACATCAATGATCTTGCAGTACTGGCAGATAGCCTATCTACGACTGTAGCTAACCTCCTGATCTTAATGTCATTCAATATCAGTCCTAAGAAAGGGAATGCAGCACCGAGTACATCTCCAACTACTTCTGCTGCACCCAGCCCTCGCTTCCATCTAGTTGGTATTTCTTTCTTTGGCGTGTCTAAATTCTCAACATGATATATTTTAGGGAAGACAACAGCCAGATAGCATGATCCGTACCAATTATCTGGTAGCTTCACATAGGCATTTCTTCCACATACAAAATATACATTTGGTATGGCTTGCATCCCTTTCAAAAAGTCCTTAGAATAGTACTCCAATTGAAAGGCATGTTCACAATTGACTTGACCTACATAAAAATTCTCATAATAGGAGTAACTCCTGTGTATGCACAGTTTCCCCCGTTTCTCCTTATCTAAAGCAATTGGACCAATACTACCTTTTCTTTGATGTGCCCTTTCCTCCTTGGTCCAATCTGTTTCCCATTGTCCTGATGCCTTCAAAATCTTCTGCCTCCTGTATCTAGTATCTACCTGCCCTATAAACTTTTTCTCAACTTCTGATATTTGACAAGTCAGATTGTTTCTTCGAGCATGTGAAGTATCCAACGTTTTCCATGGAATAAACCATTTGTGTAATCTGTCTTCGCTTTTGTAATAGTCCCATTTGTTCAAATGCTTAAAATTCGGGACCTCTGGCAATGTCGAGTCGAAATTCGAGAAATAATACTCAAATCCATCTCGTCCATAAAATATGCTCAACAACAAACTGCATGTGATTCCATATGTCAATGGAAGATGATGGTATCTGATACCCTCCTCCACAGAAGCTGGTAATTGCATACAAACGTAACAATCCTTCACTTCCATGGCATCAACATATTCATAAAGCAATTTAGCATAAGCATTTGACTTGTAATTTCCCTGTGACTCATCTGTATGTAGCCTTTTTATTTCTGCATCTAACAACGCTTTGTCTTTATCATTGATGTTTCCCTTTTCCTTAATAATGGTAGTTTTCGGTGTTGACACTCCCTTGACCTCCTTGACTGCAGTTTCATCCCTCTCGTGTCCCACTAGGAATGAAACAGTTACCACTAAAATTATAAGAGAAACCACTACTCCTAAAAATGTAACAACTATACATTTTGCCCTGCGGTTCGGGTTGCCAGCCTCCATGTTCTCAAACAGTGTAGTTCTTGACTTTCTTCCAGCATTCACTTCTTCTCTTTCCTGAGCCAAAAGTCTTTCTTTCTCGCAATGTCTCTCTTTTGAACACTTGGAAGCTTGACAATTTATTTCCGCAAAACAGTTCAAAGTCCCGTAGAAATTAGACAACCCTAGCCCTTCTCCATCCACTAAAAGGAAACCCCTATCACTTTTCTTCTTCCACTCGGCGCTAGGTTATCTTGCAACAAGTTTTTAGCAAAGTCTTTTCAAGAGTCTTATATCCGTCTGAAGTTATGTATGGTTCAAGGAGTGACACTACGTCTTCATAAATGTCCATCCGAAGTATCATTCCCTCAGGTTCTGGGCAGTTCGTACCACAACATGGAAAGTCAACTGTTTCTAGGATTATTCTCCTTATTTCGCTCTGGACAAGTGGACGGACGAAATTGAGAGTTAGCGTTTTTTCAATTTCTACTCCTGGTACTATCAGTTCTACATCCACAATTACAAAGGGGTCCGTTCTAATCAGGATCACTTTCTTCACCTTTCCAGTTCTGCGCCCCCTTGAAGACATTCGCAATATGGTATTAATCCACAACTATGAGCGCTCCTAGAATTTCTACTACTCGCTCAAGCATTTCCAAACGAAGAAGAGTTCCCTCCAATATTGGATATCGTGAACAGCAAACTGGAAACTCAACTGTCTCTAAAATCAATTTTCTTATTCCGCTCAGGAGAGCAGGATGAACGATGTTGAGTGTCAGCAACCTTTCGGTCTCCGCTCCTGGCAGTAGAAACCTTATTTGCACTGTGATGATCGGGTCAGTTCTGACCAGGTCCACTTCCCGGATCCTCCCGGTTCTGTGCCCCCCAGACATCTGCAACGAGGTAGGTCCAGTCGGGAGTAGAGTATCTTCTACTAGGCACTCGCACCCTCCTTGATCTTCTAAGACCCTCCTCGGCTTGATCCTGGATATCTTCTTCTGGATCTGAGTCTTCGGATATAGGAGTAAGCGTTTCTTCCTGGGCCGACCTCAAACTTAGCCTTCTTCTCCTTGTTGGCCAAGTGGCAGCTCCAAGCCTTATTCTCCTATTCCTTGTCCTCTCACTTGGTCCTTGGTCGCTCTGATACGGATCTGAGTCTGAGTCGTATTCACTTCTGCTCTCTCCTTCAGTTGCGTCTTCCGTCTCACTGCCGTCCTGCCTTCGCTCTTCTTCTGAATCCGATGCGTTCCCAACTTCTTCCGACACCCCCTCAGCTGCTTCAATCCCTTCTTGCGACTCTTCTTCCACTTCCGGGCTTTCGTCTGGGATAGGAGCTGTTTCTTCTAGAGGTGCTGGAACTCTTCGAGTATGGGATGCATGGATCCAATTTGGCAGCCCCCCGCACTTCACCGCGGTGTTCGTGATCAGGATTACCTGAAAGGGCCCACGCCAGCGAACATCTAGGCAGTTCTTCCGGACGTGTTTGTTAACCAACACCCAGTCCCCTGGGTTCAGGTCATGACACAGGTTCCTCGATGCTGGAACTTCAGCCGCATGCACCTGAAGGGACACAGAATGGATGGCGTCAGACAATCCTTTACAATAATCCAAGATCAGATCATCTGTAATATTCAATAGGGCAGCAGTTGGAACTGTGGGAAGTCTCATGGCCCTCCCCATCAGAATCTCGTGTGGAGAGAGACCTGTCCTCCTGTCAGGGGTGCTGCGCATGCTCATGAGCACTAAAGGAAGAGCATCTGGCCAACTCAAAGATGTGGATGCCACTACTTTAGCCAATCTATTCTTCAAAGTGCCATTCACTTGTTCCACAATTCCTGAAGCTTCTGGTCGATAACTACAATGCAGCTTTTGATCGATATTCAGTGTGGAGCACAACATCTTCACTATTTCGCTGTTAAAATGTTTTCCTCTGTCCGATTCCAGAGAGGCAGGCACCCCGAAGCGCGGTATCAACTCCCTGAGCAACAATTTAGCCACTGTGAGTGTATCGCACCTACGTGTAGGGTACGCTTCAACCCATCTGGAAAATACGCATACAATCACCAACACATACCGAAGGCGATTAACTCTTGGCATTTCGATGAAATCTAGTTGCATCCTATTGAAAGGCCCCCCCGACCTCCCAATGTGACTCAGGGTGACTGGTGTTCGTTTGCCTACGTTCAGTTGTTGGCAGGTAACACATCGCTTGCATACTGATTCTGCTGCTATTCTAAATTTAGGGCAATACCAAGTTTGCCTAAACACTCTCATCATAGCATCCCTTCCTAGATGTACTGGACCATGTATTTCTCTCGCCATGGGATTAGCTAATTCTTCAGGTAACACAGCCCTCCCATCTGCTGAAACCCAAAAATCCATTTCACTTCGCACGCAACCTGCTATTTCCCATGCCTTTTTCTCTGTTTCAGGTGCGTTCTCCTGCATCATTCTTAAATCCTCCCAAGTGTCTACAGTTTCTAACATCATGCTTAATTCAGTCTTTTCTTCAGCACCATCTATTTCCACTTTTGAAAAAGAATAATCTTGTTCCGCACAATAACGTGCGACCTCATCAGCGTATCTGTTGCCTTGTGACACAAAATCTGTATTCTTAGTATGAGCTACACACTTTACTATTGCGATGTCAACTGGACCTTGTAATGCTTCTAACAACAGTCTCACAAATTCTCCATTTCGAATGGGCGAACCAGAGGAGGTCATGTAACCTCTCTGAGACCACAACTGCCCGAAATCATGAACTACACCGAAACCATATTGGCTGTCAGTGTATATGGTGACTCTCTTTCCATTTCCTGCTACGCAGGCACGAGTTAGGGCAATAATTTCTGCTACCTGTGCGGAATGTACTCCTTCCAGGCAAGCGGCTTCCACAACTCCAGTAATGGTACAAACAGCATAAGCTGCTCTCAACCGACCAGTATCGTCTCTTAAACATGAGCCATCAACAAAATAAATTTCATCGGGGTCAGACAACGGCTCATCCACAATATCTGGTCTGGGTTTTGTGCATAGTTCAGTCACATCAAGGCAATCGTGGTCTTCACATCCTTCGCCTTCTATTACAGTAGGTAATGGCATCAAAGTAGCAGGATTCAAGACAGAGCATCTCCTGAGGGTCACGTTCTCTGCGGCAAGAATAACTTGCTCGTAGCGCGTGAGCCTACTATTGGTCAGATGCTGCGTCTTCGTCCTGGTCATTAGCAATTCCACTGAATGTGGTACATACACCACCACTGGATGTCCCATCACAATACTCTCGCTCCTTTCAATGCTGACACCCGTTGCAGCAACGGATTTGAGACATCCGGGCAACGCTGCGGCTACTGGATCTAATGTAGCCGAAAAATATGCAACTGGTCTACGGGCATTTCCGTGGGTCTGTGCCAAGACTGACAAAGCACATCCCTCTCTCTCACAGCAATAGAGTGAAAATGACTTCTCGTAATCGGGCATTCCCAGAGCCGGAGCACGACACAAATCGTCTCTCAGCTGCAAGAACGCCACCAAACATTCTTCATCCCATGGTACCGGATCACTCACCTCCTTGTGCGTCAGTTTCTGTAAGGGCTTTGCTTTCAGTGAAAAGTTAACTATCCACTGTCGGCAGTAACCCACCATTCCTAGGAACATTCTAACTTCTCTCTGTGTTGTAGGCGCATTCATTTTCATTATCGCCTCAATCCTCTCCGGGGACACCTTACGTTTCCCTTTTTCTAACCTGTGCCCTAGATACTGTACTTCTGTCAAACAATACTGCAACTTGCTTGGAGATACCTTATGTCCATTTTCGGCTAAATGGTTCAGTAAGGCAATTGAATCTGCTTTACCGGCTTCCTCTGTCTCTGACGCAACAAGTAGGTCATCTATGTACTGGACCAGAACCGAGTTCTGCGGCAGTACTAGATTTTCGAGATTCTTCTTCAACAACTGATTGAAGATGGATGGGCTGTCTGTGAATCCTTGTGGGATTCGACACCATGTTAAAACGCGATCTTCCATTTTAAAAGCAAAAAGATACCTGCTCTCTTCATCCAATGGGATTGAAAAGAAAGCCTGGCAAAGATCTATCACTGTAAACCATTCTGCTTGACATGGTATTTGAAACAATATCACTGAAGGATTCGGTACCACGGGACAACATGAAACGACTATGTTGTTAATTTTTCGTAAATCCTGCACTATCCTGAATTTCCCGCTAGGTTTCTGCAAACCCATAATCGGGGAGTTACAAGGACTACCCACGATTTCTTTCAGTATTCCCTGTTGTATCATTGACTCGATCACAGGTTTTATTCCCGCAATCGTTTCCTGGGACAATTTGTATTGAGGCGTTCTTGGAAACTCAACATTTGGTTTTACCAGAATTTTTACCGGTTCTACCCCTTTAATCAATCCTATATCTTCTCCTGTGAAATCCCACACCTCTGACGCCACTGCATCTCTTAAATCTTGGGGAAGATCTTCTACAGTCAGAGTAGGATATAGTTCTACACAGAATTTTGAATTGGCCACCTTAAAGGTAGCATCATCGTCGGTAGTCTGTACCTCCACTCCTTGTGGGGTGCAGTATATGGTGCAATTCAATTTGCATAACAAATCCCTTCCCAACAGACATACCGGACTCGAGTCACAAACCACAAACTGATGTTCGTTCATGTGGTTTCCAATTTTCACAGACACTGGTTCTGTCAAGGGACTAGTCATTCTTTTATTTGCGACTCCTACCACCTGAATTGTTTCCCCTGACATCGGCAAGTCTGGAACCACCGCTGATCTCAGAGTCGAACGAGTAGCCCCAGTATCCACTAAGAACGTAGTGGGACACCCTGCCACTTCTGCCTCAACAAATGGCCCTCTTTGATCCACTTCTAGGACTGCCCCGAGGGTACAGTCCTCTTCACTGCTCACACGTTGTCCTGTCAATGGATCAATGTAGTAACACTTTTCTTCCTCGATGAAGAGAGGCATCTGCTTAAAGACCTTACTCCCTGTCGCTACCTTCGGTGGCTGTGGGAACTGGGCCCGTGGAGCCGAAGTCCCCCCTTTGGCCACCTTACTGCTTGGAACTGTCACCTTTTGCGTTGGGACTTCTTGGACCTGCTCTTCTACTTCTAGCTCTCCATTTTCAGGGTTAAAGGGACACTCGCGTCGCCAATGCCCCACCTGGTGACACTGATGACACTTTGTCGTTTTCTTTAAAGTGGCAAAGTCTATCCTAGGTCTCTGCCCTTCTTCATTATCTTTGTTCTGACCGTTTGGTTTTCGTCCCATCCCCTGCTTCTGCTGGCCACCCTTCCCAGCGGACTGCATTTGCACCACCATCAATTTCTCCTTTAGATTCTTGGCTTTAGAATCTATCTCGTCACTGCAGTACCTCGCATAACGTAAAATCTCATCTAGTGGTTTGTTCTGCCAACAGATTAAATGTTGCTGTATCATCAAACAAATATCAGGTCTCAACCCCAGGACAAACTTTGACACAAACTGCCCTATGTCTTTGGGATCCATTACATCTAGTCCACTGTATTGCTTGAATGTTTTCAATAATCTTTCATAAAACTCGTGAACTGTCTCCTTGGGTTCCTGCCTCGTTCGGTCTATTTTCACCCAATCTATGTCCTGTGGTGGTACCTTATCTTTCAGCCATGCTATTACCCTTTCATACTTTCGCATGACAATCTCGGACGGTCCATTAGTCCGAGCATCCCTCACTGGTTCAGTATTTGGCCATTCAACACTAGTCTTGCACGGGGTCCATAAATCAGATGGGACCACGATGTCAAACAACGTGTTCAAATCTATCCACAGTACTTTCGAGATTTTGACAAACCTCTCTACCTGTTTATACCATTCTACTGGATTGTCCCTCAACTTCGGAAATGAGTTGGTAAATGCAGCTAAATCTCCTCTACTCCAGGGTACATGTACATAATTTCCGTTTGATATTTCTCGCAAAGGGAATGCCTCCATATGCATTACCCTTCCCTCGGGGGTCATCACATTTGCACTTCGTCTAACTGTGCCCTTTTTTGACCACCTTTCTTCCCATTTGTCCAATTCTCTCCACACTCTTATCCCTGATACCAGCTCTCTTATGTGTGTTTTTAATCCAGTAGTTCTCTTTTCATCTAGATCCTGGTCTGCGTACTGTAATCTGTGGTTACTCTGTAATGCCCTTGTCCTAGATAAATCCACGGCATACCTGTCTGCCAAATCAGTCAGTTTCTCATGAAACGCTCTAGCTTTCCTAGTAATATCCTTTGCCATGAACAATAACTCATCCTGTTCATACAATTCTATCCTTTCCAAAGGCAATGTTCCATCTATTATCTCATCAACATCTGATTTTAAACTAGTAACATCGAGCCTTTTTGCCTTAATTTCAGCTTTCAAGACACTCAATTTAGCTCCTCCATCCGCATCTCTCCCATCCCAGCTCCGAGATCTACGTTTAGGTATTGGTGAGTTATAGGGAGTCCTCCCTTGTTCCCATCTCTCTAGGTCCCATGCCTTTCCATCTTCTCGGGGTGGGTGGTGAAACACTCCTTCATGCCTCCTAGCCTCTCTCTCCCCATCCTGGCTAGTTTCACGGGATGCAGGGCAAGATGTTCCATTACTCCCTCTTTCTTCCTCATGCATCTGTGACCTCCGATCACTCGATGTATGACGTGACCTTTCACTGTTCCCTCTGTGCCAGTGCTGTACATTTTCCCCAGGTGCGTGTGAGTGATGAGTGCACCTAAACCTATCTCTGTACTCTTGCGTTCTTTGGTCTCCCTCTGTTTGCGTGAGGCGAGACACTTCCTCACACTCCATACTCCTCGTATTCTGTTCCTGCTGTTCTCTCTGATTTGTAGGACATGCATCCCCTCTATTCTCGGGACTTCGGCCTTCCCGACCCTGACTGCTTTCGCTGGCCCCACAGTGAGATACAGTCCCGTTACCCCTGCTTTCCCACTCTGGTTCCGTTCTTGTCCTGTTACTCAGGGATACTGTGGACCCGTCCCATTCCCTCAAATCAGCTCTTAATTCTGAATAGGGTCTTGGCCGCGGTCCCCTTAAATCCATTGGTCCTCTCGGACCTCCCTGTTCTGAATTGGGACCGACAGTTGTGTCTAATGGGGTATTCCATGTTACCGATCCTGGCAATTGCTTCCATGCATTTGTCACGTTATTCCTCCTTTCCATCTCGATCCTTTCTCTATCTAATTGCCTCTGTTCTTCCTCTCTATCTCTCTCTGGGTTATAGATCGATACTATAGGTCCTATGGTAACAGGCACTTGAAGAGCATCTGGCAATCCAAAGGACTCAACCCTTTCGGTGGCTGGCGTTTTCTGCACCACAAACCTTCCCACTACACTCTGTGCTGTACTAGGTAGAGGTGTCTCCCCACCTTTGATAGGTGTCCATTCCGATATAGGGAGTGGTGTATACCCCTCTATGGCATTCCCATCTTCCCTTGCAAGCCCTCTATCTTCAATTTCCTCAACTCTCGGAGGCGGTCTATCCATTAACAATCTATTTATCAGATTGTCTTCCGACTCGCTTTCCTCGTCTTCTTCCATGAGGTTTCCTCCTCCTGCCACCTCCCTCATCGGATACATTTTTTCCACCTCAATAACCTGTACCCTCCACCGCTTTGCTTCCTCATCCCATTTAGAATCTCGTACTGCCCTTACCGATCGCGTCAGCCTTTGTTGACGCCTGTTCAAATTTCGGTCGTGTGCAGCCTTAATCCATGCATTAAGGGCCTCAAACTGTGTTGGTCTGGGCGAGGGTTTCAATGAGGACATGGTTGCTTTTAGCCGATGTAACACCTCTAACTTAAACGTCCCGTACCTCGGGAACTGCATTTCCTCATTCCCTTCCGTAAACTTATTCCAAGCCCCAATCCATAATATCGTATGCAGCCCCACATTCGTTGCCATATAATGAGCTGGCGTACCCTCTGGCGGAGCCTCTTCCCCGTAATAATGTTCACTTCGTTTACGTTTAAAAATCTCTTTCAAACACTTAAAACACTTCATGATTTCTCTTTTCTCTGCGTTTGTTTACTTCCTGATGACACTCCACCAATCTCAGCGCCGTTCTCACTAACTGGCCTATCCGTACGCGACTTTCCTCCGACGTCACTCTAGCCGCCCAACCAGAGCGCGGCTCTAGCTAACGTCACATGTCCCCCTTCGCAGCAGTTCCCCTCCTTTCTCAGCTCGTCTCCTCGGTCATGCACACATCCCATTCATACTCTGAAAAATGATTACTTCCGTCCAAGCGATCACCTTTCTTGACTGTACGCCCACAGTCTTTCTGTAGTTGTCACCTTAACTTGGCGAAATGTCTTTCCGTTTACTTCCAGACAATCGCCCTCTCCGATAGGTTACTCACACACAGTAACTTTCGACCAGCGTCCGTTACTCATACATCCACTCTTACACTCCCCCTATCTTGGATCCACGGCGGTCAATGGTACCTCGTGACCTCCGTACTATGGTCGACAACTACCCTGGATGTTCGATACACCCAAAACCACTTAAGCTCTGGCCTGAACTTAAGATTTCACCAGTTCACCCGTTTACCAGGTAACCAGCTTACCAGGTTGCGCGCGCTCACAACCTTCTCTCATTCACACTACAGGCATTCAACTCCGCAAGACATTACAATACAAATACAACACAAAACACCGCAATCTGTTCACGCATGACCCTTTTTATACTCACTCTCCTCCGATACTGCTGCTTTTCTCGCACCGTCTGCACCTTTCGGCACACGATTCTTCCGCTGCTCGTCTCTCGACGTCTAGGGGCCTTGGGGTAAACTAACCTCTCTAGATTACCTTCCTCAAGAAGATAACCATCCTCACTCTGCTACCAACTGTTAACGCGGGATTACTGGTTACTAGTTACCTTACCAAATCCCAAACTATGTCGACTGAATCGTTGGTACCTGTCATTGAGTAAAAGGTAATCTTTCAATAGATCAATCAATTTAAGAACTTACACCACTCTAAATGACCACTGACCAAATTTTAAGTTTCAAAGATTTAATATAAAGTCAAAGATAACTGAAGATACAAACTTCTCAAAATGAGATTAAGAAGATAAATCGGTATCACTATGAACATGAACTTTTTGAATAGTCTGAGTCTGAAAAACAAAATAATAAGTACAAGCTCGAAAACCATAAGGGTTGCCAAAATGGATACAAGTTGCAACCTCAAAGTCATTACAGAAAAGAAAATTAAGGTTAGTCTGTCCCTACACTATCCTAAGTGACATCCCTACTTAACAAGATCTTTACCCCTCTAGGTGTCAGCCGTGGTGACTTCCTAAGAAGATCACGCACTTCTCTTTGTCTCTTCTCTGATAATGGGTCTCTCCTGATCAGCCTATCTGCCTACCCATCCGCTTCCTTAGGCTCCCAAAATCATCTGCTCTGCTCTCCTCCCGGGTCGCTTTCCCTAATACCAAATCACATTTCCAATAGAAACGCCCCTTGGGACGCCCCTCACGTGGTACATCTTTGCGCGGCAAACTCCATGATGGTACTCTTGAAGACCCTCGTTAAAGTTGACCTTGGTTCCCAGGCTTCTTCTCCAGTGCGCTGATACCCCCTGAAATTCCTGGAAACTCCTACAGGCCTGCGCCAAACGCCACAGAACAAATCCTCTTTCATTCTAGCTGATTAAGACCCTCGCACCTGCATACAGTCCGTCCTGCAGTGGGCCTCAAATTCCAAATTCCACCATATCTATAGGTCATAAAATATAAGCGAAGCTCTGTACTTGGCACCTCTCGACTTCTCCTCTAACGAGCACATGGCACATCAAAGGAGATGACATTATCAGTTCAGGCCTACTTGATTTACATGAAGCAGGTCCCTGCACTCTTAAAACATTAACTTGATTTAAACAACATTCTTAACTAGCATACGTTTCTAAAACAACACATCTATAAAGCATATATTTCAAACTTAGTTCGATAATACATTTGGAAGAACCACGTCAACCCCATCTCACATTATTTTAGCAGCACGTTTAGATTTGCTGTGAATTGCCATGAGGCCTACACATTATACTGGATTTTCAGAGTTCTATTCAACTCTAACATGATTCCTTTAACAAGAGAACATGAGGTTTTCATATTCATCCCAAATATTTCTACATTAGTCTCACACAGTTATGATTATTGTTACTCTACTTAAACATTCTATGCATTTCACCACTGAATATAAGACACTCGGTGTATTTCACTTCTAAATATAAACACTCTGGTGCAAAGTACATGTTAACTAACTACGTGCTTGTAAATATGGTACACTTATACATTTTTTTCCAAACTTGTGCTCTCTCATAATCATGTCTTGACTTGTGATCCATATTTTAAGTTGATGAAAAATCTCATGGCTGTCGGCCAAGATTTGGAGTTTAATGTAGGACAATTTGATTGGCAGTGATGTTTTACTTCTGACCTGCTTCCTGACTATTAATTGTACAGCAAATACACCCACATGCATCATTGTTGGTATTGGCGATTCCTAAAATGCGAAAATTAAGGAATCGCAATTTAGAAATCGCAAATACCTATGCATCAACAATTCGCAAATATTTTTGCAATTTCTTAATTTTCCTTAATTGCGATTCACATTTTGCTAATCGCAATTAAGGAAAACCTTCCCATTGATTCCTATGGGCCAAAAGGCCCATAGGAATCAATGGGAAGGCATTAACATTTTGCGATTTTAGTTTTGCGAATCGCAATTTGTTAATGCATTTCAAGGGTGCTGAGGGGGGTCCAAAGAACCCCCCCTGCACCCTTGAAATGTTTTTTTAGGTGCAAGTTTCACACACACATGTCCAAAGTACATGTGTGTGTGTGTAACATGACACTTTCAAAAATGCTTTTTTGAGCATTTTTGAAAGATTTCGCAAATTAACACGAGGGTCAACCTCGTGTTAATTTGCTCCTCCTACTTGCGAATTCGCATTTTTAAAATCATTCATGCATTGCATTTAAGGAATCGCAAAAATGCGATTCCTTAAATGCAATCGCATTTTTAGAAATGGCAAAAAATTGTGATTTTTAAAAAATTGTTTAATGCATCCCAAAAAGTGATTTTGGAATCGCAAACGGCCGAATTTTACGATTCGCACCGTTTGCGACTCCAAAATCGCTTGATGCATGTGGGCAATAGTCCTAGAATCGTATGTTCATCTCTTCTGCAAAGGCTTTGCTTAGGAATTAGATGGTAAAAATGGTTATGCAATTAGAAGGAACTTTTGGAACTCTAAGATACTTTTGGCAGAACGTGGCTCCGCTGGCCATTGGGCGCTCAAGCCGTGCGACCTCCATCTCTCCCATGGGGTGTGGACAAGTTAGAGGTGACTCTGGGAGGTGAAGGGATACTTTTGTGCAGAGATGTTTGTGGTATGTTTCTTATGGACTCCCGTAACTGATTTTTGACTTGGCATATGTCTGTATTGTCACGCAGTGTTGTTGAAAGTGCAAAGAAAGTTTATGAAGGCGTCTGGCTTGGTCATTTAATAGAAGATATTGACTATTTCTACCCACTGGTCTGATACCTCAGTGATGTGATTTGTGTAAAAGTATAATTTGCAGACTTCAAATGCTTTTTAGTACTTTTGTTTGTGTTTTTTTCCCAACAAGGTTTCCCTTCCTCTGTGTTTGCGTGGCCGTACTCATTTCTGTACGAATATTTTAAGGCCAGTGAACTCAACAATTATTTCGATAGTTTCCAGAATGTTGTAACACGTCAAGAGCAAAACTCATATTGAAATAAACATTATCTAGCATCTTAAATTGTCTGTTACCTTAACTAGAGAAATTGTCCCCCAGAATGACAGGTCATTTGCCTGCTAATCCATGTCCTGTGAGTACTTGTTCAAAGAGTTTCTCGTTATATAGTCCTAACCCATTAAGTACCGAAAAAATGACCGATCCGTCACAGATATTCAACATCACAAGCACGGAGTAAGTAACACAGGGTCTGCTCCTCAGAGCCGCAACCACTGGGCCAGGCTATCATGAGCTGAAATTTCCATCCCCTTCCTCTGGGTTTTGTGTTCTTAATCAGCATTCACATGCTCAACACGCCAGCTGTCAATTTTCTCTTGTCTTCCTTTTAATTTTTCTAACTAAATGACACTGTTTTGCATGTAGAGACATACCTGCCGCCCGACCCACACATAACCTCATGTCAGAGGCGACAAACGCTACTTAAAGTGCTGAAAGTAAATATAAAAAAAATAACTTAGACGACAAATAA
Organism: Lissotriton helveticus; assembly: GCF_964261635.1. Lineage (NCBI taxonomy): Eukaryota > Metazoa > Chordata > Amphibia > Caudata > Salamandridae > Lissotriton > Lissotriton helveticus. The sequence continues at coordinate 1,097,697,935 of NC_136065.1, forward strand.
GCATGAGTAGCGGTTTGTGAGTTTAGAAAGATAATCACTCGTAAGGTCCTCCAGACGACCACATTTCTTGTTGTTTAGTCTGGTTTTAAGAGGTCTGACTCTCCAAGCACTGCTGATCCGAGACACTGTGCACAAGCAGAGACGTGAATTTACTGTACTTAAATATACGTTACCACCTGATGTCCTGAGGCAAGCTAGCTCGTTGTTATTCTGTCTTTAAAGCGAGACCATATACTCTTTTCCGGGCACATATGAAATCTCTGGGTCCGAGGGCAGGACCCTCTTCGAACGCACAGATGAAAACAGACATGTTTAATGAGCAGCTAGATTCGCGTTTCAAGCAGCACACAACAGAAATACAACTAGGTGTAACACGTTTTGTAACCATTCACATTTAACTTACCTGTTTTATTGTATTTTTACGTTAGCCTTTACCTTCTGGAGGGAACTAAGCACATAATGCCTATTCTTTTTTAAAATTATATTATGAATATTAGTTTTGGAACTCCGGAATACCTGACTGGATTCGGATTTCACAGATCAGGGAATACCTAACCTGTACCTTTTAATCTCCTCATACTCCCCTTTTCTCTGCGCCCCCTACCCTCACCCCACCCCACAGCGCCTCGAGACCCACTTAGATGAGTAGCTGCGCTTAACAAACCTATGATTGATTGATTGTTTTCAGGAAAGTATTTGGCGTCTTCACCTCCCAAGGGAATTCAGGACAGTTTTAGATGTGTTTTTGTAGTGTTATGTATGCAGCTCAAGTTTCGCCCCAGGACATTGGAGCGCCTTACACAAGACCCACGTTACCTTCCTCACTTTTAGGCACGGGCAGATCAAGTGATTTGCCCAGAATCACATGATGTTGAGCTGAGGCCCAGACTTGAACCCGATTTCCCAGTTCGAAAGTCAGTAGAAATTACTATTTTATCTTTTTGTTTTGATGCACTTAAATAACGTTTTTATACAGCATCTGATCATAAATGCCATTGGCGCAATCGTCTCTTTATTGTGCCAGATTATCAGTTTGAGCCCGTTACTGTCAGCACATTGTTTTCCTTTCATATCTCCATCTCATTCCCGTGGTGTCGGCAGCGCATGCGCCGGCCTGCATCACTAGCCTGGCGCTGAGCCTCTGTTGTTCCCTGGAATCACTTGCTAGGCGTTTCTCCACTACCACAGGCGAAGTCGTGACTCATAATATCATTCCATTACTTGTTACTCATCATAAACGCCATTAATTACATCCTGTCATTAGTTCTTTAGTGTTTATCACTATCATCAGCACATTGATAAATTCAACACTGTGAGCTAAATGATTAATGCCAGATCTAATTGAATGCTTCAGTTTCATCCTTGATTATCTGCTTTAATACCAGCAGAATATTATTTCCTCCAAATTCCTGAGAGTAGCGCCCCCCCCTCCCCGCCACCACATCGATTGTCCCAAAAATCGCCAGCTCACTGATTGATTCAGTGTGATAAGTTCATCTATCAGTAGCTTATTCACTGCAAAATACCATCCTTCATTAATTGCCTTCAGGCTATGCAGTTAATTATTGTCAGCTAATTAGATGCAGAACAACAGCAGCGAAATCTGCCTCCAGGACATTCGTTCATTAATCAGCGGTGCATTAGCCAACTAATGGAGTCAGATCGGCCTCTATGCAATCATCTTTTTATTAATTAGCAGGTCATTAAAAAAACAATATTCTCAAGCCATTTATTTACTACTCCATGTCACCACTTAATTAATTACCAGCACTCTCAATTACTTCCGTGTGACCAGTTTCTTTATGAACTGTTCAATAATTACTCAGTATCTTGAAGTACATTAGTTGCAAGCTCACTCGAGGCTCCATTACAAGCTGTGCAGAGCAGGATTTCCTTTTGGGACTTGGCTGTGCAGTTGCAGTGGGCAGGAATTCTTGGACCTGGATTTTCTGGTTACTGAGGCACAGGACTCTTGACCCTTACTCTTACCCTTATGCGTATAAGCATGTCTTGAACCATGTTCATGTTTGGCCTGCTTATAAGGGTGACTTATTATGCCCTTTCAACTCATTTACTTTGCTTTTACATTTGGTTTTAGTGACTCATTTGCAATTTACCTTGTTGTGTCCTGAGGAGACATTAAAGACGTAGGACGAAACGCGCTGATCTTGTTTACTAAGGACCATGGCGCCAGACTTTTACTATTACAATTCACCCAAACTGGCTGAATTCCATGATCATTACTGATATTTTTGAAAACTGGCTGTAGTTGCATGTACTTTCAAAAATGTAAGAGTGGATTTGTGTAGATTATGTGTAACTATGTGTAAATATGTGGTGCCAAAGAATATTGCTTTTCCAATAACAATGAACTGTATTACTGTTGAATGAATGTTTTTTGTAAATTTTTCCCTGCTGGGAACCCATATTTTTGTATGACATATGGAGTATCATTAGCTTCCGTGGCTTCTGTGCTCAATCACCTACAATGTGCAAAGGGTTAGAATCCTTCCATACAGCCCCAATCTCAATAACCACAGAGAATATAGCTGCATATGATAAATGTTATAGCATTGCTAAGTGCACAGTTACAGATTAGATAGAAATGCATGAAGAAACGAAAACCTTATCAAAGGGACCTACAGAGAATATACTTTTTTTAAAGCTTGAAACATCCGTCAAACTCCATGATTTAGAATTGAAAGTTTGGTTTCGCAGCAATGTTTATTCATAAGGAAATGCTTGCCTAGATCAATACCATGTGAAGAGAGCCCATCAAATTTTGCTAAATTTTAGGGGTTTGCCTTGCACTCCTCATTGCCGGCCTATTAAAGGATGATTCCAGTTCTAATCCCTAAAGAGGCAATTGTTCTACATGTATACTTTATTTAAAGTTCATCACTGCATTGCCTGCTTGTAAAGGGGACTCCATCCCCCACCCAAATACGCAGCAGGAGCCACTCCCCGTTCGAATGCGCCAGGAGGCACTTTAAAAATTGCTCAGGGCTCCCGCGGTGCGGGAGTCCATCACCACATTGCCTGCTTGTCACGGGACTCCATCCCCCAGCCAACCACGCGGCAGGAGCTGTGCCCGCATTCTGACGTGCCAGGAGGCACTTCAAAAGTTGCTCAGGGCTCTCGCAGTGCAGGATCCCATCACTGCATTGCCTGCTTGTCATGGGGAGTCCCATCCCCCAGCCAACCACGCGGCAGGAACCGCACCCGCATTCTGACATGCCAGGAGGCACTTTAGTAGTTGCCCAGGGCTCCCACGGCGTGGGATGCACGCGTGGCTGGGCCAAGAGCGGGCCAGTCCACGCCCGTCGGAGCCCAGAGGTGGCTGGGCTGGGCCAACCCTCTTGGTTTTTACTTGTACTTGCCTTTTTCTACTTCCTGGATATAGGACTACCTAGCACTTGAGTCAGTCCAACAAAGCCTCCCAGAGATCTGCCAAGTAAGTTTGTCTGGACAACAATTATTGACCCAGGTTCTATCTAGTGTGAGGGTCTCTTCCCCTCCCAGGTGGCGAAACGGAAGCAAATGGAAGAGAGGGAGAGTGCTTCTAAAACCCTCCAGAACTCTACCCTAGACTGCTTTCTATTACAAGCGGCTAGAGCCTTAGACAAAGAAATCTTAGTAACAGAACGTCGTCTATCTGTGGAGGGGCGATCTGTTATAGCTGTAAATTCAGTCACAACTCTAAATGGGCAGTTAAGGGTTATGGAACGTGGGAGTGCTATTACTGATCAACCCACATTGGAACCATCTTTCCCTGTGATGTCTCCGCCACAACCCCTTGTATCCTAGATGTCTGGCCCTCCGGTTAAAAGGAAGAAGAAACTGAAACATTATGAACCCTCACCGGTAGTAAACACCAAATCTAAGAAAAAATCTCGGGATATACTTATTGAGGTGCCCAACATCATTAAGCAAGCACCCCCAATTGAGTCACACCCTCACACTATGTTACCCGTTTCCACAGGTTTATCCTCCAAAGACATTAAGACCTTAATGAATTGTTTCTAAAAAACAACAGCAAATAATCTCTCAAAGAGTTAATGCTGCAAACACAAATTTAAAGTTCTCCAGGTGCAGGTTGCCAGGAACATGGTTCAAAAGGTTCAAAATAAGCTTTATTCGATATTCAGAAAGAAATATCATATAAGCATACATAGTTATAACTGTTATAAAAATAGACATAAAATTTCGGTTTAAAATCATCAATTACACAGTTAAAAAGTTTAAAATTCAGAAGTAAGAGAGGACAAAAGGCAATATTAAAAAAACAGCATCAATATCACACAGACCATTCTAAAGATCTCCTAAACTTAATCAATAGTTTTAGAAACTGTTCCATTTTATGATGGAACATAAACTGTTCTGGGGTAAAAGTCACTTAAAGACCAAACTGATATGGGACCATCCCCTATTTGTGGCTGCCGGGATTGGAGGTATGGTACGACATAATTATGTTTAAACTTCACAAGTACCAAATCGCCCGCAATGTTCTTTGTGAGAGGACCCAACCAGCCCACCCTTCGGACACTTAATATGGTCCCATCTAAATAGGAGGGCAGGGGTCTATTTTTGGTGAGCCAATACACAACCTTATTCCTTAGGTCCTGCTGTCTCTCAAGTTTTCCCCTCGGAAGTTCAGGTATTCCTGAGAGAACACTCACAATCGGTACTGCGTCAGGTGGCAAGTCTAAGTGGTTAGTTTTGTGGGGAAAAGTGTCTTGGTTAGACTTGTGTTTACTCCGCCCTGCCCTAAGGTGCAAAGATTGAGATGGCCTAACGGCTTTAGCAGCATTTGGGATATTTATGTCTTTAGAGATTGGCATATCTCTAGGGACTGGATGCTGAGATCGTACAGGTCCTGCCATAGATTTAGTAACTGGAGAGTTGGTAACAAATAAATTGACTTTTGTAGCTTTTATAGCTTCCTCCACACCCCTAAGCCTGTCCTCTAGACTAGTTATTTTATCAGTCAACGGAGTTATGATTGATTTCATCATTGTTTCAAGCTCCAACAATGTGAAGGCCTGTGTAGGTATTCTCACATTAGAAGTTGAGGAAGTTGGAGCTTTTTCTGGAACCAGAGGAATATAAGAGGTATTACATAATAGATTAAGATCATCCAGTAGTGATATTACCGGGGCTATGTTAGTTGACTGAGGCGGAGAACCCAAAGCAAAAGAGCTATCTAGAAGCGGGGATCGTTCTATTCTGTCTATGTCTTTTGCAATGGGCGGTATAACGCGCTTAAAGTACGTGTCCAGTGTTCCCATAAGCAGATCACCCTGGGGGGTGAGATTTATAAGGTCCGCTTTGCCAGGCATATCGTTGGGGAGGAAGTATTGTACAATATCAAAAACCCAGGGAGGAGCTTCTTAATGTGTCCAGAAAAAGTCAATGGGTAACAGTACCTTAGAATCTAGAACTGAAGGGGGGGTGACCCGACCCGGCCTCCGACGGCCGCAGACGGCCCCGCCCTTGTCCCGGGCTTAGCCCGGCGCGTCCTCGCGGGACGAGAGGCGTTCCGCTGTTTAGTAGCGCCCCCGGGCGCAGGCTGTGGTGTCACCGGTGCGCCGGTGAACTCCGGGGCACCTGGGAAATGAAGTCCCTGGCCGTTGCCCTCACGGCGCTGCTGGGAGAGCTGGTGTCGGTGAGTGTCTTTAGCCGTTCCCCTCACGGCGCGGTCTGTAGCCTCTGCTGTCGGGCTTGCCTTGCCAGGAACATGAAATGAAGGTAGAAAGGGTTGCAGAGTCTATCTGGGCACTATCCATATTTGATGTGTTGAGAGCTACACAGCAAAACAAAACAGGAACTCCAATAATGTAAATGAAGCGGCTTACTTTCCTTGAATGCGCAGTTTTTGTCGAAATGTGCAATGAACAGAGTACAGCACGCGTGGGCTGGGACTGTCCGCTGTAATGGACTCTGGTGAGGCTGCAAGGCGTGCTGGTCCGTTTTCCTTTGTTTACTTTGTGGCTTCTTTTGTTCCTGTATTGCCTCCTCTGATTCAGACTTTGTTTGAATTTCTCCTTAGTTTGTCTGATCTTGTACATCTTGAAGCGTTGTCATCTCCAGGTGGCCTCAGGCCAACTTAACACGTGGGAAGGTCTCTAACTCATCGCCAAAATAAATGTAGTAATGTAGTCCACACTGGTAGATTTAGTTTAAGTAGGTTTATTCAAGATGATAACAAGGAGCTTAGATCTTGTATAGCAGCCCCACCAGGAGCAGCCTTCTAGCTGCTAAGCCCTTCCACCAACTGTCACCACTCATATCCAGTCACTCAAGCATTCCACTCATGGCCCACACACCAACATCTCACAAAGTACATTCACACTTGCTGAGCAGCTAGGAACAAGATAACACAGTACATAATAACACAATGTGGGAACATTACAGATAGGCTTGACAAACTTGAGACAATTGTGGGGAAAATAAAAAAAATCCATTACTTGCTCAACGATGGGTGTGGGCAATCACGGGCCAGTACTATCGGAATGCCCTGATCCAGGGGGAGTATCGAATTCTGAAAGGTACAACATCATGGTGGGAAGCCACCATTGCAACCCAACAAACCCCTTACCTGTGCCCACCTCCCTAAAAAAGGCTATGATACGCGAGAAGTCCCATTTAAATCTAGAGCAATAACGCATATCATCCATTCAGCTGAGGAGGGGCAATTTGGTAATATCTCTGGGTCTAATACGTGTAATCCCTCACTCAAAGGAGAAGGAATTGAATCCACTAGGCAGGTCACCTCTCAAACAGATAATCTCACTGCTAGGGATGACCCCCAAAATGAGGTGATACTACATCTTCCCCCAGAGTACTGTCCATATGTGGTGATTGTAACTAATGTCCCTATGCTCCAGGTCAATACCAAGGAAAGCACTGGCCAACTGAAAAACAAAGTCTGCTATTGGCTATCACAAAATTCAGATTTTTCAAACTCTAGCTATCATGATATTGTGTTCGTCTGCAGAGTGAGCTGGGTTGGTCCATTACAGAAGTCAATAAAAGGAGATTGCATAGTGATTAACTGTAGGTCCCCAGATCTTGCAGGGCAATTGATCAAAAGTAGGAGGTCACCATCTGGGTGGGTTTTCGCACATGGGATTGATACTGTGCCACTTGTTTTTTTTATAAACATTGTAAACCTACTGGGCCAATTGCCCCAATGAAAGCCTGCACCACCCTGAATCTATTGAAGAGAAAGGAGAAATTTCCCCTTGACATTAATAACAGAAATAAAGCACTCACTGATCTGGATTGCCCAGATTGACTAATCACAGGGAATGCTAAATCAATGTTGGATTATGCCCTAGTCACAACCCCTCAATCTAAGGGGGACACTAGCACTAGCAACAACATCCTAAATGGCACAGCAAATCATACCTCGCTTATTCTGCCCATTTCTCACACACCCCCACTCGAGGCCAAATGTCTGCAAAATTCATATCTAGTCACCAGCAACAGGGTTGCACAAATGTTGTCCAGCAACTGCAGATTAGCTCATGGAATATTGTGGGAATAAGATTTAAACGAAACAATCTAGAGTGGGCATGTTAGTGGACAGCTGTCAAATATGTCTATTCCAGGAAACCTGGGCAACGAAGCAAGTGCCTAGGGTGGGGTTTACCACGTTTAGTATTGAGGCCAGGTGCTCAGCAGCTGGCCGACCGGCTGGTGGGTTACTAATTTGGGTCAAGACCACCTTGGTTTGTAAAATTAACCACCTGAGGTAGGATCCGAGGAGATCCTTGGTTTAGATCTGATATCACTTAAAGTGACCATTTGTGTCAGATTAATTAATATATATAATAGGTTTAGCAGTCATCACAAGCCCTCAGAAACCATGGTAACACTTTCTAATTTCCCTGATATCTCCAGGGAAGAGTACTATCTTATTGTAGCTGACGACCTTAACACAACTTATGAGCCAGTAGACTTTGTACAGGAATTGATACAGGAGGAAGAGCAAGTTAGGAGTGTAAGCAAGCTCCAGATACCTGCCATAAAAAAATGTACCAAGGTTGGGCAGAAAGTATTGTCTTTTACTTTAGCCTATGGGGTGCACGCGTATAATTGGCAGACACCATCAGATGAGGAAGCAAAGTTTACGTTGAAGAGGGGTATTGTCAGAAGTAGGATCGATTGTGTTATGGTAGACCTCGTTTTTTGGCCTCATGTCAAGGACATGACTGTCCTAAACCGTGAGGACAGCGATCATATTGCTCTCCTATTAAAGTTATTTGGCCTCCCTATCTTGTATAGCCAAACCCATGAAGCAATGGCCCCTGTTGTAACTACTAATAACAACAGGAGAGCTAAATGGTCCCAGGTCAGGGCTGATGGGAAATTGCTCCCCAAGATCTATAAAGAAGTGGCTCAGATCCTCACGGTACTGAGTGATCAGGATAAAAGTGAAGGATTTATTGTGTCTGGTTTCCGGGCAATTAACGGATCGTATACACCCTATTTTAGTGGACAGTGTAACTCTAACATGCCTAAATGGAACATCGCCCCATGGTATAACGAGGAATGTAGACTGGCCAGGATTGACGTTATGGCGGCAGTAAAGCAAGGGATATGAAATTACAATACAATGAGAAGAAGGATGTATAAAAAGTCACAGTATGCGGCAAAAAGGAGCTGGTAGGTTGAGAATTGGCGAACATTAGCCGAGGCTTCAAAATTGAAGGATTGCCAACTTTTCTGGCACTTTCTGTCAAAAGGGTCAACTAAGCAGGTCAGTGAAGATGATTTTCACATACAACCACATGTCTCGGAACAGTACTTTCAGAAACTTTATACTGGTACGGTTTCTGAACCCAAAGGGAATGCAGCAGTAGCATCAAGGGGATTTAATTTAGCACCTGTACAGGAAGGCACTATTGGCTTTTCCTAAGAGGAAACTTTACAAGCAATCAGTTTACTCCAGACTGGGAAAGCCCCAGGGTTAGATAAACTCTCTGGAGATCTGTTTAAAGCAGAGCCCTATATGTGGGGACGTCTGCTTCAAACAATCTTTAATGCCATCCTGTGAGGTGGGGTATCTCTCCGACCTGGAAAGGAGACCCCTCTAATTATAGGCCAATAAGCCTTATAGATGTCTCCCAGAAAATGTTCAGCAAAGTAATCCTGTCACGTCTCCGAAACTGGATAGAGGATAATAACATTCTTTCTCATCTGCATGCAGGCTTTTATGGCCTCCACAAGCTCACTAGACCAGATGTTCCGATTTCTTTTGCTCATTTGGAAAGAAGTGAAGATCAGGAGGGGCCACTTATATGTCGTTTTTGTCGACCTTAAAACGGCATTTGACTCCATAGATCGCAATAATCTTTGGGCTGTTCTTAGGAATCTAGGACTCCCCTATGACCTACTTCAATTATTTGTTCGCTTACACCAAGACAGCTATGTCAAAGTCAGGTGGAATTGTGATGGCAGTGTCACTAATAATTTATCAGTCACCAAGGGGGTGCGCCAGGGCTGTGTGCTTGCCACAACCCTGTTCACCCTGTATATGAATGGGCTTATAAGCTAACTTTATGATTGTGGAGGTGACCTGCCAAGATGAGCTGGTAGAATTTGTGCTAAATAGCTTGGACTCCTAAAATTCAGAAGAGTGTATTGACACTCCAGCACGCAGATTGTGAATTAGCAAAGAGGGTAAAACGCTCAGCTTTCCAGCCAACTTCTACTATCCTTGAAATCCACTGAGCTAAAGGCCTAAGAGCAGCCCTTTATGGGGCAGAACTGTAGGGGCTGGAGTATCTGAAACAGCTAGAGGTTACTGAAAATACATTTCTAAGGGCGATTCTCAACCTCCCATTGAATACACCCCTATTACCCCTACGCCTTGACCTTGGTTTAAAGCCTATCACCCATTTTGCTGTCCTCAAGGTCCTTTTGTTCTGGGTCAGACTCGGGACTAGTTGCACCCAGATTCCTTTAAAGGACGCAGTGGAGAAATTATTAATCCTCCAAAGACACACAGGGCGACTGCTTTGGTTTAACAAGGTTAAGGAGTGTTTTTTTAGATTGGGCTTGGGAATAATGTGGAGGGCTCTGCAGTCCATTACAAAAAATGGTCCCTTTGCTGAAAAAGAGGTATTGGGATTTTGTTGATTCTTCTTACACTGTTGTGAAGCCGCCCAGCACTTTAATTTCCACTTTTTTAAATGTTAAAAGCTGTTTGAAGTTAGATTTGTATATGGATGAATTTGAACCCCCTCAGGCACGAGCACTTTATATACAATTTAGGAATGGGTTGCAATGAAAATCAGTTGGGCAAATGCCACCATATCTCCTTTGTCCCCTTCCTGTCATTCCACCCTAGAGACCATAGAACATTTAATTTTTTTTGTCCCGCTTATGTAAATTTGAAGAAAGCTTGGATTATCCCGGCCTGCCGACTGCTTTCTTTTTCACGTCCCTTTGATGCTTTACGCATATTCAGGTCAGACACGACAAGGTGGCTTGTTTTCACAATATCAAGATATTTGCTTTACGCCTGGTGGCAGAGGCCTAAAGTAGCAAAATAATATTCTGATTTAGGCTTATTGAATAAGTAGGGAAAGCCATCTACAATGTAATTCAATATTACAGTAGGGGAATGATGGGGTTGAATTGTTTCAGTGAAGGTATTTTTAATTGATATCTTGATTTTACGGTAAAATCACATACTACAATTTTGTTTTAAACACTGTATAGGACCGGGAAGTCAACGTTTTTTAAACTATTGGTTTTTAACATTTTATGAATACTGTATGCTAAGTAATTTTATGTTGAGTATGATCATGCTATTGATTATAAAGATCGAAGTTAGCAATGCTCAAAGATATTCAACAAGCTAAAGATTGGTAGACCTGTCAGCCTCAGGGTGATCTTCCCCCAAACATTTTGCCTACTTACCTTCATTTTTGGTGCTGATATTTGATTATGTTGACCATAGGGCTCTGTGCACTTTACCACTGCTAACCAGCTAAAGTGCTTATGCTCACTCCCATAAACATTGTTTGATTGGCTTAAACCCGACTGGCATATTTAATTTTCTTGTAAGTCTCTTGTAGAGTGGTATACCATAGACCGAGGCCCTGTACATTACATGTGACAAATGGGCCTGCAGCATTCTTGGTGCCTTCCACTTAAGTAGCAATTAAAAACATGTCCCAGGCCTGCCATTGCAGCCTGAATGCAAACTGCCAATTCGACTTGGCAATATAACCCCCTTGCCAAGCGTTAAACTCCCCTTTTATTCCAAATAAGTCACCCCTAAGGTGGGCCCTAGATAGCCCATTGGGCAGGATGTGTTGTAATTAAAAGGTTGGACATTCACTTTTAAGTTTTATATGCCCTGGTAGTGAAAAACTCCTAAATTAATTTTTCACTACTGTGAGGCCTACCTGTACCATAGGATAACATTGGGTTGCTTTTGATTGGAGCCAGGTAACCAGTGCATGTTTGGTATCTATGAAATTGTAATAAAAAATCGTTTTTAATGGTAATGTCAGAATTTTAATTACAATTTTGAAAATGCCACTTTTATAAAGTTGGTATTTTCCTGCCCTTAGCCCTTTTGTGCATGCAGCCTGTCTTGGGTCACCTGACTAGGTATAACTGACATACTTTGTGAATTCTTCCCAGACAGTCACACAATGGAGGGATAAGGTGTCCATGAATGGGCCCTCTGTTGGCAGGATGGGGGTGGGGGGAGCTTAGCACAGCCCCACTTGCAACTGAATAGGGTGTGCATTGCCTTCACACAAAGGACCTATCACCTCCACATTGTCACTGTAGCCAGCTTCGCGCCAAGGCAGGAGAGTTAGGAAATTCCAAGCACTTCAAAGAACCTTTCTAAAAGCTTCTTCCTTCTCTAGAAGAAGGGGAACCAGGGTATAAAAATAAGAACTTAAGACTCACTTTTCTGTTTACTCCTGGACCTGAGGACTACCTGCTGCTGCGACCTGCTGTGTACTCTGTAAGACTTCTTTGCTGTACCTGAAAGAACTGCTTTGCTGCTTGGAGCTTGCCTTGAACCCCCAGAGGCCAGCCCTGCTGTTGAGCCTTGTACCTTCACCTGAATCTAGGACTACCAGAGTGACCTTGGAGTCACTATGGCAGTCCTGGGTTCAGGTGAAAGTCCACAGGGACATAAAGGCTCCCTTCATCTTGAACTCGCACCTGGACCCAGCCCAAGTGAGTCCTGCATTCCCAAGTGGTGTCCCACCAAACCTGGTCCCTTGGATGAGATGCTAAAGGTGCCCAGATGGCCAAATCTCAAACCAAAGGACTTGGAAATCTTTTGGCCAGAAAGTGCTCTGTGAACCTGGTAGAGATAGGGACCAACCTGCTCGCCTACCCGTCCGAGGTGCATCGGGTGCATCGGCCGGATTTACTTTGCGGCTTCACCACTATGTTCTTCTCCGCAGCAGCAAATCCTGTTCAGTAGTCCCTCATCAAAGAAGTATCTCATGGAGCTTTCTTTGGCTGCAAATCTCTGCCTCATCCCGCTGGAGATTTTTGACTTCCAAAAACAGACTAAGTCCGAACGTAGAAATCCTCACCCCGGCCTTGACCCTATGCTCCTAGACGACAACGTTCCCTCCTCGGACACCTCCTGCAGCATTGCCGCGCTGAACTTCATCTTCTCACCTTATGTTTCTGAAAATATCTTCTAAGTCTAAGTATTTGAACCACCCCCCATTGTGGTTGGCCATATTTTTTCGACTTTGACCCAGTCTCTTGTGACCAGATGTCCGCAGTTGGTGCTTTGATTGTCTAGGTGCTAGTTTTTACTAAAAAACTAAAAAATTCACAACTCTGTTTTTGTCGTTTTGATGTAAAGGGCCCACTATTGGTGGAAACAGAGGACGAGGCGGGGGTCAGGCACTTTACACAGGAGAAGAGCAACAAAGTCTTCACCAGCTACTATGCACAACTGTACAGGAGGTCGAGGAAGGGGTACCACGTAGATGCAAGGGAATACCTTGCAGGCCTGCAGATGAAACGACTGAATCCTGAGGAGGCAAAAGAGCTAGGAGCAGACATAACGCAGCAGGAGATACGAGCTGCCATCAAGGGCACGGCAAGAAACAAAACCCCGGGCAAAAACGGCCTACCGGCCGAGTTCTATGCAGCGTACGTGGAGGAGCTGGCCCCCAGGCTGGTCACCATGAATCAGGAGGTCCTGAGAGCGGAAATAATGCCGGAGAGTACTAGAGAGGCCCTTATTGTCCAAGGACCAAGTCTGGGAAGAAACCCCGCGATTACAAAATCCTGAGCAAAATTCTAGCGACGCCTGATACCACAACCCTAGCAGAGATCTTCCTACTACACCATGGAAACCAGGGTGATGAAACGATGCTGGGCTGGATGTATGACGTTACCACGCATCCTTTTACAACGCCTACCTTTACCACGCAATTTTTACAACGCAGGATCCATTACAACGAAGTACTATTACAACACATTTTTTTACATCGCATATACCTTTACAACGCATCCCATTACAACGTAAGTATTGGTAAGTATATAATATATTTTTTAAAATGTAATTAATTAAAAATAATATAATTTATTTTATTTTAATTTTAATTTTAATTTATTTTTACCCTGTACCCCTTAATTAAAAATATTAAAATTTATTTTAATGTCATTTTAATTTATTTTTACCCTGTACCCCTGTACCCCAAAACCCAAACCTAGCCCTGAAACCTTAAAAATACCCTTTTACCCAAAAACCCAAAAACCCAAACCTAGCCCTAAACCCTAAAAATACCCCTTTACCCAAAAACCCAAACCTAGCCCTGAATCCTAAAAATACCCCTTTACCCAAAAACCCAAACCTAGCCCTGAACCCTAAAAATACCCCTTTACCCAAACACCCAAACTTAGCCCTGAACCCTTAAAATACCCCTTTACCCAAAAACCCAAACCTAGCCCTGAACCCTAAAAATACCCCTTTACTCAAAAACCCAAACCTAGCCCTGAACCCTAAAAATACCCCTGTACCCAACAACCCAAACCTAACCCTGAACCCTAAAAATACCCCTGTACCCAAAAACCCAAACCTAACCCTGAACCCTAAAAATACCCCTTTACCCAAAAACCCAAACCTAGCCCTGAACCCTAAAAATACCCCTTTACTCAAAAACCCAAACCTAGTCCTGAACCCTAAAAATACCCTTTTACCCAAAAACCCAAACCTAGCCCTGAACCCTAAAAATACCCCTTTACCCAAAAACCCAAACCTAGCCCTGAACCCTAAAAATACCCTTTTACCCAAAAACCCAAACCTAACCCCGAACCCTAAAAATACCCCTTTACCCAAAAACCCAAACCTAGCCCTGAACCCTAAAAATACCCCTTTACCCAAAAACCCAAACCTAGCCCCAAACCCTAAAAATACCCCTTTACCCAAAAACCCAAACCTAGCCCTGAACCCTAAAAATACCCCTTTACCCAAAAACCCAAACCTAGCCCTGAACCCTAAAAATACCCCTTTACCCAAAAACCCAAACCTAGCCCTTAAAACTTAAAATACCCCTGTACCCAAAAACCCAAACCAGGCCCTTAAAACTTAAAATACCCCTGTACCCAAAAAATGCGTTGTAAAGTACATGCGTTGTAAAAGTTCTTGCGTTGTAATAGTATCCGTTGTAAAAGTATGCTTTGTAAAAGTTTTTGCGTTGTAAAAAAGTCTGTGGTAATGGTATTGCGTTGTAAAAAATGCGTGGTAAAGGTTACATACCTGCTGGGCTAGATACTTAAGAAGGGTGGATGTCAGGATCCCCTACTCCACAGACGTACTGATCACAATGCTGCGATGGTTGCCACAGGGGGCCCACAGGGCGGAGTTAGAGGACTGGGAAGTGGCAGGACTGACAACAATGGGGGACCTTTACCAGGACTCCAAACTGCTCCTGTTTGAAGAACTGCAGGCAGCATGCGATTTGGCGGGAGGCCACTTTCTTAGGCATAGGGCCCTACCAGAAAGATTAGGCAACAGTCGGGTGGGGGAGGCACGGTACCGCGGGCACTAGCAGGATGTAGGTATGTAGCACTATCAGCGGGGAGAATGAAGACAGTTTCTTGCCATTACAAGGCAATGAGACAAGATATGCAGAAGCCACTAGAGCGCCTGCGATTACAGTGGGAAGAAGATTTGGGTAAACAGATCCCAGAGGCAGAGTGGGATAGGATCTTAGAGCGGACCCCGAAGGCATCTAGGAATGCGCGATTCAAATTGATTAATTTCTACATATTGCACAGAGCAAATCTAACCCCGTCCCGCATTAGAAGATACTTTGGAATAGATACAGCAGCGTGCCTGAGGTGTGGAGACAGAGAGGTGCATATAATCCACATGTTCTGGAGTTGCCCCACGCTACAAACCTTCTGGGAAGAGATCAGACAAGTTATGTTATGTTATGTTAATAACTTTTATTCAGCGCACAGCTGCCCCAGCGAAGGGGCGTCCTGGCGCCTGATCAGGTACAGTAACATAACAGGTCAGAGCTGAAAAGGGAAAGAATCAAATAACCGAAGCGATAGGAGATCTCGTAGACAAGGAACTTCCGCATACCCCAGAGCATTTCCTGCTAGGGTGGTTCCCCTACACGGCCAAAAATAAAACAACAGGGAAGTTACAAGATCTGGCCTATGTCCTGGCCAAAAGAGAGATAGCCAGGAACTGGAAGGCATCGAGAGGGCCTAGGATTGTTTCCTGGAAGAAGGAGCTAGGGAAATGGGCGGGCGGAAGGCATACTGCTGCTTAGGGAGGCTAGCAGAGGGATAGGAAAGATAGACAGGGCAAGAGCCTGGGAAAGTTTGGTAAGCGAATTGACAGCGGATAGGCAAGACAATAGTGGGGCAGGTTCCCCACCTCCAGTGGCTCGAGAACAAGAGAATGACGGGCAGGGACACCTGGATCAGGGACAGTAGGTGCCGCAGTATGATAGAAGTGACGCTTGACACACAGGAACCCAACAGTATTTGGAGATTAGATTATATCCACCTAAGCACAACTCAAGGGGGCGAGGGGGGATAGTTCTGTTGGGGGAGAGTTTCAGTCAAATGCACCAGGAAATGTTAACAGTGTGTACTATGTACTAGACTGAAGATGCACAACACCTATGGTTGTACATGATGTCTTTGAAAACCAATAAAATCTGGCTGTAAAAAAAAAAAAATCATGTATTCAAATTTACTGTTTTTTAGGTCGAGCAGACCTGCATTCAATACGAAGCATTGATTGCTGTTGTCTGCTTCTAGACCTATTGTCAGCCGTATTTGGGAATGTGGACAAGAGATGGGCACAAGCACAGATTGCACCTGGTGGGCGCGCACAGCGCCGTGCCCATCTCCTGCCTCAGAAGCTCCAACACGCATGCGCATACCCAGAGACACACACACACGAGCACCCATGCACGCACCCATACATACAGAGAACGCACCCCCGCCGTCGCATACACACACGCGCACACACACACACACACTGCATACACACACGCTCCCCCCTTACCTCACCAGAGACACACACACGAGCGCACATACACACACGCACGCATACAGAGACACCCCCGCCGTCGCACACATACACACACACACACACACGCGCACACATACACACACGCGCCCCCGCCGCTCCCGAATACAGTCCCACTTACCGCCAATCCGGTGTTCTGTAGCCTCTGCGGGGCTCTCCCTCGGGCATGGGAGCCCCGTGTCACCACTGCTACTCGGGCCAGGAACTCCGTGGGCGCTGATTCGCGCACAAGACGGAAGTCCCGCCCCCACGCTAGGTTTCGTTTTCATGAGTGCGCGCGCACATCTTGTTAGCATTGTAGTCCATAAGACCTTGCAAACAGGAATTCAGAAGGAAGTATTCTGACTTGTCATTCTATATTAGAGTAAATTAGACTTTTGAAAGCCCATTAGACTTGCTCCACAATTCTATTTGCAAATTGATGCCTCGAAACACTCTGACTGCTCAGTCGGACTTCTAGCAATGAATGTCAAAAAATATTCTGACTATTAAGAATTTCAAATTTGGATTTTCTCATGCATAACTATTGCAATCAGCAGAATCCCCGAATTACTTTTCACCCTCAACGAAAGTGTTTTCCAGAAGGTTCCATGGATTACGGCTGGTTAGAATAGTTTGTCACAATGTCAGTAAGTTGAAAGGCTATTAGTTTTCCGATGCAGCTGACATTTCAGAGCTCAAGTGCAGAAACCTGATTTCAGAAAGCCTGACGTCGGCTCTTTCAGCCATGTTCTTCTGACAGGAGTAAAGGGTTCTGAAGACTTGAGGATTCACCCCAGCGAATGAGGACATAGCATCGCCTCACGTTTCCCACGTATTGGCTCCTGCAGAGAATCATAAAGCAGCATTTGAGGTATGAGCATGCACTCAAGGAATTTGGGAAAGTTGTTGACACCTTTATTTCAATAGGGGCCAGATGCATGAATTGTTTGAGCGTCCGCAGACCATACACCCTGGTAAATCAGAGAGTTTGCAAAAGCTGAAATCTTTTCCTTATGAACTAAACACATGAAGTGATTCAGAAAAGCTTTTCCAAATCACTCAATGTGTTTAAAAATGGATATCAAATCGGTTTTCCTAAGGGATGTATTTTAGGCGTCTGTTCCAGATACCAATTCCGTACCCTGTGTATCAATGTTTTGGGACTGTAATACGGTCACAAAACATAAACAAGCATTTGCAATGCAATAGGTCTCGGGTTAATTAAGTTTGAGCTATTGGCATTGCTAAATATTGCAACACCAACTGCAACAAAAGCTATTGGTGTTGTATTATTTAGCAATGCCAATAGCTCAAACTTTAATAATGCGAGACCTATTGCATTGCAAATGCTTGTCTTAATTAGAGTGGGATTGTTCTTGTGTTGTGTTTTCACTATATTCCTGTTTGTGTGCTGCATAAATACTTTATTCATTGCCAAGCTACCCAGGGTTAAGCGCAGATTAATTTGGTGACTTTTTGTGGTTCACCCTACAAGGGATTGTGGCTGTTGCTTGAGCAGGGCTCAAACCTCAGTCAACCAAAAACCCAATTTCTCACAATGATCAATGCAAGACGCAAGTATGCAAGGCAGCATAGTGGCAAACTTATTTGCTGAAATAATTTTTAAAGCTGTGTTGTTCGAAAGAAAATTCAGTAAGTCTTTGGAAATTAAAGCATATTTATATTGAAAATAATGCAATAGGAAAAAATGAAGCATGGATGGTTCCTTAATAGTTTGACTGGAAAGGCATGAGCAAATCATCTTCAGACAAGGAGTGAAGACACAGGAGTTCAGAGTAGTGATGTTCTCATCGTCCTCGATGTCCACTAAAGGCCAAAAGCCTTGCAAGGCTATTGACCTCAGGTGGCATCACCTACTTCCATGCCTTTTAGATTCTGTCATGTTTGGGTTTGACAAAGAGAGAGAAGAAAAGGAAATGTTACTACAGCTCATCGGTAAGGGAAGAGTGCTAAAAATGGAAGCCGACTCGCATCCCAACACCGTTCTCTTATTTGCAGCTCTAAGACCCTCCCCACTCGATTTAACAGTATTGGACTGAGGATATTGAACACTACATGAATGCTTGGGGAGTCCAGCAGCGGTGCCAAAGAAAGAGTAGAATGCCAGAACCTCCTATGTTTACTTATAATTGGTTTATCTGAGATCTCTGGATTACGCATTCATTCTTGACTGTTGGTAAACCAACACTTGCTAAAGGAACAGCTATTGGCACCCTCCCCAGAAAAGTTATAAAAACTCTTGTCTTTAGACAGCCAAAAATCATGAAATTGGCATAAAATGATCTTTAGTATTTCCTGTCCTGATTTGGATTGAAACATTATTAACAATCACTTAAGAATTTGACAAATACTGTGTAGTGAGTGCTAAACCTCTATAGCTTTAACACCTATGAACTGGCAATATTGAGTACTACAAGAACCAGAATGATTGGAGAAGCCAACAGCTTGCCAAAGAAGGAACACGTGCTATGCGGAGAAGTGTAGCCAGAAACCCTCTTAATCTGCATGCTTTCTTCAAAGAAGAGTCTCTAAATCTACAGGCCCCATAGAGGTCATCCTCTGGGAGAGAGGCAAGTAATGCCCTAGAATGGCAAATACACTCATAGGGGCAGATAGTGGGGGCCAAAGAGAGCAATGGTTCACCCAGGCACTGACCAGCAAACTAGAATTCCCCTTGAGGTTTCATTAATCCTTATAAAACATTACTATATTGAGCACTGTCTGAGTCTGCTAATCGTTCAACGTGTGGCACTCAATACCAGCCCCTTTCTCTTGTTTCCTGACTACTGAATCAGATGTTTATTTTATTTTTGTAATGTGATAAACACTACCACAATCATTGATCTCGGGAAGAAACTGAGCCCACGCTGCTCATCATGACCTCTACATGCGACAACATGGGGTGTGCTAATCTGCAAGAAGCCACACAAGGGTTAATTCTCTCTGGCCTTGCATTTTATCATTGTCTGGTGTCTTACCGGAGTGGGGTAACTTTCTGCTCTTCCTTTTCTTCGAGGATTTATTTCAACTGTAGTAGTGCAGCATCCTTTCTGCAAGCCGTACCACTATTGGAGTACAAAGGAATACATTGCATTTGGCTGAACATGCACAGTTTAAGAAAGTAGAACAGAGCCCATGTCTGAGTTTGAACTCGTATTCGACTCACCTGAGCCAGGTGTTAATCAGAACCAAGCTTTAACTTGTTATGTGAAATTGAATGGGTCGCACAGGTGGCCAGTGGTTGTGTTTGCATTTCACATGAGTCACTTTGGCTAGTCGCCTATCACTCTACATTTCATGGCCCTTTCTGAATAAAAAAAAAGGTGTGCTCATGTACCGGTGATTCATTATCATGGCTATAGGTTGCTAAAAGCAATTGTACATATCTTAATAGCATGACCCGTCCTCCTCCTCATTAATTTGATTGAGAAACAATAGCAGGATTTTAAAGATATAAAACTATTATCCGCAGGCACAAGGTAATCTTAAAGGTAAGGACAGGATATTCCAGGCTAGGAAAGATTGCCAAAATATTACAATGCAGAACATGCTTACTCAGCTAGCTGAAAGTATTGTAGCCATTGCTGTAAGTGTTGGCTCAATAAACAGCTCAAAATGACTGGGCCATTATCTCTTATTTGAAGGGGCACTGCTGCTAATGCTAACATCAAAATGATTTTTTCTGAACCCAAACTTTGGATGCTGCCTCATGTGCTCTGATGTGGGTGTTTGAGCATGAATGTTTCTGTGCGGATCCAGTAAAATGACACTCAATTAAAGGTTATTACTTGCACTTGCAAGAAATAATGGCTGTAAAATTCCTAAACCTGTAATTTTGGGGGTTATTATCAGATAAAGGGAAAAAGGCTTTTAACAACTCCCCTCCTTGCTAAAACAAGATCCAATACTGCAGAGCTAGACGACACAAGCATTGGCAATGTCAATAGGTCACCCCATGTGAGGTATTGGATTAGTCATTGTTTTAGCCATGTTTTACAGCAGCATGGCTGGGAGGGGGCAAGCACCATGGGAAACAATGCTGGGGGGTGGGGGGGTTTAGGCAGCACAGAGGGAGGGGGCGGTAGCACGAAGGGAGGGGCAGGCAGCACGGAGGGAGGGGCAGGCAACACGGAGGGAGGGGCAGGCAACACGGAGGGATGGGGAGGCAACACATAGGGAGGGTGGGGAGACAAAGGGCTAAGACACGGCCAGGGGTGAACGCTTCATAGCGCTTATTTTTGTTATACAAATAGAGAGAAGTGGTTACTAGTGGGATAATCAATTTTTTCACATATTTCCACAACTAATCAGCACTAGAATTAACTGTCTGAGATAAAAAGAGCTGAACCCATTCATACAATCTGAAATGTGTAGTTTAGATATCTAAAAGAATCTCAAACAAAAGCTCTGTGCTCATGTGAACAGTTGTGCTATATAAACTCCTGACCCTGAGAATTGTTCAGGCATCTAAAACTGTTTCTTTTGTTCTATTGCCTTTTATATTACATATGCGTCTTCACTGGCTTGGCATTACTCATTGGGTGATCGCATGAGCATAGAGCTTATATTAACTGAATCTGATTAGGAAATTATCCACTATTCGCCCTGTGGAAGCATTGAAAATTGTAGCTATGATCACTGCTGTGTCACGTTTGGACTATGCTAACTCTATCTACAAAGGCTTCCCTAATAATGCTGTCCATAGGCTTCAAGAGGCCCAAAATGAGGCGGCGCACATCATTTATAGACTACCCAGGAACTCTAATGTAGCCCCCTTGCTTAAACACTTCCATTTGCTTTCAGTCAAGGAGAGGTTACATTTTAAGATCTGCAGTGCTACCTTTAAAGTAACAAAGGGCAGAGCTCCCTCATTTTTAACCGAGAATATTATGAATACACCCCTTAAGATATTCGAGTCCCAGTTTTCTAAGGGTTCCTAGATACTCAAAGAAATGTGTGGAGAGGGTGGGTTGGAGTTTCTCTATTTAGGCACCCACTCTGTGGAATTCTCTTCCAGATTATTTTAGATGAGATACAGAGTTCTAAACCTAAAAACTCGGCTGTTTGGACATACCTACTGTTTTTAGACAGGTCTACTCAGCTGATTCTCTCTTCTCCCCTTAGTTTTATAGTGCCAAGAAACCGGTGGTGAACGTGCGCTCAACCAAGTATTATTACCTTAACAAAACAGAAGTCTCTTTCTTCTCATGCTGCGAAAGAATTACTCATCTACAATGACCTCCAAATTTGCTTTGCTCTATATCTACGTATTGTGTAAAATTGCGAATGGTTGTACGTGTAATACTTCTGTTTCACCCACTTATCTCCAATCACACCTACACATCACTAATGACTAACAAAGTTCACTGATGCTGCCAGGAACACGTTTGGTGCTACAGAATCAAGATTTGTTTTCTTTCGAGTAATGTCCAGAATTTCTGAAAAACATAAAGCTTAGGAAGAAAGGTTGTTTGCCATAAGTCAGCAAAAGACCCTGTGCCATATGTTTTCGACAGCAATAATAACAGAAATGTCTGGAGGCTGTGTTTTCACTGCTGCTTTTCTCCAGGTTTTAGATCGCACCTCACTACACTTTTGCGGTGTGCTACAGAATGGGGCTTTTTACACACTGGGCAGGCTCAATTCAAACAGCAACCATGACATCCAATGGTAAGCAGTGTAGGATAAAGGCGCCCTCTCATTGTCCCACCTTTACAATGTACATAATCCATATTATTATATAAAGGTAAAAATGCCACTCCCTGCATCACCAAAGCTTTTAGTTAGGCACCTTTATGTATCCATGAGTATTTCCCCAAAATGTCCATCCACATATTGAAGCTCTGTTTGCAGAAGCTTTGTACTTGGGGGGGAAAACATGACCTTTCAGATATCTGGAGCCCCAGCAGAATGCTGGATTGCTTTTTTCCAAATTCCTTTTATTGCAAGGTTGGAGAAAAAAGCCATTCCTAATATTCCTACTGTAACAGGTGCGCTTTCTGCTTCAAACCCCTGGTGCTGACATAAACAAAAACAAGAATTGCTAAAACAGTAGATCTCACCTACAAGAGCAGTTGGCTTTCTCAATGTTTTTTAGTCATATTGAACAGCAGGGCAGCTACTGAGCAGAATGGTTGCAAGTTTAAAAAAATGTGTTTTGACATGGCCAGCGTTGGTCTCATCATAGCACTTTAAAAACAATTGTTAGCAGAAGGTTGTGAGTAAGGGCATTATGACACGGCCAGCACTGGCCATGTCATATAACTTTTTTATTGGGTTGGGAGAGGGGTGAAGGGCCACACAGACAATGGAAGGAGGGGCTGGAAGCAAGCAGAAGCAGATAGACAATGGAGAAATGGAGGGAGGGGCTGAGTGCAAGCAGATGGACAATGGAAAGTGAGAGGGAGGTGCTGGAGAGGGAAAGATGGGGGCAAGCAGATGGATGCTGGATGGTGGGATGGAGAAGGTGGGAGCAAGCAGGCAGACAATGGCGGGAGGAAGAGGCTGGGGGCAAGCAGATAGAAGGGGAAGAACACGAGGAAGACAGCTGGAAAGCAAACATTCTTATAGAGTGCTTAAACACAAAGAAAAAGTAGGGTCCAAAAAAAGAGTGGAAGGTCACAAGCAGGACATCGATGCGCAAATGGATGGACAAAAACATAAGGAGGAAGGAAGCGTAAGGCAGCTGACCAATAAGAATTAAGCAAATGAACCGGACATGCAAGGGTAAGCAATGGGTGGGCTCTAAGCCCATGCTTAGGAAGCAAAAGGTCTTGAAGGGACAGCATGTGCACTGTCTAGATGAGAACCAAAATACTTATTCGTTTTCATAATTTTAGGATTTCTTTCACAGAAACCTTCTGTCCTATGCATTTTGTACTAGAGATAGCAACATTGTTGTATATATCAGAGTAAAAGAAATACCAGACTACAGATCAGTTATAGCATTACTTAATTTGTTTAAGTATTATAAACAGGGTGACCATTTCCTAAAAGTTAGTCTCCACAGTGTATTTGTGAATTTGTAAGATCCTCATTGGCTTGACCCATAGGTACATACCTTCTTTACTCTTCAGAGTCTGTGTATTCATATTTCCAATAATTGACAAGAACCCACTCTTGAACAGACGTGTGTCAAAGGTCTTGTGTGGTTTATTATTGATTTAGTGATGTTCTTCCTTATCTTAATGATTCTGAGAGACAATGCTCCTTGTGAGGGCATCGTTTCCCAATGGATCTATAATAGTTTGGCAACTCCCGTGGCAAGACATCTTGAATATAAATCTATGAACGTGACATTTGTCTCAAACTTATTTTCTTTACTTAGGGCCTGATAACCAATTTGGCTGTGTGGGGTTGACCGCCATGCTGGCGGCCAACTCCCCATTTCCAAACCCGTGTGCCCACCGCCCCAGACTAACTTCCTCATGTCGGGCGGCTTTCTTTGGTGGTCCCACTACGGTGCCTTGGAAAATAAGGACCACAATGGGAACGCCCCAAAAAGTTCCTGAACGGCATGGACTGTGAAGTCCATGCCGTCCAGGAACTGGGTTGCATGCACAAAGAGGGGCGCATGTTGTGCCCCCTGCATGCATTCTCATGCAAATGAACAACAGAGGCCCTGTAGGCCTCCCTTTGTTTCAACTCGAAATATGCATGGTTGTACCACAGAGGCCCCACCAGCATACTACTGAGGCCCTCATCGCCACACCACTGCCAGAGAATGGCGGTCCAACTGCCAAAGTTGTCAGATGGCGGTTAGACAGCCTGTGCGGCAGTGGCTGTACCTCCAGTGCCGCACCCCCCACAAATCTGGCGGGCACCTTCCAACTGTAGATGAAAAAGAAATAGCAACTTCCAGAACTCAGATCAAAACAGTTGTAGCGTCAAGAACCATTTGGAACCATAGAGAGAATGGCATGAATGACTGCACAAAGAATACTTGTGCCTATTTGAGCTCAGAACAAAGAGCACATTCCAAACACAAAGCATAAATTCAGCGATTGAGCAGATCAAACAAAAGTATATTTCTGATAGTGGATGATGCACAGCAGGCAAATACATACCAGAATACCAAGTAAATTGCAATACCTTTTAAAAACACAGTTGCTGGAACTACAATGACTTTATTTTGAAATTAATATACAAAAATATACTTTAATTTGCAATTAATGAAAAATATTATAACTTCTATCTAATAGAATATTTAACCTAAAAACCATAAATCAATTAAAAAAATTAAAACAATCTTGATAAAGTTACATTTTCCTGGAACAAAAGTTACAAATAAATATCTTTTCTAATGCATTTGTTTTTAGCTGTTAACAATTTAAATGAATAGCATGTAAATCTGAAAGAATATAATACCATTATTAAATATACATAAATGTTAAAATTCTAACATATTTGGTGGGGAGAGTTATATTTCCTACTCCCACTGAAAGCTAAACAACATTGAGGAATGCATTGGGCTCTGCGTGGTCAGATGGATAATTAAGACTCCAAACTAAGCAACAGTAAAGAAAGGGAAGTTCTCCAAATGTGGTCATGGTGGGGCAGGGGGAAGGGGCAGATTTGCTATTTCCATCTCAAGCAAAGCCACACTTGGGAATGTTTGACTCTGAACGAGGGAAGATTTACTATTCCTACTAAAACATTGGACAATGGAGGGTGAAATTTTCTTCACCAATTTCAAACCAAGCAACATTGGGGAAAAGATTAGACTTTAGGAGGTAAGATTTATTGTTCACACTCTCTAAACGAATCAACATGAAGCAAAAAAAGGATAACATTCACATAAATAAAAAAAATATATATCAGATAATATTATTTAAAAAACTAACAACTAAAAAAGTAATATAGATTTAAAATATTTAATGGAGGTAATAATATCTAACATATACATTTAAATAACACCATAATTTAATTAAAAAAATTAATATTTAATTTGAAACAATTGAAAAGGTATTTTCATTAAGTTAAAAAAATAAATAGAAATCAGGAACAAATATCTTAAACAAAAAGGATTTTTAGTTACATCAATGGAAATAATTTTGATACCTTTTGTAACAAACAAATGTAAAAAGATATTGAAATTCAAAAACACAAAATTGTTAATTTTAAAACACTATCTACCCAAACCGCTAAAAAAGCTAACAACTACAAACACATAATTACTTATTTAAATAAAATAAAAAATATTACACTAAAAATAATTTAAAACACCCCAATGAAATTAAGTTAAAAAAAATAAAACAATCATTAAAAAATAATAAAATACATTTCACATAATTAACAAAAAAATAAAATCAATATTAAAAATCTACAATAAGGCAAAATACCAGATATATAATACTTCAGTAGTATTTTAAAAAAAGGAATACAACATACTTATTATTGATATTCAGAACTTTTGAACATTGATAATCTGTTATTGATATTAAGGATCCACATCTCAGAATATTATTACACATAGGTCACAAGAGGTACAAGTATTGGCGTTGCCAATAATAAAAAGCAGGAGGGCTGTGCTGGCTTTTCTTAAAAGCATCACAGCCCCTCTGCCTGCTGTGTTTATATTTGGACTTTGGGTATGCTAACAAAATATTAAGTTTTAAATATTGTACTACAAAAACAACAAACCGGAAAATTGATAGCGAAGGTATGAATAGACAGGTAATTATTGATTAATTATGTTTAGCTCCTATATCTATCTATGAATCAAAATAAAAATATGGCTTTAAAATACATAGATACAGGGTGCATGGTCTAGACGCCAAACAAGATGGCTGTGTAGTTGCAGAGCTCTGCACCAACGGTATCTTAACAAACTCTTCACAGAAGTAGAGTTGAATTTCTGCAACAAGGAATCACAGGATATCGCTTTGAGATTCTCATGGTGAGCAGCTGGGACTCTTTCCTTACCATTTCTTTGCAATTTTTGAGTCATTTTGCTCATCATACTCTCTTATCACCTAACAGCCGCCATCTATTTTTTCAGTGTGAAAATGAACTCCTAAAAATGTATATTCCACCTTCAAACTCTTCCACGTCAACATGCATCTCAAGCTTTCCTTCATCGCCAAAGCCATTACTGGGGCTTATTATATGGAGTTTGACTGGAATTGGACATCTATCCACATCTGCATTATTTGTGACTGCAATTTTAATTCTCCTGAGCATGGAACTAACGTTTTCGCATCAGTTGCCTTGTGAGGTACTTTATGTTATATAACATAGATTCTTCCTCACATCACAGTATACAATTTGTGTCACTACATTCATTATTACCTATGTCGTGATAACATATATTGCTTTATGTTAGAGAATTTGTTCCATATCTTCTCTCCTCTCATCATTTTACTTATTTGAGGATCACTTTTTCAAGTACTCTTGGATATCCATAACTTTATAGGGAGAATATGTAAATGGAAACTGCAACATGTCACTACCTCTACGTCCTCACGTGGTTGTAACCTCTTCTCAATTTCCAATAATAAATCTACAGTACCCATGGCGAAGAGACTGGTCCTACAAGTGGAACCATCTCCTTCAGTTATTTCTAAGGTGCAATTGTCAGCCAAATCCTTGCCTTTATCATCACATAAATGTCCAAAGAAAGATCCTTCCTCTTCACTAAAGCCTTCTCCCATATCTATGAATCTGATACTACAGATAAAATGAGCATTGAAGCCCTTTATGAAAGATACAAGAAATACACTCCACAGTCTTGAAGACAAATGGTCAAACATGGACAAATGTGTTTCTGAATTAAATCAACGAGATGGGGACATCAAGACTCTACAACAAAATACTTTTTTATGGGTCAGATGGGGATTTAACGACCAGGCTCTGACATGCCCCAAATATATACACTTAACAACAAAGAATATCAGAGGGTCTACAAATATCCAAAGGAGTGAACGCCTAAGAAAACCAACAGGAAACTACAACCCCATGTCTAGTGTAGAATCTAAATAAGGTCACCCCTAAAACCAACCCTCAGAGTGGTTAGGTAAGGATGCCCATCAGTCACCACACGGAACCGCCCTTCATCATTTGGGTTTCCTTTTCAGACCACCATTAAGGGTGCCACTTGTCATTCACAGGGAAGGTATAGATGGTAAGAACCTTCACCTGATCGGACAGATCTCCCGTGGTCTTACTTCTCAATTGAGAAGCTGTTAGAGAAATTTGAGGGGACTGATGTCGCAGTGCAGAAAAAAGTGTAAAGAATAAGAAAAATGTGAGCTAAAATTGGATGAGGGGGTGCTGATAATAATTTTATTCTGGCGCTACCCACTCTGCCAAGATTAAAAAGCAGTTAATGACAATCACAATGTTCTTGAATTGTCGAGATGTACTACGAGGTTTGGATATTTGTAGACCCTCTGATATTCTTTGTTGTTAAGGACATCAAGACTCTGCCATTACTATTCACAAGATGCAAATGAAAATTGATGACTGAAAGAGGCACACTGTAGGAATGATTTGAGAATTTATGGCTTACCTGAAAATGTAGAAGGCACTGACCCCCTCAAATTCTGCAAAGAAGTTATTCTGAAAGTTCTAGATCGTCCTCCTTCTACTTGTCTCAACATCCAGTGTACCCATGGAGTGGGTCCTAGAAATACTTCTAAACCTGGAATTCATCATCTTTTTTGGGAGCATACTGATCTCATCATTGTATTTAACACAGCAAAACTGAAGAAGCAAACAATATGATCTGTGCACAAGCTTTATTTTTCTAAAGATGTAACAAAGATTACAGCTGATAGACGCAAACAATTTCTAGACCTTTGACCGCAGCTGAGAGCTATTAATGCTAGATTTGGCCTTCATTCGCCCTTGTTACTTCAGACATTTCTTCACCAATATAGAGAATATTTAAGAATAGCTGATATTATAAGTGCTATTCTTAACCTTTATTCAGTAATGTTTATAATTTGTTCTCATGCTTGCCTATCCTGGTTAATACTATGTTTTCTTCACAGCATCTCTCCATACTTTGATGTATTAACCTGATGTTTTGACCGTCTGGAGTTTCCCCATGTCCGTCTAGTCTCTTCTGGTTTTCCCGCACCCTGTGCTCATGGATACCCTTCCCTTAGATATGCCTTCAGTTAAATGACCTGGACTGTATTTTTCTTCATGTTTATCATCTTTTTTGTCTACCCTTCTTTCTTTTCTTCTATTTCTCTAGGCACTTTTTCTTTCTCTATTTACAATTTCTCTTTTTCTCTTTCTTCTTTTCAAATTCTCCATTCTATTCACCAATTTAATGCTCATATCATTGTAAGCACTGTTGTATTCTAGCATTTTCTTACCGTCATCATTCAGAGAAATCTCGTGGAATGTTAAAGGTCTAAATAATTCAATTAAATGACAAAGAGTTCTCTCACACTTATCCAAACTGCATGCTGACATTGCCCTCCTTCAAGAAACACGCATAAGTGATATTAAAGCTATACAAATGAAGAATTGGGTAGGTCATGTATTTTCTCCTCTTGCTCTTCAGAAGAAACATGCCACTATAATTCTCATTCACAAAAAATTGAATGAGACAACTTTATCACAAACCACTGACAAGGAGGGTAAATGGTTTACAGTTGATCTATTAATAAATTAAAATCCTCTTTCAATCTTTGATGTATATGGACCTCCAACAGTAAATAATTGCTTTTGGTCTGCTATAACTAAGCACATTTTGAACATTATTAGTGAATATTTTATTATGGGAGGCAACTGCAATCAGACTGCTAATTCAATTTCAGACAGACGTTCTAAAGTCAAATTTATCTCCTCTAAAATGCATAAATCTTTCTGTTAAACCATTGCACAAAAATCACTGATGGACATGTGGAGAATTGTTAATCTCACTGCAAGAGAATATACTTTGTTCTCCCCAGTGCTAGGAACCCGAATCTGAATTGATTATATCTTCACTTCCCAATCTTTAATTCACAAACCTTCTCCATGAAGAAATTGGTCCGATACAAATTTCTGATCATGCTCACACTATTGCTGATTTTGAACTTTTACCAATTCGATCTCATTCAAAGAGATGGAGGTTCAATATCTCCCTCCATTTGGACCCTCCTTTAACGCACAATTCACAAATTTCATCAAGGAATTCTTTACATTGAATACTCCTCAGGACACTTCACTACACATTTTATGTGATGTATCTGATCTACACGATGTCCGTCCAAATTCTACAACAGTTCTTTAAAAGAATAGACTCTGTTCTTGTCCACTCTTTATAGAATAATAAACAGACTTGCATGTTTCTCTCACGGCTGAAACTTGTTAAGCTGCATGGTGGTGTGAATATTTTCAATGTTCAAAAGTTTCATGAATTTTTTTGCCATAAACAATCCACTCACTGGCTCAACAATAATATTGATTTGCCAAAACCGTTATGTTTTTTTATTAAATATTCACTTATTGGTCCATTTTCTTTAGATGATTTTTTATCTCTTCATTCAAAACGAGTTTTCTCTCTCACCCATCAATTTCATATATACACTCCTGAAACCACTTCTTTCCCCAAAACAATTATGTTACACTCATTTTAAAAGCTCCTGGCATAATAAAAATTTCAAATGAACAATAGAACTCTATTTTGGAAAACATGGAAGGATAAAGGCATTCATTTGATTAACCAACTAATTGCTAATGATACCCATTTCCCTTTTTCTACAGCCCACACTCTTTTCCACCTACCACAAACTTTCAGTCATAAATATACACAACTAACCCAAAACGTCCAACATTCTATGATGTTATTACACAATTATAAAATACCATGTACATATGAAAATAATGCAATTACTTTGCAAAAACATAACTTCAAACCTTCCCTCATTTATAAATACCTTGTCTTTTCCTCTACTGTTAGAACAAAATCTAACCTTAACTTGTAATTAGAAAATGATTTACAAAAAGAATGGTCTACTCAATGATGGGCTACGATTTGGACTAAATTACATAAAGGTTCTAGAGCTGCAAATGTTATGTAAACAATTTTTTTATATACAACTTATCAGCCCTATGTTGTTATTTAAAATGAAAGTTGCTTCATAGGATTACTGCTGGTTTTGTCATGCATCTCACTGTGATCTGTTGCACATGTTGTTCCTGTGTCCTCATATTCATGTTTTTTGGTTGTAAGTTTGGAATCAAGCTACTAGAGTTTTTGATGTTAGCATTCCATATACTAAACATAATATATTCTTAGGAAGCCTCACCCCTGTTTGGGCTCGCCTCCCATACTCACCTTGCTTATTGGACATTTTACTTGCTGTGGCTTTTCAACAGATAAATTCAAATTGGAAAAATAGCATATGTGTTTCCTATGAGGCATGGTGGTACACAGTTTGTTTTAGTCATAAATTGGATAGAGCCTATGTACATCCTATTACATTAGCTCTTAAAGACAAAACTATATGACCATCTTTAACATTAATCCTTGAAACTTCACGTTATCAAAGTAAGTCAATAGATATTGTTGCTGAAGAAGTTTCAAAACCTCCCTGAAATGTATTTCTGTTACTCTTATAATTATATGACGGTTTAAGGCTTGTAATGCTTATCTTTAGTGCTCACAAATTTCAACATTATACATTTTTTCTTCTTTTTGGACAGCAATATATTATTAATCTCTTTTTCCTTCTCGTTCTTTTTCTTACATCAATGTAATGTTTTATCGAAATATTAGCCTATCTACACTTCTTTTTGTTTATTCCTTATTGTTATTATATACACTTGAATGTGTATGTGATCATTTCTATTGATGCAATACTTTTCCCTTGATACTCAGCATCCTATTACTTTGTTATTCATCCAATAAACATGTTTAAACTATTAAAAAAGTACATAGATGATTAGTTAAGTTAAGCATAGTAAATCTATGTTTATTAATGTATACTTACCTTCAAGATATTTTGATAGTCAATATTCTGGCTATTATATTTTAGCAGCACAATATGTGTGTGCTTCATATCATGACCTATTTTTCTATGATTTTATTTCTGGTGGCACAGACTGGGCATAGGACGGTCTTCAAGTTTACTTATGTAAAGATTTATAACAACCATCAACTTTATGGAATTAATCAACCACAGACCTTGAACATTGACAACCTTGTTTTCAGAAAAAATCTAAGTAGTGTAATTTTCATAGACAATTTGAATGGCTAAATGTTGACATAGCAAAGGGGGTGTAATATCAATTTGCAAATCGTACCTACCCTTCAGATCATTGCTTGTGTGAAGTTTGAGCAGAGCTCATGTAATATTGTGCCCTGATATGCTTGTTAAAAATGCAAAGAGACTTGAAGTGGATACTGGAAACTTTTAAGAAATTGAATGGTTACACTCGGTGGTAGAGAGGTCTAAGGGCCTGACTTAGACAGATTAAGTAATGTTGCCATGGTGGCGTACTTGTCTGTCAGACCAATGGACAACTTTTGCATTTTTCGGAATCATTGTTGCAGCGATTCCTGTTAATGCTTTGAAAGTTTGATTGACAGGTCCTTCAACATGATGGAGCTACATGTCAAACATTTAACCTTTATTTTAATTTTCAAAAACGAAATCTCAAAGCTGGATATTGTTTTTGAAAATAAACAAAAAAGCGATTATTCCTTCACAATGGGAGTTTTGTCCTACGACATGGGGTCACATTGTAGTTTTTACTAGCCCTTAACACCAAGTTTTACTTGGCAGTGATGGACTGTGAAAACTTGCTATTCGTCCACCAACTCAAAATAGGGCGGGCAGGACAAACAGCAAAGCCTCCTATAGCCATCACTCTGTTGTGCTGCTGGAGGTCTATGTCGGCAGTGGATACAGAGTAGTCCCGACACCAAATGAGGTGGGCGAACCTACAGTTTGGCGGAGAGGGTACTCAGTCTCCATTGTGATGGAGTACTCTCTGCGTCAAACTGTAAGTCGGCCCTCAGTCTTGAAGTAAATTTTGATGGGCATTCCGACCTGAAATGATAAACTGGTTTCTTTGGAAAATCCATGACCACTGTAAGCAGCTGGGCTATAGCACCAAGCCTTTCCCCAGAGAAATCCCTGTGAATCCTGTGTAAAAACCAATATAAATCAACACAAAAAGTAAAAGAATATAAAAGATTTAAACTACATTGACCAAAGAAAGACGACTATAATAAGTGCAATGCCAAATAATGAAAGAAATAAAATATAAGGATGAAAGTTCGATCAAAATTGAATTGTGGTTCAAGTTCCTTCACACCTACTCCTTTCTCATTCTACAATAATTCATATATCATTGTTTATAGGACCGTTCGAGTACATTTTTCTATCCTACTCCTCGAGTTCCATGGAATTATATACTTTCTGTTGAATGCGTGTAATGTTTTGTAACAGGTTATTGTGAAGTTGCCATGCTTCTTCTCAAGTATTCTAAGTTTTTAAATAAAATGGCCACCAGTGAATGTATTTATGACACTACAAGAAAGCAATACACTGATCAGCTTATTTAGGAGAGAATACATGTATTTAGAAATGTTTTGCTTTTTAGGTTTCGGCTGCACAGCTCACGTGTTGTGCTTAAGAAATCCTTGTACATAATAAAGAAATCTTAACAGGGGCTTGGAACCAACCTAATACTTACCTGAACTTATCATTTGTTCATTTGAACGTGGCTCTAATTTCTATGCTTCTGAGTGGTCAACACGTTGTTACTTCTCATTTCCTGCTCTGCTTGCCTGTCCATGCCATGGAGCTTGGCCCATGTACAGCTTCCGGTCACTAGCAACTGGCCAGTGTCCTAACACTGGCTACACACACAAAAGGTTGTTTTTTTAATCATTTCTTTTATCAACACTCCATATGAGTGCATCTGCAAGCCATCTTCTCTCCTCCCAGCTTGTTGTCGCCCTCCTCCCTCAAATGCCATGTGCCTACAGAGGTTTATGTTTAATTAAATTGCATCGTATGAAATGCCTCATTCTGGACGTAGACTCAACATCTTGAAATGACAGACAAATCACTTAATCTCTCTGTGCCTGCCCGCATTTGTTGTTGGTTGCTCATCCTCCCTCCACCACCTCCCGCTTGTCGCTGCTTGCCCCCACTAAACTCCCATTGCAATCCACAGATCCACTCCTGCCCCGACCTTGTCTGTCCCATTTTTCTTTATTGCAGTTCTATATAGTGCAAACAACACCCGAAGATATTGGAGCACTTCACATTAGCACCAGTTAGTTTACACAAGGACACATTCATTTTTGTAGGCACAGGGAGATTACGTGATTTGCCCAGAATCACAGGATGTTGAGCCGACGCTGAATATCGAACCTGGGTTCCAAGCTCCCTAGTCGGAAGCTCTCCCCAATAGGATGTCACATCCTCTCCCTAGCATCGACCTCAGTTCAATATCTTGTGATTACGTGCCAATTACTTATCCTCCCCGTGCCTAAACATAACAAGCAATGGAAAAGCCAATAGGTTTCACCTTTGCGAAATCTATTGGTTTTTGCAATTTTTTACAACGTGTCACGTGGACTGCTTTGACTGTGTCACAGTCCTTATTTTTTAACTTTAAAAGATGCTGCACAGCAGCAAGCCCTGCAGTGTAACATGTCGAAAAAACATGACCAAAACCAATAGATTTCACAGAGGCTTTGCCAAAACTTGTCTAAACAACTGTGCCTACTTGTAGCAGAAAAAATGATGTAAAGTGTCAAAATCGTTATGACTGGTTTATCAGCAGACACCATGTTACGATTTTCTCAGGTGTCAGGGCCACAGCAAAATATTCCATAACCAACAGTAAGAAATTCTGACCATAAGTGTTCTGCATCCAAGTGCTGTAAATAAAAAGGATCTTCTATGGAAATTGCAAATCCTTGAAGACATGGCTCTTTAACAATTAACCGGCTACCATGACTCCATCCACACACTGGATCTGCGGTTTGTGCCGGGAAACCCATTTTGGGTAGCTGCTGCGCATTATAAATTCAAATAATAATAATAATAATCAAGTTATCGACATAAAATAGGTGGCCCGCCAGCATTTGATCTTGTGACCTGGACAGCATAGCAGAGAGTAACTTACTACACATCCTTATTGCTAGAGCAGCTACAGCAGCACATTCATACACCCTGTTTAACCATCAAAGCTTACACTGAACATTGTCATATTCAGCGGGTAGGGTATCCTTTAAAATCTTACATTAATAAATCTTAAAGAACAACGTTTAAAAACCCTAACTGTTCAACCACCAACACTTGCTGATCACATTCCATCTGGACACACATATATTACGGCCTCTGCTCCCTCAGCAAGTCAGAGCTCAGGGCTCCTCTGTTAAGGCAAAGTAAAAAATAAGTTTACAGAAACAGGGCCCTGAAGCCCTGCTATATTCCCTACAAACCAATATCATCAATACTATTGCACCGTTTTTAAATCTTACAATAATACTCACTTTGCCAATTGCAAAGTATATTAGAATGTACCACTGATGATGTTCAGTGATATCAAAGAGCACATTATCTTGTTTACACAGTTATAAAAACATAAAACAGCCGTCCTCATAACTCCCCATTCTAAGTTTAAACCCTTTAATACAGGGTCCTGTCTGCCTGGAAATTCAGCGGTATACAACCTTTACAACGAAACTGTTACAACGAACTACCATTACAACGAAACTTTTACAACGCAAACTATTACAACGCATTGCTCTGGGGGGCGCTCTAGGATAGGGAATAGGTTAATTTACTATCCAATAACCTTCCCTACTATCCACGGGGACTGGAGTTGGAATAGTAAATTAAACTATTCACTATCCAGCACCCCAAAGCGCTATGCGTTGTAATGGTATGCGTTGTAAAAACCGCGTTGTAAAGGTAGGTGTTGTAAAAGTATGCGTTGTAACGTCATACATCCAATTCAGCACCACATGAGCAACTGATTCCAATGAACCTTTTTATAGGTATAAGGCCATTCCCCTTAAACTCCTGAATTTCTGTTAAGAAATAGTACTTGCTGCACTTACAGAGGAGAAGTTGTCCCTTTCATCCATTGCAAAAAACTAATTTGCTTAGCATCATTAAAAGCAGACACGTGATAAAAGGTATTTAGGTGGCAATCTCCAATATATACCTGACCGTTATCTAGCAATCGGCTCTCAGCACAGCCTTTATGTGTGATTTGGAACCTGAACAAAATCTTTGTCCTGGTTTTTGTTCACAAATCAGCTAGCATATAATTCTGAATAGGCTCGCTGATAATGTGTCCCACTCCGTGATCAACTTATAGCAAGCAGGTTCTGTTTTGATAACAGTTTATGCTAGAATTACAACACCCTGAAATGTCCAATTTTGTTTGCAGAATCAAATTTAATTCCCTGTGAACCTCAAATTCCAATATTAGACACTGCAGTTCAACAGAAGTATGAAGAGCAAGCAGTACCCCTAAAAGTAGTCTTACTTGGGTTTGATTCTTCAATCCCTATAGAACCACAATGTGGGTGTGGCATGCTTCGGTTGTGGTATCTGTGTTGAACTAGAATCTTATAACTATCACACACCAGGTCAGCATTACAAAGGAGTGATAACCCGCACATTTGGACAAATAGGAAAAAAAGTGTGTCTAGTCTTTTAAATGAAAAATGTTGCTGAGTGTTTATGCCTGGAGCAAATTCGTGTATAGTCCTGCAAAGGCATGCACATTACCTGTGGTGAGTTATATGCTACTCAAAATTGGTTCTGAATGTAGAATTTCCTTTCATTTACTTTAAAAGAACACTAATGCCCTAGTCCCAAAACAGTATCCTTTCTAATGAAGGAAGCATAGAAAACAAAGGAGAATTTAGAAATGAAACTGACGTACTTAAAAGATTACATGTTGTTCCTAACATTTGCTAGCACATACTGTTCTATGGCAGCAGAATTCAATGTTCGTATTTGGGTTTTATATGTCTAAACTCTATTTCTTTTGAGATTTCCAAACTGCAGAGGGCATAGTCCTCTTTCTATTTCTATACTCCGCACCACAACGTGCATGTGCAGGCTTCCCTGTGACGCTCTAAAAAGCACAACAGAGAACAGAGCATTTCTTGTTCGCTCTGCATGCAGCAAGTTCCATTCTATTTGTGTGGTGGCCATAGACTTCCTCCCCTTCTGCCCTGACTGCTAAAAATAGCGCAGTGCTGTTAAAATGGACGCAGGCTTGGCCTAGAGTGTTTCCAGGCTGCTCCCTCAACATTTTATTTGAAGCTCTGTTTTTGCCTGGCTGGGCTCAATACTTCCACCTCTCTCTTGAATTGCCAATTGACCAACAAAGATATCAAGAGAATGGCACAGTGGGAACCTTATGAGGCTGATGTGGAGGTGTTCCCTGATGATACCGATGACCCGTTGGAGCTGGTCTTAGTGGATGCATCAGTGGCGTAACGAAACATGAGGGGGCCCCCCTGCAAACTACATGGAGGGGGCCCCCCTCTCATTCTCCGTGCCAGTCTAGAGCTCTCAGGCCAGTGACCCGCCATACTGCAGGGGATGCAGGGTTATTGTTACGCCACTGTCCCCAATACAGCCGTAAGTAAGTAACACTGGATGGTGGAGTCAAAGGTTGGGTTTAGTCTGCCCGCAGGCTATCATAGGTGGTGGTCCATTCATTACAGGGTCCCTGCCATCGGTACGCCGGGGAAGTTTGCCCAATTTTAGGTGGGTTTCCTGATGCAGACTCCTGTCATGATATACAACATCGGGCTCACTCGTTCAGTTTTGACAAAAGTGCATCCACTGCTCCTTCTCGTTTCCGTTTTAAAACATTAGACAAAGCGACAATGCAGTATTTCAATAGCAGATGTAACTACAAAGAGCACATTTTGATAATAAATTTTTATTAGACAATAGCAATCTTAAGAGGCATTGCATAGCTTCATACACACTTTGACCCCAATTCCATCACAGTCTCTCTCTCTCTCTCTGTCAGTCAGTATCTCTCTTTCAGTCAGTCAGTCTATCTCTGTCTGTCATTCAGTCTCTCTTAGTCAGTCACTCTCTCTGTCAGTCAGTCAGTCTCTCTCTCTCTCTCTCTGTCAGTCAGTCAGTCTCTCTCTGTCAGCCAGTCTCTCTCTCTGTCAGTCAGTCTATCACTCTCTGTCATTCAGTCTCTCTCTCTGTCAGTCAGTCTATCACTCTCTGTCATTCAGTCTCTCTCAGCCAGTCTCTCTTAGTCAGTCAGTCTCTTGCTCTCTCTCTGTCAGTCAGTCTCTCTCTGTCAGTCTCTCTCAGTCAGTCTCTCTCAGTCAGTCTCTCTCAGTCAGTCTCTCAGTCAGTCTCTCTCTCTGTCAGTCAGTCTCTCTCTCTCTGTCAGAGTCTCAGTCTCTCTCTCTTTCAGTCAGTCTCTCCGATGCATTTGACTGCAGTGTGCAGCAATCAGTTAATAAAGCTCTAGTTAGGGCCATGGGTCCCTCTACTCATCATTTGCGTGACTATGAGCGTCAGCAGGGCTGGAAGCCCTTGATCTTTGCTGCAAAACGTAATGGCTAACCTTCACAAAAGATCAAGGTCAAAGCTAAGAACCTGGTTGAGGTGCATGTGGAAGCATTGAAGAGACTGCAATGTAAAAGGAACACTGAGCATGAATATAGCTACTGCCCTCTGGGAAAGACCGCACACAGCTCCTCATTTGCTGAACCCCGTAAGTTTGAATCTGCTTCCTCTCACTTGGAGGACAGCGAAGAGGAAGATGCACCTGGGCCTAGCAAGAAGAAACACGCTTCTTCCTCCAAGAACCTTTGAGTACTTACCTTTGATCCCAGAGAGATTATCAGAGAGCTTCAAATTGAGCTCCGCCGCAGGAGGTCTTGGATTATGTCCAATCACACCACTGCCAGGACTTCGATAAGGATGTCTATGGTCGTCTTCGAGTAAAATGCCCTCGTCCAGACATGATAGGTAAGGTTGCAGATGCCCTGGAGGTTGACCCTACCATGATCACATTTATGATTAAGAATGCAAAGGACCCTAAGAAGGACCTAAATCGAGCATGGCATAATTGCAAGGGCACGCTCCTGGACATGTCTACCCCACTGACAAAGGTAGTTGAGTTGGCTGTCCATGCCAAATAATCTAACTCCCCAGTGGGTCCGGTTGTCGTAGAGGGTTGACCACAGAGGGCCTATTGCCAACTGGGAAACACCAGCTTTGTTATTTCCACAAACGACAGAGATCTATTCTCATGCAAATAGAGCCAAAGCTTAATGATTTGGCCACCGCTAAAGCTGGTCCAGTGATCGAGGGACAGTTTTTTGGGGGTCAATTTGTTAAAGAACTCACCATATTTTGCTCCACATATCCCACACTGAATATGGCCCAAATGCCACTTATAAATTGTTTAAAAGAAGCCTTTTGGGCAGGGCCGGGCACTTTGAAGGGTGTGCGTCAGGCCAGGGATCCTTTCAAGGCTCTCAACAAGGATTCTATCTCTGAGGCAGGGGAGGATGGTATGGGGAACCAGCAAACCCCACATCTATCCCACTGTACCCAAAGAGGTTGCCACCGCTTCCACTGTGGCAATCGCAGAGGGGCACAAGGAGTAATTCAAGACGCTGGGTATAACAGTAAGAATGATCCCTTTTTCAGAGGTAATATTGGGGGGCAGAGTGGCATTGTTCTCAAACAATTGGAGGCAGATTACCCAGGATCAGTGGGTCCTAGAGCAAATTCTAGGCTTCAAACTAGAATTCTAAGACACGCCAGTCCAATCACGTCCTCCAAAACAAATGTATTTGTGAGATGCCAGACCCCTTTGATCCTCCCTTTAAATGCAGCCTGCCAAGCTGACCTCGTTGTGAACCACCATTGATGGTTGGAATCCTGTCAAAAGAAGAAAGAAAGAGTTAAAACATTGAACTCAGATTCAGTGGGTGCATTTAAAGAAACATGTTTGTTTAAACAGGCAGGTGGGCCAAAGCATGGAGGGACCAATCAGACAGAAATCTGCAGGGTGAAAAAGAGGCTTCCAATCCATAAGAACGAGCAAGTAGGAAGGAAGAGAACACGGGGGGTGAGAGAGTGGATCAGACCACATGGGGAGAAGTTCCATCCCGGACATTTTGTAGCAAAGTAAGGAATCAGCAGAGCAGTATGCAGTGGGAGGATACTTTCCTTATGAAGAAGGCACTGGATGGAGAAGCAGAAGCCGACCTGCCCCGTAACACGAGAAAGAGGAGGTGAGTCCCGAGAACTTATTGAGGAGTGGTGGTCTGCCCCAGAGGATGCTGGAGAGTGGCTGCAGCTCAGGAGAGTTGCGGCGCAGCGGGTGAGTCCGGGGGGGCACAAGAGTCAGAGGTTGTTGTGGGGTAGGGGTGGGGGGATTTGTATGGGTATTTAAGAAGTTTGATTATTTCAGGGCTTTGCAGAATACTTGTCTCTCATATGGTATTTGGATTTGCACTACAAATCCTAGAAGTCACTGTTTCACAGGAATAAAAAAAGAGTGAATCTCATGAAATCATTCTCAGGTTAATGACCTGAAATTCATTGTTTTTGAGAGAGCGCGGGGAAGACAATACAGCTATACCCGTTGAAGACAGAAATCAATGGTACAGCATCCCACCCCTGGAGAAGTACAGTCTGTGGGAAGAGGTGGAGAGATTATCTGTCCTTCCTCTTATTTTCTTTTGTTTCTCTTTGCACATCCCTTCCCCATCTTGAGCACAACTGGATATGGTGACAGGTTGTCATTATCGTGTATACATACTTACTGCTGTTTTATTTCTCCGAGATCCTGGGTTCCACACCACTCCCAAACGACTTATGGAAGAGGAAAACAATAATATTAACCGTAATCAGCCCCTGGAGAAGCAATATCCAAAGCATTTATTTTCTATATGTCAAGATTGAAATAAAAGACACCATTGCTAAGAAAACCCAGTCTCCTCATTTATACATTCAACCTAGTCTCTTTCAGTATTTATCCCAGAAAGAGCAGTCTTTTATAGACTCAGAAATTTAAACATTGTTGGACTAAGGGGCAGTATCCTTTTCAGTAACTCACCCCAAGCGGTTCATAAGTCCCATTTTCCTGGTCGTAAAGAAGGGAGGTAGCTACCATTTAGTTCTAAATCCGAAAGATTTCCACATCTGGATTTTATACAGACATTTCAAATGGAGGGTATTAATTTGGTACAAGATATCCTTCAGGAAGGCATTTAGATAGTTTGACTGGATCTGAAGGATTCCTACCTTTCGATTCCCATCTGCCCGCCTCACGGGAGATTTCTACAATTCCTGTGGTGGGGTCAATGCCTGGAATTCAAGTCGTTTCCTTTCTGAAACTCGTCAGCCCCCTGGTACTTCACCAAACTGATGAGACTGGTGGTGGAGTCTCTGAGAGCTTGTGGAGTCCGTCTGATCGTGTAGCTAGGCGACCTTCTCTTGACACACGATACTCATATGCTCAGTAATCATCTTTCAGAGACCCATTCAGCTTCTGCAGAGTTTGGGTTTCATAGTCAACTTGCATAAGTCACTGATGTTCCCTGCACAACAGATGGAATTTTTGGGATTCAGCTACATTTGAACCGGACAGAATTGATCCTGCCCTCCCAGAAGATTTGCAACATCATAAGATTTTGAGGGCGGCATTGCGCAGACAGACTGTATCATTAAGGTTGAATGCCGGGATTGTGAGTCCGCTATCCTCCTCTATCCAGGCCATTTTTCTGGGCCCCCTCCACTACAGAGCCCTTCAGAGATAAAAAATTCAACATTTGAGAAAAGGTCTTACTTATTTAGAACAGGTTCCTTTTTCGGAGAAAGCCATGATAGAGATAACAGGGTGGTTGGAACACGTGGAATTCTGGAATAGCAAGGCTATTTTCAGTACCTCCCCAGAAGTGGTGATAGAATTGGATGTCAGTCATTGGGGTTGGGTAGCAAGGTGCTGATCCCTCTCAAAAAGGGGTTGTTGGTCAGAAGTGGAGCTGAGTCCCCATATAAATTGCCTGGAACCCCTGGCAGGGTTCTACACCATCAGGAGTCTCTCTCCCTCAAAGGCAGATTGTTGCATTTTGCTTAGGATGGAGAACATCTCAGCTGTTCAATACATCGACAAACTGGAGGGAGAAAGTCCTGTCTACTAGCAGTGAATTTCAGCGACTGGAACCTGCATCCAACTCTATTCAAGGGCCTTCGCAACTTGTGGGGTCCATGCAGGGTAAACTTGTTTGCATCTCCACGTAATCGCCAGTTACCGAAATTCTTCAGTTGGTGCCTGGATCTGGAACTCCAGACTATGGATGCCTTTCTCCAGGACTGGTCTCAGTTTCCCCATTTACTCATGATACCCAGAGTCCCGGCACAAGTCATAGGTCAGAGATTAGAGATCATTCTCTTGACTCCATTCTGGAGGGCTCAACCTTGGGTCCCAGTAGCCCTAGGTCTAGCATGCACCCCTCCAGTTCAACTCCCTTACGATCCAGATCAGCTATTGGAACCAGAGGGTCATCCTCATTCCTTAGCATAGCATAGCCATCATTTGTTTGCATAGCACTTTTCGCCCTATTTGGGATGTGGGATGGCCAAACGTGGGCCCTTGCTCACTGTGCCACTGGATTCAAGCTAGCCTGGCTGAAAAAGGGTGACATATTCTGAAACCGGTCCCAGGATACTTCAGGGAGGACCTGGCTTGGCAGTTCGGTCTGGACTGTTCCCATGAGGCACAGGGTCAAGACTGATTTGCATATGTCTGGGTCTAAACTGGTGTGGCATGGTGGGCAAAAGAACACTGGATTTAACTCAGATCTCTTGACTGGGAGAGAATGTATGATTTATTCAGCATTCTGTCCATCATTTGTTTGCGTAGCACTTTTCGCCCTATGTGGGATGGGTATGCCCAGACACGGGTCCTTTGCTCACTGCCCCACTGTGCCACTGGATTCAAGCTAGCCTGGCTGAATAAGGGTGACGTACCCGGAAACCGGTTCCAGGATGCTTGTTTCCGGTCCAGGGAGGACCTGGCTTGGCAGTTCGGTCTGGACTGTTCCCATGAGGCACAGGGTCAAGACTGATTTGCATGTGGCTGGGTCTAAACTGGGGTGGCATGGTGAGCAAAAAAAAAATGCATTTAACTCAGATCTCTTGACTGGGGGTGAATGTATGATTCATTCAGCATTCTTCCATCATTTTTTTGCGTAGCAGTTTTCATCAGGAAGGCGTGGACAGACAGGACAGCACTCACA
Source organism: Lissotriton helveticus (assembly GCF_964261635.1). Classification (NCBI taxonomy): domain Eukaryota; kingdom Metazoa; phylum Chordata; class Amphibia; order Caudata; family Salamandridae; genus Lissotriton; species Lissotriton helveticus. The sequence continues at coordinate 1,097,740,735 of NC_136065.1, forward strand.
AATGTTATGCCTCAGCTTGAAGGGGATGGTGTGCTTGGTGCAACGAGCAAGTTGTTGATCCCGTGGGGGTAGAGTGCTGCATGGTAATACATTTCCTTTCCAACCTGGCATCTTCTGGTTTTGGCATACAGACTGTGAATAACTGCTATTTCTGCTGTATATGTACCTTTTAAAGGTAAACTGGTTCGTGAACACCCCTCGATCTGCAAACTAATGAGGGACATTCGTATGTTCAATCCTCCGATGCCTAAGTACTCATCTCTATGAGATGTGAATATTATTCTCAGGTTCCTGGAGCAATGGCCGGTGAGCAGATATTTCTTGTGCAAGCAACTTTTGGCTAAACTAGATATTTCTTGTGCAAGCAACTTTTGGCTAAACTCACTAGCTGTTAAGCCTAATTTCATGTAAAAGTGTACATCTTCGAGCACTGGATTTGGCAGGTAGGGTATTTTCCCCAGAGGGAGTTACTTTCAATATCACCCATCGTACAAGAACAAATTTCAGGTTGGTATCCTACCCGGCCTTTCCAGGTAAATCTCAGTTGTGTGTTGTTCAATGTTTGAAACAATATGAGGTGTTTACTTGTGAAGTGAGACAGGAGTCTGGTTGCTTTACAAAAGCTTTTTAGACCGGTGTTTTTGGCTACGTTAGCCAGGTGAATGAGATGGTTGCTGGCGGAAGCGGGTATTGGCATCTCCGCTTTTGGAGTGCATTTGGCTATGGGAGCGATGGCATCAAAATCGAATGCTTTAGGTTCCTACACAGATATTATGAGGGCAGCAGCTTGGTTAACTAAATCTACGTTTCAAACGTTTACTATAAGCCTATTGTGAATGTTGTGTTTCTTGTGGTAATGCAGCTTTGAACAAGTATATTTGGAGCCTTCAGTCCTGCCATAGAATGAAAAATTTTCTAGGTTACACGGTTCAAGAATTTTCAATACTATTAAGGACACGGAACCGAGGATTATGTTATGTTATGTTATGTTAATAACTTTTATTGGGCGCACAGCTGCCCCAGCGAAGGGGCGTCCTGGCGCCTGATCAAGTACCACAACACAACAAGTCGATGCTGAGAAAAAAGAGAATCAGTCAGCGGAGGCAAACAGGTGGGTTTTTATAGCGCGTCTAAAGAGAGTCAGGCTATTTAGGGCACGAATGTGGACAGGGAGGGAGTTCCATAGTCCAGCTGCCAAAACACAAAAGGAGTGACCTCCCATCCTGCTCAGTCTGAACCTAGGTTTAATTGCCAGAAAAAGAGATTCCGACCTGAGAGACCGCGTGGGGACATAGAAAGAGACAAGGCCCACAAGGGCAGGAGGCGAACAGAGTTTCAGAATCTTAAATGTCAGACAGAGAGCCTTAAATTTGATTCTCTGTCTGACTGGCAGCCAATGAAGAGATGTCAGGACTGCAGAGACAGACCAACGTCTCGGGAGACCAACAATGGCCCGCGCAGCGGTATTTTGCACCCTCTGTAGCCTAGTAGCCTCAGCCTGATTTACTCCAAGCAGCAGAGCACTCCCGTAATCCAGCCGAGAGAGGATGAAAGCCTGGACCACCAGTTGCCGAGTAGGAGGGTCGAAGAATTTGAGGACTGGACGCAGTCCTCGCAGAATACCATAACAGGTGGCTGCGATCTTCTTTGTATGGCTGGTAAAAGAGAGGTTAGAATCCAGCCAGACCCCCAAGTTCTTAACTTCGGCCGCTGGAACGGGGGAAACCCCCAGCTCTGGAGGCCACCACTGATCTCCCCAAAGTTCCGCATGCTTCCCTAGGATCAGGACCTCGGTTTTCTTGGCATTTAGCTGTAAGCAGTTACTACACATCCAGTTTGCCACAGCTATAAGTCCTGTACGGAATCTGGGCGCCGTCACCTCAGGGTCCCCACTGAGTGTCACCGCCAGCTGCATGTCGTCGGCATACGATGTCATGGTTAAGCCACATTGTCTGACGACAGCAGCCAGCGGTTTCACATACAGGTTGAACAAAGTGGGGCTCAACGCAGAGCCCTGAGGGACTCCCAGTCCCAAAGGATGGAAAGAGGACTGACCAGGTGGAATAGCCACTTTGAAAAACCGGTCCGAGAGGAAAGAGCGGAACCATTGAAGAGCCTTCCCCTCAATACCCACTTCCTCTAAGCGCCGCAACAGAATGTCATGAGACACCGTGTCGAACGCGGCGCTCAGATCTAACAAGAGGAGCGCCGCTGTCTGCCCCGCATCCAGCACTGAACGCAAATGCTCGGTCATAAAGAGCAGAGCAGTTTCAGTGCTGTGTTGTGCGCGAAAACCATTCTGGCTCTCGTCAAGAATATTATTACGAGAGAGGTGGGCAGACAAGATGGAATTCACGTGTGCCTCAGTAACCTTGGCGGTCCAGGGCAAGAGAGAGATGGGCCGATAATTCTCAGGAAGCAGGGGGTCAAGGTTGGGCTTCTTCAAGATGGGGCTGACCACTGCCTGCTTCCAGGGGGAAGGAACCACACCCTCGCTGAGCGAAAGATTAATCAAGTCCAATATGGGCTCGTGGCAGAGGGGCGAGAGAAGAGCAATAAGCTCCGGCTTCAGCGGATCTAGGGGAGAGCCAGATTTAACTTTGAGGCTCAGAGTGTCAAAAACCTCAACCGACATGACAGGCAAGGAGGATAGAGTTTCGGAAACTGAAACCTTCACATCACTAGATTCATCCCTGAGTACAGATGGTATAAATCCTCGATAGATTGCCTGCACCTTCTCCACGAAAAAGGATGCCAAACTTTCGCAGTGGGAGTCCGTGCAGATTTCCAGCAAGGTTGCCCGTTTCCCCATCAAATCTTTAAGCACCTTAAAGATTAGTTTAGATGGGTTAGGGCTGTTAGAAAACTCCCACCCAACATATGCTATTATTGTATTCATTCATATTTCATTTAATACATTTTTCCGAACAAAGTTTTAAAATTGTGGTGATTTCTTCTACCACCCTGTTATTTTTGAAGCATTTTGTATTGCCAATATCCACTTACAAGTTTTACAGTTGCTATTTTGCATTTCAGGAAATGAACGAAGAATGGTTGAGAATGTGATTCCGGCCTAATTGCTGTTCACTCATGAGAAGGCGTTGAGTATGGCTTGTTGCCTTCTACACTCCTGGGGTCCATGTCCAGTTTCGGTTGCTCAAAGTCCTGTTGGATCCTCTGGAAGCTGTTGGATCCGTTTGAATTTATTTTGACTTTTGGTGACTATTATTATGTTTGCACATTGGAGACTTCTGTACTTATGACGTTATCTTACAAAGAAAGAGGGCAGAAAATTGAGTCCTCAGTACTTATATGGGTTGCCAATAGTGATTAGGGCATGTGGTTTGTGGCATATATGTGTTACATGGGTAATGTCGTTTTTAGGTCTCGCGTGGTGTACTGCGCACATGCGCAGTCGAGTTCGCGAGATTTTATGTCTTAAAGTGAGTTTCAATAGCGAGGGTTAAGCCCCGCCCCTCTTCTCCATTGGCTGGCCTCCTAAACGGTGGCCAGCCATTGGAGAAGAGGTTGCCATGACGTATTTATTTCTCTTTAAGCCCTGTCCTTTTCAGTCTGGCTGACTTGACTTCCTGCTGGCGTAAAAGCTTTCTTATCTTCTTTATGGGGCCAACAGATGGCCCCATAAAGAAGATAAGAAAGCTTTTACGCCAGCAGGAAGTCAAGAGAGAAAAGTGTGCATCATGGCGTCTACGATACTTGTTTTTCCTGGCATTGATTTTTTGTTCTTTCTTTGCCTTTTGCTTTCTGTATTTCCTTTTATTTGTTCGTCTTCCGTTTTCTTCCCCCACTTTTTTCATTCAAGATTTTTTCCTTTCGTTTCTCCCCTACTATAATTTCTTATTCCCCTTTTTGGATCAACATTATGTATTTTCTGTCTTTCTCTTGTAGCTTATTTACTTTCTTTTTCTAGTCTTGTTTTCTCTCAGTTTTATCTTTCTATTGTTTTCTGTTTCCTGGTTACTTGTCCGGGCTGGATTTGCATTTTCGTCTAGTTGGCGTGATCCTTTGAGAGCGCTGCAAAGGTTGTCGGTGCTTTCAGTCTACTCGGCGCTTGGCTGGTCTTCATGCCGAGGATGGAAGGCAGGTCGGAGGGCTCCCTGAAGAGCGCGGACCGCAAGGTGAAGAGGAAGGAAGGCTCGGCGCTGGAGAGAGCCCGGAACAGCCTGTTCCATCAGATACTGAGCAAGAGAACTTTCCTGATGGCCGAGGAGGACACGGTCAGTGCTGGCCCCCTTGTAGAAACTCTGAGAGGCCGTGCTAAGACTCCTAAAGCGCTGCTTGCTTTGTCGACACTGACCCCTTAGTCGTCTGTGCCCTTTCATGAGCATAGAAGGGGCACATCAACTTTGTTAGCCTGGGAATCTGCCCGAGCTCGGCCAGCTCATCCCCCTTTGTTCTTACTGAAAGTCCTTCCTTCTCTCTTTGGCGGTGCTTGTCTGCACCCTCTTTGAGCGTTGTTGCCATACATTGTCACAATATTATATTCCACAGTTGCATAGTGTTTAAGTTGTGTGCAGCTCCGAGCTCATGTTGCTGCATTTTAAGTGACAACAGTTCACCCCGTCAAGTTGTTTACCATACTTCTCTGCTGCTGGTGCAGGTTGTACACTACAAGTACCAGCAGACCTTGGGGCAGGATGATAGCTTGACATATCTTCTTATTGTGTTTCTTACCCAGCGCACGTTGACCTAGCTGATGTGAGCCAGGGAGGCTACGTTGTTTGAAGAACTCGAATTCATGTGCTTATTTCCTGTGTTCAGGTCTCTGTTTCCAGTGCTAGAGATTATTTTTAGAAGGCATCATCTTTACTGTGCTAGTCCACTTGACGCTATTATGAACTGAAATTCCCAGAATGCACTTACTTTTAAATGAAGGGTAGTACTGAAATCATGACTGCTGATCTTTCATTTGTTCAGCAGAAGATCGATCAGAAAAGGTGGACAACTATTGGAACATTTTCTGTAACTTTTGGCTATTTTCAGTCGAACTGATTTGCACATTGTAAATGGTAAATGTCGTGGGAAACTGCTTTTCAGAATATAGCAATGCAACAGACTGCGATGGTAAAGTAGTTCTGCATTTACTAGTTGATCAAATATTGCATTTTAAAATAGCTTACGGGGATAAAACACCAGTTGCTGAAATATTCATTGGTAATCAACAAATCAAAGGGTAAAGCAATGGTAAGGTAAATCAGGATGTCAATGCACTTGCTGGAGATGTGTGTGGCTCTGTCTGTGTGTGTGGCTCTGTGTGTGTGTGGCTCTGTGTGTGTTTTTGTGTGTGGCTCTGTGGCTCTGTGTGTGTGGGTGGCTCTGTGTGTGTCTGTGTGGCTCTGTGTGTGTGTGTGTGTGGCTCTGTGTGTGTGTGTGGGGGGCTCTGTGTGTGTGTGGCTCTGTGTGTGTGTGTAGGGCTCTGTGTGTGTGGGGGGGGCTCTGTGTGGGGCTCTGTGTGTTTGTGTGTGGCATTAGCAAGAGATTAAGCTATTGGCATTGTAAATGACAATGCCATTTATTTATCTGTTTTCAAAACCAACGCATAAATGAAAATGTTGTCATTTACAATGCCAATTGCTCTAACTTTTGCAAAGGCGAGACCGTTGCACTGTAAATGCTTGATTGTTTATTTAATTTTGATTGGCTGCTAAACTTTTATAGTAAAGAAAAGAGATGCATAATCCTCACCTCCGTGTCCTTAATTCTTGGCGTGTAAGCTAGTAAATGTTTCATCCTACTAACAGGTCAACAAGTCAACAAGCTGGAGGAAAACATGGAAAGCGTTTGCCTACTACAGTCCAAATGAGAACAAGGGAACCACCCCACCTCCCTCCAGGGGCATATTTAGGGGGGGAGGTGGGGAGGGGGTCTGCCCCAGGCGGCACCATTCTCGAGACGGCAGCTCGGCACTGGAGGCCCGTTTTGCAGCCACGGCGGCCTTTATAATTTATTTGGAAGTGGGCAGTGGCCGGCCGATTTCACAGAGTGTCGCCCAAATCAAAAATAAATTATTAAGGTGGCCGCCGCCGCAACACGGGGCTTCCAGTGCTGCACCCGTGCCCCGCGGGCCTCGGCCCAGTGGCCTAAGTCCCGCCGCCACATTAGTAACACACTGGTCCTGCCTCGCTCCGACCATTGTTGGCACCACGCCCCCCCACGGCTCAGAGAAGTGACGTCCTCCAGGTCAGGGCCATCAATCAGTTGTAGCGTGCCGTGCGCGGTCTGCACGAGTGCTACCAATGACGGCCCTGTATGGAGATTTGGGCCAGTCGTCGCCGAGTCACGAGCAAAAGAACATAGCAGTGATGACGCATTACGCGCTCATTGCTACGCTCTCGTTGTGGTCGTGTGACTCGTGTGTCCGTTTAATTAATTCTGGCCTGGGGGCGCTAGCGGGCACTGGGCAGTGCTTTATTAGGCAGAGAGTGGCATTGCCAGCTAGAGACAGACGACTGAAGAGGTGAGTAAGAGTCAGACATCTAGAGATCATTTTCGTTCATCGTCAATGGCATTGGTTGCATTTCAAGCTTGGATCGGACGCATTGCTTGCTCTTGAGTGACCTTACAGGTGCATATGTTAAATATTCCCGCATGACATGACTGTACGGCCCCACCAGTCCTTCTCACTCGAGAAGCTTCTACACAGTGCTTAACATGTAAAAAACGAAGTACCAGGGCCCTAGTCAGGTGACCATAGCAGCCAGCATTGCCCATTACCCTTGCCATCTGTACTGTGGGCCTATTTGAGTGCTGGTATTTCATGTAGATGGACAAGCTAAGATAGGCACGACACGAGACTGGCACGAGACTTTGAGTATGGAGATTTTGGCCAGCCCTCGCCGAGTCACGGGCAGAAGAACGTTTAATTAATTCTGGCCTGGGGGTGCCGGCGGGCACTGGGCAGTGCTTTATTCAGGCAGAGCAGAGAGTGGCATTGGCAGCTAGAGACAGACTAGACTAATTGAAGAGGTGAGTGAGAGGCTAGAGATCATTTTCCTTCATCGGCATTGGCTGCATTGATTTCAAGCTTGCATTGCTCTTGAGCGACCTTGGGGTGCACATTTATGTTGGTGTGATCCATCTGTGGGCCTATTTGAGTGCTGGTATTTCATGTTGATGGGCAAGCTAAGGTAGGCACGAGACTGGCACGAGACTTTGAGTAGTGCTGGGATATTGATAGTGATAATAAATAAAATATGATTCCATGTGTGAAGTCTTCCTTGACCTTGCTCAAACACTTTCAGTTCCCAAATCAGCGTATACCTCACTTTTGGGACGCATCGTAACAATGTTTTGACTGCTGTTTCCCATATTCGGCCCACCTTTCGTATTATAAAGTGCATCCTTTTTCTAATATTAAAGCAGGGCCTTCAGTGGTCATATCACTGAAAATACAAGATTACAAAAAATATTATAGTCTACGGGTGCTCATGGAAGACAATTTCTATGGAATGGAATCTAGAGAATGCTAAAGATATTCTGGTATTTTTCTGACCTCTGCAGGTCGTTTTCTATCAAGACATTTAAATAGAGGCAGCAATTTCTTACATATACACAAGATCTAATGACAAGCAGTACCTCCTGTCTCCCATTTTTTTCATGGCGAGCGTGGTCCAAGTGCACATCACATAGGCACTGTGAGGACAAAACTGGCATAGCTTGGTGGTCAAAAACAGATATGCACCCAAAAAAAAACACATAACATATCAGCATCCCTGTGGTGTATCAACTGTGTCAGGGGCCCTTGTGCAAACTAAGAAACGTGTCTCTTTGACAGGGGATTGGGTAGTAAACTACAGCAACAATCAGAATTCAGTGGAACCCTCAAGCCCCTGTTCCCCGGTGCCACTGCCCCTGCTGCACCATTGATAGTGTCACTGAAGAAACTGAAATAATTCAGTTCTTCCAGAATGAAATCCTTGAAGCGTGAAACAAACTGGAAGAAAATGAGTGCAGAAGCCTAAAGGCAGGGAGGGTGGCTGCTGCCATCACAGGGGTAATTTGAGTGTTAATTGTGAACAGGTGGGGGCGAATAAAACATTCAAGTTCCGCAGTTGCTTTTAAAAATGCAGTACAACAATCTTGGCAGTCAGGCTCTTCAAAGAGCCTACAAAGAAAATTCAGTTTTTCTCTTTAATCATGAAGGTAGAGCACGTAGTATGCGTTGTGACTTACATCCACCGCCTGGTTGTAACTAATTCTCGCCTGGATCATCTCGGGGGTGTCTTTAATGCTGGTGAACTTCAAAGAGTACGGGTGCTGCTGGTGTTTATTCTGTTCAATGGAGGAACAGGAAGAGATGAAAGCTTACAAGGTAGCGCCCATATTTCATGCCATTTGAAAACACAAAAAAACTCCCTGTTGTTTTCTGACCATTCGAGTGAATTTGTGAACGTAATAATTAAGATGTTTTCATTCCTGTTCCGTACTGTGCGTATGCTGGTTATACGTGTTGTTTGTTTTCAGCGGTCATCTGCAAAATGTAATTAAACATTAATGCATCTTTTCAGGCTTCAAGACTTGTGGAAAGGTAGAAGAAACTCAGCCATCAAAACTGGAAGACTGGATTAAATATAAGGGGCCTTATTTATGAAGGCCCTGCGCCGCCGGTGCGTTACTTTTTCCCATTTTAAAAGTGGCGCACCGGCGTCGCAAGGCCTTCATAAATAAGGCCCAAGATGTCTGTGTACCTCCATCCCCATCTGTAGAGAGCCTTCCCTCCCTTCCGTACTGTGTGTTTGTCCATCAGTTCAAACGGCCTTCCACTAGAATACCACATTTCTGCCTGGTTAGTCACTCCAGCCATCTATTTATTCATCCATTTATCTATCCAGTTATTCATCCATCCATTAGTCCGTCAATCCATCCATGAGCCATCCACCGCTCTATAAGTCCAGCCACCTGTGATCCAGCAATCATCCATTTGGCCATTCATCCATCCATTCAAGTATCCATACGAAGCCTTCCACACAGCTAAAACCAGTCAACCATCCATTGACAGATCTATCCATCCAACAATTCATGATCTCATCTACACATGGCCTCCGTTTTTCCTGCTTTCTTTCTCTTCACCCACCACATTTGCTGTTTTATTGCACCACCTATTTGCTCTTCTGGAGCACAATCCATCTATTCATCTGTCCCTTCGTTCTTTCATCGATCCATCCATCCATTCAGCTATTCACCCGTCCATACTCTACCTGTTTGCCGATCCATATTTCTTTGTTTGCATGGCTGTTTGCCTAGCTGCTTTGAATGTGTGTATATATTTCGGATTGTGTGTTTGTACGGGCAGCATGAAGATGACCTGTCCTGCAGCAGCGAGTCTGAAGAACACTACGGACAGTAGTAATTACAGTTTGAAGGGGAGTCAGAAAAAGAAGACATAGTGAGTAACTAAACCTCCTTCCAACTCCCATAGCAGATATGCACCTCATACGGAGCCTGGTGGTACATTCCTTCCCACCAACAACACACATGCTATAGATGTTCATGACGCATACCTGAAGATGTCTTGGAAGTACGACATTTTGAAACACAAGGAATTGTGAAGGTAGCACTGCTTAACATGCCTCGAATTACAACCAGAAAAAGCAGTGGCTTGCAAAAGGAAACTCACGCAAAGGCAAGCAGACAGACAAAGAAACGTGAATTCTGGAGGTTGGAGGGCCTGCTGTTCTAAGGAGAGCCGAGGCTCAGAGCTGCCGACTTTGGAGCAAGCCCTGATCTTTGGACTGGGTAAGAGTGGTCTGCTTAATTCAGGCACTCTGTTCATCACCACCCCCTTTTCTGAATCATGACTTTGGAGCGGGGGCGTGAAGTTTGAATCTCGGCATGGCTCAACAGCCTGTGAGCCTGGGCAGATTATTTAATCTGCCAGAGCACCGCAAAGAAGGTATTTGTCCAGGGGTGAAGGAGCGGGGGGAGCATTAAAACACTTTTTACAATTTTTAAACCATTTCAGAAACATGCAACTGTTGTTAAATGAAAACATACTTGCTTAGTATGCAGCAAGAAGGGTTATTTTAGGGTGGGGTGGGAAACAAAAAGAAGAGTAACGCCACTTCGCTCCTAGACTTCTGCAGTTGCTGCAAAAACATCAAGCCAAATAAGAAAATTAGCTGGGCGGTAGCAGAAGCAAAGAAAAAGAAAACATTACAACAGAGCCGTCTCGAGTAAAAGGCCTGACCTTACCAAAAGAGCTGAGGTTCTATATAGTGGACATGCAATAGTATTAACAGAACACGGCAGCAATGAAATAGAGCAGCGCTGGGTCTCTGAACACGGCAGCAATGAAATAGAGCAGCGCTGGGTCTCTGAAGCTCGCGCAATAACCACTCCACGCTGTCATTTTAGTGTAAAAGGCCATTTATTAGGACAGGGTTGACAACCAGTTCAACTTAACACAAATAAACAGTTAACAATCCCCAACCTCATCTCTTCCAACCATCATCCCCTCTCGTATTCCAATTACTCAACTTCCAATTCACACCACGACCTCTTCACTTATATCATTCACTTCCACACTTCTCATTCAACCTCCTCCAGCATCTCCGGCCATTGCACTCCTGCCTGCCACACCCCCATCCTGCACCTGTATCCCCTTCCCCAGAAGGGTGATTATGCCCGTCATGAACTCCCCACCCCTCCCAAGTACTGCCAAAAACACCCCTTTCAACCCGTCCTAAACTGGCACGCTTATGATCGAGCTAAACACCCCCTTCCTCACTCCAAAAACTGTAGGGTGGGAGGGTGGTCAAAACTTTCCTGACCTAAACCCTAAGGCGCTGGGAACAGGAAGAGGAAGGACTTCCTCTCCTGTCCCCTTTTAAACTCTAGCCCTAACCCCCACCCCCTAACCCACTCCCTACACTACCTCACACCCTGTCCTCACTATCGCGCGAACACCCCAGGGGAAGACTGGTCTGCTGACCTCACTTCCCCTGGGGTCCGCATCGCGCAATAATCACTCCACGCTGTCATTTTAGCGTAAAAGGCCATTTATTAGGACAGGGTTGACAACCAATTCAACTTAACACAAATAAACAGTTAACAATCCCCAACCATCATCCACTCTCGTACTCCAATTACTCAACTCCCAATTCACACCACGACCTCTTCACTTATATCATTCACTTCCACACTTCTCATTCAACCTCCTCCAGCATCTCCAGCCATCGCACTCCTGCCTGCCACACCCCCATCCTGCACCTGTATCCCCCTCCCCGGAAGGGGGATTATGCCCGTCATGGACTCCCCACCCCTCCCATGTACTGCCAAGCAGGGAACCCCCAGAGGGCGGTTACCTGCCCTACCCCAACCAGTGCACCTTCGTGCTCAATCACGCCGGCACCAGAACGACTCGTTCCACAACATACTGATAGCATCCCGCATTTCCATCAAATAATACGCATTTCCCATGTACGAAAGTTGCACTCCATCATCTCGAAAAAGAAGGGGGTCCTCCAGCCGCAATCCGACGTGAGCAATCACTTTGATCCCATGTTCAGCACAAAAGAGTCTCATCGCCCTATTCAGCTTGCGCCGCGCCCTTTCAATGGCTGCCGGCTTCAATGCTCCCCTCCAAATACGGTGTGGCACAAACTCAGTCCATGATGAAAGTATTCTCTGGTTAGGGGATAACCCTCTGGGCAAAGCTTTGAGTCCGCTGTGTAGCGTTCTATTCTTAAAATAAAGTAATCCAGTAAGATTCACATCTTTAGATTCCTTATTTGTATTTATTTAGAAGAAAATTGCAATCATTAACTTCTTTTAATTTCCATTGGTAACATTATCGATAAGTTTTAGCATTTTTAAATAATAATTTCCAATATGGCATTCCCAATGCATTTCGTGCACATGGTGCACTTCGTCAGGGGAAATCTAAACAAAAGAATAAATGGACTCATATGAGGATACTGTCATATTGAAAATGATTATTCGAAAATGCTAAAACTTATTGATAATGTTACCAATGGAAACTAAAAGAAGTTAATGATTGCAATTTTCTTCTAAATAAATACGAATAAGGAATCTAAAGATGTGAATCTTACTGGATTACTTTATTTTAAGAATAGAACGCTACACAGAGGACTGAAAGCTGTGCCCAGAGGGTTATCCCCTAACCAGAGGATACTTTCATCATTTGTTCACAACACTCTAAGAGGTAGAGAGTGATACCTCTGGAGCAAGCCACAAAAATCAACCTATTTGTACCTCAAGCCTGTGCGCCAACATTATAATTTTATACAAACTCAGTCCAAACAATACAGGCGCCAGCCAGATTGCTTCTTATGGCCTCCAAGTCCTGTTGCATCAAAAGTAAAAGTGCCACTCCAGACTGCTTTACCAAGTCATTTTCCCCCAAATGGATAACGATCATGTCCAGGCAGTCCAGCTGAGCCACCTTCTATGTCAACCAGGGCAGCAGAGCGCCCCATCGCATACCACTCTTACCCCACCACTGGACCTCATGATGGCTGCTCCGCAGTCCCAGGCTACGGCTGTATACCTGTCTGTCCGCATACTTAGAGGCCCAGTGAACAAAGGAATGACCAACAATCCAGGTAACCGTCTTGGCCCCCGGCCCCCGAACGCAACCTACGAAGAGAAAGATATTAACACAACAGCAAAAAAACATAACCGCGTACATAACTGCAGCCCTTTCTACCCCCCTCAGGCAGCCACACCCTCCCAGCATTATTTACGCACATAGCGTTCGCAGCATCGAGACCGCCAGCGCCCGATCCTCCTAATGGCTTCCCAGGACCAACCTAACCTAGCCGCTGCCTTGGCCGCACCTATCCGTAATGAATGCGTCCCGTACTGAGATGGATCCCTGCCCAATCGTCGCAACGCAATTTGCAACACCGCCAACAGCTGGAAGGAAGTCACACGCTTCTGAGAGGCATGCCAGAATATCTCGCCCACCGTCCGCTACGCCCTACCCCAAAAAGCTCTCCACTCACGCACCGGGCACACCTCCGCACAACCACTCTCACTCAGCCATACCCACTTGCCCCGTCCGCCTTAGTCTGTTTTAGAATTACCCAACCAAATACCCAACCGTGACCCATCCAACCGCACTTCCTCAAACATCCGACCAGGCGCACACCTTGTACCAATCAACTTCGACACCCGAAAAGCCCCGAAAAACATCCAGATCATGCACAAATGAAACAACGCCACTTCGTGGTCATCATAACAACAAGGCGGCAACTCCGCCACCAGGCCCTGTAACAGCTCAAATGTAATGGCCTTCCGCGGCGCCTCCCCCTCAAACTCCCCCCTCAAACGTCCCCAACCCTTTAACATCCTGCCCAGTAAAGCACACCTAGCCGGATCAAAACCCAAATATAACATGGTGTAAAAAGAGATCCGAGCCAGTTTGCCCGAAATCGTCGTCTGAGACAATCCCTTATCCATGCAATTCAAAACAAAATGAATCACGCCTTGCTCACAGTCACTTTCGGGCATACGCCATGCACTCCTTGACCAACCTAGAAACGCGACCAAATTCAGACCATGCCAACCTGTAGGAGCACTTCGTGGATTCAGCTATAGATCTTTCAACCAACCCCACTACTCTCAGTCCCCCCAGGCCCAGATACCCTCCGGCACCTTGGTCTTGCAAGCTTCCGCTCCCGGCGTCAGCCTCCTGAAACACTGCCACTGCGAACGAGACAATGCATCCGCAATGTCATTGCTTGCCCCCGGGACATATTGCGCGCGAAACAGCACATTAAAACGCAAACACAGCAGCATAAAGGTTCGCAGCAAGCGCAACACCCGCAGATCCCTCGCCTTCTGGTTCACCAAATCCACCACCGTCCTGTTATCCACATGAAATAGCACCGACCTGTTCTGAAACTCGGGCCCCCAAACCTGTAATGCCACCAACAAGGGGAAGAACTCAAGAAAGGCAATGCTCCGGCCCTGCTGCAACCAATGAGCCGGCCACTGTTCAGCACACCCTCGCCCATCCCAGAAGATTCCAAACCCGGCCGTACCTGCCGCGTCCGAATAAAGCTGCACTTGCCAAACCATCTTGTTGTGTACAAAATCCATGGAGACGCCATTGAAATCCTCCAAAAATGTCAACCACACCCGAAGATTCGACCGGACCCCCAATGTGACTCAGACTCTGTGGTGAGGGAGTACCGCCCCAGACATGGCCATGCCGAGGCACCTGCAAAATGTCCTCCCAGCCCTCACCACCCGGCAAGCAAAATTCAGCAAACCTAGGAGATGCTGCACGGACCTCAGATCCCTTTTCTGGACACCAATCACCTGCAACTGAACAACCCGGATCTCCGACACCTTCTGTACCGGCAAACGCGCCAGCCATGCCACCGAGTCAAGTTCGATACCCCGTCGTCTTCTCTGGCACCAAAGGAACTCCAAAAACTTGAGCCAAACTCTGAAACTGCTTCAACGCCGCTCCGCGCTCCCCAGTCTGCCCTCTCCCAACAAACAAAAAGTCATCCAAATAGTGTGACACCAGCCGGTGCCCACTCCTGTCCACAAAGGCCCACTGCAGAAAAGAACTAAACGTCTCAAAAAGCGCACAGGAAATCGCACAGCCCATCGGCAAGACCCTAAACTACATTCCTAGCAAAGAGAAATCAGCCGGGTGAATGGGAAAGAGGCAAAAGGCCGACGTGATGTCACATGTAGCCAATTCCGCCCCTTACCACAAACCCGCACCAGACCCATGGCATCATCGACCGATGCATACAACACCCTGGAGTCCTCCTTCGCAATGAAATCATTCACTGAACTCCCCTCCGGCCATGACAGATGGTGAATCAGCCTGAACTCCCCTTGCTCCATCTTAGGGACCACACCCAATGGTGAAATAATGAGGTCCGGCACCAGCCACGCGTCGAACGGGCCCACAATCCTGCCTTCCAATATTTCCTTCTCCAATGTGTTCGCCACCACCCCTGGTAGTTCCTTCGCAGACCGCAAGTTCTCTGCCCATTTTCTCTCCCGATGACCCTGATAACCTACCCGAAACCCTTCTGTGAAACCCCAATACAACTTCAACGCTGCCTCTCTATCAGGGTACCGAGAGAGCCATGGACCCATGGCTACCACATCAACCGGTGTAGGGGCCCTTTGGCCCAGCTTGACCTTGGCCTTTTGTAACCCTCCACTGCTCCGAGGGTGTGGCCAGCGTAAAGCATTGCGTAACGGGGTGTCTTCCCCCACACTTGGAACACTCGTGCTTAAATATACAAGGGTGTCGCGTCCAGAAACCTTTATTAAAGTTCCAGCATGCCCCAGTGGTAGCCCCCCCAGGCTTGGTTTGCTGACCAGCGGTTCCCGTGTAAGTACCCTGACTCCCTGATCCTGCGGAAGATCCTTGTCCACCCGCCCCAGACTGGGCAGGACATGACTGAAAAGACCGGTAGGCGACTGGGAGGCCACTGGCCGTGTGTGTAGATGCCGCTGCCTGAGTTGATGACATCCACTGAACCCAAAGCTCCTGATCAATGTCTCCCCAAGCCTTGTCCGGATTAACACTAATCCTGGCCCTAAACTCCTCATCATAGCTGAGCCAGGCAAATCCCCCGAAATGCATCTGTGCCTTTTTTGATTACATTCATATATTTGAAAAGAGCAATCGCCCTGTCCTCATGCTTCTCGCAATAAATATTGGCGTAGATCAAAAACGCTGACGTCCAATTCTCCATCGTAATAGGCAGCCTCGGCCGCCTAGTCAACTCCCATTCTTCCTCCTTAGACCCTTCTTTTGCCTGAATCTCTCTATGCAACAATTTGAACAAGTCTACGTACTCATGCTTCCATATCCTCGCCCTCGTCTTTTCCAACAAATGAGACCCAAGTGGCATCGCCAAACCCATATATGGCAACTTCTTCCGGTGCTTGTCCCCCACGTCTTCCTTCCCCCCTGATCCTCAGTCTTGTCCGTCTGCACGCTGGCAACCACCACCTGTGCTTTCCCATCCACTGCAGCCCCCCCGAACCCCCTTGCGCCCCCGTGTCCCTGACCGACCCTTCCCCAACACCCACCGACCGGCAGGCCTTCTTACGCCCCCCTTTTGGACCATCATACCACGCATCCCACCAAGCGCCTTCACCAGAAAGTTTTGTGGGCACCTCCCGGTCTTTCCGTCTGGCATCCGTCGCCTTCAGTCCCATCTGCACTGTCTCCGCTATAATGCGATGCTGGTCGCGAACCCTCTCTTCCTGCGATATGCACTCCCACCGCGCCGCCCAGGGGTCCTGGCCTGACACTTCAGCAACTTGCCCATCCCCCTGGGTGGGGGCCGGGGGGCCCCCTACCGGGGGCTTCCTGGCCGGAGGTGCATTGATGGTCTTCAAAGGCCCCTTACCTTTGGAACCCCGGGGCTTGACTACCCCCTTTCTCCCATAAGACAGGTCCACAGGCTGTTCCCCTGGGGCCCCTCCTTCCCCCTCCTCTGAGCCCTCATCTGACAGGAGCAGTACAAACTCGTCTCCTGCAGGCTCCTCTGTGGCGCTCTCCCCCTCCCCCCACTGGCCTCACTGGAGTCCTCAGATGCATCCCCGAAACCTCCCCCAGCCAGTACGTCGACCTGTAGGTTCTGATGTGCCGGGCCTACCTCCGGGCCCCCAGGGACCGCCTTAGCACTCCGGGCCGCCCCGTCCCTATCTGCCTTCTCCAGCTGCTCCGACGCAGCCGGCTCATTGTGTTGGTGCACAGGGAGGCTCAGCTGCCTCCCGCCGCGCTTGCTTGCCTCCTGGTGTCTCCCGCCCCGGCGCACTCGATTTAGACGGTGGCGGCTCGTCTATGCACGCCGCCACTGCCGCGGCCACTCCCGCGGAGGCAGAGCGTGGCGTCCGGGTCATCCCGACCCATGCCTGCTCTAACACGCCGGGCTGAAGGAGGTCGACCCTCCCAGCCCAGCCCAGCACCAGAAGCGCGCCCTGAAATCCTGATGCCGCCTACCTGCCGGAGAGGCCCTTCCCCCGCTGACCACTGCCCTGGAAGAAAAAACGCATCACCGGGGCACCGGAGGAACCGCGCCTGCTCCCTCCACTCGAGTCAGGTAGGAGAAAACTTCCAAACCCTGCCACTAAGCCTACGCTACACTCCCTAATATTAAAACTGCATTAACTCTCCTCAAAACTTTACTGACCTAAACCCTAAGGCCAGTGGCGGATGGTGACATTTGAAAGTGGTGAGGCGTAAAATAATTGTTGTACTGCACTGTGGCGAGCAAGCGTAGCGAGTGAGCCTGAACCCCCTACAGAGGTTTGGGGGGGTTCTCCGCCCAAGAAAATTTTGACAAAAGAGTGAACAAATTGTGCATTTTCAAGCAAATTTGAGAAAGCAGGAATGCGTCACTGAGGTCTGATGACCCCGTCCAGTCCCCGTCCCGGCCCCTCCACACCCTGCACCCTGTGGGTCCTACTAAGGTCACCCCTGTGATCTCTATTGCAGTACACAAATCAAACGTGGGGACATGAAGAGACAGGTAATAACTTCTCTGATATAGTCCCTGCAGGGTACACCCCTGCATGTCTGCTCAGAGCGGGCTTTCACCATAAACGGAGGCTTCACTGCCTAGCTTAGCACTGAAATCCCCAGCCAAAATCATGTTCAGCTCACACCGATGTGATTGCAACTCCCCTATAGAGCGGTCAAAAAAAATAAAAAGGCAGGGTAAATTTGGGGTTGGGAAATGAAATACATGTGAAATTTATATTATAAAAATGTATAACATACAGATTAAAACCATCATCCCATACCAAGTGGAAAGCCTGTGTTAAATCTGAATCTGTGTTTAGTGCAGCAGTGCTACATCCCAGAGGTGTTTTGAGCCATGTAGCTACCAACCAGCGAGAGAGTAGCACGGCTGAGTAAGACGAGTAACCCCTGCAAAAAAACTCATTTGCCAACCACGGGTCTGGAAGCAGAATGACATCAGAATTCCTAACATACTCCTGTTGGTTATCATTCATTAACTTAGTGGCCAGACCGTGAATTTGCCGCTAAGGATTTTCAGTGACCTTTGATTAAAACGGAGTATCCATGTGCCCAGCCGGTCATATAACGTGCCACACCAAGAGAACATTAAAGCTACACATTCAGTGCACTAAACCAATAGGGCATCTGATGTCAAGAGCCAGCCTAATGCTGACAGGAGGGGAGGATGAGAACACCCCATGCACTGCACTTTTTTAACATCTAAAACAATATCACAACAGCAATTTGAATGCAGGGAACATAAAACCACTGCACCATGTACAATCCAAAGCACTAAGCCAATGTAGGGATTATGAGAGAACGTTATAGTGAATCGCAGTCTAGAGTTGATTTACAAAGACCGTCCTTCAAAAACACATTTTTAACACACCACACAAAGCGTAGTGTGAGCAACAATACTTCATCTTCATTTTGGCACAGCAGCCACCACCAAAAAGGAAATATTAAAATTCAGCAGCTAATTACAATTCCACACTCATCCATAATTCTGTGCAATTCAAAACATGTGTGCAGATAGATCTTATCTCTGAATCACTGATGACATAAAACAAGCAGTTTTGCGCATCTGTGTATATATGTACACATGCACACCCACACTGACACACACACATATACTTTGCCACTTAGCACTTTGGGTGTCCAAGGAGTAGGAACGTTTATTAAAATAAAATAGAATAATGAGCAATTTAATGTAAATTTTGCATGTAAAATTCAAATCTTGATCACTCATAATCTCTTTGCAACACCACATACTTACCTTGGCTTAATAGATATTACTGTCTTCATCTTTAGGGCCTTATCAATTCTCTCCTTATGGGCATATAATTCATGTTGGGGCTAAAAACCTTGATTTCAGGTGACTGTAGGAAAGGAAGATTTCTGGGACTATTGGCAAACAGTTTAACCGGAGGCTGCGTACTCCTCCTGAGTGGAACATTCTTATTACCTCATAGCGCTAAACGTGCTGCAGGCGCATTGTAGTTTTCCAGACAGTTTATCCCACAACGCTCAACACAAGAACTTCTATGTCAATGTATACCGTAGTCTACAAGGGACACATAATCAGCACATTTTCTGACTTTCAGCTATTAGGTACTTTGCAGAATTAGTGAAATAGCTGAGAAAGCAGAGAATGTAGCATTTTGCCAGCATGGCCCTCATGGAAATTAGTCTGAATACAATTCTGTCAATGTCGGATAAAAAAGCCTAAGCAGCGTAGTTCATAGTCATAGTCAAAATACTTTATTCGGTTTTACAGATGGAAAACCATCAAAGCAGTATTACAGCAATAAAAGGGAGCAATTACATATACATCAAACATAAACATGTATTATAAACAGTTCATTCAAATTTTAACACAAACATATTACAAACTTTCATCCCTAAAATATGTACAAGTTCTAAAGTAACATTTTATTAATACAGTAACCATAGTGTGGGAATCCATTAATTCGGGAGACTTTTTCTCAATCGCAATGCAGGTTTTAAAAATCAGACCGCAAATAAAATACTTTCTGGACTCAGCATTTGCAAAAAGCAAAGGGCTGGGCGGACCTGGGTAAAGCTCATCTTTCTTAACAATGGTTTTAAAAAGAACCTCCGAGGGGCATCATAATAGTGGCAAAAAAACATAAAGTGCGTCAGATCCTGTGGAGATAAAGAAGCGTAGTTACCAAATGACTTACTTGGCAGCTAAGAAAAAAGGTAGTTATGCCAGTTGCCGAAAGATAGCAGGCAGCCTCAGGATTAACTACTGTAACACGACTATCACAAGAAGGCCCAGTCATCTGCACAGCCCCATTAACATCTCTAAAAGCAAAGTATTTTAGGACCACGGACAAAAGCCCTGAAACCGTGAGCCTCAGGAATGAATGCACTCCGGACAATCATGGCAAAGTCGCAAGTGTGCAAGGCCCAGTAACAAAATACAATGCCATTGCCAATCACACACACATCTCACACAGTGACAATTTTGAGAAAGACGTTCCATCTGCAGCACTCTCTCTTAATTAAAGACTCTCTCATGAAGTTCAGTCAGGCTAGAAAATTGGTCCCCCAGCAGATAACTCATGTAGATATTGATTCCTAAACTGCATCCAGGCACTGCTCCCAAAATTCATATCCAAGATATCATATGTAACAAACAAAAGACATCGCTTAGTACTCCTAATGCAGTATTTGTATTCATCCATCTGAGACAAATCAAGCTTACAGTGGGAATGAGCATCAACCCCTTAGATCAAGACAGAGAACACCCTGAAATAAGCCTGGCTCCATCACGCCCACTTAAAGCCCTGGTTCCTTAAGCACAGTAATATTACAGCCCATGGACACCAGTGGTGGTCAATGGTAGCCATATAGAATGCCGCCTTGTAATCAATAAATATACCAGGACCCAAAGAAAAGCCCTCAAATTAATTTATGCTTATAAAAATCGTGACATTTTCTCATAACTAAGTGAAAACATAACGCCCTAGCACATCTGTTCTCTCAAAGGTTAGTCAAAATGGAAGCGTCTCCACTAAAGACAGAAAAAATAACAAAAAAAATCTCCACTAAAGACACAGAAATAATGACAAAAAAATCCTTAATATGGTAAGTGGCAAAAAACGAACGTGCAGCATTGTTAAAAGACGGGAGTGGGGATGTGGAAGGGGCACGGGAGAAGTGAGCACAAATGTGCCCAGAGCCGTGGACCGATTCAGACTGTAGAAAATCTTGTAAACAGGTCAAACCAATTTCGATGGATGCACATTTCAAACGTATTAAATTTCCCTCCCAACACATAGCCTACCTTTCCCCTCCACAACTTTCCAGAATTGACCCGGGTTGAACATCGGCCTGTATTAGGTTCAGACGACCCTCAGCTGGCCCGTGATTTTCCCTTGGGTGGCCTAATTCTGGCATAAGGTGGTGGTGAATGATATTAGGATTCATAATTACAAATGTCTTACTAACACCTTCACGGAAACCTACTAACACCTACATCAGACAATATGTAGAAAATAGGTGTCACGGTTCGAAACACAGAACATAAGTGACTCGAGGTCCCACCCTAAAAAAGTAATTCCCAAACAAGTTGTGATAACACAGAATTGACAAAAGAATAATTCGGAAAAGTTTCAAAATGTACCACCAGGTAAAAAAACAACAAACTGTGTTGCCCAATACTGCCTTGACCACCGCCCAAACAAATGGAGCAAAACACCATTCAAGACCAATATGCAACGTGTTACTAGAGCATATAGCATCCGAGTCCGAATTTATTATGCTGGTATAATATGCCATCAGAACCAGTACCCAGCCACGTACGCGGAGTGACTCAGCAGACTCAGGTGCTCGCACTACCCTCGAATCAGCACATGGCATTCAAAACAAACCTGCACTAAGGAGATGCAGCAATGAAGGAAAATGTCTCCTTTTTACTGCTGTTGGAGTAGTAAAGTTCAACAGGCCCGAGGCCCCTTGGGGCTCTGTGTACCAGACAGTGCCACTGCACCTGCTGGGCACTGCCTGCAAAATCAAGCAAGCAGCCGGCTCGCAATACTCGGAGGGGGGGGGGGAGGGTTTGGGGGCCGGGGAAGTTTAAAATGAAAATATAAGAAAAGAAAACTTACAGGTCCGCGCTGCCTCTGCTCGACTGCTCCTCCTGGGCTTGGGTCCCGACCCGTGCACGCTCTTCAAAAAACCGGAACAGCCACGACGTCACTGCCAACCCCTCTCTACTGACGCTGCTCCAGCAGCGCCAGTATTGGTTGAGGGCAGAGATATTCCTGCCCATTAGGAGACCGGGGGCTGCGACATGAAGCAATCCTCGGTCTCTTAAGGGGAAGGCTAGTGCGCCTGTTTGGGCTGCAGCCTAGCCAGCCCTGCAGCCTGGCCAGCCCCGCCCCCGCCCACCTCCTTCAGCGTCCCTCCCTCGCTCTACTTCTCCGACGCTAATTCAGGACTCCTCCTGATTGGAATTAGAGTTGGAGAAGTAGAATGAAGAATTTGAATGGCATGCTGTGGCATTAGTGCCGTGGCATTAGTGGGGCAACGCCCCAGCACCTCCAATGGATGCACCGCCACTGCCTAAGGCGCTGGGAACAGGAAGAGGAAGGACTTCCTCTCCTGTCCCCTTTAAAACTCTAGCCCTAACCCCCACCCACTATACTACCTCACACCCTGTCCTCACTATCGCGCGAACACCCCAGGGGAAGACTGGTCTGCCAACCTCACTTCCCCTGGGGGCCACATTGTGCATGCCTCGCAAAACGAGCATATTTGGTCCTCGAAGATGTAGTTTATTTTCAATTACATGACAACAGGTATTCATTCCAGAAATACTGGTTCGAGATTAAAGATCACCTTTCTCTTGTCATGCCATTACCATTGATCATTCCCAAGTAGAGGAATACCACGGAACGCTGCCTGAAGGCAACAAGATTCTGTCCCAGCGCTTTCCCGGTTCTCATGAACACGGGTATTGGGTTTCTAAACTGGGGATTGCACCAGATTCATAGCAGCCGCCCTTAAGACGAGAAAAGGGGAACTGAAAACAACAAACCAATCACTACAGGCCATAAACAAACAAGGAACAGAGGCATTCCGGGATATCCAATCCACCTCCTACGTGACAGAAAGGACTTCATGAGCAAGCATTGAAAATGCAAGAGTTCTTGCAGTAACGCGAGACCTATTGCTTTAGAATCGGAAGTGCAGGCGGGAAGAAGGCACAAGCGGGAGGGGTGGGGTGGGCTTGTGTGGTTTGAGAAGTCTTGGACTGCAGGAAGGGAGGGGGTAATGAAGGGGAAAAAAAATACTGTTAGAGGTAAAGGGGCCTGTAGCCGTGGAAGGATACATTTGATGAATGAGGAGGGACTAACAAGCCTTAAACCAAGCATTTACGACAAAAGCCAATGGGCAGAGAGTGGGCGGAGCTTCCACGAAGCTTCCACTCTACAGTATATACTGCATGCCTCGCAAAGCGATGGCAGCAAATTTGTGCTGCAACGCTAGCTAGACCTAAAAATACAGCAGTTTAACCAGCACTTGCTGATCGCTTTCCATCTGGACTCTGCGCCCTCAGCAAGTGGGAGCCCAGGGCTCTTCTGTTTAGGCAACGTAAAAAAATATTTTCAAAAACAGCAGCACTGAAGCCCTGCTATATTCCCTCCAAGCCATCACCAATACCTTTGACATAGTCTCTACTTCAGTAAATAAACATTGTCCTTCTCTATGGGCAGGGTAATTTAAAATAATACTCAGTTTACCAATGCAACACTGATGATGTACAGTTATATCAAGTGCTCATTATGCCCATTTCTAGGTTTAAACCCTACAGGGTCCATCAGAGCTGCTCATCACACATGGGCCTGAGAAACCTAACAGCTAGGGACTAGAACCATCAGCCTTTTCCTCACCCTCCACCCTAAAAGGAACTCAGGGATGTGGCTTCGGGGCGGGGGGGGAGGGGGTGTTTCATCCCCTAATAAATTTATTTATTGCCAAATAATTGGGTACAGGTGCTTCCAGTCGGGTACAGGGAAGTGTCTGACGGATTTCAACACAATTTTTTACCTACACACAGACAAAAACGCACACACACTTTTCCCTCTCTGTTTTGAAAGTCTGGAACAATGCTGGTTATTTTGCAAAATAATGTGTTTTCTCTCACATAGGACCCCTACCAATCTGCATTTGTCTCCCTTTCCATTGAACCTATAGACCCTCTCAAGCACCCTGCTTTTTGTATAATTTATTTTAACATTATATGCCAGCGACATTGTTGGGAAACCTGAAGCTCACATCCCAGAATCTTACTGACCAAGCTACACCCCTGTCTGAAATGCTTGGCCCTGTCCCCCTAAAAATGAACAGACACAATCCCATATGCATTTTGGCCTTGTTGAACCTCATCAGTGAGGTGTAGCTCGAGTCCTCTGACATAACAAGCTCGAAACTCATGTCTGGGCATATGTATTCCTATTAAGATGACTCACTTAGGAAACACAAAAGTGATGGATGGATGGAAATGCTTCATTCAGTCTGAACCACCAGTAATTACTTAAAGTCACATTACTCATTTCCACACCTAGTGACATATGCCCATTCTATTCCACTTCAATTATAATATGGGCAAAGGTGTAGATAAATTGAAAATACCTAACAAAGATTGTGAATTTCCACTATGTTACAAGATTCCCATTTCTAGTTTTCAAACATCCCTAACCATAAATTCCACAAACATGTATTTTTGGCACCCAGAAAATGCCTCCCACATCTGGGACCACATTTCTAACTTAGGCTATGTCATGTCCGGCATGGTAAGTTGAAGTGGTGCTTGTTTCAAACAGCTTTTACCAATGTAGTATAAAAGCAGGTTTCTGGAGGTGGTAATGTGTGAAAAGAGTGTCTGTATGTATTTACTGGGTGGCATTTTGTTAAGGTGGTGATGGATGCAGGTTTTTTTTGTGCTACTGTGATTCGTGCAGGTTTATTACAATGTGATGTTGTGTTGTACTGTGGTTGTAATGTTGCGTTCTGCTTTGACTCTTTTGTTGTGTTATGCCCTATTATGTTTAAACTGTCCATTATGTTGCTTTGAGTAATTCATTGTGCTATGTTCTTTTGTTTAGTTTAGCTATGTCACCAAACATGCCATATTTCCACACAAAAGAAGCACATGCCATGAAAGTTACTGTGAAAAGGAACCATTTACCACTGCTCCAGCTCTTCAACTATTTTGGACACGAGTCAGCTGAAAAGTGTGGTAGAGGCCACGGTCGAACTGGCCTATAGATCAATCTATCAATCTGGCAGTGCACGAATGGCTAGTCTGACAGGTCAGTGTGTGGGCCTGTTTTGTGGCTGCTTGTGGGCCTGGTTTTTGGTTTGCAGGGCTGGTTTTTACTGTTGAAAGAAAGATTGCCTGCAGCAAGCTCAAATCCATTCAGACTTTCATACTTTGCAAAACACTTTTACGGCATGTGTTTACAAGTTCAAAACTGTCCCAATTTGAAAACATGGGCCACATTTTTTAGCAATACTATTCACTAATGGGGGGGGGGTCACTTTAATTTTGGTGCCTGGGCCCACTTTCTTTTGAATACGACACTGGTAGCAAGCGTGTCTTAAAGTAGCATCTACGTTTTTTGGTAGGCCCATAGGCATCTTTAAATTCTCCTTGTGATTATGGGCCATATGTATCAAGCTAATAAGCATTCGCAAAGGCCGAAATTCTGCGAATGTTGGCCTTTGCGAATGCTAATTAGATAAATGGTATGTATCAAACATGTTTGATGCAAAATAAGGAATTGCAAAATTTGCTATTCCTTATTTTGCGATTGCCAATGTATCAAACAAAAAATATTCAAAAATTGCCATTAAGGATTCGCAAATTACCACCAACTTCTAGTTGGTGGTCAGTTGCGAATTCTTTTCAAAAAGCTTCTTTACAAAAAAACAAAGGTGCCATATGACGCCCATACATGCCCTTAGGGCATGCATGTGCGCCATATGCCCCCAAATGTCTTTATATGGGGTGCAGCAGGGTGTTCTTGAGACACCCCTGCACCCTTGAAAAAATTCCTAATTTGCGATTAGCAAATTGCTAATCGCAAATTGCACTTTCATTCCTATGGGCCTCCTGGCCCATGGAAATGAATGGGTAATTTGCGATCAGCAATTTTCTAATCGCAAATTAGGAATGCTAAGGAATCGCTTTTGAAAAGCGATTTTGTACATACATACCGTTTTGCGAATTCCAAATAGCGATTCCTTAAAATTCGCTATTTGGAATTCGCTAAACGGAAGTATGATACATATGGCCCTAAGTCTCTTCAGTTCTACCAGACCTCCCGGCATATGCTGCACTCTGTACTTCTGCAGCCAGTATTCAACTGGAGTGAATTTAAAACAAAGCCTTAGATGTGGCCTTATTCCTTTTCACTATCTTTCTATATTACACAATCACACTGACATGGCTGCATCCCAGGTCACACTAGTCTGCATGACCCCAGTGTGACCTCTCATCACACAGGCCCATATTGCAGCTATATCGAGATTGGGTGTAGACACCAGAAGGATAATTAAGTGAGACTCATCAGCAAGGAAGGCAAGTGGGCCACACGTGCACTTTAAAAATGAAAAATAAATGTTTAAAAGTCACAGCTTGCCAGCAGTATTTAGGAACTTAAAAAGATAAATGATAACCGTTTAACTAATAGACGTATGCCATTTTGTTAAATTCGACATCATAGTGCCATGATGATACCTTTAGCCAACCAGAATGATTGTACTCTTCTATATCGACCCCTGGAATATTGTGGTACATGAATATCGCGAAAATATTGAAAGCTAATTGCTTAAAGGGAAGTGCAGATTTACTATTGCTAACTCCACATTTACGTACTGTGAAGATATATGTATCCCATAGTAAAACATGTGTGGAGTTAGGTATAAAAAATGTAGAATTAATTTTCTGTCAATACTTGTTTTTTAAATATGTTGTCCTCACGGATATTCTGTGCTCGATTGTGAGAGTGAACACCACCAGAGTGAATAAACCAAATTCTTAATTTTACAACCATTCATGCAATGCTAAAATAATTATAAATAGATCAAAATGTACATTATTTAATTTGAATTTTTGAAGCATTGCACTTCTTTTTTTTTCAATCCAGATAGTAGCCATGGAGCCTGCTTGCCATCTTAAAACCATGGCTCGACAAAAGTTCAGGAAGCCAGGAGAGACATATCGTTTTTTACTCTGGAGACCACGTGAAGCTGTGTTCTCAGAACTAAAAGTCCTTCTTTGAGTTCATGAAGGAATCCTGAAATATTGAGATTGTTTGTCCTTGTCACTGTAAGTTAATTCTTACTCGTTGCTTCAGAAACAATCACATACATCACCTGAATCTTTAAAAGACAACCAATATTTGTATTGGAAAAAGCTGAATGGAAGTATATCTCTCCATCCAATGTGAATTTTCAACTTCAATGCGTCCATCAAAGAGGTATTCCATTAATTATTCGGTCAGCTCTTCTTAAAATAGAATCACATTTCTACCTTACATAATGCTCATTGGAAACCTCCAAAGTTCGTCACGGGTGTGAGTACAATGTTTGGAACCCGCTATCATTAATTTATTATAAGCATTTCAGTTTGCTTCAGTACAGGTTACAATTTTCTGTCCTTTTCTCCATGTACCCCAGCTTCAACTTTGTCCCTGGCTCTTATCCCGATTTTCCAGAAACTTTCATGCCTTTAAATTTATCTCTTAGCCCTTCAATTTCAGGCTTGCCTTGGTTGTTACCCTTCAGGATTTCTGCTGTGCTTGTTCCTGTTATACATACTTTTCAAAACCATTTGGTTTGATCATCTAGTACCAAGATCGCAGACCTGTACATACCTATACCTAAACAGCAAGCAAAATATCTGGATGCCTCCAGTCTGAGGAAAACCATCATAGGGGAGAGGTTCTTTGGGGAGTTGAAAAAGGTCCAAAGAAACAACAAAGGAGAAAAATAAAGATTGATATCTAACGCATTGTATAGACTAGTTCCATAAATTGATACTCCTCAGACATTTGAGTATAACCACTGATCAATTAAATGACGGCACAGATGAAGTATACTACAAAAAACTTAAAAACGTGATCTTTGCTTACCAAATCAAAGTTTTGCATCGTTGTTTCATGTAATCTTTGGTTTAAAACTTGATGAAAAGTCTTGCAATTTAAAAGCAGTCAAATAAGATTAAGAAATTCACACAGTGAAGGAAACAAGTGTGTTAAACAACTAGTCAGTGTATGACGCTTTGAATTATGCAAATAGAGACAGCCAAGTTAAACTCAAAAGTGTTTCAAAAATGGGACCCTGGGGAGGGGATTTCAATTCTGTAGTGTCGGGGATGTGTGACCGTTACCCTTCCCGGGAAAATGCATGGTCTCAATCTTGGCTGGGGGACTTCTTGGACACTTTGGGGCTCACTGATTGTTGGCGCCTGCTTCACCCAGGGCAGCTGCAGTACACTTTCCACTCTGGGGCTCACGGCAGTCTTTCGAGACTAGACTATGTGTTGATGCCCTCCTCACAGGCCTCCTCTATCAGGGAGATAAAACACCTTGCTAGGGGTATATCGGACCACTCCCCATTATGGTTAGTCATACATACGAAGCTAGGAACTGAGGGCCGAGTGGCTCTGATTA
Organism: Lissotriton helveticus; assembly: GCF_964261635.1. NCBI lineage: Eukaryota > Metazoa > Chordata > Amphibia > Caudata > Salamandridae > Lissotriton > Lissotriton helveticus. The sequence goes on from NC_136065.1 coordinate 1,097,768,944, forward strand.
ACCCCTGGTATCTCCGTGATCCAAAGGTGAGAGCTGAACTGGTTAAAGTGCTTGACCATTACTTTGCTGATAATGTGGGAACCGTCTCCTCCTCTGTTACACTGTGGGAAGCGTGTAAAACTGTGATTCGGGGCCATGCCCTTTCCTTGATTAGCAATGTTAGGAAGGTTCAACAGGAGGGGGTTGTCCGGCTCGAGAACGAAATCACTGTCCTTGAGGGGGAGTTAGAGTCCGGGGTCACCCCGGATAGACTGCACCTACTGAGTCTTAAACAACTTGACTACAGAGCCCTAGTCACGGATGCTGCGAAAGAAATGGGCAGGGAACAGCAGGGGCGTCTGTATGATGTGGGAGACAAGGCTGGGAAGTTGCTTGCTTGGCTGGACAGGAGGGAGCGCGCGAGTCGGGTTGTCCCTGTGGTTGTGAATGTGCAAGGAGTGAGTCTCACTGACCCCGCAGATATTGTGGACTGTTTTGCGGACTATTTCCTGGATGTGTATTCCCCTGTGTCTGATCGACCCGAGCATGACTCCCAGCTACTCCTGCGAGACCTCTCGCTGCCTTGTTTGTCGGACCCTGAGCGGGAGTTCCTCGAGGCGCCGCCCACGGTTGAGGAGGTGGTTACTGCCATCTGCTCGGTACGCTCGGGGAAGGCTTCGGGCCCAAATGGGCTCCCCATTGAGCTCTACAAGCTCCGTCCGGATACGATAGCTCTGTATTTACGGTCGATGTTCCTGGAATCGTTGGAGTCGGGTTCCCTTCCCCCTGACCAAAGATTGGCCACCATAGTTGTGATTCATAAGGAAGGGAAGCCGCGTGACCGTTGCATCTCCTTTAGACCCATATCTCTGATCAATGCCGAACCGAAGATCCTGGCTAAACTGCTGGCTAACCGCTTGGTGACTGTCATAAGTGATCTGGTTCACCCGGATCAATCCGGGTTTATACCACACCGCAACACGGCATTGAACCTCCGGCGCTTGCATGGTGTCCTCGCGAGGGCGGGGACGTTGCACGAACCGGCCATTTTGGCGTCTCTGGACGCCACTATGGCGTTTGACACGCTGGAGTGGCCCTATCTTTGGGCGGTCCTCTCTAAATTTGGCTTCGGCCCGAACTTTATTAATTGGGTGAAATTGCTCTATACCGGTCCCTTAGCACAAGTGGTCGTCAACGGTCGTGTCTCCGCCCCATTTGCCCTTGGCAGAGGGACGCGCCAGGGCTGCCCTTTGTCTCCTCTTTTGTTCGCCCTCGCTTTGGAACCTCTGGCTGCCTGGTTGAGATGGGAGCCATGTTTGAAGGGCATTAGATGGAACTCGGACTTTGAGGACCGGGTGTCCTTATATGCCGACGATATCCTGCTGTATCTCACGTCGCCTCGGAAATCGTTGATCGTTCTTTTCGATGTCCTGACCTCCTTCCGTAAAAACTCCGGTCTCGTCATCAACTGGTCTAAGTCGTGCGTCTATGTTCTTTCGGGCGAGGCTCCTCTCTTGCCCCGCGGCTGCCCTATTTCGGTGGTGCGGGACGGCTTTAAGTATCTGGGGATCTTCATTACATTGGATCCGGTACTTCGGTATGAGCGCAATTTGCTGCCCCCACTCCAGCGCCTTTGCGCTGATGTTGTGGCGTGGGGTAAGCTCCCCCTCTCCCCCCTGGGACGGGCAGCGCTGTTTAAGATGATGTAGTTGCCCCAGTTCCTTTATGCGCTCCAAAATACGCTCGATACGGTGCCTGCTAGCTACTTTCGGGAGGTCGAGAGTCTACAGAGGCGATTAATATGGGGGGGCCGATCCCGTATTGCCCTGGCGAAGATGACGCTGCCGTGGTACGACAGGGGCATCGCGCTTCCCGATATTCGCCGGTACTATTGGGCCTCTCAGCTGGGAGCGATTAACCATGGTACTTATGGTCCTTCGTCGAACCCGACTTTTGAAATGGACAAGTGGCTGTTGCCCGGCGGAGATTATAACAGGGCGCTGTACGCGAGGTCTGTTTGCAAAACCCTCACGGGCCCCACCAAGACAGCCGTGCAGGTGTGGTGTCGTGCGACGGCGGCTTTGGGCTGGACGGATAGGCTGACTGGTGCGACTCCGCTTTACACGTCTGATAGGCTCGGGTCCCTCTGGAAATCGAAGGGCTTTGACAAGTGGGATGTGATTGGTATCAGCAGGGTGAATGATGTGTGGACCAAGGGTAGGGTCAAGACGTTTGAGGAGCTGAAAGCTGACTACGACTTGAATGATAGGGAGTTTTTTCGTTATGCGCAAATTCGGCATGCCATACTATCTGTCTTCGCTTTGGGCACAGATATCCCGGAGGCGTCCCCGCTGGAGGATCGGATTCTGGACGGGCACGTCCCGGACAGTACGGTTTCGCTCATATACAAAAAATTGCTCAACAACAGGATTGGCCTCCTCTGTCGTCTTCGCGAGGCCTGGACCAGTGACGGTCTGGAACTTGATGATGAGGACTGGCAGGCGGCGATCTCTTCCCCGAAGGAGGTGGCGATCCCGGCGCCGCCTTCGGTTTGTGCAGCTTAAAATTCTTCATAGAGTGTATGTGACTGGTCCCCGTCTGGTGTCTATGGGATTCTCTGTGGATGGTCTGTGTCGGCGTGGCTGTGGCCTCGTGGGTACATTCCTCCATATTATTTGGGAATGTCCTGCCGTGGGGCACTACTGGACTCGGGTGCATGAGGTTATGAGTGAGGTCACGGGTGTGCGGTCGATGCCTGAAGCGAGGAGATGCTTGTTGAACGTCTGATAGCCGAATGATTACAGCGGAGCGCAGCTTCGATGGGTGACCCTGGGCAATATGATTGCTAAGAGGGACATTGCCCAATTGTGGGGTGCTCAGAGGCAGCCGAAGGTTCTGCTGTGGAAACAAAACATGGATTGGTGCATGTTTCGAGAGAAGACAGTTTATGTTGCCCGTGGCACTCCCCGTAAATGGGGTACGATTTGGAGTCAGTAGAACGCATACCGTGGTGATATATGTACCCCTCCTCCCACAGACTTTGAAACTGACCTGCCTTCCTCCCAACCTATTGTTTCCTCCACTGCCGATTAGGTGTTCTTGCTTGCTCCTGTACTCCCTCCCCCCTTCTACAATGTATGGCCCTGCCGATTGAACTGCTAATGTACACCCTCCCCCAGCGCCACAGCAACACGTCTGTAATGTATTGCCTTGTGTTTTGTTTTCTTTATTGTTTATGTGTGCTTTGACTTTAATAAAAAAAAAAAATTAAAAATAATAAAAAATAAAAAAATGGGATCCTGCATTTCAGCGAATGGGTCCAAATTTTGACTACAATTTCTAGAGCTAAGCGAATGAAGGAAAAATAATCTCATACAAAAATCACCTAATTCTGAAGTTCATTAATGGCAACCAATATGAATATCAGATTGGAGAATTAACAAAGATCTCCTTCTCCCTAATGTAATCAATGTAGAAAGGTAGAAGAACACAGTCAACTAAAATATGAATTTCAATTGCAATGTCATTATGAGTAGGTTGTATTGCACGCCTTGCTATTTTATGGACATGCCCTTTGATTTTGAGTGTTTGTATACCAGAGCACAAACTGTAGCAGTTTTAAATAAAACGCACCAAAAGGACAAAATTGAATGTAAGCAGTTATTTCAATAGGCCTCACTTTCCTTTTAAAATGAACACGGTTGGTCTGTCATCCCAAGTATGGCATAACATTTATAAAGGAGGAGCGCGTGCTCTGTGCTGAGAAGAAACGTAGTGAGCTGCAGAAGTAAAATGTGATCTTTATGAAGAAGGTAACTTCATTACTAAATAAACCAAAAAATGTGAGTACGAATATTTTGGAGTAAGTCAATACATTGAAAATACTTGAATCTTTTTAGTAGGCGCTCGACCTCGGACCTGGGGATCTGGGTTCGAGTCTCGGTAACGACACCAAACATCCTGTGATTCTGGGCAAATCACTTAATCTCCCCGTGCCTAACAAAAAAGAATTAAAAAATAAATGAATCTGTGTCCTCATATAACGTAACTTGTGCTATATAAAGCGCTCTGATACCCGATTCGGTTCGGGTCAAGATCGCGCTACATAAAACTCAGCAAAAAAAATAATAATTATATCCACAATCAGTGCATGTTTTATCTCATATAAAATGTAAATAATTTGACCAAATGAGACACATAACTAGGAAATATAATTGAGGATTTCATATGCGAAAATTATGGTCATTTGAATGCTTTAACAGCATCAATCTTTTAATACCCATTCCTCAAACCTCACCACCTTTATTGACCTATTGTTCCTATCTGCATAAAGTACCTGCTATGTACATTCACTTATCTATGGAAAGGCTAGAATAGAGGAAAACAAGAATAGCTAATGCACACTTTTTGAGTTCTCTCATTCGCTGAGCCAGTATTAGGACTCCAGTGGGCATTGCAAAAGTATGAAAGATAATGGAAAATAATATTTTATCTTTGGTGGAAGACCAAATAAAAATAGTAATTCATACCCACTAACATCTTGGATATTATAGTATCCTCAAACAGCACTTTCAGAACCTGGGAACTACAATGGAGAATTTATAGTCCCAATCGGCCTGGTTTAAGAAATATTAATTAGAGGAGCTTCAAAATTTCGAACATATATTGACCAGAAGTATGAACATTTCTGTACACAACTAGTTACAACATAGGCCATGCATTCCTACAAATGCAAGTAACACCATCTTGAGCCAAATCCACACTTCATTTTTATTTTAGGTACAAAAAAGTTGAAACAACATGCAGCAGTATGATTTACACAGAAAACAATGTATTTAAGAGGAGCATCTTAAACACAAGACATTGTACATAGAATAATATTGTGTGCAATGTCCCTTTGTAAACAGATTACAGAATACATGTTGTGAAGGGGAGCAGTTATGGAAACATTAAATTTGGACAGTACTAGACAACACAGTTCATTTTTACATCACACATATTTCTACATTTTACATACTTAAAATCATAGGGATTTGGTGATTTTCTTTCCCACAATTTTTGATCAAGAGCAGGAGCAAAGATTGGAACCCAGTTTGCCAAAGCAAGCAATATAATTACTGGACCAAATCCTATCCTTGAGTGTAGCTGAATCATGTTGCAGAGAAAGCAAATTTATGTCTCACCTCAGATGCTGATTCCAGTGGGAAAGCCCTCTGAGTACTCTCCGTAAATAGAGCTCTATTCTTACTAAGGCCATAACATATGCCATTGTGATGAGATAAAAGGTGAGTAGCACTTTTAGGTTCAAATTTGTATTTGATGGAAAATGCTGCATAGTCTCACCAGACAATAAAGGACATGCCATTGGTACAATGACTCACTACAGCCATTGCTCACACCCAACCACCACTGCCTGGTTTTTCAGTAGTCTGCAAAAATGTAGCTCCTTCAAAGAAGCAGCCTCTCAGTGCTCAGTCCAAGCTGAGATAGATGTACTCAGCAATGTAATATAGGTGACTTTATTCTGAGCATCATCAGTGAGCTGGAGGTGAAACGGTTCATATCTCCAGATTGTATGTCTATAGGACTAACACATACTCTTTGCAAAAAGAAAGACATTAAAGACATAATCCTCCACAAAGTTTCCAGAAAGGGTTTCAAGTACTGAAAAGAAAACACTTAGGGGCCGATTAGGATGCCGCCATCCCGTCGTAAGAAGGGACCGTCCGCCACAGGGGCGGAGGTCCCGTGCGGCAAATTAGGATGCACCCGCCACAGTGGCGGGTGCATCCCGCATTTTTAACATTGCGGCGGGCGGTGCTGAAAGCACCGTCCGCCGCAATGCTAGAAATGCATGTTGTGATTTTCAAAGCACAACATGACAGGCACCGCGCGGTGCCTGCCATGTTGTGCTTTGAAATGCAGGGGGGTACCATATGTACCCCCCATGTGCACACCCCACCCCCCCTTCACCCTGGGGGCCCACAACGGGCCCCCAAAGCAAAGACCGTATGACTTCCACGGCGGCATTGCCGCCGTGGAAAGGCATAAGACCGCCGGCATCGTAATATGGTTGGTGGTGTCTCGCAGACACCGCCACCATATGTGGCACTTTTTTCCGCCGGTCGCGGAATTTATGTCAGGATGTCGGACGGATTGCCCCCGCCGGGCCGGCGGTGGCTACCGCCAGCCCGGCAGGGGCAATCCATCCGCCATCCTAATCGGCCCCTTAGTATAGATTGTTCTCCGTTTAGTTGATAAAGCCTATCACACCAATAGATATCAAGAAACAACTGAAGTGTACAAACACTCATGTCTATTTCTAGATCATCTGCAGCATAAGTCCAGGTAGTCTCATTGCTGTGTTGAACCCTCAATCACGATTATGTAAGATCCAAAATGTTGATTAGCACTCAGAAACAACCCGGTAAGACTAATAGGATGCAAAAACAAATTTCAATTACGTATTTTGTGGTACCATTCCATCTGCATTCCAACAAAATGTTCTACTAGATATGTTTAAATTCTAATGTTAGGCAATTCGACCTAAACCATGAAAAACAATCTGTGTTTTTGGGGGGATTTTTGGAAAGGGATCAAAAAAGTGTGTCAAAAAGCTGTTTACTGGAGCTTAGCATATCTTCATTTTATATTGTGCATGTTTTGACATTTCAATGGTCCATCATTTCGTATATATATACAGCTCAAAACTTCGATCCCCGGTGAGAGGAAGGAATAGGCAGCACTCGCAGGGTACTTTTCTCAGTTGTTTATTCATGCATCAAACTCAAACAAACAATGGAAAACAACGCTCCCAGGCAATGTGGAATAAAGTGCAATGTGTGGAATGAGTTCAGGAAGAAAAAATGGATTAAAAAACAGTACATTTTAATTATCTCCATAGATACATTTATAAAAACATTAATCCTTTGATACACATTATAAAATTCCTTAAAAAAGACAGATTTTTAAACGATTTGATATTGATGAAGATGGTTTCTTCGACGTGAGTTTCGGCACTAGCGGTGCCTTCGTAAGGAAATACCACCAAACAATCTAAAATTAATTAAGACAACATTTAGGACTCATTTTACAGTACATTGCTACTTATTTCTAACTGTGATATAGTTGCCCTAGAAGAAAATACAAGAGTGCAAAGATGGCGTACAAGCTATGACAAAGCATTTAAATAGAATCATGTGATCTTATAATGATTATTTAAGCCAAAAATGACAGTCACAGAATCAATTGCCTGCATTTTTGTCAGAGACACAAGTTGGATAATGAACATTCAAATAGAGACACTTGGTTTTATAGAAACTGTTTGGGCATAGATAAATCGTTAGAGAGTCGATTGCTTGGATATTGTCATAATTTACAGGGTAATGGGGGAACCACTTTGGATAGTTAAAAGATTCAACTATTGTACAGAGATGTCTATATATATCTCTCCTTCCACAAAATGATAATTTGTTTAAAAGAATAAGTGCATAAAAGAATAGGAAAATGAGTTAAAGAGATATAGACGAAAATAGACACAGGACAGAAATAAGTGTATGAAAGGGACTTACAGAACAAAATTAAAACGTATGGAAACTCATGGCGAGTTTATGTTAGGGTACCTAAAAGCAGGAATAATTCCGCAAGGATTACGAGTCCGCAATAGTCCCAGATTGTTCGTCCACTATAAAGTGTTTTTAGTGAAATGGAGCATGATTGCAAGTAGATGCTCACGGGACCTAATGATCCTTATAATAGAAACTGCAAAAGAGTTAGCCTTGTCTATAAAAGCAGAAATAGATGAATTAGAAGAAAAAATTAAAAGATCGAATAGCGTAGAAGAAGCCACTAAACAACTAGAAGAAACTAATAAAGAAATAACCTCCTTTGCTGAGTATCTCTCCAAGAGAAAAACAGATAAACTTGCAAAAGACAAAAGATTCTATACTCTTGAAAGAACCTATCCATACTTAGGTGAGAACTTCTATAAATTAGATCATTACCCAAATTAAAATAGCTCCAACAACACAAAATAAACACTTTCTCCAACACATCTGACTTTGATGGAGTAAGTAGTTCATACTTTCATGAACTAGAAGGTCTCTATAATGCACCCAGTGGAAATAGACATAATCGCCAATCTTTTTTAGGGCAACGCGAAACACGCCACGCCCGCCAACAAGTGAGATTTCAAACCCGATCCAGAGGCAATTACCAGAGTCACCAATATCAATCAGATCCCCATCAATATCTAGAAACCAGAAGCAGACAGTACTGGAAACATGGGAAATAATCCCCATTTTCAATTTATCTTCACATAATCTAGATGAAGCCAGTATATCTTTACTATCAAAAGGTCTATCATTTGTCCCACACACAAGCGCCAATAAATTTGAACTTTATTGAAGATATACATACATTTTGTAGAAATATTAGGCTACACAAATTCTTTGAAAATGAGGACAATATAGAAAATTTAAACAGAACTAACAATATTGTATCATTGCCCTCCACCTTCACTCCAAATCTAGAACAAGTAGGACCTGAAGTAGCTATATTTGAAAAAGTAGTCCTAAAACGTTTAGATCAAGCTCTACACTTCATTCCCAAGCCACGCTATAACATCACAAAAGAAGAATTCATTTCTTTAAAAGCACTCACACAAAATCAATCAATAACTATAAAGAATTGCGATAAAGGCGGAGGAATTGGTGTAATAAATTCTGAAGACTATGAATTAAATATGCATAAAATGCTAAATGACCAAACTTTTTATCAAAGAGTACAAATTAACCCTATAGGAAAAACCATACAAACCATTAAGGATTTAACAGAGAGAGCTTTGCAAGCAGGCATTATTACCACCAAAGAGTATGATTATCTTAATAAATCAGATTTAAAAAAAAAAATTGTATATGGAGTGCCCAAAATACATAAAAACGAACATGATCAGCCTTACAGGCTGTTAGACCTGTCTGGCTTTTTGCGTAGTCCCTCCAAATTATTATTTATTTTGTCCCCTTTTTGCCCCTCCTACCCTTAATAATTTTTGTCCACTGACTTTTTCTAGGTGATGGTCAAGGGGATAGGTGTTCTTTTTCCTCTCATAGTCTTTCACCTCAGGCCCAGAGGCCTGATCTGACAGGAAAAGTTGGAACCACAAAATGGTGGCTACCAACTGCCCTAACTGCCAAGCCCAGAACTTGCCCATAGACTAGTATAGGGCGTTCCAGAACCTTCTGGTCCATTCTGGACCACTGAGGGGCAGCCTATATAAGGCGGAATGCTGGACAGCCATTTTGTCTGTCAGTGAGGAGCAGCTAGAGTGAAGGCTGAGGTCTGGTAGGGATAGGATCCTGAAGGGTGGTTTCCTCTACAAGAGTAGCCCTCTGTCAAGGCTTTTCCACCTCCCATTTCCTGTTGTCCTAGCCAAGTTAGTTCATCCTGCTGATCCTGGACAGATAGGTGAAAGGGTTAATTCCAGTAGTCTTGGGAGCTGAGAAGAACCCTGCCCTGGGAGCTGAACTAAGAGTTTCCCTGTGCCCCTAGTCTGTTCAGTACGGAGGGATAGGGGATTAGTGCTGAAGAGAAGCTCTGTGGCTTTATTCTAAAGGAGCCCCCCTTATTACCCCCCCCCTCCACGCTAAAGTGTGGAAAGGAAGTACTTCCACTGAACAATTCCAAGAATTCCTTACCCCTGACTGGCCCTGTGGTGTGTGGCAAGTCTCCTAGCCTGTTAGGTGGGAAGCGAGGGGCTAGGAACTCGTTCTCTTGAGTGAAACAGGAGCGGGACCCCTGGGGCACCGATCGCGCGCTGTGGCAGCGTTTTCCCCGAGGTGAAACAAGATCGTATTTTGACTGACTCTGGAGCGCTAGCGCGCATGCCCCAGAAGTGTGCGCGTCCCAGCCCAGAGTGAGAGAGAGCGTCTGGATCCCTTCGGTGGCTGGTCGCGTGTGAGGAGACACCTCTTCCCTGCTCGAGCGCCTCCTGAGAGAGCTGGCGCGAGCGGGAAGGGATACCAGAGGAGCCGTCGCTCGAGTGGCGGAATCACCGTAATAGCGGCCCGGGTTGCACCTGGGAGGGTCTCCGCTCCTCTGCGAGGGGGCGAGGAGGCCTACTACCGGAGGAGAAGCGTTGGGAGGCACAGTGGGTAAGCGGAAGAACCGCCTGCTGGCCGCCCTCACAAGTAAGCAGTACTGAGTGAGAGGAAGAGGGTGGAGGGCCTGGAAAACGAGTGGCCTAACTTTTACAAACTGACTGATTCAAGAAGCCTGTTTACCTGTGGGGTGCAAGGAATATAAAAGTCTCAATAAACCCCTGGTTCTTAACAGTCAGTGGCAGCTTGCCCCCCTCTGATGGAGTAGAGTTTCTGAGGAGCAAAGTAAAGCACAATGCATAGTTAACTGTCCTATGAAAGTAGAAGGGTTATCTACCAAACATGGTTATGGTGCATGTGTAAATGTAATGAACTATTGAAATTAATTGATAACTTGCGTAGCAGTTTAAAAGTATTATTGCTATTTCTGAGACCAACTGTAGAGTACAGGTCATATTTAAACTAGCCTATAGAAGTGTAAGTGTTACCTGCCAGATAAGGTTATGGAGCGTGACTAAATGTATGGTACTGTAATTGCTGATTGCTAAAAGGTGTTAGTAGTTTAAGAGTATAGTAATTGATTCCAAGACAAACTGAAATGCCTAAGTTGTACATTTTGAAACCAAAGAGCAGAGCTATATTTTTATAAAGCAGTACTTATTTTCCCATACTTTGGTGTAGTGTTATTTTTGTGTGCTATTGCGTGGATTTACTATTGGGTGGTTTGCAACCTTCACACTGTGCCTCTAGAATTGCATGCCTTACCCCTAGGCCAGGCTACCCTAGGTGACCTGGCATCCCAGGTTCTAACATTTGGTGCCTAGCGGTGGGATTCTGAGTTGGTTGCAGCTACTCATTAGTAATTCAACGCAATACACTGACCTACACCAGGAGTTTTCTCCTTGCGGCCCTCCTAATTTGAATTTTGTTTTTTCCAAATTTATTTCTGGTGGTGGGTGGAGGTTAACCTCAGGTCACTTTTTGGTTTTCTCCTGTGTGTTAATTTTATTCCATAGTGAAAGATGGAATTGAATTTTAAAGAGCTAGAATCCAATACTGTGGCCCAACTCAAAGAATGGTGTCAGCAACAAGGGGTATTCTTTAACAAAGGTGCCAAGAAAGGCGAGTTGCTGACAAGCATAAGGGCATGGGTGGAAGCTCATTTAGTGGAAGAACCAGATACCGAAGAGAGTGACGGGGACACTGTCCTTGAGATTGCAATGTTGAACCAAGCTGGAAGGGGGAATCTGCTGACAGGTCCCAGGACACCTTCGAGGGAGGGCAGCAGCGTCTCAGAGAGGGGTTTAACTGATGCCGAGCTAGAAGATAGGAGGGAAGAGAGGAGAATGAAGTTGGAATTAGCTAGGATGGATATGGAAAGGGAGGACAGGAGGTTAGCCCATGAGCGAACCATCAAAGAGATGGACCTACAAGCCTTAATACAAAGGTCTCCCAATCCAGATAATGGTGGCAGCGAAACTAAGGTGAACACCAGGGAACCCACACCCCATTTACCCAAAGATGTCATCGCTAGTTACACCCCAGGCGATGACATTTCCAAATGGCTGGCCGCCTACGAAGTTTCTCTAAGGTCTCACGGGATCTTAGAAACTCACTGGGGAGGTGGGCTGTATAAATACATGCCCCCTGCTGGCAGAGACACCTTGTTGGATCTGGAGCAGGATGAGCAAACCCACTAGCCTACAATGAAGGTGGCACTGGTGAAGAAGTTTGGACTTACCCCTGAAAGGTACAGACAGAAATTCAGGGGAAGTCACAAACTGAGTACCCAGAATTGGGTAGACTTTTTAGACTACGCCAAGAAAGCTTTGGAGGGTTGGGTCAAGGGCAGCGAGGTGAAAGATTATGAGGGGCTGTACAATCTATTTTTGAAAGAACACCTCCTCGAGAAATGTTTTCCCGAGTTGCGCCAACACCTGGTGGACAGCAAGCTGACCAATCCCCGGAAGCTTGCAGAGGAGGCGGACACTTGGGCAAGTACCCGGGTGTCCTCAAAGGGGACTGGAGGGGATTCTCAAAAAGCCGGACAGGGCGCCCCCCAGAAGAAGGAGGGGGGAGATAAAAAGGAGTTCTCCAAAGGTCCCCAAAATAATTTCCAAGGTAAGGGAGCAGGTTTCACCCCTAGGGCAAACCCGCCCAGAAACCCTAATCCTGGCCAAAGCCAGCAGCCAAGGGTTCTCCACTGTTTTGAATGTGGTGGTGTTGGACATTATAAGGGAGATGTCAGATGCCCAAAGAGACCACCCCCTCCCACCGGAGGAAAGTCACCGGGAGTAGCTAGTGTAGCGCTCGGGGAGGAGTTGCCCTTAGATAAGGGGGGTGAGTGGGCGGGTGTCACCTTAGTGTCCCTGGGAGAGCGGGAGATGGTTCCAAAGATCCAGGTGCCCCCAAATACTACAAAGTTTGGGCAATGGGTCACCATCAATGGCCAGAGAGGGGAGGCTCTGAGAGATACAGGAGCCAGTATGACTATGGTGAGAAGTCAACTGGTGTCTCCAGAGCAGGTTGTTCCTAATGTACTCCACCCCGCCGCGATGGCTGACGGCAGAATGGAAATACTACAAGCGAAACCGCTTGTCCTAATGCGCACAGTTGCTTATCCTGCTGGGTTGCTGCTATTTACATAAACTTTCCTATTCAACAGATATTACTTGACAATACATTATTCAATCAACTTTGATCATGTAGAAATAAAACAAAAGTGTTTTCAAAAAGACTTTTCAATTCAGTTCTTTATGCTTTAGGCAATAAGGTTCACATAAAATACACCAATTGTATGCATCATTGGGTTATATTAACATTTTCTCAGTTAACATTTACTATACATGTACATTTCTATGTATTTCTATGTAGTGCCCTATGCATTTCGGGCCCTTGGCCCTTCTTCAGGGGCAGAATCTGAAAAAAACCCAAAAACAATTGCATTGTATTTAATTCTGCTCGATTATTGTGAGGGATAAACAGTCGTGTACATTAATACAACTTAAATCTTGATTGCCATAACATTTACACATGCGCTGTTGTGGGTCCTAGTGTTAGCTTTGATAGGGTGACAGGTCAAAAAAGAAGATGCTGTGAAAGACTCAGGAGAAACCCAAAGAATGTGCCGAAGAGGTGAAAAAGCGAGAGGTGAAAAAACGAGAAAATAAACGACCGAATGTCTCAGTGAGCCTGTACTCTAAACCGCCTCTCAGTGAACAATGGTGCAGCCAATGCTTTTAGGCCCAAAGGTGAAAAGTGAAAAACAATCTAGTGATATCCTGGTCACTGACCTTGTGATCTCAAGTTTTTACATAGGATTGTTACAAGGAACTTTCGTTTGTATACTGCGTAGAAGCTGAAAAAATACAAGCTAAGTGTTACCAAGCCTTGCTTCTAACCTAGTCCACAACGTTTATTGAAAAACGGTACAGACTCCTACCTCGCCGGATTGTTGTGAAGTCGTCGCGTGGTTTTAAGTGGATTAAAACTTCAACCGAGGAAGTTCTGCTGTTGGAGAGACAAAACGAGCGGGGCTATTTAGTACTAGAGAACGGAACCATACTGAAGAGCAAACAAGGCTCTTGCTGTTAATAGAAACACGGAATTACCTCGCACGGGCTCAATGTCCGCTGTGATACATCTCCAGGGAGTACGGCTGGTCTCTATGGTGCGGGATACCGCGCATGCGTGTGGCCGACTTACAAAGAAAAAATGCTAGAAAACGGACTGGCTTAGTAAAAAAGACGTTAAACTGCGGATAGATGGCGGCCATTACTAGAAGGCTACGATGCTGAACGCACGAGTGGAAAAAAACTTAAATAGTGTAAAAGAGAGACAGAGTCAGTGTACGGGTGGAGGGATGTTTAGAAAATATGTGATATGATAATTCCTAGTTCAACAATATTCATAACAAAGAATGATATATTTAGGCATTTATACATGGCATGTCAATGCTGGAGTATAACAGATTCATTACTAAACTAAGTTCTGAACTCTAGGATCACACGCAGACGATGGGGCAAGATCATAAATAACACCCTAAATCTGCTCTATCATTGATCCCTTTGGGATCTTGTGTATCAAGTCTTTTTATCCAAAAAGTTTCGCGTTGGAGTAATTTTTTGGTAGTGTCTTTCCCAGGAGTAGATTTGACTACTTCGAGAACCTGGAACTTGAGCTGTGCTATCGTGTGTCTATTTGTGGTCCAATGCGTTGCCAAACTGCTGTTCGGGTTGTTATTACGAATAGTGCTTTTGTGCTCTGATATTCGTGTCTTGATTTTGCGTTCAGTCTTGCCTACGTACAGTAGGCCACATGGGCATTTTATGGCATAGATGAGATGAGTTGAGTTACAATCTGCATTGTGCTTGGTGTTTGAGTTGTTGTGGAAGACTGCTTCCCTGCACATTAAAAGAACGTACATCCTGTATTAGTGAGTATATCTCGTTGGCTTGCTCGTTTGTAAAAGCCAATGTGCTCGCCCTATTATCTGTGAGCCCTGTGATTGCGTCGAATGACATTTTATCTACGGGTGCTCCTGCCTGGAGGACAACGACTAAATAAATGAAAGAGTTGGCTAGGCACACCGTTTCTATCTATACACAATGGTTATGCAATATTTGTACTATTTAACACATGCGTGCTGCTTAGGTGAGCACAGTGTCCATACTGTGCTTTCAATGAACGGAAATACTACAAGCGAAACCGCTTGTCCTAATGCGCACAGTTGCTTATCCTGCTGGGTTGCTGCTATTTACATAAACTTTCCTATTCAACAGATATTACTTGACAATACATTATTCAATCAACTTTGATCATGTAGAAATAAAACAAAAGTGTTTTCAAAAAGACTTTTCAATTCAGTTCTTTATGCTTTAGGCAATAAGGTTCACATAAAATACACCAATTGTATGCATCATTGGGTTATATTAACATTTTCTCAGTTAACATTTACTATACATGTACATTTCTATGTATTTCTATGTAGTGCCCTATGCATTTCGGGCCCTTGGCCCTTCTTCAGGGGCACGCATGTGTTAAATAGTACAAATATTGCATAACCATTGTGTATAGATAGAAACGGTGTGCCTAGCCAACTCTTTCATTTATTGACGGCAGAATGGGCCACTATCCAGTGGCTGAGGTTCCCTTTGAGTGGGAGGGGGTTGCAGGTTCACTTCGAGTTGCCGTAAGCCCTGCCGTGCCAGTTGATTGTCTGCTGGGAAATGAAATGGAGCACAACACTTGGAGAGAGGTGGAATACCGGACGCACTCTGCGATGCTGGGTACACCTGACTGGGCCTGTGTGAGCACACGGTCTGCGACTACCCGAAGAGGGAGTTCGCCTGGGTTGGAGCCTGGAACAATGGCCCAACCCGCTGCCAAAAAGGGACAGACCCGGAGACAGGAAGAGCCTGCTCCGGCTTCCACACCCCATGTGACGGATCGGCCACCTGCGGTGGTGGACCAGGAGTCTGTGGAGGGGGAAGTAGACTCTCTGGAGGATTTACCCATCCCTGCTGAGTGGCATGTGGAGGGAGGACCTACCAGAGAGGAATTCTGTAAGGGGCAGAGGGAGTGCCCTACCCTTGAGGGACTGAGGCGTCAGGCTGAAGCCCAGGCAGCAGGTGATGCTACGGGACACCACCATATTTACTGGGAGGATGGACTCCTCGGGAAAACAAAGGAGAGAGCAAGGGATTGTGCCCACTCCGAGTGGACAAGAGATACTCCTGTTCCCCTGGACAAGGATATGCAAAACAAAAGAAGGAGTATGCTCCGACGTGTCAGGTGGGGGTCAACCAAAGAAAGGAAGGAATAATCCTTTTTTTTAATAAACCCCTCACTCACCACCTAGTGGTGACATGCTTCATCATCGGGGTCCACCCTGGTGGCCTAGCGTCACCAGGGTGTGCTTCAACACCTGTAATACAGTGGAGCGGGTTTGTGAAGTGTAAGTGCAAAAAAAGGGGTGATGTTAAAAATGTCCTGGTATGTCTTTCAAAAGTGATTTTTATTAAAAAGCAACTGGACAATATTAAAACAAAATGCGAGATACTGGAAGGGGGAAGTTACGACCTACGTATCTCTATATGTGTTGGTGGTGTTTTTAGGTCAACATGTTTCTACCTTATGGGATAGTTCCCGGTATTCTTCAGGACCAAAGGAGATGGACGGTATGAGCCTCCTAAAGGACTCACCCTATCCTAAATCCTTGTGAAACCTATGGCACAAATGTACCTAGGTAAAATGCTCACAACGTTGTGGAGCAAAAATTAGAAAAACAAAAACCTGTGGGGAAAGAGAAATGGATTGGCGTTAGGCGCAAAGCATTATTACTAGCCTGTAACGTCGTGCAGATTCTTAGTGCAGTCATTCTGCATGCCACAGTGGTGATTTGGGACCTCAAGTTATAGATGAGCATTGTGATATATCGTGGGTGACCGCTTATTATTAAGGCCAATAGGGGATATATCAATGTCTGTTAGGTGCGTGCTGAATCACATGCAGATTGTACCGTTTTATCTCTCAGGTTAAGGTAATAAAAGGAAAAAATGAAAACATACTATGCTAACAGCGCGTGGTTATTATGACGCGCAATGTGGTTTCTCACGAGTCAATCACCGGTTGCTGGGGGTGACTCTAAGTGAAATGACAGACAACACTGACAATACACGAATAACACAGAAGGAGACAAAAATACAGGATGGCGGGGGTCAGGCTTACTATTTTCGTTATTGTTTGATGCTTCGTCGGGCAGGGGGTAGGTACATCACGCGGTACAACGTACTCTAAATAAAGAGGTGTTGTGTCCGTGATTAGAATCAAGAAGAATGAAAATATCGTGGTGGGGCGGTACACAATCCGCGCGTGTGAATGTACACGCCGGTGTAATGGATCAATTACTTACAGTTATCTGGCGTGGAACATGGCCCGTTACCTACAGCTACCGTCCGCTGCTCGGCTGCAATTGCCGGGCGGGTTTCCGCGGTAGATAATGGGCGACTGCTTCCGGGTGCGGTCACGTGGGTCCGCGTCACCGGTGGGGCGGGGTTGCAGTATGGCAAGCCGCCGGGGCCCTCGGTTGTCAAGGAGACGCAGTAAGCGTTAGAGATTAGATAGCAGATATCGCTGCCTACATGGGGGGAGCAGCTGGTGCTGGCAAGGAGGGGGTTGACTATCACGTAGAGATAGTATCTCGTACAGATAGTAGATACAGAAGATTAAACAACGGGAGTAAAGAAGGAGGTAAAAAACGGGAAGCAAAAAAAGAGTGAACTCACTCTTAGAGGATGGGTCTTAAATACAGACCGAGGGCTCTATGGTTGGTACCAATGGACATTGTTGTTAGGAATACGCTAAGTCCTGCGTGGGACTATTCGGTGGCAAATGGGAGCTATGTTCATAGGGATATTGGGGAGGGGTTTAACACGGTGCTAGTGGGCATGGTCACCGTGGTGGGCGGCCCAGAATGGTACAGGGGTATCTACAGATTATCGGAACAGGATGCTCATTTCATCACAGAGGTCCACGGAATATTATCGTTTAACCCCTGTTTGTGGGTCGAAAGTCTGTAGATCCAGTGTTGCTCTTTCTCGAAGAGGCGTGATTGCATGTTAGGGCCTGGTTGCAGTTGTTCTATGACTGTCCATTTCATGTCATTGGGGGTGTGATTGGCTGTGAGGAAATGGTCGGTCAGTTTAGTAATGTTTTTCTTGCAGCGTATTGTGCTTCTATGTTCACAAATCCGTTGTTTGACTTTGCGGGTCGTCATTCCAACGTAAGGCTTCCCACAGGTACAGGTGATAAGATACACAACATTACTGCTGTTGCAATTCGTGTGGCTCCTTTGTTCCCAGATCCTGTCCGTTTCGAGGTTTAGCGTTTTGGTGTTTTCCGTAAGGTGGCAGACACTACAGTCGCCACACCGTGTGTGTCCTGTTACAGGTGGTAGCCCCCATAATTGTGTGAGCGTGGGGTTATTGTTGTCGGTGGTCTTTTTTGGTCTGGTATTCACCAGACTGTCCTTCAGGCTTTGCGCCCGTCTGTAAGAGAAAAGTGGCTTATCCCAATTGAGGTTGCCGGAATTGACCATGGACCAGTGTTTGTTTATACTTCGACTGACTTGGTTTGAGATTGCATTGTAAGTGGTCACGCATGTCAATGGAGTAGCTGGTTGATTCCTCACGGTTTCTTCCAGGAGGGTATCCCTCTGTTGGTTCCTCGCTCTCTTTTGACATTTGTTAATAATCTGGGTTGGGTAGCCACGATTTCTCAGCTTGGTTGTTAGTTCTTCTGCCTGGCTCTTGTAGTCGGTCAATTTGCTGCAGTTTCTGCGTAGGCGCAGATATTGGCCGTAGGGTAGATTCTCCCTTAATGGCCGTGGGTGGAAGCTCTCGTACCTTAGCAGGTTGTTTTTTGCTGTTGGTTTGAAGTGGGTCTTTGTTGTGAGCGTATCATTCTCCCTTTGGATTTCTATGTCCAGGAAAACCATTTTCTCTTTATCCATGCTGTGGGTAAAATGTAAATGGGGATCACAGTTGTTAAGCCAAGTAATGAACGCCAGTAGAGACTCTTGTGGGCCTTGCCAAATGGTTAGAACATCATCAATGTATCTCCGCCAAAATTTGATGTTGTCAAAGTAGGGATTATTGGGTGTTAAGATATATTTCTGTTCGAAATCATATACGTAGATCCCCGCTACGCTCGGCGCGAAGACACTGCCCATGGAAGTCCCCCCTGTCTGGAGGTATAGTGTTCCTTCGTGTTCGAAAAAGTTCCGTTTCAGGGCTAGTGTGGCACAGTTGATGATAAATTCTCTGGGTGTGCGGTGGTCCCAAAGGGTTTCTTCCAGTGTTTTTTTCAGTACCTCTATGGTTGCATCCTGGGGAATGTTAGTGTACAGGCTTTCGATGTCAAAGCTTACTAGGATGGTATCTTCCTCCAGTTTGATATTCTTTAGTAATGTTAGTAAGTCCTTGGTGTCCCTTAGGTATGTGGGTGTCTTCTGTACGATGGTCTTGAGAAAGAAGTCACAAAACCTCGAGAGAGGTTCCAACAGTGAACCTATGCCGGAAACGATTGGTCTTCCCGGGGGGGGCATTTTGTTCTTGTGCATTTTGGGGACCACGTAGAAGTAAGGTACTTTGGCTTCTGTCTTGCTGAGGTAGTCAGCCTCCTGTTTGGAGATGTGGCCCGCTGCTTCGGCTGTCTCCACAAGTTCTATTATTTCTGCCCGCAGCTCTTCCGTGGGATCACTTTGGAGTGGTAGATAGTTCTCCTCTACAGTGAACCCAAGGTACCCCTACCTGGCTCATCAAGGGCCTTGGTGGTCCCGCAGCAATACCGAGCCTTTCTGCTGGAAATGGCTCATGCAATACCCTTGGCAGGACACTTAGGCCAGGACAAGACCTTTGCTCGGCTTGTCCTCCACTTTTACTGGCCTCAAATGAAAGTGGCGTCCAACACTTACTGTCGGACGTGTATATCCTGCCAGGCCAGTGGGAAAACAGGGGTGAAGCTGAAGGCTCCCCTGGAACCACTTCCAGTCGTTAGCACCCCCTTTGAAAGGGTGGGCATCGACATTGTAGGGCCTTTAGATCCACCAACAACAGCTGGTCACAGGCCAGAGGTCATCCTGATGTTGGTGACTGATGGTGCCGAGGAAGCAGAAAGCGAGCCTCTCCCGGATCTCTTTTCATCCCAAGAGAAGGATGGGTCGGTGGAGGGAGTGATTCTCTCCCCATCCCTAACTCCTGAGCAACGAGAGGATTGCCGCCAGGTATTGGAGCAGTACTCTTCACTGTTCTCCCTTGTCCCGGGAAGAACCCACCTGTGTACCCATGATGTGGACACAGGAGACAGCCCCCCAGTGAAGTCAAAGACCTACAGGCTGTCAGACAAGGTGAAGGCTAGCATCCATGGCGAGGTTGCCAAGATGCTAGAGCTAGGAGTGAAAGAACCTTCCAACAGCCCTTGGTCCAGTCCGGTGGTGCTAGTGCCAAAGCCGCACCACCAGGCACCACACCCGAACTGAGGTTCTGTGTGGATTACCGAGGACTGAATTCAGTGACAAAGACTGATGCTCATCCGATCCCTAGGGCGGATGAATTAATTGACCGGCTAGGAGCTGCCCAATATCTGAGTACCTTTGACCTCACTTCAGGGTACTGGCAGATCTCCTTGACAGATGGAGCAAGGGAAAGGTCAGCCTTCTCCACGCCTGAGGGACACTTCCAGTTCTGTGTGATGCCCTTTGGGCTCAAGAACGCCCCTGCCACATTTCAGCGGCTGGTGAACCAGGTCCTCTCTGGAATGGAGAGTTTCTCTGCTGCCTACCTGGATTACATTGCTGTCTTCAGTAGCAGTTGGGAGGACCATTTGCAACATTTGCAAGCAGTTCTCCAGGCCCTGAAAAAGGCTGGATTGACAATCAAGGCCAGCAAATGCCAGATTGGGCAGGGGTCGGTTGTGTACCTTGGACACTTGGTGGGTAGGGGGTCAGTGCAGCCCCTGCAGGCAAAGATTGAGGCAATCATGGCCTGGGAACCTCCCAAGACACAGACTGAGGTCCGAGCTTTCCTGGGCCTCACAGGCTACTACCGTCGCTTTGTGAAGGGGTATGGCACTATAGTAGCGCCCCTCACGGAGCTCACCTCCAAGAAACAACCTCGACGGGTAGTTTGGACGAAGGCTTGTCAGCAAGCCTTTGAAAAGCTGAAGCAGGCAATGTGTGTAGCACCGGTCCTGAGGGCCCCAGACTTCTCCAAGGAGTTCATTGTCCAAACAGATGCATCAGAACATGGCATTGGGGCAGTGTTATCGCAACTAAATGAAGAGGGCCTGGATCAGCCTGTAGTCTTCTTATCCAGGAGACTGCTTCCCCGGGAACAGAAGTGGAGTGCAATTGAGAGGGAAGCTTTTGCGGTGGTGTGGGCTCTGAAGAAGCTGCGGCCATACCTCTTTGGCTCGCACTTCCTGGTTCAGACTGACCACCGACCCCTTCGTTGGCTGATGCAAATGAAGGGGGAAAATCCCAAGCTGTTGAGGTGGTCCATCTCCCTACAGGGAATGGACTTCCGGGTGGAACATCGGCCTGGAGTGGACCACGCCAATGCAGACGGTCTCTCCAGGTATTTCCGCCTTAGTGATGAGGACTCCCAAGGGGTTGGGTAGTTCTCCCCACTTTCAGCTGGGGGGGACGCGTGTTAGACCTGTCTGGCTTTTTGCGTAGTCCCTCCAAATTATTATTTATTTTGTCCCCTTTTTGCCCCTCATACCCTTAATAATTTTTGTCCACTGACTTTTTCTAGGTGATGGTCAAGGGGATAGGTGTTCTTTTTCCTCTCATAGTCTTTCACCTCAGGCCCAGAGGCCTGATCTGACAGGAAAAGTTGGAACCACAAAATGGTGGCTACCAACTGCCCTAACTGCCAAGCCCAGAACTTGCCCATAGACTAGTATAGGGCGTTCCAGAACCTTCTGGTCCATTCTGGACCACTGAGTGGCAGCCTATATAAGGCGGAATGCTGGATAGCCATTTTGTCTGTCAGTGAGGAGCAGCTAGAGTGAAGGCTGAGGTCTGGTAGGGATAGGATCCTGAAGGGTGGTTTCCTCTACAAGAGTAGCCCTCTGTCAAGGCTTTTCCACCTCCCATTTCCTGTTGTCCTAGCCAAGTTAGTTCATCCTGCTGATCCTGGACAGATAGGTGAAAGGGTTAATTCAAGTAGTCTTGGGAGCTGAGAAGAACCCTGCCCTGGGAGCTGAACTAAGAGTTTCCCTGTGCCCCTAGTCTGTTCAGTACGGAGGGATAGGGGATTAGTGCTGAAGAGAAGCTCTGTGGCTTTATTCTAAAGGAGCCCCCCTTATTACCCCCCCTTCCTCGCTAAAGTGTGGAAAGGAAGTACTTCCACTGAACAATTCCAAGAATTCCTTACCCCTGACTGGCCCTGTGGTGTGTGGCAAGTCTCCTAGCCTGTTAGGTGGGAAGCGAGGGGCTAGGAACTCGTTCTCTTGAGTGAAACAGGAGCGGGACCCCTGGGGCACCGATCGCGCGCTGTGGCAGCATTTTCCCCGAGGTGAAACAAGATCGTATTTTGACTGACTCTGGAGCGCTAGCGCGCATGCCCCAGTCGATCCCACTTCCTTAGAGCAGGAGGGGCCTAGGACCGAGCAGGCTCGGAAGAAGCAGCGTCTCGCCAGGGGAACCAGCGCGGCGGAGGCGGGACTGGAAGCAAGGCGGTGCAGTGTAAACGCCTCGCGCATGCCCAGAAGTGTGCGCGTCCCAGCCCAGAGTGAGAGAGAGCGTCGGGATCCCTTCGGTGGCTGGTCGCGTGTGAGGAGACACCTCTTCCCTGCTCGAGCGCCTCCTGAGAGAGCTGGCGCGAGCGGGAAGGGAAACCAGAGGAGCCGTCGCTCGAGTGGCGGAATCACCGTAATAGCGGCCCGGGTTGCACCTGGGAGGGTCTCCGCTCCTCTGCGAGGGGGCGAGGAGGCCTACCACCGGAGGAGAAGCGTTGGGAGGCACAGTGGGTAAGCGGAAGAACCGCCTGCTGGCCGCCCTCACAAGTAAGCAGTACTGAGTGAGAGGAAGAGGGTGGAGGGCCTGGAAAACGAGTGGCCTAACTTTTACAAACTGACTGATTCAAGAAGCCTGTTTACCTGTGGGGTGCAAGGAATATAAAAGTCTCAATAAACCCCTGGTTCTTGACAGTCAGTGGCAGCTTGCCCCCCTCTGATGGAGTAGAGTTTCTGAGGAGCAAAGTAAAGCGCAATGCATAGTTAACTGTCCTATGAAAGTAGAAGGGTTATCTACCAAACATGGTTATGGTGCATGTGTAAATGTAATGAACTATTGAAATTAATTGATAACTTGCGTAGCAGTTTAAAAGTATTATTGCTATTTCTGAGACCAACTGTAGAGTACAGGTCATATTTAAACTAGCCTATAGAAGTGTAAGTGTTACCTGCCAGATAAGGTTATGGAGCGTGACTAAATGTATGGTACTGTAATTGCTGATTGCTAAAAGGTGTTAGTAGTTTAAGAGTATAGTAATTGATTCCAAGACAAACTGAAATGCCTAAGTTGTACATTTTGAAACCAAAGAGCAGAGCTATATTTTTATAAAGCAGTACTTATTTTCCCATACTTTGGTGTAGTGTTATTTTTGTGTGCTATTGCGTGGATTTACTATTGGGTGGTTTGCAACCTTCACACTGTGCCTCTAGAATTGCATGCCTTACCCCTAGGCCAGGCTACCCTAGGTGACCTGGCATCCCAGGTTCTAACACAGGCCAATAGTCTCCACAATAGGTAGCCATACAGAATCAGTATCCAAATACATAGACAACATTTTGAGACCCTTTATACCTTTAACAACTTTATACATTAAGGACACTGGAGAAATGATCCTCAAAATTGAAAATCAGCAATTCCACCCATAAAAAGACATTCTAGTCACCCTGGATATAGAACCCTTATACAGCAACATACCGCAAAAAGAGGCACTAGAGGCAGTGGACTGGTTTATAGACACATAACATATTCCTTGTTCCAAATCCTTCATTTTAGAAGGCCTTAACCTGATTCTGGCAGAAAACATATTAGAATTTGGGGATTCTCTATGTCGCCAAACAAAAGGAGTAAGCATGGGGGCCTCTGTAGCGCCTTCAATAGCTAATATCTATATGGCCTACTATGAAACTAAGTTCATTTACAACGAAATTGCCCCGTTCTTCGAGTCTGTTCCCCATTAGTCCCGATATATAGATGACATCTTCTTTATCAGAACCGATGGGGAACAGACTGTACAAGAGTTTTTAACCTGGTTGAATTTGACTGACATCAACCTCAAATTCACTGACCATACTAGCAGAACTCAGGTAGAATTTTTAGACAATCTAATAAAACACAATTTAGGAAGATTAGAAGTGGATTTGTTTGTTAAACCAACTGCCAGAAATACTCTCCTACATTTCCAAAGCAATCACCCCAAGTGCCAAAAAGAAAGTATCCCTTTCTCTCACTTTTTAGGAGTTAGGCGTAACTGCACGAATCTCATGGATTTTGATAAGCAGGCGGTCCATATGAAAGAGAAATTTCTAGCCAGGGCCTACCCTCACCAGCTGGTGAGGGAGTCATATAAGAGAGCCCGCTATTTCGATAGAGACCACCTTATTAACGCCAACAAATCTAAAACGGTGTCCAAATTAGTATGCATCATCAAACATTCCAGTCTCAATTCAAAAGTCAAACAAATCATCAACTCCTATTGGCATCTATTAAACAGGGACAACAGTCACAATAAGATTGTCAAACCTCTCTTTGCACACCGTCGAAACAAAAATATTAAAGATATGGTAGTGCATTCCAGATTTACCAAAAAAACAGCCAGTCGTCCTTTTATCCCAAAATCCATCAATAGCAATGGACCTGTCAGATGCACCGTTAGATGCTCCTCGTGCCATCATACTAAAGGGAGAAAAAATGACTCTAAACAATTTTGAAATTTCAGCCAAGGAACTCTGGAACTGTAACACCGTTAATGTTATCTACCTACTCCTCTGCCCTGCAATCTCGGCTACGTAGGAGAAACCTCCAGAGCTGTAAAAACCAGATTAACAGAGCATAGATCAGCGATAAAAACATTGAAAATGACAGCACCATTAGTTAAACATTTTAATGAATTTCATCACTCACCTCAAGACATAAGATGGCGAATATTGGAAAAAATAAATACCTCAGATGACAGAGGTGGAGATAAAATCCGCAAAAAAAGAGAAGTATTATGGATTTTCTCACTAGATACTCACAAAAAAGGTCTAAAAAATTACCTTCCGTGGGAAAATGCAATCATTTAAGAAACTGTAGATAACTTTTTCCCCCTTTCTTTCTGTATCAGCTCTCCCATACATTGTCTGTCATCATAATTCTGTATGTGTCATCCGTTTTAACACTCAGCTGTCATATTTGCAACACGAGTGTCTTTGTGGTTAGTTAGTATTTTCTAACTCACATCCTCTCACTACCCTTTTTAGTGCTATCACTAAAGTAAACATTACCACACTCACATGTCACACATATCATTTAAAGTTTTTCATTTAGTTAATTGCTACATCTCAAACTTATAATTCATACAATTCCTTATTAGCTCGTCTCCAGCTATTACTGAATTGTTTCATAAAGATTGACAGCAATAATAAGTAGAGCACCAGCTCCCTGGTTGAATATTTCTTTTAAAACGGCAGCAAGTAAAAACAGACTCCGCGTCTTAACTTACGATCAAATATACACCTTTGTCCCTTTAAAATATGCCCACATGACCCCAATACACCAATTAACAGCCTCCTTATAAAATCATGCAGACACACGGGCATTTGTTTTCCTAATACCTGCGTCAAATCTACTCTAAGTCGACGGAAAATAGGAGGATCCCACTGCCCCTCAAGGTAACTCCACGCTAGTTTCTCATCCTTACTCCATTAACTTGAATTGCCATTGCTCAGATAAAACGGACCTCTCATTCCGTGCATTTTCTTTGTTTTATTTTAGATTGCTCGATTATCTCAGGCGACAGCATTCGCTGCCTCGCTTGAGCATCTAATATCCATAGATCCTGACTTTAGGACCTTTTCCTTTACGTGGGTTCCCGTTCGCCGCATCCATTTTTTTAAAGCGGTGCCAAACCAGCTCTACATAGATTGAAAATAAGAGGCTTTTCCTGCCCCATTAGGTAATTTCACGTCAGCATTTTATTCCATTTTCACTCCTTTTGACTGTTATACCGCGGACAATATTTTAACACCCTGCCGTGGCCATTTTTCATTTTAGAGTGCCTTTGGTTTCCCTTAGGTGGTTTCCTGTTCAGTACATTTATCTTTGCGGCTGCCCGAGGCCACCCGGTGGCCATCAGGAGGGCGGGCCCCTTAGTCCCAGAGGGCTTCCCCCGCCCCCTTGCCTGTGGTCCTCCACTCCTCCCCCGGGCAGGGGGAGCCTAGTAGGCTGTGACGCGTGTCCGGGGCGGCAGGCAAGGCGAGGGGGTATATTATCTCCCCCTCGCCATTTTAGTTCCCTCGTTGCCGCTCCGGACGTCGTGCATCGGGACACTCTTTTGGTTAGCGGTGAGTGAGGCTCCTTGGGCCGGTTCCCACCCTCCGCCTACTCCCTCTCCTCGGAGGTTGAGCCGGGCCAGGCGGCCTGCTTAGGTAGCGGGCCGCTGTGGAGGTGGGGGTGCAGAGACAACTTAGTGCCCACGCGGTGGCCGTCATCGGTCGCACCGGCGGGGGACAGGGGCAGGCCTGGGGAATGGGACTGGACTCTACTCTTTGTCCGCGGTACCCGTGCCTGAGCATTCGCCTCGGGCGGTTCTCCCCTCCTGGTGCCTGGGGCTTGCCCCTGGCATCCTACACCCCTCCAACCGACACTTTAATACCACTTCTGGCCTGCCCTTGGCGAGGCTCGGTATGTGTGTCCTGGCTTGCCCTGGCTGGGGCAAGCGGTAGGCCAGCATGCAGGCTAAGAGCAGCAATTAGGCAGGAGAGCTCCCGTCCGTGCTAGCCCATACCCGTGGTGGAGATTCTCCTGGGGAGCTCCATGCGTCGTGGGGACTCAGGGCTCTAGTAGTGATCGTAGGACCCCAGCGCCCCTGCTGCCGGTAGGTGTTTAGGCTCGGCTCTGCCCGGGGCCCGCTCGCCATCTCCCTTGTGTGTAGGGCGCCCGATTCTGTTGCATCTGTAAATGGCCCCCACGCGTGGAGGCCACCCCCCCTCTCATCAGGGAGCGAGTCGGCAAGATGGCGTTTCCCTCAGCCCGCTTTGGGCAGCCGTTGCGCCATGTCCACTTGTCATTGCAACCTTAGCAACACCTTCCAGGTCATTGTTCCCATGCAGGTTGAGGGCGGCGGCAGCTCCGTAGTTGCAGGTCTTCGCCGATGAGGCTGCTGGTATACACCAGTTAACTGCACCACGAATGAAGGGCTGGGTGGTCTAGTTGGCCGGACACTGCTTTCATGTGAGCGTGTTATATATAGAGTCCGCCGTGACGTGATGACCTGTGCTGGAGTGTAACCACCCTCCCAGTCCTGGTTTCCTGAATGCATCCCCAGTAGATCATACATTATGTTCTGTGCAGCTGATTACTCAGATGGCTCAGGCCCAACGGTTAGAATAAAGCTTCAGCGAGGTAGACAGTACGTACCACAAGCTAAGATTATTCTCGGCTCCTGCACGTGCATTCGGTTGAATAGGTGATTGTGTAAACAGTAAATAGACATTTTGAGCCTCAGACGTGTTTAGTTAGAAGCCTGTCAGTTGCCCAGCAGGCCACCAGAACGATTTGCCCAGAGGCTGTTTTGCGATGCCCCGGGGCGTGGGCAGCCTTTTACCTTCTCCCAGCCTAGGTCGGAGATGTTTCGCGGTAATGGGGGCAACTGGGCTAGTGCCCGGTGTTGGCGGGCAAACCGTATCGTTAAGGTGTTGTGGTAACCCTAGTAGCCATTTGCCACACATGGGCCGGCGCACGTGGGCAATGGCGCACGGGGGCTGCGATCTGTCTTCCTTTTCACTCACTTCCGGTTTGGGAGCTAGGCACAGGGTCACCCCTGTAAGGCAGAAAGCGGGTCCGGTAATTTCGTGACCAAAGCCTCAGTTGCAAGTTAGACCGTGAGTATACATTGAACAGATATGTGTGCATGTTTTATGGCATCTCAGTACTACGCCGCCAATGAAACACGTCTTTAAGAAATACTGTTGTTCTCTTTCTCATTTCTCCTTACTAGGCATATTTACCATAGTTCAGTTTTGCGACCTGACACACCTTTGTATACACCTCACAGAACCCATGTTAATTGCATAACGGACGGGAAACTACTGAACATATATTCACAGAACCAGTTAATGTTTGAAAGAGATTCATTCCGCTGTGGATATTTACCCCCCTTGTTTCCTGATTCTGCTAGGGAATAAAGGAGCAGTATTCACTGGCACATTTAACGTCATTGTCTTCTGAGATGAGTTTCAGGAGCTACTCCCGTCTACATCAACATCCGTGAACTGGGTTCGTTACCGGCAACCATGCGCCAAGCCCCCCCCCCCCTGTGTCCAACACGGGACGCTTGGCTTCTGCGCTTATATGGTGGCCCCAGGTGATACACGGTGTGATCTTCGACAAACCCCTGGGCCTAACGCCCCTTCCTCAGAGAGAGAGGCGTAATTTGCGAGAGCTGGCAAGTGGGATTTGTCCTACGAGTGATTTACATGTTACGACAGTATCCCCAGACAGTGAGAACGCGCTCGAGGAGAACAACACGTGCAGCCGTGAGAACGGTGGCAACTAGTGTTTCCACCTCATGAGGATGGCATATAATTCTGTCGCGCAATCCCGGGGGGAGCTTCGGGGCGGTCTTGCCAATTGACCGGCGCATTCGTGCCTGTGCCTCCCCGCCGTCCTCGCGTACACTAGCGGTGCGCGGTGCTCCAGTGTTGCCGCTGGTGTGTGTCGGGGGTGTCATTTCACCAATTCATTTCGGTTAGGCGAACCGAGTCTATTATTTATCATACCCCCTGCTTTCCGTGCAGTCAGCTTTGGTTTCCTACCTGGGACGCGTGTCGCAGGCATTGGCCGCCCTTTGCGCGCTGGAGAGAACCTGAGCGCCACTATATTAGAGATCAGCGCCGGGCCAACGCTGGTGTTTGCTTTCGGCAGAGCGGTCACACTTTTCAGTGGCCACGCTCATTTTTGACCCGGTGCTGAGGGCCCGTCTGGACAGATGCTTCGGGCTGGTGTCCTGTCTACCCCTTCATCACTCCAGATGGGTTTCAGCCAAGCAGGGAACAAGTTAAGTATGAACTTGTCCCTTAATAATGACATCGAAGGAGTTTGCCCTGATTTATTATTGATGCGTCTTCAGATAGCGCAGACTTTACCCGTGGGGTCAGAGCGCTTCGCAATAGGGACAGTAATGATACATGAGGAGAAGATTCAAGTGAGCATGTTACTAAAGCAATCGTTACACTACGTAAGGCAATAGTGACAACTGTGCATGTATCGAGAGCAACCTAAAGTCAAGAGGTAGCAATCGACACGGTGCAGTAGGAAGAAAGTGACGGGTGCAGGTTACGTATGCGTACAAAGTACGAATAGAGGTATAACACTGCAATTCTGGGCAGATACTCCAGCACAAGAACAAACGTCTCGTTCTGAGGCAATGGTGGCACTTGTGCATGTAGCAAGCATATAAGGGCTATAATTCAAGGTGTTGAGGCTTGCGGGACAGGAAAGGCCCGGAAAGTTAATAGATATAAAAGACTGCTAGTTAGTGCCCTGTAGGCTTTTAAGTGCTCGCCCCCCTTTAGGCAGGGCCATACGGCCTCCTCCCCGCGGCAATAGTGGCCCGCTATGCCCTCGAATCTCCCTGCATACCGGAGCGGTAGCTCAAAGGCAAGGGCTTTGGCCTTTGGGGTCTCTGGCCTCTCTGAGGCATAAGTCAAGCACCAGCAGGGGGGGCATCCTTGGGATCCGAGCGTCTGCACGCACGGTTCCCAGGAAGTATCTAACCGGGTGAAGCGTCATTCGATCCGTCCAGGGGGATTACCCCATTAATATGTTTGTGCGCCTCCTGGTGTTGGTTTCTCAATAACAGCCGCCCATTCTTTTTAGATCACAAGGGGATCATGGGTAGTGATACTCCTACTCATGACTTGCCCCATTCTTTTGGGTTGAGTTCGTGCTGGATGACTAGTGGTTTCTTGCCTCTGGGCCGTGTTCACAGGCAGGGAATTTGGCTTAATCACTTCGTTAGTGTTGAGTGCGTGCTGGATAACTAAGGGTGCGGCTGAAATAGCGGTTTCCTGTCTCAGGATCGCATTCACAGGCAGTGATGTGGGTCAAACCAATTAGTTTGTGCTGTTTTTGCGGTGCTTAATTATGGTTTCCTGTCGCAGGATCGCGTCACATGCGTGATTTTGGTCAAATCAATTAGTTTATGCTGAGTTCGCGCTGCTTATTTATGGTTCTTGTCGCAGGATCGCGTCACAGGCAGTGTTTTTGGTCAAATCAGTAGTTTGTGCTGAGTTTGCGCTGCTTTATAAGTGGTTCATGTCGTAGGATCACGTTCACACGCAGTGACTTCGGTCAACCCATCTACCTTGCATGTGCCTTGGTGATAGTGAATTGCTGCCCATAGCGCTCCTTCTCCTGGGCCGAGCTCGCACTTCCGACGCAGGTACTAGAACCAGGTTTCGAGCCTAAGGGTCGCATCCAATTAGGTGATCCTGGACTAAGCGCGTTCACATGCAGGGATTTCGGTCAATTCAGTTAGTTTGTGTTGTGTTGGCGCTGCTTTTATAGTGCACTTTGGCCATATCACTTACATTGCATGTGCCTGCATTGTTAAAGAATTACTGCTCATTTTAGCGCCCCTTACTCCTGGGCCGAGCTCGCGCTTCCGACGGGGTCTAGAACCCTGTTTCGGGCCCGAGGGTATCGCCCAATCAGATGATTATGGACAGAGCGCGTAACGCGCATGTGCCGGAATGTGTAATGTATAAACTGAGCACCGGTCCCTTCGAACAGAGCGCACCGCTGTTTTATTTGGTTCAGCCATATCACAGGGTGTGTATTTCCTTGCCCGGGTATATAGTGGCACGTTACATATTTCAGCGCTCATTCTGGGCCACGCATCCACGTGCTACCGGGCAGGCACTCGTCAAGAGGTTACATACTTATTTCCAATTTCCTGGGTAAAAACCTGTTTTTGGAAACGCCTTCTCGGAGCCAAGTCTGTAGTAGAGCGCTTGTAGATTACGCGTTACATCTAGAGACAAGCACATAGTCTCCACCTTCACTGAGTAGGGGGAGAGCTCAAAAGGTTCAGACACTGGCTGTCCGTGCTCAGTGCCTGCCTCCCATTTAACCGTAGGAATTGGTATTGGCATGGTCATGAATCCATTCACCAAGGGGCTCAAAATACAGGCAAGCTATTGAGCACATACATGTCGAAGGGATGGCGGCTAGGGTATCGTTCACCTACCCAACACATCCTTCACCTGCGAGTCGGA
Source organism: Lissotriton helveticus (assembly GCF_964261635.1). Lineage (NCBI taxonomy): Eukaryota > Metazoa > Chordata > Amphibia > Caudata > Salamandridae > Lissotriton > Lissotriton helveticus. Next base: position 1,097,800,077 of record NC_136065.1, read on the forward strand.
TTCTACCCTATTGTTCCATAGGAAAGGGTTATATTTGTTTCTGCTTCACCTACCTCCTCACCCCCCCCTCACCTGTCACAATTCTCAGCCTCTGGCATGCCGTCCTGTGCGGCCCGTTGTTGGTAAGAATTCCCATTCTCGCATGACGCGAGCTCCCGGGGGATGACTGGGTGTCATGTGAGTCAGCTCACAGCTAGTCGAAGGTCACCCTCCTGGGCCTTGTCGGCAGCCAGTGCTCCTTATGCCGTATATAAGTGTAGACTTGACCCGGAGGTGGCCCTTGCCAAGTACCAGAAGTAACTATGCTAGAGGATGTTACTGCATCATATGGCGGACTCGCTAACCACATGACCACTTGGGTAGACTCTTCCAGGGTCAGGGAGAATAGAACCTGTATAATAAAAAGGCCTTCTGCTAATAACGGATAGGGCATTTATTGTATTGGTAAGTGCCCTTAAGGAGGGGAACTGGAAGTTCCGTTGGGAGGCCCGGGATGAGGTAGGTTCCTGGGTAGAGTGGTAAGGGGCGGAGTTAGGAAGTGATATCAGACCACACACACCATAGTGCATTGGTCATTATCTGGCTTAAGCATCCGTATAATGGACGCCGCTGCAAGTCATGATACCACGCTACCCCCTGCCAGTGCAGGACACTGCTAGTATTGATTCTACTGCCTCTCATTTCTGGTGCTTCAGTGGCCACGTAGCCATGTATACCTCACGGGGCGCTGCTCATTCTCAATGGTGGCCATGCTCACACATTACCAGAATGTAGTGCGGTATCAGTCATATGGGGCTATCCCGAGGTAGCGGACTGGACATTTGATACCTGGTCGCTTCAGTTTAGACCAGTGTTAGAGCCTTTGGTGTCAGGGTCCGTTGACCTTGACATTCCCTCTTCCTGTACCATGGAAAAGGGCACACAGTAGCAGTATGCTCCTTTGCTCCGGGCCGGATGTACCAGGGAGCCGCTCAGTGATGGCAGGAGTCGAGCTGATCGCACTGCAGTATTGTGGGGCATCCTCCCTCTGACATGCGCTAAGGGTAGTGATGCATACAAGCGGCTATTACCCCAGGCACATTTCCAGCAGGCGACGCTTTATACCGTAGTGCTGTCTGGGCTTACTCCTGTGGCGCTCTAGGGGGAGGGGCCCGTACTATTTTCCCCGCTTAGTTTTCGGGGGTCCACACTGATCTATCTGGTGACCCAACACCCCCCTTTTTCTCGTCTCACACAGATGGGTTGTGGCTTTGCGCGATGGGCTCCTATCAGGAATTGGACACACGGCTTCACAACCACGATTACGTGTGGTGGGGCTCCCCTGGCTTGTGCCGGAACAGCCTCGTGAATAAACTTGAGTAACCTATAGATTCTCTTGGGAGCCCCTCCCAATGTGAGTAGCTGCCTGATGTTTGATGTCTCCAACTCTGGGGGCACCTTTCAGCAGTCAAAGCAATCCCTTGTGGTGTTGGTTGTATGTCAACCTTATAGCCATGCTAACCTATTGGTAGCATGGACTAAACAACCTCGAGGCCAAACTCACGAGGGCATTGTGATGCCAGTGTTCTGCCTTGCATTCCTGTGTTACCAAATGCAGGGACTCCACACAAGTTTGTATATAAAATATATGTAATTTTCACTAGAATGTTCCCCTGTACTCTTGAGTATGGAAGCACAAGCGTTTACTCAGTAGCACTTTTACTGATTATTCGGGGGACCGGGTTTATAGGGGAATAGGGTGGGAAGTAATTTAATTGTAAATAATTAATGATTATTTTTATGTATAATTATTTTTTTATTTAATTATTATTTGGCAATTAATTATTTTAATTGATAAATTAATTATTTAATTGGTAATTAATGTTAATTTTTATTAAATGTTATGTTTTAGTACTGGAGCGGGTTGTGGGTTTATAGGGGAATAGGGTGGAAAGTAATTTAATTGTAATTAATTAATTTTTTTATGTATAATTTATTTTGTAATTACTTATTAATTGGCAATTAATTATTTTAATTGATACATTAATTATTTAATTGGTAATTAATGTTAATTTAAATTAAATGTTATGTTTTAGTACCGGAGCGTGTTGTGGGTTTATAGGGTTATTGGATGGGAAGTAATTTAATTGTAAATATTTAATTATTTATACATTTTTTGTTATGGATAATTAGTGTATTAATTAATTATTAATTGGCAATTAATTATTTGAATACATCATTAATTTATTTAATTGGCAATTAATATTTGTAATTTGTAATTATTTTTTATTCAGTATAAAAATTAATTAATTGGTAAACATTTTTTTGAATTTTTTTTATTTTGTATATTGTTTCTTTATTGTTGTTTAATTGTGATTTAAATTAAAAAAATATATATTATTTTTATGATGAATAGTTTATTTTTTTATATTTATTATTTGGTGAGTAATATTTAATAATTATTATTTATTGGTGTTTGCTGTTAATTTATTGTCAATTAATTATTCAAATGTTATTGGTTTTATTAATTATTAATAGTTTTTCATTGATGTTGATGTATTAAAAAAATTAATTATACATTATTTCAAATATAAATATTATTTATAAGTATTTTAAAATACAATGCTATGCTATTAAACGCTTTCCCTATTGTTGCACCCTTTGGAGTTGGAATAGTAATTTTCCCCCTACGCTATCCAAAGCTTTCCCTATTGTTGCACCCTCTGGAGTTGGAATAGTTATTTTTCCCCCTACGCTATCCAACACTTTCCCTACTGTTGCACTCTTTGGAGTTGGAATAGTAATTTTACCCCTACGCTATCCAACGTTTTCCCTACTGTTGCACCCTCTGGAGTTGGAATAGTAATTTTTCCACCTACGCTATCCAATGCTTTCCCTACTGTTGCACCCTTTGGAGTTGGAATAGTAATTTTTCCCCCCACGCTATCCAAAGCTTTCCCTACTGTTGCACCCTCTGGAGTTGGAATAGTTATTTTTCCCCCTACGCTATCCAACACTTTCCCTACTGTTGCACTCTTTGGAGTTGGAATAGTAATTTTACCCCTACACTATCCAACGATTTCCCTACTGTTGCACCCTCTGGAGTTGGAATAGTAATTTTTACCCGTATGCTATCCAACGCTTTCCCTACTGTTGTACCCTCTGGAGTTGGAATATTAATTTTTTACCCGTACGCTATCCAACGCTTTCCCTACTGTTGGACTCACTTGAGTGGGAATAGTAATTTTTCCCCCTACGCTATCCAACGTTTTCCTTACTGTTGCACCCTCTGGAGTTGGAATAGTAATTTTTCCACCTACGCTATCCAATGCTTTCCCTACTGTTGCACCCTTTGGAGTTTGAATAGTAAATTTTCCCCCTACGCTATCCAACGCTTTCCTTACTGTTGCACCCTCTGGAGTTGGAATAGTAATTTTTACCCGTACGCTATCCAACGCTTTCCCTACTGTTGCACTCACTGGAGTGGGAATAGTAATTTTTACCCACCCGCTATCCAACGCTTTCCCTACTGTTGCACTCTCTGGAGTGGGAATAGTAATTTTTACCTCTAAGCTATCCAACTCTTTCCCTACTGTTGCACTCTTTGGAGTTGGAATAGTAATTTTACCGCTACGCTATCCAATGATTTCACTACTGTGTCAACCTCTGGAGTTGGAATAGTAATTTTTACCCGTATGCTATCCAATGATTTCCCTACTGTTGCACTCACTAGAGTGGGAATAGTAATTTTTACCCACCCGCTAACCAACGCTTTCCCTACTGTTGCACTCTCTGGTATGGGAATAGTAATTTTTCCCCCTACGCTATCCAACTCTTTCCCTACTGTTGCACCCTTTCGAGTTGGAATAGTTATTTTTACCCTTACGCTATCCAAACTTTTCCCTAATGTTGCACTCATTTGAGTGGGAATAGTAATTTTTCTCCCTACGCTATCCAACGCTTTCCCTACTGTTGCACTCTCTGGAGTGGGAATAGTAATTTTTCCCCCTACGCTATCCAACATTTTCCCTACTGTTGCACCCTCTGGAGTTGGAATAGTAATTTTTCCACCTACGCTATCCAACGCTTTCCCTACTGTTGCACCTTTTGGAGTTGGAATAGTAATTTTTCTTTTTACGCTATCCAACGCTTTTTTTACTGTTGCACCCTCTGGAGTTGGAATAGTAATTTTTACCCATACGCTATCCAACGCTTTCCCTACTGTTGCACTCACTGGAGTGGGAATAGTAATTTTTACCCACCCGCTATCCAACGCTTTCCCTACTGTTGCACTCTCTGGAGAGGGACTTGTAATTTTTCCCCCTACACTATCCAACGCTTTCCCTACTGTTGAATCCTTTGGAGTTGGAATAGTAATTTTTACTCTTACGCTATCCAACGCTTTCCCTAATGTTGCACCCTCTGGGGTTTGAATATTAATTTTTACCCTTACGCTATCCAATATTATTTATATTTATTTATGTATTTAATGTGTTACATAATGTTGTATTTAATTAATTTTTAAAATATTGAAAATATTTTTTATTGTTTTTATTTATTAAATATAATTATTTATTATTTTTTATGTTATTATTTTATGAGTGTTGATGTATTTGTAATTTATAGTATTTGTTAATATTTTTAAATTAATTAAAAAATATATATATTATTATTAATTATGTATATATTATATATTGTATGTTTATTTTTAATTAAATGTTTAATATTAAATATGTATTATTTATTCATTTTAAACATTATAACATATTTTTAAATAAGTTTAAATTATATATAAGTATTATTTACTTAATTTAACTTTTTTTATTTTACAAAAAAAGACGATATTTTTAATTACGATATTTTTAACATCGATATTTTAGTTTCGATATTTTTGTACTTACCATGTTGTAGATAGGGTGTCGATATACTTGCCTTCGATATTCCAGCGTCGATATTTTGTCTGTCGATATTCTGACCCTTGATATTCTGTCATAGATTCGCTTGGCTCATCAGGCGGGCAGGTGGCGAGAATGCAGCCTGCCCTTGGATCGTCCGTAAGATAACCCACAGTGATTACATAACGTTGTATGTAATAAACCTGCAGCAACTTTTTCCCAATCTAACACTGGTGTCTGTGTGTTATTTGCGGGATGTTGGGTATGTTGGGGGCGGGGGGTTCTGTTGACCTGATGGGACTATTGAAAGTGGCGTTAAATCAGCTCGACAAAGATAGAAAATAAGAGGCCTCTCTTGCCTCACAAGGTAATTTCACAATGGCAGAGTATTTCGTCTTCATCCCTTCGACTGTTACACCTTGGACATATTTTAAACACCTCTGCCGTGGGCATTTTTCATTTTAGATTGCCCCCGGTTCCAAGGAAATTAGCACCCACGGATTCAGACGATAGAAACACTTTTCAGTGTTGGTTCCCTTCCCAATTTTAATACTTATAGCAGGTACTGCCTATGCTATTTAATAATAGACTCCACACCTAGCGTATTAGCGTTAACTGTCAATATTGCAGCAAAACCTGCAATATTGAGTTGTCATATTGAATCTATTTAGTTTCCCAAATCAGGACGCACCACTGCAGAAACACACGTTAACCAGTAGTTGTCTCTGCAAATTTAAAGCTAGATTCGAGACCCTTTAGAATCGATTACAGAGATGCACTATTCCATTAACACTGAGGACTAGGAGGCAAGTGTGCCTTTTATGCCTTGAAATATAGAAACTTCATTTTCTATAAATATAACATAACTGTTACGTTTATGCTTATATAATATGCCCATAAACAAGATACAATCACTAATATAATCTAATAATCAATAGCCATAGATAGAGAAACCCATACAGATTAAATTTAGGATTCTCCTGCATTATGTTGTCAATATAGTGCCTCGGCATTAATTACACCCTTTTGTAATCCCATTTTGTTTGCAGAATAGACCTGCCAAGTATAGGTTCGGCAATTTGATGCCAGTTACTTAATATATCCAGTGACATCAAAAGTTTCAAGTAAGCACGTCCACACTCCTTTTCATACACTTATTTCGGTCCCATGCCTATTTAACTCATGTTCCTATTCTTTTATGCACTTATTCTTTTAAACAAATTATCATTATGTGGAAGAAGAGAGATATCTAGACATCTCTGTACAATGGTTGAATCTTTTAACTATCCAAAGTCGTTCCCCCACTACCCTATAAATTATGACAATATCCAAGCAATCGACTCTGTAACGATTTCTCTTTGCCCAACTAGTATCTATAAAACCAAGTGTCTCTATTTGAATGTTCATTATCCAACTTGTGTCTCTGACAAAAATGCAGGCAATTGATTCTGTGACTGTCATTTTGGCTTAAATAATCATTATAAGATCACATGATTCTATTTAAATGCTTTGTCATAGCTTGTACGCCATCTCTGCACTCATGTATTTTCTTCTAGAGCAACTATATCACAGTAGCAATGTACTGTAAAATGAGTCCTAAATGTTTTAATTAATTTTAGATTGTTTGGTGGTATTTCCTGACGAAGCCACCTCCAGTGCCGAAACGCGCGTCGAAGAAACCATCTTCATCAATATCAAATCGTTTAAAAGTGTGTCTTTTTTAAGGGATTTTATAATGTGTATCAAAGGATTAATGTTTTTATAAATGTATCTATGGAGATAATTAAAATTTACTGTTTTTTAATAAATGTTTTCTTCCTGAACTCATTCTACACATTGCACTTTATTCCACATTGCCTGGGAGCGTTGTTTTCCATTGTTTAATTTACCCTGTCCCAGGAAATGAATCAATTCACAGGGGGTCCTTGTTATTTACAATTTTTTTCAAACTCAAACAAACACAGGACGCGTTTCGGCTTTCGCGCCTTCTTCCAACATATGATGGTGGAGTGGCATGTGGCAGGAAGATGAAATTCAAGGAGAAGCCAGGATTTATTTGTTTTGTGGTAGATTTGATGGCCCAAGGGTAAACGTCAAAAAGATAAGCAATGCAGACAGAGAAACTGTCTGCCTGCATCTTGCATGTGTAGAATATTAAAGAGACTGATGGTGGAGGAATGAATATGCCACACTGATTAGCAGTTGTGTTTCATGAACAGGATGACTTGTTGGCTATAGGCCCAGTGAGCGAGTCAGAGAAACTTGAACTATGTCCTCTTGGTGACAGGTAGACAGTGAATGGCTGTCAGTGCTGGGATGAGGTGGCTGCATTGCTAAACTCACTGAGGAGACATCTTACTGTGTTCTGGATTTTATGGCATGCTTGCGTTATAGGAAGTTGAAGACCAAAATCATGCCATTGTTGACAGATAAGGATAAAGCATTACCCACTGCTACTTTGGAATTGTGTTAGAGTTTGGGGATGGAGTAGTGCTGGTCAGGATAGCAGAGGACATTGCCATCCCAAGGGTAGTCTGCTAACCAAAATTAGAACTGTCTGCAGCCCAGCAGACACTGCTATACGTTGATAGGAACCGCTGTTACAGCGGTTCCTTTCAATATACAAAATGTTTGGTGTACATCCACCATCGGTTTTGACAGACTTACACCGAACTTGAACTTTTTGTTTTTTTAAAGCAAACTTTCAAAATGAAATGAAACAAACTGTGACATCCCACCTTGACCTGGCACTGAAGAACCTCACTGCCGATAAGATCGTTATGGTAGCGGGCGATTTGAATTCCTCCTTTGAGCCTATACTTACTTTGGCTGAGGACGTGGGCGCTGAGGAGGACACAGCTTGGAATATTCCTCCGTTAACTATCTCTAAGGGAGTTAGGGGTACTGAGGCAGCACTTCATTGGCTGGGCCTCTGTTTGGAACGGGGCCTTCGGGCTGTTAATGGGCGCACGCGCTCTGATAGATTAGGGACACATACTTTTGACAATGGCTTAAGCTCCAGCCGTATCGACTACATTTTGATCAATATTGAATATTGGTCGATTGTGCGCGATATGGTGGTAGAGCCCCGTCCAGAGAGTGACCACAATCCTCTCTCACTCGAGATTTTGGTCACCGGCCTGGGTGAGCAAGCCTGTGGAACTAATTGCCTGACATCTGACGTGGTCTTGTGTGACAATAGACGACGCGTAAAGTGGACCAGAGTGTTGGATGATCCAGCGCTTATTGCCGAGTTAGAGGAGAAGGTCAGGAGCACGAGGAGTAAGATGCCATCACTATCCTCTTTTGGTGCAGTTGACCCAGCCTTTATCAATCTCCATGAGGAGTGTTTTATGAGTTTAAAAAACCTCCTTACTAAGTCCTCTAAAGCCGCCCCCATTAAGGCGCACAAAAAATGGTATGACAAGAGCTGCAGAGTAGCTCATAGCAGCCTAATAGAGGCTGTCAAGGCTAGGAACACCGCAGATATTAGGGTTGCTAGGCAGCGTTATAAACAAACTCTTTGGGTGGCCAAGAGGGATTGGGATGACTCTTACTGGCTCGCTCTTCTTAGGGCCTGTGAGTCCTCCAATCCAACTGAATTTTGGCTGATTGTGAGGAGGGGAAGGGCTTCAGTCGCCCAAACACCCAATAATCACGTGTCAGCGCAATCTTGGGTTAAATTCTTTGCAGCACAATTTAATGACCCAAATATAGCCCTAGATCACATAATAGCAACCATCCCACAGAGTCCTCTATATTTACCAGGAGATAGACTTATCTTTCTGGAAACCGATGCCTCACAAGCCTTGGAGTCAGTTCAGTCGGGAAAAGCCCCCGGCCTCGATGTCATTCCCGCTGATCTTTTTAAGCTAAATCCTGGTTTATGGGTCCCTTATATCACGCAATTGGCTAATTACATAGCCGCAGGCGCAGCGATCCCAAAATCCTGGAAAGGTGCGGAAATCCTGCCAGTATATAAGAAGGGTGATCGCTCCATCCCAAATAATTATCGGCCAATCAGTCTGATCGATGCACTTCAGAAGATTGTGTCTAGGATGATTTTAGTAAGAATCCAGGAATGGATCGACACCAATAACATACTTTCTCCTATGCAGGCAGGATTCAGGTTTGGCATCAGTACTATTGACCAGGTTCTGCGGTTCTCACTTCTTTTCTGGAAAGTGGTCTTGCTGGGTGGCGGCGTAATTTACGCCGCGTTTGTCGACCTTAAGTCGGCTTTTGACTTAGTTCCAAGGAAGAAGCTATGGGAAGCTCTTAGATCAATGGGTCTTCCCTTAGAGCTTTTGAGTTTCGTTCAGCGCTTACACGAGGATAATTTCGCCCAGGTAAGATGGGGCAGCCAGGGCCAGGTAACAGAGTGTTTCCCTGTACAACGTGGGGTGCGACAAGGTTGTGTCTTGGCACCCACCCTGTTCCTCTTGTTTATTAATCAGGTCATCGATTATTTTAACAATATCCAGTCCGATGCACCAATGTTGGGTGGTCGCAAATATCCTATGCTTATATTTGCTGACGACACCCTCCTTCTTTCTAAAACAAGAGGAGGGCTCCAGGTTGCCCTGAATAGATTTTCGGAGTTTTGTAATGCAAACGACCTACAAATAAATGTTGAAAAGACCAAATTTATGGTCTTTTGTAAGAAAACCCCCCCAACCTGTACGGTGTCTCTAAACGGGGTCCAACTTGAGCAGGTCAAAGTTATGACTTATCTTGGTGTGACTCTTGATCAGCATCTTGATTGGAACTCCCAACTGGAGACATCTAAATTAAAATTTAATAGGCTGGCCGGTTGTTTGGTTCTTGAGCAAAAGAACTCGTTTACAAAACGTATCACCCCCGCCCTTAAGATCTATGAGGCAAAAGTCCTTTCCGCAACCCTATATGGAGCCGAAGTCTGGGGTCATAAAGATCTATCAGGTTTGGCTGTGGCACAAAATAGGTTCCTACGGAACCTGGTTGGTCTTCCACAGTCTGCACCTATAAAACCTTTGCTACTAGACCTAGGTTGTAGACCAATTAATGATCTGGCCCAGTATCGTATAGTGTCACTCTGGCGTCGCCTTTGGTCCACTCCCGAGCTTAGTCTCTTTGCCCGGGAACTGGACGAGGTTAAATCACTATGGGGCGCGCAAAAACTACACTGGTTTAGGGAAGTTAGAATCACCCTACATATGATGGGCCTTCCAGAGCTCTGGTCAAATCCAGGGGGGTCCACATTTCCATCCAAATCTGAGTTTAAAGCGCTTTTTTGGGCATGGAAAAAATCTATTTTGGTATCCCAATCCCTGGACACTAATTTAACAGGAATATTTCTGTCGCACAAGGTCACCCCTGCACTAGAGCAGTATTGGGATTTGATACCCAAGGTGTTAGATCGTAAGCTTTATCATCAGTTTCGTACTGGCACCTTGCCAGTCAACTCCTTTACTGCTAAATGGGATTCGAAGTCAGGAAGCAAATGTCCTTGGTGTTTGGACCAGGAAGAAAGCATTGGTCATCTCTTCTTTGGTTGCCCTGTTTATCGTGATCCTAGGAATAAGTGGCTAAAACCCATCTGTGCATCCCTGAATTGTAGTGGTTCTCGTGATGCACTTAGGAAAATGCAAGTAATAAGATCTGAAATAGTGGTGATTTGTGTTGCAAGATTCCTGGGATGGTCTTGGCTGATTCGAATTAAGAAACTGAACGCACCCTTGCATTGATCGTTCCATTTTGATGTATTTTATGTATACTGTCATGCTTGTGCTTTTTTAGTACAAGGGATTGCTAGTGAATTTTATAGTGTATATGATTGTGTATTGTCTTTTATGAATTTTTATCATTCGAAATAAAGACTAATCGAAATCGAAAACCGAAATCGAGAGATTCTTATTGAAAATCAAAATAAACTAATGTCCGTCACATCCTGAGAGTTTTTACCTGGCAGTGAAGGACAGGAAAAAAATACAGTTACTGTGGCCCCTAAACATGGCAGCAAAGGGTGTTATGTCCTTCATCTGACAGCTCCTACTCCTTCGGGCCATTGGAGGAAGAGTTCCATCGACGGAGCTGTCAGGGGATCCATCAACAGATATCTGGCGTTCCTCCCAATTCTAAATGAGGCAGCTGGACTAATTGTTTGGCGGACTGGGTACCCCGACGCATTTTGGAAGCTTTAGAAGAAACAAAAGCCGAACACATGATTTCCAGGGTGTGCTAGGGAGACATTGGCTCTAGGAGGTGAACATGCACTGTGGAGGGGGAGCACCTCAGGGAGGACACAAAAAAGAGTTCCATTATTCCAAAGCAGTGGTTTAGGATTAGTCTATTGGTCTTGTACCTGATTAGCTTAAGCCAGCTCGGCTACATGCAGATGTGGCTGTCTTAAGTGGTGTGGCTCACTAGTTAGAGGCGGCAGACCCAAGAGCAGAGAACGGGCTGGGACCAGGGTTCGATTCCCGATGTGGCAGGGTCTTGGACCAGGATCAGCGGACTCGATAATTCTCGCCTCGGTGCCTACTCTATCCAGGGACCACACTCGGTAACTCTGGGCATTAAGCTTGCCTCATCTCCACAACGGCCCCTCACAAACGTCAGGGATGCCTGGCTTCATCTTGGAGACTCCCATGTCACATTCACCCCTCGCAATAACGACAGTGGAGTCGGAGATACTGGTAACACGTCTTTCTTTATTCCCTGCCAGCTTCTCACTGACTTACAAACTAAATCCCTTTCCTGTTCCTGTTTCCGTCCCCGCCTTTTCCTGTTTGCCTGCCCTGTCCCAAGGTAGGGGCCAGGCGAGACGACACGACATCTCCCCCTTTTGTACAAAGTCTCATCTTCCTTTATATTTCCTCGACTAGTCGCCGCGGTTTTCTGATCAGGCGCTGTGGGCGTCTCTCTCTCCCTGATGTTTGGACGGGATGGTTACCGGCACTGGTGATCCGCGTGGGACTGTGGCAGTTTCGGTCACTGCTGTCACTTTGGCTTGCCGAGTCACTTGAGCCTTGACTCGAGGACGTTTCGTAGTTGCTGCGTAGATCGCATCTCTTGAAGTGCGATATATTCCTTGTTATCTGCTTGTGGTCAGCCTTTGCCGTGATCATAGTTCCTTTCCTTTTAGTGACTTGTAGGGGAATGTCAAGATATCGACTGTTTGCCTTGGCTCGCCAGTCGCCTCGAACTATCACCCAGTCCCCTTCCTGAATGTCAGCTTCTTTAGCGCGTCTGCGCCGGTCGGCATATGTTTTCATTTTGAGTTTCTTCCCGTGGTCAATCTCGACTAATGAGTTGTGATCAACTGTGATAGTTCGTGGTTGGGGTGTAGTGTTTATCATGGGTAGGCGAGTGCTGGGCGCCCTTCCCAACATCACGGTGGCCGGGCACTGATTTGTAGTGCTGTGCGGCGTGGTCCGGTATGCCCTTAGTACTTCATTCAGTGATTGTTGGATGTCTCTGTGTGTTAGCTCAGCCTGCTGAATTGCTTTTTTAAGTGTCCCCATAAATCGTTCCACCATGCCGTTGGCCTGAGGCCATAGTGGAGTGATTTTCTGATGCTTGAAATTGAGATGGGTCGCAAATTCTGTGAACTCATGGCCGTTGAATGGGGGCCCATTGTCAGATTTCACCCGTAGGGGAATGCCCCATGCCGCGAAGATTTCATCCAGTACTGGGATGACCGTCGTTGCTCTGGTGGATGTTATTAGCTGTGCAAATGGGAATCGGGAGTATTCGTCCATGACGACTATGATGTATTGTCCTGACTGCAGTGGTCCGAAGAAGTCGACTGCAACTTGTTGCCATACCCCTTCTGGTAGCTCCGACATTTGGAGCGGTGCAGGTGGTTCCTCTCGGCTGACCAGCTGACATGTCATGCAGTCTTTCAGGGTTGTTTCTACCATTTGATCTAATGTGGGGAACCAGACGCGTTCTCTCAGGGTTTTCTTTGTTGCGTTTATGCCTCTGTGGCCTTCGTGTGCCAAATTGATGACTCCTTGGCGTAGCTTGTGTGGAATTACGATCCTCCCCCCTCTCAAGAGGAGCCCATTGTCACTGATGGAAAGTTCATCATGTACACGCTGGAAAGGTGTGAGGTCGTGAAGGAGCTGGTCTGAGTCCTGAGGCAAACGTTTCACAGCCCTCCAGGAGTTCGTGAGGACACGGGCCATGACCGCCTGCACAAGCGGGTCACTCGCTGATGCGTCTTGAATTGCTTCCAGGGGGACCGTGGGTGGACATGCTGTGTCAACAACAAAGTGAATGTAGTCATCAGCTGCAGATGGATCAGCTCGAGCACCGACTAGGGGGTGTCGTGACATAAAGTCAGCTGGATTCTCAGCTTTCCCTGGCTTATGGATGATGGTGACAATGTAGTCTTGCAGGCGTAGGCCCCACCGTTCAATGAGTGGCGGCATTTTGGCGTTGGGATTTCCAAAAATTGTGATGAGGGCCTGATGATCTGTGATGATCGTGAAGTGTTTGCCGTAGACAAACAGGTGGAAATGTTCGCACGCCCATACCACGGCTAGGCTTTCTTTTTCTGGTTGGGAGTACGCCTTTTCAGTGTCTGTGAGACTGCGGCTTGCGTACGCGATGATGTGACGCTGGTCAGAGTTCTCACGGTATTGAGCCAAGATGGCTCCCAGACCCACCGGGCTGGCATCAACTGTGATTTCGGTTTTCTTTTTTGTGTCAAAGTAGGCAAGATTTATGGCAGATCCGGCGGCTCGTTTGATCACTGTGAATGCTTGTTTACATGCGTCGGTCCATTCAAAGGGTTGACCCTGGCATGTGAGTTCTCGCAGGGGGTAGCTGATCGTGGCGTAGTCGCGGATGTAACGCGCGCAGTAGCTCGCCATTCTAAGGAAAGAGCGAAGATCACTCACGTCCCGGGGTGTCGGGGTGTCAGCGAGGGCAGCTAGTTTTTCAGGGTCGGGCTTCATCCCCTCTTTGGAAAAGATGTGTCCATAAAACTTCAGGGTGTCCTTGTGAAATTCGCATTTGCTGGCATTGAGAGTCAGGTTTGCAGTCAGCAGAGCGTGGCATACTCTGTCCAGAGTGGTGTCGTGCTCAGTTTGGTCTTTGCCAAAGACTAGCAGGTCATCACTATAATTGAAGGCGTTGGGGATGCCCTGAATGACTCGTCGGATGGCTTCCTGGAAGATCTCAGCGGCCGATGAAATGCCAAAGTTCAACCGTTTGTACCGGAAGAGGCCCTGATGCGTGGTAAACGTCGTGATATATCTCGACTTTTCATGAAGCTCCAGCTGATGGTAACCTTTGTTGAGGTTGAGCTTGGAGAACACGGTGGCGCCATTGAGTTTCGTGATCATATCACTGATGTGGGGTCCTGGGTGGCGCTCCCGCTCAATAGCAGTGTTGGGTGCCCGCATGTCCACACACAGCCTGACCTTGTTGTCCTGGCCCTTCTTGGGGACCACCACGACCGGTGACACCCATGGGGTAGGTCCTGACGTGCGCTCAATAATGTCCGTTTGTAGAAGATCTTGGAGCTCTTCGTCGACGGCTTGTTGTAGGTGGAAAGGCACCTTCCTATGGTGTTGAGCGATAGGTGTCACGCTTTCATCAATGTGCAGCTTCACCTTGAAATGGTTCAGTTTCCCAAGGCCCTTGAAGAGGTTCGGGAATTTCGCCATGATGTCAGGGGCGTCTTCGGTCATGTAGAGGAGTTCTACCAGTTTCAGCCTTTCTGCTGTGGGTAAGCTGAGCAAAGAGTCTGCCACATCTGGTCCTTCTACCACGTGAATGTAGGCTGAGATTTTCCGGTCCTTGAATGTGAGGGTAGTGTGAAAACGGCCTAAGCACGGTAGAGGTTTGCGTGACATCCATGTGAATATGCGAACGGCTGCTGCCTCCAATTTAGGTCGTTGTTTCATGTTGTGATATTCTAGAGCGCAGATGTAATTTAGCGACGCTCCCGAGTCCAGGACAAACTTCGCTGGGTGGTCTCCTATCATGATGTCCAGTTTTGGGTATCGTTTCAGACGGTCCGGGTCCGATACCATGCAGATATATTCATCGCTGACCTGCGATGCGGACGTATGTGACGAGGAGTCGCTGGATGAAGTTCTGCGCGTCCGGTAGGACTCTGTTGTCTGGTGTCTGGATCGGTGAGAGCTTGTGGATCGACCTCGTGATCGGTACGAGTGTGCTGATTGAAGGCTGGAATTTGAGGAGCTGGAAGAACGTCCTTCTCTCCCTTTTATGGCACGCGCGTGATGTCGCGTGTTGTGACCTTTGTTGGACGACCTGTGGACTGCTTGGCCTGACACACTATTTCGAAGTGATTATCTCTCCCACAGCGATGGCATCGCTGACCAATTGCTGGACATTGTCCTGAGTGTGGGTAATCTTGTCCACACCAGTAGCAAATAGGCACTGATTTGGTATGCGTGGTGTGTCGCGAGTTTCGTCTGGAGGATGATCTCCGAGGAGTGTAGGATTGCTTGCTTGACCTGTGGGAATGTGTCGTGGGTCTGGTAGTGTGGAATTTTAGTTCGTGAACTGAACATCATCTGCGCCATCTTGCCCATTCCTCAGACTCACGTATGAACATACACGACAGCCATTTTAGGTACCATGGTCTCCCTGTTCACGATCGATCATCAGCGCACTTCCCTGACCCTGCAAGCATCCCCCATGCACCCTGGCTGCCCCCGCGCTCACATGCACAAGTCATGAACCCTCCTCTTCCGCATGACTCTGTCTCTGGCAATCACACCCCGCGCCTGACCAACACCTCCTTTCCTTCCATGAATACCCCTCTTTTGATAAACCCTTCCTCTATGCTCGATTGTCCACACCGATCCTTTCTTTCATGAATATCTCTCCTTTGATGACCCCTTCCTCTGAGCCCGATTGTCTGCACGGACCGCTGGTCATCCCTTGGCCTGAGGATACAGTTTATTGCCCACTACTGTATGCACTCGCCCCTCTCCAAAGGAGCTACTATTGATCATGACCTCCCCACCCCCTGAGACTCGATCAGGCGCACACATTCGAAAGGAATCGGCGGAACACTCAGCTGCGTGATAGCCCCCTCCTATTGTATGGGGGGTGAGGACCTTTACTGTAGCCACGTGTTGGAATGAGCCGGAACTGGGGGGTACCGGGGATGTCATTTTTCATTACTTCACAATGTCTTTATTGTAATAAAGAGCGGTCACATGTCGTAAACCAGTGTATAAAAGGCCAGGCCTTAGAGAGGCTGCTAGAGAGCACCTCGAGACGATACCTTGTTGTCCGATCTGATGTGTTCTGCTCCGTCGGAATAAAACTTGTTTCCTGCCTTCCTGTCTCCAGCGCCTGCCTCTTTATTTGATAACCTTCGTATGGTATTAGAGGCGTTTAACGCCGGGCAAAATTACTTAAGAAACATTGACTAAATCGCCTGACCATTTTCCTGACTTTCCTCAATTGGCGTCCCAAGTGTGGGGCCCATCAGCGACACGTGGATCCAGTGGGAGAGGTCCCGACGACAGAGTGAACGACTGCAACGATCGGGAGAGCTCCTGTCCGATAGACCCTCGTCTGACAGCCGATCATCCGAACTTCACTGGTTCCAAGCAGACCTCTCCCGAGTGATCTACGGTCCTGACTGGGAACCATCAGGAGTGCCGCGGTAGCAGCAGAGAGTAGAGGACGATCGGGCGCTGGAAGCGGAAGACAAGAAACTGTCCATGCGGTCCGAGTAAGGTCGTGACACACGACGAATTGCGAATTGATTGATTGTTTGATTGATTGAAATACTAGTATTTGCATTGTCGCTCTTTGAGATATTCGCTGCCTGCAAACGGGGAAGAATAGGAATATTCTATCTCCCTTTCCGGATAGTGAAGGGTAGGTAACGCGGACTTTTGTCCCCCATTGTAATCTGCCGTACCTATTTTTCTCCCCACTGATTGATTGTCCGAACATAGATTGTTTGGAGTATAGTTCTTTTGAGGTTCTCTGCTTGCAAATAACGTAGAATAGCCATATTCTGTCTAGTCTTTGCAAACAGTGAGAGCTAGGTAGTGCGGACCTTTGTCCCCCGTTGTAATCTGTCATGCCTGTCTTCTCCCCACTGATTGGTAGTTGGTACAACCCGGACCGCTTATTAGAGATGAACCATCCAGCTCCATTGGAAGGCACCCCTAATAAGGACATGTTCACTAAGCAAGGACTAGTCGCTATAGCTTATAGTAAGTTATGGCATAAATATACAAAAAAGGACCCCGAAAGTCAGTGGCCACTGATAGGTTCCTTTGATGATCATAAAATAAAAGCGCTAGAAGCAGCTGTTAGAATAAATAAGGCAACACCCACCATGCTCGATAGTATCGGCATGTGGCGCAAAGAAGCAGAGCAACGAAGGAAAAGAGAAGAAGCAAGAATAGGGAAAGAGTTACGAAAGGCAGCCCACCTGGCCGCTAAGGAACTAGACGAAGAAATAAGAAGGAGAGAGGAAGTTAGACAAACGCAAGAATCAGGGTCGACAGGCCAATGCCCTGTTAGGACCCCCTCTACGCTCTACCCAGAGATGCCCTCCAAACAACGGGCAAACGACGAGTTACTGCTAGGTCCTCCGATTATCTACATGCCCCCTCCTTATGCCCCCTGCCAGCCTCTAGCACAGCACCTACCAGTTCTGAGTGCGGGCGAGGGTGACCCTAGCGCTAGTGCCCCGGCTCTTACGGCCTTCGCACCAGCCACATTGGTAACAACATCAGATGAACTCGAGACTAGCAAGCAGCTAACGGCCAGACCAAATAGGTTGAGCAAAGACGAGCGGGATGGGATTGACAAGATAGCAAAGACACTGGTAGAACGGAAAGAGAGCGAAGAATATACGATGGATATGCACAATTCACATGCCGGTAGCCACAGACGGCATTTCATTTTACGGTTCAGCTACCACACCCTGAACGCATATGAGGATAGGTATCAAACTAAGGGTCCTGCTAAGCTGACGGCTCTATATAGAAAGATCGATGTTGGAGATGGGACTGAACGCGATGTGACGGACCTCTTCATGCAAACGCTTGAAGTCTTCCGCCACCTCACGGAACAGAAACCAGAGGTTAAGATCACAGTCCCTGAAACGGCTGAGTCCCCATTAGAAGTAGCCAACACTATGATGCCTATCAGAGAAGCCGCCCCCTACTGGGTTCCCCCAAGAGGTCAGGGAACAAACGACGATATCAACCACGCAGATGCAAAAGGAAGGGTTGTTTACAATTGGGTTTACCAACCATGGGATCGACAAGATATTTTAACCTTTAGGCAAACCCTGCCTGATTTAAGGAAGAACCCGACAGCATTTTACACCGAATTAGGCACAGCCTTGGGCTCAACGATAATGACTCTAGCAGACATTGATTTGTTTTTCGGGTTATGTCTGCCGGCTGACGTGTGGAAGCAAATCCGGAAAGCCGAACACACAGATCTGTTCGGACATACCTGGAATCAACTCAGTGAGCTAGATAGACGACGAGAGCCCGGAAGGAAACCGATAAAAGACATACTGGAACTTCCGGACAAAATAGTTCAGAAGCTGAAAACCTTGATCCCAGAGAAAAAGGTAGATTGGTCAATAGTCACGGCTTGCCGTCAGAAACCCCAGGAAGACGTATCAGAATACTTCTCCCGATTTGAAACGGTGTTCTCCGACTACAGTGGCCAAGACATGACCACCGCAACCGGACAACACCTATTTGTGCAAAGCTACGTAAAGGGTCTGTCACGAGAGGTTTCCGAAGAGTTACAAACGAGCGAGAGTAGTTGGGGGGCCTCCAAACCCGCCGCTATCCTCCAAATGGCTCAGTACTACGAACACCAAAAGAATGAGAATGATAGGGCAACCGAGAGAAAGAAGAAAGATTTGAAAGAAA
This sequence comes from Lissotriton helveticus, assembly GCF_964261635.1. Lineage (NCBI taxonomy): Eukaryota > Metazoa > Chordata > Amphibia > Caudata > Salamandridae > Lissotriton > Lissotriton helveticus. Next base: position 1,097,818,846 of record NC_136065.1, read on the forward strand.
GGGTGATGATAGCCCAGATACAAGGGGTGGCAGTCGGGAAAGAACTACACATTGGGAGCTACCAATCAATCGCCCCTAGAAATCCACCCCCAAAGGACCGCACACCCACTCCCTACTCTGGACGTAGGGATATAGAAGATAATCAGTGTGCATTTTGCAAAGGATTCGGGCATTGGAAGTCTCAATGTCCGGCTCTTCTGGAACTAATTAAAAATAAAGAAACGAGGGACATGACGAATGGCCCCAGGACTAGAGGACAGGGGCGGGGGTACACAAACGACACCAACAGCGACAGACCAGGAAAATTGAACACATTTGACCGTCCCCGACAGAACCAGTACCAACTATCTGACAGTGAGAACACTCCCGATTTCGCATAGGACTGCCAGGGGCAAGGGAGGGATCCAGTCGAGCTCTGTGTTGACCAGCAAGGTCCTTACGTCACCGCTAAGGTCCTGGGTACAAAGTCTCCATTCTTGGTAGACACTGGAGCGACACGTAGTGTATTATCAAAGCGACTGATTCCAAGGGCACCCTTGTCTGGCTCACACATTACATCGATAGGTTTCGATGGAACGCCCTCCACAAATCCCTGTCTGTACCTATCTCCTTTGACCTAGGAAACAACCCCACTGACACAACATTTCTGCTCTCCTCCAACTCCCCTGACACCATTATGGGTATTGATTTACTAAAACATTTCCGAGCTACTATTAGGTGTTCCCCAGATGGAGTCCGAGTCATCCTGTACGACAACCCGAGCATGTCCAGATCCCGCCCCGCACGACATATGTACTCTATAGCTGATGCTGACCTAACCTTGCTCGACACCCTACCCCTGTACCTATGGGCCAGAAACGACTCGGATGTAGGACGAATGATGATCGACCCTGTGCACATAACTGTTCGACCGGATGCAATACTCCCGAAACTCCCACAGTACCGGATATCGCCTGAAGGCGAGAAGGCATTGGTAGCGATTATTCAGTCCCTGGTAGATGCAGGAGTGGTAGAGGAAGTGGTTAGTAATGTCTGCAACAGCCCTATCTTACCCATTGTTAAGAAGCAAGGTGAGGGAGATGAGAAAGCGTACCGCTTCATCATCGACCTGCGAGAAGTCAACAAAGTGGTGGTGTCACAGTACCCCGTAGTCTCAGACATCACCACCATTCTGACCCTCATCCCGTCCACTGCCACCACCTTCACCGTTATTGATCTCAAGAATGCATTTTTCTCTATCCCCATCCATCCAGACAGCCGTTATCTCTTCGGCTTCACCTTAAAAAACCGTTCGTACCGATTTTGTAGAGCTCCCCAGGGCTACACTGAAAGTCCCAGCATTTACAGCCAGGCCCTCAAAAGACAGCTGGACGCCGTCCAGCTACCAGATGGAGTGGTGTTGATCCAATATGTCGATGATATCCTTTTGGCGGCCGACACCACTCCACTTGCAATCACAGCCACTATCCAACTCTTGCACTTTCTTGCGGAGAATGGCCACAAAGTCTCCAAAAAGAAACTGCAGTTCTGCCAGCCTCAAGTGACATACCTAGGCCATCTCCTGTCCAAAGAAGGGAGGAAACTTACGCCCGACCGAATCCAAACCATCCTAGACACCCCCATCCCAAAAACACAGAAGCAAGTCCGTTCATTGGTGGGCCTTACCTCTTTTTGCCGACAATGGTTACCAAATTTCAGTCTCATTATAAAGCCCCTACTTTCCCTGTTGGCCAAAGATGTTCCCTTCCCACTCCCTTGGACCCCCGAATGCGAAGCGTCCTTTAAGGAGTTGCGGGATGCCCTTTGCTCGGCACCCGTCCTAGGGACACCAGATTACTCCAAGCCCTTCTCCCTCTTCACTCACGAAAGGGAGGGATGCGCATTGTCTGTTCTAACTCAGCCCATCGGCTCCAAACAACGCCCTTGTGCCTACTTCTCTGCCACTCTTGACCCAGTCGCCAGAGCTTTACCTGCCTGCCTTCGAGCAGTAGCCGCCGCTGCTGTCTCTATCCGTCAGAGTGAGGGAATTGTACTTTCGAACTCTCTCACGGTGTTAGTACCCCACGCAGTTGACACCCTTTTGAACCAGACCAAGACTCAACACCTGACTAGTGCACGACTGACGGGGTACGAATTGACCCTACTTGCACTCCACATCACTCTGAAGAGATGCACTACTTTGAATCCTGCTACACTGTTGCCCTTGCCTGAAAATGACCCCAATGTGCCCCCTATACACGACTGTGTGACCCTCACGGACGAACAGACCAGGAGTAGAATTGACCTCCGAGACATTGCTTTTACAGACCCTGATGGAGAGCTATGGGTAGACGGCTCTTGTATCAAACTCCCAGACGGCACCACTTCAGCTGCCTATGCGGTGACGACAGCCCGAACAGTAGTTGAAACAGCCCGCATCACGCAACGATCCGCACAGGCGGCAGAGCTAATTGCCCTCACACAAGCATGTATCATAGCAGCAGGAACCACGGCGAACATTTACACGGACAGCCAGTATGCCTTCGGGGTGGTTCATCATTTTGGGCTCTTGTGGAGGGAAAGGGGATTCCTGACGTCCCACGGCACGCCCATCCTTCACGGAGATCTAGTCTCCGCCCTGATTGAAGCAGTTCTCCTCCCCAAACGATTAGCAGTGATCAAATGCCAGGCACACAAGAAGGTGACGGACTTAGTTGGACAGGGAAACGCACCGGCCGTCATCACTGCCCGAACCACAGCTGAGAATAGGACGACGACACGCATATATGTGACCAGGTCACAAGCGGAAAAATGGACTGACGCTAGGGAAACGATTAGGGACATCCAGTCGGCCAGCACACCTCACGAACTGACTGAATGGGCACGGGTGGGTCTGAAGGACGATGAAGGCTGCTGGCGGACAAAAGACACAAACAAATGGTTGCTGCCTGACTCATACTTGATTCCCATACTGACTATGGCACACTCCCCTGCACACATAGGTTCTGCCCCCATGATTGAGCTCATTTCCAAAGTCTGGCACAACAACAAAATCCCCGACTCAGCCAAATGCCCTGTCCAGCAGTGCCTTATCTGCCTACAACACAACCCCGGGAAAGGGACTGTGGTACCCCGGGGAGGGTTTGGGATCCCCGACCACCCCTTTGAGGTCCTCCAGATGGATTACATCCAGCTGGAGAGATGCCAAGGCCTGAAGTACGTATTAGTCATTGTATGCGCCTTCAGCAAATGGGTGGAAGCCTATCCAACCCGTGATAACACTGCCATGACTACTGCCAAAGTACTACTGAAAGAGTTTTTCCCTCGCTACGGCCTTTGTCGAATTTTATGGAGCGACAATGGCCCCCACTTCATTGCTGAAGTTATCCAACTAATCTTGAAGGGGCTGGGGGTAAAGCAAAGGTTTCATGCGGTCTTCCACCCCCAATCCGCTGGCCTAGTTCAGCGACACAATGCTACCCTGAAACTGAAACTGTCAAAAATAGTGGCCACCACAGGACTTAAGTGGCCAGATGCCCTCCCACTGGCATTGCTATCGATGCGCTCCACTCCCACTAAGCACCACTTGACCCCCTACGAGGTTGTGTTTGGGCGACCAATGAACCTCTGGACTGCCCCCAAACCAACATCCATTCACGACGTTCCCGACGTCCTGCTGTCAGATTATTTATACAAGTTAACTAAAACGTTGTCTGTCATTCATCAACAGGTGCAGCAGGCCATCCCCGATGCTTCCAGGGGTCCCGGTCACGATATCCAACCGGGAGATTATGTTTTAGTCCGGAATTTTCAACGGGCAAAGAGTCTGGAACCCCGGTGGACGGGCCCCTGGCAAGTACTGATCACCACTCGGACGGCTCTTCGAGTAGAGGGGAAAAGGCACTGGCTGCACGACCACCACTGCAAGAAGGTCTCCTCAACCCTGGCCACGACAGAAAACGTCGACACCCAAGAAGAGCTCCTGAACAAAGACCGGCCATCACTGAACTGCTATCCTGATACCGAGGCACTTGAACTTGCAAAATTCCCTGATCCCACTGTGCCATCCCGGGAAGGGTATTTCCTGCGTCGAAAGGAGGGAGCTTCGGCTAAGTAGACCACGGACTAAGTTCAAATCTCAGAACGGTGGCCTAAAACAACCAAGGGTTACCCGGAGAGAAGCTAAACAAAGTCTGTGGTTCTGCCCACTACCGAGCACCTTGAAGATGATGGAAGCGCCAGATAAGAAGATGATGGACGCAACCGGAAATACCCACTACAGGAACCCAAAGGCTGACAATTTGCACAAATCAAAGACAATCGCCTTCTTCATTTTCTTCCTCCTTTGCCTCCTCCTCATGACTTCCTTCTGGATCTTGGAGGACAGCACACCCGCTCATCAGATATTGCTGACCACTGCACAGCCAACCACCATGAAAGAGCATCACCTGATCTCCCTTTCGCCTCAGCTCCGAGAAAGGCGTAAGGAGTTCTGGAACAATTCCTTCGTGCAACTATTGCACCAGCACAACCTTGCTGCAAATGCCACGAACTGCTGGGTCTGCGGGTTGCTCCCCCATGCCACTGGACACTCCATCCCCTTCATCCCTTCTCCTTTCTCAGTTCACGGCTCCTGCCTCGCCTGGTTGATCCTCTTGCAGGAAAGACACAAGGACAACGCCGCTTCTGGTCAAACAGTGTCACACTTCTACTATGGGTTCTGGCTGAACAAAACAGGAAGGACGTCTGCCCCCTTTTGTCCTGTGACCTCAGGTTCCTCCTTCCATATGAACATCCCTGCCAAAGAACGAGTTGAAATGCAAGTGCTCCACAATCCAGCTAGACCCACCTTCTCCTACCTGCGGAAGCGAACGGCTGCCACTCTGACTGTGGCCCTGTCTGTCATCAATGTCACAGGTCTCGTGTGCCTCGAAGGCCAGGGAACACAGCTGGTGGGTCACAGTTCCTGCCACATCACCAGAACATTGGTCTCAGTTGACCCCCCCTCCTTTGTTGCTTCTCCGAATATGTACTTTGTTTGTGGCATCAAAGCTTACACTTGGCTCCCGAAAGGTTGGAGGGGTACGTGCTACATCGCCTTCATTCTTCCCCCCACGTATGTGGCCCCAGCCTACCATCACCGGCAAAGGCGCGCCGGAGACATTGGACAAGCCGACTCCACCGGAGCACAGTTCCTGGATGCGGTGAATGGACTTGTTCCTCTGTGGGGCCCAATGGCAAATAGCCGCGCTATCCGACACCTGGCTCAGGCAGTAGAAACAACCATTAACATCACGGCTGGCATCCTCGCTAACAACACGGCTGAGCTTCAGGCAGTCCGCTTGGTGGCTCTTCAAAACCGCCTTGTTCTAGATGTGGTTCTGGCCGACCGTGGAGGAGCATGCCGCATCATCGGCTCCAGCTGTTGCACCTACGTGCCAGATAACTCGCCTTCAGTCTACAAAGCAATCGAACACCTCCACAGACTATCCTCAGAGGTTCACCAGGAGCAAGAAGGATGGTCGCTTGGAAGCTGGTTTTGGGACACTTTGAAGGACTGGGGATGGAGGTTGTTTACATTTATACTGATACCAGTCGTGGTACTGTGTGGGTGTTGCTTAGGTATTCAATGTTTGCCACCTTTGTGTTCACTCATTTCTAACTGTATGTGCCCTAAGACTTTGGACTTTAGAACTGAGCACATGAGTCCCCTCTATGAGATAGAAATACGTGGTCTTATGGGGATAGATCCGAATTGACAAGCTGGCGAGACATGTTAAAAGGGAGGACTGTGGAATTTTAGTTCGTGAACTGAACATCATCTGCGCCATCTTGCCCATTCCTCAGACTCACGTATGAACATACACGACAGCCATTTTAGGTACCATGGTCTCCCTGTTCACGATCGATCATCAGCGCACTTCCCTGACCCTGCAAGCATCCCCCATGCACCCTGGCTGCCCCCGCGCTCACATGCACAAGTCATGAACCCTCCTCTCCCGCATGACTCTGTCTCTGTGAATCACACCCCGCGCCTGACCAACACCTCCTTTCCTTCCATGAATACCCCTCTTTTGATAAACCCTTCCTCTATGCTCGATTGTCCACACCGATCCTTTCTTTCATGAATATCTCTCCTTTGATGACCCCTTCCTCTGAGCCCGATTGTCTGCACGGACCGCTGGTCATCCCTTGGCCTGAGGATACAGTTTATTGCCCACTACTGTATGCACTCGCCCCTCTCCAAAGGAGCTACTATTGATCATGACCTCCCCACCCCCTGAGACTCGATCAGGCGCACACATTCCAAAGGAATCGGCGGAACACTCAGCTGCGTGATAGCCCCCTCCTATTGTATGGGGGGTGAGGACCTCTACTGTAGCCACGTGTTGGAATGAGCCGGAACTGGGGGGTACCGGGGATGTCATTTTTCATTACTTCACAATGTCTTTATTGTAATAAAGAGCGGTCACATGTCGTAAACCAGTGTATAAAAGGCCAGGCCTTAGAGAGGCTGCTAGAGAGCACCTCGAGACGATACCTTGTTGTCCGATCTGATGTGTTCTGCTCCGTCGGAATAAAACTTGTTTCCTGTCTTCCTGTCTCCAGCGCCTGCCTCTTTATTTGATAACCTTCGTATGGTATTAGAGGCGTTTAACGCCAGGCAAAATTACTTAAGAAACATTGACTAAATCGCCTGACCATTTTCCTGACTTTCCTCAGTAGTTCTGTGCGTCTGGACCCGGAGAGCGTGATCTTTCCGGTCCGGTTTGTGAGTTTCCATCCGTTTGGCATGGTTTTCTGCCTGGTCATTGATTCTTGTTAGTTCTTCAATCTGTTCTAAGGTGTATTGTTTCTTTAGAAGTCTCCGGCGGAGAGATTCAGATTGGCATCCATCAATAATGCGGAGTCGCAAGGCGTCCTCCGTTTTGAAATTGTCAAAGTCACAATATCGTGCCATCCGTTTGATGCGCATGATGAAATCGCTCATGCATTCTTCTTTTTCTTGAGTGGCTAAACTGAACGTGTATCGCTCGTAATCTACGTTGCGCTTGTGAAGGAATCGTCCGTCGAGGGCACCTTTTATCTCCTCATACGTGGCAGTTGTTGCGTTTGGCAATTCTTTGATAATTTGCGCTATGTCTTGGCCTATTAAGTTTCTTAAGGCTACTAGCTTTTGTTTAGGGTCTTGTACCAAAGACCCAATCATGTAATCCTCAAAGTCTTCACTCCAGCTCTTCCATGCCGGCCCCATGCTGTTGCCTGGTGTCAACACTAGCGGCTGCGGTTGTCGCATGAAGGGGGCTCCCATGGGTGCGTGAGGCATCATGGCTGCGTTGGCTTGTGGGGCTGGACCTGCTGTGGCGTTCCCTCCAGACGTACTATCGGGTCCAGTATTGGACATTTTGGAGATTGTTCCCGCCCTTTCGTAGTTATTGGCTGTGTCTCAAGTAAATGGGGTTTTCCGTTGGGTTTGTCAGGGTTCATGAATCTGTGAAGCGCTTATTGGTGCAGGGTATCTAGTTGCATCTGAATGAGAGCCTTCCCGCTCTTTCCATAATGTTTTATGTCTTTCAGTAGATGGCGCCTGACCTCAATATGGCCGCCGTTGCTGGATCGTGGGTTGCTCAATGGCTGGCGCCTGACCTTAAGATGGCTGCCGTATGGGACGCTGTGTCTCTTTGAGTTTTGCTGTTTACTGCCCACATGCACGCTCACACTCTCGATGGCGCGTCGATGGCGCTGCACTCACGCCCTCTTGCTTCTTTTATTTTGCTGACACTCGACTCACCCCTGCCTCTCGCTGAGTTCCACACGTCTTTGCGGGCGGATGGGACGCTCGCGTCCTCGAGAGCGCAGCTCTGGGTCCAAGAGGTTCCGTGTGTCCGTCTGCGTGGCAAGATGAGATCTCCTTCTCCGCGCCACTGTTTCTGGGTGTGCGCGATGTCCCCTGGTGGGCTGACACTGTTCTGGGCAGTTTCGGCGTCGGTTCTTGATTTCGCGGGTTTTTTCCGTTTCCGCTTTGCCGGTGTGTTCGACTGCAGACTCGCCTGTCGGGCCACTCGAGGATGGCTGGGTTGTGACTTTACTTGTGGGGTTTGTACTATCCCACCTTCGTCGCCATTGTCACATTCACCCCTCGCAATAACGACAGTGGAGTCGGAGATACTGGTAACACGTCTTTCTTTATTCCCTGCCAGCTTCTCACTGACTTACAAACTAAATCCCTTTCCTGTTCCTGTTTCCGTCCCCGCCTTTTCCTGTTTGCCTGCCCTGTCCCAAGGTGGGGGCCAGGCGAGACGACACGACATCCCAGGAGGAACTATCTCACAGGGAAAGCCAGGACGGGTTCCCCAGCGGTCCATAGCGCTACGAGGCCTGCGGTGCGGGTAGCAGTGCGCTTTACAAGACACACTTTCATTTCATTTAATCCCTTGTCAATGACCTGTTAAGAAATGTACCTTGCCAGGCAAAGGAAGAAAAATCTCCTGTCCTCTCTTTGCCCTATTCAGAGGACAAGGGTGGCTCCTCCCCTAGCAGTGCTGGAAACAGAAACATAAAATGGTAATAACCTCAGTTATTACCATTTTATGTTTGGTTGCGGGCGGGCCGGCTGCTCTGAGAGCAGGACATGGGAGGATTGGTGAGTGGTGTGCCTGCCCACTCCCGAGTTTGCAAAGACTGTTTGGTCGTCCTCCTGGGGGCACCCAAACCAGTCATGCACACCCTGCCTTTCTCCATGCCTGCATGGAGAAAATGGCCTCTCCAAAAATCCTTGGCTGGGCGGCGGCCCGACCAATCACAACGCTGCTTGCGGCATTGTGATTGGTTTAGGGGAGGGGAAGCCTGGCTGCCTGCTTCTGTTTCCTGTTCCTGCAGGAGCAGAGAAGACGCGGGATCAGGCCGGCGGAAAGGTATGTTTAATTATTTTATTAATAAATTACCACCCTGCACAAATACCTCTCCGTGCGTACCCCTGCCCTCCCCCACCCACGAACCATGCAGGCTGCGACTGTCAGAGGATCTTGTATTCATGAGCCAATAAATGCATTTCAGGTTGGGTGGTGCGTTCTGCTACATTCTATGTGATTTCATGTATTTTTCTGTTCGTAATTCAATGATACCGCATTCATATGGTCCCTGGTATGTGTACGACGTGGGACCATATAGGCATTCACTCACACTACAGTCATATCTCCAATGGAAACAATATGTCTTTGGAAAAAACTGTTACATGTATTTACATGAAAAGTCATGAGTGTCCACCTTTAACATGCTCTGCAGGGCATGTAATTTAATCAATCCTGTGCCTCTGGGAACGGGCTCACATTTAAGTAAGGAAAGTAACTGAGATATTTTGCAACAAAAGGCAATAGCCAGCAAGTGTGTGAGGAGAAACATGCTCCATCACAGTATAGACTGAAAAGGTCCTGTCACGAGATGGCAACAATTAACATGGCGGCGATGATGTATGGGCTTTCTCCTGAGCCGAGTGTGATTATAGTTTTGAAGTGATGCAGATATTTAAAGCTCCATACAGCAAAGACCTGGTAAACGGCTCCAATTTGTGACCCTCCCTGAACAACTCTGAAATGTAAATGTTTTTACAGAATGCTGTTTTCCATATATATTACCACGTGCATGCCCCTTGTTGTATAATTTAAACATCAAACACATCCTATCTTGAGAGAAGTGTCAATAGCTTTGTTTCAGGTACATGCTCTAGCAGGCGGTCACGCTTCCGGCAACTTGCAGAAAATGATAAGAAGCCCGAGCCTTTTGAGAAATTAAAAAGAAACTCATTTTACGAATGACAGTCAGTTTCTCTAAGGCTTTTCCTGGTCTTTTCTTCTTTTTCGTAAGAGCTACCGGGGCCTTAGGCTCCTGAAAATACAATTGTGGAAATTAGAAGGGAGTTTTTAATTTCGACTGCTAGAGTTTAAAGAAGAACGGGTGCGGCAATTGAGGCACAGAGTCTCAAAAACCCCGAGCAACACGTGGAGGCGCCGTGCACTGTGTGCTGTCCGATGCAAGTTCTTGTTGAAATTATAGCCGCCCAGTTAGAAATGCTTTTAGCTGATTGAGCTGCTGGCGCATGGGGTTTGGACATGCTTGGAACATGTACAGGGATAGATCCAGCTGAGTCATTTTTAATTTTGGAACTGGCTCCTTAATTGTCTCATGGTTTCAATTGCTATTTGTTAGATAACCAAAAGTGTCCTTGTTTTTTAACATTAGACAGGCTGTGCCAAAAGCACATACGATGTAGCAGGCTCCCGTAGAGAGTAACGGGCCACTTGGTCAGAATGGGACAAAAAATAGGCCCGGCCACCAAAATAATAGTAGCTCACATTAGTGAGGCATAGAGTTTAAACAATCAATAGGCCTTGGCAATGCGAGAGCTATTGGCTTTGTCAATGTCTTTTAGCCATGATATGTAGCAACCTGTCTGCTGTTCAACATGCCTGAAAACAGTGCTATGACACTGCTTCCAATTCCTTACGATTATCCTATGGCTCCCTCTAAACGAATGCTGTCCTTTCTCGATGACTTCTTAGTTTGTAACTCATTACAAGAAGTTTGTCTGCATGTTATAAACAAGCATTTTCAGTGCAATGGGTCTCGCTAGGATAAACGTCCGGCTATTGGTAGGGGTCCATGTTTGATGGTCTCAGATTTCATGGGAGTGGTAAAGGGAAGACCCACGTAATTTCATTAACCAGGGTTCAGGGTGGATCGCTGGGGGGACAGGGGGCTATAGGGGAACCCCTCTCTCTTAACCAAAAACCTGGTAGCATCACCAGTAAAGGGTCTTTATATTGTCCTTGTGAGAAGTTGGCCTGATATATGATGCTCACTAGTTCTAGTGATCACCTTGTATCAGTCCAAACAACCCTTATGGTGATTGGTTGTAAGTCAACCTTATAGACCAGCTATCCTAATGGTAGCATGGACAAAGCAGTCTTAGGCTAAACTCTTTTGGCATGTGAAGCCAGCTGTTTTACCACAATATAACCCCTTGAATACCAGATGAAAGGACACCACACAGGTTGTTATGAAAATAAACAGTATATTTATTAATAACTACACCTCTGAACTCTTTATGAGGTCAGAGGGCTAAGCACATGACAATCTCTTACGAAAAATACGACAAGTTGCACAAAATTACAATGGTGCCCTAGGGGCACGACAAACCATATACTAAGTAAGTGGAATGTGAAAGTCGATAAACGGAATGGAGCTGTCCAGAGGCTGTAGGATCGATGGGACCACGCTACACTAACTTCAGGTAAGTAATAGGAGGCCCACGGAACGCGTGTGCAGAGTGTGAACTTACACGCGAGATGCGTAACAACGTCTATGGACAGTACAGTTCAAGTAAAAAGGTAAGTACGGAGAATCCTGACTAGTTAGGACAACAACGACTGTGGAATTGGACACTAGGACAGTTAGACTACCCTTGAGCACCGAAATGCTCTCGTTACCTCACCCACGGGCTGCGGGTGCATAGGTGCCAAAGTGTGTCGGGTTCTCGCGTTGAAGTCAATGGAGCCTGAAAGAAAAGATGCTGCAGGCGACCAGGAGGAAGATGTCCGGTGCGATCCAAGGGTGGATTGGTGAAGAAGAGGACCTGAAAGCAGAGGGGACAGTGTTCAAAGTCACTAGCCAGTGACCGGTGTGGAACCAGGAAGGAACCAGGTGCTGTCGTCGCGATCAGGTGAAGAGTGGACGCTTGACTCTGCAGCCACGTGGACCAGGAGGCGTCTTCGACGACCAGGATGGAGGCACGAGCTGTCCCACGCAGGCTCTCGCTGTCGGTGGTGTCGGATGCGGGATTGGAGTCAACAGGCCTTGGCAAAGGCAACCCACGCAGTGAAGGGAAAAGACGTCTGGTGTGGACTAGGAGAGTCCGAGGTGCCCCTCTTTTGGAATGGAGCAAGGGCCAGTCTGGAGCAACCAGACCAGCAGCAAAGATTCAAAGGTTTGTCGTCTAGGAGGTCACTAGCCAGCCGGCAAGTGACCAGACAACGCATCAAGCAGCAAACAAGCAGAAGGGCCCCACGCAGATCTCGTGGAGGCTGGAGGGCTGATCTTCGGTGCAGGAGCTGCTCGGGGTTGGGGCTTCCCAGTCCCCAAAGCACTTGGTCGAGTTTACCTCGGGAGTTGTGCTGGAAGCGAAGTGCAGCTTCTTCCAAGATGACCCGTCCCACGTGTCTCGTAGCACCCACGGATCTCAGCTGTGCTGCAGATGTAGGTTAAGGTCGGAGAGGTCTGGGAATCCGGGTCTCGTCGGGCTCTTAAGTCTGGATCCTCGAGGGAAGACGACAAAGGGAAGCCGCTGGACGCTTGATGGTGCCTGCAGTTGCAGGGTGGACACTCCTTGCCCACAAGGGAGATTCTTCAGTCTTCTGTGAAGCAGAACGTCGAAGGCCAGAGTTTCTTCGGAAGGTGCTCCCTCTGCTTCCATTTCAGGCAAGGAGGATACTAGTCCAGGCTCTTATACTATCTCGCCTGGACTACGGGAATGTCCTCTATATGGGAGCCCCCGCCTTTGTCATTCAGAAGCTCCAAGTCACCCAAAACAGTGCGGCTCGCTTGCTCTACAATCTCCCTCGCTGGCAGTCAGCAAGGACTGCCTTAAAGGAACTTCACTGGCTCCCCATAGCGGCCAGAGTACAATTTAAGGCTATGTGTACCCTACACAAAGCCTTTCACCACCTTGGTCCTGCAATCTTACAGCCCCTGATCACCCCCTATGTTCCGTCACGTTCCCTTCGATCCAGCACCCTCCAGCTGGCCTCCTCCATTAGAGTGAGGAAAGCCCGCTGGGGAGGCCGTTCCTTCTCACATACCGCGGCTAAGCTCTGGAACACCCTTCCCCTATCCCTCAGAGGAACTACCAATCATCTCTCCTTCAGAAAAGCCCTGAAAACTCACCTGTTTGCCAAATCCTGCTGATCTGCCAGAGCCCGCACTAAGTAATTTTTTTTAGTCATAAGCGCTACGAGGCCTCCGGGTAGATGGCGCTATACAAGTGCAGTTTCAATTCAATTCAATTCAATTCAATTCTTCTTGTTGAATAGTTCAGGACAATCTAATTTGGAATGGGATCAGCTCCTACCTTTATTCTCCTAAAGGGGGCTGCACTACTGACTAGGTCCCTCCCCTGGGTGGGACCAGGAAGGGGGGTGGGTACACCCCCTATCCTTTGTCCGGTTTCCCGCCAGAGCTGGGGCTGGGATGCCCCAGTAACTGGTTTGTACCGGTGTATGCACAGGGCACCTTGTGTGCCCCAGGCATGTCTCATTCCTTTCAGGCCTCCTTACCTCAATACACAAAATCCTGTCTGGGGTGGTGCTAGCACCTCCCAAGGCAGGAAACCCTTTGTCCAAGCCATCCTCGCTGGAAGGACTCCCAGCAGCATGAGGTCAGACTTGTGTCTGTGGTGGCAGCATCCATTTTGTGATGCCAAGGCTCGAGTTAACTTTAACCGGGCTTCACAGTTACATACATGTCGTGTCCCTCTAGAAGGGTGGAATGCTACCCCCTTTGCCAGAATTGGCGAGGGGGTAGTATTCCAAATCGTATGACACCTTACTCGACATGTTTTGGTAATGTTATACCAGAGTTAGCATTTAACTGCGAGGTTGATAATGCACTTAAGAGTATATGGTATAGCGTTATCATGGAACAGCTATTAGGACTTGGTTCCGCAAGCTGCAAACGGGCTCAGCTCATGCCAGAGCACCATCTCACATAATTCCAAGCACTCTGCCTTCAGGATTGACAAGGCCTTCCATAGGAGTGACTGATAGGAATATATGTGTCCATTTTAGGGTTAGATATAGGTATACTATATCTATAGCAAAGGGTGATTACACCACCTTGCCCCAGCTGTCATGCAGCCAGTTGTGTCAGTTTTAGATGGCCAGCCAGGGGTGGCATAATACATGCTTCAACCCCTGGTAGGCCCTGGGTACACCTATGCCCTGGATACCTAAGGTATACTGTACAGGGACTGATAAGGTGGCCCAGTACCAATTGGTAAATGCACCTAAAGTACATTGTTGTCAATTTAGAGAGAGAACAGCTAGGCTGTGGGTCTGATTAGCAGGCCCACAGCCAGGGAAAGTCGTAAACCAGTGAGGCAAAAAAAGCAAAAATCTGGGGTGACCATAGGATTGCAGAACCCACTCTCCTACAGTCCTTACTTTCGGCTAAGATTACTAAGGGTTGGATCATTGTACACATCCTCTGTACCATCAAATATAAAGGCTCTTTAATTTTTAGGATGGCATCTAAGCAAGCTTGCTCAGTGGTGAAACATCTGACCAGGGCAACTCAAGTGGTCCAAGATGGGGTTGAACCTACGGCACAGATACAGTTCATGAAATTATGGGCAGCGGCACAGCAGCACGGAAGGAACTGGGCCCTCAGGAGAGTCAAAGAGGGTCCAGGAGCAGCCGAAGGGACCAACAGTTCCATGAAGCCACCACAGAGGGAAAGGTGGGCACTAGCCCTCTTCAGGCTCAAGAGACACCATGTTAACAGCAACATCCCCAAGTGTAGCAGTAACAAGTGCAGAGGGTGAGTTGCCAGCATCCAGCCTAGGAGGGGGATGCAATGTGGGTACACAACCCTTGGTTTCCCTGGGAGATAGTGGAATTAGAAACACCAACTTGGGGGTGGTAGGGCAGCAACATGCCAAGGCAACCAAGGGGAGAGTGGGGCAACCATCTCAATTGCTAAACCCTGGGGGTCAGGGTGCACTGTCGCAGGTGGTGCAGAATCAGGGGGTAACAAACCAGCTCGCAGTGACCCAATCAATACAGGACCCACCGGATGGGTTCCTCGGGCTTCAGCAACTAATTTTCAGGAGTACAAGCCCTCCAGATTTGGCAAAAGGTAGTGCCAACCCTGCAGCTATGGTATGGGGAGGGACTGGAATGTCCAGTGTGACAGCCCAGCAGATACTGGCAGATGGGCAAGCAGGGGGCTTAACAGTCCCTCATGCTGGCCAGATTTCCCATTTGCCAACAGTAGTTTTCAGGAGTGCTAATCCAATTGTCTGCCCGCAAAGGTCCATAGCGTGGCATGTATCTGCTGAAATGAAAGAAAGAATATGTAAGGGAGATGTTTGTGAGGTATTTGACCTTATCAACGCAGGGATGCTGCCAGAGAGGCAGAGGCAAGGTAAAGATGGCTATTTTCATCCTACGAAAATGTGGGTTGAGAGATCACTAAAGAATTGGGTGACATTTTTTGCCATTTAGGCAGTAATTCTTACAGAGAGGTTTCGCTCCTTGGCTCCACAAATCATGGGTTATATTTCCCTCAATCATAGTGCACCATCAGACTTATCTGGGGTAGCTTGGGTGCATTATGACATGAAGTTTAGATTTTAGCAAAAAATGCTTGTAGCTCAAATGAATCGAAAGTTACTTAAACCACAGTGATACGATTTGCCATACAGTAGAAGGCCCTTTGCAAAGAGAGACTATCAATCCTTTCTGTTACTTATGTCTGTATTTGGGTGTCAAAGTGCTACCAGTGATGTGACCACTTTGGCCAAATAGGATTAGTATACTAACGAGGTGAAACCTTTGTCCAGATAGTAAAAATGCCAAACTAATGAGATAATAACAGCACAAAATGTGCTGCATTAGGCAGCATAATTTGTCTTTCCTTGACGCATAATTTAGTCATCCCGCCATATAATTTGGTCTTTTCCTGTCGCATAGTTCCAGTAGCCCTGTAAATTGCATATAACCATCAAATTCAAATTTAGAAAAGGATTACAGTGAGGGTATGCCGCATTAAAAGCTTCAGTTAACTCTGCATAGTAGCAAAACTGTAGGAAGTAGAGATCACAGAGTACAATTATGATCTAAGCAAAGAAAATATATATAGCCTTAGGCAGAAAAATAGAAAGTGTAGCGGTACCAATGATGAAGTAAAGAGCATTCAGAAGTATCTTAACTACTGTGACTACGTATGTTGCTCTCCATTTAATGTTTACTGGAATGAAAAAGGGAGACAATATGTCACTTTTGTTTTTGGCTATTGGTTTGGCTGAAGTAACAGAAAATAGATTGGTAATTAAGTGGGCCTGACGCCGTAGACGGCTTATACAAGTATAGATTATCCCTAGCAAAATAAATGGTTATGCCATAAAATGGGAAAAGATAGAGCCTCTGCACTTTATGAAAAGCCTCGTAAGTAATAATTTGCAGGAATTCATGACCTGCCTATTAGAGGAGAACGATAGCCCTGTAACTATGAAAGCCTTCCAAAAAATTTCGGAAGCGATTTCAAAGGCACTTACAGGAAATAAAAGAAGGATTACAAGCGATAAGGGGGCGGGTTGGTTTAACATGGAGTGTCGAAAGGCCCACGCAGTATTGTTACAGAGTCTTAAAAATAAGCCTAAAAATGTGTTAGATATAAGGACAGCAAGAGCAAATTATTACGGCGCTATTAAGAAAAGGAAGACTCATATTAAACAAAAAGCATGGCGAGCCCTTCACCAAGCATGCGTACTAAAAGATAATGTTGGCTTTTGGAAAGCAGTGAATGCTCCTTTTTTCAGGATAGAAATAATGACACTATAGAGATGGCTATTGAGGAAGGCTTATGGGTAAAACACTATACAGAGCTCTATAAAAGAGATGATTTACAGGGAATTAGCCTGGTCGAACCTGCGGGGCAGCCCGGAAACTTATTACAGGCATCATATCCATTAAATATTACTTTTACAACATCTGAAGTTGAGGCCGCAATTAGAGAAAGTGCCGCAGGAAAAGCCCCAGGGCCAGATGGTGTACCCGTTGATAGCTACAAATCGAATTTAGAATTATGGGCCCCCCTTCTGACAAATGTGTTAAATAGCGGTAACAATGTGGGGTTTATACGAACATAGCAAGAGGCAATATTGGTCCTCATCTTTAAAAAGGGGGACCGAAATGACCCCAATTGCTACCGCTCAATATCATTATTGGATTCCTTGATGAAGGTGGCTGGCCGAATTATTCTGAATAGATTACAGGGATGGGCTGATGATACAGGAGCACTTTCAAAACTCCATTATGGATTCAAAGCAGGGCTGGGTACAGTCGAACAAGGGCTTAATCTTACCATCATTATAGGCAAATATGTAACAGCAAAAAGGGGAAATTTGTTCCTAACCTTTGTCGATTTAAGCTCGGCTTTTGGCTGTATAAACCATGAAATTTTATGGGATACCCTGATAAAACTGGACATCGAAAGTAATATCCTAAATTTTGTAAAGGAGCTATACTGGGGGGCAGGTGCAAAGGTAAGGTTTGGCAAAATGGGCGAGTGTACAGCGAATTTTCCCATAAAAAAAGGGGTGCGGCAAGGCTGCATACTCGCACCTTTTTTATTCAACCTCTACATAAATAGTGTGGCAAGTCACCTCATTAGCCATGAACTAGATTTCCCACAAATTAATGGCTGTTTGGTTCCGCTTTTACTGTATGCGGATGACGCTGGCATTATGGCAAGAACACAAGTAGGCCTTCAGAGAGCGTTAGATATTTTTGCAGGCTATATGGGTGTCAGAGGTCTAAAGATAAATGAGGGTAAAACTTTTAGCATGTGCTGTTCATCCAAGAGGAATGTTCAGTGTAATATCTATTTAGACCAGTCAAAGATAGAATCAACTAATACTTTTATTTACCTGGGGATTGTTTTTAATAACAATGGAAAATGGACATCTGCAGTAAACACTAGGAAATTGGCCTTTTCCTGGGCCATTGGAGCGGTACGCCAGTTCTCAAATAAGCTGGGAGGTCGCCCAGTTAACATACTGAGGGACATTTACAACTCGAAATGTGTCTCTACTGCAATTTACGGAGCCGGTTTATGGGGCCTAGCAGACCCTCGGGAGATCCAATTATGTGAAAACACTTTCTTGCGATATCTGCTAGCAGTACCCAGATCGACCTCGACATTCGTGTGCCATAAAGAGATGGGAGTGACTTACATTACTGACCTTATTAAGGTTAGTCCTGTCTTACTGTGGCACAAGATTTGGACGACAGTAGAAACGGGTTTTAATAGAGAGGTAGTGCTGGATTGCTGGAACCTAAAGGGGGCATCGAAGATTGATTGGTTTGTGTATATTAAGTTTTTTTTTAAAGAAATAGGTCACCCCGAATTTTTTGATTCTCCGACGACCTTAATGACAATCTCTAGAAAAAAGCTGAAAGAGAAATGCTTTCTCTTCCTGGAAAAGAGGCGCTGGCGTATAGAAAATAAGAAAATTTCGGCGCAGGAGAACCAACTAATGTCTCAAGAGGAGGGCATCCAGCTATACCTATCTAATACGCAGAGTAGTTATAGTAGGATGCTCCTAACACGTTTCAGAGTTGGAAGCTTTTTCAGATTGATTACTTTCCCCAAAGTGAATAGCTGGTCAAGAGATCTAATTCTTTGTCCATGTGATGATGTATCTCAACAGTCCACCCTACATTCCATTTTGTTTTGTAAATTTTATTCAATAACCAGAAAAAAATATCTAGGTGTTCTGTTGAAAAGATGGGGACTTAGGCAATGTAGAACAGCGTTACTACGACTTCAAATGCTAGAAGATGAGATGGTAGTTTACCTAGTAGGTATGTTTAAAAAAAATGTTATTAGATGCAGATTATAATGTAAACAACAAGGACCCCCTGTTTGGAAATAATAGTTCCTTAAGACAGGGAAATGGACTGTGTGTGTATCATAGCATAATCATAACAAGCAGAAGGGAAGGGTAAATGCATAAAGGAACCACAAATAAACTTAAATACAAAAAACCTTATTTCATTTAATACATGTTCATATTAAAAAACAAAAAATACATCAATAACAATATTACATAAAATTCGGCAGGAAACAGAAATAAACGAGTTATACAGTACTGACAAAAATTAATCATATATTAAAAAAGACCATAACGTGGCAATCAATGCTTTCCGACACGCGTTTCGGCGTTTCAGGGACGCCTTCTTCAGGAGCCACAATTTCTATCTGCAATATACAGTTAAAAATATAAAAACATAATCAATTCCATGAGTTAAAAATTGGTTTTCACCTAAGGCAACATATCTTAACCAACATGATTATTATTATATAATTATTATATATCTAACATAACCAATTTAATAAAAAGCAATGAACAACAAAATTATTTAACCAAATATATTTTGTTGTTCATTGCATTTACAATAAAGCATCCTCAGCAGCAGAGCGGTGACCAGCAAGAGGACAACCGGTGTTCAACTAGCCAGGTAATTCGAAACAAAAGAATGCAATATTACATCACAACGAAACTGTAGGTGCAAGCTGCGGCACGTGCCCTTATGCTCTAACATGCTTAGAAACATTTGGTTCAAATGCTACAATGCTAAGTGTGCAGATCTACAACATATCTTCATCCTTTAAATGGAAAATAGAAATGTTAAATGGAAATAACTGATGAAGCAAAAAGTACAATAACACAAGAAAATGGCAAGAATGGAAGCAACTTAGGAAACCAATAACAATTTTAAAATGTGATATGACCTGTAGCAATATATTTATATATAAAATGTAGGATACAAAGAAATCAACCCTGTAACAAGAAACCTGGAGGAAAAAACAACAGAGAAATGCATAGGAGATAATGCAGGTTAACCTAAAACAAAATATTTTAATCTCTTAGATGGAATAACATCTCTCTCAGGGTAATAGTAAAAATCTCCCGTGGTAGAGGTACTTTTCTGTGAACCTGTAGACATTTTTATGATATCATTTTGATTTGAGGATGCGGAGATAATATCATTACCTTCCATGGACACACTGACTTCTATGGAGGCATACCCACTCCCATCCACACATGCACCAGTGTAATGTTTTCACAAGGAACCCTGATGTAGGGATCTGAAAAAGAGGAAAACTGGGAACCAACATTAACAATGAAAAACGAATAATTGGACACTTCCCGCGCCTACTGGAGAACCGCCGGAGAACACCGCCCCAGAGGGTCTGGGGCCTGTCCTTGAGGGCCCCGTGGTGGGACAGACCTGGTGACTGTGAAGGGTAGGGACCCTCTGTGCGCTACTGGTATTGCTCCGGGGAGGGATATGTCCTCTTCCAGAAACCGGAAAGAAAGGACCATCAAGGACTTATTTGTTAAGGCGCAGACAGAGATGATGACCTCTTCCACGAAGGCTGGAACCCTGGGGCGAGGGCCCAGCAAGGAGGATGGTGCCGAGCCCATTACTAATTTAAAGCAAAGGGGTTTCGTCCGTTCTGGGAGCCTGGCAGGAAGTCTAATACATTTTTTCAAAAAAAGTTACCTGGCCACCAATTTCAGTACTGCTAATTAATACTGCAGATTCGAAATACAATGAAAAACATATGAAAAACATGTTTGGTGAGAGATGCCACTTTCCGAATCAAGGTGGAAGAATACTGAATCTATGCCAGAAGAACACAGCTGCAAAGAAATTATGCTGCCCCAAATTTAGATGAGGATGCAATTCATCTGGTAGAAGAGGAACCTTTCACACAAGGTGAATTCAAAACGTCCTAAGTTGGCTGTGTCTGGAAACACGAACACAAGTGGGGAGTCATTGAAATAGATGTACGAAGACTCCAGGACAGAACGTGGACCATCAACAGAACCCCATCAAAAGCTATAAGGTACACTTGGATTACGCCGTGGTCTAAAGCCCTGATGATAATCCCCCAATGCCGAAGGGGATTGGAAATGCGTCGGCACGTCTTTAATCGTCTGCGAGGGACCAACATTGAATGGGACTCTAGTGAGGGTGTCATAACTGAAATATACCCAGAGAGCGAACTTTTATAAAATATAATTTTCCCCGCAGTCTGCCTGTCATAGTGCCACATAGAATTTGAATTTTGACAGGCAATTTTTGAAATTTTGGACTGGCGTAATTAATTGATGCAAATACAACAGTGTTTTGTCTTTGTTTTTGACTTTCTAATATGTTTTTGTAAAATGTTTTTCATATAATTTTGAGTCGCACAATATACTGAATGAAATGTGTATTCCTCCTATGCATCAAGAGTGATGAATAGTTGTTTAAAATGAAGTTGAATCAATACAAATATGAAAGTAGAGCCCATTACTAAGGCGTTTCTGGAGTCCATGTTCGCAGCTCTCTGGGATGATATACACACTAACCCTGGGCGTAGTGTGCGGAGTGGGGCTCCGCGGAGCTACGCGAAGTGGCACAAAACTACTCCCACGAGCGCACTCCGCGTAGCCCCACTCCGCGCCGCCCGCCTCCCTCCCGCCCTCCCTAAATACTTAAATAAAAGGATAGAAAGCTTTTAAAAACACTTACCTTGTCCGCCGTGTCCCCGGGGCTCCCTCTCGCCGTCCCTGGATTCGCGCCGCCACCGATTCAGATACTAATGCGCATGCGGGGGCGCCCGCGCATGCGCATTTCTCATGAGAAATGCACATGCGCGGCCGCCCGCGCATGCGCATTAGTATCCGAAATGGCGGCGTGAATCCAGGGACGGCGAGAGGGAGCCCCGGGGACGCGGCGGACAAGGTAAGTGTTTTTAAAAGCTTTCTATCCTTTTATTTAAGTATTTAGGGAGGGCGGGAGGGAGGCGGGTGGCGGCCGGCTACGCACCGTCTGCGGAGCGCGCGTAGTGCCGTCTGGCTACGCCCGCTACGCAAAATGCATAGGAGACGGCACTACGCGGACTCCGTGCACGGAGCGTAGCTGGCCGCCCACCCTTAATACACACCATCAAGCAAGAATTTACCTCGGAGATTCATGAAGTCTGGCGGGAAATGGATGGAATCGGTGAAAGGGTTGCAGATCTAGAGGGTAAGAGCGATGGACGGGACACCGAAATAGCAGCCCTGCAGCAAGAGATACTCCGAATCCATAGTCAACAAGTAGATCTTCAAACCAATGTCGAGGACCTGGAAAACAGGTCCCGCCGCCACAACATTCGCAGTCGGGGAGTGCAAATGGGGAATGACACGAAAGACTTGTTTGCCTACGCCAGGGAGCTCTTTAACCACATACTGGCCCGACCTCTAGAGAATGAGCTGCGAATAGACCGCGCACACAGGGTAGGTCCCCCGAGGGCACTGACAGCCTCCCCACCGGATATACTAGTCTGTGTCCAGGACTATTGTACCAAAGAAGCCATCCTACAGAAGGCGCGACTGATGCAGCCCCTGCAGTTTAGAGGACAGTCCCCAGTCCTCTACCAGGACTTATCCGCCCTGACCTTGCAGAAGAGGCGGACCTTCAAGCCTATCACTGCACACCGGCAGCAACATAATATCGCCTATAGCTGGGGCCACCCGTTCAGACTGGTATTCTGCATGGACAACAAACTATATCAGCTGCGTTAATTGACAGAGGCCAGTAGGTTGCTGGGTGTGACACTACCGGAATCGGTAGGGAGAGGAGGGCGATTCCAAAGAGAAAGCTGAGGATTCCAAGCCCCGATGGCGTCTACAAGGCCGCAGAAGGCGTATCCGAAAGCCCTGCGCGGCGGGAGTCATAAAGGGGAGGAAGGCATCCTTGGAGGCAGTGTCAGCAGAAGCATCTACCAACCTGCCTGGCTGACCGCTGACTCTATAGTGGACCGATTGTTTGATTTTCTATGGCATAGGCCGTTGGTGGGAGAGAGGGGGCTCTCATGTCTGTGATCTACCTGGACACTCTTCACTAATCAACCATGGTTGATGGACTGGATGTTTCTGACTTATGTTTTTTTTAATTGTGTTTAGCAGTTTGGGAATGGGTGGGGGGAGGGGGTCCAGTGCTCCACATTCAAATCCCTTTTAATTTTAGAGTAGCCTCCTGTGCCAGAGTTGTCGTGCTCACTTGGATGGCCCATTCTGCTAGAGAAGACGCTCATGGTCCCCTAGGGTTAAGCTATATACTGGTACCTCTTGGTCATGCCTGCTACTACTCTTAGGATCCTCACTCTCAATGTGAGGGGTCTCAATATCCCGGTGAAACGCAGGGCGATATTGTCATGCCTAGAGAACGCACATGCAGACATTTGTTTGCTCCAGGAAACTCACCTGCTGGCGCGCGACTGTTACAGGCTCCGGTCCCGTAGATTTCCGACCCAGTTCTTTTTTCCTGTTCTACTAAAATGGCTGGATTGGCAATACTGGTGGCCCAGCGATTCAAGGGGGAGGTACTTCACAAAAGCGTTGAGATTAGGGGGTGGCTGTTGACTTATCGCTTTGCTCTGGGGGAAATGACCTTTACTGTTGGCTCCATGTATGCCCTGAACGAAGGCCAAGAGAAGTTTCTACACGCTGCGCTTACTGAGGCTACCGCTACATCGGATCGTAATATCATTTTGGGGGGCAACCTAAACTTGGTGTTCGACAATCTGTTAGATAGATCCTGCCAGCGCACGCACCAGGTAGGGGCGATCTCTGCAGACGGATGGAAGAGACTGAGCGATTAAGACCTGCATGACCTCTGGCGTAGTTTTCACCCCTCAGACAGGGAATATTCTTATTATTCAAATGCCCATAAGACTTATGCACGGCTAGATCACCTGTTGGGTTCGGCACCAATGCGGGTGCTTGCGACCACTGTGGACATGGGGGTGGCATCCTTGTCTGATTATGCCCCGGTTACTGCCACCTTTACCCTACCGCCGGCCTCGCGCCTTTCAGAGTGTGGCGCCTTCAGGACACTCTGTTACATAGAACTGACATTGTTAAACACATACAGTTCACCATAACTGACTACCTCTCACATAATGCAAACTCTGAGACCTCCTTGGCAACACAATGGGCTGCGCTTACGGCTGTGGTTAGAGGGGAATTCATTGCGCTATCAACGGCGGACAATAGGGAGCGCCAACGTAAGCGCGAGGAACTCACGCAGTGTGTCTGGGAATTAGAGCAGATGCACCAGAGGACGGGTCCCCGAGGGTATGGCGACAGCTCAAGGCCATGCACCTGCAATTGACTGCACTTGACCAGGACAGAGCGGAGTACGCGGCCCTGAGACTCAGACTTGCTTTTTATACTGGGGGAGATAGGTGTGGACGACTATTGGCTACTAGGTTAAGGGAGACACATCAGCAACAAGGGGTTAAGGAGATAGTTAGGTCGGATGGAACCAGCACATCGGAAGATGCGGGAATAGCGGAAGCATTCCGCAACTTTTATGCTGACTTGTATGCGGAGGACCTAGCAGTTAGCGCAGAAGGGACTGCTTTTCTGGACGCGGTTACCCAGTCATCCCTGACGTCGGCTCAGGCCGAGCACCTTGATAGAAATATCCAAAAGGAGGAGGTCATAGCAGCCATCTCCCGCCTCAAGTTAGCAAAAGCGCCGGGGCCGGATGGATTCCCCGCTATCTTCTACAAGACGTTCTGTATGGTGCTGGCCCCTCTCCTCACGCAGTTGTTTAATTCCTTTGCTGAACTGGGTGCGATTCCAGCTGACCTATTAGGGGCTTCTATCGCAGTGATTTTCAAGCCTGGGAAAGATAAGACGAAGTGCGGGGCATATCGTCCGATATCCCTCCTTAATGTGGACCTCAAATTGTACACAGGGATAGTGGCCTCGCGCCTCTCTGCCCTCATGCCAGGTCTCATTGAGCCAGACCAGGTAGGTTTTATACCCAAACGCCAGACATCTGATAACACCAAACAGATTCTTCATCTTATAGAAAAGGCCGGCCGGCTGCCCGGGGAGTATATGATGTTGGCTATAGATGCCAAAAAGGCGTTTGAACGCGTCCATTGGCCCTATTTAGAGCGAGTGCTAGAGAGAGTGGGGGTACGGGAGAAGTTCCGCACCTTTATCCTTAATTGCTACAAATTCCTGACGGCGACGGTCAGAGTGAATGGCTACACCTCTTCCAGTTTCCTTATTGGCAGGGGCACAAGACAGGGGTGCCCATTGTCACCCCTCCTTTTCGCACTCTATATGGAACCTAAGGCCCAGAAAATTCGACAGAATCCAGCTGTTAAGGGGATCAGGTTTGGGGCTTACGTCCACAAAATAAGCTTATATGCGGACGATGTGCTGATCTCCCTTGCTAGCCCACGGACAGCGCTCCCTGCCTGTTTGGCGGACCTAGACACCTTCGCCAGAGTGGCCGGATTCAAGGTGAATAAGGATAAGTCCATGGCCTAGGATCTCTCACTGTCCCCTTCCACCCGTGAACATCTGCAGGGCTCGCTTCCGGTGCAGTGGGCAACGGACACTATTCCGTACCTGGGAATACAGCTGGCCCCTTCTCTCTCCGTCATGGCCACTATCAACGATACTATCCTCCGTGGGAAAATCCGACGCGAGATCGGGCGGTGGAAGCATTATCCTCTTTCCTGGTTAGGGAGAATCACGGCAGTTAAGATGACGGTTCTACCACAGATCCTCTACCTCTTCCGGGCTCTCCCTCTCCGCCCACCGGACGGGTGGATTCGGCAGACGCAATCTGAACTGGCCCAGTTTATCTGGAATGGTAGGAAACCGAGAATGCGGTATATGGGGGGGGGCTGGGGGTTTCCGATCTTAAGATGTATTATCAGGCGGTGAAACTTCGATACCTGGTAGAATGGAGCAGGACGGAATCGGAAAAGCACTGGCTGTTCCAGGATCAGGCGATTGCGGCGAGGACGCTACAGGAAGTCCCCTTCCTGCACAAGTCTCACAGACTCCCCAATTTGTACGCCTCTCACATAACGAGAGTTCCCCTTGAACTGTGGGATGCTACTAACATCAAACATGATCTAACGACTTTTCCCTCACCCCTCACTCCGTTGATCGGAAACCCGGACTTTACACCGGGAGTCGTGGATGCGGCCTTCGCACGTTGGAAGTCGGCAGGTTGCCGGGTCCTGTATCACATATATGGCCCTGAGGGTATCTTGCCCTTTGCCGAGCTTAAACAGGAGTTCAGGCTCCTGGAGTCGGAGAGATTACAATGCTTACAAGTGCGGCACTGGGCGTTGCAACCACAGGTCCGCAATTGCGCGGACAGGCACCTTTCAGCTTATGAACGATGGCTCATCACTTGCAAGTCAGACTCCAAACTAATCTCCGACCTTTACAAGATGATGCAGGCTACTCTGGCATACACACACAACCCTGGCAGGGAATGGTGGGAGAGAGAACTGGGTAGAACACTCACTAGGAAGGAATGGGAGGGGATATATCATAGGGCCCGACACTCTGCGTACCACATGGGGCTCACGGAGACACTCACAATATTGGCGACGTACTGGTATTTCACCCTGGAAAGACTGCATGAGATGGACCGTGATCGAGACGCTGTGTGTTGGCGTGGCTGTGGGCAGACAGGCAACTTGGTGCACCTATTGTGGGAATGCGCGCATATCCAACCCTACTGGGCTCAAGTGCTGGATGAAGTAGATAAACGCTTCGAGACAGATGTCCCTCGCTTCCCGGCATACGTGCTGTTAGGCCTTCCAAACACCCTGACCTACCCATTGAAGTCCCGTAAGGGTAGACTGATGGCCATCGCACTAGGTTCGGCAATACAGAACATCTTAGCGCATTGGCGCACGCCTGCAGTTCCCTCCTTTGTGGGTTGGCTACATCGCCTGTGGCAGGTGCTGGGGATGGAAAGTTGTCGCTTACTATGGCAGGGGAGGGTTCTAAATTTGATGACTTGTGGCAACCATTTTTGTCTATCCTATCCTCCGAATTTAGAGAAATCACATGTCCCAGATATTTGAGATTGCTACTCCTCACGGAGCCACGGAGGGCGGATGGCAGGGGGGACCCTGGAGTTTTAGCGTGAATGTAGGGGAATCATGGGGGATACGGGACACTGGACGGGGGGGGCTAGGTTGAGGGAGGGGGGGTGCTTCTTGTGTTTGGTTATTTTTCTTTTTCCCTTTCTCTTGTTCTATTCCTAGGTGGGTATCTCACACCTCTGTGTGAGAGGTTGGGCTTTAGCATGATGGTGCTGGTCTTTGGTACTGCTGAGATTTTGATTGATGATACCTGTCTGTAAATGGAAGTTTTTCCGTGTTTAAACTTAATAAAAACATTTAAACCATAAACAATAAAAGACTGATTAGGATCTTGGCAGACATGGTTACTCCGTCACAAACATAACGGATATTGCGTCTGCCAAATTACAATTCCATTATGTCCTATGGAACTTGTAATTTGGTGGGCGGGATATCCATCACATTTATCATGGAGTGTCCCATCTGCCAAGATCTTAATCAGGCTCTATGTCATCAACCATAGTTGTAGAATCCTTAACTTTCCACACAACTTGCAATAAAGGACTCAAAATGTTCTTATGTGGCCAACATTTATTGATGAACTCCCTGATTTTTTTGAGTTCATTATCTGATTGACAATCATTAATCCAAACATCTTTTGACAACTCATTACCAAATAGAGAAAGTATCTCTTCAACAGAAGCTAATCCACATTCCTCAACAGACTCACATTTTTTTGTGACATCGGCATCAGGTAATCTCGATAAACAGGCTTCAACAACATTGACTGCACATCTAATAGGAAATGCTCGAAAATTGCACTCATACATCTTTGACAAAATTCTAATAAAACGTGCTAATGGCCTACCAGTACCGTTGCTATTAAGAAGAGATAGTAATGGTGTGTTGCCAGTCTTAATAGTAAATTCCTTAGCCCACAAGTAAGTCTTGAAATGCTCCTCAGCCCAAGCACACACTGCTTCTCTTTCAATGGTTGAATACCTGCTTTCAGCACCTGATAAGGGTCGTGAAGCAGAACCAACTTTTCTTTCAACACCCTGATGTCTTTGGTTTAGCTTTGCCCCTAAACCTCCTGCGCTGGCATCCATGTCCAAATAACATTTCAATTTCTGATCGAAAGGTAACAGAGGTAGAGCATTAGCTATTGAACACTTCAATTTATCAAAGGCTTTCTGATGAACTTTAGTCCACAGTAATGTCACATCTTTTATGAGTAACTCTCTTAAGGGCAGAGCAATGTGTGAACATTTCTCTACAAATCTGGAAAAATTTACAAAAACCTACATATGATCGTAATTGATCCTTGTCTGTACTTGTGGCTAACCTCTCAATGGCCTGACTAAGATTAGGTTTGGATGAGATGCTCTGCAAAGAAATAATGTGACCGAGACATTCCACCTCCTGAGTCAAAAATTTACATTTCTCCATTTGTAGGGTCATACCAGTTGTTAGAAATGGGGGTCTCTACTTTGTCCAAGTAGGGACCCTTCTACCTAGTCAGGGTAAAGGGATACACTTCTAAAATAACCCCTGCTCACCCCCTTGGTAGCTTGGCACGAGCAGACAGGCTTTTCTCAGAGGCAGTGTGTAAAGCATTTGTGCGCACATACAGTAATACAGGGAAAACACTACAAATGGACACCACACCAGTTTAGAAAAATAACTTTATCTAAACCTAACAAGACCAATATGACAAAAATTAACATACAATAATCAAAATGTGATTCTTAGAAGATAAAAACAGTTCTGTCATAGCAAACTATAGATTCAACACTTTCAACACAAAGTACCTTGGATGCATCACAATCATAAACAAAAACAGCCGCAGGGAAGGTAATGCATCGGTTCCTTACGCTCTGGGAAGGTGATGCGTCGGTTCCTTACTTCAGGGGAGGTGATGCATCGGTTCCTTACTGCCACGCAGGGGAGGTGACGCGATGTTCCTTACTGAAGAGGAGGTGATGCATCAGTTTCTTACTGTGCGAGAATGTGATGTGTTGGTTTCTTAGTTGGGCCCGGCATTCTTGTAGACTTGGTGCCCCGGTGCGATGCGTGGGAATCGGGGATGCGTCGGTTCTCGATGCGGCAGCAACGCGCTGTGTTAGTCTCTCCAGCCACAGTCCCACGATGCGTTTGTTCTTGCAGCCCCACAGCAGGGCCTGCGTCGGAATCGGTGCGGTGATCTCGGACTTCGGAGATTGGTGCACAGGACTAAGCGTGCAGCAATTTCTTCAGCCACAGGCAGGCGCTGTGTCGGTTTCTTCAGCGGCACAGCGGCGATGCATCAGTAACAGGTGCAGATGCGGCATGCTTCTCTTAGTTGCGTCTCTTTTCCAGCTCCCAGCAGCAGGAACAACCTGCAGAAGCCCAGCACAGCAACATGCACCTCTTGGCAGGTCGGAACTCCCTGCAAGGAAGTTAAGGAAAGCTGTGGTTCCGCTAACTAGTTATCGGGACAACAGCGTGACATTTTCTACTTCTGGAGAGTTCTAAGGCTTATCAAGGCCTCAAACAGGTCCACCACGAACCGAGTAGTTTGGATCATTTTCCAATGAAGAGCTGTGCTATGTGGGTATCCTATAAATACTTCTGATGTCCTACATTGAAAGGAAATCTGAGATTACTACTTGTTTGTAGTTGGCTGGAGTTACAGAACAGATCGTATTACTCACACAGGAATATGTTGGTGGGTTCAGATGTTACTGGGACCAGTTACTTCTGAACTATTCCAGCTTTCATTTACATCTCATTTCTGCTTGCCTTGAAAAATTCCATAGGACGAAGTACGTGACGGCTCGGCTGCCATTGTGCTTGTTTTGTACGAAAAGACTGGAAAATAAAAAAATATATATATATATTCTGTACTGCTTTTGTACAACTTTTGTAGTTACGAACCAGCGCTATTGTATGGACTACCTATGTGCCTCGCTACTTTTGTATGTAAATTGGTTTTTCCCTAGAGTTTACACCCTCCAAGTGGCTGGTGAGTATGTTACCTTGAGAGCACCGCAATTTATTATTTGTCAATCACAAATTTTTCCGGACATTAGCCCAAGAGATGTGCATTTGTAGAAGGCAGAGCCACTTTTTCTTTTTCAGTTCATTCAAAGCCAGTTATGTTCTCTCTGGTCCAGCTTCTCAGCAGGAGGCGAAGACAGCATTGCGTGAGGCAGACCAGGCCCATTCAGGTGCAAGGAAATCTCCCCCCCTACTCTAAATGCAGCCCAGGTCTATTCAGTCCAATTCCTGACTCATCCAGGAAAGGCAGGACACACCTCAACCCCCCCAATGGCTCTCTACAATGAATGCACATCCCCAGCCCCTGTCATTCCAAAGCCAGACAGTCAATCGACAAACCAGCAGAGGCACACAGGATGGCTAAGCAAGAAAATACCCAGTTTCTAAAAGTGGTACTTTCAAACACACAGTATAAAAATCATCTTTACTAAAAGATGCATTTTTATATTCTGAGTTCAGGCATACTAAACTCCATCTTTCTTTCTATGTTGTCACAATGCAAAGTTATACTTATAAGATGTTATAAGTGAATTCCCATACTATCCTATGGGACAGATAGCCTTTCAATTGTGAAAACCGAAATACACTGTATTTCACTATCAGGACGTCACACACATCAGTACATTTCCTACCTTCCACATTTACTGCACCTGCCCACAGGGGTACCTTGGGCGTACTTAAGGGGTGTCTTGCATCACATGTAAGAAAAGGTTAGGGCCTGGCAAGTGGGAGCACTTGCCAGGTTGACATGGTAATAGAAACTGGGTGCAGACACTGCAGTGCCAGGTCTGAGAGACTTTTTAAAAGGCTGCTTGTGTGGGTGGCATGATCAGTGCTACAAGCCCACTAGCAGCCTTTGACTTACAGGCCCTGGGCACACACAGTGAACTGTACTAGGGACTTAGTAGTAAGTCAAACAAGCCAATCTTGGAAACACAAATCCATATTTAATTTACAGAGGGAGCACTTGCACTTTGGCACAGATCAGCAGTGGCAAAGTGCCCAAAGGATCTAGACCAGCAAAAAACGAAATTCAGCACACAGCACAAATACAAGAGGCAGAGGCAAAAAGATAGGGGAAAACCACGCCAAGGATGCCAGGTCTAACACCACTGTTTTGTAAAATAAACAACACTTCTTATAATCCTGAATTGTGCACATCTAAAGACTCTGCAAACACCAAGATATCATCTTGGAACGCCATGACCGCTTGCATGCATTTGAACAGCGCAAACATGAGTTTTTAGAAAACAGACTGGGCCAACGCTAGTCCAAAAGGCATGCAAACATATATTTAAGCACCATCAGGTGTGACAAATGTAGTGAGCTGTCTACAACTCTCCTCCAGTTCAATCAGGTGAAATGCAGACTTATGATCTAAAGAGGTAAATGCTTAGCACCCTCTAATTGGGCCAGCGATTCCTGGATCTTGGGTAGTGGGTAACAATCCCCAATAATCTGTTTATTAAACGATCTTAAGTCGGTACATAACATCAAGGATTCTGATTTTTTCCTTACCAAAACATTTGGCGAACCCATTCAGACGAATCCATGGTTCTATGACTCCATCAGCCAACAATTCAATACTAAACATTTTCTTTACACTAAGCGGCACATTCCTAAATCTATGTTTAACTGAGTGTGCCCCAACATCAACTTAATCTCATGTGTAAAACCTTTCACCCTCCTCCGCTCTTTCCTAAATAAGTCATTGCAAGCAATGACACTTTTAATACCTTGTTGGTGAATTGACACACAATAGACCAGGATATCAGAAGTCGGATCAAGAACGAGTCCAACGTTTCCCTGGTGCCTCCATCCCAAAATATGTTGACCATTCTTGGCAGCATAAATTTTTCCAAGAATAGTGCGAGACAATCGTGGAATAGATGCAACAAAAGAACCAAAAGTGTTAATAATAGCTTTGCTATAACCATAGGCCTTTTTGCCATTTTTCACCAGAACTCTGTTTTTCCAATGCTCCTTGAAAAATGCCTCTGGCACCAATGAAAATTGAAATCCAGAATCTACCATCATAAGTGACCTTGCACCATCAATGGCAATTTTACAGGTAGGCGTTTTACATTGTTCGGCATCCACGGATATAACAAGGACATTGTTAGAAGCTTGCAAGCTTATATTGAGTTGTTCCATATGCAACCTGGAATGTGGACTTCCTACATGTTTCAAATTGCAGCTCCTGAGCTAGCATTCCAGGGATGTCATTTGGAGTGCGACTGGCTGAGTGACAGCTATGTTTAAGTAGTAGGGAAGATCTTTAATAAACCCAGTGTTCACTCACCCCTGGTCTCCTGCCATTCAAGTGAGGGTGGTTTTCTTTTTCCACCAAGTATAGTTGTATCTCCATTTTGTTTTCCGCTATTACGTGTAATAATGTGTTGAGACCTGCATACACCTGAAAAATTACCAGATTTTCTGCATTAAAGCAATACTTAGCCAAAGCAGGACACAGTGCTTTGTTAGCATGAACATTAGATCCACATCTGGAAGATTTGAGTTTATTCAAAAACCTACTTTTGTTTCCTCTGCTGAATTTGTTCTTGTTACGGTTTTGTATCAATGCCATCGCAGAATGATTTTTCTCATTAAGCGCTTTACAAGATCTCACCGATCTCTCTATTACTTTGGCAAGTTCTATAAATTCTGCAAGTTTAGAATTTTTGTGTTGTAAAAGTTGTTCCGATATCTTTTTGTTATGACAGTGCATAATTATTTAATCCCAAACATATTGGTCAACTAAAGTACCAAAGTTTCATGGCTACACTAAAATGTGTAACGTAGCCACATAACTTTCAATGGTTTCATTGGTTAACTGATGCCTTGAGTAGAAGTTGAACTGTTCCATAACTGCATTGGGTTTAATGAAAAAATTTACCTTAAGCCTGTCAACCGCCTCACAAAATTGATCATAATCCTCAACACCCTTGAGAGCTTGAATCAATGGTAAATGTTGAAAAATTGCTGGGGCCGCAGCACCGATAGCACTTAATAATAAGCCTTTTTTCTGGAAGCCCAAAATGTATTGACATCAATAGCAATCATGAAATTGTTAAATAAGCCTAAGCATGTATTCCACTTCATGGGTTGATCTGGATTTTGAAGTAGAGGGGGTGTAGGATTCCAATATTGTTGCATCTGGGTTTTATATTACTATGAGCAACCTTCAAGTAAGGCAGTTCATGAAGGAAAATAGAAGTAGCTGTCTATGAAGGCAAATGTTAAAAAATGCACCTAGAGTATGATTTTATTGCAAATATCAGCTTACCTCTCATAACGATGTGTCTATTGCCAAATATTGATATATTTTGAAATTGAGGGTTAAATCTGTAGCCGCTTCCGAATCTGTGTGAATGTGTACAATAAATGCTTCAGGTAAAAAAAAATGCAGAGGACAACTTACAAAATGCCAGAACTTAGCATGTGTAAGCACAGGGTGGCTCAAGGCACCAGTGTGCACCAAGAACTGCGCATCCAGCGTTTGCGGCCAATTGTGTTGCAGTGATGTGCAAGTGTGTTCCAATGATGCAGGTGTCCACTTTTTGGCGGTTGCTGCTCATTTTCCAAAACTTCTTAAAGGAATACCGCTAGACGTTGCCAACGACCAGGAGTGGGCTGCTGATGATCAAGAGGGTAGAACAGTATGAGGCAAAAATACGAGGCAAGTCTGAAGAAGATGGAGAATATTCTGTGGTGCTCCGCAGAAAGCTCAGCTGAGGATACAGCAAATCATCGCTGCGAATCATCGACAACATTTAGTAAAGAGGTACACAGCACTTGGATAAGAAATAAATATTTATTCTCAATAAAACAGTGTCCCCAACAGCGGAGCGGTGAACAGCAAGAGGATGACCTGTGACCAACTGACCACGTAATTCGAAACAAGAGAATGCAATTTTACCTCATAACGAAACTGTATGAACGAGCTGTGGTGTTCCCTTATGTTCTAACATGCCTCTAACAAACGGTGTAAATACTACAATGCTTTGTGTGCAGAACTACAACAAATTGCCCATCTTTGATTAGTATTTGGCACAGGCTTCTGACTCGGGTATTGGTTGAAATAAGTTTGGTACAGAACAATGTGTTATAGATAAGATATTTTTAAAAGTTCTAGATATTGAGGGATATTTTAATACTGTCCTGTATCATCTGTAGGCATTTTAAAAGGAGGTAGGTTATAAAAATATCAGCAGGCAGTGTTCAGTTTTGTTTGTAGTTTATCAGTATCTTGGTGGTGAAAAACAGTTCCCACTCTTCTATTTCATGAATTAAAAATAGATTTGAATGCATGTTGGCAGTACAGCCAAAGATTTTAAAATCTAGCATAGAAAAACCACGGTGGTCAAGTGAATTTTTGGATGTGTGAGAGATGAAGGTTTTTCTAATTCAACATCAACCTATTGATTCTGGTTTCACATTTAGCAAAAAAAAGAGTAGCAGACATTTACAAGTACGTTTTCGTAGCCTGTGGTATCTGAAGCCTTATTACTAGGGGCTCTAGGTACAGTGCAAATAGTGTTAGTAACAAGCGGCAAAAAGTAGGATATAAATCATTGGTATGGTTCTTTAAAAAGGAAAGAACAGTTTTTAAAGTTGTATTCTATCCTAGTACTTAATGAAGAGGTCCGACTCAGAGATATTATATTCCTAACAGGAGGAAGATTAATTTTAGATGTAAATGCTCAGAGATGGGAAGACTTCGGGATTATTACACTATCCAAATTAGTTGCTTATAGAGGTTGGAGAAGTTGGCAGGATGTAGCTCAATCTGAAATACAGCAGGAAAGAAATCTGTGTGTTCATATGTTAAAATACTTTCCTTTTTTAATAAAATCAATTTTCAAAGCTCGTATGGAATTAGTTAGATTTTAGCGTTATTTGATATAACGCGCATGAAGTTCTTTGCTAAGTAGGCTACTTTATATAACGCCATCTTCCTGAATGAGATAAATCAGAATATCAAGCCGAACTGTTTTAGATGAGCGGAGCTAACTGAGGGAACATGTTTTCACATAACGTGGCAGTGTTCTAAAATACTAGGGTTTAGGCAGATATATTTCCATATCTATTTGATAAATTATTTAGAAACCTAACTTAGATCTTCTAGGTTATGCAAGTGGTTTAGCTAGAGAACATATTTATGTAAATAAAGTTATCTTTGTTGCTATTCTAGTAGTCAGATCCATCATCACGTATTATTGGAAATCTAATCCCATTCCTAAGGCAGAGGAATGAATGCATTCAGAAAAGTGTATAAGCAAGAGAAAATATTCGCACTAAGGAGAGGAACTAGCAACAAATTTCGTAAACAATGGAATCATGTTATTATTGAATTAGAACGAAAATTAAGATAGAAAGTGTAATTAATGAATTTTCAATAGTATAAGCCAAATGTTAATTTATATAAAATGCACAATGACATTATGATTATGTATATGCTTTATATTGCTTGTGCTCCATGAAAAAAAGAAAAAAAATGATAGATTCTTGACCCATGCCAATAAGGAAATAAAATAAAGCACATTATAAAAAAATTTGATTACTAGTAACTTTTTTAAAAAATGTATGTCTACATGAACTGAACAAATAATGGTCTGGAGCTCATTATTCTATTTACTATCAGACTATGCTCATAAACAATAGAGTGAGGCTGCACATCAAGTCACTGCAGATCTGTGTCTAATCATATACTTTGTAAATAAAAGTTATCGTAGATGCATAGGTCGGGGAAAATAGTTTGTAAACACTAATAAAACATCTGTCTCAAAAAAGTGGTAATGATCTCTATCTAATACATGACGTTGCTATCTTGATAACTTACTTCATAATAAAGGATATTCAGAGAACTAATCTCAGGAACAAATACAAGCACCTTATAAAGTCAGCAATACAATCGTCGTGGGTTCATATGTTAACCACATGCGCGCTGCGTGTTTTCCCGCTGTGCGCTGAGAATCGCGGAATCCCGCGGTTCATGACGAGTTCAGCTCGTCATGAGCGTACGAGAGGTGTACCTCATGACGAGCTGAGCTCGTCATCAGCGTTGAAGGGGTTAAAGCATGACAGCGTATATGGAAATATTGACAAAAACGAACAAGCAATCTTTATTGACAGCCCAATGATTAGGGAGAACTACAGCTTTGTGGCCAACAAATGTTCCAGGTACTGGATGGTGCTTTGAATTGACACAGCACTAGAGCGCATTAAGAAATTAGAAAAAGGGATTGCTGTTCTAAAACAAGAGATACTTGATGACAAGGCATTGAATAACGCCGAAGGAGCAATTGAGGCTATTGAAAAAAGAATATCAGATTCAACAATATTACTCATCGCAAACTTGACAAACTGGCAAAAGATTTTTGACACATTTCTAATATATCATAACCTTAGTGATGACAACTGGAAGCAGGACTAGACTGGTCATTTCATTAATAGGGGAACGAGATAATACATTGGATATGTTACCTTCCCCAACAGCTCAGCATAAGATAGCTCAAACACAGATAGCACACCTCAGGCAAGTGCTTCCTCAAACTCACGTGGCCCTTGTGTTAAAGACAAACCACAGGGACCCGGGCCAACAGAGAGGCAGGATGGTGTAAGGGATATGGAGGGTGCTCTACCAACAGGCATCCTGTGGGGACTGTCAGACCCGACTACATTACTTCTGGTAGCTGAATCACACACCACATCATATACGATGGACCACACCACCATACCTGCTGCATCCAGTGAAAACATGGCACTCACATTTTATCATTTGGGCCACAACTGACAGCTTCTGAGATTTCATTTCTCAGTAGGGGCTCTTTCTTCCATCCCTACCTCTTAGCAAATTTTCTTCAACATCAATTGAAAAGCAAAAGTTCTTCTGAAAGATCAGGCTTAACTATTTTTTGGCTGTACTTAATTCCATAGTGATAATGATGCCAATAACCTGGGACCATGGTCTACCTTCATACCACCCACAAACACTACATTGGTAGAGATATTGGCATTTGAAAAATTGTCAAACGAGACTTTGATGCTCTCAGTAAACAGAAAATGCATAGTTTACAATATTCCACAATCATAGAGTATAGCAATAAGCTCGCCCCAAAATAATCATGACATTATTATGAAGCCTACCAGTAAGGGCAGCAAGAGCGTTATTCAGAACACCATTAACTACCGAAGTAAGATCCTTGACCAGCTTGTCGATGTTAACTGCTATTGTAAAATAGGGCATGATCCCACAGCAGAGATTAAGTTGTCTTTTGATGAAATCACGAAACAGGGCCTGGAAATGGGGTTCCTAAGCAAGCATGCGTTGCTTAGCAAACAACACTAACATATGGTGTGGTCCTATTTTGGAGCCAGTTTACAAATATATAGATTTTTTCCTTAAACAGCCTGTGTCTAGAAATAGGGCATTTATACAAGAGAGAATGCATTTCATCAATCTTATTGAGGACACTGTGTTTGACCACACATTGTACCAGTGTCTAATTTGAGCCGGTGGTTTCCACTGCTCGCAGCCACGGCCCGTGCTGGGCGTGCCACCGGGCGGTGATGTGGGGCGGGGGGGTGTAAAATGCGGGAAACGGACGATTTCAGGTAAGTAATGAAAAAAAAAGGTTTTTTCTTTTTTGTTACTTACCTGACATCGTACATTTCCCGCATATTACAACCCTCCCACACTGCCCCTCCCCCGGCCCACGTCACCGACCAGTGGCTCACCATACATGGGCCGTTGCTGAGAACTCGGCACCTTAATTTCAGGAACCTGCACTTATGACCGCGGCCAAATGGTGGCGTTGTTTGTGTAACTTAAAGATGAGCAGAGAAATAGTTGCCTGTTAATTTTATATACATTAAAATCTACCAATACCAACCACCCAAGTAATTCTAAAAGCTTTGACGGCCTCAAACAGTCTGAATTGTCACACTTCAGTGTGATGGTTAGTAGTCATGTAAGTACAGTGACAATGTGGGGTGCAAACTGCGGTGGCCTCCTGATGAGGGCCCGGCACTTATTTTCTTTTACACAAATTAAGCACTGCATTGTACATACTGGTGACCATGGAATTCCAGTCCCTCTAAACGAACATTCCTCAATCAGAGACTCTCCAGGCCATAGAGGAAATATTAAAACAACATGACAATAGCGCCTACTCCCATCATCGTTCATAACAACCCTAACAGATATTGCATTGCGGAAAAACTATCTTTAGCTTGGTAACCAGTTCTATTTTCAGTCTAAGCAATTGCTATGGGAGAGTGGTGTGCTCCAGGTATAGCAAACCTATTCGTGGAAGACTGAGAAGAAATGTATATTCTCCTCTCATAATCCCTTACAAGAGAATATTAAAGTGTTTGGTTAGATATAAAGAAGATGTCTTCTTATTTGAGGGAAGATACTGGGACTAGTCTTCACAAGTTTCACACATGGCTGAATCATATGTCCAATGATATTCAATTTATTATCAACTTTGACTATTTTGCGATCTTATTTATAGATCTTATAAATAAGATCGCAAAATAGTCAAAGTTGAAAATAAATTTATTAACGCTTTGGAAGCCCAAACTAAGATTGCCCCTATTTTGCATGAAGGTAAAACTCTTAAAATTGCCGCATATGCGGATGATTTAGCTATTTATACCACCAATGTAGCGGATGCACTAATAGGGATAACGATAGAAGCTCATAATTTCGGGACCATTTCAAGTTATAAATTAAATATAAATAAAACAACGGTTATCATGAATTATCAGGCCAATTTACCTGTGCAAGGACTATGTCAATCTGCAGTATATCTAGGGGTAAAGATATCATCTAAAACTGATCATATAAATTCACTAAATTATGATCCTTTATTAAAAGAAGTTACCAATCTTTTGAAAAAATGGCACAAGATCCCTTTAAACCTCATAGGCCATATGAATTTGATTAAGATGAACATTTTGCCGAAGTTCTTATATTTATTTCGCTCCATACCTTGCCGCGTTAATAACTTATTCTTTAAAAATTAGATGGCATTTTAAGTAGTTTCGTTTGGGGCTATAAGAAGGCTCGAAGGTCTAGGACAATATTAAAACTCCCATCTGAAAAGGGAGGTATGAACTTCCCAGGTTTAAGAGCTTATTTTTTCGCTTATTTTTTATGCCAGCTGCGTAGCCTATTTGCCCCTAACAATCAATATTTTTTTCACCAATTTATGCTTGGTGGCCATTCAAAACCATTCCTGGCAAAAGTATAAGACCCAAATTACTTTAAACGTGTAAAATTTAAGACTGCGAGAGACACCGTATTCATATGGAAACAGATGTTGACCAAGTGTAACACTTCTTTTTTTCACAATGAGCTGCCAATATGGGACAATCCTGGGCTTCCAGATATTTTTAGAGATAAAACTGGTCGAGAATGGGCTAACTATGGTATTCAGACTTTAGGAGATCTGTATGGTATTGATGGTCTCTTACAATTTGAAACATTGCAACTTTTGTATAAACTGCCTGAAAAAATGAGATACAAATACATTCAAATTAGGGACTACTTAGTACGTAAAATGAATTTGATGGAAATTACAAGTTCAGATATAGGGGCTTGTTTTTATTCTGTGCATAGAAAACCATTAATTAGTCTGGGATACAAGTGTCTCAGTCAGAATAGCTTTGACGAACCTCCTAGACTGGCATTAAAATGGACTGTTAGCCTAGGATATAACGTGACAACTCAGAATATCTCTGCTGCCTTAGTCAACACCACTAAAGCCGTCCAGTCTTCCAGCCTTAAACTCCAATCGTATAGAACGGTCAGCCAACTTTATTACACTCCATTAAAAATTTCTAAATGGGCACAAAATAACTTTAATAATGATCGTATTAAATGGCCTAAATGTGGTCTGGTGGCAGCAGACCTCATACATATGATTTACTCATGCCCAACACTAGCTAAATATTGGGTGGACATAGAAAATATTTTAACGCAAAATCAACTAATTAACTTTTCACTCGATGCAGCCGCGGTACCATTGTCGATATACCTGGTTAGCCCTATCTATAAAGAACTGCTAAATATTACATTGGCTTGTGCCAGACTCGTGATTGCTAGGGCTTGGATTTCTCAGAATCCTCCTCATATAACTGAATGGTGGACATTGGTTTTTGAAATTTACACTATGGAAGATGCTATTGCCAGGAATAGAGGTATTAAAGCTAAAAAAAAGTTTGCCAAGATATGGGGGAATTTTTTGCAATGCTAGCAATGATTTGGATCATGGATGTTCTTTTTGTTTACGGCTTATTAATTATTAATGATTTGTCCTGATTAGGAATTACTTTTTTAAACTTTTGTTTGTGTTTTTTATAATATGAACCTGCACCAAATTGAATTTGATTTATCTTATTTTTCTGATTCTGTATTTGGATATGTTAATCTCTATGACTTGCTTGTCAAATAAAATTCTTTAAAAAAAAAAAAGATCTTATAGTCAGAGTGGATGAGGGTAAAATGTACACATCTCTATGCAGAAAGCTCACAGAGAGAAATTCCTCATTGCAATATCAGTCACCATTCAAGTATCCTTAGGGACAATCTGCTTTCTCTGCAGTACTTAAAAATCTGTTGGAACAGTACTATGAGGTCAGATTATTTCACTGAATCAGACATTTTGATAGCTAAACTCATTGAGTTATGTTATCCTAAAAAACTTGTTAAACAGCCCCATAATTTAGCCTGTTATAACCCTACAGAAGTGCAATTAGAACCAGGTACATGTGAGGATTGATTGATTTGTGTGACGACATTCAGCACAGCTAGCAAAGATATGAAGAAAATCCTTTATAAACACTAGAATTTAGTACAAAAATCTAATGCCAAAACCAGAAGTCCCACTCTTTTCATTTAAAAGAGGTGCAAGCCTGAGGGACATTCTAGTGAGAGCAGGGTTGCCTAAACCATAAATGTACAATGGGGGGTTCCACCTGTGATAGGACATTTCAAGTGTGGTAGCTGTGTAGTATACAATTATTACATTGTGACCATTACTTTTTGTCACAAAATGATTAAAATTGACTTGGGAGCCTTCACAAATTGTAACTCCAAGGATGTAATTTATGTGATATGGTGTCCCTGTGATTTAATCCACATAGGCAGACTAACCAAAAGATATAAAATTATATCATTTAACATAAGAGCTTCAGCAGACGTGGAGTTACAGATTCTCCCTTGGTAGATCATTACCTATAATATTCACAAGACAAAATTGAATGGCAAGTCACTGAGCAATTGTTTTCTGACCCACAAGGAAGAGACCAAAATAAAATGCCATCAAGAAAATAATTCAAATGTATAGATCAAACAGACTCCATTATCAAGGGACTGAGCAGTGTGGTTGATTGGAGACATGCAACTCTGTTTTAGTGCTCCATATGAGTTAATCAGGTTTAGGGATAGTTTTGTCGTATTTATTTTTCTATATTACTTTTTAGGTCTCGACCTACGCAACAGGCATGTGTTGCATAGGACAGAGACCTGTAGCCATCGCCATAGCTTTAGGGGCAAAAACGTGCGCGCTGCATTGCTTGCAATGCAACGCGCACACATCTTGGCGATTTCCTTTCGGGAGCGCGCGGCACCATATGGTGGCGCCATATGGTCGCACGCTCCAGAAAGGGAATCGCCCATGCCCCCTCCCCCTGCTGCCACTTTCACAGCCGCGCGGCCATTGCTTGTTTTTTCAGTCTCTTTCTTCCAGCTGCCTCACCCACTCTGCTTCCCTGCAGTCTGTCATGCGCGCTTTGCGCCACCAGAGGGCGAAAAAATTCCACAGTACCCAAATCCAGCTCTGGCAGTCTTCAAGATCACTCCGACCCATAAAAAATAAATCCGAATTGCAACACACTCCTGTTGGACTTGGCCTTTTCCCCCCAAAATTTTTCGCTTTTGACCCCCTACCTTGAATGTCTCCCCCATGGGATTAAACCTGTATAGGCCATGAGTGGTGTGAGACCCCTTTTGAAAAATGTAATTACCTGACATAATGTGAGCACTTGTAAAATCCCCCATTTTAAAACTGCACCCCCATTTTAAAACTGCACCTGACTGAAATGTATTGCTTTTAAAATGGATGCCATGGCCATGGGTTTTGCCACTGGACTGACATAGGTCAGCAGTCTAGATAATATTACCCAGCTACCCCTAGCTTTTGGAGGGAAAGCCTGGCACCCAAGGTGCTCACCCCCTCCCCTAGAACCAGTTTAGGCTAGATGTGCCAACATTCTAGAAGGTCCTGGCACTGCCTGGGAGGAGGGTATAAATAGGGAGAAGTGTCACCAGAGAGTCAGTCAGCGCAGGGACAAGGAAGAGAGGGGACCTGCTGTGAGGTGCTACCGCCACATGGGCCTGTGAGCTGGGCCCTGCACCCCTAGAACCCCCTCCTATGCTGTCCCCATGGGCCCCTGACAAGGGAGGGCCCCTGACTAGGTCCCTGTCATAGTTGGGATCTTGAACCAGGCCAGCGGCGCGCTGAAAGAGCACTGGGAAGGGAAGGAGCTAACTGGATTCCCCCCAGGAGGTGAGGAGTTTGCCCCCCTGAGGAACTGCAGTGGGACTGTCTACCCCCCTTTGAAGTGCTGGGCCGTGTGGAGCCGCCTGGGGAGGATTGAGCCCCTGTGAGGTGTACCTGCTGGACGCTGTGCCCTGGAAGCGCTGTTTTGGGAAGTTGCGGCCCCTGTGGAAGCGCTGGACTGGGAGGAGCTGCCCCCGAGGAACTGTGCCTCACTAATCTGCCTCAGTCAACCTACCCCTGGACTGCTGAACAAGCAGTGCGCTGTGAATAGCGCCATAGTGCTGAGAAGATTGTGAGGAGAAATAGCGCTGTGGTCTGAGGAGTAGTGCGCTGTAAATAGCGCGATCTGCTGAGGAGAATCGCGCTGTGCAGGCGCTGAGGAAACTGTGAGGAGGAATAGCGCTGAGGAGCCTACCCTCGTTCCAGCGCGCTGTCCGCTATATAATTAATTAATTAATTACAAGGGAGCCTACCCCTTATCGCCGCTGGGATTCACCGCCGCGGTCCGGCGTGTGTGGGACCCCCCCACTGCTGAGGGCCTCGTTGCGGCGGCCCCCGGTGCCAGGAGAGGGCCGCCGAAGTGGAGTGAGGGCCGCGCTGGGCCCTGAAGCCGCCGTCTACCTCGTCACGTGACGGGGGCCTGACCGCGTCATCGGCCCGCCCCCGCCACGCACTGATTGGCCTGCGCGGCCGTGACCCCTGAAGGCCGCGCAGGGATTGGTTATCGGCCGAGAAGGCCGGGAGAAGGGAAATCGAAGCCCCGGGTCCCCGTGAGGTAGGAGGGGGACCCGGGTGAAGCTCCGTTGCGGGGCCCCCGTGGCGAAGAGGGAGCCCCGAGAGAAGCGACCGTCGCGGGAGGCCACCCCGCTGGTCTGTGCCCCACGCGAGGGGCCGGTGGAGAAGGCGGGGCCGGGGCACGCTGTCGGTGCCGGCCCGCCAGAGCGAGGAGAGCGTCGCCAAGCCCTGGGTCCCCGTGAGGGAAGGAGACCCAGGTGAAGTGTTGGTGCGGGGCCCCCGTGCCGAGGAGGGAGCCCCGAATTGGAGCGACCGGAGCGGGAGGCCACCCCGCCGGTCTGCGGTCCTAAGTGAGGGGCCGGGGCACATTGTTGGTGCCAGCCCCGCCCCCTCCAACGAAGCCGTCTGCAGGAGCCTTATAACGTGGGAGGAAAGCCAGGCAGGCTTCCCCCACGGGTGCCCAGACACCGTGTTGGAGCCCCAGGCCCCTCTGAGAGAAGGAGGCCCGGGTGAGGAGAGAGTGGCCGTCCAGAGGCCGTTTTTGAACCCCTGGGCCCCGGGTGACGCCGCGGAAAGGGGGGCCTCGAGGCATATTGTCGGTGCCTGGTCCCCCCCTGCAGAGGAGACCCCAAAGGACGCCCCGCAGAACCTATTGAGCCTGGTGAGTGGGGCTTGGATTAATCTGTGTGGAGGTCGGGGCACAGGGTCGGTGCTCGCCCCAGGACTTGTGCTAGCCCCTGGAAACTGTACTGATCTTCATTGGCCCTATTGATCTCCTTTTTAAGCCTCTAGACTGGGCTGGGACATTACTGAGACCCCCCCCCCCCCGGGATTGGTAGAGGGACAAGTTAACCCCTAGTTAGGTGTCAGGCCCTGCAGAGTAAAGGGCTGGGTAACTCAGCCTGGTTGTTAATGGCTTGTTGACCCCTGAGCCCTGCAATGGTTATTTGCCATGTTCATTTCTGATCAGGATGCTGGTTGCCTAGGGTGACGCAGCGTTTCATGTTACCTGTCCAGGTGTGATGCGCCACTGCGCCTAGTGTTTATGGTCTGCTGATTACCCTGCTAATGTGGTTATGCAAATGTTATGCCTACACTAAGGTTATTGAGGCCTAGGTATACTGTGGTTTTACACCTGATGGGTGATTGTATGCTTTTGCGCCCTGTTAGTGCCGTGGTGCCCCTATGCTGGCCTGATGAGTTATTCCAGGCCCCTGTTATGCCCCTGATTAATGAGCCTGCCGTACTGATTTCTTACAGGTGCTCCTGACTAGTATGTGCTGTAATGCTCTGTTGTTGTTTTTCCCTAACAGGGGCGGGTTGGTGCTAATGTGCATGATGTATTTCTATGCTAACATAGAATTTTGCAATTACAACCCCCTAAGGATGAGAGCCTGAGTTGGCCCCGCCAGATTGGCCCCAGGACTACTGTTATTTAATCACAATTGTTCTTTATTTCAGCATGGACTACTTCCTATGTAAATAATTCCCCCCTTTATTCACTTGGCTCTGGCGCCATTTGGCGTCCTGTGTGACACTACTGTTTTGCATTCTTTTGCCTTGCAGGTTGGAAACCCTACTAAATGACGTATCTTTTTCCAACTCAAATTGGTGTCCTGCCTCTTTTGTAGTGTGCCTGGTGTGTTGACTGAGGGTACTGCGCGAGTGCTTCACATGTCCTCCAAGTTTGGCCTGCCCGCTTGATGCCATGCTACCCCCTTTGAGACTTGGGCAACCCCCATTTCCAACATTTGGTGGCAGAGCGGTGGGATAGGACTTGTGTTTGCGCAGTACCACAGCCGCCACAGGTTACACCACAAGTAGAGCCTTGTGGTGGGGATTATTGTTTG
This sequence comes from Lissotriton helveticus, assembly GCF_964261635.1. Taxonomy (NCBI): domain Eukaryota; kingdom Metazoa; phylum Chordata; class Amphibia; order Caudata; family Salamandridae; genus Lissotriton; species Lissotriton helveticus. The sequence continues at coordinate 1,097,863,754 of NC_136065.1, forward strand.
AATATTGTTTTTGATTGCTTCCTCCTGAAGAGTATTCTGAATTGTCCCCTTGTTCCACTGTGGGTGTGTCCCGGGTGTATCTCTCCACGATGGGGTTGATTTACCAGGAAGTGGAACTGATGGAGTACACCGAACAGGAGGTGATAGACTTCCTCCTGGAGAGAGGGATACCCCCAGTAGGAAACATCAGGAGAAATTTGTTTCTCTATGAGGCCCTCAAGAGGGGAGAGCCCTTAGAGATTGATGGGGACTTGTCTGACTACCCCCCCGAAGTTTTGAAGGGTCAGTGGGTTAGAGACCAGAGAGAGGGCTCCCCATCCAGAACCCTGGGAGGTAATTGCTCCGATGAGGAGGAGGAAGAGTCTAGCAGGGCAGAGACGCCAGTAGCTGTGGAGGACACCGAAGATAGGGAGTCTCGCACTGGGTCCAGTCCCGGGGGCACTGCCCCATCCCTTTCCCTGTCCCCAGAAGAGTGGGTAGATAGGAGAGAAGTAAGGGAGTATCAGTTGGCGCTGGCAAAGCTCAGGCATGCCGAGGGCTTAGCGAAGCTGAGGGTGGAAGAGCAGCGACTAGAGACTGAAAAAGTCCTAGCGCAGGAGAGGATGGCGGAGGCGGAGAGGGCCTTCGCCAGAGAGAGATCAGCTCAGGTGGGTAGGTTGTCCCCTGAGAGTGGTTTTAGGAGTCTGGATTCACCGAAGAGGGTGGGATCTAGTGGTGGCAGCGAGTGTAGGTCCAGTGCAAGGAGTCCCACTCCCGAAGCCCAAGAGACTGTGCCTGATTCCCCGGAAGAGGAGGACGGGTTAGTATTTAGGGGCAGGGGAAAGCTGTTCCATCAGTCCTGGGGAGAGTTCGAGGAGGAGTGTTGGACTGTACTGGAGGATTGGGTGGTGAGGAGAGCAGTGGAGGATTGGGAAGGGCTGTGCCATGCCGTTATCCGGGAGCACATGCTAAGGAGTTGTGTCCCAAGACTGCGTCACCATCTGTTGCGGTGCGGGTTCTCAGACCCCAGGGAACTTGCACGGGAGGCAGACCTCTGGGTAAGTGCCAGAGCGTCTGGGAAGGCTGAGGGAAGTGATCCTGAAGGGAGTGAGACGGGGAGGTGTCCCGAGAGGCCCCAGCTGTGGTCACCGGGCCTGGAGTGTTCTTTAAGAGAACCTCCGGTTGGGAGACTAGGCTGTCCCGATGCGTCATCCAGAGGAGAGGATCCCCTCATGTCAGGAGGACCCGGAGCCTCAATAATTGGAGCTCCAGTGGTTCGGGGGTCTGACCAGTCACAGGGTTTAGATCCTGGACTGGGGTTCCAGGTTAAGGGGTTGCCTGACCTGGAGGGTGGGGTACCTGTAATTCAGGTCCCTACCAATTTGACTCCCAGGGGTACTACTCCCAGTGGGACGGTGCGGAACTCTGGGAGGGGGTGCAGAGGGAGGAAGGTCTCTTCTCTGTCACCAGCTCAGCCACAGGGCGCAGATCCTGGGTTGGGTGGCCAGGGACAGGGTTTGCCTGCCCTGGTGGGAGGGACCTCTGTAACCAGAGTCCCCCCGGAAGTGACTCCCAGGGGTACTACTCCAGTTAGGAGGGTGCGGGACTCTGGGAGGGGGTGCAGGGAGAGGGAGGACTCGCCCCTGTCACCGGTTCAGCCTGTGGGTTTTGGCTCCAGGTTGGGGAGAGAGTTGTGTGAGGGTGTCCCCCAGCGTAGGAGATGGAGGAACCCTAGGAGGAGAAGTAGGGGGAGGAGAGCCTCGCCCCTAAGGGCTGGTCAGTCTGAGGGTGTAGACCCCAGATGGGTGGACCAGTGGCAGTTTGGAGAGAAGAGAGTGGTTCCAGATTATCACAAGCCTGAGGCTAGAGCCTCCCACTCTAGGAAGGAGAGACATCCCACTAGGGAACACCAGTGGGGTGGTTTTGTTGGTGAAGGGAGGGTTGCGAAAGAGAACCATTGGGTTCCAGAGTGGAGGAGAGACTGCAGGTGCTCCTGTAGTTGCAGGCCTGCGTCCACCTTTTTCCGCCCCAAGCAGGGAAGCCCATCAAGGCATTGATCAGTCTACCCTGGCTTTTGGCTGGGGGGGAGTCGTGTTGGACTTGGCCTTTTCCCCCCAAAATTTTTCGCTTTTGACCCCCTACCTTGAATGTCTCCCCCATGGGATTAAACCTGTATAGGCCATGAGTGGTGTGAGACCCCTTTTGAAAAATGTAATTACCTGACATAATGTGAGCACTTGTAAAATCCCCCATTTTAAAACTGCACCCCCATTTTAAAACTGCACCTGACTGAAATGTATTGCTTTTAAAATGGATGCCATGGCCATGGGTTTTGCCACTGGACTGACATAGGTCAGCAGTCTAGATAATATTACCCAGCTACCCCTAGCTTTTGGAGGGAAAGCCTGGCACCCAGGGTGCTCACCCCCTCCCCTAGAACCAGTTTAGGCTAGATGTGCCAACATTCTAGAAGGTCCTGGCACTGCCTGGGAGGAGGGTATAAATAGGGAGAAGTGTCACCAGAGAGTCAGTCAGCGCAGGGACAAGGAAGAGAGGGGACCTGCTGTGAGGTGCTACCGCCACATGGGCCTGTGAGCTGGGCCCTGCACCCCTAGAACCCCCTCCTATGCTGTCCCCATGGGCCCCTGACAAGGGAGGGCCCCTGACTAGGTCCCTGTCATAGTTGGGATCTTGAACCAGGCCAGCGGCGCGCTGAAAGAGCACTGGGAAGGGAAGGAGCTAATTGGATTCCCCCCAGGAGGTGAGGAGTTTGCCCCCCTGAGGAACTGCAGTGGGACTGTCTACCCCCCTTTGAAGTGCTGGGCCGTGTGGAGCCGCCTGGGGAGGATTGAGCCCCTGTGAGGTGTACCTGCTGGACGCTGTGCCCTGGAAGCGCTGTTTTGGGAAGTTGCGGCCCCTGTGGAAGCGCTGGACTGGGAGGAGCTGCCCCCGAGGAACTGTGCCTCACTAATCTGCCTCAGTCAACCTACCCCTGGACTGCTGAACAAGCAGTGCGCTGTGAATAGCGCCATAGTGCTGAGAAGATTGTGAGGAGAAATAGCGCTGTGGTCTGAGGAGTAGTGCGCTGTAAATAGCGCGATCTGCTGAGGAGAATCGCGCTGTGCAGGCGCTGAGGAAACTGTGAGGAGGAATAGCGCTGAGGAGCCTACCCTCGTTCCAGCGCGCTGTCCGCTATATAATTAATTAATTAATTACAAGGGAGCCTACCCCTTATCGCCGCTGGGATTCACCGCCGCGGTCCGGCGTGTGTGGGACCCCCCCACTGCTGAGGGCCTCGTTGCGGCGGCCCCCGGTGCCAGGAGAGGGCCGCCGAAGTGGAGTGAGGGCCGCGCTGGGCCCTGAAGCCGCCGTCTACCTCGTCACGTGACGGGGGCCTGACCGCGTCATCGGCCCGCCCCCGCCACGCACTGATTCGCCTGCGCGGCCGTGACCCCTGAAGGCCGCGCAGGGATTGGTTATCGGCCGAGAAGGCCGGGAGAAGGGAAATCGAAGCCCCGGGTCCCCGTGAGGTAGGAGGGGGACCCGGGTGAAGCTCCGTTGCGGGGCCCCCGTGACGAAGAGGGAGCCCCGAGAGAAGCGACCGTCGTGGGAGGCCACCCCGCTGGTCTGTGCCCCACGCGAGGGGCCGGTGGAGAAGGCGGGGCCGGGGCACGCTGTCGGTGCCGGCCCGCCAGAGCGAGGAGAGCGTCGCCAAGCCCTGGGTCCCCGTGAGGGAAGGAGACCCAGGTGAAGTGTTGGTGCGGGGCCCCCGTGCCGAGGAGGGAGCCCCGAATAGGAGCGACCGGAGCAGGAGGCCACCCCGCCGGTCTGCGGTCCTAAGTGAGGGGCCGGGGCACATTGTCGGTGCCAGCCCCGCCCCCTCCAACGAAGCCGTCTGCAGGAGCCTTATAACGTGGGAGGAAAGCCAGGCAGGCTTCCCCCACGGGTGCCCAGACACCGTGTTGGAGCCCCAGGCCCCTCTGAGAGAAGGAGGCCCGGGTGAGGAGAGAGTGGCCGTCCAGAGGCCGTTTTTGAACCCCTGGGCCCCGGGTGACGCCGCGGAAAGGGGGGCCTCGAGGCATATTGTCGGTGCCTGGTCCCCCCCTGCAGAGGAGACCCCAAAGGATGCCCCGCAGAACCTATTGAGCCTGGTGAGTGGGGCTTGGATTAATCTGTGTGGAGGTCGGGGCACAGGGTCGGTGCTCGCCCCAGGACTTGTGCTAGCCCCTGGAAACTGTACTGATCTTCATTGGCCCTATTGATCTCCTTTTTAAGCCTCTAGACTGGGCTGGGACATTACTGAGACCCCCCCCCCCCCCCCCGGGATTGGTAGAGGGACAAGTTAACCCCTAGTTAGGTGTCAGGCCCTGCAGAGTAAAGGGCTGGGTAACTCAGCCTGGTTGTTAATGGCTTGTTGACCCCTGAGCCCTGCAATGGTTATTTGCCATGTTCATTTCTGATCAGGATGCTGGTTGCCTAGGGTAACGCAGCGTTTCATGTTACCTGTCCAGGTGTGATGCGCCACTGCGCCTAGTGTTTATGGTCTGCTGATTACCCTGCTAATGTGGTTATGCAAATGTTATGCCTACACTAAGGTTATTGAGGCCTAGGTATACTGTGGTTTTACACCTGATGGGTGATTGTATGCTTTTGCGCCCTGTTAGTGCCGTGGTGCCCCTATGCTGGCCTGATGAGTTATTCCAGGCCCCTGTTATGCCCCTGATTAATGAGCCTGCCGTACTGATTTCTTACAGGTGCTCCTGACTAGTATGTGCTGTAATGCTCTGTTGTTGTTTTTCCCTAACAGGGGCGGGTTGGTGCTAATGTGCATGATGTATTTCTATGCTAACATAGAATTTTGCAATTACAACCCCCTAAGGATGAGAGCCTGAGTTGGCCCCGCCAGATTGGCCCCAGGACTACTGTTATTTAATCACAATTGTTCTTTATTTCAGCATGGACTACTTCCTATGTAAATAATTCACCCCTTTATTCACTTGGCTCTGGCGCCATTTGGCGTCCTGTGTGACACTACTGTTTTGCATTCTTTTGCCTTGCAGGTTGGAAACCCTACTAAATGACGTATCTTTTTCCAACTCAAATTGGTGTCCTGCCTCTTTTGTAGTGTGCCTGGTGTGTTGACTGAGGGTACTGCGCGAGTGCTTCACATGTCCTCCAAGTTTGGCCTGCCCGCTTGATGCCATGCTACCCCCTTTGAGACTTGGGCAACCCCCATTTCCAACAACTCCTCTCTCAGGGAGAACCCCCTCAACACGCACACTAAACAACATCACAGCAGCGTTTTTAACAATTCTGATCAGTCTCCTTAATCACTTATGGCTTTCTGAACATGCATGTTCTTGTGGCTGAATTATAATTCACAGGCGTTTAGAAAGACATACAGAGTTTTATGTAGCGCGAACTTGACCCGGTACCGGTTATCAGAGCGCTTTACATAGCACCAGTTGCGTTACATTAGGACACATTCATTTTTGTTAGGCACCTTATTTACGGATTGTATAGCGCACACATCCAACTGAATAATCATTTAGATCAGGGCTTTAAGTGGAATGAAAAAAACTATGGGGTCCCTCAAAGGTTCCTGGTCGATGTAATTAAGGGCGTTGCTTACAAATACCCAAGGCAAAAATCTGTGCTTAGCATAGTGTGCCGCCAGACTGGTAATTTGATGCTTCTGTCATTGCATCCACATATATAATACAAGAAGTAACATTACACCTACAACAAGTCATGGCTATTGGCGTTGCCAAAGGTTGTTAGTTGGGTCAGATAAAATAAGAAACTATGGCTTCGTTGTACAAAATCTTGAAAATGCTTCATCTCTGATAGTATGAGACTGTGCAAGAACTAAAACGAGTATCTTTGAAGTTACATCAGAGGCAGTGAAGGGTGGCACTGCTGCAGAATTAAGCTATATTTTTTTAACTGCCCCCCCTTGTTGCTTTCCTTTCACTGCCCCCCCAGTATCTTCTGTCTCCCTCGTGGTCCTCCTACTACAGTCATCTAACTTTTTTTCTATAGCCTGTCAGCTTCCATTTGCTGCTGGGCTCTAACGAGTGCTTTGTGTGACTCAAATGCTCCCTTGCCCCCTGCCCACACTAATTTGCTTCACCCCACCCCCTGTACCTCTGCTCCTCCACCCCCTCATGGGCATTTATTTTTTAATTTTTTTCATCTTTTTGGAGATCTGGGCAACTGTCATTTACTGGCGGGCGCTCTGCTAAACGAAAAGGTCTTCCACATACTTTTTGTTTAATTGTTTGCTGATCTATTTTGTGCCAGTCATGTTGGTAAATAAAAATAAAAAAAATGCCCCTATTCTCAGTTGCATGCATGTGTGGCGATGCTTGCTCGCGCCTACAAAATGACGAGACAGGCAACAGCAGCTGTGTCCTCTTGCCTTTTTATTTATTTTATTTTTTGCCGATGCTCACTAGCATCAGTAAAAAACATTGGCCTAGCCAAAAGGTTTAGGTTGATATCTATAGGCTTTGAGAATGTCGGTCTAATTTTGCTTCTCACGTCACATATTTAATAGAAGCACATCTATCTATAAACGCCAATATTTTGAATAGGGAAGTGGGAGATTTTGGAAGAAAATAATATTTTCCCCAGTGCCTTCTATGGAAGCAGAGGCAATTTTAGGCAGGAGACAGCTAAAACAAAGCCATTTTTTGCTTCCAAAACCTGGAGTATCCCGCCTGAAGCGCTAAGTTAGCATGTATGTACACCCTCCACAGAAATCGTTTACATTATTGGATCCAAGATGAACGTTTGGTTACTTTATTTGCTATAGTACTACTATGCTAAAAGGGCAGCCACGCTTTTTTTTTTTGCAGTTTTATATAGCCTGAACTCGACCCGAAGGTATTCGAGCGCCTTACATGAGCACCAGTTACATTACACAAGGACACATTTTTTTGTAGGAACGGGAGATTTAGTGATTTGCCCAGAATCACAAGGGGTTGACTCGACGCCGAGACTCGAACCATGTTACCTAGGTCCAAATTCCGCAGCTCTGGTTGATACGCCACATACTCTCCCTTTGTTGGCCCCATGATGCTTCCATTAGTAGTTAATTAAATGTAATGAAATTAACAGTTTACTTAGGTTTGGGACCGGCCGATTGATTGCATTTTACTTATAATGCTTCACATATTCTGTCGACAGCGCTCCTAATTGCTGGCACTATCCAGTTGTGATACAGTCCTGTTTGGCTACAGTCCTTGAGCATTGCCTACAGCCGGGATGGAAGTACAACCGGCGGAGAGGTGGGATGGCGAGCACATCACAATCTCACCGCTATGCATATATGCACATATGCGCCTTCTATTGGAAGAATAGTGACTTAACCTAGTTCATTTTCTGTTTTCCCCTCTTTCTTGTACAGTACATACAACGTGTAGATAGCTGTCCATTAGGTAAGACGCATCTTGAATAGCTCAGTTACGGTTTGGGTTCCTAGCACTGAGTTCTTATTTCCCACTATTCCTACTGTTTGGCTCTTTTCAAGGGCACATGTGAGCCTTTCCGGGTTATTGTTGATGTTTTTGTTTGTTCACGCTGTTCTATGCTCGTGTGCAGTTTGCAATACACTTCTGCACGTGAGTAGCTGAATGTACCGAATGCAACTGTTGATGATTCTATGTGTGATATCTATGACCATCTGTATAGATTTTATTGTGTTTGCATGTGCACTACAATGCTGTATAGAGACACCATAATATGATTATTCACCAATGAGAACCATACTGGATGCGGGCGGACCCCGTGTCGGATCAGCTCAGAAGATCTGAGCCGTGCCTGTACAGACAGCACTAAGAGCTCTGGCCTCCAGCCCTGAATTCCCTGCTTGACCCGGTGGCGGTCCTGGCAAGGAGTGGCTGCCATCTGCACTGCCACAGCACCCGCACCTGCAGTGGAGACACGCCGACTCCCCGATGGTACACTAGTGCTCTATGCCCTGCTCATTCCTCAGCTCCACAAAGCGTTGGCGGAACGGTACACGGGGCATCGGAGTCAGAGTGTCTGGACCGGCAACACTCCAATGAGCCTGCGGCCAGTTTGAAAGGGAATAACACTGCCTGCAAATAGCGAGATAAGGTACAGACTGCGTGCTTTTTGTTACACCGGCGCCCTGCACCCGGGCTACATAGACCCGTGACTCACAGTGCCCACACGAAGAACGTGGTACACAAGAAATGATGCGTAGTCCAGGTGTAGTAGAAGATCCCTCTTTATTAGCAGGTAGTTAGGTGGCAGGTTACAGGATAGGAAGATACAAGGAGAAAACCCCACCAGGAGCGAGCTACCAGCTCCTCAGCCTCAGATGACCAACTGACTCTCTAGCCACAGAAAGGGACTCTAACATTCCATGATGTCACAGGACATTCTGATGCAGTGGTAAAGGGGAAAAGATATAGAAAGCATTTACCACACATCCTCTTCCGTTAGCGAACAACAGCAAGCAAGAAGATAAGACGGAGCAGAAGAATCCAGAGGAGACTGTAGACATAAGAGCAAGTCAAAGAGACAATTTGAAAAGTAGGAAACACAAGCATGGAAGCAGAAACAAAGGAAAATTAAAAGAGGCATGTAGAGAGATATTCATAAGATGCACAAAAGGTCATGGTTGAACAAAACACAATAATGCAAATTACATAACATGCCCATCCACCCTCCTTAATAAAACAAGGTAGTGATCCTGGTAAACTAAGTAGGGTGTAACAACTGAATGACAAAATGTGTGCAGATGGAAGAAAGCACAATAAGATGAACTAGCAACCTACACAGAAAAAAGGTATGCCTTGCAATAAAGATTAGCACATGACATGTACTAACAACCTCCCCTCCAAGGGTACACCAAGAAAGGCAACCTTTAAACTGTGGAACAAAACAACTCCCCAGGAAAGGGTACACCGGAGAATACTAACGCTCCTGGAACAAAGAACACAGTAGTAATACCTAGGCAACTGAAGGGTCCTGCTAGGTGATCAGGTACATACAAACAGGAATGATAAGAACACAGACTTGCTGTTGAGTGAGGCAGTGTACAGTCCAAAGGATTCAGTGATGCAATATCATATAAAACAAATTTATTGACCATATATCATAAAACAATCTATAGACGTAGTTTAAAAGTTATTACACAAAGCAAATGCACTATCAATTTCTATACAAAATAATTACTAAAAGAAACACATATTTATCACAGTAAAAATAATTTACACAAAGTAAAATAGTGCTTTTATATACATCAAATAAACAAACAGGTACAAACAAGTGATGAATAGGAATGTCTCTACGCGCGTTTCGGCGTATTCGCACGCCTTCTTCGGGAGACCACTTGATATTTCTGGAAATGAGGAAGGATAATGAACATAAGATCATATAAAGACAGCTGTACACTTCAGAAATTGGCTCTCACTGAAAGGATAAAGAAAGAGACTCAAATAGAATGAACTGGTTCGTGCTCAAGTGGAAGGAGACCCACTCACCACACCTAGAATAGTGGCCCTACATTTACACGTAATGTGAAAAAAGTGTTTTATTGAGTAAAAAGAGAAGACAAGTTGTCTGAAGAGGCTGAGTCCTGAGGGGCTATGGATACATGCCAGGCAGAGTGGAATTATGGAGCTCACCCCAAAGATAGCAGTGATGTTGATATTATATCATTATGGTGAGCCAATCAGGGATGTACCTTTAAAAATGAGGACGTCCTTCCTTAAGACCACATAGAGAGATATATCATATCTTGGGTCGCGGGATGGACTTCGATGACTCGTGGCTTTTTGCCTCCTTAGAATGAATACCAAATTGCAGAAATTAGGCAAGGAATGTACATATTCCTCTTTGTTTTAGCAACTAAATGTAGTGAAAAAAAAATTTTGTTTACCTATTTAACAAGTATCTGTTTGGTAGAGAAGAACCACAGCTTGTCATAAATCTTAAGCTGCTGTACCATTAGGTTACAATATAGGGATTATCGTGGTGCTATTTAAACCACAGGGGATGAGAAACCTAAAGGGTGGGACAAAATACAAGACAACTGGGTAATTTTAAGTAGCTTAGGAATGCACAGCTAAGGTGTATTAGGGGTAGGGCTTGATACATACCTCCTGCTATTGTATTAAGATGTTCACGAGGTACATTGATATAGTGCTCAAACTACAAGGTAATCATCACTTGCAGGAAAGTATATTTGACTCTGTGAAAAGACAATATCAGGGAAAAATGTATATGTATTCACATGAAATACGGGTTTCAACTTATTACCTTGCCCACTTTGGTAGTTACCTGTATATATAGCGGGACAGGTTCCTTAGGGAAAAGTGCCGGTGAGCATGGATGACTCAAGGGCAATGATAGACCGAATCTACAATACAAGTGGTAAAAGTTAATGTCAATCCTGGTGGTTGGCGTCAGATAACAGTAGCAATACCCAATTATATGATAATTTGCATGATCTGCTGTGGGTGTGAACATAAATATAAACGTGAATATGTGCGAGCATTAGTCTCTAATGTGCAGAGTCTAGATTACTCATAACCTCTGGCTCTGATCATGTTTTGGCTACAATGCTATGAATTTTAAGTGCACATACGGAAAGAAAATGACCGCATTTGCTTTGTGTAATAACTTTTAAACTACGTCTATAGATTGTTTTATGATATCTGGTCAATAAATTTGTTTTATATGATATTGCATCACTGAATCCTTTGGACTGTACACTGCCTCACTCAACAGCAAGTCTGTGTTCTTATCATTCCTGTTTGTATGTACCTGATCACCTAGCAGGACCCTTCAGTTGCCTAGGTATTACTATTTTGAATAATATTGTGCCCTGACCTAGGAACTTGTATCTAGTCGCAGGGGGTCCCTTTCTTATTTACACTACAAAGAACACAGTAGCCACACACTGACAACTGTGACACAACTATACCAAGAGGTAGCGCTGACCACGCACCTCGCCTACCCAAGAAGAGTGATGCAACTTAGACAATCACAAACAACCTCCCCTAACAAAAGGTTACACAACGGAACAATGTAAAAGTTGTTCAACGCCATTTCGGTAGGCCAAAGGAAACTAATCTTTGAAACTTCTGAACATAGTAGTTACATGCTGACAACCTCCCCTAATGAAAGGGTACACCACATTAAATGTGTGCAACGTAACTTCTCCAAAGGGTAACAACATGACCCTAGGAGACAAAATTTTGGCACTGACTGGCCCCAAAACTTCCTCACAACCTCCCCTAAGTAAGGGTACACTATAGGGTACTAACCCTTAGAACATGAATGGGGCATTAATTAGACACAAACACCCTAGCTGCCTAAGCAGGGTGAAACACAGGATACACACCCTGTGAGACCAAGACTACAACATCCCCTATATGTATAGGGTACACCATAAGGTACAACATCGACCTAGTTTCACAATATGGTATTGACTAGCCACACAACCACCCCTAAATTAGGGTACACCCGAGGGTTATGATGTTGCCTTTGGAAACTAAACTCTCCACTAAAGAGAACAACATAAAGTACTAGACCACTCAGAGAGAGTTCTATGTAACTCTAGGTGTAGGTCAATGTAATCACCACGGCAGAAGACACAATATACAACAATACACAATGAGAAAAACCCTCGAAGAACTTCCTAAAGATAGAGTGGTCATAGCTAGAGACTACAAGCAATCACATACCCACCCACAATACCTACTGAGAAATTAATAATTTCAAGCATAACTCAGTTAATACACAAAAAAAACCATTAGCTCCGGTGAGCGATCTCTCACCCGGGTTGCCCGTAAACAGCTCCTCCTGGTAGGCCAAGCAGCGAATGCGCAGAGCAATGTAGTGGAGGCTTGAAGCGAGCCGAAAGTTTGTAGTACATTGAAAATTGCCAATGGGTTGAAAAATCACGCAGTCTGTGTGAAACAAATGCCGAATCTGGCTGTGAAAATAAAAAACGAAAAGTCACGATATACAAACCATCCTCCATTGAGACGCAATCTACACCTTCCGCTTGTCCCCTTACGCATTCTTCACATTCCGCTTGCCGCAAATAAAAAACTGGCACTGCAGGGCAAGTTGTTGCAGACCAAGAGGCAATAAACATGTTTTCAGTCAAGTGACAGCAGCAGACGCACTCATGCGCAAAGGGAAGATCTGCGTACTGAGTCCATACAAAATGGCGAGACGCTGTCACGTCTGCACCGGATGGCTCACGGTAAGGACGTGCAGTCCGAAGTCTCGCAGTAGAGGACAGCAGCAGAGAGGTAGACGTCACAAAGAAAAAGATGCCAGAGCCACGAGGCGGGTAAGATTGTAAGTGCGCCATGGTGAGACTCGTTTGAAATGTAGCGCTTAACTGTCACAAAACAAATCGGATGGCGGATCCCCACCAAAAATTAAAATTGTCACCAGCTCACCACGAAGGAACAATCCGGATCACACAATCGTCACCGTGGGTTCACACTGAGAAGCACATCTCGAAATTCAGGATCACAGGAAGGCAGTGAAAGTCTCACACTGTGGGAGTACACAAATCGTAACAGTTCGTAATAGTGCTTGACAAAACAGATGGTGGGTGGTTGTTGTGAAAGGGAAAAGACGTGACTTCACAAATGATGGTTGCTGTTATTGAGAGTGAACTGCTAGCGCCAGGGCACCTCCAAAGCCCACACTGTGTGATAACACCTTACATCCACAGTGGTTATATTCAAAGCGAACTGTCATTGCAAACAAGGAAACCGGAAGGCACAACAGGGTGATCAGGCCCGCTGAGGCAGTGGCTCTTGTAGCTGTAAACAGACAGACTCCAGATGACAGCGAAAAGGCAGTTAGCTCACTCACAACACAGACGCCCAGGGTGCAGGCTGTCCAAATTGAAAAGGACACTGGTGGGGTTAGCTGGGCGTTACCTTTTAGTTTAAGTTTAGGTTCCTTCTTTTACAGTTGCTTAGTTCTTTAGTAGACACTTGTTCTTAGTTCACACACGTAGATTCATCAGCTTCAAAACGTCGCCAAAATGTGGTACACAAGAAATGATGCGTAGTCCAGGTGTAGTAGAAGATCCCTCTTTATTAGCAGGTAGTTAGGTGGCAGGTTACAGGATAGGAAGATACAAGGAGAAAACCCCACCAGGAGCGAGCTACCAGCTCCTCAGCCTCAGATGACCAACTGACTCTCTAGCCACAGAAAGGGACTCTAACATTCCATGATGTCACAGGACATTATGATGCAGTGGTAAAGGGGAAAAGATATAGAAAGCATTTACCACCAAGAACTCCTGGCATTTCTTGGTGAGCGCACACACCTGCTCATTGCCACGTAGGCTGCTGCCAGCTGGTTCACGCTCCGGACTACCGCTAGGTGCTGGGAGTTAACGTATGCTTCTGACCACTGAGGAGACGCCCCAGTGAGTATTTCAATCACAACGACGGGACTTTTGCACGGGTGAATTTTGCACTTGAAGTCACAGTTTATTTGGCTTGCTACGTTGGAATGTATTTGGGACGATTACAATTGTGTAACCTGTTACCATTATGCATTTTTATAGCCCTGAAGAAGTCTTGGGTTAAAACCCTGACGAAACATGTGTTGGCTGGGCATCTGAAATAAATCTAACAAGAGGAATACATCTATAAACAGCTGTTATTGTGTTATTTTGCTAATCACGTACAGTATTCACACTGTGAACTGAATGAGCGTGTGCACAGATCCTATGTACATATTGCAAATAACAATGCCTTTATTTTTGTTTTCGTTTTTAAAACATAAATAATAGGCATTGTCATTTACAATGCCAATAGCTTAAACTTGCGTAAATGCGAGACCTATTACATTGCAAATGCTTGTTAATAATATCTTTGTGGGTGATGTTTAACATTGCTTTTACCATGTTGGTGTGTGATATATTGTATTAGACCTGTGGTTCCGTGCTTATATAATCTCCCTTTTGCAGGTAACTCTCTTCTATCCCCATTAAGTCCATTTTAAACCATATTCTCTTCCCAGTTGGACATTAACTACCACCAATTCTGTTTTTACATTTACAATTTTGCATCTAATTTGTTTGATTTTTCTTTTACATGGTCGTTTTCTATTTGAGAGTCTTTACTCTATTTCCATTGTAGTATTTTCTTTGTAGTTTTACTTAAACTACAGGTTTTCTTTCTAACATACATGGATACCGGGTAGATCGCGCTTAGGGCTTTATATCTTTCAAGATGATTTGAAAGTAACAAGTGGATAGCATTCATGTTACGCCTGCTGTTTGATGGAGAATTGTGCAAGCGCAGCTGAACTCCTCCACTGATCCTCGGTTTCTGTAAGCTTTATTGCTCCAGTACATGTATGTACAGCGTTGATCCACTTGAGGGCATGAGAATTCCATTTCTAGTATTCCCAAAATGGGATTGAATACATTCTCTCTGTGTTTCTTCCAGATGAGAAATCATTAAGTAATTTGAACATCTGCTGTTCCTGTGTAGCGGGTGAGTCCTTGGCCTCCCGGTTGGTGTCCACTGACCACTGACTAGTCTTTCTGATTGAATACTCCTGGAAATATTTCCATATATGCTGACATGTTTTAACATATGAACCCATGATGATTGGATTGTTGTTGACTTTATAAGGTGTTTGGATTTTCTCCCAAGATTAGTTCTCAGAATATATTGTATTATGAAGTGAGTTTTCAAGTTAACAATGCCACTCAGTAGAGAAAATGTCTCCTTTTTCTGAGTCAGATGTTTTTCATTAGCATTTATGCTCTATTTTTCCTGATATATGCATCTAGTATAACTTTTGTTTACAAGGGATATGAAACACAGAACTGCAGTGGCTTGATATGCAACCCCACTCTATTGCTTATGAGAATAGTGTGATAGTATATATATGTCTTCATGTCATTTTCGCCATTTTTGTTCTATTAATTTATGGAAAATTACTTCTGGGCCAGTCTATGTGTAGATGGCCTTTGGGATCTTATCCAGCATGTTTATTATACATGGAATCACAGATCCACAGATTAACCCCTCTACTGCATCCTTCAAAAAAGAAGTGAAATCGCTTCTCATGGCTAAATTCACTTGAGCATGGAATATTGATATTAGGCGACCCAACGTATCTCTGATATGGAACCTTATAATGCCTACCGGCCATCCAGATGTCCTAGCTATTATATCTATATGATGCAGAATATATTTGGTATGTACCTTCTAACTATGTAGCCTTGCTACGATTTGTATTCTATCATGGACTTGCATTGAACCCTGTGTCATCTAACTGTACTATGTATATAAGACACTTACCTTGTAAAGCGCTCTGATACCCGCAAGGGTCTTGCTCGCGCTGTATAAAACTTTCAAAATAAATAAATAAATAAAATCCACTTGTTGGTTAGCCCCAGGAGGCTTCCATTGCATGGTTGTCAGTGGAAGGGAGGTAAGATTCATGTAAGCATGTAGCCCGCTACCTAAGCTTGATTAGATGACCACTGCGAGATAATGGTCTTTTTCACTCGATTGTTTCCTATTAGGTTGCTCCTCCTTTGTCCTAATGAAGACCTGTATTTGAACTGCTGGATGGGTCGAAACATTGTCAAACAAATTTGTTGACTATAAATGTATTATTTGTCAGAAAACTAAACTTGAATCTTGAGTCCTTTGTGTTTAATCATTGCACTACTTTGTCAACAAAGTTTTCGAAAGTTGTTCTTTTGTAAGAAACATTAGAACATTAGAATGTTGGTAGCTCCATTGAAAACAATGGAGTGCTCTGGGCTCATAATGGATGGTATAAGCCCGGAGCTCCACCATTCCAAATGTTTCTTTGTTCACAGATCTGGCTGTGAACAAAAGCTTCAGGGAGCCTTAGGGGATTTCAATCCCCTCGCGCTCCCCGAAGGCTTTGTTTTATTTGTTAGAACATTCTGCCCTCTAGTGGCAGAATGTTCTAATAGCCTTATAGCCCTTCCTAGCTGGGCTATACTGGCCATTAAAGTCCTGCTGTCTTGTTAAAGTCCCTCGCCTTCGGCTCGGGCCTTTAACGCTGCAGCGGGCCTTTAAAAGCCGGTATAACCCTCTACGGCGTGCTATAAGGCTATACTATACACCTTTGCATTTCTGTCACTTATCACTCTCAACGTGCTGTTTTCTAAAGCATCTGTCACATAATTTTTGCATATTAGAGATAATCATGCAGTTCTTAAACACCCATTAGAAAGTCATTTTCAGACAGGACCTTTGTCTCCCAGTGCTTCTCTGTCCAAGAACCAGGAAGGAGTCAAATGCTATTTGGATTTTATTCAGCTGAAGATAAAATCCAAATAAAATATGACTCCTTTTTGGGACACAGATATATAGCTTTGAACCCCAGAAAGGAGCCAAATCCTTTTTAGATTTTTTTGTACGCAAAGAAAAAGTTCAAACAACATCTGGCTCCTTGATGGGGAGCAGACCCACAAACGTCTCTTCATCACTAAGGAGCTTGAACGCTGTTTGAATTTGTTCTTAGCCTCCAAAAGAATCCAGACTGCACCTGGTTCCTTGCTCAGGTGCAGACATACACACATGTATCCCCCTGTGAGCAGACTCATTGCTTTAAACAACAGAACATATCACCAAAACAAAAGAATGCCACATAATAAATGTTCATACAATTTCTTGTCATGCATTACCACGCCTAGAGCCCTGTTTTCAAAATACAGTTCTTGTTGGTGTTCCAGCAAGAACTGCCTTCGTTTACCATCAGGAATATGAACTAACTTTTTGTGATCTGGTCCTGTGAGTCTTAACTCAGCGCTTCCAGTGCCCACCTTTTGTGATGCTGCTAAATGTGTCTAAAGTAAGGAGTGACATTTGTCCCACTGCAAGTGTGATTTGTTTATCTGCAGCTGGTATTATAGTTGTGTTCTGAAATTTTCAGATTTGCTGTATAAATATAGAAGTGAGTTAGTTACTCATGCCTCATGGGGCAGTTCCAATAAATAAGCTCATTCATAGAAGGAACCAAGGCAGAGGAAAGACTGAGACACTCAATTAGCAACTTTTTTTAATAGGAAATGTGGATAACTCTTATGTGCCCCAAGTTATAAATACTATTTACATCATCTTTAGGTCTCAATGCTTCAAGAAACTCAATGGGATGTCTTTTCCTCTTAAGGCAAAAAGTATAATAATGTTGGTGACAAAATACGAAATCAAAACCTTTATCTCCTCAAACCAGAAATAAAAAGCTGTACAGAGTTTAAGATGGTATACCCAAATGTTAGAAATTGGGTTTCTGGTTGGCAGAGGTATGCACCCTGTCCAAGCAGGAACCACACTCCTAGTCAGGGTAAGTAAGATACACAGTAAACATTAACCGGTGCTCACCCTCTGGTAGCTTGGCACAAACATTCAGGCTAAACTTAAGAGGCAATGTGTAAAGTATTTGTCCAACACACACACACAGAAACACAATCACAACACCAAAAAAGACTCCACACTGTTTTAGAAACATAGACAATAATTGTATAAATTAATTAAGATCAAAATGAAAACAATCCAAGAAGTAGAATTCGAGATATAGATTTTTAAAGAATAAAATAGTTCTAGGACTCCAATGGAGCACATTGGAGCACAATATGCTCCAATGGAGTTATCTGGTTGTGCTGGACCAGGACAAAGTCAACAGGTCAAGCCGACCGCAATGGAGGGTTGCCCGGGAACAAGAGCCATACAGGCCCGGTGAACAGAGTACATTAATCCTGGGTCACCAACAGTGAGATGCGGGTTGAAGACAAGCGATGCGTTGATGTTGAGCCCAAGGTCAAGGTTATGCGTCGATTTCTTTACCCTTTGGGGGCGATGCTTCTGGTCTGTTGGCCAATGCATCGATCTTCTCCACGCACTGGCAGCAATGCATTGGCTCTGAAGCGGTGGTTCCGAATGCCGTAGGCCGGTTCTGAGTGCAATGTACCAATTCTACTCCTGCAACAGGGTCGATGCACCAGTTTTGATACATGCAGACTGGAGATGTGTCGATTTCTCTGGAGCAAGTGTCTGGGTCCACATCCAGTGAACCAGGCACAGGAGCAGGGATAGAGACTTTGATACCCCTGAATCTCAAGCAACAGGAGGCAAGCCAACAAGCCCTTGGAGATAACTTCAGCTGCAAGGCAGAGTCCAGCTCTTCCTCAGCAGGGTCAGAGAGCAGTAGGCAGCACACCAGAAAGCAGGTCTTCCAGGTGAGCCGTCCAGCTGAGTGTTAGTCCTTGATGCAGCACAGCAGTCCTTGTGACAGAGTTAAGTTACAGGTTGAGAGGTGTCTGATTTGGTGGGATCAGAGCCCCAGTATTAATACCTAGTTATGCCATTAAAGTGGGGGTGACTTCAAAGTTCACAGAAGCCCCTTTTCCCAGGCCCTGGCTCCAGAATAACTGTAGGAGATAATCAACCATTTGTGTGTGCCTATTCAGTTGTGTCAGCTCCTAACTCCCTCTCTACCCAGGAAGAGCCATCAGAATGCCGGGGCGTACTCAGACACACCTAGCCTTCCTATATTTGTGGCTGTCTAGAGGGAATGCAAAAAGTGGAGTTGTCACCCACCCCAGACGTCTATTGTACACAGACTTCAGGCATACAGAGCTGTAAGAGCAAAAACATGTCCACTTTCTCAAAGGGGCATTTCTAAAATAGTAATGTTAAATCCAACTTAACCAGTAAAGATTATTTATCATTACCATTCCAAAGATATATAGCATGTTACAGCTACTCCTTTCTAATCAGCAATTACAGCTTTAAAGTGTATTAAGAAATTCCCAATGTTAACCTACGAGAGGAGTGGGCCTCACGGTAGTGAAAAAGAATGTAGCTGTTTGTCACTACAAGGACATGCAAAACTTAGAAGTACATGTCCTACCTGTTAGCTACACAGCACCCTTCCCTATGGGCTACCTAGGGCTTACCCTATGGGTGACTTATGTGTAATAAAAGGGGAGTTTAAGGCTTGGCAAAAAGTGTTAAATGTCAAGTTGAAGTGGCAGTGCAACTGCACACAAAGCCTCTGAAGTGGTAGGCCTGTGTTAAATGCCAAATTGAAGTGGCAGTGCAACTGCACACACAGCCTCTGCAGTGGTAGGCCTGAGACAGGTTTGAAAGGCTACTTGCGCGAGAGGCACAATCGGTGCTGCAGGCCCACTAGTAGCATTTAATTTACAGGGCCTGGGTTTATGGTATACCACTGTACAAAGAACTTAACAGTAAGTTAAATATGCTCATTGTGTATACTCCATTGCGACCATATTTAGGGAAGAAGCAAATGCACTTTAGCACTGGACAGCCGTGGCAAAGCGCTTAGAGTACTAAGGTTAACAAAACGATTCAGCAAAAAGAGAAGGTAAGTAGGTAAGAGGTTTTGTGGAAGACCACCCTAAGGCTCACAGGTCTAAATCCAAACTTAACTAACAACATTTTAACATTTCCTTATTGTGCTCAGAAAGTTCACAAACAATAAAATGGCAAAGATTTTTAATTTTTTCACCTTTGTAATTTATAGGGCGGAAGGAAAATGATTATAAGAAATGCTTTCAAGTCTACAAAATATTAGGCATAATCCCTGCAATGACAGATTTAAAGACTGAAAGTGTGGTGCCACTCCCGGCTATTAAAACAAATTAGTTCACAGAGAGAATGGATATTTATTTTTGTAGCATTATACTCACTTACCTGTTAGCATAGTACATTTTTAAACATTTTAAACATGTGCAGGTGCTAACTTCCCCTTAAAGGGAGAGACACAGCATGACAAAATCAAACACAACATGCAGGAGAAAAAAATAAAACAGATAAATAACAAACACAAAGTCAAGAGGAAATACACAAATAGACGTGTGATAAGTGGCACTGAAACCCTGTCAGCCCTTGCCTGCGACTTAGGGCATGCACCAATAGGGTATATGGAATACTTAGATTTGTTGATGTGGAGACCCAAGGAGGGACCAAAAATGGTCAATATCTGGAGGATGAGAGAACCAAACAACTGAAGCTCATCCATAAACATCATGACATTGTCTGCATATAATGCCACCCTATTACCACATTCCAACCCCTTCACTTGTGCATCAATCCTCAACCACTATACCAAGGGTTCAATAGCCAGAGCATAAAATAAAGGTGAAAGCAGACAGCCCTGTTGGGTTCCTCTCTGCATTCCAAAAGTGCATGAGACGGAACACCCTATTCTAATCCTAGCTGTTTATGCTCTGCATAATAGTCTAATACATCTGATGAAATGAGGGTCAAAATTAATCTTGGCTAAGAGTGAAAAAATAGTCCTACCCCACTGAGTCGAATGCTTTGTGAAAATCAACCAGGAGCAAAGGCTGGAAGCCCAACAGTCTATAGGAAAAGGCTAAAGCATTCTAACCAGTCTAATGTTGTGTCTAGTGGCCCAATTGGGCATAAACCCGGCTGGTCCAGATGAACTAAAGAGCCTACCACTTTCAACAGACGGCTGGCCAAAGCTTTCGCCCAGGTCTTCTCCTCTACTTTGAGGAGTGAGATAGGTGTGTATAAAGAGCATTGAGCCAGGGGCTGGCCTGGAATGACGGTAATGTCTGTTATACACAGATGAAATGAAAGCGTACCCCTGTCAAGAGCCCCTTCCCCCCAAACACCTCCAGAAAAGATGTCCCCAGCCACAACTAGTAGGCTTTGTAAAATTCTACCGGAAACCCATTAGGGTCAGGGGTGATTGGAGCTGGCCAAGGGCTGCATCCAGCTCCTTGACAGTAATGTCCTACTCAAGGAGTTTCCTCTCGACTGTGGTCAGCCTCCGGGTGGGGAGGTCAGCCATAAATTCGGAAAGATCGAAGTTAGCGGGTGCCATAGATTTTACACACCGTGCAGAGCAATAGTATGCAAATGTATGGGTCACATGAGGTTCCCCCGATCACAAAACCTTGAAGCTCACCTTTGTGGAAACAGAATAGGAACAACACTCACATCCTTTTGTTATATTTTATTTTATTGACTTCGCAGTATGCTATGAATGATAGAAAATCAGTGACCTGAGTGAAGGGGGATCTCCTACAGGTGTTTGTGCACAGTCAGGGAAGAGTTTTGCTGGCTTTGTCTCCCCATTGGTTAATCCAACTCTGTGCGGTGAACCACATAGTATGGGCCACATTTATTAGAGTTTGTTGGAGGACTGATTGCATATGCAGTGAGTCTCCGAGAAGATGCGGCTCAGATGATACCAATGACAGAAATGTGGTTGTTGGTTGAGGAGGGTGAAACCCTACTCAAGCAATAGCCACAATCCTTGTAAGGTTGAACTACAAAAAGTCAATACATTAAACTTTGCTTAACCCTCTGGTAGGTTGGCACAAAAGCAGTCGGGCTTAACAAAGAGGCAACGTGTAAAGGATTTATTAAGCACTCAGACAGTATTAAAGTAAAAACACAACACAAGAAAAATCCCACACCCATTTGGAAAATAGAGTAACATTTAATAAATTATTTTGGACCAAAACAAAAAAATCCAACCCGTAGAACAGAAGATATGCAATTTAAAAAGTTTTGAAGGAAAGCAGCTTGGAAGCATGAAGCGCCAATTGCGGTTAGCTGGTCACGGTGGACCAAGTCGAAGTCACACAGTCAGGCCAAACCACAATGGTGAGCAGGCCGAATACAGGTCTGAGTTCAATCTGTTGTCAAAAGTAACATGTGTCCTGGTGCATTGAGATGTGACGTCATTGATTGCCTACGCAGCACGGGCGTTGAGGAGCCGTTGGGGAACTCTGATGCGAAGCCCTGCATCGAGATGCATCGCACTGAGCCGATGTCAGTGGGGCTGCTGATGGAAACTTGCGAGGATGAGTCCGGCACCGAGATGCGCCACGCAGCGTCAAAAATTGATGAAGCGGCTGGTGCTGTGAGAACAGTGCTGAACCGAGATGCATTGAGCTGGGCTGGTTGTCAGTATTGAGATGTGTAGCACTGGGTCAGTGGTTTCAAAGTCACCGATCAGGAGGTGTGATACGTGGTCCAGCGCTGAGGTGCGTTGAGCTGGGCTGGTTGTCAGTTATGAGATGCATCGCATTGGGTCACTGTTTGTGAGGCCGCCAAACAATAGTTGCAATGTGTGTCTCTAAGTTGAAATGTGTTGTGTTGCATTTGCGCAGAGGAGCCTGTTATGTGCCTGTAACTCAGAACATGAGGCCAGTTAACTTGCCCTTGGAGATACTCTGGTGGTCCTGTGTTGAAGTTGTAGATTCAGTCCTTCTTCCTAGGGCAGTAGGACAGCAGAGCAGTCCCTCTAGTAGCAGAGCTGCAGGGCAGCAGATCAGCTGGGCAATCCTCCATGCATCAATGCAGCAGAGCAGAGCAGTCCTTCTGAGACTTCCACAGGTTCAGAAGTGATATGAAAAGTTGGGGCTGAGGGTACAAAACATATACCAGCTTTGAAATGGGAGAAGTTACTGGAGTTTCCCCCTACAGAGGTGTCTGGTATTTTATGCCTCCCTGCCCTGCTCCCAGTCGTCTGGGGACATAACAGGCTAGTATGAAGTCCTTAGTCTGTGAGCTGCCTTAAAGAGAATATGGCTAAACACTGCATGGAAATCTTGGAAAAAGTCCAACCGGACAAGAAAGGGGCATTTATAAATGGGTCTCTTGGAGGAAAAGTAGGTCTGGCACAATGTGATGGGTAACTGTGATGTCTTCCTGTTCACTTGAAATCTGGAATACAAGCCGTGTTCCAGATTCCAAGGAGAGACGGTTTGGCCCAGGCTTAATAGATGAAGGATAAACTGGTTGCTCTGAAGAACAAAGCAACTTACTTTTAATATATATGCGTGCTATCATCTTTTAGTAACCTAATTACCACATTGGCGACAAGCGGACTACGGACCTTAAGCCTGGAGCCCTGCAAGTGCAGATCACGCGCCCGATTCAGAATAGAAGTTATGAGAAGACTTCTAGCTATGACTGATACATTCTGAGGAAAAAGAGATTTGTGTTCATCAAAACCTCATCTTCAAGAAATGTACTGGTGAGGTTAAATTAATTTTTATGTGTTTCCCGTCTTTTGAAACCCTCAACGAGTCTTCGCATGCGCGGCCCCTCACATGAAACAATTACTGCACACGCATATAACTTCAAAGAAACACACTGCACGCGCTGTTGCTCGTGCATTAAACTTCAAAGATACACACGCATAATTAAAAGGCTCAGGCAGTTAAAGGCTCACACGTTCATTTCCCAGCCTGAAAGTTGCTTCCTGACTGCCGCGCATTTGATCCCTACTGGCGTAGGAATACACCTGTGTGATTTACGCATGTGCTGGAAATACGGAGAAAGACTGGTACGCTGCCTGCATAGGATTTTACAACACTTGTCTCTGTGTTTTGCGCATGTTTTGTAATCTTCAAGTTAGACTGGTATGCTAACCTGGCATAAGTCGAGTGGAGTTACTGATGGATTTATGCTGTTTCAGTACCTGTTTAAATTAATTTCATGGTGATCTGCACATCATATTGCAAAGCACTTATTTGAAGGTCTTCAAAGTTTTTGATTAAACTAAATTCTACGACCCACGGTGATTTGCACACTTCTGGTGCAGATTACATTTAGTTTGCAGTCATTATTTCAATTATTTTCACGGTGACTTGCACACCTTATGTAAAACATATACATTAAATTATTTCAAGGACTTCATTAATCTAGTTCAATTGTTCACGGTGATTTGCACACCTCAAGTGCAGATTACATCTTCGTTTTTTTTTCCTTTTTGATTTATTTTTTATGACAACAGTCTCACTGTGATTTGCACATCTCCCCGGGAATTTATATGTTTCTTTTCATTAGGTTGTCTCATTAACAGTATTATTATATTTTCATGGAGGGTTTTAAGGCACCTGCATAATTTTTACCCACTCCAGGTGAACCCATTTTAGAGTGGAAACAATGGAAAGAAGGTTTAGATGCATATATTGAAGCAGTTGGCGGTGACGACTTTACAGACAAAAGGAAGCTAGCAATATTTAAACAAGCTAGCAATATTAAAACATTGTCTGGGTGCTGAAGGCAGACGCATCTTAAGTCACTTACCTCCTAGCACTGTGCACCACGCATTGTCTTCGGATGACGACATAGATGTTTTTGCTGAACCTATTGAACAGATTGACAAACGTTATATAAAAAAAAACAACGAGCACGTCATAAATTTCTCATCAGAGGTCAATTAGTAAATGAATCCATTGATGCTTTTGTCAACGATTTAAGGATTTTGGATCCAAATGTAATTATTCTACACTTCATGAACAGATGGTGCGTGACCAACTGGTGCATATCGTTGCGGATGTCAAACTGCAGGAAAAACTTTTAGCTGCTGAAGACCTTACATTGGATAAAGCTATTGACATAGCTCATCGTTTTGAGGACATGAAACTTGGTTTAAAAGAACTTGCAGAGCAAAAAGTCGCTGAAGTTCAGTTTGTTAAAAAGACTAATGCTGATGAGGGGACTTCTAACAAATCCAAGTTTAAATCACATCCCAATCAAGACAAGAAGGCATATG
This sequence comes from Lissotriton helveticus, assembly GCF_964261635.1. NCBI lineage: Eukaryota > Metazoa > Chordata > Amphibia > Caudata > Salamandridae > Lissotriton > Lissotriton helveticus. The sequence goes on from NC_136065.1 coordinate 1,097,888,324, forward strand.
TTTGTTTTAAGTGTGGTATCCCTGGTTATTTCGCAAATGATAAAAAATGTCCTGCTAATGGTCAAGTATGTAGATATTGTTAGATGATGGGACATTACACTAGAATGTGTAGGAACAAGAGTAAATCCAAAAATAGTAATGTCGATTTTAAAAATCAACATCTTGAGCAAGTTAAAGAAGTTGATTGTGATATTGAAGACGATGAATGTCTTTTAGCAGTATATGAAATCAACAGTACAAAAGATGCTCCTTATTGCCCCATAGTACTTGGAGATAAAAATGTAAAAGTTATGGCAGACTCTGGGGATAGACATACCTTAATTGGAGATGAATGGTTGAAAGAATTTCCTAATATAAGTCTATCTCCTCCAGACATCAAGTTAGTAGGGTATGGCAGAAAACCCATTGATGTATTGGGATTTTTCACATCTACCATAACTTTTAATTGTAAAACTATTTCTTCAAAAATATCTGTTGCAAAAGAGGGTTCATGTCTCTTAGGTTGGCCTCAGCAAAGAGACCTCATGATCACACTTGATCCTAACCATCCAGATCAGGTACTTGGTTATTCAGATTTAATATTACACGTTGATATAGATCCGGCATCTGAGTGGGAAAAATGCTTTCCTAGTGTCTTTTCAACTTCTAAATTAGGTCTTCTTAAAAATTTTGTTCACAAAATAATTTTGAAACATAACGCTATACCCAAAGTACACAAGGTCAGAAATGTCCCATTACACTTAAGAGATGCTGTCAAGAATGAATTACAGAGATTGTGTCGTCTTGACATCATTGAGGAAATAGAATCTTCAGAGTGGTTGTCACCAGTTGTTGTCGCACATAAGCCTAATGGTCAAGTGAGATTATGTGTGGATTTGAGAGATCTAAACAACAGTGTCTGGGTGGACAGACATCCTCTACCGAACATAAATGAATGTTTGCTAAACTTAAAGGTGCGTCAGTGTTCTCTACACTTGATCTTTCGAATGCCTATTACCAGATAACTCTCCATGAGGGTAGCAAACATCTTACCTCGTTTATTACATCAGAAGGGGCTTTCAGGTACAAAAGAATGCCTTTTGGGCTAATATCTGCATCATCTGTATTCCAGAGATTAATGCATAAACTATTTAAGGATATAGAGAATGTATTATATTTTCAAGACGACATTCTTGTCTTTGCATCTAATTCACAAGAACATACCAATATACTTCACTAAGTTTTGTGTATTTTACAAGATAATGGTTTGACATTGACAAAAGAAAAATGTAAGTTTGGTCTATCTTTTGTTGACTATTTAGGTCACTTTATAAACAAAAATGGTATTTCTCCTAAACAAAATCTTGTCAGAGCTATTGAACAAGCTACAGAACCCCAAAATAAAGACCAACTTAGGTCTTTTCTCGGTCTCGCAGAATATTATGCAAAGTTCATACCTGTTTTTTCTGACAAAACTGTACACATGAGACCCTTAATGAAAAAGAATCAATCATTTTTGTGGGATGACAACTGTGCCAATGAATTTAAACATTTGACATTATGTATTTCTTCTGCACCTGCTTTAGCCACATTTAATACAACTTTTGACTCTGTAATTATTTCTGATGCTAGCAATGTTGGAATTGGAGCTGTACTCATGCAAAATCAAAATGGTCATTTAGTGACAATTGCCTTTGCATCGAGACCGTTAAGAGGTGCTGAGTGTAAATATTCCACTCTTGAAAAAGAAACTCTAGCATGTTGGTGGGGTATTGAATATTTTCATAAATATGTGTATGGCACTCTGTTCAAGGTAAGGACTGATCACCATCCTTTAGTTGATTTATTTACAACAAAAGGTTGTAGTAGAGCCACTTCTAGAGTGGCAAGATGGCAATACAAATTGCAAGAATTTCATTTCAAAGTTGAGTACATTCCAGGAGTAAAAAACATCCTTGCTGATTGCTTGTCGAGACTACCTGTTCCTGATGACAATGTTGTTACAGAAGATTATGATTTAGAAAAAGTTGTTTCTATTTGCGAGATGTCTAAGGGATGCATACAAGAGAATCAATGGAGAGTTGCATCTGACAATGATCTCGTCATGAAAGAAGTAATTGGCTACATTCATTCGGCTTGGCCAAGAAAGGTTGATATTTCCTTTCTTTCATGTTGCCCATGAATTATCAGTACATAATGATATTTTAATGAGAGGTTTACAACTGGTGGTACCGATTAAATTGCACAAACCATTCTTGATGTGGCGCATGAAGGGCATCCTGGAATGACTAGTATGAAAAGGAGAATTAGAAGCGAATTTTGGTGGCCAGCAATGGATAAGTGTGTAGAACGTAAAGTCAGAGATTGTTTAGAGTGTTCCATTAGTGATAAATCACAAAAAACTCTTTCTTATGAACATCTGCCTATTTCCAGACCGTCACGTGTATGGCAATGTATATCTCTTACGTGAAATTCAATTTGTGTGAGGGTCCAAGGGGAAATGAGATGAAAGACCTTATAGTACCCTGTCCCCCATTCTAAGTATACAAATAACAAGCAAGAGGGTACTGGAGGTCTGGGCTACATGAAAGAAAATGCATTTGGCAAAGGTTGGGTAATGTAGGCATCTGTGTATAGGAAAAGAAACCCATCAGCCCACCCAATGACGGAGCATCACCATCTGGGTTAAGTTGGAAGACTGGTATCCGTGTCGGGAATCTCACTGATTATATTATGAAAACACCCCGTTTGGATCCACCAGTGATGTGCCAAACCAAAAACAATACAGGAATATAGTGGTGCTGAAGATGATTTGCAGTGTGGCAAGTAGTGAAAAACAAAATATAATAGTGAGATTAAGATTGACTATTATGATACCTAGAAGACTTTATTATGCGGTCATCATAATGTCAAGATTAAGAAATAGTGTGAGATAGTCTGAAAAATAATAAGATAACTCCTACCATGTATTGGTATCCAGTCCTCAGCTTAGGACTAAGCTAGAGGTACCGACGGACAGAGCGAGGCCTCATAACCTGAGCGAGTGCCAGGAGAGGTGAGGCTTGATCCCAAGATTTCTCTGGGAAAAGAACTCTACAACTGAGACTACACTCCTACACCTGGATACCAATACATGGTAGGAGGTATCTTATTATTTTTTCACAGTATGCTTGCAGTAGTGTTTTGAATCTGGTCCTGAAGAAAGCCACCGGTCCATACATTGACCTCAGTTGGCTGAAACATGTCGACCATATGTATCATCATAATATAGTTACCATATTTTCAGACTATCTCACACTATTTCTTAATCTTGACATTATGATGACCGCATAATAAAGTCTTCTAGGTATCATAATAGTCAATCTTAATCTCACTATTATATTTTGTTTTTCACTACCTACTACACTGCAAATCATCTTCAGCACCACTATATCCCTGTATTGTTTTTGGTTTGGCACATCACTGGTGGATCCAAACGGGGTGTTCTCATAATATAATCAGTGAGATACCCGACACGGATACCAGTCTTCCAACTTAACCCAGATGATGATGCTCCGCCATTGGGTGGGCTGATGGGTTTCTTTTCCTATACACAGATGCCTACATTACCCAACCTTTGCCAAATGCATTTTCTTTCATGTAGCCCAGACCTCCAGTACCCTCTTGCTTGTTATTTGTAATGTATATCTCTTGACATAGCTGGTCCGATTTCTTTGGGTCATAATTCAGTCTTTGCCCCAAAAAATTTTTGATCAGTTATCTCAATGGCCTGAGATTACATTTGTTCCTCATGTTGCATAAAAAATTGTAATCCAATTTTTGAATAATATTTTTGAAAGAGAAGGATTTCCTGAATCACTTCATACAGACAACAGAGTACAATTGACATCATCCGAAATGAAACTTTTTCTAGACAGTCATGGTATAGTTCATAAACGCTCATCTGTTTACTATCCTTAGAGTAATGGAATTGTTGACAGGTGGATCAAAGTGTTCAAAGAAGGCTTACAGTTAGCTGTGTCTCATGGGAAAAATTGCAATCAAAGAGGTTCTTTGGAGTTATAGAAATACTCCAAGATCTAGTGGAGATTCTTCACCTTTTGAAAAGATGAGAGGAAGAAAGTGTGTATGTAACATGAGTCAGGCATGGATGAGAGATGTATTATATAATTATCGACCTAATCAAGATCAAGAGAGAAAAGATGTGAATTCTCCTGTGAAGATTAATGATTGGGTTCATGTTAAGAGAGGTAGAATCGTGAGGTCTGGTGAATCCCGGTTTTCTTTGCCTTTGAAGGTGGTCAGAGTTGGTCGTCAAATAGTTGAACTTTCAGATGGGAATGTTTGGAGTTTGTCCAAAGTGGGGAAAATTCCTTAGTAGTTGTGGCCTGTTGAAAATATCTCATAGAATTTCACACAATGAAACAAACTGGCGCAAATCTGTTCCTCAACAGTCTGATAGTCCAGTTAAATACCCTGTACAAAGACAACGTCAACGTCCTGTATGGTCCAAAGATTATCATTTCAATTAATCTATTTTTCTTGGATTTTCTGTACTAGTACTAGATAAAAAAAAGTTTATACCTATTTGTTGTATTATATTCTGCTTCTTACAGTTATTTTTATTATTCAATATTATATTGTTGTGTTACTTCTCTGTCTACGAAGGGGCATGTGTGGGGTCTTCCTGTTCACTTGGAATCTGGAATACAGGCCATGTCCCAGATTCCAAGGAGAGACGGTTTGGCCCAGGCTTAATAGATGAAGGATAAACTGGTTGCTCTAAAGAATAAAGCAACTTACTTTTAATATATATGTGTGCTATCATCTTTTATTAACCTAATTACCACAGTAACCTTCACAACGGCCCATCTCTTCACTCTTTCTAGCAGGTCAGTGACGTTTCAAGTTAAAATCTTCAAATGCCCAGATCCACTTCCTGCTCTGCTCAGTCATTAGGGAGGGTACCTGGACAGAAAACGAGGCCTGGATGTTGTGCATACATGTCGAGTCTGTTAAGTGTGCTCAGAAAGATCGCCACAAACCAAACATCTTACAACAAATCAAATACAGGATGTCATCTCTCCACCCCATACTTTTAAAGAGGAAGTATATGTCATGGAATATACTGGGATGATTGCCAACTGGTCAAATGAACTCCAACCCAGTTCCCTTATACCAACACCACCAAGCTTCACCCCATAACCCACTCTGTGGTAACGGCCCCACCTAACGTGAGTTCCCCTACCACAGGAATAACAAAGATAAGGAACAAGTACCCATAAACAAGGCCTCAAACATTAGTACACGAGTGCATTAAAGGAACTCTGGGTCTAGTAGGTCATGGGTCATCCCCATCTGAGGACAAACACTGCTGTTTAGAGCTACTGGAGGATAGTTCTTTGGAGTTGTGCCTTTGTCTAGTCTTCTGAGTCCTGCGTGGCAGCTGTTTTCAAGCGAGAAGGTCCCCTGTGTTCTAGGGTGCACCCACTTGAGGCGAGCACCTACTTTCACAGTTTGGCCATTACTCTACTCAGACCCACGCGTTTTCAGGTGTGTTAAAGAAGAATGTCTTATCTCTGAAGAAGACCTTGAGGCAGGGTGGGAGGAGCAGCTTATACTTACTTTGTATGGCCCTTATTTTTGCTTCACCGCCATGAAAGAGTAGCATTGTTGCTGCACCTTCATAGGATAGTCAGAAAAGACAGTGACACACGAGGAGCCCAACAGTGGTTTGGAGACTTTGAGGAAGGCCTTCAGGGTAGAGTTCTTGTCCAAGAAATTGAAGATACGGGTGACAATGGTATCGATATGCACTTTCCACCAGAAAACACATTGAGACCTCCTCGGCCGGGATTGTATGAGTTCTGACACTGTATAATGAATTGTGTGGGAGTTTCCCCACTAAGCCTTCAATTATGCGCACAATGCCGATACTGTTACATATGGAACGCCCCTCGGCATTCTTACCTCTGGCTTCCAACCGTACAACTGTCTATTGGAGGCCGGAGATTTTAGCTTGAAAGCCGCAGTTAGTGTTTTCACCCTCCATTTCCCAGACTCATTCCACGGTGTTCTGTAGGTCCTATCGGAGCAAAGCCAGGTCTTGGCTGAGTTCTCTAATCTTCCCTTCTAAAGATGAACGTGACTCCTGGATTGCCTGTAGTGGAAGCTGTGTGATCTGAGGGCAGATCTCTGAGTTGCGACATGGCACCAAGTGAAGAATCCCTGTGTGGAGCCTCGTCGGTTTGGTAAATTTGTCAATTTACCCCAGGTCGACTGCACTGTTAATTTTCCCCACTGATGGTGCTAGAAGGGAGTCATGTGTCTCCAAAAATGAGCCCAAAGATCTGGGCAGGAAGCTGCAAGCCTTAGTAGGGCCTGCAAACAATCCACTGTCCAAGGTGTTCTGAGTCTCAGAAAATATGGTTGAGGTGGGCTGTCTCCCCAAAAACCATCACCATGTGCAGGAGATGGGTCCTCAAAGAGGATGGAGGGTCAGAAGGAGGGGGAACCTACCCCCAAACGGGAGGGGGAAAACTCTGCCATGAGTTGTACATCTCCCATTATAGACAAACTACTGTCCTGTGCCAAACCGCTCATCAGCACCAATGTCTTCCCACCTTTTCAAAACCCAGTTGGTACAACAGCAACCAATCTCCAAGAGAGAGGATAACACCACCTCCAAGGAGCAGCCAACCGGCTCCTCTGCCACTCATCCATCTCAGGACCCAGCCAGCTCCACCACACCAGACTGACCCAACCCTCAAGACTCAGGGAGCTGCCAGCCTAATGTCTAGGCCCAGGAGGCCTCCTACAGATCCGTAAGCCCTTCACTAAGGGCATCTGGGACCACTGGGGTCGTCCACTATGGTCTCCGGTTCACCAGGGGGATCACCCACAAGAACCCCCCTCAAAGTGGGGTAGGAACTGCTCCTCCACCCCTGCTGGTCCAAGGGCAGGTGATCGGCATCTCACAGCACTCTGATATCTCTGCCCCGCACCTCCGTAGCCATGCCATGACCAGCTACACTCTCCCCCGAGCAGTCTAGTAGGACAGGGCGGGGACCAGCACCTCACTGCAAGGCAATGCCTTGACCAGTTCAGGCAGATTGTCCGATCACTCTAAGCCCCGGGCTCACACCGTATCGTCTGAGGAGGGGGTCACAGAGTGCGATCACTCACGTTTCATCTCCAGCCGTGGCCTGTGCACTTAAGAGCGGTGAGGCGGCGAGGCCGGGTTGGGGTGGGAGGGGGATTTTGACTGACGATGATGAGGGAAACGTAACTATTTATTTAATTTTCCATTGTGGTCATCCGTCGATTCCCCCCACCCCCCACCCCACCCCAGCCAGGCCCCACCGCGCTCACCTGTACGGGCCGTGGCTGTAGGAGCCTCTCACCGTTCCCTCAGTCTAGGATCCCACAGGCCAAAAACAAATCACCATCATCCCCCAGTCCAGTCACACACAGCCAACACTTGCAGGCTGACAGTCTGCCACTACTAACACTGGCCCCGGCACAGCAGTACACTGGATCCCAAGTATGAGCCGCAACAGAATTGTCCGGAACAGGCACCAGCACACGAACAGCACTTCCAGAAGGCGGATTGGGCTGTCGGTGTTTGGATTGTTAACTGATGCCTATAGGGAAGGCGGCAGAGCTCAGAAAACTGAAGCCACCATCTTCGGTGGCTTGGCCACGCCCAATTTATTACATTTTGGTGAACGTCCTAAACGTTTGTAAGTATGTGATTAGAGAGCCACTGTGTTAGCTAAAGAGTTAGTGATTTTCTGCATTTACCCCTTAGCCTTTAATTGGCAACTTTATCTTCAAACATTGTTGCCAGGTCACATTATTTTAAAGTTATTAAGAATGCCGCATGTGAAATGCAAGAAGAGCAACATTACGTGGTCACCTTTCACCTGTTCATGCTATATTTCGTCAATAAAAAGGTGAAAAATCCACCAACATGGGATTATCCCTGATGTATTTTTGCTGTTACCAGAAAACAAAAACTGCACATATTTTTACATATATTACAGAGTTAAAAGAATGGTTTGCTGTTTGTCATGAAAGGGTTTTTGTCATTGTTCATGTCAATGCATGTTTTAAGTTTTCCAAGTATCATTTAACTCAGGTGGGCCCTAAGAATGTAGGTAGTGTGCCAAACATTGTGCAACTCTTAAATGTTAGATGTCTGGAATCTCACTGTACAGCGTTGCGTGACAATTACATAATAAGTCTGCACGGCTGTTTCTAATTGGCACTGGTTGCTTTGAAGCTCACCTTTGTGGAAACAGAATAGGAACAACACACACATCCTTTTGTTATATTTTATTTTATTGGCTTTGCAGTATGCTATGAATAAAAGAAAAGAAAAGAAATAAAAGAACAAAAGGGAACCATAATCAGGAAAAATATTCGTTTGGTGTGTTCTATGTTCATTACTACACTCAGTAAGCATGGTCCTTTACAAAAATGCATTTTCCATCTTTTCATGCTGTGCTTCGCTCATCTTAAAACAACATTGCATTCAATTCGTTTTTATTGCTTTCTGGAATTACTTGCAACTGATAGTATTCTTTGCAAAGGAGTTTTGAAATATTCCAGCGTTTCGCATGGCATAGCTGTGTCCAAGTCCTCCTGTTCTTAAAATGTTTGCCTCTATTGTGGAATATAGTTTCAGGGGTGGCTTTTTCTTTCCATATCTGGGTAAATAAAGAGTATGCTACCAACATCTCTATAAAAAAATATGTCCAACACTTGTTTTTGTATACTATGGTAGATACTATGTATACTATCGTAGAAGGCAAACACCCTAGCAAAGCTGTTGTTATATGTTTCTCAGTCTTGTGCCCCATCACCTTCGAGATAGGGTCATAGTATATATTAATTATCACAAGTCTTCTAAATGTGGGTAGGAGGAAAACTCCCTATGTTCTCATTATGACATTTCGGGCACTGATCAGGGATTCAGGATCTACACTTGTACAGGTGTTCTTGTGTCAGGAGCCAGTTTGTGAAGGCTTGCCTTTGTTTGTCTGAAATTTGCCTCCTTTACACTGAGAATGCTAATTCCCAAATTTCAGTCCACAGTCCGTCATTGCGCATTATTCCTGGACTCGTCGATTACATATCTGCTCAGTTTTTCCCAGCTGTGGTTTGCTCATTTGTGAACCGAAGTTGCATGTTCTTGGTTTCGGAAATGTCGGTGAAAAGCTGCACTTGGAAGGTAATTTTCATGAATGGCTGCAACGCCATCATTTCTGCAATTCGCTAAAAGTCGGTATTTTTGCATGCCTACAAATATTTTTGTTGCATCAGGCCCAGTAACCTCTATTACGAAAAACTGTCTCTGGAAAAAAGAAAAAAAACACTGCAATGCACTATGACAAAATATTATCCTCTGACTACTGTGCAACTGAACTCTAATTCCGATTAAAAATGTTGTGGGCTATGTAATGTTTTACCTCATCAGGTTAGGGTGGAGAAAGTATGCCGCTGACCGCGCGACACGCAGGGGAGCATGGGTGGGACAGCACCCTAGTCCCACACGACGGGCGAGCAGAGCAGCCCTCAGAGCAGACTCCTCCCCCTGAGCGACCTCCCTACTCAAACAACCAATAGGGAGGGCTCACCTGTGAGAAGGGGGGCGTCCTTTAGGTATTTAACGGCGTAGCAACTGCGCTCGGCCTCTCTCTCCTGCCAGGCGTCCCTTCGGCTCTGCGCTGAGGCCAGCACAAAGCATTCATCAAGTGCCGCCATCCCTCCCTGCCGTGGGGCTCGTGGAACTACCTGCAATACCTGCCGTGGTGCATGAGACAGCGGCTGGGATAACAGACTTGGCCCAGATGGGTAAGACAATGGACGATATGATGGGTTTAATGGCATTGTTTCAAAAACGTTTAGACGATATGGCAGCGGCACAAGGAAGGCTGGTCGCCTTTCCCGGGCTGATAACATCTGATCCAGTAACACAAGTATGGGCTCAGCAGGGATCCAATTTAGGGGCGCACGGCCCAGGGAGTACAACGGCTGCCTTGCAAATGTCTATGGTCGCGGGGTCACAGCCAGCTGCGCCGTCACTGCCAGCTGGGCTATCACTGCCACCACCACCGGCAGTGCTGCCGAATGCCACCCCCGTCATCCCGCAGAGTGTCGCTCCCATCATCCCTCAGAGTGTTACACCCGGCATCCCGCAGAGTGTCATCCCTCAGAGTTTTACACCCGTCATCCCTCAGTGTGTCATCCCCAGTGTCGCCACCATCATCCCTCAGATTGTTACACCTATCATCCCTCAGAGTGTCGTCCCCAGCACCCCTCAGAGTGTCAACCCCATCATCCCGCAGATTGCCGGTCAAGTGCCCGCCGCGGACAGTTCGGCAAAGGGCGCTGCAACTGGCGCTGTGGGCTCAGATGGGCTGGTTCATCCTGTGCTGGGGGGGGTCGCCTCGGCGCAAGGAGGGGCGTTACAACCGGCCGGCCCGAGCAGACCTCGCACGAAACCAGCAGGTCGCTGCTCCCTGGCCAGACAGGTACCGCAAGCTGCAAAAGAGGGGATATGGAGGAGGGAATATATCGATATTTTGACTCTGTTAATGCATGACGATGCAGGTGCAGACACAAGGAGGATGGGGAAGAAAGACGATGATAAAAAGGTTAGATATCAGCGATGGCCTGAGAAGACAATTGAGAACTGGACTGAGGCGTTTAACATACTGGCAGCAATCATAGTGCAGAAGGACCCAGCGCAGAGTGAGGCACTGATGGAATACGCCAACTCCATTCAGCAAGGGGCAAGGGAGTCAGGAGGGATGAGTTGGTTCTGGTATGACCAGGAATTTAGGAAGACCATGGCTAGCTGCCCTGACATAGGGTGGGATCATACGGATATCCAGCTCTGGATCAAACATATGTGCAAGACAGGTAATAATAAGAGGGAGACGTTGTATAAGGAGCAAGGCGAACCTGACACCAGGAAGTGGGAACAGTCCCAGAAGTGGGAACAGTTCCCGAGGCGTTCATTCCAACAGCCCTTTCGGGGGGGCGGGGGAGGGGCCAGGGATCCGGACCTAGACGCTTTAACTCAGGAACCTGCAGAATGTTTAATAGCGGGACATGTACTTGGGGTAGAGCGTGTAAGTTTGCCCATGAGTGTAGCAAATGAGGCGCCCAACACGCAGCAATTGCTTGTACCAATGGCCAAAACACCCCTCCTCCCGCAGCCCCGGGAGCGGATGGAGCACGACAATAGGTTACCTGCACAGCAGGAGACACGGACGGAGCACACCAAGAAGTCAGGGGGAAGCAAAGGTCCATCTCCCATAGTGATGCAGAATATTTTACCATTACTCAGAGTGTATCCATTTGTAAGGGAGCGTGCGCTGCTGGTTGATGGTTTTGTGGACGGCTTTAGGATACCTTACAGAGGCCCCTTGGGCTCAAGGGACGCTTTGAATCTCAAATCAGCGAGGGACTTACCACAGGTTGTCAGTGACAAAATCAGGAAGGAAGCTGATCTGGGGAGGGTGGCGGGGCCATTTCCTTCACCCCCTTTAGAGAATTTTCTAGTTTCTCCACTAGGAGTGGTCCCAAAGAAGCAGCCCGGGGCACACCGTTTGATCCATCACCTATCTTACCCAGAGGGCAATTCGGTCAACCATTGGCTGGAAGAAGGGGCGTGTGCAGTTTCCTATTGCTCACTGGACATGGCCATAGACATGATTAGGAGGACGGGGAAGGGGGCGTGGTTAGCCAAGGCAGACATCGAATCAGCATTCCGCCTCCTACCTGTTCACCCAGACAGTCAGCACTTGTTAGGCTTCAAGTGGGAAGGGGCATTCTTTTTTGATCGCTGCATGCCCATGGGCTGTGCAGTCTCGTGCGCCTACTTCGAGGCATTCAGTTCATTCCTCCAGTGGGCACTCACGACCAAGCATGGCGTGTCCCACGTCACACACTACCTTGACGATTTTCTGTTCTTTGGCAAGGACGGTTCCCAGGAATGCGCAGAAGCTTTGCAAGCCTTTGAAGAGCTGACGGAGCATCTAAGTGTTCCTTTAGCGCCGGGGAAAACTGAAGGGCCTTCTCAGACACTGACGTTTTTGGGCATAGAACTAGATACTAACAAAGGGGAATCCAGACTCCCAGCTGACAAGGTTCGTGACCTGAGGCAAGATATTAGTGCAATGGTGGGGAGGAGTAAGGCATCACTCGAGGCGGTCCAGAGTCTGTTGGGCAAATTAAACTTTGCAGCGCGTGTCATACCGGCAGGTAAGGTGTTTTCCCGCAGACTGGCGAAGGCTACGGCCCACATGGAAAAGAAACATCACCTAGTGCGCCTGGGTTGAAGGCAGACCTACAGATCTGGGATGAATTTCTGAGGAATTTTAATGGTACCGTGATTTGGAGGGCCCCCTGGGAAAGCAGCCAAGGCCTTTGTCTGTTTTCAGATGCGTCAGGTAGAGAAGGTTTTGGGGTGATCTTTGGTGAAGAGTGGTGTGCCATGAAGTGGCCTAACGCTTGGCGCAAGAAAGGAGTGACAGCGAATATAACAGTCCTGGAGCTGTTCCCCATTGTGGTTGCACTACATCTGTGGCCAGAGGGATTGGGCAACAAGAAAGTGGTGTTTTGGCTTTTTAAGACAACCTTCTGCTTGGCGTTCTTTGGCGCCTTTAGGGCGAGTGAGCTGGTGGCCAAATCAAAATCAGATAGATCAGGGAGAGCCTTGGATATGATGGACGTTTGTGCCAGGGACTCCTTAGTACTCTGGATACGTAAATCCAAGACGGACCAGGCGGGGAAGGGAGTGTCCATCACGTTACAGGCACTGGAAGACTCCAGATACTGTCCGGTCGCCATGGTTAGGGCTTACCTAAAGATCAGGCCGCTGCTGGCAGGTCACTTCCTAATACATGCTGACGGCTCACCACTTACTAAATTCCAGTTGGAGCGGGTAATGGCCACAGTCTTAGCTAAGGCAGGTTTGTCAGCCGCAGGTCAGAAATTCTCCAGTCATTCATTCAGGATAGGTGCAGCTACCGCCGCATTCAGGGCGGGGCTAGGTGAGGAAGGTGTCAAGAGGGTAGGGAGGTGGTCATCCTCTTGCTATCAGCGATACATCCGCCCGTGAAGAATTCTGGCCGCCAGGAGGGCCATGTGTTTAGTACATGTAACATATGCTAAAAGCACACGTGAAAAATGTTAGAGGACAAAGTTGTGTAGGATCACGTTTTCGAGTGGAGTGCAGTGTTGATCTCGTTTTAGTGTGGTGTGCAGTGTTCAATAATAAACAAAGCATGAATGTACAGCCTTTGGTCTTCTCCCTTTGTTAGTGTGACCTCAACGCTGTCTTTTCTTGCAGCTGATTGTTGCGTGTGGGTGATGGGCCATTCGTACATTCCCAGGCTGGAGCGGTGGGGGATATCCAGGACCTGGAATCGGGTCCTAGCAAAGACACAAATACTGTGGTTGGGTTTTCCTGGAATGAGATGGGGTCAACTACGGCGCAAGCTTGAACAATGTCTGGCAGCACGGGGTGGTCCTCCCAACATCCTCATTATTCATCTGGGAGGGAATGATCTGGTCACAGTGGGGAGGAGGGCCCTAATCGAAACCATGCAGAAGGATGTGACGGCCATAACTAACCAATTAGGAGCCACCGAGTTGATGTGGTCAGAAATTGTCCCTCGCAAAGCCTGGAGGGGTGCACGATCATTGGGTGCAATAGAACAGTCCCGCAAGAGGGTCAACAGGTCCATGCAGAAGTTTATGGAGAGGAGGGGCCTGGGGTTCATTAGGCATGCACTGATACAAGAAAGAACTGAAGGATATTACGAGAGTGACGGGGTGCACTTATCTGGGTTGGGTATGGATGTCTTTCTCCTAGACGTACAAGAGGCTTTGTCAGTGGCAGGTTGTAGGTAACTAAGTGGGTGGGGGGCTCTGTCATCGACGTGGGCCTCCTCCAGAGCTGTGGCGGAGTAAGGGCGATCTGGAAGCAGATGGACAGTAAGGGTACCTCTGCGGCAGAAGGATACAGTCAAGATACCTCTGCCTGGCACAGTAAGGGTGCCTGAGCCAAGCACCTGGAGCCGAAGGAGGTTCCAGGAAACAGCGTTGGCGCCCCGTTAGTCCTTCGGGCGGTCGGGGGGCCTGAACCGACCGGGGGTGTGCCTCAGCTCTCCGCCCTGACAGGGGGGGCGGGAGTATAACGAAATGGTAATATGCAGCACCGTTAGAGCATCGTCTCGCCGTGCAAGATGGCTCCTTAGGCATGCGGGTCAGCGAGGGGCTGCCGCTTTGGATCGCCTGTAAGATGACCCACCTTAAACGATATACCTGTTGTACGAAATAAACCTGCAACAGTTCTTTCCCACAAATATGTCTCATGAGTTTCATTGGTATGTAAGTGAATTGGCATAGCGGGGCGAGCGCTGGCGGTGTGGGCACTATGCCGCTGACCGCGCGACACGCAGGGGAGCATGGGCGGGACAGCGCCCTAGTCCCACACGACGGACGAGCAGAGCAGCCCTCAGAGCAGACCCCTCCCCCTGAGCGACCTCCCTACTCAAACAACCAATAGGGAGGGCTCACCTGTGAGAAGGGGGGCGTCCTTTAGGTATTTAACGGCGTAGCAACTGCGCTCGGCCTCTCTCTCCCACCAGGCGTCCCTTTGGCTCTGCGCTGTTCCCACCCTGAACCCTTACCCAGCTGCAGAGCGGCGGTGTATAAGCTGTGAATTTTGTAATGGTCATGTTTTATGTTGCAGGCGGAGTCACAGGGCGATCTGGAAGCAGATGGACAGTAAGGGTACCTCTGCGGCAGAAGGATACAGTCAAGATACCTCTGCCTGGCACAGTAAGGGTGCCTGAGCCAAGCACCTGGAGCCGAAGGAGGTTCCAGGAAACAGCGTCGGCGCCCCGTTAGTCCTTCGGGCGGTCGGGGGGCCTGAACCGACCGGGGGTGTGCCTCAGCTCTCCGCCCTGACAGGGGGGGCGGGAGTATAACGAAATGGTAATATGCAGCACCGTTAGAGCATCGTCTCGCCGTGCAAGATGGCTCCTTAGGCATGCGGGTCAGCGAGGGGCTGCCGCTTTGGATCGCCTGTAAGATGACCCACCTTAAACGATATACCTGTTGAACGAAATAAACCTGCAACAGTTCTTTCCCACAAATATGTCTCATGAGTTTTATTGGTATGTAAGTGAAATGGCATAGCGGGGCGAGCGCTGGCGGTGTGGGCACTACAGGGCACGAGTCGGGGTACCACGCGGGTGGACGGCATCCCCCCACTTATTTTCCAGGGTTTTCCAGGGTGGACGCCGTCCACCCTGCTCAATCAAAACGCCGTCCCGATCCAGACTTTCCTTCGTCCCCGGCCTCGCCTGCTGCCTGCCCGCCTCAGCCGGATATGTACGAAAACAGACTCTCCCAATATTGCACCTCACTGCCAGCTTTATTAGCCCATCATCCCCTAATGCTGTGGTTCCCAAAGTGTGCGCCGCGGCACCCCGGTGCGCCGTGATGAGAAGCCAGGGGCGCCGCGGCGCCGAGCAGGATGTGGGGGAGCTTGAAAGAAATGCCACCTTCTGTTGCATGGCACATGCTTCAAAACATTGGCACAGAGCTCCCTCTCTCC
This sequence comes from Lissotriton helveticus, assembly GCF_964261635.1. Lineage (NCBI taxonomy): Eukaryota > Metazoa > Chordata > Amphibia > Caudata > Salamandridae > Lissotriton > Lissotriton helveticus. Next base: position 1,097,903,946 of record NC_136065.1, read on the forward strand.
ACCTGCCCGCCCCCATTCCTGCAATCACAGGCTGCTAGAAGCGCAAGAGCAGCCCCACCCCGCCCATTGTCACTTTGTATGGGGCTGATTGCCACATACAGAATGTCAATGGGCCAGTTTGGGGTGTTACAGCATGTGGTGAGCCGCTTCCTGCGGGTAGCGCCGCCGGCAACATTAACAGCTGGTCAAGGGCATTCCCAAAAATCTCACCAGAAGTATGCTGCTTGCCACAGGGTCAGGAGTCTCTCTCTCTCTTCTTTTGGCATATGTTGAAAGCTAACACGATGTGCAACATTTGAAAATGAACGGAGGGTGTAATGTGTTTCAAATAAAAGTTCAATTATTTTAAGATTGTTTTTTCACACATTTTTGTCTAAAATAAAAAAAAATCTGAGCAGTGAAGGCTCTTGCAGGGCTGTTAATCGGTGAGTCGAGTTCCCAAGAGGTATGTTAGTCCCTTCTCTCCAGCCTGCTTGCTCAAATCAGAGGCGAACACCCCGCAACTGGCTGTGCATAAAAGGCAAGAACCACCCGCTTAATTACTGGAAAGGTGAGGAAGCATGCACCACTCCACTGTAACTTTTGGGATTCATAGCCCTTGCACAAGAATCCACAGACACCCCGGAAATGTTTCTTTTGTGACTGCTTTTTTAAACATGTTTGTGCACTTCGGTATATTCAACACAATATTCACCATAATATGATGCAATCGTTTTTCAGTGAACAAGTGTAAAAGTGTTGGGTACCCTAATCTCATGCTGCTGTATCAGCCTTCCATCTTCACTAGATCGATAACATTATGATAATTAATTTGTCTAACAATACATATCAGGTATGACACCTGACAAATGTACATTTCTTATTGTCTTACAGGCTGGATGGGTGAAATGGTAAATGGTTGGATGGATGAGTGAATGGATGGGTGGGTGGAGGAGTGGATGGATGAGTGAAAGGATGCTTGGGTGAAATGGTACACGGTTGGATGGATGAGTGAGTGAATGGATGGATGAAGGGATGGATGACTGAAAGGATGGATGGAAAGATAGACGATGGATAGGTTTTCAAATAGTTGAAAAGGTTTGGATATGGATGGGCACACAGTTGGAAGGACAGAATGAATGGTGAAAGACTGCATGATGGATAAAAGAATTAATAGATGACAATGTACATTTGGAATGGTGGATATCAGGGGTTTGATGGAAGGATGAATGGTTAGATCATTGGACAAGAGAGCTCTTCTGGGGATGGTTGTGATCAGTGGCGTCACAAGGGGGGTGCGGGAGGTGCGGGCCGCACCGGGTGTCACCAGCAGAGGGCTGACACCAAAATGAACTCCTCGCTATTTATTTACTGTTCATGTAACACCGTCCGTATTGTCCCATGCTGTTTATAGTGCAGGGAAATGGACGGATGCCAGAATCTTCCTTTTCCCAGTTCTGCGAGCGCAGCGGCTTTGTCAGGAGGGGCTTGAGTATAAAATGAGCTCCGCCCTTGACCTTCTGCTCGCTATTCTTTTTGCTCGGAGATGCGATCTTGGTCGTGTTCATGTTCCGAGTGCATGTGGGCGTTTGGGGAACACCACATTCAGTGAACACAAAGTCAAGATTGGCCCAATCTCTAATGGTAAGAACTTTCAGAGTTTCGTAAAAAGTCACATTTGCAGTTAATTTTTGGAACCTTTTGAATCATCCGTGTATATTTGTTGCGAGGCTTGTCCTGCATTACTGCAGATGTTAATATGAGAAGCACTGAAAAGACCATTTGATTTCTTTGGACAGCGCTATGATGGGCCAAACGCAGGTAGGTCACAGAGTGTGCAGGATGGCAGGAGGAACGAAAAAAGGCCTCACCCTGTTTGCCACGCCTGCCCTAGACAATGGATGTTCAGTTGAATCATACAAAAGTATTAAAAAAAGGCTCCGATACTCAGCACATCGAAGCGGGGTAGGAGCGGGGTAGGCGCAAATTTGCGTGCACAAATTCAAAGCGCATTTCATGAGTTTATTTCAGTCACTTTGAGAAGAGCCAAAAACTGTGAGAGAAACCATGGGGGGGGAGAAGGCGACGAGGAAAGGGTTAAAAGAGCAGCAGGCAGGGGAGGGAGGTGCAGGCGGAGGGGGTGGATGGTGCAAGCAGAGAAGGAGATGATGCAGGCTGAGAGGGAGACGGTGCAGCCAGAGGGAGAGATGGTGCAAGGGGATGAGATGGTGCAGGCAGGGGATGAGATGGTGCAGGCAGGGGGTGAGATGGTGCAGGCAGGGGGTGAGATGGTGCAGGCAGGGGGTGAGATGGTGCAGGCAGGGGGTGAGATGGTGCAGGCAGAGGGGAGACGGAGTAGGCAGAGGGCAGATGTTGCAGGCAGAGGGGAGATGGTGCAGGCAGAGGGGAGATGGTGCAGGCAGAGGGAGAGATGGTGCAGGCAGAGTAGAAATGGTGCAGGCAGAGTGCAAATGGTGCAGGCAGAGGGAGAGATGGTGCAGGCAGAGGGAGAGATGGTGCAGGCATGGGATGAGATGGTGCAGGCAGGGGGTGAGACGGAACAGGCAGAGGGGAGACGGAACAGGCAGAGGGCAGATGTTGCAGGCAGAGGGGAGATGGTGCAGGCAGAGGGGAGATGGTGCAGGCAGAGGAGAGATGGTGTGGACAGAGGGAGAGATGGTGCAGACAGAGGGAGAGATGGTGCAGGCAGGGGATGAGATGGTGCAGGCGGAGGGGAGACGGAGCAGGCAGAGGGCAGATGTTGCAGGCAGAGGGGAGATGGTGCAGGCAGAGGGAGAGATGGTGCAGACAGAGGGAGAGATGGTGCAGCCAGAGGGAGAGATGGTGCAGGCAGAGTGGAAATGGTGCAGGTAGAGTGGAAATGGTGCAGGCAGAGGGAGAGCTGGTGCAGGCAGAGGGAGAGCTGGTGCAGGCAGAGGGAGAGCTGGTGCATGCAGAGGGAGAGCTGGTGCAGGCGGAGTGGGAGGGGGAGATGGTGCAGGCAGAGGGAGAGATTGTGCAGGCAGAGGGAGAGATGGTGCAGGCAGAGGGAGAGATGGTGCAGGCGGAGAGAGAGATGGTGCAGGCGGAGGGAGAGATGGTGCAGGCGGAGGGAGAGATGGGAGCCATCCTATTCAACAGATCTCCCTGCCTTGCATTTGTCCTGCTCACACCTGTCATGATGTCACTTCCTGTCGTGATGTCACTTCCTGTCGTGATGTCACTTCCTGTCGTGATGTCACTTCCTGTGACCACGCCTAACTTGGAGAGTCCCCCCACTTCTTTTTTTAGGACTTGTGCCCTGGGGCACTATGACGTCAGACACAAGGCCTGGAGAAACCCTCCCCTACGAATGCTGTCCCAGGACGTACACCGGGTGATGGCCAGAAATTCCCATCAGTAGAAGTAAGACCCTGGCTGTTATAAATAATAATACTGGGCATGTGGAATCCATGGTTAAAAGTACACTGGAAAAATATAGGGGCTCCGAAGAGCTGCGCGCCAAATCATGAGATAAAACTAATAGTAGTCGAGCTGTGTTGTTGCTGCTCGCCTTCATCTCCCGTAGTGCACGGCGAAATGTGCATAAAATAAGCGAAAAACTTGACCGCACTGATTTAAATATTACCTAGCGCCACTGCCACCCGTCTTTTGTTTTCAAGGTGTTGGTTTGTACCACGTGGATACGCTCATTAAAAGGTCGGGAGAAAGCTCTTGTTCTGTGGGGGCAACTCTCTGTTTTTGTTATGAATTATAAGGAATACTGTGCAATGACGTGAAATCCGTATGACTCTCCCCATGGTGCGTTCATTGCAAGGTTTAAGGACCCAGTAAGCCGAGAGACCTACAGAAAGCGAGGGTGTTTTCCAAAAGTACTAACTTCACAGCGTAAGCAGACAAGCCCGGACACCCCCAGCGCGCGTTGTTGTCGTTCGTTGAGGCAGCAGGAACACAGCCCCGGGGCCCCAGAGCATCACGGACCCTGCGTCGAAAACTATTGCAACAGCTGGTTGGGCACACACTGCCCCTCCCTGTGCGCTCCGGGCCGTACACACTATTCGGCGTGTGCGCTGTGTGTCAAGGTAAATTATACAAAATTCGCTGAACCAAACGACTGTGGGCAAAGTAGCAGGGAAGGTAATTAATGACTGTGGAGACCCGCCCTACCGGAGGGCCCGGGTAGGCCTCAGACACGGGTAGGGTTGTGGGAGGTCTCGCGCACATAGGATTTTAATCAGATTTCAAAGGATCCATTCGTACATCGCTGTGTATCCTCGCAGAGTGTTGACACTACTGAAATTAAAAAAAGAAAGCAACCCCATTGATAGGGGACCACACACTTTCATAGCGTTGTGGAAAGTAAAAATAACATGGGGAGGGAGAGAAACACAATTCATCCACATTTTGACACTGATCACAAGCACAGAGTAACATGGCAGCCAAGTACACACAGATAAACACCAACAGACATGCACACGCACACACAGGGCAACACATTTCAGAAGCCAACACACACACACACACACACACACACACTAACAGTTGCACAGAGGCTGCAGGCATCCCTGGTTGCAGACCCTAAAACATGGAGTCATCCATGCAGAAAGAGCATGAGAGATGCAGGTCCAAGTGACCCAAGCACACACACAGGAACACACCTCCACACACATGCACACACAGACCAACACACTCACAAAGCAAGCACAGCGAACAACACTCTTAAACACAGACGAACAGACATCCATGGTTAAAGAACCAGAGACATGAAGTCATCGATGCAGAAAGGGTAAAAGGGACACAGTTACCAATGTCACTAACCTGCAAAAATAACTTTAAGTAGAACTCACACACTTTGAAATGAATCAAGCGGCTTGTACATATACAGACAGAGCAACGCGATATCCAAGCACATATAGAGAAACATGCAAGTCATCCACGCACACACAAACTAAAACACGTACAGAAGCCAACACATACAGTTTACAGGTACACATTCACATAGATCTATAGACATCCATGGTGAGAGAGAGACAGGCAAGCACACAGACGCTCTTGTACACGTACAAGTTCATCATACACACACATAAAAAGCACTTACTGACACACTACTACACAATACGTAGTCAACCAGAAAGCACACAAGAAGGTTTACATAGAAGAAAAAGAAGGGGTACAATTAGATGGACAGAGAGACAGATGGATAGGTGCATGTTTCTTGTCAAAATAATGTTTGGCCTTCCTTTAGGGGAAATCAAATTCAAGTGTAGAATCCATCCTTGGGTGGTGGCTGATGGAATACTTTAGTATCCGTGATCTAACAGTGGTCGAAAAAAGGAAAACAAGCATTTACAATGCAACGGTCTCGCCTTTGCAAAAGTTAGAGCTATTGGCATTGTAAATGACAACTTTTCTATTTATGTGTTGGTTTTGAAATCAGATAAAAAAAAGGCATTGTCATTTACAATGCCAATACCTTAATCTCTCGCAAATGCGAGACCTATTGCTGTTTTGATTTAGCGTGCGGCTCCCCAGCAGGAAAGTCAGATCCGGGATTAGCAGCCACCGGGTGGTACCATGCTCGTGAACGGAGGGGCACGCGAACGTGTATCCGCGGACAGCAGAGCCAGGTCCGTGATTTACTGTGCGGCAGAGCCCCCTTCACACAGCCCCGAGATCCGGCGAGCCAGCACACACACTCTCTGCGTGGCTCTCTGGAATGCTGCCGCCACCCCGGCCGAAACATTCACTGAGCAAACACGGGGCATGATGGACAGTACCATCCGCTCCCTGAATATACCGCCATCCGATTTAGGAGAAAGTGGAAGAGCAAGAGCAGGGCAGTGTGGTTTACTATCACAAGCAATCGTATTAGATCAAAATGCACATGGCAGTTTCTAGCGTCTGACCCAAGAGTAAACCTTGTAAAAGAATTGACTATAAACTTCACAGTTGGATAAGAAATTGAATACAAGGTGTACATTTGTTATGTTTCCGTAGGAATTTCTAGACGCGTGTTATTAGCAAAACCCTTCCCCAGTGCGGAATCAAAGCATTCCCTATATGCTATCATTCAGCAACGACCGAGCAGCCGGGTTTACGATGAAGAGAAGTTACAGTGCCTAGTAAAAGTCAACTCTTCGCTTCTGCATTTTACCATCAAATAGAATCATTAAACAAGCGCTCGCCATTTGTCACTAAGCTCCGTCCTTTTGCGATTGGGGGGGCGTGTTTTTCTTTCTCCCCTCTTCTCCATTGGCTGGAATGTAAACAACGGGTGTGTTTTTGACTGTTGTTTACCATTCCAGCCAATGGAGAAGAGGGTAGAAAGAAACTAAAAAACACGCCCCCCGTCCAAAAAGGACGGGGCTTAGATCGAGAGAATGACGTCACTGAGACCTCTTCTCCAATGGCTGGCCACCGTTTAGGAGGCCAGCCAATGGAGAAGAGGGGCGGGGCTTAACCTCACTACTCAGAGTCATTAAATCTCGCCAGCGAGACTGCGCATGTGCGCAGCCTACCCTAGCCGAGACCTAAAAATCACCATAGCTTAGCTCCTGCATCATGGACCATGCAGTCAAAAACATAATTGCCACCAATCAGGAAAGAGAGATTAATACTGAAGGATACAGCGAAAAGGATCTATCCCTCAGCCATCAAAACTTATCATAAACTGAATAACCTGGTGAAACATATATATTATGGCACTAAGATCGAATCAGCTAAGAACTCTCCCAAAGAAATCTTTTCTATTATTAAATCCATGACAAATCTATGTGATAGCCTATTTTTCAGGATAAAATCCTTCACATTCATTCTACTTTTGAGCCTCAACTCATGATTGAGGACTTCAGTCTATTTAGTTGTGGAACCAGTGTCCCTTCCCCCCATCTCCCTTCGGTAGATGACAACCCTTATGAGGTACTGGAATTCTGACTCTCCTAGAGATCCATGCCCCCACCCCAATTCTCAAGATGGGATAAGATTATCGAACCCCGTTTCTGTGAAATCCCTAATAACTATTGCTACGGCCTCTATTCCTGCTTTTCTGGAAAGAACCCCAAGTTACGCTGCTTTAAAAAAAAGAAACCATGCTAATCCATCTATTTTGGCAAATTATCACCCCACATCACTGTTGCTGGCACTATCCAAAATGATAGAAAAAGACATCAACTGCCATTTATTAATTATTTGGAAACCCATAACATTCGGGATACTTCCCAATTTAGTTTCCTTCTTTTACACAGCACCAAAACCATTGTGCTTACTGTGTCTGAACATTTTACATCCATTCTGGACAATGGCGGTAACAGCTGCCCTTGTCTTTTGGACCTGCAGGGATCATCATTGAGCCCTATGTTCTTTAACCCCTTGCATGCGGGGCTAATTCCCCCGCTGTGCTGGGTGACGGGTGCACGCATAGCGCCCCGGTGCTCATGACGAGCTCAGCTCGTCATGAGGCACGGTGGCCGTGTGCTCACGACGAGCTGAGCTCATCACGGCCACACCCGTTTATTCAGTACGTTCAGCACAGCAGGGGAATTAGCCTCGCGTGCGAGCGTTCTGACCGTTATGACGAACTGAGCTCGTCATGAGCACATGGCCACCGTGGCTCATGACGAGCTGAGCTCGTCATCAGCATGGGAGGGGTTAACATATAAATGATCCCTTTGTCTTCTCTTATCAGAATCTTTGGCCTTGAAATATTAATACATACAGACGATACCCAACTAATCACGACTCTTACGGATGATCACGGTGCAAAGCTGGAAAAGTTTAAACAATGCCTTACTGCAGTATTCACCTGGATGAAGAAGCTGTTGTCTGAAGCTGAATTCAGATAGAACAACCATTCTCATACTAGGCAAGAGATGGCAGCAAAGGACCCAAGCCTGATGGCCACTGGAAGTGAGAGCCCATCCTGCCCCACCGCCAGTGGTTAGAAATCTTGGAGTGAATTTTGACACAGATCTCTCTTTCAGACAGCATATAACATCTGTAAGCATGTTGTTTGGATTATTCAAAACCCTAAGAAAAATCATTGAGTATTTACCTAACCCAGCAACAAAATGGGTTACCCATGCTCTTATTACATCTAGATTAAATTGGCAAGTGGAGGCCCATCTCTGCTTTTGCACCTCTTGGAAGAACATCTCAAAGTCATCACTGAAAGGTGAGCTTAGTAGTAGTAGGGATCCCTGCAGATATTTCAAGAGAGAGGTCAACCTCAGTAGTTTTTGAGAAGGAAGATTGCAAAGAGAAATGTTCACAAGAATGATTCATGAAGGACACAGACGAATGCAGAGCCATTGCTCACATGCATGTGAATTGCATGAGATATCTTTCACATATCCTGGGGTCATAAGCCTTTTAATGCATGTTTATGCTGTTCTTGTGCAAAAATGATCTCTGACGTAATATCATGAAAAGTGGCTGTCTGCACGCATGGTTTAATAACTACCATCTTAATTCAGCAAGGTTTGGAACGAGTGCCATAAAATGATGTCGCAAACTTTTGTGATGGAGCCCTAAACTTTTACTTAGGTATTGCTGTGTATAGAGCCCTAGCTGAGGACCACGGGACAACTAACTGGGAGACCAGACAAAACTGTGTACATTAATTGAAATGTTACACATTTAAAATTGTGGTTCATGTGACATGCAATTCACACTTCATTACAATATTTAGCACACAGGGAATTTGCCCGGAATCCCATGATTTTCAGTAAGCTGCTGAAGCACGAGTTAGAACAAAGGCTTTCAGTGACTAAAAATAGCATTTTAGCAACCACGCTACATCCCCACCTATACAAAGCCCTGAGGCCACATCTCGTTATGGCGAGGACTAACCCCAAAATGAAGGTCCCCACGTAAGCTGTGGGACTCAAAGTGTGATGAAACATTCTCCAAGAATTTAACAAGACAAGGCAACCCACACATTGGCTTATAGCTAACTGGTTCAACAGGATTTGGGGCGAGCTTCTTTAGCAAGGGGGCACCACCTCAAGACCGCTTCACACCCACTGAAATGTAGCCCTCCATTGTGGAGCCGTTTACAGTCTCCTAGATATTAGGAGCCACTGTTGGACTAATTTCTTTAAGGAGAAAAAGTAGCAGGGATATCCCAGGCATTGTGTAACATGTAACCCTATAATAATGCACTCAGTAAAAACCAGAACGAACCATAATTACAACTAGGAAGATAGTCTTTACTACTTGAACGCGCTCTCCAATCAGACACCTTTTCTACAGAACAATTTTTGAACGACTTGGGCAAGCAGCCAGGAGACTCAGCGTGGAACCAAGCACTATATAATTCCCTCTTTATCTTAAACGCTCTCAACTGCGATTCGCATCCTCCTTCACCCTCATCAGGAGCAGACTGGTTTTGCTGCTTCAAAGGCACACCTACATATTATACAGAACACATTTGTAGTTTTCTTGTCTAATTATGATCCTGATTCTTACCATTTCCTAGGGCAGATCTAAATTGAGCCTTGATTACTTTTGTTCATGTGCATACCACTTCTGCGAGGAGAAATCTGTGTCCCACATCAAAACATTTATTAGAGCAAGTGAATCTTTTTTACAATGAAGAAATAACAAAATGGTAGGGTAGGGGTAATTTATTAACAGGAGAAACAGTCATACACCAAGAACTGGGAAAGCAGCACCCAAGGTCTGACACATGGGCACACTTAGAACGCTCTACAGCACAGCATTATAACGCTTGGCTCAGGGACAAGAGACATGAGTAAAAAGGGAACATAGCCAGAGACAAGGGCTAGATAGGAGAAAGAGAAACAAGGGAGAGAAGAAAAAGAGGAAAGATGCAATAGACAGAATATAGTAGTAATTAAACAAACCAGGATAAAGGAGAGGATGAAAACATAGAACACTAGATGATCTCACACCCCTGTTAAGCGTCCGTTGTACGTGTTTACCAACCACTGGAACGTAATTGTTGACAGAGAGTTAAGAGTTTCCATTTCAAAGGCTTTGATTGCTTTCAGAAGCAGCCTTGTATTGTGTGGTGCTGACTTATAAACAGGTTTGATTGCTGGCCTCTTTGTGTTTAAAGTTCAGCACTCGTGCTGCTTCAGTACTTAAGGGGTCAGAGACTTCTCCATTCCTGAGGGAGGTGGTGAAGAAAATGGAAACAGATGAAGTAAGCAGCCAGAGCAGGGATAGCTAATACTATCAGGCATGGGTCCCCGGCACCATGAAGTTCCCTACACCTTTGCTTCTAGTTTGCATCTAGGAACGAGGATCTATCTCTGCCCTTCCAAGCACTCCCTTATTCTTTCTGTTTAAAGAATAGCTTTACTTTGATTGTACCTACTGGGTTAACTAATGAAGCCGCCGACAATTAATCTTAAAGTGAATTCTAGTGGCCACCCCCGCTATTATAAGGAGCTAGCTTAGGAGCTAAACCCAAGGCATAGTCAAATAGGAGGAGGTCATTCATGGCTACACCGACAGATAACATTTGCAACATCTGTCTGATTTGAATTAATAATACTATTTATTTTTATATAGTGCTTCTTGCCGCACTTCTGCAGATTCTTAGTGCTACAAAAACAGGTACTACTATGACCCACGTTTAACCTACAGCATCTCTAACTGAACGCGGCAGCTTTAGAACATCACAAACGCCGGCAGTGCAAATTTCAATTCATATCCATCAGGCACCACAGGGCCCCAGCTGTCCATGTGTAGGACCCTACTACAGTCTATGACGTGAGGACACCTGACCAATCAGACTCCCAGACGGCGGGGGTATCAGAGGTAACACAGCAACTAAACCAGACACCCTTTTAGCACAGCTCTGCTGCTGTGAAAATCCCGATGACTCCCACATTAAGCAGCGCAAAGCCATCTAAATCCAAGCAAGTGACTGACAGGCAAGAAGCATAACGCAGCCGCTCTATTTGAGGCTGCCTGTTCCTGCGGATCACGGGCGCACAGACCAGTGTATCAGGCACCACCCCACCCGCACTATAAAAGATAGATAGAAGCAGAAGCTGCCTACAGGTGCCAGCACTGCTAACGAGAGTTGATGTCCACAATTCTGCAAGAGAAAACCAGTAGTACATTGTAAATAAACATTTTGGATAATGCTGAGTTTGGCAGGCACATTTTTGCTGAGCAGCCGGGTGATTTGCAGTGACATGCTGAGTGTGAGGCAGTTCAATTTGCACGACGACTAGAATAAGCCTTGCATAGCTATAAGGCCAGTCCTTGGAGGGCGTGGGTGATAAGGGAGGGAAAAGTGCAAACAAGGAGTGCACGGTACGAGGAGTGAGGGCACGAGACAGAGTTGAACGCGGCAGCTTTAGAACATCACAAACGCCGGCAGTGCAAATTTCAATTCATATCCATCAGGCACCACAGGGCCCCAGCTGTCCTTGTGTAGGACCCTACTACAGTCTATGACGTGAGGACACCTGACCAATCAGACTCCCAGACGGCGGGGGTATCAGAGGTAAAACAGCAACTAAACCAGACACCCTTTTAGCACAGCTCTGCTGCTGTGAAAATCCCGATGACACCCACATTAAGCAGCCGCTCTATTTGAGGCTGCCTGTTCCTGCGGATCACAGGCGCACAGACCAGTGTATCAGGCACCACCCCACCCGCACTATAAAAGATAGATAGAAGCAGAAGCTGCCTACAGGTGCCAGCACTGCTAACGAGAGTTGATGTCCACAATTCTGCAAGAGAAAACCAGTAGTACATTGTAAATAAACATTTTGGATAATGCTGAGTTTGGCAGGCACATTTTTGCTGAGCAGCCGTGTGATTTGCAGTGTCATGCTGAGTGTGAGGCAGTTCAATTTGCACAACGACTAGAATAAGCCTTGCATAGCTATAAGGCCAGTCCTTGGAGGGCGTGGGTGATAAGGGAGGGGGAAGTGCAAACAAGGAGTACACGGTACGAGGAGTGAGGGCACGAGACAGAGAGGGAGAGCCCACGATGTCTTGAACAATGTGGAAAAAAGAACAACAAGTCAGGTCCCGGGCCGGCAGCCAATCACTGCGTGGCCCGGGGAATGACGTCACGGGGGTGTCCCGGGCCGGCAGCCAATCACAGCGCGGCCCGGGGATGGACGTCAGGGGGTTGTCCCGGCCGACCGGCGGTGATTTTCACACGGCAACAGATGAGGGGTGGGCTCCCTCGAAATAAATAAATAAAACGGGACTAAGCAAATTGAAAGAAGCGCTCCTCAGCGCGGACCTCGGCGAGAGGGAGGCATTTTCACACGGCAACAGATGAGGGGTGGGCTCCCTCGAAATGAATAAATAAAACGGGACTAAGCAAATTGAAAGAAGGCTCCTCAGCGCGGACCTCGGCGAGAGGGAGGGTGTGGGGGGCGGGACTTAAAAAAAGAGACAGAAACGCCCCCGAATCGCGTTGTGAGGGGGAAAGAGTAATTGACAACCATCTCTTCCAACGGCTAGCCTCCATTTATGGAGCTAGCCAATGGAAGAGAAGGCGGGACAAAGCCCCACACTGTAGGATCATAAGATCTTCGGCTCCGCCCACTGCTTCGCAGTGCGACGGTAGCCTCAACCTAAAAAGAGTTGTGTAAGTGTGGGCCAACAGTGGTCACACGGAGGTGGCAGGGCTAGTGTATGTTGACTGGCACCAGTCAGTTAATACCTACAAAACACTCACACACTGTAAAACTCACAAGGAATGGGTGGCAAATCGGAGCATAACACGAGGCCTGTTGAGTCACAGGCCTCACATCTGGGCGTGTACTGAAGATTATCGCTGAGCATTTTGGACAGAACCGGAGGCTGCACATTCACATGAAGTGCACTTGTAGAACAGCAAAATAAATATAATAGGAGAGGTTCAGTAACAAAGCAGGTTGTTTTCACTGACAGTGAGGAACGTGTACATCAATTTCAACGCATTGTTGGTTAAAAAAATAGGAAATTAAATAATTTCAAAAAGTTCCTACAGCAAAGCAAGATAAATCCAGTACTGCGAAAAGAAGGTAAGTCTTAAAACCCAGAAAGGTCCACGTCTTACGAACAGACATATAATAGCAGGTTGGGTGGATAAAGCAGCCGTTAACGTTTCATTAGAAATTCACTTCTACAGCAGATGGAGCATTTCCGCCTCTATACATTCCGGGTTCTCTTTGCAATAATCACTTGTATGTAGCCATGCTTTGTGCTCTGCCAGTCCATCACATTCTTGACCTGTTAGAACACAAAGTCACATTTGGGGCTGCACCTTGGCTCCATGTCACTGAAGTTACGTTTTACAAATCATTTGTGGCCCGATGACTTAGTAAAACGGGGTTAAATTACGCAAAGACTGCAACTCCCACAATGCTCTGATTTATTAACGGAACAACCTGAAGTAGAAACATGTGTAGCATATGAGAATAGCTCTGAGCTGCACACTGCAAGTTGCACACGTTTACCTGTGATGTTATAAAAAACACTGGTTGTCATCAGATGATAACTTGTGAGTGATGGGACTAGAAACAAATACAAATAATGCAGTTTGGAGGATAAATAGGCTGATGGATTCCAGTCAGGCAGAATGGTGTCAATTCTGACTTTTCTTTAATGGCCGCTCTCTGTAGGTTTAAGAAAGGCTACCTTGAAAAGTTTGGTCACTAAAGGTTTTGTGAACTGGAGGTGGTTATGCTCAGATCTAAAATTAGGGGCCAAGGCATTCCACAGTTTTGGAGCCACAATAAGCAGAACTCACCATCGGTGCTTCTGGTCCTTGAAGGGGCGAAGCGGAATAAGACTAGAGGATGCTGAACGCGTGGACCCAGTGTAGATGTGCTGTGGGCCAATCATTGGAAGTACATTAATCCTTTGTTCCAGGCTGCCCTGCAGACAGTGTTTAGTGACTCACATCAATTTCTAGCGTCCACTGGGAGTAAGTGGAGTGCTCTCAGTGCCTGTTCGGAATGGTCACTTCTCTGCAAGCCTATGCATACGTTTGCAGCTTAGGTTGGAAGCCTGCAAGCCTCTTCGGTCCTGTTTGTTGGCAGGCCTGGGCATATCATACTGCAGTAGATTACCTATCCCAAAACAAGACGTCCTGTAAACTCAATTTTGTCAAATGTTTGTGGGAGAGAGGGAGATTTCCCGATGAGTTGCATGTTGCCCCCATTCCAAGAAGAAATACATTTTCCCTAGGATTTTTTCTATGGGAAAAATGGTGGAGGCAAGCCATAGACTTGATGGCCACTGAAATGACAGATGCTGCACCTTTTATTCCAGGATTAGGATTTTAATTCTATCTTCACTTAGTCGAAGAAAGCATGCTCCCATTCAATGTTGTATGTGGTCTAGGGGCTTTGTGATGTTGCAGTAAGCATTTCGGTTGTGCTCATAGAGTTTGTAGATTTGTGTGTCATCAGCGTATGACAGGAAGTGAATTTATGTACTGATCGAGCAGCACTAATAGGGGTTTCAAGAAGAATTTGAACAGACATGGGGGTGCTGTGGGGACACTCCACAGCAGCCGGACCGCTGGCCACCATCAAGGCAATGAAGAGCTCTTCTTTGATGTTCTCATTGAAGGTTGAAAACTAGACTGGAAGCCATCCAGCAGCTGGTTTTGTTAAATGCAGTTTAAAACTGAGTTGCTGCAAAATATTGCTGTGGAATGTGGGATTTTTTTGTGGGGGAGGCTTGTTTTATGCTGCATACCAGCCAATGTTACACAGATGCATCAGATGCTTTTTAATCTGAGAATCTACTTTGGTGATTGTCTCCTCTGACAGTCGAACAACAGTGGAAAGGGTGAGTGCAGAAAGGGAGCATGAAGGTAAGAATAAGGAGATTACTAAAGGGGAGTGTACTCTTGTGGATGAAATATCACTTGATGGCTGGTTCGCGACTGACATTCTTTAGTGTCAGACTCAGAGAAGAGAGGCACATGTTTAGAATACATTAAATATCTGTCTATTTTAATTCCATTTTTTCCACGCCCCTCGAGGGCAGATTATGAAATGCTGTCAAGTGCTTTTTCCCTTGATGTCTTGATAATAAGTGAGTCAATGCTCCCGCCTCCTCAGAGACTGTGAGTTCTTTATTGCACACCGGCTGTTGCTCGGGCATGTTACCTCAGCCGCCCAGCAGACAAAGCAGGATCTGAAAGCACCAATGTTTATTCCCATAATTGAAGCGGGTCTTTGCAGTAATGTGGTGTCGAACATGGGAAGTTTTCAGGGTTGGTCAGTTCATGGTAGAGCAACTGAAGATTTCTCTGGTTTGCCTGCCCTGCCCATTCCTCATTGCCTGCTGTCAGAAGGAGAAGCCAGTCGGTGGAAAAGTGCAGCAAAGGAACACGATGACATCAGCGCAGAACATCTCTTCCTGCAGGGCCCTCTGCTTCGGCTCATCCTAGGGTTCAGATTTTCAATGAGAATCACTTCTTTTCCTTTCCTGAACCCTTAAGATATTCATTGCAACACAGAGGTGTGTCTTTGGTTATGGGAGCGGCCCAGTGCTGCACATGCCACTATAATCAGGGCAACTTGAATGATGAGAGATAGGGAGGGTCAATTTATCTGGCATGGCTGAGTACATTATGCAGCAAGGAAAGGGCGGCATAATGCAGCACATTTTGTAATAGTATTACTTCATTTTGTCAACATTTTTAGGTCTCGCACCTGGCGACGCAGCGCGAAGCGCTGTCGCCAGCGAGACTTATTGTTATCGACTTGCCTCTCATGTGGGTACGCGCCAATTGGGGTCTGTGGACGTACAGGCACACGCACATCTCCTGTCCCGCTTCACAGGCAAAAGCATGCAGTTTCACTTTCGAGTCGACATTGCACTTACACCAGGCTTTTAGTGCACATGTAAACAACACAGCATTCAACATGTAAGTCTTGTTTTAAATGCTTTAAATGTACAGCATACCCCACTTACCAGCTCTTGTGGTGACTTTGCGCTGTTCTCGTGTCTTCATCGGCATACTGCAGCACCGCGTGGGGCTCCGTCTTGATCACAGGAGCCCCGCCTGAAATCCTGCTTTGGCCCCTGCGGCATTCACGAAGGCGGGGTGGGCTCCTGCTGACCTTCTGCTTTATTTTTTTCCTTGGGCGCTTTGGCGGCCCCCTCCCTAGGCCGCATGAGTCACGCAGTATTTCCTAAAATACGGCGGCATTTAAAGTCTGCCTCGCCGCCACTGGGTCACTCGCAGCGTGAACTCACGGACCATGGTAAGCCTGCCCCCAGTAAGAGGCATTCATTCTTATGATGTGCATTAAAACTAAAATGGGTGTTTAGGAAGCACCCGTGTTATTCTATTATAATTGTATGCAATTGTGATTTTTTTTTTTTAATATAAAAATATGTATTGCTTGCATATGGCCCCTGTGGTTAAGGCAGTAGCATGTGCTTTTCTTCCCAGATGTTTATTTCATTTATTTATTTATTTAATAAAATATAAAAAGAAATTAACAATGGTTTGCCACAGTCAGACTTGCTGGCTTTGCCAATGCTTGTTGGGGGGAACATCCTTTACAACGAAAGCGCTACAACGCAGTTGCGTTACGACGCAGCTTTTATTTATTTTATTTTTTTTATTTCAAAATATTTTAGTGAAAATACATTTCTTACATATACAAAAACAAAACAGTTGTCTTACTTTGGGCAGCTCTTACAATGTGTGCTTTGGTACAGTGGAGCCAAAGAGAGAGAGAAGAAGAGAGAAGAGAGAGAGGGGGGGTTTACGGTTTACTGCCTCAGGTGAGCGTCGAGGGCTTCCCACATGTCTTCTTTGGCTGTATGGTTTGCCGCCTTGTGTTTGGCGGTAATGTTGTCTGCCCCCCAAAGGAATGTCACCCAGTTAAACCAGCGTTTGAAGGTGGCTTTGCTAGTGTCCTTCCAGTTCCCCAGGATAGTTTTCACCGCTGCCGTCAGCAGAACGTCGATTAGTTCACGTTCCTCTTTGGACTGAAGCTGTGGTGCTAGGAAGGCAGTGGCAATACCCGCTAGGCCTCGTTGTGTCTGGCTTCCTATGATTGTGTCTATGAGGTTGTATACTTTGTTCCAGAATGTTCTAACTTTGGGACATTCGTATACCATGTGGGCTAGGTCTCCCCTCGCTGTATGGCAGTTCCAGCAGGTGCTACTTCCGCTTGCCCCCACTGTTTCTAGTTTCGCTGGTGTCCAGTGTAGTCTGTGTAGTATCCAGTATTTTGTTTGTGCCAACTGCGGTGTTACTTTGTTTTTGGACGCCGATATCCATACTCTAGCCCTTTCCTCTTCGTTTAGCGGTCTCTGTATAATCTCCTCCCAGAAGGCTATTGTTTTGTTGTTTAGGGCTGTGGTGCGTGGTGTGATTAGTTTGTAGATCTGTGCTGTTTGGTGGCCTGTCTTGTTGAGGTTCTGTGCGTACTGTATGATGGTGGGTTTATGTTTGGAGAGGTTTGCCCTGGTGATTGCTGCTTTGATTCTTAGGAATTCGTAGAATTCCTTGTTTGGTAGTCTGGTCATTTGCTGCAGTGCCTTGTAGGTGAGTGGATTGTTTCCTA
Organism: Lissotriton helveticus; assembly: GCF_964261635.1. Lineage (NCBI taxonomy): Eukaryota > Metazoa > Chordata > Amphibia > Caudata > Salamandridae > Lissotriton > Lissotriton helveticus. The sequence goes on from NC_136065.1 coordinate 1,097,921,450, forward strand.
CTTCTAGTTGTGCCGGCGTCATAATTCCTCTGCTGTACCACTCTTTGCTATCTAGTGCCTTCCCTCCGTATTTGATTTTGGGGTTGTGCCATATTGACTCCCATTTGGTACCTCTGATGCTTACTTCCAGTTCCTTATCTACTCTTAGTAGCGCTGTTTTTGTGTTCCGGAGTATCGCATTTTTGACTTCCGGGTGTCTGTTTGCCGTAAGCGCCATGATCGGGTCTGCTCCCCCTAGAATGCCCCTTTCCAGGTCCATCCATACCGGCATGTACTCTGGTGTGGGGGCAACCCAGTGTAATCCCTGTTTGGCAAGGCATGCCGTTTGGAATGCCTTGTAGTTTGTGAGGTTCAGTCCACCCTGTTCTTTTTTAGGTCTGAGTTTTGCTAGGCTGATTCTCGGCTTTCCCCCCCCCCCATAGGAACGTATTGATAGCTTTGTCTATGTGTTTGTGGAAATCCGTTGTTAGAGTAAGTGGCAGCATGGACAGCAAGTAGTTTAGCATAGGGGTGATCATCATCTTGATTGTCTCAATTCTTCCCCACCAGCTAATACATTTGGGGCCCCATGTTTCTAGCTTGGTCTTAATCTTTTTCAACATCGCTTCCTCGTTGTGGTCTAAGGTTGATCTAAGGTCCCTCCCGAAGAGGAGGCCAAGATATTTTAGGGGTTTTGTTTGCCATGCCAGTCCGGACGTTCCTAGGACTGTTCTGGTGGTATGGTAGTTCATCGGTTTGCATTCGGATTTCTCCCTGTTAAGATTGTACCCTGAGACTTGTGCGTACTCCTCTATTGTTTTTACGAGCGCTTCTATTGACTCTTGTGGGTTGCTTGTGGTGATCAGGATGTCATCCGCGTATGCTGCTAGCTTGAAGGCTTGACCCTCCACTTGCACACCTGTGATCCGCGGGTTCGACCTGATCATGTGGAGGAGTGGATCTAGTGCCAGCAGGAATAGCCCCGGTGATAGAGGGCACCCTTGTCTTGTCCCTCTGCCTAGGGTGAATGTTTCTGATGTGGCTGCATTGACCACCACTCGGGCCCGGGGATTTTTGTACATAGACATGATCATGCCTCTGTATCTCTCCCAAAGTCCGAATTTGCGCATACATTGGTCTAGGAAAGGCCAAGAGACTCTATCGAAGGCCTTTTCTGCGTCTAGCGCGATCATAACGGACTTCTCCGTACTGTTTGCAGTGCCGTTTATTAGGTGGCAGAGCAGTCTGGTGTTGTCTTGTGATAGTCTGTTTTTCAGATAGCCCACTTGCGTTTTGTTTATGAGAGAGGGAAGATATGCATTTAGTCTTGCAGCCATTACTTTTGCGTATATTTTACAGTCCACGTTTATTAAGGAGATTGGCCTGTAGTTTTGTGGGAACTGAGGGTCTTTCCCTTCTTTGGGGATGACAATAATGTTTGCCTCCGCCATTGAGTCTGTCATATTCCCCTTTTTCTGCACATGTCTGGAAGACTCTGACCAGTGTGTCTTTGAGCAGTGGTTGGAACTGTTTGTAAAATGTTGCCGTGAAGCCGTCTGGCCCTGGGGCTTTGTTGGCTTTTAGCGAGTCTATGGCCATTCCTACTTCTGTTCTGGTTATGTCTTGGTCTAGCGCCTCTCTTTGATCGTTGCTTAGTTTAGGTAGGTCTAGTGTCTCTAGCAGGCTTGCTCCCCCGTCTGCCTCCAGTGATGTGTCAGCAGTGTATAGTTCCTTATAGAACCTCCTGAACGTTTCGAGGATTTGTTTGTTCGCCGTGTGCGTTTTGTTGTCTATGTCTGTGATTGCTGCAACTGAGTGCTGCCTCTGTTTGGCTTTTAGGTATCCTGCAAGTGCCCTTCCTGCTTTGTTTGCTGAGCATAAGTTTATGGATTTGTATTTGTTGATCCATGTGGAGGCTCTCTCGCTCAGTATTCTGTTGAGTTCGTACTTTTTCTTTGTGAGTGTCGTAAGTGTGTTCCTGTCCGTTAAATTTAAAGTGTGGTTCCCTTCTAGCTCCTTTATCTGCTCCTCTAGCTCTCTAATATTTTTGTTCCTGCCTCTGTTCATTCTTGCCTTAATGCTTAGGAGTTTCTCTCTTATTGAGGCTTTTAGTGCTTCCCACAGTGTCATGACTTCTGTGTCTTCTGTGTCATTTAATTGGAGATATTCTTTGATCGCCTCTTCTATTTCGGTGATGTTAGCGGGGTGTTCTAGTATGTCGCTGTTGAGGCGCCAACTTCTGCTTGGTGTCTCGATGTGTTTCCCGCTTATGGAGAGGGAGATGTGGGCGTGATCTGAAATTGCTATGGGTCCTATCTCGGTTGTGTCCGTCAGGTGTGTGTGTGTGTTCGACATGAGTATATAGTCTATTCTGCTGTATGAGTTGTGGGGGTTCGAGTAGAACGTGTATTCTCTGGCGCTGGGGTGTTGTAGTCTCCATGGGTCTGTTAATGCCAGTTTGGTACATACGTTTTTAAGTGTGTTCTGTTCTTGTGTGGCATGGCTAGGTCTGTGTGGGTGTCTATCTATGGCGTTGTCCATCGCCTGGTTCATGTCTCCCGCTGTGAAAAGTAGTTCACCCACTGAGATCTTGCTGAGCTCGCTTTCTACCTCCTCCCAGAAATTTTTGTCCGCTGCATTCGGCCCGTAGATGTTTGCTATGTGTATGGTTTCCTCGCCTCTTTTGATGCATGTGAGTAGTCTCCTCCCTTTTGTGTCCGCTACGTTGTCGTGGACCCTGAACTTTGCTTTCTTGCTGATAATGGTGATCACCCCTCCTTTTTTATTGACGGCTGGTGAGCATACGATCTCACTTATCCAGTTTGCCTTGAGCCTGTTTGCGTCCTCTATGGATACTCTGGTTTCTTGGAGGACGTATACATCTGCTTTGAGTCTGTTTAGGTAATCTAATGTCTTCCGTCGCTTGACGGGGTGGTTTAGACCTTCGACGTTTAGTGAAACGATCTTGATGTCTGCGGCTATCTGTGCTAGGGCCTGAGTGTCTGGTGTGTTCATGGTACCTTCGTTATCTCGCTGCTAGCTGCGCTGGTTACTATGTTGTACCTCTGTATCTGGTGTCTCACCGCCTCCCGCCACCAGTCTTTGGCCCCCCCGGGGTATGGGAAGGAATGGGGAGTTACGACGCAGCTTTAACAACGACTTTCGCTGGAGGGCGCTCTAGGATAGGGGATAGTTTAATTTACTATTCAACACCTTCCCTACTATCCACGGGGAATGGTATTGGAATAGTAAATTAAACTATTCACTATCAGCGCCCCCCAACGCAAGTCGTTGTCACGACTTGCATTGTTAAAACTGCGTGGTAAAGGGACGCGTTGTAACGGTACGCGTCGTACCGTCATACATCCGCTTGTTGGAACAGATGTGTGGCCAGAACCTTTGTCAGAAGTGTATTAGTTGCCAGCCACTGACCTCTGCGTCATGTGTCCTGGTATGGTGGCTTTTTCCTGATTGTGACGATATAATTTACACTGATTTCACCACTGTGAATAATTTCATTTGAAATAATTTCCGGTGATGTCATCACTATGCTAATAAGCAATTTCAAACTCTAAACTACCCCTTTTGGTCACAGAATGTTGGCATGGAATGCTGTAGTGGGTTAGTAGCAGCAGGCACCTTAACATAACATTAGTGCCGAAAGAGCGAGGGGAGCTGTGTCTGCTGGCGCAGGCTGACAGATGCGCAATGCAGATCTTTATGCAGTACTTCATTGAGCCGGTGGCGGCCACTGGCAGTGATTTTTTTTGGGGGGGGGTTGGTGGGCATCCGGCACTTATTTTTCCTCATAAGACATGCTGAAAGAGGGGAACACACACACCGGAGAGAAGGAAAAGAAGACCGAAACTCTATCAACATGAGAGAAAGCAGGTGCCTGTATAGAGAATGGATATAAAGAATCAGTAAGTGTCTGGAGGTGGATTGAAATGGGCATGAGGTGCATATAGAAATACAATACGCAGACGTGGTATTCGACACAGGGACATTCAATAGCACCAGCCATTGTATTTTGGACAGTGCTTTGGGTACCGGTACTCATTATATTGCAAATTATGCACTGCCCTTCTGTTTTTCTGTGCTCATTTCCCCGCCTGTTGCTGCACCAGGAATTCCTGCTTAGTCCCCAGCTTGACCAGGATGTTGAGAGGAACAGATGCTTTGGTACTGTTGCAGCGATGTGGTATTATGGGTCGCCAGCATCCCAATTATATCTGTCTTTAACCACCATAATGAATGGGGGGGCAGGAGGGGGGCATTTCACTTGCCTGTTCATAGGTGTCACTGGTGGGGCATTCTCTCATTTAGCACTGATGAGTAGAGCCCGGCAGCCCTGGGGTAGACACTAAAGTCAGTCATTGCTTGTCGCTGGATAACAACTTGTCAAGAAGGAGAAACATCTCTGGCCTCTGGTGACCTGAGGTCGGGGAGGAATGTGAGAGGTCATTGGGGGGATTCTGCAGCAGATAGCAAGAACTGGGAAGGAATTAGGGACGGGGACCCCTAGAATGTGACAGCAGACAAGAAAACCCAAGTCTTGTGTCATTGACCAGCTCTTAACCCAGAGCAGTCTTCAGCTTCACACATACCCCACACTTCTACCCCTTCCTCCCAGCCTCCCTTTCAGACCGCATTTAATCCATTCAGGGTTATTTCCGTGTTCACACCTCTTAATTTCTAGAAGAATCATATTGTGTTCTTAGTTGATGTGGAAGAGGCATCTCAAACGAGTAGCTCGTGAACTTGTTTCTTTCGCAGTGCCACTTAAAGATGGCTTATTCATCTACAGGACCAAACCCGAAGACCTGTGAGTTACACATCTCGGCATTGGGCTATTATTCTAGTAAACTGCGTTAAAACTTCAGAGACGGTTACCACCACCGAGCACATGTACGAATTCTGCTTCGGGTGCTGTGTGGCGGTGATGGGGGTAAGGAATAATATTTTGGATGGTAATTTGGGTCTACAGAAAGAGGTCTGTGCATCATGTGTGCTTTGACATTATATGGCGTGCAGAAATAATTCCATTAAACACAAGCCTCAGAAAGCAAAACTCTTTTCCGTGCTGCCACTCAGCACATAAAAAAGCTAAAAACGGGTGAGTGGTCTTTGAAATTCATTGCTCAAATTAGGTTTTTAGGAGGGCTGAAATATTAGGAACCCGGAAGGAGACAAAATCAGGAGTGTAGCTCCTAGAGGCCAGCAGCTAAACGCACAAGCATTTCAAGCAGAGGACACAGTCACCAGCACCACTCCTTCCAGCTTCTCCTGTACGTTCATTAAAACCCAGTTACTAAAGCAATGTGCCGTTTTCTGTAATAGCTGTTACTTTTTGCGCTGCGACGGCTAAAACGTTGCAACATAGTGCTACATAAAACTAGAATAAATAATGCACCACAGATGCTTTTAAAAACAAATAGATAGAAAAACAATGCCATTCACAATACCAACAACTTCAAACTTTGCTAATGCGAGACCTATTGCATTGCAAAGGCTTGTTAAACTTGGTAACACTTTCTGGGCCTTCGTTGCAATACATTAGTACCGGTTTAACACTCAAACATATCAATAAGCAACAGAAAGGTGACTAGTCCAGCTTTGCAAAGGTCTATTAACTGCGCTGCAACAGATGTACTCACATTTTTAGTAACTTTTGAACTTTTTGAGTTAGAATTGTTTTTTGTTAAAACCTGCAGATTATGCGGCAGATGATGGATTGTGTGGTAACATCGGCAAATTATAATTATGCAAAATCGCCACCGCCACACAATCGTATACTTCCAGTGGCCCTGACTATAAACTGTAGCATTCTGGAGAGCACACATATGAAGCACTCTCACATGAGCTGTCTCACACTGTCAGCTTCAGTTGTGCATCTAAAAACCCAACAGTTTCACAATGACAACAACACTGTGACACCCTTCCCACAGTAGATTTCACACTACAAACAGCACTTTCACACTCCTCCTAGAACTGCAGTCTCACAATGCTGACTGCACTCTCACACCCCTCACAAACTAGCAGGCACACACTACCAGAAGCACTCTTACACCCATCTCAGTAGTCTCACATTACTGACTGCACCTTCAACCCTCATAGATCAACAGTCTCACACAACAGTCAGCATTCTTACAGTCCTCACGGAGCAGCAGTCACATTACAGACCACACTCTTAATATTCCTCAAAGAACAACAGTCTCACATTACCGTTACGACCACCTAAACTAGCTGTTTGACACTTCAAGCAGTACTCTTACGCTCCACAGACTACCAGTCTCCCATTAGCAATAGCACTCTCATATTCTCACAGAGCATCATTCTAACACTCCTGAAAGCACTCTTTATCCAGCAGAAAGGCCAGGGATAAATACTCCACACACAAATATTCAATGTGGCCCATACACATTTAACCAAATATTCATCCCCACTCCCTGGTAAAAACCGCTGGGGGTCAAGTTGTATAATTTCAAACAATTTTTGAACAATATTCAATTCCTAACTAATATTTCACAGATCAGCACTCTTTCCTCTGGTCGATGGACCATTAGTTGAGCTAGTGGATGGTGATATTAACAATTATGTAACTAATTCATAGAGCTCAGTAAAATTGAACGCTCATTGATACAAAATCACAGTGCAAACTCCATCATCCTTCACATGGGAGAGACAGAAGGTTCAAAATAAAATACATTTACGAAGGAATTTGCACATTTTTAGACAGAAATACTGGAAAACAACCCCTCTGGTCAAAGGACTGGTGGGGATCCCCTGTGATAGAATCAGGAGACAAAGACTATAGGACAGGACAGATACTTACTAGACTTCTCTACAAACCGACGCACTACGGCGCATCCATCTCTTACACTCTCTCCCTCCTCGATGTTATTCCGGAATCTTCAAATCTAATCAGGCTGTCATTCGGATCTGAATCTTCCCAGTCTGCTTTCTTTTCTCGCTTTCTTGATCTTGATCGGCCAAGCTTCTCTCTCTCTTTCTTTCCAGCAGCTCGATCTGACTTGACTCGACCTCTCTAATATTCCATGTCACTCTAGTTATAGTCTTCAATTCAACATGTCCCACCCTCAATAGTACAAATGTCAATAAAATACGTATTATGATTGGACAGGGCTAAGGGAGTTTTCATCATACTATGCTGACATATTCATTTTTGTTAAGGTACCATTGTCTTGCAAACCGTTCCCCTTTAGCACATTCATTTTTTAGTTCACATACATATATTGTTGCTATTTTAATAATGCTTTCAACACAGGCTCCATAGATGAAGGAATACACGTCTTCACTTTCCCACGTCTTCTGTCCTCAGTATCTGGCAGCTGTTCAGTTTTCCGGTCATCGGGTCACATTACAATTCCACTGAGCATGCGTGACTCATCCAGCGCCATTTTCTCCCTTTGTCATAAGCGTAACAGGCCCAAATGCACACTATTAATAAAAGAATCATAAACAGATGTCATTTTCTTAAACATTTAACACCCACTTCTACTCTAGCCAATGTTATTATTATTTTTCTGGGCAAAAGCATTTGCAACAGCAACTTTCTTTTAAGTTCAAGCAAGCAGATGCCGGGCATTCAGTTTCTCAAGACCACGTTAGTCCTTCTTGCACTTGCGTGAGGTTTTTCCTTCTCATAGCGAGTTAGTCACGTTATCTCTACATAATTCTGGTTTGCACATGCGCAAAGCGCTTTTACAAATTAAAGAGGGTTTTAGTCACGTTGCACTTTATTACACATTAATTAAGCATGCGTAAAGCATTATTCCCATATGTCGGTGTCTGGTGTTTATTTAGTTTAATCTACAGTTTTAACAGTTAATAAATGTTAATGAAGGATTGCTCCGAGCAAGTTTAATTTTCTTGAATCCTTGCTCCATCACTCTCACACTCCTTAAATGCTAGCAGTCAAGCATTACTGAAAGCACTCTCGAATCCCCAACAAACATGACATCTAGCACTACCAAGATCTATCTCACACCTCTCAGTGAAGCAGTCGCACACTACCAGTAACATTCTTACGTGCCGTCACACAGTACCACGGACACTCACACCCCTAACACACTAGCACTCTGGCCTTAAAGACAGCACTCTCACTCCCCTCATAGAGTAGCAGTCTCACACTATTGACAACATTCTACCACATCACACACTAGCATCACACACCAATAACAACCCTCACAGTGTAACAGTGACACTACAGATGGCATTTTTAGACCCTTCTAATCAGCGTACTGGCAATATCATTAACAGTCACCCCCTCCCCTCAAACGAGCAGTTTCACTCAACTGAGGTGCACCCTCACCCATCACGAACCAGCAGTCTCCCACTACAGAGAACACTTTCACAGTCCTCACGCTCTAGCAGTCTAATACTATCAGAAGTCACTCCCACAGGCCAGAGTAGTGGTCTCACGGTACTGACCACACTTACATACCTAACACACAAGCAGTAAGACACTAAAGATGGCACTCTGATAGCCCTCCCAGGGTAGCAATCCTGGTACAGACAGCACTGTCACATCCCTGATGGATCAGCAGTCATTCACTACTGAAGGCACTCTTGCACACCCCATGGACCAGCACTCTCACACTGCCAAAGCCATTCTTGCAGCCCTCATAGACTAGCAGTTGCACAAACCTGGAGGCCCTCTCACACCTCTCACAGACATACAGCAAATATGATCTATTCTGCTTTTCACTGAAAGTGCCTCTACACTGACTGCTGAGTTTTCTTTTCTGGTTTGGATCATTTAATTGATTTCCCTGCCAAGGACTGACCAGCGAGGCCTGGCGGTCTGGGCAGGGACATCTGGTGCCGTCATCCCGCCCTAAATCGAGGGGCTTGATTGTTACTATTATTGGACAGCCAGGTCCAAGGTCTGCACTGGCAGAATGACCAGAGGTCTCACCAGTCCAAAGCATGCGGTCCCGCTGCCTTTAAATGTGGTGGGGGGTCTATTCTATGGTGTTTGTGGTGGCAGGAGAACCTTTCCAAGGTCTACATGATTCCCGTGTTCTCTTATAAGACCTATCAGAACCGCCTCAAGCTCTGGAGAAGTAACTGCCAGAAGTTGGTTGAGAAGCTTCTTGGCATTTTGTAGTGGTCTCTATCTTTCTTCTTTTCATACATTATTTTTATTATTATTAGTGCAGTTTTATATAGCGCGTAGTTACCCTGGAGCATCCCAGCGCTTTTCAGAACAGAGGTGATAGTCGCGAGCAATCAGGGTCAGCAGTTAGCAAAAAGGTATGTTTTCAAATGCTTGCGAAAACGAAGGAGGCAAGTTTTAGCACGCAAGCTTAAGGGGAGTGAATTCCAGAGCAAGGCGATATTCACAGAAAATCTTCTTCCCCCTGTGCGGGCCTTTTTAACTTTCGGGGTCTTGAGCAGATGTTTTTGATCCGAACGTAGGGTTCTGCTGGCCTTATCAGGTGTAACTAAGCTATGCAGTATAGGAGGACCTGTACCTTGCAGAATTTTGTGCGCAAGACAAAGGGATTTAAATTTCACCCTTTCGTGCACCGGTAACCAGTGCAAAGCCCTCATTGCCGGTTTGGCCGATCGTGACATGGGGATGTTTTTAAGAACTCGTGCTGCAACATTTTGAATTTGTTGTAATTTATTCAAAGTTGCCTCCGGGCACCCAGATAAATAGCATTGCTATAATCAAGTCTTGATATGATCAGCCCCTGAATTAGAAGCTTCCGAGATAGCGAAGGGAGAAGAGGCAGCACTTTGCGCACAGACCGAAGAAGGCCAAAGAAGACACCTGCCATTTTAGTAGCCTGGGTCCTGAAGGAGAGATCTTGCTCCAACCAGATCCCAAGACTCTTAATCTCCTCCTTAGGATTCGGAGGTAAGCCCAGACAACTTGGCCAGACCGTTGCGGGGAGTGGGGATCCTTTATGCCCCAACAGCATAATTTCGGTCTTTGAACCGTTCAGCTTTAATGCTGACTCACCCATCCATGTGTGAACTTTGGACAGGCAGGAGTACAGCTGGTCGGGACTTTCAGTGGCCTGGGAAAGGGCGACCACCAGCTGCGTATCGTCGGCGTAGCTCACGATTTTGATGTTATAAGGAGCAACCACATCCTCCAAGGGGGCCATATACACATTGAACAATGTGGGGCTCAAGGAGGAGCCCTGCGGTACCCCACAATGGAGGTGGATAGATGCCGAACGTGCGCTACCTTCCCATACCTGATAGGTCCGGTCACTGAGAAAAGATCAAAGCCATTTCAATGCCTTCCCCGTCACCCAGACATCTGACAGTCGCTGAAGTAACACTTGATGATTGACAGTGTCAAAGGCTGCACTGAGGTCCAGGAGGATCACTGCCACTGATCCTCCTGAGTCTAAAATGCTCCTTGCTTCCTCGACGACTGCCAGTAAGGCGGTGTCCGTGCCTTGGCCTGGACGAAATCCAGTTTGCGAACTTCTTAATAGGCCATTGGACTCCAAAAAGTTGGATAGGTGGAAATTCACCAACTTTTCCGTGATTTTGCTAAGCCCAGGCAGTAGAGAGATGGGCCTATAGTTCGCCATGTCAAGGGGATCTAGGTTGGTTTTTTTTAGGAGAGCTTTTACTACTGCTTCCTTCCAGCTCGGCGGAACCACACCAGACCCCAACGAGGCATTGACCAGATCGGTTAAAGGTTTAACAATGCAGGAGGCGACCTGTTTTAAAATCCTCATGGGAACTAAGTCCCGAGGAGAACCACTCTTGACAGTCGCCAAAGCTTTAAGAACCTCATCCATCATACTGGTCCAAAAGCTTCTAGACTGTCCGGGGGTCTCTCTACCACACTGCTAGGCTCTGCTCTCATGGGAATTTGGGGCAGGGTATTTAAGATCTTTACTATTTTTGTATGAAAATAGTCTGCCAAGTCTTTACATTTTCCTTCTAAGTTGTCTGTGGCTGCGGGCGGCTCAGGAACCCTCAGCAGTTCTTTAATCACTAAGAAGGTTTCCCTGGAGGAATTAGAAGCGTTCTTAATTCTCTCCTCGAGGAACTGGGCTTTGGCGAGCCGAAGGGCCAGTTTGTACGCCCTGATCGCGGCGCGATATTCAACCTTGCTATCCTCTTCCCAGTTCCTCCTCCAGGCACGCTCCAGTTTTTTACAACCCCTTCTGAGGGCTCTCAGCTCCGGCGTGTACCAGGGCGCGGAGCTTGTTCTCTTCTCTCTCCTTCCTGCCGATCTCATAGGGAGAGCAGAGTCAAGTGCACTAGTCAGCCATCTGCTGAAATCTGCCTCTGCCAGTACCGGGTCAGGTACTGGGGCGGGGCACGATCCCTCCAGTCTCAGAGTCAGATTCTCCACCGACAGCCTTGCCCAAGATCTTTCCGGGGTGCAGGCACTAAGGGGCAGAGTACTGACAGTCTCTGTTTGCCAGGTGAAAGGGATCAGAAAATGGTCCGTCCATGGAAGTGGAATTGGGGCGGAGGCTTTCATGGCTGCGACATTAGTAAAAATCGGGTCCAACAGGTGGCCCTTGTTGTGAGTGGCCCCTGAGTTGAGGAGATCTACCGCGTATGCTTTTAAGTCACGTTGAAGATCAGCCGCCCATCGATCTGCCGGGTCATCAAGATGGAGATTGAAGTCTCCCAGCATGATAAAGTTGGTCGCCGAGGCGGCAAGAACCGTCACGGTTTCAATCAGGGAATTAACAAAGTTCCCAATACCTCCTGGGGGCGATAGATCAGAATCCCGGACACCGCCACCGTGGGCGAGATTTGCAGAGAGAACTTACAACTCTCACAGTCCGACACCCCACCATTCTGAGCCCTGCACACCAGGGAGTCCCTATAGAGAATGGCGATACCTCCTCCCCGCCCTGCTATCCTATCCTGAGAGTGGATTAAGAATCCAGGGGGGAGGGCTTTCACGATATCTCCCTCGGAGCCAGATGTAAGCCATGTTTCTGTTACAAACAGAATGTCTTACTCATGGTCTTGTATAAGGAGATTAATTTCGAGTGAATGCCTCGGAAGGGATCTGCAGTTAAGAGAGGCCATTCGTAAGGAATTCCTTACCGCGACTTGCTCAGCTAAGCCACATAGTTCGCAGCGTTGATAGGGTTCCGTTCCTATATGCACGTAGGTACAGGGTCCTTCCGTGCGACGAAGCCGTAAGAGCTCTCTGCGAGAGTAGGTGATGACGGAACCTACCTGATTGAGCAGAGGGTCTAGCCCTAAGCCCGTCTGGGCCCAGACGGGCCCAGACGGGCTGGACTCTGGCGTGACTCCGGCGGGAGTCCGGCGAGCCCGCTGCGCGTGACCGCTGCACGTTGCCATGGCTGTATTAAGTACAGGTCTAGCGTCCTTCTGACGACTAGACCGATGTCCAAAATGGCGCCGCCAGGCGTCCTTCAGTCCCTCCAAGATGTCGGCAAGGGAGAAGCTGGAGAAAGGGGCCCGCAAAATGCGGTGAAGTTCCAATTATAATGCAGGCAAGTGGGCAGATTTTAAAATCAGGGAAGAAGGCAAAAATAACAGTAAAAGAAATACCAGAAAATGAGAGTTTTAAAAAATAGCGCGGCGAGCCTCACAATAAACACACAGTTAAGCGCTGCAGGCTCTAAGGCACGCTTGCATCACCAGTCAGTTCTAGACGACTGGTCGTCTCACACACTCGCCTTAAGTACAGGTCTAGCGTCCTTCTGACGACTAGACCGATGTCCAAAATGGCGCCGCCAGGCGTCCTTCAGTCCCTCCAAGATGTCTGCAAGGGATAAGCTGGAGAAAGGGGCCCGCAAAATGCGGTGAAGTTCCAATTATAATGCAGGCAAGTGGGCGGGTTTTAAAATCAGGGAAGAAGGCAAAAATAACAGTAAAAGAAATACCACAAAACGGGAGTTTTAAAAAATAGCGCGGCGAGCCTCGCAATAAACACACAGTTAAGCACTGCACGCTCTAAGGCACGCTTGCATCACCAGTCAGTTCTAGACGACTGGTCGTCTCACACACTCGCCTTAAGTACAGGTCTAGCGTCCTTCTGACGACTAGACCGATGTCCAAAATGGCGCCGCCAGGCGTCCTTCAGTCCCTCCAAGATGTCGGCAAGGGAGAAGCTGGAGAAAGGGGCCCGCAAAATGTGGTGAAGTTCCAATTATAATGCAGGCAAGTGGGCGGATTTTAAAATCAGGGAAGAAGGCAAAAATAACAGTAAAAGAAATACCACAAAACGGGAGTTTTAAAAAATAGCGCGGCGAGCCTCGTAATAAACACACAGTTAAGCACTGCACGCTCTAAGGCACGCTTGCATCACCAGTCAGTTCTAGACGACTGGTCGTCTCACACACTCTCCTTAAGTACAGGTCTAGCGTCCTTCTGACGACTAGACCGATGTCCAAAATGGCGCCGCCAGGCGTCCTTCAGTCCCTCCAAGATGTCGGCAAGGGAGAAGCTGGAGAAAGGGGCCCGCAAAATGCGGTGAAGTTCCAATTATAATGCAGGCAAGTGGGCGGGTTTTAAAATCAGGGAAGAAGGCAAAAATAACAGTAAAAGAAATACCACAAAACAGGAGTTTTAAAAAATAGCGCGGCGAGCCTCGCAATAAACACACAGTTAAGCGCTGCACGCTCTAAGGCACGCTTGCATCACCAGTCAGTTCTAGACGACTGGTCGTCTCACACACTCGCCTTAAGTACAGGTCTAGCGTCCTTCTGACGACTAGACCGATGTCCAAAATGGCGCCGCCAGGCGTCCTTCAGTCCCTCCAAGATGTCGGCAAGGGAGAAGCTGGAGAAAGGGGCCCGCAAAATGTGGTGAAGTTCCAATTATAATGCAGGCAAGTGGGCGGATTTTAAAATCAGGGAAGAAGGCAAAAATAACAGTAAAAGAAATACCACAAAACGGGAGTTTTAAAAAATAGCGCGGCGAGCCTCGCAATAAACACACAGTTAAGCGCTGCACGCTCTAAGGCACGCTTGCATCACCAGTCAGTTCTAGACGACTGGTCGTCTCACACACTCGCCTTAAGTACAGGTCTAGCGTCCTTCTGAAGACTAGACCGATGTCCAAAATGGTGCCGCCAGGCGTCCTTCAGTCCCTCCAAGATGTCGACAAGGGAGAAGCTGGAGAAAGGGGCCCGCAAAATGCGGTGAAGTTCCAATTATAATGCAGGTAAGTGGGCGGATTTTAAAATCAGGGAAGAAGGCAAAAATAACAGTAAAAGAAATACCACAAAACGGGAGTTTTAAAAAATAGCGCGGCGAGCCTTGCAATAAACACACAGTTAAGCGCTGCACGCTCTAAGGCACGCTTGCATCACCAGTCAGTTCTAGACGCATGTATTTTATAGGAGCATACTGTAGGTTTGCAACAGGCTTATGGCCATTTTGGGTTATCAAGGCCTGATTTAGGGAGGTGTGGTGTGCACTGGCCTGTTTCAGAGAGATGGGGATAATACAGTTTGTCAAAAATGTCATGTTGACTGGGCAAATGTGTGGTGCACGGGCAGTGATAGTAGTTATCACGACTGGCACTGGCACGAGGCAAGAGAGAATGACACAGTAGAGGATTCCATGGGTGTGACTACGGATATCTCAGTCAACTGAGTGGTGGAGGAGTGGAGGGTAGTGTGGTTTTATTTGGGTACAGTGGCAAAACATAGGTCAGTTTATTCACCTCACATATCATTTAATGGCTAGTTAGTCACTGACATCCTTTAATGTCAGAGTAGGGGCTCATGTTTTCGATACATTACATTTGTGCCTATTTTAATTCCATTATTGTCCACGCCACTCGAGGGCAGGTTAGGAAATGCTCCCAGGCGCCTTTTCACATGATGTGCTGATAGTGAGTGAGTCAATATTACCGCCTCCTCGGGGACTGCGAATTCTTTATTGCGCACAGTCAGTTGCTCGGGCATGTTACATCTCAGCTGCCAAGCAGAAGAAGCAGGATCTGAAAGCATCAATTTGTTTCTTGCTGTCATCTGCCTCAGACATGAATGCATATGAAAAAAAACAACACGTCATTTGGATTAAACACTGAGGTCATATATAATTGTACTTCCACACTTGATTAGAAACGCCTTCTGAATCATAGAGTTTATGGAAACAATTTAAAGAATAAACACGTACTGAGATGTTTCAAACAGGCTACTCCAGAGTTCTGGAGGGATCTTTACAGAACTGGGGCCTAATCTACCTGTTTAAATTTACTGCAGAATATTCACTGGCACAGAGTTCCTGGATGATGCACAATAAGCAGGGTTGAGGCTATATTGAAACAGTGCAGGCGGCTACCTTTGCCACCACCACAAATAGCCACAAGAGGGCACCAGACACAACAAACATCTCAGAAATGACCATGCTGCTAGGGGAAAGGGAGCGCCCAGGAAACAAAACATAATTTTGCTTGTGCTTCGAAACTTTTTGCACCAGAGCTTGAAGTCCAGATCCTACTCAAGGTAAAGCACTGAAATGAGGATTGTGCTGTCTTGTGGAAACAACTCCTCTAACCTCTGGTTCATAGCCGAGGGCATGGTCAAGATGGTGACCAGGACTGACACTTGTATGTGAAGCTCCGGCAATCTGCCCAAGAACCACTCATCCTGTAATGCATCCTGCCCACACAGGTCATCCAGGGCGACGGGGACAATAAGCATACATCATTGGCACCTTGACTCCCGCTTGTGGCTGAAGGCCTGGCTGAGCAGCCAGGACGGGCCCTGCATCTACATGCCACAATCCAGAGCGGTTGAGGTGTGGGGGGTGTCCTCTGCAACATGCTGCCTGAAAAGCAACAAAACATTAGCTGGGAGGGGCCTGCAATCGGTGTATTCAGTGCATGGGCCTCGTGCCTACACATCGCTTGCCATTTGTTGTTCCGGGTACCATTATAAATGACTTATTTTTGGAATGGTAAATTGAGACCATTTGCCCCTCCTTTTGATCTACCGTAACCTCCCACAGTGACTGGCTCTGTTGCAGGTCTCATTTTTCTTTTGTCCATTTCAGTTAGTTTTGTACACAATTCTTTCCGAGTGCCTGCCTTGTGAACTGGAAATGTTGCAAACAGGAGCAGCTGACCAGTGTTACTGCTTTCCCCTCCTACCTATCGTTTCCCTGTGTCTTTCGTAGGTTAGCTTTCACTTATGATCTACAGAGTCTGGGTCACTGAAGATCGAGTTGAGCAGTCACCAAGTTAGAATGTTGTACATTTTACTTTACTCGCTAGCTCCCTTTCACCCAATCATTCGTTTTTAGCATTAATTATGTTTCACTCGCTCGGAGCTCCATTGCTCCTTTCTATAAACAGAGCTGTAAATCTTGTTCATCTAGTCAAAAATGTGGCAGCTGTGTGTCTGTTCCCAGTGGAAATTCCCCATTCTTAGATCTAAAGGAGTGCTGCTACCTGCTTCACTGGGCCATTGGCAATTCCTCTTTCTTAGTCCTCTGGGCAGTGCTGCAGCTGCTTCTCTGGTCCCAGTGGTAATTGCCCATTCTTAATCCTCTAGCCAGTGCTGCTAGCTGCTTCTCTGGTCCCAGTGTAATTCTTATTTGTAGTCCTCCAGACAGTGCTGCTAGCTGCTTCACTGGCAGTGGCGTCACTAGGGTTGGTGTCACCCAGTGCGGTAACTCATGGTGTCACCCCCTCACGACCTCCTCCGAGTCCACCAGTGCCAAATAACGCTCTAGCACAAAGCATAGCATGGCACAAAGAAGATAAAAGTCCTGAGACTTAACACCTTTCATAGAAGGTAATCGTATCCGGCAAACCACCATTGCTATATTGCCCCCCATGATATTGCGTAATTTTTTTAATCAATTCATTTCAGTGCGGGTTTGAGCTCTGGGCTTGCGCACTGTGCTGGTGAGGCCCGGATTTTGAATGCCCACTTCCATTAGCTTTGTAATTGGCTGGACGGCAGCGCGTGCCTCAGTCAGTGGTGGCTGATGAGATTTAAAAGTGGCAGGGCGTAAAAAACAGTTTCCAAAGTAAAAAAAGCGAGCATGTATGCAATGCACTACTATTTTTTGTATATATGTTGCAAACTCAATGAAATTGGACCAGAGCACTCTGCAAGAACACCAGTTAAATTTCACAAGGTCCGAGTCCTTTTTAAGCATAAAGAGATTAATTGATTTGCCGAGAGTCACAGGATGTTCAGCCGGTGTCAGGAGGACTCGACCACAGTCCCCCAGTTACAAAAGTTGATGACGGCACATTATCATAAAGAAAATTAAAGCCTTTTCTCTCACCTGGCTCGAAAGAGAAAATATGTTTATTGTGTTGACCCTAGAGCTGGGTTTCCAAATTCTGTGTTTATATCTAATAACTGTTCATGAGCCAAACGGACGTGCGCTGATCTTTATTCTTTGTGAGAGGATCCACTTCTCAGTTTCTGCTTTCCACTGACCTGCCCAGCCCAGCCAATCCCGAAGCTGCTCTATAAAATAAAGAGCGCAAGGTTCTTTCAACAGCCTTGCGTCTCTTTGTGCGCTCTGCCCAGGGCTTAATTTGTAAAATATTAAGTCCAGGTGCTCAATTTGTTTTAGGAGGCCATACCCATTTCCCCCATCTCGACCCACATACTCTATTGGCTCCACCCACATCCTCAACGGGCACTGCTGAAAGCCAGGTGTAATACCTAATCTAAATTCCAAGAAGGGAGACTTCCTCAAGTAAGTTGCTGATAGGCGGTTCCCGCCACCCAAGAAAATGTTGAAAAATAGGAAAGCTCACACTTACGGGATATCACTGCCACTACTGAGAACCTTTGGACTCTGCTCACCCTTGGAAGCCCCTGCTCTGCAGTCCTCCGGCCGCCGCATCTACCAACATCGCGGCCGCTGTGAGGGGGACCGCAATTTCTAGGGGGCTTAGCGGCTGTAGCCGCGCACGTAATTTCCCGTGCCTGGAGGCGATTTAAATTAGACTCACTGCCCGCGTCGCGGGACGCCGGGCGAAGCCCGGGTAAAGGGCGGGCCGTCTGTGGCCGTCCGGGGACCGAGGAGGACGGGACGGGACACCCCCTTAATATCTCTTGAGGAACTGATATCGATAAGGCTGCTTACAGAAAGGTATTGTTGCTACCTGGATACGAGCCCCTTGATTCAAAAAGTGTTGTAATAAAATAGTGGGCGATTTTGAGGTGGGACTACTGATCGATAGTGAGTGGGCCCCTGTCGCATTTTAACTATACCGGCACACTAAATATCTTATCTGTAAAATGAACAATCGGGTGAAAAAACCAACTAAAATCACAGCTACACGATCACATACTAAGCTGCTGGCAGCAGAACCACAACCCCTACCTACTTTGACAGCAATTGACAAAATGCTGCAACAGACTATTGGTGTTGTGGCTAATGCCATTGAGAGTACGGAGAGAAGGCTATCGATTACACCAACATTATGTATGCAAAATCAGGGAAGAGACACCTCAATTACCATGACCAATGCTCTGGAGGCTAGTTCTTATTTGATATCGTCATATGCAGATCTGCCCTGCAGCCAGATGCCTGCGGAAACCTCTATAGACGTCCAGGATCGATCAATCATTGTGACCTCCCCCTCTCCTGAGAAAAGGTTGGAAGCACGTAAACTACGCTCAAGGAAAAAGAAAGAAAATATTTCAAACAAATCGGGTAATAATAAACTGGCAAACCATGATCTGGTGACCCCGATTACTAATCCGACTGGTTCGATACTAGGAATACCATGCTGGGTCGCTAATATGGTTGCCGATTTACAAGCATCCCTGGAGCGGACTATTGTTATCCAACTTAAACCTCTGGTGTCAAAACTTGATAAACGTATTTCCGTCATGAATATTAAGGGGGGAGGAAAAATTGAGCCTGTTAAACTATTGAGAAATCCTGCACACCCTGTTACTGAAACTCCACCTCAAAATGACCCTAGTGCCAGAGTAGCTGAAAATAAAAACCCTTTATTACAGACTACCAATGCAGGAGCTACACTAAGCACCCAAAAGCCTACACCTGTCCCATCGCAGGCCCCGCCCAGTACTAATGTTCAGAAGCAGACTCGCCAAATAGCGGGAAATACGGCAAATGCTAGAGATAAAGTCATAGCGAAGACAAAAGAGGGTGAAAAGGGGGATACAACTAGCTCACCATCGAAAAGAAACGCAACACCAAGAGCCATTTCTTATCAGTTACCAACTATTAACCTACCCCCTGAAGCCCAACCATATGTGGTAGCACTTACAGGAGTACCACCCCTAAGTGAGGGGAAAAGAGAAAGGGAGACTGAGCTAAAAAACAAGTGCATTCAGTGGCTTGGGGTAAATAGACCCCTGCCACCGAATATCTCAGGTAAAATCTTGTCGGCTAGAAGAGTGGGTTGGATCGGGAGGGGCCCAAAGACAGTAGCAGGTGATGTAATAATTCTGAATTTCAGGGATGCCTCTGCCGTAGAGTATATTTGCAATGCTCCACTCTATAGATTAAATACGCAAATATGCCCACTACACCTCTCGTATTTTTATCCCACTCCTAGTCTGGAACAATGTCGCCCCAGGTTTACACATGATAATAGGGGATGCCATTTTCCACCACATAGTACTCTAAATGGGGGGTATTTAGGGAGGGCATGTCTTCCTATGGTCCCCTATTTCCGTTACAGCCGCATTGGAATAGGTTTAGCATGTTGGAAGAGGTGGATTGACTTAGACTAGGTGGACATTCTCCCCCACAAGTCACGAAGCTCCTAGAAGGGTTGGGGTAATAAAGGAAAATGTCATACCATCAACCTCTAGGGGGACCCAATAATTGATCATACACCAGGGGAAAGGACTAGCAATAGGGGGAAGAGGGAAGCTGAGAGCTCTGAAAATCTAGTAGAAGGATGCTTAAAATTGGTTTCATGGAATATAGCCGGGCAAAAAAATAAGCTGCTTACTCCTGAGTGGGCCGCCTTTATGGCAACACATGACATTTGACTGATGCAAGAGACCTGGGCACTGGAAGAGAGTTTCAGTTCGACCTTTGCAACTTTTGACATCTTGGCAGTGTCTACAGGTAAAGGTCGCCCATCGGGTGGGCTATCAATCTGGATAGGCACTCACCTGGGAATCCAGGCAACCCAAATCCATGTGTCTTATTAAAACCTCCAAGTAAACCCCCAGTAGCGATAATAAATATTTATTCGAGGCCATCCAGGAATGGGCAAGAATCGGATACAATCAAAGCCCTGAATTCTTTCATTCAGGGGCTAGATTCTTCTACCGCAATAATTCTTGGTGGGGACTTCAACTGCCAATTTGAACCGTTGGGTAGCCTCGAACTGGGTGAACAAGATGAAGTAGACGCACTATGGCATATCCCTGAGCCTAATAGTGCCCCGGTCAGGGCATGGACACCCTTGGTGCTCCAAATAAAATCTCTCTCCCTCGCAACATCCTTGCGGGCGTGCAATGGGAGATTGGACCCTGATCGCCCTGCAATAGCAACATTTAACCGGGCAAACCAAACATCCATCATTGACTATTTAATGGTGGATGCTAAAAATTGGGACAAGTTGAAGGAATTTAGGGTTGTACAAAGACAGGATAGCGACCACAACCCCTTGGTCCTAACTTTCAAGCCAGGGTCCTTTGGACTAACTAATCCTGACCCTAAATCCGCTATGACGATCCCCCCTTATGCTGACTAATAATAGAAGGAGGGTTAAATGGCCTCATCTTGCAGACTCACCCTCACAACTTGCAAAAATTTACCAACTTGCAATTCCCTTTATAGCTCAGATGGGCGACTCGACTGGCCGAAAACAGGCACTAGATATACATAAGCAGTTAGTTGCGGTATTAGGGGATGTGTTCTACCCTGCAAGTAGAACTAAGAGGCGTGTGCCGAAAACGCACCCCTGGTTTGATGATGCCTGCATGAAATTAAAAAAGGAGCTTCTTGCGGCAATCAAATAGAAAGATAAAGCGAACATTAGGGCAACTAGGCTGATGTATAA
Source organism: Lissotriton helveticus (assembly GCF_964261635.1). NCBI lineage: Eukaryota > Metazoa > Chordata > Amphibia > Caudata > Salamandridae > Lissotriton > Lissotriton helveticus. Next base: position 1,097,942,402 of record NC_136065.1, read on the forward strand.
AAAGGAGCTGTCTAGGGGCAAGAGAGAGTGGGAAGAAGCCAGGTGGGAAACACTGAGGGGCGCCCTCGCGACAAAGGATGCCAAACGATTCTGGGCATTAGTTAATTCTGGTGCGAGAGAGGGAGGGGAGACTCTTTTACCAAATATTGCTCCCTCAGTGTGGGAGGTGCATTTTGCCGCACTCTACACTAGTCCTGTGACTGACACCCCTGAATACTTAGATAGGACCGGGATATTAGAGCCAGATGGTCCTCTTTGGACTTCCCCAGTCCTAGACCTCCCGCACGAGTGTCGACTGCGGAGGGCCTCGGGCTTGGGACACCAGATAGACCAGTGGGATATCGGGGTGAGGGTGGCCTCTGAAGTGTTGAGAGTATCTCACTCAAGGAGGTAGAATCTGCGATTACTAGGCAGCTCCCTAATAAAGCACCAGGCCTTGATAGGGTACCGGGTGATCTCTTTCGTTCCCAGCCAAAAATCTGGGCACCGTATCTGGCCGTATTGTTTAATGCGGTCCTTTTTGGAGCCAAGTTACCGGACACCTGGACGGGGGCTGAGATCGTCCCCATTTTTAAGAAGGGCTGTCCTTTAGTGCCTTCAAATTATAGGCAATTAGTCTCTTGGATACCACCCATAAACTAATGGGCCGGATTCTTCTGGATAGAATACTGGGGTGGGCGGAGGAGATTGAAGTAATGACTACCCTTCAGGCCGGCTTCAGATCCGGGATCTCGACCCTGGACCAACTCTTTAGGCTGCAGGTCCTTTTCTGGAAGACAGTAAGTGTTGAGGGTGGCAGCCTCTACCTTATCTTCGTAGACCTGCGGGCCGCTTTCGATCTTGTGCCCAGGGAGAGTTTATGTAGGGTCTTGAAAGAACTAGACCTCCCGCCCTATCTATTAGACGTCCTGAAGCGTTTTCATACAGGGAACTTTGCCCAGGTCAGGTGCAGGAAGAACGGGGAATTATCAGCCGGCTTCCCAGTAACCAGAGGCGTACGCCAGGGCTGCGCCCTGGCACCTACACTCTTTAGTCTCTATATAAATGGCCTGGTGGGTGAACTAGATAGCGTCAGGGATAGTGATGCCCCTTGGCTGGCGTCAGGTCGGGTGCCTGCTCTGATGTTCGTAGACGATACTTTATTGTTGTCTCGAACATCAACAGGCATCCAGCGGGTCCTGGATGGTTTTGTATCATTCTGCGCCTCGCGGGGACTCGAGATTAATTTAGAGAAGAGGAAGTTTATGATCTTTGGCCCCCCGAAACGCACCCGCCCCAGCCCTGTACTAAATGGCACCCCGCTTGAAAGGGTGAGAACCTTTGTATACCTGGGTGTCACCTTGACTGAAAAGATTTTTGCTGGGGCCCACAGGTAGCCAAGTCTGCCCTGAGGCTTTCACAGATCGTAGGGGGTATTGGCAAGTTCCAGAGTACAACCCAATTCAAGCCAGTCTCCCCAGCGCTTGAAATCTATGGTGCCCAAGCCAGACCTGCTGTAATGTATGGTGCGGAACTCTGGGGCCATACGCGCACATCAAGCCTTCTCAGGGTTGAGCAGGACTTCATGAGGAATTTGATAGGCCTCCCCCAGAGTACTCCGCTCACACCCTTGAGACTAGACTTAGGTTCAGAGCCCATTTCAGAACTGTTAGCGGCTCGATCTCTCTTGTATTGGAGAAGGCTCTGGACAGTACATGAGCTTGATGATTACAGAGCTGAGTTCTCTGCAGTTTGGGGGCGGTTGAAGAGCAAAAATATACCTTGGTTATACCACATTAAAGCTGTTGTATATCAAATAGGTTTGCCCCAATTATGGGAGACCCCAGAGGAGAGTTGTCCAGCGGTGCGGAGAACTGAGCTGCTGGCCTCCCTGAGACAGTATAATCTAAGTTTGCTGCATTGTTCGTCAACTATGGGCAGGTTGTCTACAGAATTTCTGCAGGTAAAACTTGTGCCCAGGAGGGAGGAATTTATGGATTTAATACAACCTCCCACTGCAAGAAAACTATATACACAATTAAAACACGGTTGTCTGCCGATTGGGGCATTGACTTGCAAATGGGCGGGACGAGAAGAGGTAATCTGCTCAGCTTGTAACAACAGTAAACAGTAAAGAAGATATGGTCCATGTCTTGTTCTTCTGCCCTGCCTATAGTGTAATACGGAGATCCTGGCTGGCACCGTTGTTCAGAAATTTGGATTTAAAACAATGTGCTCAAGCTTGTAAAATTTTAAGATATGATACTTCACCTCCTATTGTGTTCTCGGTCTCCCGTTTTTTATATGGTATGTGGCGTAGAAGGTCTACTTTGATTAATCGTGTTAAATTGTGATTAATTGTAATGATTGTTATCTTTCATTTGATAACTTATTGTTTAATAATTTTTTTAACCAAGGTCCTTAACTATTTATGTATTTTATCTTGTATGTACATATTTTATTTGTGCTTTTATGGCCTCCGGCCGAAATAAAGTTATCAAATTGGAATTGGAAAGCAAAAGGGCATTCAAAGCTAAAGTAACAATTTATTTCTACACAAACAAACCCGTTTTAGTAAAATTAGGATAGTCAAAGACTGGTGAAAAACGTAACTCTAACCTATACCATGCTGTTTGCATCTAGCGCTTTGATGGTAGTAGTTCATAGCTCAATGTGCTAGATCATGATTGTAACGTATGAATTGCACAATAACAAAAGGATCTCTCTGGCAAAAGCAGCATCCCACTGAGCTATGCACATGAAATACTGTTCTGTGCTCTGCACGGTACACACTCTTTGCAGCAGGCATATTAACCCTTTGCGCTACCTTAGATGAGTCAAAACTGTCACTAGACAAGACTCCGAACTCTCTCCGGCACTGGCAGGTACATTAATTACCAGAGTTATCGTGGCACATTTATTGTTGCCTGAAAACTGTTTGATATACAAAGAACTCTGCAGTGATTTTAAAACTGATGCGCCGCTACAAAAATGCCCCCACCCCCACCCTTCCAGCTTTTCTGCACAGCTTCATCTGCCTTGATGTAGATAATGTATTAAGGACAGATAGAAGTCTGTGCTAAAGGGAGGTGGCACAGTCTTTACATTAAGGACCAGTAGCTCACTATGTGCAGCAAAGAGTAGTCTGACACCATTTGGTGTCATGGAAAAGAAGCACAATGGGTGCACTAAGCACAGCTGATACCATCTCTGCATTTGAGGAAGGTGGGTGGCCTCTGTGTTAAGGGCAGGTGGCACATGCCTTTTTCCTATGGCTCCTCTGATAACACTCACTGTCCCAAGGTGCCTCACATGCCACGCTACTGAATGTCGACGTGTAGAATGCCAAAGCAACAAGGGATGGACTAGCCTATAGGGCAATTAGGTAGTAACCAATGGGTTGGTCTGACGGGTCAAGTGTGTGGGCCTTTTTTTGGCTGTTTCTGGGAGTGTTTTGTGCTCTACTGGGGTGGGATTTTCATATTGATTTCCTTGGTTTTCAGGCAAACATTATCTGCAGTAAGCTCAAATCCTTGCCAACTTAATAGCTTGAAAATTACTTGCATAACTTTCTTTACAAGCTCAAAGACTGAAGTTGAAGGCTGCATACTCTTAAATCCACCTCATGCTTTTTTAATCCACCCCAACACTCTCCCTGCCACTTTATATCACTCCTGCAGGTTCCTTCTCAGCCCTTCTTTTTTTCTTTGTCACAGTTTTCTGTCTTATTCTGTTTTGATCTATAACTAAATCTTTCAATTTCCATGCAGGCCAGTCCACCTCTGGTGGATCTAGTATTCAAGATAATACCATTTTGAAGTCCATTATAAAATAAAATGAAAATTGTGAAATGTTGCTTTATGCAGATTAAATGTTCCCAGGGCAGCGACGCTCTTGAGGCCTCAGTCACTATCTGTGCGCCCAAGGTCAGCTGAGGTGTCAGGGGCCTGGCTGTCAAGTGTAAACCGACCTTTCAATCGCAGAACAAGGAGATCACCATTACTCCGTGGTTGCTGGTGCACCTTCTATGTCTGCACACGTGTAAATGCCTGGTAACGTGTGTTATGTCTACATTCTAGGATTCAGGATCCGGGCGTTTTCATGCGTAGGTACTAGTAGGCAGTGCTTTCACCATCCAAGTGCAGAGAGAGAGGAGGGAGTGATGTGCACATTAGGAACAAAATGAGCGCACCTCTCTTCAATTCAACCTCAAGAGAGGGGGCGAGCAGCTTGTGCCCGACCGCCGTCAGAGAAACATTTCATGCCATCCTTCCAGGCCAGAGGAGATGTGCGAGGGGAAATTTAAAACAAATGGAGGATCAAATAACTAATACACAATGTGCAAAAGAACTTGGGGTCTGTCTCGTGTGAAATTCAAAGTGAATCTGCACAATGATGCAACCTGCAACTTAGCGACATTCATTTCATTTCTTACTTGCCTCACAGTTCACACACTGCTAGCATCATGTTTCAAAATCACTACTTACTGGGACTGCCGCCTTTCAGTTTTAATTAGTCCAAGGCCTGCTGTGCACCATGCTGCTTGCTTCTTGTGTCGTCCACAGAAAAGCGTTGCGGCTGCGCAGTATGCTAGGGCGGGCCGTAGTGAAAACACTGATCCCATTGGTCCAACTCAGGACACACACACACCTGACGATTCCCAAGTAGGGAAGGAGCAAGTTTCTAATATATTTTAAATTGTAAGCGCTCATCATGGATTGATTGGAACGAGTGACCTGAAACTTAGAATGAGGCTGGGACACAATTAGTTTCTGGTACTGCGTGTGTGCTTTACAAGGCAGGTGCAGGATCCAATTTGAAAAGTTTTACCCATACAATCATGTGTGATATCGGCTGTTCACTGGGGAGACCCGTGTGAACTTAGTGAACAGCCAATATCACATGTAGACACGGCCCCGCAAATTAAGTGCCGGTGCTTAGCACCGGAAAGCCTCTGCCTGCATCTCCTCATCTTCTGTGTCGCTCCTGTATTTGACAGGTTTGTGGTGCTCTCTCCATTCGTCTGCTCCTCTGCCTTCAGGCGCCATATTTCAGAAGTCTTCGAGAGGCAGGCTCACGGTGTCACCCCATGTGGTGGTGTCCCCCGGTGCGGTCCGCAACCCCCTAGTGACGCCACTGTTCACTGGTCCCGACAGTAACTCCCTCATTCTAAATTCTCTAGGCCGTGCTGTAGCTGTGTCTCTAAGCACAACAGTAATTCCTCATTCTTAGTCCTATAGGCAGTGCTGCTAGCTGCTTCTCTGGTCCCGTCAGTAATTCCTCCTTCTATGTCCTCTAGACAGTGCTGCTGGATGCTTCTCTGGTCTCATCGGTAATTCCTCAATCTACGTCCTCTAGGCTGTGCTGCATCTTTGGTCCTGTCAGTAATTCCTCATTCTAAGTCCTCAAGACATTGCTGCTCGCTGCTTCTCTGGTCCCGTTGGTAATTCCTCATTCTTAGTCCTCTAGGCTGTGCTGCAGCTGTGACTCTCTTCATACATCCACTACACTCCAAACCAAAATACATAGATCAAAGACCTTGTCATTTACAACGACAATAGCTCTAATTCTGACAAATGTGAGGCCTATTGCATTGCAAATGCTTGTTTACCTTCATAACCTGACGACGAGATGGCCCAGCCTTACCGGGCGGACTGGAGTTTGAGCTGCAGGGCCTCCTGGCCGAAAGTGAAGTGGACAGGCATGGCCCGGGAACAGTGTAGCCAGCACAGCGTGTAACAGACAAGACGTGAAGGATCCCCCAGCTGGCACACGAGGTGGAGGATGGGGAAACACCCCCCCACCCATTTTGTGTACCTACATGCCGGGCCCTCGCTTTTCCACACGGAGTGAATTCAAGCCTCATGACCATGCCTGTGCTTCGCATGCTGCTGTGACGGGACTACCTCGGCCCTGAGATTGTGGGTCACTGGACAACCACATGTTGGACCCAATATAGATTTTGAAAGGAGTAGTTGGGGTGAGTCTGGGTACAGGAGGCCTTGTGCTCCCCCTGCCTTTCTTCGCCCTTCTTCCTGTCTGCCTCCTCCTCATGAAGGGGTAGTCCTATAGACAGTGGTCTCTTTCTTGGCCCTTCTTCCCCCCGTTAATATAGATGGAGAGTAGACAATACAGGAGGCAATTGATGGGTATATAGAGAGAGAGATAAAGTATGGAGCCTAGCTTGGTGCGCATCTCCCCAAACTGCCAGAGAGAGCTGCTGGTGAAGGCTAAGGGGGGCGGGACACCCCCCCAGAGGACCCTGGGTGGGTGGTCAGTTCTCTGGAGCCGGCAGGAACCCGCTGCACCAGATCTCTGATACAGACATTACATGAACTCTTGGGGAAGTTCTCTGAGACCTTGGCAGCTATCTTGGACTTTAAGACCACACTAGAACCCAACCTGGATGCCCTTATAATTGACATGGGTCTCCTGTGTGCAGATCACAAGGAAATAGAGGACAGGATGAAGGAGACCGAGTCTGTAGTGGTCTCCCTTCGTCCCTCGGTGGTGTATGTGCAGAGCAAATTCGCTATCTGAGAATGAAGGTGGATGACGCAGAGAGTCGCTCACGCAGAAACAACCTACTTTTTTGTGGAGTTCCCAGATAGGGCCGGAGGCCCCAGCATGGAACTCTTTCTGGAGGACTAGCTAATCAATACTGTGTTGAGGGGCAAACAGTCCAAGTTTTTTTATGTTGAACATGTCCATAGGGTTCCCAGCCCCCTTCCCCACCGGGTGCTCCACTGTTGTGTGTTGATTTAGATACCGTATATAGATTTCCTGGTTAAGCCCTTATATAGGTACAATTCACATTGCCCTTATTTAGGCATAGAAATAAAGCCCTTATTTAGGCATTGCTCATGCTAACCAAATACAGGTATGGTCACCTACATCTGTTCATCTACGTCACAACGAGTTCTTGGAAAACCAGACTCTTAAGCCTTTAGGACTTCCCCTTGCTTGGATATTGATTTCTCCAAGAACTCATTTACTATGCATGAACATCTATTCCTTAGGGGTTTATTCATGACATTCTTTTGCCCGACTTGTATGTCAATACTGGCATTTCTAAACACCTTCAAGATATAAATATACCTTCACTTACCATGGCAAACCACGGTTCGGCTGCCTACTTGCACGACGCGGCTCACCACAGCAAGTTCGGAAGGAAGTCAAGTCCCCAACTGACGCACTGACCAGACGCTGTCATCCTCCTCGCAGAGAATCCAGCTCCAGTGTTTCTGACTCCCCTTGCGGGGTGTTAGAGATCGAGACCGAGATTCCAACCTCACTCATTCTAAGGTATGGAGTGGACTAGAACCTAGAACATTTTTTGGCAACTCTTGGCTAAACTAGACTATAGATAAACAACACCTACTTCTTCCCTCGTACTACACTTAGGTTACGTACACTGGGGTAGGATTATTTTAGGAGCACCAGATGAGTATTTTAGCCTGTGTTATTTATGTATGTATTTTTATGAATATGTGTCATAGCTACAAGCCATGCTATTGCAGTATTATTTTATCTTACTGCTAATGCTGTACGTATTATACTTCGCATTCTGTCTTACGATTGTAGCAGTTCATATCTCTTGCATGAGAAATAAGACTGTTCAATAAACCCTTTTTATTGAAACGCCCGTCTCCCTATTTCTGTGCAAACTCTGTAGAAACAAAGCATGCACGATTTACTGAGTGAAACCCTTTACTCGTAATACTCCATAAGACGTCTGGAATGGGTAAGGGATAATATCCGCCATAGCTGAGTAGGACGAAAATCCTATGTATTAGCTGTTTGGTTTGTTCAACATTGAAGGATACAGTGTTCCAAAAATTGTGACCTTATCTTTGTTCCCTTGAAACTTGCTCTGCATTTCATTAAACAATGGCTGAAGACGGCATTAACAACAAAGCTGTACCCGACGATGTCGCGGTAGCTTTAGATTATACAGGTTTTAATGAAACCGATGGGAATGCTATAATCATTCCTCCAAATTTAAGGAGAGCCATCACTCTAAAACTTATAAAACATGGCCTAACACCAAGAGGTGGTCGAGCAGTTTTTGTGATAGAGGCACATTAATCTCACCAGAGGTATTCTACTCATGGATAGTATTCCCAGAATCAAATCCAATAACAAGAATGTTTCACCTCTACAAAGAAGATGATCCACCTGAGGAATAGATTCCTTTCGAGGATATTGAAATCCCACTCACATACCAGGAGCATGATCTCTGGTTTAAAGGCGCCCTAAAACATTTGAATACATTACCAGGCTCGGTCCACTAGGTAGACCAGGAGCAACATGGCCGGTTTTAGCCGGTTACACAACTAATCCTGACATTGAAGGAATGATAGATGTAGAATTACTTACTCAACTCAAAGGGGTTGATTCCGATTTGGGGAAAAAAGTCCGTACGATTTGTATCCGGAGCCCTCTCCGTTCGAATCGCACTTGTCATTCTGAGTCGCGAAGTACGATCCGTATTCCGTGAATCCGTCCGAATCGTCGCGATCCGTACGTATTGCAAGGCTGAAACCGTGAACCGTACGACTCGTACACATACCGTATGATTCGTACACATGCCGTACGACCCGACGAGTACGATCCCTACCGGGGTATGAGGACGCAATTCGTATGGTCCACGTCAGGTAAGGGTTAGTCGTACGGAAAAGCACACAAACACATACACACCGTACGGTCCGTACCCCCCATGATCGCAGGGGTACGCACCGTACCCTTGCGATCATGAGGTGTACGAGCCGTACCCCCATTGTACGATCGGTGTACGAGCCGTACCCCATGTACGATCGGTGTACGAGCCGTACCCCCCGCTATCCAACGCTTTCCCTACTGTTGCACTCTCTGGAGTGGGAATAGTAATTTTTACCCCTACTCTATCCAACTCTTTCCCTACTGTTGCACTCTCTGGAGTGGGAATAGTAATTTCTACCCCTAGAATATTCTTTGAAACTGCTACGTGCTGACCCAGGAGGCAGATATGTAATTTCACAATGCACGGGCAAGGGGATGGAAATCCTAGTAGTTAATGTATATGGCCCTAACTTTGACAGCCCTGAGTTTTACCGACACTTGGCGGCAGCAGTCCGGGACTACACAGACTTACCAGTCCTCTGGGGTGGAGACTTCAACATGACCAGGAACCCCGGGTTGGATAGATTGAGCGGCCCAGATAGGCGACAGACACCAGCGGCTAGGGAATTAGATGGGTTATTACTCAGCGAGGACCTTATAGATGTGTGGCCCAGCTTATACCCGGACAGAGGAGGTTTTACGCACTACTCCGCCTTTCATAACATCCACACCCACATTGATTATTGGTTGGCTTCCTCCCGACTAATCTCACTTGTACGCGGCTGCCAGGTGCTCCCTAGAACTCTATCTGTTCACTCCCCAGTTGTCAGATGATGTCTTCCTCGGGATCTGATGTGAAGATATAAGGGCCCCCCTCTCGATACCTCCAATTCTGATTGCAATAATTACACAGAATATTGAAGTGATCAAGCGGGGGGAATTAGGGAATTAGGAAGGGAACTGCGGGGAGGGAGATCTGAAAAGGAAAAGTTATTGTTGCGAGTTTTCTTAATGCTTCACTCGACTCTTAGACAATTATAAATAATAATATCTTGGGAACAATATTATTTCAGTTGTCAATGAAAAAAGATTGTTATCACCTTTGCACTTTAACTAACAACTTGTTCCCAAAAGAAATAACACCAAAGAAACTTGCTACTGATCTATCTTGTAAATAGGCTCTTTACAATCTGCGCAACCTCTTTCAGTTGTATCTTAAACACATCAGCAAATAATCACTTTTATTAAATCTCTTATTTTCTCAAAAGAGTCAATCTCAGCATAAATTGTGACTAACTGTTCAGCATTTGCGACCATTCAATTCTGAATTGCGACCAAGCAAATTAGCAAGCGTCTCGATTTATCCATATAACCATGAATTAGAAAAATCTAAACATCTTTAAAATTTTAACTAAGACGAATATTTGCTCTCTTATATTTTTACCATGAAATATCTCAATGAACCTTTGCGCTAGGAATTTCCAAAAATCAGAATAAATATACTCTTTATTTCACTTTGACGATTTATGTTAACCTTAAAATTGAAAGTTTTCACTTTCTCCTACCTGTAGAGTACGACCTACTCTACTAACTGGAAGGGTGTGTCAGCCTCTCTGGATTCCCGAATCAGTCTTCCTCTTACTGCAGCTCATGATTGGAAAACGCCTCTCCGAACTGGTTACCTGCTGCCAAAGACACAATCGACCTGGAAAAGACTGCTAAAAATTCCTTCTAGAAAATTCCCCAGATTGGAGCACCTGGGAACAGCTGCTACACCACCAAGATCCTCAGAATAGTGAGCAAAGGGGATTGGGTGTGGTCGCGTACATCAACGTGACCACGTTCCGTGTTTTCCCGTAAGCGATGCGACATCTTGCCAAATCTCACGCATCTCGCGGACGGGTTCAGGTTGCCAAACCTCACGCATCTCGCGGACGCGTTCAGGTTGCCGAACCTCACGCATTAGGCAGACAGAGGTACATTAAACTTCCATACAAAGTGTGCATAGCATTATAGGTTTAAACAGTTGTGCCACCAACGACCCCCAAAGGAGAATAGTGCACTTTACCACACAAGAAGTGCTTGGGACACCTGAATGGGGCGGGCCCTAGACCGCAAGCCTCCCTAGTCCTGACAGTATTCCCCCCTCCCAAGAGCGGTCTAGGGCCCGGCTTCGAAGGATGAAGGAGGTGGAATCGTCGCACAATGCGAGGCGCATGAATGTTCTCAGCTGGTTCCCAAGAGTCATTCTCGGATCCATACCCTTTCCAGGACACAAGATACCACAGCTTTGCACCCCTGCGCTTAGAGTCCAGTATAGCCTGCACTTCGTACTCCCAACTGCCATGAACCAAAATCGGAGCCGGTCTGAGTTTTATATCCTGTCTAGCTGGTTTTAACAAGGACGTGTGAAACACAGGATGAATTTGCAAGTTTTTGGGAAGTTTTAATTTATATGTTACTTGATTAACTTGACGAAGTACTGGATATGGGCCGATAAATTTGGGATGAAACATGTTTTTGTGTTTAAAATGCAAATTCTTTGTAGACAGCCATACTTTATCTCCAGAAGTATACACTGGTCCTGAACGATGATGTATATCATATTGTGTTTTGTATTTATCTTTACTTTGTAATAACCGTTTGTGAATCTTCTGGTGAACAGTCTGCATGAGTTGTACTGTATCTTGTACCGCAGGTGCACTAGTCTCATCTTTGGGCAGGGTTAAAGGAATAGTCTTTGGTAGGTATCCATAAAGATCTTCAAAAGGAGAAGATCCAGTAGAAGAATGAGGTGAAGAATTATAGGCTACCTCAGCAATCCACAGCAAATCCAACCAGGACCTTTTGGAATCTTCAACATAACATCTTAAGAATTGTTTTAGTGTCTGATTTAATCGTTCTGTTTGGCCGTCAGTTTGCGGATGATAACTGGTAGACATGTTTGATGTGATTTGCAAACTATGACACCATTGCTGCCAAAACTTAGATGAAAACTGAGATCCTCGGTCAGATAACAACACTGAAGGCAAACCATGTAATCGCACAACTTCTTTAAGGAAAATCTGTGCTAATTGTCCTGCTGTGGGCAATCTTTTACAAGCTATAAAGTGTGCGTACTTAGTTAGACTATCCACTACAACCAGAATGACTGAATGTTGATTGATCTGTGGAAGATTTGTAATAAAGTCCAACGAAATATATTCCCATGGTTTGGTTGGTGTTGGCAAAACCTGTAACAAACCCTTTGGTTTACTATGATCTGTCTTAAATCTTGCACAAGTTTCACAATTTTGAGTCCTTTTTGTAACATCTTTCTGTAAATTTGGCCACCAGAACAACCTTTGTATTTTTTTCTACAGTCTTTTTGGGACCAGGATGTCCAGCCATAGGATGGGAGTGTAACCAATTGAACACTGTTTCTTGCAATTCCTTGGTAGGAAGGTAAACCTGCTTTCCGGGGAAAGGTATGCCTTCTTTGATTGTCTGATTTTCTTCTTTATTCTCCCATTTCTTCCATTGAGACGGAGGAAAATTTTCATGAATATTTTCTAGAAATTGGTCTGCAGACAATAAACAGATTACTTTGTCGGGATCTAATATAGCTTGTGGTGCACCTTCAACTCTGTGCAAAAAAGAATCCTTTCTGGAAAGAGCATCAGCTTTTTTATTGTCTTGTCCTGGACGATAAGTTACTATGAAATCATACTCTGCAAAGAACATCATCCATCTTAACTGTCGAGGTGTCAACATTCTAGCAGAACTCATAAATTGCAAATTTCGATGGTCCGTATATACCGTTACTGTGAACTTTGCTCCCATTATATAATGTCTCCACTCTTTGAAAGCTTCTAGTATGGCAAGCAATTCTTTCTCTGCAATGATGTAGTTTTGTTCTGCTGAGTTCAGTTTTCGAGACATATATGCGACTGGATGCATCTGACCTGTTTTATGATGCCTCTGAGACAAAATGGCTGCTATTGCTACATCTGAAGCATCTGCTTCAATTATGAAAGGTTCATTTACATCAGGATGCTGTAGCATTGGCGCAGCAGTAAAAGCCTTTTTCAAATTCTGAAATGCATCGTTGGCTTCAGAAGTCCATTCAAATTTCACCTTTTTCCTTAGTAATCGAGTGATGGGAGCGACCACTGCAGAGAAATGATCAATAAAACGGCGATAAAAATTTGCAAAGCCTAAAAAACATTGTACATCCCGAACTGAAGTTGGGATGGGCCATTCCGCAACTGCCTGGATTTTTCTATCTGTCATTTTCATGCCTGTTGGTGTGAGTAACACTCCCAGGAATTCCACTTCAAAAACATGAAAGTCGCATTTAGATAATTTGCAATATAGATTATGTGATCGCAAAGTGCTCAAAACCTTTTTGACATGTCCTTCATGTTTTTCCACTGAATCTGAATAGATTAAAATATCATCTATGTAGACGATAACGAACAGATCCAAAAATTCTCTCAAGACATCGTTTAAGAAAAATTGAAAGGCCGCTGGTGCGTTACATAGGCCAAACGGCATTACCAAATATTCAAATAATCCATATCGAGTTTTAAATGCAGTTTTCCACTCGTCGCCTTGTCTGATTCGCACCAAATGGTAAGCTCCTCTCAGATTGAGCTTTGTATAGATTACTGCGGTCTTAACTTGATCCAAGAGGACGGGAATGAGTGGCAAAGGATATTTATTTTTCATCGTTATTTTATTCAACGCCCTATAATCGATACAAGTTCTCAATTCCCCATTTGCTTTTGGGATAAAAAACAAAGGGGAGGCTGCTGGTGACTTAGAAGGGCGGATAAAACCATTCTCCAAATACTGATCCAGATATTGTCTTAAATGTTGATTTTCGTTTTCAGACAGAGCATATATTCTACAATTTGGTACACAAGACCCTGGTATAAGATCAATTTGACAATCGTAACTGCGATGAGGAGGAAGAATTGCTGCCTTTTCTTCACTGAAGACTTCTTGATATTTTTTATATACTGTGGGTATAATTGTTTCTTTTTCTTCAGCCGTCGCGATTTGACTAACAATTGCTTTGAAGGAATTTAAACAGGTAGAATGACAAAATTCAGAGTGAAATACAAGTTCTCTTTTTTGCCAATCAATCAAAGGATTATGTAGACAAAGCCAAGGCATTCCTAGAATGAATCCATACTGGGGAGCTTGGATGACGTCAAATTGAACCTCCTCCATATGTCTTTGTCTTTTCGAGTCTTCACAAATCATAGTCACTTTTGACGTCTGCATAGTTATTGGCCCTCCGGACAAGATTTTTCCATCTACTGCCTGAACGATTTCTGGTGTTTCTTTTTCCTCACAGATTATGCTTAATCGTAGCGCAGTTTCCAAATCTACAAAGTTTCCTGTGGCTCCTGAATCTATTAATACTTCCATTTGCCAGATCTTTTGAGTTACCTGTATTTGGACCGCTAAACGAAAGTGAGCTTTATAATTGGTCACACAAGAGTTTATAGAAGGGTAAGCAATGGTTCCCAAGAGATCCTCCTCTAAACATCTTGGGCATGCTAGTTTTCCGACTGTTGATTTGTTTTTTCAATAGCTACCACCTTGTTGACATTTGAAAACTTGTTCTTAGGCTTCACCATACAGTCTTTCACAAAGTGTCCTTTTCGACCACAGTAGAAACATTGACCATTTTTACGTCTATTGTCCTTTTCCTCTTTTGACAGTGGTTGTCGAAGGGTTCCTATCTCCATAGGCTCAGGATTTGATTCGGACTGTACAAACTGTGTTCTAGATCTACTGTCAGTTTTCCAAATAGGTTTGTCACCTTTTTTCTTATCAGTTCTTCTTTCAGAAAGTCGGTGATCTACAGGTAAAGTTAAATTTATCAAATCTGAACAAGCTGTAGGTTGTGGGTCAATTTGGGCTAGAACATCCTTTAATTCGTCTTTCAATCCCTGATAGAAAAGAGCTGCTCTCTTTTCCTCCGGCCAAGAAGTTTCTGCTACAAGTCTATTAAAGTGTGATAGATAAGTGATGAGGTCTCTGTTTCCTTGTTTTAACTGAAGTAGTTCTCGATCTGCAGATAATGTTACTGTTCGTCTATCAAACACCTTCTCGAATTCTTCTATAAAGCGCTTCCAATTATACAATAATGTGCTGTCTTGTCTAACAAATGGAACAGCCCAATTAGCTGCATCTCCGGACAAATAAGAGATTAGAAACGCTATTCTAGATTGTGGGGTTGGAAACGCAGAAGGCCTACAAGAAATGTATAACTCAATTTGTGTTAGAAAGGTTTGTACCTTAGAAGGGTCCCCAGAGAAACGTTCCGGATTAGCCAAAGGAATCTGTGGTGGGACAGTTACTGATATGTTTGTGGAAGCCCTTGCTCCTAAGTCTTGAACATCCTCTGGAAGGGGAGTGTTCTGAAGTTGTATATTATCTACCTTGTTCGCTAATAACGCGGTTGCATTCATAGTATTTTTTAAATCAGCCTGCATTTTAATAATTACAGCCATTAAGTCATCGATGGTGGCCATTATGGCAACACAATCAGATCAGGAGGAAAATGATTCGTTGGCTCACTATTCTGTCAGACGATGTCTTCCTCGGGATCTGATGTGAAGATATAAGGGCCCACCTCTCGATACCTCCAATTCTGATTGTAATAATTACACAGAATATTGAAGTGATCAAGCGGGGGGAATTAGGGAATTAGGAAGGGAACTGCGGGGAGGGAGATCTGAAAAGGAAAAGTTATTGTTGCGAGTTTTCTTAATGCTTCACTCGACTCTTAGACAATTATAAATAATAATATCTTGGGAACAATATTATTTCAGTTGTCAATGAAAAAAGATTGTTATCACCTTTGCACTTTAACTAACAACTTGTTCCCAAAAGAAATAACACCAAAGAAACTTGCGACTGATCTATCTTGTAAATAGGCTCTTTACAATCTGCGCAACCTCTTTCAGTTGTATCTTAAACACAAACCGCAAATAATCACTTTTATTAAATCTCTTATTTTCTCAAAAGAGTCAATCTCAGCATAAATTGTGACTAACTGTTCAGCATTTGCGACCATTCAATACTGAATTGCGACCAAGCAAATTAGCAAGCGTCTCGATTTATCCATAGAACCATGAATTAGAAAAATCTAAACATCTTTTAAATTTTAACTAAGACGAATATTTGCTCTCTTATATTTTTACCATGAAATATCTCAATGAACCTTTGCGCTAAGAATTTCCAAAAATCAGAATAAATATACTCTTTATTTCACTTTGACGATTTATGTTAACCTTAAAATTGAAAGTTTTCACTTTCTCCTACCTGTAGAGTACGACCTACTCTACTAACTGGAAGGGTGTGTCAGCCTCTCTGGATTCCCGAATCAGTCTTCCTCTTACTGCAGCTCTTGATTGGAAAACGCCTCTCCGAACTGGTTACCTGCTGCCAAAGACACAATCGACCTGGAAAAGACTGCTAAAAATTCCTTCTAGAAAATTCACCAGATTGGAGCACCTGGGAACAGCTGCTACACCACCAAGATCCTCAGAATAGTGAGCAAAGGGGATTGTGTGTGGTCGCGTACATCAACGTGACCACGTTCCGTGTTTTCCCGTAAGCGATGCGACATCTTGCCAAATCTCACGCATCTCGCGGACGCGTTCAGGTTGTCAAACCTCACGCATCTCGCGGACGCGTTCAGGTTGCCGAACCTCACGCATTAGGCGGACAGAGGTACATTAAACTTCCATACAAAGTGTGCATAGCATTATAGGTTTAAACACTTGTGCCACCAATGACCCCCCAAAGGAGAATAGTGCACTTTACCACACAAGAAGTGCTTGGGACACCTGAATGGGGCGGGCCCTAGACCGCAAGCCTCCCTAGTCCTGACACCAGTGCTGCTAACACTCACAACCCCACAAAGAAGGATCCCCCCCCTTTCACGTGGAGATTCCCGCCCTTTTCATTACAAGACACACAATTCAGAGAGGACATACACAAAGCGATAGAGACTTTTTTCGACATTAACATCGGGTCGGTTGATAGCTTCACTACTGTTTGGGAGGCCTTTATGGTATACATTAGAGGAGAGGTCATGAGTAAACACTCGGGGGTACTACGATCCATTCGACCGCGCTTGGTAACGCTGGAGCATAGGGTGGCGGACTGTGAAAAGCGACTACTAAGAAATGACTCAGAGGAAATTCGGGAAGAACTTAGGACATTGGTGGCCGATTATCAGGAGGAGGCGGATGTTGACCTAAAGCACTTGGGGAAATACGCGACAGCCAGAATATACGGGGAAAGGGACAGACCGGCGCTCAGTGCTGGCAAACATGATCAGACAGCAGCGACGTAGGACGACTGTGACGGCCATAAAGGCTAGGGATGGCAACCTACTTACAGAGGGGGAGGAGATAGCTGACCGGTTCCGGACTTACTACTCAGAACTATATGAGACCAGGGCGACGGGCAGTGAAGACGAGATTCAGGACTATTTAGACCACATCAAGCTACCGTTCTTATCAGATGCCCATAGGGAATTTTTAATGCAACCAATAGAACACGATGAGATACGCGAGGCCCTCAGCGGAATGAGAGCAGGGAGTGCCCCGGGGACGGACGGCCTCACGGTGGGGTTTTACACTGCCTTCCTGGATTTACTGATGCCGCACCTCTCTGCATTGTTTGCGGATATGAGGGAGGCGGGAGTGATGCCCGCCTCAATGAGAGAGGCATTAATTGTGGCCATCCTGAAGCCGGGGAAGCCTCCGGAAGAATGTAGCTCCTATAGGCCGCTGTCGCTTTTGAACGTTGACACCAAAATATACGCGAAGGTTCTGGCTACCCGACTGGCCCTGCTCACCCCGGAGCTGGTTGCACCGGAACAGGCGGGATTCGTGACAGGTGGAAATGTGACATACAATTTAAGAACCGTGTTTGGGGCTCTTCAACACATGAATGTAAATGTAAATGTACATGTATTTATATAGCGCAAATCACCGACACGGTATCTAAGCGCTTGCTTAGGGAACCCGTCCTGGTATTCCCCTGTGAGATACCCCGGCAGGGTGTCCACAAGGTGAAAGCCAGGCATCCCGCCGCGAGGGGCCGTAGTGGAGATTAAGCAAGCTATTGCCCAGAGTCGCAGAGTGTGACCCCGTGAGTCGAGTAGGCACCGGAACGAGAATTATCGAGTCCGTTGAATTTTGAGCCCGAGACCCGCCGAGGCGGGGAATCGAACCCTGGTCCATGGCCGATCTCAGCTTCCGGGTCTGCCGCCTCTAACCACTGAGCCATGCTTCTCCACCGGATCCACAGGATCGGAAGGCGATAGCTGTGTTTTTAGACATAGAGAAAGCTTTCGACTCTGTAGAGTGGCCTTTCATGAGAATGGTGCTGGCGAGGTTGGGAATAGGACGGGGGTTTTTACAGATGATGGCGGTCTTGTACTCGGACTTGACGGCTCGTGTGCGCCTCGGGAACCGTGTCACAGACAAAATATATATCCGGAGAGGCACCCGACAGGGGTGCCCCTTGTCCCCGCGCTATACGCATTGGTGGTGGAACCGCTGGCCTGTGCGATGCGGGAATACCACAGTCATAGAGGGCTAAATTTCCCTGGTTACCGTCTGATACTGTCGACCTACGCGGACGACACACTGCTGTACGTCCGGGAGCCGGAGTAGAACTTATCGCCGCTCCTGAGGGAGGTGGTGAGGTTTGGGGCTCTATCAGGGCTGACGGTCAATTGGAATAAATTCATAGCATTTCCCTTAACCCCGGCAACGGAACAATTTGAAATGGAATATCCATTGAAGCGGACGACGGACTCGGTGAGATACCTGGGGATTCAACTACATACAGACTCTGAAGTGGTTATGCGCGAAAACTATGGTACTGCCATGGCGAAACTTGAAGATAACATCGAGGTCTGGAAGGCTTTACCGCTCTCGCTGGTAGGCAGAATTTCGATCATGAAAATGATTGTACTGCCAAGGTTACTGTACCTTTTTACCAACATTCCCATGGTACTACCGAAACATTTCTTTGGCCGCCTTAAGTCTTTGATGATAAAACTGGCATGGGCGGGAAAGCAAGCTAGGGTGCAGTGGGCTGTAATGGTGTTACCATACCACCTCGGCGGTTTGGGGGCTCCAGACTTTGAGCTTTACTACAGAGTCGCGCAGGGTGCGGCTGTGCATAGTTGGATACATAACAAGGAAAGTTCCCCGTTTGTTCAACTTGAGAGTCTCTACACCACGCCATGGCCACAGCCAGCGGTTGTTTTTGGCCCGGTAGACAGACGCACAGGCTTGTTGGACTCACTTAACTCGCCCAGGCATGCGTGGCAGGCACTGCTGCAGTGCCACTCGGAGGCACTGCTGTAATGCCCGTCGAGTGGATGGCTTGGCTATCGCCGTGCTTGGAAAACGGTGTGGTCTCGGCTTTGAACGAAATGGGTGTTAAAACGGCGGGGGACATGTTTGAAGAGGATACGCTCAAAACGCTTGCCGCAGTACTCCCGCCGGACATGGCGCCGACCGGGCTACAAAGCTTCCACTTCCACAGAGTCAGGGGGGCATGGCGGGAACAATTGGGTGACGACTTAGCGGAACCGACTGAACTGGTGGAACTCACGCATGTTATCAAGACAGATTCCCCTCGGAAACTGGTATCCATTTTGTACAGGATGACTCTAACAGGCAGAGCTACTGAGCTACTAGGTATAGTAAGGCGCAACTCGAGTGGCAAAGGGACTTAGAGACTGCAATTGACGATGAAATGTGGATATACTGTTGTAACAACACAAGGCGGATTTCCTTAAACGGAAGACATAGGTTAATACATTTTAAATTTATCAATAGAGTTTACCACACGCCAGAGAGACTGTGCAGATTTGGCCTGCGAGAGGACGCGACCTGTGACAGATGCGGGGCTAGCAATGCGGGGTTCATGCATTTATCCTGGGAGTGTCACGGAGTGCAGAGATACTGGAACAGCGTGTTTCACGCCTTAGGTGAAATAATAGCCGCTGAGCTTGCCCCGTCCCCCGCACTGGCTCTACTGGGTTACTCGAAGGGACTGCCTAAAGCTCAGCAACGTTTGGTAGATATGGGTATGCTGCTGGCTAAGCGCAGACTGGCTTGTGGCTGGATATGGGGCCCACTCCCCACATTAGAACAGTGGGATAGGGACTTGGCCTACTGTTGCACACAAACGGAGAACTACAGTGACCTGATACCCCTAAAGAGCAGGCCCAAGAACTTCTGGGGGCTATATGTAGAATATAAACAGCGCCTAGCCGCCATGGCAGAGAATGCATAAGAGGGGGAGGTGGAACCTGTTCCCGGAATGCAAAATGATGTAATTAATACCACATAGGAGGGACGAATATTGTAAAGTTTGTGGAGGTGAATGTCAGATGGGGTTGCAGTCACGTCTGCTGCCACCCACAACATGTAGAAAAATTTGACAATAGCATGATCAATAGGGACACACCATATGATAATGGAGTGAACTGCAGAGTTGGAGACAATGTTTGTAGTTGGTTTATTGGTTAGTTATACCATATGCTTACAGAGGTAACAGGCTAGGATGAATCTCTTGTTTATGAACTGCATGTTTCACAGTCAGGTGAGAATGTTTAAGTCTTGCAACTTCCGCCGCCCGACCCCCGATATGTGGGCTGAACGGCTGTGTTTACTATCATATCCGAAATGATGTGCTATCCGGCATGGGTTACGACTCTCCCTGAGTGTGTGCAATGTACCTACCATAGTTTGGGAAAATAAATAAATAAATTAAAAACGTAATTTCTACCCCTACGCTATCCAGCGCTTTCCCTACTGTTGTACTCTCTGGAGTGGGAATAGTAATTTTTACCCTCCCGCTATCCAATGCTTTCCCTACTGTTGCACTCTCTGGAGTGGGAATAGTAATTTTTACCCTCTCGCTATCCAACGCTTTCCCTACTGTTGCACTCACTGGAGTGGGAAAAATATGTTTTACCCCTACGCTATGAAATGAAATGAAATGAAATGAAATGATTATGCACTTGTATAGCGCACGACTACCTGTAGGCATCTCGGCGCTTGTACAAATACCGCCGAGGAACCCTTCCTGGCCTTTTCCCTGTGAGGAGTCCACTCCTGGGCACCCCCAAGGTGAAGTCAGGCATCCTCAGCGTTGTTGGGGCCGTTGTAGCGATTAAGCAAGCTATTCCCCAGAGGTGCAGAGTGGGACTCATGATTAGAATAGGCACCGAGGCGAGAATTATCAGGTCCTCGGAAATTGAGCCCAAGACCCGCCGAGGCAGGAATTGAACCCTGGTCCCGGCCAGACTAATGCATCAGGGTCTGCCGCTCTAACCATTGAGCCACACTCCCCTACTATCCAACGCTTTCTCTACTGTTGCACTCACTGGAGTGGTAATAGTAAATTTTACCCTTTCCGCTATCCTACGGTAAAAATATTGTATATTTTTTATTAATATTACGTTCATATATATATATATATATGCATTAACAAACAACTTGTATGTTTTTTGTTAACTTACATTCATTATTTATTAATTTTAAGGTTATTTAAGTATTTTAAGTATGTTTAAGTTAATTATATTTATTATTTCATAAATTTGTAATTACTTTAAAGCATTTAAAAAAAATCGATATTTTGACTAACTATAGTTTTTTACAACGATATTTTTGATTAGATATTTTTGTACTTACCTGTTTGGAGATAGGAAGTCGATATTTTTGCATTCTATATTTTTTACTCGATATTTTGGTAGTTCTATATTTGTGTCATCAATATTGTTTCAGTGATCCGAGTGGACTACACAGACATTAATCTTTGATTTCACTACTTTGGATTGCTTTACAAGATTAATATTTTTATGGAATTTCAGGATTTGTACCCCCAAATTATTTTTATTGAATAAACGATCTTTCTCCAATCCAAACTCTGTGTGCTCCTTTTCTTCAAGATTAATTCCTCTATTAATTACATGCAGAGTTGTGTTGTGATTCATTCGCCACTGTCACTTTTGGGACAGATACTTTAAGTTATTTTCCAAAATTGTTTTCTATTTTTCTATAAATGATTCCCTTGTTGGCCCTTTACCTTTCAACTAGTGGAACTTCAGGACTTATTGTGCCACCCACTTAGGTAGCCCTTTAAACATGTCTCAGATGCAGAGCTCTGTTGTGATTCATTCTCCAGTAACTATTGGGACAGATAATTAAAGTTAATTATTTTCTAAAATTGTTTTTGATAAATGATTCCCTTTTTGGCCTTTTTATTTTTAACAGAATTTCTACTCAAGCTCAGAAGGGACTATTGGAATGCCCTATTTCTTAACGTGCTTTAGTTGCAGACCCCGTCTGCTTGGGCATTTTTCCAAATTGAGTAGTTAATTATCTACTTGAAATTAATTTCCTTGAATTTCTTTTTTTTCTTTGTAACACAAATGTCAGAATCGGAAACTTTATCTTATTCTGATGAACATATTTCTAAAATTGCCAGTGGAACCTCCTTGCTACGTACTAGAGATCCTGGTTCATAACAAGAGGATACTGATCTTTACTATTTTGAAAGACTTAAAAAGAAACTAGTACATACTGAACTACATGCAAAATTTCTTACTGACTGTCTCAACTCAAATATTATTCCTGTAGGACTTCAGGTTAAGAACATTCCTGTTATCATTACAGAAGATGAGAAATTAAAAATCAACTTTAGTTTCACAGCCAATATATCTTCTAGGACATGGATAGTCCTAAGTATTGAGACAACATAGAAACACGTTAAATTGATTAATAAAGTGATTGAAGTCCTAAACAAAAAAGATAATTAATGACCAATCACTAATGCTAAAACTCTCCTTGAGGCAGTAGAACAGACATTAAATTATTTTGAAAAAACTAATATAACTAAGAAACAGACAAACTCCAAAATTATATTAAGGGATACAATAAATAAAAGAGGTATTCTTACCTCAGAAAAGACTTTTATTAAACAGCTAATTCCTTCCTTCCTTCACCTAGGAGAGTGACCTTTTTAAATAATGGTTCCGACTCAGATAGTGACCAATCAGCCCTTAACCCTCAAGCGTTTAGCTATAACAATCAACCGTCTCAATTTAGGCAAACATTTTAGGCATGGCCAGAGAGGCCCCGGACCACGTCTAAGAATGAGTTGAGACAGAAAAGGTTGGTAGAGGAATCAATATACTCCCGGCCAATGACAGACACACAATAAATTTTATGAATGGTAAATAGTGACCAATCTATATCTAAATTTAATCTTTTTTCATATTCTCTTACCGAAATGGAGACCTCTGTGCTTAGTAATGGACTATGTTTTGTCCCTACACACAAGAATTACTTTTTTGATACACAAGGTAAACTGTATGAATTCTTTCATTCTATTCGTTTGAATTTATTTTGCCAAAAATACATTTGTACCTATTTTTATTACTACGGGGTCCATTAGGATGACGGGCGGACTTTATCCGCCCGTCATCCTAGCGGGGATTGGGACCGCCCGCCATAAGGGCGGCGGTCCCGTGCGGGGCATTAGGATGTGCCTGCCACAGTGGCGGACACATCCTGCATTTCTAGCATTGTGGCGGGCGGTGCTTTCAGCACCGCCCGCCAAAATGCTAGAAATGCATTTCAGCATTTGCATAAACAAAGCGGCAGGCACCGCGCGGTATCTGCCGCTTTGTTTATGCAAATGTGGGGGGGTACCACGGGAACCCCCCCCGTGTGCAGCCCCCACTGCTCCTTCACTCTGGGGCCCGCAGGGGGCCCCCTGAGTGAAGACTGCATGCCTTTCCGTGGCGGCATTGCCGCCACGGAAAGGCATGTCTGAAAGCCCATTGCAATATGGCTGGCGGTGTCTATGAGACACCGCCACTATATTGAATATTTTCCGCCCCGGCCGCAAGGCAACAGGGGCAGAAAAGCGGCGGATGGTCTTTCCGTCCGCCGTGGTTCCCCCCGCCATACTAATATGGCGGGGGGGGAAACTAGTGTGGATGTCGGGTGGATTGCCTCCGCCAGGCCGGCGGTGGCTACCGCCAGCCTGGCGGAGGCAATCCGCCGACATCCTAATGGGCCCCTGCGTATCTACATACCCCCTACTCTAGCAATCTTATGGTGTCCAAAGACAATATGACATTTGAAAACGCAGTACTGACTGAAATAGGTTTTTTAAAGAGTTTTATATAGCGTCAATTCAACCCGAAGATATCAGAGTGATGTTCATGAGCACCAGTTGCGATACAGATGGGCACATTCATTTTTGTTTGGCGTGGAGAGCTGAAATGATTTGCCCAGAATCACAGGATGTTGAGTGTCCCTGTCGAGACTTGAACCCGGTTCCTCAGCTTTGATGTCGACCGCTCTAGCCGTAAGGCTACATCCTCTCCCCTAACAGATTTACTCTTTAAAAACACACACTATAACAAATCCAATCTCTCAAATAATCAACAGCTTGTTCTGTGTAACTCACAGTCCATTACAGCTCTGGTCATCAAACCCACCGATAAAGGTGAAGTTATCGTTTTGATGGACAAGTCTTATACCAACAAAAGAAATGATACGGTAAGACTGATTACAAACTATTATCCCCACTCACATAAACTGTATAGTACACTTAGGAAGCATTGGCCATTGTTGAGGATGGATAAGGATTTACAAAGGTGTGTTAAGGAATATCCTAGTATCACGTACAAGAAAGGAACATCAATACGGGGGATTGTCAGTCCTAGTTACCCTCCATTATTGAGATCAGAAACTTGGCTACATACCATGAGTAATGGCTCATATAAATGTGGCCGGTGTAGTATGTGTAAGCTAGCCATCGATGGTATTAAGGAACCAGACTTCAATGGCTCCAACAAATTTAAAATCAAGAATCACATTGACTGCATGACAAAATATGTGGTATATGTTTTGATCTGCAACTGTAAAATGATTTACGTTGGAAGCACTATCCGACCCATGAGGGAGAGAATTATGGAACACTTCAGAGCTGTAAAACAGAGAGATAACAGATACCCATTAGCACAACATATGAATGTCTGTAATGCCCAGGGTAAACATCTGCAATTTAGATTTCATGGCTTACAAACAACACCTATTGGTAGGAGAGGGGGAAATAGGGAGCTGAGATTACGGCAGAAGGAGGCGCGGTGGATAATGACTTTGGATTCTGTTAGACGTAGACTCAATTTAGATCATGAAATGCAATATTTTCTGGGCACAACAATCAGAGTAAGCCAAGTTATATGTCTAGTGGCTACAATTTGGTGTCATGGGCTACAGTACAGCTTCAAATTCATGTCAGATAACTGGAGGGATAAGAATGACATTTTGATATGTAATCGAACTTAGAAAAATATAACTCTTAATAGTTGCCAATTATTCTAAGTGATATGAGGACAGAAATGACATCACATTTATAAAAAGCTGTGTTTTTGTTTCCCGGACTGATGTGGAAGGATGAATAAGTAATCTTGTTCCCTATTTGCTTTACTTTCAAAATGTGTTATAGAGAAATTGATTTACTGTGTATATTGATGTATGAGCTTTGGTGTGACATTTGGTTGCCTTTTTCAAAAATGTATTCAGGGTCTTTTTCCCTTATCCCTTACTTTGCTGGAATATATAGATGTGCAAGTGTATGTTGTTTATATGTAAGTTGGTGTTCCATGGTAATTAGCTCACTATTTGGTTTTGTAATTAGCGTCTTCCGAGCATTCTTGGGGCATCCTGTGACTTTCCTTGCTGCCTGCCCTTAACTCCTGACACAGCCGCTGCCCGTCTCCCTCCCGCCGCTGCAGCGTCCATTCTTCAGTGGCCGCAGCGTGGAGGGGGACCACAACCCCCAGGCTCCCTTGCGGCCACCGTGATTCTCGTGCCTGAAGGCGCTCATAAGCAAGCACAGCCCCGGTGGAGCGGGCGTCTTCCGAGCATTCTTGGGGCATCCTGTGACTTTCCTTGCTGCCTGCCCTTACCTCCTGACACAGCCGCTGCCCGTCTCCCTCCCGCCGCCGCAGCGTCCATTCTTCAGCGACCGCAGCATGGAGGGGGACCACAACCCCCAGGCTCCCTTGCAACCACCGTGATTCTTGCGCCTGGAGGCGCTCATAAGCAGGCACAGCCCCGGGGGAGCGGGCATCTTCTGAGCATTCTTGGGGCATCCTGTGACTTTCCTTGCTGCCTGCCCTTACCTCCTGACACAGCCGATGCCCGTCTCCCTCCCGCCCGTTCTAGCCCGTTACAGACCGGAAGAGACCGGACCGGGCCCACCCTCTTTCACTCTCTACAAACCGTGAGTACTAACAGTCTGTCTGTTATCTATGAAACCTACTACCACGACAGGGCATGTCATTGGGACTTTGGACCAATTTATTGTGAGGGCATCATCGATCTTGGAACTAGAGATAGCTGTTTAAGAACGGCGTCTGTCCCAGGATCCGGCATTTCTAAAAAGATCTTCACTGGGCCAGTTAGCTCAAGTCCCCTCACCGGTCCACCCTCACCGAGATTCCGATATGGTAGGACCAGCTTTGGACCAATTTCGCCCTGTAACCATTACGATTGATCCACCCATTGGAACGGTCAATCTAGACACAATTGGGGTTGAGGGAACTGTAGACAGTACTACCCCATCCGTCTCTCCTACACGCAATGAAGGAGCCATCCCCAAAAGGAAACGAGCGGGAGCCACACTTCGGGGCAGAAAACCCAAGCAGCAGAAAACAAGCGGCCACCCTGAAGTATCTATTGTGGAGCCAGGCGTGCCAATAGATCCTGTGGTGCCAGTGTTGAATAATCATGATCAACCCCACCAAGACCTGCCTTTAAACTCTTTGAATGTAAATCTGCTCCTCGATAAACTATCTTTGACTGTCTCTCGAATAATACAGCCGCTGGAGCGAAGGCTTATGCTAATCGAAAATAGGTTAGTTAAACTGGAGGATTTAACTGCTAAAAACACTGACCTCACCAAGGAACTAACAGCCACCGTAGTCCATGGTCGAGTACAGCCCAATCCAGTTGGGCCTCCGCAGACCAATCTCCAGCCTCTACCCCTTATATCGCCAACTCCACAACTAGATATTCATGACGAATTGCCTGGTGCACTGCAAGGACAATCTCTACCTAAAGTAGCAGAAATTTCACGACCTATTCTATCGGCAAATCACAAGTCTGTGGACTGACCTAAGAAGGACACCTTTCCTCTAGAACCACCGTGTATTGATCTCCCCCCGGAAAGCGCTCCTTATGTGGTGGTCCTAACCGGGGTTCCCAATTTGGCATCCGACCAAATGGAATCATACACGGAAACTTAAAAATAAAGCAAAGCATTGGTTGAATACTTGTAGACCATTGCCAAGGAAAGTGCGATCACAAATCTTGTTTGCCAGGACGGGAAACATGGCGGCCGTTTAGAACGCGGTTGCGCAGGGTCCCAAGATGGGGAAATACTAATAATGGCAGTTTTGTGGAAAGTGCCGAGCAGAGGTTTCTAAAGTCATGCAAGCACTCTGGGCAGTTCACCGTAGGAGTTAATTACGGTAAAACCGGCGGGATCGGCTAAAACTTACCGAGTACCGCGGGTGTGGAGCGAGCAGGGCTCTGCTGTGGCTTCTCGGCTGGGCACTGAGTGCGGCTAGTCTGGTCTAGGTCTAGGCGTATCTGGAGGTGGAGGCTGCTGCTACGGAGGAACAACATAGCTGTACGGCTGGAGAGGCATCATAGAATTCGGGAAGGTGCAGAGGACGAAAGTGGATTCTGCAAAACTTTCGCTTCAGGACCCCTGCTGGGCTCGGGTGGCTCGAGAACTTGGCAGGGGCCGGAGGGCGTTGTCACGGAGGGCGAGTCTTGGAAGTTTACTGAACGTGAGTAGATGCAGTACGGATTTAGGGGGTACGGAGGAGGTGAGGGAGAAGAAGGGAGAGGTGTGTGAGGAGGGTAGGCTGGAAGAGGGGAGTGCAGAGAACACCGGCAATGAAAAGTGGAGAGGTCAAAAAACGGATTTAAGCTCCTTGCTCCTTAGTGAATAGGGACTCTGAATCCCAAGTGAAGAGAGGAGCAAAGGGGGGGACCAGCGCGCGGGTGGCTTGTTGCCTAAAAGCGTGATAGGAGAGGTAAACCCCAACGGAAAAGATATTACCTGAGAAGTGGCAAAGGAGGAGGTCGTACTAGGGGGGGGGGGGGCAGCCCCTATCACGTAATCTAAATGAAACAGGAAAAGTAACAGCCTCATCTACAGTGGAGGGTGATAACGATCCCGGAGTGTGGGTGACCCCCAAAAGGAAGACCCCTAAAAAGAAAAATTGTAAGACACAGAAAGGAGAGCTTTAAGCCTCTAATCTCAAAATAACCCCGTCCCTGAGAACTTTTTTTAAGGTGGTTCCAAAAACAGTACTGCTAAAAAACCCATTGATAGCCCCTGCTAAAGTCACTGCAGAAGAGGAAAATATTCTAAGTACTAATAAATATCAGATTTTGGCGGAGTTTACTGAATCTCAAGAATCTCAAGAAAGGTTGAGCATAAAAAGAAAGAGTGCGAGGCCAAGCAGGGCCTGGAGAAGGGGTACTCTCTGAAATAATGGACCTACAAGTGAGCCAGTGTCAGCCCCTGATTCAGCAAGGTACTACGCCACAGCAGGTTGTGTCACTCCAGATTTTAAATCAAGAAGGAGAAGAGACAGGAGGAAACCAGATGGTGACCGCAAGTATGGGAGGGGTAGGTGTAATCCCAGCAGTAGGTACGCAGGAAGGAAATCAACCTCATCTACAACCTCCGACACATTCCCATCGGGTGCAGCACCCTAAGCCACAATTGCAGCCTCTGCCTTCGTCTCTGCCCTTGCCTCCGCCCCAGGCGCTGGCACTTTCTTCATCTCTGTTGCCGGTGTCAATGCCGCAGCCGCAGCTGCAGCGGTCTATATTACAAGACAACTCGCAATCTGTAGTAGAGCTTATTCAGCTACTTACAACCGAAGTACGGAGCAGATTTGAAATCTCTGAGCAGAATCAGAAGGAGATCAGGTCGGTATGCGATAATTTGGGAAGGAAATTAGATGAGGTGGCTACCAGAACAGCACGGTTGGAAGTGGAAGTGAAAGAACTAACTTCTCAAACAAAAGCTAATAAAAGGGAAATTACAGATCTTAAAGGGAGTGAGAGCCTATTGAAAGATAACATCGAATCGTTGGAAAATAATCAAAGGCGGTGTAATTTGCGGATTTTGAAGATCCCGGAGTGAGCGGAGGGAGAAGACATTAAGTCTTTTGTGGTGCACTTGTTTAAAGTAGGTTTGCAAGAGAAATGGACGTAAGAAGAATTAATGAAAGATATACAGAGGGTGCACAGAGATCCTTACAGGAGGAACTTGAACAAAAGTAAACCGAGGAAAATACTGGTGAACTTCCACACATATAGCCTGAAAGAGGAAATCCTCTTGAACGCATTAAAATTAAGACTCCTGACAGTGGATGGAAATGATTTTGAGATCAGATCAGACATCTCACAAATTACTGCAAATAGACAGTGGGAACTAGGAAAACTCATCGAACCATTTAAGAGCTTGGGAGCGACGGTACAGTTAAAGTTTGCCGCCAGCCTGCGTGTTATGTATAACAATAAAATGCAGAACTTTCGCAGAGTCGAAGATGCAGAGGGTTTCTTAATATCAATCTCTGAGACAGCTGCCACTGAGAATTTGGGATGGAGATAAGTTTTCAGTCTTAGATCTGATTTCTCCAAGAGTGTAAGAGTGTAAAATGTGTGAAACATAGAGAACGCAGCGTTGAAAAGATTAAACTTTGGAAGTATGCTTTCAGATAATATAGGCACGATACTTAATAGGAGTAAATTCTTCCGAATGGGGGCCTCCCAAGGCTTCGAGCCATTAAGGAAGAGGGGGAGGGTTTCCCGAGGGGAGGGGGTGGGGTTCACGGGGTGTTGATAGTGCACGGATGTGGGAGCAGGGGAAAAAAAAGTTTAAAAAAAGATTGTCCTCTATATATAGCTTAGCCCGAAGATATAATGGAGCCGGAGAGATTAAGAAGAGATGGCTGATAGTCAGAGGCCGCGTTTAGAATTTCTTTCTGGGAACATAAACGGTTTGAGAGGATCGCATAGGCGGGAGAGGTTGTTGCAGTACTTAAAGGATGCCCCAGCACAAATTATTTTGTTACAAGAGACGCATTTAACGTATAAGGAGATGAAAGAGCTTTTTGAGAAAAGGAAATGGGTGCAAACTTTGATTTGTACGGATCAGCAGCTCACAATAAGAGGGGTGGCGATATTGATAAAATCAAATGCCCAAGCTGAAGTAATGGAAAGCAGAGTAGATAGGGCAGGCAGATAGGTAATTATGAAGATAAAAAGCCACACTCAGTTATATACAGTGGTTGGGTATTATGGGCCCAATACTGACGACCCTCTCCAGTTTGGTCAACTGGTCTCAGAGCTATTGGATTTTCCCGACCCTGTCATAATGGCAGGAGATTTTAATGTGGTCTTAGATGGTAATCTAGATCGTTCCATTAAAAGTGGGTGTAAGACACATAACAAGTCTAGGTCATTAATAGTTAACACAATCAAATCTTTAGGGTGGTATGACATTTGGAGAGAGAAGAAGGGGTTGCTAAAAGGTTTTACATTCAACAACAAAAAATATGGACATCAGTCTAGAATATACTTCTTTTTAATGAACCAATGTATAAAACATCAAATAGGAGATGTGAACCATGTGGGTGCACATTTGTCAGACCACTCCGCCATAACGCTAACTCTGTTCCCACAAGATACGGTGCCACAACAGCAGTGGACTATGGATCGCACCATATTGGCGGACGATTCCTTAATGGAAAGCCTTGGTCTGGAGTCCCAAGAGTTTTTGGATAACAATCTGGGAAGTGCCCCCTTAGGTATAGTTTGGGACACTTATAAAGCCTTTTTAAGAGGGAAAATTACATCGGCGCAGGTATATAAAAATAGGCAGAGGAAAGCGGAAATCCAAGATTTAGAAAAAAGATTCAGAGTTTGGAATACATGATTCATAATAATGAAATAGGTTGTGAGGAGGGCCAGGCTTCTATTCAGACTCATAAATCAAATTTGGTAGCAGTTCTAGAAAAAAGGTTACAAGACAGATGGCGTGCT
The DNA here is from genome assembly GCF_964261635.1 of Lissotriton helveticus. NCBI lineage: Eukaryota > Metazoa > Chordata > Amphibia > Caudata > Salamandridae > Lissotriton > Lissotriton helveticus. The sequence goes on from NC_136065.1 coordinate 1,097,973,178, forward strand.
GGTAATTTGGCACATTTTAACTATGGGGAGGGATGCGGCAAGCTCCTAGCTTGGAAAATAAAAAAACAACCAGGCAAGAAGCTATATAACTGAGTTAAACCACGAGACAGCAGGTAGCCCAAGAAAAGTGGGGGTTAGTACAGAGGATACAATATTAAATTATTTTAAACAAGTATACACAGAAGACTTGAACACTAAAGGGGCCGAGATATTAGATTGGCTAAATCAAGAGCTCCCGCTTAAAATATCAGAGTTTCAGAAGCAGGGTATTAATGAGGAAATAACGGAGGAAGAAATTGTGAAGGCTATTAAGTTAGGGAAATCGAATAAAGCGGCGGGTCCGGATGGCCTTCCTACGGAACTATATAAAAAATTAGAGAAAGTCTTAGCCCCAGTCTTAAAGAAACTATTTTTTGCAAATTTTGAAAAGGGGGAAGAAATCCCTCCCTCATGGAATGAGGCCATTGTTATGCTCATTCTAAAACCTGACAAATCACCAGATTGCTGCGACTCGTACAGGCCTATTTCGCTTTTAAATTCTGATTACAAGTTATACTCGAACATTTTAGCGGATAGGCTGAATGGGGTGGTGGGAGCACTCCTACACGAGGATCAAAAAGGGTTTGTGAGAGGAGGAATATTAAAGATCTTACATATAACCTCATAGGCGCCGTCGATCTAGCCACGGTAGATAAAGCGCCTTTAGCAGTTATCACGGTTGATGCGACTAAGGCTTTCGATCGTGTGAACTGGCGGTATTTTGAGGAAATTCTGAGGCTATCTAATCTAGGAGGACATTTCTGTAATGCTATAATGCAATTGTACAAAGCCCCATCTGCAAAAATATTAATAAATGGGAGGCTATCAAAAAAGTTTAACATTGGCAGGGGGGCAAGGCAAGGGTGTCCGCTATCCCCATTACTTTTTAATTTATATATCGAGCCCCTAGCAGAAAAGATTAGGAAGCGTGTCAAAATCATCCCGTTTAAAGTAAGAAGTTGGGAAAATAAAGGGGGCCTATATGCTGACGACCTGGTAGTGTATACATCGAATTTGGATTTAGCCTTACCAGTGGTGTATGAGCTTGCGGCAGGTTTTGGCAAGATTTCAGGCTACGAAATAAACCAGCGTAAAATGGTTATTATGGTCTGGAATATTGATACACGGGTAGAATATGTCAAAGAGGAAATTAGGTACTTGGGTATAAAAATAGTACAGAATGTAGAGCAAATTCCTGAAACTAACTTCCAGAGGGTCAGTAAGGAAATAGGGAAATTGCTGCTGGGCTGATCACATCTCCCACTATGAATTTACGGAAGAGTGAATATCATTAAAATGACTATCCTTCCAAAATTTACTTTTCTATTCCAACACATTCCGTTGACCTTTAAGGAAGAATGGCTTAAAAAGGCTCAGTCCTAAATTTCAAGCTTTATATGGGGATCCAAAGGAGTGCGGATCTCTTGGAAGAAACTCAGAAGGCGATATGAGAAAGGAGGACTTAAGCTGCTGGATCTTTCGTCCTACGCATGGGTGTTCTTGTTAAAAGGAGGGAAAAATGTGTTCAAAGTTCCAGAGGATTCGGATATAGGCAGAATGTATAAAGCAATGCAAGAAAATGTAAATGGACGAGACACTGATTTTTTTACATAAATATGGGGACGCACGTTACTTCAAAAAGATTTGAATAAAAACTCTGCAGGGCTTAGCCACAACTTGGTATAAAGTTAGGAGGGAATTAAAGATCAGTTATTATAGCTGTAGGGCTCCAATCTTTGACTCACCAGGATCCCCGGAATGGACGAAAGACAGTCTGGCGAAGCCACTAAAAGAAGCGGGAATCTTGCTCTGGTGTTCGGTGATGAAAAATGAGGCTTTAATCTCATGGGATGAGGTCCAATTATTAACGAATGGACGATTATCAAGATTCAAATATCTCCAAATGTTGAGTTGGAGTCGTACTGAGGGACTCGGTGCAGGTCAGGACAATAATCAGGAAGCATTGCTGACGGCTGGAGTAAATAAAAAAAAAGAGGTGTCACAAGGATATTGGCTGTTGGTGGAGCTGAGAGATGGTGACTTTAACCTGCCGAAAGAACTGTGGGAGAAGAGCTTGCCCGGGGAGCAGTTGGAAGAATTATGGTAAGTATCTTGTACTACTTTATATTCCACAGTACGGCCTGCAAATTTAAGGCGGAACCACCTATTTTGTCTCCACAGGGTTTATTGGACGCCATACAAATTATCCAAAATAGGAAATGGAGCAGTGCCTAAATGTCCTAAATGTGGTAAAGCGAAAGGCGATGATATTCACATGTTTTATGACTGTCCGATGATCCAGGATTTTTGGCCGGAAGTGAGTAATATAATTTCGGTTATACTTGGAAAGACGCTCCAGGTAAGCATAATTTTGATTTTTTGGGGAATTTCTGTTAACTATACATCACAGAGAAAAAATACAAGTAAATTGATTTTCCTCCTTACATTATTAGCCCGTAGGGAAATATGTAAAAAATGGGTGAAAGCGGTACCTCCCAGGAAAAGTAGAATGGTTAGCCTCTATACAACACACTAATGTTTTGGATAGATCTTCAAAAAGTAAGAGAAATAATTTCTGGGTTCCATATGAGAAATGGGTTGAATCTATAATAGTCCGATGATTAGGCCTCTATACCATATTGCCTAATATTCGACGGTGGCACGCAAGGGCCGCAAAGAATCTGCTACCGATGGGCGAATAAGGTGGGCACGGTATAGAGTGATCCATCCCAATATATCGACAATGGGGTGGTTTCAATTCTTTCTTTCTTGATTGGGACTTGTGACCCAAAGTTTTGGTATACTTGGGCAATGAGGACAAAAAAAAAAAATCTTGTTTGCCAGAAGGGTCGGTTGGGTGGGCCCTATAACCAAAAACGTTGAAGGGGACTGCGTTGTTATCAATTTTCAAAATCCCATGGTGGTGGATCATGTTTGTAGGAGCAATCCTAATTGTGTAGCTTCCAAAATTAAAACTATGAAGCTAAGTGTTTTCTATCCCCCACAAAAAATGCCTTTTACCAACCAAACTAGGTTTTCTGCCCAATGGCAGCGCCAATTGATGTTAGGTATGATGAGGAGGGATTGTGGGGGTGGCGGGGTAGTAATCATACTTTAGGTTTCCCGGTTAACAACAGGTTCAGTGCTTTGGATCAGGTTGACTGACTAAGGGTGCCTATTATGTGCTGCCCTCAGTCCAACACAGCCCAGCAGAGGTCCAAAAATACTGACGGGTCGACAGGGATATTAGACCATCAGCCAACATCTATGGAAGTCATGTACCCCGGGGAGAACTTGCTTCGAAATTCGAGCGGGTATGTGGTTGGGTCAATTCACCATGTAGGTCCTACGGGCATATTAACTTTTGGCCAAACCGTGTGCGCTGAACCCTTATACCTTACCCTTCCCAATCACAGGGGTGGTCTCGAGCACTCAAAGCCTCAGGTAAATCTGGGTAATTTGCCGTTGTCTCGGGATAAAACATTGAAAATTATTTCCTGGAATATCGCGGGCCTAGTAACCAACTTAGACAATCCTGACTGGTGTGCCTTTATAGACCTTCACGGGATCTGCCTATTCCAGGATACTTGGGCTTTAACCCCCCTCCATAGAACCGGATATATTACCTATGCGGAATATGCTATTAAGGGCACAAAAGGGAGACCATCAGGAGGGTTATGCATTTGGGTGGGTTTACACCTTGGATTCACGGCAAAAAGAATTGATACAAACAGCCCAGACCTTACGTGTATTTTTTTGACCCACAAGAAATTACCTAAAATTGCACTGATTAACATTTATTCGCGGCCTGTACGGCACGGTGGAACTTCCCAGACCTTAGAGTCCCTAATTACTCTATTGAAAATTCTTCCAGGTGACACCACTCTCTTGATTGGAGGTGACTTTAATTGCCACTACGAACCCCTCAGTGGTGTCCCCTCTATTTCTATAGAGGAAGATGAAACTTGGTTAATTCCACCACCAAGCATGTATTGTGCCAAAGGCTGGACCCCCCTGGTTCTCCAGCTCACCTCCCTTACCTACTCATTCTCTTTAAGGGCATGTAACGGGCGATTTCGTGGGGATTCCCCAGGGCAACCGATCTATAGGGGACTGGGCCATGCCTCCGTGATTGACTATTTTTTGGCTAGTCTGGAACTTTGGCATAAGATTCTAGACTTCTATATAACTAGGCGCACGGAGAGCGATCACGATCCCCTGACTATCGATTTAGATCTTCAGTTGGTGAATGAAGAGCACGACGATGCTACACACATAAATGGTGATCTAAGAGTGGTACAAGGTAGGAGGCGAGTCCGCTGGGCAAAAATCAAGCAGTCAAAAGAAAATATGGCCTCTCTGTATCAGAGTATACTTCCCCAACTTGAAAGGGTAAACCTCATGCTTGAAAATTCCACAGTTAATGGCGTGGCAGGTGATATTGGTGGTATCCACAAGGAATTAATTGAAATCCTAGCGGATCCCTTTCATAAATCAGCACCTATAAAGCTTAAAAGACAGGAGGACATAAACCCCTGGTTCTCCAGGGGCTGTAGGGACGCCAAGAGTGCACTCCATAAAGCCCTTAAGCAAGGCCATAAGTCACGTGTCAATGAAGCTAGACATGCATACAAGAAAATTATCCTCAACGCAAAATCAGAATGGGAAACTGAACTATGGCAAGCCATTAGGGCTGCGCTCATCGCAAAAGATTCGAGGACCTTCTGGAATCTCGTTCATATTGGGAAACCGGAGGGTAAATCCTCGATTGACCCGAACATTCCCGAAGAATCTTGGGCTCTTTATTTTAAGGAGCTCTATTCTATTACCCCGAATAAGAATAGTGAACCCCCGCCTAGCCTATTGGCCATCGACCCGACGTGGGGTACGCCTCCCTGTATGCTAGTGGAGGTTCAAACGGCACTAAAGACCCTCCAGCAGAATAAAGCGCCAGGGTTAGACCGGATCCCTGGTGACCTTTTCAGAGACAAACAGATAGTATGGGCACCTTACCCGTCTTTACTGTTTAATGCTATCCTTTAGGGTTCATCGTTACCATCTACCTGGACGGGCGCGGAGATAATTCCCATATACAAAAAGGGTTCCCTTGAACCGCCCAATTATAGGCCCATCAGCCTCATTGACGTGAGCCAGAAAATCTTTGCTCGGCTTCTCCTACAGCGCTTGCAGGACTGGATTGATGAAAATAGTATCCTGACCCCGCTTCAAGCGGGGTTCAGGGCCAGAATTTCTACCATCGACCAACTCTTCAGGCTGCAGGTCCTGCATTGGAAACACGTTGTATTGGATGGGGGTAGCTTATACACGACCTTTGTGGACTTAAAATCCACATTTGATATGGTGGATCACAACCAGCTTTGGAACATACTGCTATCAATGGGGGCTCCACCATATCTATGCTACCAATTTAAACTCCTTCACGAAGGGACATATGCCAGAGTTCGTTTTGGTAGGAACGGCCAACTAACGGGCCCGTTTCCGGTTGAAAAGCGTGTTCGACAGGGCTGCGTTCTTGCCCCCACCCTTTTTTCCCTTTTTCTTAACGGGCTCATTGATGAATTACTGGCCACTAAAGACATTGACTCCCCCAAACTGGCCTCACAAAGATTTCCTGCACTCATGTTTGCAGACGACACCCTGCTGCTTTCTAAAACCCCAAAGGGCATGCAGCGGGTGTTAAATTAGTTTACTATTTTCTGCAAAAAAAGGAATGTGGTGGTCAATATTGATAAAACCAAGAATATGGTTTTTAACGCCAACACTACCAACAGTCCCCACCCCACGATGGAGGGTATGCCCTTGGATAGGGTCCCTATTTTTGAGTATCTGGGTCTAACGCTGAATGACAAAATGGGGTGGGCTCCCCAATAAGCCAAGGCGAATCTAAAACTTACGCAGGCTGTTGGGGGCATTCAAAATAAATGTGTTGTAAAAACAATAAGTGCCCCTCTTGAAATCTTTAGCGTTCAGGCAAGGTCTTCGTCCCTCTATGGGGCGGAACTTTGGGGCCATGCACCAGTAAATTAACTAATTAATACTGAAAACAATTTTATTAGGCAGATTATGTCCCTCCCTAAAAATATGCCGCTTGTGCCGCTAAGGCTTGATCTAAACATTCGTCCTAATGCTGAAGTCATAGCTACGCGGCCTTTGCTGTATTGGAGGAGACTATGGAGTATTCCCGAGCTGGCGTGCTACAAGGAAGAACTAAAAGTGGTTTTGGGTTCTTTAGGTGCCGATAAGATCCCTTGGCTATCATTTGTTAGGCAGTCTTTTATTTCGATTGGTCTAGAGAACCTCTGGATCAATCCCGAGGCCTTTAGTTCAGTTACTTCCAAGAAATCACTTGCCCTAACAATTAAAGATTACAATATAACGAAAGTACTTTGTGCCGCCAAATCTCCAAGCCTAACCTACGAGTTCCTCGATTTCAAAACACATTACGGCTTCGAGACTGAATTAGACGTTATACAACCTACTCTAGCAAAGATGCTTTTTTTACAATTTAGATATGGAACTTTGCCCCTATATGCATTTACTGATAGGTGGACAGGAGGCCCACCTCGTCCTTGCCCAGGTTGTAGGAAGGAGGAGGAATCCCCTCTTCATGTTGTACTTTTTTGTCCAATTTACGCTGTAATTCGGAAGAAGTGGGTCATCCAGTTATGTAAAAACTTGGGCATCAGGAACTATCTCGTCTTTTATAAGATTTTGAGAACTGATACTAGTCCTGTGATAGTTCCTGCAGTAGCAAAGTTCCTATTCTCAATTTGGCAGACACGTAGGAAACTAATTAGTTAAACTCTGCAATGTTTCTGTATTAACTAAATCATGTAGATTTTGGGAATGAACTGTGTACATATGTAATCTTACCCTTTTTTTTAACAATATCTAGACCTAAATTATATTTTTACTAATTTTAAAATCTGCTTTCCCATTGTGATATTTTGTTGGGTTAATGCATCCTTAGCTGGTCAGCAATCAAATGTAATTTTAAATATGATGGAGGAACATATGTACTCTCTTTTTTATTGTGTATGTGCTTTTATGGTTGTATCCAACTGAAATAAAGTTTTCTTGAATGAATTAGCGTATGTGAATGGGTCCATAAAGTTTTAGGAAATAAGTTAATTATGAGTAGATATCTATAGAAGTGTTCTGGTGACAGAGCGGATTGTCTATTGCATTTGTAATGGTTCAACACATTAGGCTAATTTGAATTCGAAATAAGATAATACTTTTTGAATATTATTCAATAAAAAATGGGAGAGGTGTTTTAATGTTTGCTTCACCCAATAACATGGACAATGGGTCCTTGTAATATAGTAAATTGTGGTTACGTTTTATGTTCTGTATCTCGTGAGTTAAACTCTCACATCATGGTTAAGGAGAGATACGGACACATTTGAAATGTATAGATGAGCTTTATAAATATCAGGTTAAATACATTTTGGTGGCTGTAAATTAAACTTTGTTCGAGGTATATCGTATATATTAGGTTGAGTTTAATAATTATTTGGGTTTGAATGACAGTAGTGTGTCTCGAATATATAGCGAGGAATTGAGGTGTATTATGTAGTTATATATATATATATGTATGTATGTATGTATATATATATATATATATATTGTCAATCCAATTGCCCTGAAGCTTGCGGAAGCGCACGCGACACCACTCTGCCATTCGGCCATTCACATGCAGTCTGCCGTTTCTGCTCCACTTAACACTCTGTTGCCGACGCGTTTCGAGGTTCATCGACCAGCTGAGAGAGAAACCCACAACCAGCTGAACGAGGCTATCGCTCTGAACCTTTCAGAAGAGAAACAGCACACCGCTCAATATGCTGATTGAGTTTGCCTTCTGTGAAACTGCCTACTATAGGTAACAAGGAGAATTAATTACAAACGGAACCTTTCAAACTTACTATAAGGATTAATTACTGTAGCATTGGGGACTCCATGTCCCATCAGGCATTTGAACAATCACCGTAAAGAGGTACGCCCACTGGGGGCAGTCACAAAAATGAATAAATTACCTGAAAAAATTCAATGCGCGTCTTGAATGCCGTTTGTTCAGCCCAAGAAGAAGAGGTCGTTGAACCTCGAAACGCGTCGGCAACAGAGTGTTAAGTGGAGCAGAAACGGCAGACTGCATGTGAATGGCCGAATGGCAGAGTGGTGTCGCGTGCGCTTCCGCAAGCTTCAGGGCAATTGGATTGACAATTTTTCAACACGGCAGCCCAGCCGTGGGAAGCTGCACCATCGACCAGCTGAGAGAGAAACCCACAACCAGCTGAACGAGGCTATCGCTCTGAACCTTTCAGAAGAGAAACAGCACACCGCTCAATATGCTGATTGAGTTTGCCTTCTGTGAAACTGCCTACTATAGGTAACAAGGAGAATTAATTACAAACGGAACCTTTCAAACTTACTATAAGGATTAATTACTGTAGCATTGGGGACTCCATGTCCCATCAGGCATTTGAACAATCACCGTAAAGAGGTACGCCCACTGGGGGCAGTCACAAAAATGAATAAATTACCTGAAAAAATTCAATGCGCGTCTTGAATGCCGTTTGTTCAGCCCAAGAAGAAGAGGTCGTTGAACCTCGAAACGCGTCGGCAACAGAGTGTTAAGTGGAGCAGAAACGGCAGACTGCATGTGAATGGGCGAATGGCAGAGTGGTGTCGCGTGCGCTTCCGCAAGCTTCAGGGCAATTGGATTGACAATTTTTCAACACGGCAGCCCAGCCGTGGGAAGCTGCACCATCGACCAGCTGAGAGAGAAACCCACAACCAGCTGAACGAGGCTATCGCTCTGAACCTTTCAGAAGAGAAACAGCACACCGCTCAATATGCTGATTGAGTTTGCCTTCTGTGAAACTGCCTACTATAGGTAACAAGGAGAATTAATTACAAACGGAACCTTTCAAACTTACTATAAGGATTAATTACTGTAGCATTGGGGACTCCATGTCCCATCAGGCATTTGAACAATCACCGTAAAGAGGTACGCCCACTGGGGGCAGTCACAAAAATGAATAAATTACCTGAAAAAATTCAATGCGCGTCTTGAATGCCGTTTGTTCAGCCCAAGAAGAAGAGGTCGTTGAACCTCGAAACGCGTCGGCAACAGAGTGTTAAGTGGAGCAGAAACGGCAGACTGCATGTGAATGGCCGAATGGCAGAGTGGTGTCGCGTGCGCTTCCGCAAGCTTCAGGGCAATTGGATTGACAATTTTTCAACACGGCAGCCCAGCCGTGGGAAGCTGCACCATCGACCAGCTGAGAGAGAAACCCACAACCAGCTGAACGAGGCTATCGCTCTGAACCTTTCAGAAGAGAAACAGCACACCGCTCAATATGCTGATTGAGTTTGCCTTCTGTGAAACTGCCTACTATAGGTAACAAGGAGAATTAATTACAAACGGAACCTTTCAAACTTACTATAAGGATTAATTACTGTAGCATTGGGGACTCCATGTCCCATCAGGCATTTGAACAATCACCGTAAAGAGGTACGCCCACTGGGGGCAGTCACAAAAATGAATAAATTACCTGAAAAAATTCAATGCGCGTCTTGAATGCCGTTTGTTCAGCCCAAGAAGAAGAGGTCGTTGAACCTCGAAACGCGTCGGCAACAGAGTGTTAAGTGGAGCAGAAACGGCAGACTGCATGTGAATGGCCGAATGGCAGAGTGGTGTCGCGTGCGCTTCCGCAAGCTTCAGGGCAATTGGATTGACATATATATATATATATATACAATATGACAATGTTGGACAGTGCAGCAGAAGTATCAATAGCTCGCCAGAACCTGAAGGGACTTCTGGAGACAGTGGACCTGAATGAAGACACTCAAGTTGAAACTGCAGACACCAGGGTTAGTTTTCCACAAAGTTTATATGAAATAACACTTCGGATGGAGGGAGACATACCAAGAAAAATGAAAGCACTCTTTTGGGAGCGACTTTCTAAGGGCTATGATATACTTCCAGCAGAACTGGACTGGTCACCAGAATTTGTCACAGAGTTCCCACATGGTGAAGACTTCATTATGCCAGCCGTCTCCAACCATGTTCCAGTACATTTAAAATGTTCTTATGCCGGAAAATGGGCAGTTGCCCCAGCCCCAGCATGGGCAGTTGCCCCAGCCCCAGCATTATACAAAAATTATGTAGGAGGGGATGAGGACTCACCCCACCATAAAATCCAGTTAAAAATCAACCAACTGCACAAAGGCAGTATCCAATTAAGCAAGGAGCTAATATACGGGTCAGGGAGATCTTAGATCAACTTGAATACCAAGGGGTGATTGAAACATGCACCTCATCAATGAACAATCCTTTGTATCCTGTTTCCAAACCAGACAATACATATAGTCTAGTTTGGGTTACAGCCACCTAAACTCTTGTTGCAAAGCATTTGCAGTGCAAAATGCACACAGTACAGCATTAATTAATAACATTGTGCGTAAAAAATATAAAACCACATTAGATATTTCTAACGGTTTCTTTTGTCAAAACATTGCACCAAAAAAGTAGGTCTTTGACCACTTTCTCAATAATGGGGACCTAGCTTCAATTCTGTCGTCTCCCTCAAGGATTCAAGAGTAGTCCGGGGTTATTCTCAGCCAGGGTAACACTTATGATGAGGAGGCATTGTCATATGTCAATGATATCTATCTGACAGACAATGACCTGAACAGGCACTTGAACAGGGTGAACACCATTATATTGGGCTTCACCTCCGATGGTTATAAATTCAATAAAAAAAAATCAAAGAATTGCCCATCTCAACGTCCTTTTTCTAGGATATGAACTATCAAGGGAAGGCAAAAGCCTGGCAGCCAACTTTTTAGAAAAGTGTGCGCTGCTCCTACCTCCAAAAACGCTGAAAAACTTACCTTCAATTCTAGGTTTCCTGAATTTTGGAAGAACTTACATTCTAAAATATGCAGAAAGAGTTATACCTCTCTATGAATTAATCAAACCTGATTTTAAAACTATAAATTGGACAAAAGAACACACAGGAATTTTGCGTTCACTACAAACAGACATGTTAGCAACAAAACATTTACAAACACGCGTAAACGTACGCAACTTAGTGATCCGAATCATTCCGGGTCAATGCGGATTCACCTACTTAACTTTTAACGGAGGTGAAAACTTACCATTTGCATACAAATCACATTTGTATACGTAAGCAGAAGTGAAATTTACATTGACAGAAAAAATTCTGACAGCAGTTCAAACCGCTGTAGCAAAAGAAAGAGCCCTAGCACAGGGGAAACGCATTATGGTCGTAATTCCTGTACCAGCCTTAGAGGCAGTTACAAAAGAGAGCAATCCGAATGCAAAAGCTTTACATCCGGGATGGATACATTCAGTTAATTCTCTTGCTGCAACTGATGTTGAATATGTTTTTGATCCTTATTTGAAAACACAACTATTCCTGCAATACGAACCCGAATGTCCTCTACCTACTGAAACTCTACCTCTAGACCAGTATAAATGTATAATTTATACTGACGGATCTGCACAACCCACTACAGGGGGTATACAAGCTTATAGTGCAGCATGCGCAATCGTTAAAGGTCGTATGCGCGATGGCAAATTCAGACCTATGGTCACAAAAACGCAATCTTTAGGAGATTGTACAGCTCAGCGAGCTGAACTACAAGCATTCATAAGGGCACTTGAAAATACGGATCGCGAATACCCCACACTCCTAGTGTGCGATTCCTTTTACTGTGTTCCATCTTACAATGAATATTTACAGAATTGGCTTCAAAACGGTTTCAAAGATGCAAAAGGTGGCACAATTAAGCATAAAAAGCTTTGGGAACAAGTAGTTCAGTTGCGAAACGGACTACAAAACACTCACGTGATACGCTGAGTCATCAACGTGATGGCGTTCACGTTGATGGGAATTTATTGGCTGATGAAGCCGCGAAGGGGGCTGCGCAAACAGCTTCCGTAGCTGCAATCACTCGTTCAAAAACGGAGTTGAAGTTTTCCATTAATAATATATGGATTCTGATCTTGATATGATTGAATTGTTTTGATTTACAGACATCTTAGTCCCCATCTTTTGTTGTAAAGGTTATCATGACTTTTCTAGAAAGTAAGTGGTAGTTTCCTTTATAGACATTTGGGACTCCAAAGCCTTTCTGTATATATTCTGACATATACGACATATACTTGTGTCTATTAGGTTGCACTTGAGCCTATTCACATATTTGTTTCTCTTCCTTTTGTTTCTTGTCACATGTATGATTTGCATTTTCAGATCACAAGTGATGATATGATATAGGCGCAAATATGGATTCAAGATCCTTTTTTTATATATTGTTTACTACTTTTGAGTTCATGTGGTGTCATTGCTGTCTTTCTAATTTAATATGGTTGTTCTGAGGATGGTCTTGCAGACTATGAACAATTGAGACCGAAACGTTGCCGCTAAGTCCAACTACTTCCCCTGAAATTTTTGGACCTTCACCATGGAATTCTTTTTGGGTGTTAAGATATTGATATCAAACTAAGTGGACTGGTATACAGTCAAAATATCGAATTAAAAATATAGAATTGCATTAATATGGAATAAAAAATATAGAATGGACAAAATATCGAATGGACAGAATATAGACAACAAAAATATCGACTGTAATGGACAAAATATCGAATGGACAGAATATAGACAACAAAAATATCGAATTTGAGGTAAGTAAGTTAATATCGATTTACATAAATATAGAAAGTCAAAATATCGAAGTATATAATATAGATGTTCAATATATTGATGTTTTAATAATATCAATTTTTTTAAAAGTGTTTTTATGTTAGTATATGTGTGAAAAGTGTACATTTATTTTATAATTTATTTTAAGTAATGAATTTTATGGTATTTAATTTTTGCGTAATTTAATTCTGTAGCGGGTTGTGGGTTTATAGGGGAATAGGGTGGGAAGTAATATAATTATAATTGATTAAATGTTTTAATTTATTTATTGGTATTTATCTTGAATTAATTGTTAATTCATTTTTAATTGGTAATTAATTAAATTATAATTGGTAATTAAATGTTATTAATTGATGAATTGATAATTATGTTAATTTTATTTAAAAAAACAATTCTGTAGCGGGTTGTGGGCTTATAGGAGAATAGGGTGGGAAGTAATTTAATTATAATTGATTAAATGTTTTAATTTATTTATTGGTATTTATCTTGAATTAATTGTTAATTAATTTTTAATTGGAAATTTATTAAATTATAATTGGTAATTAATTTTTATAAATTGATTAATTGATCATTATGTTAATTTTATTAATTTTTTTCTGTAGCGGGTTGTGGGTTTATAGTGGAATAGGGTGGGAAATAATTTAATTATAACTGATTAAATGTTTTAATTTATTTATTGGTATTTATCTTGAATTAATTGTTAATTAATTTTTACTTGATAATTAATTAAATTATAATTGGTAATTAATGTTTATTAATTGATTAATTGATAATTATGTTAATTTTATTAATGTATTTACTGTAGCAGGTTGTGGGTTTATAGGGGAATAGGGTGGGAAGTAATTTAATTGTAATTAATTACATTTTTTAATTTATTTATTGGTATTTATTTTTAATTAATTGTTAACTATTTTCTATTGCTAATTAATTAATTGTAAATTGGTAATTAATTTGTATTAATAGGTAATGATTTTTAATAAATAATTTTGATTTGTATTTTTAATTGATTAATTATTATATTATATTAAATTGATAAATATTTTTAATTAATTTGTAATTGGTATTAATATATATATTTTTTAAATTAATATATGGAGTATTTACTTTCCCTACTGTTGCACTCACTGGAGTGGGAATAGTATTTTTTTACCCCTACGCTACCCAACGTTTTCCCTACTGTTGCACTCTCTGGAGTGGGAATAGTAATTTTTACCCCTTGGCTATCCAACGCTTTCCCTACTGTTGCACTCACTGGAGTGGGAATAGTAATTTTTACCCCTACGCTATCCAACGCTTTCCCTATTGTTGCACTCACTGGAGTAGGAATAGTAATTTTTACCCGTACACTATCCAACGCTTTCCCTACTGTTGCTCTCTCTGGAGTGGGAATAGTAATTTTTACCCCTACGCTATCCAACGCTTTCCCTACTGTTGCACTCATTGGAGTGGGAATAGTAATTTTTAACCTCCCGCTATCCAACGCTTTCCCTACTGTTGCACTCTCTGGAGTGGGAATAGTAATTTTTACCCTCCCGCTATCCAACGCTTTCCCTACTGTTGCACTCTCTGGAGTGGGAGTAGTAATTTTTACCCCTCCACTATCCAACGCTTTCCCTACTGTTGCACTCTCTGGAGTGTGAATAGTAATTTTTACCCCTCCGCTATCCAACACTTTCCCTACTGTTGCACTCTCTGGAGTGGGAATAGTAATTTTTACCCCTACGCTATCCAACGCTTTCCCTACTGTTGCACTCTCTGGAGTGGGAATAGTAATTTTTACACCTATGCTATCCAACGCTTTCCCTACTGTTGCACTCACTAGAGTGGGAATAGTAATTTTTACCCTCCCGCTATCCAACGCTTTCCCTACTGTTGCACTCTCTGGAGTGGGAATAGTATTTCTTACCCCTACGCTATGCAACGCTTTCCCTACTGTTGCACTCTCTGGAGTGGGAATAGTAATTTTTACCCCTACGCTATCCAACTCTTTCCCTACTGTTGCACTCTCTGGAGTGGGAATAGTAATTTCTACCCCTACGCTATCCAGCGCTTTCTCTACTGTTGTACTCTCTGGAGTGGGAATAGTAATTTTTACCCTCCCGCTATCCAACGCTTTTCCTACTGTTGCACTCTCTGGAGTGGGAATAGTAATTTATACCCTCCGGCTATCCAACACTTTCCCTACTGTTGCACTCACTGGAGTGGGAATAATAATTTTTACCCCTACGCTATCCAACGCTTTCTCTACTGTTGCACTCACTGGAGTGGTAATAGTAAATTTTACCCTTTCAGCTATCCTACGGTAAAAATATTGTATAGTTTTTATTAATATTACGTTCATATATATATATATGTATTAACAAATCAATTTGTATGTTTTTTAACTTACATTAATTATTTATTAATTTTAAGGTTATTTAAGTATTTTAAGTATGTTTAAGTTTATTATATTTATTATTTCATTAATTTTTAATTACTTTAAAGCATTTTTTTTAAAATCGATATTTTGACTAACTATATTTTTTAACAACGATATTTTTGATTTGATATTTTTGTACTTACCTGTTTGGAGATAGGAAGTCGATATTTTTGCATTCTATATTTTTACTCGATATTTTGGTAGTTCTATATTTGTGTCATCGATATTGTTTCAGTGATCCGAGTGGACTACACAGACATTAATCTTTGATTTCACTACTTTGGCTTGCTTTACAAGATTAATATTTTTATGGAATTTCAGGATTTGTACCCCCAAATTATTTTTATTGAATAAGCGATCTTTCGCCAATCCAAACTCTGTGTGCTCCTTTTCTTCAAGATTAATTCCTCTATTAATTACATGCAGAGTTGTGTTGTGATTCATTCGCCACTGTCACTTTTGGGACAGATAATTTAAGTTATTTTCCAAAATTGTTTTCTATTTTTCTATAAATGATTCCCTTGTTGGCCCTTTACCTTTCAACTAGTGGAACTTCAGGACTTATTGTGCCACCCACTTAAGTAGCCATTTAAACATGTCTCAGATGCAGAACTCTGTTGTGATTCATTCTCCAGTAACTGTTGGGACAGATAATTAAAGTTAATTATTTTCTAAAATGTTTTTGATAAATGATTCCCTTTTTGGCATTTTTATTTTTAACAGAATTTCTACTCAAGCTCAGAAGGGACTATTGGAATGCCCTATTTCTTAACGTGCTTTAGTGCAGACCCCGTCTGCTTGGGCATTTTTCCAAATTGAGTAGTTAATTATCTACTTGAAATTAATTTCCTTGAATTTCTTATTTTTCTTTGTAACACAAATGTCAGAATCGGAAACTTTATATTACTCTGATGAACATATTTCTAAAATTGCCAGTGGAACCTCCTTGCTACGTACTAGAGATCCTGGTTCATAACAAGAGGATACTGATCTTTACTATTTTGAAAGACTTAAAAAGAAACTAGTACATACTGAACTACATGCAAAATTTCTTACTGACTGTCTCAACTCAAATATTATTCCTGTAGGACTTCAGGTTAAGAACATTCCTGTTATTATTACAGAAGATGAGAAATTAAAAATCAACTTTAGTTTCACAGCCAATATATCTTCTAGGACATGGATAGTCCTAAGTATTGAGACAACATACAAACACGTTAAATTGATTAAAAAAGTGATTGAAGTCCTAGAAAAAAAGATAATTAATGACCAATCACTGACTAATGCTAAAACTCTCCTTGAGGCAGTAGAAAAGACATTAAAATATTTTGAAAAAACGAATATAACTAAGAAACAGACAAACTCCAAAATTATATTAAGGGATAAAATAAATAAAAGAGGTATTCTTACCTCAGAAAATACTTTTATTAAACAGCTGGTTCCTTCCTTCCTTCACCTAGGACAGTGACCTTTTCAAATAATGGTTCGTACTCAGATAGTGACCAATCAGCCCTTAACCCTCAAGCGTTTAGCTATAACAATCAACCATCTACATTTTGGCAAACATTTTAGGCATGGCCAGAGAGGCCCCGGACCACGTCAAAGACTGAGGGGAGACAGAAAAGGTAGGTAGAGGATTCAATGTACTCCCGGCCAAAGACAGACACACAATCAATATTATGAATGGTAAATAGTGACCAATCCATACCTAAATGTAATCTTTTTCATATTCTCTAACCGAAATGGAGACCTCTGTGCTTAGTAATGGACTATGTTTTGTCCCCACACACAAGAATTACTTTTTTGATTCACGAGGTAAACCGTATCGATTCTTTCATTCTATTTGTTTGAATTTCTTTTGCCAAAAATAAATCTGTACCTATTTTTAACACTATGGGGTCCATTAGGATGACGGGCGGACTTTGTCCGCCTGTCATCCCCACGGGGGTATTGGGACTACCCGCCATAAGGGCGGCGGTCCCGTGGGGGGCATTAGGCTGTGCCCGCCACAGTGGCGGGCACATCCTGCATTTCTAGCAGTGTGCGCCACAATGCTAGAAATGCATTTCAGCATTTGCATAAACAAAGCGGCAGGCACTGGCGGTGCCTGCCGCTTTGTTTATGCAAATGTGGGGGGGTACCCACCCGTGTGCAGCCCCCACCCCTCCTTCACTCTGGGAGCCCACGGGGGGGCCCCTAGAGTGAAGACCGCATGCCTCGGAAAGGCATGTCTGAAAGCCCATTGTAATATGGCTGGCGGTGTCTATGAGACACCGTCACCATATTAAACATTTTCCGCCCCGGCCGCACGGCGACCGGGGCGGAAAAGCGGCGGACGGTCTTTCCCTCCGCCGCGGTCCCCCCACCATACTAATATGGCGGGGGGGGGAAACTAGTGTGGATGTCGGGCGGATTGCCTCCGCCAGGCCAGAGGTGGCTACCGCCAGCCTGGCAGAGGCAATCCGCCCGACATCCTAATGGGCCCCTACGCATCTACATACCCCCCTACTCTAGCAATCTTATGGTGTCCAAATATATTATGACATTTGAAAACGCAGTACTGACTGAAATAGGTTTTTTAAAGAGTTTTATATAGCGTCAATTCAACCCGAAGATATCAGAGTGCTGTTCATGAGCACCAGTTGCGATACAGATGGGCACATTAATTTTTGTTTGGCTTGGAGAGCTGAAATGATTAGCCCAGAATCACAGGATGTTGAGTGTCCCTGTCGAGACTTGAACCCGGTGCCTCAGCTTTGAGGTCGACCGCTCTAGCCGTAAGGCTACATCCTCTCCCCCTAACAGATTTACTCTTTAAAAACACACACTATCACAAATCCAATCTCTCAAATAATCAACAGCTTGTTCTGTGTAACTTACAGTCCATTACAGCTCTGGTCATCAAACCCACCGATAAAGGTGAAGCTATCGTTTTGATGGACAAGTCTTATACCAACAAAAGAAATGATACGGTAAGACTGATTACAAACTATTATCCCCACTCACATAAACTGTATAGTACACATAGGAAGCATTGGCCATTGTTGAGGATGGATAAGGATTTACAAAGCTGTGTTAAGGAATATCCTAGTATCACGTACAAGAAAGGAACATCAATACGGGGGATTGTCAGTCCTAGTTACCCTCCATTATTGAGATCAGAAACGTGGCTACATACCATGAGTAATGGCTCATATAAATGTGGCTGGTGTAGTATGTGTAAGCTAGCCATCGATGGTATTAAGGAACCTGACTTTAATGGCTCCAACAAATTTAAAATCCAGAATCACATTGACTGCATGACAAAATATGTAGTATATGTTTTGATCTGCAACTGTAAAATGATTTACGTTGGAAGCACTATCTGACCCATGAGGGAGAGAATTATGGAACACTTCAGAGCTGTAAAACAGAGAGATAACAGATACCCATTAGCACAACATATGAATGTCTGTAATGCCCAGGGTAAACATCTGCAATTTAGATTTCATGGCTTACAAACAACACCTATTGGTAGGAGAGGGGGAAATAGGGAGTTGAGATTACGGCAGAAGGAGGCACGGTGGATAATGACTTTGGATTCTGTTAGACGTAGACTCAATTTAGATCCTGAAATGCAATATTTTCTGGGCACATAAAACAGAGTAAGCCAAGTTATATGTCTAGTGGCTATAATTTGGTGTCATGGGCTACAGTACAGCTTCTAATTCATGTCAGATAACTGGAGGGATAAGAATGACATTTTGAGATGTAATCGAACTTAGAAAAATATAACTCTTATTAGTTGCCAATTATGCTAAGTGATATGAGGACAGAAATGACATCACATTTATAAAAAGCTGTGTTTTTGTTTCCTGGACTGATGTGGATGGATGAATAAGTAATGTTGTTCCCTATTTGCTTTACTTTCAACGTGTGTTATAGGGAAATTGATTTACTTTCTATATTGATGTATGAGCTTTGGTCTGACATTTGGTCGCCTTTTTCAAAAATGTTTTCAGGGTCTTTTTCCCTTATCCCTTACTTTGCTGGAATATATAGATGTGCAAGTGTCTGTTGTTTATATGTATGTTGGTGTTCCATGGTAATGAGCTCACTATTTGGTTTTGTAATTAGCGTATGTGAATGGGTCCATAAAGTTTTAGGAAATAAGTTAATTATGAGTAGATATCTATAGAAGTGTTCTGGTGACAGAGCGGATTGTCTATTGCATTCGTTTTGGTTCAACATATTAGGCTAATTTGAATTCGAAATAAGATAATACTTTTTAAATATTATTCAATAAAAAATGGGAGAGGTGTTTTAATGTTTGCTTCACCCAATAACATGGACAATGGGTCCTTGTAATATAGTAAATTGTGGTTACGTTTTATGTTGTGTATCTCGTGAGTTAAACTCTCACATCATGGTTAAGGAGAGATACGGACACATTTGAAATGTATAGATGAGCTTTATAAATATCAGGTTAAATACATTTTGGTGGCTGTAAAGTAAACTTTGTTCGAGGTATATCGTATATATTAGGTTGAGTTTAATAATTATTTGGGTTTGAATGACAGTAGTGTGTCTCGAATATATAGCGATGAATTGAGGTGTATTATGTAGTTATTTATGTTGGAGAGCAATAAAGCTTTATTGTGCAATGAATGACGGTCTCGAGGGGAAACTCACTTAGGAATTACACATTACTGTTTGAGTTGAAGTCAGTGGCGGCCATCTTGTGTATGGCTAGGGATGTGTTTTATAAACGTTTATAAGATAGATTAATTCGATAACTCCAATTAAAGTAAGCAGTACAAAAGGGGGTGGTGATGGACGGCGCATCTGAACCAATCAAATACTCACACCCAGTCAAAAGATCTGGGTTTAATCCATCACCGTTCTTTAGCCCACTCTGCCACCCCAGTTCAGACATGTCCATATGCAAATCAATCTGACCCTGTGCCTCATGGGAACAGTCCAGCCCGAACTGCCAAGCCATGCCTTCCCTGGACCGGAAACAAGCTTCCTAGGACCGGTTTCTAGCATTTCAGCTGTCTTCAGCCAGGCTTGCTTGAATCCAGTGGCAAAGTGAGCAAGGGACTCACGTATGAGCATACCCTGCCAACTTATGGCGAACAAAGCGGTACAAAAGGGGGTGGTGATGGACGGAGCATCTGAACCAATCAAACACTTACACCCAGTCAAAAAATCTGGGTTTAATCCATCACGTTCTTTAGCCCACTCTGCCACCCCAGTTCAGACATGGCCATGTGCAAATCAGTCTGACCCTGTGCCTCATGGGAACAGTCCAGCCCGAACTGCCAAGCCATGCCTTCCCTGGACCGTAAACAAGCTTCCTAGGACCGGTTTCTGGCATTTCAGCTGTCTTCAGCCAGGCTTGCTTGAATCCAGTGGCAAAGTGAGCAAGGGACTCACGTCTGAGCATACCCTGCCAACTTATGGCGAACAAAGCGGAATAAAAGGGGGTGGTGATGGACGGAGCATCTGAACCAATCAAACACTCACACCCAGTCAAAAGATCTGGGTTTAATCCATCACCGTTCTTTAGCCAACTCTGCCACCCCAGTTCAAACATGGCCATATGCAAATCAGTCTGCTGATTTGCTTATCCAGATGGTGTGTTAAGCATTTATTGTATTCACTCAATCAAGACTGATAACACAAACTCAGAGACAGAATCCAAACCAATTGGATAAGTATAAAAAGGATATACTTATGTTTTACTTTTAGAACCAAGCAGGACTTGGCACAGGTAAGTGAAACATATTGTCAAATGCAAGACTTCACAAGGAAATGCAGTTGTGGTTGAATTTGCAACAGTTGCAGGTTGTTATTGATTGAAAAAGCAGTTTACATTAGACAATAATTAATTTTAGAATTCTTTTCAGTTACTTTTAGATTACTTTGAGTACTGGGGGTGGTGTGCCTGGATACCGCACATAAGGATCTCAAAATGCAAGGTAAGTAAGAGTTTTCTAGGTTTGAATTAGAGTTACTGTTTTTCCCATACAAAACAACAGTTCAACACTTCCCAAAATTTCATAACATGGGTTCCCATAGGAGAAAAATGGTCTTACAAGTGGAAGCTTTGGGGATTTGCACCAAGGTTCCCAAAAGTCCAGGTTTGCACTCAAGTTCTACCAACAGGGACGGTCAGAGTGCAAGGGCCCAATATTAGCCAATGGGGCTAATGGGGCCTTCGCTCAGGGACTGCTTATGAGCAGGCCACTCAGGTGTGGGAGCCAAGCTCCTGGGGTTAAGGTCAGCACTGCAGGGGCCAACAATCAGCACAGGAGCTGCACCACCATTGGCCCTGGGGCAGCCGGGTGCACGGTACCAAGGAGTCATTGGGGACCCTATGCTTCTCAATGGAGATCTTCGGGCAGGGAGGCTTCCTGAAGGCAACTACCGGCTAGAGAGGTAAGTTGGATTCTTGCGGGGTGCCTGGACACTGTCGGTTGGGCCACCCAAGGCCGTGGGCCGTCGGGTGCAGGGATGTCTTCGTACATTGGATTTTCTCAACAGCTCCGGTCGCGGTCAAGGGGACCCTTCATGTTGAGGCTGCAGGTGTCACCTTGAAGGAGGTCGGTGATCACCAGATCCCAGGTCAGGATTGCTGGGGAGACCTCCTTGTGGTGTTGGGTTACTGGAACTCTGGCCATGGGCGTCGGGTGCAGAATTGCAGAGCCGTCGGAATTCGGATTCTGGTCTTGGTTGAGCAAATCCAGTGCTCACGGGAGACAGAGTCTGCAAGGTGAGCGCAGGGCAGATCCTCCAGGCTCTGGGGGGCTGCTGGGTGCAGGACATGCCAGGTACTTTGTCATAGGCAGGGCGGAGGCGGGACAGACCGGTAGGGCTGGGGCCATAGCAGTAGGTGTCTTCTTCTTCCTGGGTCAGCCTAGCTCTTTGATCCTTCTTCTTTCGTTCTCGAATCTGAGGCTGCAAGGTTCAAGGTGACCCCTAGGGGTGTTAAAAGGGGAATGCTGGTCGAGGCCAATGGGTCCCTTCCTTGGGGAGGATACACCCCCTAATATACCACCCTCCAGTGGAAGGGGGGCATTAGATGGGTGCCGCCGAGTAGGTGCTCTTTCCTAGAGCTCCCGGTTTGGGGATCGCATATCGCTGGATATCCCCGTTTTAACCTGCCATCCAACAACATCCATCTACTTTCTGACATATACAACATGTAACTTGGAGTACCTGAACTTTGGAACCTCCTTACCTGCGCCTGACCGCCTCTTCTGTGTCGGGAGAGCCGCGACTCGTGGGACCAGACTCCCTCGCCGGGACTGAACTTCCGGAGCAGCTGCACTTGGTCGCCTGTGTGTGATCTCTGACGCTCAGGGAGTCTCCTGCGATCCTCTGTGTCAAACTTCGCCGCCGAGGACTCTTGGGCCGTTGGGCCTCTTCGCCTCACTGGCAGGGACCAGGGGACGTGCGGAGCACAGCTGCCACTGAGCATCGATGCTGGTCACCCCTGGCTGGGCTGCGTCGGTTCCCCTCTCCGCCAGTGGAGTTGCACAGCCTGATGCACGGCCGGATTGCCCTTCATCGTGACGTGAGGCGAACTTCAATTACAGGGCATCCCCCTTTCTGCGGCGGCCCTCGGGAGGCTCCAACAGATGGTTCCTGCACCGGCCCGATTCACTGCCTGCGGCTCGGGGCTACTCCTGATCGCGCCCCCCCCACAATGCTCACTCCCAGCCCCCGATCACGATGAAGAACGCTGCATAAGAATTAGTGATCGGGCCCCCCGCTGGCCACCAGAGGCCGCAGGCTGGATGCTGGCTGCTGCTGGGGGTAGCTTTGTGGTTCATGGACGTCAGAGGAACTCTTAGATACTGGGCTTCTGGATCCGTCGCTCCTGCGGCTGTTTGTCTGCTTCTGTTTGCGGCGCTGAAGCCTGTTAGCTGCGCTCAGCCCCCCCCACCCCTGCATCGCTGATGACCTCGACCGCTCGCAAAATTTCCTGATTGCGATCGGGCTCCCCCATGGGCATCGGAGGCTGCCGGCTAGCTGCACACCGCTACAGATGGGAACTACAGAGCACAAGCACATCGGCTGTATTCTCTGAGGCCCCTGGACGTCCTGTGGCTGGCTGCTCACGGAGCTCCTCACTCAAATGAATGTAGCTGACTATACTGAATCATGTGGGCTGCTTTGCCTAACTTACTATGCTTACAGCGGTAAGTGCCCTTAGTTACACGCCTGTCTGAATGACTTTTGAAAGACTACTTGCTACCAATCTGCCAGCAACGACTGAATGCTTTGTAATACTGAAGGGGCCGATTGGCAGGACACCATCCTCACTATTCTGGCTCCCCTCTAAAATGGCCGCTCCCTTCTCAGGAGTTCTAAATCTGGGCATAGCACCCCAGCGCAGTTGTGAGTTGTGAGATAGCTGAACATACTCTCACGACCCCAGTACCATGCAGTTGTGAGTTGTGAGATAGCTGAACATACTCTCACGACCCCAGTACCATGCATCCAGACCTTTGCACATGACTTAGCACTTGGCCATTTACTGCATTTTCTTGATGGTTATTAATGATATCACCTGCTCATCAGTACTATTTCATGGTTGTTATCTTAACTCCCGTCACACACTATCAGGAATACCATATCGGGTCCTAACGTATGACCATTACTCAGCAGAGCACTGAACTCTTCAATAGGCGGCTCCCTGGACACATGGGAAGCCTAAAGCCCGCCCCCTGCTAATCTATGTATCTCTAGAACTACTGCTTGTCTACATTATCTGTTTCTCTCTAAAACTGGGAGAGACCGCCTACTGTTAACTAGACTTCCCATTTTGATCAACTACTTTCATTGTCGCTTCCAGCATAAAGTGGCAACCCTTGGTTATAATAGTATTCTGCGCACCCCAACTAGATCCCTGGGGTCTCTTCCCCTCCCTCACCTTTCTGCAATTCACCCTTCCAAAGAGAGCTCCCTCACGACCACCCTTCCTCAGTCCAAAATGGACTCCACACTAGAACAATTTGGCACCAATAGCTACACAATTAATTATCCGATCAGCCTCTCCAAAAATGCATCAAAAGCTTTGAAACACAGACTCCTCAAAGCTAATACCGAAACCCTTATTTCTGACCCCTACATCTGTCCAAAAAAGGTACTATCACTACCGACCTGATCTTCTACACTAAAAGTAGAGCCCAGTGGAGGTCGATGTTCCACTCCTCACTCAAAATCTCCTCGACTAAAGAATTCCCTCATGGCCTTCCACTACTGGCTACGACGTCCCCCAAATTTAGAGCTAATGCTACAATATCCATCTACAACAATGGGACGGTTCTAATTCAGGCCTCAGACCTCAACCTAGACATCTTTGATGACAGTTTTGCCCTGCTTAAAGGTTCTCTGGTCACTAATGTTTCTCCTACTCAACCTAGAAGCAGAAGTGCCCTTACCCCGTCTCTAGACGATGCTGATCCTTCCCCTAGGGATCTCAACCTGAGGACTGCCCATCATACCTTTACCAACACACACATGACATTATCTCCTCCTACCCGAGGTGCCCCAATTGCACCCAATGTCCAACCGTCCAATCTATTCACCTGCCCCCAACGCCAGAGCATGGCATTTTCCCGGAGCTGCCGCCCGCCTATCTGGCACCTCCCCGTCACCCAGCATTTCCCCCCTTCGTAATTCCCTCACTCAACAGACGGTGCCGCCACACCTCAACTTAAACTCATCTAACCTCCCTTCCCCTAACTTTCCCTCCCCTAACCTCCTCTCAGCTATCCCCCTTTCCCCAAACCTCACTCCCATGGCCCACTCTCTTGGCAATCCCTCACAGGACACCTCCCCTAACCTCCTTTCAGCTATCCCCCAGTCCCCCAACCTCTCTCCCATGGCCCACTATCCTTACAAAACCTTACAGGACACTGGGAAATCTCCCAACCCCCCTTTTCTCAACCTCAAACCCATTGCCATCTCTTCTGACACTCCTCTACTTCACAGTGGTAATTCTCACAACCCCCCTTCTCCCAACCTCCTTCCCACTGCACGCTATCCTTGCACTCCCGCTCATCACAAAGAGACCTCCCCTCCTGCTGACCTCACCCCTCATCCAGCCCGGGCCTCCCCCCCCTCCCACTCTCCAATCCTCCACCTTCCCTCCACCTTATACATAATCCCAACTCAGAACCTGCTGCAAAACTCAAGGAAATAAACCAAGTACTTCTATCTCTCAAAACTGTCATTCAAAAACTCATTGAGTCAACCGAAGAGCTGGCACTTGATCTCTCCTCCAACAAGAGCTCTCAGGTGACCCCGCATAGTTCTCTGTTGAAACCCCCAGTCCAGAACTGGACTACCAACCCCTATCCTAACCCCCTTCTAGAACCTCCAGGACCATGAACCCTCTCTCAGCACCAGATATTCCCACAGGCCAGAACTGGAACACCACCCCTTACCCGAACGCCCCATCTAGACCCTCCAGGTCCTTGAATCCTCTTTCGGAGCCAGATATTATCTCCCTCCTCAGATCGTATACCTCGCCACACTCACTCACCTCAGTCCCCGCTAGATCAGCACAAGCAGCCCCTCTACCTACCCCCAGCCCGATCCCGCCTATGGAATTCGTCTCGGAACCCATCCAAAGCATCACTTCCAACCCTTTCAGAGCTCCCAGACTCAACACAAATGCCCCGAACACTAATAATCTGAAGCAGATCCCCTTCACACACCCACCGCTCACTGACAGCCTGCACAAACCGCACTTGAACTGCATGTTACTTAACTGCAGGTCAGCGGTTAAACATGCGGCAGACCTTGCAGATCTTATCCTTGCCCATGCATTGGACCTCCTTGTCCTCACAGAAACCTGGCTCAACGACTCCTCTGGGCCTATCCTTGACATACTAGTCCCTCCCAGCCACAATATTATCAGACTTGACCGCGTCAAGAAAATTGGTGGGGGCATAGCCTGCATCTTCCGCAACTCTCTCACAGCCAAACAATTCTCCTCAGCTAATCTCTCCTCCTGTGAATACTTAGGAATATACATCACTAGTGCACAGACCCCTATGCTCCCTGCACATCTTCTACCACCCCCCCTTGTGAAAACCTCCCTCTAATTGAACAAACTATGGAAACCATCTCCTCCAACCTGGGTCGCCACTGCCCACAGATCTTCCTTGGTGACTTCAACCTTCACTGGAATGACCCGCATGATCAGGCGGTTAGCACTCTCAAGAACTTCTTGACAGACCTCTCCCTATCTCAATTCTGTGACCACCCCACCCACAACTTAGGCTCGACATTGGACCTAATCATCTCCAACCCCAACACCATTCTTCTCGAATCTATTCTCTCCTGTGACTGGTCGGACCATCATATTATCAACTTCCGTATCCTTGAATGCTGGAAACCCAACAGATCAAAACCACTAAAATTAAAGCACAGGAAGAGATCGCTTCTCAACACTAATGCTAATGAGCTCATAGCGCACCGCAATGTCTCCCTACCACCACCTGCAAACATGACCGACGTGCACAACCTCACTTTGCACGATAACAATGTCATGCTCAAGGCGCTGAATGCTGCGGCCCCCCTGCAACTAAAAAGAATTTCCGCCAAGGATTCCAAACCTTGGTTCAACGACAACCTAAACGAGGACAGACGTAGCCTCAGACTAGCTGAAGGCTCTTGGAGAACCACTCCCTCCACTGATCTGCTTAAAATCCTTAGACTCAAAAGAAGTAGATACAACAAACTCATCAGAACCACGAAACTCTCCTGCTTCAAAGTCCTACTTGACAAAGCAAGAAATCGCCCGAAACGACTATTTGAGCTGACTAAAACACAATCCAACAACACACCCACCCATTCTCAACAATCTGCTTGTTCACAGCCAACCGGCAAAGCGGTTGCTGACTTCTTCTTAGAAAAGTCGAACAAGATCGAATCTGACCTAAGGTTGGCTGCACTCTCACTCTCACCCCTTCCTGCCTCCTCCCTCTCCACGCCATCGTCCAACCAGTCTGTTATCTCTCTCAAAAACAATGCCTATTGGAGCCTATTCACTCCCCTCGATGACATTACCATTCTCAACACTCTCTCGACCATTAAACCTGCAAACCACTTCAATGATCCCCTACCCCCCAAATTCTATAAAGAAATGATAGGCTGTTTAACACCGCTCTGGTCCAAGATTATCAACGCCTCTCTCCGGCAAGGAGAGATCCCGGACTGACTGAAGGAGGGCCTAGTGCTACCCATCCTAAAAAAACCTCGGCTGACCCTGAAGACTTGAATAATTACAGACCAATCACAAGCATTCCTACCTTGGCTAAACTACTGAAGAAATGTGTTCATGAACAACTGCGTAGACACATCAAACAATTCCAGCTCCGCTCCTTGACCAATTCCAATCGGGTTTCCGCACTGGCCACAGCACCGAAACAGCCATCACTCACATAGTGGATGACGCTATCACTTTACTTGACCAGAATGAAGCCTGCCTACTAATTCTTCTCGATCTCTCATCTGCATTCGACACTGTCAAGCATGACAATCTTCTCTACCTCCTTGAATGCAGAATGGGTCTATCTGGCACAGTCCTTAAATGGTTGGCCTCTTTCCTCAACAATAGAGCTCAAAGAATCAAATCCAATCGGTCTCTATCCAACCCCAGTCCTTGCATGCTGGGTGTGCCCCAAGGGTCCTCACTCTCCCCCACGCTCTTTAACCTCTTCCTGGAACCACTGACAGTTATTCTTAAAGCCTCAAACATCCAATATCACATGTACGCCGATGACACCCAACTATACATGACAATTTCCTTCCCCAAAGACATCAATGCTCTCAACGGACCCCTGCACAAAACCTTAAACTGGCTTACCTCCAACCACCTCAAACTAAACGCCCTCAAAACGGAATTCCTCCTCATTGCACCGGCTAGGAAAACCCCCACTGTTGTGAAATATCTCTCTAATCTCACCACGCTCAATTACACACCTCACCTCATTGACTCCACAAAATCACTAGGAATTCTGCTCAATAAAAACCTAAACATGCAAGAGCACATCATAGCATCTACCAAAGGAGCGAATTTCCAGTTGAACATCCTAAGAAAACTCAAACCCTACCTGCCCCATGAGGATTTCAAATCGGCAGTGCAAGCACTGGTCATCTCCAGACTAGAACATGGCAGTGCTACGTTATGCGGACTGCCGAAACTCAGTTTAGCCCCTATCAGAGTTTCGCTAAATGCGCCTACGAGACCCATCATGGGCTCTAAGAAAACCAACCACATCTCGCCGGACCTGAAATCACTCAACTGGCTTCCCTTTGAGGCAAGGATCCAATTAAAGATTGCTTGTATGACCCATAGAGCTCTTCACTTCAATACCCCACTCTACCTGGCAAATAAACTGGAACTCTCTGGTGGATCCCGGCACACAAGGAACACCGGCACCTTACTGTTCAAACCAAAGAAATTCAATAAGCTTAAAACCTACAACCGTACATTCTCAGGCATTGCCCCGAGAATCTGGAACGCCCTTCCAGTGGAGACAAGGCTTATTCCATCCACCTTTGTTTTCAAAAGGGAAATGAAAGAACTACTAATAAACAATGCGCTGATCTAGAAACTGTGCTCTTCTTACCTCGAGTCTTTTGGTTATCCTAACTATTACAAGTCATCTGTTGCGATCGTCTGCTGCCTGCCATAATGTCACTTTTGTTCATGATTTATATTGTCCTACATTTCCTGCTACAATTGCCCGCTACCTATTTCCCTCCACTATGTAATTTTTGCTCTTGTGACACATTGACCTACTTGTTACTTGTTATGTCTTTGAACTATGTTCCTTTTTCTTCGTCATCCTTATGTAAAGCGCTCTGATACCCACTCGTGTTATGTTCACGCTATTCAAAACCTACAAATAAATAAATAAATGTCTGAGTCCCCTCATCTTCTTAATGGAGAGGACTGAGATTTGGGCTTCACCTCACCTCCCCCATCTGAGTGGTGGGACTGGCAAAGATGAGCACACCTGTCTTCCTAGCTTGGTTTTCCTGCCGATCCTCCCGCACAAAGTGGGGGGCAGATCTGGTGGTAGCCAGTTGCTCGGGGCAGCAAAAGGCAGGCACAGCTTCCAAAGGCCACAGGCCTTTGAAGCTTTACCTTCGTGGACCCAGCCCGTCCTGGTAAAGGAGGCATGACACTTCTGCCCAGGATAGGCTTTGTTTCTGGACCCAGAGAGCAGAAGCTCTATACCCAGGGATCCGGACACCAGTCTGGTGGTAGAAAATGGCGGGGAGCCATTCAAGGATTAACACCAGTTTTTTAGAAGGCATCTCTACGATGCCATCTGAGTGCATTTTACTTTAAATCCCACACTGGCATCAGTGTGGTTTTAAATGTGCTGGTAAGTTTGCTACCAAACTTAACAGGTTTTAGTAAAGCCATTATGGAGCTGTGAAGTTCGTAATGAACAACTCCCAGACCGTGCACTCTTTATAGCTTTACTACACTTCCAATGTCTAAGAATGGACTTAGACACTGTAGGGCTACATGGCTCATAACACTGTACCCTCACCTGAGGGCTAGTACACCTGCACCAGAACACGCAGTCTACAATGGCAGTGTCTGCGTGTTAAGGTACAGGGCCTCTAAGGGTGGCACAATAGGTGCTGCAGCCCTTAGGAGACTCCTCTGGTCGCAGTGCCCTTAGTACCCATGGTACATTTTACAAGGGGCATACCTGTGGCCAGAGATGTGCCAATTGTGGGTACAAAGGTACAGTTCTGGGAAAGAACACCTGCCCTGGGAGCCTGATTGGCAGGGACCCAGGGCACATCAAGTCAGGTTGCTTTAGATACCAAGCAAAATGTGAGGGGTAACCATGCAAAAAGGGACACTTTTCTACAATATTTTAGCAAATAATTAATTTGTTAATGAATAATAGTTTTTTAAAAAGATTTGTATTCAAGAAGTGGCCAATCTTCACTCTACTGAATAGTGACTAGAGCCCCTTTGTGTGTACCTCTCTTCCAATTTGTTGCTGAACCTTTGGTTCCCCGGCCTCCACATTTATTTTCAAACCAAAACTCAGCACAACGCCTTTTGTGACCAAGTAGTTTCAATGTTGATATGCCACATAGAAGTGGCCTTCTCTTGTGACAACGTCTGAGTTACTACACTTGCACTGCTTGCAACTCCTTTTATAATTGCTGCTTTGCAGGTAGGTCTGACAGCACGTGACCATAACTAAGGCAGAGAATGTGTTTCATACTAAATACTGTTTCTTCTGTACAGACATGTTTAGGAAATGGCCTTCTCTTTTCACAACTCCAGAGCAACCAATTCGTCAGTGTGTGTAACCTTCATCACAGTTTCTACTATAACTCAGGCATCCATGCCCCACATATTTATTGCCAATGCATACAAGACAATTTTTTTAGCACGACATTTATTAATGACTACTTTCAAAATGAAGGGCAGTGAAAACATTACTGGGACATACAAGGAATTTACCGTTATCATTTTTATCTTCACAGTCTTTGTGCCAGTAAGAAAATTAAGAGGGCTAGTGAAACAATTGAC
Source organism: Lissotriton helveticus (assembly GCF_964261635.1). NCBI lineage: Eukaryota > Metazoa > Chordata > Amphibia > Caudata > Salamandridae > Lissotriton > Lissotriton helveticus. The sequence continues at coordinate 1,098,003,974 of NC_136065.1, forward strand.
ACCTTTTTTCCCCCAAACGACAAATGGCTGAAGAGGGTTCCATCACTCAGAAGAACAATTGTGCTGACACATCAGGCGAAAAATAAACAACTCAAATTGAATGCTAGTGAAGATCATGGTGGTGCACATGAACATTGTGTTTCAGAAGATATTCAATTTAGGGGTCTATTAGGATGGTGGGCGGACTTTCGTCCGCCCACCACCCTAGCTGTGCTGGGACCGGCCGCCAGTGGTGCGGCGATCCCACACCTGCAGTTAGGATGCCACCGCCACAGTGGCATCCCCCATCCACAACATTGTGGCGGGTGGTGCTCACAGCACCGCCCGCCACAATGCTGTGGATGCACCTTGTGAATTGGCATGCACAAGGTGACAGGCACCGCGCTGTGCCTGCCACCTTGTCCACGCCAATGTAGAGGAGTACTGTGCACCCCCCAACACTACATGGGCCTGCAACGGGCCCCCACATGCAGTAAATGCATGCCTTTCTATGGCCGCCATGGAAAGGCACATCCCCGCCTACATTATAATATGGATAGCGGTGTCTTGCAGACACCGCCACCATATTCAGCCCCTTTTCCTCCCGGTCGACTCGTCGACGGGTGGAAAACCGGCTGACGGTCTTTCTGTCCGCCGGGGTCCCCCCGCCATCGTAATATGGCGGGGGAATTCTAGGCGAACGGGGAGAAATGGCAGGCGAATCGCCACCGCCATAAGGGCGGTGGCGATCCACCCGCTATTCTAATAGACCCCTAAGTGTGGAAGTCAAAGCTGAAAGGAACTATCCAAAGAAAGGGGAGATTAATTCAAGGCAGCATTTGACAGTCCCTGGTATCCATCAAACCTAGTTCCAAAGACTAAGACTGAAGAACTCAAACTTGTAATTCTACATGGGCCACAACAGCCATCTGGACCATTTAAAAAAATGAAAGATGATGCCAAGTTCAGAGGCTTCAGAGTAGAATTTTATCAAGAGTATACATTGTGGGAACACTCTGTGGTGACTGAATGCATGTAATGTTTCTCATCTTGCATTTCTGGCCGTAAAGTCTTCCACTCCCAAGAAAAAACTGAGGCTGCTTTTGCAAATACTGGATGTAAAATGGGCTAAATCCATCAAGAGCCTTAATAACACAGTTTCCACGCATTCCCATCTTGGCAGCATGGAGAATGCCCATAATTCAAGACCTTTTTGAAGGGGACAAACTTAAATCCTTTGAACAATGCAGAATATCCTTCCATGTTACGGAAGCCGATAAGACTACAATAATATCAGCTTCGTCAATGGCTGCTTGCCCCCAACTATCTCCAAGGAGCCACCTGACCACTCCCTTCGAAACCTTGGTCTGCACTTATGAGAGCACTCTGGGCTTAATCTTGTGTACACACAAGGTGTTGCAACACTCAGAACCTATCCAGTTTCACATCTATCAGAAGCAAGAGGCGGCAGACACCGTGGAAGAGGTGACCTCCAAGGATTGGTAACAATTATGGCCAGACATCCCCAGAATCTACAGGAGCATCCCTCAATGCGAATCAGCATACAAAATATTGGCGCATTGGTACTATACCCCCGCACGTCTCCACAAAATGCTCCCTTACCTTCCCCCCCTCTGCTGGAGATGCCAGACTTGTTCCCTTCTAGCAATGTTGTGGAAGGAGGTTCTAAGCCACATCAAGGACACAGTAGGCTTCCCTATACCGCAGTCCCCCATAGCGACTCTTTTGGGTATCAGACCAACTCAATTAGTGGCTATGACACACTTTGATTGGCACATCATTGCACAGATGTTAAGAGCGGCAAGACAATCCTTGCGCTTCAATGGAAGAACACATCGCCTCCTCCGATCTCCACTTGGCCCCAACGCCTTTGGCACGTCATGGCACTGGAACTACTGACGGCCCGCATCACCCACAGAGATACCAAATTCACCAGCATCTGGCAACCCCTAATTCACCACTTTTCTAAAACAGAAAATGCCCCTTACGCCCCTCCCAGATTATGCGCCCTCCAACTCTTTGAGGATTCCCTCTTGCCTTACTCTTGAGACACTCATTGATCAGGCCCCAACACATGGAACAGACAGTAGCCCCCCGTCCCCCGAGACTCTATTTGTAGTCAACTTGAATACCTTTGCGTCCGCCCTCCCCCCTAATCTACCCCCCTTCAGGGATATTCCCCTATTACATCCCTTTTGTTTTCATAGGTTCTCTTGCTCAGACCCCAGAGAAGTCTATATATCAAGGGCTGTCGAGGGTTCCCCGATTCCCATGGAGCTCCTTTGTCACCTCACCCTATTGTATCTTTCAATGTATGGGATACATGCATCAGCTGCTTTGTACTTTATATTTGTAACGCTTTTCATTGTGCCAACTCATAAGTAATGCGTGAAAGATGATAATTTTACGCTGATCATTTTGCATTGACTTCTAAGTGATTTAAGTTGCATACGATGCTGCTTGTCTGGTTTTTTTTTTACCAAACGTTTCAATAAACAGATTTGACAACAACAACAAACCAGTGCTTCCTATTTCCACAAGCAAGTTTATCAGTTTCTTGAAAGCTATATTAATTTGGAAAGGATTGGTGTGACTTTCAAAAGCTAGAGAATCCTATCTGAGAGAAAAAGAAACGCCAATAAAACCGTGCCGTGATGTCATGCCTTTTCTGTATAATTCAGACCCTAGGCATAGTTGGTGCAGCACTGAAGGGAGATTATGAAATCGTGGACTCAAACTACTGTGGAATATACTGTGAATTATATGGAATGCTAGCAAAATTTGACACTGTTCTTCGGAACTATAAAGCATCTGCTCATGTCCATAACATATACATCTCGAAAAAAATGCAGTATTCATTTTTTCATGCAATGCACCCTATTATGTAAGACAATTTAAAGGAAAGATCCACTAAGGTGCGCAGGGTCGGCACAGCAGTATGCTAGAAGAAACTTTTGAATGTTCCCATCATAAATAAGTTACAGTACTCGTCAGATATTGTGACAAATCTTTGTATATTCACTAAACACTTGTATCGCTCTAGCAGACTGAGAAACTTGATTCTACTGCAAAGGGTCTGACTGCAGTAGGCATTCCACAAAAATAAAATCATAGCTCAGTACTATGATGGTGCTGCAGTAATGAAAAAAGTACATAAAGGAGTCCAGGCTCTTGTGAAGGAATGGCAGTGAGATGTACCCTATGTGCACTGCTATGTCCACTGTTCGAACCTTGTGCTAGTGGATTCAATTGAGTGCAAAAGGGCTGCATTCTCCTCCTTTGGACACCTTGAAACATTGTATGCTTTCATAGAAGGCAGCAGTACACAACATGCTATTCTCGAAAATATTCTAAAATCCCTTGGACAGCCAGTTCTGTCATTAAAAATAGTTTCCAACACACAGTGGTCTTGTAGAGCCGAGGCCATCAGTGCTGTGGCAGTCAATGTTGAGGGACTTAAGGCTGCTCTGAAAGTGATACACGACATCACAACCTGCAATGAAACATATCTTCAAGCAGCCAGTTTGTTGAAAAGATTGCAGCCTTTTAGGGCGATATGTAGGTAAATCAAAAATACAGAATCCTTAATACCGCATTTTACCGAATCAGTATTAAGAATTCGGTAAACGCGATGTAGATAAAAATTCGTTAAAGTTTACCGATTCGTTAAAATTCGGTATTAAATACCGAATGTGAACGAATCGGTAAAAAAAAATACCTAAAGTCAAATACCAATTCGGTGTTACAGAATCCATTACCGATTCGGTAAATACCGAATCGGTAATTCAAAAATTCGTAATTTGTTCAATCAGCCAATCCTGTATCACCCAATTACCTCCCAAACAGGAAGTGGCCACACCCAGCCAGGTGCACAGGACCTGGAGCTCACTGTGAGGCAGGCAGGCAGGCAGGTGAGCTGAGGAGCCAGCAGCAACACAGCCACACAGCTACAAGCAAGACTGAAAAACTACATAACAAGCATTGAAATGGCAAGCCAGGACAGGGAGAAGGAGGGAGGTGACAGGAAAAGAAAACTGAAGTTCAGTGACAAGGAGCTGGAGGTACTGATCCAGGATGTCAGCCAAGAGCACCACAAGCTTTTTGAAGCCCAGTCCCACCAAGTGCCCGAGTCACAGAAGAGGCAAATCTGGAGTGGCATTCGGGACAAAATCAATGCCATAGGTGTGACCCAGCGCACCATAGAGGACATCAGGAAGAGGTGGTACGACCTCAGGAAGACTGCAAAACTAAGGATGGCAGAGAGACAGAGGCAGGCTGGCAAAACAGGTGGAGGTAAAAACCGAGCCCCAGCACCAACACCACTGGAACTGATGGTGGAGTCCACCATCTAGCCGGAGAGTGTGAGTGGCGTGGGAGACGCAGACAGCTCCACCAGAGCAGCAAGAAAACAAGGTAAGAAGCATGCCCCAACCCAAATCCCCATAGTGGCAAAGGGGCTCCCACTCCACCCCATGTCTTACTGGTTACCTGCAATGCATTATGGGTGATGTAGTCACAGGGAACTCATGTATAGGACAGTCAGGCTAGCAAACACAATAGCATGATAAAGTAATTGGCTACGTCAAGACAACCACTGTGCTCTGTAGGCATGTTGTTTAATGTAATTCCATTGCAGACAGAGCAGTGAGTATATCTACATTTGTGTCATTACAGGCGAGTCATCTCGCAGTGCAGCAGAGTGCAGCAGAGCTAAGTCAGCCAGGCCAGAGGGGAGGCAAAATGAAGATGTCAGCATGCCTGCAGGGACCACAAGCTCTGCGCCATCACAGCCATCTATTCCTCCACCACAACCATCACCACAGCGCCAGGGAAGTCCGCAATCCCCTCTCACACAGTCCCCACTGCGACGATCACCAACACCCCCACCACCACAGTCAGGCAGGAGGCATGCCGTCGCCACCCTCCAGCAGATGGAGGAGTCGGAGGAGGAGGGCACAGTGGGCGTACAGAGTCCAATAGAAGATAGATACAACAGGGAGAGGGCTGATTCTCCATCCGAGGGCGCCCACATCTCATCAAGACGCCGCAGGGCAAGGCCAGACAGTCCAGAGGCATTCGAGCAGGGTGACAGTGTGTTTGCTGGACTGGAAGGCAACATGCTGAAGGTCCAGCGCCTGCAATGGAGGGAGATGAAGTCAATGCACAGGGAGGTGGCACACATCAACAAGCATATGCACAGGATGGAGAAGGGCATCAGTGCTATGGGGGAGAACTTGTGTGCGGGAAGGGAGAGAGTAGCTACCTCTGTGGACAACCTCTGCAGCCAGCTTGAGCAGGACCGCCTTGGCAGGCGCAGGGAGAGACAGAGGCTCCAGGCCTATACCAAGTCGGTGAACCGGCTGGCCACTGCAACATCACTGATGTGTCGCAGGTCCATCGCCATGCAGGAGGAGATGGCGCATTGAAGCAGGGATGTGGCCAGGGGGATGGTGTCTATGACCTCAGTTTTAGAGCTCATGCAGAATGCTAAGGCGGCCACAATGGAAGGGGGGGGGACAGTGAGGAGGCTACCAGCCGTGGTAGCATTACGCCTTCACCCACCGAGTGCAGGAGGCGTAGTGAACGCAACGTGGCTGCACAGGAACAGCCCAACATACCAGACAGTGTCGATAGGGAACGTGCACGTGCAGCGCGTGGACGCGGGAAGTAAAGATCTATGGCTGTTACCATGCATGAGATGGGTGATGTAACCCATGTCCAATTGAATATTGATCACAATACTGGAGGTGTGCCTAATAAACACCTTAACATGTAACTCTTACTGGCTCTGTGTCGTTACTCACTCAGAAATAGTTTGACGTAATCTCTGCCCGTCTCTGTCTCCCATCATGTTCAATTGCAACACCAGCTGCGCAGGGCTCTGGCTGAGGGTTGTCCTCGTCCTCGTCCTCTGAGTCAGTTAGTTCCACTGCTGTTCCTTTTTTCGTGGCCAGACTGTGTAGCATTGCACATGTAGCAATTATCTTGCAACATTTGATGGGGCTGTACAGACGTGCACCTCCAGTTTTGTGGAGGCAAAGGAATCTGCTTTTGAGCAATCCAAATGTGCGCTCCTCCACGTTGCGTGTGCTCCTATGTGCCACATTGTATCTCCTCTCCCTTGGGTTGGTTGGGTTGAGATATGGTGTGAGTAGATAAGGCCGGAGGGCATATGCGTTGTCACCTATGTACAGAAGTAAGTGGCATTAATTTGTGTGACCAACAGCTTGAGCCAGGGTGTACATCAGGGTGTGTCACATTGACTTACCTAGTATGTATCCGTCTCCAAATTAACCAGCAAGCTGACGTGTATGGATGCCACTGTTCCGGAAGATGTACGAGTCGTGGCTACTCACGGGGAATTTGGCCACGATGTCAGTTATAATGTACTTGGCATTACATATCACCTGCACATTGATGGAGTGGGTGAATTTGCGGTTTCTGTATATGTATTCACTTGCTGCAGGTGGGCAGATGGGTATATGGGTCCCATCGATGCAGCCAATTACGTGTGGGAACTGCGCAAGTTGGTAGAACTCCAGCTTGGTCCTCTGCAGCTCCGCCTGTGTACTGGAGAAGGAAATGTAATGTTCCATTCTGTCCATCATGGCATCCAGGAAGGTGTTGAAGAAACGGGATAGACAGCTCTGTGACACTCCACCCACTGCAGCTATCACACCCTGGAAACTTCCTGATGCAAGGGGGTGCAGGCAGCAGAGTACCTGGACATGGGTGGGGATAGCGTGGGCCCTTGGTGTCTGATGCTCCAGATAGGGTTTTAGGTCCCGTATTAGGTCCAGGATGGTATCTGGGTGCAGACTGTATCTTTCATGGATTTCAGGTTCTGTCAATTGGAACAATGTGATGCGTAGTCTGTACACCCGCACTTCACGTCTCCAGATCCTCACTCCTGCTGCTCTCAAGCGTAGCCGCCTTGCTATGAGGTAGAGGGCCGCCATTGTGTTCACACAGATGCATTTTGTGCCTGTTTTTATGCACTGCACCTGATTACCACCTGCTCTTGAAACGTGGTAAATACCGAATCGTTATTACCGAATCTGGTCATATTCGGTAATAACGAGGTTTGCTACATCGCATTTCTGGGGGTTTTACCGATTCGTTAATTCCGATTCGGTATTCATTGTTTCGGTATTTTCCAATCGGTAAATAAGGAATCGGTAATTTTTTACCGATTCGTTATTACCGATTCCATTCAGTATTTCGTACATCTCACATGGCTAAAAACCGGTCGGTAACGCCGAAAACGAGCCATTTTCGGTGTTACCGACCAGTATTTGGCCACCTACATGTGGCCCTTCATTTTCTATTCTAGCCGTTCATATAGAGACCTCTCCTTAATGTTATTACTAAAGTGAGTAAGCAGTTAAAGATGGCCAGGCAGAATCTTCATTCCTCTAATCATGCAATAAGACCCTAAATACATTTATTAAAGACATTCTGTATGGTTACGATGATTTAACAACTTGGTAGAGCAATTTGAAGATGCAAGAATCCTGGTACCAGAGATAAGGAACACGGGGCGTGGCTAAGCAAGCCACGATGGCGGCTGTGTTCTGCTGAGGCTCCGCGATCGGGCTAGCATTTGGCACCCGGAGTGCCCCCACTTCAGGCGGCACCCCCCAGGTAAGGCGCGGATCGCGCTACAGGACGGAATCTCCAGAGACCCCTCCCGCCGGAGCCGCGTGCCGAGCTACAAAATGGCGGTCGCGGCTCCGTTTCTCTGATACCTGCACCACTGTGCACCCGGGTCATCCGTTCGGTGGCCATGAGCGGTACGGCCGGCCGGCCGCCACGAACATCCGAGCGGTGAGACGCAACCAGCCCCGTGAATGGTAACCGCGACCGGGCACTCCGCTGCGGTCACACGTTTGGGCGCAAGATGGCGGCTGCAGCTACGAGCTCCACATCACCGGCGCCCCTTCCCAGAGGGAAGATTGACCCGACTCCTACATCTACCCAACCTTCACCGCGGATTGGCGATACCCACGGTCACACCTACTTCCCGGCGCCGGACCATCCTGACGATCGCAGCTCCTCTTGGCGGTGAGTGCTTGTTCCCCCGGGGATTCCAGCTCCAGTGCCCCAGCTGCCTCCTGCACTCTCCGGGGCTCATCGGAGGACACCCGCCTCTACATCCCCCGGACGGGCGTGCGGGCCGAGACATTCCTGGACCCACGGGCAGCTCTCCGGGTCGTGGTGCCTGACCCCAACATGGCGCCCGCGGGGACCCAGGCGCCGGGCCCGGTGCAGGCTGCCACATCCCCCTTCTGAGAGAGGCGGCGCCCCCGGATCAGCGGCAGCCGCCCACCACGACGAGGACGACCCACCGCCGTACCCAGACCCCTGGAGCCTTGCCACCTGACCCCTGGCCCCAGTGGAGGGTGCCTGGACTATCCTGTGCCGGAGAGGGGAGCGGGAGCCCACCGCCTCCACACAGCTCCATCGCGGGCGGCGAGGGACCCCTTCCTCTGGAGGTACTCGACAGTGGGGTAAAGATTCCGGATCGTGCGTGCCCGTGGATACGCACATAGCCCCCACCAGCGGCTGCGGACTGCCGGCACGCTCCGGATCTGGGCCCCCCTGGTTCCAGCCCCCCGTGATCCTGGACTACCGGGTGGTTGGAGCGGCCTGACCACGCCTGGGCATCTATTGCCTTTTCTACCGGCACCCTTCTACGGCACTACGCACCGCTGAGGTGGGACCACTGTGCGGGCGAGCCCCTAACCACCCCTGCACCAACGGAGACCGCGTAACCAACCCCCACCGGGTTGTTGTCTGCCCCAGCGGTTTGGTGGCCCACGGGTCCCGGAATACACAGCGGTACAGAGCCCTTTCCACCGGCCTCATGGGGAAACTGGGCTTGCAGCTGGCCGCCGTCCCTGAAACGGCCCCTGAGAGCATGCCACACACACGAGCCTGGACGCAGGTCAACACGTCACGCACCGACCCCACTTTATCGGCGAAACTGGACCAGGTGCTGGCAGCTATAGAACTGTCCCGACTCTCAATGGAGGAACGATTGGGTGTCCTGACGGCAGACATTAGCCTGATCCGCGACGACCATCGTAAGCTGGCGGACAGGGTGAAGGAGGGGGAGCAAACTGTGGCCGCACTACAACCCACGGTGAAAACTCAGGGGACGGACCTGCGGGAGGTCCTGCGCCGTGTGGCGGCCCTCGAGGAACGCACGGTGGATTTGGAGGGACGCTCGAGGCGATGCAACATCCGCGTCCTGGGTTTGCCGGAGGGAATTGAGAACTCAGACCCCCTGACCTATATGGAATCAAGTACCAGATCGTTCACCCCCGAATCAGAGCGCTCGCCATTCTTCTCTATTGAAAGAGCCCAGAAGGGTCCCCGCCCGGAAGCCTAAGCCGGGTCTCCCTCCTCGGCCCATGCTGGCCAAGTTCCTCCACTTCCGAGACCGCGATGCAGTGCTTCGCGCAGCCCGGGCGGCGGGACCCCTGCAGGTGGAGGACCAACAGATCATGGTGTTCCCAGACTATGCCCGAGAAGTCCAACAGCAGAGGTCTACCTTTCTGGATGTTAAAGGCCGCCTCCGCGCCAACGACATCCAATACTCCTTACTGTTCCCAGCCCGTCTCAAGGTGCTGCACAATGGAAAGGCCATATTCTTCACCACTGCGGATGAGGCACAGGACTGGGCTGAGCTTCACTGTCCGTTGATCCCCAAAGCCAGGCCCCAACGAGAACACAACAACAATTCACGTCGATCCAGGAGACGGGGCACGAAACGTACCCAGATGGGCCTCTCCAAAAGCCAAGCATCCTCCCCCTCGGGCTCGCCCGAATTCACGCAAATCATCCGGGAGAGACAGGACGCCGTGAGGGCGGTGGCTGAACTACACCTATCTCCCCCTGCATTGGACCTGGAACACCAACCGCATCTGTTCACCCCTGAGTAAGACCGAGACAGCGATGGCACAATGTCGGGATTTGGCTCAATCTCTTCCCCTCTCATCGTCGCACACACAGTGGACGCTACCCTGGCCGGGCAACCTGGCACCTCTTCATGATGGACAGAGAGACAATCACTGTATCCTCTTTTCTTGATCGTTCTATGTGCTGTTTGTGAGCCAAAGCTGCATTACCAATTAATTACCAATTAACTGTGTGCACTCGTGCGCGATAGACACATCTCCTACAAAAGCCCAATCCGCGCACAGCCCTAGCGGTAACACATGCTGCCACCCCCGCAGAATTCTGTTGTATTTCTCCCCTAGTGGGACACAAGTTTGGATATGCCACCCCCGGTGATATATCCCCTGTATTGGGACTGTTTCCCACCCTTGGTTTTACCTGTTTTTACTCCCGACAGTTCCCCCACCATACCTATGGAAGCATGGCGCGCAGGAGCCAACGTGGGACACATGACCACACTGACCGCGGGGACAGCAAGGGGGCCCCGATCGCATACACGACCCCTTAGTAATGACGGCTCCACGTTCGGACGTTAATGTCCTCACACTTAATGTACGGGGCCTTCACACGCCCAATAAACGCTACTCCGTCTACTCCTACATAAAGCGCATGACAGCTAGTATCGCTCTTTTCCAAGAGACAAATATTAATGCAACTGAATTAGGCCGGTTACAGGCCAAATGGCGGGGGACCTTTTGTGCCACGACATATTCAGCGTTTGCGCGCGGCGCCCTAATATGGATTAGGCCGGGCACCCCCTTCCGAGCACTCAGACGGGTGGTGGACAGGGAAGGCAGATATGCACTACTAGAGGGAATCTTTGATGGACAGGGAATCCTCCTGGGTAGCATTTACGCCCCTAATACTGAGCAGGATACATTTTGGGATTACCTTACAGGTGTCTTGGCCCAGTTCACTACCGTTCCTTGGGTCTTAGGGGGCGACTACAACTGCACACTGGACCCTATTTTGGACTGCTCACACCCCCCCCCTGCACGTTCCCCAGGCCCCCGACAAGCGGAGCTATTCCGAGCATGGGCCACGCACTGGGCGCTTACTGACGCTTGGCGACACTTACATCCTCATGCCCGCATTTACTCATTCCACTCGATAACCCACAACCTTCGGGTCCGCCTGGACAGGTTCTTATGCTCTGCACCAATCCTCCCTAAAATGATTTCTTCGGACTACCTAGGTCGGATCATCGCGGACCATGACGCCCACATATTACGACTGACCTGGTGCCCCCCACACCCACCCGTCCCCACTTGGCGACTCCCTAGGGACTGTTTGGCGGACCAGGTGTTCAGGGACTCACACAAAAACAGCATACAAGACTACTTTTCACGCAATGCGAAAATGGCATCATCGGCGTTGGTGGAGTGGGATGAGTTTAAGGTAGTGGCACGGGGGAATGCATCAACCAGATCGCAGGGGTTCGCCGCACATTGGAGCGGACACTCTCAGCCACGGAACAGCGCCTAGCTACACTCACTAAACAACCCGATAACTCAGAAGAACACGCCGCGCTCATGGCCGAGGCGAAGTCCACATACCAGGCAGCCTGCGCTGATCTCAGGAAATATAATTTCAGGGCCTATGCCACCAGTGTCCATAAAGACAGGGACAAAACGGGAGCGCTGCTTGCCTGGATGGCGAGGCAAGACACCGAGATCAAACCGATCACGGACATTATCAACCTGGAGGGTGTGCTAGTGCGATCTCAGGCTGAGATCCTCCTGGCGTTTCAACACTATTACGCTAAGATGTACGGGGCCCCAACCCGGTTCTCTCCGTCATTCGTGGATCACTTCCTCGATCCACTGTCGCTGCCCACAATATCGAATGCTGACAAGCGTACGCTCGACGCTAAAATAGCACCCTCAGATATCACCCAAGCACTGCGTGCCTTGTCTCGTAATAAAGCCCCGGGTCTCGACGGTTTCCCGCTGGAATACTACTTGATGTTTTCCCCCCTAGTGGTTCCTCGCCTCGCTCGGGTGTTCGCAGCGGCCCTTGACCTAGGAGTGTTACCCTGTTCACTGCGAGAATCGGTGATTGTCACCTTCCCCAAACCGCACAGAGACCCACTCCACAAGGGTTCGTATCGCCCAATCACGCTCCTGTCGGCGGACTGTAAGATCCTCGGGAAGATACTGGCTGACAGATACGCCCAGGTCATATGCCCACTGATCCACCCCGACCAATGCGGATTCGTTCCGGGGAGGAACACCTCACAGAACATCCGCCGGGTCTTCCATATCCAGGACCAGGTACGGGACATATTCCCTCGCGCCGCTTGTCTCATCTTGGATCTAGAGAAGGCGTTCGACACCCTCACCTGGCCATACCTTTTCTCGGTCCTACGTCGTCTCAACGCTGGCCCGATACTCATGGCGTACACACGCCTTCTGTACACCGATCTGACAACACGAGTCCGGATTGGGAAACACATTTCGCCTGCATTTAAGGTCCGGCGGGGCACGAGACAGGGGTGCCCTCTATCACCTCTCCTGTTTGCCCTCGCTGTCGAACCGCTGGCGATCAGACTGCGCCAGGAGGGAATCCACTGGGGCATCCCGCTCGCAGACGTCACACACTGCGTCTCTATGTACGCAGATGACCTCCTCATCTACGTCCGGGACATCGAAGCTGATCTTGCCCCCATAGGGGTGACGCTTACTGAGTTCGCAGACGCCTCGGGACGAGTGAACTGGGACAAGTCCACGGTCTACCCCTTCCACCCGGATTTGCCGCCCCGTGACGTTAGGCTGGGGACTCATAGACTCTCATGGTCCGCGGAGGCCCCCCGTAACCTCGGTGTCCGCCTATATCACTCTCCGTCCGACATCTTCGACGGTAATCACCGTAGGGCGCTAGCTAGCCTCCGCCCGACTGTTGCCTTCTGGACCAAGCTCCCATTGGCCCCGGTAGGGCAGATAGCCCTGGCTAAAATGGTGATGCTCCTCCGGCTCCTCTATCGTTTCACTAACCTACCTGTGGTGCCACCTAGGTCCTTCTTCCGAGACCTCGACTCTCTCCTTGGCACCCTTATATGGGGCTCAGGTCGACGCAGAGTGGCCCTGAAAACCCTCCAACTCCCCACAACACAGGGTGGGCTCGGAGCTCCCTCCTTTGAGTCCTACTTCCTGGCGGCGCAGCTCCAATGGCTGTCGTATTGGACGGCGGACCGCCATACCCAGGAGACTTACACCCGACCGGCAGAGTTACGACCCCGGAGCTCATCCGTCTTCTCCTCCCGGGCACCAAACCACGACGTACATACCCCCTTCAAGTCGCGATAGCACGTCAATGCATGATGCGGATCCACCGGATATCCCCCGGGAGGACCCTGTACTCCCCGTTGCTGCCGCTGGTCGGCTGCCCCAGACGGGATTCCGATTTCTCGGCCCCTATACTTGCTGAATGGACGCACTGCGATATCACGGACATGGAGTCGCTTTTTGAGGAGGGTCAGCTGAAATCGATCGACCGGTTGGTCGCCGAGTTCGAACTCCCCCAGGTCAATTCCTTAGGTACCGACAACTACTTGAGGGGTTCCGTCCTCACCATAATCTCCAGGCCGGCGAACCTGACACGCATCCGGTTATACACGCTATCCTGCGCATGGGATTGGGACGCCATTTAATCACCTGGCTGTACAAAGCGATTCGGGAACTCTCGTACGCTCCCCTGGCGACCCTGCGGGCCACATGGGAGGAAGACATCAGGCGCGCATTACATGATTCGGAATGGACCAAGGCGCTTGAGGCCCCGAAACGCGTCTCTAGGAACGCCCGTTTCAAGAACATCCAATACTGCATACTACACAGGGCATACCTTACACCGGCGCGACTGAAAAAGTTTTATCCCACAACACAATTCCTATGCCCCAGATGTCATTCCCCCGATGCAGATTTCCGTCACATGTTTTGGACCTGCCCCAACCTCCAATCCCTATGGCAGACGGTACACGACACACTGAAAGATCTCACAGGCCTCACAACCCTGGCCTCCTGGGAATCCAGTGCACTAGGCATTTTCCACATCCCTAAACAGGTCCCGGCACACAGACGCTTTGTATCCTTAGCGCTGCTACTGGCGAAAAGATGTATAGCTATGCATTGGCGATCTCCGGAGGGTCCTCCCATAGCGGCATGGACGGGGGCGGTCTGTAAGTGGGCGGTGGCAGAGGAGGATGCCCTTCTGGAGGAGGAGGCCAGGGGCGCACGCAAACATCCCATTTCTATGGAATGGGCCATGCTCCTCCATAGATTCCGGCAGTCCTTGCGCACTGATGACCCGCCCACACCTACACCCCCCTCCCCCCCCACCTGCCTCGACCACTCCCCCGCCCGAGTGAGCCCATAATCCTGACCTGATGCCCTTCTACTTGTGTCGGACCCCGGTGCTCCACGCCCCCTCATCACCACCCCGCCCCCATGTCGATCGTCCCGTTGCTCACATGCATGGGATACCTCCGCCCTCTGGCCGCTATGCCTCCCTATGAGCGACCACTGGGGACCCCCTTGCCACCCGACGCCCGACACCCGTCTCCTTCTGCCATGCTCTTGCCAACGCCTACATGCTCCCCCCCACAGTTCCGTCCCCCCAGTTACCTGGCAACACTGCTGTGCGAACTATACAGGCCCCGAACCAACGACCCCTATGGTGGGGACTCACATGTCTATTGTTAATCTTCTTTCTCCCCCGCGGAGATTGCTTCCTGTATCCCAGCCTGAATACTTGTCTGATTGGTCTGTAAAGTTCAGTGGATGAAATGCCAAATTACACAGGTTTTATGTACAGAAAAGTTGCGCGAACGGCTGACCGCGGCTGAATGTTGACGCCACGCCAGCAGCTGATATACCCTGTACCCATGTTTGATGATGCAACAATAAAAACAAATTAAAAAAAAATAATAAACAGAGATAAGGAACACAAACGTCAGTGTCAGGAACGACAGGAACTTGAGCAATGAGCATTCCTTTTCTAATATAATGGAAAACTTGAAGTTTTATGAAGTGTTTGACAAAGCTCTTTCAGGACTCAGTGACAGATTCTCACAGGGCATTGTCTCTCTTGTGCAAGCATTTGGAAATATTTTTCCCAAGAGCTCTGCTTCAACAGAGTTTATCCAGTTGATTGCAGAGTTGTGTGATACTTCTCATGAAGAAATATACAGAGGTTATGTTAATCAATATTGATAGTGTATTCCACGAGGGTTTCCAAAATTCAATTGGTAAAATGATTGTGTGCTTTAACAAACCACCTTATGAAACTTAGTGCATTATGAAAATTGTGATAGCTGTTTTTCTTACCCTGCCTATCACCACCACAAATGTTGATACATAATTTTCCAAAATTGCATTCATGAAAACAAAGCTATGTTCCACAATGCAGCAAAACCGATTAGAAGCACTATGTCCTCTGGAGAAAACCTTGTGCAGATCTGCGAACTTGAATCAATGCATTGATGTTCTTAAGATGAAACTTGACCGTTGTATTGAAATTTAATTGTGAAAAAGATGAAAAATTAAGTTATGGTTTAACTTTAAAAAATGCAACAATGTGTGTTGATTCTGTAGTTTCCACTGCATTTGAACATGCTACTTGTAGTGCTGCACATCCATAACCTTCAAAAGGTTTTATACATGTGTGCGACGTCCAACTCTGGCCTTGGTGCTGCACCTGTTCAAAATGTTGAGGTCTGCCAGTGTTTCTAAGTGTACTCCTGTGGTTGATTGGGACATAAGGTAAAATCTTTGACCAAGCTGAACCTGGTTAGTGCATCCTACCCATGCTCCGTTGTGGTCTTCCTCAAATTGTGCCTAGTTCCTAGTCTACCTCGACGATTGATTATTATTGTCTGTTAGAAATGGGATTTCTGGTTGGCTAGGGCATGTGCCTAAGCCAGGCAGAAACCACCACTCTAGTCAGGGCAAGGGAGTGACACGCTGAAGATAACCCCTGCTCAGTCCCTTGGTAGCTTGGCACGAGCAGTCAGGCTTATCCCAGAGGCAATGTGTAAAGCGTTTGCGCAACACACTCACACAGCAGCGACACGCTAGGCACACCACAAAAGAAACTCCACACAAGGTTATATAAAAATAGCCTTGTATTATCCTGGCACTAGGTATTATTTTACAGGGTATTATATACATTACAGGGCCAATCGGGCTACTGTCATCACCATTAGTACATAAGTAGTGAAAACAGAACAACCAGTAACTACTGGTAATATCACAGATAGCATAAACGCATTATACATAACATTTGAGGCATCAATCCCAACGTAGCACCAGTGTGCCACAGTAACAGTTCGAAGCCCTGTGGCAGAGGGCAGAGGCTGCGCGCTGAGCGCTTGAAATCGACTCTCATTTTTAAATTACTTATTTACCTTGCTCTGCTGACTACGAGCAGCCTGCTGCCATCACCGTCCCGCTGAGTACGAGCGGCGGACGGGCATCTTGTTTTTTTTAATCACCCCCCCCCCCCGCCTTCCTGACTCCTCCCCCACCGCGTCGTAGCCTACATAGGCTCCGCCCACTTCCCCTCTCGCGTAGTTCGAAGCCCTGTGGCAGAGGGCAGAGGCTGCGCGCTGAGCGCTTGAAATCGACTCTCATTTTTAAATTACTTATTTACCTTGCTCTGCTGACTACGAGCAGCCTGCTGCCATCACCGTCCCGCTGAATACGAGCGGCGGACGGGCATCTTGTTTTTTTTAATCACTCCCCCCCTCCCGCCTTCCTGACTCCTCCCCCACCGCGTCGTAGCCTACATAGGCTCCGCCCACTTCCCCTCTCGCGTAGTTCGAAGCCCTGTGGCAGAGGGCAGAGGCTGCGCGCTGAGCGCTTGAAATCGACTCTCATTTTTAAATTACTTATTTACCTTGCTCTGCTGACTACGAGCAGCCTGCTGCCATCACCGTCCCGCTGAGTACGAGCGGCGGACGGGCATCTTGTTTTTTTTAATCACTCCCCCCCTCCCGCCTTCCTGACTCCTCCCCCACCGCGTCGTAGCCTACATAGGCTCCACCCACTTCCCCTCTCGCGTAGTTCGAAGCCCTGTGGCAGAGGGCAGAGGCTGCGCGCTGAGCGCTTGAAATCGACTCTCATTTTTAAATTACTTATTTACCTTGCTCTGCTGACTACGAGCAGCCTGCTGCCATCACCGTCCCGCTGAGTACGAGCGGCGGACGGGCATCTTGTTTTTTTTAATCACTCCCCCCCTCCCGCCTTCCTGACTCCTCCCCCACCGCGTCGTAGCCTACATAGGCTCCGCCCACTTCCCCTCTCGCGTAGTTCGAAGCCCTGTGGCAGAGGGCAGAGGCTGCGCGCTGAGCGCTTGAAATCGACTCTCATTTTTAAATTACTTATTTACCTTGCTCTGCTGACTACGAGCAGCCTGCTGCCATCACCGTCCCGCTGAGTACGAGCGGCGGACGGGCATCTTGTTTTTTTTAATCACTCCCGCCTTCCTGACTCCTCCCCCACCGCGTCGTAGCCTACATAGGCTCCGCCCACTTCCCCTCTCGCGTAGTTCGAAGCCCTGTGGCAGAGGGCAGAGGCTGCGCGCTGAGCGCTTGAAATCGACTCTCATTTTTAAATTACTTATTTACCTTGCTCTGCTGACTACGAGCAGCCTGCTGCCATCACCGTCCCGCTGAGTACGAGCGGCGGACGGGCATCTTGTTTTTTTTAATCACTCCCCCCCTCCCGCCTTCCTGACTCCTCCCCCACCGCGTCATAGCCTACATAGGCTCCGCCCACTTCCCCTCTCGCGTAGTTCGAAGCCCTGTGGCAGAGGGCAGAGGCTGCGCGCTGAGCGCTTGAAATCGACTCTCATTTTTAAATTACTTATTTACCTTGCTCTGCTGACTACGAGCAGCCTGCTGCCATCACCGTCCCGCTGAGTACGAGCGGTGGACGGGCATCTTGTTTTTTTTAATCACTCCCCCCCTCCCGCCTTCCTGACTCCTCCCCCACCGCGTCGTAGCCTACATAGGCTCCGCCCACTTCCCCTCTCGCGTAGTTCGAAGCCCTGTGGCAGAGGGCAGAGGCTGCGCGCTGAGCGCTTGAAATCGACTCTCATTTTTAAATTACTTATTTACCTTGCTCTGCTGACTACGAGCAGCCTGCTGCCATCACCGTCCCGCTGAGTACGAGCGGCGGACGGGCATCTTGTTTTTTTTAATCACTCCCCCCTCCCGCCTTCCTGACTCCTCCCCCACCGCGTCGTAGCCTACATAGGCTCCGCCCACTTCCCCTCTCGCGTAGTTCGAAGCCCTGTGGCAGAGGGCAGAGGCTGCGCGCTGAGCGCTTGAAATCGACTCTCATTTTTAAATTACTTATTTACCTTGCTCTGCTGACTACGAGCAGCCTGCTGCCATCACCGTCCCGCTGAGTACGAGCGGCGGACGGGCATCTTGTTTTTTTTAATCACTCCCCCCCTCCCGCCTTCCTGACTCCTCCCCCACCGCGTCGTAGCCTACATAGGCTCCGCCCACTTCCCCTCTCGCGTAGTTCGAAGCCCTGTGGCAGAGGGCAGAGGCTGCGCGCTGAGCGCTTGAAATCGACTCTCATTTTTAAATTACTTATTTACCTTGCTCTGCTGACTACGAGCAGCCTGCTGCCATCACCGTCCCGCTGAGTACGAGCGGCGGACGGGCATCTTGTTTTTTTTAATCACTCCCCCCCTCCCGCCTTCCTGACTCCTCCCCCACCGCGTCGTAGCCTACATAGGCTCCGCCCACTTCCTCTCTCGCGTAGTTCGAAGCCCTGTGGCAGAGGGCAGAGGCTGCGCGCTGAGCGCTTGAAATCGACTCTCATTTTTAAATTACTTATTTACCTTGCTCTGCTGACTACGAGCAGCCTGCTGCCATCACCGTCCCGCTGAGTACGAGCGGCGGACGGGCATCTTGTTTTTTTAATCACTCCCCCCCTCCCGCCTTCCTGACTCCTCCCCCACCGCGTCACAGCCTACATAGACGTCCCTCATGCGTCAGCGCAGCGGACGAGCGCAGCGGGCGCGACGTAGGCGCGCCGGAGTTGCGCCTGAGTTAAGCCCGTCTGCGCCCGTCCGCGACAGGTCGGGGCAGGGGGCACCTCCTCATGCCCCGCCGCTGTCATACTCATCCCTCGCCCTTATATCCCATTGGATCCCAGGTACCATCAGCTCGCACGTGCGCAATCGGTTGCAAAACCTAAGTCTCCTTTCGAGACCCTCGGCCACTCCACCTGCTGCCACACCTGCCTCTTCTCCCCTCCCCTGCGCTACTGCCCCCACTCTCTCCCCCCCTCCTGCCCCCCACACGCCGATCTTTAACACTACTGCTGCGCTTCTTAACACCAGATCAGCAGTCAGTCATCAGTATGAGCTATTTGATTACCTTGACACTCATAATCCGGATCTCTTGTTCTTAACAGAGACCTGGTTTAAGGCCGACTCCATACCTAACGTCTTAGCCGCACTCCCTCCCTCATACTCCATCATTCGAGCGGACCGACCGGAGGGCCGAAGAGGCGGTGGAGTGGCCTTGATAGCTCATACCGACTCCCACCTTCAGATTCTTCCTTTTCCCCCCATCTCTGAAGTGGACTGCTTGATAATTCGCGCTAGCTCTTATTCGGCTCCCCTCACTGCTGTCCTTATCTATCGTCCTCCCCAACCCACTCCCACTTTTGTTTCCAGCCTCCAGGATATTCTCGCAACACTGGTCATCAACAACTCATCAGTTTTGGTGTTGGGCGACCTCAATTTCTGGCCCAACGATCCGGCCGAAAGCCCTTTATCCAAAGAATTTACTGATCTTATGACCAGCCTTAATTTTATTCCCCATGTTCATAGCCCTACCCACGTGCATGGCCATCTACTCGACCAGATTTGGACCTTGAACATCCCCACTACTCCCCCCACTATCTCCCCCTGTTCCTGGTCGGACCACTTTTTAATTTCCTTCTCCCTTGCTTTAGCTCCAGCGACCAAACCCCCCCTTCCCAAGAACACCTGGGTTAGGAAATGGGGCAAGGCAGATATGCCATCTTTCTGCTCATCCCTACTTAATTCTTGCCCCGACCTTTCTGGCCTCGCCGCCCCGGTCCAAATGGCCACTATTGATAGCTGGCTGACCCAGGCAGGCGACGACTTTGCCCCTCTGAGGCGGATCACGGTCAAGCGAGCCCATGCTGCTAACCGTTGGTTCACCTCTGAGCTTAAGGAGAAGAAACTGGCCGCACGCAGAGCAGAGCGTGCATGGAGAAGAGACTATTGTCCCGCCAAAAAAATCACCTATCTCTCTGTGCTCAAAGCATATAAGCAAGGCATCCTCGACGCCAAGACCCTGTTTTATTCTAACAGGATACTGGCAGCAGAATCCCAAACCAAAGAGATCTTTGCTACGGTATACGAGCTTGCCTCATCTAATAGAGTCACGGCCTCGATCCCCCCTTCCCAATCGCTTTGCGACTCACTCAACGATTTTTTCGTTGACAAGGTCGCAAAGATTAAGGCCAACATCCCCCTCCCTTCCCCTACCTTCATCAATCCCTCCCCACCTGCTGTCACTTCCAAACTTACTTCCATTCCCCCCCTCACTGAGGTCACGCTTCCTCCCTTGCTTCACAAGATAAAGTCAGGCTCCCCCCTAGACTTTGCCCCGGCTCATATTTTGAAAGAAATCTTCCTAAACTGTCCTACCCCTCCCCTCACTCTCCTGAATGATTCACTCAGCAATGGAGTGGTCCCCACTGCTCACAAATTCGCGGCTGTTATTCCCATCCTTAAAAAGCCCGGTGCCGACCCTTCATCCCCCTCTAATTACCGTCCTATCTCCCTTCTGCCATACCTGGGCAAGGTTCTAGAAACCCATGTTACCAGCACCCTGAGCACCTACGTGGAAGTTAACCACTGCCTCTCCCCCCGGCAGGCGGGTTTTCGCCCCCTCCACTCTACGGAGAAGGTGGTGACCTCAGTGATGGACTGCCTACGCGAGGGCATTGATACCAACCTTCCGCAGGCCCTCATCCTTTTAGACCTGTCCGCCGCTTTTGACACGGTGGACCATTCCATCCTCCTCACCCGTGTCAGGGCGGCGGGCATAGAGGGCCTGGCCCTCGCCTGGCTTGAGTCCTTCCTGAGTGATAGGGCTCAGGCGGTCCACCTAGCTGGTTTCACTGCTGCCCCTCGTAGGGTCGCATGTGGAGTCCCCCAAGGTTCCTCACTTTCTCCCCTTTTGTTTAATTTATACATCTACCCCCTTATTTTTTTGTTACAGCAGCTTGAGGTCACGGTGTTTAATTACGCCGATGACCTCCAGCTAATCTTTAACCTCTCCCATTCTTCCTCTTCATCCCTGAACGTCCAATCCGTCATGCTGTTCATCCAGGATTGGATGAACTGCAACCACCTCAAACTCAATCCGGACAAGACGGAATTAGTCCTGACCGGAGGTGGTTGCAGCCCCTGGTCCTCCTCCCACTGGCCTCCCTCACTTGGTGTCCCTCCGATCCCCGTCCCTAAGGTCAAAACCCTTGGTATTTTTTTGAATTCTTCACTTTCTGTTCACTCACAGGTCAACTCAGTTGTTTCCTCCAGTTTTTTTTCCCTCAGAACCATTAGGAAGATCTCTCGCTTTTTCTCTCTACCCGCTCTAAAGATCATAGTGATGGCTATGGTGCTCTCGCGCCTTGATTACGGCAATATCATCTACAACGGCGCCCCAGCCTATGCCATTCGCCGTCTGCAGCTAGTGCAGAACCAGGCTGCCCGCCTGATTCATGGCCTGCCTAAATTCCACCGCGCTACTCCTTTATTGCAGGCCCTGCACTGGCTGCCGGTGAAAGAACGAGCCTTGTTTAAGCTTGGCTGTACCACCTTTCAGGCCAAAATGGGCACCGCTCCGGAGTTCATCTGCTCCGCCATCAAGCCCTACACGCCGGGCAGAGAGCTTCGTTCCTCTCATCAGGCCTTGTTAACTATCCCCCGTTTCAGAAAGAAAAAGGCAGGCGGAACAAAATTCGCAGTTCTCGCTCCTGCGTTCTGGAACTCTCTCCCGACGGAACTCCGTGGGACACCCTCCTACACTGAGTTCCGGAAAGGTCTAAAAACTCTGCTCTTTTCCCGAGCTTATAATGCTTAGACCCCCTCTGCTCCTGTTGGCCTCCCTGCAATTCAAAAGCGCAAAGAAACCACGTGGTAAAAGTGCGCTATAGAAATGTTTTTAAATTCAAATTCAAATTTAACACTGTTAAGGTGCACACATCACCTTAAAATAGTAAAATATAAACACCACCAGTGACTACTGGTGAAAACACTTGTAGCGTAAACACTTTATGCATAAATTATCTGAGCAAGGCACCACAGTAACACTAACAAGGTGCATTCATCCTCTTAGGGCTTTGCGCCCCACCAGAACACAAGGTGCTCCCAGGCCAACTAGCCTTCCTCGAGGGACCCATCTTGGGCTCCCCGCAACGCACTTTGTCCACAAAGTCAGGGGGCTGCCGATGCAGCACTTCCCTTTTGCAAGATCCTCACAGGAGGGGAGGGGGTGCAACTCACCCGCGTCCTCCCTGTCCGTATGCCACTCGTTGCAGCTGCCCGCGATCTGGCGGTGCAGCTGTGTGACCAAATCGGCACCAACCGGATGCCTATCAAGCCCCACTCACCAGGGCTTCTGTCTTTTACACGTTGTGGCTACTCGCAATCTGGTGGTGCAGCGGTCCCCACAATACTGGCACCATGTGTGCCTTACAGACCCAACTAACCGGGCCTCTCTGGGGCAGAAATCAGGCACCAGCAGTGTGCTCGGCAGGTCCCACTCATGGTGGACCTCTTCTTGCTTATCCCAGGCTCCTCCTCAGCCTGTGGGGCTCTTCTCACCCAGCCGACTTAATACGGGACATGGGGCATCCCTCAATACACTGGGAGCCCCACTCACAAACAGGCGTCCTCCGCCTGACTTTCGGCCTCAAGCGGCCCACCAGTACCCGGAGGGAAGTCTTCGCTGACTTGTCGTAGGGTGCATACACTCTTCCTGACTTCCAGCGGCCCTCCTTCGTAGCTGGCCTCGCCCCTAAGAACGGCAGACGACACCCACAGGGGTCTCTTCTTCACACGAGAGCTCTGTCCAAAGTTAAGCATCCTCAGCCTGACTTCCTGTTCATGTTCCTTGTGATTTTCACCTCCCCTATGCCTTGGTCAGGCTTTGAGCCAACTCCTTGGGCTCAGCATACAAGAGCCCACGTCTAAGGCTTAAAAGGCAAAGAAGCAGAAGTGCTCACCACACGCTTTCTGAAGATCACCCCCTCGAGCCTGGGCAGTGTTCTCCTTGCGCTGAGCGTGCTCTTGGGGTAAATGGCAAGCAGCTCTCCAGCAAACAGAGAAAAACATCCAGTGCTCAACATGCTCTAAGTCCCATGCCACCAGGGGCAGAGCTGGGCACCGGCAGGCTAGCACGTAGGGACCCCCAGGAAACAGCAGCTGGGTCCCATGGCGGTTCCTCCTAGCAGGTTCCAGGTCAGCTCACACAGCCCTTTTCATGGGGTCACAAATCCCCAATATTTACCCTCCTTGTGTCCTTTGTTCTGCCCTGGCACAAAGCTGGGGTCCCAGTTAAAACCAGTTCTGGGTGTCACTTAACATTTATTTACAGTGCTCACAACCTTCCCATTGTTAGGTTGGGCTCTGGCCCCAGACACACCACAGGGGGCGGAGCCAGCATTGTACAAGGCAAACACAGACCTAGTCAGGGTCAGTGCTACTCCTCCCACTACTCCTAATGCAGATCTGCCTATTCAGCCTGGCGCTGACTCACCCAGCCCTCTGGAGCCACTGCACCTCACCAGCCCCTGTCACTCCAGAGCCAGACATGCAATACACATCAGGCAGGCACAAAGACACATAGCACACAGAAATGCCAACTTCTAAAAGTGTCATTTCTAAAATAGTGATGATAAATCTGCAAATGCCATTATGCAGCATTTATCACCACTATTCCAAACATACCAAACTTGATTCCGTTACTCCTCTCAGATCAGGATTTACCACTGAAACACTTATCAGGGAATCCCCAATGCATTCCTATGAGAGGGCAGCCTCACAGCAGTGAGAAACCAAAATAGCTGTTTGTCACTACCAGGACATGTCACACAGTTAAGGCACATGTCATACCTTTTAACTACACTGCACCCTGCCCATAGGGCTAGCTAGGGCCTACCTTAGGGGTGACTGGTATGTAGTAAAAGGGGTGTCACAGACGTGGCACCCACTTTATGTGCTATGTCACAGCAGCAGTAAACTGTGCGCGCAGGCCCTGCCATGGCAGAGGCCTGAGACAGGTTTGAAAGGCTACTTCGGTGGGTGGCGCAATCAGCACTGCAAGCCCACCAGTAGCATTTAATTTACTGGCCCCGGGTATATGAGATACCACATTACTGGGGACTGATAGGTAAATTAAATTAGCCAAACAGGTGTAGACTAATCTTACCATGCTTTACCATAGAGAGCACATGCACTTTAAACTTTTCCAGGATGCTGAACCCACTGGTGTCTGAGCTCGCCATATATCATTGAGGCGAGGCTTTGTAAATGTAATTGGTGAGTTTATATTCGAATAAGGAGATACGGTGTCCCATCAGATTCTTTTACACCGTCTGATGGAGGCAGGAGTTGGAGAGGTGGCACTTGAGTGGTTTCGTTCCTTTCTTAAGGATCGAGGCTTTAAAGTGTCTACACCTCCTTTTGCCTCAGCTTCTCGCCCCATACTTCAGGGTGTTCCCCAAGGTTCGGCTCTTAGCCCTACCTTATTTAATTTATATGTTCAGCCTTTGGCGGAGGTAGCCCATAGTTTTGGTCTCTCCTTAGTGTCATACGCCGATAACACGCAGCTGGCGGTGGCACTTAATGGTGACTCCAACATGGACGCCCCCACCTTCCAGTCAGCGTTAAAAGCGGTTGCTGGCTGGATGGCGAATAATCGACTTCAACTTAATGCCTCTAAAACCGAGGTCATTATTTTTGGTAGGGAAAGTGGGCTGTGGGGAGATCAATGGTGGCCGTCTGATCTAGGCCCTGTTCCCACCCCTGTAAGTGAAGTCAGAAACCTCGGGGTGTGGTTTGATGATAAGCTCTCTTTCACCTCCCACACTAAGCGTGTGGCTGGCGCATGCCTAGGTACTCTGCAATGTCTGCGACCTATTTTTAAGTTTTTTGATGCGGAGACCAGACAGATTATAGTCCAAGCTCTGGTTCTTACCAGATTGGACTACGCCAACTCTCTGTTTTTGGGTCTAAATCAGGCCGAACTATCCCGTCTTCAGAGGGTCCAAAATACGGCGGCTAGGATGCTTGTCGGCCTCCCGAAGTTTGTCTCAGCTCGTCGAACCATCCAGGATCTTCATTGGCTTCCGATGGAGCAAAGAATTAAGTTTAAGGCCCTCTGCCTAACTTTTAAAATTCTTAATTTAGCCTCCCCTCCTATTCTTTCACAGACTATTCTGCACTATGTCCCTGCTAGAACCCTCCGCTCTGCTGGATTGAATCTCGCCATTGTACCGCGATTTAAGAGAGCTAGAATGGGTGGACGCTCGTTCTCAGTGCTGGCGGCTGCCCTCTGGAACTCTCTGCCGGCTCCTCTCCATTCAATCCCTGACTTGCTTCCTTTTAGGAAGGCATTGAAGACTTTCCTCTTTTCTACAGTGTAGATTCTGTCGCTTCTGCCTGCTGTTGTGTTGTGCTATCCAATTTTCCAAAGCGCCGGGACGCCTCTTGGCTGCGGCATCCGAGCGCTATACAAAAAGTAAATAACATAACATAACATAACATAATGTAATTGACTTTGTGCACAAGTTGCCTAGTTTACGATTACATTGCGCACAACAATTTTAATGAATAAATATAATGTCAAGGGGAACTTCTCCCTTTGAATTAATTAGGGTTTACTTTCTTCAAGCAACCATGAAAATATGAGAGAGATATCAAATGCCAGTATAATCCGTCATTTATGTATATGCTGTTACCCTTCTTTTTCAGAACACACGTAAGGGTATCCAACCAGCAGCAATACTTGGAGTGGTAGGTAGTTTTTTACATATTGTAAACACAACAATAGGATTTTAGGATCTAAGGGAATAAAGTTTATAGACCAGCGAAGAAAAATGTCCCCTTCATAACATATAATTATAACAACATATCTCTTCGGGTCTTTTTATGTGCTATGAGCCTTGAAGGGATCTAGAAAAAATGAGTGTGTTGTACATTCAACCAACTCTCATTTGCAATACTCATGTTGTCATGATTCAATCCTATTGGGGATTCATCCCTTAAGGACTAGAACCCTCACTCACCCTTGGGTGACATGCTTCATCATGTGGGTTCCTCCTTACCAGCAAGAAAACCTAGTCTTACTGGGAGCTACGACTTCCCAGTTTTTTTATGAAGGAGCTCAGAGATGTTTTCTTAGTATGTTATGATAGGGAGGATACTATATCCCATATGAGAGCCAGTGGGGTGAAGAAATTGCAGTGCAGTAGAAAGTGATTAAGAAAATTGTGTCAAAAAAATGGTGTATTAAAACTGTCTAGATTGATGCACTAAACGATTTTATTCACGTGCTCAATCTAGCAGGATTAAAAGCAAGGCAAACAAGTAGTATGGATTTAAACTACTTAAGGTCGACATGTTTCAGCCATGTGATCTACAACTAATATCGGTGGCTTTCTTCAGGACCTATAAAGGATGTGAATTTGCTACTGCTAGTAAGTGTATAATGAACAAAAAAAGTGATACGTTTTCATGTACTAAACCAGTATTCCTGTGGCGTGATACCTGGTAATACCGCGTTTTTCTGAAAAATGAGAAAAAAGGAAGAATATATATATACACACACACACACAGATCCCTTTATATACAGTGCTCTATTTTTGACATAATCCATTGTCAATTGTTATTGAATATCTCAACAGTTGTATTCCACTTACCCTCATAGGTAGGATAATAGACCTCTCCTCAACCTAGCAGGCAGCTCAGGGAAGGAGGCCCCGCACTGCGGAAAAATAGAAGTAATGAGCTCTTCTAATGTGTGATTTATAGTGCTATAAAAACAAAACATAATTGCTGTAAGCTGCCAGGAAGCACCCAGTCGCTACACTGAAGTAGAGAGCTTCCCTACTGAACATTTCGGGAGAAGAATTGATGTCTGTAATAGATGTTTAACCATGCTACATCCCTTGGAATTCAACCATAAACTAGATGCAAAAAGGTTTATACAGCCCTTTCTTTTCTATATATTATTGCACCAAAAAAGCTACATGCCATTCAGTCTTATACCAGCTGTTATAATTCAATACTAGAATGACAGAGCATAAAGGCTAAAAGCTAGATCTTATGAATATCAGGTTTAGTGCACAACCCTTCTTTTTATAATGTCTCATGGGACTCTAGAAGTCAAAAGTTGCCACAAATGATCAATTCTTGAACCACTATCAACTTTCGTTGATTTCTTTTTACGACCAATGGTGTCAGAAATGCCAACCTTTTTGCTTGACACTAAGGATTTCTTACGACTTCTTGTAGGGACTCCGTTTGATAGGGACCAAGATTTCCTGGTCTCGTTTGACGTTGAGTCCCTCTACACTTGCATCCCTCAAGAGGAAACTTTGATGACCATTCAACGTATGCTGGAAGCACGTTCATTCGAAAGTACTACACCTGTGGCATCCATCATTGAATGTGCCCGTTTGGTCCTAAAAGAGAACTTTTTCAAATTCGAAGAGACAATGTACCTCCAAATATTGGGTACTTCAATGGGGAGTGTCTGTGCCCCCAGTTTGGCGAATCTTTATGTCCACGAATTTGAACAGCTGCAGGTTCTCAATGACAACAACCCCTTTTTCAGACACATCCGTGTCTGGAAAAGGTACATTGATGACATTTTTGTCATATGGAGAGGTGACCACGACACGTTAATGGCTTTTCACATCTGGCTACATGAGAGGAATAATAATAATAATCTTTATTCGGTTTTTTAGCAGCGCAAAACCATAAAAGTTATCGAAACATACAAAAATACGCAAGTATTAAAAAACAGATATTACACACAATTTGTTTAAAACATATGATCAGATTGTTTACAAATTGTGTAGATAGTAAGACAGTCAAAGGTTGCTCCTATGCCTCATAATACTCTTTAAAAAATTCAGTACGTGATAACCGACACATTCAGATTCCAGCAACTGTAGTGCTAGCATGGCTGGGCGACATTGTCTATAGCCCCATCTTTTTAATAGCGGGGTTATCCAAATTTTTCGGTGGGTTTGGAAAAATTTACAAAACAAGATTGTGTGAATAGTAGACTGTTGGGACAGATCGTCACACGGACAGGGGGCCAAGTTAGAATTCCAATTGTTTTTATCAGGAAAAGTCACTAGTCTGTAAAAAAGATTCAGTCTGAACCTTGTTAAAAGCATTTTTTCATATGCTGAAAATTCCAATGTCAGATAAAGCTGGATTTTCGGGGAATGCTGTATCATATTCGCATGTATCGCGGATTTTTTGGTCGTCAGCAAAGTCAGTCTCAAGGACTCTAGGTGGCTCAGCGCGATTTGTTTCAGATCTTTCTTGGATATTTCATTTAGCTTTTCTGGAGAAAAATAATACTTTTGTAATCCTAAATCGTGGAAGAAATTTCTGATATGGGAGAGCCACACTATTTTGTGTGCATTATCCAATTCCATAGAGTCCTGGAGGATGTTTTTGGTCAGAAGATTCTCATCCGACAGCCACACGCGCCTCCAAAGTAGAAGTGGCTGGATCTTTATTAGGTCTTCTATGTATGGGATTCCCAGTTCCATGTGCGAGGCATAGATGGAAGTGCCTTTTGGTGTGGACAAAAGGAATCTCATGAAGATGTTTTCTTCTTTTTGCAGTGATCCAGTAGCTGTGTGTCCCCAAATCCCTGCCCCATATAGGGCGATGGCTTGGCATTTTGCAGCATAAATCTGTAGCAATTCTACTGATGGTCTTTTTCCAAGTTTGTTTGAGAAGTTCATCAGTGCTAGAATTGCGCATTTAAAAAGATGTCTCCTGGCCTCGACAGCTGGTTCCAGTTTAAGCTGTCATCAATCATGATGCCTAAGTATGGGTATTGCGATGTCTTTTCAATTTTTTGGTCTTTTAAATAAATGTTCTTAGTGACTTTTCGTTTTCCTCCCGCTACCATAACAAATGTTTTTTTTACATTGATATGTAAATCCAAAGCACCCATGAAGTCGGCATACTTAGATAGGGATTTCTGTAGCTCGATCGGAGTACGTGCAAGAATAACTGCGTCATCCGCATAGAGCAGAGCGGGGATCAGGCGATGTTTCAGTCTGGGCAGATCCTGCCCCCCCCTCAACATGGTCTCCTCATGGCCGTTGGTATACAGAGAGAAGAGGAAGGGGGCCAGGACGCATCCTTGCCTTACTCCTCGCTCTACCCTAAACGGGGCCGTTAGCTCTCCTTTTGTCCCGTATCTCACTCTAGCTGAGGCTTCGCCATATAGCTCCCTCAAGAAGTCCAGGAGGGGAGGATCCACCCCCATTGTACTCAGCAATGACCAGAGCTTCGCGTGCGACACGCAGTCAAACGCGGAGGACAAATCCACGTAAACCATGTAAATTGTCCCTGGCTTTGCGTGGATGTATTTCGAATGCTTAAATTCAGGGCCTGTTCAACTGTTCCAAAACCTTCCCTAAATCCAAACTGGGGATCCGAAAGGATATCTTTGTCTCTTGCCCAGTGCTGAAGTTTTTCTAGTACAACTCTGCCGACTACTTTACCTAGGGAGTCAAGCAGGGATATAGGACGGTAACATTTCGTATCCTGGCGGTCCCCCTTTTTGAAGATAGGGACCATGATGGAGCATGACATGACTCCAGCAGACCGAGATTCGCTGCAGCTGTGCAAACTCTTGTGAGTATTGGTGCCAAAAGATCTGGAAGGTGTTTAAATAGATCCACTGGGACCCCGTCGGGGCCGGGAGCTTTACCGCTCTTGCTCATTGACAGTGCCATTTCGACGTCTTGTAGTTCGAAGTCAATGGGTATTGGAAATGCTACGGGTGAAAGATTAAAGTTACATTCTTCAGTCAAAGATGATAGTTGAAATATTTTTGAAAAGTGGTTCACCCAGGTTTCCTCATCGATAGCCACATCGATCTGTGGCGTATTAGAGTCCGATAACAAGGGTGACTTAACAATTCTCCAAAATGACTGACTATCTTTAGATAGTGCACTTTTGTGCAGAGCATTCCACAAGGACAGTTTCAGCTCCTTTTTCCTTGCCTTTCTAGTGTTGTTATAGTTTCGTCTGAGTTGTTGGATCTCTATTGAGACTCTGTTTGGTTTTCCAAGTGCTTTTCTAAGGTTGGTCTGTGCCTTAGTACATTCATGGTTAAACCAGCCTGTGGTACTTGTTTTGTTTTGTTTGGGTACTCTGGTCAGAAGTGTTTTTACTTGTTCTAATATCGACTGGAAATTTTCCAAGATTAGCTTTGGATCTGATTGGGAATCCAGGCATATCAATATGTTGTTGTAAGCGGTCTTTACCAAAGTATTAGTAAGCTTGTTCGGGTCCACTTTTTCCCATTTTATAGTATATCCGTTGTTTTTTCCTAATTCAAGCCTGTTTTGTGATAGGGTGCTTGCTATTGTTGCCATAAGGAACCTTGGTTGTTTCATCTGTAGGTTAAAACTTAGAGCAGAGTGGTCACTTAGAATGTTTTCCAGAGTTGTAACATTACTGATTTGGTCTCTTAGACCTTCTGTGATCATTATGTAGTCCACTGTGGTCTCGTGCCCTCTTCCTCGATAGGTAGGTTCTAATCGGTTATCTTGGGGTTGAGTAGGATTTATTATTAAAAGTTCCAATTCTGAGAGGATCTCGTTCATAGCTGACCCCGTTCGCGAGTGGAGGAAGTGGACGAGAGGGTTCTCATGTTCGTCCATCATTCCACAGGTCTGATTGTTCATACAGGGGTGTAGGTTGAAATCCCCTCCCCAAATTATATGAACGGTACCCTTTCTCTCATGACGGTGCCGATGATGAGTGATTTTTTCTTGAATTAGAAGAAGGGTGTTTATGCAGTTGTCATCATCTAAAATATTGTATAGGTTGATTAATATAGTGGTATGTTTTTTCCTTGTTGTGAGAATGAGCAACTGAAAGTTTGGAGAAGGATCTGCCTCTACTACACTCAGGTCTGTTATTGTGTTCGCTATATAGGTTGCCAGCCCCCCCCTAGATCTGCCCGAACTACTTGGAAGGGCAGGAGATGAATATGTCTTATATCCCACAAGATGTATGGGCATCGTGACCCATGTCTCTTGTAAGCATATAATTTTAGCATCCTCCAGAAATCTGGCGGCGGACCCATCCTCTATTTTTGATCGGAGGCCTGCAATGTTCCAGAAGATCACCAGGAGCTGAAAGATTTCCTTTTCTGTAACTGCCATTTTTGGTTCTGATAGAACAGAGGAGTCATTTGAAGTGACCACGGTTGCATGTATGGGATTCGGAGATTTAACTCGTGGTCAATCGACCATTTCCAGACTGTTAAACCGGTACATAGTCGGTATGCCTTGCCAATTTTGCCCATATGGCATGTCTCTATAAATGGATCTGTATGATCGATAGAGCGGTCTGTCCCATTGATCCCAGTTTCTAGCTCTATTTTGTGGTCCCACCGTCTGCCACGGGCCCTCGTGTTGTTGATAATTCTGATTTGTTGACCACCAAGTATTGTCCGGATCACTATATCGCTGAGATATTTTAGGCCCAGCGAGGTCTAATTCCCATGGTTGGGGGATTGCTTTTCGCCAGATGTTTTCGGATTCATTTGTGTAGTTATTATAATGTCTTTTTGGGTAGAAATAAGAGAGGGATCTTGTAGCGATCCCTCCAGTTGTATTGTTTTGTTCCCAAGAACAGATATAGTCAGCTATACTCGTATCTTCGAAAGTGATCACTATACAGTCTCCCCGAATGCTTTTCTTCCTATGCCCCACCCAAGGGGTCCTACACACTGATGTTATCGTGCTTTTCCAGGTTGGCGGAGCAGGTCGATGTGTGTTCAGACAATACTGTACTTTATTTTTTAGCGACCAATTGGGTTCCTTCACCTCTCCCGTTAATTCCGGCACCCCCGTCATCACTACCACATAAGGACATGCCTCAGGTGGCATGTTTAGAGGGTGCCTGTTATCATTGGTCCCTCTCGAAACTCCTTTGTTATTTGGAGAATTTGGCTTTTTGGTGGCAGGAGTTTTGGGGGCCGGTGTAGTTGTGGTTGGCGTGTTTACTTTAGAAGTATTTAGTGTAATATTGGTCTGCGGGGGAATAGTAAGAACCTTGGGCGTGGGTTTCTGTGCGGGGGGAGCCTTTGGTGGAATAGGGGCCTTTACTGTGAGTTGCTGTTTGGGCGGTGGGCAAGCTGGGGTTACCGGTTTTTTATGTGTCGACAGTATGGCTGAGATGTTTGTCCCTTCTTTTGGCGGTCCCTGTAGAGGTATTGTCTTGGGGCAACTAGCGATTTTAATCAATTGAGCCTCTATATTAAGCAGTCTGGTCTCTATTGGGTGAATAAAGGAATCTAGGAGGGAAGCTATCTCCTTTATTAGCCTTGATGATTCTCTTTCCTTGCTCGTTGTTACTGGTGGGGGGGATTCTGAGATGGTGTTATCGCGGAGGTTGTGTGGTGAGCAGTTGATCGATATCACATTTTTGTATGGGTCAGCAGTGTGATGGGATGATGCTTCAGGGTTTATAGTATCGGTCAGTTCTATGTCGCCGGCCATTCTTGTGTTTGAGGTGTTATCTAGTTTTTCCCTGTCCTTCCTTTTCTTTATCGCTCCCTCCCTCCTCCCTCTGGCTTGCCTTACTTCTTCCGGGGTGTTATCAGGAAACATAACTGGAGTTTTCTCTAGCTCATTTTCTGAAAATGATACTGAAAGTTGGGAGGCCGAAAGATCTACGTTATTTGGAAGACTAAGTCTGTTTGAGGGCACTAGTGTTTGTATTGGCGCAGACTGTGTATCTGGGGTTCTTGCAGTTGCTATTAGTCCCATTGAGGATCGCCTTGCAATTGCAAGTTCAGTAGAAACTCTGCCCTCAATCAGGCTTATACTTTGGTCAATGAATGTATTTGCTTTAGAGATAAAGTCATCCATTGGTCCTAACAGTTTTTCGCCTATTCCAGTGTTTTTTTGGATTTCTTTTGCTTACTTGCTCGCGTATTCATTTTCTGTAGGTGGGATATGCGACGGTTTCTTGTTGGTAAAGGTAGATCGTAGCTAACTTCAGGGAGATGGTAAATACCTGTAGTTTGAAGACCGCAAGAGCTTAGAGCAAGGGCCCGGACCGGACTCACACGTTCTCGAACGGCCTCAAACGGCCCGCTCTTTGCCCGGTCTTCGCCCCGTGCTCCGTCCCGCGCGCGTCCCGCGTCGCGGTGGAGCTGAGGCCAGCAAAGTAAAGGGAGGTTGGGGGCGTGGCCGCCGGGGGAAGAGGCACCAGCTGTGTGAAGCTGAGGCTGCTGGTCCTCGCAGTCCCCCGGTAGGCTCCATGCGCTGTGCACTTGCCTGTGGCCTCAACCTGGGAGCGCGCTTACTCTCCACCGACTGTGGAGCCGCTCACACCAGGGAGGACGGGGCAGAGAATCAGAAGAGCGGCACCCGCGGAGCGGGTGTCGCGAAAAGTAGCGGGCGAAGTAGCAGGGCAACAGGCAGCAGGAGTCTGTCTCACGTAACGCTGGTGAAATCCCAGGAGGCACCCACGCAGCCAATGAACCCAGGCGATGTTATGCAGGGAGGCTGGGGGCGTGGCCGCCGGGAGAAGAGGCACCCGCTGTGTGAAGCTTAGGCTGCTGGTCCTCGCAGTCCCCCGGTAGGCTCCACGCGCTGTGCACTTGCCTGTGGCCTCAACCTGGGAGCGCGCTTACTCTCCACCGACTGTGGAGCCGCTCACACCACGGAGGACGGGGCAGAGAATCATATGAGCGGCACCCGCGGAGCGGGTGTCGCGAAAAGTAGCGGGCGAAGTAGCAGGGCAACAGGCAGCAGGAGTCTGTCTCACGTAACGCTGGTGAAATCCCAGGAGGCACCCACGCAGCCAATGAACCGAGGCGATGTTATGCAGGGAGGCTGGGGGCGTGGCCGCCGGGGGAAGAGGCACCAGCTGTGTGAAGCTTAGGCTGCTGGTCCTCGCAGTCCCCCGGTAGGCTCCACGCGCTGTGCACTTGCCTGTGGCCTCAACCTGGGAGCGCGCTTACTCTCCACCGACTGTGGAGCCGCTCACACCAGGGAGGACGGGGCAGAGAATCAGATGAGCGGCACCCGCGGAGCGGGTGTCGCGAAAAGTAGCGGGCGAAGTAGCAGGGCAACAGGCAGCAGGAGTCTGTCTCACGTAACGCTGGTGAAATCCCAGGAGGCACCCCTGAGAGGAATACCTTCTTGAAATTTACAGTAGAATCCTCAAAGGAAAGTCTTGCATTCCTAGATGTCAGGAAAGTCCCCAATGAAGATGGTTTATCGACAGAGCTGTACAAAAAACCAATGGCCTGTAATTCGCTGTTGCCGTACCAAAGCTATCATCCCAAGGCACTGCGCGAAAATTTGCCATTTGGGCAGTTTCTTAGAGTAAGTCAGAATTGTTCCTCAAATGAAAAAATTCATGAACATGCCAATGCTCTAGTGAATGATCTCAAAGAAAAGAACTATCCAGCATTGGTAATTCGGAAATCCAAGAAAAGAGCTGCGCATAACAACAGAGAAGCTCTGTTAGAGATTCGGCCAGAGAAGGATAAGAATTCCAGGATAACTTTTGTCAACACCTTCTCAGGGTATTCTAACCAAATCAAGAAGAGCATAGTACATCACTGGAAGATACTGAACACAGGAAACAACAAATTGGAACTCCCAATGTTTGCATACAAAAGAAGTGCAAATATTAGGGACAAATTAGTTCATACACGGCCAAAAGAAAGTAAGCCCAACGACTCTCAAACATCACTATGGGGCCTAGCGCCGGTGATTGGCCATTTTCCGTGTGGTACCTGTGCAGTATGTCCGCAGACAGAAAAGACATTACAGGTAGATATTGGCACGGAAAGACCGTAGAAAATCCTTAAACATACGAATTGTAACACTGAGAAACTGATATATTTAGTTTGGTGTCCGTGCAAGCTGTGGTATGTCGGCATGACAACGCGAAAAATAAAAACAAGAACACAAGAGCACAATATGATGCAAAAAACGTTCAACTAAAATGACCAATCATTTTCTGGATCACAATCACACAGAAACAGATCTTAGATGGATTGTTTTGGAACAACCATGGTGTAAAGGAGTTAGCAGTCCAGTAGCTGGGGTGGGCGGAGCTAGGTGGGCAGAGGGGAAGAGGTGGGGACAGGACAGGAAAGGGTTAGACAGAGTAGGGACGGGGAACTGAGTAGACGTGTCAATAAAGGGTTGAACATAGTTAAGCACGTGTCCGTGTATCATTGTAGTAGGACACTACAACTGGCGACGGAGGACGGGATCCAGCAGCAAACCCACCAGAACGAGCCCCGTCCCGCAGCGTGGAGCGTCCCGAGCTCCGCTGCGACCGTGATCCTGCGGCGCCAGAAGAGAGGCCCCCAGGAGCGACCTAGCGACCCTCGAGAGCGGAGAAGAGCCGAGGGAAGAAGAAAGAGCGCTGAGTGAAAGCGCCAGAGGAAAAAGAGCCGGTCGCGCTGGACGCGCGAGATCCACGGGCGCGAAGACCCGACAAAAACCGTGAGTGAAAGTCGGGAGCCCACTCCGACATTGCCCCATCACTGTCCAAGGCACCGCGCAGGCGAGAGAAGTGCCCCACAGGCAAGCGGCAAGACACCCCCAGACAGCACCGACACCGTCGGAAAGTGAAGCTTCGCCGCCGGATGCGTGAGACTTAGCATCAAGTCGGCGCGCTCAATTAGAAAGCCGCGCTGAGCAGCGGAAGACTCCCTTAAACCATACCCGAGAGGCTACAGTCTGCAACCACCTGCATCTGTGAGTCCAGTAGCCCTGGGTGTGTGTGTCTGGAGCGAGGGAGAGAACCTCGTGCACTGCAGAGGGGCGGCCATCTTAAGGTCAGGCAACTTGGAAGACAAACCCCACATGAATGGGCAGCGGCCATCTTTGAGTCAGGCAAGAACCCAAGACGAGCACTTGTAGTGAACTTATCCGGCTGTGACAGAGAAGCCAGCGGATCTAACAAAGCAAACACCGACAACTTGAAACAAACAAGCATTGATAGCCACCAGAGGACAATTCTTGGAAACGCACACCAGTCACTGAAATAAAATCAGACACAAGCACTAAGAACCTCACCGCCAGGATGTCTAACCCTCCCGCGCAAAAGGAAATTAAGGGAGGCACACACCTGCGAGCACCTGAGCCACTGACAGTCACAACAGGAAGCAGCATGGGCCTAAAATGGCAAGAGTGGCTAGAGGACTTTGAGGACTACATCGAAGGGTCCAAAATAGAACCAGACAAAGACAAGATAATAGCCCTTCGCAATCTAGGAGGGCGCGAGATAAGCAAGATTGTACGAGAGATCCCAACCGCAGATGGTGACACCTATGTCAAAGTGAGAGACGTCCTAAATAACCGTTTTCTGCACAAGAGAAACGTCGACTATGAGCGACACAAATTCCACCAGCAGCGCCAGGGAAAGGAGGAACCACTGAGCTCCTTCATACATCGACTGCGACGGCAGTCCCAACATTGTGAATTTACAAACTTCTCGCCGGATGCAGCCATTAAATCTCAAATAATCACTGGGTGTCACTCGGAATCGCTGAGACGGCGATTACTAAGAAAACCACAGGAACTAGCAGACATCGAAGAGAACTCCCGGTTATACGACCAAGCGGAAGAAAATGCGGCGGAAATCGAAACCGGACCCAGTACCAGCCATGAACACGCCAACCGTGTTACTGATCGACGACATGGACGACAGGATCGGCGCGACAGTGGAAGACGTCACCTGCGAGACAGGTCACGGCGCTCCAGGTTCTCGCCCAGGCGACGCCCGGACTACAGGAGGAAAGAACCTGAAAGGAGGGATCGACGACCCGAACGCACGCGGCGATGTTTCAGGTGCGGATACGACTACCCTCACATCGACTCCTGCCCTGCCATGGGCCAACGGTGCAGAAAATGTGGACGGTCCAACCACTTTGAGGCCATGTGTGGGGACTACCACAAAGAAAGACGCAGCGATAATGACAGACGCGATGGCTCGCAGCGGCCCTCACGATCAGAGGCCAAACGTCATCACATCAGAGCAGTTCAAGAAGAGCCACCTAGATCTCCCGCGTCTTCACACTCCAGTCACGAATCTAGACGCTCCAGATGGGACCGTCGTTCTCCGTCAAGGGACTCCAGATCGTCCTCATCCAGGCGGTCGTCATACACCGTTGAATACGTCAACTTTGCTGACCACGATCAGTTTAAACGCTATCCACGTCTCAACATCAAAGTGGGCAACCACGCTGCTAAGTTCGTGATGGACAGTGGAGCGTCGCTCAACTACATATCAGTTGCTGAACATGACCGCATGAATCCAAAACCTCGTCTGCGGTTCGCGCCTGTCCGTGTCTACACCTGGATGGCGAAGAAACCACTCCAATGTTTGGGCAAGTTTGACACCACCCTTACGTATGGTGACGTCTCCATCCCAGCAGTCATCCACGTCATTAAAGGGCCCGAAGCCGACTGTCTGTTGAGCCTTCCCACCGCTGAACGCCTTCGGTTGGTGCACATCCTCTTCAACGTTAATGACAGCTCGGACTGCGCTGAGAAATTCCCGTCACTGTTCCAAGGATTGGGAAAATTGAAAGGCCGGCAAATCCATCTGCACATCAACGAGCAAATCAAACCGGTGGCTCAACACCCGCGACGGGTGCCATTTCACTTGCAATCTGCGGTTGAGAGTGAACTGCAGGAACTTTTGGACGCTGACATCATTGAACGCACTGAGGGCCCCACTCCCTGGGTGTCCCCGGTGGTTATCGTCCCCAAGAAAGGGACCCACAACAAGGTCCGTCTCTGTGTGGACATGCGCCTACCGAACACGGCCATTGAACGGGAGAGACACCCCGGCCCACTCCTGAGCGACATGATCACAGCGCTCAACGGGGCAACAGTATTTTCTAAACTGGACCTGAACAAGGGCTACCATCAGCTCGAACTAGATGACAGTTCTCGTTCCATCACGACATTTGTCACACACCTTGGTCTATTCCGTTACAAACGGCTCAGCTTTGGCGTTTCATCTGCCGCTGAAATCTTCCAGGAGGCCATACGACTCGTCATTCACCACGTACCAAACGCCATTAATTACAGTGATGATATCTTGGTCTACGGATCGGACGCGCGAGAGCATGACATCGCTCTCGATCGTGTCTGCCATGCCCTGATGGAAGCCGGTCTGACCCTCAACAAGGAGAAATGTGAATTTCATCAGTCGACCCTGAAATTCTTTGGGCACATCTTCTCGGCTAGTGGCATGAAACCGGACCCGGACAAGATCGCCACGCTCAATAACACCAAGAGCCCGGCTGACGTCAACGACCTACGTTCCTTCCTCGGAATGGCGAGTTACTGCGCCCGCTACATTTGTGATTACGCCACTGTAAGTCATCCACTGAGGCTCCTCACGAAAGCTGGCACGCAATTCATATGGACCCCGGAGTGTGAACGTGCTTTCAAGAACATCAAACGCGCTGTGGAATCGGCTGATTGCCTCTCCTACTTCAACCCCAAGAGGAAAACAGAAATCACCGTGGACGCAAGCCCCGTGGGCTTAGGAGCCATCTTGGCACAGTATGACAATGAGTCGGATCAGAGGAGGATCATCGCCTATGCCAGTCGGAGCCTAACCGACCCTGAGAAACGGTACTCCCAACCAGAGAAAGAGAGCCTGGCTGTTGTGTGGGCGTGCGAACACTTCCACATCTTCATATACGGGAAACACTTCACACTCATAACCGATCACCAGGCTCTTGTCACGATCTATGGGAATCCCAAGTGCAAGATGCCCCCCAGGATCGAAAGATGGGGCCTACGGCTGCAAGAGTACACGTTCTCAATCATCCACAAACCGGGGAAGGCTGAGAATCCAGCTGACTATATGTCCCGCCACCCCCGAGACTCCTCAGAGACTGCGCCCTCCATCGCGGAAGAATACATCCACTTTGTGACTAGTCATGCTCGTCCACCGGCCATCCCCATGCACGCTATTCGGGAAGCGACCAATCAAGACACCATCCTACAAACAGTAATGAAGCGCACACAAACCAACAGATGGAGATACCACCCGCAGGAGGAAGAGGAAGACCCCGCTGTCAAGAAAGAACTCCAAGCCTTCCGACATGTCTCTGACGAACTCTCTGTAACCGGTGACGACCTCCTCCTCAGAGATCACAGACTAGTCATCCCAGCGGCACTGAGGCAAGGAGTAATCGACCTGGCCCACGAAGGCCATCGAGGGGTCGTGTCCACCAAAAGAGCTCTGAGAGAACGTGTCTGGTTCCCAGCCCTCGACCAGATGGTCGAAGACACATTGAAAGACTGCCACCTCTGTCAACTGACCAGCCACAGTAATCCACCCGCACCTCTACAGATGACCCCATTGCCTGATGGGGTATGGCAAGAAGTTGCCATGGACTTTTATGGCCCCCTGCAATCGGGGAAGTACGTAGTCGTCATCATGGACGAATACTCCAGATTCCCAGTGGCCCAGTTTATATCATCCACCAGTGCCGCCTGCACCCTCAAGATACTTGAAGAAACTTTCGCGACATGGGGCGTCCCCAAGGTCATCAAGACGGACAACGGGCCCCCATTCAATAGTCATGAATTCAGCGACTTCGCGAAACACATGGACTTTCAACACCGCAAAGTCACACCACTCTGGCCCCAAGCCAACGGCACTGTGGAAAGATTCATGTCCACCATTAAGAGAACATTCCAGCAAGCCACGGCCGAGAAGAAAGATCTACAGTCAGCGCTGAACGAGGTCCTCAGTGCCTACAGAACCACTCCCCACTCCACAACGGGCCAATGCCCTGCGACCCTCATGCTCGGGAGGACAATGAGAAATCGGATCCCCACATGGGACGGAGCACTGAGGAAGCCCCTTTCG
The DNA here is from genome assembly GCF_964261635.1 of Lissotriton helveticus. Taxonomy (NCBI): domain Eukaryota; kingdom Metazoa; phylum Chordata; class Amphibia; order Caudata; family Salamandridae; genus Lissotriton; species Lissotriton helveticus. Next base: position 1,098,044,147 of record NC_136065.1, read on the forward strand.
GATCAACAACACAGAGACATGGCCGCAACAGATCAGCGCCGCAAAGACAAAATGAAAGAATATGCGGATCACAAACGAAGAGCCCGGTCCCCCTCCCTGAGGGAAGGCGACAGAGTCCTTGTCAGACAGGAACAGCGCCAAAAGACTGATTGTCATTTCAAGGATGAGCCTCTAACGATTACCCAACAAAAAGGCACTATGGTGACCGCGGAATCAGAGAACCGGCGAGTCACCCGCAACGCTTCTCATTTCAAGAAGTGCTCTCCTGAAGACCATGAAAATATGACTATGATCCCCACACCTGAAGGCCGAGACAATCCTGAATCTGTCGCACCCGACACCGGACATTCATCAGTAAAGGAACCCTCAACTGAAGGCGCCGTGTCCACACCAGCGAGACCCCGCCGTCACGTGCAGCCTCCCAAGAGACTGATCGCAGAGATGGACTAATCTCTATTTTCACTTGTTGCTTTATTAAGAAAGGGGGAGATGTAAAGGAGTTAGCAGTCCAGTAGGTGGGGTGGGCGGAGCTAGGTGGGCAGAGGGGAAGAGGTGGGGACAGGACAGGAAAGGGTTAGACAGAGTAGGGACGGGGAACTGAGTAGACGTGTCAATAAAGGGTTGAACATAGTTAAGCACGTGTCCGTGTATCATTGTAGTAGGACACTACACATGGATTCCAACACACATCAGTGATGTCTCAAAATTCCTGTTACGACGCGAGCAGCGATGGGTTTTTAGATTAAAAACTGATGTACACGGTCTCAACGACGAAATTCCATGGCTAGCCCTGTAATAACCTGTCAGATACTTAAGAATAGGCTCACTCTACAGATTTAGAGAAACACAGTAACCATGCTGCATATTAGAGCTTCCTAGTTTTTAATTGTACTGTACAGGTTTCATACTTAGGATACAGATGTGTGGTCTAATTATGCCACTATGTATTAAAGGAGTTACAACACCATAATAAATAATGTAACTTTTTGGTGTTACAACAATTATGATAAGTGGACCAAAGCATAGGTCACTCACAACTGCAACTAGTTTTCCCAAAGAGATCGTCATCAAGTAGTATAATATAATATATAGTCATCAGACTAGTAATACAATACTGGCTCCCCATGTGATCAGGAATTAAGGACAATGCATGTTAACCCCCTTTTTAAAGAGATCTTTCTATAAGAAATCGAGGCACATGTGCACACAGCTGGGTTTGCGCACTGAACCAGCGGGACATTACAATAAAATAGATTCAGTTTGAGCATGCACGAGTGTTTTAGCGCGCATATTTCCCTAATGTAGCATTAAGAGCAAGGGTCTCACAAGACTAAACAAAGAGGCTGTCTCATATTCAATATCATATTTATAGCACATGCACATTTCGCAATTTTTGGCAACATCGGCGCGTTTAAAAGAAACTGTACTGTTTGATCAAAAACGGAGGGAAATGAGCATGCGCGAGAATATAGTATTTCGTTATCGCGCATGCCTTTGTGTTATTACAAATAGACAAACACGGACCCACCATGCCCGAGTGTATAACGCGCATATTTCCCCAATGTAGCATTGAGATTAAGTGTTTCTCAAGACTATATAAAGAGGCTGTGTCATATTCAATATCATATTTATAGCACATGCGCATTTTTGGCAACATCGGTGCGTTAAAAAGAAACGGTACTGTTTGATCAAAAACGGAGTGAAATGAGTATGCGCGAGAATATAGTATCTCGCTATCGCGCATGCCTTTGTATTATTAAAAACAGGCAAACACTGAGACACCAAAAATAAGGCCCCCACCACCTCGAGGTGGCAATGTTTGTTAATTGAGACACTACTATGTAAGCAAACTCAGCTAGCTAGTACCTTACCTCCCGAGGCAGACTCTACACCTACAACGAGGTACCGACGGAGAGGTAAAGGGTACAGAGCTAGACGCTGGGGGGTTTGACTGCCTTAAATACTATGGCATAACTCTGCTTTTAACACACAGTAGGTTTATTTTGATATTTTGATAATTTGTGGCAACTTTTGACTTTTAAAATTCTAGAGGCCCATGAGACATTATCAAAAGAAGGGTTGTGCACTAAACCTGATATTCATAAGATCTAGCTTTTAGCCTTTATGCTTTGTCATTCTGGTATTGAGTTATAACAGCTGGTATAAGACTGAATGGCATGTAGCTTTTTTGGTGAAATAATATATAGAAAAGAAAGGGCTGTATAAACCTTTTTGCATCTAGTTTATGGGTGAATTCCAAGGGATGTAGCATGGTTAAACATCCATTACAGGCATCAATTCTTCACCCGAAATGTTCAATAGGGAAGCTCTCTACTTCAGTGTAATGTCTGGGCGCTTCCTGGCAGCTTACAGCAATTATGTTTCGTTTTTATAGCACTATAAATCACACATTAGAAGAGCTCATTACTTCTATTTTTTCCGCAGTGCAGGGCCTCCTTCCCTGAGCTGCCTGCCAGGTTGAGGAAAGGTCTATTATCCTACCTATGAGGGTAAGTGGAATACAACTGTTGAGATATTCAATAACAATTGACAATGGATTATGTAAAAAATAGAGCACTGTATATAAAGGGATCTGTGTGTGTGTATATATATTCTTCCTTTTTTCCTCATTTTTCAGATAAACGCGGTATTACCATGTATCACGCCACAGGAATACTGGTTTAGTACATGAAAACTTATCACCTTTTTTTGTTCATTATACACTTACTAGCAGTAGCAAATTCACATCCTTTATAGGTCCTGAAGAAAGCCACTGATACTAGTTGTAGATCACTTGGCTGAAACATGTCGACCTTAAGTAGCTTAAACCCATACTACTTGTTTGCCTTGCTTTTAATCCTGCCAGATTGAGCACGTGAATAAAATCGTTTAGTGCATCAATCTAGACAGTTTTAATACACCATTTTTTTGACACAATTTGCTTAATCACTTTCTACTGCACTGCAATTTCTTTACCCCACTGGCTCTCATATGGGATATAGTATCCTCCCTATCATAACATACTAAGAAAACATCTCTGAGCTCCTTCATAAAAAACTGGGAAGTCGTAGCTCCCAGTAAGACTAGGTTTTCTTGCTGGTAAGGAGGAACGCACATGATGAAGCATGTCACCCAAGGGTGAGTGAGGGTTCTAGTCCTTAAGGGATGAATCCCCAATAGGATTAAATCATGACAACATGAGTATTGCAAATGAGAGTTGGTTGAATGTAGAACGCACTAATTTTTTCTAGATCCCTTCAAGGCTCATAGCACATAAAAAGACCCGAAGAGATATGTTGTTATAATTATTAGTTTTTCACATATACCACGGTGTGTAGGTAGTTACGCAGTATATTTTTGGTCCTGATGAATTGCCATAGACCCGGTGGGGCTGTTAAGGCAAGAAACATGTTGACCTACTGGAGCAGAGTGGCACTTTGTTCTGACTCATTGTGTCAGACAAAACCGCCTCTCCTATTGTTTTTAATCGGGTAGGAACCAGAATCTAATAAATCATATTTGGTTACCTAACCTGTTTTAACTTTCACTTTTCACACGCACCTACACTTTCTAGGCCCCTCACTCACACTGCACCAATTGGCAAGGAACAAAAGATTTCCGCCAAAGAGCCCCTCATTGGGAGCCCGTTGGGTATTGCAGCGCCAACCCAACGAGGAGCAGGCCCAATGATGAAGCATGACACCTAGCTTGCTAGGTGTGTGAGGGTCCTTGTTCAGAAAAGGGAATTTCCCTAAGGATCCACATTATTGGTGTGAGGTGACAGGTATAACTGTCCTTTCGGTATGCATTTTTCATGCACACCCTTCTATCTCCTCAGTTACTATTGCAACCCTTGAGGAACAGCAGGGAGAGGTGTGGCGCCGCGGCCAGGGCGACTGACGCTGGAATCTGGGGATCAGGGTTCGATCCCCGGCTCCGGCGGCAGGTTAGCCCAGCACCATGTGACTCTGGGCAATAGCTCGCTTAATCTTCCCGACGGCCCCCAGCGCCTAGAGACCCCTACGGGTGATTGTGCGCTTTACAAATGTGGATTATTATTATTTCTTGTTTGTTAACTGTATTTTGGGCTCTGAATGCTGGACCTCCCCAAAAGCCCTTAGATCCCTCCTTTTGTTAATGATATTAAGCACGGGCTACCCCCGTGGGATTCTACCTTAAGGTTACCAGAGACGCAAATAGCCTCTTCTGGCCCATATTTAAACTAAAGGTTACCAGTGATGCAAATGGCCTCTCCTGGATTTATCTTTTTTTAACCGGTGCATTTATACTTTTCAATGCAGTAAATTGTATGCGCTATGCTCCTCTTTATGGATATATATACTCACCATCCCTCACTCATTGTCATCATATGGGGCCTCCCTTTACTCCTTTTGTTGAGTATGAATTTTAGGAACACCGTCCATTGGAACATAATACCTATGTAATAAGGATAAAAACAACTGGCTTTTCACAGAATAGTAATTACTGTGACTTGCTTTCCAGTAAAGGAATTTGTTAACATACTTACGTCCTCTCGACACACCTTTTAACTTGGCCTTTATTGTGACAACTTGATCCACTTCCTTTAATCATAGAAGTTAGCGTTCTAGTTATGATCTTTCTGTACACTAGTGACGCATTTGACGTCACTTCCGGTATGCCGCACTTGATGGGACGGCATATCTTGAGAAGGAAGACGCCTCCCGCCATAACATGGTTCCGACGGGGACGGGTAGGTTGTCAGACCTCGACACCGCCCATTTGGGTAAGTAGGGGCTATTATTGAATTCCACCGGCAATTCCGTATTTATTTGCGGTAAAGCTAAGAGACCTAGTGGTGGGTTCTTTCCCTTCCCCCTCCCCTTGGGCGGTAATCATCAATCTAATTTACAGTGTCTCACCCTTCAGCTGGGAAAGTATACTCACTCATACTCTGGTATGATAGGGTCTTTCTGTTCCCCTACTACAACTGGGTTACCGACACCCACACATTTTGACCTGCAGGTACCATGGCTAGTTTATTTTAGCTCGACCTGCTTAAACATGTGATAAGTTACAAGGCAGCATTTCATTCACGAGTGTCATTACATGCCGCACCCTGCATCTTGTATTATTGACATCTTGAGCTGGGGTGATTAAACCTACCATCATGCCGGACAGTCAGTTGTTATTCATGTAACCTTGTGGGTTGTGTAGTACTGAAAATCCGAACTCGTGTAGCCATTCTGGACTCGAGAATAAAACTTTGTCGTATCATGACGAGTTTGGTATCAAAAGACCGAGAATGACGAGTACATTATGTACAAGTATTTTCGTCGCATTCGAGTGATGATTTCACTCCGAAATCGTCACTTATACATCGAACCCTTGGCTTCCATTTTGTGTGCGGCAGCCATTTTGTGTGTTGCCCTTCACATAGGCTTAATTCAATATCAAAAGGACACGTACTCCTTGATTGACTTTCCTGTGACCTGGGCAAGTTGGAGCCATCGCCCCAGGCTAAACCCGTTTGGTCAGTTCCTCTCCCAGTGGCCGGTCGAGATAGCATCTAGGCGCAGCCGGCCATAAAACCCTTTCATCACACACACACCCTGCCGAATCTTGCCCACACCTGGCCCTACTCTTTTTCTCTTACTTGTTTTATGATGGGAAGGTGCTCATTTTATTGGGGGAACACTGATATCTGATGGAAATGCCGGACCTTGCCGAGTAATTTATTATGGGTTGGACAACCAAAATGTGAGCTTGTCATCATAACTCTGTTACTTATTTGTGTTCGAGATATGTGAATAGTATCCTGAAAATCTAGGAATGTTTGCCTGAAGCTTATTATTTTGCATAAAAAGAGAAGCCTGACTTCGTGAATGGCGGCAGTCTCCTGAGAACATACTTCCTGTGTGTTGTACTTCTAGGACGCTTGTTACCTTGGTTGCAGCCAATAAATCGATCTTTGACTTCACCTAGAAGACTCTGAGTTTCTGTGGTCTGAATCAGGAAAGTACCTGAGGTCTTTGGGTGTACCCTGGCACCGCTGGGTTACCGGATCAGTACCGGTTCTGAAAAACCCAGTACCTCAGTTGGCGCCCAACGTTTGGGGCGATTCCAGCGGTACCGGTCCAGCCTGAGGTTCGTGAGGAGCTTCGTGTGGAAATTCTGGAGGACGGCCAACCACTTCAACGACCCCTGCATGTCGACGTGGTCCGAAGGTCTTTACTGCGAGGTTCCCTGCTTCCCGACGGCTACGAAGGACTGCTGCCCTGGCTATCGCCCTGATTTGGACCCCTGAAGTTTGGTAGAGCGAAGCACCAAGACGAGTCTTCTAGTGACGTCTTCGATATTTCAGTTAAGTATAAGTGTAGCGTCTCCCAGTCCTTAGTTGGTTCTTAGTTTTGGGTATCCTTTGGGATTAAATTTGGAACTTGCAAGTGCCAAAACCGAAGGACTCGTGTATTCACGAGAAATATCGTAATCGATAATCCTTTGAAGTTTGGAACTAGACTAGAGAGCGAAAATGCCTGGTCTTAGACTTAGAAGCCTGTTTTGTCTTGGTTGTAATAATAGGGACTCCCGATTGGAGGACTCGTGTCCGGTTCCTCCGGTTGGAACTCCAACATATGAATTGTATGTGAAACATGGAGTAGGTCCCATCACATATAATGAAGTGTGGATTAAATACACCAGAAACGATGGTGTTTTAAAATGCCCCCAATACGGTAGTTTTGAAGCTGAAATTCTAGATAATCTCGAGGTCAATCTGTTCAAGAAGAAAGCCTGGCCGGCAATGTTTGACTCTTTCCGCCTATGGCGTAAGGAAGCCAAACAAAAGGAAATTAAATTAGAGAAGAAAATAAGAGAGAAAGGGGTATTTCAATAATGCAAGCTGCTATGCATTATAAAGACAATGAAGAGGAACAGATGAGTGAGCAGTTGCACAGGCAACGTAAAATGGCGATAAATAAATGCTATCCAGTCTTGCCGACTCTTAAGCAAGATGCAGCAAAAGAGCTGGGAAAAGATCCGTTAATATCGCATTTGTTAAGTTCGCCACCCCCCTATGCGCAAAACGCTACGGCACCTCCGCAACCTTTAGTTGCACAGCCTGTGATTGCTATGCCTCCTGCTGCCCCGCAGCAACCACCAGCTGTCCTTCAGCTGGCTCCTACTACGATGGTGCAGCCTCCTCAAGGCCCACCGACCACATCTGTTTCACCTGTGCTTTCTACGACTTTACCTAGTATACCTTCTACTTCTCCTAATGCTCCTTCTGCTATCGTCTCTGCTCCTACCTTATCTCAGCCTATTTTTCCGCCCGTTCTTCCATCAGTTTCTCCTTCCGTTCGACAAAGAATGGCCAACACTGTTACTAATATTTTCTCACCTTTTCTTGGGTCGCCTAACACGACCCCTAACACAGAACGAAGACAGTTGCGAAGTCAACTGCCTGACTATCAAGAGAGAGATTTACTGAATCGATTAGCACGTAAATGGGTTATGGACACTGTAAGATATGATGTAGAATCTGTCATGGAAGTCTTCCGTCAGTGGGAAGCACCGAAACAGAGCTAAGTTTTTGAACAAATGTGTGTTTTTCTCTGTGAAGATTTGGAAGACAATGATCAGGAATGCAACCCGCCCGAATTGTGTCGTGCGCGGTTCGATTTTGCAGAGGGCATGATTGTAGGTCCCGATGTCAAGAAAGCGGTTGAAATATTGTTGTCGTATCTGAGTAAGGGAAGCACTTCTGGGTCACTATCTGAGCATGGTGCATCCAGTAGGAAAAGATCGCGACAGTACCCCATTCGAGAAGTTCCCCCACAATGGAGAGAGGGTGACGCAAATGCTAATCCACCAATTCAGCCTTACTTTCAGCGTGTATGGGTACATGTGCCATGGAAGCGAGCTGAAGTTTTAGCCCTTAAACAGACATTGCCAGATCCGCGTAAAAATCCTGCAGGGTATTACAAGGAGTTGTCACAGACTGCTGGTTCATGTATTATGAATCTAGCCGATATCGATATGTTATTTGGGAACGTTGTTCCACAGCCTTTATGGGGAAAAATTAGACCTACAGATCACGATCAGGAATTAGGTGACTCATGGGCTAATATCGTTGCTGCCGATGCCCTACACATTGGTGGTGCTAAACCTGAGCCTCTAGTAGCTGAACTCCCTGGTAGGATAATTACTTACATGAAAACGATAATGCCTGCGATACGTGTAAATTGGGACAAACTGTCTGCGTGTAAACAGAAGAAAGACGAAACGGTGTCTGACTTCTTTACCAGGTTTGAAGAAACGTTTGTCGACCACAGTGGTCAAGACATGAGCACAGAAGGTGGTCAGCGATTGTTCGTCGATAAATTCGTGCACAATCTACTTCCAGAGTTGTGTAAAAAGTTAAAGGATTCAGAGAGTTCTTGGGCTGTTTCTTCTTCAGCACAGATATTGGCTACTGCCCAATATTACGAAAATAGAGACAAAGACGAGAAAGATAGAGCAGACAAGAAAACTAAAGAGTTGAAAACGAAGGTTTTGTTGCAGCAAGCCTATCCGCCACGTGGTGGTGGTAATGGCCAGAATAACGGTGGTCAGAACTACCAGAATAATTATCAGCAGCCTCAACAATATCAGAGGAACTCACAAAGAGCCGAGAATAATCAGCCACGTGTCACTGTAGGTCCCAACCAGTGTTCATATTGCAAGGAAGAAGGTCATTTTAAGTATAGTTGCCCTATCCTGTTACAACGTGCGAATGGTGTTTCAAACACAAGAGGTAGAGGCGTTCAGCAAGCGCCTAGAGGTAGAGGACGTGGAAACGTCCCCCAGAACACGCAGTCTCTTCCACCACAAAGTTCTATGAATAGGTTCGATCAGCAGAATAACGCATCTGGTAGGACAGCTCAGTACTATACTGATGATTACTATACAGAAGGTGAGCGATGGGAAAGTAATGATTGCTAGGACAGCCATGGACAAAGAGAGGGAGTTGTTTCAGTTCCAGTAGATCAGAGTGGACCATACGTTGAGGTGATTACATCAGGTGTGTCAGAACCTTTTCTCTTGGATACTGGTGCTACAAAGAGTTCTATCATGCACTTCAAACTCCCTGGCGCACCTTTTTCTGGCGAAATGAATGTTTCTGTAGGATTTTCTGGCGCCCCGGTTAGGAACCCGATTTCTGACCCTTTGTCTCTTTCTGTTGGTCCCTGTGAATTAGAAGCACCCCTTATTCTGACAACAGGTTGTGGTGAAAACTTGTTGGGATTAGATCTGTTAAAAAGATTGCATGCAACTTTGTACTGTTCTCCTTCAGGAGTACAACTTACTCTAGGTAAGAAAGTGATTTCCCCAATGTATTTGTCGAGGGATGAAATTCCAACAGAATTGTCGTTTCTTCCTGATATTCTTTGGGCTACTGGTCCTAATGATGTGGGTCTTTTAGAAATACCACCATATGTTGTAACATTGAAAGCCAATGTTAAAATGCCACGAATTCCCCAATACCGAATTTCTAGTGAAGGTGAAAAAGCTTTGCTAGCGATCGTTCACGACCTAATTGAAAAAGATGTCATTGAAGAAACAAGAGGCAACGTTTGCAATAGTCCTGTTCTGCCGGTTTTGAAACGAACTGATCCTTCTCAGCCACCCGTGTACAGATTCGTGATTGATCTGAGAGAAGTGAATAAAATAGTTGTGCCACAGTTTCCAGTTGTCCCTGACATTACTGCCCTATTGACCATGATTCCAGCTTCTGCAACGTGGTTTTCAGTGATTGACGTGAAGAATGCTTTCTTCAGCATCCCCAGTGCTGAAGAGAGCAGGGATATTTTTGGCTTCACTTTAGGAGGACGAAGCTTCCGTTTTAAACGCGCTGCCCAAGGATACTGTGAAAGTCCATCAATATACAGTCAAGCTCTAAAGACACAGCTTGATACGATTGTTTTACCTGATGGTGCCACTCTTGTACAGTACGTGGATGATTTGCTTGTTGCTGCAGATACTGAGGAAATATGTAGGAATGCCACATTGTCATTGTTGCGTTATCTGTGTGATTTGCATCACAAGGTGTCACTTTCCAAACTGCAATACTGCCGACAAGAAGTGACCTACTTAGGTCATCTCTTGTCGAAGGAGGGAAGGAAATTGACCCCAGAGAGAATTCAGGCAATAGCGAAATTGAATGTGCCAAGAACACAGAGAGAAGTGCGTGCTTTCTTGGGTATTACATCGTACTGTAGACCGTGGATTCCAAATTTTTCGTTATTGGCCAAACCTTTGGTGGCATTAACGTGTAAAGGTACACCCAATCCCGTTCCTTGGTCTGAAGAGTGCCAGAAAAGTTTTTCTGAATTGCGCACAGCACTATGTTCGGCTCCTGTGTTAGGTACCCCCAACTACAGTAAGCCCTTTAAATTATATGTCCATGAGAAACAAGGTTGTGCATTATCAGTACTGACACAGTTGTTTGGAAACAAACAACGTCCTTGTGCATATTTCTCGTCGACTTTGGACCCAGTAGCTAAAGCATTGCCAAGTTGTTTAAGAGCTACAGCAGCATCAGCTGTCTCTATTCAACAGTCTGCTGGTATAGTGATGGATAACACTTTGATCGTTATGGTCCCACATGCAGTAGACATATAGTTAAACAGAACCAGGACACAGCACTTAACTAGTGCTCGATTGTCCGGTTACGAATTGACCTTGCTAGCGAGTCATGTGCACATAAAAAGATGTGCCACATTAAACCCAGCCACGTTGTTGCCAGAATTAGATGCTTCAGAACAGCATGATTGTTTTCTTAAAACAGAAGAAGAAACTAAAGGGAGAGTAGATCTCTATGATACTCCTCTTGCTGAATGTGATGGTACATTGTGGGTGGATGGTTCATGTTTCAAGCTCCCGAATGGTGACGCGACTGCAGCATATGCTGTCACGACTTTGCATATGATTGTTGAAACTGATATTTGATATTTGATATTTGTGGAATTTTATAAAGCGCGGCTATCGCTCCGGGAGGAGCATCTTGGCGCTAAGCAAGCAGAAGATAGTTGGAGACGAGGAAGTAAAGTAGATCATATAGCTGCTAGGACTGAAGTGTCAGATTGCTGGAACACCCAGGTTTTCAGAAGTTTCCTGAAGTGGGGTTCAGTTTCAGCTTGCCTAAGATTAATAGGGAGGTTGTTCCAGGCTCTGGCAGCCAGGAAGGAAAAGGTTTTTCCCCCCTTGGTTTTTAACTTAAATCTTGGAATTATAACAAGATTGGTCCCTGAGGATCTTAAACAGCGTAGTGGATTGTAATAGGTAAAACGCTTGGAGAAGTAGAGGGGACCTGTTTTCCTGGTTGCTTTATATACAGTCAGTAAAAGTTTGAACAAGATTCTTTTGTGGAGTGGTAGCCAATGGAGGACATTGAGGGCTGCTGAAGCAGAGGATCTTCTGGGAAGTTTAAGCACAAGTCTGGCAGCGGCGTGTTGGATGCTTTGAAGTTTTCTAAGAGTAGACTTCTTCAATCCTGCCATCAATCCATTACAGTAATCAAGACGGGAGAGAATTAAAGCAACCACGACTGATTTTCTAGCTGTAATGGGGAGGAAGTCGAAGAATTTCTTCAATGATCTGATGAGACTAAAACAGCATCCAGCAGTGATGCGAGCATGATCATCGAATGAAAGGGATGTATCAAATTGAATGCCAAGGTTGCGTGCCGAGGATACGGCGCTCGGAGGGGCTTCTGAATTTTTAGGCCACCAATCTTTTGGGCAGAAGGATACGTCTTTTCCTAGGGGTATTATTTCGGTCTTTGCGCTGTTGCATCTGAGATGATTTTTATTTAGCCATAAAAAGACCTCTGAGAGGCAATTCTGGAATCTATGTTCAGCATCAGGACATTTCCTATCAATAGTGACGACCAATTGGGTGTCGTCAGCGTATGATGTGGCGAGGATTCCATGGGATTCGATCACTGCAAGGAGGGGAGCCATGTAAATATTAAAAAAAAGGGGACTGAGTATGGATCCCTGGGGAACCCCTGATGTGATGGATCTCTCGCTGGATTTAAAGGGGCCTAGTGCAATCGTTTGCGATCTGTTAGATAAGAACGAAACTAACCATGCCAGCGCAGTGTCTGCCACGCCAATCTCCCGCATTCTGTTGATAAGAATGGCGTGTGAGATGGTGTCGAATGCGGCTGTTAGGTCGAGCAGGATGAGTACCACCTGTCTCCCCTCATCCTGCAAGAACTTAATAGAGTCTGATAATTCTATCAAGGCAGTCTCTGTGGAATGGCCAGGACGGAAACCTGACTGTTGTGGGTGCAGAACCTGGTTGTTTTCTACATGAGTTTTTAACACCCCGTACACTAATTGTTCAGCAATTTTACCTAAGGCAGGTAATAGCGAGATCGGGCGCATATTAGTGAGATCAGTGGGGGACTTGTTCTGCTTCTTCATTAAGGGTTTTACAATGGCCTTTTTCCAGTCGTCAGGTACAATGCCTGAAGTGAGAGATTCGTTAATGATGGCATTGATTATAGGGTTTGCAGCTTCAATAAAATAATGAAGGATACTAGGGGGGCATGAGTCTGTAGGAGCTCCGGATTTACAGGCAAGAATTGCCTTCCGGGTTTGTTGAAGCGAAATTTGTGGAAAATTGGCCAGAGTGGAAAAATTTGTGCCAGCTTCATGGGTAGTAAAAGTGGGTTGGGGAAAATCCTTCTGGATCTTGATGATTTTATCTGTGAAAAAATCAGCAATTTGATTGCATAAAGTTTGGGATGGGGGAATTTCGGGTACTAGGGCTTTAGGATGGGTAAAGGACTTAACAATGGAAAAGATGGTTTGCTGTTTTTGTTGGGCATCCTCTATGGCTTTAGTGAAATATTCTTTTTTAGCAGCTTTGATGTTGGAGAGATATAATTTCCTCTGCTGTATATAAAGTAGTCTGGAGGCTTCATCATAAGTTTTTCTCCATTTCCTTTCTTTAATTCTGCAAAGGAGATGGTCTTCCGTGAGAGACTGGGTGTACCAAGGAGCATTAGGCTTTCTTTGGCACGTATCACTATAATGTATGAACGTTCCTACAGTGGCCTTATAATTCAATTGTGCAAATATATCTATAAATATACCAAACAGGTGACAAAAAGCAGATAATGTACTGGATTTATTCAAAACATATAACATTTTATTTTTTTCTCTTTTTTTCAGTTCATATAAATACTGTTATCAATCAGAAATCACAAAAAGAATATCTCAATTTATATCAGAAGCTCAAGAAAAATACAATTAGGTCATAAATATCTACAACAGGAATAATATATAAAAAATTACCCCTTGGTAACAACCATATCTCTCAACATACTCACGTGCTAACAATCATACCACACTCAGACCTCAAACTAAGATGGAGAAAGGAACTGAATTAAAGATTAGCAAGATGGCAATGCTAAAGAGTGGGCCACAAGATGTAGCTTTGGGCCCTCGCAGCAGGTCTACGCGCGTTTCGGCAGCTTTAGGCCGCCTTCATCAGGACCTTTTTCATCGTGACTGTGCAGATACCAGGGGATCAATGGCACCAACAGCGGTAGAGTCACAAAAAACGTCTTCAGTAAATATCAGGGGACAGGACGTCCTATGCTTCCATGAAGTAGCTTTTAACGTTAAGAAACGTGTTGAAGTGGTTGTCAAGAACACGATTTCGGAGCTGGTTCTTTGGTGCTTATGGTCAGGAAGAGGCTTAAGACATAGACGGTCAGCGGGGATAAATTATACCATAATTTCAATCTTCGAGGGATGTCCCGTATATAACAAAAATTGCTTCACAGTCAGTTACCCTCGTCAGACCAGCAATTAAGACGTGTACCCGCACCGTTCGAAGTTTCTTCCGACAGACGTTTCTGTCGGAAGAAACTCCGAACGGTGCGGGTACACGTCTTAATTGCTGGTCTGACGAGGGTAACTGACTGTGAAGCAATTTTTGTTATATACGGGACATCCCTCGAAGATTGAAATTATGGTATAATTTATCCCCGCTGACCGTCTATGTCTTAAGCCTCTTCCTGACCATAAGCACCAAAGAACCAGCTGCGAAATCGTGTTCTTGACAACCACTTCAACACGTTTCTTAACGTTAAAAGCTACTTCATGGAAGCATAGGACGTCCTGTCCCCTGATATTTACTGAAGACGTTTTTTGTGACTCTACCGCTGTTGGTGCCATTGATCCCCTGGTATCTGCACAGTCACGATGAAAAAGGTCCTGATGAAGGCGGCCTAAAGCTGCCGAAACGCGCGTAGACCTGCTGCGAGGGCCCAAAGCTACATCTTGTGGCCCACTCTTTAGCATTGCCATCTTGCTAATCTTTAATTCAGTTCCTTTCTCCATCTTAGTTTGAGGTCTGAGTGTGGTATGATTGTTAGCACGTGAGTATGTTGAGAGATATGGTTGTTACCAAGGGGTAATTTTTTAAATATTATTCCTGTTGTAGATATTTATGACCTAATTGTATTTTTCTTGAGCTTCTGATATAAATTGAGATATTCTTTTTGTGATTTCTGATTGATAACAGTATTTATATGAACTGAAAAAAAGAGAAAAAAATAAAACGTTATATGTTTTGAATAAATCCAGTACATTATCTGCTTTTTGTCACCTGTTTGGTATATTTATAGATATATTTGCACAATTGAATTATAAGGCCACTGTAGGAACGTTCATACATTATAGTGTTTCTTGCTCCCCTCTGTTCCTTGGCCATAACTAGCTCTCTTGAGGGGGTCCCTTTGTACATGTTGAAACTGCACGTATTCCACATAATTCAGCTCAAGCGGCAGAATTAATTGCACTCACAAGAGCATGTGTGTTGTCAAAAGGAATGAAAGTGACTGTCTATACCAACAGCCAGTATGCTTTTGGAGTGGCTCACAGTTTTGGACGATTGTGGAAAGAACGTGGATTCCTGACTTCGCATGGAGCTAAGATTCAGCATGGTTAGTTGGTGAATGAGCTTCTTGAATCACTGACCTTGCCTCTGCAAGTAGCGATTGTAAAATGTAGTGCTCACAAGAAGGTGACTGATGATGTTGGTCGTGGAAATGCATTTGCTGATGAAATCGCGAAAGAAACTGCAAAGAATGTGATGAGCCGAATGTATGTTGCAGGACCTGCAAGATGGGTTGGTGATGTGGGAATGTGTGAAGACACGATAGAGAGTGTGAAGGCTATTCAAGCTGAGGTTTCAGAGAAAGAGTTGAGCATGTGGAGAGAAAGTACGGGTAGGATGGATGCAAATGGTTGTTGGATTGAATTGTCAGAGCATCAGAGATGGTTGTTACCCGATGCGTATGTGCTTGCAGTAGTTACAATGGCTCATGGAATGGCTCATATCAGCGTGAAAGGGATTTGCAAGTTGTTGGCTCCAGTATGGCAAAATTCAGGGATTCCCAAGTGTGCAGAGAATGTAGTCAAGAATTGCATGGTGTGTCTGCAACACAATCCTGGTAGGGGAACCCCAACTCCAGCTGGTCATTTTGCGCCTCCTACGTATCCGTTCGAGGTTTTGCAGCTAGATTTCATCCACATGGAGAGTTGAAACAATTTAAAATACGTGCTAGTTGTTGTTTGTGCCTTCTCAAGATGGGTAGAAGCATATCCCCTAAAAGACAATACTGCCTTGTCCACAGCGAAAGCCCTTGTAAAAGAGTTCTTCCCTAGATTCGGAATGCCTAGAATGATCTGGAGTGATAACGGGAGTGAATTTGTGGGTCGTGTGATGAAGAATGTATGCGAAGGGCTAGGTATTCGGCAGAAGTTCCACGCTGCAAATCACCCCCAATCAGCTGGGTTAGTAGAATGTTACAACGGCACTCTTAAGTTAAAACTAGCCAAAATCCAAGCGAGCACAGGTCTTAAATGGCCTGATGCTCTACCCTTAGCACTCCTATCCACCAGAATGATTGTGCATTCGCGAGTGAAACTTAGCCCCTATGAAATAGTCTTTGGCCGCCCGGCCAACATATGGGGAGTGCCTAGGCCCAAAAAGTTTAGCGAACTAGAACACCCTGTTTTACTTGATTACCTGTATGAATTGACGGCTAAATTGCGTGTTTTGCATCAACAGGTCAACGACACCCTGCCTCCGGTCTCTGAAACTCCAGGCCACGCCATCCGCCCTGGATCCTGGGTCCTCGTGAGGAATTTTCAGACGACAAAAAACAACCAGCCCAGGTGGACCGGACCGCACCTCGTCCTTCTCTCCACAAGATCAGCGGTCCGACTGGAGGGGAGGAAGCACTGGATCCACGGGATCCACTGTAAAAGGATCCCTCTTCCTCTGCCGTATGACCAGTGGGTCCAGGAAGGTGTCGCTGACTCAGAGACCAACACCGTGCCAAAATTTCTGCCTTTCGGTGATGCACGAGTGAAAGGAACTAACTCTGAACGTGAAAACGAGAACATTCTGCAAGAAGCTGTGCCACCGTCAAAGCGATTGAACACTTTGGAGCCTGAACTCTTGTTTCAGGATCACACAGTACCTGGACGAAAACGATATAATTTGAGACCAAGACCTATGGACAAATAAAAGCGCAGCTCTCCCATTTGAAGAAACTTGCTTATTTTTGTTTTTTTGAACCGCCATCCGGTTCCGCTGCTAAGGCCGCGGTTGACTAAAAGTCTTTGGGGTGCAGCTGACGACGTTAGGTCGGTAGTTCTGGTTGGTCTAAGGGAGTTGCCCTGGACTGACAGAAGCATCCCTTAGCAGAATCAACCTCCCACCGCGGGCAGCACTCTAGAGAGGATGGAGTTTTCTGAAATGGAGAGACCTGCCAAACTAACGAACTCTGAACACAAATTATGTAGAGTGATGACAAAGAAAAGTTTTTTTAATATTGTGCATTTTTATGATATTCAGTGTGATGATATTTTTAATAGGATATGTTTTATTCTCCTTTCGTGTAACATTCGCACCACCTACATCCCCTACACCTCCTCCTCCTACTGTTTCCTCTCATTCTTTCCACTCCCTTCCTGACCATGAATCCAATAGAAGATTAGAGTTCATTAATAACTCCTTCGTTCAGCTCCTGCACCAGCACCAGCTAGTAATGAACACAACTAACTGTTGGGTTTGTGGCCTTATGCCTCACACTACGGATAAAGGTATCCCTTATCTAGTCCTGCCTTTCAGTCGTAATGGCTCTGTGTGGGCTTACAGAACAATGTTCCTATATGCACGAGAAGTCCAACCCCTACGTTCTGTAAAAGACAACCTCAAGACTAGCGCCCTAGTCAAAGGTATAGTTGACATGATTAAGGTAGTAACTTCTTATGAAGATACTCCTGATGATGAGATACTTGCATATGTAGGTTGGAACGTGACCGGATATGGAGCTACTTTAAGTGAGAAACAGCAAGCGAAGAGGTCTTTCCCGATCTGGATTGTACCCCATCAGGGCAACCTGTGTCTGCAAGGTATTGGCAAGAATCCCAGAGCTCAGTTCGGGAAAAGTGTCTGTACAGAAACGTATGTTTTTGGGTCTCAGACTTCCCCTGCGTTTTTAGCAGCTAAGGGTGCTTATTTCATCTGTCATGATAGAGCCTATACATGGTTGCCCCCTGACTTCTCGGGCTCATGTTTTGTTTTGTTCCTGTTGCCTCCCACCTACACAGCAGCGGCGGATTACCACAGGACAAGGGTAGTTAGAGGTGTCTTGAGTAAAGAAGACACTGCAGGTCAAGAATTTGGGGACTTTGCAAGAGGTTTTCTGCCGTTCTGGGGACCCATGGTAAACAGCAGGAACATAAGGCAATTGACAAGGGTAGTTGAGTCCACCGTGATTGAAACTGCTGGTGCCCTTAGTAACTTGACTGCTGAGCTCCAGTCGGATCGTCTTATGACCCTTCAGAACAGGGTTGCTTTAGATGTCATACTTGCAGACCGAGGTGGGGTATGCAGATTGATCCAATCTAGCTGCTGTGTTTTCATCCCAGATAACGCTCCAACAGTGTACTAGGCTATCTCCAAACTGCATAAAATTTCAGAGTCTATTCATGTGGATAAAGGAGATTGGTCATTAATGGGGTGGTTCTGGGAACTGATATCCGGCTGGGGATGGAAAATTCTGATGGTCATTGGGATGGTCTTAGCCATCCTTTTCCTGTTCTGTCTGTGCGTGCAGTGTGCTCCTGCAATATGTGGCCACTGTGTCACATCATGTGTAAGGAAACCTGTATCAAGAGACGAGCTAAGTACTAGGATGATGTTACAGCAACAGCTCAATGACTTTAGGAATATCGACCTGGACTCTGATTAGCATGAGATTAGGTTAAATTGCCTATGTAAGGGCAAAAGGAGGGTTTGTAGTACTGAAAATCCGAACTCGTATAGCCATTCTGGACTCGAGAATAAAACTTCGTCGTATCATGACGAGTTTGGTATCAAAAGACCGAGAATGACGAGTACATTATGTACAAGCATTTTCGTCGCATTCGAGTGATGATTTCACTCCGAAATCGTCACTTATACCTCGAACCCTTGGCTTCCATTTTGTGTGCGGCAGCCATTTTGTGTGTTGCCCTTCACATAGGCTTAATTCAATATCAAAAGGACACGTACTCCTTGATTGACTTTCCTGTGACCTGGGCAAGTTGGAACCATCGCCCCAGGCTAAACCCGTTTGGTCAGTTCCTTTCCCAGTGGCCGGTCGAGATAGCATCTAGGCGCAGCCGGCCATAAAACCCTTTCATCACACACACACCCTGCCGAATCTTGCCCACACCTGGCCCTACTCTTTTTCTCTTACTTGTTTTATGATGGGAAGGTGCTCGTTTTATTGGGGGAACACTGATATCTGATGGAAATGCCGGACCTTGCCGAGTAATTTATTATGGGTTGGACAACCGAAATGTGAGCTTGTCATCATAACTCTGTTACTTATTTGTGTTCGAGATATGTGAATAGTATCCTGAAAATCTAGGAATGTTTGCCTGAAGCTTATTATTTTGCATAAAAAGAGAAGCCTGACTTTGTGAATGGCGGCAGTCTCCTGAGAACATACTTCCTGTGTGTTGTACTTCTATGACGCTTGTTACCTTGGTTGCAGCCAATAAATCGATCTTTAACTTCACCTAGAAGACTCTGAGTTTCTGTGGTCTGAATCAGGAAAGTACCCGAGGTCTTTGGGTGTACCCTGGCACCGCTGGGTTACCGGATCAGTACCGGTTCTGAAAAACCCAGTACCTCAGTTGGAGTGCTTCCCCCGCCCCAAAAACATTTTTGGGTGTTGTAGTTCCTTCATCCATTTAACTCCTATATATATTTTCCAGGATGCTGAACCCGCTGGTGTCTGAGCCCGCCGGATATCATTGAGGCGAGGCTTTTTAAATGTAATTAGTGAGTTTATATTCCAATAAGGAGATAATGTAATTAACTTTGTGCACAAGTTGCCTAGTTTACGATTACATTGCGCACAACAATTTTAATGAATAAATATAATGTCAAGGGGAACTTATCCCTTTTAATTAATTAGGGTTTCCTTTCTTTAAGCAACCATGAAAATATGAGAGAGATATCAAATGGCAGTATAATCCGTCATTTATGTATATGCTGTTACCCTTCTTTTTCAGAACACATGTAAGGGTATCCAACCAGCAGCAATACTTGGAGTGGTAGGTAGTTTTTCACATATACCACGGTGTGTAGGTAGTTACGGAATATATTTTTGGTCCTGATGAATTGCCATAGACCCGGTGGGGCTGTTAAGGCAAGAAACATGTTGACCTACTGGAGCATAGTGGCACTTTGTTCTGACTCATTGTGTCAGACAAAACCGCCTCTCCTATTGTTTTTAATCAGGTAGGAACCAGAGTCTAATAAATCATATTTGGTTACCTAACCTGTTTTACCTTTCACTTTTCACACACACCTACACTTTCTAGGCCCCTCACTCACACCGCACCAATTGGCAAGGAACAAAAGATCTCCGCCAAAGAGCCCCTCATTGGAAGCCCGTTGGGTATTGCAGCGCCAAACCAACGAGGAGCAGGCCCAATGATGAAGCATGACACCTAGCTTGCTGGGTGTGTGAGAGCCCTAGTTCTAAAAAGGGAATTTCCCTAAGGATCCACATTATTGGTGTGTTGTGACGGGTATAACTGCCCTTTCGGTATGCATTTTTCATGCACACCCTTCTATCTCCTCAGTTACTATGGCAACCCTTGAGGAACAGCATAATCTTTCTTGTTTGTTAAGTGGACATGTTAGTCTGTTATTTCGATTGAAATGGACAGTGGAGGGATAGAAGAGTTAAGGCTTTAGACTTTTTTTGGGAGGTCATAGAAGTAGTGGGCCTGTTGGGATGAGTAAAAAGGGATGTGGAGGGGAAGAGTCAGAGAGAAGAGTTTAGTAAGGCTTGTTTTTGGGGATCAGTATAGTAAAAACTGTGTCAGGTGGTGCAAGGAGGGGTAGAGTAGGGGAGAGTCTAGAAAGAGCTATTTTGGGGCTTATAGTAGTGGTATGGGGTTTGGATGAATGAGAGAGTAGAGGATATATTGTTAGAGGTATAGGGTGAGAAATAGGCTTTTGCATTGGAAAGAGTAGTAGAAAGAGGTTTGAGATGAGTCAGAGAGTTGAGGTAGAAGATATATTGAGAGCGGTATAGGGTGAAAATAGGGTAGTGCATTGAATTTGCTGATTTAGAAGAAGTAATAAATATATAGATCCATAAGTATATGGAAAGTTTATAGATGCATAAGCGAAGTAAGTATATGTAGATTAAAGATATTGATAGAGGTATAGGGTGAGAAATAGGGTAGTGCATATAATACTATATATATATTTTTTGTAGGAAAGTAATAAATATATAGATCCAAGTACGTGGAAGGTAAATAGATGCATAAAGGAAGTAAGGATAAGTAGATTAAAGATGCATTCAATAAACTCTGGTTTTGAAGTGTTGTACTTAAAATGTTTTTTTTTTTAACATAATTATTCTACATGTTAATACAAAGCAATACACATATATAGGTACATATCTATAGTACAAATAAATGCTTACATACAGAGGAATAGGCTCTATATTTCTGTTAGCGTATGGTGCTTATGTGGGGAAGAACAAATTCTTGAGTAGTTTTCTGAAGATAAGGTGGTTGTCGGTGGATCTTATGTTGGGGGGTAAAGAGTTCCATATTTTGGCTGCTTGAACAGAGGATGTGCCACCCAGTGGTCGAAGTGGAGAAAGAAAAGTAGGGGAACTGTGGGCGCAGAATCAGAGGGTGGGAATAACATGAGGATTGAATGAGTGGGCTGAGTCAGAGTTGTGGCCAGAATGTGCAAAAATCCCTTTTTTTTTATTTGTTTGGCATTTCACTGATCAATTGCAGCTTATAGTATTTAATTCAACCAATGGATACACAGGATTATTTAAGGCTTAATATGAGTTATCGATATCAAAATTCATTCACAAAGTGGGATATGTTTCCAATCACAGAATGTCCTAAATATGCTTAGAAGTAGAGTACAAGCTATTTGTCTCTGAGCCATGTCGTCTCTATCATCAGCACTTCTCTCTTTTTCCACAAGAGCAGTTCAAACATGAATGGCAAAATATTCTAGTTTGCAAATGTTTTCTATATGTATGTCTCTGCCATATTTGCCACATAATACTTCATCTGCTGCATAATCTTGTTTGTAGCTTCAACCGATCAAAAGTTACTAAAAATGTGTCTTGTGTTGCTGCAAAGTGGATGGCCCTTTGCAAAGGTTGACTGTTCACCTTTCTCACTGCTGCATTTGTATGTTACACTGGTACTAATAAGGCAAACTTTTGCAGAGACTGTTAGCATGTGTAAAAATGCCAAAATAATAAAGTATGAGGAAATATACTGCATTAAGGTGCAGCCTTTTTTGCTGCATAATTTAGTCAACACTGCAGCATAATTTTGTCTTCCATTGCTGCATAATTACAGTGGCTCCAAAGCAGGTAGCACATGTTAAAAGTGCTTGTGCAACAAGCAGAGAGACTCTGGAGTTTGCGAACTTAGTTTGGTCCATGTCAATCCTGCATTGCTGATGCCGGGTAAGTTGCAGATACTACTGCTGAAACAAGGCCAATGGAGGTACCAATGTGTGAGGCAGGCTGGCCTCAAGGGCAGGGTCGGCATTTAGCGCTAGTGGGGCCTTGAGCAACAATGTTTGTTGGCGCCCCCCAATGAGTGGAGAAGTGTGGCTCAATGGTTAGAGCGGCAGACCCTGATGCAGAGGTCTAGCCCGGGACCAGGGTTCAATTCCCCGCCTCGGCGGGTCTTGGGCTCAAAATTCCACGGACCTGATAATTCTCGCCTCTGTGCCTATTCCAATCATGGAGTCCCACTCTGCAACTCTGGGCAATAGCTTGCTTAATCTCCACAACGGCCCCCACAACGCTAAGGATGCCTGGCCTCCACCTTGGGGTTGCCCAGGAGTGGACACCTCACAGGGAAAGCCAGGATGGGTTCCACAGCGGTATTCGTACAAGTGCCTTGAGACCCTTGCGGGTGAGTAGTGCGCTATACAAGTATCAATTTACATTTACACCCTCTGCCACGGATTCCCTCACTACCACCCTTTAACAGTGCCCCTCAAGTCTCCATAACCACACTCTCTCTCAGATGCATTTAATTTGATTTACAGCACCACTCATACCAGTGTAGGGTGGCAAAGCACTTTACATCACACACATTACACAGAGACATTAAATCATACGTGTGTAAATTACTATATAGGAAATGTTACATAAGACAAAGGACTACAAGGTGTAGGAGTCCCAAGACAACCATATTAGTGGGCCGTATAGTTTAACAGTGATTGGTCTGGAGAAACACAAACGCAGAATTTAAATTGTAATACCATGGTTGGTGTTTCTCTTTAATAATCAGAATTGATTTCTATCCAAATGAACACTTTTTGCAACAGTCGGATAATCAAAAGCTGGGAGGAAAAAAACATAATGCTGTAATTTATACCTTGCAGTTTGTATGCAGCTCTTAGATGACAGTTAATAGCTCACTGTTCCATGTTAGGATATTAACTTGTAAACTGCAGGTAACAAAAGGATCTCTCTGACAAAAGCAGTAACTCCTTGACCTATTTTCGTTATGTGCACTTTGTGATCTGCATGGTACAAGTTCTTTGTACCAGGTACATTAACCCTCTGCTCTACCTTTCCATGAGTCAAATCTTCCACTAGACAAAACTCCGATCCATCGCCCTAGAAGGAACTTTAATCACTGAAGTTATCATTACATTTTTATTGTTGCAGAAACGTGCTGGAGGCCAGGAAGGGGGCAGCAAGTACTTTTAAAACCATAATATCCTTGCAATCACGACTCCCCCACCCGAAGTCAGCGCCCGGTGTGGTCACACCGTTCGCAACGCCCTAGAGGCGGCCCTTCTCAAGGGTCCTGTGCCTCAGTGACAGTCACTGTGGCTCTAGTGTGTGCTGCTTCATAGGTCTTTACGCAAGATTCGAGGTGAACTTCAGTATGGATTGTGAGGGACAGGCCTTCAAGGTTAACCCACACTTGCCACTGCTAGGGTCCACCTGCTGATGCAAAGACAACAGGGCTTCTAAGGTCTATCGGGCCTTCTAAGGTCTAGCAAGGGAATGTGCTCCCTCAGGAAAGTGGTCTGGTGGACTGGTAATGAAGTTACCTGGTTCCCCTGTTCCACATTCGGCAGCTCTGACTATAGTGCCACATTCTCTCCCCCAACTGAACACCATACTGCCCCACTGAGAGAAAATCGCACTGCCTTCAACTACAAAACAATTGTGCCCTGCTACAAACACCTGGATGCAACTCAATTCAAATTACGCTCTAGACAGGAGTAATATGCGGCCTAAAAATAAAGTAAAAACATCCTGGAAAAACCAATTGCTCATAGGGAATGCAAGATTAAGTAAAGCATGTGAAATGTAAGCAGGAACAACACGATTACTTTAAGCTTTTACACTCACTATTCAGAAATCAGTGAGTGTTTTTGCCTGAAAAGGACATGACTACAGGGCCCGGAAGGGACTCATTCAATGCCCATTGCTTATATCCTTACAAAACGTGAGCAGTATGGTTTAAAGAGACCACATCCTTGAACATAGAGCAGCGGTACGCATTCTCTTTTCCAATCTATCCATTAATCATGTTTTGCAGTACCTCCAGGATTGTTGCACTTCCCCACCTTGGGAAAACAAGGTTTTTCAAAGAAAGACAACAAAACAAAAGTAGCGCTTCACTGGCAATCTCTGTAAAGTGGCGCTAATGTTTGGGTGTGAATAAAACCAATCTGGCCACTTTGCGACCACTATGACTTGTTTTATTTAGTTATTTATTTCTCATACGTTGAACCTTTTCCAGAGGCTGAAGTTTGGAATAGAAAAATGTCATATAGACGGCATTTCCATCAAAAGTGCTTTTTTTGGGATCCATTTCAAAAGGGAACAAATAAACAAAAGGCAAAAAGAGAGGGTGAAAATCCTGTTTGTTGAAGTCACGATTTACACTAAGTGAGGAGAATCTAGACAGAAAGAGAGGGAAGAAGAGGAAGAGAGAGGGGATATGGGGACAGCTGCCAGGGGCAGAGCAGAAGTGCACACTTTCCTGGTCTTCTCTGGGCAAGAAGGAATAGAGTCCTCTTCATTCTCTGCCCACCCCGTGTCCCTGAATGGCCACGAACGCTGAGCCCCCCTTGGCTATTTCTGGCGTCCTGGGACCCATGTTTAAAAAAAATAAAAGTAGGGGAATCTCTTTAATTAAAGAAGTATGGGCACGCCTTGGCCTGCCAATCCTGCCCACTTCGACCACTGGTGCCACCCATGTTTTTTTTCTTGTATCTGGGGATTTTGAGGCGAGGTGCCACTCTAGAGCGGAGGTTCCTATGATGAATGTGTTTGGTGATTTTATTCCTGATGAAGAGCGGTCCCAATCCATGTTTAGCTTTGTGGGTGATACAAAGCAGATTGAACGTCGATCTTCTGGCAACCGGTAACCAATGCAGGGCTTTCAAGGCAGGGGAGATATGGTCTTGCGGTTTGATATGCAAGAGTAGTCTAACAGCCAAGTTCTGAATCCATTGTAGTCTTTTCATAGTCTTTAAAGGTGATCCATGGTAGAGGCTATTGGTGTAATGGAGTTTGGACAGAACAAGGGAGATGGTAGCTTGGACCTTGTGTGGGAATCCCAAATGGGGAAGATTTGTCGCAGAGTTTTAATAGTAACAAAGCTTGATCTTGATAGTTTGTCCACTTGGGAATTCATCGATAGCTTGGAGTTTATGGTCATTCCGAGGTTTCTTACTTCCTTCAATACTTTAGGCAGTGATCCCAGTTCATCGGGCCAGGCGGCGAGCGGGTTATAATGTTTCCAATCGCCACACAAGAGTATTTCTGTTTTGGAAACATTCAATTTGAGATGGCTCCAAGTCATCCATGGATCCAGGGATCTGAGACAACTGAAAATTGGCAAGTTTCCAATGTCTTTGGGGCATTCTAGTTGAAGGAGTATTTGCGTGTCATCTGCATAGTTATAGCACGTGAGTTGAAATTGATTGATCAGTACCAGTAATGACTTCATGTAAATGTTGAAAATCAGTGATTATTGTTTTTGGATGGGTGATAGCGGGTTTGTCAAACCAAATGTTGAGGTCACCCAGAACGCATAGGTTGGAGTGTATTGTTATCAGGTTTGAAACCGTGTCTAGAAGTGCGCCTGGGAATGTCGCCTTGCCAGGTGGAGGTCTGGAAAGGAGCAGGAAGTTACAGGAGGAAGACGGTGTAAGACTGCATCTTGTTAGAAGAGCCTCACAATTCTTTATGGAGATGTCGTCATCTTTAGTGATATGTAATGTTTGCTTGAACACAACAGCTAGACTACCTCCTTTTTTGCCTACACAATTTTGGGTGATTGTTTGATAGCCTAGAGGAATGGCTTCATGCAGGGCTGGAGCCATATCCCCAACCATGATTCAGTTATGAATAGTATGTCTGGTTTTGCATCAGTGAGAAGGTCGTAGATGTGATGTTTGTTTTTGGAGAGCGATCGAGCATTTATTAGTAGACAGTTTCGAGAATGTGTTTTGCTGACAGTTAGATTTGGGGGTCTCTAGTTGGCATAGGTTGGTACCTGTGACAAATAGGGACCCTTGCATCTAGCCAGGGTAAGGGGGTACACTCCTAAAATAACCCCTGCTCACCCCTTGGTAGCTTGGCATGAGCAGACAGGCTTATCTCAGAAGCAGTGTGTAAAGCATTTGTGAACACATCCAGTAACCCAGTGAAAACACTACAGATGGACCCCACACAGTTGTATATTAAAAATAAGTATTCTTTATATAGATTTAACACAAGACCACAAAGGGCAAAAATCCACAATACTGTACTTAAAATGGTGGAATTCGCTTAGTTCCCTTTAGATCTTAAAATGCGACACTTTGAGTCCATGAACTTTAAGATGCAACACGCAGGGCAACTAAAGTGTTGCAGGAAAGGTGATGCGGTAGTCCCTGGCACGCAAGGACGGTGATGCGCTGAAGATCTGGTGCAAAGAAACAAAAACACCCTTGTTCAGCGATGCTCCGACAGCGGCTTTGGCGGCGACACTCTTCTCCCCCGATACGAGAAGCTTCTGCTCGATGCGACAGCTGCAGTGGCGACACCCTTGTTCAGTGATGCTCCGACAGTGGCACGCTTCTCCGTGGATGCGAGGCGCTTCTGCGGTTCAATGCGACAGCTACAGCGGCGACACCCTTGCTCAGAGATGCAACGGCAGCGGCTGAGATGGCAACACGCTTCTTCGATTTTGCGAGACGTTTCTTATGATGCGGTGCAATGCGACAGCTACAGCGGCGACACCCTTGTTCAGAGATGCTGCGACGGCGACACACTTCTTCTTCGTGAGTCACGCTTCCATCTCCTTGCGACGCGCAGTCCCTCAGAAGGCCCAAAACAGCTGCAGGCACTTCCAAAGAACTCTTGGGGAGCTGGTGGTTGAAGTCTGTTGTCCCTGAGACTTCAGCAGGAGGCAAGCTCTTCTCTCAAGCCCTTGGAGATCCTTACAAGTTGATGAAAGTACCCAAAGTCCCTTTCTCCTTTCTTTGGCAGTCAGGCAACCACTGAAGGCCAATCCCCCAAGCAGCACTGCAGCTTAGGGATAGTCTCTCCTCAGTCTTTCTGGTTCCACTCCTCAGCAAAGGTTTCTTCTTGTTGTCCAAAAGTGATATAATTCTCTGGGGTTTGGGTCCCCCTTTTATACACAGTTTCTCTTTGTTCTCTGAAGGCAGAGAGGCCTTTGCCTAGTCCAAACCAGTTCTGGTCAGTCTTGGAGCACTCTGTTGACATGACTCCTTCTTTCCTTTCACCGTGCAGGGCAGGGACATCAGACTCACCACAAGAGGTGGAGCCAGCATTGTGGAGGGAATGCACAGCCCTATTCAGTTCCCAGGTGCAACTCCTCCCTCCCATCTAGATGCAGATCTCTCTATTCCCCACTGGGCTGACTCACCCTGTCTCCTGGAATCCCCCAGCCCCTGTCACTCAAACTCCAGACAAGGAATACACAACCTAGCAGAGGCAGGCTTGGATAGTTAGACAAGAAAATACCTACTTTCTAAAAGTGGTATTTTCAAACGCAGAATGATAAAATCAACTTCACTAAAATATGTGTTTTATCATTCTGAGTTCAGGCATACTAAACTCGAATTTCTACCATGTTCCCTGAGTCAGTTAGGATTATAAGATGTAATAATCAAACTGCCCATTCTGGCCTATGGGGAATAGGTAGACTTCCAAAAGTGAAAAACGAAAATGGCTGTAATTCATTATTAGGACATGCCACACACATCAGGGCTTGTCCTACCTTATACTTACAATGCACCCTGGCCGTGGGCCTACCATAGGGGTGTCTGATATGAAGAAAAGGGAAGGTTTAGGGACTGGCAAGTGGGTGTACTTGCCCAGTCAGCATGACCGTATCAGACTGCACACAGGCTCTGCAATGGCAGGCCTTAGACACACGTTTACAGGCTGCTTCTGTGGGTGGCACAACCAGTGCTGCAAGCCCACCAGCAGCATTTGGATTATAAGCCCTGGTCACACTTAGTGCACTGTACTAGGGTCTGACAAGTAAACCAAACCAGTCAATCTGAACCCATTTCAATTCCTCTGCCCATACTCTCAGGGCCCACCCTGTTAACCCATGGGGAACCCTTCTCCTCACCTGTGGACACCATCTGTGCAGCATCTAACCTTAGCTTGCTGACAGGGGTGTCCCAACAGATAGACAGCAAGCCAAAGTGGCCACTGACAGTAGTCAGTTATGAGATAGAACTAGCGACTTGAGGTGGTTGCCGAGAGTCAGGGAAAGCGAATTTTGCACATTTGTTTTAAACTTGTATAAAGCTATTTTAAAATTACATTTGCATTACGAATTTCATGTTTGAAACGAAGGAAGACTGAAACCTCGTTTTTTACTTAGCGCTATTTTAAAATTACATTTGTATTTTAAAATTACATTTGCATCACGAATTTCATGTTTGAAACGAAGGAAGACTGAAACCTCGTTTTTTACTTAGCACATATCCTGAACCTTGGTGCACTCCCCACGAGGTCTACACGATCCTACGTAGCCGATTTGGGGCTCCGGGACCGTCGAAGTAGACACTCGAGCTCCTGGTGCATAGGCGCCATTTTGGGTGAGGAACGCTCGGCGCTCTAGTGTTGCGGGCGATTTGGGCCGGGCACTACAAAATGTCCCCCCTAAAGCGGACGCGCAGCGGGCGCGCCGATGGCGCGCCGGAGGTGCGCCAGAGGTAAGCCCGTCTGTGCCCGTCCGCGCCAGGCAGTGCCTGGGGCCTGGTACCCTGATCCCTGACCCACATAATACTAATACGTATTCCAGGGAGTCCCTACTCCAAATGAACCAACTCTTAACGCCCCTATGTACCCATTCTATTACAATAATAGGTCCGGAATATCATTGTTCACACTGCTCATATAACCTCACAGTCCCCAAGCCCGGTCCTCCTGACAAGAAGGTCCTTAACATGGCCCTATTAAACTGCCGCTTCTTGCCCGGACACGCCCACGAAGTGTACATGCTCTTAGAAGATCGAAAAATGGAGATATTATTTCTTACAGAAACCTGGCTGGCATCGGACTCTGTGTCGGATGTAGTCCAGGCATTGCCCCCGGGCTATCTGATAAAGAATTTGGACCGAGCCAAAGGAAGAGGAGGAGGAATTGCGATAATCCACAGGGATAATCTTAGCTGCCGGTTGCATGGCAGTCCCCTCCTCGACTGTGAAAACGTGCAATTCTCAATCCAAATCTCCCCTTGTAAATCCCTTTCGGGGATTCTCATTTATCGCCCCCCGGGAAAAATGGGACAATTTTGTAGCTCTCTAGTGGAAACCTCAATAACCTTGGCAGGCACACTCTCTAACTTCATGATATTAGGAGACTTAAACATACATTTTATGAAGAGTGGAGACACCCTAGCTTCTGAACTTCTACTGGACTTAGAGGCTCACCAGCTATTCCTAGGGAGTGATCTCCCCACACACGAACTGGGACACTTGCTTGACCCACTTTTTTCTAACATTGTGGACCTGATAGTGGCACCCCCCCGTCCCGATACCATGGTCTGACCATCGGCTTATTACGTTCAGTTGGTTGATCCCTACGATCCCCCCTCCTAGACGGATAAGCGGGAAGCCAACACGCCCTTGGGCCAAACTTGAGTCGGAAAAATGGAAGCAGACTCTAGAGGATACGATGCCTACCATGAAAACGGATCCCATAGAGGCTGACACTTTGTTCTCCTCATGGATAGAATCCTCCCTGAATACAACTTTACCAAAAAACCCTCCCTAAAAACCAGGGAAAAAAACACCTTACCCTGGTTTACTAAAGAAGTCAGTGAATCCAAAACACTCTGTAAAAAGGCGGAAAGATCCTGGAGGAAGGACAACGACCCTGTTAGTAAGACGATGTACAAACTGGCAATCTCAAACTACAAAAAAGCCCTGAAAGTGGCAAAAGTAGTCTTCTTTGAGGTAAAAATAAACACAGCCGCCAACTCCGCTAGAGAAACATACCAAATAGTAAGGTCACTCCTCAAAAACCCCGAGCCTCTCCACCTTGTGGACCCCTCGGATCACTGCTGCAATGAGCTAGCAAAATTCTTCAATCAGAAGATCCAAAACTTCGTGAAACAGCTTCCACCTTGCATCCCTAGCGATTCTTCTGACACTGCTCTACCGGATACGCAGGCCCTGGGGAAAGGACTGGAGATGTTTGTCCTTTTCACGGAGGATACGTTGGCACCCATCTTCCAGTCAATAAAGAGCGGCTCCCCGCAGGACCCTGCCCGATGAAGGCCCTAAAATTGGTGGCCCCCACTATCCTTGTGCCTCTGATGAAGGTGATTAATTCATCCTTGGCACAGGGCATTGTTCCACCAAATTGGAAGAAGGCGGTGGTGAAGGCCTTATTGAAGAAACCGAACCTCGATCCTATGGACTTCAATAATTATAGACCAATTTCTCTTCTCCCAAGCACCAGCAAGGTGACAGAAAAATTCATCAATGGTCAGTTGTCCAACTACCTCGAATCGAGGGGACTACTGAAACCTTCTCAAACAGGTTTCAGGCCGGGCCAGGGTACTGAGACGGCTATGGTCGCGGTTGTTGAAGAGGCCAGGAAGATCATCGATGCAGGAGGATCAGTGGCAGTGGTCCTCCTTGACCTGAGCGCGGCCTTCGACACCGTGAACCATAGTACGCTGGTCCAACGGCTTAAGGATGTGGGAATCTCTGGATCGGCACTTGCATGGCTGAAATCCTTTCTGCACAGCCGATCATATCAGGTGGCGGAAGGCAATTACAATTCTGAGGTTACCCCAATACGTTGCGGAGTGCCGCAGGGCTCATCATTGAGCCCTACGCTATTCAACGTATACATGTCCCCACTGGAGAAAATTGTAACCCCTTATGGGATTAAATTACTGACATACCCTGAGGACACTCAGCTCGTTGTGTCTCTCAGCCAACAGAATAATGTGGTCACTGATCTGTACTCGTGTCTGGGTCAGATAACCAGCTGGATGAATCAATCCCAGTTAAAACTTAATGGGGAAAAAACTGAAATAATGGTCATGGGTAATCAGTCCCTTTTCCATCCGGAGACTTTGTGGCCCCCATGCATGGGTCCCCCTCCGACTCCAAAGTCAGACAATAAAAGCCTAGGGATATGGCTGGATCAAGGGCTCACACTTGAAACTCAAGTAAGGAAAACGGCAGGAGTCTGCTTTGGACTTCTCCGTACCTCCCGAAAAATCCTTCCCCTGCGTCCGGTTCAGTCCAGGAAGCTCCTAGTTCAGGGATTAATATTGGCAAGACTTGACTATGGAAATGCCCTTTACTTGGGTGTGCCCAAGAAAGTGACGACTAGACTACAAGTGGTGCAGAAAGCAGCTGCCCGGATTCTAACGGGCACCAACAACCGATGCTCTGCTAAACCGGCTCTTCGGGCTCTCCATTGGCTGCCAATATGTGAAAGAGTGCAGTTTAAGGCCCTTTGTTTGACCCACAAAATCCTGAACGGCAAAGCCCCACCCATCCTCAAAGATCTCATCGTCCCCTACATCACCAATAGGACACTTCGTTCCACGAATGCACACTTGACTCTGACACCCAAGATCAAGAGGGCGAGATCAGGGGGACGTTTGTTTTCATACAACGCCTCCAAATTATGGAACTCGCTCCCTCTACAGATGCGGGCACAATCCAATCTTACTGCATTTCGTAAAGAGCTTAAGACTCTCACCATCAGTCGTTTATATCTATCTCTAGCGCTGGGACGCTCACGGGCAGCCACGCGCTCTATACATTTTTTAAAATAAATAAAAGAGACCCAGGCCTTATGCCTCTCAGGGCTCTCAAACCTCTGTGGCATCCGAGAGCGGGGGCAGTAGCCCCATGTGCGTGGCATCCTTTGTCCACTATCCCTCCTGTCAGGTCAGGTATGACATCCTGACACTGACCCACCAGCCCCAGGCCTGTACCTGGCGGCTGGACCAGAGACTGGGGTGGCCTCTCCCACACCCGGTCCTCCTCCTTGGGGCTCTGTACCCTACCACCTGGAGCGGTACCTCCTTCCAGAATTGACAGGGTGCCTGTAGCAGGTGTCCTGCACAATTCGTCCACCAGTTCAGGGGTTCTATCCTACAACTGGGCTTCCAGGTCAGGGGGACACCCTGAAATTGCCCTCCAACCTAGGGTCTAAACCCTCGGGCTGCATTGGGGTCAGAGGCAAGGACTCCCTCCCTCTGCACCCCCTTCCAGAGCACTGCACCCTCCCAACTGGAGTGCTACCCCTAGAAGCGACATGGGTCAGGACACTGATTACAGTTGTCCCACCCTCCAGGTCAGACAACACCTGAACCTGGCTCTCCAACCCAGGGACCAACCCCTGCAGTTAAACACTTGCCCGGCACACCAGGACTTCCTTGGGAGCACACATGCCCCCCTGAGGGTAACACATAACTCTTTTGTTATGTGATCAACTGCCTTGCGCCGATCCCCCGACCCCTGTCTATCTGATAGTGCGCATAGATCCCCCAGGACAGAAGTGGTGTCACCATGGTCATTCACTGGTGACTCTGCCCTTCCGGCTGGCCCCTGACCCACTGGTTCTTCCACTGGGGACTCTCTCCCCCTCTCAGCCCTCAGTCTGGACTTCTGTACCCTCCACTTAGGAGCTGCACGGTCAGACCCCCTCAACGGGTGGGCCATCAGGACAGCCTAGGTTCCCCACCTGGTGTTCCCTTAAAGAACCATCCAGGCTCTGAGACTGGGTTTCGGGCACCTTGGGACACGCAGCCCCACACTCACTCCTTCTCCACTGAGACAGGACGTGAGCCCCTACACCCCTTCCACTACAACGGGACCTATCTGGGCTACTCTGCATCACTTCCACCACTCTGGGTTGGAAGATACCTGAGCCACTCCCCACAGGGTCACTCCCCCATGCTTCTCCAGACCCTCTGGAATCCAGCAAAAGGTCTGCCTCCCATGTGAGCTCCCTGGGGTCAGAGAACTCACTCTCCAACAGGTGTTGACATAGCTCTGGAAAACAGGGACTTACAATATGCTCTCCCACAATTGGATCACACAGCCCCCACAGGGATTAACCAAACTATCCTTCACCTCACCATCCAGTGCCTCACACACGTACTCCACACCACTCTCCTGAGATTGGCAAGACAGTATCTGACTGTCTCTGTCATTCAACCCACACTCTTCTGGGCGGTCTTCACACTCACATACCAGGACTTCAACCATGGGGGGACTCCTCTCCTTGCACCTCTCATCTAGAGTCAGTAGAGTGCCCCTCCCACCACTAGGACTATGAACCCCTGTGTCAGTTCCCCAATCCACCTCAGAGACACTGCTCACCACTGGATCTACCTCACATCCTAGAACACCCTGGTGTATGTCAACCCCCGCCTTCAAGTCAGGTGCCACAACTGTGGGTGTGTGTACTACCTCCAAAAAAAAGAGAGTATCCCAGGGACCAGAAAGGACTGGGTATCAAGAACTTTGTCAAAAAAGATTCCTTTCTGTGTATTGATCTTTCAATCAGTGACCATGAGGCCTACACATTTAAATCAATTATTATTGCTTTTTGATTATAGTTTTAGTTACCATTAGTACGCCACACTAGAATATCATTCTTTGTAACTCTCAAAGTTTTATTTTTTAAATTTTTTTAAAAGAAAGAAAAACATATTACATTGGTAAACCTTGTAAATACACTTACAATTATAAAAAGTGTGCTCTGTTACACTCTTAACCACTTTCTAACAATTCCAAGTTACGGTATCTAATGCAGAGTCACACCGGAATTAAAATTTTTGTATAATCAAATTAAGTACAATATACAAACAATTCATATATAGTAAAAAGTCCCATTGTCGACGCGTTTCGGTGCGTAGGTTACATTTGTGGCACCTTCCTCAGGACAGACGAAATATTAAAACCAATGATTTTTACTTCTTTCTAAAAAAAGAGAAATGAATATAATCAGTGCATTGTTCCTATAGAGAGTTTTTTGTTCTAGTTGTGGACTAATCTAGTGGTATTCACTATTGATATATTGAATGCCCTTACTTGAAGTATAGGGATTGCAGTCCTTATGTTAACTTTCAGGACTTCTTCAATTTTCGTTTGGCGTTGCGCATGAAATTGCTCACACCGTGGTATTATTCATTCATTGACTTTCTATAAAGGAAAAGCATGGAATTATATACCATACTGGAAGAAGATATTGGCCGGTTCGTCCATATCTCATGTGTTACTTACTCATAGAGTTTTAGTTGACCCTTTAAATAAGGATGTCTATCAAAGCAGATGCCTTTTTCCAAATATGCCCCGTGTATATTCTGTAATCTTACTGCGCCTATAAAGAGTACAGGGTTACTGAGGGGGTTTTTAAATCATAATTTGAAATTACTGATTATGTATGGAATCGGTCACACCAATACATACCGATAACTTTTGCAACTAATGCCGACACTCAGGCTGTTCTTGCTTACACCCTCTCACGTGGTGTCTTTATACCTGTACTAAAGTAACATGGAATTATATTTTAGTACGTTTGGTGTCTTATAAATTCTGGTTATACCCTATCTCAGTTGGTCCAAGCGAGGGGTGTGATGTACATACCTAGTTGGGGTGAAGAGTTCTTTAATCGCCCGAGGTGCAGCTGTTAGTTTTCTTTGGCCGCTATCGGTTTAACTATCCGGTGGAGAGTTGTTTTCAATTCAATCTGTTCCAACCTGAACAATGAATACATCATATTCAGTGGGGTAGTTAAAAAATCGGTTGGTGTTGCATTATTTATATCATCCACATAATTGCACAGTGTCACAGCAACCGGTACTGGTTGCTACTACTAAGGCTTTGACGGAGTCTAGAGCTCTTTTTACATGAGACCCGTTTTAGTCAAAATTAGATACTATGTTGGCACTGTCCGCCCCAAAACGCTTGCTATTTTAGCGGTCATAAATCGATATGAGGTAGGGATCTTAATCCCGGGGGCAAATGTTCTCACTCCTTATTTAAAAACCCTCCGCTGCCTGACTTCCAGGGACAGAATGCTCACCTTCTAGTTACGGGCGTTCGGCGGACCTTCTTCCGACGGCTTCCTGCTTTGACTGCTTCTGATGACATCAGTCAGAAGCGCGGGCCTTAAATACCTTTACCTTTGTCTAATTGGGTATCTATTGACTCCTTAATTGGTACAAATCAATTAATTACGGGACCTATCCGGCGCCATAGTTGTAGTTTTAAAGCTGTGGATATTGTTGAAAACTACCGAACTCTCAGTTATATCTTCGTCATCACTTTGTAGTTCATTTACGGGACCCTAAAATAAGCCTTGGTTTCCTAGATTTATTCAAATATGAGAGTTGGTAATACTCTCAGACCGTGGCTAACACTTTATACTTACTGTGTTTTAACTTTGCGGCACCCGTGTGTCAGCGCCATTTTGGTAGTTTTTGATAATAATTCTATGTGAACTACGGGGCTGCGTGTTCGAGCCCCCTATTCATTGGGAGTTTTTTACTTAGGTTCCTATTCTTCTTTTCTTTAGCTTTGCGCACTGACTTAGCGCTCGGTATATATATTTATTTTTCTAAATTTAGCGCAAACCCTTGCCCATGTGTTGAGGCCACATTTATCATGTTTTTCTAAAATATACATCGTCCTCTGGGGACTCCATGGTTACCAGTTCGAGTCCTAAGCTCGCTGCGTTTTCCGAGTTGTACTTTAATTAATCTTCTATATTTCACCATTATTCCCTGTTTTATATAGACAAATGCATAATTAACCTTCATTTGTAAATTCAAACATTTTACCCTTTCAGAACATTTTTTCCCAGAAAAATTTTTTTTCACTTGAAAAACCAGGTTTAATTTCAGTGTTTCTTACAACAATATCTCATTTTACTTGTGGACCCTGACCATATATAAATACAGACTACTACTTTCTTTACAAACTCAAATGATGGTAACTGTTATCTCAGAGTCAATTTTTACTATTTGGCACGAACTTAACTGCAGCCATATGGTGCAGTTGTATAATGCAATTTTTATTTCTTTCCCAAAAGACAGATCTACTTCGATTACCCTGTTCACTGAATCAAATACAGTAATCAATCCTGTTCAGACAAATAGTCATTACATGGAATATCACAGCATGTTTATCACATTATACAGGTTTCACACAAATTCCATAAGGGAGGGATATGTCAACATGTACAATATTATCGAATCATTCTATCCCACTCCTCCCGGCAATTTAGTCCATGATAGTATGATTTGAATTTAGACATATAAAATTGTTCCCTTTGCTTTCGTTTTTTGTTCAGGTCACCCCCTCTTACTGAAATCTTAATCTTTTCCAAAATGAACCACTTAATTTCATCAATGTTGTGATTTTCAGCTATCCAGTGTTCTACCAAAGGGGCGTTCTTTTTTTGATTTCTAATCGCAGAGCGATGTTCTGTAAGACGTAGGCGCATTTCGCGCCCTGTCTCTCCAATGTAACATTTATTACATGGACACAACAATAGGTACACTACATTTGTAGTGCGACAATTGACGTGTTCATTCATCCAGTGGGTTATGCCCTGCACTTCCAATTTGTCAGTCTTAATGATATTCTTGCAATGTGTGCAAGAACCACAAGGCAAATTTCCCCTGATGGGATTATTGGTCACAACATCCCTTTGTCCTCCTCTTTTTGACTCTTTAAAAGTATGTACTAGGTGATTTCTTATGGTCTTGTTTCTCCTGTACGCATAGATTGGTTTAGTCATTGGTGTTGTTCCTGCTTTATTTAGTATGGTCCAGTTTTTGTTTATCAGATTCTTTACTTTATTACTGAAACCATTATAGTCAGTTACCATAATAATTTTTTCTTCATTGCTGTTCTTTTGTTTAGATGATGCCTCAAATAAGCTGTCGCGATTATAGTACTTGGCACGCTTATATGCTTGTTTTATTAAGCGTTTGGGGTAACCTCTCTGGGCGAGCTTGGTTTTTAAAATGGCTGCATGTTTTTCATAGCTCGTTCTATCACTACAATTCCGCCTTATTCTTAGGAATTGACTAAAAGGTATCCCATCTTTTTGACATCTGGGATGGTAGCTTTTATGGTGAAGGAGCGTGTTTCGGTCAGTCGGCTTTACAAATAAGTCTACATTAAGGACTCCTTCTTTTTCGTGGATTTTAATATCAAGGAAGTCTACTGCTACTTGACTTTTATTGGAAGTAAACTTAAGGTTTGGGTCCCCACAGTTTATCCATTCTAAAAAGGTATCTAAATCCTTTTCCTCGCCATCCCAAATAAAAAAAATGTCATCTATGAAACGAGACCAGCACTTCACATTCTCGTAAAAAGGACACATTTCATTGTAAATATGCTGAGTCTCAAAATTACCTACATATAGGCATGCCAGGCTGGGAGCACATGTGGCTCCCATACTGGTGCCCTTGATCTGACAATAATAGTCCTGTTTAAATAAAAAGATATTGTTTTTTAAGATTATCTCTATACATTCTATTATAAATGTATTCTGCAAAGTTAAGTCGCCATTTTCATCGCCTAAAATGTCCTTCATCATTTTAACAGTATCTTCTTGCGGGATGTTTGTATATAGCGCTTCAATATCAAGACACACCAGCCATTGTGTGTCTTTATTGAACTCTCTCCCTTCTATTTTTGAGATCATATGAGTAGTATCTTTTATATACGAAGGTAATTTTGTGACCAAAGGTTGAATGAAGTGGTCAACGTATTTACTGAGGGGCTCAGTCAAAGATTCAATTCCAGACACTATCGGGCGCATTGGAGGATCTTCCAAATTTTTGTGCACCTTAGGCAACCCGTATAGTGCTGGGATTTTAGGATTTTCATTTATCAGGAATCTGTATTCCTCCTCACAGATGATATTGTCTTCTTTCGCAAAGTTTACAACATCATGGACTTTTTTCTTAAGATTGTTCCATTCCCTCACATTGCTAGATTTGTAATGTGACTCATTATTTAAAAGTATTAGCATTCTACTTTCATAGTCTTCTGTGTTTAGAACCACTATGCTGCCTCCCTTGTCTCCAGGTTTTATCGTTATTTCATCACAGGA
Source organism: Lissotriton helveticus (assembly GCF_964261635.1). Lineage (NCBI taxonomy): Eukaryota > Metazoa > Chordata > Amphibia > Caudata > Salamandridae > Lissotriton > Lissotriton helveticus. The sequence goes on from NC_136065.1 coordinate 1,098,082,374, forward strand.
AGCCAGGGATTTTAATGCATCCCTTTCCCCTTTTGATAAGTTATTTTCAGTCCATGCCTGTGTGTCTAATAGCTTTTCTAGGCCAATAGTCACCGCTTTTTCAAAAATATCTACCTCTGGTCCTACCATCCCTATATTGGGTGTCCATGTGGACAAAGGTTTTAGGCCAGATTTGTTGGTGGTTTCTCTGCCTTCTTTTCCCATGAAAAACTTCCTGATTCTAATTTTTCTGAATAGGTCCCTTACGTCCCTTTCGATGTTGAATCTACAACCTGTTGTGCTAGGGGCAAAACCCAAACCCTTTTCTAAGACACTAGTTTCGTGTTTACTTAGTACTTTGTTTGAAAGGTTGATTATTGGGGCTTTTAAGGCTTCTCCCTCTATTGTCTGTTCATGATTGGGGAATATAGGGTTTTCTCCTGTTAATCCCATTCCTTTTGACTGCGGGTCCGCATGTATGGTCTCCTTGTCATTCCCCCTGCTTGTTGGTTGCCCTGACGTCCCCTCCCCCGGGCTCTGAAGCCTCGTTGTTGTCGCCTCTGAGGCTGGCCTAAAAAAACTGGTTGGTATTCTCTGTTTGTCTGGCCTCCTTGTCTTTCCTCAGTTCTATTTCTTGAGTCCTGATGGTTATCCCCTTCTGACTCAGAGCTGTTATAGGAGGTATCTGAGAATGTTACATTCTTTTTGTGATACCTATTCCTGTTGTAGTTAAAGTGTTTGCCATTATATTCTGTAGGTGCTGGTTGCTCATAATAGTCTTTTTGGATATATGGGTACACAGTTTCAATTTTATAATTAGCTATATCTTTACGCAACTTATTTGTTTTTTTATTTATCATGTACTCCTGGTATCCACTAATGTCCTCCTTTATCTCATCTAATTTTTTCTTAGCGTCATCCAACGCTGTACTGTCATTTAGTTGTTTTTCAAGGGTCTCGATTTCCTCCCTCTCTATTATGATGATGGCTTGTGCGGTCTCTATTATGAGCAACATCCAGTCGCGACTGCATCTGTTCGCGATTAGTGTCCAGCTTTCCTTAAACTTCTCATTATTAACGAACAGGCCTGGTTCGTTCCTAATTTGGAGTCCTACTGGTATAATCCCTTTCCTACAATACTGGATTATGAACTCAGAATGTAATTCTGTTCTTATCATCTTTTTCTTTAGGTTCCAGAGTTTATTCCACCTCTCATCATCATTTTTAGTAAGTGTCATGGAATTTATTGTTTTTGATGAATCCCCTATGAGATGACACCACGTGAGAGGGTGTAAGCAAGAACAGCCTGAGTGTCGGCATTAGTTGCAAAAGTTATCGGTATGTATTGGTGTGACCGATTCCATACATAATCAGTAATTTCAAATTATGATTTAAAAACCCCCTCAGTAACCCTGTACTCTTTATAGGCGCAGTAAGATTACAGAATATACACGGGGCATATTTGGAAAAAGGCATCTGCTTTGATAGACATCCTTATTTAAAGGGTCAACTAAAACTCTATGAGTAAGTAACACATGAGATATGGACGAACCGGCCAATATCTTCTTCCAGTATGGTATATAATTCCATGCTTTTCCTTTATAGAAAGTCAATGAATGAATAATACCACGGTGTGAGCAATTTCATGCGCAACGCCAAACGAAAATTGAAGAAGTCCTGAAAGTTAACATAAGGACTGCAATCCCTATACTTCAAGTAAGGGCATTCAATATATCAATAGTGAATACCACTAGATTAGTCCACAACTAGAACAAAAAACTCTCTATAGGAACAATGCACTGATTATATTCATTTCTCTTTTTTTAGAAAGAAGTAAAAATCATTGGTTTTAATATTTCGTCTGTCCTGAGGAAGGTGCCACAAATGTAACCTACGCACCGAAACGCGTCGACAATGGGACTTTTTACTATATATGAATTGTTTGTATCATGTACTTAATTTGATTATACAAAAATTTTAATTCCGGTGTGACTCTGCATTAGATACCGTAACTTGGAATTGTTAGAAAGTGGTTAAGAGTGTAACAGAGCACACTTTTTATAATTGTAAGTGTATTTACAAGGTTTACCAATGTAATATGTTTTTCTTTCTTTTAAAAAAATAAAAAAAATAAAACTTTGAGAGTTACAAAGAATGATATTCTAGTGTGGCGTACTAATGGTAACTAAAACTATAATCAAAAAGCAATAATAATTGATTTAAATGTGTAGGCCTCATGGTCACTGATTGAAAGATCAATACACAGAAAGGAATCTTTTTTGACAAAGGTGTGTGTACTACTCCCTCAGCACTAGATAACTCACTTTTGCTGCCACCGTCTGAGCTGGACTCAAACTCAGCAAAGCTCACTTCCTGAGCTGCCCAAATTTCTTCTTCTTGGGCTAAGGCCCTCTGAGCCTCCTCAAGTTATCTCAGCTCTTCATCAGTCACTCTCATCCTCTGCTCATGAGCCAGAAGCCAGCTATCTTTTTCTGTTTCTCCCTCATTTCTAGGGAATTCCTCCTTCTCAGACTCAACAGGTAATGTTGCCTTCCAGCTGGGTAACTCATACTGAAATAGGGATGCCTCTAGATCCCTGGACCTTCTCTTCACAGGCAGCCCCCTTTTCTTGCAAAACACACGAATTTCCTTCCTTGTGTAGACAAACATGTGCCAGAAGTCGAGTTCCATTTTGCAACTAACCTGAGTCATGGTATCAAAAATTCCTCCAGGAGGACACCATAAAACAGAAAAACAGTATGTGGTTGCGTTTGGTCTGCACTCACTAGTAGTGTTCACCAATCACTGTACATGAGTCACAGATGCAAGTCCAGAATCCCACCGCTGCCAACAATGTTAGATTTGGGGGTCTCTAGTTGGCATAGGTTGGTACCTGTGACAAATAGGGACCCTTGCGTCTAGTCAGGGTAAGGGGGTACACTCCTAAAATAACCCCTGCTGACCACCTTGGTAGCTTGGCACGAGCAGACAGGCTTATCTCTGAGACAGTGTGTAAAGCATTTGTGAAGACATACAGTAACGCAGTGACAACACTACGGATGGACACCACACAGTTGTATATTAAAAAAAAGTATTCTTTATATAGATTTAACAGAAGACCACAAATGACAAAATCCACAATACTGTTCTTAAAATGATAGAATTAGCTTAGTTCTCTTTAGATCTTAAAATGCGACACTTTGAGTCAATGTACCTTAAGATGCGACACGCAGGGCAACGAAAGTGTTACAGCAAAGGTGATGTGGTAGTCCCTGGCACGCAAGGACGGTGAAGCGTTAAAGATCTGGTGTAAAGAAACAAAGATGGCGTCTTCTTCTTGATGCGACACGCTCCTCCGATGTTGTGCGATATCTCGACTCGATGTGTCAGCTGCAGCGGCGACACCCTTGTTCAGCGATGTGACGACATCGGCTTTGGCGGCAACACTCTCCTCCCCCGATTCGAGACGCTTCCGCTCGAAGCGACATCTGCAGCGGCGACACCCTTGTTCAGTGATGCCACGACAGCAGCTCCGACAGCGGCACGCTTCTCAGTGGATGCGAGGTGCTTCTGCGGTGCAATGCGACAGCTACAGCGGCGATTCCCTTGTTCAGAGGTGCGACGGTGGCACGCTTCGATGTTGCAAGACGTTTCTTGTGATGCGGTGCATTGAGACAGCTACAGCGGCGATACCCTTGTACAGAGATGCGACGGCAGCTCGCTCCTTCTTCGTCAGTCGCGCATCCAGCTCCTTGCGACACGCAGTCCCTCAGAAGGTCCAAAACAGCTGCAGGCACTTCCAAAGAGCTCTTGGGAGCTGGTGGTTGAAGTCTGCTGTCCCTGAGACTTCAGCAGGAGGCAAGCTCTTCTCTCAAGCCCTTGGAGATCCTTACAAGTTGATGAAAGTACCTAAAGTCCCTTTCTCCTTTCTTTGGCAGTCAGGCAACCACTGCATCCCAATCCCTGAAGCAGCACTTCAGCTTAGGGATAGTCTCTCCTCAGTCTTTCTAGTTCCACTCATCAGCAAAGGTTTCTTCTTGTTGTCCAAAAGTGATCTAATTCTCTGGGGTTTGGGTCCCTCCTTTTATACACAGTTTCTCTTTGTTCTCTGAAGGCAGAGAGGCCTTTGCCTAGTCCAGACCAGTTCTGGTCAGTCCTGGAGCACTCTGTGACATGACTCATTCTTTCCTTTCACAGTGCTGGGCAGAGACATCAGATGCACCACAGGAGGTGGAGCCAGCATTGTGAAGGCAAGGCACAGCCCTATTCAGGTCCCAGGTGCAACTCCTCCCTCCCATCTAGATGCAGACCACTCTATTCACCACTGGGCTGACTCACCCTGTCTCCTGGAATCCCCCAGCCCCTGTCACTCAAACTCCAGACAAGGAATACACAACCTAGCAGAGGCAGGCTTGGATAGTTAGACAAGGAAATGGTAAAATCAACTTCACTAAAAGATGTATTTTATCATTCTGAGTTCAGACATACTAAACTCAAATTTCTACCATGTTCCCTGAGTCAGATAAGATTATAAGATGTAATAATCAAACTGCCCATTCTGGCCTATGGGGAATAGGTAGCCTTGCAATAGTGAAAAAAAGAAATGGCTGAAATTCACTATTAGGACATGCCACACACATCAGGGCTTGTTGTACCTTATACTTACAATGCACCCTTCCCTTGGGCCTACCGTAGGGGTGTCTGATATGTAGAAAAGGGAAGGTTTAGGGACTGGCAAGTGGGTGCACTTGCCCAGTCAGCATGGCAGTACCAGACTGCACACAGGCTCTACAATGGCAGGCCTTGGACACACTTTTACAGGCGGCTTCTATGGGTGGCACAACCAGTGCTGCAAGCTCACCAGCAGCATTTGGATTACAAGCCCTAGGCACACTCAGTGCACTGTACTAGGGTCTTACAAGTAAACCAAACCAGCCAATCATAATACATACATCAATTTACAATAGGGAGAGCATATGCACTTTAGCACTAATCAGCAGTGGTAAAGTGCCCAGAGTCATAAAACCAACAAAAACAGGTCATACAAAATACAGGAGGAATGCAAAAAGTTCAGGGTTGACCCTGCAACAAGGGCTAAGTCCAACACTGACAGTGAGACTTTGTTTTGTAGAAGAGTGATCAGTATTGTATTAGTTAGTAGCAGGTGTGTTTTTAACGTTGGTATTAGCTGTATGAGGATAGCACTTGTGTAGCTGTTTTGTAATGTGTTCCTCGTCCAGCAGGCTAAGAAGGCATTTTGATAGGTCTGCGTGCATAGGTGGGGTGGACAGTGTTTGAGAGTGAGTTGGTGTGCTATGTTGTTTTTGTGATGTAACCTTTTAGTGCAGTAGACATGTTTGCGTATGTGTAGGGCGGAACGTGTATGAGTCAGTGGTGTTGGTTCAACAAATGGGTCAAGTAGTAAGGTTCTAAATTGTCCAATGGATGAGAGGCAGTTGGAAGAGAGTTGCCGTGTTGTATGTGTGTTAGGTGTGGAGGAAGAGAGAAAGCTTGGCAATGGAGTTTGTTCATTTGTGTAGTTTGAAAGGTGGGTGTATGATTGTATTTTGTGACTAAGTATTATGAGGTGTTGCGTTTGCGAGATTTTGTTGTGCTGATGTGCATATGTTTTGGTTTTTGAGGTGTGGTGAAAAGAGGTGCTGATGTATTTGTTTTATCAGATGGATTTGTTTGTATAGTATTGTTTGTGAGTGGAAGTTGTAAGGTAAAGGGGCGGGGATGTGTTTGTGAATAGAGTGTATGTTGTGTGCAGAAGGGGATGAAGTAAGATTTAAGACTGTTTGTTTCAGACCTGTTTGCTACAAGAGTTAAAATGTGTGGCACGGTGCCATGTAAGTGTTGTGTTGTTGTGTTATTGTGGTAGAACGAAGAGAAGGGTGTTGGTTGGACGAATGACGAAAGGCTGAGTATGGGTTTGATAATGATAAAAGGGTGTCTGTTAGGGATAATAAGAGTGGGGAGTGTGTTTCTGGATGGGTTGTAGTTACGTATGGTATGGATTTTGGTTGTCAGTGATGCGTGGATTGGTTAGTGGTATAAGCTAGAGTTGTGTACCATTTGAAGGTGATGGGGGCAATGTGTGGTAGCTGGGATAGAAGGGTATACAGATGTTGTTTGTGTGGTTTTCCACTGTATGTTGGTACATTGATTTGTCCATAGGATTTGTTTGTAGTAAAGTTTGTGGTGTACATTTGGTGTGAGTGTGTTACTCTGTGGATGTGGATGGTGGGGGTGGGTATTACTGAATGAGAAAATGGGCAGCATATCTGGCCCTAGTCCAGTCTAGAACAGGCTCAAACAGGCAACTGCCCTTGTCCTCTCCGCCCTTAGCCTCTCCACCTGGGCTGAGCCGCCCTAAGCCTATAGCTTTCTTTTCTCAGGGAAGACAGGCAACAGGTTATTGCTGTGTCTTTTGGGAAAAGACAAGGACGGAAAGTTGGCAGGATCTATAGAGTAATCTACAGTAAACATAAGAATTATTTAGCAGTATTTTTAAGAAATGTGCAAATCATTTAAAGTCTAGCAGGGGAGTAGAAATTGGTTGAACCCTCTTTGTTCAATTTAATTTTTATACCAAATTATGGAAATCCGAGTAAGATCAATGCACTGCTAGAAAACATAAAGGCGAGCAAGTGAAAAGCATGAGGGGAACTCATTCAAACACAGCGAGAGAACTACAGTAAGTGCCCAAAGAATAGTTGAGGTGTTCCCAAGTTCTACATGGGACTCAATAATAAACGTCAGACCTTCTGATGATGGGCACAAAGCATGTAAATTCTTTTGTGTTATGTTTATTGTGGATCTGTGCCAAAATACCACCTGGCAGTGGTTTTATTTCAAATGTAACAGAGTTGAATTAAATTGACAATGGAATACTATATGGCTGAGCTGACAATGACGGGTGTAAATCTGTAACCTGCAGTCACACACAGATCACAACAGAGTGAAACCAATGAGTTTTACTGAAACAAATGCAGATTTTCGATTTTAAGGATGATAGAACTTATGGAGCAAAAGAATGCAGGATATGAGGAATATAACATATCCCCATGTACAGCACTAGTAAGAACACTCTCTTGCTGAATACCTTGACCACTGCACAGTAATAGACTTGACAAACAGGTTCATTTACATCACAGTCAGGGGTACGATAGTATTGAGACATCGCAATTCCTGTTAAGTCAAACAGCATCTCCTCATGTAGTATAGCTCCTCTACTGCTCGCAACTGTGGAATGTGACCAAGAGGAGTTTACCTAATTTATCCCTCTACTTATACGTGTGAAATACTCTACATTTCAAAATGTGCTGTGTATAACTCACAGGGCTGTTCTCAACAGCACCTTTTCTTTCTATCGAGATAACAGTAATTCGGCGTTATGCCCACTTTGTCTAATTCCTTGTTAAATTCACACAGAGGTAGTGGCAGGTCTACTACTGACCCGGGTTGGCAAAGCACCTTGCTTAATCACCACTCAGGCACCGCCTCACTGCTCTTTAGGTCTCGCCTAGCAGTGCGCATGCGCTGCATAGGAAAAAGACCTGTAGCAATCGCTTGGGTTTTTGTCCCAAAAACGTGCACACGTTGCATTGCCTTCAATGGCAACGAGTGCGCGTTTGGCGGTTCCCTTGCGGGAGGGAGCTTTGACATCATATGTTTGTAATTAACTTACAAACACATGGTGCCCCTGGCTCGCTCCCTCAAGGAAAACAGGCGCCGGCCCACTCCTCTCTCCCCTCCCCCTGCTGCTAGCGCGAGGCACGCGCGTCAAGCCGAAGTCTATTTGTCTTACACTTCTCTACACTCTCTCTTTAGATCTCTTTCATGTTCACGTTCAACACTATCTCCCACTTTCTGTTATGTTGGGTTTTTCTTAATCGTTCTTTCTCTTTTCTGCCTTTCTATCGCTTACTCTGAGTTAAAGTCTGGAGAGAAATTGGGCCTGATTCCCAAAAATGAACGCCAGTGTTCTCTTGCACAAAGTACCCACTTCTTCCTGCCCCTACAACCCTGCATTATTCTCCGCGTAGTAGGGGAATCTGGCAGACTAGATTTTTTTCTTTTTTCACCAGTGCGCTGCAGGTTTGCAGCGCCCACCCAGTGCAAAACAGCTTGTGCACAGATTTGTTGACGTAGAAATAAATGTGTTCGCACTGTTGGCGTATGGTAAACGTTGCATAGCTCACTACGCACAAATATCAGTTTTGCACAAGTTAGTGGTGAGAACTAAGCGTTGGTGCAATGTGTTATTGCAATGGTGCAAAGTGCATGTGCTCTTGGTCCTATCCTTACACCGAGAATCTTGCCGGGCATTCTCTCCTGACGCACAGGACTGCAGAGCATTTGCTGTCACTTGCAACGCAGGAGCCATGTGTTCGCTGGAAATTACACTTTTATTCATAACCAAATAAACAGCCACTTGAAGCTCTGGCAGTAGCTGGAAGCAGATGCACGGTTTGAGCATCCAGAACTGACGCCACGGCTGTTCCTAGACAATGTATAAGGCGGATGAGTGAGCACGCAGGTCAGTGTGCACCTGATTTTGAATACTATGGCGCAGGGTGTTAGACGGTCTCTGCCATCGGAGTGTTTCCCAGAAGCGTGGCTTTCATTGGTGCGGCAGGTGCAGTGACACCGGGGCTCAGTAAATACTGATTATTACTGTATTTTATAGTTCAGATAGCAGTCTGGGGCAGATTTATTTCCCTGCACTAGGCACTGACTCACTGGCTACGCTGCTGGTGTTACCTATATTTTTATTGGCAGGAGCGACTCCATGATTATGGCTCCAAAGTCGGCATACCAAATGCTAGTAAGTTATTAAATAATAAAAAAAGCAGCTAATGCGCACCGCTGTGAAACAGCTGCGCACAGGAGCAGGCGCTTTATAAAACAGGCTGTGATGAAATCAATCATGGTGTAGGTATGCTTGTGGAATCTGGCAAATAATGAAATGAAATGAAAAATTGCACTTATATAGCGCGTAACTACCCGGAGGCCTCGCAGTGCTTTAGACTGAATTTTTTGTGGCGGGCACCGGGTAGATCAACACGTTTTTGCGTACAAGTGCGTTTTTAAAACCTTTCTGAAGGACATGCGATTATTGTTCTCTCGCAGGGGGAGGGAATTCCAAAGTTTGGCCGCGGCATGAGAGAAGGAGCGGCCGCCCCAGCGGGCCTTGTTAATTTTAGTTGTGGTTACAAGCTGAAGAGAGCTAGAGCGCAAGGCTCTAGACGGTGCGTAAGGCGTAACCACAGGGTGAAGAATTGCCGGGCCAGTGCGATGGAATGATTTGTGCACAATGCACATGGCCTTGAACTGTACTCTGGCCGCCACTGGGAGCCAGTGAAGCTCTTTCAGAGCTTTCTTAGCTGACTGCCAGCGGGGGATGTTATACAATAGCCGAGCAGCACAGTTTTGTGTAACTTGAAGCCTGTGGATAACTGCTACCGGGGCTCCTATATAAAGAGCGTTCCCATAATCCAGGCGAGAGAGAATCAGGGCCTGGACCATGACTCTCCTGGCCTGGAATGGGAGCAGAGGGAGCACCTTGCGGAGCATTTTCATCAGCCCAATGCAAGTGGAGGCAGTTTTAATAGCTTGGGCTGAGAAATCAAGCGCCTTGTCTAACCAAATTCCCAGGCTCTTGATCTGAGATTTGGGAGGGGGGGCAGGCCGAGACATGTGGGCCAGATGGATGCTAGGGCAGATGGAGAAGGATTGCCCAACAGCATAATATCTGTTTTCTCCCCGTTGAGCTTAAGACAGGAAGATTGCATCCATCTGGCGACCGCCTCTAGGCAGGGCCCTAAGGTGGAAGACGACCCCTCGGAGTGGTCAAGAGAGACCACCAGTTGGGTGTCGTCTGCGTAGGTATTAATACGCACACCAAAGGGATGGACTATCCTTTCTAGAGGTTCCATGTAGGCATTAAAAAGGGTGGGGCTCAGGGAGGAGCCCTGAGGCACCCCACAACTAAGTGGATGCTTAGGGGAAACTGTCTCGCCCTCAAACACCTGGAAGAATCTATCATCCAGGAAGGAGGTAAGCCATTCCAGGGCCGCACCCGACACGCCCAAGCCACTCAGACGTTGTAATAATATGGCATGGTTGACCGTGTCGAATGCGGCGCTGAGATCAAGTAGTATGATGGCAGCCTTTCCTCCCTGGTCCAGCACGGCTCTGGCCTCTTCAGTCACCGCCAAAAGAGCAGTTTCAGTTCCGTGCTGAGGACGGAACCCTGTCTGAGAGGCACGAAGCAGACTGTTGGCTTCTAAATAGTCCACTAAGATGTTATTGATGTGCCTCTCAAGCAGTTTACTCATCCAAGGAAGTAAGGAGATAGGGCGATAGTTGGCCAAGTTGTTCTGGTCCAGTGTAGGCTTTTTCAGTAAAGCTCTAACCATCGCACACTTCCAAGGGGGAGGAACGGTTCTGGAGGTGATGGAAGCATTAAGGACATCCAGAATAACCGGACGGATGTTCATGACCTTAATAAGAGTCTGAGGGGGTGCTTGATCGTTAGGGGATCCCGAGGTGATCTTAGGGATCAACCTATCTAATGTAGAGAGGTCGAGGAGTGGAAATTTGTTAAGCAGACAAGGATGGCTGGCAACAGTAGGGGAGATGGGTTCTGTAACATTGCTACCGATGGTAAATAAAGAGTAAATGGCCTGAATTTTCTGAGAAAAGAAAGTGGGCAGATCGTTACAGCGGGTCTGTGCACCGTCTGGTGATGGACGCTCGGAGGAGGGAGAAATTAAAGACTTTGCTATTTTAAAAATTTCCTTAGGGGCGTTAGCGGCCAAATTAATTTTTGACTCGTAGAAATGAGATTGTGTCATTTTTATTTCATTTTTATAGAGCTTTATGGCAGCTCTGTATTCAGCCTTCCTCTGTTGTGAGCGGTTCTGCCTCCAAGCTCTCTCCAATTTGTGGCAGGTTAGCTTCATAGTTCTAAGATCAGGTGTATACCATGGAGCGACTTTGGATCTTATTATTGATTTCAAGGGAATCATAGGGAGCACTTGGTCGAGAGTACCACAGATCCAATTATCAAAATTAGTCGTGGCGGTGTTGGGATTGGTGGACCTCTGGGGTGGGTGTTTAGTGAGGGCCCTTTCCCAGTCAGGGAGCGAAAGTGAGGACCATTTCATTCCTTTATGTTTATTGAGTTTGTGCGGGGTGGGGAGGGAATTTATGGACCAAGAGAAAGGTATTAAAAGATGGCCAGTCCAAGGTAGTGAAATAGGGTCTCAACCTTTAAATTATCTAGATTACTATAGATGTGGTCCAAAAGGTGTCCCTTGTTGTGTGTTGCAAGGAAGCCCTTTTGGCGTAAATCAATGGCCTGAAGATTAGATCAGAGGTTGTTAGCTGGTGCGTCACAAGGGTCGTCTAGATGTATATTAAAATCGCCCAGCAAAGTAAAATTTGCCGAGGTAAGTAAGACATTGGCGACAATATCTGTTATGTTAGAGACAAAGTTGCTAAGGGCACCAGGAGGTCGATAGGCTAACATGCCAGAAAAGCTGGTGGTAGGAGAAAATTCTAAAATAAAATATAGGATCTCACACCCTGGTATAGTGGAAGAGGTGATGCGGCATTTATACGTGTCTCTATAAACAATAGCCAGACCACCACCTCTACCTAACTGACAATCTAATCGTTTGAGAGTATAGCCCTGGGGAATCGCCCACACAGTAGTCGGATCACTTTCTAACTGAAGCCAGGTCTCTGTCAAGAAGAGAACCTCCGGATTAAGCTCTTCTATCAACATAGAAAGTTCAGTATGGTGTTTAGATAGGGAACGACAATTAAGGAGAAACATTCTCCATTTGTGTGAGGATTGGGGGTTTTCGGTATAAACGGGAGATGTGCTCCAGGCACATGATTTACAGTAGGACTTTGTGTTAGGGAGAATCGAGTGAAGGCACAGAGGGCTGGTAAGGGGACATAACGTACGAAGACCAAAGGAACTGTAAGTAAGGCGATTTCCTACCATGGTGTCCGAACTAACCTATAGCTGAAAGCTGGAAGCGTCTGGACGCGGACTGGCGCAGACTGGCTTCTCTTAGGCGCGTCAATGGCGCTCCCGCTGCTCGTCACCGCTGCGCGAGGAGACAGGGTATTTATAGATTGGGAGGTGAGGGAAGACTAGAACGTCACCCTCTGAAGATGGCCGCCCGCCAAGGGACAAGCAGGAAGTGAGAGCGCTATTCCTCCCTCCACTTAATCAGCATAGAATAGCTGCGGTGGACCGGGGAGTCAGCGCTATAACTGGCAAGGTACCAAACAATTTTCAATACACAATTTTACAATTTTAAAAACGAAGCAGGTTTAAAAAGTATCCTTGCAACAGAAGTCGATACACACCCAAGCGCTACCGTGCTATTAATCAATCTGCACGAGCGCGAGTGTCCAGAGCCCTAAATAGTCAGGGAGGGAGGGAAGACTAGAACGTCACCCTCTGAAGATAGCCGCCCGCCAAGGGACAAGCAGGAAGTGAGAGCGCTATTCCTCCCTCCACTCAATCAGCATAGAATAGCTGCGGTGGACCGGGGAGTCAGCGCTATAACTGGCAAGGTACCAAACAATTTTCAATACACAATTTTACAATTTTAAAAACGAAGCAGGTTTAAAAAGTATCCTTGCAACAGGAGTCGATACATAATCACGTGGAGTTGTAGTAATGCACTTAATGTAGTAGTCCATTGTGTGGTTTTTTAACGCATACGATCTAATAAAGCGCGCAGATCAGATGGAGTGCGTCAAACACCGTTTACATTGAGCTTATGGTGACTTGACAGTCGGTCACTGGAGTGCAGGAAGCCATCTCAATATTTTAGCGTTACGGTCAAAGTTGAGTGCGCAGTGGGCGGCCGTGGGTCGGGCATCCATATGAGAGGTTCCAGTCCAAGGCTATTCTTAAATTGTGCTTGAGGGTGGCTCTTTACCTCAGACAGGGACCCGCGAGCCCGAAAAACAACACATTTGGTTGTTTTATTGCAGCTAGGCCGCAGTTGGAGCAACGGTCTCTATAACCACGGGCCATCAGTAGAGGCAGTTGTGGTAAAAAGATGGACACACCCAAAGCAGCTAGAAAAGCCTGTTTCTGTAGGCCGCGGTGATTAATTTGTGCAGGTTGTGGGCACCCACGCTCATTTTTAGGGAACAGGACTCATTTTAAGAGAGAGACGGAAAAGAAAGGAAGAGGTGGAGGGTCAAACGGGGAGAAAACAGTCATGAAAGGGAACTTGAAAGAGTAAGGTAAAAAGGGGGAAGTGTGGGGTGGTAGAAATTAGAGTTATGAGATGGAATCGAACAGGGGAGCATTGGCATCCAACAGCGCCGGTGACACTCATTTGAAAAACGCTGAGCACGGACACTTGTTCTTTTTTCATTTGCTCATTTAACTCTTAGTGCGACAAAGAGACTGGGCGCAAGTCACTGTGTTTGGTTTTTTGTACTCTCTTCTCTTGCACAGTCATTTGCAAAGGGCCTTCACGGCTGGAAATCAAATGTTTGTGTCAAACTGCAGCAGGGGCTCTTCGCTATGTATTTCTGCTTCAACTATGAGTCGATGTACATTTGTGAAGAATGAGTGGATGGATGGGTTTGATGAATGTGCGGGTTGGTATGGTTGAATAGATGGGTAGATGAATGAATGGTGGGGTGGGGTGGGGGAAGTAAGGTACATCGACAGCAGAATACCCTCCAGGTTTGGTCAATGTGTTTCTAAAGGGATGTTGAATTTTCCACCAATGCTGGAATTAGAAAACATTTACTCCTTGAATCCATTAATTGGGGCTCAATGTGTGGCAGAGGAAAGGGGGCGGAGTCACGAGTGGCAAGAGCTTTAAAACAAGCATTTACAATGCAATGGTTTTGCCTTTGTTAAAGTTAGAGCTATTGGCATTGCTCTTGACATTATTTTTATTTATGTTTTTTTTAAACATAAATAAATGGCATTGTCATTTACAATGCCAATAGCTTATTCTCTTGCAAATGACACACACAAACACCCACAGATACGATCCCCAACACGTGTGTGGTAAAAAACGAAGACCTTCCAGCCTCAAGTTTATTCGAACATAACAGGATAGTGAAACGAATACTTTCCGAATGCTCTGTGAAACTGCAAATCCTAAATGAACTCCAAGTTGCGTTTACAGCCCTTGCCATGTCTTTGCGCCATGTTGACTCAGACATTGACAATTCTGTACATTAACACTAAAGTGTTCAGTCCCAGGTTATACTGCACAGACAAAAACAAACACTACTAACAACAATGAGAAACTCCCAAGATTGTTTCGAGAAAACAAAATATATTTTAGTTGGTCAATAATTCAAAGTTAACTGCCAAGAGTCTAACGTTCCGCCTGTGAGACCAAAAAAGTTTTCATCTAGCATTATTGTCACTAACTTGATCAAATGTACTACTGATACAAGTGTGGATATTTTCTGTTGACATTCATTGCATTCGGCAGAGCAATAACAGACATCTAAAAAAAGATTAACTTAAAAGGTGAGCACAAATGGTTTTATGAAAACAAACTGAAAGTCACAAGAAAAAGACAACCCCTTGCTTTCTAGAAACAAGAGCAATGTGGCGGTGATCCCTCAAACTACTTTATTTGCTCACCGTGAGATGTACTAAAAAATATAATGGCACAACCCATATAGAAAGCACCTGGTTTCACAGCGCACTCTAAAGTGAGGAAAACAAATCACACAAAACTTCAAGATAACCAATTAGAGTCTGATATTGCTACAGAACCTCTACGTGTCAGCCGAATTATTAAAATAACCAAGTAAAAGAAAATAAGACCCTTAAACGTAATATTGCATAACACCTGCTAGTTCTGCACTAGAAACGATCTTCAATAAAGACAGTGCAGCAGCAAAATCAAGATTACACTCGGAGCAGTAGCATTCTATCAAATCCTACCCCTAGAGGAGTGCGCCTGAAATGTTGATCAATAAATACGTGCTGGACTTCAGCTGTCAAAAACTGGACTTCAGCTGTCAAAAACGTCACTTTCTATGTAATGGTGAAGTGAAGCCGGAGTACCAAAAAGGAACTGATGGTTCATCTTCATAGAGAGTATAGACCACATGCAACAAGTACTCGGGTCTCAGTGTAGCAGTTTGGTGAGTTTAGGCTTAAGTGATGCTTTAAGTATGAAGCAGCTCCACGGGCGTGCGAGCGCAGCAAAGCAGAGCCCGCCGAGATCCCAGGCCGGTAGATGGGTACATGGCCGTTTGCATGCTTCATTGTGCAGCAGGCGAGCTGGGCTCGGCCTGCACATACCCTGTAGGAAACGGTGTGTGCTTGGCAGCAGTCAGGGCCAGAGCGCGCCCCCTACAGGTCCATGCGCGGAGCTGCACCGCGTTTGCAGACTGCAAAGCAAAAAGGGAGGGGGCGGTGGCGGGTTCTATCACAGGCCCAGAATCCCGCAATCACCGGAGAAATATATCACAGATCCATACCGGTATCCTCCTGCAACCATTGAAGAAGTAGGGCCTTGGAAGAGCAGAACTACACGTTGTGTGTGATGAGCAAGGGAATATAGGTGGTGCAAGTCGCTTTGAAATGGGTTGTGGGAATCCGATCTAACAGCTATGTCGCTTTCTCCACCGCAGCAACTGTCTACTGTGCACCCCTCGATCACTGAACTCAGCCAGCATCAGGGATCGTGCACCAAAAAAGAGACGCAGTGCACAGCATCACCAGCAGAGAGCGGTACACAGAGGGTCCGACGAATCATTGACAGGGGTGGGCCACTGTGCCTCAACACCTTGCGTTACTAGGCAGTATTGAGGGCTTGATCCCTCTATTCCGAAACACCGCACGAAAAGGGGGATGACCCCCTCGATGACAGCTGCCCTCGCGTTACTGCACTCTGACCCTACAGCTGCTTCGCTCAGCATCCTATCGGCGGTAGGATAGAACTAGCCACCTCTGCATCTTGTGTCACTACCACCACTCTTAAAAGCAAGGCCTGAATACACTTTTCAAACCCTCGGACCACCCCATCAACAGTTCCCCCAGCATCCAACCCTGCGTTCCCAGGCATAAAAGTAACAGGAAGAGACCCCACCCCCTGGGGCTGTCGGGATGAGAGGTAGCATCAGACTGTCAGACACAACCCCTTCCTTCACACACCCTCACCCCAGTGGGCCTGGCGCCTACCTGCGGGTGCCGGTGTTGCTCGGCGGCTGCTGCAGGGCGGGGGCCAGCGCTCCTGTGGCTGTGTCGGGGCTGCTGTTTCCAAGGCTTCTTCCGGGAGCCGTCAATGCCGGACCAGATTCAGGGGCGTTCCCGGCTTTTGGCTGACGTCGCGTGACGTCGGCAAAAGCCAAAGAATCTTGGGAACGCCCCCGAATCTGGTCCGGCATTGACGGACAGGCCCCTCGTCCAATGGCTAGGCTCCATTTATGGAGCCAGCCAATGAATGACGAGGGCCGACCCAAACCCACACTACAGTTCTCATTAGGTTTTCGCCTGCGCGAAAAAGATGCGCAGAGCGCATCTTTTCGCCAGGCAAAACCTAAAAAGGAGTTTCTCATACTGAAGACCAGATGCCACTCCTGAACTCTCCCATGAAGGGCCAGAAAACTTCTCTTAGGGTACAATAATTCCTCACATTTAGCAGCACAAGTTATGCAATATGGTAAAGACAGAATTTTTAATGTCACACTTCATACAGTTTAAGCTAAAAAAAAGGATGACTCCAATATTAACAATCACAAGACAGAAGCACTCCTATCTCACAGTTAAGAGAAGAGATATCCAAACTCACAACCCTGACAGAAGCTTTCCATGTTCAGAACAGAACCTCAAGCTTGAGGATGCCAAGTTCATACTGGAAGAAGGATGGTTCCAATCTCACATTCAGAAGAGGGTGGCTCCAATTTCATACTTCGAGAAGGTGGATTCCAACCTCACACATTCAGGAGAGAAAGGCTGAACTCTCAGAATATTTACAGGCCTAAATTGCACTTTCTCCGTTCCAGTCTCATGACCAACATTACACTCAGGAGAAGAAACTGAACTCTCAGAATCTTTATAGGCGTAGATTGTGATCTCCAAAATAGGTTATTTCCAATAAGCTAAGTGCTCCCAGTTAAATTAATCTGAGCATGTCAACAAGTTTTCTGTCCTTTGCTTTCTTTTAAAAACCCAGTTACGTTTTGGAGTTGTCCTGGTTAGTTTCACCTATCCCAACTGGCAACTGCACCAAAGAACCAGAGTAGAATGAAAGCTAAAGTGAAGCCCAGAACTGGAAAACAGGTGTCACAAGTGAAACGGAATCTCTTGCCAACCAGAAGCATGGTCCCCTAGGGCTGAATCATCAGCACTCAGCAGAGAAGGAAGCCAACTTACCCATGAAGAGGTTCAGGAGCACCTCCTGCCCAGCCAGCGTGCTGCTCCTCCACAGGCAGATGATGACACCCCCCAGCCAGGGGATTCCGTGCCTGGTGACCCCGAGGAGTTTGACCATAGAGCGGGCACTGCCCCAAGATGAAGCACTGCTGGCGCACACCCCTATCCTCTTGGACATGCAGATGTCGATGGCCAACATGGAGTTCAAGGCGATGCCCTTGAAGGAAGGGTTCAGTTGTATGCAGTCCTCCTCGGGCAGCTGCTGGGACTGCCGGCGGTCTTTGCTGGTGCCCTCATTGGGCGATGCGAACTGAGAAAACTGCGCGCTCTGCTTCCTGCTCGAACCCCGGTTCTCTGGGTTCCCTCGCAAGGGCTGGTTCAAAGACATAAACTCTGGTCTGTTCAGGACATTGTTCCGGTCCCTGGCTCGAGATCTGCTCTGAGGGGCAGGCATGGCAAGCTGTGCCGTCCCAAACCTGCTGTGTTAAAAAAATAATAACAGAGAAATGCTATATCTATTTTCTTTAAAGTATTTCCTTTACAGTTAAACAAGCGACGCTGAAATATATTTCTTTTTGAGCCTTCATATATCTGGAATGCCTGCTGCAGCCCCAGCTCCTGCTGCTTGCAACAGACTCGAGCAGATAAATATAGAGTGAAAGGTATGTCCATGCTGTTTACGTTCCTCTCCCACCAAGCTTGAGGAGACTGTGGCTGGCCCCGCCGTCCACCAATCAGGCTCTGACAGGACTGCCAAATAGCCAATGGTCACCGCGCAAAGGTAGAGCCGTGCAGGATGAGGAGGTTTGGTGGGCTCGGCTCTGGGTTATTTAAACCTCGTCTCTGGCTCAGTCCCGATGGGCATGAGTGACGGATGACGGGGATTGTAGTTTCAAAGCAGGCCTCCTTCCCGTCCCTCTTAATCACGTCCCCTGCAGCTGCTGCCGGCCCCCTTCTGGGATCTAAATCAAGTGTCGTGTGTCCCAAGACAGCGAGGAGGGCCGGTTGAGTGAGGTCAGCACACAGCCGCTCCCGACTCTGGTTACATCACATGTGCCAACTGCAGCTCTTTTGGAAGGATCCTTCTCACTCGAGCGCCCACCCCCTTCGCCAACAACATGCAGAGCAGACTATAACCGGGGGCCAGTCCTGTGCAGACCCCGCTCTTACCAGCAGGCGGGCCATTTTCACGGTAGAATCTGCGTGGGAATAAAAGTTCCACAGCTGTCAAATGGGCAATTACGCGTGCAATACTTTTAACCAGGTTCAGTCTTTTAACCGGCGTCACTGTGCAACACGTCATTTAGAATTTAGTATAACTGGTTGGGATTTTAACCTGATCAGTGACACAATATCCTTGACAAAACTAATGTGCCAGAATTATTCATCACCACAATATCGTATTCCTATAATGGAACGGGAACCGGGATGGGGCGGGAACGTGAGCCGAGGCAGCGGTAGGGGGGCGGGAACGGGGCCGGGGAGACACGGAGAGCGAGGCAGTGGTAGGGGGGCGGGAACGGGGTCCGGAGACAGGGAGAGGGGGTGGGAACCGACAAAAAAAAAAAGCAAGCACTCACCTGGACTTCTTCCGGGTGCCTTCAATGCCGGACCAGATTCGGGGGCGTTCCCGGCTTTCGGCTGACGTCGCGTGACGTCGGCAAAAGCCAAAGAATCTCGGGAACGCCCCCGAATCTGGTCCGGCATTGACGGACAGGCCCCTCGTCCAATGGCTAGGCTCCATTTATGGAGCCAGCCAATGAATGACGAGGGCCGACCCAAAGCCACACTACAGTTCTCATCAGGATTTCGCCTGCGCGAAAAAGATGCGCAGAGCGCATCTTTTCGCCAGGCAAAACCTAAACAGTCAACTTATACATATATTTAAAAAATCTGCTGAAAATAAATTGACAAGGACATATGTGACAGTAAATATATTCTAGCAATTTTGAAGGGATTGCAATAGTAGTTAGAGAACTCTAGTGGTTAACACAGTTCTGAGAAAATTCAGTGTACAGTCACAGTTTTGACTCCTACAGTAGCATCAAGGGTTAATGTGTTTGCTACAAAGCACTCAGTGTAACATTCGGCTCACAGATTCGTATTTTATGTAGATGGGTAAGTGGACTACTGCTTTTTTTATCTTGAGTTATTCCGTACTATAATTTGTCACGTGTGCACTTTTGTTTCTGCAGTGCCCATACTGCTGCTGAAGCACTTGTCTGTTGTCATTATACAGTAACTCGTCTACTATACACTATCCGTGTGCAATATTAACAGCAATTGTGTGCTTTCGATGTCCCCTCTTATTGTTCTGTTCCTCAATTCAGGTGTCACTGCAGTATAATAAATAGTGCGCTGTTTATGCCTTGGTCTTGTGTGTTTTTACGTTTGTACGGCACTTTGTGGTGTCCCTTTCCGCTTATCCATGAGTACTAGCGCGGTACTTTTCTTTTGGACTATCCCTGTACCTAAGTCTTTTTTGTGCATAGTTTGATTATGTCGTCAATGTGCCTCTCTTGTACACACACACTTAAAACCTAAGATGTGCCAACCATAACTTTACAGGGACAGCTAGACCAAATTGTTTATCTACGATTTTTTGCCTCTGTATTTTCACTGGCTACTTCGTTTTTCTTTGCCCTGGATAGTTCGTATTTGTCTCTAACTTTAGTTTGGATAATAATCGTCGTCCCTTTGTGACGTATGCTGAAAACTGAACTTCTTAACAATGCTTGTTTCTTTTGTGCTTGTTTATGATTTGGTACTTCAACATGTTTGCCTTTCACCTTGGCTCTGTGGTCCGTGTGCTAAAACTGTTTTGTGACAGCTACCCCGCGTGTGTTCTTCTAATAAAGGGAATTGAATTAACAATAACATTCTTTTAAGCTATGGAGAAGCTGGTGTGGGCACAAGCATGTCGTCCAGGTCCCAACTAAGTGTTGGATAGAGAAAAGTGCTGAATATAAAGCTGTCGTATTCTTGCCCACACACTCTCCCCTCACCTTCGAGCCACAGAAGGAACATTTAATATAATTCTTGGAATGCATACGGCGTTTAGACTGCGTTTAACCTGACACTTATATCTGTGTACAAAGCACTGAACTGAGGCAAGGGCACCGCAGATGCTGCAAGGATCAATCATTTTAAAAGGGGGAGAACACTACGTTTCTATTGAGAAGAATGAGAAAAGTAATTACACGGTGCTCGAGCACACACTGTAATGAGGTGGATTGCAGAAACGTAGTACGAGTGAAGCGTGTAGTATCCTCGGGCGCAGGGTAGCGTTGCAGCCTACCCGCGTCACGAGGTCACATTAGCGCGGGCGCGTGTCGTCACGTGCCTGCACTATAAAATAAAGGGGCGTGGCCGGCTCGTTAGTCGGAGCCACGCACAAACGAAACCAGAGGCTCCTGAGCATTATTAGTCACGGCGCTGCTTATAATTAGTGTGAGCACCCCCGCGACTCCACACTGGCGACGAGGGGCCTTTTGACCCCACACTGTGCTGAGTGCCCCCCTCTGCTGTGATTTGGGTTATTCTTCTGTGCTGTGGTGTCCAGGCCCCTGAAGATCAAGAGGGCCTTGTAGGTGTATGCTGCTGGCTCATGGTGGTGAGTACTGCTGCCACAGTGCCATTGAAACCCTATCTGGGCCCACTGTTACTGAGAGCTGCAGCCATCAAGGAAAGAGCACCCCCACCGCGCCCTGGAGCTGGCCCACGCCCGAGTGCCACGTGAGCCCACCATTGAGGTCAGGGCTGTGCCTTAGGCAGGAGACCACTATAAAAGAGGGAAGGGAAAGCAGGCCACACAAGTAACCACCGACATCGGCCAGGTGATCACCAGTGCACCCAGGAGGTGAGCATCACACGGACTGGTCAACGCGCCACGCACGCGCCAAAATGGAGTCTAGTCCCGCCATTGAACCATTCATTGTGAATGGAGCTCCATCTTCCCAGGCCCCACGCTGGAGGGATTGGACCGATAGTCTTCAAATCTACTTGGAGGGGGCCGGCACAGCCCGTGAGAGGCGCAGAGCCCTACTTCTCCACTTAGGGGGCAAGGATATCCACCGTATTTACATGACGATAGTTGAAGCCACACTCAAGACATATCACACACTCCTTAACGCCCTAAACGCGCACTTTAAACCCATGGCGAACAAAGACTATGAAAGGTTCATATTTCGCCAGGCCAAGCAGGAAGCAGAAGAGTTATTGGACGCTTTCCATGGACGCCTGAAAGAGCTGGCCAGCAGGTGCAGATTCCGGGATGAACAGGAGGAAATCCGTGGTCAAATAATCCAAGGGTGCTACTCCTCAAAACTCAGAGTCACCATCCTTCAGGGGGATGGCAAGCCACTAGCGGACATCCTTACCTTAGGCCGCTCCAAAGAATTATCACAGGCCAGAGCCTCCCACATGGAAGCGATACTTCACCGACCAATCAAGACATAACAAGTCAACGTGGCGGAGAAAGCAAATGTGGTTAGACCAAAAGTGTGCCAAAGCGCCGGGAAGAAGCAGCAAGACAAGCAGAAGGAGTGCGGATATTGCGGAGGCAACTCCCACCGCATGCAGGACTGCTTGGCGAAAGGGAAGAAGTGCAGTGCGTGCGGATGGATGAACAATTTTGTAGCAGTATGCCGATCAACGAAGTCAAAGAAGGAAGCCGCTCAAGCGGTAGTGGAGGAACGTGACAGTGAGGACATGGACGATGACACGAGTGAGTACCCGGTCCACTATGTGTTCGCAATTGACCAGCCACGACAAAAAAAGCGACGTCTGCCAAAATGCAGAATCAAGATTCACCAGCAAGAGGTGAGGGCCACCATTGACACGGGAGCATCCATAGAGTTAATGGCAGCCAACGTGTACAACCAGCTGAGTAGCCGGCCCCCTCTGCGTGAGGCAAAGATCAGAGTGTTCGCATATGGCCAGAAGACCCCTATTCCGCTCATAGGCTGTTTCAAAACCGAACTGCAACACCAGGGCCTCAAAGTACCCACTACCGTATATGTCACAAAAGAAGGCAGCGGCATGCTAGTAAGCGGTCAATCAGCGGAAGAGCTGAGACTCCTATCTTTCGCCATGGCAGTGCTAGAAGATGAACTAGAAGCCATCCTAGAAGAATTTGGAGGCCTCTTCAAAGGCATCGGATGCCTAAAAGGGAAGGAAGTCTCCCTCCACATTGACCCGTCCGTCCAGCCAGTGGCTTTGAGACATAGACGCATCGTGTTTCACTTGAGGAAGAAGGTCGAAGAAGAGCTGGAAGCGCTGGAGAAACAAGGTATCATCGAGAAAGTCAGTGGGCCCACTCCATAGGTGTCTCCAATCGTAGTGGCCCGTAAGCCGAAGCAACCAGGGCAAGTCCGCATCTGTGTGGACATGCGCCTCCCAAATGCGGCAGTGAAAAGGGAACGTCACCTAACCCCAACCGTCGACGACATATTGGGAGAGTTAAACGGCGCGAGGTGGTTCTCAAAGATGGACCTTCGGTCCGGTTCTCACCAGCTACCACTACACCCGGACTCTCGGTATATAACCACCTTCTCCTTGCACGTGGGCCTCAGAAGATACCGACGCCTCAATTTTGGGATCCCGAGTGCCGCTGAGGTATTCCAAAACACCATCTGGGAAGTTTTCAGCGGACTCCCAGGGGTCTTGAATGTGAGCGATGATCTCCTTATCTACGCGTCATCAGTAGTAGATCATCCCCAGAGATTGAGGGGAGTCCTCCAAAGGATCAAAGAATCCGGTCTGACCCTCCACAGAGAAAAGTGTCAGTTTCTGAAGAACAGAATCAGCTTTTTTGGATATACATTCTCAGACCAAGGAATAGCCCCAGACCCCGACAAGGTGAGAGACGTCCGAGAGGCTCCAGCCCCCTCCAACATCTCAGAACTCAGGAGCTTCCTAGGCATGGTGAACTTTTGCGGACGGTTCATCCCCGACCTCTCCAACCTCACTAAACCCCTCAGGGAGCTGACTAAGTCCACAACCACCTGGCAGTGGGGCCCGGAGCAGGAACAAGCATTCAATGCAACGAAAGCGGCCCTGTCAGTGGACAAAACTCTGTCCTATTTTGACCCTACCAGATCCACCAATGTAGCAGTAGACACCAGCCCCTACGGGCTAGGGGCAGTCCTCACCCAACTGCAAAGTAACGGAGAATGGGCACCTATCGCTTATGCCAGCCGGTCCCTAACAGACACTGAACAGAGATACTCGCAAATAGGACGAAAGGCAATCGCAATCCACTGTGCCTGCCGGCACTTTCATGTCTATGGATCACAAGCCGCTCATACCCCTGTTCCAAGGTTCAGCATCCAAGCTGCCACCAAGGATTGAAAAATGGATACTCCAACTGCAAGGATGCGACTACAGGGTCGAGTACAAACCAGGTTCATTGAACCCAGCAGACTACCTCTCGAGGCACCCCCGAAAAGCCACGCAAGCGGAGAGAGAGGACGCAGAAGAGACCGAAGAATATGTTCGGCTCGTGCTGGAAAGGGCCCGGTCTCTGCCCATGAGTTTCGAGACCATTATTGAAGCAACCCAGAGAGACGAATGTCTCCAACTGGCCGCAGCAGCCATCTAGTCGAACGACTGGCGCCCGATTCAAGCCACCCTGAGCAGAAGAACGCTGCAAGCCAAAGCGACACTAGAGGCAATGATGCGGGTCAAAGACGAACTGTCTATCGACAGCCAAGGCTGCCTCCTACGAGGACCAAGATTGGTGATGCCCTTCGACTTGGCTCAGCAAGCCATAGATCTGGCACACCAGGGACACCA
Organism: Lissotriton helveticus; assembly: GCF_964261635.1. Lineage (NCBI taxonomy): Eukaryota > Metazoa > Chordata > Amphibia > Caudata > Salamandridae > Lissotriton > Lissotriton helveticus. Next base: position 1,098,106,558 of record NC_136065.1, read on the forward strand.
AGGCATGGTGAAAACCAAGAACCGACTAAGAGCCAAGGTGTGGTTCCCAGGCATGGACGCAATGGTCGAGCAGACGGTCAGAACCTGGAGCCAAGCAGCGGGACAACCCGATCGGCCTCATCCAATCATCCCCGAAGACAACCCCCAAAGGCCGTGGGAGTGCGTGAGTGCAGACTTCGGCCATCTCCCCGATGGGCGCTATGTCCTAGTGATCATTGACGACTTCACAAAATATTCAAAGGTAGAGGTCGTGGGGAGTCAGACAGCGACTGAAGTCATCACCAAATTTGAGAAAACCATCGCCACGCACGGAATATTCGAGGTGGTCAAGACGGACAATGGCCCACCCTTCCAGGGCCAAGAGTTCGCGGACTACCTAAAGAGCTGGGGAATCCATCACAGGAAAGTGACTCCACGCTGGCCCCAAGCCAACAGGGAAGTAGAGAGATTTATGCGCACGCTCAACAAGACGATACGCATTGCACATGCGGATGGATCACCGGTGGAAAGGGCCAGCTACAGTTTTTTACGAGAATATCGGCTAACGCCTCACCTCACAACCGAGGCAGCTCCCGGGCCGGCAACAATGGGCCGAGTAGTAAAAGACACTATTCCGAACCATCCAAACTGGGTCCCAGCCCGAGTCGATGCGGAGAAGACCCTCGCTAACCGGACATGGTCCAATGACCAGGTCAGCGCCCGGAGACGAGCCAAGGATATCCAAGAAAGAGACAGTGTATATATCAAAGACCGATATCCCGGGAGCAAGTTTCGACTCCCATTTGAACACAAGCCTTGGACCGTCCTTCGCCGAACTGGCACCATGGTGACTGCCCAGAGGGGAGCCGAAGTTGTCACTCGCAACATCTCTTTCTTCAAGAAAGTCCATGCTGGGACTCCTGATAGACCGGAACCCGACTATCAGAGGACCTGGCTGAGTCAACGAGCTGATGACGACGGCCTAGAACCGCCAGGAACCAACACCCCACCGAAGAAGAGAGCCGGATGGACTCAGACACTTAGCTGCTGCCGGCAATCCCAAGAGAGAGTCTGCCGAGCTCCCCGGCAAGGTCTCCGGAAAGCAGAACCCCGACAAGAATGACACCGGCGGTGCCATTATCGAGAGGAGAGCAGTCCAGGTATGGGCTGCGCCAAAACCCGCCACCATCCTCCAGGCTGGCGGAATTCATGGTGTGATCACCCAGAGACTGAAATCTAGTGACTGGTAACAGACCCTCGTTATTTCTATTGTGTTTGATTTGTGTATTTGTTCAATAAAGGTTAGAAGGAATGTAGTATCCTCGGGCGCAGGGTAGCGTTTCAGCCTACCCGCGTCCAAAGGTCACGTTAGCGCGGGCGCGTGTTGTCACACGCCCGCAGTATAAAATAAAGGGGCGTGGCCGGCTCGTTAGTCGGAGCCACGCGCAAACGAAACCAGAGGCTCCTGAGTATTATTAGAGTTGCGGCGCCGCTATAATTAGCGCGAGCGCCCCCGTGACTCCACAAAGCGGAGGCAAACAATGACATAATAATGTGTGTACTACACGCCCATCTGCTTTGAATTCTGTGAAAAGTAGAGCACTCCAATACCTTCGAGTCGAGTTCACACTTATTAAAAATGCAAGAAGGAAAACATAAATGTTGCTTTTCATAGGCCGTGAAAAGTTGCATTGGGCTAAAACCGCTAAACCTCTAAAAACATCCCCAGGATCCCGCTGCCTAGAGAGACAGTGCGCCCGTGTTGCTGTTTTATTGAAGTTGTAACAGAAAAATGTTTTTCACAGTATTTCAAAATCAGCTTTGTGCTAAAACGGTAAAAACAGCCATCTTTGAGCTCATCACCACGAGCTCCGAGCCCCATGCCCCAGAGGGAGGGCTGCATTAATGACATTACAACCAGCCTGCCTGGCCCACTGCCTTTTAGCACATCAGCACAGCAACATGTTAGTAGATTTAGTAACACCCCCCCACCTATCCCTACCCCACCCCCAGGAATAAACAAGCATGGCATAGCCAATAGGTTTTGCCTTTGGGACCTTATAAGTGTTTAGCCATGCAACAGTTGATGTTGATGTTGTTGCACCAAGGATATTGTGCTGCATAACTAAATACTTATAAGGTCCCAAAGGCAAGACCTATTGGCTAAGCGAATGCTTGTTTTGCATTTGTCACTGGTGCTCTGGTCAAGGGAATAGCGTTCTGCCTACTCATGACAGCGTTAAGGATGTGAGCTCTGCTCCTAAATATTTAAACAGGTGCATGCTATGTGTTCATCAAACATGTCAGTTTTCATGCATGAGTCATGATTTCCCAGTTGGGTAGGAGATCAGGAGAACAGTGTGGGCACGAGATGGCAACAGGCACAGTGGAAAGTCAGTGGTTCTCTATACTACTCAGACATCTCTGGCATTGTTTCCAAAAAGCCAACTGCAAGTTTGTCACAAAGGATACAAAAAAGAGGGGCCGTACAGGAACCAAACTCTAGCAAAGCCCTGAAGAACACTTACTACCAAGTAATCGGTCTGTGAAAATCATATCTAAGCCCAATAAAGTAAGGCTACAAAGCTGTGCTCTCGCAACTACATTAAGGTGTCACAGAAAAAAAGTACAATGACCAATGTGATTCAATGAACAGAAGCAGATTCTTTCGTGTGTTTCTTGTCACAGCAAGATGATGGTTTATTTGTATCCAGACTTGAGGAATATCACAGTTAGCCGACACGTGTTTCGTCGTGTATAGTTGAGTCAACACGACTCTTCAGGGCTTAAGACTCAACTCCAAACGTATGGGTTGAGACTAGTCTGGACCTCGTGGTTGTGTTCTGTGTAGGTAGATAAGAGAGAGACACTATGTCATTAAGAATCAAAATTGTGACTGAGTAGGAATGGTGTATCCAGTGGAGTCACGTGCAAGATACACTTCTTGCTGCTAAATTCCGCCCTATTGGGTAGGTCAGCGTCTTCGAATATTAGCGTTCTGAATGCGGGTGCGTATCAGGCAGTAACCGGGAGGGGATCCATCTGTATGAGTGCTGCAGAAAACGGGTTCGTTTTCTCTTTGGCGGTGAGCCGTGGTGCGGTATCCCTCCTCTGTTGGTCCCCGGTCGTCGTCTCTCGTGTACACGAGAGACGACGAACGGCTCGTACACCCATCGTACAATGGGGGTACGGCTCGTACACCCATCGTACAATGGGGGTACGGCTCGTACACCCATCGTACAATGGGGGTACGGCTCATACACCCATCGTACAACGGGGTACGGCTCGTACACCCATCGTACATTGGGTACGGCTCGCACACCCATCGTACAATGGGGGTACGGCTCGTACATCCATCATACAATGGGCGTACGGCTCGTACCCCCATCATACATGGGGTACGGCTTGTACACCCCATGATCGCAGGGGTACGGTGCGTACCCCTGCGATCATGGGGTGTACGGACCGTACGGTGTGTATGTGTTTGTGTGCTTTTCCGTACGACTCGCCCTTACCTGAGGTGGACTGTACGAATCGCGCCCTCATACCCCGGTCCGGATCGTACTCGTCTGGTCGTACGGCATGTGTACGAGTCGTACGGCATGTGTACGAGTCGTACGGTATGTGTACGAGTCGTACGGTTCATGGTTTCAGCCTTGCAATACGTACGGATCGCGACGATTCGGACGGATTCACGGAATACGGATCGTACTTCGCGACTCGGACGGACGGGTACGATTCGTACGGAGAGGGCTCCGGATACAAATCGTACGGATGGTTTTTTTCCCGAATCGGAATCGACCCCTTAGTGTCCTGCAACAAGCAGCTCAATGGGGGTGAGAAGAGAAGCAGGACAGACAACTCGAACCAGGGCTTGATCAAAATCAAAATGACCCAAACATCGTCCGTGGCAGAAAAATAATTGGGTGTTTGTTGTGGGGGAGTGAGGTCGTTGCGGTGTGACCACAGGAGGTAAGAGATAGCTGGGAGTAGGGCAGGAGGTTGCCGGGTTGCTAGAAATTAGGCTGAGGTACATTAAGAGCTGATTACAAAGCCTTCAACAGGACCCGATTGAACAGCTGTTTGCATGACCTTGTCAGGCATCTCCCTGCTGCGCCACTGGGAATATTTAGGTCCAGTCCAGGGCCCAGCTCGCACAGGCCCAGGGTTGGCCCTTACTCAAACGGTCAAACCGGCAAAAAATTGGATAGTTGGCCACACTAACGGATTTACTGACAGGCTTGTTTGCGCCTAGCAAAGACAAAAAAGTAGAAAATAAGTCAGACGAGATATAAGTGGAGAAATGAAGGACTTCATCTCTGAAGACTTTTTGTGAATTTTCAGCTGGTAATATTGTCATAACATGCGCAGCCTCCGATTGGCAAGGCGGGCCATCAGGCATCGACTGATGGGCTGCCGTCTAAGGCCAGTTGGTGGGCTGTTTTTTTTTGGTCTACTAAGGACTCCACCCCTGGTGCACAGCGTGAAAGGCTGCTGTTACATGTTACAGCCTTAAGTATGAATCCCATGCACATGAAGTGGGACCAGTTGGCTAATGTAGAAGGCAGAATGACAATGGGCTGCTCCATTCCGACTGTCACAGCATGAGGTGTGCCTGCCTCTCTCCAGGTGTGAAAGAGTCTGCAAGTAGCTATTGATGGGAAGTTATTAGCACTTACTTTTTCAGAGAATTGCAGCAGGAGAGAGGACTGGAGCATCAGGTGGTGAAGGCCTGCGAAGGAGCTCCTCAGTTTATTTTTGTCCTCCTCTACTCCATGCAGGCAGCAGAGATAAATCAGTCTCTTCTCCGCTCCTTTGTCTGCCAGATAACAATTACTCTAGTCAACCTGGACAGGTTACGGCCTTAGTTGACTTTGAAACTGGGAAACTAGATTCAGATACCAGGTTCATACATCCTGTGATTCTGGGCAAATCATTTAACCTACATGAACATAAAAAAACAATCTGACCCTCTGTACGTTATCTGGTGTTCACGTAAAGCGCTCCAATGCCAGGGGCGGCCTTAGGCATGTGCAAGCTGTGCACCTGCACAGGGCCACCGAACCCCTGGGGCCACCACGCCAATATATAGCCTTGATATAATAATCCTCCGGCTCTGTTCCACTTCCAAACACCCTGCCCCCCCCCCCTCTTCACTGGCCTCCACGCTTCGCCCCGCCCGGACCACTCTTACGGGGCTCCCTGCCCAGGGCCGTCATGAGCCTAGAGCCGCCCCTGCCAATGCCTCTGGGCTTAGTCCATGCTATATAAGACTGCATGTATTTGAGGAAAGTGACACTATTTTAGAGTTTACACACTAGAATTCTTCCCTTTCTCAGAATGTACATGCAATGCTAGCTGAAAGTAAACCAAAACCCCAATGCACTTTTCACCAGTCTCTGAACACTGCAAAAAATAACATGAAAATCATAAAAAAGTGAGTCTAAAAGGGAGTTTAGGTCCGTGCCATAGCTGGTTTCCCAGTGAATATTAATCAAAACATCCACAGCAAAAGTATGGATAAAAAAACACAATTAAAAGTGAGTTCAGAGTATTTTTGATAATTCTGTGCCTCTAAAGCATATTTTATCCATTGGAATGTTAATGTCCGATCTAAGGACTGGCCCTATAAGCTTTAAAATACTTTTTTATTGTGTGCAAAGGTTTATCATGATTTAGCTCCATTATCCTAACTAAGCAGTGCATTGGGAAAAGTTGCGATCTGCGAACGAGAGCCTTTTTTCAGGTCTCGCCTGGCGCTTGAGCGTGGATGTGCTCCTCGCCTGTGAGAGCTATAGTGAACAAGTCAGTTTGGAGAAGGGGACTCGAGCCCTGCCCCTCATTTCCATTCGGTAGCGTCAGCGTTTATGGTAAACGCTGGCTTCCCATTGGAAAGGAGGGTTTTGTGTTGCCTCCCTTTGGCTTTTTGGTCTGGCCCACCCGGACTGGCTCACCTGCATTACGGCTGTCGTGACGAAGTTTCTTATCAGAAGCACGCACCAGTCTGGCTTTCTCATTGGGCCGGACAAAAAAGGAGACATGGTGCTGCGTGTTTATTTTTGCATCTCGCTTTCACTTTTGAAAGCGCAATGCAAAAATAAACAGCGGATGCCTACAAGTCTTGCGAGCGCTTGTTGTTTTTGAAGCAATGTAGTAGTTTAATTTCTATCCTACCGTGGGTTTTACTTAAATTGTTCTGAAACATGAAGAGCCACTCCTACTTCCTTTAGTATAAATTAAGTAAATAATTTCTCAAAAGACAAGCAAATATATATATATTCTCTTGTGCAAAACAAACCAAAGTATACTTTCATCCCAGCTTCTCCTTGAGTCAAATGCAGATATGGTTGAAGCAACATGGTGGCGGTGTTTGCTGTTGATGCTACCAGGCCAATGATTCGGCCATGTCCTCAGATACTAAGGTGGACAAGTGAGAACCGCTCGTCACATGCAACAACCTCAGGCAACAGCAAGCCTTGGCTAATTTTTGTCAACATTACAACTCTGCATGAAGTGAATTCTTAGCTCGTACCGAGGGTGTTTAAATATGATACTTCACGTGACAAATGGCAAAGTAATTTTTGTAAAACAGGCGTGATATTGTCACATTTGGTAAGCGGAATTTCCCAACTATTCAGAATTATTTATATTTGTTTTTCATGCCACGTATCATATAGGCCGGTTAACCTAGTCTCTTTTTTGCATAAACACTGTAGCAATTTTGGAATCTCGATTCTGGTGCTTTTGATGAACTAAGCATTAACACATTTTTCGCGAAACTAAATCGTCCCAGTTTATCGTGTGGAGGACCAACGCATCAATGTAGTCTAAAAATCAAGGGGCTTATTTACAAGCCTGGGGAGAGGATGTGGTCTGACGGCTAGACTGCCGACTTTGGGGCTGGAAACCAAGGTTCGAGCCTCTTGGTTGAGTCCACATCCAGTGATTCTGGGTAAATCACCTAATCTCCCTTTGCCTGGACGTGTCCTGTGTAACGTAACCGGTGCTTATGTAAAGCACTCCAATACCTTCGGGTCGAGTTCGCGCTATATAAATCTGCATTAAAAAAAAGCCCGGTGCACACTTTTAACATTGGGAAATGTGACGTACCGGCGGTGTAAGGGGCTTGTAAATAAGCCTCCAAATATTGTTGCCTATTTACGTTAATTCTTTTGTACTGACATACTTCAAAAACTCCCAACGGAACTAATTTCATAAGTGGTTTTTTACAGTTGCTTAAGACAAACACCAGTACCGCCAACCCATCATGGCAGATACGTTTACACTACACTGGCGAGGGCTACCGTAGTCCCTTTTTAGTGTCACCACCTGCTCGTCTGTCACTGTTATTCAGTGGCTGCAGAGTAGTGCAAATTACTAAAATTACCATATTTATCAATTAATCAATTAAAATTAATTACCAATTATATGTTAATTAATTACCAATTATTAATTAATTGACAATTAATTTTTAAAAAATACCAATAAATAAAATAACATATTTAATTAATTATAATTAAATTACTTCCCACCCTATTCCCCTATAAACCCACAACCCGCTACAGAATTATATCACACAAATATTACAAATTATTATTAACTTACCTTAAATTCGATATTTTTGTTTTCTATATTCTGTCTAGTCGATATTAAGTCCATTCTATATTTTTGATTCGATATTATGCCCATTTTATTTGATATTAACATTTTCTAGTCGATATTTTGGTAGTCTATATTCTGTCTAGTCGATATTATGTCTATTCTATATTTTTTACTCGATATTATGTCTAGTCGAGAATAAAAACTCGATATTTTGACTCTACACCCTATTATGTCTATTAGGATTTGGTCTGACACTAGCAACCTTTCCACCAAAATATGGGCCAACCTTGCCACCATCACAATTTAAGCAATGGAGTACCTGTTTGTAAGTTGTCTAAGCTGATCATAATTTGTGGCACCATATGGGTTACCTTGACCTCAAAGCATCACCGGGTAGTTATATTCAATAAGTAATCATACTTTCCCTATAAGAAATTCACATTGGATCACAATCATTTTAAAAACAATCCATCCTTTTACAAGCTCCATAAGGAGTTAGACTTAGCCAAGCAATGTTACCACCTGTGCCCACTGTGCCACCCTCAAGCCAATGCATTCATATGGAGATATTGATGAATAATTAACCTACATTTCTCCCATCAAGATCAACTTGGCTCATCAAGTTTCATATTGATCCTAATAAAGGGAGTTCCCCTCTACACTTCTGATATGTAAACTGCCTGATCCGAGCAAAATTTGCCACAGCAGGTGGCACCAAAGTGGTTGTCCTCAACTCAATGCATTCCTATATAGTTACATGCAAATAAGTAATTGTGGTTCTCTGTCAAGATCCAGCTCACCTGAACATTAGATGGTTCTTGTTGGGAAGCAGAAGACGATTCATAGCCACCCTTAAGCCTCTGATGTCACTACACTGAACTGAAACAGTGAGTAACAAAAAGAAGCCCAAGGGAAGGGGGAAGTGGATAAAATAACAAAAGAGAGATAAACACAGCTCCTCAGATTGTGTCTACTGGAGATGCGTGGAAACTGGTTGTAGTACCTAGCAAATACATAAATTCAAACAATATATTACTGTTCACTTCTATCATGTAAGTTTTGTTCCTCTTATTCTAAGAATGGTTTTAAAACACAGCATGACTAAACAAGTACCTCTCTGTGTCTGGTCTTTCTGTTCACCAGATTGAATTGTCTTGAGATGAAAGTGATGTTCTACCTTAAGAAAAACAACTATTCTTAATATCTGTTACATAAACTAATTCACAACATGCATATGAGTAGGAAATCTGTATTACAACTCACTTCTCAATCATCCTGTATTAATATTCCAAATTTTGCACTCTATAGTCTTTCATGAATATGCATATACACAAACGTAAGTATCCGTGTCTAAACGTAAATATCTGTGTCTCTTTCAATGTCTCACTTTTAAGAGAATGGTCCCATGGATACAATGTCTTACATTTGAACCTAATCCAAAGAAGGTAGTCTTTCGTTTCGAAATACATTCTTTTATATGCCAAGAAAATCCAAGAAATAGTTTGTGCCTTTTACCTTTCAAGAAGTTCTGCAATGTTCCTTTTCAAAGAAAGTTTCTGTCACTTACTTGTACTATTGCTGCTGCATTAGCGCGCTAATCTTACTCCTTGTTTCTCTTTTCTTTTTGTTGCAGGTTGTTTCGGGTTTCATGGGGACCGGAAGTCTGGAATGCCGGTAATGCGGGAGACAATGTCGGAGCTGGACCGGGAGGCCGAAGCAGGAAGAAGCTCCGCGGTGGATCTAGGAACAAGGACCCGGAGGACGATACAGGGGCGGGATCTTCAGGTAAGCGGGAACCATCCGACGAGCACAAGCAACTGCGAGCGCTCAGAAGGGGCTTTTATAGGCGAAGGCGGGTAGGGCTCACACGTGCTGCACGTTGAAAGGATGTTCGTTAGAAAACGTGCAGCGCTTCATTATGTATGCAAACCAAGGATTCTCTTCACACCTGTAGCTGAATAAACAAACCTTGACAGCGCTATTAAATGAATAAAATAAACCTTGGCAAAACCATTACATATCGCTTTGTAACATAAGAGCGAGCTCTGCAGACAATATCATACTTTCAAAGCGACAATGTTGCAATATATACAATGAGTCATAATACATATATACAATAAGCGAGAATCATCTCTATGTATGGGAGGAGAGGATAGACAGTGCACTTCAGATACCACACACAACTAATGCCAGGAGAAGGGACAAGCTCTTTGTATTGAACAGACCCTAACATTCTCTTATAGGAAAAACATATTGGCTCACAAACATGTATTTTGCTTTTCAACCATACCACATCCCCCTACAAGCTCCATAAGGATTTAGCCTGAGACAGGCAACGGTTCAACTTGTGCCCACTGTGCCACTTTCAAGCCAATACGTTCCTTATGAGTTATAAACAAATAAGTAACCATCTTTTCTCCCATGAAGAATAACTTGGCTCACCCATTTTCATACTGATCCTAATAAAGGAAGTTCACCTCTACACTGCTAATATGTATATTGCCTGAGCCGAGCAAAATTTGACACAGCAGGTGGCACCAAAGTGGTTGCCCTCAACTCAATGCATTCCTAAATAGTTACATGCAAATAAGTAATTGTGGTTCTCTTATAGGAAAAACACCTTGGCTCACAAACATGTATTTTGTTTTTCAACCCTACCACATCCCCCTACAAGCTCCATAAGGATTTAGCCTGAACCAAGCAATGGTTCAACTTGTGCCCACTGTGCCACTTTCAAGCCAATGCGTTCCTATAGAGTTATAAACGAATAAGTAACCATCTTTTCTCCCATGAAGATCAACTTGGCTCACCCATTTTCATACTGATCCTATAAAAGGAAGTTCCCCTCTACACTTATGATATGTAAACCGCCTGAGCTGAGCAAAATTTACCACAACAGGTGGCACTAAACTGGTTGCCTTCACCTAAATGCATTCCTATATAGTTACATGCAAATAAGTAATTGTGGTTCTCTTATAGGAAAAATATCTTGGCTCAAAAACATGTATTTTGTTTTTCAACCCTACCACATCCCCCTACAAGCTCCATAAGGATTTAGCCTGAACCAAGCAATGGTTCAACTTGTGCCCACTGTGCCACTTTCAAGCCAATGCGTTCCTATAGAGTTATAAACGAATAAGTAACCATCTTTTCTCCCATGAAGATCAACTTGGCTCACCCATTTTCATACTGATCCTATAAAAGGAAGTTCCCCTCTACACTTATGATATGTAAACCGCCTGAGCTGAGCAAAATTTACCACAACAGGTGGCACTAAACTGGTTGCCTTCACCTAAATGCATTCCTATATAGTTACATGCAAATAAGTAATTGTGGTTCTCTTATAGGAAAAATATCTTGGCTCAAAAACATGTATTTTGTTTTTCAACCCAATCACATCTCCCTACAAGCTCCATAAGGATTTAGCCTGAGCCAAGCAACGGTTCAACTTGTGCCCACTGTGCCACTTTCAAGCCAATGCGTTCCTATGGAGTTATAAATGAATAAGTATCCATCTTTTCTCCGAAGAAGATCAACTTGGCTCACCCATTTTGATACTGATCCTAATAAAGAGAGCACCCCTCTACACTATCTAGATGTCAATTCCTTGAGCAGAGTAAAATTTGTCACAACAAGTGGTATCAAACGGGGTCTTCTCACCTCAATGTATTATGTCTGAATAGTTAATTGCATTTGCCTTATATGAAGATTACATTGCTCACAAATACATTTTTTTTTCAAGAACACCACACCCCTATACGATCCATAAGGATTAAGCCTGAGCCAATCAAAGTTTTGGCCTCTACCTACTGTGCCACCCTCAAGCCAATGCGTACCTATCAAGTTATAGACTAATAAGTAACTGTCCCTTCTTCCGTGAAGATGAACTGCAATTACAAATGTTTTTATTGATCATAATAAACGGAGCATTGCACATGATTCATGCACACTTTAAGACATTTTTATACAGGTATGTTCAACATACAAAGGATGAGTTGCGCTGTGACATTTAAGATGTCCTGTCATCTGTCAATAAGGTACCTGCAAGGCTGAAAAAATGGGAAGCCTTTATCCAGAAGTAGCAGGACATAGGCTCAAAACATTAAAAATTGTTGAACAATAGTATTGTAAAGGGAAGTATTAAGACAAAGGCTGAGGAGGGAAGGAGGGGACTGGGATTTATAGGAGCTTAGGCGTACATGTGTTAATTGATACCGGCCTTAACAATTCTGTCCCCACTCCAGACTTGACCATTATCAAGCTGAACCACATTTCTTTTGACCTCAGTCAGTCGCTGTGTGGAGTAGAACTTGCGGTGGTTTATCTTTTCTCTGGTAGGTATCTTAACTCTTACAGAATAGCCAACTTCCCAATCCTGTTTCTTTTGCACTTGAGCTGGTGTTTATTCCTTCTCTCATAAATGAGGGGTGCATTTGTGTAAACAGGCCTCCCACTGTCCAACCATATGGGGTTCATTTTTGTGCAGGGTTCTCTACCCCTGAGGGACACAAAAGGGGAGACTCCTGTTATTAAGTTGGGGGATATGTGGTAAGACCACAGGCACTCGCATAATGACTTGTCTACATCATGTCCATTAACCATGGCTAATTGGATGTTTTCTTTAATCATGTGGTTCGCTCGTTCTACGAGGCCATTGACCTTGAGACAATATAATGCAGTTTTTTCATGTGTGATTCCCATGTTGCTTAAAAATCCTTTCATCTCCTCTGACACAAATTCTACCCCATTGTCTGTGACTAGAGTTTGTGGAATCCCTTCGCAGCTGAATAAGTCACTCAAAAATTCAACAAGGATTTTCGTAGTAGTGTGCGTCACAAATCTATATCTTATCCAGTGGAGGTGTAGTCGATGAGTACCATCATGAATCTTTTCTGCTGTCCTAGGTTCTCCATAGAACCTATTATGTCCATTGCCAATTTGCTCCATGGCACATTGGGTACCACAACTGGGGACAATGGTACTTTATGCACAGTCTTTGTCTTGTCACTTTTCACACAGCTAGTGCACTCTTTTACTTTTTGCTCCACCCAAGAGTCCATATTGGGGAACCAGAAATGGTTCCTTGCTCTGTTTTTTGTTATTCTCCTGTTTAAATGCCCTTCGTGAGCTAAGTCTATAATTTTTCCTCTCAATTTGGTAGGTGGTATGGCTTTGTCATTCCTGTATACCTTCCCACCAATCATGGATAGTTTATGTCTGACCTCCTAGTAGCTCTGCAGATCTTCTTTCAGGTCCTTGCGCTTCTCAGGCAATCCTTCGACAAGTAGTTCTTTGAGCGAACTTAACGTTTTTGTCGGAAACCGTCTCATCATTCCATTCACGTTCTGTTATGGCTTGTAATTGTATGGCAAGGAAAGGCATGCCCAGGGTTTCATCTTGCACTTCCCCTTCTAGCAGTGCCCTGGAGAGGTAGTCTGCTATGACATTGTCACCTCCTGGTACATACTTGATCCTGAAACAATAACCCTCAAGGCCTAATCTCCATTTTGATATGCGGGGAGATGCGCAGTTAGTTTTCTTGGTTGAAAACATGAATGTGAGTGGTTTGTGGTCTGATAGGATGGTGAATTTTATGCCCCAAACATAAAATTTGAAATGTAACACCAGCCAGAAGACAGCAAGCATCGGGAAGCATACGCAACGATGGTCTCTTTTTGTGATAGGGTGACTCCCAATCCCTTGTTGGATGCATCAGTGGTCAAGAATGTCTTCTTTTTGGGGTCGAATGACCCCAACGCAGGTGACTTTATCTCATCTTTCAGGTTGTTTATCGTGATGCTGTGTTTTGTTTCCCAAACAAAATCATTGCCTTTCCTTAAGAGATCACGTAGACATTCGCATTTCTCTGAGAACCCTTTGACGTACTTGGCCATGTATACGATTAACCCTAGAAAGGATTTGAGTTCTTCCTTGTTTTTTGGATAGGGGCATCCTTAACTGATTGGACTAGGCTGCGCTTAGGTCTGAACCCCTCTTGTGATATTGTGTGTCCCAAGTAGTCTATGGAACTGACTTTGATTTTACACTTGTTCTGCTTCACTGTCAAGCCAGATTTCATCAATTTACTGAACACTTGTCATAATGTAGAATCAAGCTCTTCTACAGTGGTACCGTATACTAAGATATCATCTCGGAAGCAGAACGTCTTCACTAGGCCGCTCAACACTGTTTGCATTATCTTCTGAAAAACTGCAGCGGCCGATGCCAAGCCAAACGGCATCCTCTTAAACATTTAAGCCCCAAAAGGAGTGGTGAATACAGTGAAGAGTCTAGACTGTGGGTGCATCTCCACTTGGTAGTATGCCATGAATAAGTAATTGCGAAATCAAGAGAGAGAGAGAGGACCAGATAGCTAGTCCTTATCCCCGGGGTAATATGTAAATTAATCAAAAAGAGACTAGCTCATGTTTATATTAGGTTACAAAAAATAAGAAAAGACTCAAGTATGTTTCGTCATCGGTTGGGAACACCTGGTGAGTGTGTTCATAAAGCCCTCCCCCACCAACCTAGTTGGTGACATGCTTCATCATTGGGCCCACCCAGTGACACCTAGCGTGCCCCAGGTGTGCTTCGACGCCTGATTACAACGGAGCTGGTATGTTGCTGAGTGTGCAGTGAAGATAGTAAAGAAAGTGATGTTTAAAACGGCTTGGCGGGGGTCCCAGTACCCGAGGGTAGGATTAAACTTTAATACCTGGGCCTCTGTCAGCGGTTAAAAAATATAAGGCTGGAGGATGTTAGAGGTGAGTTACGACCTCCCACATCCAATGGGTCAACATGTTTCAGCCAGTGCCTTATGTCTATGATGGCTTTCTTCAGGACCTAAAATAAAAGGGTGAGTGTAAGTAAACTAGTGGGTGTGTGATACAGACTATGTGTCTACACGCCCTAAAGTGTTTATCTATGTGTGAGAGGGGGGATTCCCTTCTCAAGACCACGCTAGTTTTTGCTCAGTCTGACCTCATGGTTGAGAGGTGGCAAGGGCTTGACCAGCTGAAGAAAGCCAGCATAGACATAAGGCACTGGCTGAAACATGTTGACCCATTGGATGTGGGAGGTCGTAACTCCCCTCTAACATCCTCCAGCCTTATATTTTTTAACCGCTGACGGAGGCCCAGGTATTAAAGTTTAATCCTACCCTCGGGCACTGGGACCCCCGCCAAGCCGTTTTAAACATCACTTTCTTTACTATCTTCACTGCACACTCAGCAACATACCAGCTCCGCTGTAATCAGGCGTCGAAGCACACCCGGGGCACGCTAGGTGTCACTGGGTGGGCCCGATGATGAAGCATGCCACCAACTAGGTTGGTGGGTGAGGGCTTTATGAACACACTCACCAGGTGTTCCCAACCGATGACGAAACATACTTGAGTCTTTTCTTATTTTTTGTAACCTAATATAAACATGAGCTAGTCTCTTTTTGATTAATTTACATGAATAAGTAATTCACAGAAAATATTTTTGCATCACCCATGGTGCTTAGCATCTCGTTGATGGGTCTCAACCCATATGTTGTCATTAAGGCTGCGCAGGTCCACACACAAACAGATCCCCTCGCCATTGGCCTTGGACGCCAGAACAATGGGAGCCAACCATTCTGACGCTTCTATAGTTTGTATAACTCCCAACTCACATTGTTTGTCCAACTCCTTCTTTAGTGCCTCTCTCAACATGAGGGGAACAGGGCGGGGTTTGTGCACCACTGCTCTGGCACCCAGTTTCACCTTAATCCGGTGCTGGAAATCCTACAGTAAGCCGAGTTTGTCAGAGAATAAAGTAGGATAATCCTTGCATATCTCATTTGCCCCTTCTTCTCTTTCAATAAGGAGAACTTGTTCCTTGTTGTTGGAATCCAGAATGATCACTAGATCTTTCTGATGGCGCCATCCTAGTAGGTTGGATCCTACCGTCGCCATACACTTTTCCGTAGGTGGACCTGCCTTTGAACGTAATAAGCATTTTTTGCCATACCTACCAGGGGTATGGGTTCCTTAGTGTGCCCTTCTGGTGATATGTCTGGTTCTGAGATGTCTAGATTACGTACGTCGAAGGACTTGTTGAAATCCATCTGGTTGATCAGCGTGAATGGTGAGCATGAGTCTGCAAACATAACTATTGGTTTACTATTTAGGTACACAGTACATAGGATAAATGTGAGTATTCTCTCCCTCTTTATCTTTCACCTGAAAAACATATTTCGGTACTTGGTCACCCTCGCTGTAGATAGCTTTCACTTGATTACTGTCCCCATCCTTGCAAACGCTCGAGAAGTGGCCTCTTCTATCACACTTTTTTTTTTTCTTTTCAAATTTGTTTTATTGGTTTTAAGGGTAAGAATGACAAGCAAAGCTAGGTAGCAGGTATGTAGTAGGCATATATAGCGAGCGAGACAGACAGGCACGTCTTCTCTAAGAGTCTTCAGGGAAGCAAATAAACCATGCCCACGCAGAAACGCATTGTCGACATTTTGGTAAAAGTGCCATGCAAGAAAGTCAACCGAACAGAACAATAAGACGAACCCAGCCCCCCACCCTCTTCCCAACAACCCCCCCTCCCCCCACCCCGACCAGTATGCCATTTATCTGGAGCCTCTGTTAAAGCACGTTCAGAGTGGTATGTTTCAAGGTGTTCAAGTTCGTGGGGGATCTTGTGGCGGACCTGTAAGCCGTAGAATGCGGAGATATTTCGGGCATGTGATTTCGTGAAACTCCCTGGACAGGAGGGACAGAAGCGGTTGCCAGACCTTCTGAAATGAGTCAGCCGTGTGAGTGAGCGTAGCTTGGATACGTTCCATGCCCAACGTAAACCACAGTTTATGCAGCCAGCCAGTGTGGGTGGGTATGGTGGTGGATCCCCAGAGTGACAGGATATGTTGCGACGCTGCTTGCATGGCAATGCCCATCTGTTTGCCCCGGGGAGACCTCAAAGGAAATGTAAGTGCGTTGGGCAGCCCTAGGATTGTGTATGCAGGAAAGCGCGGGATTTCAGTTTCGAAGGTGGAGTCGATATCATCTAAAACTGCTTTCCAGTACCCTTGCAGAGGGCGGCAGTCCCAAAGGAGGTGTGTCAAAGTGCCCTGTTCACCGCAGCCCCTCCAACACAGCGCGCTTCGAAGGGGATTGCCTTGATGGAGCCTGGCCAGGGTAAGATGCCAGTAGATGGCCAGTTTCACCGCCGCTTCCCTGGCACTAGTATTACGGGTGGTGTGTGCAGCTCTGTAGTATACAAACCGCCATTCCTTGGGCGATAATGTCCTGCCGAGCTCTGATTCCCAGCGTTTCTGTCCCGCTGTCTTACCCGGGCCCGCCACGGGAGACAACATCTTGTAAAGGTCTGAGATAAGGTGCCTGTCCGAGTCTTTCGTTACCAGCCACTTCTCAAATGGTGTCATGTGCCGACTAACTAGGGGAGCGTAATCCGGGCTCAGAAGCCAGTGGCGGAGTTGGAAGTATTGGAACATGTGGGGCCCGGTTACTCCGTAGCCCCGCGTGATGTCGGAGAGGGGGAGAAAGCCCTTCAAGTCGAAGAGATGGCCGGCCGAACGGCAGTCCGTACCACGCCACTGCGGAAAGGTACGAGGATCAGTGCCCGGGGGGAATTCCGGATTGTCGAATAGCGGAGTGAGCGGGGAGGGGAAAGTCGTCAGGCCTCTCCTAATCGCTACCATGTCCCAGGACTTCATTATGGCGCGCGTGATGGGGGAGCGGAGGAGATATCGTGGTCTATGCTGGCGGGCAAGAAATGGGATCTTCCACAGTGACGTTTGAGCCATCGCTCTGTCCTGAAATAGCCACCTCTTTTTGGACTCAGGTCTGTACCACTCCACTAAATAGCGGAGTTGTGAGGCTTGAAAATATTGCAGGAGATTAGGGATCCCGAGGCCTCCCTCATCAACACCCCTATGCGCCACTTGCTTGTGCAGCCGAGCACGCTTCTTTTCCCAGATAAACTGATGGAAAGCGGTTTGCAGATCAGCAAGCGCGCCAGGCGGCGGTAGTACTGGGAGGGTTTGGAAGACATACAAAATCTTAGGCAAGGCTGACATTTTCACTGCCGCTATGCGGCCTAGCAGGGAGAGGGGCGGTTTCAACCACCGCGTAAGGTCGGCTCGGATTTGGGACGCAAGTGTTTTATAGTTAAGGGTCACCGTCGAGTCTGTGGAGAAGGTAAGAGTGATCCCCAGGTATGAGATCTGCGTAGAGGATTGTAAGTTGCAGCCAAAGTCAGGCGTTGGGGTGTGAGGGTGGGCGTTGCTGCCCAGGGGTAAAATCAGGGATTTCCCCCGGTTGATTTTGAAGCCAGATACCGCTCCAAAGCTCTCCAATTCTTCCAGTTCTATCACACTTTTAACAAGTGACATTACGTGTGGAACAAAAGGGGCTGTTAGCCAGATTGTTGTTACTTCCACATCTGAAGCATCTCAGCCCATCAGTTACCTTGCTTTGTCTGCTTATAGTCTGTTCTTTAGTTTTTCATTGCTTTGCTCTCCTTCTCATTAGAGGATTGCTTTGTTCCTGGATACTAGCAACAACTTCACGTGGGATTCTCATTTCTCTTACGCACTAAACTGTGTGCTCTATTGATTTGGCTATATCAATTGCTTCCTTAAGTGTAGGGTTTTTCACCAACAGTTTCTCCTGTATGTGATTATTATTTGTGCACCTTACCAATTGGTCTCTGATCAAGGAAGCATTTAGTTCACCAAACTCAAACAACAGAGTAAGACCTCTCAGAGAGCTGCAACATAGTACATAACTGACTCTTGCTTCCCTTGTGCGCGGTTGAAGAATTTGTGTCTTTCTAGTACTACATTCATTTTTGTCCCCGAAATGTAATTTTTTTTTTTTTTTTTTTTTTTTTTTTTTAAAAACCTTTATTTGAGCAAGCAGAAACGTACAAGGATGGGCCTACAACCACACGGGCCAGCCGCTAAAAAGGAGTAGACAAATATCACATAAGCCCGCAGAGGTAATCGTCAATCAACAATGCAATACTCCACATTAAATACAGGACCAAAACAGGTTTTATATATATGAAAGAACAAACATACAAAAAGGCGAGAGTGTATCACTGAAGGTCAGCCCAAGGGACGCAAGGGGGGGACAGCAGCGGAGGTGCAGTAATAATATCCTAAGCACTAAGGAGTATGGAGCGGGGGGGGGGGGGGGAGGGGGGCAGATATCAGGAAGAAGAAGGGGGGGAAGAGCCGGTGACACCAGCTCAGTCCCTATATGAAGATTCCGGGAACGCTAGCCTAGGGAGATAGGGTAATCTCGATAGTGTCCACAAGGGGAGGAGTACAAATGTCGCCACGGTATTCGTTCCATTGACCCCACACCTTCACCCATGCCCTGGGTCTACCCCTGGCCACATAAACAGTTTTCTCACGGAACATGGACCAGTCCATATTATCCTCCCATTGCGCGAGGGCAGGGGGCCTGGAGGCCCCCCAGAGTTGCGCAATATCTCGCTTCGCAATCATATAGCCCAGGGTGGCCCATCTAGTCTGTGCCACCGAATAGTCCGTGGGCTCCCAAACATTCAAAAGACAGCGACGAGGTTCCGGTCGCAAGGATATCCCCGTCACCACAGTCATCAGATCAAGCACGGCCACCCAATAAGCAGCCACCATCGGGCACTCCCAAAGAATATGCAGGAAAGTAGCACGCAAACCACATCCACGCTTACACAGTCCATCAGAGGAAAAGCCCATCACCATCAGTCGCGGTCCCGTCACGTACACCCGATGAAGGATCTTCAATTGGACCAGACGGAGTCGAGCCGGTATAGCCACCTCCTTCGGAGAGGAGAGGGCCGATTGCCAATCCTCATCATCAAGTTCCAACCCATCTCCCAGCCACTGTTCCCGAAGTCGGGCCAATAAGTCAGTCCGATTGTTGATCAACTTTTTATAGATCAGGGAGATAGTGCTATCAGGAAGATGTCCGTCGAGGATACGGTCTTCAAGTGGGGAAGAGTCAGGCGGAATCTCACCAGGAGCAAACACCGAAACCAAAGCGTGCCTGATCTGTAAATAACGAAAGAATTCCCGACTACTCAGGCCATAGTCAGCCTGGAGGGCCTGAAACGGGCGCACAGAACCCTTAGAATATACATCTCCCACTTTAGAGATCCCAATCAAGTCCCAACGGTCAAAACCCTTGGAAGACCAAAGACCGCCCAGACGTTCCGAAGCATAAAGAGGCGTCGCCAACGTCAAGCGATCCTCCCAGCCCAGGCTCACATTCGCAGCACGCCACACTGACAAAGCAGTCAAAGTAGGTCCCACAAGATGGCGCCCAGCGGAGCGAGAATAGAGTACTCTATTAAAGTCACCTCCCGGAAGCTGAAGTTTATCCATCTCAAACGCCGGATTACGACCCGGAGAGAACATAGCGTGATTAATAGCGGACAGATGGGAAGCCCAGTAGTATCTCTTAATATCGGGGAGCGCCATGCCCCCATCGTACCACGGGATAGAAAGTTTCGCGAGAGCAATGCGCGGTCGCCCATCCCAAATAAGTTGCCTCTGAAGGCTCTCAATCTCCCGAAAATAGGTCTTGGGGATAGGATCATAATAATTCTGGAGAGCGTAGAGAAACCGCGGTAGTGACATCATCTTAAACAGGGCCGCCCGACCCAGTGGAGACAGGGGAAGTTTGCGCCAGCGGGCAACGTCCAAACGGAGCCTAAGCAACGGGGGAAGGAGATTACGATCAAAACGAAGGGACGGATCCAAGGTAACGAAAACCCCCAAGTATTTGAAACCATCCCGGACCACCTGAAGAGGAAGTCTACTCGGCAACGGAGGCAAGATACCAGATAAAACGTATACACAGGATTTAGACCAGTTGATGACGAGGCCTGAGTTAGCACCAAAGGACGCAAGAACGTCAAATAAAACAGATAAAGACTTGCGAGGGGAAGTAAGATACAAGAGGATGTCGTCCGCATAAAGCGAGACGCGGTCTTCGAAGTCCGGGGCCCATCGAATACCTTTAAGGGACGGTTCCCAACGGAGCCAGGCCGCCAACGGTTCAAGAGCGAGCGCGAACAACAGAGGGGACAAGGGGCAACCCTGACGGGTACCCCTGCCCAAGGAGAAGGGGGTCGACACTCTACCGTTCACTACAACTTGCGCCAGAGGTTCCGCGTACAACAATCTAACCCAGCTAATAAACTCGCACCCGAATCCAAATTTCTCAAGTGTCGCCCATAAATAGGGCCACTCCACAGTATCAAAGGCCATGGAGGCATCCAGGGACGCCAAAATGGCCGGTTCAGTCAAAAGCCCCGCCCTCGCCAGCGTGCCGTGGAGGCGACGTAAATTCAGAGCAGTGTTGCGATGCGGGATAAAGCCAGACTGATCCGGATGGACCAACTCCCCAAGAACCGAAAGGAGACGGGTCGCCAAAAGTTTAGCCAACACCTTAGGTTCAACATTTAATAGGGATATGGGCCTATACGAGGAACAGAGGTCACGCGGTTTACCCTCTTTGGGAATGACGACGATTGTCGCCAGACGCTGATCATAGGGAAGCATGTTCCGCTCACGAGATTCTAGAAACATGGCGCGGAGATGCGGCGCCACCTTATCGGGGCATAGTTTGTACAACTCAATAGGCAAACCGTTCGGGCCCAGTGCTTTGCCCGAACGGAGCGATCGAACTGCATTAGCTATCTCATCATTCGTAAAAGGGGAGTCCAAAGCAATACGGTCCAAGTCGGTGACACAGGGCAAAGTGATATCACGCAGAAGAAGGCGGGAGTCGGCAACATCCCTCACAGACACGGGAGCATATACCACACGGAAATATTCTGCAAAACGATCAACAATGGCGGTCGGATCAATCACATTCTCACCACTCGCAGACTGAATCACGGGCACCACACGATTAACTCTTTCTTTCTTGTCCAACCACGCTAGGAGTTTGCCCGCCTTGTCACCCACATCGTACAATCTGCCCTGCTGCTCACGAAACATCACCTTTGCAGCGTCAGTGACCAGAGATTTATATGCAAACTGTTTTAGACCCAGGGCATGGAGTTTGTCAGGCGTGACACCAGATTCCAACTCGTCCTCCAAAGCAGAGATCTCCCCCTCAAGGTCCACCACCTCCTTCCTCCCTGCCCTCTTGGCTTCAGCAATCAAGGAAAGGGCCTGTCCACGAATCACAGTTTTAAAAGCTTCCCACAGGGACACAGCCGAAGAGACCGACCCCTCATTTTCCAGGAAATATGCATCCATGGACTTGAGCAAGAGGGTACGAGTCTCAGGGGAGGAAAGATACCAAGGGTTAATGGGAGCCACTCGGCCCGCCGCCTCTACCCCAACCTCGAAACGGAGCCAGAGCGGCGAGTGATCAGAAATACCCCTCGGCAAGTGTAAAATCTCACGAACCGCCGATGATTGGGCTGCGGGCATCAGGAAATAATCCAGCCGGGACAGACTGCCATGGGCCCCAGAATGAAAGGTGTATTGGAGCTGAGTAGGATGCAACAGTCGCCAGCAGTCCACAAGGCCAAAGGTATCTAAAAACCCACCCAACCACTGCTGAGCCTGCGGGGTATCTCTAGGGGGATGGCGATCGTGAAGGCCGGAAAGCACCGAATTAAAATCACCGGCAAGAAAGAGAGTGCTATCAGGGAGATCCAACAGAACACGGCCCAAGTCAGTAAAAGTAGAGGCTTGCAAACCCGGGGGAACATAAACATTGAAGAGAGATAGGGTGCGGCCTTCATATCTACCCACCAGGACAGTATATCTCCCACGGTCATCATGAATCACCTCATCGATAGCCAGGGGGAGGGAGGTTCGAATAAGAATACCCACACCCCTAGATCCGGAGGTAAACCCTGAGTGCGCCACAAGGCGGTAGCCCCATCTATTCATCGCATAACAAACATTACCAATCAAATGGGTTTCTTGCATGAAAACAATGTCCGGTGACAAACGTCGTATACAGTTTAAGACCACACTGCGCTTAATACGATCTCCCAGGCCATTAACGTTCCAGGAAAGAAATTTCAACCCTCTACCCCCCATCCCAACCACCCGAGCCAAGACCCCTCGTCCATGAGCTAGACATCAGGAACAGCAGCAAACACAGGAGCAAATCGCCTTGAAAACAACACACAGAAAAGAAAAAACTTCCCAACCCCCCTCCCCCAAACTGAAGAGAAACACCCCCCACCCTGCACCCCTGCAAAAAGCTAAAGAGCCACCCCAACCTGCAGTGTGCCTGTCGCCCAAAAACCCCTATTCTACACAAAGACCCCGGAGGAGGAAAGGTCTCCGTTCCATCCACCCCCCGACCTCAGCAAGAACAAAAATAACAAACGAAAAGACAGAATAATCACAATGTAGAGGGACGCCGGCCAACACTCGTGAGAATGTATTCAAAATAAGACATAAGAGCCGAACAGTTAGATCTCCACACCACCTTCGGCACCGCCCGGGTGAGCGGCGGAGTCTGTCTCAGGAGGACAGTCAGGCAATGAGTCCAGCCAGTCATTAACAGCATCTGGCCGATCAAAGAAAAGGGTACGTTCATTGTATTCAACCCGGAGTCTAGTGGGAAAGAGCATGGCGTAACGTAGGCCCCGATCCCGGAGACGTTTCTTGGCACCACGAAACTCCATACGTTGTCTCTGAACCTGTTGGGAAAAGTCCGGGTAAAAGTTCACCGTAGCATTCTCAAAGGCCACCGGGCCCTTCGCCCGCGAGGCCTGCAGGATAGCGTCCCGGTCTCTATAATGAAAAAGCTTCGCTACAATGGGTCTCGGCGGGGCTCCCGGCTTGACTTTGCCCCCTGGAACACGATGTGCACGTTCCACCGTGAAAAATTTTGTGAGACCAGAAGGGGCCAAATGGTTCAAGACCAGATCCTCAACCAGGAGATCCACCGAGTGGGGTTCAGGGTTTTCCGGTACACCAACCAGGCGAACATTGCAGCGACGCGCCCTATTTTCAAAGTCCTCCAGGCGACGGGTCATGAAGTCGTTCCCCCGACGGAGATTTCCAATCTCTGTTTGGAGCTCCGAGACGTCATTCGTAAGGCTAGAGGATTTAATATCCAGTGATTGTACCCTCTCATTCGTCTTGCCGAGGTCAGCACGAATCAGATTCACCTCGATAGCCACGGTGTCAAGTTTGTGGGCCAAGGCCTCGTACTGTAGGCCGATGGATTCCCTCACACCCGAGATGGCGCCCATGATATCCTGTAAGGAGGGCTCCGCCGACTCTTCCAAAATTCGTTCAGACGCAATACTAGAACCAGGCAGGGCAGCTCCGGGGGACCCCTTAGAATGGGTATAACGGTCCATGACATTTGATTGAACTGGAGCTCCGCGCAGAGGTGTTTTCGTCTTGCGCGTCTCTCTGTCCCCTCTGCCCGCCATTTTGAAGATGCGTCACAGGACGAGCCACCAGGTCCGACGGGCCCGACACCCAAAGTACAGGATCAAAAGTACAGAAAAAGGGGGCACAACTCGGGTAGAGGTCGCCAAACCAGCAAATAGGTCACATGAAAGCCCAACAGCCGATCTGCCTCCAAGTCTCAGTCGCAACACGACATCCACAGCCGTGGCCCAAGTCGGAACGGAATCGAAACCGAAACTTAGGAAGGGGGGACCCACAAGGCCAGATCTCCTGCCGTTGTTGTTCAATTGCAGGACGGCTACAGTACCGCACCCCGTCCCGGGCGCACCTCAAGGGCAGAGCCCAAAAGTTCAGAGCACCATATCTCAGGAATACGAGATCCAAATCGATTTCCGAAAAGTGCTAGGGTAATCAGCCAAACGTCCCCTACACGAATTCTTGCAAGAAATCAGGATTCAGCCAGGATAAAATGTCGGGAGCGGCGAGGGTCCGGAGAGCGCTGTGCTCAAGCGGCCATCTCGGATGCCCGCCAAGCTCCTGAAAATGTAATTGAAGTTTTAACAAGGTGACATTGAATACATCTTTATTATCATCATCCTCATCTCCTTCAGGTTCCGGTAAAATCTCGTAAATTTCCTTTCCATGGACACCTAGGTTGTGCAACAGTATGTGTTGTTTCTGCACAGCTGAAAAATGCCCCCCCCCCCCATTGCAATAAGATAGGACTCAAAAAGCTTTACCCAGTCCTTCCAGTGGATTTCTGGCTGGCCAATTTCATTGAGGAAGGCAGGTGGCTGGCTTAACGCTGGTACTGCCATGGTAGGTGTAAGGGGAGAACTGTATAGTAACCCAAAACGACTTGACAAGTGCTTTATGTGAAGCTGAGGTGCAGATTGACTTCCTCAAGGAAGGTTATTCTAACGTAATTTAATTTAGCTGGAATGCTGAAACTTGGTGGTTGCGTTTCACCACGTGGGGCATGTAACTGCACGGCACCAAACAATCACAGTATACTTTGACCTGCACCCCGGTGTAGGAAAGAATATAAGGTGTCTCTGTCTGTAGCATGCACACTCACTTATGACACCACCCAGTTCGTGCAGACTAAGCTGGCCAGACAGTGCTGTGTTTATCCTCCTGACGTAACAGGGCAGCCCCCACCCAGATGAACATAATATTTCCACTACCTGCTTGGCTCCCTGAAGGTCAAAGGCAAGCAAAGCCAGCTGACTGACACCGGCTAGTGGTTCTTTTCTTTTTAGAGGAAAGTAGTTATGAGCTGGCAGTTTTCCGATGTGCGCAAGCTCCGAAGATGCCTGCAGTTCCTGTGAATAGGCGATTCCCGGTTCCTCACTCGGCGACAAACACAGTGAACACCTCACCCTCTAACTGTAATTCAGCCAGGCAAGGCAGTTCCACCACTGGAGACCTTCACTCGGTGGATTTCAGCTTCCGTGCTCCTCTAGGGCTTAGCGATGCACAAATTTGACATCTGAGAGAAAAGAGACGTTTCCTGTCTCTTCCGTTTAAGCATATTTCACTTTATTAGGTTGTATAGATATTGATTATAAGTATATTTTTATTGATGTTAGTTATGCTTATTGATGCTGCATTCGTAGTAATTTTGAGAAATGTTTTAGATACTGTCCGAATGACCAATGGAGGAAATAATACTCGTAATTTGCCATTTGATGTGTCTGCTGTCTGTTGAACTGATATGGCTAGTTAATATACATGTAAACCAAATCATTTTACAATTTACAAACAGAAATGCCATAAAACAAATCACTTTTGCATTCAAGTGCTTTATGTGGGGTTTTAGAGTATCAAACGAAGATATGAAAAATATGTGCTTTACAATCAGTTTGCTACTCCATAAGTGTTGTTTCTATATACAATCGTGATGATATTTTAAACATTTTCCTCATACGTTGCATGTACACGCAGTTGCTGTTTGTCTCTTGCCTCTGATAAAAATAAATCCATATCCAAAATATTATAAAAAGTAAAAACAAATAACACTAAATGATTGCTGCTACCAACATAAATGTCCTCAGAGTTTATATATTCTTCATACTTTGCAAGTGTTTTCTCCACTTCTGTTTTTTCCATGCAGAGTATCTTTGGTGTACATATACCTCCATTAATTTTGTGCAAGTTCACTTCAAGCCACTTGTTTGCCGCCTTAGTATCATGAAACATTCTTATCCCCTGTAAAATGAAGAATTCTATGTAAAAGTTTAAATAGCAAGTGACAACATTTAATGTTTTACTTCAGTATCTTTTCATTGGGGATGCGTTTTTAGGAACTATTTAATGCCAGTCTCCGCAGAGTAAATCCAATCAGTAAATTTAAGACCAAATGTGAACAGACCTTATATCCACTATTAATGAGGGAAATCACAAGATTTGTTGGATGAATTCTGATATTTGGGACCTCTACTATGGAAAAATAGTTTCGCCATTTTTTTAAATTGAGTTTGCTAACAGCTTCAGAACCTGTCTGAACTCCCCCTGTCAAACTTATTTACAGATATTTGCAGTCATAGAGACAACCTTACAATTTCAAATTTTACATTGCTGGTGATCCACCCGAACTATGATACTGTGTACTTGGTTTGTGGTGTAAGGTTGAGGCTGCCAAGCATCCTTGACTCTCCAGATAGCTTGGTTGAGCAGTCAATGCATAGCTTAAAGGAGGTGGTTGACATGAGTTAGAGAACAACACAGTGATTGTATCTGCAATAATGACGGAATATCAAGACAAAGTGAGGTAAAATGGTGTTTGCTGGATGAAAAGTATCTAAATATAATTAAACAACATAACACAAAACAATTCAGTTGCAACACTGTACAACTAACTTACACACCAAGGGCCTGATTCATAAAGGTAAACTTACATGCTGGTGTAAGTTAACTCTGTGTTGGTATTTACAAGCAAGAAGTTAATAGGAACTTTACGACTGCGGACACACTACAATCTGGGCAGAGAACTCTGCACATAAAAAGATAGAACAGTCCTATCTTTTTAGGTGCTAAGTTCTCTGTCCAGATTGCTGAGTCTATTAAATTAAAATTTTGATAATTTCAAGGAAGAGTAAACTTACACAAAGGTGTAAGTTTACCTTTATGAATCTGGCACACTGTGATCTGTTTGCAATATATGAATCTGGATACTGCCTTGTTCATAGAACAAATATAGCACGCAAGATTTGATCTCCCTCCCCAATCATGCCAAGTTTCCAAACATTGTTTGTTGTTGTAGTTGCAAATACGAGAAAAAATACAAATATGCACAATACAATTAGGGAAACCTGTAAAGGAACTAAACACATCCCACAGCCTTAAAATCACATGTTTCTGATTCTTTGTTCATAGTTGTGGAATCGCTAAGATATACTTTTCTGCTATTTATGGATTATTATTTCCAGTTGTTTTAGAAATGCCGCTCTCTAGAAATGAGGTCCGTTTGACTCCAGATCAACATATGCACATTATCAAGGGTATAAGATGGTTGTATGAACCACAAAAGCAGTTGGTGTGTAAGTTGGAAGGCACTAGTGCCCCTGCTGGAACCGTGTAGCTACTTCTTGCTCCATGAATTCAGCTGGTACCCAATCTAGTAATTCACTAGAGCTCTACAATGCAAGGCAGGGGACAAAAAAGTGTGTCTTAGGTACGGTTTTTCCAACACCGAAACCCTTTCAGACAAATTATGGAATCAAGCTCATTACTGCAGTGTGAAGTCATTTGAAAACAATGATAGGAACATTTGGCTCCTGCAATTTAGAGATGTACATTGGATTCCAAATTGCAAAAATATATAGATTGCTTCCAACACCTTAGAGTAAGCTAAACAAAACAAGGAGTTTAGACAGAATATCGTAACGAAAAATACTGTGGGACAAAATACTGTGTCAAAATATAGAGGACAAAAATAATGTGAAGGTAAGTTTCTATAGGCAAGCAACGTGTTACTATTTATAACTCCACATATATGTACCTCACCTATATATATATATATATATATATATATATATATATGTATTTTCACTGTATGTAGATGTGTAGTTAATTATAGAATAGTTATACTTACCTATTTGCACTTACCTTCTCAATATTTTGGCCCTTGATATTTTTAGGTCTAAATCTTTTTATTGAGTATATCAAACCAAGCAATTGTTAATTAGGCGTGTAAATAGGTGCATTTTGAAAAACAATAAAACCCTCATCTCCAACTCCAGACCCAGCCCTCCCTCCCCTCTCCCCTAATCAACCCTCCTTGTACATTTCCCTGGTAAACCTTTTTTAACGAAGGAGGGGAAGCCTGGGCCCTCTCTTCAGCTCTGATTTAGGCTCATTGATGTAGTCCTATGCTGTATTAGGGATGGGGTTTGTGAGCAGTAAAAGACTTAGGAATCTCGGACAGGTGAGCTCCTGCAGCTCCGTGCTCAGTAAAGAAAGGAATGGGCGCCATAGGTCTCCGAAAGTGGATCCACTACCCCGTAGAAGGATATGCGTTACATCCCCAACATGTGCCACAATTTATATAGCTACCCCTGATATGTAGGGATCCGGTCTCTGTCCCAGTGGGCTAGTATGCTTTTTAAGGCTGCGCCGAAGGCTAAGC
Organism: Lissotriton helveticus; assembly: GCF_964261635.1. NCBI lineage: Eukaryota > Metazoa > Chordata > Amphibia > Caudata > Salamandridae > Lissotriton > Lissotriton helveticus. The sequence goes on from NC_136065.1 coordinate 1,098,135,173, forward strand.
TTATTTGTCTAACCCTGCGTGATTTAATTGGGAACGTAAGTGCATTGGGAAGGCTCAGGATGACATATGCTGGAAAGCGAGGTAATTCCATATTGAAGTGTGTATCTGTCATCGGGGACTTGTGTTTAGTAAGACGCGATGGTGGGGCAGTCCCACAATATGTGTGTTAATGTTCCTAGGGACCCGTATTTCCGCCAACAGTCAGGGCTGCGGTTTGGATTGCTTTTGTGGCAACTTGGAGGTGTGAGGCATCAATAAATTGCAATCTTGGTCATTGTCGGAAATGTTACAGGCTGTGTGCTACTTACGGTGAAATATATCACCCCACCCCCTACGAGTAAGTGTGCGCCCCAGTTCTGTCTCCCAGCGAATTTGTCATGGGGATTTAGTCATTGATTACGGTGGGCATATGAGGTTGTATAGCTTGGTAATTAGGAGTGTGTTGCAGGTTTTGGTGAGCAAGCATTTCTCATATTGGGTTAGGGGTCTTTGAACTTTAATTCATATTGTGTGATGCATGACCCAGTGTCTCGCCTGTTGATAATGATAGTATTCAGATTCCGGCATAGCCATGTCGGTGCAAAAGCTCTCAAAAGACATATGGCCATCCTCATCAAAGAACTGGCCAATTGATCTACAGCCCTCTCGGTCCCAGTGGTGGAAGGTTAATGTGTCGAGACCTGGAGTGAAATCCGGGTTGTTGACAATCGGTGTCACGGGCGATGGGAAAGAAGTAAGACGGCAACTAGTATCAGTCGAGTCCCAGGCCTTCAATGTAGCTCTTGTGACAGGGAAGCGGTATAGCCTTTTTGGTCGCTGAGTCTTGTGGAGGAAAGGAATCTTCCACAGTGACTGGCCAGCTATGGCTCTATCCATGAAAAGCCAGTGTTTTTGTATTGCTGGACCATTGGAGGAGCACCCGAATTTGGGTAGCTTGACAGTAGCAGTGAATATTTAGTATTCCCAGGCCCCCTTCCCTCAGGTGTCTATAAGTCAGTTCTCTGTTAATACTCACCCTCCAGCAGCGTAAGACCTGTCAGGTTTGAAGGAGTATGCATTTGTAATTGAGGGAGGCGGTGTCCTGGGTGGGAGTTGTCAGCTTGAGCACTAAATAAGGAATAGAGTCTGCCGCTCACTGTATTGGGCATGACTGTTGCAGGTCCTCTACAGTAGAAGAGCGGAGGGAAACTACAAGAGCTTGTGATTTTTGTATATTGACCTTAAAGCCCACTGCTTGGGAGAAGGCCTCAGCTCTAGAAGAAATGTTGGTATTGAGACCTGGTGGTCTTCCAGAGTTGTGATGACATCATCTGCATATAAGCTAATTGTGTGCCTTTCTCCTCCAAACTACACCCTTCTAATCAGGGGAATCTCCCAGACCCTTTGTGCCATGGGCTCCATGTAAAGAGCGAATAGGAGGGGTGATAGTGGACACCTCTGCCTCATCCCTCTGGTGATCGGAAAGGGGGCTGACATGTGTCCATTTACCTGCACTACTGCTGATGGGCAGGTATAGCTGCTGAATTTCCATTTTCTAAATCGGTCCCCCATTCCAAAGTGTTTGAGGGTGGCTTCTAATTATCGCCAGTGTACCCTTTCGAATGCCTTCACGGCATAGATAGATAGCATTGTGCGTTCCAAATCCTGATTTTGGGCCTTAGCTATGAGGTGAATCAGTCTTAGTATGTTATCGCTACTTTGTCGGGTTGCAACAAAGCTCGCCTTGTCTGGGTCCACCAGCCCCGGCAGCATCAGGTTAAGAGCTTCAGATCCACGTTGAGGCGGGATATTGGTCGGTAGGAGGAACATTGCTTTCTATCCCTGCCAGATTTTGGGATTACAGCTATGGAAGCCAGGAGCATTATGGATGGGAGGACAGCGGAGTTGCCAATTGCGTTATACAGTTTAGTTAATATTGGCGCTATGATATTACAAAAGGTTTTGTAAAATGTGGCGGAGAACTCATCTGGGCCTGGAGCTTTTAGAGGTTTGAGACTGGCAATGGTAGAAATCACCTCATTTATACGGATCGGGCTGTCCAATCTTGGCGCCTGGTCTGAGGCCAATTTGGCTTCGGTCGCCACTTAGAGGTATGCCAATGATCCCTCCCCAGGAAGTTGTGCTGTGTAGAGATCAGCATATGAATCAAGGAACGTCTGTGTTATGTACAAGTCATCAGTGTGTTCAGAGCCAGTCTCGTCCCCCACCGTTTGAACATTGGCCTCCTGGTTTTGCGCCTGTACTTTGTTAGCTAGAAGCAGTCCGCATATGCTCCCCACACATAAAAGGAATATCTCTGTGGCTAGGGAGCCTACTATGCTCTGTCCATGTCCAGGCCAGCTAGCTGACACCAGACCAGTGGAGCCCCTATCCTCTTGTGAATGTAAACCAGCTTGCGCACTGGTTTAGTAAGAGTGTCTCTTTTGTCCCTGCATATTTTATTATCCACAGAGGAAATTGAAATAAGGGCCCCTCGTGCCACTACCTTGAGTGTTTCCTACAGGGCGGTGATGGACGTGTTGGGGTGTAATTGAGGGTCAGGAACTCTTCTAGTGTTTTTGTGAGCTACTGTACCATGGTGGGCAGTTGAAGTAATATGTCGCATAGCCGACATGAGTGGGAGGGTCTGCCCGCAAACGGGGTATCTAACGTAAGGGTAACTGCCGCATGGTTCGAGAGTGGACGAGGTTCTATATCTGAGGATTGGACAAGGGGAAGTAATTCTCTGGATCCTATAAAATGATCAAGTCTAGAGTATGTCTTATGTTCATGCGAAAAGAATGTATAAACTGAGTTATGAGGGTGTAGGGTCCGCCTGAAGTCCACCAGCCACATCTCCCGTAACCATCTTGACCCGTCTCTTAAGAGGGCCCCTGATTGTCCTTGCTGCTGGGCCGAGCAGTCAAAGTTGTTGTCAAAGACCATGTTAATGTCCCCACCCATCAGCACCTGCCTGTCTGGTGAGCTTGTCAATTCTGTCACCACCTGATCGAGGAAAGACTCCTGTCCCTCGTTTGGGGCATAGATTGAGCCTAGTGTGAGTGTAGAGTTTGTGTGTCTATGGTTATAGAGAGGTCTAAGAGTCTTCCTTTGATTTCAGTCTGTTTGGGATCCACTGTAGGAAGGTGGATACCTGACTATGGTTACCCCAGATTTTTTGCCTTGTGCTTAGATGGTTTTCGACTTAGTTGGCTTGGGATCCTGCTAATCAGGGCCCCAGGCTATCTGCTCTCTCTGTAAAATGGACTCTACCCTAGGTACATAACTAATTGGATATTGAGTCACCTTATCAGCCCCTGTACAGTGTACTATAGGTACCCAGGGCATAGGTGCATCCAAGGCCTACCAGGGGCTGCAGCATATCTTTTGCCACCCCTGGCTGGCCATCCAAACTGACACAACTGGCTGATCACTCAGCTGGGGCAAGGTCGTGTAATCACCCCTTGCTTAGATATAGTATTCCTATGTCTAAACCTATATCTGGACACATATACCTATAAGTCACTCCTATGGCAGGCCTTAACAATCCTGAAGGCAGAGTGCTTGGTTTTATGTGAGACTGTGCTCTAGCATGAGCTGAGCCTGTCTGCAACTTTCGGAACCATGTCCTTATAGCTGTTCCAGGATATTGCCATACCATATACTCTTAAGTGCATTATAATCCTCTCAGATATTGGTAACTTTGGTTTGGCTTCATCAAAACATGTCGTGTAAGGTGTCATACGCTTTGGAATACTACCCCCTCACCAGTTCTGGCGATGGGGGCAGCATTCCACCCTTCTAGAGGGAGAAGACATGTTACTTCCATTAATCCCGGTTAAAGTTAACCAGAGCCTCAGCATCACAAAATGGATGCTGCTGCCACAGACACAAGTCTGACCTCCTGCTGCTGGGAGCCCTTCCAGCGAGGGAGGCTTGGACAATAAGTTTCCTGTCACAGGGAGGTGCTAGCACCACCCCAGACAGGAGATAGCGGATTGGGGCAGGGAGGGCGGAATGAAACGAGACACTGCCTGGGGCACAGAAGGTGTCCCATGCATAGGCCAGTTTAAACCGGTGCTGGGGCACTCCAGCCCCAGCTCTGACGCGAAACTGGACAAAGGAAAAGGGGTGTAACCACCCCCTTCCTGGGTCCCACCCATAGGAGGGATCTAGCAGGTAATCCAGCCCCTTGATTTGGAATAAAGGTAGGAGCTGTGTCCTTAGACTTTAGATAATCCTGACAAACTTTGATACGAAACTCTGGACCCTTCGACATCCTAGTCGACGTAGAAGACTGAAGAATCTCCCTTGTGGTCAAGGAGTGACCACCATGTGCAAGCAGGCACCATCAAGAGCTCAACGGTTTGCTTTATCGTTGCTCCCGCCGGAGCTCGAACGACAGAGCCTGACAAGACCCGGACTTCCAGACATCCAACAGCCCGATCCACAGCCACAGCAAAGCTGAGACCCGTGGAGGCGACGAGAGACGTGGGACCGGCCATCTTGGAAAGCCAGCAAAGTGCTTTCTGTGCAGCTCCTGAGGCACCCTTGAAGCTGTGCATTGGGGATTGAGAAGCCCCAGCCCGAGCATCCTTTGCACCGAAGATCACCTCTCCACACTCACCGAGTGCTGCGTGGGGCCCTTTTGCATTTTCCTGCTCGACGCGTCTGTCCGGTCACTTGCCCGTTGGCTAGTGGCCTCTGTGACGATGAACCTTTGAATTTTCAACGCTGGTCTGGTTGCTCCAGACTGGCCCTTGCTCCCCCAAAAAGGAGCAGCCCATCAGACCTTGCTGGTCTGATCCAGAAGCCATCTTCGATTCCTGCGTGGGTTGCATTTGCCAAGGCTTGTTGACTCCGAATCGAGATCCGACACCGCCGACAGCAAGAGCCTTCGTGGGACAGTCCGTGCCCAGCGCCTGGTCGTCGTCGACACCTCCTGGTCCACGTGGCAGCAGAGACAAGCTTCACGACATCACCTGATCGCAACCCAACATCGCCTGGTTCCGTCCTGGTCACTGGCTAGTGACCCAGACTCTGTCCCCTCTGTTTTCAGGTACTCTACATCTTCGATCCACCCTTGGATCCAGCCGGACTCTTCTCTCCTAGTCGCCTGCAGCATCTTTTCTCCAAGGCTCCATAGAACTCCACGACAAAACCCGACACACTTTGACACCTATGCACCCGCTTCCTGTGGGTGAGGTAACGCGAGTACTGTTGTGCTGCTGTAGAGGTTTACACCTCTAGTGTCCTAGTTTTAAGTGGTTAAGTTCTAGTCCAGTCGGAAGACTTCCAAATCTCTACACGCACCCGTTGACTTCTATAGGTGCAGGCGTGTGCATTCAGACACTGCACCCGCATCCTGTGGGCCTCCTGTTCCCTAACAACTGTTAGTCCAGTGTAACCCCAGCGATTCCCAAGGGCCTAGGCCTTACCATTGTTCGTGACTTGGTTCTTATACCACTATTTTAGTATATGGTTTAGCGGGCCACCAGGGCCTATCCATATTTGTGCAACCTTTGTATGTTATATTAAGTTACTTGTTATACGCTTGTGCTCCTGTGCTCATAAAGAGTTAAGGGGATTTATTTAGAAATAAATACATATATATTTTGAATATATAACCTGTGTGGTGTCCTTTCCTTTGGTATTAAAAGGTTTGCATATGGTAAAACAGCTGGCTTTACATGCCCTCTTGAGTTTAGCCTAAGACTGCTTTTGTCCATGCTACCACTAGGATAGCTGGTCTATAAGGTTGACTTTACAACCATCACCATAAGGGTTGTTTGGACTGGTGCAAGGTGCTCACTAGAATAGTGAACATCATATACCAGGCCAATTTCTCACATTGGTGTGCAGCGGTTGGGATTTGAGCTTGCTGTTGTTTTACCAATTGTAATCTTTGATATCATTTGAAAGATCACATTAGGTACCATAGGTACATATAACAAAGCTTAAAATACTTAAGTTCTACTGAACGTAGCTGTTGTAGAGGAAAGGGCCTAGCACACCCTGACTAAAACTCCTAGAGAGGTTCTAGTAGGTAAACAATCAGTGTAGGTAGGTGCACACACCACACCTCACTAGACATGTCTGGCACAGGTGAACCCTCTGGTTCTCTACCTGTGGTAAGTGACCTTCCCAAGGCACCCTCCAGATATGATATGCTCAACTTCCGAGAGATGAGGTCATTGTGTACCTCCAGGAAATTGAAACAGGGTTCCAACCCTACCATCCAACACCTGATAGAAGTCCTAGGGGCTGGTGATCTTGAGAAGGCCTCTAAACCAGGCCCCCCAGATAATACAGGTGAAGGTGTCCCCTCCACAGAAGATGACTCCATAACCCCAGAAGATGGTGAGGAAGTGGAGGAAGATTCAGATGGAGATGATAGCCAGGTCCAAGTCAGGAGGCTTAACCAGGCTAACCTAAGTTTACATGGGAATGGAGAAGGGTTTCACCTTTCCAGATCTAATAGTAGACTTCTCCCAGGCAATAGAAAGGAAAGATCTCCTTCCAGGGAGTCTCTCCTCTCTAATGCCTCAAGGGGTTCTCAACGGGGAATGACTTCCCCCCAGAGAAGAGAACATGAGGCTAGCATGAGAGCTGTCCAACTTCAGATAGAAAAGGAGGAAACAGCCCTGGCCCAAGCTAAACTTGCTTTAGCAAGGGAGCAAAGGTTACGTGGGTTAGATTCCACTGGTGGCAGCAATATCCCTAACGATAAAGACAGGTCCTATGATCATAGAAACCTGAGTAAGATTGTGCCCCCCTACAAAGATGGGGATGACATCCACAAGTGGATAACTACTTTGGAGAGGGCCTGCATGGTCCAGCAGGTTCCCTAGAGTCAGTGGTCAACAATCTTGTGGCTTTCCTTTTCAGAAAAAGGAAGAGACAAGCTCCTCACAGTTAGACATGAGGATGCTAAAAACTACACTGTCCTGAAGAGTGCTCTGATTGATGAGTTTGGCTTAACCACTGAGCAATACAGGTTGTTGTTCAGGGATACCCAAAAGGCTCAGACTCAGGACTGGACTGATTTTGTAGATTGCGCTACTAAGGCTCTGGAAGGTTGGTTACTGGGCAGCAAAGTACATGACTATACAGGATTGTATAATTTGATTATGAGGGAGCAGATCCTTAGTAATTGGCAAAACCAGCTTTTACACCAGCACCTGGTGGACTCAGATCTGACCTCTCCACAAGAATTGGGTAAGAGGGCAGACAAATGGGTCAGAACCAGGATTAGGCCTAAGAATCAGGGTGGTGATCTAATCGTTCCGAAAATCGCTTGGAGCCATACTACAACTACTGTTCTCACCTGCTCGCTCTGTTGGAGCCTTACCAGCGAGTAACCCACAGCTTGCCCCATCTGATCAAAATCAACCATCTGTTCGGCTGCCGCGGTGCTGAGAGGCTGCAGGGGTGTAGCGCTGCAGGGACTCACTGTTCCAGGAGTCCCTGCGAGACCTGACGACATCCGGTCTGCGCCCCCTGCCTGCCCCGCCCTCGGCCGGCTGATTGAAGAAAAGGGGCTTGCTCTGTTCACCCAGTGATCTAATCGCTCCGAAAATCGCTTGGAGCCAGACTACAACTACTGTTCTCACCTGCTCGCTCTGTTGGAGCCTTACCAGCGAGTAACCCACGGCTTGCCCCATCTGATCAAAATCAACCATCTGTTCGGCTGCCGCGGTGCTAAGAGGCTGCAGGGGTGTAGCGCTGCAGTGTCTCACTGTTCCAGGAGTCCCTGCGAGACCTGACGACATCCGGTCTGCGCCCCCTGCCTACCCCGCCCTCGGCCGGCTGATTGAAGAAAAGGGGCTTGCTCTGTTCACCCAGTGATCTAATCGTTCCGAAAATCGCTTGGAGCCAGACTACAACTACTGTTCTCACCTGCTCGCTCTGTTGGAGCCTTACCAGCGAGTAACCCACGGCTTGCCGCTCCCGCTGCGTGCTGTCTTGCCCCATCTGATCAAAATCAACCATCTGTTCGGCTGCCGCGGTGCTGAGAGGCTGCAGGGGTGTAGCGCTGCATGGACTCACTGTTCCAGGAGTCCCTGCGAGACCTGACGACATCCGGTCTGCGCCTCCTGCCTGCCCCGCCCTCACAAGTATAAACACAGATTAAGGTCCGTCTCGCGGGACGCCGGGCGAAGCCCGGGCAAAGGGCGGGCCGTCTGTGGCCGTCCGGGGACGGACAAGGACGGGACGGGCCACCCTATTAACGCTTACATCTACATATTTCATGGACTGGGGAACTGTGTGACAAGTAACATATCCGACTGCCATAGCGGTAAGTGTAATAACAAGGTCCCTGAGACTGACACAAAGGGTCACGGTGAATTGCGTTGAAGACTCTATAATAAACGCACTAAATTCACTGGAGAAAGCACTATCGTCTACAACTATCAGGCCTATTCCAGGAAAGCCTAATGGGATTCAAGAAATTAAGATCTCGTACTATATTCATGAAGCGAATGGGCACTGAAGAAGCAGTCAGGAAATCCTCTGCCAAAGCAGTAAAACAAGGCCGGATAACCGGGACCCCGGCAATTAGTAATTACTTTTCTGCCTTATCATTAAACAGGGAATTAACTACCTATTTCCCGGAAATGGAAAAAAACTCGGAACCGATTGAAAATAAGGAGGAAAAAATGCTTTACTCTTTGAACAAACAATCCACTGATAATCTAAGTGTGCTTGCTCTGGAACCTAACCAAAAGATAAATTGCTCATTACAGGAATTACAATCCCCGGAGTGTGATCCGATCCTCTTAACATCTTCAACTCCGATAAAACGGCCAGGGAGTCCAGATCGTACTGACGTTACTCAAGCATCCAACTTGAAGTCAGTGGACTATATTTCTGAAGTACACTTAAACCTAGATAAACTTTCAAATAGTTCTGAGAAAAAACAATCAGAACTAGATCTTGCACTTGACTCCTCACTGGACCCTTTCTTTCCTAAACACGTCAATAACACAAACTCCGAAAACCCAATCTCAAAAGCTCTTTTTTCTCTACAGGAAATCTTTGTATCAGTCCTTTCTTTTCTAGGACACATCCTGGAAAATTCGGATCAAACCTTAGATGTACAAATTGGTATACTAACGTTCTTAGTGGAGGAGGAAAAGAAAAAAGAATCAGCCGAAGCAATGAAAAAACAACAAATCTCTGATACGACGACGACGCAATTGCAAAAGAATAACTTAACTAAAATTCACGAAAGCATCCAGATACAAACAAAACGTGACGCTAGTACCCAAACATCAAAAATAGAAAAAATAGGAAAACAAACAAAGGAAAATCCGGAAACCCAAAAAGATACAGCTATATTCTCCCTAAAGAAACTCTTCAAAGAAGATCTTCCAAAAAATGTAAAACAGTATGCTATTTTTTCTAACTCCACCAAAAAAACGGATTTGCACAAAGTCGTTCTTGACAAAGATGACCAGGAAAACACCTCTCAACATAAACCTGACGCTGACAAAGGCGAAATAATTTCTATAACAACAGAAATCCAAGAAGAAGGAAGGAAAAAAAGGAGAAAAAAGCCAACAAGGAGAATCTATAAAAAGAAAACTCGTAAGCTCAAATTTCAAAAACCTACTACACCTCGAAAAATTTATTAGAGGCAAGAGGAAACTCCAATTCTCTGTACGGACAAAAAAGAGGAAACCAGCGACAGAAAAATCTCACGGAAAGCTCAAATTTTGAATCCGAGAGCTCACGAGTATTTACCATCCACACTGTTCTCTGAAATAGGGCATAGAAATAAAAGATTAGGACAAGATGACGATAAGAAATATATACGTGGGGACATAAAACCGTCTAAACTTTTACAATTCGAAGAACTTTTTCCTATTGACAATGTGCCACTGAATCGTGGAAGGATAATACATCTTCTCCAACAAATACTACCTTTGCAATCCTTGACCAGCAAAGAAATAGATCTGGTGATCTTTCCCAAAAAAGAAAATAATAAAATAGCGACGTATCTTTTTGGTCATCAGTCCTACCCGGGATTATTCTTAGAGAAAAGGAGATACTTCACAAATGTGGTTACGACGTAATTGAAATATCTGATCTGGAAGAAAATAAATCTAACAAAAAGTCAAGCGGACCTCTTTGGCCAAATATGAGCATGAACAAAAACATTCTAGTATCAGAAGACCTAAGGTCGATTCAGACAGGGAAGGACACCCTGAAAATCCTTGTGAACAATGGTGAAAGAGTAGTTTGGTGCAAAGATATAGAAGTGAAAGAGTCTGAAAAAACTATAAAGTCTTGGGCCTGGGTATCGGAGACATTAAACAGCAATAAAATCATTGACGGCCAAAAACCTACTGTTTAACAAAGGCTTTAAGATTACCTCGTGGAATATGGCTGGAAAATCTAAAAATAAAATGACTGAAGCTACTATAAATCAACCAGATATCTTGATACTACAGGAAACCTGGGCAACAAAATCTTTCCTCCATAAGGGTTATTATGTTTATGATATTCCGGCTAAAGCAACTAAACGGGGCCACGCAAAGGGGGGTCTGGCAATTCTACTCAGGGAGGAATATTTATGGGATCAAAGGATCGTTGAGACCAACTCTGAGAATCTTCAATGCATTAAGGTATCATTAAAAACACACATTTCGGCCCCACCAAAGACTATCTTGCTCTTCAATGTATATGCCCCACCTGGCACAAACCAAGACGCACTATTTGTTGATACAATGGAAAGAATTTCTCAGTTAATAGAAGACCGATCACATTTGCCATATTTAATCATGGGCGATCTTAATGGAAAAATATCCAATTGTGAAATTAGAAAGTGGATAAATCTATATAAAGATGAGTCACTGGAAATGTCCTCTCCAGAATTTCCCAAAGGAATTACCTCGGATAAAAGAGGTAAAATGCTACTATCATTTCTTCCAAATCTAAACGGGACGATATTGAACGGCAATGTAGAAGGAGATATACCGGCATCGTACACTAGACGAGGAAACGGAACCCTCTCAATCATTGATTATATAATCTGTGGCATGGAACTACAGGAGACAGTTGTGTATTTGCACTCCAACTTCACCGAAGAGAGCGACCATGCATTACTAAATATATCCACTCAATGGATAGCTAAGCACTCCTCTACAAGCCAGATTACATTTCAAAATAGCACTATCCTGATAAATGCTGATCGGAGGCGGATATTTTGGACTCCATCAACCTTGGTCAATATAACCGCTTTGATTACAAACACTCAACTTCTAACAAAAATAAACTCAGATGACCCTATAATAAACTTTGAATATATTGTCAACAAACTTAAACGTGCTCTTCTAGAAAAATTACAACGGGACTCATCAATAAATAATAATAAGAATAATAAAAATAAGAATCGGAATACACCAACTGCTAAAATACTCAACAAACTTATACGTGCACAATATTTGAGCTATTCTTCATCAACTGAGGCAGAAATAAACAAACTAAAAAACCAATTAAGTAGAGAGAAGCACAGTCACAAAAGAACGCTCCAAGACCGAAATTGGGTTGATATCCAAATAGCTGCCATAAAATACAATCAGAGAGAATATTGGTCTTTAATTGCTAAAATAACTGGAACGAAAAAGAAACTTCAAGCTATTCCGGTCTCTCCCTATGACTGGGAAATTTACTTGAATGAACTTTATAAGGTAAATCCAACTAAGCACGAAGAAAAGGACGCTGATATCAACATGGGAAAAAAGAATTCCCAGATCACACACACCACAGCATTCTCTATAGCAATGCATATTCGTTAAGCGAAAAGTACTGGTGCTTCCGGCCCTGACCAGATACCCATCAAGGTCCTGCAAGCAGACCCCAAGGAGTGGAGTCAGTTGCTATCACCCCTTTTTAATTATATCTTCATTACTAGGAAAATACCAAAGTCGTGGCAAGGGAGTATCATTATTCCTATATATAAAAAGGGGAACAAAAACATCGCCGGCAATTACCGCCAAATAGCACTGATGGACGCTACAGGGAAAATCTTCGCCGCAGAGGTATTAGATCGACTAAAAGATTGGGCCTTCTCGTCAGGCTTAATTCCCATGTTTCAAGCAGGTTTTAGACCTAACCATTCTGTCATTGACAATATTTCAACTCTCCAGACCATCTTTGACAAATATATAGTGCGGAAATCCCAGAATGTATACGCAGCATTCATTGACTACTCTACTGCCTTCGATCGTGTCGATAGACCAACTCTATGGAACAAACTAAGGAGATTAGGAATACCAGAACAACTGTTGCAGATCATAATTAATCTCCATACTAACACATGGTGTAAAGTACAAATGGGGTGTGAAAAAGGTTTGACTAGAACAATTAAAACTGCAAATGGACTCAAATAAGGGTGCCTTTTAGCTCCGATATTATTCTCTTTATATCTCAGTGACTTACCTTATCAATTACAACAAGGGTCAAGTTTGCCTCCAAAGATCGCTGCACAGAGTATACACGCACTACTTTATGCCGACGACATTGTGATGTTGGACCTTACGCCCTTTGGCTTACAAAAGCTCCTAGACATCCTACATAAATACTCAAAGGACAATTTCCTAATTCCTAATTTAACAAAAACAAAAGTAGTTTCCTTTTCTGGCAAAAAACAAAGTGCTAAGTACTGTTGGAGGCTTGGCGGAGAAAAGGTTGAAGAAGCTGATGAATACACCTATCTTGGTCGGATTTTTTCAAAGAATCTAAAAAATACAAAGCAAATAAATAATTAAAAAAGGAAATCAGAACTACATGCTGGTGCCCTCTCAAGACTCTACTCTGCTACAGGGAACAGGCATTTCTCTTCACTGTTAAAAATATACAGAGTAAAAATCCCACCTGTTTTATCTTACGCTACGGAGCACATCCCTATTAAACATTGGGCATATATGGACGAAAAAGAAGGGAAAATCCTGAAAATAATCTTGAAGGTCGCACAATCCACACCTGTCCAAGCTCTAAGATTAGAACTCTCACTCACAAGTTCCTATGCGGTAGCCGTTGCTAATGTCATTAGATGGGCTTACAATCTTCTTCATGCAAAAAAAGAATCATTACGCTCTTTGCAAAAAATCGAGACTTTTGAATCAGATGCCTCAAAGCAAACATTCTATCAGAATATGACTACGGTATTTCGAATTGCTAAACTCAGTCCGGATCTTTTGCTTACCTGGTCAACCCTGCAACTGAAACATTTTTTAAAATGCTTTACTCCTAAACTGAGCTTCGAACTTGACCACGCTCATTGCAACAAATTATCTACTTACAAACTTTTCGTTGAATCATTGGAGTATAAGCAGGGACAGCCATACATAGGGTTTTCCCTCACACATGGTGCAAGGAGGGCAATTATAATGTTGCGATTAGGAATTCTACCAGTGTTAACGTTTACATCAAGATGGTCACCTGGAGGATCCTCACTATGTACCCTATGTCAAGGGGGTGACCAGAACATTGAGCATCTCTTATTTGCATGCCCGAGCCCTAAAGTAGTAAAAGCTCGGTCAAGATATCTAGATCTCATATACCGCAAATCTAGAATTTCAACAGTAAAGGAACTACTATTGGTGTGCAAACCTCCACCAAATGAACTTGTATGTTATAATTTTTATAAATTTTTAAAATCATTTTTAACGCTGTATTAATTTTGTAATGAATCTTTCTGTAAATTGTTTTATATAATATTTGTGGTCCTCAGTTGAGTACCGAAACAAATAAAAACTTTTTGACTTTTTGACTTGACAGGGTGGTGACCAAAAGAAGGATGATTCCAAGGCTCAAGAGAAAGGTGGGGATAAATCAAAAGACAAGTCTTCCACAGGGCCCCAAAACTCCAATGGTGGGGTGGGTCTCAAAACACTTCCTCTAACCAAAAGAAACCTTATTGCCATGTCTGTAAACAGCCTGGCCACTGGAAAACTGACAGCAGTTGCCCAAGGGCCAGCAATAAGGAACATATTCCCCCAAGTAGTACTCCCAGACCTCCTGTTACTGTTAGCAGTAATCCCCCAGGTGGTGGGAGTGCCCCCAAGAATTTGGCTGGGTTTACTTTGGGAACTCAGGTGGACTCTGGCCTAACCAGGTCCCCTACAGCAGCTACTCTTGTCTGTGAGGATGGCATGGGGTTTGCCAACTTCACTGCTTGTCCCAACACTTTGAGCAAGTACAGACAAGAGCCCCTCATCAATGGTCAGACAATTGAGGCCTATAGAGACACAGGGGCTAGCATCACTATGGTGACTGACCGTCTAGTCCCCTCAAGGCAACTTTTACCTGGAGCCACATACCAGTTGACCAACATTGATGGAGTACAGAAAGATCATCCCATGGCAGAAGTTAATCTCAGCTAGGGAGGTGTCCCTGGCCCCAAGAGAGTGGCAGTGTCAACAAACTTGCATGTAGATTGTCTACTGGGGAATGATCTGGAAATCTCAGCCTGGGCTGAGGTAGAACAAGAAACCCATTCTAAAATGGTAAATCTCCATGGAAAGGTTAGTGGGGCTGTGATGGCCACCGCCCCAGCTCAGGATATCCTTCCTGAAAAGGTTGGTAGGGCTGTGCTAGTCTCAGCCCAATCTCAAGCAGACTCCTTCCCTAGACAGATTGACAGGGCTGTAATGGTAACAGCCCAATCCCAAACGGAGTCCCTTCCTGAAAAGGTTGGTGGCACTATGATGGCCACAGCCCAAACTCAGACAGATTTCAGTGTTGTGAAGCCTGAAACTATGGATCACTCCACTCAGACAGAGAGCATTGGGGAGGAAGAAAAGTCTCCCTCCCACCAGACATTAGGTGAGAGTCAGCCTCCTCAGGGAACTGACCCTACCTCTTGTGAAGGAACTGCCCCAGAGGTAGTCAGGCCTAGCCTGGCAGAGCCCCTGATGTCAGTGGACCCTTCCAAGGTGGAACCCAGTCTGGAGCAGGTAACCTGCCCCTCTCTACCCTGCCTCAGTCAGCCCAGGGCTGTAGAGGTCAGGGAGGTCAGTGGACCCCAAAGGGCCCCCTGTCCACCAGAACACCCCCATCAGCAGATTAGGGGCACCAAAGCTAGCAGCCCTAGCAAGGTGAATATTACAGAAACTCCTGAGGGATTTCCCTTACACCTAGTTAGGAACCTCCCCCAGATGGACACTGTTGGGCACAGCCAAACCTGGGACCCAAAGGCCCCAAACCTGACCTGTCCCCCCAGTAAGCCAACAAAAGGGACCCAGCCTCCAGCTGTAGGCAGCCAAAGGTTGACCCTGAGAGCACAGTGCAACTCAGTCATGGAAAGAAAGGCACCCACGGTGGATAGTGATTGGAGGAAGCTGAGCCCTATGTTAGTGGAGCCTCACTTCAGTACTCCATCTCAACACCAGCCTTTTACTTTGCCAAAACACACCACAGGTACAGATTCCCTATGGTGGAGACCCTCAGATACCCCTAGGGTGAGGGATTGCTTAGTGGACCATGAGACAGGGGTTAATCATGCTAGTGCAGGTACTTCCTTATATGGCCACTTAGGCAATATAGGCTTACCTGGTCAAGGATAGCCTTATCTCCTTTCGTTTGGGGGGGGCGGGGGGAGGTTGTGTAGGAAGGTGGATACCTGACTATGGTTACCCCAGATTTTTGCCTTGTGTTTAGCTGGTTTTCGACTTAGTTGGCCTGGGATCCTGCTAATCAGGGCCCTAGGCTATCTTCTCTCTGTAAAATGGACTCCGTGTACCCTAGGTACATAATTAATTGGATATTGAGTCACCTTATCAGCCCCTGTACAGTGCACTATAGGTACCCAGGGCATAGGTGCATCCAAGGCCTACCAGGGGCTGCAGCATATCTTTTGCCACCCCTGGATGGCCATTCAAACTGACACAACTGGCTGATCACTCAGCTGGGGCAAGGTCGTGTAATCACCCCTTGCTTAGATATAGTATTCCTATGTCTAAACCTATATCTGGACACATATGCACCTATAAGTCACTCCTATGGCAGGCCTTAACAATCCTGAAGGCAGAGTGCTTGGTTTTATGTGAGATGGTGCTCTAGCATGAGCTGAGCCTGTCTGCAACTTTCGGAACCATGTCCTTATAGCTGTTCCAGGATATTGCCATACCATATACTCTTAAGTGCATTATAATCCTCTCAGATATTGGTAACTTTGGTTTGGCTTTATCAAAACATGTCGGGTAAGGTGTCATACGCTTTGGAATACTACCCCCTTGCCAGTTCTGGCGACGGGGTAGCATTCCACCCTTCTAGAGGGAGAAGACATGTTACTTCTATTAATCCCGGTTAAAGTTAACCAGAGCCTCATCATCACAAAATGGATGCTGCTGCCACAGACACAAGTCTGACCTCCTGCTGCTGGGAGCCCTTCCAGCGCGGGAGGCTTGGACAACAGGTTTCCTGGCACAGGGAGGTGCTAGCACCACCCCAGACAGGATATAGTGGATTGGGGCAGGGAGGGCTGAATGAAACGAGACACTGCCTGGGTCCCACAAGGTGTCCCATGCATAGGCCAGTTCAAACCGGTGCTGGGGCACTCCAGCCCCAGTTCTGGCACGAAACTGGACAAAGGGAAAGGGGTGTAACCACCCCGTTCCTGGGTCCCACCCATAAGAGGGACCTAGCAGGTAATCCATCCCCTTGATTTGGAATAAAGGTAGGAGCTGTGTCCTTAGACTTTAGCTAATCCTGACTGAAGCTCTGATACGAAACTCTGGACCCTTCGACATCCTACTCGACGTAGAAGACTGAAGAATCTCCCTTGTGGTCAAGGAGTGACCACCCTGTGCAAGCAGGCACCATCAAGCGCTCAACGGTTTGCTTTATCGTTGCTCCCGCCGGAGCTCGAACGATAGAGCCTGACAAGACGCGGACTTCCAGACATCCAACAGCCCGATCCACAGCCACAGCAAAGCTGAGACCCGTGGAGGCGACGAGAGACGTGGGACCGGCCATCTTGGAAAGCCAGCGAAGTGCTTTCTGTCCAGCTCCTGAGGCACCCTCGAAGCTGTGCATTGGGGATTGAGAAGCCCCAGCCCCGAGCATCCTTTGCACCGAAGATCACCTCTCCACACTCACCGAGTGCTGCGTGGGACCCTTTTGCATTTTCCTGCTCGACGCGTCTGTCCGGTCACTTGCCCGTTGGCTAGTGGCCTCTGTGACGACGAACCGTTGAATTTTCAACGCTGGTCTGGTTGCTCCAGACTGGCCCTTGCTCCACTGAAAAGGAGCAGCCCATCAGACCTTGCTGGTCTGATCCAGAAGCCATCTTCGATTCCTGCATGGGTTGCATTTGCCAAGGCCTGTTGCCTCCGAATCGAGATCTGACACCGCCGACAGCGAGAGCCTTCGTGGGACAGTCCGTGCCCAGCGCCTGGTCGTCGTCGACACCTCCTGGGCCACGTGGCAGCGGAGACAAGCTTCACGACATCACCTGATCGCAAACCGACATCGCCTGGTTCCTTCCTGGTCACTGGCTAGTGACCCAGACTCTGTCCCCTTTGCTTTCAGGTACTCTACATCTTCGATCCACCCTTGGATCCAACCGGACTCTTCTCTCCTGGTCGCCTGCAGCATCTTTTCTCCAAGGCTCCATAGAACTCCACGACGAAACCCGTCACACTTTGACACCTATGCACCTGCTTCCTGTGGGTGAGGTAACGCGAGTACTGCGATGCTCCTATAGAGGTTTACACCCCTAGTGTCCTAGTTTTAAGTGGTTAAGTTCTAGTCCAGTCGGCAGACTTCCAAATCTCTAACTTTCTAACTTTACGCACCCATTGACTTCTATAGGTGCACGCGTGTGCATTCAGACACTGCACCCGCATCCTGTGGGCCTCCTGCTCCCTAACAACTGTTAGTCCAGTGTAGCCCCAGCGATTTCCAAGGCCCTAGGCCTTACCATTGTTTGTGACGTGGTTCCTATACCACTATTTTAGTATATGGTTTAGCGGGCCACCAGGGCCTATCCATTTTTGTGCAACTTTTGTACATTATATTAAGTTACTTGTTATACGCTTGTGCTCCTGTGCTCATAAAGAGTTAAGGGGATTTATTTAGAAATAAATACATATATATTTTGAATATATAACCTGTGTGGTGTCCTTTCATTTGGTATTAAAAGGTTTGCATATGGTAAAACAGCTGGCTTTACATGCCCTCTTGAGTTTAACCTAAGACTGCTTTTGTCCATGCTACCACTAGGATAGCTGGTCTATAAGGTTGACTTTACAACCATCACCATAAGGGTTGTTTGGACTGGTGCAAGGTGCTCACTAGAATAGTGAACATCATATACCAGGCCAACTTCTCACATCCACCTTTCCTCTAAAGGAATGAGAGACAAGAATCGCCACCCCTGCTGGAGGAAAAATACTGAAATGGGAAGGCTTTCGATCGGAGCCTATTCACATCAAGAAGGGGGTTTCCTATAGAAGGCAAATGTGGGCACACACATTTTCCAAACAGGAAAAGATAGCCCTTTGTTTAAGCTGATTGTTCAGCCCTTTAACATTTAAAGAAAGGATTTTGATGTCTACCACCATGTTGACTCAGTTGTGGTTGAGAAGCTAGGAGTAAGTTCCCTGTTGACCTGGGGGGCCCAGTGTCTTTGCATTCTCTTGCCACCTTATGTGTGGGCTTAGGGAGGTTGGATGAGACATATTGGAAAGCGAGCGAGTTTAGTTCCGGGGGGTGAACAAAACTAAACAAACCCCAACTGTGGCAACTTCAAACAATCCAATAAGCATCTCACGAATAGTCAATGTCCAGAGCGTTTTGCTCAAGCAAAAACTGGACAGAGGGTATCAATGGATGTGTCTCCCTGCCCTCGCGCCCTCAGCACTGGATGAGAGAAGAAGAGGCAGGCATGTCTTTGATCTGTACCCCATCTGATTCAAGGAATCTGTGAGCCAGAGATGTCCTCCGCTATTGATGTTAGTACCGCTTTTCTTTCTTTAGCCATATTGTCGTGGTCAGGGCATAGTCTTGAGATCATGGGTCTGATTGTTGTCCAGCCGTGGCTGCTTCAGCAGTTCCGATTTGGCTTGACTGGTTGTGCATCGTCAGTAGTGGTGTGGTCGACCCCTAGCAATTTCCCTGCTTTGGTTATCGAGCATATTTGTCGAAACTCCCCTTGGAACTGGAAAAACAATCTGATTGGGTGGCCCCAGGGGTAGGAGACCCCAGAGGCCCGAAAGTGAACAGCGATGGGCCAGAAAGCTTTGTGTTTCTGCAAATTAGACCGAGCCAAATCCCGTTAAAGTGTGGGTTTTTGGCCCTTGAACTGAAATGTTGGGTTTTGCCTTGCTTTACGTACAATGTGTTCCTTAAGTGGTAAGTCCTGAATGCACATCAAAATATTGGCGGGTGGGGCTGGGACTGTTCTTCTGGGTCCCACCCGGTGTGTGAGGTCCAATTTAATTTCAAAGTCTGGTGTCTTTCCCAGAATTGCATGAAAGAGATCAGAGACGAAGTCTTCTATGTTTGTGTCCTCAACTCCAGTCACAATGCCCCTAATGCGGATGTTGTTGCGCCGGGCGTGGTTTTCTAAATCTTCTGTGTGAGCTTGGAGATCCATATTTTGCTCTTGTTGAAGGCATTCAATTTCCTCATCTCTACTGGTCTCAAGTTTTTACAGGGTGTTGATCTAGTCACCTAGACTATCTGTATCCTGGCGGACCGATCTCAATTCACTGGACATCTCTTTATCAATTGCAGGTCTTCCCGTAGGGACGAGAACAATGACTCAATGAAGGTGCAGTTGATCGTAACCTCTGGTCCACTTCTTTCCCTGGGGTCATCTGCATTCCGTTGTAGGATGAGGCCTTTAGAGGAGGGGCTGGGAGTTTTGAGAAGCATGTCTTTCACTGACCTGTCTATTCTCCCTTTGCTGGTGGTCATCGTGTTCAGGCCTCTGTGAGGTGTCAGGGCCCCATTCCGGGGTTGATCAGCAGTTGTGGGCCAGTCAGGGGGTGGGGGCCACGGTTCTAGGAGAGGCTGTGACCCATAAATCCGAAGTGGTACCTCCAGAACCTGGGGTCTCCAATAATCTTAGTAGCATTTGCCAGGAACAGAGGGGGAGGGTGGACCCTCATTTGTGAGTGGGGCAAGGCTCGCGAGGTACTGAAAAGAGATTGGACTGCTCCATCCAGACACTGCTACCATGTAGGTAGATCCTTGAGAATGCATGGATCGTGGGGCAAACTCCAGTACAATAGTTCAATGGGGTCTCAGCCAGCCAATCTCCTTCCCTGTGCTCTATGCGGGGAGGCGGGGGGGGGACAAAGCCCCGGTCCCAGAGAGGTCTGCTCTCACCGCCCAGTGCGATCTTTGGCCGCCCAGTTGTCTAGGCAGTATTTTAACTCTTTCTGTGCTGATGACGGAACCGCTCCGTCATCAGCCGCGGTAGCGCTGTGCTGATGACGGAGCGGTTCCGTCATGGCCAGCCCGACGTGCCTGCGCGGCGCGTTCTATTGAGCGAGCGGGGCCATGACAGAACCGCTCCGTCATCAGCACAGCTCTACCGTGGCTGGTGACGGAGCGGTTCCACCGGCATGGGTGTGCCGCGTGGCCCCCCCGCCCCCTTAGCGCTGCAGCGGAATAGCCGCGGCAGCGAAAAGGTTAAAGTCTCAATATGGGCCTTTATTGATTTCCCCCCAAGGCCTGCCAATCCGCACTCCATGCCTCGCCTGGGAGAGAGTGTGAGCCTCCAAGCCGCCCCTTTGCCAGCAGTCACCACCTCGGGCACGGGCGTGCCAACCCCCCCCCACCGCTTTCAATGGTCTGAATGTTGGTCCAGGCTTGTTCAGGTTGAAGCAAGGCACCAATATAGCTGTCTGGTGTGTTGAATGGAGAAACGAGCTCCGCCTCTCCTGAGGCCTGAGACCTCCGACCAGCCGGGCTTGGTGATTGTTCCTGGGGGGCTGCCGCAATTGCTAAAGGCAAAGGGGTGTTGGAGTCCCACCCACAGGCTTTTCCGGACTGCAAACACCAATGTTCTTTGCCGGTCCAGGAGCCCCCATCCCCCCTGGCCAACGCTCTCCTCACCTCCATCTCACGTCATGGTGATACCCCCTGGGCTGCTCCGCTCCGTCGTCTCATTTCATGGTAGCGCTCTCACAGGTTCATTCGCTGTCTGGAGTGGCCGCACTGCTTAATGAAGGCATATGCTTAGGTCCCGGCCAGCTTCAGTAATGTGGGTCGCGGTCCATGCAGCACTCTCTGCTCCAGGGAAGGTCGCTATACCGACCTGCCTGTGTCCACGATACACAGCTCTTCTCCACCACCTCAATATCCCAAAGGGGTGGCCCTGCTGTGACCGCGCTGCCGCCCTACACTGCAGTTAGCGACGGGATCTTTGTTGCCGCCCCACACCAGCGATGGTCAGTCGGCCGCAATCCGCGCTCACAGCAGCTCAATGTTCTCTGCCAACGCAGCCTTTGGATGTCGACCTACTAGCGTTCACTGCTCCCCCAGTGGTCCCAGCGGTCAGACGCCATGCAGGTTCGCCGATGGCCCCTTGAGTTAACGGACATTACTCAGGGCTGGCCAGCGTGCGAGTGGAGAGACACAGAGGCTCGTCTGAACCAGGCCCCATCTTGGACACGCCCAAGGCTCTCGATATTTTTGACACCATATTCTGTCCACATGATTCTTTTGTTTCTGATGTTCGATCAGTGATCCCAAAACAAAGATCAGACGCCATGGGTGACTGTGGGTACTGGGGAAAGAAGTGAAAGAAATGTGTAGAATATAGAACAAGGTTAAATAATATGCCATTGAAAAGATATAACACATAATAGCCATGGTTTAATCGCTACACTAGTCCTAGTGAGACAAAGGATAACAGAGAAAATACTATTTACCAATGTCCAAAGTATTGAAGGCAAGTGACTTTGCTGTATAGAGAAACTGCATATGTTACATCCCCAGCAAACATCTAAGGAGGCCTCAAGCACCCCAATTAAATAGGCAAAACAAAGAGGCTGATCACTCGTGTTACAGTGCACTACGTTATAGGACTTCTTTTACCCATAGCCAATATTACAACCATTCTACATGCTCTTCAGAACTATAAGGCTTTTTGTTAGACAAGCTTAAACTTTACTATGAATAAGCACAACTCATCCGTTCCAAAATGGAGCAGGTACCACTACACAGTTGCTTTTGACACCAAAAAATATTTATTATCCTGCTTTTCACACCATAACATTATCCCTTCTCCCTGCTCTACTGAAGATGGCTGATTTGGTAAAGACCATGCATTCATTGAGGGCCTTATTATCAGTGGTATAAAATAAATCTTGGGTTACCTAAATCAACCATGCTCTGTAGTGGAAATAGCAGTCAATAATGCCCGTGATACCACAAGCTTTTGGTGTTATGTAAAAACAAATGACATGTTACTGAAATATCTATAACTTGCATGATGCTAAAGTGTATTTTGATTTTAAAGAAAACTGAACAATAACTATTTGAGATAATGAGCTAAATTCAGTAGTGGCAGAAGTCAGTGTTCATCAAAGAATTACCATTTTCAGGTCCAGTTAGTGAACAAAGTAATGACCATAGCAAAGCTTTATATGACAACTTTAGAATCAATCTATTCACCTGAGTTAGGTGCTTTGCTAGGTAAGCGATCAAAACCAGTGGAACTAGCATTTTTTTACTCTTATATTAACACATTTCTTTATTACCTCTGTAGCATCAGATGGTGCTTCATCCAGGCGAACTAAAACAATTGCCCCACTGTATGTGATGATGTTATCTCTCGTTCCATAGCTTCAGTTGTACAAACTGTTTGGCCATTGCCTGGATTGTACATTTCTTTCATTCCATCGTAAAACACCCAGTACTTATCACTATCCAGGCAATGATATGTGATGGCCAATGATTTATGCCTAGTTTAGGTGAAAACAGACTTGATGTAAGTTTTTAGCAACATTTTTGTAAAATTTGCATGCATTTCAAGAGAATGTATTCTACAAAAGCTCTATCAAATTTGCATATTTCTAAACAAATGACAACCAGAGAAATGGAGTAAGATAATTGAACTGTTTATATAGCCCAAACCTAATTTGATCCATGTTGTGTCTGAAACTCAAAGCTGGTATCATCGACAGGACTATGATAGGTAGGAATATTTTTTTAAGTGGCGTTTTTAATATGGATGAAGAAAATTTTGCATGTCATTCATTGTAGGATGTTTAGTATTTATTTTATAATATGCTTTCATGTATTATTTCTTCGTAACCTACTCCTTTGTTGTTTATGAAGAGGTTTACTTTAAATTATAGCATGCCGCATATTATTTTGTTTTGTTTGCTAAGTTTAGGAGCAATTTTGGTTGTAGATTGCTCCATTCATTGTTGTTGGTGGCTTTGCTCTTTTTGTAATGCTTCTATACATTTATAGAGTGTAGGTTGGATTCTGCCTAGTGGGTAATGGAAGTCATTGGCCCATCCTTCCACTTCATTGCACGTCTGGCTTCCTGTGCTAGTGTGATGTCATGGACATTCCTTTATAGTATGTGATATTTTTGCCTGGAATCTGTGTCCGGAGCAATGCAGTTTGTTAACCCAAGTGTCTCTGAAATAATCCATTAGGGGGCTTGGTTTTTCTTCGTTTTGTTGTTAGAAATGATTTTTTATTAGCAAACCTTTGTGGTTACCTACCTCTGTGATAGGGACATAGGCTAGCAATATAATTTTTTATTTCATAGAAAAATTGGCTGTTTGTAACATATTTTACACTTAGTGCAGATTGTTAGAGGTATCTCCATATGCTTTGATTGAAATGGTAGTAAAGCTTTGTATGGCAATGTGTGGGGGTACATTTTTTACATTGTTTTAATCACTGCTTGTTCAAATTCTATGATTATTTTTTGTGGGTAGTTATACATTATATTTTGTGTGTGTTCTAAGAGCTCATAGTAAGTGCTGCTTTTTAGGGCTCGGGCCTACGTCACCACGAAGTGGGGCGGGGCTTCCGAGCTCTTATGTTAGAAAAAAAAAAAAATTCAGAAAGGGGTCCGGGCTGCCACATTCCAGAAAGCGCGCGGTTTTTGCGTGTGGTATTTTGCCATGTGCATGGTAATTGGTCCAGGCAAGGCTGTGTTTAAGTAAGGCAGCACGCCATAGGGCTTTGGAATTTTTTCAATGTCCACTTCCTGCATAAAGTGTTCGGACACGCGCAGAAGAATACATAAATCCTCAATTACCAGCTGTCCGAGGTGCCGGTAATTGAAGGCAGATGGTGCTGGGAGTGTGTGCACTGCTGTGTTTTTTTTCCCTTGAGCTCTGTGTGCGCGCCGGCCAGCAATGTAGAGAATTACATGCATCAGATCTTGTTTTTTTAAACAATTGCGATCGCGAAAGTGATCTCTTTCTGTGCTGCTTGTTTAAACAATTGCGATCGCAAAAGTGATGCTTTCTGTGCTGCTTGTTTAAACAATTGCGATTGCGAAAGTGATGCTTTCTGTGCTGCTTGTTTTTTGTATGTAATCTTGTTCTGCTACGAACTCGATGGTAGCGGAGTATCCCATCCTCACCCTCTAGGTCACTTCATTAATTTTCCACGAGTCCGCCGTGTCTGGTGGCGAGTGCAGAGTGCAGAGTGGTAGTGCAGAGTGGTAGTGCAGAGTGGTAGTGCAGAGTGGTAGTGCAGAGTGGTAGTGCAGAGTGGTAGTGCAGAGTGGTAGTGCAGAGTGGTAGTGCAGAGTGGTAGTGCAGAGTGGTAGTGCAGAGTGGTAGTGCAGAGTGGTAGTGCAGAGTGCAGAGTGGTAGTGCCGAGTGCAGAGTGGTAGTGCAGAGTGGTAGTGCAGAGTGGTAGTGCAGAGTGCATAGTGGTAGTGCAGAGTGCATAGTGGTAGTGCAGAGTGCATAGTGGTAGTGCAGAGTGCAGAGTGGTAGTGCAGAGTGCAGAGTGGTAGTGCAGAGTGGTAGTGCAGAGTGGTAGTGCAGAGTGGTAGTGCAGAGTGGCAGTGCAGAGTGGCAGTGCAGAGTGCAGAGTGGTAGTGCAGAGTGGCAGTGCAGAGTGGTAGTGCAGAGGGCAGAGTGGTAGTGCAGAGGGCAGAGTGGTAATGCAGAGTGGTAGTGCAGAGTGCAGAGTGGTAATGCAGAGTGGTAGTGCAGAGTGCAGAGTGGTAGTGCAGAGTGCAGAGTGGTAGTGCAGAGTGGTAGTGCAGAGTGGTAGTGCAGAGTGGTAGTGCAGAGTGGTAGTGCAGAGTGGTAGTGCAGAGTGGTAGTGCAGAGTGCAGAGTGGTAGTGCAGAGTGCAGAGTGGTAGTGCAGAGTGGTAGTGCAGAGTGCAGAGTGGTAGTGCAGAGTGCAGAGTGGTAGTGCAGAGTGGTAGTGCAGAGTGGTAGTGCAGAGTGGTAGTGCAGAGTGGTAGTGCAGAGTGGTAGTGCAGAGTGCAGAGTGGTAGGGCAGAGTGCAGAGTGGTAGGGCAGAGTGCAGAGTGGTAGGGCAGAGTGCAGAGTGGTAGTGCAGAGTGGTAGTGCAGAGTGGTAGTGCAGAGTGGTAGTGCAGAGTGGTAGTGCAGAGTGGTAGTGCAGAGTGGTAGTGCAGAGTGGTAGTGCAGAGTGGTAGTGCAGAGTGCAGAGTGAGAGTGCAGAGTGGTAGGGCAGAGTGCAGAGTGGTAGTGCAGAGTGCAGAGTGGTAGTGCAGAGTGCAGAGTGGTAGTGCAGAGTGCAGAGTGAGAGTGCAGAGTGGTAGTGCAGAGTGCAGAGTGGTAGTGCAGAGTGCAGAGTGGTAGTGCAGAGTGGTAGTGCAGAGTGGTAGTGCAGAGTGGTAGTGCAGAGTGCAGAGTGGTAGTGCAGAGTGGTAGTGCAGAGTGCAGAGTGGTAGTGCAGAGTGCAGAGTGGTAGTGCAGAGTGCAGAGTGCAGAGTGGCAGTGCAGAGTGGTAGTGCAGAGTGGTAGTGCAGAGTGCAGAGTGGTAGTGCAGAGTGCAGAGTGGTAGTGCAGAGTGCAGAGTGCAGAGTGGCAGTGCAGAGTGGTAGTGCAGAGTGGTAGTGCAGAGTGGTAGTGCAGAGTGGTAGTGCAGAGTGGTAGTGCAGAGTGCAGAGTGGTAGTGCAGAGTGGTAGTGCAGAGTGGTAGTGCAGAGTGGTAGTGCAGAGTGGTAGTGCAGAGTGGTAGTGCAGAGTGCAGAGTGCAGAGTGGCAGTGCAGAGTGGCAGTGCAGAGTGGTAGTGCAGAGTGGTAGTGCAGAGTGGTAGTGCAGAGTGGTAGTGCAGAGTGGTAGTGCAGAGTGGTAGTGCAGAGTGGTAGTGCAGAGTGGTAGTGCAGAGTGGTAGTGCAGAGTGCAGAGTGCAGAGTGGCAGTGCAGAGTGGTAGTGCAGAGTGCAGAGTGGTAGTGCAGAGTGCAGAGTGGTAGTGCAGAGTGGTAGTGCAGAGTGCAGAGTGGTAGTGCAGAGTGGTAGTGCAGAGTGGTAGTGCAGAGTGGTAGTGCAGAGTGGTAGTGCAGAGTGGTAGTGCAGAGTGGTAGTGCAGAGTGGTAGTGCAGAGTGGTAGTGCAGAGTGGTAGTGCAGAGTGGTAGTGCAGAGTGGTAGTGCAGAGTGCAGTTTGAGAGTGCAAAGTGCAGAGTGGTAGTGCAGAGTGGTAGTGCAGAGTGGTAGTGCAGAGTGGTAGTGCAGAGTGGTAGTGCAGAGTGGTAGTGCAGAGTGGTAGTGCAGAGTGCAGAGTGGTAGTGCAGAGTGCAGAGTGGTAGTGCAGAGTGCAGTTTGAGAGTGCAAAGTGCAGAGTGGTAGTGCAGAGTGGTAGTGCAGAGTGGTAGTGCAGAGTGGTAGTGCAGAGTGGTAGTGCAGAGTGGTAGTGCAGAGTGGTAGTGCAGAGTGGTAGTGCAGAGTGGTAGTGCAGAGTGCAGAGTGGTAGTGCAGAGTGCAGAGGGGTAGTGCAGAGTGCAGAGGGGTAGTGCAGAGTGCAGAGTGGTAGTGCAGAGTGGTAGTGCAGAGTGGTAGTGCAGAGGTGTAGTGCAGAGTGCAGAGTGGTAGTGCAGAGGTGTAGTGCAGAGTGCAGAGTGGTAGTGCAGAGGTGTAGTGCAGAGTGCAGAGTGGTAGTGCAGAGGTGTAGTGCAGAGTGCAGAGTGGTAGTGCAGAGGTGTAGTGCAGAGTGCAGAGTGGTAGTGCAGAGGTGTAGTGCAGAGTGCAGAGTGGTAGTGCAGAGTGGTAGTGCAGAGTGCAGAGTGGTAGTGCAGAGTGCAGAGTGGTATTGCAGAGTGGTATTGCAGAGTGGTATTGCAGAGTGGTATTGCAGAGTGGTATTGCAGAGTGGTATTGCAGAGTGGTATTGCAGAGTGGTATTGCAGAGTGGTATTGCAGAGTGGTATTGCAGAGTGGTATTGCAGAGTGGTATTGCAGAGTGGTATTGCAGAGTGGTAGTGCAGAGTGGTAGTGCAGAGTGGTAGTGCAGAGTGCAGAGTGGTAATGCAGAGTGCAGAGTGGTAGTGCAGAGTGGTAGTGCAGAGTGCAGAGTGGTAGTGCAGAGTGGTAGTGCAGAGTGCAGAGTGGTAGTGCAGAGTGGTAGTGCAGAGTGCAGAGTGGTAGTGCAGAGTGGTAGTGCAGAGTGGTAGTGCAGAGTGGTAGTGCAGAGTGGTAGTGCAGAGTGGTAGTGCAGAGTGGTAGTGCAGAGTGGTAGTGCAGAGTGGTAGTGCAGAGTGGTAGTGCAGAGTGGTAGTGCAGAGTGCAGAGTGGTAGTGCAGAGTGCAGAGTGGTAGTGCAGAGTGCAGAGTGGTAGTGCAGAGTGGTAGTGCAGAGTGGTAGTGCAGAGTGGTAGTGCAGAGTGGTAGTGCAGAGTGGTAGTGCAGAGTGCAGAGTGGTAGTGCAGAGTGCAGAGTGGTAGTGCAGAGTGCAGAGTGGTAGTGCAGAGTGGTAGTGCAGAGTGCAGTTTGAGAGTGCAGAGTGGTAGTGCAGAGTGGTAGTGCAGAGTGGTAGTGCAGAGTGGTAGTGCAGAGTGGTAGTGCAGAGTGGTAGTGCAGAGTGGCAGTGCAGAGTGGTAGTGCAGAGGGCAGAGTGGGAGTGCAGAGTGGGAGTGCAGAGTGGCAGTGCAGAGTGGCAGTGCAGAGGGCAGAGTGGGAGTGCAGAGTGGGAGTGCAGAGTGGGAGTGCAGAGTGCAGAGTGGTAGTGCAGAGTGGTAGTGCAGAGTGGTAGTGCAGAGTGGTAGTGCAGAGTGGCAGTGCAGAGTGGTAGTGCAGAGGGCAGAGTGGGAGTGCAGAGTGGGAGTGCAGAGTGGTAGTGCAGAGGGCAGAGTGGGAGTGCAGAGTGGGAGTGCAGAGTGGCAGTGCAGAGGGCAGAGTGGGAGTGCAGAGTGGGAGTGCAGAGTGGGAGTGCAGAGGGCAGAGTGGGAGTGCAGAGTGGGAGTGCTGAGTGGTAGTGCAGAGTGCTGAGTGGTAGTGCAGAGTGCAGAGTGGTAGTGCAGAGTGGTAGTGCAGAGTGGTAGTGCAGAGTGCTGAGTGGTAGTGCAGAGTGCTGAGTGGTAGTGCAGAGTGCAGAGTGGTAGTGCAGAGTGGTAGTGCAGAGTGGTAGTGCAGAGTGGTAGTGCAGAGTGGTAGTGCAGAGTGGTAGTGCAGAGTGGTAGTGCAGAGTGGTAGTGCAGAATGCAGAGTGGTAGTGCAGAATGCAGAGTGGTAGTGCAGAATGCAGAGTGGTAGTGCAGAATGCAGAGTGGTAGTGCAGAGTGGTAGTGCAGAGTGGTAGTGCAGAGTGGTAGTGCAGAGTGGTAGTGCAGAGTGGTAGTGCAGAGTGGTAGTGCAGAGTGGTAGTGCAGAGTGCAGAGTGGTAGTGCAGAGTGCAGAGTGGTAGTGCAGAGTGCAGAGTGGTAGTGCAGAGTGCAGAGTGGTAATGCAGAGTGGTAATGCAGAGTGCAGAGTGGTAGTGCAGAGTGCAGAGTGGTAGTGCAGAGTGCAGAGTGGTAGTGCAGAGTGGTAGTGCAGAGTGCAGAGTGGTAGTGCAGAGTGGTAGTGCAGAGTGGTAGTGCAGAGTGGTAGTGCAGAGTGGTAGTGCAGAGTGGTAGTGCAGAGTGGTAGTGCAGAGTGGTAGTGCAGAGTGGTAGTGCAGAGTGGTAGTGCAGAGTGGTAGTGCAGAGTGGTAGTGCAGAGTGGTAGTGCAGAGTGTAGAGTGGTAGTGCAGAGTGGTAGTGCAGAGTGCAGAGTGGTAGTGCAGAGTGCAGAGTGGTAGTGCAGAGTGCAGAGTGGTAGTGCAGAGTGGTAGTGCAGAGTGGTAGTGCAGAGTGGTAGTGCAGAGTGGTAGTGCAGAGTGGTAGTGCAGAGTGCAGTTTGAGAGTGCAGAGTGGTAGTGCAGAGTGGTAGTGCAGAGTGCAGAGTGGTAGTGCAGAGTGGTAGTGCAGAGTGGTAGTGCAGAGTGGTAGTGCAGAGTGCAGAGTGGTAGTGCAGAGTGCAGAGTGGTAGTGCAGAGTGGCAGTGCAGAGTGGTAGTGCAGAGTGCAGAGTGGGAGTGCAGAGTGGGAGTGCAGAGTGCAGAGTGGTAGTGCAGAGTGCAGAGTGGTAGTGCAGAGTGCAGAGTGGTAGTGCAGAGTGGTAGTGCAGAGTGCAGAGTGGTAGTGCAGAGTGCAGAGTGGTAGTGCAGAGTGCAGAGTGGTAGTGCAGAGTGCAGAGTGGTAGTGCAGAGTGGTAGTGCAGAGTGGTAGTGCAGAGTGGTAGTGCAGAGTGGTAGTGCAGAGTGGTAGTGCAGAGTGGTAGTGCAGAGTGCAGAGTGGTAGTGCAGAGTGCAGAGTGGTAGTGCAGAGTGGTAATGCAGAGTGCAGAGTGGTAGTGCAGAGTGCAGAGTGGTAGTGCAGAGTGCAGAGTGGTAGTGCAGAGTGGTAGTGCAGAGTGGTAGTGCAGAGTGGTAGTGCAGAGTGGTAGTGCAGAGTGCAGAGTGGTAGTGCAGAGTGGTAGTGCAGAGTGGTAGTGCAGAGTGCAGAGTGGTAGTGCAGAGTGGTAGTGCAGAGTGCAGAGTGGTAGTGCAGAGTGGTAGTGCAGAGTGGTAGTGCAGAGTGGTAGTGCAGAGTGGTAGTGCAGAGTGCAGAGTGGTAGTGCAGAGTGGTAGTGCAGAGTGCAGAGTGGTAGTGCAGAGTGGTAGTGCAGAGTGGTAGTGCAGAGTGGTAGTGCAGAGTGGTAGTGCAGAGTGGTAGTGCAGAGTGGTAGTGCAGAGTGCAGTTTGAGAGTGCAGAGTGGTAGTGCAGAGTGGTAGTGCAGAGTGCAGAGTGGTAGTGCAGAGTGGTAGTGCAGAGTGCAGAGTGGTAGTGCAGAGTGGTAGTGCAGAGTGGCAGTGCAGAGTGGTAGTGCAGAGTGCAGAGTGGGAGTGCAGAGTGGTAGTGCAGAGTGCAGAGTGGTAGTGCAGAGTGCAGAGTGGTAGTGCAGAGTGCAGAGTGCAGAGTGGTAGTGCAGAGTGCAGAGTGGTAGTGCAGAGTGGTAGTGCAGAGTGGTAGTGCAGAGTGGTAGTGCAGAGTGCAGAGTGGTAGTGCAGAGTGGTAGTGCAGAGTGCAGAGTGGTAGTGCAGAGTGGTAGTGCAGAGTGGTAGTGCAGAGTGGTAGTGCAGAGTGGTAGTGCAGAGTGGTAGTGCAGAGTGGGAGTGCAGAGTGCAGTTTGAGAGTGCAGAGTGGTAGTGCAGAGTGGTAGTGCAGAGTGGTAGTGCAGAGTGGTAGTGCAGAGTGGGAGTGCAGAGTGGTAGTGCAGAGTGCAGAGTGGTAGTGCAGAGTGCAGAGTGGTAGTGCAGAGTGCAGAGTGCAGAGTGGTAGTGCAGAGTGCAGAGTGGTAGTGCAGAGTGGTAGTGCAGAGTGGTAGTGCAGAGTGCTGAGTGGTAGTGCAGAGTGGTAGTGCAGAGTGCTGAGTGGTAGTGCAGAGTGGTAGTGCAGAGTGGTAGTGCAGAGTGGTAGTGCAGAGTGGTAGTGCAGAGTGGTAGTGCAGAGTGGTAGTGCAGAGTGGTAGTGCAGAGTGGTAGTGCAGAGTGCAGAGAGGTAGTGCAGAGTGGGAGTGCAGAGTGGGAGTGCAGAGTGGGAGTGCAGAGTGCAGAGTGGTAGTGCAGAGTGCAGAGTGGTAGTGCAGAGTGCAGAGTGGTAGTGCAGAGTGCAGAGTGGTAGTGCAGAGTGGTAGTGCAGAGTGGTAGTGCAGAGTGGTAGTGCAGAGGGCAGAGTGGGAGTGCAGAGTGGGAGTGCAGAGTGGGAGTGCAGAGTGGGAGTGCAGAGTGGGAGTGCAGAGTGCAGAGTGGTAGTGCAGAGTGCAGAGTGGTAGTGCAGAGTGCAGAGTGGTAGTGCAGAGTGGTAGTGCAGAGTGGTAGTGCAGAGTGGTAGTGCAGAGTGGTAGTGCAGAGTGGTAGTGCAGAGTGCAGAGTGGTAGTGCAGAGTGCAGAGTGGTAGTGCAGAGTGGTAGTGCAGAGTGGTAGTGCAGAGTGGTAGTGCAGAGTGGTAGTGCAGAGTGGTAGTGCAGAGTGGTAGTGCAGAGTGCAGAGTGGTAGTGCAGAGTGGTAGTGCAGAGTGGTAGTGCAGAGTGGTAGTGCAGAGTGGTAGTGCAGAGTGGTAGTGCAGAGTGGTAGTGCAGAGTGGTAGTGCAGAGTGGTAGTGCAGAGTGCAGAGTGGTAGTGCAGAGTGGTAGTGCAGAGTGCAGAGTGGTAGTGCAGAGTGGTAGTGCAGAGTGGTAGTGCAGAGTGGTAGTGCAGAGTGGAAGTGCAGAGTGCAGTTTGAGAGTGCAGAGTGGTAGTGCAGAGTGGTAGTGCAGAGTGGTAGTGCAGAGTGGTAGTGCAGAGTGGTAGTGCAGAGTGGTAGTGCAGAGTGGTAGTGCAGAGTGGTAGTGCAGAGTGGTAGTGCAGAGTGCAGAGTGGTAGTGCAGAGTGGTAGTGCAGAGTGCAGATTGGTAGTGCAGAGTGCAGAGTGGGAGTGCAGAGTGGGAGTGCAGAGTGGTAGTGCAGAGTGGTAGTGCAGAGTGGTAGTGCAGAGTGCAGAGTGGTAGTGCAGAGTGCAGAGTGGTAGTGCAGAGTGGTAGTGCAGAGTGCAGAGTGGTAGTGCAGAGTGGTAGTGCAGAGTGGTAGTGCAGAGTGGTAGTGCAGAGTGCAGAGTGGTAGTGCAGAGTGCAGAGTGGTAGTGCAGAGTGGCAGTGCAGAGTGGTAGTGCAGAGTGGTAGTGCAGAGTGGTAGTGCAGAGTGGTAGTGCAGAGTGGTAGTGCAGAGTGGTAGTGCAGAGTGCAGAGAGGTAGTGCAGAGTGGGAGTGCAGAGTGGGAGTGCAGAGTGGGAGTGCAGAGTGCAGAGTGGTAGTGCAGAGTGCAGAGTGGTAGTGCAGAGTGGAGAGTGTTAGTGCAGAGTGCAGAGTGGTAGTGCAGAGTGGTAGTGCAGAGTGGTAGTGCAGAGTGGTAGTGCAGAGTGGTAGTGCAGAGTGGTAGTGCAGAGTGCAGAGAGGTAGTGCAGAGTGGGAGTGCAGAGTGGGAGTGCAGAGTGGGAGTGCAGAGTGCAGAGTGGTAGTGCAGAGTGCAGAGTGGTAGTGCAGAGTGGAGAGTGTTAGTGCAGAGTGCAGAGTGGTAGTGCAGAGTGGTAGTGCAGAGTGGTAGTGCAGAGTGGTAGTGCAGAGTGGTAGTGCAGAGTGGTAGTGCAGAGTGGTAGTGCAGAGTGGTAGTGCAGAGTGGTAGTGCAGAGGGCAGAGTGGGAGTGCAGAGTGGGAGTGCAGAGTGGTAGTGCAGAGTGCAGAGTGGTAGTGCAGAGTGGGAGTGCAGAGTGGTAGTGCAGAGTGCAGAGTGGTAGTGCAGAGTGCAGAGTGGTAGTGCAGAGTGGTAGTGCAGAGTGGTAGTGCAGAGTGGTAGTGCAGAGTGGTAGTGCAGAGTGGTAGTGCAGAGTGGTAGTGCAGAGTGGTAGTGCAGAGTGCAGAGTGGTAGTGCAGAGTGGTAGTGCAGAGTGCAGAGTGGTAGTGCAGAGTGGTAGTGCAGAGTGGTAGTGCAGAGTGGTAGTGCAGAGTGGTAGTGCAGAGTGGTAGTGCAGAGTGGGAGTGCAGAGTGCAGTTTGAGAGTGCAGAGTGGTAGTGCAGAGTGGTAGTGCAGAGTGGTAGTGCAGAGTGGGAGTGCAGAGTGGGAGTGCAGAGTGCAGAGTGCAGAGTGGGAGTGCAGAGTGCAGAGTGGTAGTGCAGAGTGCAGAGTGGTAGTGCAGAGTGCAGAGTGGTAGTGCAGAGTGCAGAGTGGTAGTGCAGAGTGCAGAGTGGTAGTGCAGAGTGCAGAGTGGTAGTGCAGAGTGCAGAGTGGTAGTGCAGAGTGGTAGTGCAGAGTGGGAGTGCAGAGTGGGAGTGCAGAGTGGGAGTGCAGAGTGGTAGTGCAGAGTGGGAGTGCAGAGTGGGAGTGCAGAGTGCAGAGTGGTAGTGCAGAGTGCAGAGTGGTAGTGCAGAGTGCAGAGTGGTAGTGCAGAGTGCAGAGTGGTAGTGCAGAGTGCA
The DNA here is from genome assembly GCF_964261635.1 of Lissotriton helveticus. Taxonomy (NCBI): domain Eukaryota; kingdom Metazoa; phylum Chordata; class Amphibia; order Caudata; family Salamandridae; genus Lissotriton; species Lissotriton helveticus. The sequence continues at coordinate 1,098,168,578 of NC_136065.1, forward strand.
GAGTGGTAGTGCAGAGTGGTAGTGCAGAGTGGTAGTGCAGAGTGGTAGTGCAGAGTGGTAGTGCAGAGTGGTAGTGCAGAGTGGTAGTGCAGAGTGGTAGTGCAGAGTGGTAGTGCAGAGTGGTAGTGCAGAGTGGTAGTGCAGAGTGGTAGTGCAGAGTGGTAGTGCAGAGTGGTAGTGCAGAGTGCAGAGTGGTAGTGCAGAGTGCAGAGTTGTAGTGCAGAGTGCAGAGTTGTAGTGCAGAGTTGTAGTGCAGAGTGGTAGTGCAGAGTGGTAGTGCAGAGTGGTAGTGCAGAGTGGTAGTGCAGAGTGGTAGTGCAGAGTGGTAGTGCAGAGTGGTAGTGCAAAGTGCAGAGTGGTAGTGCAAAGTGCAGAGTGGTAGTGCAAAGTGCAGAGTGGTAGTGCAGAGTGCAGAGTGGTAGTGCAGAGTGGTAGTGCAGAGTGGTAGTGCAGAGTGGTAGTGCAGAGTGGTAGTGCAGAGTGGTAGTGCAGAGTGGTAGTGCAGAGTGGTAGTGCAGAGTGCAGAGTGGTAGTGCAAAGTGCAGAGTGGTAGTGCAAAGTGCAGAGTGGTAGTGCAGAGTGCAGAGTGGTAGTGCAGAGTGCAGAGTGGTAGTGCAGAGTGGTAGTGCAGAGTGGTAGTGCAGAGTGGTAGTGCAGAGTGGTAGTGCAGAGTGGTAGTGCAGAGTGGTAGTGCAAAGTGCAGAGTGGTAGTGCAGAGTGCAGAGTGGTAGTGCAGAGTGGTAGTGCAGAGTGGTAGTGCAGAGTGCAGAGTGGCATTGCAGAGTGGCAGTGCAGAGTGGTAGTGCAGAGTGCAGAGTGGTAGTGCAGAGTGGTAGTGCAGAGTGGTAGTGCAGAGTGGTAGTGCAGAGTGCAGAGTGGTAGTGCAGAGTGCAGAGTGGTAGTGCAGAGTGCAGAGTGGTAGTGCAGAGTGGTAGTGCAGAGTGCAGAGTGGTAGTGCAGAGTGGTAGTGCAGAGTGGTAGTGCAGAGTGGTAGTGCAGAGTGGTAGTGCAGAGTGGTAGTGCAGAGTGGCAGTGCAGAGTGGCAGTGCAGAGGGCAGAGTGGTAGTGCAGAGTGGTAGTGCAGAGTGGTAGTGCAGAGTGGTAGTGCAGAGTGGTAGTGCAGAGTGGTAGTGCAGAGTGGTAGTGCAGAGTGGTAGTGCAGAGTGGTAGTGCAGAGTGGTAGTGCAGAGTGGTAGTGCAGAGTGGTAGTGCAGAGTGGTAGTGCAGAGTGGTAGTGCAGAGTGGTAGTGCAGAGTGGTAGTGCAGAGTGGTAGTGCAGAGTGGTAGTGCAGAGTGCAGAGTGGTAGTGCAGAGTGGTAGTGCAGAGTGCAGAGTGGTAGTGCAGAGTGGTAGTGCAGAGTGGTAGTGCAGAGTGCAGAGTGGTAGTGCAGAGTGGTAGTGCAGAGTGCAGAGTGGTAGTGCAGAGTGGTAGTGCAGAGTGCAGAGTGGGAGTGCAGAGTGGGAGTGCAGAGTGGTAGTGCAGAGTGGGAGTGCAGAGTGGGAGTGCAGAGTGCAGAGTGGTAGTGCAGAGTGCAGAGTGGTAGTGCAGAGTGCAGAGTGGTAGTGCAGAGTGCAGAGTGGTAGTGCAGAGTGCAGAGTGGTAGTGCAGAGTGGTAGTGCAGAGTGGTAGTGCAGAGTGGTAGTGCAGAGTGGTAGTGCAGAGTGGTAGTGCAGAGTGGTAGTGCAGAGTGGTAGTGCAGAGTGGTAGTGCAGAGTGGTAGTGCAGAGTGGTAGTGCAGAGTGGTAGTGCAGAGTGGTAGTGCAGAGTGGTAGTGCAGAGTGCAGAGTTGTAGTGCAGAGTGCAGAGTTGTAGTGCAGAGTGGTAGTGCAGAGTGGTAGTGCAGAGTGCAGAGTGGTAGTGCAGAGTGGTAGTGCAGAGTGCAGAGTGGTAGTGCAGAGTGGTAGTGCAGAGTGCAGAGTGGTAGTGCAGAGTGGTAGTGCAGAGTGGTAGTGCAGAGTGCAGAGTGGTAGTGCAGAGTGCAGAGTGGTAGTGCAGAGTGGTAGTGCAGAGTGCAGAGTGGTAGTGCAGAGTGCAGAGTGGTAGTGCAGAGTGGTAGTGCAGAGTGGTAGTGCAGAGTGGTAGTGCAGAGTGGTAGTGCAGAGTGGTAGTGCAGAGTGGTAGTGCAGAGTGGTAGTGCAGAGTGGTAGTGCAGAGTGGTAGTGCAGAGTGGTAGTGCAGAGTGGTAGTGCAGAGTGGTAGTGCAGAGTGGTAGTGCAGAGTGGTAGTGCAGAGTGCAGAGTGGTAGTGCAGAGTGCAGAGTGGTAGTGCAGAGTGCAGAGTGGTAGTGCAGAGTGCAGATTGAGAGTACAGAGTGCAGATTGGTAGTGCAGAGTGCTAGTGCAGAGTGCCTAAAACACATTGCCATTTACAATGCCATTATCTCTAACTTAAAACAAACCCGAGCCCTAATGCATTCCTAATGCTTGTTTAGTTGGTGGTAGGGCACCTATAAACGGAATATTTGTGTTGTCATATTCACCATGTATGTTGCATATCTGAGTGAATGGATTGAAACACATTTTGAAGGTGTACAACTTAAGTTCCAATCCATCATCCAGGTTTGACAATGGTGTAGTATTAGCATGTTATTTGTTGTAGAAGATATTAGGATTCCTTTATCATTGTTTATGTTGTCATATAATAGGAAAAGTTCCTTGTAATGTGTCATTATGAAATGTTCAGGTATTACTATGTTTACGTATCTTATAGGGGCAGGAGGAGTATTGCTGGCGCCTTTTTTGCTTGTGCCATTAAACCTTTTTACAGTAGGTATATGTGTTAGTGAACCTATGATGTGTTTGGGGGCTTTAGGGAGTATGTCTTTTAGGATTTTGGTTGTGGGTTCCTGGGTACTAGTCCATGCCTCTCTTAAAAATTCTGTCAAAAACACAAGAGGGAGGTAGAGCGAAGGGTTGGATTCTTGATCCACAAGGATACTTAAGTAAACACAGAGAATCCAACACAGAGGAAGGAAGGGGAAAAGAGTGATCGACAAATGTTGAAGCACTCAGTGATTTGTAAAATACCCCTCACACACCAAAAGGCCCCTTGGTGTCATGCTTCATCATCGGGGTCTTCGCACCCCTCTATCGGGATGCGGCGTGCTGCGACCTACGACTACGCGGGAGCACTAGTAGTAATGACTATGTGTGGTGTGAGGTGTATTTGTTATAAGTGAGTGGTGGGATGTGGTGAAAAATTTAAAAGTACCTGGCACATGAGTATAAAGGAAAAAAGTTTTATTCTGAGCTCTGGCTGGTACTGTTAAAAGAAGTGCGGTGTGAGGTCGAATCTTTTGGTGTGTGAGGGGTATTTTACAAAACACTTAGTGCTTCAACATTTGTCGATCACTCTTTTCCCCTCCCTTCCTCTGTGTTGGATTCTCTCTTAAAAATTCAACTGACTTACCTGCAACCTTGTATACTAATAAATTGAAGATCATCAGGAATCGGGTGCGATATGTGGCATTATTTTTTGTTGGTGCTGAAGCTGCGATAATCAATATGCATGGCAGACCGTGCTCAAACTTTCTGTTGGAATACGTCCTCATACCAGGACACTGTATCTCTTTCCTGAGAAGAAAACATGCATTCAAATTTTTAATCAATATAAGGCACATGATGTGCAGTTTAAAAAAAATATAAATATACCCTTTAGAAAAGTGGTAGTGACATGACAGTAAGCTATACTGTAACTCTTTATGTTGGTATTTTTTAGGACAGTGTTACCAACTTATTAACAGAACAAACGGCTAATAAACCCTCATTCACCAACAATTAATACATCTTTATTTAATTGTTAACAGAACCATGTAGTTGAAAAACCAACATGAATGACGTATGACAGGGTAGAAGAGGGCAATAGTTGAGGAAGCCATCTATGTAGCCACTGACCTTTGAGGAGTTAATAAAAAAAAAGATTTAAAGGCTTTACATCCTGAAGGTCCCATTCCAAATTGCCCAAAGTCAAGCGTGAAAATGCCTGGGCTGGAATTGCCGATTCCAGATGGTATCTCCAACCAAGATCTGAGCATTCTGAGTTGAAGTCCCCAGAAAGAGGAATAGCTTGCTTGACCACGAACTACAGGGATAAACAATAAATGTTTTCCTAGCTTGTGGCACCTTCCTCTCATATTTACCACTTGCCCTGATCATGTGATAAAAGTGAGTTAGGTACCATAGTAGATAACAATGAATGAGGTGGTGGGTTGGCCAGGGTGTCAAGTGTAGGGCCAACTATGGTGTACCTGGGGAGCATTTGCAAACTTATCCATGCTGTTGAAGGGCTTTGACTAGGGGATGCACTAAACCTCTCGTCCCTGACTTAGCCACAGTGGTTTCACCAAACGCATTTCACACAAGGTGAAACAGAGTCTGGTGCTCCAGCACATGGTAATCTTTGATGTAGGAACATTGGGTCATTTAGAATTTTCCTGAGTAGTATGCTCTCTGGCAATGCTCTCTGGCAATGCTGCTGTGGTCAACTCCTTAAAAGTGTCTGAGTGCAAGAAGCTTGAGAATTTGATGTCCTTTGGGACAAAAAACAATCTTACTGAAAACAAGGATGATACACTGCTACATGGTGTGGATTGTGGTCATGTGATACAAAATATACTTTACTAGACAAAAATGCAATGATTCACAAGGTCTGAGGGAAATGGAGAACATACTATGGACTTGTTGAAGAATTAAGTATTTCTCCAACGGCGAGGGAGTAAAAGGGCCAAAAACCCAGAGGAGTAAAGCGTGGGTTAGACAATAGGTTGGAGATAAGGGGTACATGTGAGAATAACACGGGGTCTTACTTGGGAGAAACTGCTCAGCTATCTAGAAGTGCTGTGGGCATAGTTTTGTGCCTTTTATAAATGCACTGGTCCATTATATGATTTCAGCTCACAAGTTCCCATAATAAATAAAAAAGTTATAATGCTAGATCAAATTTAATTCATAACCCTGGTAGCAAGCAGAGTGGTAGTGCAGAGTGGTAGTGCAGAGTGCAGAGTGGTAGTGCAGAGTGGGAGTGCAGAGTGGTAGTGCAGAGTGCAGAGTGGTAGTGCAGAGTGCAGAGTGGTAGTGCAGAGTGGTAGTGCAGAGTGGTAGTGCAGAGTGGTAGTGCAGAGTGGTAGTGCAGAGTGGTAGTGCAGAGTGGTAGTGCAGAGTGCAGAGTGGTAGTGCAGAGTGGTAGTGCAGAGTGCAGAGTGGTAGTGCAGAGTGGTAGTGCAGAGTGGTAGTGCAGAGTGGTAGTGCAGAGTGGTAGTGCAGAGTGGTAGTGCAGAGTGGAAGTGCAGAGTGCAGTTTGAGAGTGCAGAGTGGTAGTGCAGAGTGGTAGTGCAGAGTGGTAGTGCAGAGTGGCAGTGCAGAGTGGCAGTGCAGAGGGCAGAGTGGTAGTGCAGAGTGGTAGTGCAGAGTGGTAGTGCAGAGTGGTAGTGCAGAGTGGTAGTGCAGAGTGGTAGTGCAGAGTGGTAGTGCAGAGTGCAGAGTGGTAGTGCAGAGTGCAGAGTGGTAGTGCAGAGTGGTAGTGCAGAGTGGTAGTGCAGAGTGGTAGTGCAGAGTGGTAGTGCAGAGTGGTAGTGCAGAGTGGTAGTGCAGAGTGGTAGTGCAGAGTGGTAGTGCAGAGTGGTAGTGCAGAGTGCAGAGTGGTAGTGCAGAGTGGTAGTGCAGAGTGGTAGTGCAGAGTGCAGAGTGGTAGTGCAGAGTGGTAGTGCAGAGTGCAGAGTGGTAGTGCAGAGTGGTAGTGCAGAGTGCAGAGTGGTAGTGCAGAGTGGTAGTGCAGAGTGGTAGTGCAGAGTGGTAGTGCAGAGTGGTAGTGCAGAGTGGTAGTGCAGAGTGCAGAGTGGTAGTGCAGAGTGGTAGTGCAGAGTGGTAGTGCAGAGTGGTAGTGCAGAGTGGTAGTGCAGAGTGGTAGTGCAGAGTGGTAGTGCAGAGTGGTAGTGCAGAGTGGTAGTGCAGAGTGCAGAGTGGTAGTGCAGAGTGGTAGTGCAGAGTGGTAGTGCAGAGTGGTAGTGCAGAGTGGTAGTGCAGAGTGGTAGTGCAGAGTGGTAGTGCAGAGTGGTAGTGCAGAGTGGTAGTGCAGAGTGGTAGTGCAGAGTGCAGAGTGGTAGTGCAGAGTGGTAGTGCAGAGTGGTAGTGCAGAGTGGTAGTGCAGAGTGGTAGTGCAGAGTGGTAGTGCAGAGTGGTAGTGCAGAGTGGTAGTGCAGAGTGCAGAGTGGTAGTGCAGAGTGGTAGTGCAGAGTGGTAGTGCAGAGTGGTAGTGCAGAGTGGTAGTGCAGAGTGGTAGTGCAGAGTGGTAGTGCAGAGTGGTAGTGCAGAGTGGTAGTGCAGAGTGGTAGTGCAGAGTGGTAGTGCAGAGTGGTAGTGCAGAGTGGTAGTGCAGAGTGGTAGTGCAGAGTGCAGAGTGGTAGTGCAGAGTGCAGAGTGGTAGTGCAGAGTGGTAGTGCAGAGTGGTAGTGCAGAGTGGTAGTGCAGAGTGGTAGTGCAGAGTGGTAGTGCAGAGTGGTAGTGCAGAGTGGTAGTGCAGAGTGGTAGTGCAGAGTGGTAGTGCAGAGTGGTAGTGCAGAGTGGTAGTGCAGAGTGGTAGTGCAGAGTGGTAGTGCAGAGTGCAGAGTGGTAGTGCAGAGTGGTAGTGCAGAGTGCAGAGTGGTAGTGCAGAGTGGTAGTGCAGAGTGGTAGTGCAGAGTGCAGAGTGGTAGTGCAGAGTGGTAGTGCAGAGTGCAGAGTGGTAGTGCAGAGTGGTAGTGCAGAGTGCAGAGTGGTAGTGCAGAGTGGTAGTGCAGAGTGGTAGTGCAGAGTGGTAGTGCAGAGTGGTAGTGCAGAGTGGTAGTGCAGAGTGGTAGTGCAGAGTGGTAGTGCAGAGTGGTAGTGCAGAGTGGTAGTGCAGAGTGGTAGTGCAGAGTGGTAGTGCAGAGTGGTAGTGCAGAGTGGTAGTGCAGAGTGGTAGTGCAGAGTGGTAGTGCAGAGTGGTAGTGCAGAGTGGTAGTGCAGAGTGGTAGTGCAGAGTGGTAGTGCAGAGTGGTAGTGCAGAGTGGTAGTGCAGAGTGGTAGTGCAGAGTGGTAGTGCAGAGTGGTAGTGCAGAGTGGTAGTGCAGAGTGGTAGTGCAGAGTGGTAGTGCAGAGTGGTAGTGCAGAGTGGTAGTGCAGAGTGGTAGTGCAGAGTGGTAGTGCAGAGTGGTAGTGCAGAGTGGTAGTGCAGAGTGGTAGTGCAGAGTGGTAGTGCAGAGTGGTAGTGCAGAGTGGTAGTGCAGAGTGGTAGTGCAGAGTGGTAGTGCAGAGTGGTAGTGCAGAGTGGTAGTGCAGAGTGCAGAGTTGTAGTGCAGAGTGCAGAGTTGTAGTGCAGAGTGCAGAGTTGTAGTGCAGAGTGGTAGTGCAGAGTGCAGAGTGGTAGTGCAGAGTGGTAGTGCAGAGTGCAGAGTGGTAGTGCAGAGTGGTAGTGCAGAGTGGTAGTGCAGAGTGCAGAGTGGTAGTGCAGAGTGCAGAGTGGTAGTGCAGAGTGGTAGTGCAGAGTGCAGAGTGGTAGTGCAGAGTGCAGAGTGGTAGTGCAGAGTGGTAGTGCAGAGTGGTAGTGCAGAGTGGTAGTGCAGAGTGGTAGTGCAGAGTGGTAGTGCAGAGTGGTAGTGCAGAGTGGTAGTGCAGAGTGGTAGTGCAGAGTGCAGAGTGGTAGTGCAGAGTGCAGAGTGGTAGTGCAGAGTGCAGATTGAGAGTACAGAGTGCAGATTGGTAGTGCAGAGTGCTAGTGCAGAGTGCCTAAAACACATTGCCATTTACAATGCCATTATCTCTAACTTAAAACAAACCCGAGCCCTAATGCATTCCTAATGCTTGTTTAGTTGGTGGTAGGGCACCTATAAACGGAATATTTGTGTTGTCATATTCACCATGTATGTTGCATATCTGAGTGAATGGATTGAAACACATTTTGAAGGTGTACAACTTAAGTTCCAATCCATCATCCAGGTTTGACAATGGTGTAGTATTAGCATGTTATTTGTTGTAGAAGATATTAGGATTCCTTTATCATTGTTTATGTTGTCATATAATAGGAAAAGTTCCTTGTAATGTGTCATTATGAAATGTTCAGGTATTACTATGTTTACGTATCTTATAGGGGCAGGAGGAGTATTGCTGGCGCCTTTTTTGCTTGTGCCATTAAACCTTTTTACAGTAGGTATATGTGTTAGTGAACCTATGATGTGTTTGGGGGCTTTAGGGAGTATGTCTTTTAGGATTTTGGTTGTGGGTTCCTGGGTACTAGTCCATGCCTCTCTTAAAAATTCTGTCAAAAACACAAGAGGGAGGTAGAGCGAAGGGTTGGATTCTTGATCCACAAGGATACTTAAGTAAACACAGAGAATCCAACACAGAGGAAGGAAGGGGAAAAGAGTGATCGACAAATGTTGAAGCACTCAGTGATTTGTAAAATACCCCTCACACACCAAAAGGCCCCTTGGTGTCATGCTTCATCATCGGGGTCTTCGCACCCCTCTATCGGGATGCGGCGTGCTGCGACCTACGACTACGCGGGAGCACTAGTAGTAATGACTATGTGTGGTGTGAGGTGTATTTGTTATAAGTGAGTGGTGGGATGTGGTGAAAAATTTAAAAGTACCTGGCACATGAGTATAAAGGAAAAAAGTTTTATTCTGAGCTCTGGCTGGTACTGTTAAAAGAAGTGCGGTGTGAGGTCGAATCTTTTGGTGTGTGAGGGGTATTTTACAAAACACTTAGTGCTTCAACATTTGTCGATCACTCTTTTCCCCTCCCTTCCTCTGTGTTGGATTCTCTCTTAAAAATTCAACTGACTTACCTGCAACCTTGTATACTAATAAATTGAAGATCATCAGGAATCGGGTGCGATATGTGGCATTATTTTTTGTTGGTGCTGAAGCTGCGATAATCAATATGCATGGCAGACCGTGCTCAAACTTTCTGTTGGAATACGTCCTCATACCAGGACACTGTATCTCTTTCCTGAGAAGAAAACATGCATTCAAATTTTTAATCAATATAAGGCACATGATGTGCAGTTTAAAAAAAATATAAATATACCCTTTAGAAAAGTGGTAGTGACATGACAGTAAGCTATACTGTAACTCTTTATGTTGGTATTTTTTAGGACAGTGTTACCAACTTATTAACAGAACAAACGGCTAATAAACCCTCATTCACCAACAATTAATACATCTTTATTTAATTGTTAACAGAACCATGTAGTTGAAAAACCAACATGAATGACGTATGACAGGGTAGAAGAGGGCAATAGTTGAGGAAGCCATCTATGTAGCCACTGACCTTTGAGGAGTTAATAAAAAAAAAGATTTAAAGGCTTTACATCCTGAAGGTCCCATTCCAAATTGCCCAAAGTCAAGCGTGAAAATGCCTGGGCTGGAATTGCCGATTCCAGATGGTATCTCCAACCAAGATCTGAGCATTCTGAGTTGAAGTCCCCAGAAAGAGGAATAGCTTGCTTGACCACGAACTACAGGGATAAACAATAAATGTTTTCCTAGCTTGTGGCACCTTCCTCTCATATTTACCACTTGCCCTGATCATGTGATAAAAGTGAGTTAGGTACCATAGTAGATAACAATGAATGAGGTGGTGGGTTGGCCAGGGTGTCAAGTGTAGGGCCAACTATGGTGTACCTGGGGAGCATTTGCAAACTTATCCATGCTGTTGAAGGGCTTTGACTAGGGGATGCACTAAACCTCTCGTCCCTGACTTAGCCACAGTGGTTTCACCAAACGCATTTCACACAAGGTGAAACAGAGTCTGGTGCTCCAGCACATGGTAATCTTTGATGTAGGAACATTGGGTCATTTAGAATTTTCCTGAGTAGTATGCTCTCTGGCAATGCTGCTGTGGTCAACTCCTTAAAAGTGTCTGAGTGCAAGAAGCTTGAGAATTTGATGTCCTTTGGGACAAAAAACAATCTTACTGAAAACAAGGATGATACACTGCTACATGGTGTGGATTGTGGTCATGTGATACAAAATATACTTTACTAGACAAAAATGCAATGATTCACAAGGTCTGAGGGAAATGGAGAACATACTATGGACTTGTTGAAGAATTAAGTATTTCTCCAACGGCGAGGGAGTAAAAGGGCCAAAAACCCAGAGGAGTAAAGCGTGGGTTAGACAATAGGTTGGAGATAAGGGGTACATGTGAGAATAACACGGGGTCTTACTTGGGAGAAACTGCTCAGCTATCTAGAAGTGCTGTGGGCATAGTTTTGTGCCTTTTATAAATGCACTGGTCCATTATATGATTTCAGCTCACAAGTTCCCATAATAAATAAAAAAGTTATAATGCTAGATCAAATTTAATTCATAACCCTGGTAGCAAGATGGCCACCGAGTAGGAACTCTTTCCTTGAGCTCCTGGTTAGGGATTACCTTATCGGTAGATATCCCTCTGATAACCAGCCATCGGAACGCAATTTTCACCTACTATCCGCATGTGACACTCAACACAGCGATACTGACTTTTGAAACCACTTACCTGCTGTGAAACTGCTCTCCCAGGATCAGTAGAGACTCGACGACTCATCTGCCCCGAAGCTCTTGGCAAACTCTGCCCACCGGGATCGACGACTTCAGACCCTTCACTGATATCGACAGAAGAGGGATCGATACTGAGTTTTGAAGCCACTTATCTGCTGTGAAACTGCTCTCCCAGGAGCAGTAGAGCCTCGACAGCTCATCTGCCCCGATGCTCTTGGCAAACTCTTCCCACAAGGATCGACGACACGCTACCCTTCACTGATCCCGACAGCAGGGATCGTCCGGGACGGACCTGCCCTATTTTCACGATCCTAGCTGACGTTAGACACCCAAAGCCATTGTGCCCTCCGTCCGCTCATCCACAAGCCATGGATTGAGAAGGGCCCAGTGGAGACTGATCCACGGCAGAGACGACCCCAGCCGCCACAGAGCTGACTCACCCCAGGGATGGTATCGATCTATCTTGACAGAACTTCACCTCGAAACCGCTAACTTTGCCTGCTTTTGGCATTCCTCTCTGCCTCGCCCCTGGTAGCCTCCCAACGAGTTGGACTTGACTCTCGGAGACTGAGGTCCGCTGCCTTCTGGGCCATCATTGTCGATCTAGGGTCTGGATGTCGGTCTGTTGCCTACCTTGCTTCTCATCTGACCTAGACGGTCATCTGGGACCGCTCCCTTTGAGACCTTCCCAGCACTACTGTGACTGCACCGGTGCCTACTGCTTATTGGAACGTCTCGGGGCGACTCGGACAGGGCGGCCGTAAATCCGGCACTGCCTGCCTGCGTCGACTAGTCCGTGTTTAGCCTGCTGACGAGTGGAGGTGAGCTAGCACCTACTGTCTCCCAGTCTAGTCTTTGCAGCCCCGGAGTCAGCTGCACCCGTCTTCTGCTTCGACCCCTACCCGCTGTCCTGGGGCTTGGTATGCTTTGGTTCTCCCGCCTGCCAGCTGACCCCCATGCACACCACCTCGCCTCTGCAGCTGACGAACTACAGATGGCTGGGGATGACTGCCTCCGGTCCATCCTGCCTCACATCGGCTGCCACTTTTGATTTTTGCCAACGGGCTTGCTTTGACTTTGGCTCTTAGCCACTCTCACTCCCACCACAAACCGACTACTTTAAAGAACAGCTCCGTCATGAACAGGACTCTGATGTTCCCTATACCGAGGATGTAAATCGTCGCCTGGACCTTGCTTGCAGACCTCTGAGCCCCCCAAATTCCTTCTTTGCTTTGCTTGTTGTCCTCTGAGCCCCCAGCCTCCTATCGTGAACTGGCCGCCACCACTATGAGGGTCCTTGTAGCTCTCAGTCTCCGGCCCGGTAACTACTCTGACTGCGACCGCTCCCGCCTCAAACTGCTTAGGGAGCGTATGAGAGCATACACCTCCGATGCAATGAGCTGCCTGGTCTTGCTCGCCTCAGGCGTGCTGATTTGAGGTTCACATATATCGCATTGCCACACCACGAGGATGGGGTAAGTGCCAGCGCATTGCCTTCACTATAATATTTCAACCCTGATTTTCCTAAAATGGCAGCCCCCTGCCCAGCATTGAAATAACCGGATTAAAAGTGCATTCCCATTTCCTCACCGATGACCTTTCTCCCCCTCAGAGCTCCTGCCGAGCTACAACACTATTATCATGATTGTAGGAACCCACGTTTTCTCATTTTCCTGCGTGGTCTACAAATGGCCACTTCCTGTTCATCGACGCCTCAGCAGGCCGTACGACTTCATGGGAGTCCTTCCTCTCCCGCTGAGCACCCCTGGAGCTCCAACATCATGTTAACATGTTTGTAGCATGACCCCTGTCACCGCTTATGCCTTATTCCTCCATAAGGGTCGATCCCTGATTGTAGCATGACCCCTGTTACCGCTTAAACCATATTCTTCCAAAAGGGCCGAACCCTGATCAAAGGTACTTCAGCAGGCACATAGAGCCTCTTGGAAACTCCTCTTGGCTCCCCCAGGCATCCATGGTAATGGCATTACCCAAACCCTAACTCCCTCACTCAAAGCAGTTTTATCTAGGCTCCCGCTAGCCATAAAGGGCAATAGCTTACCCCTACTCAAGGTGTTGTGGAAGCTGATCATCATGGCCCTCTTCAAATCCCACACCTCCTTCAACTATCTGCACCCTTCAGAGGACCTATTACTGTTTTCACTGCTACCTGTAGCTTTAACGCTGCAGCCCTCTTCTGACACCCGCCTTTCCTTACTTGACCCACCATTGGTGAGGATTACACTCATGAACCCTGTACACCATGACCTCTCATCTTAACCACATGACCTACTCTCTCTCCATCATGCCCTTCCTCGCCCAGTCCAGAATGGACCCCAGACTAGAGAAGTCAGGGACTAACAACTCCATAATGAAGTATCCGAATGACCTCTCCAAAAATGCGACAACATCTTTGAAACATAGACTACTCAAAGCTAACCCAGAAACCCTTATCTCTGACCCTTATTTCTGCCAAACAAAAGTGCTATTACTAGCGAACTGATCTTCTATACTAAAAGAAGAGCTCAATGGTGATTGGAGCTTCATTCTTTACTCAAAATCGCCTTGACTAAGAAGTTTCTTCACGGTCTTAGACTCTCAGCCATGGCGTCACCTACATTTAGAGCAAATGGTACCATATCCATCTATACCAATGGGACTATACTAATTCAGGCCACAGATCACAACTTCATCATCCCCTTTGGTATCGCTTTGTTCGCCCTAAGTTTGCAGTGTACGCCCAGACGTGGGTCCCTTGCTCACTCTACCACTGGATTCAAGATAACCTGGCTGATGAGGATTATGAATCCGAAACCGGTCCCAGGATGCTTGTTTCTGGTCCAGGAAAGACATGGCTTGGCAGTTCGGGTAGGACTGTTCCCATGAGGCACAGGGTCAGACTGATTTGCATATGGCCATGTCTGAACTGGGGTGGCGGAGTGAGCTAAAGAATGGTGATGGATTAAACCCAGATCAGTTGACTGGGGGTGAGTGTTTGATTTGCTCAAATGCTCCATCATCCCATTTGGTATCGCACAGATCACAGCCTGGGCAACTTTGATGACAGATTCGCCTTCATTAAAAAATCGACCGTCCAGAACGACACCCCTAATCGCTGTAGAAACGTCCTTCCCCTAACTCCGACTCAGGCCCACCCTGATCCCCCCCCAGAGAATCACAACCACACAATGAATGCCCCACCCACCTCGATCATCACTCACACAACTGCCTTGGCTCCACCAAACCTAGTCGCCCCAGACTCACCCACCGTCCCCCGTACTGGCCGACCACTTGTCTGTTATGCCAGAGCTAACTCCGATCACCTCACTAACTCCTTCACCACACCCTCGCTCACTAGCTCTAGCCTACATAACTCCCTCTCCACACAACTGACTCGACCACGCTCCACCAGGAATTCAGTTCTCCCTAACAACCCTCCCACACCCACTCACCTTGCTCCTCCATATATCAGCATTGAAGTTCTTCCTATTCCTCAGATGATGTTCCCTCTCCCCTCAGTCTACATGCCTCACACTCGCCTACGCCCTCCCTAAGGAACAAACCTCCCCATCCCCTCCACAAGACCCACAACCCACATTCGGATCCTGCCACTAGGCTCAAGGAAATAAATCAGGAACTTCTAAATCTCAAAACTATCATTCAAAATCTCATTAACTCCACTGAGGAGCTGGCCCTTGATCTCTCTTCAAACAAGTCCTCGCAGGTGATCCAGCATAGGATCCAACACCATCAAAATCTTCCACCTCCCTCCAGTACGGTACTGAATAAACCCGGGCCAAAACCACCATCCCAGACTTGGATTACCACTCCCTACCCTAATGCCCCTTCTAGACCCACCAGAGCCAAAAATCAATTATCAGAACCAGATACTCTCTCCCTCCTCCAAGCCTACAACGCCCTTCTTACACCCATCCCAGTCCCTACTAGAACGTCACTAACCTCCCCTTTAAATGCCCATGACTTGGCATTTCCCGCGCATGGTAACTCGGAGGGTATCCAATGCATCACATCCAACCTTCATAGAGCGCCCAGACTCAACGCCAATGCCTTAAACATTAACCCTCGATTGCTGACAACAAATCACACCTGAATTGCATGTTACTCGACTGTCGATCAGCGGTGAAACACGCCACGGACCTAGCTGATCTCATCCCTGCTCATGATCTTGATCTCCTTATCCTCACCTAAAGTTGTCTCTCCGACTCCTCAGGCCCCATCCTTGACATTCTAGTCCCTCCCAGCCACAACATTATCAGCCTCGATCGAGCTTAGAAAACGGGTGGGGGCATAGCCTGTATCTACCTCAATTCTCTCTCAGCAAAACAGTCCCCCTCAGCTAATCTCTTATCTTGCGAATATTTATCCATAGACATCACTATCACACACAGACCCCTAAGCACCCTGCACATCTTTTATCATCCACCAGGAGACAACCTCCCTCTCATTGAACAAACTATGGAGACCATCTCCTCCAACCTTGGCCGACAATGCCCCCAGATCTTCCTTGGTGAATTCAATCTCCATTGGAATGATTCACACAATCAGGCGGTTAACACTCTCAAAAACTTCCTAACTGACCTCTCCTTGACTCAATTCCGCGACAGCCCCATGCACAACTTAGGCTCGACCCTGGACGTAATCATCTCCAATCCCAGCTCCATTCATCTTGAATCTATTCTGTGACTTGTCGGACCATCGCTTTATCAACTTCAGTATCCTTGAAAGCTGGAACTCCGAAAGATCACAACCACTAAAACAAAAACAGTGGAAAAGACCGCTCTATTATACTAATGTTAACAAGCTCCTTTCTCTCAGCAATATCTCCCTACCGCCCCCCGCAAACATGAACGACGGCCACAACCTCAATGAGCATTACAATAACGCCATGTCTGCCGTGAATGCAACTGCCCCCTCCAACTTAAAAGAATACCCATCAAAGACTCCAAACCGTGGGTTAATGACATCCTAAATGCTGACAGATGCAGCTTGAGATTAGCATAACGCGTCTGGAGATCCTCTCTGTCCACTGCTCTTCTAAAATTGCTAAGACTAAAAAGAAGTAGATACAACAAACTCATCAAAACTGCAAAAGGAAACTTCTTCAAATTCGAATTGGACAAAGTGAAAAATTGCCCGAAACAGCTTTTTGAGCTAATTTAGTCACAATCCAATAACACCTCAATTCTATCTTCGCACATCACCTGCCCTCAGCCAAACTGCAATGCTGTTGCTGACTTCTTCCTAGGAAAGGCGAGCAAGATCGAATGTGATCTTAAGTCTGCTCTAATCGCACTCTCCCCATCTCCAGACTACTCCTTACCCACGGCCCCTTCACACCACCCTGTCTATCTCCCAAAAGCAATGCCTCTTGGAGTCAATTCACACCTCTCAATGACACTGCCATCATCAACATACTCTCGACCCTGAAACCTTCTAATCACTTCAATGACCCCCTGACCCCAAACTTCTTCAAATAAATGATAGGATCTCTAGTCCCGCTCTGGTCAAAGATCATCAACGCCTCTCTTCTTCAATGTGAGATCCTTGACTGCCTGAAGGCTGGCCTTGTGCTCCCTGTTATCAAAAAACCCACTGCGGACCCTGATGACATGAACAACTAGCGACCTATCACAAACATTCCTTGCCTCGCAAAACTCTTGGAGAAATGTGTTCATGAACAAGTGCACAAACACATTAAACAATTCCAACTTCACAACCAATTTCAATCGTGCTTCCGCACGGGCCACAGCACTGAAACGGCCATCACCCAAATAGTGGATGATGCTCTCACGCTGCTTGACAAGAATGAAGCCTGCCTACTGATACTACTTGATCTCTCATCTGCATTTGACACTGTCAAACATGACAATCTACTTAACCTCTTGGAATGCAGGCTGGGCCTCTCAGGCACATTCCTTAAATGGTTTGCCTCTTTTCTCAACAACAGAACGCAATGAGTCAAATCCAATCTAACTCTATCCCAACTCCAGCTCCTGCACTCTGGGTGTCTTCCAAGGATCCTCACTCGCCCCCACTCTCTTTAACCACTTCATTGAACCACTGACTGTAATCCGCAAAGCATCCTAAAAAAATACACTATCACATGTATGCGGACGACACCCAACTTTTCATGAAAATATCCTTCCCCGAAGAAATCAGTTCACTCAACGAAACCCTAATCAAAACCCTAAATTGGCTAACCACCAACCACCTCAAACTAAACGCCCCCAAAACGGAATTCCTCATCATCTAACCCAATAAGAAACCCCCCACTGTTGTGAAATACCTAAGTGACCTCGCCGCTCTCAACTACACACCACACATCATTGACTCCACGAAATCACTGGGAATTGTGCTAGATGAGAACCGTAACACGCAACATCAGATCAGAGCATCTACCAAAAGAGCAAACTTCCAACTGAGCATAGTACGAAAACTCAAACCCTACCTTCCCCATGATGACTTCAAATCGGCGGTGCAAGCACTAGTCATCTCTAGACTAGAATACGGTAGTGCTACTCTTTGCGTACTACCAAAACTCAGCTTAGCCCCCCTCAGAGCTGCACTGAATACTGAGACCAGACTCATCATGGGTTCCAAGAAAACCAACCACATCTCTCCAGACCTGAAATCGCTCAACTGGCTTCCTTTTGAGACAAGGGTCCACTTAAAAATTGCTTGTATGACCCATAGAGACCTACACTTAAATACCCCACTCTACCTGAAAAATAAGCTTTAACTCTCCGGCGGCAACCGGCCCTAAAGGGTTTTTTCATCCACCGCTAAATCCAAGCCATATTCTTCACCTTATGGGGTCCCACAGGGTTCAATTCTCAGTCCCCTGCTTTTCAACATTTATGTTAGACCCCTGGCAGTGTTGGTAGAGGATTCTGGGTTGTCGATATTCTCATACGCCGACGACACCCAGATCATTTTTTCTCTTTCAGCGGGCAAGACCTCCGAGCCGTCTGCTCTCAGGACAGGCCTCAGCAAAGTTATGACCTGGATGAACGCCAACCTCTTAAAACTTAATGGCAAAAAATCAGAGGTCCTGGTTCTGGATAAAGATCTCTGGGGCCCCCAACATTGGCCCTCAGAAATGGGTATGCTCCCACAAGCCTCTGCCGAGGTATGCAACCTTGGTTTTATTATCGACGATTCACTATCCATGCTTCACCATCTTGAAATGGTTGTGGAAGATTGTGTGGATGTTACCAGCTCATACCCAGCGTACCGTATTCCAGGCCATCGTTACATCTAGGTTGGACTACGGGAACATCCTCTATCTGGGAGTCAATAAAGATGTAATGCGTAAGCTGCAGCGAGTTCAAAACTCTGCTGCCAGATTTCTCTGCCGGGCTTCCAGAACCGCATCGGCCTTCAGGCTGCTGGGGAACCTACACTGGCTTTCGGTGGAGAATCGGGCTGTGTTTAAGCCCTTACTTACATGTTCCGCATTAAGCATGCAATGCCTACCCGCTACCTACAACGCCTAGCCTGTCTCTATGTCCCCTCGCGCACTCTCCGGTCTTCCACACAAGACGAAATTCCAAGTCCCTAAGGTCAGACTTTCACATATGGGAGGGCGCTCCTTCGCATACTTGGGTCCGGTCTTATGGAATGCACTGCCTTTATCTCTCCGTATGCAATCCAACCTCCTTTTGTTCCGCAAGTCTTTGAAGACTTGGCTTTTTAGCCAGTAGTTCTCTCCCGTCTCTTTGCTGTCCACTCACGGCGCCGGGCAACCCTTTTTGGGTAGCTGTTGCGCTGACATATAAATTTAACAAAATAAATACATAAATAATAAATAAGGAGCACCAGCACACTGCTGCTTAAACCAAAGAAATTTATAAAACGAAAACCTACAATCACATATTCTCTGGCATTGCCCCCAGAATCGGGAACTCCCTACCCGTGGAAGTTAGACTGATTCCCTCAACATTTGCCTTCAAAAGGAAAGTTAAGGCTCTACTAATGAACAATGTGTTGAACTAACAGTTTTTCTCCTCTTGCCTACGATCTTGCTTTGCTGTTCTTGCTACTACCTGACATTTGTTAAAGCTCGTGTCGCCCACCATTATGTCTTTCTGTTTGTGTTGTATATTGCTTTGCTTTTATTTCCCTCAACTGCTATCAACCTATGTATGCCACAACTACTATGTAAAGCGCTCTGATACCCTCTTGGGTCATGTTCGCGCTATATAAAACTTTAAAATTAAAATATACTACAACAACAGCAATAAATTCACACCATAGGAGATTAATGGCAATTATCAAACATTTTCATAAATGACTAAGTTAAAGATTTTCAATAAAGCTAACAAGTGGATCTAAACCTTAGTAAGACACTTAAAAGCATGGACCATGATGGCAATATGTTGGAAAAGTTCACACATTGTTTATCTAAAGTGATTGCATTGAATAGTGAAACTTGCAAATCATTTTCATCTCTGTGGTTTGGGCAAGATCTTGTCCTAATACCAGAAATTTACAAAAGAAGAGTGCCTAACAACTCTTTATTTAGTATTACAACCAAATTGACATAACCAGTAGACAACAAATCTGTCATTCTGGTCTATTGGAACAACTTGGTACCACAATGATTGACATCCCATTTCTCCAAGTTTCAATTTCTAAGCTTCTTTCTTTAGAATCCAAACATGCCATCTGTCTCAGTTTTCACTGTGTACTGCCTTCCCACAAAATTCATAATTAAGTCCATATTTGTGTGGCTCTCTCTCTGAACCACACTGTTCTGCCAAACCAAAGGACTTCTCAGCATTTACAATCAGCCAAAATCTTTAATCAACAATATCATATGCCTCATGGGGTGTGGCCAACCGCAGAGCAAAAGGGGCGCACCTTGAGGCTACTCCGTATAAGCACACCTGTTCATGCTGACATCCGTCTAATTATCTGAGAATGCTGCTCATCTGAATGCCAATTCATGCACCAGAACCGAGCGAGAACAATTTGAGCCGTGAACCAGGTGGATTGAATGGGAAACAGCTGAGATCAGCAACGAGGCACGGGCGGCTTGGACACGCAACTTCGACTGTGGGGGAGGGGCGCCCTGGGTTCGGCCCTCCTTGTAAGATCGGCATCCAGTGTCGAACCAAGAAACCGACCAGCGACATGAAGGAGCCTGAGTGCCCTGGAACGGGAGTGGAGAAAACTGGCATCTGAGTGCGTCTGGCCCCCGGAGACGTGCTATACCCGGTGAGCGGCTGCCAGAGGAAGAGCGGCTCAGAGCGCGAAATACTAGGCCTGATACGCCGGATGCTTATCGGCGCTGTAAGACCCCTGCCGCCAGTGCTTGTGAAGGCTGTAAAGGGGCGGTGGAACGCTTGCAAATGCTCCATCGGAGTCCATGCTCACAAGCTGGTTGAGCTGCAACCACGGAGTGATATCCCAGTCACATACAGCACAGGCTCCCCCGATTGCAGCGAGGAGGCCCTTGCATCTCCCAAAGGTCAGTGAAGCCACAACTATATAAGAGCTTGCCCCGAGGGTCGAGTGTGCGAGGCAGACAGTGGGGTGCGTGTGGTGGCCAATTTCAACAGCTTGACTGACATCGCTCGCTCACAGGAAAACTCTGAGCTATACGGGCAGAAGAGGCTGGAGTAGATGGCCACAAGAAATGGGCTGCTTTGCAAATCAGAGGAGAGTCTGCATCAACTGATGCAGCTCTAAGGAAGAGGACAGGTGGTATTGACGGAAGGGCACTCTGGACCCGAGGGAATAGCACCTGCCGGCGGGTATGGGAGAGGCCCTGCTGCTTTACCATAGGAGCCAAGTGATAGTAGGGGTCTAGGGGCTGTCCCTGCGGCCCACTGCTTGAGGGATAGATGGTCCAATACGAAAGGCTACCACAAGAAGAGTGGTTGTGGATAAGTTCATATGACCTACAACTAAAAGTAGTCACCAGCACAACCGCCCGGGTCGTCCTGGTGAGAGGTTGTAATCTCACAGCACTAAGTCAGTACAAGAAGAAAACTACTCAGCCGGTTTCATTCCCTTAACCTGGGATTGGCACGGACCTAAGATGGCCAGAGGTTGAAACACCAAGTCCTCCATGCAGGCCAAACTGGACAACTACGCCTGGTGTAAAGTGGCAGGCCCTAAGGACAGGGAATCAGATGACCCACCTGAGAAACAACAGGAAGTTGCTGGTGCTCAGCAGTTCACCCTTCAAGATATAATGTCGGCCATCATGACGGTGAGAACGTCGCTGGAGTCCAGGATTGACTCAGTGTCCTCAGAGATCTCCCTAATAAGAACGGATATGTGTTCCATGAACACACAACTCATAGATGTCGAATCGACTGCATGGCACCTAGTCACCGACGCCCTTCAATAGAGAGTGGATGAGCTTCAGGCCCGTGGTGAGAGGATGGAGGCCCAGTTGGGCGAGTATGAAGGGCGCTCGAGGCGCAACAAAGTTTGAATACTGGGAGTTCCAGAACACGCGGAGGAGCAGGCAACAGATTTGTTTGAGGAAGAGCTGGTCACAACCCACCTAATGCCTACAAGATTGTCAAACTTCTTCACGGTTGAGAGGGCGCTCAGAGTACCTGGAGTCAAGCCAAAACCTGGTGCCTCCCGGAGACCCATAGTGGTGAAAAAATTCAATTACAGTGACAGAGATGTCATACTTCAAACTGCCCGTGCAACACCCCCAATTAAACTGGAAAACAGTAAGGTGACCTTCTTTCCAGACTTTAAGCTCTGGGTGCAACGTCAGAGACGCAGCTTTCTCGAAATCAAAAGAGCACTGCGGGAGAGAGACATTAAATACGCTATGCTCTTCCCAGCCAAGTTAAGAGTGGAGTCAGAGGGAAGTGCTTGGTGTTTTGCTACTCCTGAAGAAGCGTGGGACTGGCTGGATGGGTGGCGAGTGGCTGGGAAGAAGAGTCACCAAACTCAACGGGACAGCCAAGGAAGACTTTGAGAGGAACAGGGTGCAAGATCCCCGCCAGGTGGAACCACGTTGACTAAGGGTGGCGAATGGGAACTGGTCTGTATGAATCATTTAATTGCAAGGGCCCCACTGACATTCACTCCCTGGGCCCGGTTCAAACTCGACCTTCCAGATAAAAAGCAGTGGGGGGTGAGGCATGAAGTATGAAGCCTCATTGAAGGTGCAAAACTGACTAATGTTATTTAAGCAGGATGTTGTTGGTAGCATTGTAATATTGAATCAGTATTTCTGTAAAGTAACTGTTCAATGGGGGTAGGGTTGGCAAACAGCAAATTTGGGGTGGCGGGAGGTTCCGATACCGACATGCAGGGAGGCGGGGAGGGGAGGGGAGTGAAGTTCACTACAACCAAGGGTGTGGGGCTCCAGTCACCGAGACTCTCTGAAACACTCTATGGACACATCACTTCACAGCATGGGGACGTTTCTAGTGAGATGAAGGGGGGCAGGCAAGTTAAGTGTTGTTAAAAAATAGTTTTGACATGGTTGACACTAGATGGAAAACTGGGGAGCGCACACTGGGCGAAGTGGGCAAGGTCACACTGACAGGGTTGGGAGGCTGTCGGTTGTTGCGAAGAATGTTGAGACACGCAGGGGTTTCCCCTTGATAAAGCGAATTGATATTTTGAGCAGATATGGCAGCTGCATTTAGACAAAGACTTAAGTTGCTGTCATGTAACGTAAATGGGCTAGGAGACAAAATAAAAAGGGGAGTAGTGCTCCAATTCTTAAAATGGCACTTCCCAGATGTGGTTTTGCTACAAGAAACACACTTACTAGGAAATACATGCCACGCACTGTCGAGATGGGTGTTTAAACTCGTGGCACACTCTGCATTTGGTTCCGGATCACGGGGCACGGGTATAATGACTCGGAAAACCCTACAGATGTTGTTGACCGCACATGGAAAGATAACCTTGGCGATTTGTGGCAACCTCTGGGATGTGGGAGGGAAGTACGATAAACCTGGTTTCCACCAACGTACTGCCGGGTCTTCAGGCCCCGGCATTTAGGGAACTTGGTGCCCTCCTTCTCGACCTACCAGAGGGAAGGCTAGTGATCGGGGGCGATTTTAACTCAATTGTCTCTGACTCTTTAGATCAGTGGCCCCCTAGAGATTTACCACCTGGCCGAACACAAATCCATAACTTTTGGGGGGGCAAAGGGCCTAGTGGATTCATGGAGGACGCTCCACCCAATAGAGCCGCAATATACATTCTACTTGGGGCTCATCGAAGCATGTCTAGAATAGAGTACATTGTGATGCCAGCGGATCAGATGGTGAATATTAAAGAGGTAAAACACCTTGCCCGGGGTATATCGGAGCATTCGCCCATTTGGTGCCACTTGGAGGTAGGTGGAAAAAACTAAAATAGGTAGGACGGTCCCTATCAACCCGTAGTATCTCAAGAGCCCCCAGATAAAAGAGAGAATAATATGTGACACAGAACTCTATTTTCAGGAGAACGAAGGTTCGGTGGACTCTGCCTTGACTCTATGGGAGGCATACAAGGTGGTCATTCGAGGGACAGGTATTGCTCTGATCACAGGGTCTAAAAAAGAGAAACAGGCAGCATTAGTGCATTTAGAAACAGATATCCTACAGCTGGAAGGAAGCCTCCGGGAAGACAACACAGATGAGGCAAAGCATGCCTTACAGTTAAAAACAAAGGGGTACATCGCCTTGGCCAAAGTCGCGGCACAGACACAACATAAGGCAACACTTAGTGGATTCTATAAAGATGGGGACAAAGACGGGAAATTATTAGCTTGGCTAGACCAGAGGGAGCAGGCAAGCAGAGTCGTAGCAGAACTGGGGGGGAAATCGGGTGAAAAACTCACCGAACCGCAGGCTATCGCAGATGCATTTGGTCATTATTATCAAAATATCTATGCGTCCCAGACGCCACATACAGAGGAAGAGGCGTACTCCTTTTTGAGGAACATCTCGCTACCAATACTTAATGACGACGAATGGTCGGATTTGGAACTAGAATTAACAGGCTGAGGTAGAAAAGGCCATACATGACTTGAGAATGGGCAAAGCAACAGGTCCAAATAGATTGCCCATCGAGCTATATAAACTTTCTGCCAGTAAAACTGCAACTCATTTAGATAAAATGTTCCATGAAAGTAAAAAAGTAGGCTTGCTCTCCATTCCTCAAAGGCTGGCAATGATCGTGGTCATTCACAAGGTGGGGAACCTAAGAACATGAGTCTATTGTGTAGACCAATATCGCTGCTTAATGCGTAAGCCAAGATATTGGCGAAAATACTCGCTACTCGCTTGCTGCGTGTAATCACAAAATTGGTACACTCGGATCAATCGGGCTTTATGCCAGCCAGAAATATGTCTCTCAATTTGTGGACTTTCCATGGAGTGTTAGACCGAGCCAAGACGATTGAAGAAGACGCAGTGGTGTTGTCCCTGGTTCGACACGATCAAATTTCAGTGTTGACAAAACTTGGATTTGACCAGGATTTTGTGGGGTGGGTTTGCCTTCTGTACACAAATCCTCTCACCCAAATAGTTGTCAACAATAGGAAATCTTGTACTTTCACACTCATCAGATGCACTAGACAGGGCTGCCCCCTTTCCCCATTGCTTTTTGCCTTAACACTCGAATCATTAGCAATGTGGATACGGAAAGATCCAGAGGGCTCAGTTGGACAGAGGACTGGGAGGACCGCATTTCATTACATTGCGATGATATCCTATTGTACTTGGCTTCACCGGCGGCCTCCCTCAATAGTACATTACACATCTTCATAGTGTTTGGTAGATTTGCTGGATACAGGATTAACTGGTCTAAATCGGTCCTCTATGTACTTAGTGGGGAGATGCTGACACTGCTTAGGGGCTTTACTATCAAAGAAGCGGCGATAGATTTCAAATATTTAGGAATATGAGTCTCCAAGACCCGGCTCTCTTTTACGATTACAATCTGCTGCCCCCACTGCAGCGGCTTAGGAGTGATGTCCTGCACTGGAGGCCGCTCCCACTGTCCCTACTGGGGCAGGCAGCCATTTTTAAACAGATGTCCCTCCCTCGGTTTCTGTATGTCTTGCAGAACACACCACACCATGTGGGATCAGATTACTTCAAATCCATTGATAGTGCATTGAGGGAGTTCTTATGGAAGGGGTAGCTGCCCAGGATTACCACTCAGAAGTTAACATTAGGGTGGTATGAAGGAGGGATAGCCCTGCCGGACATAAAAAAATATTATTGGGCGACACAACTCGCAGCAATAAATCAGTGTATATATAGGCCACAGGAGGATCCTGGATTTCTCATGGATAGATGGCTTCTTCCGGGGCGAGGTTTTGCAGGGGCACTATACACCAACCCAGCAAAGCTAAGGCTCTCAGGACCCACGGAAAAGCAGTTCAAGTGTAGCAGGCAGCCACGAGGAGTGTGGGTTGGGAGGGCAAGATCTCACTGGCCAGCCCACTCTGGGACACAGATCTACTTGGTAATATGAGACACACCCTTGGATTCGATCGTTGGGACTTGATAGGTATCTCCAAAGTGGGAGACCTATGGAAAGAGGGTGGACTGGTTCCCTTCGCCCAATTACAACTAGAGTATGACTTGACTAACACAGAGTATTACAGGTACCTGCAGATCCGTCACGCTTTACTTGGGGTGATATGAAAGGGAGAGACACCAACAGAATTCTCCCCGCTGGAAGATAGGGTCTTAGATAGGAGTCTCCCAGAAAAAACGATATCACTAATATATAAAAGAATATATTAATAATATGGCTGACCCCCTGCTTGGAATAAAATCGGAATACGACGTTGCGGGGTTGGATGGCAATGAGTGGCTCAAGGCTCTAGCCTCCCTTAAAGAGACTGCAATCTCCGCTTGGCTCAGACTGGTGCATTTGAAGATACTCCACAGAATATACCGAGCAGGACCGATGTTGGTAGGGATGGGGTTCAGCAATGATACCGACTGCCTTAGGAGGGGTGGGCAAGAAGGCACATTTATACATAAACTCTGGGAATGCGCAGTTATCCAGAGATATTGTTCCGCGGTAACAAAATGAATGGAACAAGTAATGGGTTATAAAATTGACTGCAACATTAACCTGCACCTGATTGTATGATGTCTATCATTTCTAATTTTGTCCTCAATAAAAAGTTATGTTAAAAAAAAAACTAAAAAACCAAAAACAATATAGTATGCTTGTCGCACCTTAAACCTGATCTAAAGGTACGACAATGGAATCTCCACACTAACAGTCTCACCTGTACTATGCCCTATTCATTGTCACCTCTAATTGGGCTTACTCAATAACATTTGTATCTTGAGCAAGAATTAACAAGTCAATTTCAAATCATTACATTTGGGGAAAAGCTCAGGTAGAGACTCTACATTGTTTACAAAGTCAGAAATGATTCTCTTGTGTGCCTGCTATACCTGTTTGTCAAGACAACAATGCCCCTGGGACTGTTTTTAAAAAAAAACAATTTGAAAGTCATATTGATTGATAAGATATGAGATGAAGGAAGATGAAGTATATACCTAGAAACACTCTACCTCCCTGGTGACGAGGGCAACATGGGAGTGCCTGATTTTGGATGTAATTATACTGTAGGCATGGATAAGTCAAGAGGCCTTCCTTGAACTGAAATATCTGCAGACAGATATATACAGGGCTTCTATGGTTGACTTTATTTATGGCCGAAAAGACATGATGGGAAACCGAAGTAGATTATTGAGGATACCCAAGTACTGACGGAATAGACATAAGCAAAGATTGGGTGGTAGGGTGCCACACTTCCCACAGCCCACAAGTTGGTGTGCAATGGAATCACTCAAATATTGACACAATTATAACAAAAGCTCCTAATATTTAGTTGAGCTTATACATAGAGGTCAGTTGTATGACTAAGGAGTATTAAGCACACTTGAGGGCCTCAGTAACGAATATGGGCTACCCGTAGGCTAATAGTGCCTTTTGCTGTGTTGCATATGGTTTTGAAGATAACATGGGGTCGGCAAACAGGTAAACCCACAACAAATCAGGTCTTGCATTCCATATTAACACACAGTAATGGTGTTGTATAAGGTTGCGAGGATGACACAGAGCAGGAAGTGACCTAGAAATTGAATTGACAGGCAGAGAGTGGCAGCTGGCACTTAAACATACATTCAGCTTTCTACAAATGTGAAATTCCAATATTTGCAACTTAGTTATATTCATCACACTTATATTACACTTGCTTGTCTCACTATGACATACCCCGGGCTCCACACTAATGCCCCAGCTGCCACAAGGCATATACATCTTGTTGTCATATGGTCCGAGACGTTCTAGTTGCAGGTAACAAATTAGGTAAGCAAATGGGCACACAAAGAGAATCTGTGTAATTGGAAAGTATCTTTGCTGGGTCTGATAGTCATGCCTACAAATTGGCTGGTCCAACTGTAAGTGTGTTGATTCTGCCCTGTTGCTTGGCAAATACGCAATATCAAAAAACTGGAAGGCAGCACAGCTTCCTGCTCTCGAGAGTCAGAAAGCAGAACTTTAGAAGTGGGTGCAGGCTGAGGTTGCCACATTATGATGCCTGAGGCTTAGAGCAAGAGCAGATAAAATCATGGTCAGCTGGGACTCCCTGACCTTGGAAAAAGAGCTCAAATCAGACAATAGACTGTCTTGAGTATCGTGGCCTCTGGAGTTCAACAAGATATGGGGAACAACATCCAAAATATAGAGCAGAAGTTCATGCCTAAGCTTGGCTGTTCTCCGAGGGTCCTTATCTACTTGCCTACTCGTGATTGGAAAGACCCAGAGTGCCAGCTCCAAACTCAGAGCAAGATGTGTATATGTACGAGGTGCTTAGCCAGTACATTACCTCTTAATTTATGAAGATATACTCTTATTTGAATATGTGGATGATCCCCGATTTCCTGTTAATGTATTATAACTTTCAGGCACAAGTTGAGATAATGTTGGTGTTTTTATATTTTGTATTCTAATGAACATCCATGATTACTTTGTACTGCATCATTTTCTATTGTTTTGTTATGGATAATAAAAATCGATTAAAGATGTAGGTGTAGGGAACTGGGCTTTTGTTGCAGTCACCACCCCCACACACTTTTCCCTCTTTTTAGCTACTAGATGCTGATTTTCAACTTGGACAGGGGACAGATGCCTGCAAACCAGACCTCAGTGCCAGTGCACTTTCCCTAAATCAAGGTAAGTCAAATTGTCTTACAAGTGGTCAAGTAATTTAGCAGACCTGTAACTCCCTAGTAAATAGTACTCCAAGTACCGAGGGCAGAGGTACTAAATAGGGTCCCTAAGGGCTGCAGCATATCTTATGCCACCCTAAGGGACCCACCTACAAATTCCAGGCAGACCGCCAATGCATGCTGTGTAACATGGTGCAAACCATGAGTGAAAACTTGGCATGGCACAGTCACTACATATAATATATGTAAGTCATCTCTACAGCCGGACGTTGAGCCCTAAGGTAGGGTGCATTATATTTTATGTGAGGACATATCTGCATGCATGACCAGATATGCACCTGTGATGTCTAGTTATATTTCTAGATATTCAAGTGAGCAGGTAAGCAATCTTAAGGTATGTACTGGGAACTGCTCCAAATGAGTTCCCCAGCTACATAATGGTTTCACTGAAACATAGGGTGTTTGGTATCAAACACCTCATATTAATAAACCCACACTGATTACAGTGATGGATTTATTAATACATGCACCCAGAGGGTACCTTAGAGGTACCTCCTGAAACCTACTCTGGAGTTTTGGCTGAAAGGTCCAGTCCAAACTGACACCACAGATGTGTTTCTGACCCCCTACTAGGTGAGAGCCCTGCTCTGAGTACAGAAACATTGCCTGCTGTGGGGAGGTGTTACCACCGCCTCCTCTAATAAAGGCTGGTAAATTAGCATTCCAAGGCAGGAAGCTTAAAAGGGCCTGTCGCTTTTGATATGCAAATGTAGCTTCCCGGAGAGGTGAGGGGCTGCCAAACCCCCCTCGTCCACAGCCCATTTGGCACCAAGGCATGCAAGAAAATTATCTATACAGGAGGCGTGTTGCACTGCCAGGCTGGACACACCTCTAGGGTGACCAAGCCTGAAGTGAACACCAAATTTAGAAATCTACCATCATGTGTGCTGTGGAATTAGGAATTGTTGGATAGGGTAATGCCCTCTCCCTGAAGGAAGTGGTCGTCAGTGACCTCAGAGGTAAGAAGCACATTGGCTACTTCCCCTCGCTCCCCTAATGCCCCTAAATTGAGTATTTAGGGGATCCCGGATACCAACACTACAGACTTTTGATGGATCAAGAGAAGGATTGGACAAAGAAGAGTCCTATCACCAGAACCAAGGAGCAAAAACTGACTTGGCACCAACCCTGCCAACCTGACTGCTGCCCCCAACAATCGTGTAAGAAATAGATTCATCCTTCCGCTGTGCAGACTCCAAGAAACCAGGAGGGCTGCCAGTGTTTCAAAAAATTGCATGAGAAAACTCCCTTGGAGTAGAGGACCTACTTCCCTGCAGCAACAGGCACCAAGGACACAAGGTGCAGTCCACCGAGTTGCCGCTCACCAGACAGCCCCACACAGCCGCTTCCTAGGAAGAGGACCCTGTGCTACTGAAGATCTGACCTGTCCCTCCACTTAGTGGGAGGACACTGAGACCAACAAAAGCTGCGCAGGACCAATACCTGGTACTGGACCCCTTGCCGAAAACAAGGCTTGTTGTATCCAGTACTGACACCAACGTTGAAGAAGACTAACCTGCACATCAAGGGACTTTAGGGACACAGAGACCCCCAACAAGAGTGGCCCAGCTGTCCTATTTGTATCTTTTCTGAAAAACAAAGAACAGGAAATGAGATCGCAATCGCTACCGCACGTCGTCTCAAAGGAACTACGCACCTGCACTCCACAGCCTGAGTCCAAAGGAGATGATGGTGACAACTGGGTCCCCAGACCCACAAGAGCTAAGCCCATACTTGGGTTTGCCCAGACTGGAATTCCATTCGCCGCCTGCTGCCTCTGTCTGCAGGCCCCTTCCAACGTGAGTAGCTCCTTCTTCAGAACTTGACGTCAAAATACACCACTGCACCCAAGCCCTACAGCCCATGGAGAAGTAGACCAATGGTGCCCATACGTGCACGAGCATCTCGAGTGTCGAGCCCCACTGAGGGTTCCCTAGACTGTTCTACAGGTCCCAGCTTGCAGCCTCTTTGTAACCAAACCGTTCCCCATTTAAGTGAATGGGACACCCAACACCGTAATACACCTCTACACCCAGTCGCCACTGAGCTTTCTAAGGTGACCTGTTAG
Organism: Lissotriton helveticus; assembly: GCF_964261635.1. Taxonomy (NCBI): domain Eukaryota; kingdom Metazoa; phylum Chordata; class Amphibia; order Caudata; family Salamandridae; genus Lissotriton; species Lissotriton helveticus. Next base: position 1,098,198,415 of record NC_136065.1, read on the forward strand.
TGTGGCCTTGGACCCTGCGCCATACTCACTGTAAGTCCTCAAGAACAGTCCTGTAAGTCGTTGTCAAATACCCAAACGCAATACATGGTTTTCCTCCGTAGGATAACATTACCCCTTGAGAAATTGCACTGTGCCCATTTCTGAAAACTGTAAAAATTCATAACTCGTAAAGTACTTACCCAATTCCAAGTTCATTAAGTGACTTTTGTGATTGACCCTGACAAGGACTGTGGCTGTTGCCTTTTAAGTAAAATAGAATGTGACATATCCACTGTTGTTTGTTTACCCACTTGCTAGAACCGGTATGTAGACTAGTGTCTATTACACACAGAAGTCAATTTCTAAAAAATTTGATCTCGACAAGATTTTCCATAGTGATGTATTAGCGGAAATGAAATTTACTTTTTAGGATTGCCACAGAAGAAACTTTTTACTTTTTATATAGAGAACTGCGACCAGAATGAATTTTGGAGACTAGAGTCAACAATTTCATGTAGTACCTTTTCACGTGAATATAAAATATTAACATTTGAACTACTCACTTGGGGGCATATTATCAAGCATGGCGTTATAATTATCGCCGCTTTAGCGGCAGAAAACTGCTGCTAAAGCGGCGATAATGGGCTTGATAATATGCTGTCGAGAATTCCCATAGAAGCCCATGTTGACACCAGAACATGGACTTCTATTGGAATTCTCAAGGGCGTATTATCAAGCCCATTATCGCTGCTTTAGCGGCTGTTTTCTGCCGCTAAAGCGGCGATAATTATAACTCCGTTTCTTGATAATATGCCCCTAAAAGAGGTTTAGGACGAGTGTATATTTGAGGGACACTCTTCCAGCAGCAAACATTTAGCAAGTATATGTGGTCAGAATGTTAGGCAGTCCTCTTTACATATTGCAAAGAGTACTGGTCATAATGTTGGTTTTTCTGATTTGGTCTCTTGTGTGCATCCACCAGTAAAGTTCATACAATATATAAATTGTTAATGGAAAATGTTACCCTAAAATCTTCTTTTTACATTCAGAAGTATGTCCTGCTAGCCAATCGTCCATCACCTACTGAATTTTTGTGAGATCATCACAACTAGAATACATAAAAAAATATTACTCTAGTTTTCACGTTGTTAGGTATTAATTGCTATCAAAATGGATCCAATTTTACATATTCTCAGTAGTTAAACCTACAATTATCAGTAGGTTTGATGTTATCTTCCAAAACAGGAAACAATATCACATTGCAATGTAAATGTTGCCTGTTTTACTGAAAAGGTAAGGGTAGAGTTTCGTGGTTTGAACCACCTTTCTGTAAAAATATCCCAGATTAAATAGAAAAACTACACTTTAAATACTATGCCTGTATTGAATTGTGTATGTGCATGAAAAGCATTAATGTGTATTGAAGACTGATGCAAAGCACGTAATAACTCCACCTCCTGATATACCTGATGTCATCATACAACACAGCCAAAAGGAATTATTCATCACATCCATTATCACTCACTTCAATGATGTCCTGATCGCTGACTACAGCATGCAACACAAGGACCAAACACAAAACCAGCATGGGGACCGAGTCATTCACAAGTCTTCCTGCCTAAGCTACGAAGTGCCCATGGACCACTTAAATCAGTCTAGTTTCAGGCTTCACACCAAGCTGCAGCATGGAGACTGTTGCTCTTCATGTACCTGGCAATACTCATCAATGACAGAAATGATGCCTGCCTTCTGATACTGTTTGACCACTCTGCAGCCTCGCACCCAGCTGACCATCAAGCACTGAGCCATAACCATGAAACAATCAAGGAGCCAGAAATGTTTCCCCTCTTACCTCAACCTCATACACTGCAGCTGATTAATTAAAAAACATGCAAAATCCCAAAACCTTCCTCTATTATGCAGAGTGCTTCAGGGTTTCATCTTCTCCGCCATCATTTTAAAACCGGTATATAACACCTCGAATCGATACACCCAACATCATCAAGATACATCAATATGCCAACAACACACAACTATATCTAATAATCTCTTTACCAAAGGATGTTATTTGACTCAAACCTGCCTTAAATTCATCCACAACTGGACGTCGAATACATGTCCAAAGCTCAACTCAAGAAAGCTTCAGACAACCTCAAATTCAATCTTATCTCACTGACATGAACCAAGATGACTTCACTCTATAGCTAATAGACAATGTGGAATCATTTTGATTCACCCTCAGCAAACCTTCAGGTTCAAACAACATTCAAGGAACACAATGCTAGGAAAGCCAAGATAGGACGATATGAGAAATCCTCCATGAATAAAGCAACATCGTTTTCCCAGAAATTGATTTTAGGACTTTTTCCCACCTGGATTGAGGTAACAGTTTGATAAGTGGCTGGCATGACTTCATTTAAAGGTATCATATGTACAGCCATAGCATGTTTCAGATTCTGTCCTATAACTTGAAAGTGCCTATTTCCATGTGGAACCTTGGAACATATATAGTCATAGGCGTCAAACAGTGAATGACAGGAATACTTTCATCAATGGATTCTGAGTTTTCTCAAATAGACAAGAGAGAAGCTCAACAGTCCTATGATGTCAGTCAGAACCACAACGCCTAAAACATCCCCATAATTCATGTATGCCCCATATCTTAACTAACCCTTTTTTCAAATTCTTCAGTTATTGGGGAGTCATACATACTTGGCCTCAACTGCCTATGCCAAATGTATAGAAAAATACCTTGCCTCCTGCAACCCACCCCCACTGCCATGAGAGTTGTCTACCTCCTTCCCATCCCTGGCCTCTTAAAGAGGTACCTACCCTCTGCTATCCATGGAGGCAAAGAGCTACTCTGCACTGACAGGCTCTCAGAAAGTGCTCTCACAACAGCCTGGAATTCTTTAATGGTGCAGCAACGGAGAGAAACAAGTTTTATTTCCCACTGTCTCTGAATTATAGCAGTGCATAGCCAGATTTAGAATCTGGTATTCACGAAATAGTGCACAGAGGAAGCCACGCATAACAATCCATTTTATTGCTTGGCCAGGATGTTTTTTTAGGGCAGACATTGGATACTTGGTGATACACTTTTCATGGTTGTATTTCGTGAAACCAGTTAGTGATTAGACCTGTTTACACACTCGCTGCAACTGACAGTATGAGATGAAATGGCATGTAGACTTCTTTATCACACCAATTTATTGGCCAATCTGTAGATTATTAGGCCATTTTAGCATTGTTTAAATCTATACCAAATTCTACATCTGAAATGTTCTTTCCTTAAAAATATTACTGAAAAAGACAAAGATACATGCAGTCAAGGATGCTTTCGGAAGAACTAATAGGCACACATCTTTGGTCAGTCGTTATCATTCAGAAAAGCTTTGCCTACTGCCTTGATTTTTCTTATACATCCACGAGTATATGAAATGGACATTGGAGATGCCCTGTCTCTATCTAATGCACCACCGTGATCTGTGGTGGGACCAAGTAAAGAATGGCATATATGTCCCACTGACGTAATTAACATAATATCAGGCTATGAATAATGAATTATTTCTTACCAGACTTCAATCAAGTTTGTTTGTCTCATGATCTATGGTTCCGGGCAAAAGGGGGCATTGCATCTTGCTTTAACAGTAGTGATTAGAAGATAGTCAAGACGGCAGACAACTAGGTTGTTTTCAGTGCCAAATGTATCCCAAATACTTTTGCCTTGAAAGCGCGCAAATTGTTTTAACCAATGAATCTTTCCTTTCACCCACTGTCCTTTAGTAAAATGTGTATGCACTGTCATAAGTGCTTGAATCCATGGCTCTTTTTGTGCTATAGCCATCAACTCATGAAAAACCTGCGGATATTTCTGTAGTGCCAAGTGAATAACAAAAAGCAAGTTGTCAATTGTCCAAGTGTTACTTAATTTAATGCTTCTTCTTCCCAACTTTCCTGTGCCTGACCATGGTGGCCAGTTGCTTGCAACTTTCTTTAACACTGATTTAGGTCTTGGTGAGCTATAGTACTTAGCCTGCTTTATTTTCCTTTTCAGCCTCTTTTTCCATTGTTCTTCATGGGTTATTTTGGTGAACTCTGCAGGCTTAAAGAATAATGCATTAGTATGGTAGCCTCATTGTATCAGAAAGCAAATCTTAAAAAAAAAACCAGTGGAACAACAAGCATTTGCAATGCAATCAATCTCGCTTTGGGACCTTATATGTATTTAGCTATGCCGCACACTAATCTGAGTGCTAAAACATCTACTGCTTTTAACAAGGAGGGTAAATTAGCACCAAACTGCATGATACAGCAGGTATGGGAATTCATGGAGAGAAATATTGTCTTTCAGCGCAAAATGGTATAGTACAAAGCTCTGTTTTCAATATAAAATCAGGACCTTCAGTGGTCATATCACTGAAAATACAAGATTTGAAAAAAATATTATTGTCTATGGGTGCGTATGGAATAATTTCAATGAACTGGAATCCAGAGAATGTTAGAGTGATTATGGTATTTTACTGACCTCTGCTGGTCGTTTGCCATCAAGAAGGTTAAATAGAGGCAGTTGCCAGAAAAATTAAAAAAAGAAAGTCCCTAAGCGGAAAGCAAATTTGGTATTTTACTAACCTCTGCTGGTCGTTTTCTATTAAGACCGTTAAATAGAGGCAGTTGAACGGAAAAAAGTCCCTAAGCGGAAGCAGACAAGTCCTAGGGATGATCTCCAGAGCCCACAAAGTATATATAAGTATATACTAAAATATATACAAAATGTCTCGACTGCTCGACCTAAAAATTAGTCGCTAGGGGAAAAGTAGGACAGCCCTACTGATCCAAAATTAACATTATTACACAACTTGCATGGCGTGGTACTTCTATAAACATAATGCATGGCCACTTAAGCTTGAAGGTGTCATACATAAATTTAGGGGGTCATTACGATGGCGGAAGGCCCACCACCGCCAGCCATGCGCTGGCTAGCCCTCCGCCATTAAACGTGGATTCACCGCCCGCCATATTAGGATGGCAGGCAGATCCAGACTACAATTGTGGCAGGCGCATCGACTGCCCTCCCCAGAACCGCCATAAGCAATCGTTCCAATTGCCTGGCGGAGCGGTCTGCATCCCTAAAATGGTGGCGGTGCCTAACAGGCACCATCGGCCAAATAGAATGCTGGCTATAGCCAGCCTTTCCATGGCGGCGAAACCTCCATGGAAAGGCTGGCGGGATTGGTTTCAGGGGCCCGTTGTGGGCACTTCTTGTGTTGGGTGGAGGTGTTGGTGCACTGGGGGGTAGCACATTTCACTGCACTAAGTGGCAGGCACTGTGTGGTGCCTGCCACTTAGTGCAGTGAAATGCAACACATGCATTTTTAACATCGCGGTTCATACTGAAGTCTGCAGCAATCGCATCAATGTTAAATTTCAAGATGCGACCGCCATGGTGGGCGCCACATCCTAATTTTTAGTGTGGGACTGCCGCATGCATTGCGGGCAGTACCGATCCCCACTAGGATGGCGGGCGAACTCAAGCCCGTCCGCCATCGTAATGATCCCCTTCGTTTTTATTTGGCAGTTCTTTAAGTGCAGAAAACTGCCATGAAGGCAATACTTTTGGATAGAATTACTTCACTTTTCACATTGGTGTTATTTGAAATTAGGCTTCATTACAGAAATACTTGCTTTGAAAATACTGAGGGCAGATTAGAAATTTTTGAATTAGTAAAGTTTGAGATGAACAAACAATGGCTAAGCTGGTGTTGATATTACGAAGTCAGTGTCCTGATGAAAGGTGGCATTTAATGAAGGAATGCATAAAGTAACATAACTTAACTGTGGAATCTGTAGACTGCTTCTCACACAGAGTTTTGGACTTTGATCATACCCCTGCCTTTGGTTGCTGCTGCATCATGACATCTGGATTACTTTCCCCCACCTAAGGCTGGGCAGACAAGAACTGATAAGCCTGCCATCTGCTCTGAAAAGTGATATATGCGCTCCAGTATTTCGTCTAGCCTGAGGAGGAACCCTTTGCTGAGAATTTCACTCAGCGCATAATAATAATTTGAATCCATACTTGTAAAGCGCAAACATATCACCCCTTAAGGTTGCAAGGTGCTGGGGGCCATTGGGGAGATTTAGGGCCAGATGTAGGTCGCCAATTACCGGTCGGTAACGGCCGATTTCGGCCGTTACCGACCGGTAATTGGTTTTTGAGATGTAGGGGGCCTGAATTTTACCGAATCTGTAAATTTACCGATTCGGTAAATTTACAGATTCGGTAAAATACCGACTCGGTATATTTACCGAATCGGTAATTTCAGATGTAGGTGGCACTTAAAATAGTGCCACAGGCCCTTAAGAATTCGGTATTTACCATGAAATACTATCTCATGGTAAATAACGAATTCCTGTGTACATGCACATCTGTGCATGTACACCTGTGCCATGTGGCACACATACATGCCCTAAGGGCATGTATGTGTGTCATATTGCACACAAGCCAGAATCAGGGGTGCAACAGGGTGTCAAAGTGACACCCTGTCCCCCTTGTAAATTCGGTATTTTTACCGAATCGGTATTTACCGATTCGGTAATTGACATTGATTCCTATGGGCCTCAATCTTACCGATTTCGGTAATTGATTCGGTAAATATACCTACATCCCGATTGCCAGTTCTTAAATACCGAATTGGTATGATTCGGTATTTAAGAATCGGTAATCGGGGATTACCTACATCTGGCCCTAAGTGAGCTATTGCTCAGAGTCACATGATGCTGAGCTGGGCTGTCGGCGGTGATTGAACCATGACCCCGCGCTCTGGAGTCAGCCGCTCTGGCCGCTGCACTACACCACTCCCTCCTAAGGCGCATGGGATACATTTAAGTAACTTTTGTGTCTGGGACTGTCATAGTTCACATGTTAGACTCAGATAGAAAGGAGTCCTGCCAGAATGGTGTAGGAAGGAAAGCTGGAGAAAGGTGGAGCATGCGGAGTAAGGTAGCCATAAGGCCCCCTTGGAATTTCCCAGACAGTTCGAAGTTGAAGGATTAAAAAAGGTAATGTGGAAAATGTGTGTTCGACCTGGCAGCCTTTGAGTGTTCTTCCCCAAACGTTTTGTCTGCTTTCTTCATCTTTTTGCTGATTTCTTTATGTTAGCTTTAGGACTCTGAGCACTTTACCAATGCCAACCAGTGCTAAAGTATATGTGCTTTTCCACTCAAACATGGTTTGATTGACCTATCCATAAATGGCATATTTAATTTACTTATAAGCCTCTAGTAAAATGCACTACATTAAATGCTACTAGTGGGCCTGCAGCACAGATTGCGCCACCCACACAAGTAGCACTTTAAACATGTCTCGGGCCTGCCACTGAAAAGCCTGTGTGTGCAGTTTATGCTGCCATTTCATCAAAACAAAAAAAGGAGGATAGAGGTTTCTAATGAATAGAATCTACCTCTGATCAGACTATATATAAACAATGAGATTCTATCATGTGTATCTTATTAGGTTTCGCCCTGGCGTTGCAACTGCGTAGCAATTGCTCCGCCCAGGGTGAAATCTCATGATCCTACATATGGGCTTTGGTCCCGCCTCTGTCTCCCATTGGCTAGCTCCATAAATGGAGGCTAGCCATTGGGAGACAGAGGCTGTCAATCACGCTTTCCCCTGAAAACGCGATTCGGAGGCGTTTCCGTGTGTTTTTTTAAGTCCCGCCCTCTCCTCTTCCCATTGGCTGGAATTTTACCTTCCAGCCAATGGGAAGGGGAGAGCACGAAAAACATGCCCCCGAATCTGCCGGCCGGGACACCCCCGTGACGTCATTCCCCGGGCCGCGCTGTGATTGGCTGCCGGCCCGGGACCTGACTTGTTCTTTAATGGATTGCATGTGGATAATTTACAACAAAGAGACCCTTTTTTCACCAGTCCTGTAGTATGTAGAGTGCCTGTAAATACAAACTGCCTCGTGGCAGTTATCTTCGTGTGAACAATTTAGGATAATCCCTTTGAGCTGCGTCTATCTCAGATTGAATGTTTCACGCATTTGTAATTTGAACTAGTAACACTCTGCTTGGGAACAGGTGGGTGAGAAGGCTGCGTAATACCAGAGGCTTTCCAGTGCATACATAAAGATAGCATGTTTTACAAAGTAAAGCACAGATATATCACAACATACATATCACCAGTCCATTTGAAGGTACCTAAATTGGGTGTCGTCTATGACCAACCCCATCCCTAAAAATTGTTCCAGCAGCACTGGGGGGTTGGGTGTCCAGAAATCCAAACTGATACAGACTTCAGCACCTTCAATTGTACTTCCCGTGCTGGTAATATCTATATGCAAATAAAAAGTGGATACAAAGGGCGTTTGCACGACCCCACTGTTAAGACTTGGGTGTGTATATAGCAGATTCATTTTGTTTAAAAAAAAAAAAACCTCTCTGAAGTTCAACAAAGTGTGACTTATTGGGATGTTCACCCAGCCTTGAACCGAATTTCAGACTTTATAAATGTTACTCTGGGGGGCGTGATAGCGCCGGGGCCCTTCGGCCTCCCCCAGTAAGGTGGTCCTTTCTTGTGCGAGTGTCTGCTTGCGGTTACCATTGTCGCTGAAGATGGTAGCGGGGTATGGCGAATCTGCATTTTGCATAAAATATGCAGTCCTTTGGCCCCGCCTGCCGCCCCCGTTCCACAGGGATCTGTTGTGAGAATGACTGCAGTTGTTAGGGACTGGGGGGCGCCTTGCTCATTTATACCCGTCTGGCAGCTCACACGTGTAGCCCTTGCAGGGCCATGGCTGCGGATAAGCGTTCGGAAGAGGCTTCACTGAAGGTCTTCGGCTTGGTTATGCATATAGCTGTGTTTGTTGTGAAGTCGCCGATACTTGTGCGGTCCGGCCAGGCAGGTTACTTTGTAGGATGTCCTACAAAATGACAGTGATCATTTAAAATGAACATTCTGGCTGAGCAGAGTACATTATTCTGTCTGCTGCATCCGCGCTGCATGTCCTAATAAAGAATTACAAACTCTCAGGACGTAGACTTGGAACGTTCTGAGTGATGTGCAAGAGAAGGGTGTGTAGGGTGTAGTCTGCTCTTTTGGCGGGTGACCACATAGCAAACCTTTTTATTGAGAGGTACTTAAAGGCAGTTTTGTGACTGTGAGGAAAACCATCAGAAAAGAAGATGGAGGGTTTTCTTTAAGAGCAGTGACCACTGCCATCCATACACCAGAGTCTGCAAGGACACAGCACCGACCCTTGCCCCTACCACACACAGTTATTCAGGACATCTGTCTTTGGTGTTGATAGAAAAATCCCTAGCCTAGCCTGTTGTTCCTTTAATTTTAGATTATTCCATGCGTTGGTAGATACTTTCTTGCACGGCCCTGTCTCTTATCATTAAGCATCCTATCTCTCACCCCTTGTTGCCTCAGATTCACGCATAGGTAAAAACAAGAGGGGAACCACACCGGTTCTCATGTACGACATCAACACCACTCTTGCAGGCCACATGACAAGCTCACTCTCCCACCCTGCGCTCTTCCACAGAGCAGTGTGCTTCTTATCTGCAAAGCACTTCAACTCCTCATCAGGAGTTAGAACTGTTGTATACATTTAGTTAAAATACAGTGCAGTGTTTATTTGCTAACAGGCCAAGAAGCTATCCTGAACCATCTGAAAAAAACATTGGCAAATAGGTCTACTTTTATTTCTATATTTTATGGAGTGCAAAATGTTCTGGGAATCGCTTGGTACATTTATTTTTCCTTTTCCTAATATAAAGGCTAACTAAGGTAAAGAGAAACTTTGAAGTGAAGGATTACCAGATTCAGAAGTGTTGCAGTAACTGGTGTGTTGAGAATTCTGTGCAGGAAAACAATGACACTTGTTGCATATTGCAAAAGCATTGACAAAGCAAATCGTTTTGGCTTTTTGTAAGCTGAAACGATAATATGAAGCTTTATCAAAACACGCAGCATTCTTACAGCCTTGGCAGCAGCAGTGCAAGCATCCCATGCGCCAAATACAGACAGAAGAAGCATTGTAGGCTTTTATCATATACAGTGAGCAAGTATGCACGAGTGGGACAGTGAAAATGTCCGTTACACTTACACAAATACCCTCAACACTGACAAGAGAAATACATACTGCATTTCAAAAGCACAGGACAAGTACAGTTCTGACAGCAGCAGTGCAAGCTACTCTGAAGCAGGCAGAAAAGTTGCGCTAAATGTGCAGTAGTGCCTTATCTAACACACAAAACTGAAACTTGAATGTTCATAACATAATAAACCTATGGATGGATAAAGAAAATTATAGGGGTCGCCCACAGATCTGTAACCCGTAGTACCACACACAACATACTTTCACCTACTGTTACAATCTTTTCCATATACAAAAATAATAATTGTTTTTTTAGGTCTTGCATAGACAGCGCGTGTGCGGTTTCTTTCACACATATTGTTTACATTATATTGGGCTGCAGCCCACCCATAGCTCACCATTGGTTAGCTTTAGAGTGGCTCTAATTTGCTTCTTTTGTATTAACCAGGGAATGCATGTGTCATGTTATCTCTTGAGTTTGGTCCTCCACTGGAGCAAGGACCAATTACTTGTGTCCAGTGTTTTAAATGGAAAAAGAGAGGTGCCGGTACTCACCAAATTGATTGCGGTGGGCCTGGGAGGGGCGTGTCGGGGGGCGTGTCTGAGGGAGGTGGCTTCGAGGCAGCCTTGTACACTATCAGCATTTTCTTCTCCGATGTGAAGTGCCCCAGTGGCCTTGGCCAAGTTCTGCTCATAGCTGCAGGGTGTAATTGGTGTTTGTGGTAATTGTATATAGCGTGAACTTAGCCCGAGGGCATTAACATGAGAAGCAGAAGTTGTACGCGAAAGCAGATTTTTTTTAATGGCACAAGGAGATTTAAATGATTTGCCCTGGATCACCGGATGTTGAGCCCACGCTGGGATTTCACCTGTGCCATAAAAACAACAAGCATTTGCAATGCAACAGGTCTCGCATTGACACAAGTCTGAGCTATTGACATTGTAAATAACAATGCCTTTTATTTATGTTTTTAAAAAATAAAATAAAATAAAAGGCATTGTTATTTGCAATGTCAATTGCTCAAACTCACTTCAATGCGAAACCTATTGCATTGTAAATGCTTGTTTTTTACATTATTTTCAAAAAAAACTTTTTCTGTGATGAGTGAAAAAAGCTTTTCACTAGAGATGTTAGGGAGAAGCACTATGTGTTTTTAAAATACCCCTCACACACTATGACATGACACTATGACACTCATAGTGTGTGAGGGGTATTTTAAAAACACATAGTGCTTCTCCCTAACAACTCTAGGGAAAATCTTTTTTCACTCATCACGGAAAATGTTTTTTTAAAAATATTCTAAAAAATAAGATACACATGATATGCTGCCATGTAGACTTGCCTTTGAGAACCTCTTGCCAAGCCTTAAACTTCACTTTTATTATATATAAGTTACCTCCAAGGCAGGACCAATATATCCCATAGGCCAGGGTGGTGTGTAATTAAAAGGTAGGAATGTTTTACGTGTCCTGGTAGTAAAAAACTCCCAAATTCCTTTTTCACTACTGTTAGGCCTACCCCTCTTCTTGATTAACATTGCGAATTTCTTATTTCCTGATTGAGAAGGAGTAGGTCTATCGTGTTTCATATCATTGGAAGGTAATGATAAACCCTCTTTATTCATAAAAGTGAATTTATCATTACCCTGTTAAAAATGCAACTTTTAGAAGATGCCATTTGTCTGCTCTAAGCACTTTGTGCCTGCAGCCTGTCTTAACTACACATCTGGGGTGGGTGCCATATGGACTTTGTGCCTTCCCTCTTGACAGCCACACACAAAGGAAGCTTAGATGTGGCTGATGAGCCATCCGCATCCTGATGGGTCATCATGGACAGGATGAGGGAGGAACTGACATGCCTGAATAGGCTGCATCCTACCCCCCACACAAAGGGCTGCATGCCACCCTGTGGTGAGTCTAGAGCCAGGGTATGAAGAAAATACCTCTGTGCACTCCAAAAACCATTCTTTGAAGTCACCCCCTACTTCAAATGCACAAGTTGGGTCCCTACCACTTGAGTACACATTCTGGACCAGTGAGGAACTCTGCCTGGGGGAAGGACTGCTGTGCTGCTGCAAGGACTGCCACTCTGCTGGACTGCTGCTCTGGAAGAACCGCCTTTATGCTGTGCTGCCCTGCTGCCTACCACCCTCTGCCCTGCAGGAAGGACTGGGCCAATTCCACTTGAAGTGACTCGGAGGGCATGCTGGCTTGTACCCTGTTTTAAGTCTCAGGGACATGAAAGACTTCTCATCTATCTGCAACAGCACCTGAACTTTCCTTGCTGCATGTCTTGACCTGCCAAGTGGTACCAATCCAGTCCTGGGCCCTTGGAAGTGCGTATAAAGTACTGCAACTGCTAGAATCCAGACAACAATACTGTTGCACCAATCTGAACCGGTGCATCTCGCACCATGCCGATGCATCATTGCTGCCACCAGGAAAGAAGCCATCGCATTGCCGACTGTGCGGCTCATCGTCTCCACTTCCCAATGCATCGCCTACATCTTATGGTTTGAGCACAGTGAATCATTGATTTGACTATCTCAACGACAAAGTATTACCGACAATCCTGTGCTTTGGTGCCGAAGCATCGGCTGTTGCTTTCCACATCTTGTCTTTGTCGACAACACAACTAAGGTACTTTTCAGTGGGCCAAAGCTGGTCCTTGTATGCGACTATTGCTCCATAGCAGTGCTCTCCATATTAGGCTTCTTTATTGGCATTAGCTTGAAAAAGCACAGTGGGCACAAGTTGAACCATTGCTTGGCTGAGGCTAAATCCTTATGGAGCATGTAGGGGGAAGTGGTATGGTTTAAAAACAAAATATATGTTTGTGAGGCAATGTGTTTTTCCTACAATAGAACCACAATTACTTATTTGCACATAACTATATAAGAATGCATTGAGGTGAGGACAACCAGTTTGCTGCCACCTGTTGTGACAAATGTTGATCGGCTCAGGCAAATCACACACCGGTAGTGTAGACGGATGCTTCCATTGCTAGAATGAAGATGAAAATTGGTGAGCCAAGGTCATCTTCATGGGAGAAAGGATGGTTAGTTATTCATTTATAACTTCATAGTAACACATTGGCTTAAAAGTGGCACAGTGGGCACAAGTGGAACTGCTTGGCTCTGGCTTAATCCTTTTGGAGGTTGTAGGGAGATGTCGTATGGGTGAAATACATATATGTGAGCCAATGTGTTTTTCCTATAAAAGAACCACAATTACTTATTTGCATGTAACTATATAGGCATGCATTGAAGTTAGGGCACTCTTTTTGGTGCCACCTGTTGTGACAAATTTAGCTTGGCTCAGGCAATTTACATATTCGAAGTATAGAGGGGCCCTTCCTTTATTAGGATCAATATGAAAATTAGTGAGCCAAGTTGATCTTCATGGGAGAAAGGATGGTTACTTATTCGTTTATAACTCTAAAGAAAAGCATTGGCTTGAAAGTGGCACAGTGGGCACAAGTGGAACCGTGGCATGGCTCAGGCTCAATAGATATGGAGCTTGTAGGGGGATGTGGTATGTTTGAAAAACAAAATACATATTTGTGAGCCAATGTGTTTTTCCTATAAGACAATCACAATTACTTATTTGCATGCAACTATATAGGAATGCATTGAGATGAGGGCAACCAGTTTGGTGCCACCTGTTGTGACACATTTAGCTTGGCTCAGGCAATTTACATATCAGAAGTATAGAGGGGACCTTTCTTTATTAGTATCAATTTGAAAATTAGTGAGCCAAGTTGATCTTCATGGGAGAAAGGATGGTTACTTATTCGTTTATAACTTCGTACAAACTCATTGGATTGAAAGTGACAAAGTGGGCGCAAGTGGAACCGTGGCATGGCTCAGTCTGAATCCTTATGGAGCTTGTAGGGGAAGTGGTAGGTTTGAAAAACAAAACACATATTTGTGAGCAAATGTGTTTTTCCTATTAGACATCCACAATTACTTATTTGCAAGCAACTGTATAGGAATGCATTGAGGTGAGGGCAACCAGTTTGGTGCCACCTGTTGTGACACATTTAGCTTGGCTCAGGCAATTTACATATCAGAAGTATAGAGGTGACCTTCCTTTATTAGTATCAATTTGAAAATTAGTGAGCCAAGTTGATCTTCATGGGAGAAAGGATGGTTACTTATTCGTTTATAACTTCGTACAAACTCATTGGATTGAAAGTGACAAAGTGGGCGCAAGTGGAACCGTGGCATGGCTCAGTCTGAATCCTTATGGAGCTTGTAGGGGAATGTGGTAGGCTTGAAAAACAAAACACATATTTGTGAGCAAATGTGTTTTTCCTATAAGACATCCACAATTACTTATTTGCATGCAACTGTATAGGAATGCCTTGAGGTGAGGGCAACCAGTTTGGTGCCACCTGGGGTGACTCATTTAGCTTGGGTCAGGCAATTTACATATCAGAAGTATAGAGGAGGCCTTCCTTTATTAGTATCAAAATGAAAATTAGTGAGCCAAATTGATCTTCATGGGAGAAAGGATGATTACTTATTCGTTTATAACTCCATAGCAATGCATTGGCTTGAAAGTGGCACAGTGGGCACAAGTGGAACCGTTGCATGGCTCAGGCTAAATCCTTATGGATCTTGTAGGGGGATTTGGTAGGTTTAAAAAACAAAATACATATTTGTGAGCCAATGTATTTTTCCAATAAGAGACCCACAATTACTTATTTGCATGCAACTAAATAGGAATGAATTGAGATGAGGGCAACCAGTTTGGTGCCACCTGGGGTGACTCATTTAGCTTGGGTCAGGCAATTTACATATCAGAAGTATAGAGGGGACCTTGCTTTATTAGTATCAATATGAAAATTGGTGAGCCAAGTTGATCTTCATGGTAGAAAGGATGGTTACTTATTGGTTTATAACTCTATAGGAACGCATTGGATTGAAAGTGGCACGGTGACACAAGTGGAACCGTGGCATGGCTCAGGCTAAATCCTTATGGATCTTGTAGGGAGATGTGGTATGTTTGGAAAACAAAATACATATTTGGGAACCAATGTATTTTTTTTCCTATAAGAGAACCACAATTACTTATTTGCATGCAACTATATAGGAATGCATTGAGGTGAGGGCAACCATTTTGGTGCCACCTGTTGTGACAAATTCTGCTTGGCTCAGGCAATTTCCATATCAGAAGTATAGAGGGGACCTTCCTTTATTAGAATCAATATGAATATTAGTGAGCCAAGTTGATCTTCATGGGAAAAAGAATGGTTACTTATTTGTCTATAACTCCTTAGGAACGCTTTGGCTTGGCAGTGGCACAGTGGGCACAAGTGGAACCGTTGCTTGGCTCAGGCTAAATCCTTTTGGAGCTTGTAGGGGGATGTGGTATGTTTGAAATACAAAATACATATGTGTGAGCCAATGTGTTTTTCCTATAAAAGAACCACAATTACTTATTTGGTTGCAACTATATAGGAATGCATTGAAGTGAGGGCACTCTTTTTGGTGCCAACTGTTGTGACAAATTTAGCGGCTCAGGCAATGCACATATCAGAAGTATAGAGAGGACCTTCCTTTATTAGGATCAATATGAAAATTAGTGAGCCAAGATGATCTTCATGGGAGAAAGGATGGTTACCTATTCGTTTAAACCTCCATAAGAACGCATTGGCTTGAAAGTGGCACAGTGGGCACAAGTGGGACTGTTGCTTGGCTCAGGCTAAATCCTTATGGAGCTTGTAGGGAGATGTGATACGTTTGAAAAACAAACTACATGTGTGTGAGCCAATGTGTTTTTCCTATAGGAGAACCACAATTACTTATTACCATGCAACTAAATAGGAATGTATTGAGGTGAGGGCAACCAGTTTGGTGCCACCTATGGTGACAAATTTAGCTTGGGTCAGGCAATTTACATATCAGAAGTATAGCGGGGCCTTACTTCATTAGGATCAATATGAAAATTAGTGAGCCAAGTTGATGTTCATGGGAGAAAGAATGGTTACTTATTTGTTGATAACTCCATAGGAACGCATTGGATCGAAAATGGCACTGTGGGCATTCCCTGGGTGAGGTAACACGAGTACTCCGGTGCTCCCGTGGGTCTTCACTCTCGAAGTGTTCTAGTCTAAAGGGGTTTTATCGTAGTCCATCCGGAAGTGTCCTTAAACAGTAGCTTTGTAACTTCTTCGTTTCCCTTTATAAGTCAATGGTAACTCGTGACTGTGTTTAGACACTGCACGCGTCTCCCGTGGGCCTCCTACTTCCTAACCTTTGGTTGTTTAGTGTAGTCCCAGCGATTCTACAGGCCCTAGACCTGCTGTCTAACTCTCACGTGGTTTTTATACCACTTCCTTAGTATATGTTCTGTGAGGCCCCTGGGGCATAACTGTATTTGTGCAACTTATTGTATGCTAATTGAGTAACTTGTGATGTACTTTTACCTCTGACCTCATAAAGAGTGCAGAGGGGTTGTGTTTAGAATAAATACATATATATTTGATATATACCTTGTGTGGTGTCCTTTCATTTGGTATTCAAGGGATTAAAATTGGTAAAACAGCTTGCTTCACATGCTCTCTGAAGTCTTAGCCTATGACTGCTGGTCCATGCTACCACTAGGATAGCTTGTCTATAAGATTGACTTTACAACCACCATCAATAAGGGTCGATTAGACTGGTGCAAGGTGCCCACTAGAATAGTGGACATCATATGCCAGGCTAACTTCTCACACCAAGTTGATCTTCATGGGAGAAAAGATGGTTACTTATTCGTCTATAACTCCATAGGAATGCATTGGCTTGAAAGAGGCAAAGTGGGCACAAGTGGAACCGTTGCTTGGCTCAGGCTAAATCCTTATGGAGCTTGTAGGGGGATGTGGTATGGTTGAAAAACAAAACACATGTTGGTGAGCCAATGTGTTTTCCCTATAAGAGAGACACACTTACTTATTTGCATGTAACTATATAGGAATGCATTGATGTGACGGCAACCAGTTTGGTGCCAACTGTTGTGACAAATTTAGCTCGGCTCAGGCAATTTACATATGGGTAGTGTAGACGGGAGCTTCCTGTGTTAGGATCAATATGACGATTGATGAGCCAAGTGATCTTGATGGGAGAAATGTAGGTTAATTATTCATCAATAACTCCATATGAATGCTTTTGTTATAAATGAAAAAGCACCGCTACTAATCGTGAGTATCCAAAGTTCGTTGGAGTGTAATCACTCGTTGGTTAATTCACATATGTACAGACGCCGATTCATGAAAAATGATGATGGAAAAATGTGAAATTCAATGTTCTTTTAATAGTCCATACAAACACCAGCCAACGCGTTTCGTTCTGTTACCAGAACTTCTTCAGGGCGCAATTTGTCAAGGCGTAGATTATATCCAATCCAAAATCCTCATCCAAAATATATGTTTATTCGGTTAGGTCTGCCTCACTATGATAAACCCGTGCCGTTCAATATTATCAATCGGTTATCGAAAAGTGGAGAGAGCTGAAAATGTTCAATTATGAACCCGGTATTACCCTTCTCAGTATATGCAAAGCCTTTGTCGCCGATTAAAGCTGTCCCTCCTCCATTTATTTTTCGAATTCCAAAACAATATCACCATATGGCAGTTGCCCGTGTGGTCGGAACACCAACCCCTGTGGTGGCGTCTCAGATCTCCGACGCGTGTTGCAATCCAACTAAGGTGAATGCAATCCAACTCCATATGAATGCATTGGCTTGAGGGTGGCACAGTGGGCATAGGTGGTAACATTGCTTGGCTCAGTGCAAGTCCTTATGGAGTTTGTAGGGGGATGGATTGTTTTGAAAATGATTGTGATTGAATGTGAATTGCTTATAGGGAAAGTAGGATTACTTATTAGAATATAACTGCCCGGGATGGTTTGAGGTCAAGGCAATCCATATGGTGCCACAAATTATGATCAGCTCAGACAACTTACAAACCAGTTCAGTAAAGGAGTGCTCCATTGCTTAAATTGTGATGGTGGCACAGTTGTCCCATGTTTTGGTGGAAAGGTTTCTAGTGTCAGACTATATCCTAATAGACGTAATAGTGTTATGTTTTGTATTTCAAAAACAACATATTCACTGTATGGCAATGCAGAGTCCCATAAAATGGAGTTATTTGATTTATTTATGATTGCATGTTATATATATATATATATATAGTGTTGCCTGCAAATAAAATGCTGGCTGAATAAAATGCTAGCCGAATGAGAAGCTAACTTCAGCCTGCGAGTAAGAAGCAGGCCGAATAAGAATCTAACTCCAGCCTGCGAATAAGAAGCTGGCTGAATAAGAAGCTAACTTCAGCCTCGTTCCTCAACGGGACTTCGGATAGAGGGACCGTCATAGCTGCTGCAACAAGGGCCCGTGCTTACTTCAGACGGAGGGGGAAGGAGAAGCTCGGCTACCTCCGAAGCATGGTATCTGCACCGCCCCAGCGTAATGACAGGGAGCGATATCCTATAAGACTTTGATTTAGTAGGGATCAGCGATATTTAGAAACATCACTGTTGTTACTAGCGCGAGGCGTGTTAGTTATGTAACGCCTCTCACGCCGCGTAGCAGTGACTCTCACATGCGGCACCCAGGTGTTCACTTTCAAAGGGTCGGGACCTGCTCACCCTAACTCCTGTCAACCAAAAGGCCCTATAGTTCAGGGTCAGCCTTCTGTGCCCTATTGATTTTGTAATATTACTAGTCCCCAATGTGGACGGTTTACGGGAGAAACAGGTTTGGTAACTAGCACTGCCAGCAGAGGAGATGAGTATCTACCCAGAGTATGTTTACAGTTTATGGTCAGGGTCGGACCCCAAATAAAAACCTAAGGGATGAGGGTGAAACGGAACTATGCTAAACGACTCAGAAGAGTGGCGTATTTTAGTGTAAAACGTAAGCAAATCAATGTTTTATTAAAAATAATGTTTCGTAGTAGATACAAGTTATAATATATTTTATGAACTCTTTGTATGAGACAAAAGTATAAGATTAAGTCACTGGTGTCTGTCAGCTTTTTAGAACACATTCTGTTGTTCGCTATTTTAACAATAGCATCGGCAGATCAATTTCATGCATTTAAGCCACACCTATTGATTTTGTCAGTGCTCTGGTTCCAGACCGCCATGGTGATATACACCTAAGGTAGCAGCCAGAGTCGCGACATAGGAACATTCCACGTGAATGGACTGGTTAGATGCAGCCAGGGAATAAGCACAGCCCACCCAGGAGTGATAGAGGAGAGAGCAACTCGTTACCTCTACTCCCCTCGTCCTCAACCATGAGGGATGTCACCCATTCGAAGGGCAGTAACCAAAACAGGAAATACTATTCAGTCTCTTCCCCCTCCCCCCATTCCAAGGACTTCAAGTGTGCCGGGTCCTACCAACAGTTCTAACAAGCATTACAAAATGCAATAGGTCTCGCCTTAAATTAAGTTAAAGCCATTTGCTTTGCTGTACAATACCATTAGCAAAGCAATGGCAAACTTAATAAAAGGCGAGACCTATTGCATTGTCAGTGCTTGTTTTTGACTGACCGGGGCGTGGTGGTCCCGTTCCAACACTGACCATGCGTATTAAACGTTCAAATATGAGTAGCAAGCGCCATATACATTCAGTTGCAATCGAGTATTAAAATACGAAAGCTGCTGAAAAGAAAAAAAACGTAATCAGAAACGCGTTTGATTTCCTGAAAAGTATACATTTTTAACGCACAATGTTTCAAGTGTACGTTTTGTAGTGAGCAAAAAACATTTTTATTAAGAAGCAATATTAGGAAGGTAGCACAGCCTAACATGCTATTCAAGAGGGAAAAAATTGGTCTCGGAACATGAGATTTTTTATCTTTCGCATACGCGTGCAATTGAGTATCCTACAACATGCTAGCAGAAGAAATGCCCAACAGTATAAAATTACCATTCAACGAAAAACAATGCTAGAATGAGAAATTTCCTAGTTATCACAAAGGAAAGTCTCAATTCTATTAAGGACGCGGAGGCAAGGATTTTGCTAGTCCTTTCTCCATTTTATTGGACAGCAAGTTAAAAGTAAGAAACAAAAAACATTAAAACCATGGACTACCCAAACCAACATGGCAGCGGTAGTCATGGTAGCACATCAACCAATAAGAGTCCATCAATCAGCATATAGGGAATCCCAGCCGGTAGTCCTTCCTCTTTCTTGGGTGCTGCCGCAGGAAAGAAGTCATCTATCCACTAGTCCGCTTTCTGATCGGAGCCTAGGGAATAGAAAAAATAATAATATCTTGTCCAGAACAATGTTGAACGAAGTCAAGAACATTGCAATGGAGTAAATAAACAATTGCAGAAAGATGAAAAACATAATTGAACAGTAATCCAATATATACCATAAGATACAGGATAAAAGTTACTTCCCTTAGACGAAGAAGAAATCATCACAATCCAGTCTTGGGAGGGAAGGCTCAATAAAGCCTGGGTGGGAAAATCCTCGCCTCCGCGTCCTTAATAGAATTGAAACTTTCCTTTGTGATAACTAGGAAATTTCTCATTCTATGTCAGGAAGCGGAGGCGAGGATTTTGCTAGTTCAAAGCTTACGCACCACCAGCGATGCAGCTTCATGGATTGATTTAAAGTGGAACTTTTTGAAAGTTGAATCCGAAGACCAATCCGCAGCATTCATAATATCTTCCAAGCGTCCCCCTACCTGTACAGCCTTGGAAGCCATTGCACCTCTAGTGGAATGAGCCCCAAAGTCAGTGATATTAATTCCAGCTTCGGACATAATCCACCTGACCCATCTGGCAATGGTGGGAGAGGAAACTGCTTTAAAAGGTTTTTTAACCGCAATAAGTAATTGTCTCTCGCCCGGAGGACGGAGTTCAAGAGTAACATCCTCATAAGTTTTGAGGCAACGAACAACACAGAGCTTAGGTGAATCTGGGAATGCTGGATAAGATACTGACCTGGTAGTACATTTGGTTCTTCTTGAAACTGTAAACGTAACACCCTCCGGGGTAAACACCCTGGCCGAGATATCCAGAGCACGAACATCCGAAGCTCGCTTACAAGAAATCAAGCAGAGAAGAATCGCCAATTTTGCAGAAAGTTCCTTGCGCGAAAGGTATTGATTATCCTGCCAGGACTTAAGGAAATTCAAAACCACATTAACATCCCATAACCCAGAATAACGGGGTTCTGGGGGACGCGAAAGGCAAATACCCTTGAGGAGTTTACAATATGCAACTATGAGGCTATTTAGATTATCCAGAATTACCAGGCGCACAGTCAGAGTATCCGTAGAGTAAGTGAGAAAACTTTCCAAGTAGTGGGTATAGGCAATGAGGCGAACGGTAAATCCTCACAACCGTTCAGGGATGGACCAAGATTGGCCCATACGGAACATGAAAAAAACAACAATGCCCCTGCACTATACATATATATGGATATATGATTATACGGTTCTTAGTTTTGTCAGTCAAACAAACATTAGAGCACCACCAAAATCAGTAGACACTTTCAACATTCAGTGAACAAGTTGGACAAAAATGAGGTGTCAATGCGTTCCGTTGTTGGTGTGATAATTCGGTTTATTGTTCCTACATATGGGCCAACACGTGTTTCATCGCAGGGAAACAGACTGCGAATCTTCAGGGCCTCATGGGTGAGGGGCATAAACACATCGGTTTAGCCGTATTATGTAGTCATGTTTCCTGACTTTCTCAGCACTATATGTATTGGAGAACCTTCATAAGACCTGATGAGTCTCGTTATCAATAAAGTGTTGTTTCAACCGGGAGGAGAGAAAAAAACCAGTTTGCACAGTAGTCGCAACACTGTTTTCATAAGAGGCAAGGCGGGTACACCTCCTCTTAGTCGAACTCCCTCTTGTGTTTCCCGGCGCCGTTTTCCTTGAGGAGTTTACAAACCCAAGGATGCTCACCCACCAGAGAGCCATCAACAAGAGCATGACCAGCAGAAATTGCCGACCTGAAGGAATTAATGGTGCTGTATGCCAATTTCTTTTGGAAAAGATCAGCGAGGAAGTTAATCACGTCAGTGACAGGGGCCCATGGGATCCAGGTGTTTTGCCACACACCAACGAACCCATCTGTTCCACGCTGATCTATAACGCCTAGTGGTGTTGGGGGCCCAGGCTCCTCTAATGAGGAGCTCAGCGTCTTTCGAAAGCGAGTCGCAAGACCAACGTCCCCTGAAATCCTCCAGGCCATGAGATGTAGATGGCCTTGGAGAACTAGAGGATGCGGGTGACCCAAAGGATCCGTCAGAATGTGATCGAACGACGGTAACCGAAGAGGTCTGTCCCAGGACAGCTCTAGAAGAGAAGGAAACCAGCATTGGGCTCTCCAGATTGGAGTGATCAAAATCAGAGACGCTCTCTGTCTGCGGACCTGAGCTGATACCCTCTGAATGAAAAGGAAAGGAGGAAACGCATAAGCTGGAAACTGGGACCAGTCCTGTAGGAAGGCATCCACTGCTTCGGCACCCGGGTCCGGTTTCCAGCTGTAGAAGCGGGGAAGTTGGGCGTTCCATCTGGACGCAAACAAGTCCATCTCTGGCAGACCCCAAAGGTCCGAAATTCTCTGAAATACCGAATGATCCAGCCTCCAATCGCTGGCATCCCGAAAATTCCTGGATTGCCAATCCGCCACCATGTTCAGATCGCCTGGGAGATACTCTGCCGTGACCGAAATCTGACGAAGAAGGCAATAGTTCCAGAAGTCCTTCGCAAGATCCGCTAGGACCTTGGAGTGAGTGCCGCCCAAACGATTGATATATCTGACCACAGTCGTGTTGTCCATCCGGAGAAGAACACAACACGAGACCTTGGTCGTGGTGAAAGAGCGGATTGCGAAAGAACCCGCGAGGAGCTCCAAGCAATTGATGGGGAGGTGAAGTTCGTCCTCCGTCCGCCTGCCACCCACCGAGAGGGAGCCGCACCGGGCACCCCAACCCTGGCGGCTGGCATCCGATTCGATCACAAGATCCGGACGGGAACCGAAAATCGCCTTCCCGTTCCACGCATCATGTGATCCAACCACCAAAGAAGTTCTGACCGGGCTTCTAAATTTAAGGAAATCAGTTCCGAGTAAGTGAGACCCTTGCGAAGGTGAAACGCTTTTAGTCTCTGGAGAGCCCTGTAATGAAGAGGGCCTGGAAAAATGGCCTGGATCGATGAAGACAGTAAGCCCACAATCCTGGCCAATTGACGTAGGGATATTCGATCCCGACTGAGAACTTTGCGAATCTCCTTCTTGATCTTGGAGATCTTTTGAGAAGGAAGATGAAGCGTTGCGTCCGTAGTTATGATCAGAAATCCAAGGAAAGTCATTTCCTGACGAGGAATTAAATCCGACTTCTGGGTATTGATGATGAAGCCCAGTGACTGAAGAAGGGAAATTGTAACCTGAAGGTGGTGAAGAAGGAGACTTTTGGACTGATTCATTAAAAGAATGTCGTCCAGGTAAATTATTAGGCGAATCCCCATGGTACGGAGATGTTCTACCACCGGGCGCAGGAGTTTGGTAAAGCACCAAGGTGCTGAGGAAAGACCAAAGGGGAGCGAGCGAAATTCGTAAACTTGATCCTTCCACAGGAACTGGAGGAACCGACAATGAGGAGGGAAGATTGGAACTGAAAGATAAGCATCCTTCAGATCCAAGCGAACCAACCAATCGTTTTGTAACAGAAGGTCCCTCAACAGATGGATGCCCTCCATCTTGAAATGTCTGTAAATCAGCCATTCGTTGAAGGAACAGAGGTTGATTACCGGTCTGAACCCTTTGTCTTTCTTCTCCACAAGAAAGATATTGCTGAGGAAACCGTTTGGGTGAAGAAAAGAGGGGATAATGGCACCTTTTTGTAACATAGCCCGAACTTCCAAGTCTATAAGCTCCTGCTCTGTGACTGAAAAAACTAGAGGGCGAGGACGAGAGAGTTGAACGGGGGAACCGTAAAACTCGATGTGAAACCCCTGAACGGTCTCCAGAACCCAAGGGTCTGATGTTATCGACGACCAGGCCTGGGGAAACAACGCCAACCTTCCCCCCATTCGAACCGGAGATATGATGCAAAATCTTACCATTAAATCCTCTGGAGTTGGACTGGTTACCACCACGTCCCCTGCCTTGGCCTCTGCCACCTCTGGAAGGGTAAAAGGAACCCTGTCGTCCATCATTCCAGCCGTTGTTTCTTCTGGATTGACCTCTATTGGGGCCTTGCTGGAATTGGCGGCCGGAAGAGCGACCCCTGCCTCTGCCGGCCCCGCCAAAAACCTTTTTAGGAAAAAACTTCTTCATAGAAGCTTGTGCTTTGTCTAGGGAAGAAAAGGTAGCAACGAACTTTCCTAACTCCTTCACAAAGGGGTCCCCAAACAAAGCACCTTGCGCAATCGGGCCCGCTTCTGATGACGACAACTCTCCCAGTTTTGGATCAATCTTAAGTAACAAGGATCGTCGACGCTCCGCTGAAAGAGCACAATTAGCATTACCAAGAAGGCACATAGCCCTTTGCGACCAACCAGCAATATCATCAACCGAGAGAGGCACGCCTGACTCTTTAGAACGTTGGGCTAATTCAATTATTTTTGTCAGGGGGCCAACTACATCCAGCAGTTTATCCTGACAGGCTTTCCAAGACCTATCTATACCCTTTTTAGGGTCTTTGATATACTTGGCAAAGAAGGTGCACAACTTCGGATCAATTTCAGGGGTGCATGCCACCCTAAAAGGAAGAGAAGGGCGTGGGCACTCAGAACGCAGGCGTAAACGTACATCCTGAGGTAAAGGCTGCCGAAGCTTAGCAGCGACATAATCAGCAGTAGACTGTTCAGGAAACCATTCTGAATACCTGGGTCTAAAAATAGTAGATGGGTCAAACATATCAGGAGGCACAAGCTCACCCTCCGAAAGACTAGGAGCACTAGGCTTCGGGCGCCAAGACCTGCTCACATCAGAAAAATCCTCTGAGGAAGCATCCTCATCCTCATCTAAATAACCGTCCTCTTCATCATCTCCCTCAGTGAGGAACCCTTCCTCCGGGTCAAGGTCCTGGGTGGCAAAACTACCAGTCTCTCTGGGTGAGTCGTCCCCCCGGTAGGGTGCGCTTCTAAGCGTGCGCGCACTCTTACGAAAGACTTCAGATAATTTACTGAAGCCCTCCAGGTGCCCCTCGTCACGCTTCCTGGCCGTACGTGAAGGAACACAAGGAACCCCACTGGGCCCTGCCCCGCTGTCCCCAAAAACACCCGAATCAGTCTTGAACACATGGGCTGACAGCTTATTGACACTGTCTTGCAGAGGTGCCAGAGCTTGTGCAATTGCAGAAGAGAGAAGCCTGTCCACCTCTGCAGGAGAGCGTGAAAGAGGCAGTTGTGGCTGATCAATAGAATTTGCCACCTCAACATTGGAAGGACCGGATTGCATATTAGCAGAAAAACTGGTACCCATAAAATAAACACCCCAACTATATACCAGGGGAAGCCCCTCACACAGGTACCACAACAGTCTAAAACCTTTCACCAAGCCTGGGACTGAAATGAACTGACCCAAATTTTCGAGCAATTTATTGTAAATTTCAGTCAGAAAACATATCGTGCCGTCAGAAAACAGCGTCAGTGTGAGGGACGAGGCAGAAAACAATAGAAGCGCAATGCCTCAGCGCGTTTCTACTCAAGCGCGAAGAGCGCTGAGGAGAACAGCCGGTCGGCGTCAGAAGCCAGCACCAAGACCGCGCACGCGCGTAGGAGAAACGCTTGGGCTGAAAGCCTACTGCGTTAAACAAGCTTCAATTAAACGGCCTACAACAAAGGCAAAGTCAAATACCAATCACAATTTCAAAACAAAGCTGTCTACAATGAATTTCAAAAACTGCCACGACAAAGATCAAGCTGAAGTAAAAAACTTGACTTATCTTGCCGAGGCAGCAATGGAGAAAGAGGAAGGACTACCGGCTGGGATTCCCTATATGCTGATTGATGGACTCTTATTGGTTGATGTGCTACCATGACTACCGCTGCCATGTTGGTTTGGGTAGTCCATGGTTTTAATGTTTTTTGTTTCTTACTTTTAACTTGCTGTCCAATAAAATGGAGAAAGGACTAGCAAAATCCTCGCCTCCGCTTCCTGACATAGAATGTCGCCCTCTTCAAACAAGCCGATAACCTCCAGCAATGAAGCTGCGGGAAAAAAAGATCTCAAACAGCAATAGCTCGACAGCTTCGACTATACGGTACTATATAATAACTTCCCGGATGCGTACTTCCAGGTCATGTGCGCACTACTTCCGGTGCCTTATAGGGGATGCATTTTCTAGGGCGGTTCTTAATTTTTTGAACCAATTGCACACTTTCTACGACGGTTCTAAGAGACCGAGCCTCCTAATAGACCCTTTATATGCCAATCAACGTAAACGTAAGTTTGGATTTGCCCTGTCCTACTTTCCAGTTCGAAACTTTTATTTTTGACAGTAAATTATAATAATCGGTTGAATACCGACCCTAAGGTGAGGTAAGGCAAGCGTACACATATTTAGGAGCTTTCCATTGGATTGAGGCACGTTCTGATGTTTATGAGTGCTAATAAAGATATAACGTGCTACTGTTACACAACTTGATCTTAAAGTGCTCGGGACATGTTATTAGAGAGCAAACCGTTCTGGCAGTCATCGTTTTCTTAACAGAAGGTTGCATTTGATCGTCGTGAGACGGGCTGTGCCAAGTACCGTTTCCAGTTGTGGAAGATGTTACACAGAATGAATACAACCATCAGAAGCAAATACCACATTGGTTTGTAGAAATTATTTTAAACTCTTCGTTTTTTTTCTTCACTGTATTTTGGTAAAAATGCAACAACGTTTATCAAATGCGCAGCACTATAAACATACTAGGTCGCCTTCCAAAATATTTTGGTTTGTTTGTTTTCAAATACAGGATGTGCGAAGTGCCATAGATGAAGACTAGGCTGAAGGTACAGGTACAAAAAAGTACAACTAATTCTGTATTGTAATTGGATTTACATAGTGCTTACTACCCATGATAAGGCGTTGTAGCTCTTCATTACGGGCAGCACGCTACACCATTACCTGAAGTTAGTGGTTATTAGTTATTGTTGGTTTTTGAGGTAGATTTGTGCTCTTAGGACATTTTCAAAGGCATTTCTGCCCGTTTCTTGTGGTAGAATACGGTATTCGTATTTATCTGACATTATTAGAGATAGTTCAACGAAGCTAAACATAGAATAATGTTAGATGGTAAAGAGAAATGATTTGTGATGAACGTTGAGTTAAACTTGGAAGCGTTATTAGGCTAGAGTAGGTTGAAATATTGGTAGGCTGCATGGAATGGTTACTCGGAAGTAAAGTTTGTGATTTGTGAGGAGAGGTATGGTTGTGTTGCTGAACTAAGTAGAGAGTAAGGAGGGCAGGCATTGCAGACAGGAGGCTATTGTATTAAGGCATGTAGAGGATGAACGGTAAGAAGAGGATTATTCAGTAGAAAAGAAGGAGATAATAGCTATAAAATCAAGGTACATTTTCGTGGTGGGCTATAGGACTATAGTGGGAGTTGGTGTTTGAGATAGGATGCAATCAGTGGATGTATAAAGAGCATAAAGAAGGTGGCAGGTGATATGTTGTTGCTTCTTTAGTTGTTTTGTTTGGCTGTTGATGCTGTGGACAATCTCTGTTCTTGGTTATACAGGTATAGAAGAATATGCACATTCTTTTGACTTCATACATGGCTTATTGTAATATGAGGTACAGAACCATGGGGTATGTCCAGATAGCTGGTCCTTTACAAATTGTCTGTTACGATTTGGAGGATTAAATGCCAAAAACTTATTTATGTTACTTACTTGGGTATCATGATGCTGTAAATGATCGAAACACCTTTCTTCTCATTTTGGAAACATCTGATTTCAAATACTTTAAGAAGTATTGTAAGAAATGGGGTTTCTGATTGGCTAGGGTATGCACCTAAGCCAGGCAGAACCCACCTCTCTAGTCAGTGCAAATAAACTATTCACTAAATTAACCTGTGCTCACCCTCTGGTAGCTTGGCGCAAAGCAGTCATGCTTAATCTAAGAGGTAATGTGTAAAGTATTTGTGCAGCACACTAAGTACAGTAACGCAGTGAAAACATCACCAAAAGGACTCCACACCAAGGTAGAAAAATAGGTAACTTTTATTTTATTTAAATGTGACCAAAACGGCAAAACAATCCGATAAGTACTTCTTGATCAATTATTGCAAGTATGATTATTATTCATTCATTCTTCCTAGAATAGGAACGATGTCAGGTCAAACAGATTAAACAGAGAGGTTTTAGAGGATTCCTTGTTGAGTAGCAATTTGTCAGTAAGAAAATAGAGGGCCCAATGCTAGCAGTGCTAGCGCCGTTTCAACAAGGGAAACATTAGAATTTCAAGTACTCCCTCACTGAGGAAGCACGTCATCAGCCTAAACACTAGGGGCAGACGTTGAATGCAGTGCACTCCTGACTAGGGAATAGAGAGACTTGTCCCAGTCAGCATACCAGGCCCCCACTGAGGCCTGTACCTGAAGTAATGTGCTGCCTGCAGGGTGTCCTGTTTCAAAGTTACAACCTGCCATCAACAGGAGTCTTCGTAGCGAAGAGGCGGTATGAAGTGCCCATGCTGAATTGACGGTTGAAGGGGAGATCAGCTGCAACGGTACTCCGGATGTGGCCGTCCTTTCCTTCAGTTGGCTCGGATGTGGACAAAGGCTTTAGCAATGCCGACATCAGCACCCAGGGGCAGAATTTCGTGATGAGGGATGCTGCTTAGTCACAGAAGACTCGCAATCACCTGAGCAATGCGGCAGTCACACCGTTAGGCTTCTCGTGGCGCTGCACCATCTTTAGGTGCATAAAAACTGCAATTTCGAGCAGCGCTTCAGCTGAGTCGTTCTAGAGTGAATATCTGCGTGTCGCACAGCGTTTTGTTTGACCCTTGTATGTTATGCCCCTCTTGCAGTCGGAAGGGGATAGGAGTCTTTCCAATTCTCAGACTCTGTAACAGAGGGCGAGCCAACAGGCCCATGGAGTTTCTTGGGAAATTGGAAGTTGTAGAGGCTCATTTCGATTTATACTCACTGCAGAGGCAGCAGGCCAACACAGCATGTTGCAAAGTGGCAGTCCCTCCTGGCAGCACAGCTCCTTCTTGTTGCTGAGTCTCCTCAGGACCCCAAAGTGAACTAAACTGGCGTTGTCCGGGTCTAGTACTTATGCCAAAAATGTGTCTTTGAAGTGGGGAAACCACAAAAGAGGCCTTAGAACCTCACAAGGTCTCTGCCCTTCCTTCCCTGGCTTCAGAAACACTACAGGCGAGTATGCAGCTCTCTGTATGGGTACAGGCACAGCCCTATTCAGGTGTAAGTGTCAGCTCCTCCCTCTCAAGCTACCTCAGAAAGGTCCATCAGTCTGGTGATGGGCAATCAGGATGCAAATGTTAAACCTCCGCTCCCTTTGTGTGACTGTCTAGACGTAATACACAGTGCCTAGCTGTCACCCTGATTCAGACGTGCATTCAGAGATAGGCAGAGGCACAGGTTGGTTAAAGTAAGAAAATGCCAACTCAGAACTGCAATTTACAACAAGCATTTGCAATGGAATAGGTCTCGCATTAGTGAAAATGTGAGCTATTGGTGTTCCAAATGTTAAAAAAAAAAATTGTTTAAAAATATGCCAGCAGCACCATAGATAATAAGAAAAGAAATTCCACATGAAGGAAATGGTGCAATACCACAGGCTTTTACTAGGTGTCTGGGACACCTAGTAACAGGCTGTGATACTGCACCCTTTCCTTAAGACATAATATAGGAATTCCATTACCATGAGGCTAAAATAAAACAAGCGCAAGCGGTTTAATCTAGCCTTTACAATAAAAAAATTAATTCCACTAATGATGGAAAAAAATGTGCACACGTTCCTTGAACCACATAGTAATGGAATTCCTACATTATGTCTTAAGGAAAGGGTGCAGTACCCCAGGCTGTTACTAGGGACACCTAGTAACAGCCTGTGGTACTGCACCCTTTTCTTAAGACATATTATAGTAATGGCATTATCATGAGGCTTAAGAAACCAGCGCAAGCGATTTTATATTTTGGAGCCTTTGTGAGGAAAAACATTTTTTTCACTAATAAAGGAAAACATGATCACGCTCGTTCCTTGAGCCAAATAGTAATGGCATTCTTATATCATGTCTTAAGGAAAGGGTGCAGTACCACAGGCTGTTGCTAGGGAAACCTAGTAACAGCCTGTGGTACTTACATTCTATCATGTCTTAAGGAAAGGGTGCAGTACCACAAGCTGTTGCTAGGGAAACCTAGTAACAGGCTGTGGTACTTACATTCTATCGCGCAGTTGGAGTGGGTTATGCTAATGAAGCCAAAGTACAAGATTGAGCTACATGAGGAAACAGTGGCTACAGGGGCTGGGCGAGAGAGCATCGGAAAGAGGCTTCTCTCTGGTGAAACTGCCCTGGAATGAAGCAGCACTAGTTACACAGGACTTGCACAAGTAGCCAAGGATGATACAGCACTGGGACAAGGCTGCACTCTATCTGAAGCGAATACAAAATTCTGGCTGCGGTAAGGAGAAATATAAAAGTGGACTAAACTTATAAGCATGGCGGCCTTGTGAACCAGGTGCCACGACGATAAGTGAAGTAGTCCCAAAACAAAACAGATGCAGCCCTGCAGCGTAACTAAACTTTAATTGGTCGGTGCTACCTGCCAAGTAGCGGAAGCGTCTTCTGGAAGCCCCAATCTATAGGGAGCTTGGAATGCAGAGCAACGCGTGAATGGCCCGATGGCAAACAGCAGGAAGTAGCAGGCGGGATTATACACCGTAAACCCATTACACCAGGTCTTGCAGACAGCGCATGCGCGCTGCCTGGGCTCGACCTAAAAACAACATTACTTAAAAATGTGTTTTTAAACTGTGAGTCCAGAGACTCCAAACTCTTATTTTCTATCTGCCCCCAGTGCGAAATTACACTTAAAAGTTGTTTCAAGGCACTCCCCGTATTAACCTAGGGGAGAGAAAGGCCTTGCAGTAGTGCAAAACAAATTTAAAAGCATTTCACTACCAGGACATTTAAAACTTTAAAGTACATGTCCTACGTTTTACATACACTGCTGCCAGCCGATAGGGCTACCTAGGGACTACCTTAGGGGTGACTTACATGTAATAAAAAAAAAGGTTGGGGCCTGGCAAGTAGGTTAACTTGGCAGGTCAAAATGGCAGTTTAAAACAGCACACACATGATCTGCAAATGCAGGCCTGAGCCACGTTTAAAAAGCTACATGCATTAATCATCTTAGAGGCCTATTGTCTGCTTGAACCTGGAAGTGAGTGCCAAACACTTATGGTCTTAGCTTCTTCAGCACCCAGACCACAGCAAAGGCTTCCCTTTCAATCGCACTCCACCTCTGTTCCCCCGGGAAGCAGCCTTCTAGTGATAAAGGATAAGGACGTGGGGAGACCCAATATACCCTTGAAGGCTTGGGCAGTTAGATAAATTCTACTTAAAGATGTCTACAAGGGATTTTGTTTGAGAAATATAACTTCTGGTGTACTGTACTTCAAATTACTTAGTGGTACAGTCCAATCAGATCCTAAGCCTTTGAAAAATCAATGCATACATCAAAAACAAAGAAAGTCTAAACATTCAATAAATGTAAAAGAAGAAAAACAGGGATATCTTTTTGAAAAAATATAACCGTTTTTATATAAGCAAAGTTGATGAGGGTACAAACAAGATACATTAATCGAGCAAAAAATCATGAAAGAGGTTATACAGATTATCCTGCAAATCATGAATAAATACATCCATTCCAAAATAATTAGAGAAGTAGCATGTCTGACGATACAGATAACAGTCAGTCAGTCAATCCACTTTATTCGATTACTTAAAATCATAAAAGTACAAAACAGGGCACAGACATAGACAATATTACAAATCTTTAGACATAACAGTTAAAATACATAGAGGAAATTTCAATTCATTATAAAACCCTGTCACCTATTCAGACCCCTTAACCTGAAAATAGCAGTAGACCACAAGCGGTAACTTAAGATGGAATCATCCTCAGATTTCTCTTATTCTTAATCCTCACTGCTGCTACCAAAAAGGATACAATGTTGAAAATATCACCAGGGTCACACAAAGATTGAAGAAAGACTTGCGCTGGTCTAACCTGGGTATAACCCCTTCCTCTCAGGATAGGTGACAAAAATCTCCTGCAAATATGGGAAAAAAAGTCACTGAACATCATAAAATGTAGTGTGTCCCGGGGCGAGAAATTATCACATTGGCAAGGTTCAGCATCTTCAGGTTTACACCATCCTTGATAATCCCCCAATGTTAAATGAATCAAATTGAAACGGAGCCTAGTTAGGAGCCATCGATGGTACGACTTATTAACAATTAACAGGTACGGTTCAATGTTAATAGATGTTTTTAATAAGTAATGGGCCCTAACTAAGGGTTTGCATAGCTCCTGTTCTTCTTACCCCACCGACAAGAGGTTCTTAAAATTCAGTTTTACCCACAGCACGTCCTCCTTCCGAATCTTATCAGGTTCCTCATAAAGCTCTGGTCGTCCTAGTTTAGATAACATACTTTTCACATATGCCAACGATATGATTTTTACAGACTTATCCAGCGCAATACAGTCTCGTAAAATCATGTGATTCAGGGTTAATTCGGGATTCAACCAAGTTTTGAGCCAGCAAAGCTGTTCTCAAAATATCGGTAACCCAACCTAGCCTTAACTCCTGATGTATAGCGTACGATGGAGTTGATTGTGGGACGGACAAAAGAGCCCTTAAAAATTTGTTTTCAGCTATCTTGTATGCCAGCCTGATCTTTATAACCCCATATAGAGGATCCATAGGCCGCAATAGCCAACCACTTGGCCTTATAAACCTTTAGGATAGCCTCTATCGGTCTGGCCCCCAGATGCCGTACAAATCCTAGGAGGGATGAGGAAGCTCGTGTAACAGCATTCTTTTTGACTTTTTGTTGTTGGACCCAGGATGACCTGTCATCAAAAAGGACTCCCAAGTAAGTGAAGGAAGACACAGAGGAAACCTCCACACCATTACAATAAAATATCTTTCTAGATCTATGACCTACTGTCATGGTGTGTGACTTTCCATTATTCACAATCAGATCCAGTGAGTTCATGAATGCCCCAAAAGCGCCTAAAAGCCGCTGTAGACCTACTGCCGTATGGGCTAAAAGAACCGCATCGTCCGCGTAGTGGAGAACAGGGATTGGACACTCTCCCACTCGTGGAATATCCAATGCAGCCTCAACGAGCGATTTGTCCAGATCGTTCACATAAAGAGTAAAAAGCAGGGGCGCCAAAATGCATCCCTGCCGTACGCCCCTGCCCGAGTTAAAAGATCTGGTACAATCGCCAGCCTGGATAACCTAACAGAAGCTGTGAGGTCTTGGTGAAGGTTAGCTAAAAAATAAACTAAGCAGGGGTCCAGTCCCTTTTCCAATAAAATATTCCAGAGCTTTGATCTATTAACCAGATCAAACACACTGGATAAATCCATAAAAGCAATTGTTAGACAACCCTCCTTGGCCATAGTGTATTTGCCTAATAAAAGTTTCAAATTTAAACACTCATCCATAGTACTCCTCCCACATCTAAATCCATATTGCATGTTAGACAGAATACCCCTTTCGTTTACTCAATCTGTGATTTTAGGTAAAATAACCTTTCCCAAGATTTTCACAGAGCAGTCAATGAAGGATATCGACCCGTAACACCGGGGGTCCACTCGCTGCCCCTTTTTAAAAATAGGAATAATAATAGATTTATACCAGGAGGCCAGGAAGCCTGCTGTACCCACAGCCCTAAAGACATTAGCAAGGATTTTAGCCCAGAATTTAGGGTTACTTTTAAAGAGATCTGCGGGAACATCGTCTGGGCCCGGTGCTTTATTACTAGCAATGTCTCTTATGGCTTTCTCAATTTCCCCCTCATTAAACTCAATTGGGGTACTGGCCTGATGTAGGGAGGACCGTGGGGTACAATCCACAGCCCCCCTGAACTCAAATCGCCTCAAAGTGAGAAAGCCACTGAGCTTCTGTGATATTACAATCCTGCGCTTCATTATCCTCCCCCGAAAAAAAATGGGGTGCTGATGATGGTCCAGAACCTGGAGCTATCCCTTAACACCTCCACAGACAATAAGGAGTTCTATGCCTCTTCCTTTATCTCGTTTTTCCACCTGTGAAGGACTACGTATACCCCTTCCTCCACCTGGCTATCAAATCCCTATCCCGGGGTTGTTTTTTCAGGGCAAGGGATAATGCGCGATGAGCATGTGAGCATTTCTCATCGAACCACTTTGGTCCACATTTGGGTCTCATTTTGGTTTTGGTAGTTACGTCAAGGCCTATCTGACTACAGATGCCCTCGAAAGCTCTGAGTACCGCATCCTTAGTACTTAGGGAGTCAATACAGACAGTAATACCATCTAAGCAATTCTCCCACAGGCCCTTGAGGAATGTGTCTGGGGTTATATTGGCCCATCTAAGCCTCCTCCCCTGATCACAGGGTAGCACCTTAATCGGGGCCCGGTTCCTACCTCCCTTGCCCAGAAGGCCACAGCTAGTATCCAAGATTAAAACAACTGGGTTATGGTCGCTCAAAGGGGATTCCTGAGCATTGTAAAAATTGACCTTATTCAATAACATAGGGGACATGAAAATGAAATCTATAATGATTACTAGCCTTGGTTTTAAATGTGGGACACCGATCCTCGGGATTAACAAAGCTAGGTTCTAAAAAAGATCAACGTCAGTTAAGAGACTCAAGGCTCTCGCCCCGCCTAGAGTGCTCAAAATGCGGAGCTGTGGCGTAATTAAAGCCATATGGATCGTCAATTAAACAATGTGAATCACATAAATGCGTATTAAAATCACCCATTAATAAAACATAATAGGGAGAAGTGGATTGCTTAGATTTGTAATCCATAAAAAAATTGTTCAGGGTACTTAAATGTTGATTTACATAATCACACTCCCCCGAATTATAGATATTCACTAATAAAAACTTTGGATGATTATGCTTACTAAGCTCCAGTATCAGACAGTGTGGGGAGTCAATCTCAAGCCTTTTTACAGAGCCCCTTAGGTCCAAAGAGAGGAGAAACAACAGGCCTCCTTTTGCTCTGCCCACCGCTCGATGTGCGGGTACAAAATATGAGCTAAAGCCGTCCAACCAAAAATTTTCCTCCCTGTCCCAGGTCTCCTGGAGGGCAATTATATCATAAGTATTTATATAAGATAGCCAATTGGGGTAATCTCTTTTCGATCTTAAACCCGCAATATTCCAGCTCAGAATACTGCAATTATGAGTATGATCAGCAGGTCGTTCGGCTTTACTCAGCCCAGTGAGACATGGAACAGAAGTACAATCCACATTGCTGTTATTAAAAGCTTCAGATGTGGGGGTATTAGCAAGCCCTGTGGTCACCACTAACTGTGAATTGATCTCAGGGAGAGTAAAAGCAGGTTGACTAATAACTTCCTTTGATGTTGAGGCAGCTACTGAAGGCAATCAATCACAGGCATCTAGATAACAGTCGCATGAATGCAATAAATATTTGCCAATATTTGTATAACCTCTTTCATGATTTTTTGCTGGATTAAATTTATCTTGATTGTACCCTCGTCAACTTGGCTTATATAAAAACTTTTGTATTTTTTCAGAAATATATCTCCATGTTTTTCTGCTTTTACATTTATTGAATGTTTAGATTTTCTTTGTTTTTGACGTTTGCATTGATTTTTCTAAGGGTCAGGATCTGATTGGACTGAACCACTAAGTAATTTGAAGTACCGTACACCAGAAGTTATATTTCTACTGATAAAGGCTACAGGCTAATCCAGACCCTCTT
Organism: Lissotriton helveticus; assembly: GCF_964261635.1. NCBI lineage: Eukaryota > Metazoa > Chordata > Amphibia > Caudata > Salamandridae > Lissotriton > Lissotriton helveticus. The sequence continues at coordinate 1,098,234,463 of NC_136065.1, forward strand.
CATTTAGCTGTGAGAGCACAGCCCCTATACCAGGCTCTGAGGCGTCCGTCTACACAACAGACTTTTGGGAGAAATCAGGGGCCTTGAGCACTGGTGCCGTGCACACGGCTGCTTTAAGGGCGTCAAAGTGTTTTGGCACGCCTCAGTCCAGATCACCTGACCTGGCTACTTCTTGGAAGTCAGCCCTGTCATTGGGGCAGTAATGGTGCCATATCCCTTGATGAATATCTGGTAGTAACCAGTGAGGCCTAAAAAGGCCCCCACTTCTGTCTGGCTCTTGGGGGCTCCCAAGCCAGAACTGTGTCAATCCTGGACTGCAAGGTCTTCACCTTGCTGTCTCCTACTTGATGTCCCAAAGACCACAGAACACTGCCCTATCTGGCACTTACTGGCCTTGATAGTCAGGACAGCGACCTGCAGAACCTGAAGCAATTCCTGGAGGTGGTTCAGTGGTCCTTCCAACTGGAGCTGAAGACGGCAATGTTGTCTAAGTTGGCATCACTGAATGTCTCCAACCCAGCCAGGACTTGTTTGACCCGCCTCTGGAAGTTGGCAGGGGCGTTCTTCAAACCCCAGGGCATAATACGGAACTGGAAATGCTCTTCTGGAGTTGAGAACTTGGACCTCTCTTTAGCCCTCTCAGACAAGGCAATCTGACAGTACCCAGACATTAGGTCAAACATGCTGAAAAACGTATCAGCTCCAAGCTGATCTATGAACTCATCAGCTCTGGGATGGGGTGTATGTCAGTCCTGGTGACTCCAATGAGGCACAGTAATCTACACAGAAGTTCAGGGGTGACACCTGGAGAACCAGCAGGGCCTGGATCATGGGCCGTTTGAGGGATCAATAACCCCTAACACTTGCATGTTGGAGATGATGCCTTTTTGATGCTTGTCAAAATGAGGAGGTAGGTCCTGGGACGTAGGGTCAGCTGGACCATATAGTAGTTTATGAAAAACAAGATGCTGGCCCTACAGTTCGTTTTTTAAAGCTCAAGGATTTGAGCAACAAATCAGTCTTATTCCTAGATTTGTTCGGTATAGTTTATTTATACCCTTTACTTTTTTACTTTTTCATTTGTTCAATAGAAATTAGTTAGCATGAGAAAAACATTACATTTAAACATTACACATAAACATAATTGATGACATTATACATAAAAGCGTCAATTCATTCTGTACACATTACATATACATTGCACCATTATTATGCAGCAAATATTCAATCTTTGCATTGTGTTTCATTGAAAGTTTCAAAGGATAAAGTCATGTTCAAAAGGAGATGGAAACCAATTTAATAAAGAAATATATTTGACTAAGCAAATTGATCATTGTTTAGTCAATCCAAAGGTTAATTTGCTCCTTTCTGCCAAAGGTTTATTTACTCCTTTCTGCCTTTTTGATGCTGGCTCTCACCTTATCAGACAACCTGTAAATTGTATTCTTTACACCCCAGTATCAATATCATGGGTACACCATGCAGTGAGTCCTGGAGAAAAGGAAAACAAAGAGGGAAACTGTCCCAGCAACTGGTGGCAGTGTCTCTGTTGGTTTAGGGTCGTAGGGGAGAGGTTGGCACCCTCCACTGACCCATCCTGCCCCTTGGAAGATAGGTCGGGGAGAGGTTCACTCTCCTCTTCCACCTCATCATCAGTAGCCAAGATCATGGTAATTTCAGACCTCTCAAAGTGCGGCTTGAGGCAGTTAATGTGCAGGACCCTTAAAGGGTACCTGTGTGTTTGCAAGTCCACCAGGTCGATAACCTCATTCTTGCACTCCTTTACCTCATATGGGCCTGACCAGCAGTCCTGGAGAGCATGGGGCTCCACTGGCTCTATTACCCACACCCTTTGATCGGTCTGAAACTCAACCAGAGTGGTATTCTGGTCATACCATCATTTCATGTCCTTCTGGCTAGCTTCAAGGTTCGAGCGAGCTTCCTGAAGCGGGCTGTTGCGGAACACCAGCATGTAGCTAACTACATCCTCGGGTGGCTTTTTGGGAGTGGTAAAGAGTGGTGAACTTATAGGTGACACCACACTCCTTCCACATGGCCTTCAATTAGTTGGACATGAAGTTGGTCTCCAGTCAGATACCACCTCCTTGGGGAAACACTCACGAGTAAGATCGTCAGCAGTGCCCTGCCAGCAGAAATGAAGTCAGCAAAAATAAGAGGTCAGGAGGCAAAAAGTCAGTGGAAACCATGCCTAGGATACCAGATCTAACAAGTACTATTCAAACTAATATCTTGCTAACTTCACATAGGACTCCTATTAGCAAATGCTGTGAATTCCACAGCTTTTTTCACTCAGTATGGAGTGGGCCTCAACTTTTGGGATCTGATACAAATGTTTGCATGATAGCTCTTTGTTTAAGAATGTATTGGTTTGCCCCTGCATTTGAGAGAGACATGCAGTACATGCTGGCAGGGCCAGAAGAAAGAGGGATATCATACTCTCAACTGTTGGCATTAAATCCCAGGGCTCTATCATGCTTAAGGTTATTCATGCTTTGGCCAGATTTCTCTCAAATGCTAAAAATGGGCCTCACATCACACTCCTTGTGAAATTCCAAACTAATTATGTGTCCCTGGATGCTATCAATGTTTGGAATTTCCTGCTACCTCTGCTACAAAAACATAGCATGTTTCTTCACCCCACATGTTAAGAATTCATCCACTTTTTGCACATCTTTTTGTAAAAGCGCCCCTAGAATCTGAATGCGCAACTTGAAATCTAGAACACCTTTTCTTTTAAATTCCTTATTAAGAACATGCTCCTTTAGAAATACATTGAAATGGCTGTTTTTAATCTCACAATTTAGGAGTCATTTTAGTGCAGTTCCCGGGTCTCTGTGATTCAGTATGCCCAGTCTCCTGACTTTATATTCACTTTCTTAGTCTACTTACTCAATCCATATTTACCTTGACAGTTTGTCTGGATAATTGTATCTGCTGCTCCCCCTATTCTCAACACCTCTGACTTTCCCTGCTCGCATCCATTTGCACCAAATTTGTGAATGTTTTTGCTGTTCTGCAGCTGACATCTATTTATTTATTTCAGATCGTAATCTATAAATGCCTAGCTCCTTACTTGTCCTTTTCATCAATTGCTGCAATTTTACCTGTAATTTTATCCTGTGGTACTGTTTAGCTTATATCTCTGCTCGTAACTTTCTCAAGTCGAACGTTCAGCCCTGCTGTCTGTCGAGTCATTTTAGATTAGTACTTGTACAGTACTCCGAAAAAATACTGGGCCTGTGAGATTTTCTAACACAGTGATGTAACAGTCATCATGCGTATGATTTCACAAGTGTGGATTAAAGTGTAGGGGCTATCTGCCTACGGACAGCTGAAAGCCTACTTGCTACATCCCTTACACTATCCCCACAAGTTAAAATCCTGCGATATTGAAAGAAATACCCCACGGTTATTGTAATATGCTAATCAGTGGCTCATGGAATAACCCAATCTTTCAACTTTGAAATCATCTGAATATTCTGTCTCAGTAGTTGGACAACAATGCTGATACAAGATGGCTTAATTACAGGACCAAACTTGTCTCTGAATGCTAGACTTTGTTGGTTAACAGGCAGTGAATGGGCTAACTCAGTGGTTCTTAACCTATGATCCAGTAACCCCTTGGGTTCACAGAAGCATACTCAAAGGATCCCTGACTGCTTAGAAAATTAAATAATATTAACAGATTAAAAAGGTATGCAAGTATAGAAGAAAAATTGAAAATTATAAACCGTTCTATAAATGTGAAGGAATTTGAAATTGGAGCCTAAACATGGTTTGTATCCTGAGATTGATTTGTGGGAGCAGTGGGAGTGCCTTAAACAGTAGATAGTATGGGCGATGAGTGGCCTCAATTACATTTCGAAAAGCTCCAACCTTCCCATTACAATTGTGATTTGTTTTCTTTATACGTGTCATTAATTGTTTCCATCATTTGTGAATTTGTCTGTTGAATCCTTATTTTCTGTTTATTGTTTTGTGGGTCAAATCATATAAAATGCCTGGACCGGGGTCTCCAGCTTCCAGCAATGACTCAGTGGAGGTCTCTGGGTCCCCTGGTTCTATTAATGATTAAGTAGGGGTCCAGGGAGACCAAAAGGTTAAGAACCACTGGGCTAGCTGATAGCTTAGATTGTAGAGGCAAGACAGTTGAGTCTGAATGCAAATTATTAGAGTATCAGGGGACACTTCTCTGATTCATATACTTCTTTGCACGATGTTGGGACCCCCAACTCCTAAGTTGCTACTGGGTCTGTTCGTATTTAAAAAGTTATTATTTTCAGGAAATTTAAATGACACGTCTCACTAGAGCTATCACTGTTCAAAGCTGGCTAAAACTTCCAGTTTTTGCATATCAAGTTTTAGACTGAGTTTGCCCATGACTGTAGGAAAGTGGTATATTATGTGGTATGGCTGGGTAGCCCTACCATGTAATATTATCACGATAGCCCAACAATGGTTCTTGGATTCACACTAATAAATTCTTAGCTCAGGCCTGGTAGTGTGGCAAAGAGCAGTCAGTCTTTAGGAACACATGTTAAGCATTTCAGAGTACCAACATGGACGATAAGTAATTGACATGTCTAGTGAAAAAGCCGACACCAATTTATAAAAATAGTGTATTTTTTCCTTAGCGTAGATTCAAAATGAATGGAATAGCATACATATAACTGGAGTTATTGATTTCAGAAGCAATATTAAATCAGGGCAATAAAATACATACAAAAAATATCATTGTGGTCAATAGCAAAAATCACTAGTGAGAATAGGTCACTTGCAGGTCGAGTTACGTGGAACAATTAGAGGGTTACAGTCAAGCAGGCCTCAGGACCAGGCCACAACAGTCAGATACATTTTACCTTGCCCGTGGAGTCTGGGTGCAAAGGTGTTCTTGCTTTCATCTGTTGTGTACGTGAGCTGCCTGTGGTGCTGTTTTTACTGCTTACACAGTGCATCAAGAAACAAAATGCAAAAACACAACAGGTGCACAGCTGTTGATGTCGAATGATGGTTGCACAGTGTTCTATGCAGATGCACCATCGAGCGTGCTTGGTTGCCGGATTGGTGACCAAGAAGCCTTGGCAGTGCAGGGCTCGAAAAATCCAACAAATGGTACTAGTCCTATAGGACTAGCACTTTGAAAAATCTCCTCGACCTGACTGCAACATACTTGACCTTTGTCTCTGAAAGCGGAGCAAATGTGACAAGATAACAACATTTGAAGGCATCTGTATTGCTCATTAACTTTGTGAGCAATAAAAATGCCTTTAAATCTTATCTTGTCACATTTGCTCCGTTTTCACAGACTGAGGACAAAAGTTAGTTTGTCTTCCTACTCGCCAGAAAGGGCGAGTAGGACCTAAAAACAGCTCGACCTCGTTAAATTCAGCTCGCATATGCAAGCGCTCGAGTGGATTTTTCAAGCCCTGCAGGGGTGAGCACAGCGAAAAGCTTCTGGAATTAAATGGGTCCAGGGCAGTAACAAAGTGGCATGAAACTTCAGGGCTGGTGAGACTACAACTCCAACAATTAACGGGACCACCTGGATTTGGGTGAGGCCTCAGAGGGCCCAATGGACAGCGATTATTTGGATCCGGCAAGTGTTTGTGCCACTATTCCAGGGGAGACTGAGGGTGCTTCTGGCTTTCACAAGGGTCCCTCTCTTCAGGAGTATCGATTTTTAGCCTTGGATGAGGATCTTTCACTCACTTCCAAGTCTGTTGCCTCAAGGACAAAGTATCTCTCTTTTGTCTATGAGCTATGGGCAAAGTCCTGTTGTCGGCGACACAGGTCTCTCTTGGTCCTTGCTTAGAGTTGTTCAGATCTGACGTTCTTGTGTCAGGGGGGGTCCTTAAAGCCTAGATTTTGGGGAGTTGGGGGTGTGGGAACTAGTAACCAATGGGCAGTTAGCCCCTGCAGCTAATCTGCCCCTAAGGTGACCTTCTCCGGTGGTGTAGGTCACCTTTAGTACAAAGAAACCACTACCCCGGCCCTACCAAAGATGGCAGAGTTGTATTTTAGGTGTACAGATGAAGCTGCCCGTCGTAGAGGTGTGGCCAACCTTCCTGGGGGTGTCCACCTCCTACAAATCACATTTCCTGCCTTGGCCGGGTGCAAGCATGCCTGGGTCAAGGGGCGGGCCCAGATGCATGTCAGAGGCAGTGCAACCTTTGAAGCTCATCGCCTTTATGTGCCAATTCACTAGCATGCTTGGAAGGGTGGGTGCTGTGACCTGCTTCCTCCCCAGGCCTTTGTTCCTGTCTCCTGGGAATGAGCACACTGCCTGGCAGGAGGTCAGAATCCTGTCTTGGCGGCAGGAGGTGTGGGAAAGCTCAGGCTGGTCAGCCAGAATCTAGTAAAAGCTAGGGCAACCAGATAGGCAACCTCTAAGGTGCCACCTCTAAGGTGCAACCTGGGTGCATGCCAGCCTTTCCTTGACACCAGATTTTTGTTAGGAGAGAGAAGGCTTGTTGTTTGATACCAAACTTGACATATCTAGGTGGTACCATGCAAGTCCCATGTTATCCTATGACCGCCTATGACTTATAGTGTGCTTTAATAGTAAAGACACTATAGAGACATACAAGCTTTCACTTGCATGTCTACACTCTTAATATACTGCACCCTGCCTCCTGGTCACAGAAGTTCTTCTCTAGGGGTGACTGACATGTATCAAGAGAAGTGCATTTGACTGTGCCGCACACAGTGAGGCACAGTCGAGTTCAAGCTGTTTGCACCACTCCTGCAGTCTGCAATGGCATGCCTGATGTCAGTAATTTGCTGGGGTCACCCTGGATGTCACAAAACCATTCTGCAGCCCAGGGGACCCCTTTACCACCTGTGCACTAGGTACCCCTGGTACTATATACTAGGGACTTGTAAGGGGGTAAAGTCTGTCAATTGGGATTCCCAATTCACACATAATAGTTTTAGGGATAGATCACTGGAACCTGGTTAGCATGCTTCAGAGCACTGTCAAGGAGTCAAAAACCGGCATCTAGTAGTACAAAAGGGGGCAAAAAGTGGGGGGACATCTGCAAAAGCCCTGTTTTGTTACAATAATGTACTAATTTTGTGACACTGTAGTGTCCCCTAGCAATAGGTCTGACGGCCCGGTGCCTCTGTATTGACTTATGTTTTCATTTTATTCTTCTTCCATTCACTCTCAACCCTTGACAGGTACATCTTAAATAATGTTCAGTCTTTATGAGCTGGTATCTTGGGCCTTACTCTGTGAGTGAGATTGTGGTTTTCTGGCATACATCCAATGAATGTTATTTTGTTTTGTACCCTCCTGAGAGCTGGAACAATATTTCTATGTGTTTTAGCTGTTCATACACCATTTCAAGACCTTAGTGCTTATCTAATCTTCCCACCTCTTTTGCTTGCATTGAGCTTGAGTGATTTTGCAGTCAGTGACACCAATTTGCATTAGCTCTTCTGCTGAAATTCTTTCCCTTGCAGACTGCTGTGTGATTGTAGATTCTCTGCAATGCTATTCCTGGCAATTATTTTTAGGTCGAGTCTGGGCAGCGCATGCGCTGCTGCGAGTCATAGAGTAGTGGAGTATGGCTTTGAAGCCCCGCCCACTCTCCACCCATATTTGTCATTGGCTTGTTTCATTAAGCTTCTTAAATGCTAGCTTGCGAGTCTTTATCAGGCTTGTTAGTCCCTCCTTGGTATGGCCTTGTCTGGGTTTGTAACCTTCCATTGTGACTGGCCCTTTTACTTCTGTTGCGACACGACATGTCTTTAGTCTGTAAGCACTCTTTTTTTAATGGGTTTCTCCTACTGCAGGCAGGACGTGCTTTCCTCACCATGCGTGCTTTCACTTTCAATCTGGCCCAAACAATGAGGCAGCTTCTTTGATGTGAAATAGGTCTTGCATTTACAAGAGTTTGAGCTATTGCCATTAAAAATAACAATAGCTTAAACTCGCTTAAATGCGAGACCTATTGCTTTGGAAAAGCTTGTTTCAGGTTTGTATTGACTCGCTCCTTAGCATTTGAATCAAGGAATTCCAGATTTTGGATATTTGGGCTTCTCGTCGATTTTAGACAATATGGATGCCATTTGGCTGAGATCAGAAATAGACAGAGGCCTTCTGTCAAACACTTGATTTCCCGCGATAGACTAGAGTTCCTGTTTGTGTTTAGGAAGAGTCTGTTAGATTGATCAACTGCATGGCAGCCCAAGTTAGATGCAGGTGAGGTACTTTGAGTCCTGGCGCTCCCATGCAGAAGCTTCTCTATCTTTGTTGCTCGTGTTTAACCCGTTTTTTTGTCCTTGCCTTTTGTAGCCTAAAATAAAGAGACCAGACCTTCCCATCTTCAGTGTCTCTTAGGTCTCCAAATGGTACAACCTCAAACCCAAATGGTTTTCCTTTTCCCTTTCCTAACTCTGTGCAGAATAAAACATTCAAAAATCCACATTGAATTTAAATTGTGTATAACGGTACTACAGCCCAGCCTAAGAGTTCACTACTGAAAAATCCAGATACCCATTGTCTTATATATTATTTAACTAGATAGCTAATTTTCAGGCATACCCACATTCAAAATAATGTATAATGTTGACTAAAGCAATCTCCCTCTCTCTCTCTCTCTCTCTCTCTCTCTCTCTCTCTATATATATATATATATATATATATATATATATATATATATATATATATATATATATATATTGATGTGAACAAGCTCCTTTTAGGAGTGAAACGCGTCATGGATGACACCATGTCTTTTTATTTCATCTGTGTGAAATAAATATTTACTTTCAATGGACAACATCGTTGCTGCTTTTTTCTGCTTAATTTAAAGAAAAAGTTGCGTTAAGAGGTCCTTACCTGGTTTATTTCATCATGGATTGGTGGAATAGGAACATTGTTATATATATATATTTCTTTTTTTAAGGCACTGCATCAGAGGTTAATAAATCTACCTTGCCAACAGCCTGGGCTCCGTGTCTTCATTTCGCCGTGTTACGGAAGTGGTGAAGGTCTATATTTTTTTTTTTTTTTAAGGCACTGCATCAGAGGATATTATTAACATTTGTCATATCTATACTTTTGCATCATAAAAACCCTTTTGTTGCGGCTAATTGATTACATAACTTTACATCACCATCATCAAACATGAGGTGGATTACTGTATACTGCAGTTTGTTTTGAGTTAAAATAGTAACCGTAAACATGAACAAAGGAGCGAAAACAACAGCTAAAAGAAAATACCCCTCACCCTACCCCCACCTGGCAGCGACTGGCAAACATCACTATTTGTTATATGGGTGTTCAAACAATTGGCAAAAAGCTGGTTTAAAGCTTGAATGAGAGGGCTATTAGACTGTTTCTGCTCTGGGTTTCGGTGAGTTCCGGGTGGATGGCGTGGTGTGTGCGGTTTCGTTATCGTTTTGTGCTGTCGCCGCAGTCCCTTCTGTTAACATTGTCCCCAGTCTAGCAAATCTATATCCTCATTCTCATCCAGACTTAAGAAATATATAACAACAAAAATTAAGTTATGCTTAGGCATAGTATGATCGAGAAATGGCAAACTTTTCAGAGATTCTTTTGTCATCACACAAAGTATGATTCTTTCATACAGAATGCTTCTTCCTTCAAAGCATGTAGAAAAGTAGAATCTGCTTCTTATGGTTACCCCACATTTTGCTACGTGTTACACTATTTTTGACTAGTCTGACTGGGATCCTGCTAATCAGGACCCCATGCGATCTGCTTTCTCCCTAACCTGTTATGTCATGTACTTACGTACCCTGCAGATTGGATACTGGGGTTCCCTGGTCAGTCCCTAGTATATGGTACCCATGTACCCAGGGCATAGGTACCCCAGAGGCCTCCCATGGGCTGAAGCAAGTATTATGCCACTGTGGCGGGGTAGAAGTAAGGGACCGGAGACCGGGTCGTGTTAGATAGGGTTTTATTTTTTTGAACACTTTTCTTCGGCGATTACTAAGGTTTTCTCTGGTCTGTTGAGCCTGGTCCTTGGTGGCGGTAGGTTCTTGGTGTTTGTTAGTCTATAGTGACTCACCTTGTTGGTTTTCTTTACTGCCAGGTGGACTCGCCTCCAGCCGGTTACATAGGAGAAAGAAAGAGAATGTATCAGGGACGCTGTCCTCCAACTACTATCCGTACCCCAGGAACCGGGAGGTGTGAGGATCACCACTGTGCACTTGTGAGCTTCCAAAGTATTTGACCGTGCACGATGTAGGGACAAAGGTGAGGTTTGGTGTAGGAGGGGAACAAAGGAAGGGTTAAGGAGGGAACAATGCGAGAGAGGTGCTCTGCTATTAGCGTTATTACCCCACAGGGCCTCCCCGCCTCCCTACCCAGCCCCTGAACCTGGCACGTACCTGGTTCAGCCACGCTCCTCCGTGAGCGTGGCTCGGCCATTCTTGTTGACGTTGGCCTCCAGGCAATGTCAAGTCTTCTCCCGGAGTCGGCCTTCTTTCCATCTCGCTCACTTCTGCTTCTCGTCCTCTGTAGTCCTTTCCGAACGCGGTGAAAACGCCTTTCTCCTCCACTCCGCCGGTGTTGTCACATGCTGTCTTCACTCCTTCCTCCTTCATAACCAATAGAGTCGCTCTTACGTCGTGAGTGGGAGTGGTTTCGTCATCCTTTAACGCCCAATTAAAGGCGCCGTCGATGTTTTCTTTCTGGCTGGTTGACAGTATCGGAGCGGTGTCCCAGCTCCACTCGTCCTGTGGAAAACGAACATAAGGAACGGACCACCATTCTTTGTTGTCGGGGATTTGTTTTAGCAGCCGGCTCTCTTTGTCACAGCCACCCATGAGAAGCTATGCAAAATGGATCTACAGGCCTGCCATTGCAGCCTGTGTAAGTTGGTGCATGCACCACGTACTTAAGATATAGGTTTACTGTATCTAAGGGTCACTACACTTAAAACATATAAGTCACCCCTATAGCAGGCCTTAACAATCCTGAAGGAAGGGTGCTTGGTGAGAAGGTGCCACTGCATGAGCAGGACACCCCTGCAGCCTACGGAATCCATTCTCCCGGGTTGTTGGTGCTGCAGCCATTTAGGACATATAGAGTGGCATTACTCGACTGCGTGATGACTAACTCTAAAATGGCTGACAGTAACCCTATTGAGTTTGGTATCAAACATTTTGGAATCATACCCCCACAATGGTAACCGGTATGGAAGGTTTGATTCCACCCCTCAGAAACAAGCTTTGTGAGGTCCCGGTGTTCCTGGTACCAGCCTTCTAGTCCCGGGCAGCCCAAAATGGTTGCTGCCACCCAGAGACACATTTCTGCCCTCCTGCTGCTGAGCCAAGCCCGTGTAGGGGAAGGCGGAACAATAGGCATCCTATCACAGGGAGGTGTGACCACCTCCCAGACAGGATTTAGTGTATTAGGTCTGGGTGGGTGCGCTTGCCAACAACACGGTAAGAACTGACCGCACACCAGCTAAGCTCGCCACTGAAGAAACACGTGAAGTGACCCGCTTTAGTCAAAATTGCAATCAGCGGACTACGGGCACATCGACACAGACATGTAGAAATCCCGCATATAAACGCCAGACGCCCTTCCCACCATCTTTCTGCCAAAAGAGTGACAGATTTCTGAATTTGGGAACATGGTAGAGATCGGCCGATCTCACAGAGTTTTATAAGCTGTTATGGTCCTGATGAGAACCCTGTATGTAAAGTGGTTTGTAACGCGTCAACCCTAATATTGTGGTCAATTAAAGAACAAATTTGAAAGTGTTTTGATTTAGATAAACTGTCTCATGTTGGCCATGTTGGATATTGTACTTTTTTTTGTAATTGTTTGTAAATTTCTTTGGGTATGTGTGTGCTGGTATGTGAGGATAGTGCATTGACGGTATGATTGGCATGTTGACTTTGATAGAAAAAGTGGTGTGTGGAGAGTGCGCATAGGAGAAGTTTGCAAGGGCGAATGGTTGTCCAATCAAATAGTCGAAGGGCAAAGGGAGCTTGGAAGTTGTTCTTCTAAAATTTAAAAATATTTGTATTTTGTTGTTGGTAATTTATACATGTGAATCTTTATAGAATTCTTGATTAAATCTAACTGAAAAAGAGTTTTTTTGTGGCATTGTTTCATTTGAAAAAGGTAGAAGTTGAGCATCAGCATTGGCATAATTTTGTTATTTGATTTGAGCGACCGAAAGTCTGCATGAGGGACACATAGTCCTGTTCAAACCAGTCCTGGGAGCCGTTGGCTCCTGCTCTGGCGCGAATATGGACAAAGGACATGGAAGTAACCTCCCCACTGTCCAAACCCTCCCCTGGTAGGGTCCCCAGAATCTATCCAACCGTCTCCCGTGGGTACAAAAGGGTTTACCTGGCTGTAGGACCCTAGATTCGAAGTGGACAAGAGCCTGAACTAGAAACCACTGAACTTCAATCGTCTGGACACTCTGGACTTCGTTTGGGCCAGACTTCATCTTCCACTCCGTCCAACGCATCGCCTGTGCACCATAGAGGCTTCGTGCAGGACCTGCGGAGCATCAAGGACAACCAAAGACATCTCCCTTGGAGTGAAGGAGTCACTCCCGTGCAACCGCAGGCACCACATCACGATTGACCGGTCTGCTGCTCCTGAGCTCCTACGGAGTCCCTCGAGGTCCGAGCTGCCCTCTCACCAAATTTGAGGGCCCAAATCCCTCGTAGGGGCTGCATTAACTGTACCCTGCATACATTTGCAAGTGCATATGCTTGTTGGCGTTCCCAAAACAAGTGCACTGGGCTCCGAGTAGCCCCAACGTCTAGCATCATTTCCACCAAAGAACTTCGGCCTCTTTGCACTGGGTGCTCTGTGGGCTGTTGCTTTGTAATTCTGCTCCAGGTCCCCGTGCGACTTCTGTACCTCCGGCCTGTGGGTCCTTTTGAGGGTCGTCTTTGCTTTTCTTGGGCTCGCCTGATTCCTCCAGGCTTGACCTTACTCCCCTCTGTTTGGTGAGTCTCCTGGACCTTGCTGGTCCTAACCTTTCTTGACCATTTTCGTGGGTTGCCACTGCCAAGGCTTGTTGGTGCTCCAGCCTGACACGACCCCTCAGCAGTCAACCTCCTTCATAGGATAGCTCGTATGCGTCTCCTGGTCGTCCTCGACGTCTCGTGGTTCCGGTGGCTGCAGAGTCAAGAACCCTCTCAACGCACCTGAAGCACCTGATGTCGGTAGGCATTCATCTACCAAGCCCCTGGGTATTACTGAGTGACCCAGATTCTGTCCCCCATGCTTTCAGGTACTCTTCATCAAGAATCCACACTTGGATTCCATCGGTCACTTTTCTTCTTTCCCGCAGTGGCCTTTCCTTGAAGCCCTCTATTGAGATAGACAGCGGTTTCCGACACCACTTCAGCTCTATGCACCCGGCCTCCCTGTGATAGTTAACTCTGGTGCTACGGTATCCACGGGTGGGGTGGCTCTTTAACCTCTTATGATCCAAAGGGATTCCTCGTAATCCACTGTGCAGGGTCCTAAAACTTTACAACTGCAACCGCGACTCTCCCATACAATTGTCTGGCACACGCAGTCGTGTTCCGACACTGCACCCGTCCTCCGTGGGGTCCCTACTTACTCACCTTGGGCGGTTCCTTAGGGTACCAGCGATGCTACATCCTCTAGACATTTTCTTGACCCGAGTCGTGGTCCTTATACCACTATTTTAGTATATCGATTGGTCTCCCCCTGGAACCCATCGTGCATTAGGGCTGCTTACGATTGTTTCTGTGCTGCAGTATTACATGCTTTGTGTTTATCTGTGTGTAGCAGATACAGTGAAGTATTTGAAGAGTGTTATAATAATACATATTTTTATAACTACTGTGTGGTTCTCCTTTCATTTAACAAATACTATAAGGTTGCATTCTGGTAAAACAAGCTACTTAACATTCCTTCAGGACTAAGCCTGAAGGCTGCACTCCACAGCTACCACTTGGATCGCTTTCTAAGGTTATCTTTGACCTCTTAAATCACCATAAGGGATGTTTGGACTGGGTCAGGGTGCCCACTTCAATTAGTGGACAGCGTATACCAGTCCAACTTCTCACAAAGCATAATCTGAGATCCACTTGCATAGTGTGTAGAACTAAAGCTGATGTGTTTCGCAGAGCTTAACCCCACTTTTAAAGAGTCAATCACTTGTTCCATTTGGGGTGCCTCCAATAACACTATTTAGTGCCACAATTTCTATTTGTTTGAGATATGTAAATAACCTGTGTCAAGACATTTCCAAGTAATGTAACCAAATTGAATCTCATTTCACTTTGATCAGTGACATGTTTTACAGGATTTTACCACACTTTTTTTGTAAAATATAACCACATTTTGAGGATTTTCATACCGTACCGCTAAACAAGTCCACAGACCATCAAGGCAGCAAGGTATTATACAAAGCACAATTAACACTCAGTCATTACCCGTATCCAGTCTGTGATGATCCCACCACCAGCCCCGGATCTTCTCATGCTTGCGTGGACAATCCCGGCTTCATATATGGATTGTTCCTGCTGAGCATTCCAATCTCCCCCCCCCCCCCCCCCCCCCCCCACTACCACCAAGGAGGGGGCTCAGAGACCTCCATTTACGAGCGATATCTAGTTTGACTGTCAATGTCGCTACCCCAATAAAAGTGTGCCTCATCCTCTATCCACCCTCGTCTTCTAGCAGCCCCAATAACTCAGCCCTTAGGGTTGAGGGCGAGTTGGCGACCCAAAGTCGCAGAAAGCTTCCTCTGGATCCCCTCCGAAAAGGGAACCAGTCCCAGGCAGGACCACACTATGTAGAAGTCTGTGTCAGGCAGATAACACCCAGCGCAGGTGGCCTTGGGCCTCCTGCCAGCTTTGTGGAGCCGCAGGGGGTGAATGTAGGTGACATGCAAATAATGAAGTTTGACCAGCTGGATGCATGTTGAAATTGACAGTTCCCGGGGGACCAAAATAGCCTGGTGCCATTCCACACCCTCAAGATTTCCCATCCAGGCTTCTCACTTCAGTCGCAGCCTGGGAAAGTGGTCTGGGGCATTAAAAATTCGGGGGGGGGGGGGGATAAGTCAGCGAGAAAGCCCCTTTATACAACTTCCACATCAACAACTTAGCCTCGAGGGGACTGAACTCCGGGATCTGTGTATCAGATGGAATATTAGCTGGCACGGTGTGCCGCAGCCCCAGGTACTTTTGGAACTGAGTATGGGAGAGCTGGTAATGCTCCTGCAACAGCCAGAATGCCTGCATGGGAGTACCTGCTCCAAGGTCTCGAGGTGAGTGATGCCTATCCTGTCTCACTGCATAAAGCCCTCCAGACCCGTAGTGTAGAGTGGCCATCTCCCCTGCCACAGGGGTGTCAGTCCAGTGAGTCGATGATCCCAACCCAGAAAACAGGGTGCTGCCCTTGAGCACAGCAACATCACCTGGGGAAACTCTGGAAGGGACTGGGTATTTGGGGCCTCATAGAGCAGGCCCATTAGTCGAGCCGGTGAGTCGATGATCCCAACCCAGCAAACAGGGTGCCGCCCTTGAGCACAGCAACATCACCTGGGGAAACTCTGGAAGGGACTGGGTATTTGGGGCCTCATAGAGCAGGCCCATTAGTCGAGCCGGTGAGTCGATGATCCCAACCCAGCAAACAGGGTGCCGCCCTTGAGCACAGCAACATCACCTGGGGAAACTCTGGAAGGGACTGGGTATTTGGGGCCTCATAGAGCAGGCCCATTAGTCGAGCCGGTGAGTCGATGATCCCAACCCAGCAAACAGGGTGCCGCCCTTGAGCACAGCAACATCATCTGGGGAAACTCTGGAAGGGACCGGGGAATTAGGGCCTCATAGAGCAAGCCCATTAGTCGAGCCAGGCCAAGCAAGGCCGGCTCGACCCAGCAAGCCGGGTCATTCCACCTCCATAAATCCATATATTCACAAAAATAAACGGGTTCTATGTTTACAGGGAATACTTGCTCTCGGCTGGCGTAAGATTTCTTGAGCAATAAACGACAAAAAATTGCTCAGAAAAGAAGAAGGGAATATTAATTTCTAGGACTAAACCAAATGGATGCATGCTAATTATACTTTGTACTTAAATTGATATGTTGTGTGCGTAGGAAATTGTTTGTACACCTCCATAAATCAATTATTTATCGCAACCAATTGAAAAGCCAAATAATAGAGATCTGCCATGCCCATTCCTCCATCATATGGGCATTGCCGGCAATGAACAAAGCCACTCTGGGGTGGCTGCCCGCACAAAGGAAAGTACGGATTATCTAAACCGGGGTCTGAAACCACTGCAGAGTAATTGGAGGAGGAAGTTCTTAAAAACATACAAAAATCAGGGTAGAACCATCATTTTGAAAAGAGCCACACTTCGTAGGACGTGCAACCGTAGACCGACCCACCTCTGCAGGTCTCTTCTCATTCTAGTTACTAGGGGAACGGACAGGTTAAGGCTCCAAGCCAAGTCCGGAACGCAGGATATAAATACCCAGGTATTTAAAAGACAGGTGGCGTAGCGGGATCGCAGATCTCTAGGAGCAGTTACTCAACTCACCAGCACTGGGGACCAACAGAGATTTGGATCTGTTCATCCGCAGTCCGGGTGCCTTCCTGTATATCTGCAGGGTCTCCACACATCACGGACCTGAGGTCTGCAAGTTTGCTATGACCACCAAAATGATATGCTCTTTTGGGCACTCATCCCAAGACCCCCCCCTGAATACCAGCATCATACCAAATGAGTCATATCAGGGGCTCGATCACCAATGCAAATAAATGAGGAGGGAGTGGACAGCCCTGCTAGGTGTCTCTATGGATAGGGAATGGAGGAGACATGGCACAGTTGACCCTGACCTGGGCAGTTGGGAAGGCATAAAGAAGACCAACTAGGATAGGCAAGCGAAATTCTGCCTAGCTTTCTCCATCACAGTACTCGGGAAAGACCAATCAACGGTATTAAAGGCATTCTCAAAATCTTCCAAAAGCATAGCTATGGGGCAGTGAAGGCGGTCGGCCTGGCAAAGGGCACCTGGACCCCCCAGATTCAACGTTGAGTTCCGGGGACAGGCATGAATGCACACTGATCTGGATGGATCAGAAACGGTAGAGTGCAGTAAGCAGGTTTGCCCAGACTTTGGCGAACACCTTAACTTTCTAATTAATAATACTGATAGACCGATGGGCAGAACATATATCCAGCAGCTGGCCTGATTTAGGGATCACTACAATCGTAGCCACATCCAACCCGAATAACTCCCCCCCCGCTTCCCCACCCACTAACCCCTCCCCCCTCTGATTGGCCTCCATGTTGTACATTGCTAACCAGACGCTCCAACATTTCGCTATTTGCAAATTTGCAGCTATATCGGTGAAGTCCTGCGATGCCCGCGTATTTAAACTAACTTGCCAAGAAAAATGGAACCTGTACACATTTCTTCTCTTCCCTTCTGTGTTTGTTTGTTATTCTCTTGCTCCCATGTTGTTATAAACAGATGCTTTGCCTTTGACGTGCCTCATGTCATTACATACCTCTGCATGTCTTCAGGGAACCCCTTGTGTTGGCCCTGGAGCAGTCTTTCAATTCTTCTGTTGATACACACATTCAGCCTCTGCCTGCCTGGACAGTCAGAGGACGGGCAGAGATAAACTGCAAATATTTGTTTCCAGGGAAAGAGGCCTGGCTTCCCCTCGCCTCCAAAATATTGGAACTCCACAAGGAGAGTGCATGGACGCCCCCATGACTCTTTGTATTATCTATCCTCTTATCTGCACAATCAGTGACATACCAGATGTATACCTTCATTTGATAGATGGGACTAATCTTAAACTAACTATAGGTCTGTATTGAAAAGCGCAAAGTGCCCATGTTTGTAACTGTAAAAAAAGAAACCGATGGCCGATTTGAAAAAACCTTGTTAAGTGTTTTATATTTCAAAACACCTCTCAAGACCTTTGCATGGTAGGTATAGTGTGAGCACTGGACAAAAGGTGCAGAGAATGAAATCAGTACAATGGTTGTGTTTTCAACTGAAGCTCATTCTCACCATATGCTTACATCCTTAATTGCGAACCAAAGCCGGAGACAGGGGGTGGGGTGGAGTAGGGGGTGTAGGGTAATAGTAGACTCGGGTGGGGTATCAGGGGCGATAAAGGAGATGGAGAACAATGCATGCAGAAACGAACCCAAATGGCAGAGGGGAGTGAATAAAAGGCTTGCAGAGGAAGATTGTCATGTAGACTGATCTGTAAAAGGCCTTGATCTGGGCAGTCACTAACTCACAACTCAAGAGTGAATGCTTATGCAAAAGGAAAAGGCAAGGGTGACAATGAAGAGGGTTGCTATTGTCCTATGTCTCGAGGATCACCGCTTTCTCACTGGCCACTTCAGTTCACATTGGTTTTCAAGATTCTTCCTTCTCATTTCTGAATGAGAAGTTCTGGGTTAGAGGTATTAAGTGGATAGCTGGATAATCCTTGCTTTTGAGGGACAGTACAACCAGCTTTGAGACAACAAAGTGCTGCCAAAATACAGCAAAAAACCCAATTGTATACCGCCAAATCTCTATTTTGGTCTGCAAAAATGGGCAATCAATGCGGCAATATCCTGGGGGGGATCTGGCTAGCAGTTGATGAAGCAGAAGACTCTGGAATTTCGAATAATGTTCAACCGAAAACCCATCGGGCCCGGGGACATACCTGAGAGTGCCACTCCGATCTCCTCTACTGTAAGCGGCTGATCAAGTTTGTTAGCCAACAACAGGGGGACTGATCGGCTGCAAAATATCACAGTGCACCATGTGCGCAGTCTCACAGGGGGCTGGGTTCTACTTGCATACAGTGAACTGTATTAATCTGCAAAGACTAGTGCAACAGCAAGGACCTATTCCCATAAGTGTTCCTAATTAAGGGCACCACCCTGGAGATAAACCCTCTAGTGGCCAGCCAGTAGAGAAGCTTTCCCCCACGTATTCCCATGTTCATAGACCATTTGTGTGGATGCCCTCCAACATTGTCTGGCTTCTAGAGTGAGATCTGATGCAGGGGAGATCTCAGCGCACCTACACGTAGTATAACATTTTTTGTAGTGAGGCTGATGCCTACAAGTACCAAGATTCACAGCGCTGGGCAAGGACTTTAAATCCTCCCCTTAATTTATTTAACCGTCCCCGCCACTCGACATTGGAAGAGCCGGAGTTCAGTAAACCGTAAAGAGCGACACTTCGTCTTAATTTGGTAAGCGCGATTGCATTTATAGGCTTAGCAGTTTATTCCTTTTAAGCATTGAGTTAAGCGTTTGAGCAGAGCTTAGCTAACTTCCGAGAGCGGGTTTTTCCGACTCATTCTGGCAAGCGTAATCACATTTAGAGGCTTGATAACGAACAACAGGTACTGTGGTCTTTTCAGCAGTGAGTTATGTATCTTAACAGATTACGCGGCTCCGCGCCATTACTGTCATAGAACCACCCGCTATTGTGTAGCCCTAATTCAGGCTTGCAGACGCGCCACATTGAGATTAGGTGTACCGTACATTAGTAGACACACCCAGCTAGTGTCCCCGTATTTATAATGGTTGAGTTATTTTTAGATACACGCAGCGTGTTTTCAAACAGCCTTTTGTGTAGTATGCAATGTATTACTTGTTTAAACATCGTCGCATTTATGGTATTTTGGAACAGTTGAGTGGCACTATTTTAGTGCAGTTAGTTTTGTTGACTGCTTAAGATATGGTGGTAATTATTATCATTTAAACTTGCAGATCCCTTGACAAAGGCGCTGGCTTGCGCCGAAATGCATTGGGAGGTCATTGGAGGCCATGTTTTTTGGCGATTCAAATGTTTAAAACCTTAAGAAATTCGTTGATGAAGACATTGAATGTGGAGTAACATTAAGATGTCTGGATAATCTATGGATTACGAATAAAGAAGCAACTCATAACAACTGTATTTGATTAAGCATTTCATTGAAAACTTTTGCTGCTACGCAGCATATACTTGTGCCTAGGCATACGAGTTGATTATTGAACTTGTAACTTCCATTTAGTATAAGCCACACCCTAGAGTAGAGGGTGTTCCTGGAGCACAGTAAACGTTTTGACATTATTTATTAACTTTAGCAGTGCTCGAATCACCCGATTTTGTTGTGAGATCTCATGAACGCCAGTTGACGATAAGGTTCAACAGAGGTCCGCTGCTCTAAGAAGAGAATCTGCGCCTCTATTGATGTCTGTGCTAGCTTCTCACCCTCTGTGCTCCAAACCGCCCAAGAGCAGGTTTGCTGGCTGCCCACAGTGTACCGGCCAAATCCACTGTCCCTTCCTTCCCATTGAAATAAGAACGCATCTCGTCTTCAATAAAGTCTGAGCAGTCTTGGTCAATAAGGTACCATGCACCAATATGCCACATGGATCGCAGTGCAGCATTGGGAAGGCCAAGCTGGAGCAAAAGGGGGCATGGTCTGAGATTCCCCCGGGGAGGGCCTCGATCTCTAAAAGCCGTAGGACATCCTTCGCGAGAAGCCAGATCAAGTCCATGAGCGGCATGATTTTGTGTGCCGCTGAAGTGTGAGTATAGGCATAGTCATGAGGATGCCATGTTAACCATGCCTCACAAATCCCCATGGAATCCACCTAATCCAAAAGTTTTCAAGAGCGTGCCTTGGCACCATGGCAGTGGAGGGCTTGAGAAGTCCATCTCAGCATTCGGGACAGCATTGAAGTCGCCCCCCCCACCACAGCGGCACCCTACGGGAGGGTTAATAGAAGAGCACAAAAGGAGTGCTGCGTGGTCTGGAGCTGAATTTATGGAACATAGACTGTCAGGAAATTATAGTACCTACCCTCCAGCTGACCTGCTAGCCCCACATAACTCCCCTGCGGGTCAACATGGGATGCAGAGACCACCAGTGTAAACCCTCTATGCCACCAAATGGCCACCCCCTGGGAAAACCCCACATGATAAATCGTATCATAGCCAAAGCAGCCCAGAAAGGGATAGTGTGGAACCAGCAGTTGAATTTTATTAAACTTAAGAACCTCAGGCTGGAACCACCTAACATAGTGAAGGAAGGCGGGTCTCTTAATGCGATCCAGCAGGCCGTTTACATTCTAGGACAATATCTTCACCACCACCATCAGGGCAGCAAGGCAAGCAGGCCAAGCCCTAGTACAGGGACACCTACAGGCCTAGTGAAGACACAACCAAATGCAGGGCGCCGGAGTTGCATGTACGAACAGTGTATGACTGAGAGTGACTGCGGACCGCCTGGTCAAAAATGTAAAACAAACATAATCCCTTATTCCCCCCCAAACAACCCCAAAATATCTGGCTTCCTAACCCCACACATAACGTTAGCAAAACCGGGCCTAAGGCCAACAGCCCCAGGGGCCCTCCATTTCCAGTAGGATCCTAGCACCTGACAACAATCAGTTATAGTCTCACAGCAGACCTGCAAGGGGAGCATCAAAGACAGACATAAGTACAACCAGGAACCAAGTAAACATAATCCAGAAATGCACATGCCCCCTTCCAATCACAAGAGCCCTGGCTGAGCTCCACTGCCCTCAGAGTGGCTTCATGAGGGGTTGGGAGGTCCAGTGGGGGGAGGGGTACACTGAGTTTGTGGCCCAGAGTCCAGAGAAGATTTGGCATTTTTGTCAACATGTTGTCCTGAACAGCTCCCTCAGCCTCCGCATCCCCTGGCTGAGTCAGAGGAACCCCGACGCCTGCGGGGGCATGAGCGAGTCCCCCGGGACTCAGCTTATTTCCTCCTGGCACCCCCAAGCCCATCAGATTGCCGAAGCTCCCTCCTTGCCACGGCCACTACCAAGCCTGCTCTAGGGTATCAAGGAAGTAAGATTCAGAGAAGATCACTTTCAACCATGCCATATACTGCAAGTTGAGGGTGCAGAGTATCTGCTTGTCCTCCTCGAAGGAGCGTTGGTGCTGCTGGACCGCTCGGATATAGTCCGGTAAAACCATAATCCGCATATTCTGAAAGCGAAGGTCCTGATGTGCCCTGGCCTCTCAGTGGACAACATCCCTGTATAGGTGTTGAACCCAGCTGCGACCAGAGCCTAATACCCTTGCTGTTAAGGACTACTTTAAGTCCATTTTTGTTCTCTCTACTACTGTGTTTCCCTCAGGATGGTATGGAGATAAGAAACGCAGGGTCGCACCCTAACTTTCCATGGCCCTTTTGTAAGCCCGAGAGCTAAATGCCAGATGCTGGTCGGAATATAATGTGCAAACTGCATATGTCCCAATAAAGACTTTCAGATCCTTTATAAGAGTTTGGGCGTTAGCCGATTGCTGTGGCCATACCCACAGGAATCGAGAGGAGGAATCCACTGCCACCAAGATGTGCTTGTAAGCCCTGTCAGATGGTCCACATACACACAAGCCAGAAGCTTGTTTGAAATGAAAAGAGCTGTCTGGGGTGGACGCACCACGGTAGAATCCTTTATCTGTCACATCTCAAGACCCAGCAAGCAATAGCATTACTGCAATTGAGAAATTTTAGCATTCACAACTGCATGTGCCAAAACCAGACCCTCATGTGCAGCCAATATTGGTCCTAGTCTGCAATCACTATTTGGTATTACTCTATCCCGCACTCTTGGAATCCGAGCATACAGTATATTTTGTGCATCTAGCTTGTAGAGGTACCTTTTCGTGAATGTGTGTCATTGCGCTCAGCACTGATGGCCACCATGATGTCGCTGTCTAATCTTGTAATTGAATGAGTTATTGCAGCAATCAGGGCTGTGTGAACCATCGCTTTTGCGCCTTCATCAGCCAATGAATTCCCTGCAAAGTGTGTGCGTGTGTGTGTGTGTGTGTGTGTGTGTGTGTGTGTGTGTGTGTGTGTGTGTGTGTGTGTGTGTGTGTGTGTGTGTGTGTGTGTGTGTGTGTGTGTGTGTGTGTGTGTGTGTGTGTGTGTGTGTGTGTGTGTGTGTGTGTGTGTGTGTGTGTGTGTGTGTGTGTGTGTGTGTGTGTGTGTGTGTAAGTGTGTGTGTGTGTGTGTGTGTGTAAGTGTGTGTGTGTGTGTGTGTGTGTGTGTAAGTGTGTAAGTGTGTAAGTGTGTGTGTGTGTAAGTAAGTAAGTAAGTAAAAAATATGAGCCCCTGGCAAGCATTCTTTCAGCAACTTTGCCACCTGTTCCCAAATCATATTGTGCTTCACTGTGCATCTTTCGAATTCCTGAATCCATTTTTGCTCCAATAATGAAGATATTCATTAGGGCTAGGTAGAATAATATGATATTGTCTCTACAGGAATTTGCGATGAACCATCAGTGTAAATGATGTAGTCATAGCGGTATAGAGGAAGTATCTCATTAGGTAGAGGATATTCTTGCTTGTACTGGAGAAATGCTTGTGTTTGTAATGTAGTGTCAAATCTGTAATCTACATCTGCTGCAGGGAGTGAGTTTGTCTATTGTATCCATCTTGGATGTAGAGCTTTTGCATTTGAAACACTAGCTCTGGTAACCGCCTGTAGGGTTGGTACTGGGGGTCACAACAATAATTTGTTTCCCTTGAACCAGGGCACGCTCTCACACTACTTTAGTCTGAACTGCTGTCAGATTTTTTCCTGTTGGTGCAAACCACATTTCAGCATTTGTATAGAGATGTCATTTATATGCATTTGGTACCGTGTCACCTTCATTGAATTTGACGTGTGTACCCGTGACATGGATCACCAGGTTTGTAGTGTTTACATGTGTGTGTCAGCCCGTACGGAACATAAAATTTCCATGTGTTCTCGGGCCCAATGTGTACCTGAAAAATCTGGACGAATAACTGAGTAGAATGATTTTACCAGTTCTACATAATCAGGAATGCTTATTCTACCAAAATTTAGAAATCCAAATATTTACTGTAATATTTTCAGTGTTGGGGGTTGCAGCAATGCACATTTTTCTAAAAAATGAGTCACCAGGCTCTTGCCTTCACTTGATAGCTCGTATTCCAAAAGTAAGGCACTGAGATGGGCAATTTCTTTATTTTTTACATTGAACCTATAGCCCATGTGAGCAAACCCCAAAATTATGTTGTCCGCTCTTGTCAAGTGCTCCATCAGGTCATTGTTCGTTAAGTATGTCATCAACATTTGACAATGCCTGCTCATCAAAATTCTCAAGTAATTCTGTAACTCTGGCTTAAAACAGCCCAGGGCTTTCCTTATACCCTCTGGGTAAACTACAGAATTGTCTGTCAGCCTAGCATTGTGAAGAAGGTCAAATATCTGCTTCCAGACGTTAAATTTTGGCAGAAGAATCAATCCGCTATCTCAAGTGTTGTTTTGTATTTTTTTCTGCACAATGTTATTCATTAGTGTGGCACTGTGTACATTTTGTATTGCAAATATGCGAGTAGCTGTCGTCAAATGTCTGTAATCTAATACGAGATCTGATCTGATCTGATCTGGTATCATTGCTGGAAATGAAGGATTCTTCATTGAAGAGGTGCAACTTTCAATCACACCTTGATATTCAAGTTGTCTTAGGTTTTCCCTAACTTGTTGTTTTACTGCAGTTTTATAGGGTATTGTCTTTGAGGTTGTGGGGTTATCTTTAATTGTTTGTCATGATAAGGTGAGCCGTCATTCCACCCCAGAGGAGCTAGCGCTAAATCCCACTCCTTGGCGCATGAATGTTTAATTTATTCTGGAACGCGGTCGAAGAAAGCCGGTAAAATTCTCGTTTCTCCTTTTGTGCAATCCATTACGTATTCAGGTGGCCAGTCTTTCTCGGCCAGCAAAATATCAGAACTCTGAGTCAGTTCCTCCCCAAAGAGGACATAAATAAACCTGGGAACATCCTTTTCCATCCGTAGCTGTACTTCGTATAACCGATACGGGACACTTACACTGGTATCAGGTGTTTCCACTGTGATATACTCACTCAGCGCTACTCCCAACAGACAATTAGTCAGGTTCTATTGTGACTTCTGCCGTGCTTTCCAGCATTGCCAAGCCTACTCCCTGTTCAGAAGCAGAGTCTCAAATTCTGGGGCAGGACCTACCTTTTTCTTTTTAACCACTTGGCTGCTAAGGGTGTTGGTTGAGCTCCATTGACTTTCCATTGAAATCAATGGAAAGTCCATGACGAGTTACCCTTGTCATTAGCGCTGAAGGGGTTAAATTGAGTTTATATTTTAGGTTTATCTGCCTATTTAATTATGTTTTCATATGAGCGATGTGGATCCTTTCTTTGGTTCACGTGCTCTTCCGATCTCAGCTCTGACAGTCCTCCTCTCTCCGAGCGTCTGTCAGATGTATCCTGAAAGGATTGAGACGCACATGTATCAGTATCCTGATAACTATCCGGTGGTTTAACATTATCACAGCTGTGTAAGTTGTAACATCTATCAGTAGATTCCTGTGTAGGAGACCGGCCCCATGATTTTTTTTTCTTTATTTTTCTTGTTGTTTCACTTCATCTTTGTGGAAGAGGCAGGTGCTTATTTAGTGTTATTCTTTTCAGAATTACTCTTTACCTGTGGTTTTCCTGGTCTAGCTTCCAAATTATCTCTACCCAGCTTAACATGGGTTTCCTCAATCATTTTAGGCAATTTGCGCTCCGATTGTGCAGGAAGCAAATTCCTCAGGCGTTGGCATATAGCGAACACAGCTGCTTTCCCTTTAATGTTACTTAACATTATGGCAGATAGTGTGGCAAAATTGCCCATCAGTTTCATCTCTTAAGTTCAGGGCAGGTGCTTCCCCGTGCTCATTCTGTACCTGTTTTAATACCTCATGTAGAAATGCCAAAGAAGGGGTACCATGTGTTCTGGTATATACTGCAGTTAAGACTGTAACCCAAGTGGCGCGATCTTCTATCAAGGGAGCCATCCCCATTGGCAAGCCATTTGTCAATATCCAGTATTTTTACTGCAGGTCCATATGGGGAAATTCTGCTTCAAGCTGGTTTGTTTTTTTTGCGATCCAAAATGGAATTTCTTCCCTTTTGGTGAGAATTTATCTCATCACTGCATTTAATGTTTGAGGGCTGATGCCTGGTGTAGTTAATTGTGGTGCGATTGCTTGAACTGTATGCACAGAAGCAAGTGTTAATTTTCACATCATAAATTGTGTAAGACTTCTGTATATTGTTACTAGATTATTATATAATCCCCCTATCTGGCCTGCCGTTAGACCATCAACATTGGAATATGGTGTGTATCAGGCTGTGCCCCCTCATTGCTGAACGGGCCCAGTGTCACAATTTGTATATTTTAGGGAAGGCCGCTGTAACCAATTTTGATGTTATTGGTAAGTTTAGAGGAATTTCTACCCCCTCGTAAGGAGTATATTTGTCTGTTGTTTCACCAACTTTGTATTTGTGAAATAGGGGTGTATCCTCATCTACATCAGGGAATTTAACACATAAGTAAAATACCTCTGTTCTAAAAGCTTTGTGTGCCTCTATCACAAAGGTATCTGCACCGTCTACTGTGAGGCGATGTTGAAATAATGTTTGAGTGAATGCAGGTCTGTAAGAAATGTATTGTAGAGTTCGGATAACACAGCGGGAACAATTTATTTTCAAGCTTGAATTTACCAATGGCCGCTGCATAGGATATACCTACTCAGCTGACAAGGATGTTCCCTACCAACTGATGTCTCCAGTTTTAAAAAGGTTTATAGGGATCCCTGAGGAAGCACAATTGAACTACTCAGTTGTTCCATACAAAATAAGAAACCAACCAACGTTGGCAGTGCCATGTCGTGTAGTTTCCACTAACAGTAGGAACTGTGCGTTTGTGGACAACATAAACTTAAGATGATGCCAGACTGATTCCATGCACCTCTGCAGGATATGTTGTCCCTTGGACCAGCTAGCTTGCAGTGCCACTGTTAGCCCCCTAAACCTGAACAGAAAGCGAACAGTTCTGGCAACCACTGAACATGACAACTGTGTTCCCTCATGAACCGTGGTGACAGACTTCAAACTTTTCACTCAGTCACTAGTGCTTTCTTGTGCTCAGAAAAAATATACAAAGAATGCACAAAGGAGCATTTTAAATATGTATTGAACCATAGTATTTCTTGTATAGAAAATATGGGCTGCGATGATTAATAGACAGAAGGAGATAAAGATATGTGTCAACGTAGTGAATAAAACAGAGTTCCACCATTTTGTTGAGACAGGTTATATATGCATACATATAAAAGATTATAACAATCTAGCGTACTGTACGATGCTACCCTTACCTTCTTGTCTAGGGTGTGAATGTACGATCTGCCAAGAAAACCGCCGTCTGGATGATCTAACCCCTTTATCTGGTGGGTAAGAGTATATGACCCAGTCTTGATCACGAACTGGACACCCTTCACGGAGATGTCAGTCAGCTGCTAGGTGAAAGCTTTAGCATGCAGGGACCTCTCGAAGTCAACAGAAGTATCTCCTCTTGTTATGTTAGAAACTGGCATTCTTGCCTCAGGCCGAGATTGTGATCGGGCACACATTGTTTGTGTTCTATAGATAGCTGTGTCACCATATGGATGTAATAATAAAACACATTTCATATGTGAGAGGCCTTGCACAAATGCAGAGGTAGTGTGATAGTATTCTCATGAAGTGTTCCGTGTCGGCAAGGTCGATGTTTCTGCGAAACCAGTCCAAGTGTCACGAATGCAAAATGTGTGTCAAACCTTAATGTGGCACATAGAAGGCAAGTTCAGGAAAGAGGATTGCATACATGCAAGAATAAAACTAATTCCTACCGGGCCTAACTCGTGCACCTGACAATCATACTGTCAGTCCGTTTTTTTATGCATCTCCCTTAGGTCTCTCCCTTTTCTCTCTGCTCTGACCCCATTGGTGCATTTGTTTCCTCCAATGTTCATGCCTGCCTATCCCCCTCTATGCCTTTATTCTCCCTCTTTCTACTCCCATTAATAATCGGTCTAGGGTGACTTACATCCCACATTTTGCAGGTTTGTCGTGCAGTTGTGGTTCCTGTCCTGGCGTTTACAAAACGGTTGTGGAGGATGGCCATTGTCCCATATTTTGGTTCCTGCCATTCCTGATTCACTCTTTCAGCCCTTGTGAGCTGGAAAAGAAGTATCTATTGGTGGCTTGAACAGAGGAGCTTCAGCACATGAATCGACCTCTACAATGCATGTTCAGCTATGGACCAGGTCCTGTGGCAGTAGATGGTTACTGGGCAGTATTCTTGGTAGATACTGATATTACGAGTAGTGTTTCAGAGCTTAAGACTGTTTCATTCCATTTGGATACCAGAGTTGTTTATGTTCTAAACCTGCCTCTCAAAGGTCTCAAGAGCCAGCAGTCGAGGCTTGCTCCAGTAGGTAGTGGAGGGATTAGAACTAAAATACAGAATGAATAGTAATCACGCTGAAGCACAATCTTCAGACGAGCTAATATTTTAAAATAACCTGATATAAAAGTGGGGGATTTAGAATGAAATCCTAAAAATGTGCAGGCGTCTTCTGGTGTCTCTGCCTATGATGTCTCTTCACACTGGCAAAGGGATAATGGAAAGTTGTCCACCCTTCTAATGGCTGTCTCCTGGTGTCAGAAGGTGTGCTCATTTATGGTCAGGTTTAGCTTAGAGTGTGACTTTTAGGTGAGATGGACGTGCTTTTCCGCTCCCAGGTACAGACATGAGGGCCAGATGGGGCGGGTGAGAGTGAGGCAAATAGATCGTGGACAATGAAAGGGAGATACAGGGATGGCCAGGTCAAAGAATGGGTAGCTTTGGGATAGTGAAGGGTGAGTGGTGTGCCCATGTGAGAGTGTAAGATGAACTGTATGTCTGTGTGAGTTCAGGGTGAGCTGTGTGTATGTGTCAGTGCGGGGTGAGAGATGTGCCGGGTGAGTGAGTGATGTGGCCATATGAACGCATGGTGAGCCCTTGCATTAATTGACTACAACATATCAGTGTTATAAATTCATATCTTTTTTAGGGTAAACCACCTTGCGTTACCAGTATTTTTAGAAACCCACATTAACATGAAAGAGCCACAGAACTCCTACTGAAACATTGATTTTAATAAACAATAAGTAAATATTGCTTAAATAGCTGGTTGAAATAACCTTTCATTCTATGCAAGCATCACACATTCACTCTCCTATGCCTTGTTCTGCCCCACATCCACACCATAGATACCACAAAAGGTTTAAAGTCACAATTGGATACTATTTAGATGAAAACGTCACATACTTAGAACCTTACCCGTGCCCGGACTCATCAATATTGCATGGAGACTTTGCGGTTAGATGCAGGGTAGGGTCCATCAAGACACCATACTTTTACAGTGATCCTGATATCACAATAGGACGCCCATTTTCTTGTTTGACTTATTGTCACCCTTGATTACGTGCAAAATTCAAATTTGTGGAAGTCGGTGAGAAAAGGCTCTTGCTTTTTAAAGGTTGGTACATAAGAGAACTCAATTACCCACTATAAAAATGAACTATCTTCAAAAAAGCTCAAAAACACATTGCAGCTTGTTGTTTTGTGTTTGCCTCTAGAGTGAAGGACCATCTGGCTTCACAATGGAAAGCCCATCGGCAGGATCTCCATCGGTTTGCAGCACTCCCCCTGTGCTTGTGTCTCCAGCTCCTTTGCAGAGTAATCTCTCTGCTAAACAGGTATGAGTAACGCAAGTCAAACTATGGTAGTGCCTATTCAAGTGTCCTTTTGTAATTGTTTGTGTTTGTTCTTTCTTCTCCATGTGATTTCTGATTTAAAAATGTAAATTACCATTAAAACAAACTCCTATTTGGCATATCTTCTGCTGTGGGTTGTAATAAGCAACACTACAAATGGGAATCATTCATGGTTTTGTGAGGTGCCTCAAAATAAGTATCTTCTTATCTAGTTCGTGATTTTGTTTAAGAGGAAGTGGCACACAAAAATGCTTACAATGAAAACTTAAACGAAAGGCAAAAATCTCCCATGAGGTAAAATTATCCAATAACAGTGCAGCTACAGTCAACCAATTGATTGTGAAGCCCTTCAATGGATAGCGAGTGACTTTATCAAGGGGATCAAATCGACAAGTGTAACTTTTCGTGTGGGCTATTAAGAAACCACTATGGGATCCAAAAGGAATTATTTATTCAGTGTGGGAATCTGTTTATTGAACGAATTATATTAAAGTAAACCCATCATTATGTGAGGTCTGCCTTGGTAGTGTAGAAAAGTAAAGCGTGTCACATTTGCAATTGCAAATATTAGTGTTCTCTAAAAAAAATAGGAGACATTTGCTGCACTCATTTTGAATTCCTGGCCCTACATATGACTGAAAACCTGTGTCACAAATTCCTCTTTCTGATTATCTAATGAGTAGCATGTAATGCCTATAAGTGGTAGCTCTGGTCTCTTCAAGAATTACTGTCTCTTTGTGAACTGCATACCAAAATGTAAGAAAAAATAAAGCGATTGAAGGGGATGGCAAACAAAGCTGTTTGCATAATGTATCTGATAGACTTCTAACCACATATTCCTTACCGTAGAATTATCCACAGGCGCCAGACTGGATACGGAAAATGTTTGTGAGCACTACCCCCGCATGCTGATAGGTGACATTGATCGGCTCCATGTGGCATCGTCCACGCCGGAAGTGACAGCCTGTATAGGCACCACCCCAGCATGCTGACATCATTTCTTTTCTTTCCGTGCCAGTCAGCGCAGATCTGGAGAAGAGCTACCCTGTTGCGGGACGTATTGACTCACGGACACACGAGGTGAAGGTAATGCCGGCTTTATTGGTTTAAACAAGCGTCGGCGGCGAATCACACTGCGATAATAGGGGAGAGGTGGCTCAGAGTCTATCTCAGTCGAAGAGAGACGCTCTTTCCAGTGCTCCAGTCCGGTTCTTCTCCTCTCCCGGGCGCTTCTGGGTGATGTAGTCCCCGGATCGGCCTTCGTTGCCGCCACAGTCAATAAAAAAGAAAAGAAAAGAAAAGGTAGACTTGCGTCAGTCGGGTGCGCTCTTATGTACAGAGCTTCGGGAAAGGGAGTGAGGCTTCACACGCGTGCACAAAGTTTTTAGCTCAAGGGAAGTGCTATACTTAGTGCCGGTGGTGTGAAGGACAGGGGAGTGTAGGGGACGGTCGAGTGATGGTTCAGGGTGGTTTAAAACCCTATTTACCCGCCCAGCCTACGATACGGGAACGTACCTGGGAGAGCCACGCTTCCCGTGAAGCGTGGCTAGGCTCTGCGCCTTGTCGTTGGCCTCCTGGCTTCTCTGGTTGACGAATCGCCTCTGCTCTCAGGTCTTCTCCGCTCGTCTCCGTTTCCTCACTGTCCTCTATTCCTCCGTCTCCGCTCTTGACTTCGCTTCTTCCCTCACCTCTCCTCACTCCTTCACTTCCTCCGGGTGATGAACACACCGGTATGGTGTTGTTTCCGGTACTTACTCCATCGCTCACGTCACAACTGGGGGCGTGTCTCTGCTCTAGCTCAGCCCAGTTAAAGAAGCAGTGTTCCTCTTTACTTTCCAGTTCGGGTAAGGCAATGTCTGAATCTGTCAGTCTCCAGTTCTCCGGTTGCTGAATAGAAAAAGGGGAGAGGGTATTGTTCATATGTCCATGGGGTGTATCACGATACAAGGGTTTGTCCTGCTTCCACCTGTCACATACCCCTTAGTCAATTTTTGACTATTCTTTTTTTACTTTTTGTTTGAGTCTTTTTGAGGTTTTTCTCCTGATGTGCCAAGGATGTCCGTCCTCTTGACAGACTGGCTTCAAGCCCTGCGGCGTCTGTCACTGCTCGATGTCGGTGACAAACCCACATCTTGTATGCCTCCGGTACCTCAGGTGTGTACACGATCCAAAGGCCTGCTCTGATGTCTGCACCATGAGCTCAAAGGCCTTAAGGGAGTGATCCCTCAAGCTCGATGCAGCGACGATCCAGATCCCAGTTGAGAGGAAGGTCCCTGGAGCAGTTGAGGAGTCTGAGATCCTTTCCGCACTTAAAGTCATCATGTGGGTTCTGCAGATTGTTTGGAGTGGCTATTCCCTCCCCTTCAAGACTGTCCCTCCTCCCACGCCACCTGCTTGCGACAGGCTGACAGAGGACCATCTTTCTTTGCTCCTCCAGGAAGTGTCAGCTCTCTTGGCCAAGGGAGCCGTAGAGGGGTGCCAATGCCAGAAGTCGGTCATGGTTGCTATTCCTGCTACTTTTTGTTGCCCAAGTAGGATGGAGGCCTTTGTCCTATCCTAAACAGTAGGCACAGCATCAGAGAAATCTCTCTGAGATGGCCCAGATATCGGAGGGAACTGCTAAAGATCTGCATTAGTGGTTAACAAACTGCGATTGGGTCAGTGACAGACCCATCTCTCCTCCAACCAGATCTGACAGTAGTAACAGATGCCTCATTCCTGGGATTAGGCGGCCATCTGGGAGAGGTAGATATTAGAGGCCTGTAGTCTCAGGCAGAATCCGGACTCCACAACAACCTTCTGGAGCTCCAGGCGCTCCAACTGGCATTAAAAGCCTTTCTGACCTCAATGAAGTAGAGGCTAGTGCAGGTGTTCACATACAACACCACCACCATGTAGTACTGCGACTAAAAGGGCAGGGGATGTAGTGGACCCTTTCTCAAGAGGCCCCACATCTCTGGACATGACCAGCCACCCCTCTTCAAATCCACTATTGCACATAGGTTCTTTAAAGGTTTACAACATATGTTTCCTCCTTCTCCCTTTATAATGCCTCAGTAAGACCTTTATCTCGTCCTGACATTTCTGATATGCGCTCTCTTTGAACCCTTGCACAACTGTTCTCTCAGGCTCCTTACCATCAAAACGGGCTTCTTGGTAGCAATAACATCTGCCCGGAGGGTCAGTGAGCTTCAGACTTTGGCATCCAAGCCTCCATACTCGAACATCTACCAAGACCAGCTGGTTCTATGCACTAGAGCTTCTTTTCTGCCAAAAGTCGTCACTCCCTTTCATGTAGGCCAGTCCGTCTACTTTTTAAACTCAACCACATCCCTCTAAGGAAAAGGAGTAACTTCACCGACTGGAACCAAAAAGAATGTTGTTGTTCTACATTGAGCGCACAAAAGAGTTCCGCTGGACGACCAACTCTTTGTTGGGTATATCGGAACAAAGAAGGGAAAGGCTGTGCAGACACAGACCGTCTCCTGATGGATTGTGCTCTGCATTAAAATATGCTATGCAATGGCTAAAAAGCAACCCCCTGAGTGTTTGTGTGATCCTTCCACCAGAGCCAAGGATGCGACCACTGAATTAGCTGGAGTACCGGTCCAGGACAGTTATCTGGCAGCAACGTGGGCTTCCCTGCACACGTCCAAAAAACTCTACTACCTGGACAGTTGGGTCCATCACCCGTTCGGTCCTGCAGGCCTTTTTTTGCTATGAGATTTTTTTCGCAGACTCACCTCCATGGAGGTATTACTTGGATATCTATTCTAAGGTAAAGAATATGCGGCTAGAAGTCTCTATCAGATGGACAATTTACTTATCTTCGGTAACTGCTTATCTAGTAGAGACTCTTATCTGGCTGCAGATTTCTTACCGACCCACCCAACCTGCCTGCTCTGCGAACGGATGTCTAGGGACAGGCTTTTTCCCTTTCAGGGCCCTAGATTTCCACATCAGTGGTCAGAGTTCTTCGTGGAAGGTCTTGAAAGGTAACGGACGCCAGTGTGCTGGGGTGGCACCAAATAGACACCGTGCACATCTCTTCTGGCGCCACGACACCATGTGAAGCTGATCGACGCCACCTACCGGGGCAGAGGTACTGCTCATGAAAATTCATCCCGTCCGCCAATTTCTTACCTGGCATTAAGGTCAGTGCCCGCTCTGGAGCCTGCCGCCTCGCCAGGTGTCCACTTTTTTCTGCACCAGGGGTCCTCTGTAACTTTGTTGACCGGCACCTGACTCCTGTAATATACTTAGCACATGTGAATTAGCTCCTCCCCCCTTCCTGAGCCGCCCCATGTTGCCATCACCAATTATCCTCAGTCTGCGCGTCATCATTCACCAAGTCACCCTCCTTCAGACTCCACTCATCGTAATCCAGCATTGTGTCTTCCATACCCCCAACACATTGTTCCTCACATACTGCTTACCAATGTCGTTGCATGTCATGCCTTACATATGCTTGTTGCGTCTTGAAGTTCTAGTGGCCCTACCATGCCCTCTCAACTATTCTGTCTATGCATGATGCCACGTCCCCTGTTGCTCCTCGCTAGGTGTTGCTCTAAGCCCTCTTGAATGTTGCTCTGACAAGGCCACCCTGGACCTTCTTGGGTCAGTGTTCGTGCAGTCCAACTACGCCATCCGGCTGGCTGCACTGAGCCCTAGCTGCCTTAATTTCTCCTCGGTTCACTGAAGCCAAACTGTGCTCTCCCAAGTCAGCCTTCCTGAAGCCTGGCTTCACCTGCCAAAAAAGACAAACAAAGGCCTGGTGTGCTGGTCCCTACAGCCCTGGAAGCCTGGGCAACCAGCCAACTGGTGTGCTTCTCGAACTGCGCCACTGAGACCCCCACCCAGAAACCTATGCCCCCACAATGCTGCTCGCCCGTCCCTCCCTGCTCCGTGGACTAGCCTCTCCCCCACCCCACACCACCAGCTCTTCCTCTGAATCTTCCTCACCACATATCTCTTCGCCTTCACTCAACTCAGTAGAGCTGCCACAATGGCAGAGCCTAGGCCCCCTGGGGGGCCCCTTGTTGCCTCGTTCTGATCCAATTCCTCTCACATGGCATTGGCACCCCCGTTTCCCCCACCTCCCAAAAACCTGCGGCATACCTTTCTGCACCCTCGCTGGGGCCGCCAAGCATTCCGGGTCCCGCCGCTGCTGTCTCCACCCGCGGAACTTCCTGGCATCTCATTCCCTGTCTGCGGCGTGAAGCAGCTGGTGTCAAAAGTTCACGTCCCACCCACATTAAACAGTTTAGTGGCCTCTTTCTTCCATCTCGAGATGCCCCTTTTGCTCCCCATAATGTGCCTCGTGGAGGGGGTGTGATGCTGCAGAGAATACGCCAGTACTGCTGCCCCGACCCCCTCTGACTCATGGCGCAACGGATGGCAGCCTCGTGCCATCACACCGTCAAACGTCTTCCCATCGGGCAAGAAGAAAACCTTTCCTTTACACACAGACACCACGAGACCTGCTGCATATCCAGTGCAGACCATCGCTCTCTACACATGTAAGTGACCAAAAGCACAAAGCACTCCCTGACCATACTAGCACCCGTGTTACCTACTGACAAAATGGTGGCTGGTCACCAAAAATGTCTTGTTATATATGGGCTGTGAAATAGCCCAAAAAGCGCCCAAAACGTCAGTCGCAGTCGTCAGACTGCACCATCTCCCCCCATAATCCTGAAGCCTAGGAGTGACCTGAGTAAAAGAGCTTAAAAACATGTTGAAAAAATGGAGTTTCCCAATTTAAAAAAAATCTTAAGTTCTTAAATAAATTCTTGGGTCGTAAATTGGAAAGGAATCTGAACAGTGGGGAAAGGTGGTCTGTAAAGCTCCTGTGTGACAGCTTATTAGAGTTTGTAAGCTGCAAGAGTGGGTTTTAACTTTCATCAGTTTTAACCAGACATTTGGTAAATTTTCATTTACCTGAAGTTGGAAAAGCATGATTGTTGTGCAGAATCTTTATCTTTCTCATCAGGACTGTCCCAGGGATAATGGAAGGAAATTCGAATGTAACTTTGGGACTACTTATGTAAGACTATTTTCACACAGTGTTCTTTAGTCATGTAACTTGTTGATGTTGCTTTGCTTTAAGGAAATCTGCCTGTTGTCTTTTTGTTCTGGGTTTTCTCATTACAGTGTTCACTGAAAGTGGGTTGATTCTCCCTGTCTCCCACCTTTGCCCTGTGAGTATGGTCGTAGGGTATGTGCTTACTGATTGGTCTCAATGAAGAGTCACGCAGAGGGGGTGGGTGGCTTAACACCTTCCTTCAAGGATGAGGGAGGGGTCTGTGCGAGTCTTTGGGAAGTCACAATAGAGAATCCTCTGAAGGCAATATTCGTTTTGTGACCTTAGACCAAACCTGTGTAAACATACCAAAGTCCTGTTTAATCTTGCTTGGGACTATAAGACTTTGCTTTGATGGTAATTAGAATTAAACAGTAAAACTTTTCACCCTATCTCAAGGAATAGTACGTTCTGTACTAGGTTCAAAGCTATCTCAAATTGTAGATTATCACTGTCCTCAAATTCCCAACAGTCATTCTTTCTATTTATGTAGCCATCTATCTGTTCACTCTTCCTTTCAAGCACTCACACACCGAGAAGTTCTCATTGCAGAAAAGAAATAATAAAGTCCAATGATTTCCCTCTCGCTTTCTAACCCTGAACCTACTTCTCAGTAAAGATGCACACCAAGTATATAAAGACCTTCTGAGTTTTGCTGAGGGATTCCATTAACTTTTGTTTTCCTTAGCCTATGAGTGCAGCTTTAAGAGAACGGCTGAAGAAAACACGACGCTCGTTTAGTTCATTTACTAATGTGGCAAAGCGTCTAAAAGTGGACTGTGAAGAAACTGACACTACAGCTCCTGAGGATGTGTTTTTGGTAAATAAGTGCCCTACATCTCTTCAAGAAAGCATTGCTGAAAAATCTGACGACCCTCCAACTCAACAAGACCAGCCTTCTCTTAGGCCCACAATCCGAACTCCGTTGAATTCTCCACATACTATTTCCTTGGGGACGGATGTTAAGCTCCGAGATCTCTTAGAGGAGAAGAGAAAACTCATGAAGAAGGTTCAAGAGAAAGAAGAGCTTCTTCGAAGGCTAAAGATGGTCAAAACATACAGATCAAAGGTAAGATGAAAAAAACACACCAGTTTACAAGATCAAAGATTTCCAAGACACTGTAGAGATTCCTGGGGGTAAATGGTCACAATAACCCTGGTGATGTGTAAATTTCTGAAAGGTCTGTATGCACATTTGGTTATTCCAACTCAATGATTGTTGTTTATTGAGAGCAGCATAGAGAGTTTCCATGCATAAAACAAAGCAGAATTTCTTAGGAAATAAAAATCTGAGCAGCTAGAGCAGAAATTAATTTTTTCATTATTGAAGGCGTGTGAAACGTTAAGAATCCAACTTAGCAGAGAATGTTTGAGCTTGAGACAATGATGCTAACATTGGTATCCAATCAATATATTTCAAATGATATTGTCTCTTTGAAATATAACGCTATTCTATTGTCTCTATGACAGAAATATCCCTTTCTAATATTACCTAGATCCTCATACTCAATCAGTTTGCAATCATTGTCTCATGCTGTCACCAGGTTACTAATGCTTTCTTGTCTACCAAAAGGCCTAGTCTTGTTCAGTAAGATCCTCACCTGAGGTAGACAAATTGCAGCTTGGTAACAAAGGAAACAGGTTAATTTCTCAAGTGGTGTAACGTGCTCCAACTGTAATACTGTTCAAGCGGCATGGCCCTTCTGATGAAGCCAGAGGATGATTGAATAAGCAAATTGATTGACTGCATGGTCATGCAGGAGCAGGGTGTACTTTTGCTTAGGTCTACCTAAGGAAGAAGCATACGATATTTAGAGGTGGAGAACAGATACGTTTCTAGAGATTTACGAAAGTTAGTAATGTTGACAGGATGTGGAAAAAAGTCCCTCTGTTTTCAGAGAACTACAGCAAGTCAGTTTCCCTGGGCCTCTTTCTACAATGTATGGGAACCAATGGAAAAACGAAAACTGTGGTATCAAATCATAGAAATCTAGTGTTAAGAAAATACAACTAAAT
The DNA here is from genome assembly GCF_964261635.1 of Lissotriton helveticus. Lineage (NCBI taxonomy): Eukaryota > Metazoa > Chordata > Amphibia > Caudata > Salamandridae > Lissotriton > Lissotriton helveticus. The sequence continues at coordinate 1,098,272,206 of NC_136065.1, forward strand.
CAAAAATTAAAAAGGAAGCTATTCTAAGGGAAACATCATTTTAATTAAAAACCCAAATACCATTAAACTTGTGGAGTTTAAGGGCAGTGAGGTCTTTTTAAGAGTCAGTGGTGGGTGGATTTTAGGGTGGTGAGAGTTTTTAGGGCTCTGGTATGGGCCTGGTGTAGTGGTGGGAGGGTTTTTTAGGATTTTAGGATGAACTAACTTTAGGTGCGGTGAGTTCGTTTTAGGGTTCAGGGATGAATGTAGGGGTGTTCAGGGGTTTTGAGGTTCATGCATGGGCAGAGGTTAGGACTGGAGAAGGTTTGTAAGGTTTTAGTGATGGTTGCTAGGGGTGTTAAAGCGTTTTTAGGGTTCAGGAATGGGTGGAATTTAGGGGTGATGAATGGTTTTATTGGTCAGACATAGGTGTAATTTAGGTGTGGTGAGGGCCTTTTGGGTTCTGGGATGGGTGGAGTTTAGGGGTAGAAAGTGCTTTTAGGGTTCAGGCATGGGTGGAGTTTAGGGGTCAGGAATGGCTGGAGTTTAAGCATAGTGAGACGTTTTTAGGGGGCTCGGATGGAAGGTGTCTAAGGGTTGTTAGTGGGTCACGAATAGATGGTGTTTAGGGTGGTGAGGGGGTCAGTGAACTAAAAACATCCAAAATAATTGTTTGACAATGTACAATAAATGTATCTGAAGTAATATCCTCTGAATTAAAGCAGTGAAATAAATAACTCTGACAAAAATGTTACTTAAAGGAAGACCTGCAACCATTGCATTTATACCATAACAAATAAGCATGCAAATTCGAATAAACAGTCCATGAACTGGTTTCTATGAAATTGTAAATGCCATTCATCCTGCACCTTTCCATTAAACAGTTTAGGTGAAATGGTTTCTCAGGAATGGTATTACATGATATTGTTTTTCTATTAAATCACATACAACCCCCTTCTGCGATTAGTAGCACCTCTCTTCTTCCACCCTCCCACATAATGTCTGCTGAGGCCACTGCAGAATTAAAGATCGAGCAGGATAAGTCAAGTGCTTTGCCATGTTCTTAACCTGGCTTGCAGTCCCCGAGGTAATCGTGGGACAGGGGCCTGCTGGAGTGGGCATCAGTTTAAATACAATTCGGTTTATTATCTCACACATGCTCAATCCCTCCTGTGCTGCATCCCAATAGATCAACGGACCTTCGCCACTCTATTTGAGAAGATCAGAAGCAAATCATCACATAAATAGTAATCACAATTTATGATCTAGTTTAGTCGATAATGCGTTATTTAAAGTTGTAAAGATTTTTTCTTTTTCAAAGTTTAGGAGATCATCTCTGTTGAGAATAAGTTTTATTCATATTAGTTGCAAAATAATCAGTCTTGTAAGGAATTGATAAAAGAAGCTGATCAATTTAAATATAACAAAAAGCATGTTCTACAAAGGAAGAAATCCCTATTATGAGAATGGCGCCAAAGGTGTCAGTAGAAACCCATACAGATTTGAAATTTGAAGGAGAGTGTGATCAAGCATAAAGCTCAAATATCGAAAAGTCAATAATCGATCATAGCAAAACTTCACATAAAGAGAAGTTCACAAATGCAACTGCAATCAGTGGCAAAACGAAACGAGGGCAATAGGGCGTGGCGAGGATGAATGGCAGGAGAATGGCATACGGCTTTAGGCGTTAACCTACTCTAGGAACAGGTACTATTATAAACAGCCCTTGGCTAGCTTATGTTTAAAAGCTTTCTGTATTGTTGGGTTTCGCAGAATTTTACGAGGAGAGGGAGACTCTTACCCTGGACAAGCCAATTTCAAGAGCATGTATGATTATCCAAACTACTGATGGTCTAGAGCCTCATCTCCCAGTTGTCAGAAACCCCTGGGTGAGATCTTTGCTCTCTAAAGCCCCGATGTAGGTAAAATAGATTTACCGATTTTTAATTACCGAATTTTACCGATTCGGTAATTAAAAATCGGTAAATCTAAGGGGTGGATATGTAGGAACATCCAGATGTTCCTTTTACCGAATCGGTAAATATCTGTATTTACCGATTCGGTAAATACCGACCGGTAATGCCCCATTCATTCTTATGGGCTTTGAAGCCCATAGGAATGAATGGGGCATTACCGGTCGGTATTTACCGAATCGGTAAATACAGATTTTGACAAGGGTGCAGGGGGTGTCACTTTAACACCCTCTAGCACCCCCAAAAAAGATTCGGGTGCCATGTGGCAGGCATACCTGCCCTAAGGGCAGGTCTGCCTGTCATATGGCACAGGTGTGCATGCACACATGTGCATGCACACCGGAATCGGTATTTTACCATCAAATATATTTGATGGTAAAATACAGATTCGGTAAGGGTTGTGGGACTCTGAAGAGTCCCACCTACATATCGAAATTAACGAATAGGTAAAAATACCGATTCGGTATTTTACAGATTCGGTAAATTTACCTATCTGTAAATTTACCGAATCTGTAAAATATGTGGCCCTACATACCATTTTGTAAATACCGGTCGGTAACGGCCGAAAATACCGATTTTCGGCCGTTACCGACCGACCTACATCCGGCCCTATGTTTCAACTGGGTGTAATTCGGCACAGATTGCTTTTCCCATCTAGACAATATGATCCCAAAACAATACTGATCTGCCCTAGTAATGGTAGGTTGCCAAAGCCCTTCGAACATCTAATCTTATTTAGTAAGGCGTATGATTTCCCCAGGCGCCGATATTTTTATCTATTTTAAGATCCAGCGGCTTATACCAGTTTAGACCAGCCCTTCACTCTTTGCAGATGCTTGCCGAACCTGCCGTTATAACTGGTGTAGGGTCCTTCTTGACAAGTGCTCTATATCTGAATGCAGATTTGAGTTTATAAATAGTGTACTTAATCAAGATGGAAACTGTTGATATGAATTGCTTGAACTGGGTGGTTTAGATGTTTCCTGTTTTAGAGTTTTTAGCTTTTTAGATATCTTTTATTTGTTTTTGTTAATCATGTATTTATTCTAAGATTGGTGTTTTTGCCTTGTACCTTGTACTTTTATGATTATTAAATAATAAAATAAAGCTTTTAAAATTAATCAAAAGTCAAAAAATTTTGCAATTAGTGTTGCATCTTCTACTCCTCACGTTCAGTCATCTTTTAGGGCTCCTCCTGGGAACAGGTTCTCTCTTCATCTTCTCACACAAACACAATTGATTCACAAGCAGTAATGTCCAAGTGTTCACATTTGTTATTTTACTCTAAACTACACATTAGGCTTTTTCATTCTAAACATTCTTTCCCACAAATAGAACTACATCTCTGAACGTCTACTTAAATAAAATGTATGTTAGCTAACAATGGTCATTTAGAAATAGAGACATCTACAGTAACAAAATAAACCTATTTACTCGATGTTATCCTTTGGAAATAAAAAAATGTTAAAAATAGGTCAAATTCAGTGCAAGTACTGCATTCTATGTGTAGCTGGTTATTCTTCATCATTTTAGTAAATGATAAATTCTTAACAAGCATTTCAATTTTTCTTTGTATAAGTAGAAACATTTTGCTGAGTTGCATGAAGCATTTACTTAATTTAAAAAACATAATGATGGAAAGGTCAAGAATTAAACATTTGATGAGTGCTTCAGCACATTTTAGTCAAATTACTCGTTAACTCCTTAAGTGCTGCCGTCGGCCAACGGTCGTCACGGGCACTACCTCCCCAGTGCTGCGTGCGACCGCTGGACGTCCAGTTCAGCACTGGATAATGGACAGCGCAGCACTGGGGAGGTTTATTTACGGCGCTCCTAAGGTGCTAATCAATGCAGCTCGTAGATACCTATTGCCCGGGATTATTAGTACCTGCTCCAATAAGATCTTTATTGTCTGATGTGACTACTTTGTATTGCTGAAATCGAGGTGCCAGGAGTTCAACAGCTTTAGATAATTGACCTCTTGACTGGGATTTAGGGGCACATGCATCATTGTGTTTTAGCAGTCGCAAAGGGGCAGATTCGCGATTACTTAAATTGTGATTGCATTTAGGGAATCGCAAATTGCGATTCCCTAAATGCAATGCAAAAAAAAATATCATAATTTCGCTTTTAACAAACGCAAATTTGCGAAAACTTTGAAAAATGCATTTTTGTGCATTTTTCAATGCATTTTTGTGCATTTTTCAAAATGTTCGCAAATTTCTATGTTGCACACAACCTGTTTTTTAATTGCACTTTCAGGGGTGGATCTGGGTGTCCTTTTGGCACCCTTGAAAATTGCATCCGCAATTTGCGAGTATCTATTTGGTACTCGCAAATTGTGCATGCAATTTCCATTGATTCTTATGGGCCTCTAGGCTCATCGGAATGAATGGGAAGCCATTTCTTATTTGCGAGAAATAGGAATGTTTTTGCGATTCCTACATGCATGAGGAATTGCTGTTCTTAAATTTCGATTTCTTACAAATCGCAATTTAGGAATCGCAATTCCTATGTTTGATGCATGTGGTGGCCTTTAGTCTCATCTGGTGATTTTCACTTTTCTAAACTAAAGTGATTGAGTTATTGCACTGTACTTTTTAAGTACTTGCACGGAACAACACCAGTTTAAGGCAACATTATTCCTTCTGTTCGGGCAATGAGAGATTAGTTAGTAATCCCGATATGCATTATTTTGAGCACTGACAAGCCATTCTGAAGATCCTGCACTGGAAAAAAATAAATACATGATCCAATTGATTTAGTGACAACCGTAGACCTACTTCTGCAGAGACCACTTGGTAAGCCTGGTGCTGAATGAGACATCCTACTTAAAAAAATCTATTGAGGCAGCACCACCAGGAATAGACAGTGCAGAGTGATGTTGAGCTCTGACTATTGATAGCACGCTCAACTCACAACTTTTCAAAACTACCGAGAGCTCTAACAAGTTAGAGGTTTAGCAACAAAACACCATTTGTTCCTGTGGAAACTGATTATTGGCAATCCTGGTAGTTTGTGTTTAGAAAATGTAAAAATATATGTGTCAGGACAGTAAATTGTAATCAAATTTCGCCCACAAGGGATTGGGTAGAATTTACAGTATACTTACCAAATTGAAGAGGTAAACACATTATCTGAAATCTGTAAAGAATGAAACAGTATGACAAAGGGGAAAAGGGTGGGGACAATAGAAATACGTAGGATGCTTTCATATGGGTGTAAATATCCAGCATGCAACCTTCAATTTTAAAACATTTCCCTAGCTCTTACAGAGAGGTTCTTAGGAGCGGCCTTTTAATTCCACATAAAAAACACTACAGCTCATGTAAATACTGAGGCACAATCCAATATATTTCTTTGTTACTATATTTCTCAAAGGGTGACCGGTCTACAGTTTATAGGTATTGCAGGTATATTTTGTATTTGAGGTGGAGCAGTGAATTGTTCATGGGTTTACCTAAATATTACTGACTTTCATAACCCAGACTCACCTCAACTATCACAAATCTCTTTCAGGAACTCTGCAAAAAATAATATATGGTATAAAGTACTGCCTGTGTTACATTATAAGTCCATTGAAAGCACAGAGGAGTTCCATAACCATATAGAGGAATGGGTCCAAAGGCCTCGTTCCTTTATGAGGGTACGGAACTCCGAGGTGACTTGCAATATCCTCATCATGTATTCCAGTGGGTACTTAATGCCATATAATACATAATCTCCCCATCACCTTTCCCACAAACCACTTAAAACCTTGGTGCATAACTCATTCATATGAAAGAGCGAGCATATTTGCAAACATGAAAAATACAAATAAAACCTCTAGTTCAAAATTGACACATCCAAAACATGTTAGATATTTTTTGCAAACATTATTAGAAACCGTTCAATACAAGTCAGTTAAAATAAAAATCAATAAATGCTGCAGTCACTCGAAATGGTTAGAAACACACAACGTTTCTAACTTTTCTCTAACTATCTTAGGAGTGCAAATAATAAACATGATCTCTCTGCTTATCAATGTAAACTAGAAAAAATATAGCAGAAGAAAGAAAAGGAACGTTCCGTTTTTGTTTCTTTAAAGAGCTGCTTCAATTATGCTCTGCTGCTAGCTCTGGCAGCAGGCTTTGTGAGAACTCGCCTGTACTAACTTACAACAGTCCAGCTCTGACATCTTTTCTTTATAATTTGCAACTGGGTGTGTCAAAAGTCACCGATCATAAAAAAGTTAGAGTATGACATTTATACAGGGATTATAGAATCACATGTATTATAAGTGAATTGCAGTTTTTCTTGAAAGTAATCAGTTTCTACCTCTCCTTGCCAGTCATGCTAAATCCTGTTCCCACCACTACAAAACCATATCTGTGCTCCTTCAAGTTGCTGTCCACTAAAAATACCATTGAGCTATTTAAAGATGTCAGCATCTCCGGCTGAAAAGCAGACTCGTGCCCAAATATATTCAAGTATATTTTCCTGCTATCCTCTGCTGCCATACCCAGTAGAGGTAATGAATTCCTACCATTAATAGGGCAAGGTCTTAAGTGACCTAAAACATTTTATGTAAAAGAAGCTAGGACTTCATCAGTCGACACAAGGAACTGCAGACCTATCTCCATAGGTACACTTCTGGGTAAGCTTACCGAAAAAAACACTTTTTTTCATAGATAGATGCTTTATCCGGTTGAGACATTGTTGTAAATTTCACTTCCTTGTAAGAAACAGTATCCTGCCAGACGACAAACAGGTTTCTGACCTGAAAGAGTAAATGAATCTCCATTTATTGGTCACGGCAACGTCCTCAAGCACATCGCTGATTCTAATAGATCGGCTACTCTCCACCTACTTGACCTCTCAACATCCTTCTAACCCATTAACCACAAAAATCTACTTCATAGACTGATCGACACAGAAATCTACTGTCCTTATTTGAATAAAGTCCTCACTCTCAGAAAGAGCCCAATTTGTCCTGCATCCTCCATTATGCTGAACATTATTAATCACCATCCAGACAGGTGCCCTTCATGTCTCAGTGATAGTTCCTCTTAGGTTTAATGTACATCTGTCACCACTGCTTCAGTCAGTCAGTTCTATAAGGCTTACTTGTAATAGCTACACTTATGACATCCAAATCATCTTAAACCTGCAAAAAAATCCTTTGGGCCTGAACACATGGACCTCTGCCAATGGCTTCAGGACGTAGACCAGTGAAAGCTGCGGAAGTATCTTAAAACTTAACCTCTGTAAAACAGTCATGTTGGCCATTTCTAATTGCAGATTTCTCAGCTTTTAATATGTTCCAAGCACCAGACTGGATCAGGGTAATTTGTCAGCAATGCTCCGGTGCTCCGTTAGGTGATATAGTCGGTTCCATGTTGACTCCATACCACTCTGGAGGTGACGGAGCAGTCTTGCCACTCCTGTATGCTAACGTTGATTCATTTTCTTTGTGTGCCTTCTGCATGGATCCGGAGATTGGCTCCCAAGTTTTTATGTTTCTAACTATTCCAGAGCTTCACACAATGTGTTAGGGATCGATGTTCCCACCTAAGGTGACAAGATTCAAGCTGTATCAAGACTGTAGGATGCAGATATCGCTCACGAACCTGCACAACATGTGCCTTTGGTGCTCAATTTGTATGACCAATAAACCTGAATCCCCTAATAGGTGATTTGAGACCGGGAGACAAAGCTCTACATTTCCTACCAGAAGACGAAGTTGTGGTCTTCAGAGAAATCCTGCTCCAAGTCCCGGGGCTGTTCCCAGTCATGATGCCTTTTCCGTGACCAGTCCACTTCCCGCTTTATATATTAGGGTAAGTCAAAATTGAAATACAAGGACAAAACAAGCAAAGTGGAACTCCACTCCATTACACCACACTGGTTATAAAGCCTCATGGGCATTAAGATTATAGTCACACCCATTCAGGGATACCAGTTATGGTCCGAATGCTGCCTTAATTCCTCGGGTCGCCATCGAGCCCCCAGAAAATCAAGAACTTTAAGGAGGCCTTCTGCAAATCTTTAATGCATTTCTGGCTCCTTCTAGCAAACCTTTGGGCCCGTATAACTCCAGGGGCCTCCAGTTGGACTGTTGCTGGCAGGCCCTCCCCGATGCTGTCTGTCCCCAGAGTGCTTGTTATCGTATCCCTTCTGATGCCAGTACAGACTTCTACACTGGTTCCAAGATCCTTGGCGGTACCTAATTCAATGTCTGCACGAGGTCAACTGATGTGCTACAAGATTACAAAATCTGCTTTAGTTTATCTTTAGTGGCTCACATCCAACCAGTGTGAGGCAGGATTCAGTATTTCTTCTCAGGTTGGTGATCTACCACGTCCAACAGATGGGTCTTTCAAAATGTCCAAAAGGGCTATGCACTGCCTTTCTTTTTCTCCCCTTCTAAGTCCCTCCCGCTCCAGAATGAATGAATTTCAGAGAAGCATCTGTCCATCCTGCTGCAGACGTTACACCTTTTAATCTTGAAGGGTGCCATTGAATGGATACCGGACTCCGAGAGAGGCAGGGTTGCTATTCACAATAACTCCTCACCCCGAAAAAATTAGGCGGCTCTGGCCTATCCTGGACCTTCGAACTCTGAATGACTTCTTTAGGAAGTGGATATTCAAAATGGCCAAATTGACTCAGATCCTATCTGCTCTACACCGGGAGCCTGGATTGTGTCCTTGGACTTGCAGGTTATGTATTTTCATATACCCGTTCTGCAGTCCTAGAGACGTTGCCATCAAATCAAGACGAGCCAGTAAGGTTCAAGGCTTTTCCTACACTTCAGGGAACCCAGGACATTTGACAATGATCCTTATTTACCTCTTACGCATCATTCATGCAGGATATGCAGTGCAACCTAAAGTCCTTGTGAGCCCAGCATCAAAGCACCTTTTTGACCCCATCCTGGTCTCAATGTAACGGCCCAAGATCTGCAGTGGTGATTGGCCAATCTCAATTTACTCTGCATCAGACTGCTTTCCGTTCTGAGTCAGAGCTGACAGTGGTGACAGATGCATCACTACTGGATGTGGGTGGGAGGTGGGGGTCATTTGGCAGAGGTTGAGATGACAGGCTTCTGATCTCCAGTATAGAGCCAGCACCACATCAACCATTCATTTGGCCCTGAAAGCTTTCCTACCATCCATCAAAGGGGGGTGGTGCAGGTTCAACGGGGAAACACCACCGCGATGTGGCACTGCAACAAGTAGGGTGAAGTGGGGTCCTCGGGCCTCTGCCAAGAGGCTTCGCGTCTTTGCAGGTGACTGGAGGAACAGAATCTTTTGAGTCACAAACCACCTGCCACGGTTTTAGAACACCTGCAGATCATGAGTGGCGTCTGCATCCTGAGGTGGTTGCAAGACTTATTCAGTCAGTGGGAAGAGCCCTGGCTATATCTATTTAGCACTGTTAAACGTGCAGTGTCATAGGGATTTTGCTGATTGGACCTTCTGCAAGAAACCTTGTAAGGAGGTTCATCCAGCTGGTATAGAAAAGGGACTCCTGTACTCCTTCCTACTGCTACTTCTCCTGCCACGAGTGCTGAAGAAGATCAGGAACGACTGGACTTAAATCATCCTAATTGCCTGGATTGGGTCAGGAGAGTTTGGTACCCGAACTCCTGAGCTGTACTCCGATAAGGATACTACTTTGGGAGAATCTCCTGAAACAGGGCAGGGTCCTTCATCGTAACCTCTGCAACTTACACCTCCACTCATAGAAACTGAGCGTCCGCAATTGAATCCATTTGAGTTGCCAACCAGAGCAGTAGATATCATCTTTGCAGGCAGCAACCTTCCATAAACTCCATTTATCAGGGCGCTGGGACAAATTTCTTGTCTTGCCTGGTGTGGTGTGCAAAGTTAAACCGTTACAAACAAAGCTGTTGGATGCTCTCTTGTTTGTTTTGTCTTTAGCCTAGCATGGCCTAGCAGTGGGCACTGTAAAGGATTGTTTGATGGCCTTTCTCAGCCTTTTAAAGTTTTGTGGGCCAGTCTTGTTAAAGTCACCAGTTATGATGTGGTTTTTAAAGGTTTGAGAAACGTTTTTCCTTCAAAGCCATTTGTAATGCCACAGTGTGACTTAAAACTTTCAGGCTATGCATAGTTGCTTGCTGCGTTTCTTGACTGTCTTCTGAGTTGCGATCACATTAGAACATAGTGTCAGCGGGCTGTTGTCTCTTTCAGAGACAACACCTTCCTAGACAAATTGGTGTTGAGAACCATGTTGTATTTTTACCCAAAGTTTTTACTCCCTTCCACTTTGGACAGTGGCTTGTTCAACGAATGTTCTGTGCTCCCCACCACCTCTTGAAAGAGGCTCCATTGGTTGAACCCCAAAAGGACTTTGGGTTTTTATATTGATCGTGCCATCACGTGGCTCTTTGTTTGTTTTTTTTGGCTCAAAAAAAGAGATGGCTGTGCAGAGAGGACCCTGTTAAGGTGGATAGTCCTCTGCATTAAGGCCAACAGGGCCAAGGCCGCTACAACTACTTTGCTGCTAGGGATGCAAGCTGGTGAGAAGCTGCCATTAGCTCCTCCGGTGGTGCGCAGGTGAGATACTTTCTCATTTCAATACACATTTTCTATCACTTTTTTTGTGGTACACATACACTTAAGTTTTGACTGTTGTTGACTGAGTGTTCTGACTGACGACTGGTTTCTCCCATATTGGTAGTTTTTAATTATTAAACATTTGGGCACGGGGATTAGGTCAGAGTTCATGAAAGAAAATCTGAGTTTAGGAAAAGATAAAAAATATTGCCCCATAGTAATCCTACACATTTATAAAAAGTTGATGAGAGTGCCCTAAAGTGCCAGGTCTTTGTTGTTTGATGCTAGGGATGCCTGCCAGGTTGCAAAGTGGGCATTGGTTCATATGTTCACTAAACACTGCTGCTTGGACAGTCAGGTCCGGCAAGAAGGGCATTTTCACCATTCTTTTTTAATTCAAGTCCATTCTACACACCCACCAACTTTGAGAGATACTGCTTTGGTATCTATCCAAAAAGTGAGGAGATGCGGTTAGAAGTTTCCATCAGAAGAACAACTAAATTACCTTAAGTCACGCTCTTTCTGGTAAATACTCTGGACGGAACTGAAAAACCTGAGAGGATCATGGACTCTAAACTCAGGTTAACCAAAGTGGCCAAAGGTGCTTTTTACAACTTGATATCACTACATCTTGTCTTTCCTCACATTGATTTCTCCCACTGAGTCCATGCATCAGTCACTCTAGTGCTTGCCACCTCTTGACTGTGTCAGCGGGTGCTAGATTTGACTCCTTAGGTACTCATTCAAAAGATTACTATACTTACTGAATCACACAACCAGACAAGTTTATAATCTGAGAAGATGCTACCACATTACACCTGCCCAGAGACCCTACAATTGCTTCCAAACACTAGAGGCATCACTTTCAAAGCCCTCAGCAAGCATCGCTCAGCAAGCAGTCCATGGAACCAAACCAGTCTTCTCACAATCTAAACTCAGATGCTACAAAGAAGGAAATTTAGAACAGGCTTGTTTGTAATATGGGCAATGACCAATCTTGGCCATTGCCCATATTACAAACAAGCCTGTATTTGGCAAAAATTCTTACTTTGTACAGACTTGGAAGCTGAGAAACACCCTTCTGGTGACAATACAAATAATCAGCTACCACTTAGAATTCAGCTAAGCAATCAGGACCCCTTTTAGGCTGCATACAATCAGTTTGTTTATGTAAATTGCATTTTTTTTCTCTTGTACTCTTTCACATCTACTTTTGTTTTATTATAATTATGGTTCCATTAAATATGTACAGTAGGAGAACACGTCAAAGTGTAACCAGTAAAAGTGGAAATTGAAACCTAGAATAATTGTTGCAAGGTTGTCTCCCGAGTGATCGAATAATTGAATAATATCATGATCTACTGTATAGTCAATACATATACATATATGAGCATTCGGGTGGAGTTCAGCAACATTTGCATGATGAGAGCAGTTAAGTATGCCGCTAACGGTTAACATTACTCTCACCCTCCCTTCCTCTTTCCCTCCTCCCTCCTCCCGCCTCCATTCTCTGTCTACTTCTCCTGCTCCTACCCCCTCCCCATAATCTCTCCCCTTGCCTGCTTTTTACCTTACGTATATGGCCATTTTGTTTGTCTCGACCTTACATGTAACTATGTTTGCCAAGCTCTAATAACTGTAACCTTTGTAATGATGTAACCTGCAACTATGGTCTGATATTCATGTAAAGCGCTCTGATACATCCGGTTCTAGCCAGCGCTATATAAAACCTTTAAAATAAAATGAAAAATAAAATACCAATCAGCATAAAAAGATGATTGCATGGATAAGAAAGAATGGAAGTACAGTCTCACTAGTAAGCAGTAATTCTGTGGAAGCATAACATCAGGTCTGTAGAGAATGTCGGTAACATATACCCTCCAGCCACACAAGTGGCCTTTCAGTTTTTCTTTTTCATAGTCCTAGACATATCTATGGCCACAGTTTCTGTCCTTTCAGACACATTTTGTGTCATGTTTCCCTGTGTATCAATCTAATGGCTGTTCATCTTTGAGCTAGTTTGAGCTTCTTCCTGAGTGCTCATCACTTCTCCCATAAGTTGCTGTTACATGCCCTCCTCATCATGATTGGGTTATATAAGAGGTGGGTGACCCAATAAACCCTTGCGAGCTTGGGCTGAAATTTCATACAATAAAGATGCCAATAAGGGAATTTTTTCAGAGATTGAATCGCAGGTGATTGATCGCATAAACTCTTGAGCTTCTGATCAACTAAATTAAATTAATACCTGCTATTGTTATAATTTGTCACATAGATTTGGACACAGTAATCAATATACTCCAGAAGAGAAAAAGCTACACGGGTATTGAGTTTGATTCACAATATCTCTTTATATATATTTGTTCTAAAAGGGTACTGTTACAATAAATAAGAAAAAACAAATTCATCAAAAACAAATGGACAAGAAATAAATAAATTGTTCTTCACATCCACTTGCGCTGTAGTCCACTCTTAATAAATAGATAACAATGAATCTTGCACAACCTTAAACAATGATTCAGTTGTCTGAATTATTCAAACTTGGAAGATATGGACAAAAGAGTCGACGTTTCGGCCTTGTGGTTGTTATATCCTTAAGGCCATCCTCAGGACAATTCAATCTTTAGAGAGTAGAGACCCCCTGCGTATTGTCTAGATCCACACAGTTCTGGAAGAATGTGTTGACTTGGAGTTTCAAACGACCTTCTCTTGTTGAATATTTGAGCATGAAAAGATGATGGGACCAGCGTTTTGAATCAGCGTCTCCACAGTGTATTTGTTCGAAATGCAACTTCTCGAATCAAAGTTTGTCTCGATCGTAGCGTAGATAGTAATGCAATACCATTGCAGTAGTGCATAAGATTGTGCTAATTTTCTTTTAGTAAAACAGAAAGTGCTACAACTCCATTCCAGTGCCAGGTTGTGTGATACTCATATCCCAGCAGCACAGCCTAAATAAAGGTTGATCCCTGTATGTACAGTGTTAATGACAGAATGGACTAATTGCAACGCATAATCTAGCTGAATTTAGGTCTAGAGTTTGCAGCTATCCTTGTATTAACGGCATGTTACATTGTTCTCTTTTCAGAATAACCTGACAGAATTGAAGTCCTTGATAGAGAAATGGAGAAGCAGTAGCCAGCAGTTGCTGTATGAGCTGCAGTCGGCTTTGTCTACAGAAGGCCAGAAACTGAGTCTCTCCCAGCTCATAGACAGCTGTGGACTAGAAGACAGTTTACTGCACTATAACCGGGCAGAAGAAGACTTCGAGGAACCCTAACGTGCTAAATCTCGTTAATTGTTGTCACTGAACACTGAGGATTGCAACCCGACTCAGGGCGAGAAATTGAAAAGCTTAAAAGCGTTTGAGTTCAGAACAATGGATTATGTGAACTCTTGTGTGTGTTTCCTTTCAAAGAGCCATGTTTATACAGTTCTGTTGCTGAGGTGTGATTTGTTGCATACCTCGAGTATATATGTTTGACTTCCTGCTTCAAATCAACCTATCATGTTCTGCTAGGGCATGGTATACTGAAAGCATGAAATACCTAAGTCACGTCCACAAAAGTAGAAACATTTACGTGTTCAGAAATGGTTAAATGTATGCTATTATTAAAAACATCGGAGTTTATTTACAAAAAAATAAATCTAGTTGAGTAAAGACAAGTCTGGTTTTATACTAGAGTTACTCCTTTGTGGGATATCCACTGAATTCCTGAGGATTACATAGGTAAATCTACAGCGTTCCTAGATTTCCAAGTATAGGTCACTAGCCTTTTTATTCTAATCAGTTTTGTTAACGGATGTACACTGCATTTTACACTCTCCAATAAAACCTTTGTAGAGGCCTCCGCCCACAACAACTTCATTCACTTTGAGGATGTTCCCGTTTTCATCAATGTGCAAACTAACTGACTACTGCCTTGTGCTGGAGTAGTTTCCCATATATCTATAGGGTAGACATTGGCATTGAGTACCCCTAAAATTCCAACTTAAAGACGTTGCGTAACTACTCCCCTGTGATCACTTCCCTCCACTTTTCCTCCCATTCTACTCAGTTAGACAGTTTACCAAGTAGTGGGATTTTTCTCCATGATAAGGACACCTATGTTCGTAAAAGTATGCAAATCCCAAATCTGTCAGGGTTGATTTTTACTACTACAAACTCAACTTGTTGCACAATTAAGTGAGACCTAGGTGCACAGAAAGCTTAGTTAATTGGGGCTGCTAAAGAGCGAATATGAAGAACGCCAAAATAAAGAGATGATCCCATTAAAGTGAGAGAAACGGACACTCCTGCACTCCAGCCACAAACACAACGGGCAACTCGGATAGCATCAGATAATGTGTTCTTTGAAATGGCGAGTTTGCTTTTTGTTGATGATTGAGTTGAGGACTTATTATTTACATCTGAATTTGAACAGGTAAAATATGGAAGCCCAATGCACTGCAAAGAATCCCAGACCTCGTAGGCACCATTAATGTGTCATTCTTTACGCTATGCATATGTCCAAACATCTCTATCAAGCACCACCTCGTGCTTTAATTAATCTGATTTGTTATTTGCATTTTATCGGAGGCTGTAAAGAGCCCCAGTAATTGAACTGACATTATATTGATGTCCAAACTGTTCACTGGTTGAATACAGTAGTAGGATCGTGCCCGCCAACTCTTTGAAAAACTGAGAATCAGTTTAAATATGGAAATCATTCCCATCTTCCAGGCTTCTATTTAAGACAAAAAGACTTATAACATATTCTGATCATAAAGAGCTAAAATACCTCCTTACCCAAGAAAATAATTGTATTGATTTATCCTTTTATGAATGCAGAGAATGTTGCCAGCCACCACCGTGTACTGCATGGCCCATCATGACCGAGTATTTATTTTCTCAAAAATATGTTTTGGGCTATATTAATCTACAGGATGCAAAAGATATTTCAAGTAAAATCTGTACACTACAATCAGGAATGAAGGATTCACTGCCACAGTAACTAAAGCGTCTGATCATATGCCTGCTGCTAATGTGTTTGGAAGCTTAGGCATGGTCTGCTACTACTTGCTCTCCAATAATGAATATCTTGTAAAGCAGTAGGATGGTTTCGTCCTGTAGTTGAAGACAAAATAGACCATTATGTGAAAATACAGAGCTGTTCTTTATGTTCTTTTTATGTGTATGCAAATGTTACATACCTAATGATTTCATTTTTAGATTGTTCTTTATGTTTTAATAATATTGGGTTTTCCTTTATAAAATATGGCTTAGGAAAGTTCTTATGCTACTGGTTGTAGTAAGTCATTGCAGAAACAATCTTTAGAGCAGTGCCTTGAATAGAGAAACTCATTGTCATTCTATTCCCCAGGTTATTCGTGGTATCTATCTTGCACGCAAGTTACCTAGGGTCCTACAACCAAGGTTAAGTCTGAAGGTAAAGAAACCAGTCAAAGCATTATATGCAGGGAGAGAGGACAAGACACACTAAAAGTAACTTTCTGATGGATCCTTATAACCATAAATTCCTCACTTCTGAATATCCCCAGGCGCCACAGGGATCTGGTGATTTATGTTCATAGCAATGCACCTGCGCACTGCTATTGTGTTGTGTGACTCAGAGTTGGCTCCAAACAGCCCCTGAAGTGACCGAGAAGAACCACATATATGCATTGTCCATGCACACTGATGTCAGTTCTTTCTTTCTGCGCCTTCTGACTAGGATCTGGAGCTCTGCTCCCTTTTTTAATGCTTTTCAGGTATTTATAAATCATCTCATAGTTTCCATTAAAAATATGGCCCTACCGAGAAAGACAGTTTTCAAGCTAACCCTCAACTGCAGGAAATAGATGTCTGTCATTGATCCGCATAAGGTGCCTCTTTGGTCTATGACAGAACTCGAAGTCTTGTGTTAAGGGTGCTGTTTTGTACCAGGAAGTCATCCGTGAATGGGAGGCGAAGTTTTATGTCGCTGAACTCAAGAAATGTATGTCTTTGCTTAGGTCCTGCTTCATCATGCTCCTGGGACAACTCCTGTGACCGCTCAACTTCGCGTGCCGATATGTCAAAGCAAAGAAAGCCATGCAAGACTCAACCCCATCCCATCACTCTGACTCCAAAGAGTAGGCACGAGGGAGGTCCGATATAAGTAGCAGTTCTTCAAGGTATCTGGCCACGGAACTGGCTTGATCCTGACGTGCCTGGAGTTTCCCAGACCTTCGTCGACCCTGCAGCAGATTGAGGTCTTTAAAGCGGCCCTACTGCAAATGTTCAATGTACTTACTGGCATGCCTTTGGTCCCCATGAAACCACAGGACTACTATCTGTGGGTCCCTTCGTGACATGGTCTAGGACCGTTACTGGGCCCATACTAATGTCGGTATTAACATCTACTCTGGCTCCCTGTCCAACACTGGCTCCTGCCACCCTTGCACAGACGGGTGATAGGGCGCTGACACCATTGTGGAACCCTGAACCAACTTCAGCTTGAGCCTGACCAATGTTGTGTTGCAAAAGCATAACAAATCAAGCATCATTAGGTAGGACTAACCCCTTGCCTGTGCTACAATCGCAGCTACTAATCTGACCCTAAGCCAGAGGAGGGGACACATGATTACGATGATGATGATAATGTGGATGGCTTGCTCCCCCTTTTCTATATTGATGATGCCTTAAATATTGATTTCTAGAACACCAGTAGGCATTAAGCAGAGCTTAACTCACCACTTGGGCCACCAATATAAGAGAGTGCCTCATTTGCAATGGTGATTTGGAGGGAAGTTGGCGTGAAAAATCACAGCTACCCTTTATGGAGACAACGTGAATGTTCTGAAATTATGCAGCCTGGGGCAGCTAATTCTGCCCTCAGAGATACTTTGATTGCTACTTGGTTGAAGCCTTTTTCTTTCCCACCTGTGAATAGGCAGGTGGCTTTAAATCACAGAGCATCCCCTGGTGACCTGGGTTTTCTCAACATGCACTCCAACTCAGAGAGTCGTATTCTACTGTCCTCAACCACTAAGGTGAATCCAAACTAATTTCCAGTCAATTCACCACTCACTGGCTAGATGCCTTTGGGTACATGGCTAGTGTGATCGTGTTGAAAGTCTCAGAAGATCTGAGGGCCTCTGCTCCAAATGATACATGACAGACAGGATGCTGCCAAATCTGTTAGTTGCGCATCCCTGGATACTGTGGATTGTCTGGATATGCTCTTTGATGGGCCCAACCTGTTTGGAGAGAAAGCAGACTCTATGTTGGAAAGTTCTAAAGACAGCAGAGCTACAGCACACTCCTTGGGGATGGCATATAGACAAAAACATCCTTCCCAGCCTGTAATGTAGCAGACACCCCAGTCCCTTCGAGGCTATGCACATGGGACTCTCAGGCAGCATGCACACCAACTGAAGTATCAGTCTTCCAATTCCTCCTTCATTGCTAGAACGGCTAACAAACCACTATCTTTTGTCCTTCGAAGGGCATGCTCAACCAGTGGCAGGCAAGATTCAACATTTCCTCCCAGACATGATCCATCACATCTGACAGATGGGTTTTCCAAATGGCTGTGCTCTGCCTTGTCTCTCCTACCCCACCAACTATTCCTTCCATTCCCAATGAATTTTGGACGAGCACCAGTTCATCCTGTTACAAGAGGTGTGCCTGTTACTCTCCAGTGGTGCAATCGAGAGGGTGTTGGACATGGAATATGCAGGGGTTTTTACTCTCACTATCATCTCTAAAAAGGATGCAGAGACGGGGCCTCAGACCATTCGTGGACCTCTGGCCCATTAATTTGTTCCTGTGGAAGCACAAATTAAAAAACGCTCATGCTGGACCAGGTCTTGTCTGCTCTAGATCAGGGGACTAAATGGGTTAGACTTAAATGTGCAGGACGTGTTTTTTCATGTAACCGTCCTGCAATCGTTGCGTTTTCTGTGGTTCAAGGTGAGCCAGAAGCATTTTCCGTTTGCAGTACTCCCCTTCGGTTTCACCAGCGCCCCTCAGGTGCTTATAATAGTGATTGCGTTTTCAGATCCCATCTTCAGGGTGTGTTCCTCTCTGAAGTCAGTCATACCCCACTTCCGGACCCCTTGACATTGTTGTGGTTTACTATAAACTAGTCAAATTCCATATGATTCCTTCACAGAGGCTGCCATTCATTTTGGTGATCCTGGCCACTTTGCTGCATCGAGTCCAGGCCATTTACGCTAGGATCTCCGTGTTTCAGGCTCAATTCGGGATTATGGTCAGCTACTCCGAGGCTTTTGGACTTCTTTGTCTCGTGCATTTTCCTAGTCAGCAATGGAATAAAGTTCCAGTGAGCCCAGAATTAAGGCACATTGCTGACGCCATCCAGTGCTTGGAAAAGACAGTTCAAGATTTGCAGTGGTGGCTGCTCAAATATGATTGCTCCAGCAGCAGACATCTCTCCCTTCCCCACCGAGAGGTGTCACTGCTGAGTTGGGGAGGTCATTTGGAGAAGGTAGAGTTCAGAGGGCTCTGGTCTCTGACAGAGGGCCGGCTCCACAGCAATCTAGTGGAGCTGTGAGCCATTCATCTGGCACCACAGGCCTTCCTGCTGTCTATCAAGAGGAGCCCTATAGAGCTTCCCACGGACAACACCATTGTCATGTAGTAATGCAACAAGCAGGCCAGAGCATGGTCCTGTGTCAGGAGGTTTTGCGTATTTGAAGGTGGTTGAAGTGCCTGTGCATCTTCCTGATCATGGATCACCTGAAAGGGTCAATCAATCACAGAACTTGTAAAGCGCGTTACTTACCCGTGAGGGTCTCAAGGCGCTGCGGGGGGGGCGGAGGGAGAGGTGGCTGCTGCTACTGCTCGAAGAGACAGGCCTTGAGGAGCTTCCTGAAGGTGAGCAGGTCCTGGGTCTGCCGCAAGCGGGTGGGGAGGGTGTTCCAGGTTTTGGCAGCGAGGAAGGAGAAGCATCTGCCTCCGGAGGTGGTACGTTAGATTCGTGGGACGTCGGCGAGGGCGAGGCTGGCGGGGCAGAGCTGGCGGGTGGGGGTGTAGAAGTTGAGTCTGTTGTTCAGGTAGGCTGGTCCGGAGTTGTGGAGTGCTTTGTGAGCGTGGGTGAGGAGCTTGAAGGTGATCCTCTTGTTGATGGGGAGCCAGTGAAGGTCTCTGAGGTGGGGGGTGATGTGGCTGCGTCGGGGGAGGTTGAGGATCAGACGGGCCGAGGCGTTTTGGATGCGTTGTAGTCGCTGTAGTTGTTTGGTCGGTATTCCCACGTAGAGTGCGTTGCCGTAGTCCAGCCGGCTGCTGACGAGGGCTTGGGTCACTGTTCTTCTGGTTTCGATTGGGATCCACTTGTAGATCCTACGAAGCATGCGGAGGGTGTTGTAGCAGGAGGGCGAGACAGCGCTGACCTGCTTGGACATGGAGAGGGAGGAGTTGAGGATGACTCCCAGGTTGAGTGCGATGTTCGTGGGTGTCAGTGCTGTTCCTAGCGTTGTCGGCCACCAGGAATCGTCCCAGGCGGACGAGGTGAGGCCGAGGATGAGGACTTCCGTCTTGTCTGAGTTCAGCTTCAGACGGCTGCTCCTCATCCACTCGGCGACGGCCTTCATTCCCTCGTGGAGGTTGGTTTTGGCGGTGTGTGGGTTCTTGGTGAGGGAGAGGATGAGCTGGGTGTCGTCGGTGTAGGAGATGATGTTCAGGTCATGTTGGCGGGCCACTTGAGCGAGGGGGGCCATGTAGATGTTGAACAGAGTCAGGCTGAGGGATGAGCCCTGGGGTACGCCGCAGAGGAGGTTGGTATCTTTGGACCGGTGGGGTGGGAGGCGGACCCTCTGGGTTCTGTCAGAGAGGAATGAGGTGGTCTAGTCTAGGGCTTTTCCCCGGATTCCGGCTTCTTGGAGGCGTGTTCTTAGTGTGTGGTGGCAGACCGTGTCGAAGGCAGCTGACAGGTCCAGGAGGATGAGGGCTGAGGTTTCGCCGTTGTCTAGTTGGCGTTGGATGTCGTCTGTGGCGGCAATGAAGGCTGTCTCGGTGCTGTGGTTCCGTCTGAATCCGGATTGCGACGGGTCTAGGATGTTGTTGTCGTCGAGGTGGCGGGTCAGCTGTATGTTGGCGATTTTCTCAATGACCTTCGCTGGGAAGGACAGCAGGGAGATGGGGCGGAAGTTCTTGGGGTCCGCCATGGGCTTCTTGAGGAGGGCGTTGATTTCGGCGTGTTTCCAGCTTTCCGGGAATGTCGCTGAGTCGAAGGAGATGCTGATGACCTTTCGTAGTTGGGGTGCGATGGTGGCATCTGCTTTGTTGAACACGTGGTGTGGGCAGGGGTCTGCTGGTGATCCCGAGTGGATGGAGTTCATGATCTTTCGTGTCTCGTCGTCGTTGACGTGGGCCCAGGATGTCAGCTGGTTGGTGCAGGTGGTGTTCGAGGTGGGGTCTGTCGTGGTCGGGGCTGGCGGTGCGTTGAAGCTGTTGTGGATGTCTATGATCTTGCGGTGGAAGAAAGTGGCCAGTGAGTCGCACAGTTCTTGCAAGGGTGGGATGTCGTTGGTGTTGGCACTGGGGTTGGAGATGTCCTTGACTATGCTTAAGAGCTCTTTGCAATCGTGTGCGTTGTTGTCCAGGCAGGCTTTGAAGGAGGATCTCTTGGTTGTTCTGATGAGTTGGTGGTGTCTGCGAATGGCGTCTTTGTGGGCAGCGTGGTTGTCTGACGTGCGGTCTTGGAGCCATTTTTCTCTAGCATCCGGCATGTGTGTTTGGAGGTCTGTAGTTCTTCGGTGAACTTGGCGGCTTTCTTGCTGTAGTGGTTGCTGGAGGGCTTCTTTAGCGGGGCTAGGGTGTTGGCGCAGTCTTCGATCCACTGTCTGAGTTTTCGGGCGAGGTAGCTGTTGAGTGTGGTGGTGCGTGGTTGCCTTCTTGAATGTGAAGTGGATGCAGTGGTGGTCGGTTCAGTAGAGTTCGGTGGTGTGGTTGAAGGCGACGCGGGTGCTTGTAGAGAAGATGGGGTCGAGCGTGTGGCCGGCGGCCTGGGTGGGTTCGGTGATGAGTTGTCGGAGCCCGAGGTTGTCGATCAGGGTGGCGGAGTTGGTGTCGTTGTTGTTATCGAGGTGGTAGTTCAGGTCCCTGAGGAGGATGTAGTCCGTGGAGGCAAGTGCGTGGGTGCTGGCGAGGTCGGCGATGGAGTCGCTGAACAGGGCCCGGGGTCCGGGAGGTCTGTAGACTAGTGTTCCTCTGAGAGTGGTTTTGCTGAACAGGGCCCGGGGTCCGGGAGGTCTGTAGACGAGTGTTCCTCTGAGAGTGGTGTTGGGGTCGGTGTGGATCCGGAAGTGGAGGTGTTCGGCGGAGTTGAGAGAGTCGTCTGCGAGGGTGTGGACCTGGATTGTGGCCTTGTGGACGATAGCGATTCCTCCTCCGATTCCGTTTGCATGATCCCTGCGGGTGATCTTGTAGCCGTCCGGGATGGCTATGGCGATGTCCGGTGCCGAAGATTCGTTCCACCAGGTCTCGGTCAGGAATGCTACGTCTGGGGCCGTTGTGTTGAGTAGGTCCCAAAGCTCGATGGCGTGTTTGCGTGCGGAGCGGGTGTTAAGGAGTATGCAGCGGAGGTGGTTGGGTCCGGTCCTTGGAGGCTTGGTGGTTCGGTCACAGGAGAAGTTGCAGGAGAAATGTCTGTGGGTGCGTTTCGGGGCGGCCTGGAAGCAGCGGCGGTCCCGGCCGGTGTTGAGAGCGAGGAGGGCGTTGGCGTTGTATCGGAGTCTGGCGTTGCGGGGGGCGCGGGGTCCAGGGTTCCTGGCGGGTTCCAGGCACGGATGGGCGCAGATGGGCTTGCCTTTGGCGCGCCCGCTGCGCTTCCGCACGGCGACCTCCATAAGAGGCCAAGTGGAAGGGAGGAGAAGCTGGGAGGTGAGAGCGGGGCGGCCAATGGGCGTAGGGGGATGGGGACGTGACGGGGCACAGAAGGCAAAGGGGCGGGGCCGCAGTGAGGGAGCGGGGGGTACAGATCCAGGACAACCCAGCCCAAGTTATCCTATGGGTTCCATATTGGACCAGGAGAGTACAATACCCAGAAATTCTGTCCCTCAGCATTTTTTAGGTTTCCACTTAATGAGGACCACCTGCCTCAACAATGGGGAAAGGGCCTCCACCCATATCTACTCAGTCTGCACATAAATGCTTGGAGATTGAACGTTGTCAGTTGACTACGTTGACTTGCCATACGAAGTGGGGGATGTCATCCTTGCCAGCAAGTACCCTCCCACAATATCTGTTAACACTGGGAGCTGGGACAAAAATTGTGACCTTGTGTAATGTTTGCAACACTGACCCCTTACAGGCATTGCTGTATGGATGTTCTTTGTTTTGTAGTTAGTTAGCCCAGCAGGGCCTTGCAGTGGGCACTATCAAAGGTTGTCAGCCCTTTCACCGTACTTACATTTGCACACACTGTTGGTCCTATTTCAAATCTGTTGTGATGAGGTTTATTAATGGTTTGATATTCATTTATTCTAAAGTTATTTGTGATACCACAGTGGAGCCTTAAATGTACACCCTTCATGGCAATGGATAGCTGCTTTCTCAAACTCCTCACCTTGATGACGTCTTTCTCGTTGTGATTATGTCAGCTTGTCACTTGAGTAAACTTCAAACACTTTAAGTGCAACCACCCTATACCACCTTTTTCTGGACAAATTGAAATTGAGGACTCAGGCAGCCTTTTTTACAGAAAGTCGTTACTCCCTTCCACATTGAGCAATGCCTCACTATCAGCATAGTTTGCTCGCTGCTAGAAAGAGAAGATAAGGCTCCATCTGTTGGACCCCTGAAGGGCTTTAAGATTTTATATTCATTGAATGATTGAGAGTATGACCCGATTCTTGTGGGGTTCAATGAAGCAAAGAAAGGGGAGGTGGTGCAGAAGAGAACCTAGCTGTGGTGGATAGTCCGCTGCTTGAATATCAGCTGTGAACTACCGAAGAAAAAGTATCTGGAAGTCTCAGAGTCCATTCCAACAGGGCTAAGGCTGCTGCAACTGCCTTGGCCTGCTGAGGGCTTGTCCTTGACACCTGCCATTGTGCAATGTGGGTGACAGTGCATACGTTAGCAAAGCACTACTGCCTTGAGAGCCAAGTCTGGTAAGGAGGTCAATTCTCCTACCCAGTCCTGCAAGTCTTTTTTGTCTGAGCCCACTCCACTGACCTTCCACCTTTGGGCCGTACTGCGTTGGTATTCAGTCTAAGGTGATGGATCTGCAGTTATAGGTACCAATCAGAAGAACAATTTTCTTCTATGATTCTCTTTCTACTGAATACTGTAACTGTAGATTCCTCACTGCCCTCTCACCTCCCTGTTCTGTGAAGTCGTCTCTTTTTAATATCTCAAAAAGTCCCAAGTTAGGATTCAGCACACTGTAACCAGCAATTGTTCTTGCTCTGCATCTGAGGGTGCTGAAATGGTGAAGATAATAAAGTGACAGCTACAGACGAGGAGGCGCTTATCAACTTTACTTTCTTATGTAGCCTATGCTATAAAAAAAAAAAGAAGAGGCAACGTTACGTGAGGAATCTGCCGTTAGATGGAGTATCCACCAGATAGAGTGTTGCCAAAGGTCAGCAACTTACTGATTAAAATGACTTTAAAATCCAACTTTTCAGACACTCTTCAGAAGGATCGAGATGTGTACTGTGATGAATGGAAAATCAGGATCAATGCTTCTCTTGCTCCTAAAATAGTGTATCATCTTATTGAAATGTAAGCCTGTTTAAGACATTATTGGTTTTTGAAATTTCGAAATGGACATTCTAAAGTACATAGAAGCCAATATTTTATAACTAGTTCCCAACGTGTTATTTGTGTACTAAGTAAATAACTAGGTTTTCAAAACTTCCAAGAGGCATGATATTTTTAGGTTCTGAAAGGCAAATAGCAGATTCTATGGTCTTTATGTTGTTTGAAACTCCCTCTTCGCTCTTTTCTCTGTTTGTACTGTGGAATCGGAGTATGCATTATTTTAATATAGACCAGACCCATGGCTTTTAGTAATCAGGTTATGTTCTATTGTGGGAGTTCCCCATCTTACAATTACACAAGCCACCTTTTAACATGGCCACCAGCAGATTATGCGTGTTGAGCATCAGTAGAGTTCATGTGAAATCTTTAAGGAGACTAAACTGCATCTTGAATGTTTGGACCATATTGAATGTCAAGGCAAACCAATTAAAGCTGCACATTGCCCCATTATCTCACAACTCACTACTGGTAATAGTTTCCTCACTGCCGTTTGTGTGTTTCCAAAAACATTGTGTATTTCCACATCTATTGCCAAAATAGGTAGCAGTGAGATTACAAGCTGCCCTGACTGGATCAGCTGATCCTCATTGATAAGAAATATTGATGATACATCATTTATTATAGTACCTTGCATCCTCCCTGGTGTACAGCCCAGAGTGCCTTAGTGTGGTATAATATTTAAGTGGAGATTTGGCTTCAATGGGCAAGACCATATGTGCAGGGAAACATAGATGGGTAAGAGTTCAAGTACATGACTGGGGCAAGTATTTCACGTGAACTATACCAGTCAATTTCTGTATAATTACTTTTTATTGAAATAAAGCAGGGAAAATGGCTTGACTTACCTGTGATCCATTTTAACTGATTAGACAGTGATTTTCTTTACCCATAGTTTCCATTTCTATTGTCATACGTGAGTGCAACGCTGCGACTTGGTTAGTAGCCCTATTTGAGCGAGATGACCCTTTGCAATTCAACTTTACCACCTTCCAGGAGGCTATAAGGAAGTTGTTGACAAAATACACAAATATACATGCAGGCAGTGGATAATGAGTTACTCTAAAGCAAGAAGATAAGGAGTTCCTTTCTTATCTAGCCATGTTTATTGAACTATTCATAGAAATTAACTGGCCTGAAAAGAAGCATTCTCTCTTTTATTGTTGCCTTCGTGATGATTAAAAAAATGTCCTGCACAGGTAGTTAATCCTCCTGATTCGTGTGATGACTTCATACTAGTGAAATTGGATCTTAGACTTGGCAAAGGAAATGGAGAAAAGATTTGATTGGGGGTTCCTAAAATAGTTGTCATTTGCCTGGTCAAAAAGTTAAATAGCTGTACCCCTACACCATTGTGTAAGAATCTATGCATATTGTCCACTGACCAAGAAAGAGGCATGGGAAGCACAATTTGTGGTGCTTGTATTGCAGCAAAGCAGGTCACTTAACTAAGGAATGTCCAGCAATGCCTAATTCAGATAAAGCGGCAGTAAGTTAGACCTCTCTGTAGGGTTCAAACCCAATTGGTATCTCTAAATATTTTGACCCAAGAATACATACCGATTATGTTGGCCATGTCTGCAAAATGCGCAGTCGCAATAGGAGCCTTCCTGGACTTAAAGCAATAAGTACTTTTATTTACATATCCTGTGCTAAGTCCTTAGACCTATTCTTACGAAAGAGTGTCTGCAACCTGTAAGAGCCATAGATGGCACTGAACTGTCCTTATGGCTAAATACTCCTCAGGCTGCATCCATTATAATGGAATGTCAAACTGACCATGTTGAAGGTCTTATTTACAGTCTAATTGATACTCCTTTATTTGGGATCGTATTGGCATCCTAAAATCGATCTGGCACATGCGTAAAGTGACCGTTTATTCTATTAATTGTTTTCAGAATTTTCTTTTTTTTCTTTTTTACATTTTTAAAAAAAATTGTATACATCATCATAATCACATTATTGCACATTTGTCACATCAAAATATAATCGCCAAGAATTGTATTGCATGCACATGAATAGTGTACATTTGCGTCGGCAATTCAAATAAGAACTCAACGTAAACAACTACCGTCTTACATTCACATTAATCATACGATGTATTTACTCGTGTGCACAATTATAAGGACTTTCGGTTATAGTGTTACAATGCTATGCATTTGACCCCGACTACAGGACACACCTCGGCTCTGTGTTTACCTCTTGACTTGTTCGGTCTATGTCCGCCTCGCACCGCCCATCCATTTGCGTGCCCCAACATTCCTATTCATTTTGCGGCCTTAACTCATCCCACTCTACACCTCCTCTAGCTCTCAACCAGGCAACCAACAGTTCCCATATGTCCTTTGGACGGGATCTGCTAGGCATAAGCTCCCAATAATTGGACAGTTGATCTTTACAGTAGATAGCACTTGATACCCATTCCGCTACTATTGGAGGCCTCTATTTTCCAATGCAGAGCCACTTGCCTCTTAGCCAAGAGCAATAAAATGGCTATTAGTTTTCTCTTACCGTTAGGTGCATCTAGGACATAACCCAACAGTGCAACCAACGGAGTACCCTCTAGCAAATAATCCATCGTTTGACCAATATGTTTAAAAACTGTTGACCAGAATGACGCTATGGGTCTACAGTCCCAGGCCAGGTGGAGAAAGGTGGCTCTCTGATAACCGCATCTCCAACAGCTTGTGTCAGGGTGTAGCCCCATGCGATTTAGTTGCAATGGTGTACAATATAGACTATGTAGGTAGTTAAAATGAATCAACCCTAGTCTGTAGTTAGGTGATAAATGTTTTAGTTGTGTACAACAAAAGGTCCATTGTTTGTCTGTTATGGCACGACCTGCATCTGCCTCCCAATCCGCTTTTGAGTCAGCTATAGCAATAGGTGTCTCTCCTTGAGTAATACTGTAGAGGTGTGTGATAAGTTTACACGCTGAGGGCACAGAGATAATATTTTCCAGTGCATGAAGTACAGGAGGTGCTTGCGGGAATTCCTCATATCTGGACCTGCACGCTACTCTGATCTGGTAGTAGCACAGCATGTCCAGTGCCGTAGGCGGCGTCTCCTTACACATTTGTTGCAGTGTTATAAATTTGTCCTCTGGGAACAGATCTTTACCCGTCAGGAGCGTGTGGGATGCAGCCCTTTGTTTAGTGGCAGCATCCAACAGAGGTGCAATCAGTGGGTTCCCGCCTATCGGCATGGATGGCGCAAATAACACTTTGTGGTGTGCTCTCTTTGCTAACCCACGCCATGCCCACCTGAGTGTCTCAACCGTGTCTATCTCATGCTGGGGTCGCTTATAGAGGTGTTAGATGGCTGTAGTTAGTGGAAGGGGAGCCACTTTGTGAAATTCTATCGCCACGTGTGGCTGGTAAGGCGTGGGATGCTGCCAGTAATGGAGGAATTGTGCCCGTGCGCAGTTGCATACAGTTCGAAGTCGGGAGCCCCTAAGCCTCCTTGTGTCAGGGGCAAAGTTAGGATTTTCCATGAAATGCGGGGTTGTTTACCAGCCCACAACAGGTCTAATACGCACAAGCGTAATCTTTTAAAAAAAATGGGTGTTAAGAGGCATAGATATGTTTACAAATAAGTACAACAGCTTTGGAAGTATTACCATCTTTGTGATGGCCATACGGCCTGCTAGGGACAGTAGCAAATTTCTCCACCTCTTCATCTTACCCTCCAACCAGTCGATCGCTCTTCCATAGTTGGCCGACCACAACTGATCAATATCCCTGCTTATCCATATACCTAGATATCTGATCGGGCCATCGGCCCCTTGTATTCAGAATTCTGTATCAAACGGGGCAGTGTTTTCTGTCCTGAGCAGTATAATTGATTTAGACCAGTTTATCTGGATACCCGTGAGGCCTCCATAGCGTATTAATTCCCTCATCACTGGTGCGAAATTCGTATCTGGGTTTACTAGATATACTGTCATGTCATCCGCATACATAGAGATAAGTAGGCCTCTGGATGTGAACCCTATGCTTCGCTGTGTGTAATGTTGCCGAAGGCGAGCTGCCAAGGGCTCCATACAATCGCGAACAGAAGTGGCGAGAGCAGGCATCCTTGTCTCGTGCCCCTAGTTATTGTAATTGGTTCTGAAATTTGGCCATTCCCCCTAACTCTTGCTGTGGGAGCATTGTATAGTAGTCGGATTTGGTTTAGAAAATTGTGACTTATTTCCATTCGCGCCAGTGTTGTGAAAAGAAATGTCCACTCAAGAGAGTCAAACGCCTTTGTGGCATCTAGGAGGACCGCTATGGCCTTCACATGTGGAGCCAGGTAATGCAGCAGAGCAAATATGGCGCGTAAATTGTGCGCCGTTGAGCGCCCTGGTATGAAGCCCGACTGGTCTGGAAGTGCTATAATTGGAAGGAGGGGTTGGAACCAGTTTGCCAATAATTTTGCATACATTTTGGCATCTAGATTTATCAAGGATAAAGGGCGGTGTGAGTCTGGTTGGGTCTTTGTCCAGTTTAAGCAGGGTAATTATTGTGGCCTCGCGCATGGTCTGTGGTAACATTCCAGTATCTTGGGCCTCCTGATACACCTTCAAAAGTCTCGGGCGAGAATATCTGCATACTCCTTATAGAACGCTGCCGTCAGGCCATCAGCGCCTGGGGCCTTGTCAGCAGGCATGCTGCTGATGACTTGTCTGATATCCTCCGCTGTAAATGCCAAGTCCCGCGACTAAACCAAACTAATGCTATCGTGTCTAAATAGTCCGTAATGTCAGTCTCCGAAGGATCAGTCTGGGATGTGTACAGATTCTTATAAAATTGTGTCATGGTGTGCAGTATTTCAGGGGGTGTACGTGAGGGCAGTGCATTTTGATTTTGGAGTTCCATAATATAGGCCGAAGCCCTTGGCATACGCAGGAGACTTGCTAATGTTTTCCAGGGACGATCTCCTTCCCCAAATTTCCATGCTTGTGCATACTTATGCAAATATTTAACTTCCCTCTCTGCTTCTTCCTGAAATGCCGAATGGTTGCTTCTAATGTGAACCAATGTTGCAGACGATGCTGTAGTATAGTATTTGTGCTATAAATCTCTAATCTCCCGCTCTAATCCTGCAATAGTATTACGTATGTCGCGCAGCACACCTGTTTTCAATGCGATGCATACACCACGGGTTACCACCTTAAAAGCTTCCCAGAGGGTGCCCGGTGAATCCACCGTTCCTTCATTTATGTCAAAATAGTCCGTTATCTTTTGTCTGAGATCTTCTCGGAATACCTGATCTAATAAGGCACCCAATGGGAATCTCCAGCTAAAGGGCTGTATATAAGATTTGGGTATGTTTAACCCTAGTTGTACTGGTGCATGATCAGTAAAAGTAAGGGGATTGTGTACTGCGGTGTCAACCCAAGCATGCAAATCTTTGGAGGTGAGCCAGTAATCTATTTGTGACCATGCGCTTTTATGATGGGTTATGCAAGTCCCCTCCCTGCTATTCGGGTATAATGCCCTCCAGGAGTCTACAAGCTGGAATTAATCTATTATATCTCTCAGCATGGCTGCGGCTTGCGGATTGTGCGTTCTAGAACTTCCAAGTCTATCAGCGTCCATGGATAGGACCACATTAAAATCACCTCCCCATGATATCGCTGCATCTCCCAGTGTTTTAATCACCCTTCATACTTTCTGAAAAAACTCAGGACAGTCCGAATTGGGACCGTAAGTGTTAACTATTACTATCTGGCTGTTATATAGTGTTCCCCTCACCAGAATATACCTTCCCTCTCATCTGTTATGGTCTGATGCGTCTGCCAATGTAGGCCTTTTCAAATTAACACTGCTACCCCCCGAGAGTAGCTGGAATAGCCAGAGCTGAAGACCTCCCCATCAATTGTTTTTCAGTGTTGCCACTGATGCGTTCGTCAGGTGTGTTTCTTGTAATAAACAAATATGTACTGCATGCCAGGCCAAGTAAGAGTGTACTAATCTAGTTTTCCTACAGTCATTCAGTCCCCGTATATTCCAAGTAATGCATTTGAGGGATGTTACTTCTTTACTGTACATTGCAAACGACCGTAAACATTATTGCCGGCCTGGTGTCCGAATTGTGAGGTGTGTTTCGGTGGTGTGTCCTACACCATGTAATGCGTGCCATTATTTCTGTCAATAGTTATCAGCATGTGCAACAGTGCAAATGTATCTACGTAGGCATCTACCAGATGAATGTATTGACGAAAACAAGAAACGATTAACTCCCCTCCACCCACACCAACCCCCCAATCAGGTTGTGCTTCCCTTGCAATATGTCCATTAACTTTAACAGTTCTCCCAAACAACAGGAGTATTTGGGAGTCCTCCCTCAGGGATATGTGGGATCGCCGGCCGACACCCCTGCCCTGTTCCAGGGTGGCCGAGCACTCAGTGTCCGAATTGGAATCTATGAGTACTATTGGCTACACCAGACATCAGTCATATGACATTCCTGCTCACTTCCACTATACACGCCACACTGCCCTGCTAGTGATTCTGTCTTGCCAGACCCTGATTCCATTAACCAGTGACATGTAATCTTTACAACTGTGCACTTATCTGCGTTGTCAAGTTCTCTCATCAAAAGTTCTGGAATCAGTCATCACTGAGGTTGTTCTCTGTGCGATCTTCTGATACAGAGGTCCGGTGTTTCTGGTCTCTTGCCATCTGTTTAGCGTAGTCAGGGCCGCTTTTGCGTCTGTGAAGAAAGTGGGACGGCCCCGGCCTTGGATTTTGAGCTTGACAGGGTAGATGTGCGCATATTTGGTTCCAAGCTGTTGGAGAATTTTCTTGGCCGGAAGAAATTCTCGGCGCGGCCTGCACTTGCATCGTAAAATCTGGGTAGAATGACACTCTATTGCCTTGATATGTAAGGGACCCCCGTTCACGGGCTAATCTCAATATCGTGTCCCGATCGTGATAATTTAGCACTCGGGCCAAGATCAGTCTTGATGGCGCCCCTGGAGGGGGTTTGGGACCCAGAGTGCGGTGGGCACTTTCAGTTCAAAACATTTGGGATAGCTCAGCTCCAAACAGCTCTTTCAACATAATTTCAATATACTTCTCCATGTTAGATATGTCTGTTGATTCCGGAGTTCCCGTAATTCGTACATTATTTCTACGCGACCTGGTTTCTAAATCCTCATTCTTGTTTTTTATGACATTCAGTATTGCGTCCATTTTCAACAGTTTGTCACGCGTCACATTTGACAGTCTTCTGCTTCCGAGACCCTCATTTCAAGAGTATCAAGTCGATTGTCGTGTTTGTCCACCCTCAACGTTATTCTAACCATGCGCTCAGCTAAAGTGTCTATTTTGGATCCTATCTCTTGGAGACTCGTTTTAAGATCTTTAAATATGGAGCGGATATCCTCATCCTGTACTGGTCAAGCAGCTGTGTCTTCAGCATTGTCTGTAGCAGTGTTATCACTTTCAGATTGTTTATTTGATTTTTTATCAAAGTTGATCTGAGGTTGCCAGGCATCTGGTTTGCCCATCTTGTCTTTTAGGTGGGGCGCTCTTTCTTGGAGATCTTCCACCAACCTTCCCACTCTCCGTCTACTTCTAGTTCCGGTAGTAACCACGATAGGTGCCGGCGCTGGATCGGCTACTGCACACTCTACACCCACAACGAACTGTCCAGGGGCACCAGACCAGTTCCCTCAACGTCAGGTAGGTAGGTCATTCACTGCCCCAGATGCCACTAAAAACTAAGTGCACTTGCCTGCTGCGGTGAATGCTATTGACTCGTCTTTATTTGCTGTACCGTCTCTTTCCTTCTTCTCCTCCTGTAGTACATCTCCACTGCTATTCAATGTGCTGTAGTTTATCCTTGTAAGCGCCTCTCAGGCTTCGGGAGCGGCCCGGTTGCGGCTTGTCCAATTCTTTTTGGCCGTTCCTTAGTCGCGCTAGTATGTGCGCTTGATGTGCTGCAGTCTGTGTTTGTGAACCACTATCTCGCAGCTCACCTCTTTATGTTACCATAAATAGTTTCTCCCCGGCCGGCCTTGGCGTGTCCCCCAGTACGGGGCTGTAATGTGCTGTCCAGTGAATGTAGGGCCTATCGATGATATGCAGCACCCTCCCGGGCCGTGGGTTTTCCCAGCAGACCAGCGGAACAGGCTCGCTGACCGCCGCCGCACCTCACGGCAACACACTCACCGCTTTTCACCGGGCGTGCGGCAGGCTGATTGACAGGTGAGCCTCCGGGCAGCCCGTTCCCCCCCGCAATCTCTGGAAGCAGCCTCCGGCTCCTCCCGCGGGCTGTGTGTCTACGCGAGGCCCCAGCGTTTTTCACTCAACCTCGTGACCAGGCCGCCTCCAGGCCCAGATTGTCACTCGATTGGCAGCACCACTTCAGGAAGATATAGGTACCGCTTTCCTCATATGTCGCCTCCTATGCTGTTCTGATGCATTTTGCCAGTGTTCCTGGCCAGATACCTCCAATTCACAAACGGATAAGAGACGGATATTCGTCTCGGCCGGCAGAGCCGCTTCACAATGTGGCCATCTCACTGCACAGCTTAGCCGTGCCTCTCAATTGTTTTCAGAATTATTAGAAAACCTCCAGGGTCAGTCATCCCATTGTTTTGCGCAGTGGTGGAGAGCATTATTGTGGGTTGTCTACCACCTCAATAGAGTGATTTTGAAGATGTCTAGCAAAACAAAAGTTAGTCTTGCCCAATTCCGGGTTTTAAATGCTGGATAAACCTGAAGGTAACGGCAATCTTACCATTCAGTCTAGTGTATGTGTTAATCAAGAAAGAAAATGAACATCAGCAAAAATATAGCAACAAGCTCTTGGTGAATGGGTATCCGGTACTCAACATCTCTGGTATCCTCACCGCTCTTTCTTGTGCTGAAAAAGAAAGGAAAACTCATCACCGGAATAGTCTACAACACCTTAAACAAAGGCATAAAGAACAGGAACCCATTACCCTTGGAAGTATTGCAGAGCTCGAAAGCCAACACAGTGCATGGAGATACTTATTTCATATGAAATGCAGTCTTCCACTTGCACTTGTTTTTCTCTCTGACTTTTCACAAGACAGTATGTTTTTGGGTCATTTATTTTTTAACAAAATGTTTGTTTGTAATTTAGCTTAAGTCCTGTTGTACAACAATCAAGGGTAGAGATGATACCAAGAGCAATTGTCAGTGATGTCGACTATTTCAAAGCATTCCATCCATCACCTTTTGTGTGTTAGGGCAAATTAGGTCTTAGAATATTTAAAACAAGATGCTGCTGCATACTTGTTGGCATTCAAATTAATACTCTAAAAGAGTTCTGAAATGCGCACTCCTTAACACAAAAACAAATCCTAATATTGGGGGTGCAGCATTCAGTGCTCAGCTTTTAACACTAGTACAAATCTAAACAAAAAAAATTAACATATATGTTTATCCTTATGCAGGGTTGTAATAACAAACAACATTATCATGTTGACCAAATCATTAACATGACCCCAATGCATTTCAGTCAAAGATTTTTTTGGGGTTCTCCCCGATGAAGGAGAAGATATTCTATTGGTGTTCAGTGATTCCCCCTGACAAAGGGTAAATGTGCCTGAAATGCATTGGTGTTACATTCATGATTTGGAAAGCTTGACAATGAAATTTGTTTTTATAATCCAGCAAATCGATGGATGAAGGAAATGCATTTTTTAAGAAATTCAATCGATGTAGAATACTTTTTTTTGGATGGATCGACTTTTGTCATAATAAAAATATAGACTAAGTAGCCCATCAGTTTTTCAAGTATGTTTAATTTTGACATAAACTTGGAAAAGCTAAACGCGAGTGTGTGGTGAGTGTGCCCCTAAAATTAGAAGAAGCTAATGTTTTGGCATTCAAATTAAGCCCAACAAGCATCAACAAGAAGTTTAGTATGGCATTGACACAAATCTTAGTATATTCAGCTATTTGCAAAGTACAGTTGTAGATTACATCTTCAATCAGGATAACCCTGAGCCATAGGTCTTGTGGTGGGGTCCCAGAGGTATACGACCTTGGGTTTAAAACTTTTTAATTTGCCGTGACTCATGCCCTCGCCACGCAGTTCTAACTATCCCACATATTACATCACTCATGACATCTTCTATGACATCATTGATAATATCACTGCAGCATTTGCAACTAAATTATTGATGATAATGCTGTGCATGGTGAGGGCCCAAGACACCTTAGGACAGGAGTTATAGTTACTTAAGAGGACTGTAACTAGTGAATTTCTGTGGTTTTTAGTTTAAAATGCTACATTATTACTGAACATTTCACCTAACTATAACAGTACTTTAACCTATAGGGCCCCCAAACACCCCACTTTGTAGAATTACACTTACCACCATATACCCACCCCTAAAATCACCCTTACCCACTCAAATCCTGAAATAATCGTTACCACCCAATACCCTTATCCACCCTTAATCCCTAAACACTGCTGTACTACCTAATACCCTTACCCTCCCCTAAACCGTAAAAACAATCATACCACCCTATACCCCTATCCACCCCATAACCCTAAAAACACTGTTCTCACCCCTAAACCCTAAAAACATCCTTACCACCCAACACCCCTACCCACCCCTACATCCTAAAAACACCCATAATACTCAATACCGCTTCCCATCCCTAACCCCCATATATATCTATATGTGTGTAGAGATATATATATATATATATATATATATATATATATATATATATATGTTTGCTGAAAAAAACAAAGGTTAAATTAATTTTATAGCTAGGTGAATTTCTTAGTGACAACATTAACACTTTGAAGAAAAAACACAAATTCAGTAGTTATAGCTAGCAGCGCTAACTATACCTTGCGCCTCTGCCACGGACACTGCTTATGACTTACTTTTCCACTTAATTTTGTACAGTTTAGATGCAGCTAATGGGTGTAAGAATTTAGAAAATGCATGTCCTCCTGATGCACCATAGCTGTGTAGAGGTATTGAACATGTTATAAATCTTTATATTCGAGATTAACTCTGTGTACAGGTGACAGTAGACTTGTGTTCATTATGTTCCACATAGGTAGTTTGGTACTTCAGGAAAGGTTTCCGGTACGGCAAAGATTCTATGTACAAGATATTAGAGGGCAACGCAGTTGAGCGCAGAAAATCACCTTGTTGTGCTGCACTGCGTGACAGGGAAAGGTCAGGAATGTGCCATATTTAATGGAATATGGTGCATTCCTGTCCTTTCCCAAGCGCTGGCGCAGAATGGTCTACCTTGCACCATGGGTACCTGCATTGCATGTAGGATTGTTTTTGTGCAGGAATGTGTTGTGAATCTGCGACATGTCAAAATTTATGGGAGTTGCGTGGGATCACCTACGCAGTGCCCATGGAACGCCTTCCCAGGGCAGAGTAACGCAATACAACGATTTGTGCTGCGTTATGTTACTCAAGATTTTTTAAGCCACTCAGAGCCACACAAAGTGGCTTTGCATGGCTTCAAAAATCTGATTTAAGGTTTGCGTTGATCTTGCACCACGTTGCATGATGCAAGAGCGACGCAAACCGGGTCATAAATAAGCCCTCAAGTATTGTAAGCAGGCTTGAGTTATTGAAACAGATTTCGCTCAGCATGACAATTTCTACTTAACATAGAAGACTGTGTGCATTAGGTACTAACTTAGGTATGTGTGCTTGTTTTGCTTCAGAAGATGGGCTATCTGTAAATTTATCACCATAGTATGAACAGTGCATTAAGTAGGATGTTTAGCACCCTCAGATCTTGGTTATTTTTAGTGAATCCTGTCGCATAGAGTGTGCACTGTTCTGATTAGATATTTTGTAATGGTCTTTGGTGTATTTCTTATGAAAGTTTCAGTGTTTGCAAACTGATATAAAGTATACTCTCTGTATGCAGTAAGTACTGTTTACAGTACACAGTTCTCTACTGACGTCAACTTCATTTCTTAATGAAGGTTCATTGTGTGTCAGGGGTACAGATAAAAGCTGTCACTAGTAGGACATTTGTTTTTAAATTGGCATTCACTGTTTTAGCTTTCTGTGAACAGTTGTACACGTATTTAACACCACACTCAATGAGGGTTTGTGTTGTTACTTCATGCATCCTCCACAGTGTTCCAAGTCCCTGCTGCTCAGCCAGTATGAATGTGGTGTAGTGGAATGATGGGGTGCTTGGTGATGTAATGGAATGCTTGAGTGTCTAGTGAGATTGAGTGTGTCAGTTGGAGTGTGCAGGCTGAGCAGCAAGGAGGTTGCTCCTGGTAGGGCTATAACGTCAGTTTAACCTTTGTATTTTCAGTGAATGTCTAGTTTTTTTTTAAAGTGAATTAATTATTTTTGAGTGTATTTATGGTAGAATAACTGAATAATATATCCTGTGTGTGGGTGTAAGGGGAGTGTGAGGCCTCTCCTTTTGGACCCCTCTCTCAGATGATAGGTATGCCTGGTAGGGGAGTGGGCAGGGACTAGCTCTCCTTTTTGACCCCTTTCTCAGAAGACAGGTGTGTAGAGGGACTGGCCTCTCCTTCCAGACCCCTCTCTCAGATGACGGGTGTGCGTAGTAGGGTGTGGGGAAGGACTGGCCTCTACTTTCAGACCGCTCTCTTAGATGATGGGTGTGTGTAGAGTGTGTGTGTGGAGGGACAGGCCTCTTTTCTAAGACCTTTCTTTGTAATAATGGGTGTGCGTAGTAGGGTGTGGGGAGGGACTGGCTACTCTTTTCAGACCTCTCAGAAGATGCGTGGTAGGGTGTGACGTGTGCGTGGTAGGGTGTGTGGGGGGACTGGCCTCTGCTGAGACCTCTCTCTGTAATGATAGGTGTGCATAGTAGGGTGTTGGGAGAGACTGAGCTTTTCTTTGAGACCTGTCTCAGATGACGGGTGTGTGAAGCAGGCTGTGGGGAGGGATTGGCCTCTCTGGTGTGGCCTCTCTCTGTAATGATGAGTGTGCATAGTAGGGGGTGGAGAGAGACTGGCATCTTCTTTCAAACCTCTCTCTCAGATGACGGATGCGCATAGTAGGGTGTGGGGAGGGATTACCCTCTCCTTTCAGAAGTCTCTCTCAGATGGCGGGTGTCAAACAGACATCATTTTCCTGTATGATTAGGTAGTAGTCAGGATTCATCCTTCCTTTGCCCCTCTGGTGCTGCCTCCCTTTCACCTCAAAGAGAAGAATTTTCTACCAGTCTTCCTTCCATGCACTAATTTATTTTGCTCAAATGAATAGTCTGCAATGTTGATGTCAGGCACGCTCACGGATTTTGCCTGGCGACAACACATGAACTGCTTTTAAGCGACTATCTCTTTATCATAGTTTGACTGAGGCAAAGTAACATACAAATCCAGTAGTAAGGTACAACCTTCTAGTAGGTTACAATTACTTATTTGTTAACTTTGTTACTTCAATGGGAAAGTGGCAGAACTGCAGGTGGGAACTGGGTGGTGTAAAAGAAAATTAGTTACTTACCTGTAACTACGATTCTCCAATATTGGTATCTTTCATAGATTCACATGCTTGAATCATCCCCGTCGTCGTAGTGGGAGTCCCACAGAATACATATAAAAGCTGTAGATAAAATTATCATAGGGTACCATGCAATGAAAAGCCAGTGCAATAGCCTATCTACTTTCTTTTGTAAAAAAAAGAACCAAATCCAACCAATAGCCAATCAGGTGACGACACCCTCTAGAACAATCCCAAGAAAGGCTAGGTTCCTCAGATTTTCCAGCACAAGTGTACAATTATAAACCTTAGAGAATAAAGGAAGCCTCTCCGGGGAGGAGGGTGGGTCGCATGTGAATCTATGAAAGATACCAATACTGGAGAACCGTAGTTACAGGTAACTCAATTTCTTCTCCAGTATTGGAT
This sequence comes from Lissotriton helveticus, assembly GCF_964261635.1. Classification (NCBI taxonomy): domain Eukaryota; kingdom Metazoa; phylum Chordata; class Amphibia; order Caudata; family Salamandridae; genus Lissotriton; species Lissotriton helveticus. The sequence continues at coordinate 1,098,310,324 of NC_136065.1, forward strand.
CTTTCATAGATTCACATGCTTGAATCAGAGTAGCTAGCAGTTTTGTAAACATGTATGTTTCATAGTACTGTAATATAAACCTTTGTACCTTAGAGGATGGTGGGTTATAACATACATGCTAATATAAAACCTTAATGAGATAGTACTTAACAACATATCAATTATATAAACATATAAAAGCATATATAAATATACAGCTGTCTATATACAAGATAAGAAAGAATGACTATAAAATAGAGGCTTACCTTATTGAAATAGATGACGCAGGACTGCCTGTCCCACTGCTGCCTCGCTATAAGTTGCCATGTCCAGGCAATAGTGCAGCGTGAAGGTATGAGCATTCGTCCAGGTAGCGGCACGGCAAATCTTGTCCAGTGGGACACCAGCAAAAAGAGCAACCAAAGAAGACACTGCTCTTGTGGAATGTGCCTTGGTCTTGGTTGTAAGCGGTTTCCCGCCTTTGAGTGGCACAATTGGATAGTGGCAGCAATCTATCATGCAATAGTCCTTTTTGTAACAGCAGATCCTATTTTAACAGGTCCATATGATACTAGGAGTTGATCCGTACTGCACAGATGCTTTGTCCTTTGCAAATAAAACTTAAGGCACCTTTTTACATCTAGAGAGTGGAGAGATTTCTCCGCTGGAGATGAAGGATGTGGAAAAAAGTGCAGAATTACAGGTTCATTAAGGTGAAACTGGGATGTCACCTTTGAAATAAACTTAGGATTTGTCCGTAACATTACGTAATCCTCTGTGAAACGCAAGCAAGGTTCTTTAATGGTGAATGCCGAATTTCACTTACTCGTCCGGCCGAAGTAAGTGCGAGAAGCTAAGCCACCTTCCATGAGAGAAATGTGAGCTTTATTTTGTGGATCGGCTCAAAAGGTGGTTTCGTTATTTGCAAAAGAACCTCATTAAGATGCCATTCAGGTGGAGGAGGCCCAATAGGAGGAAAAGTTCTGAAGAGGCCTTTCATGAACTGTTTGATGATGCGGGCAGAACAGAGAGAAGAGGCGTCCGACGTCCGTCTATATCGAGAGATAGCTGCAAGGTGCACTCTTATGGAAGCATGAGGCGGACCTGATCTTGCCAGAGATAAGAGATAAGGCAGGATTTTTTCTGGGGAAGAGGGTGAGTTTGATTGCTATGGCACCAAGAGCAAAAACTAACTTTTCAGTCTATATGTTTTCGCAGTAGACTCAGCTCTTGCCCTGGACAAAATATCCTTACAATCCTGAGGCATAACTAAGTCCTTGTATTCATTGTACTCAGGTTCCAGGCATGCAATTGAAGAGAAGTTGGGTGAGGATGCAGGATCTGCTCTTTGTTCATTGTCCGTAGACTGGCTGACAAAGGAAGGCAATAAAGTTTGGGTTGTGACAGTAGGAGCAGCTCCGTGAACCAGTGCTGACGAGGCCAACGTGGAGCAATGAGAATGAGTGGCACGGTTCCCGTTTCATTTTCATCAACACTCTGGAGATCAGAGGATATGGGGGAAAAGCGTACACAAAGATTCCTGACCATCTTATCGAAAACGCATTCCCCCATGACCCTGTCTGAGGTTCCCTGCTGGCAAAGAACCAGCATTTCTGGTTCTCTTGAGATGCAAACAGATTCAAGTTGGTTGTTCCCCATTTCTGGAAGATGTGGTTGAGGACCGATTGGTTGAGTTCCCAGTCATAATTCGTTTGACTCAACCTGCTCAAAGTGTCTGCCAGGTTGTTTTTTATATCTGGGAGATGCTCCGCCTTGATAGTTATATGATGCTGTAAATCCATTCTCATATAGTTTGGGCTTCCCAAGAATGGATTGGAGACTTCGTTCCTCCCTGCTTGTTCAGATAATGCATGCAGGTGGTGTTGTCTGTGCGTATGAGGACTGAGGATGCTCTTATCCTTGGGAGGAATGACTGGAGGGCTAGAGAAATTGCTCGAAGTTCCAGAAAATGTATATGCATCTTGGAAAGAGAGAGACTCCATTTGCCATTTATTTGGAGGTCTTGCAGATGTGCTCCCCAACCTTCCAAAGATCCATCTGTTGTCAGAACAAACTCTGGAAGAGGAGACAGGAATGACAATCCCAGAGAGAGATTGTGAGGAGATTGCCACCAAAGGAGTGCATCCTTCATGACTGGAGTTATGTGAACTATGTCGTCGAATGATCCTGATATATGAAGCCATTGGGTGTCCAACTGCTCTCGAATTGGTCTCATTCTTAGTCGAGCATGAGGTACCATGAAAATGGCGTAAGACATCATCCTAAGAAAGGATTTGAGGAGACATACAGAAGCGCACTTTCTTCTGTAAAGGTCGTGAGCCAGAGATAAGATGGTGTTCAGCCTGTCTGTTGACAAGTATACCTTGTCTTGTAGAGTGTCTAGTAGTGCACCCAAAAACGTTAGCTGATGAGAAGGGGCTAGAATGGATTTTCGAAGATTGACTGCCAGTCCCAGAGAGGGGAATAGCTGCAGGCAGAAAGAGAAGTCTTCTGAAGCCTGACGAAGATAAGGGACTTTTACCAGCCAATCTTTGCGGTATGGGAAGCTCTGTAGGCCTTTCAGTCTTAGGAACACTGTCACGAGAACAAGACATTTAGTGAAAACCCGTGGAGATGTGGGAAGGCCGAAGGGAAGGACTTTGAAGGACTTTGTGGCGCGTGCCACAGAGAAACATAGAAATGTTCGATGTTTGGGGTGGATAGGGATATGGAAGTATGCGTCTTCCAAATCTAGGCTTGCTAAAAAATCTGAATGGTTCAGAAGTTGTAAAATCTCTTGAAGAGTGACCATGCAAAAGAATTTCTTCATCAGGTATTTCTTGAGTTTTCTGAGGTCCAAAATGGGCCGCCATTCTCCCAACTTCTTCTTTTTAATCAGGAAGAAGCGAGAGTAGAAACCTTTCCCTTTCTGAAAGCGTGGAATACGATCTATTGCTTCTTTTTGAAGCATTATCAAAGCTTCCTTCTTTAATAATTGAAGATAGGGTGGTGTTGATCTTTGAGGCGGGTGATGAGGTGGCGTTGAGGTGAACTCTAAGGTATGGCCATACCTTAATATATCTAGGACCCATTTGTCGGTTGTTATTTGTTTCCATTGATGCAGAAAATGTGAGAGAGGGGTTTTCTTCAGGGAAGACATAGGAGCGGCAGGCAGCAAAGTGTTGTCACTGCTTATGACCAGAATCTCTGGGCTGCTCCTGTTTTCGTCTAGGCTGTCTGGAGTAGGCAGCCTGTGGTGGTGCACGATATTGCTGGTGGGCTGGTCGGTAAGAGGTAAGAGGTGTAGGTTTGAGGTTGGTACCTTTGATAACCTCCTCGAAACAAATAAATTCCCCTGCCTCGTGCTCCACAAAAGGGGGTCTTTCTGTATTGGAGCTTTCCTAGAGCTTTTGCAGTGTCCGTATCAGTTTTGATGGTTTGCAAAGCGTCATCTATATGCTTCCCAAAGAGTGTTTCTTCATCAAACGGCATATCCAATATCTTGCTTTGTACTTCAGGACAGAACATCGTTGCTTTCAGCAAACCATGGCATCTAAGGACAGCGGCTCCAGCAAGCTGACGAAAAGCTAAAGAAGCAGTATCAATGGAAGCATCAATAATTTCAGATGCTGACCTTTCTCCTTCCAACAGGATGTTTCTAGCTTCCATCTTCTTGTCATCTGGAAGGAGATCCAAAAATTGGGAAATGTCTGACAACATTTGTTGATCATACCTGGCCAAGATCGCAAGAGTGTTGACAGCCAAAACAGTTGCTCCTGATGTTGCTGTGAACCTTTTCCCAATATTATCCAAGTTTCTCTCTTCCCTGTCAGGTGGCGCAGTGATGGTGCGCTAGAGCGTTCCTCGATCTCCGTGGTGCAGCCTGTGAGATAACAGAACCAGGCTTAGGGTGACTTATTAGACACGCTGGAGCATCGTCCGGAGCCTTGTATTTCTTGTCAATTCTGGGCAAGACAGGGATAATTGTGGCTGCCGTCCTCATTACTTTTAATCCTTCTTCCCATATGTGGTCAACAATAGGAATAGACCTAACTGATTTTCTAGATATGTCTTTAAAATCATAAAGAAAGCAGTCAGATTGCTTTACTGTCGGGGATAGTTGAAAACATGACGCTTAATTAAAGCATGTAAGCCGCCTAAGTCCTCTAGCGGAGATTCTATCATCTGAGGAGAGGGAGACGCTGGTGTTGATATGACATAGTCATCCCATTCATCGCCTGTTTGACCTTTTTTCTGAGGCTGATTATCTTCAACTTCTCCCTCATCAGAGGTATCTGGATGTTGTTGCTGCTGAGGCCCACTAGTATCTCCCACCAGAGAAGATGCAGACACAGGTACAGAGGTACGAGGTGGTGAAACAAGAGGCAGTGGTGGCTGTGGAGGTGGAGGAACAGGTGCTGAACGAAAACGTGTACGATAGTCTCATAACAAATCCTGAAGATCTTGAACCATTGCGACAGGAAGGTGGACCATAGGTTCGGAAACTGGCTCCATATACTGCATTTTAGCATGAGGAGGGTGGTATTCATGTTGATAACATCCTCCATATTCCTGATTATCATCTTCTAATACTTAACATGTAATTGGGAAGGACTATCAACAGGTTCAAATAGCCCATCATCATCATATTCCTCCAAGAATGTTGAAAGAGGTAAAGAAGAAACTATCGCAGGATTCTGCAAAAATGTCATCGTCGACGGATACATTGGCGTAAGCTTCAAGGAAGTTGGAAGCTTACGACCAGGCTCGGGATACATCGTTGTCAGCTCCGTTGACAGTAAAGGTGTCTGCGTCGTCGACGAGGTCTTAACAGAATAGGATACAGCCGGCGTCGGTATCGTCGTCGAAGTCGTCAATGGAACCACCGTGGTCGACGAGGATGCTGATGAAAATGTTGAAGTCGCCAGTGTTGCCGTTGACAAAGAGGTAGACGGCGGTACGACAATCATCGTCACCGGAAGCGTCGTCGACGGGACCGTCTTCAAGCCCGTCGTTGGCGATGGAGATTTCTTCGGCGATGAGGAAGGAGAAACTTGTTTTGAAGATGGTTTTTATGTCGACGGTGATTCTGAAATTAACGCTGTCGTGGTACAAGCTTCTTTGGGACAGATCTCTTCTTGTATTGGATTGAAGAATATTTGTCTTTATCTTTCTTATGGCTTTTCTCCTCAGTAGGAAATGGAAGCTTTTCTTTTTGTGAGGTACCTTAGTCCTCGTGACAAGACCTCTTAGATGTTTTTTTCTTCGAAACTTCAGGAGATTCAAGAGATCAGATTTTGTCTTTAGTTTTTTAAGCCAAATTAATAATCTACCCTCCCTGTCCTTGAGGGTTTTTGTAGAGAAGGTTCTACAGATTTTGCAGTCTTTTACCTTGTGTTGAGGGTAAAGGAAGTTGGTGCAGCTCTTATGTGGATCCTCAGCATGCAGCCTCTTCTTTCCACATGAGCTACACGACCCGAAGAGACCTTTCTTTGAAGATTCAGACATTTTTGATGAGAAAAATAATAGAAAACTGGGAAAAAACAGAGAAAACTGAGCAGAGCTCAGGGAGACTCCCTGTCTCAAGACATGCGGTAGAAAATCCTAGGAACCTAGCCCCTCTTGCGATTGTTCTAGAGGGTGCCATCACCTGATTGGCTATTGGTTGGATTTGGTTCTTTTTTTCATTGCATGGTAGCCTATGATCATTTTATCTACTGCTTTTATATGTATACCGTGGGACTCCCATTGCGACGACGAGGATGATTCAAACATGTGAATCTATGAAAGATCCAATACTGGAGAATTGAGAGTTCCTCAGGGGTTGTCTGGCATCCTATCATGCAAGGTTTCCTGATGAAATTCGGTTGAGCTCCTTGTGAAACCAGATAAGGAATCGAGTATCTAGACTTGAATGGCATTCCAGGCAGGAGAATGCCTAATATTGTCTTTTCCTTCCTGATTCCTATTCAAGCAGTGCTGCTTATACTGCATATCATGTTGACTCAACTAGAGGTCTTAGTCTTGGTCACCAAGTTTGGTGGGGTGCTATCATTGCTGTCTTGTAAGTGATGTAGACAGTAACTTTTCACTTTATGGTGAGAGTAGGGCCCAAGTTGCTCTTGTTAGTTAGTAATTGAAAAAAACTGATGAAAGAAAACGTAACGCAATATATTATTATATCAGCAGGTGGAAAGCACACATCTGACATTAGTAATGTCTAGCAGTGTTGTGAGGTATCTGGAATGTGTGTTAGGGTTCTAGGGTTTCCTGCAGACTCGTATTTGCATTGTCGTGTGATCATGTGTTTCGGGTATTGAGTTTCGGTAATACTGCATTGTGATCTCTGATGCTGAAAAGGCTAATCAGTTGAACAAGTTACTTACCTTTGGTAGCGCTTTTTCTGGTAGATACAGTATCTGCCTGTGGATTCCTCACCTTGTGAATATCCCCTTGCGTCAGCAACATTCGGAAATTAGTTTTGTACCTTCTCACCGACGTGGACGACGTCACAGAGGCACGGCATCGCTCGCGACTCCGATGACGTCACCGACACCATAATAGGCCCACGCCGGTGTGATGACGTCAGTTCCGCCCTTTTTTCGGTGCCTTCGAGTCACACGGACGGACCGACAACAGTAGATATATACACAGTATACAATAGTCAAGATAACACACACAGTGTGAAGACAATGCAGTAATTCAAGTAGAATAAAACACTACTTTTGAGAATAACATATACACATTAAAACATTGCCATTATCTAAGGTATAGAAGAGTGGACAACGGGGAGGCGGGTGGGCATGTGAGGAATCCACAGGCAGATACTGTATCTACCAGAAAAAGCATTACCGAAGGTAAGTAACTTGTTCTTCTGATAGATACATCTGCCAGTGGATTCCTCACCTTGTGAATAGAGTCCCACAGCAGTCCCCACTCCCGGAGGAGGGTGTCCACTCTCCTATACCAGAAAATCCTGAAGGACAGAACGCGCCAAGTGGCCGTCCCTCCTCACCTCGGTATCCAAGCAGTAATGCTTCGCAAAAGTGTGGAGGGAGACCCAAGTTGCCGCTCTACAAATGTCCTCAACAGGCACACCCCAAGACAAAGCAGATGTTGAAGACTTTGCTCTAGTAGAATGAGCCCTAATACCCTCTGGAGGTTCCTTACCCACCAGGGAGTAGCAGATCTTGGTGCATAGTATGATCCATCTTGAAAGTGTGCGCTTGTGCACAGCTTTTCCTTTCTTGCAACCAGCAAATCCAACAAACAGCTGGTCATCCAACCTGAACTCTCTTGTCCTGTCCAGCTAGAAGCTTCGGGTCCAAACGGTGAAGTCTCTCCTCCTCCTTGAAAGGGTGAGGGGGAGGATAGAAGGTAGGAAGGGTAATAGACTGTCCTAGATGGAAGGGAGTTACCACCTTAGGTAGAAAAGCAGCCCTGGTCCTAAGAACCATTCATTCAGCATGAATGGTCAAGAATGGGGGCTTTGTACTAAGAGCTTGAAGCTCACTTACCCTCCTTGCCGAGGTAATTGCAACAAGGAAGACCATCTTACAAGACAAAAGTCTCATGGGACACTTGTGCAAAGGTTCGAAAGGAAAACCCATCAGGAAAGTAAGCACCAGATTTAAGTCCCATTGAGGCACAATCAAGGGAGTAGGAGGAAATGTATTTGTAAGGCCCTTCAAAAATCTTAAAACCACAGGAGATTTGAACAATGACTGCTGATCCGGCAAACAGAGAAATGCCGACAAAGCCGAAAGATAACCCTTAACTGTGGCAACAGCAAACCCTTGCTGCGCCAAAGAAAGAGCAAACTGCAGAATATCAGACAGACGAGCCTTCAAAGGGTCAACAGATTTCTCTCCACACCAAGTGACAAATTTAGACCATCTGTATGAATAGATTGATTTGGTGGAGTCATGCCTGGCCGAAAGAATGACATCCACCACATCATGTGGGAGAGAAAAGGAATTCAGGTTGCCCCGTTCAATCTCCAGGCATGAAGGTGCAAGGTCTGGAGGTGGGGGTGTAGAACCTGCCCCTCCATCTGAGAGAGGAGCTCTACCCTGAATGGAAGTCGGAGCGGCGGGCATGAGGAGAAGTGGAGAAGATCTGTGTACCACAGCCTTCTTGGCCAGTCCGGGGCAACCAATATAACTTAGGCCCGGTCTTGGCGAATCTTCTCAGAACCCGAGGAATCAAGGGTATGGGAGGAAATGCGTAAAGGAGTTGTGAACCCCAACTCAACTGAAACTCATCCCCCAAGGCTCCCTGCATTGGATACTGAAGAATGCAGAATGACGGGCAGTGAGCATTCTTGCGAGTGGCGAACAGGTCCACCTGAGGAGTTCCCCACATCGAAAGACGTGACGAACCACCTCTGGATGAAGCCTCCACTCGTGGTCGGCTGAGAACTGCCGACTGAGACTGTCTGCACGCACGTTCAGAACTCCGGCCAGATGATTTGCCATCAGACAAAACTGATGATCCTGAACCCAGGACCAGAGACGCAGAGCCTCTCTGCAGAGACACTACGACCCTACTCCTCCCTGCTTGTTGACATACCACATCGTGGTGGTGTTGTCCGTCAGGACCTGAACCAACCGACCGCGAAGGGAAGGGAGGAAGGCCTTGAGCGCCAGACGTATGGCCCGCAATTCCAGAAGGTTGATGTGAAGCAACCTTTCCTCTGGAGACCAAAGACCCTTGACCTCCAGATCCCCCAGATGAGCACCCCACCCTAGAGTGGATGCATCCGTTATCACTGTGGCCACAGCTGGAGGCAGTTGAAAAGGCTTCCCTTGAGACAGGTTGCCTTCCACTCCCCACCAAGTCAGATCCGCTGCAGTTTCTCTGGAGATCCTCACAGACTCCCTGAGATCCCCGTTGTGTTGATACCACTGCCTGCGGAGGCACGACTGGAGTGCCCTCATGTGCCAGCGTGTATTGTTGACCAACAGAATGCAGGAAGCCATCAGACCGAGCAGACGAAGGACCTTCAGGACTGGAACGACCGCTCCATTGTGAAATAAAGGAATCAACTCCTGTATGTCGCGAATCCTTTGTGGAGGAAGGAATGCACGACAAACAGTTGTATCCAGTACCGCACCTATGAACAGGTTGTGCTGGGAGGGCACCAGGTGAGATTTGGGTACATTTATTTAAAAACCCAACCTGTACAACAACTGAGTTGTCACTTGCAGATGATGGAGCACCTTCTCTGGAGATTCTGCTTTGATCAGCCAATCTTCTGAGATGTGCTGCCACCACAGCCATTATCTTGATGAAGACTCGAGGCGCAGTAGTAAGACCAAACGGTAGAACCACAAACTGGTAATGTTGCGATCCCACCGTAAAACGGAGATACTTCCTGTGTGACTGCAGGATAGGGATGTGAAAATATGCATCCTGCAAGTCTATTGACACCATCCAGTCTTCTTCCATCAATACCTGAAGAACCTGTGCAAGGGTGAGCATCTTGAACTTTTCCTGTTTTAGATAAAGGTTCAAGATCCTGAGATCCAGGATTGGACGAAGTCTGCCATCCTACTTGGGAATCAAGAAATACCGGGAGTAGCATCCCTGACCCCTTTCCTGCTCTGGAACCATCTCTATCGCACCCTTTCTTAACAATGTCTGGACTTCCTCCTGCAGGAGTAACAGGTGTTCCTCTGTGCAGAAACCTTGGCAAGGAGGGTAATTCGGAGGGAATTCCCGAAAGGGAAGAGCATACCCATTTTCTACGAGATTGAGAACCCAAAGATCTGATGTAACCGATTCCCAATCCCGTAGAAAATGGGTAAGCTGGCCCCCCACTGGGCCCACATGATCCGGAATGGCGGATCTAGGGCTGCTTTTCTGTGGCTGGGGGGTTGGAAGAGGTGGAGGAGGAGGAGGCTTGACGTCCTCGTGGACGAGCTCTTTGCCTACCCCTGTATGATTTATACAGTGGATTCTGCTGCTGTTGCTGCTGCTGCTGTTGACCTTGACGGTATGGACGAAATGAAGAACGTCCAAAACCTCTAAACCTTTTAGTAGATGAACCTCTAGTCTGCAGCCCCAAAGATTTGGCAGTAGCCCTACTGTCCTTAAACCTTTCCAAGGCTGCATCAGCTTTTTTAACAAAAAGACCAACACCGTCAAAAGGCAAATCCAACAACACACTGAACGTCAGCCGAAAAGTCTGATGACTTCAGCCAGGCAGCCCTTCTGGAGGCAACAGCAGTTCCCGTGATGCGAGCAACAGAATCAGTGGTGTCAAGTCCACTCTGGATCACTTGACGTGCAGCCGCCTGCACATCAGCCAATACTTCATCAAAATCCTTCCTGTTGTCATCAGGAAGTTTAGGAGCCAACAAACGCAAAGAATCCATAAGGGCATGTATGTATCTACCCATAAGGCAAGTGGCATTAGTTGATTTTAAAGCTATACTTGCTGATGAGAACGACTTCTTCGCAGTCTGATCTTGTTTCTTGGATTCCTTATCCCCAGGCACTTGAGGGAAAGCACCCACAGTCTTTTTTGAACAGGCTGCCTGAATAACCAGACTTTCAGGCGAAGGATGCGAGGATAAAAACTCTGGATCCCCAGGTGCAACTCTATACCTCCTTGCAACACTTTTAGCCACTGCAGGAGCAGTAAGAGGCTTGCTCCAAACCTCCAAAATAGGTTCAGTTAATGCTTCATTAAAGGGAAGCACCTGTTCAATACCAGAACTTGGTGAATGGAGTACCTCAGTCAAGAGATTGGACTTATATCCCACCGTAGGCAAGGTTAAATTTAAAAGTTCTGCAGCCTTCCTCATGACCATGTGGTATGGCCTAACATCCTTTGAAGGGGCATCAGACACAGATGGCAGCTCCCATTCTGGAGAAAGTTCCAAACCAGCTTCTCCTAGATCTTCAAAACAGCCCTCCTGAAGCTCTTCTTCTTACATCTCAGCCTCAGCCTCTCTATATCTTTGCTCCTCTATGAGGCGCTGAGCATCCCTTTCTGGAACTCTCTTTTAACAGCCGCCTGTCGGATCCGTGAACAACTCCGACGGAGCCGGTATCGACGTCGAGATCGAATCCGCAGGCCCAGGGCGCTTTTCTCGAGGTCGACTCGGAGCGGGCGACGTCGGTATCGGCGTCGGCGGCGCCGAGTAATGCCAAGGCGGCGTCGGAGCCAGCATAAATGGCATAAAAGGAGCTGAAGCATAGGAGTGGGGAACTCCTAAATTAAACGCCAGAGGACCCATAGGACCCGAAGGTGCACCAGAGGGGTACCACACTCTGGAATAGACACCATACATAGCGTTTAAAAACACAGTAGGGTCTTGACCTGGAGCTGGGAAAGGTGGGTAAGAACCCACAGACTGACCCTTCAGAGGTTCCGGATTCGCCTTCTCTTCCACAGGTGGACGTGTCATCGAACCCTCATCCAAAGGGACTTCTTGATCCTCTCGAGCCGGAGACGGCGCCTGAGACGGATTCACAACCGGAGTTGGCGATTGAACCTGCGACTCCAAAGGCGAAGCCTCACCTTCTGGATCCAAGACCTCTGGTGATGGAGACACTACATCCTTCTCATACCTCTTCTTAGGCGACTTCGGTCTCGAGTCCGAATCCTTACCGGAGTGACGCCGAGATTCATGTCTTCACTTCTTATGCTTCTTTTTCGACTTCGAAGCATGACCGGATGACGACTTTGAAAGCGACGCCGATCGTGATCATGATCTTGACCTCGACCTCGCCCTTCTCGAACGAGATCTCGAAGACTTCTTATCTTTACTTCCTCTTAACTTCGCCATTAAAAGCTTAGTCTCCCTCTCTCGAAGCGCCTTCGGATTCATCTTCCTACACGAAGAACAGCTATCGACATCATGGTCCGAACTCAGGCACCAGATACAGTCCTCGTACGGGTCCGTGATCGACATCATTATACCGCACTCTCTACATGGCTTGAATCCGGTCTTCTTAGTCGACATCTTTCAATGAGACAAAGAAGCAAGAAAACAGAGAAAACAGTAACAAAGTTACTAACAGCTACAGAGATTCCCCGAAACAGTTAGCGTCGACGACACGGAAAAAAGGGAACTGACGTCATCACGCCGACGTGGGCCTATTATGGTGTCGGTGACGTCATCGGAGTCGCGAGCGATGCCGCGCCTCTGTGACGTCGTCCACGTCGGCGCGAAGCTACAAAAAGAATTTCCAAATGTTGCTGACGCAAGGGGATATTCACAAGGTGAGGAATCCACTGGCAGATGTATCTATCAGAATGACCATTACTGGTGACATGCAATGATTGATTGGCGGTGTTTCATGCATTAAGATGTAGATAATGATTCTATATTGGGAGAAGTGTGGCCAGAGGGCTTTACTATTCACTTACCTATATTTATGCTCGGTACGATGCTTGTCGGCCTGCAATTAGATTTCGTCTGTGCTTTCTGTTATCATCCAGGTAGCATGTATCAGTTGTGTTGACTCTGTGGGGCATATTTACAAGCCTCCATCGCCACCACAATGTCACTTTTCAGGACGTTGTGGTGGCGACAGGGACTTTGCCTTATTTACAAGGCAGCGTTAATCCACTTAAGTCACCCTTTCACGCTATAGTTAGCACAAAAGTGGAGCAGCACACATAGAGGTTACACAACACCATTTAAAGATTTGTTATGTGCAGGAAGGGACACCCTCCTGCACATAAACAATCACACCCCTTAATGCAGGCACCCTTGCATTATGATGCAAGTGTGCCTGCGTTGGCGCTAGGCATCAAAATTAAGCGACAGCACAAGGGGAAACGCAGGGCTGCACCATATCCTTGTAAATGTGGTGCAGCCCGGCCTTTCTAAAGTGACAGCATGTCGTTAGCCATCTTGGCTTAACGACCCGCTTCACCACTTTACAAGTAAATATGTGCCTGTGTATGATGTGGATGACACCTTAGTGGTTGGGGATGCTGAGAGCGACAAAAAAAGAACATTTCAAATGTGTGCTGTAGTGGATGTGTTTGTACAGCCGTCACTCATGTGGTCTACTTAGTATGCTCTGAGTGGTAGATGCACGTTTGTATCATTTCTTCATTTGTTTGTGGGAGTCCATGTTCTTTTAGTTTCGTGTGCTATGATGAGTGTGTATCTGAGCTAGATCACATGTATGCATGATGGTCTGTCTCACCTGAGGGGATTGCGTTATAGGATATGTAAAGGGAGGTGGCCTGAAATCAGGTCAGTGAGCTATAAATCTGTGTGTTTTTGCCACCTGGTGAGCCTGATAATATTAATATGCAGGGTTTATAAGATTGTTAGCAGTTTTCTGGAAGTAAGGAGGGGGTGATGCCATAGAAGCATCACAGCTGCCAGCTATATAGCATGTGCATGCTGTACTGAATATACCTGCGATGCTCTTGACAGATACGTTCTATTTTGTTGTGGATGGTAAACATTGTATACAATGCATGCCATTCCAGCGCGGTCATTACAACGACCTCGTTACATCACATACCATTACAACGCAAGTCAGAACGACTTGCTATAGGGGGCAGAAGGTGTTGGATTTAAAATCCAACACCTTCCCTACAGTTGCACAGACTGGAATTGGAATAGTAAATTATACTATTCCAAAATCCAGTGTCCCCCCCTACAGCAAGTCATTATAATTTATTTATTTATTTATTTTAACGACTTGTAGAGCGCCTGGTGACCCGAAGGCATCCCCGCGCTGTAATGATTTTGATATCCAGATGAGATGGAGGAGAAAAGGAAGAAAAAAGGGGGGGGACGTTATTTCGGAAATAGAAGAGTTTTCAATTTTTTTCTAAAAATAAGATAGCTGGGTTCCAGTCTGAGGGAACGGGGGAGTGAGTTCCATCTGGTGGAAGCTTTCACAGAGAAGCGTCGGCCACCAGTGCGTGTCTTTTTAAATTTGGGGATGATGGCTAGATGTTCATTCTCGGACCGCAGGGATCTGGGAGCTATATAAGGCGTTACCAGGTCGCTGAGAATCGGGGGGCCAGCTCCATTAATCAGTTTGTAAGCCGTGCACATGGCTTTGAATTCCACTCTTTGACGCACCGGGAGCCAGTGCAGGGCTTTGAGGGCAGGTTTAGCTGACACTCTGGAGGGAAGGTTCATGAGTAGTCGGGCTGCAGCGTTCTGTGTTCGTTGTATTTTAGCCAAGGTGACCTCAGGGGCACCCAGGTAAACCATGTTACTGTAGTCCAGCCGTGACAATATTAGCCCTTGGACTAGGAGTTTTCTGGAGGTGGGCGGGAGTAGGGGAAGAATCTTGCGGGTGGTGCGCATAAGCCCAAAACAGGTTCCTGCAGTTTTGGCCGCTTGTGTTTTCATTGATAGCTCGGGTTCTAGCCAGACTCCTAGGGTCTTAATTTCTTTTTTTGGGGTGGGAATTTCCCCGAACACGTCTGGCCAGGCTGATGGGGGGATGGTCACCCATTGCTTTCCCATGAGCATCACTTCGGTCTTCGACCCGTTTAATTTGAGTGAAGATTCACACATCCAGCTATAGATTTTCGTAAGGCAATTTGCCAAATTGTCTGGGTGATCATCTAGTTGGGATAGGGAGACGACCAGCTGTGTGTCATCCGCGTAACTCACAATTTTGATGCCGAAGGGTGTCACCACGTCTTCAAGGGGGGCCATATAAGCATTAAAAAGCGTAGGGCTTAGAGATGATCCCTGGGGGACTCCGCTCGTGAGGGGGAGGGTGGACGAGTGGTGATTGCTGTCCCATACCTGGAACGTGCGCCCGTCAAGGAAGGACTCTATCCACCTGAGCGCCATCCCGGTGAGCCCTGCTGCCGCCAGCCGTTGGATGAGGACACGATGGTTGACTGTGTCGAAGGCTGCACTAAGATCCAGGAGGATCAGTGCCACTGACCCTCCTGAATCCAAAATGCGCCTTGCCTCCTCGATAACGGTCAGAAGGGCGGTGTCCGTGCCATGACCCGGGCGAAACCCAGTTTGGGATTGCCGTAAGATGTTATTTGCCTCGAGAAACTGAGACAATTGTCCGTTGACCAATTTCTCAGCTACCTTGCTGATGCCAGGGAGGAGTGAGATTGGTCGGTAGTTTGCCATGTCTGCTGGGTCTAGCTGGGGTTTTTTAAGGAGTGCTTTCACGACTGCGCTCTTCCAGCTATCGGGGACAGATCCTTGGGCAAGCGAGCTGTTAATAAGCTCTGTGATCGTGGGAATTATGACAGGGGCTACGGTTTTGAGGAATCTAATTGGTGCTGGATCCAGAGGTGATCCGCTTTTCATTTTGGCCAAGGTTGCATCTACCTCGTTGCAGGTTACTGCCCTAAATGTAGCTAGTTGGGGGCGCATGCTGCTTCCTGGTTGGCTGGAGGGTGATTCATTGTCCGTGTGACTAGAGGGACAGGGGGGGGGAAGGGATGTTAAGATTCGGGCAATTTTGTCATTAAAATAGGTGGCTAATTCGTTGCTTCGGTCAACAGGGGGGGCGTTGGAGGAAGGAGTGGTTGGTACTTTCAGTAGCTCTTTTACGATTAGGAAGGATTCCCTAGCTAAGTTGGTAGATTCTCTTATCCGAGTGTCGTAGTGGGAGGCTTTAGAGTGCTTAATGGAGGTTTTGTAAAATCTAACAGAGTTCTGGTAGGCTTCCTTGCTGGCGTGCTGCCAGTCTTTCCTCCATAGCCGTTCGGCTGTCTTGCATTTTTTACGTAGTAATCGAAGTTCCGGGGTATACCACGGGGCGGAACCTGGTTTCCCGTTTTTGTCCTCCCGGGTTCTAAATGGGAGTACGGAATCCAGGGAGGTAGTAATCCAGTCTCTGAATTTACTATCGGCGATAGCCGGGTCTTCTGCATGGGCGGGGATAGTTGACTCTAGGGTCCTGGCCCAGTCTTCGGTGGGGAGCTTGGACCAGGCCCTGTCCCTGGTGTAAGAGGAAGGTTTTTGAGATTTCCTGAAAGGTCCTAGTAGTTGGAAAGAGACTAAAAAGTGGTCCGTCCAGGGGAGGGGGAGGGACTCGTTGAATTGCATGGTGGGGGTGCTTGTAAACACCGGGTCCAGCAAGTGACCTTTGTTGTGTGTAGCTCCGGAGTTTAGGAGGTGGAGGTCGAGAGCCGCTAGATCGGTGATCAAGTCGGCTGCCCCAGTATCTAAAGGGTCATCGAAATGAATGTTCAGGTCTCCTAGTATCATGAAGTTGGTGATGGAGTGGGCCTGAGTTGCTACCGTGTCCAGGAGAGCGTTAGAAAAGGAACCAGGGTGACCGGGGGGGCGGTACAGTAGGATGCCTGTGAGAGAGTTAGTCGGGTCTAACTTAATTGTGAACTGTAGGCTTTCAGAGTCGGGAACCTGCGCGTCGTTGAATTTGCAGGGGAGATAGTCCCGGTGAATAATGGCGACCCCACCACCTCTGCCTAAAGGGCGAGGTAGGGACTGAATGAGGAAGCCCGGAGGGGTGGCTAGAACCATGTCTGATGCCGAGTGTGTGGAAAGCCACGTTTCCGTCAGAAATAGAACGTCGATCTCATGGTCTTCTATAAGATGGTTGATAAGCGTCGCATGTTTAGGGAGAGAACGACAGTTCAGAGACGCAAGTTTGAGGGCTGGGGGTTTGTAGGGTTGGATGGGGAGTTTGAGTAGGACTGGGTGGCAGTAAGTGCAGCTGATAAATGGTCCCTCTAGATCGTGAACAAACTCACAAGAGGAGGCGATGGGGGGTCTGAGACTTAGGAGGTCCCGACGAGAGTAGGTTATCTTAGGGGCAGTTTTATCCGACAGGGGTTCTGGCCCTAGGCCCGGCTGTGCGCAGATGGGCGCAGACGGGATTGCCTTAGGCGCGTCTCCGGCGCGCAAACGGCGCTCCCGCTGCGCTCGTCCGCTGCGCTGATATGGCCTGCACATTTGTAGTGAGTGTTATGGGCGTGGCCTCGCAGAGGGTGTGGCTCCTCCTTGGGCCCGCGCTGGCGGTGTGGGCGTTTTCCCCTGTGTCAGCGCGTGAGAAGTCAGCGCTTCAGTGCAGGTATACTCAAAGCTTTTTAGATCAAACATAGAGAAAAATGACAGTTTTCAAAATCACTTTGCTGCTTTAGCGCGTGAGAGTCAGCGCTTCAGTGCTAATATCAAGCACAGAGAAAATGACAATTTTTAAACTCAGCGTCACGATAAAATAGCATATCTGACATGATATCAAAATGAGAGCAAGATAAGTATAAAACAATATAGATGTGATAGCATATGATAGGTAGAGTAGATTAATAAATCGGATAAGAATAGAAGTTATACATAATGACGTAAAATAGTAAATAACACAATGAACATTCCAAATAGCGATGAGAAGAATTAGGAGGCGTCACAATACAGTAGCATATCTAACAAGATAACAAAATGAGAGTAAAATAGGTATAAGACAATATAGATAAAATGCGATAGATATATGATAGGTAGAATTTGATTAATAAACAGGATAAAAAGTAGTAGTTAGTTCACTGCGTGTGAAGAATATAGATAGGGGAGAATTGAAATAGAAAAGAGTGACAGGGAGTAGTAAGATGTAAAGCGGAGTAAGAGTGATAGTGGGGGTCATAGATAAAATATTTAAGGTGATGGGGAATAAACAACGGTGATTATTGAATAAAATCAAAGGCATCTCAGATAGTCCTCTGTTTGTTTCTATGATTATAGATAGTAGGGGAGAAGAATAAGGTAGTCCTCTGTTTGTTTCCTGATCCTGGGCCGGTTAGGATAGTCCAGTTTCTAGCTTTCTGAGTGACTGGGTGGGGAGTGCAAGTCCTATTTCTATTTTGATGTAGCTTATAGCCAGTGGGATTGTTATTCAGGCTTGTGTGTGCCTGGTAGAAGATGAAGGCAGTTTATTGCTGTATTTTATATGGTTTTTATATTATTTTATAATGGTATGCGATGTAACAATGCGGTCATTGTAATGACGGCGTTGTAATGACATGCATTGTAAACGCATGCGATGTCACGTTGCCTATTTGTTGTGGACCATTATGTTTCAGGAGTAGTAAAGCAAACTGACATTTGCGGTATTGCCTCTCTTCGTGAAGTTCCATATTTATTTCTTGTCATTTCTGGTGCAGTGTAATTTGGTTTCATTTGACCGCCAGATTTCCCTGTGGTGATGGTTTTGACCATACCGTTCTGTATGCAAAAATAGGTTAGGGTCCTCTATATGTATGTGCTAGGGGGTATTGGTTTAATTATTCTGTAAGTGCAAAGTTGATTATTTAGTGTTCCCCAAACCGCATCTCTCTGATATACAGGAAGTTTAAAATGACCAACTAGACAATCCATCACAATTTCTGGCGATGTCATTGTAGCAGTGCAGGACTATGGAAGGTTGGTGGAAGGTAAAGTACAGGGATGAACAATATCTTTTATCAGGAAGTGTTGTCAGAGTTGCCAGAAGTTGGTGATATGAAAGGAGGTATCGACCAAGCCTGCTGACATTATGACAAACGTTTTATCAGGAACACGGTTATTCATTTGGCCCTGCCAACTTAATGCACACAATCTGGTTAGGCTAAAACACAGTTGTTAGAGAATCTCTGCTCAATTTCTGATAGCTATGGCACAAGCAGCAGGCAGTTCCACAGAGAAACGTGGTTTAAATTCAAGCACAACCAAGAATTTTAATGTAAAAAAACCCAACAAAATGAAATTCCCTATCCAATGCAGTAAAATAGAGATTTTTTTATTAATAAGCAAAAATACAGCAAAATGATAACAATAACAGAAGGGGAACCAAAGATGTGAAAGTTTTAAGGCCAAAGCACATAGAAAAACCGAAGCACCAATGTAAAGTCTGAGTTTGCAGCTGACTGCTACCTAGACACAATTTCAGGCCAACAGTAATGGAGTGGAGATCAGAGGCACAACGCATGTCGAACTGATACATCTGTTATGTCATCATGGAGCTCTGGCTGAAGCCATTGATTTTGGTGCCAAAAACTCAGAGCAGGACAGATCTGGATTCGTAGTTGCCTAGATTGCTTTGCTGCAGGGATAGATTTGCTGCTGTGCCCGATTACAAGGTATTACCTTAAAAGTTACTAATATCTTTGGCTCTCAAAAACTACCAATAGGTCTTACCAGGCTTGAGGCAAGCCTTAGTCCTGTAGAGAGCAGGGTAGTTCACTCCAGACATGGATGTGTCCTGGGTCTCTAGAAGGGGGTTGAGTGGCAAAAGTGATTGTAAGCCATTTGACGCTCCGGCAGCAAAAGTACATTTATAAAGTTACTCTTTTACAAAAAGTATGAAAACTCTACTTTGAAATTAGATTTTGAGTGAGCACAGACACAAGTTAAGGATCTCAATTATACCTACGTCTGTCTGTTCATGGAGAATCTAGCTTAACCTACACACAGAAAAATGCAAAGTCCTAACACCAGCAAAAATAGGGCCCAGAAAAGGGCAAACAATCTGGGATGACCATGCATTAAAGGTAGATTTCCTCCACTTTTGGTATAAGTAAACCTAAACAACTGTCAGTGAAGGCTACTGGTCCCTACTGTGGATTGGTGGCTGGATTCCCAACTTTCCATAATATTTTTTTTATGTTCTTTTGTAGTGTCTGAGGGACAAATGGGCCTGAACCAACTGAGATTTGAGTATGTTTTCAGCACAAATTTACCCTTTCAGCACAAAATTGACACTCAAGAGCACTTGATTTATCATCTACAGGAGGATGACATGCACAGACTACTTTGGCATTACTCTTAGCAGGGATCCGCAGGCTAAAAAGAGATCTTTGCTCCAAATGGTCAAGTTATTGGGCCATCTTTTATGGCATTGGATGTATTAATATTCTGTGCACGCCTATTAACCAATGCTTCATGTAACTGATCAGAAGAAAGGTGAGAAAGTAAAGAACGGCAGGGACCCAATAACTACTGAAAGTGCTTTTAGGGTATTATTTTAAAATCCGATTGATCAAAAGACTACATTTTCAGGGTACAATATCATGGGGTGACACATCTATACTGCAGATACTGAACAAATTAGAATCTTCATCTGCTTTTTTCTTTTTTAAGAGGGAGTTGTTTGAGGCTATATTTTTATCAATTGAAGTTTATTTTTTATTTTTTAAGTTGCACAGGAAGAAAGGTACAAGTCTCACAGGAGGGAGACAGAATTAGAGAGAGCTCGAATGCATTATTGCATTTACAGCCAGCTTCTCTTTGAGGTGAGCAGTCATGTTTATATACATGCTTAGTATTCCATTTGGACAAGAGCCGGAAAGGTTTTCATCCTAAGTCTTTCAACTTCTGCCCGAAGAGCGTTGATTTCTTGAGCCTGTGACTTAGCCAGATCCACTAATTTTCGCCTCTGCACAATTTCTTGGTATCGTTCTTGTGCATTCCTTGCAGCAGTTTGCTCCACACCTATTTGAGGAAAAGGAAAACAGGCTTGTTAATTATAGAGGAATGCACAGTTCATTAAAACCGAAGGTCTACATTATAAATTTCTTCTTCATTTTAGTGAGGAGATGATTTCAGTGGAAATTGATTTATCTTTCGGGATGGATGACAAAATTAAATATGTGGGGGTAATAATTGAAAGGTCTCATGGTAGCCACATATTCTCAGTTAATCTGTGTTTTTTCTAACACAAGTTTGACTCTCATTTGAGATGGCAGGCTGTGAGCATAAGAAATTGAAGCTGAATAGGTGAAGTATGGTAAATATCCATGCAAACTTGTGCGTCGGGCCTTGGAGGTGGTAATGGGAATGCTTGCTTTCTAAATCTAGACAGTCCTTGCTCTCTGTAGCAAAGATTGCCCATAGCACATACATTTCATTTAGAGCCATTGGTCATAATGATTCTGGTACTACTCCACCATTGTGTACAGCAGCTTCCCGAACATGGTCAGCCATTTCTGCCTTTCCAAATGTTAGTTTGGCCAATTCTGATTGTCAAGACAGTGAAATAAATTGTTTTTTAAAGCTAGGCACAAATACAAACGAATGACCAGTACCAGAAGCTCTCTGCCCTATTGGAGCTTTAGAGTAATCTCATTAGGGAGACAGTCTGAAGAGTGAGAGTGATTTTGTGAATTGGAATTAGCATAAAAGTCACTTACATACATATGTTATCATCATTAAAAATATCCATCAACCAGGGAAAAGGGATTCAAGTGGCATTTTCTAAATGGGACACAAACCTCAGATCTATACATTTTAAATAACCACTTCCCAAAATACCAGATATCGACTATTCAGAAATAGCCTATGAGTGTATGACTATGAACTGCGCAAGTGAAATGTTTACCAATAAAATGTAACATTGCAAATAAGTGCACTCTTTTCTACCCATTACTTGATAGGATCTACAACTCATAAAACCCAAAGAATGGACCCCCCCCCTACAATCTTCTGGAAAGAAACTGTCAGACTACCGTGTCAAAACCTACATCAGCGGGGGGCGTGGCGCGCAAGATGGCGGCATAGCGGTGTTTCTCCTCCTCACCGGGCATACTCTTCCACCTTTTTCTACGGTCCCAGGGCGACTCTAGGATCCTTCATGCCACCATACATTAGTGGATCGTGAGCTGCCTGCAATGCGCTGTTTTTACCGATTTCCTGGCAGCGCGTCTCAGATTACGGCGCCTCTCTACATTGGAGCTTGCCGCGGCCGCCATTTCATGACGCGTCTGTTCCTCACGGAGCATTCTCTGCAACGCAGACGTGCATCGCCTCAGGTTGGCCCTCTGCGTGCATAATTTCCATTTTCATAACTGAAGGTTACATCTCCCAATGTGTGCAGGGAGCATGTAAATCGTTTTCTCTCAACTTTCAAGGCATTTTGATGTTCTATGTCTGCTGTTCATTTCATTTCAATTCATTATGGATGAATGACTTCCTGATGGCGCTTATGGAGTTCTCCATATGAAAATGCATTACACATATGCCTCCTTCCTGCTGTCATGCTATATTGTTCATACATTTGGATGCACCTCTCTATTTAGCTACTTCTTTGGCTCAATGCTGCATTTTTCTTCACGATTTTTCTACCAAGGTCATTTTTATTGCTGACACCTCTGATTATTGTGCCTGATAACGTCTATCATTTTGAGGTGTGTTTTCTTCTCAGGCGCGGTGGCAGATCATTAATCCTCATCTGGAATCATCCACTCCAACCAATGTCATTTTTATTGTTGACATCTTTGGATACTGTGTTCGGTAGTATTGTCATTTTGAAGCGTGATGCCTTCTCATGAGGGGCAGCAGCAAGCCATTAGTGTTACTTGGTTTTATATGCTAGAGGAACTTTTTTTTTTATCACCACCACTGGGGAGCTCTGTTTCACTAACTTGCAGTTACCATTCAGCTGATCAAACGTTGCAGAATTTGTTTTGTGCATGGGCAGGCTGCGTCAACCAAAATTTGTCTTTGTCTCCTCCAAGCCTCACCAAGAGTCATCCAGTTCAACTTCTTCTGGTGTTTCTTCGGCGGTGGATCAAATGGCTGGCCTGGCTCCGCATAGTTCTTCCTTGACCCAACTGTCATAAAATAAATCTTCTCCTCCTAATATTTCTTCTAAACGCCTGAAGCAGGACCCTCCGTCACCGGATAAGCCTACTTCTCCAATCTCCATGGAGTTACTTTTAGAAGAGATACGTGCCCTTCACCCTTTTGTTGAAGAAACCAGCAAAGACATGCAGATTCTGAAAGACAAGTGGGCGTCTATGGACGATAGAATCACTTCTGTTGAACAACAAGTTTCGGTAGTGCAATCCAATTCTCAACGCATCTCTTCTCTGGAGAAGTCGGTCCTTGCTCTCCAGGAACATACCGAGGATTTGGAAAATAGGAATAGAAGGAATAATCTTTGCATTTATGGTTTGCCAG
Organism: Lissotriton helveticus; assembly: GCF_964261635.1. Taxonomy (NCBI): domain Eukaryota; kingdom Metazoa; phylum Chordata; class Amphibia; order Caudata; family Salamandridae; genus Lissotriton; species Lissotriton helveticus. The sequence goes on from NC_136065.1 coordinate 1,098,333,165, forward strand.
AATCTCTGGAGGGAGATGACCCTGTTATGTTCTTCACATCCTTCATTCCAAAACTATTGGATATGCCTCCTACCACTTCTATTAGTATCCAGAGAGCCCATAGACTTGGTCCACATGCATCTGACTCCCCGAAGCCACGAGGTGTTATTATTCTCTTTTTAAAGTTTACGGATCTCCTTTCAGTTCTTTCTGCTGCTAGATCCAAACGTCAAATTTCCTGGTTGGGTCAGAGAGTATTTCTATCTCAAGAAGTCTCCAATTCCATGGCATACAGAAGAAAGGAGTTTCTGAATCTTCGTGCACCTCTACGTTCTCTTGATGCTCGATATGGTTTGTTTCATCCCTGTATCTTCAAGGTTACTTATCAAAACAAAACTTGGACTTTTCAAGATCCTGGAGAACTTAAAAACTTTATTCATCTTCATTCCGGTGCCGCAATGGATACTTCAAGCTCTTCCAGTGGCTGATCATTTAATTTTCTTGCTTTGTCTATGTTTGATTCCTCTTTATTGATTGTTCGTTGTTCCTCCGTTTTCTAGTGTTTCCTCTTAAAAATGTTGCCATCATTCTTATCTCCTTTTTCACTGCATATTTCTTTTATTTACCTATCCTGTTTGTTATGTAGTATATTTTGTTTTGTATGTTGATATTGTTATTTCCCAATTGTTACTTGTCTTTTTCTCTCCCTATATAGGTTCATGATGATCGTTCCTGATTCCCTGTGTGTTGCATCCTTACTGCCTTTGTCCTGGTGTGGTCTGGATTTATGCCCTTTGCCTGGTCCATCTTGTTGAGTGTCGTCATTTCCCCTCCTTCCTTCTGTCTGTTTCCTTCAGGTATGTTAATTTCAGTCATCCTTTGGATATGTACTGTCTCTTCTTCCGTTTCTCTTTTTCCTCCCTTTCTTTCCTTTTCCCTCCCCTCCTTTCTGTCTTCCGGATTTTCTTCTCTTCTCTTGGATTTTTTATCTCTTTTCTTTCTTGGCTACTTGTTGTTTGCATGTCTTTTTGCATCTTTTGATGTTATTATATTTATCTTGTTTATAAATTTAGAGTTGTTACATGGAATGTGAAAGGTTTTATTAACCCCATCAAACGTCAGAGGGTACTTTCCCATTTATCTACCTATACCCCTGATATTGTCCTTTTGCAAGAAACTCACCTTACTGATCTGAATCCCTTAAATTAAAAAGGAGTTGGGTGGGTACAGTTTTATTTTCCCCATCTAACAATAAAAAAATGGAGTTGCTATTTTAATTCATAAGAAATTGAAATGTAAGGTGTTACTAGAAGAAAAAGATTCTGATGGTAGATGGATTTTGGCTAAACTTTAATTCATTCAATCCCTTTACTGTTTTTAATATTTATGGTCCCACTCAACCTGATTGTTCATTTTGGCCCTTAATTATGAGCAAATTTATTCAATACAAAGATGACTTATTTATTTTAGGAGGAGAATGTAATCAGATTATAGATCCATGCCTTGATCACAAATCCACTGTTCGCTTTGTCCCTCATAAGTCCCCCAAATTATTTCTAGATACCATTTTACAAGCACATCTTTCTGACTCTTGGAGACTCACACATCCAGACACTTTAGATTATTCCTTTTTCTCTCCTTCTCATGCTTCTTTCTCTCGACTAGATTATATCTTTCTTTCTCAATCCTTATCTCAAAATTTAATTTCTTCCTCTATTGAGCCTATTGTTATCTCAGACCATGCCCCCATTTTAACGGACATTGACTTACTTCCTCTTTTCCCTAAACCATCTCGTTGGCGCTTTAATTCCACACTTCTTCCTGACCCTAATTTCTCCTCCTCTTTTCGTTCTTTCACTACTGACTTCTTTCAATTCAATTCCGATCCTACTACTCCTTCTCTTATTCTCTGGGACTCATTTAAGGCCACTGCGAGAGGTTTTATTATTGATTATGTTTCTAAGAAAAAGAAACAATATCTTCAGAAACGTATTTCTTCCCTGGCGCATATTAAACAATTGGAACACCAATTCTACACCTCTTCTGATAAAGGTATATCACCAGAACTTATACGTGCGAAAATTGCTTTTAATAAACTTTCTACTGACAATGCCTCCTCGATTCTCCTACGCAGTAGTGCGCGTTATTATGGAGGTCGCAATAAATCTGGTAAGCTCTTAGCTAACTATCTCAAGTCCCGTAAGGAGCGCATTTGTATTGATTCCATCAATTCCTCTGACAATACTCTTCTTCACACAGACCAAGACATACTTAATCAATTCTACTTATTTTACCAAAACTTGTATTCTCCTGAATTTCCTCCAACTCCCTCTCTGATTCACTCTTATTTTGAAACCTTACCCAAACCCTCTACCTCTCACCTTAATTTTATAGACCTTGAACTTGATCTTTCCTTACACGAACTTTCTACAGCTTTGTCTTCTCTTACTAAAAGTAAAACACCTGGCCCTGATGGTTTTCCGGTTGAATTTTATTTACATTTTTCTGACCTCTTATTACCCAAGCTTCTTTCTCTGTTCCAATCATTTTATTCCTGTGGCAAAGCGGGTGGTACTTTTCAAGATGCCACCATTTGTCTTATTCCTAAGGATGGTCGTGATCCCAAATTTTGTAAAAATGATCGTCCAATCTCATTAGTTAATGTTGATTATAAACTTTTTGCTAAACTACTTGCTTTACATTTGGACCCATTTATGCCTCATCTTATTGGGAAAGAACAATGTGGTTTTATTAAAGGGAGACTTACTTCTGACAATTCTCGTATTTTCTTAAATGTCTTAAATAAGGCTTCTTCTCTTTCGATCCCTTTGGCTGCTATCTCTGTTGATGCTGAAAAGGACTTTGATAGAGTAGATTGGTCCTTTTTGTTCGCCTCACTCCGTTGGCATGGGTTTGGCCCCAACTTTATTTCACTAATTTCTTTGTTACACTCCTCACCCAAAGTTTCTGTCCTGGTAAATGGTCAACTTTCCTCATCCTTCACCCTTCAACAAGGAGTCTGTCAAGGCTGTCCTCTTTCTCCACTCCTTTTTGTCTTGGCTCTTGAGCCTTTTCTGTCCTCCATCCGTAATAATTCTTCCATTTCTGGCTTTCCATACGGTGATAAACAATTGAAACTTTCTGCTTATGCGGACGATATTCTTCTGTTTATTTCAGACCCTGAAGTTTCTATCCCTCCTTTGCTATCTGAGTTTGAACCATTCTCCCGTGTCTCCGGGTACAAGATTAATTCTGATAAGACAGAAATTCTTCCCTTGACAAAATTTTGTCTTCCCCATGTATTTTCTTCCACAGGCTTTTCCTGGAATAGTAGGAAGACCAAATATCTTGGTATCTGGTCCTCCAATTCCATCTCCTCTTCCATTAAATTAAATATGTCCGCAGTTCTCTCTTGAATCGATCAGTCATTTTCCTCTTCAACTCCTCTCTTTCTTTCTTGGTGGGGTCGTCTTGATTCTATTAAGATGATGATCGCCCCTATCCTTATCTATATTCTTTCCATGTTACCCGTGCATATTCCTGCCCTGTATTTTAAGCGTATTGATTCTTCTCTTTCCAAATTCCTGTGGAAGAATAAAAAATCTAGAATTTCTCTTCAAGCTCTTCGCAAAGCTAAATCAAATGGTGGTGTTAATTTACCTGATTTCCGTCTATATCACAAATCGTTTTCTCTACATCAAGCATCACGATGGTTGTCCCCCTCTGGTTTTATATTGAACGAGATTTATTATTACCCTTCTCTTTTGAGGAAGCTTTAAGTTTTTCTACTAAATTCCCTTATACTTCACTTCCTTTATTTAAACATACCTCTTCTTTGCTAAAACCTTTGATCTTTCCGTTGGCCATTTCACGGAAATCTTTTCTCCATACGCCTATTTGGTATAATTCACTTATTCTTTTAAATAATAGGCCTATTTCTTGGATATCTTGGAGGCTTAAAGGTATCATATGGGTCAATCATCTCTTTGATGGCGTATTATTCTTTTCTACAAAAATATACTATTCTTATGGAAATAATTCTCTAGCGTTATTATTCTCTTCCTTCTTCGTCTTCTCTAACTTCTTCTTCTCACCTTCTAACACTTCTCTCTACCCTCCCTAGGGTGTCTCTCATTTATAAGTTCTTTTCCTCTCCTAACCCTGATCGTGCCAAATCCAAATTGGAACTTGCTTGGGAAAAAGATTTGGATTGTACGTGGCCCACTGTTCTTTGGGACAAGCTCTGGTCTAAAACCTTGAAAACTTCTTGTTATGCCTCTCTTACTCAATCTTTATTTTTTCTCTATCATAGACTTTACCTTTCTCCTCTTACCATTTCTCGTTTCACATCTTCTTCTGATTCTAACTGCTGGACCTGTGGTGCTCCCAATACTGACCTTCTACACATCTTCTTTTTCTGTCACGCTGTATCTGCTTTCTGGAAACAGGTTTGGTCCTATATCTCTCGCATTTTTACTCTTTTCATACCATATTCCCTTCCTACTCTTTTCCTAGGCACTCTTTCGGATATTATGGTTCTTCCCCCACATTCACATAACCTTTTGGACCTCATGCTTGCACTCGCATTTCAACACATTTCTTCTAATTGGAAATCCTTTACGAATGTTTCCATTCGTGGTTGTTGGAATTCTTTATGCCATTTTCATAGGCTTGATGTTGCCTTTGCTTCTGCCTGTACTCCAACTCGTAATGTGGATCTTTATTGGTTACCTTTTACCACTTACCTTGATCAATTATCTCAAAGGAAGCCTTTACTTGTTAACGCAGAAAACTTCAAACCTCCTTGAAGGACTTTACTCTCTCCTTCTTGTTTATTCATTTACTATTGTTTATTATTTTCTTTATTATAACGTTTCCTTATATGATGCAAACATGATTCGATTACACTCTGCTTATTTCCTCCCTTTCCCTCCCCTTCTTTCCCATCCCTTTAAAATTCCATATAATGCTTTCTTTCTTGCTTTGACGTTGGTAATGTTATGTACTCAGAACTGTTTGATACGTATTGATTCTTATTTTGCTAATGTCATATTCTTGTTTTGACAATATTTTTTCAATAAAGCTTTCAAGCATAAAAAACCTACATCAGCCATGGAATCAGAATTTAAATAATAATGCTACGTGTACTTTCAGCAGACAAAAGGATACACGTGCAGATCATCATGTGGAGACACTGTCGTAGACTTATCCAGATTTCAATTTGGTTCTGAAAAGATGAATTTTAAGTCAATATGCCACAGGGACTTGTCTTTAGCTGGCGCGTAAGGGCAAAATATTCACACACCTAATCGTTCGAAATACATTTCCTCATAATATTTGGTGTTATGGTCCAAAGAGCTGCGTGGAATCGCCTAGAGGTGTAACCCTATAAAAGTCAAGGTGCAGAGCCACCCTTCTAATATCTTGGTTTGTAATGATCTTTTATCAGTGGAAGTATGACAGATAAATGTGTTTTGGGTTTTCTGAAAATTGAACTGTTAGAAGACCCTGAAGAAAATACTAGGAAAGCACTGTCCTACAGCATAGTGTGTGCTTTCCTAAATTGCGCAGGCAGAGCCGAACGATCAGCCAGACATCGGGACTGATGGTACCAAAATGTACCTACTACATTGAAGAATGCCTCCAGTTTCCATTTACATGTAGGGGGCACTGAAAGGAGAAAGGCTGCAGCGTTCATAGGACCCATGAGTGAAGAATAGGATGGTCTGGTTTATACTGGGACTACTGAAAAACATTGAACAGGCAAAGGTAAATCATGTTCCCTGAAACTGTTCCTTGCTGGAGCAATAAAGTACGGCAAACTGAGCCTGCTGGACTATGATTTGGGCTAGGGACCTTATCTCACCTACTTTGTGGCCAGTGTTTAATTTGTACAAAAATAAATGCAAATGCCCAAAATGCAAGCTTACTGCCCGTGTCAAATACCTGGCTCCTGAGCTTTAAAAGTGGTGGGCTGTAACCCTTCTCAAACTGTACTGAATAAGCCATGGCAGCGAGCAAGGCTACCTCAAGGGAGGTTAAAGGGTAAATGCTGCATTTTATGCACATTGCTTCATACATTTGCTAAAACATCAGAGGCACTGGCAAGACTTTCACCACGAAATATCCCATTACTCTCACGGTGTGCCTACTAAGCCTGACTGACCTTCCACAGAGTATTGGGGGTGTGCCCGCCTTTGGATAATTTTGAGAAAATTGTGTAAAAGCGGTGCATTTTTACAGCACACTTTTCCTAAAAATTTCCAAGTAGCCATAGGTGATACAGGTGCCTATCATTCACCTTAAAGCATCTAGGAAAACATCCACCTTGAAATACCTTTCTTATTCCCTCATGCCCCTTCGAGGTAGATTTTCAATTATTTGTTAAGAGAGTATCTATTTGTAAAGTTTTAGGTAGAAATAAAATATATATACAAATGTCACATTCTCATGCAGTTCCCAAGAGAGCTTTATAGATGTAAAAAGCTCACACAGCAGTGAGGTGACTCAAGTTAAGGAGCCCTTAGAGTTTCAGACAAGAGATTGCACTAATTTTAAGGATGAGACTTTTGGATGAAGGGCAAAATGTCACTTAAATATCTGCTTTACATATACATTTTTGGAAATGCATACATTTGTGCCCAAATATGTGCTTGTCAGTTTATGAAAACATATAATTTTGCTATCAGTTTGAAAAAATAAACAATTCCTTAAAGCGCAAGCTTATCTTTTTTAAGAAAGAAGAAACATTCCTGGGCTGCACTAATATTTATAGTAAATACATGTTGAGTGCTCAAACTTCAATTACTCATTTCCAATTACTTCCAGGCATGGATAGACTCTGCCTTCCATGCCCATCTGTCACCATCTCATATTTGAATATCGACAATATGCCAAGAATTATCACTTTTATGCTAAGCTAGTAGTAGACAGAGTGCCTCGCCATACCATGGATTCTCTACAAAAGAGTGAGAATTCCTATTATGCCAGTTCAGGATTATACCAGGAGTGGGCACCATAATGCCATGGAAAGCTACAATGTGCCAAATTACTACAAATATAATAGTACCAGTACTTTGGCAGGGAATGGCACCATTTATGCCACGGGTGGCCCCAATATGCCAAGAATTACCACCAATATCTCTAGACCAGCGTTTTGTCAAGGAAGGGCCCCATCCTGCCAATATATACCACAGGAGCCCACACACATCCATACACGCTATCTTTGCCACATGTGCACAAACTACATGCATTTGGCATATTGGCTAAGCAGACGTGAGCCAGAGCCCCAACAGAGGATCAGTACCAGAAGCCATCAAAATCTCCCTTCCGCTTCATGTGTGATATACATCCGAGGCAGCTGCTGCACCCACAAGAGGGATGCTCTCAGAAACTCCAGTCAGACAATCCATGTTGGTGCAAATGAGCAAAGAGCCATAACTTGTTTGCCGGACAGAGCTTCGGCACTGAAACACTTTTTAGGTCGAAGCACGACCTGCATTCAATGCGTAAGCATTGATTGCAGTGCTTCGACAAGTAATGTCACCCGTTTTTGGGAATGTGGACAGGAGAGGGTGCACGAGCGCAGATCTGCTCAGTTTTTACCTTGTGAGCGCGCACGGCGCCGTGCCCCTCTCCTACCTCATTCCCTTGTTGTGGACGCGCTTTTGCTAGTGGCTGTTAAGTTTTGTTTTGACTAGTGTGAAATCAGTTTCGTTTACACCTGTTTTTTATGGAACACGCACGGCACGGCAATTTCCAATGCAACAGGCACACACATATATACATAGAGAAAGCCCCCCCCGCACACATGCACACACATCCCCTCCTTCAACACGCATGCATACATACATAGAGAACACCCCCCCCGCCGCCCACACACATGCACACACATCCCCTCCTTCTACACGCATGCGTACATAGAGAACACCCCCCCCGCCGCCGCCCACACACATGCACACACATCCCCTCCTTCTACCCCCACTCCCCCCTCACTCACCGGGCTCTTTTTCCATGTCCCTCTCCCTCCAGCGGGTCACTCTCGGCGGCAGCAGGCTCTGATTTCTCCCTCCAGCGGGTCACTCTCGGCGGCAGCAGGCTCTGATTCAGGGTTGGAGCTCGGCGTGTCTTCTCCGCGATCCACATCCACAGCTTGCGCCGAGAGCCCGAGACAGCCGATGTGCACGCTCACGGCGGGCGACGGCGTCTCGTGCGCTCCCACCGCGGTTTCGCGCCCAGAGATCGTCTTCCTGAAGGAGAGGTGGTGCACTAGCTTTGAATTAATTTTGGGCACTTTACTTATTAAATATTTTTAGCCCTTGCGCTTGAAGGCTTATTTTTTATTCGCGGCCGATGAGAGGCGGGCCGCTTTGAACTACAAAATGACGTGACCAACGTAACGTTTGTAGTTCAACGCGGCCCATTCCTCAATCGCGCCACCAAAAAAAACAGGGGTTACAACCTAATGCTTGTTTCAAAAAGACATCAGCGCCAATGAATCTCTGAGCGACGGGTCTGCAACTACTTAAACCATTCCAAGCGGGTGATTATTTCATAAAGACATTTTTTTTGTGTGCAGAACGGAACGCAAAGAATGCATTATTTCCAATGGATACGCAAACACGGGCACCTCCGAAATCTCTGCACTTACCACACTGTTAGGTGGATTACATCATAAGCAAGGAATACAAAACAGGTTTCCTCTGTTGACCTTGACGGGGTTCCCCCTCCCCTCCCGGCCGTTTGTAGAGATTGAAAAGGCAGAGCAGGTTTCAGCTGCCAGCCTAAACTAACAATTGCCTCTGTCCCTTACAGCTGGCGCCGGGGGGACCTACGGCTCGGACCCCTCGGGGGCAGATGTTGCAATAAAGAGAATAAAAGCACCAAACGTTTGTATTGTCCGCACCCGGCTTAACCTTACATACACATACCAGTCTCGGAAGTATGAAAGTCTGAGTCAGTCCTCTCGAGAATCAAACGTCGGATTTAATTACCTCCTCTGCCGCAGTTGGGTTTTTATCTTATCGTGCAAAAAGGCCCAGGAATAGAAAGTTTCCCGTTGCTCTGCAAAGCGAGGCTCGGGCGCAGGCTGCACGAGGCGGCTGCAGGACTCTGGCGGGCGACGGCGCGCGCACAGGCGGAGCAGCAGCACCTTGTCTCGCGGGTGCTGCGGACCGCGAGCTGGCACGCAGAATGTATTTTTATAATTTTACTTTTGAATGGAAGGCTCAGCCTCAGGTGGGAGGGCCTCGGTGAGATCGAGAGCGGAGTGCGGGTGCCCTGAGCCCGGGGCACCGGAGCCAGCTCAACCGGAGCCCGGGTACCATGCTGCAGAGGTGACTCAAAGTTCCACCCGGTGGGCCCGTCCTTGGATTTGGACCAGTGAACCCACCTTGCGACTGCCCCTGACGCTGGGCACAATGGAGGCGACGCACTGGCCTTGTGGAGCACTTCTGTCAGTACCGATTCTCCGCCGGGTACCGGAGCACCAGAACGCTCGCCCGGCCAGGCCGAGGTGGCTGGCATGACGGGGAGGAAGCCGCATGCGGGCACTGCCTGCTTTGGCATCGTCACCCGCAGATTTCGCAGCATTTTCCGGCACTTTCCTAAGTCCAGGTCTTGGTCGGAGGGCCTGCAGCTGCTCCGATCCCCGAGCCGCGAGCTGCGACCCCTCGGAGGTACGTAACGGCTCGAGACCGTCTCCACTTCCATATGCTGTTTTTTCAACCTAAACGCCTTATAATATTGTACCATACTGTAAAACTACATCACTTAGTTGACTGCTATTAGTATTTCATGAGCAGAAGTGTTTTCGAAACGCACAGTTCACTGAAATAGTGCAGTCTGTATGTCCGAATTATACTCGACTGTATACTTCCCCTAATATTGCAGACGATAATATAGAGTATCGCAGCACAATATACTAAACTAAATTAAGTATGCATCACTGTGATAAATAAATATACTCACATAATACATTTCTAGTACATTTGTCAATGCCATGGTTATTATCAATAAATGGAGTTGAATAAAATTGTATAAAGAGCAATTCTACTAATAAATACGCATTCACACAATTAATACTACAGGGGACGTTTAACTTTAATACCACTATGCAGCAACACTGACAACAGGAAACCAATGTGGGCATATTTGATCCTTCTCGAAAGTAGTAAGCCCGGTGCCACTGCTGGAACTTCAACTTGTGAACAGAAAGAGCAATTAACCTTTCATCCTTCCGATAGTATTAAAAAGGCTACCATTGAGTTGGGCAATATTAAACTCACAAACCACAATACATTAGCAGCAAGTGCAATATGAAAACAGGAGGACACAAACTCCTGTGTATAGTGGTGAAGGTGCGCCAACAAACACTCTTTGCTCAAGCAGCGAGGCATCTTAAGATGTCTGTTTCTCCACCCTCCAACTCCACCCTCCAACTCCACCCTCCCCCCTCCAACTCCCCCCTCCAACTCCCCCCTCCAACTCCACACTCCCACTCCAACTCCACCCTCCAACTCCACCCTCCAACCCCAACTCCACCCTCCAACCCCAACTCCACCCTCCAACCCCAACCCCACCCTCCAACCCCACCCTCCAACTCCACCCTCCAACTCCACCCTCCAAATCCACCCTCCACCTTCCAACTCCACCCTCCAAATCCACCCTCCAACTCCAACTCCACCTTCCAACTCCACCCTCCAACTCCACCCTCCCACTCCAACTCCACCCTCCCCCCTCCAACTCCCCACTCCAACTCCCCACTCCAACTCCACCCTCCAACTCCACCCTCCAACTCCACCCTCCAACTCCCTCCAACTCTCCCCTCCAACTCTCCCCTCCAACTCTCCCCTCCAACTCCACCCTCCAACTCCAACTCCCCCCTCCAACTCCCCCCTCCAACTCCCCCCCCAACTCCCCACTCCAACTCCACCCTCCAACTCCCCCCTCCAACTCCCCCCTCCAACTCCCCCCTCCAACTCCCCACTCCAACTCCACCCTCCAACTCCACCCTCCAATTCCAACTCCACCCTCCAACTCCAACTCCACCCTCCCACTCCAACTCCACCCTCACACTCCAACTCCACACTCCCCCTCCAACTCCCCCCTCCAACTCCACCCTCCCACTCCAACTCCACCCTCCAACTCCCCACTCCAACTCCACCCTCCAACTCCACCCTCCAACTCCACCCTCCAACTCCACCCTCCAACTCCACCCTCCAACTCCACCCTCCAACTCCACCCTCCAACTCCACCCTCCAACTCCACCCTCCAACTCCACCCTCCCACTCCAACTCCACCCTCACACTCCAACTCCACACTCCCCCTCCAACTCCCCCCTCCAACTCCACCCTCCCACTCCAACTCCACCCTCCAACTCCACCCTCCAACTCCCCACTCCAACTCCACCCTCCAACTCCACCCTCCAACTCCACCCTCCAACTCCCCCCTCCAACTCCCCCCTCCAACTCCCCCTCCAACTCCACCCTCCAACTCCACCCTCCAACTCCACCCTCCAACTCCCCCCTCCAACTCCACCCTCCAACTCCACCCTCCAACTCCAACTCCACCCTCCAACTCCACCCTCCAACTCCAACTCCACCCTCCAACTCCAACTCCAACTCCACCCTCCCACTCCAACTCCACACTCCCCCCTCCAACTCCACACTCCCCCCTCCAACTCCACCCTCCCACTCCAACTCCACCCTCCAACTCCACCCTCCAACTCCACCCTCCAACTCCACCCTCCAACTCCACCCTCCAACTCCACCCTCCAACTCCACCCTCCCACTCCAACTCCACACTCCCCCTCCAACTCCACCCTTCAACTCCACCCTCCCACTCCAACTCCACACTCCACCCTCCAACTCCACCCTCCAACTCCACCCTCCAACTCCACCCTCCAACTCCACCCTCCAACTCCACCCTCCAACTCCACCCTCCAACTCCACCCTCCAACTCCACCCTCCAACTCCACCCTCCAACTCCACCCTCCAACTCCACCCTCCAACTCCACCCTCCAACTCCACCCTCCAACTCCAACTTCCAACTCCAACTCCACCCTCCAACTCCAACTTCACCCTCCAACTCCACCCTCCAACTCCACCCTCCAACTCCACCCTCCAACTCCACCCTCCAACTCCAACTCCACCTTCCAACTCCACCCTCCAACTCCACCCTCCACCCTCCAACTCCACCCTCCACCCTCCAACCCCAACTCCACCCTCCAACCCCAACTCCACCCTCCAACGCCAACTCCACCCTCCAACCCCAACTCCACCCTCAAACCCCAACTCCACCCTCCAACTCCACCCTCCAACCCCACCCTCCAACCCCACCCTCCAACTCCACCCTCCAACTCCACCCTCCAACTCCACCCTCCCACTCCACCCTCCCACTCCACCCTCCCACTCCACCCTCCAACTCCAACCCCACTCTCCAACCCCACTCTCCAACCCCAACTCCAACTCCACCCTCCAACTCCACCCTCCATCACTCAGGGCCTCCACAGCATCACTCAGGGCCTCCACAGCATCACTCAGGGCGTCCACAGCATCACTCAGCCACAGCATCACTCAGGGGCACCACAACATCACTATGCGCTACCAGAGCATCACTGAACGCCACAGCATCACTGAACGCTACAGAATCACTCCGCGCCATCACAGCATTAATCTGTGCAACCATTCAACTACAACTGGTTCAAATATGTTCGCTCAATGTTTCAAGCTTTATTACAAATGTCACAAAAAGATGTTAATATTTCACTTCTGATCTTGGATTTTCATCACAATAAAATACACTGAACATATTCTTCACAAAAGTTATTTACAAATGTTTAAGCTATTGCCATTATAAATTACAATCACTTTTATTTAAGTATTATTTATGAAAAAAAATTAATAGCCATTGTTATTTGTAATATCAATACATCTAAGTCACGTAAATACAAAACATGTTGCATTACAAATGCTATAGGTGTCACATTTGCGAAAGATATAACTATTGGCATTGTAAATGACAAAGCTATTAATTTAGCTATTTTCAAAACAAACACATAAATAAAAAAATTGTCATTTACAAGACCAATAGCTCAAACTTTCCTAATGCGAGACCTATTGCATTGCAAATGCTTGTTGCTTATCTAACAGAGCTGTAGTGGGACTCCTGAGACACAGACTGCTAGTGTAGCCTAAACTGAATGTTGTGATGTGTTGTGTTGTGTTGTGAATAGGTAATAACCACTGTAAGAAAGTGGCTCTGTATATACTATACCGTAGGAAGGTATAGTGTACACAGAGACTACGGAAGTCCTCAGATTTATATCAGAGGCTAAACTAGGTAGGTACTAACAGCTCCCTTTGTGGTAGTGTAGGCGATCAGTTAGGCTTACCCAGAGAGTAATATTAAGCATTTCTTGTGTTGTCTCAATCAAGGACTGATACACACACTCAGAGACAGGATCCAGACTAATGAGGTAAGTATAAAAAAAATACTTATGTTTTATCTTAGAACCAAGCAGGACTTGGCACATGTGAGTAAAATATGCTTTCAAATGCAAGAATGTTCAGGGAAATTCAGTTGTGCTTAAAATTACAATTCTCACAGGTTTGTATCACTTTCAAAATTCAGTTTGACTTATACAGTAAATATGTTCTGATTACTTTTTAGTTACTTTAAGATTACTTTGAGTACTAGCGGTGGTATGCCTAGATACCACACCTTAGGATCTCTACGTACAAGGTAAGTACGATTTTTCATACTTTGCAATAGGATTTCTTTACTTCATACAACACAGTTCAACACAAAACATTTTTAGTCTCAAAATCTCTTTACAAGGGTTCTTATGGGGATTTAGCGGTTTTGAAGCAAAGTACACGGCTTACGAGGGTGAGTTTTGGGGTTAGGACCAAGGTTTCCCACGGTCAAGATGGGCACTCAAGTTGCACCACCAGTAGCACTGGGGCTGCCGTGTGCAAAGTGCAGGGGCCTAATGTTAGCCAATAGGATTAAGAGGGCCTTCAGTTAGGAATTGCTGACAAGCAGGTCACTCGGTTGTGGGAGCAAAGCTCCTGGGATTAAGGTCAGCACTGCAGGGGTCAACGACCAGCACATGAGCTGCACCACCAGCAGCGCTAAGGCAGCTGGGTGCAGGGTGCAAAACGGACGTCGAGTACCCTGTGCTTTCCAAAGGAGACCTTCAGTTTCAGGAAGATGCTGCAGGCTTGGACAGGAAAAGGTAAGTTGGGATTTGAGGGGTGCCTAGACACCATAGATTGTGCCAACCACAGCAGTGTGGCGTCAGGTGCAGGGGTGTCATCTGGCATTCAGCTTTTTTACCAGCTTCTGTCGTGGGCGGGGTGACCCTTCCGATTGAGGCTGCAGGCGTCATTTGGAGTCTTGAGGGTAGTCAGGGATCACCAGTTCCCAGGTCAAGATCGCTGGGGAGACCTCATTGAGGTTTTGGGCCACTTGAACTCGGACCAAGGGCATTGGGTGCAGAGTGGTGCAGGATCAGGGAGTCAACGGGATCCGGATTCTGGAGGTGAGTCTTTGTTTGAGCAAATCTGTTTGTCACAGGAGACAGTCTGTAGGAAACCTGCAGTGGCAGCGTGAGTGGGTTGAGGTGCCGGGCATCTAAGGGTAGCACAATAGGTGCTAAAGCCCTTAGGGACCTTCCCTGGTCACAGTGCCCTTTGTACCCATGAAACATTTTACAAGGGGCTTACCTGTGGCCAAGGATGTGCCAATTGTGGATACAAAGGTGCAGTCTTCAGAAAGAACACAGGCCCTAGGAACTTGATTGGCAGGGACCCGGGCACATCAAGCCAGGTTGCATCAGATGTCAGGTAAAATGTGGAGGCTAACCTTGCAAAAAGGGGCCCTTTTCTGCAACCACTATTGCTAGTTAGATGGAAGTGGGACTTGGCGCACTGATATTAAACACAAGAGCCAGCGGGAAGTGTGTATTGTGAGTGTAGGCCGTATTTTACTTTGTGGTTGTATATAAATACTACTTTTGTCATAAAAGAAAGGTTGACTGACAAATACAGGACTCCCCAATAGGAAGGAATCATCAGAGCACCCCTACTCAACTATGTATGGCCACTACCACGAGGGATCTGGAAAAATCAAACTTACCTACAATGTTCGACAAAGCCCTTGTTGCTGGCGAGATCCGGGGGTCGCCTACTATGCATAACGATGATCCATTACACTGTAAAATTCTTACCTGGAACGTGGCGGGCTTAAATGCAAAGGCGTTAGACCCTATATGGCAAGGGTTCGTTAGTCAGTACGATATCCTGGCACTCCAAGAAACATGGGATACTACTACTACTTTCTCAATGGATGGCTATTGTAGTTTTTTTACCCCAGCAGTGTCGGGCTTAAGAGGGAGAGCCAAGGGTGGCCTACTTACATTGTGCTCCCTGAATTTTGTGGGGGTCTTTAAAAAAACTAGATTCCGCACCTACGAACTCGTTAGTTGTGGAGTGGACTTTGTCAGACTCACATATTTTTCTGCTTATTAACTTTTACAATTCCAAAGAGGTTTCCTGTGAGAATGAGCATTTGATTTCTTTGCTAGACTTTTTGTCAGTCTATAGACAAGATTGCATTTCCGTCCCAGAGTTGGTAATTCTGGGTGATTTTAATATTCACCCCTGTGAGGGGGATTGTTATAACAACAGATATGGAGGATTACCGATCGAGGGCATCCCCCATTTTGAACACACGAAGGAGGGCGAGGGCCTTGAAACTTTCCTTGCGGACTTAAACTTATTTGAACCAGACCAGGGCAAAAACGAGCCTAGAGCACCTACCTTTATCGGGAGAGACGCCAACACCGTCATAGACTACATTTTTGTATCAACCGGGGCTCTGGCTAAGGCACACGAGTATAGGGTGGTAGTTGCTAGCTTTAGTGATCATCATCCTGTCCTCTTAAAGCTGGACCTAGATTGCTTCCGGACTGGCAGAACAACTGGTGTGGCGGCTTCAAGAGACCTGACGACTAAGGATCAGGGAAGGCGGCTAAAATGGGAGAAGATTGTCCCTGAGCAATTCTTTCAAAGATTAGCCCAAGAGACTGAGGATAATATGGCAGTTTGCTTAGATTCAACTGCCTCGGGCTCTGATGTAGTGGCCGCCTATGTGGAGATATGTGCGAGTATTACCAAGAATTTGGAGTTAAGTTCGGGTGCGCAAGGTAGTAAAAAAATTCACAAATGGTTTAATAAGGAATGCTCGCTAAAGCACTCTACCCTGTTGAAGGCACTAAAACATAAACCCAGAGACAAGTCATTAGTGGCAAACTTAAGGAAAGAATACAAAACTGCAGTTGCTAAACGCAAGAACCAAATCAAGGAGGAAGCCTGGGTCAGCTTATTAGACACTGATGTATTGAGAGACAGTAAAAAGTTTTGGGCCATTGTGAACCAGCCTTTTTTTTCCGAGGATGGGAAGACTAACATGGAATGTGTGATTGAAGATGATAGATGGCTTTGTCACTTCAAACAGATTTACGAATCCACGGTACCAACTTTACCGGTCAGCACCCACGGTCCACCCAATCTGGTCATGGAATTTAATACAACGGAGGTTGAAAGGGCAATTAAAAATACCAGTAAACACAAGGCCCCTGGACCTGACGGGGTCCCTGCAGATCTCTACATCCAGTATCCGCAATTTTGGTCAAAAATACTAACTAATGTCTTTAATGCGATACCTGCAGCTGGTTTCCCATCTTCCTGGTCTACCTCTATCATTGTTCCCATATTTAAAAAGGGGAACAGGGGGGATCCTGCCTGCTACAGGCCAATCTCCCTGCTGGACTCTGCTGTTAAGATCTTGGGCAGAGTCATTCTGCAAAGACTCGGGGATTGGCTTGAGGAGGGCGGGATCCTCTCTGATTTGCAGTATGGTTTTAGAGCACATAGGGGGACCATGGATCAATGTTTAAACCTTCACCTTATTATTAGCAAATACACTGTGGTGAAGGGGGGGCTTCTTTATTTGGGTTTCATGGATTTATCTTCTGCGTTCGACCTGGTTAACCGTTCTAAGCTGTGGATTATTTTATGAGATTTGGGTTTGGACACCACCTTGGTTAATTTTTTGCACGATCTTCACCAAAATTTGTTTGCCTCTGTCAGGGTAACTAGGGAGGGAAGATGCACTGAGAAGTTTAGATCAGGGAGAGGGGTCAGACAAGGCTGCATTCTTGCCCCTCTTCTTTTTACTTTGTACATCAACTCCCTGGGGAAATCCCTGAACTCAGCTACCTTGGACATGCCGCGTATGGGGGGGGTCACCTATCCCGGTCCTCCTATACGCGGACGATGCCGTCCTCCTAGCTCGTACAGGCGTGGGCCTGCAAAGACTACTGGATCACTTTGGTGGTTTTATGGAAGTTCTGGACCTAAAGATTAATACAGCTAAATCTCATGTCCTGGTTACAGGCTCAAGGAAGAAAAACATGAAGCTCAGGTCTTTTAGCTGTAATAACTCTCCAATCTCGAGGGTTCCCTTTTTTTGTTATTTAGGCGTCACCTTTGACGAGAAAGGAACTTGGGGTGCCCAACTGAAATTAAAAGAGAATGGAGTTAGTAGATCCACTGCAGCACTCATGCATTTCTCCAAAAGGCTTGGTTCAAGACCCATGGAGGCGATGACTCGCATTTACAGATCTAAATGCTTGGCAATCGCATCTTACGGGGCAGATATTTGGGGTTATGTTTCAGCCCCAGGCATACAAGCTGTAGAAAATAAATTTATACGTACCTTGCTGTCACTCCCGAAATCATCTCCCACATATTCAATCCATAATGAAATAGGCTTGGGATACGCTACTGATCTCTTAAAATGTCTCCACTGTTATGTTGGATTAAAACTTGGACAAACGAGGAGATCACATTGAATCACTGCATTCTCAAAGACTGTATGGCCTTGGATAAAGCAGCCAGCATACCCTGGCTGGCGTATGTTAGAGCGGCATGCGCAAGGCTAGGGCGCCCGGACATGTAATCTTTACCACAGAGCCTCAAGAAAGAGGATGCAAGGTGGGTCAAGCAGCATTTTCGAAATATGTTGGAGACAGAGAGGGAAGCGGTTGAGCTTTGCAAGCCAATGGTAAGGACATTATTCCAACTCTCGTCGTCCATGGCTATGGAACCTTATCTGAAATATGTAACCAAACCATACCACAGTTTTTTACTAATAAGGTTCAGGTTTAACCAGATACATCTTTTGCTTGGCTCATATACAAAATGGGGTATTCCAGAAAATTCTCCACCCTGTTCCTGCGACTGCTTTTCCACGCAGGATACTCTTCATCTAGTTATGCTTTGCGATCATTACAGGGTGGCCCGTAAAAAATTCCTCTTCCCAATTCTGAAAGATCTGAACTTCGCCCAGGTACGGCCGGCCCTCCTACACCTACAGATGCTGAACTCGGTGCAGGTCACATATAGTGTAGCTTGTTTTTTGGTAGCAGCCGTCAGACAAAACAAAACTAAACTCCCTCCGTTAAACAACCTCCAAACCTGATATTTTTCTGTAAAATATGTTCGTGGGGAATGTACAAAATATATTGGAAGGTGTATTTTTCATATCTACTTTTTTGAACTTGTTTTTATTTTTATAACTTCTTTCTCTTTTAAATACTTTTTAATGGATTCTTCAGGATTTGCAATCACTTTTTGAAACTTTAATTGTAAATTTAATTGTATTTTAATTGTATTTTATTGCTTATGAATTATGTACTGCTTTTATGGTTTTAATTAACCGAATAAAGTTTCTTGACTGACTGACTGACTGGACAGTCATTTTGTTTTTAGCAATTAACACATTTTGAGTTGTTAGCCTGTGGTGACGCCCCTGGGTCTACTTCACCCAAGAGATGTCTTGGACTACTCAACCTGTGACACTACCGACAGTCAGGATCTGAAGAGGTACTTCGCCCAGTTGCTTGAGGCCCATAGTAGGCTGGGCCTCGTGAAATAAAATACATCAACAACATCCAGTTGGGCTAAGTAGCTCCTGCTTGCCCGTGGCCCTCTAACAGGGTTCTGACAAACTGAAATCAGTAACGGGGTGGTCATGTGTATTCTCAAAAGGTTACATTAGAGTAGACTGCAATGGCTCCTATATACAATCAGTAAAAGAATAGAATTAGCAAACTGCCCACACCCTTGCGAAAAAATTAGATTGTGTGTTTGACAAATAAAGATGTCAGACTAGACTGCCTCTTAGTGCAATCTGTAATGAAGTGTCACAAGACCCTTTGCACTGCATGTGTATTCGACTGGCTCTTTCAGTCTACCAATCAAATGATTGTTCTATTCTTTAAATATGAAATATGACCAGATTGCTATTTAGAGGCAGAAATCACACTGGAGAATCAATTTAATACAACCATTAATTACATATTAATTTCACTAAATAGAGCTTCCTTCCACTATGCTTCGGTCTCATTAAGCTATAAATATTTAATGGCAATGTGAGTGACTCAATTAAGATAGGAATTTCGGGTGTTTTAGATACACATGCCCTTGAGAGCCCCTACAGACACACACACATACACACACACACACCATCAAACAACACTCTACAACTGCTTTCCTTACCCTTCCTCACTTTCGTGCACACCGGTCAGCTTGATCCATTCATCGCATCACCCAGAAGTGAATTCCTTCCTTTAGCATAATTTTTCCATCAAGTTCCCTAGTGAGCGCTTTCCCATTCCTGAAGGAGCCACAACGGATTCTAGAAGTTATAGGTACAATATATACCCGTAATCCCATCAAGTTTTGAGCTAATATACTCAATGAAGAAGATGGGTAAGTGAATCGATTTACCTGATATGAGCGATCAAGACTAATAATATCACCGTTTCCGGTCCTGAGGAAAGCCCACAGACCCTTAGAGACAATCAAGGGCCGAAACATGTCCACTTCTCACGATTAAAACACTAGGTGCGGTAGATCACTAACATATCCACCTCACCACAAACCTTGTTTTTAGTATTACTCCTTCCTGAATTATTAAACTCACTAAACGGGAAAGGAGGTCATTTTAATCCTCACTCTACCCATTTCTTCACGACTGTCAAAAACCAGATGGTCTCCCTCCAGGTGAAGGATAGTAGACCGCTTGGAGAACTCGAAACTCAGGCACTGAAGACCCAATGATCACACTATTCACCTAACCAATAAGGCAGAGAATCGAACAAGTTACATACCTACTGTAACGCTTTTTCTGGTAGATACAGTATCTGCCTGTGGATTCCTCACCTTGTGAATATCCCCTGCGCAGCAGCCAATCGGAAACTTTTGTAGCTCTCCACGCCGGCGAGGTCATGGACGACGTCACAGAGGGTACGAATCTGCTCGCGGCCCCGCTGACGTCACTGGATCCATAATAGGGCCTCGTCGGCGTGATGACGTCAGTTCCGTCCTTTTTTCCGTGCCCCCGAGGCACACGGACGGACCAACATAAACAGTAATAGTACACATAGTACACAGTATTCAAATCAACACACACAGTGTGAAACCAATGCAATATGCATGAACATATAACTACATCCAGTAAAAAATCTTTAAAATATACACTTAGCAGGCATAGAAGAGTGGACAACGGGGAGGTGGGTGGGTCAGTGAGGAATCCAAAGGCAGATACTGTATCTACCAGAAAAAGCGTTACCGAAGGTAAGTAACTTGTTCTTCTGATAGATACATCTGCCAGTGGATTCCTCACCTTGTGAATAGAGTCCCACAGCAGTCCCCACTCCCGGAGGAGGGTGTCCACTCAGCTATACCAAGAAATCCTGGAGGACGGAGCGCGCAAAGTGGCCGTCCCTACTCACCTCGGTATCCAAGCAATAATGCTTCGC
The DNA here is from genome assembly GCF_964261635.1 of Lissotriton helveticus. Taxonomy (NCBI): domain Eukaryota; kingdom Metazoa; phylum Chordata; class Amphibia; order Caudata; family Salamandridae; genus Lissotriton; species Lissotriton helveticus. The sequence goes on from NC_136065.1 coordinate 1,098,354,037, forward strand.
AAAAGTGTGGAGGGAGGCCCAAGTTGCAGCTCTACAAATATCCTCTACAGGCACACGTCTAGCCAAAGCAGATGTTGAAGACTTTGCTCTAGTAGAATGAGCCCTTATACCCTCTGGAGGTTCCTTACCAGCCGGGGCGTAGCAGATCTTTATACACAGGATAATCCATCTCGATAGCGTGCGCTTGTGCACCGCTTTTCCTTTCTTACAGCCAGCAAATCCAACAAAAAGTTGGTTGTCCACACGATAGTCTTTAGTCCTATCGAAGTAGAAACTCACCGCCCATTTGGGGTCTAGGCGGTGAAGCCGCTCCTCCTCCTTGGAAGGGTGAGGGGGAGGATAGAAGGTAGGAAGGGTAATGGACTGCCCCAGATGGACGGGAGTTACCACCTTAGGCAGAAAAGCAGCCCTGGTCCTAAGTACCATTCTCTCAGCATGAATGGTCAGGAATGGGGGTTTCGAACTAAGAGCTTGAAGCTCACTTACCCTCCTTGTCGAGGTAATTGCTACAATAAAAACAGTCTTAAAAGACAGAAGTCTCATGGGACACTTGTGTAAAGGTTCAAAGGGTGAACCCATCAAGTAGGCTAAGACAAGATTCAAGTCCCATTGAGGCACAATAAATGGAGTTGGAGGGAATTTATTGGTAAGACCTTTTATAAAACGTAATACAATAGGAGACTTAAATAAAGACGGCTGGTCCGGCAAACAAAGGAATGCCGACAAGGCCGATAAATAACCCTTTACAGTCGCCACAGCAAAACCCTGCTGGGCCAAAGAAAGAGCAAACTGAAGTATGTTAGACAAACGAGCTCTCAAGGGGTCAATAGATTTCTCTCCACACCAGGAAACAAATTTGGACCACCTATAGGAATAGATTGACTTGGTGGAGTGTCGCCTGGCCGGAAGAATTACATCCACCACATCACGCGGGAGAGAAAAAGAATTCAGGTTGCCCCGTTCAATCTCCAGGCATGAAGGTGTAAGGTCTGGAGGTGGGGGTGTAGAAACTGCCCCTCTATCTGAGAGAGGAGATCTGCCCTGAGAGGGAGATGGAGCGGCGGGCACGAGGAGAGGTGGAGAAGATCTGTGTACCACACCCTTCTTGGCCAATCCAGGGCGATCAAAATAACTTGGGCCCGGTCTTGGCGAATCTTCCTCAGAACCTGAGGAATCAGGGGTATGGGAGGAAACGCGTAAAGGAGCCGTGAGTCCCAACTAAACTGAAACGCGTCCCCAAAAGCTCCCTGCAACGGATACTGGAGACTGCAGAATGACTGGCAGTAAGAATTCTTGTGAGTGGCGAAGAGGTCCACCTGAGGAGATCCCCACGTCCGGATGGCGTGACGAACCACCTCTGGGTGAAGCCTCCACTCGTGGTCGGCTGAGAACTGCCGACTGAGACTGTCTGCACGAACGTTCAGAACTCCAGCCAGATGATTTGCCATCAGACAAATCTGGTGGTCCTGAACCTAGGACCAGAGACGCAGACCTTCTCTGCAGAGAAGATGCGACCCCACTCCTCCCTGCTTGTTGACGTACCACATCGCCGTCGTGTTGTCCGTCAGGACCTGAACTGACTGACCGCAAAGGGAAGGGAGGAAGGCCTCGAGTGCTAAACGTATCGCCCTCAATTCCAGAAGGTTGATATGAAACAACCTTTCCTCTGGAGACCAAAGACCCTTGATCTCCAGATCCCCCAGATGACCACACCACCCTAGAGCGGAGGCATCCGTTATCACTGTGGCAACCGATGGAGGCAGATGAAAGGGTTTTCCTTGAGTCAGATTGCCCTCCACGCTCCACCAAGACAGATCCGCCGCAGTTTCTCTGGAGATCCTCACAGACTCCCTGAGATCTCCGTTGTGCTGATACCACTGCCTGCGGAGGCACCACTGGAGCGCCCTCATGTGACAGCGTGCATGGTTGACCAGCAAAATGCAGGAAGCAAACAGACCGAGCAGGCGAAAGACCTTCTGGACTGGAACGACCGCTCCATTGTAAAACATAGGAATCATTTCCTGAATGTCGAGAATCCTTTGAGGTGGAGGGAATGATCGACAAACAGTAGTGTCCAGTACTGCCCCTATAAACAGGTTGCGCTGTGAGGGCACCAGGTGAGACTTGGGTACATTTATCGAAAAACCCAACCTGTACAACAACTGAGTTGTCTCTTGCAGACGATGGAGCACCTTCTCTGGAGACTCTGCTTTGATCAGCCAGTCGTCCAGATAGGGGAATATAGGAATCCCCGCCCTCCTGAGATGGGCTGCCACCACTGCCATCACCTTGGTAAAAACTCAAGGTGCAGTAGTAATTCCAAACGGAAGGACCGCAAACTGATAATGTTGCGACCCCACCGTGAAACGGAGATACTTCCTGTGCGACTCCAGGATCGGGATATGAAAATACGCGTCCTGCAAGTCGAGTGACACCATCCAGTCTTCTTCCAGCAGCGCCTGAAGAACCTGCGCAAGGGTAAGCATCTTGAACTTCTCTTGTTTCAGATAAAGATTCAAGATCCTGGGATCCAAGATTGGACGAAGCCTGCCATCCTTCTTGGGAATCAGGAAATACCGGGAGTAACATCCCTGACCCCTTTCCTGCTCTGGAACCACTTCTATTGCGCCTTTCTTTAACAAAGTCAGAACCTCCTCCTGAAGGAGACGGAGATGTTCCTCTGAGCAAGCACCTTGATTGACAAGGAGGGTAATTTGGAGGGAATTCCCTGAAGGGAAGAGCATACCCATTTGCCACAAGATTGAGAACCCATTGGTCTGTAGTGACCGATTCCCAATCCCGCAGAAAATGGGTAAGCCGACCCCCCACAGGACCAACATGACTGGGAATGGGGAATCTAGGGCTGCTTTGCTGCGGCAATAGGAGGAGAGGTAGAGGAAGAGGAGGAGGAGGGTTGACGACCTGTGGACGGCCTCTGTTTCTTCCTCTATAAGATTTATACAGCGTATTTTGTTGCTGCTGCTGTTGCTGCTGACGAGGCTGCCTTTGCGAACGAAAGGATGACTTCCCGAATCCTCTGTATTTGCGAAAGGAACCTCTGGATTGGGTCTGCAAGCCAAGTGATCTTGCCGTGGCCTTACTATCTTTGAATCTTTCAAGTGCGACATCAGCCTTCTTACCAAACAGACCCGTACCATCAAAAGGTAAGTCCAACAAAGTTGCCTGCACATCTTGAGAAAAGTCTGAAGACTTCAACCAAGCTCCCCTTCTCGTAGCCACTGCAGAGCCCATAATTCTAGCCACCGAGTCAGCCGTATCCAGGCCACTTTGAATGACCTGGCGCCCAGCAGCCTGGGTATCATCCAAAACCTCCTGAAAGTTCTTCCTGTCTTCATCAGACAGTTTTGGCAGCAACTGTTTAGAGGAATCCATCAAGGCATAGATATACCTTCCCATCAAGCAAGTTGCATTTGTTGATTTCAGTGCCATGCTCGCTGATGAGAACACCTTCTTAGCAGACTGGTCAATCTGTTTTGACTCCTTGTGAGCAGGAACCTGTGGAAAAGGTCCTGAAAACCTCTTCGATCAAGCCGCCTGAACTACAAGGCTCTCAGGTGAAGGGTGAGCTGACAAAAATTCTGGATCCTCCGGTGCCACCCTATATCTCCGTGCCACAGTCCTGGAGACTGCAGGTGCAGACAAAGGTTTCTTCCAAACCTCCAACACCGGCTCCAGAATTGCCTCATTAAACGGTAACAAAGGCTCAGTCACAGAGGATGGAGAATGCAACACTTCAGTCAATAGATTGGACTTAAATTCGGTGGAAGGAAGATTAATGTCCAATAATTCAGCATCTTTTCTCACAACTGTGTGATATGGGGCTACCTCCTTCGAAGGAGCATCTGAACCAAGAGAAAAATCCCACTCAGGGGAAACATCAAGACCACTTGCATCTTTTAATTCTGCAAAATAGTCCTCAGAATCAGGAAGTTTACCTTCCTCCATGTCCTTCTGATAGCGTGCCTCTTTGGGCCTCCCTCCTGGAGGGGATCCTCGGGGCTGGAGTCGATGGATCCACAGCCGACTCCATCGGATTCGGGACCGGCGTCGAACGCGGATCCGACGGCGCCGCTAGCGCCGAACGAGGTCGAACAGGCGGCGCCGGAGATTCTCGATACGGCGCCGGAGTCCTCGGCGCCGGAAAATTCCAGGACGGCGTCGCTGGAAGAAAGGGCCTAAATGGAGCCTGGGCATATGCCTGAGGGACACCCGAATTGAAGGCAAAAGGACCCATGGGGCCCGCAGGCGCACCAGAGGGGTAGATAGCCCTTGCGAAGACACCATACATAGCGTTAAGATAGTGTGATGGGTCTTGGCCTGGAGCCGGGAAAGGGGGATAATTTCCCGGCGCCGGCTCTGAAGCCGGTGTACCTGGAGTGAGGACCGTCGGCGCCGACAAAGGAACCTCTTCAGGCTGCTCCTGATCTTTTTGCTCTGGCTCGACTTCACCCAGATCCGAAGAATGGACCAAATCCAAAGGAGCCGGCGTCGGTGATCGAGAGACTTCGACTTCAGGAGACACTTCCTTCTCTGGCGAGACCGGATTTGAATGAGAAGGATCGACCTCACCACTGTGACGTCGAGGAGACGATGACTTCGGCGCCGGTTCCTTATCAGAGTGACGCCTCGAAGAGTGCTTCTTTCTCTTATGTCTCTTCGACTTCGAATGTCCCGATGCCGACTTCGAACCCGACCTGGATTCGGAACGAGATCTCGACCTCGACCACGATCTTCTCTTACTCACCTTCTTATTCTTCTTCATCTTGGCAATAAATAACTTTTCTTCCCTTTCCTTTAATGCCTTAGAGGTCATCTTCCTGCAACACGCACATCCATCGACGTCGTGATCGTAAGACAAGCACCATACACAATCCTCGTGCGGATCAGTGATGGACATCTGCTTCCCGCACTCCCTGCAGGGCTTGAAACCAGATTTTCTTCCAGACATCTTCGAAAGGAAATAAGAAGAACAGACAAGAACAACTATAATAACAATGTTACTACGGAGAGTCCCAAGAAACCGTTGGCGTCGGCGGCGCGGAAAAAAGGGAACTGATGTCATCACGCCGATGAGGCCCTATTATGGATCCAGTGACGTCAGCGGGGTCGCGAGCGGAGTCTTACCCTCTGTGACGTCGTCCCTGACCTCGCCGGCGTGGAGAGCTACAAAAGTTTCCGATTGGCTGCTCTGCAGGGGATATTCACAAGGTGAGGAAGCCACTGGCAGATGTATCTATCAGAAAAGATATACCACCCTAAGAGTTAGAATGAATGAAGGTTTTTTACAACCTATAGAGCCTGGTACCACCAGACGTGATGCATTCTCTCTTGATTGAGGTTATTACCCACAGAAGCCGAATGGATCTCAGCTTCTATCTCCCTCTAAATGATATATGAGCACAATTTTTCCATCCAGGCTCAACAAGTGAAGGCAGCAGGCTATGGAAAAGGGCAGGCACTTGACCTGGGGTTCATGTGACAGCGTTGTCATGTCAGAGCACACATGCGCACAAGCATACATCAGCCCTGCCAACTTATGAATATTTCTCACCGTGTGAGGATGGGGCCGGAGCCTCAAAGGGGGCATGGCTCAATGCCGAATATAGCCAGAGGCACTAAAGTTCACCACCCCCTCCTACATCAAAAAAGCATTGGCATAGCCAATAGGTCTCGCCTTCGGGACCTTATAAGTGTTTAGCCATGTAACGGTTGATGTTGTGGCACCAAGGATATTGTGCTGCGTAACTAAATATTTATAAGGTCCCAAAAGCGAGACCTATTGGCTAGGTTTTTCAATAGTGAAGGCTGTAATCCTTGTTATTGGCAGGAGGGTGAATGTGCACACTGAGCAGCATTTGCTGCTGCTTTTGGGACAGTCCAGGCCTGGTTGTATGTTTTTTTTATTATGGTGGGGAGAATGGTTTACATTACTTATCAGGTGACATTTGTGTCACAGGGTGGCTCTCTATGTCACATGACACCAAGTACTATAATGTGAGCTGCTTCCTGTTGTGAGCTTCATGCAAATTGCAAAACCATGAATCCTGACTTTTTAATCCTAAATACTTGAGCTGCTGTCTTCCTTCCCTTCTTGTACTTTCCCTTTAGATTGATTTAGTTCTGAATGGAGAAAATTTCTATGACGTACAGCTAAGCCAGAAAGAACCACCACGAGGCCGCAGTCACTAGCAGTACATGATAGCGATAGTTGGAAACAAAATCTATAGGGGCAGAAAAACTTATTTGGATATAACGACCCGCCACCCATGTATACTGCTTATTCTCGCTTCAGATTGGGGGTTCTACCAATGGACCAGCACTCTGGGCTGTGACAAGGTGTTGTTGCCACATCTGGTGAATGCCAGATTGCCGCCAGAACAATAGAAATATCTGCCCATGAGGTATTTCTTACATCAGCTCATTATAACACTATAAAGCACTATAGCACGGCCACTAGAACTAAGTGGCAGTGAAGAATAGGGTTGACATAATTATGCGGCAAGAAAAGTCAAATATGTAACATAATGTGGTACAATTTGTAGCAGTAATATTTCAGTTTTTTGTCCGTTTAACAACTACTAATAGCCGCACCTCATTAGTACCAGTTTAACACCCGAATGCAGCAATCGTCAACTGAAAGGTGACCAGTTAACCCTTGCAGATGGTTTGCCATTTCGCCGCCTTCTGTTTAGAAAGTGTGATTCGTAGAGCTACAAACATTTGTTTGGTGAAATCTGCAAATTAGGAAGCAGGTGGTGGTTTGCATGGGAAACGCGGAAACCACATAATAATGCAGAAAACACTGCAGCTGCATAATTGTAGTCACCCGGCTATAACGCTGTACCTGCTATTCAGACAGCACAATATGTTCACGGTTATGGCTACAATCAAAACGTTTTTCAGCTTTTCTTTTAAATGCATTGATCTTTCCTGTGAAAGGCGCTCTAGGAAAAACGAAAGTGTCCAAAGTATGCGTGTGACTTTGCCCGTTTCACTGAGTTATTTAATGTAACTTGGAGTACTTATTCCCTCGTATTCTGTTTGTTTTTAGCCTTTTTTGGTACTAATTATTTTCCTAAATGCTGCATTTTATACATTTTCCACCAAACAGTTTTAGAAGTGGGGTCGCATACGCAGAGCTGGATCTGGGTTCAATTCCTGGCGTCGGCTGAACATCATGTGATTCGGTGCAAACCACCTAATATCTGACCACCCACAGCAGAGGCTACTTGTCGAGCAGCCGGGACTCGACCCTGGGTGGCTGGCTTGCATGAAGAGGGCTAGATTTGTCTAGTATCATGCAACATGAATTACAGGCCAAGTGTCGTCAAGGTAAGCACGGGAAGGCTTCACAGGGGCTTAGAGCGTTAAGGGCCCTGGCATATTGATTAAGTCAACTGTGAAGAATGTACATATATGGCCCAAGTGCTCAAGAAGGATGCAGAAGCACCCATTCTAGAGTAGCCTATAAGGGGTGCACCTCACCAGAGACCCCAACACCGCCAGAACCATCCTACACGAAGGTATGAAAGACGTCGCCGAGTGGATGAAGAACAGCCGCTGAAACTGAACTCGGACAAGACGGAAGTCCTCATCCTGGGGCCATCACCCTCCGCCTGGGACGACTCCTGGTGGCCCCCCGCCCTGGGCAGCGCACCCAAACCAACGGACCACGCACGCAACCTGGGCTTCATCCTGGACTCCTCCCTCTCGATGACCAGACAAGTCAACGCCGTCTCCTCATCATGCTTTCACACCCTTCGCATGCTCCGCAAGATCTTCCGATGGATCCCGACCGAAACCAGGAAGACGGTCATCCAGGCACTCGTCACCAGCCGACTGGACTACGGAAACACCCTCTACGCCGGAACCACAGCCAAGCTACAGAAAAGACTCCAACGCATCCAGAACGCCTCCGCCCGACTCATCCTGGACATCCCCCGACGCAGCCACATCTCCGGCCACCTGAGGGACCTGCACTGGCTCCCCGTCAACAAGAGGATCACGTTCAGGCTCCTCGCCCACACACACAAGTCTCTCCATGACCTGGGCCCCAAGTACCTCAACGACCGCCTGACATTCTACACGCCCACCCGCCAGCTACGATCCACTAGCCTCTCCCTCGCCGCCGTGCCACGCATCCGAAGAGCCACCGCCGGAGGCAGATCCTTCTCCTACCTGGCGGCCAAGACCTGGAACTCCCTCCCCACCCACCTTCGGCTGACCCAGGACCATCTCACCTTCAGGAGACAACTCAAGACCTGGCTGTTCGAGCAGTAACGGACCCCCTCCCCCAAGCGCCTTGAGACCCTTCTGGGTGAGTAGTGCGCTATACAAGTGGTATGATTGATTGATAGATTGATCGTCGTATCCTTCACACTGGGGCCCGATCTTTTCAGGCATTCAGTTATCCTTGAAGGTGAAGGCAAGGGAGGGGGGGTCATATCTACAGTGGTTTATTGCAGACCCGTCTCCTAATGCATGTAGAGCAGTCTGCAGCCCACGACGGAACGAGAAGTTTGATTACTGAGCAATACTGTGAAACTGGGCTAGAGCAGCCCACATTTAAAAAATAAAAAGTTTGAGCCTTAGTTGCGTAGCTGAATGTGCCTCCCCTGCTAATGCATGTACAGCAGTCCGGAGCCCACGGGGTAATGAGAAGCTGGTGTGGTTGGCGATGTTGTGGCCCCAGTCGAGAGCAGCTGACTTCCTCTGTGAAATCGGGAAGTGCATTGAAAGAGGTTACATAGAGAGGAATCAGCCATATAACAAGCGGGCCAGCGCGGCGACCGCGAACGCGCTAATTGGAAACATAATCCCAAACAGATGGCTCCGCTGCTCGCTCCCGCAAGTTGTAGGCCGTGGGTGGATACATTTACTGGGAAAGGTGGGACATGCACCCGCCTTTAGCCAATTGTGTGCTGTCTTTTTAGAAAGATGCACGCAAAGCTGAATAGAAATAATGCTGTAAAAAAAAAGCCACACGCACAAGCTTGTGAAAAGTCCACAGTGATTCCAAGAGGCCTTCTCCTAGAGCAGGGCATGCGCGCTGCGCTAGGCTAGACCTAAAAACAAAACCTTGGAGGCTTGTGCCGATGTCCTGAGGAGGTTTCACACCCCGTAACTCGAATATCGGCTGAACAGAGCATCTAAACAATTAACTACAAACCTGCTCTCTGCAGTGGTTTGCAGCGAATTGTTTGCACACCAGGTGATTTCGGCTCCTCACCAGGTGACTATATTGTGTGACACACGGTGGGACCTAAGACTTGGAAGCTCTGATACTGCATCAAAGCTCTAGCTCTACCACCAGCTGACAGTCACTTGCCTCAGCTACTTTCCATTTAGCAGATGAGAACCCACTCTTTTGTTTCCCAGATTAGGGTGGGGTAAATAAGCCCTGCACATTTTACATCTACTGCCCACGGGTGAGGCTTTCCAAAGAGTCTTGCTTCACTAAATTCAGTGCTGGGGCCCCACTAGTACTCAATCACACAAATAAAGTACTGCTGGTGGCAATCAGGAAAACATGAGGCCAACGAGTCGCGGAGAACACTGGAAAATTGTCTTATCAATGCATCTCAGCACATCTAGCCCCCCTCAATCAACCACATCTCATTAGGTGGTGGTTCCTCCTTCACCAACTCCTTGTATAGACCAGGTGCTAAAGGTGCAGTTCACCTTTTATCCATGAAACACAACACTCTTGTTTCACACTGGACTCCACTAAATGCCAAACCTCAAGGCTGGTGAACTTTTCCTGCCTGTGCTAAGCCTGTAGATGACACTGTAACTTAATTTCAGCCTTCAACAGAATGTCAGTGGCATAACATCGGCCCCACAGCCCCCATGGAGCAGAGGTCCCTGAGCTTCAGGGGGGGCCCTCATCACAGTACCTTGGCCAGAGAGCTCTTGACTGACTCTGGAGGGCGGGGCCTCCATGTACTTTGCAGGCGGGGGTCCTCAAGTTTTGTTATGCCATTGCAGAATGTCACCAAAAACAAGAATTAAAAAAAACGTGTGGGTTTGAGGAAAATGATATTTTGCCTGACCAAAAATGTCCACTACATACACCCTATGTTACATTCATGTGCATGTCACCCATGCATATTTCTCGTAGTGGCCTGAATCACTAGGCCTCTGCAAACATGTCCTGCAAGTCAAGTCATCAAAGTCTCCCAAACGTTAAGCTAAAATGAAGGCCCATGTATTTTGCATTTTGCATTGTGCACTTTTAAATAAATATCGTACTGAGCCCTTTTTTTGTGGTTGAACCACTTTCTGAACTTCTGCCAAGACAGTGTTATGAATAACAGTTATCTGTTTTGCTGTACAGAGTGGCATCCCTGCCCGGTGAGGAAATGTAAACAGAACCCGTCCGCGACAGATAAGGCCTAGCTCTCTGTCTCAGCCCCCATGCAATGAACGGAGAAATATATGCTTTTCTGATTCTTAGTGGCGAACAACCTTTTGCTTCAGACAATACATCCCCTATCATATCAGATTGTACAAGATGTGCTTTTCGCCCTGACACAAGAGATGTCTCTGCTAGGCCGAAAGTCAGCTCTCCTCCCAGTTACACGTCAATTGTACGCCATGCTCAAGTTGCACAATTAGGGCAGAGTTCCAGCTGGTCATGCAAACTCCTCCCCTAAGTACCCACCCACCTATGACATCTACCTATCATCTACCTATGACTCATCAAGTGTACGCCCACATGCTCTTATCTCTTTCTTTCTTGCTCTGCCTGGAGCGCTCCTCCCTATGTACAAGGAGTAAAATGTATATATTCTGTTCATTGTTATTAAATGTTAGATTACTCTTCCTGAACCTCAGTGGTGATGGAACATATTCTCCCTTTGACTCGAGTTATTGGAATAAAGCCCATTTTAACTTGGACACCACGGATCCTGTCTCTCATTTGATGCATGATACTTTGTTAATGCCTAGAAATTCTGCCAGGGTAATATTTTATTTACCACATTAATTGGCGCCCTTGAACAGGGACATGTCCCTTTCCCCACTCGCCGGAGTTTGTAGGTCTAGTCTTTGCCCCCTTCCACAGCCGTGACGGACTTTAAAGTGTACACGCCATTGGGATTACCCGCTACGCCCTCAGGCCCAGGAGGAGGACGGACTGCGACCAGGCATCCATGTGAGGCGGTGAGGAACGCGGATCGTCTCAACCCAGAGCCCAGCCCGTGAGAGAGCAAGGTCCGAGGTCTCCAGAGGTCCACCTGTTCCAAGGCGCATGCGTAGAAGTCCGAGGCCTTCAAGTTTCAAGATTCTGCTTGCGGGTGAGTACCACTATGGGGAATGCATCAAGATTCAAGACGTGCCCATGGTAAACGTGGGCGCGGTCAAGACGTGTCTCATTCACGTGAGACCGGTAAAGACGGGCCCACGGTTAAACATGGGAACGGTCAAGACGTGTCTCATTTTTGAGACCGGTATGGTTGTACTGTATTTCAGTGCATAAAGTTTTTCAAGTACATGTTTAGCTCTCTGTATCAGTTTAGGTTGTAACTGTTTTAGTGTTTAATATTTGTTTGTGTGTGAATGATTGTTGATTGTTTCAGTCTATTTTTGTGAATATTGGTTTCAAACATGCCACTGTTTTCAAAGTTACGTCAGATAGGGACCAGAAAAGGTATACTAGAAGAATCAGTTAACATCCCGCCTAGAGACACACCTGGTCATTATATGTATAATAAGCATGGATTAGACGCCATTTTGTTTTTAGATTTATGGGTAAACTATGCAAAGGACCTGGAGGAAAAGTATAGATGGCCAATCTCGGGAACATGGGATCCTGAATGTATTATGAGGGTGGAGGAAGCACTATGGAAAAGGAAGTCAAGACCCTCTCAGAAAGATGCCATCGAATTGTGGCGCAAAGAGTCATATAGGAGAACAGAGAAAGAATTGAATAAAGCAGATAGAACTAGACAAGCTGGGGAGAAAGCCAGAGAAAAGGAACTGCGGTAGGAGGGGGAACGTGTCAAAACAGAACAGACTGATAAGGAAAGAAACGCCTTTGTTAATGGTATTTATCCCGTTCTGTCAGAAGAACTAGCTAAAGTGACCACCTCAGAAAGATCCAGTAGGTCGCGAACGCCACCACCTGTACCATATAGAGTACATAGAATAAAGCCGACAGCATCTGAAGCATTCATTTCCTCGTATCTAGACGAGTCCCTTCCAGACTACGTTAATGCAGGTTTTCCTCCACCCCCACAAGCAGATCAGCTCCAGCAACTTCAGCAGCAGCTAGCAAAAGATGACGTAGGTCCCGGGGCAGTGGGAGGGGTGCCTACTGTAGATGCAGCCATTCCATTTTGTGTATATGATACAGAACCAGGAAAGGGTTCAATGGTCGTGATTTCACGTAGACTAAGACAAGCTGTTGCATATCTAGAGACATTACCAGACATGAAAGATCACCTAGATAGCATGTATCGTTTTATTAGAACGGGGGAGGGACCAGATAGTATAGCACAAGCCATGGCACAAAGAAAGGTAGGGGTTAAGAATCATATCTTACGTTTTATTATTAACTGCCTGATCAGGGAACAAGACGTAGGAGACGGAGATGTAAAGCCAGGTTTGATAGAATGGAGTGATCACATAGATGCCGGTCGACATGAGAAACAGGGACAGATAGATGCCATGTACAAGAAAATACGAAAAGAAATAATAGAAAGACACAGAAAAGAGTCTGACGAGAAGGGCGAGTCATCATCCGAAGAGGTAGAGGATCGTCAGGATCCGAAAGGCAAGATTAATTATGTAGGAAAAGCGCGACAGTTTGACAGACCCAAGTGCCTTGATTACCGTAAACAGGGGCCAGCTATAAAAGAAAGGTATTCCCTTGAAGCATTATTCCAGGCTACTGAAAAAGCACTGAAACAATGGATAGGGAGTGAGAGACCTCCCACACAACACGAAATAGAGTTGGCCCGGTCAGCCACCCAGTGGGTGTCCAATGCCAATATATATAGTAGTGATATAGTGGCTCGGACCTTCTTAAGCCTTCCACCGAACGAACAGCGTTTGGCTGGTATTTACCTGGTTCAACACTTGATAACGTTGTATAAAAGTCAGCATTCTGATCCTGGTCACTTGCATAAAATACTTGACGACATTTTACTAGATAGATGGACAGGTTTAGGTACTGAATTAATTAATGTATTCCTGGATCAACGACATAAGTACATAGATTCTCTGACTACATACATGCCTCCAGTCTTACACCATGACAGAAATAACGTACACATAGACAGACAGAACCCCCTACGAGAGGTTCATCCCGTTAAGAATGCGGCCAATGAGTTACAACGGGTGTATGTTTACACCCCCTTAACGAAATTAGAGATTCTTGAAATGAAAAAGATGTTGCCTTGTCATGATAAAGACCCAGGGGGATTTCACCGTGAATTAAAAGACATCCTCCGCATAGGAGATTATACATACGCTGACATTCTGAAGCTATTAAAAGTACTGTTACCTGCAGGGATTTATGAAAAGCTTAAGGAAAAAGACTGGGAAGTGGGTGAGAAAAAGTTAAGTTGGGATGCATTGGAAACAGAAGAGAAGGGCAGGGCCCCAGGAGTTGGTCTTGGAGAAAGAGCTAGAGAACTACCTGAATTCCTGATACAAGTGTTGCCAAGATTATTGATTACTAAAAAGGAAGATTGGGATGCTATTTCAGCATGTAAACAAAAGCAAGACGAGGACACAAGTGATTTCTATTCTAGATTTGAGAAATGTTTTACTATTAATAGTGGCCTTAAGCCAGGTAGCGAGTCATTTCCACATCTTTTTGTGAGCAAATTAGTAGAGAATTCCTTACCCCAGATCAAGAATAGAGTACTGAAGGTTGAGAGTACTTGGCAAGCAAACAGCCCTTCACAAATGTTACAGATGCTACAGTATCATCAGAATAGGATTAGAGAAGAGCAGGATCATGAAAAGAGACGCATGAAAGAGACAAAAATGAAGGTGCTGGTTGCCCAGACGGTACCGGCGACTTCAAACAAACATAACACGACACCTGTCAAAGGGAACTGTAACTATTGCAAACAACCAGGTCACTTTGTAAAGGACTGCACTGTTCTGAAACACAATATAGCTACAGGCAAGACAAAAGAGCGACAGTACACTCCTAGACAGAATAACACGCAACAGACAGTAGCGAATTATCCTCCACCACCGCCTGTTAATGCCACACCACAAATGTATCAGCACACACAGTCTGACTATCCAGAATATCAACAGTTCTCATGAAACAGCCTTGAGAGGGAAGTAGGCTTGCCCCTTATTGAGGTTCCTGTAGATCAAGAGGGTCCGTATGTACATAGTTGTGTTCTAGGTCAGGATCGAAAGTTTCTGATTGACACAGGGGCGAGCAGAACTACCATCAGTCATGACGAGGTTCCAGGAGCCCCTCTCTCAGGCTCACAGAATGTTTCCCTGGGATTTTCAGGAAAGCCTATTGTTAATGAAGTATCAAAACCAGTCTCCCTAGGAGTTGGTCCACTGTCACGTACCACTGACTTGCTACTTACTAAGTCATGTCCAGAAAACCTACTTGGTATGAAGACATTAAAAGATCTAGGAGCAGTTATCTGCTGTTCTCCAGAAGGAGTACGCCTGTTCTTACGTGATTTTAAGGGACATTATGTACTGACTGATTTTGACCACAGACTCAAGAACGTGCCACAGATCCTGTGGGCACAAGGACCGACTGACGTAGGTTACATGGACATTACGCCTCACCATGTCACACTCAAAGCAGGAGTAGTACTTCCACGTATTAGACAATACAAGTTACCACCTGACGCCGAAACAGCATTACTGAAAATAGTTGACGAATTTATTGCACGGGGGTAGTGGTAGAGACAGTCTCAAATGTATGTAACTCGCCTGTCATTCCTATCCTTAAAAGATCTGATCCTAGTGAACTGCCACTGTACCGATTGATTATTGACCTGCGAGAATTGAACAAATGTGTAGTACCGCAATATCCAGTGGTGCCAGACATTTCTTCATTGTTGACTGCTATTGATTCAGAGGCTACTTACTTTACTGTTATCGACTTGAAGAACGCTTTCTTTAGTGTTCCCATTCACCCAGACAGCCAGTACCTGTTTGGATTTTCATTAAAAGGTCGTAGCTTTGTCTTTACAAGAGCTCCTCAAGGTTTTACAGAAAGCCCTAGTATTTACAGTCAGGCTCTGAAGAGACAGCTAGACAGCATTCACATGCCTTCCAACACTGCGTTACTACAGTATGTGGACGATATCCTGATTACAGCACGTTCAGAAAAAGAATGTGAAAATGCATCACTGACAGTCTTACATTTTCTGGCTGACAAGGGGCACAAGGTGTCCCCTTCGAAGTTGCAATTCTGTGAAAAGCAAGTAGTGTACCTAGGACACTTGCTTTCCAAAGAGGGGAGACAGCTAACACAAGCACGTATACAGCTCATTGCTAACCTTTCACAGCCCAAGACACAAAAGGAAGTACGTGCCTTTATTGGCCTCACTTCATACTGTAGGCAATGGCTTCCCCAGTATGCCTTTCTAGCCAAACCACTCATACAGTTAACTACACAGGAGGCAGGGGGGACTGTCCTCCCTTGGACACAAGAACACACCTTGGCATTCGAGGAATTAAAAAGAGCTTTATGTCAAGCGCCAGTGTTAGCGACTCCATGTTACAGCAAACCTTTCATGCTTTTTGTAACTGAAAGAGAAGGAACAGCGTTATCTGTTCTCACACAAGATCAAGCAGGAAAACACAAGCCTTGTGCTTATTTTTCTAGCACGCTAGACCCAGTGGCCCAGGCTCTGCCTGCATGCCTGAAATCAGTTGCAGCAACAGCCCTAGCCATAAGACAAAGTGATTCAATAGTATTGGGCCACCCTCTGACAGTACAGGTTCCACATGCAGTGGAGGTACTCTTAAACAGAACACAAACACAACACTTGACTGTAGCAAGACTGACAGGATATGAACTGACATTATTTCAACCACACATAGAGATCAGACGTTGTAATATTCTGAACCCTGCAACACTTTTGCCCTCAAGTACAGTAAATGCACCATCACATGACTGTGTGGAACTAATGAATATAGTGACGAAACCAAGACAAGACCTGACAGATATTGCACTTTCAGACCCAGACTTAACGCTCTATGTAGATGGATCATGCATGAGAACAAGTACAGGAGAGTTAGTAGCAGCCTATGCTGTGACCATTGATAAAGAAGTCATAGAGACACAGAAAATAGACACATTGTCAGCACAAGCAGCAGAGCTCATCGCTCTGACACAAGCCTGCATAAGAGCTAAGCACTTGAAAGTAATCATTTATACTGATTCACAATATGCCTTTGGCGTTGTTCATGATTTCGGGGTACTATGGAGGGAGAGAGGTTTCCTGACCTCCCATGGGACCAAGATTCAGCATGGCCAGCTTATTCAAGCCCTGTTAGAAGCCATACATTTACCTACAGCCATTTCTATCCTGAAGTGCAAAGCTCACACCAAAGTTACAGACACCATTTCCCAGGGTAATGACCTGGCCGATCGAACAGCCAAACTTACAGCCCAGACAGCCCAGACACCAACAGACACGACAAGGACAGAGGTACCATTACTGACAACATGTATGACAGTCAGGGATCCCACTCAAGACGTACTCGACATACAGACACATGCCACTGCAGATGAGATAAAGAAATGGACTGAACAAGGAGGGGTCCAGACTGACCAAGGTTGGATGACTAAGGAAAAAGGCACATGGTTTCTCCCAGATTCCATGGTACAAGTAATCATTAACACAGCCCATAGTCCAGCACACTTAGGAGAAAAAGCAATGTTAGACAGCTTACAGAACATCTGGTTTAACAAGCACATGCGTGCAGCAGCGAAGCAGAAAGTACGAACATGTATGATCTGTTGTCAGTTCAATCCAGGTAAAGGCATCCCGGTGGAACAAGGCGGATTTCATCCTCCTGACCACCCTTTTGAGGTTCTCCAGATGGATTATATCCAAATGGACAGATGTAGAGGTTACAAGTATGTCTTGGTGGTAGTGTGTGCACTATCTAGATGGACAGAAGCTTATCCAGTTCCAGATTATACTACTGTAACAACAGCCAGACAGTTAGTGCGCGAGTATTTCCCCAGGTATGGATTACCTCGGGTGATCTATTCAGATAACGGCCAGCCATTCTCCTCTGAATTAATGAAACAAGTGTCCCTTCTGTTAGGTTATACATGGAAGTTCCATTGTGTCAGACACCCAGAAGCAGCAGGCCTTGTAGAAAGACATAATCAAACCCTCAAGACAAAATTAGCAAAGGTCTGTGCAGAGAAAGGCGTGGATTGGATGGTAGCCCTGCCGGTTGCCCTCT
Organism: Lissotriton helveticus; assembly: GCF_964261635.1. Lineage (NCBI taxonomy): Eukaryota > Metazoa > Chordata > Amphibia > Caudata > Salamandridae > Lissotriton > Lissotriton helveticus. Next base: position 1,098,371,482 of record NC_136065.1, read on the forward strand.
TTTACATGCGTATGGTAGCACATTCCAGAACAGGCCTATCTCCGTATGAAGTGGTTTTCGGTAGACCGCCAAATATGTGGGGTACGCCTATGCCCAGAAAGATAACTGATGTTGACAGTAACATGCTGACAGATTACCTGGCTTCCTTGATGTCTGCACTACTCTCTTGTCGTTCACAGGTTGCTGCCGCCTTCCCTGACAACACCCAGGTCAAGGAACACGCCATAGTCCCAGGGGACTTTGTGTGCATCCGGAATTTTGACCGATCAAGCCCCCTTGAGCCGCGCTGGAAGACCCCGAAGTTGGTGCTTCTTACCATGAGGACCGCACTGAAAGTGGAGGGACGCAAGGGCTGGATCCATGCCCATCACGTTAAGCGGTATTTCGGACAATGTGGAACATTTGCAAGGAACATTGACTTTAATGACAATACAGACTTTGTGCCGCCTTTGCTTGAAAAGACCCCTCAGCAAGAGTATAGGTCCAAATTGAGATCTATTAAGTCAGACGTAGTTTAATTGTTTAAGCCCACCCGGTGGTGAATCGGTTAGACCAGTTTCTGACATGTATAAGATCACATATGAGAATAGCAAGATGAGAGATAAAAAGGAAAAATACTGCAAGACATTACGCAGTAGATGTATTGTTACCTTGATCATTATTTTTATTCTGTGCATTGTTATAATTGGTGTTAGTTTATTGCTACATGTTTTCTTTTTCATTTCCTCACATATACATTCATCCAGTATGCATACGTGACCAGCCAGACCAGCAATGCAACTGATTGCTGGGTATGTGGCCAACTACCCCCTTATCAGAAAACAAAGGGAGTTCTGCCGAAATAGATTCTAAAAAAAATTTTTGAGGAAAAAACGCCCATTGGATAACATGGCAAATCGCACCTCCGCACAAGACATGCTTTTTCCACGACTTCCACAGCTCAGATCCTTTTCCAATTTGGCATCACAGTAGTCCAAGCGATGCCCTACATCCTCACCAAAAAGCAACCAAATCCCTCCACTGGAACGGGTACGAATTTCCGCTCAAAGACACGCCCCCCCGCAAACAAATCTAGCTCTCTCCTGCCTAACGTAATGTCAACATACTCTGCACAAACCATGACCACATGGCGCTATTCACAAGCCATATTTACAAGAAACTCAGCAAGTTATAATAATGACATGCTCTTCATAAACCATATTTACAAGGAGCTATTTACAAGGAACTTCACTCTCAGAAGGACTTTCTTCTTTCAAAACGTCACGCCATACCTATTTCATTTGCGGTCAGACAGCTTATGTACATCTGCCCTTAGACTGGGGTGGAACTTGTTATATAGCAGACAGAAACAGCGTGGGAGCAATATACAGATTTCAACAAAGGTTTCTTTTTCTTTGTTGGCCCCGTCCAAAATAGTAAACTGATACGCAAATTAACAAGAACCCTTGAAGCAGTAGTGAATGTGACTGCATCTGCCCTGGCGACTTGATCCAGGAGCAGTTTGCCATGATACTATCTCTGTCTGCAGTGTGGCCTGGCGATTTGCAGCCTTTGTGCCACTGCCTGTGTTCCCCATCCACATGTACAAAGGATAAAGATGAAGAAATGATTCTGTATGATCAGCTATACGGTCTCATGAATATAGATGTATCCTAAAGGGTTATGTAGGTGACAAGGAGGGAATGAGGAAAATGATATTTTGCCTGACCAAAAATGTCCACTACATACACCCTATGTTACATTCATGTGCATGTCACCCATGCATATTTCTCGTAGTGGCCTGAATCACTAGGCCTCTGCAAACATGTCCTGCAAGTCAAGTCATCAAAGTCTCCCAAACGTTAAGCTAAAATGAAGGCCCATGTATTTTGCATTTTGCATTGTGCACTTTTAAATAAATATCGTACTGAGCCCTTTTTTTGTGGTTGAACCACTTTCTGAACTTCTGCCAAGACAGTGTTATGAATAACAGTTATCTGTTTTGCTGTACAGAGTGGCATCCCTGCCCGGTGAGGAAATGTAAACAGAACCCGTCCGCGACAGATAAGGCCTAGCTCTCTGTCTCAGCCCCCATGCAATGAACGGAGAAATATATGCTTTTCTGATTCTTAGTGGTGAACAACCTTTTGCTTCAGACAATACATCCCCTATCATATCAGATTGTACAAGATGTGCTTTTCGCCCTGACACAAGAGATGTCTCTGCTAGGCCGAAAGTCAGCTCTCCTCCCAGTTACACGTCAATTGCACGCCATGCTCAAGTTGCACAATTAGGGCAGAGTTCCAGCTGGTCATGCAAACTCCTCCCCTAAGTACCCACCCACCTATGACATCTACCTATCATCTACCTATGACTCATCAAGTGTACGCCCACATGCTCTTATCTCTTTCTTTCTTGCTCTGCCTGGAGCGCTCCTCCCTATGTACAAGGAGTAAAATGTATATATTCTGTTCATTGTTATTAAATGTTAGATTACTCTTCCTGAACCTCAGTGGTGATGGAACATATTCTCCCTTTGACTCGAGTTATTGGAATAAAGCCCATTTTAACTTGGACACCACGGATCCTGTCTCTCATTTGATGCATGATACTTTGTTAATGCCTAGAAATTCTGCCAGGGTAATATTTTATTTACCACAGGTTGTTGGCTTATAGTGAGGCGTAGCCAATAGGTGATGCCTGAAAATTCAACACTTTAAAAATGTAGCACTTTTCCTCTGTAATCTTGTTATAATTTGATCTGTAATGTGTACCTCATCAGACAAATGCAAACTGTGAATAACATTGCAGTTGATTTTGGAAATACTGTGGGGCATAACAATAGATAGCTATTGATCACAAAAAAGGATGTAAATATTGTTCTCTTACACAATGATGCCAGTGGTAATGTAACAAATCTTTTAAGTGATTATGATTAACCAGCTTCGGGAGAAAGAGTGCCACCAAGAAAACAGTACCCTTGTTAAAATGATTCTTCCACAATGGAAGGCCAATATTGTGATCTGTCTAGAAGCCTCAAGTGTCCTCAGGTGCAGCTTTGAAAGGCACAGCTGACAGACTAATCTAATAGCTAAGATTTCACAAAAGCCTGGTTCCCTCTGATCGTCCTGATACATGAGACAGCGGGGAACTAGATGAAACTATCTTGCCCAATTCTATATTGTTATCCTACAGAGAAGCTAGATCCATCACCACCTTGGGTTTTTTTAAGGGCGTTTTTGGGAAGCGTTATCTCATGCAGAATATTGATGTCTTACCAACAGCATTGTATATGTGTCTCCTTTCAGAGACGGATGCACGCATTTCTTGTATTTCCTCCTCAAGTTGCTGGTTGACCTGCATTTTCTGACCCATCTGTCTCTCTACGCCCTTGATAATTTCCTTGCAGTTCTTCACATTTTTCTCATGATCCTATGAAATAAATGAAGAATGATGTGGGTTTAATGGGATGATTCCTTCTGAAATGGGTAGGTTGTATCATTTTTAAAGCAGTCTATAGAGATGTTTTGTGCTGAAGGCGCATATCTTAGGTGTATTCAAGCTTACCTTGTCCTGCAGTTCAAGTGTTTGCTCCAAGATCGAAATCTGATGTAGGATACGTTCATCATAATCTGCTACGTTTAGGAACTGTGGAAAAGGAAAGATGCAGATTAATCAAATTAATCTACAGGGATGCAATAATGCATTTATTCTCTGTTTTTAAAGATAGATATTCGAACAGACTTGTTGACTTGTTAATGGAGAGAGTGTGGGGTTAAGGTCTACATTAAAGAAGGCAATGTGAGGTTTTGCCCATCCAGAATTCCTCACCAACAGATTGTTTAGTTTATAAAATGTATAAAATTACATCCGAGTGTTGTTTCCCTCAAATTTGCAACAATTGAGGAACCCAGGCAAACTCAATATGAAGCAACATACAATTCATAAATACCAAAATAAGAAAGCAGCCACTCTCTGGTTAGTATTGAACCACTGAACTTACAGCTAGATTCATCAATGTCCCTATCTGCGATTCCTTAATTGCGAGAAAAAGCGAATCGCAAATAAGGAATCGCAGATTGGCATTCATGAAAAAAATGAGAGAAAAAAAAGCGAATCGCAATCGGCCGCAATCACCGATTGCAATTTGCCGAAAAACGCTAAATATTCACATAACCGTCCGAAATCCGTTTTGAAATTGCGATATCGAAAATAGCGAGATCGCAAATTGCGATCTCGCTAAGTGCGAGATCGCAAAAACGGGAAGTCGCATCTTGAGCCCAGTGATGACATCACAACCCGGAAGTAGGCAGGTTCCACCCTCATTCAGCAGTGAGAGCCTGTACAGGGAGCATCACATTCAGAGGTCCCCTCCAGTGTGCCTACAGGAGTTGTGCAGGATACACCCCAGTGTCAAGCATGACTGAGGAAGCTGCAGCTGGATCTGCTAGTGGGCGCAAAAGAAAGATAAAATTTTCCGAGCAGGAGCTTGAGTTCCTGGTAGAAGGAGTCTGCAAGGACTACAATCGCCTGTTTGGCAAAGATTCGAGGAGGGTGGCCGAGGCGGACAAAAGGCGGCTATGGTTGCGCATCCGCGCAAAAGTTAACTTTGTGGGGGTGACCCAGCGCTCCGTGGACGAACTCAAAAAACGGTGGTATGAACTCAGAGGGAGGTCAAAGGAGAGGATAGCGGAGAGGCTGGGGGAGCGTGTGGCGACAGGTGGAGGGGAGCCCACTGTCCCACCGAATACACCACTGGAGGACCGAGTGGAGGACACAATTAATCCACAGGCATGCGTGGGTGTGACACAGCTTGACTCCTCCCGACCCACACAGGACACACCAGGTAAGTGCCATGCCACTGCGACCCCCTGTCCCCTAACAATGTCCAATACTCCAGAGCCTCCCATATCAAAGCCAAGTCATGCAGCCAAAGCACACCACTAAAGCCCTAATGCATTGTGGGACATGTAGTCTGACCACATTTACCATCTTGCCCCATTAAGCCACACATGTTTAGTGAGAGTCAATCCTGCAGCCAGTCAGGTAATGGTAGTCTGCATGCATGTAGGAAGTCCAAATGGGTACGAAACATGTCACTAATCAACGTCCACTTTACATCACAGGTGGCGCAGATGTCCCAAGCACTGACAGCGATGGCCTGGTCATGGACATCACGGAGGACACAGAGGGAGACGCAAATCTCTCCCCACAGCCCGGACCATCTGTGCAAGCTCCCGCACCGGCGCTCATCACACCACCTGCCCCTGTGGCCAGTGCCACCCCTGTGCCAGCACGCGCTGCAGTAGCACTGCCTGTCACACAGTCCCCAGTGGGACAACCTACACCAGCTCCAGTTCGCCAACCAACCTGCCGCCCTGCGGCTGTGAGGAGCCAGTCCAGCGGACTGGTGAGGGGTCAGCGCTCCAACATTTCCCATGCTGGTAGGGGGCTAAATCTGCAAGCAGGTGGTCTATCCATCGAGCGTAGGATGCTGCATGTGCATCAGACACCGGCACGGCATCTTGGGGCCATCCACCTGCAACTGGACAAGACTGCCCGAAATGTTGCTTTGATGTCTGAGCGGATGACAGCTGCCATGGAGGCCAACACACAGGCCATTAACAGGCAGCGGGAACTCAATCGCCGCAGACACCGCCAACTGCTGACCCGCCTGTCGGCGTACACGCGCTCGAAGTACATCATCGGCAACGCTACCTCGCAGCTCTCGCGACGCTCCTTGGCAATGCAGGTCCAAATGGTCCAGTGCTGCCAGGACGTCGCGACAGCTCTAGAGCATGTGGCTACTGCAGTCCAGGCCATGCAGGCTGCCAACCATGGCCGGGGGGGGGGGGAGGACGACACAAGTGAGGCTACATCCAGCCATAGCGGCCAGTCCATCCCTCCGGTGGTAGCACCCCGCCGCAGCAGCAGGCCCTCTGCTGCCTCACGTCCTAATCAGGAGGACGATGGGGAAAGGAGGCTGGGAGCATCTGCCCGGAGGCGCCATTGAACATTGACATTAATTTGAGGGGCCATGCTGCTGGTACAAGCATGCCCTCCTGAAGGACAGGCATATGGCGCAATATGTCAGTGATGTATAAGTTACCTGAATGCCAAGTTTATTGTGATTTAACAAATACAATTGGTTTGACTACCTTAATCTGACTCATGTCATTCTTAATGTCCACATGCATGAGTCAAGTAATGGGTGTGGGTGCTCTAGAAACAGTTAATAGTGATGTGGTTGCGGCGCCAGTGTCCTTCAGCAGGATTTTCCCCACATGCATGACGCACATGTGGAGGTGGGCGGTTGTCCCCTTCCGACTCACTGCCAGAGATGTCAACAGGGATCCTGCGCGTGGTAGCAATGTTGTGAAGGATCGCACACACGGCCACGATGCGGCAGCAGTCCTCAGGATCGTATTTCATTGCCCCACCTGTCTTGTGCAGTATGCGGAACCTGCTTTTCAACAGGCCAAATGTCCTCTCAATACAGTTCCTTGTGCGAATGTGTAATGCATTAATTCGCCGTTGCTGTGGAGTTGCAGGGTTGAGGTATGGGGTGAGGAGGTACTCACGGAGAGCATAGCCGCTGTCACCTGTATGTAAGGAGCAGAGGGTGAGTGCCTGTTCTGCGCAGCTACATGATCACAACGTACACATTTGGGGCATGTGTACTTACCTAGTAGGTGTCCTTCCCCAAAGTCTCCCCTGGCCAGTCGTGTGTGGATGCCGCTGTGCCTGAAGATGAAGGAGTCATGTGTGCTCCCCGGGTACTGTGCCACAATGTCCGTGATTATTGTTTTGGCATTGCACACCATCTGGATGTTGAGGGAGTGGTAGCTTTTCCAGTTGCGGTACATGTACTCCGTCTCAGCAGGTGGGCAAATATGGACGTGCGTACAGTCAATACATCCAATGACGTTTGGGAATGGAGCTACATTGTAAAATTGCAGCTTTGTATCATTGAGGTCCTGTTGGCTGGTGGGGAATGATATATAGTGGTGTAGCCGGGTCAGCATTGCCTCCAGGAAACTCCTTAGGCAGCGGGACATGGTGGGCTGGGATGCCCCCCCTGCAACTGCGACCATCCCCTGGAAGCTTCAGGAGGTGCAGGCAGCACAATACCTGCACATGTGTGGGCACGGCATTGGTCCTCTTTGTAGGGTGCTGCATCAGGGGGTCTAGGTCCCGGATGAGCTTGATTATCATGGCCCCACTCAGGCGGTACTTGGCATAGATTTGCTCCCTGGTTTGGCCCAGAAGGGTGACCCGCTCCTGTATCCCCCGTCTGTTGCGTGCAGCTCGCTGCAGCCTATGCCGCCTCACCAGCATGTAATGTCCAGGCATTGTGGGAATCACCAGGCTCCAGCTGCATGTCCTTAAATGTGTTTGATCAGCCCTGCACCTGTTGGGAGTGACCTAACTGTTTTTTGTAAAAAAAAAACTTCAGTACTGGTTACCAACTGATTTGAGTTCTTCTTAATTTGCGCGTCGCAAATAGCGATTTTCTTGTTTTTCTCTTTTAGCGATTTTTCATGAATGGCAAGTGCGACTTTTTTGCGACTTAGCAATTGAATTCGCAGAATCCATGGCTTCTCGCTATTTCCGATTCGCAATGCCCATCCTCCAGGATTCTGCGAATTTAATAGCGAATTCGCTATTTTTAAATTGCGAATTCGCAATTTAGGTTGTTTGGGTTTCTTGAATTCCTTCCCTTCAAATTGTGAGCGCAATTGCGAATTCGCAGCTATTGCGAACGCAATTTGGCTTCATGAATCTAGCTGTTAGTCTTATGACCCAGGTCACCGCTCCTAAAATGTAACCATCCACCTGTGGTAAAGCTTAGCAGTAAAGGCTAGTCGAACAGGTTTAATTATGTACTTTATGATTACTATTTAAAACATAAGCACCGTTAATTACATCATACTACAACTCTTCTTGGATAATTCCATACGAGTGCAATTATTTTTACTGTTGTTTTCTTTAAAAAAAAACTTGGAAATGAGTACTGGAACACAGAGGTGCAAATGTTCAGTCAAGTATGTGCGGCCTAGCAAGGACGCTTACTTCTTGCGGCTAGCCTACATCACATGCACAGGAAACGGTGCAGTGGCACTGAGAGTCGTGTGGGCCCACGTGTGCTCAGGTGCGTGGCGCTCGCTGGGCTAGCATGGCTCACTAGCGTGTCCCGTGGCTTCCCCTGGGGCATGCACGACTCACCCCCTTGACGTGGTGTTGATGGTCCACTGGGTGGAGGCGGCGGCGAGGAAGAGCTGCTGGGATCATTGTCGTCAACAGGTGGCAGCTTATCCAGGGACTGAGGCCAATCAGGGATCACTTGCAGCGGGACTGCTACACTCAGGAGGGGATCTCGTGGCCTCAGAGGGGTGAGCTGTAACTCTGCAGGGCAGGTGCAGAGTCCTGAACTCATCGCCAGTGTAATGAGTGCGGGGAGCCACCCTCCCGCTGCGTGCAGTGCGCTGGGGCCTTGCCGCGCACTGTACAGAGACACGTACACATAGTGTCTTGGTTGCACGCGGACTAACTTCGCAACTCCGTCCTCTTTATTTATACATGCGCTCACTCCAGCAGGCGTGAGCGCAGGGGCGGGGATCTGTGGACGCGCCCGCGAGAGATGCTGGTGCGCTAACTGTTACACTTATGTTCTACTTCACGTCGCCTTATTTATTCACTTCTAGCTACAGTGGTTGGCTTTGGAAGGTGTGTGTGCATTGATGTCAACGTCTGGCGTCACGGGTGCCCCACTGTATGTTTTGTATCTGCGCACATTTATCTTTCTGTGTCTGATCGTGTGTATTTATTGGTGGGCACATGTAATTGGCTCTGTGTGCACCAAAGATAGCAGGTCTGGCTTTAATGTGCTAGTGCATGCAGATATAGGCATGCACAAATGCGGTTTCCTTTCATTAGCACATTTAAACCAGACCTTTTGACATTACCAAGGCTTGTTACCTGTGAAAACAGTCCTCTTTTATCATTTGAAAAAGAAATAAAACACTGCAGGCCATTAAATGCATCCTGCTTTGAGAAATTATTTGTATATGCTCCATAAAACACACATTGTCCTGCAAAAAATAGGAAAAGGCATGGTATTGAAGACAAAAATATTTCCCTACCGTCTGGAGCTCCTTAGTGACACGCAGCCGCTGAATATCCCGAAGCTTCTTGTTCAGATCTTCCATTTCCATGTACATTTTTTTATGTTCCCACTCCTGCTGAAATATGCCTTTTCGGAAATCTTTGACTTCTACCATATTAGCGATCTTCTGTTCTCCTAGAGTCTGAAAAAAGAATATGATCTCACACGGGAGCACTGAGAGGGGGTACATATGAAAAAAAATTCCCAAATCATTAGGTACCTCCTTTTCTTGAACTGGCTATTAAGATGGGTGCACACACACTGTTTGTTTCTTACCAAGTCAATGCCAGTCCTATGTGAATTGCATCTCACCCATAAGCATTATCCTACATTAGGAGACCTAATGCCCGACCACAACATCTTTGTGCAACCAAATGCCATCTGCGGGTGCAAATGGCACATGCGATCTGGGTGATGTTTACATAAGAAATTAAATTTACTGCCACAACAAAATCCCCTTGCATTACAGGTTTTCTGCAGTAGGAGAAGGGGACGAAACAAGGGTGTTGCCAGGAGCAGGGACAAGGATTAAGTCCAGGGATCAGCTTTCTGCTGACAGATTTTTGGGGGTGGTTTTGCACAGCCCTACTGAACACCTCTATGGACTTTTTGGGCAGCTCCATATAACCTTCCTACAAGGAGCAATCCGCATGACGCACTCCAGGATCGAGCCTAGCTACATGTACACACTTTTTGGTAAGTCATAAGCGGGTACTCTGTGATATAAGTATATATTAGAGTTGCCAATAACAACTTTGAAGTTATGGTTATATTGTACTTTCATTTAAAAGGCCAATTTCATTTTACTAATAACTTTGAAGCTATTTGACAAATCTTCGTAGAATGTGTCAGTCCAGTTTGTCCTACTTTGTATGTTTTGCGAAAACCATTGGGATGGGACAAAGTTACAGGTGCATTTTGAATGTAATGTTTTTAATTTTAAGGCCCACGATTAAATATAGTCTGTACTACAGCAGAAACTACTAAATGGAAGTGCACCAACCATGGTATGATGACAGAAATGTACGCAGAATAAGCCCTGTCATATCTTTATGCAAATCAAATGTGCTATAGATATTTGAGTTACAAAAAGGGGCTTGGTGGGATCTGAAGAATGGAATTCTGAAGTAATCCACCCATTTTGATATGTAGAGAATCCAAGGGTCAAAAATGTGAAAAATAAACTCAACTTTCGATCGAATCTTCAGATCCAGACTATAGATTGACTATGCACGTTCTACAAACACCCAAACGGCTTTGAAGGAAGATACTCGTAGTAAATGTCAATAAGAGCCCTGGTCCTGATGAAATGCTAGAGGCCTAACATGCTTAGGCTTCAATAGAAATGAAATCTGTTGACAGTTACAGGCATAAAGGGTTGTAACTCCTCCTTTTTTATGGTTGTCCAGGGTAATATGAATAAACTAGAGTTAGGTCAACCTCAGGCAATATTAAATTGCAAGGGGTTTTCCAAGAGAATTCTGTTTTTGAGCAGCAGTCTAGTGAGTTACTGGGTTGGTGTCAAGCTACAACATGCTCCCCCTGTTTTAGAGTTACGCACACAGTGTGAGCTGACCCTTAATGACTGCTGACGTGCAGCGTGGTGCGGAGTAGGTCCAATGATGAAATATGCCATCTTGTGTGGATAAGGGACCAGAGTTCTGAAGAGACACTCAATCACTAGATGTTTAACGTACATTATATCTGGTTGATAGTACAATTACACCTGGTCTGTTTTTTTTGCAGCACAAGCATTTAATTGGCTGGCCATGGGTAAAAAAAATGCATTGAGGACACCAGTACATAATGCAATGGATCCACAATTTATCACAGATTCTGCATCACAGAAAAAGTTGGCAGGAATGGGCAAGGGGAGAATACCTGGCCACATGAAGGATGTGGGATATCAGGGGGATAGGTACAGGATCACTATCTGGCGGAATGCCAGACCTGGCACACACGGCCTGGTGCACATTGATATAGGCCATGCACAACTAGTTCTGCAGTCAACGTTGCTGGTCCAGGGTGTGACTGAAGGCCATGTGCCCCGCCCGGGGTTCTGTGGACAGACAGTTAGTTGCCGGATGTACTGTCATGCGTGAGGCCATGCGCTGCTGGTTCAGCACGTACGCAAGCTAAGCCTGGGTGTAGCTTCCCTTGAGGCCCTAGTTGTTGCAACTGGAGCGGTAACTCTATTTGTAAATTTCAAGCGCTTCAAACATCATGACATTTGCAAAGTTTTTAAAAACATGTAAAGTTACCAGTCGAAGGACTTAATAATTTTCTAGCATCCCTAATTTATTTGGTAGTCTGGAAACATGACTTGTGGTTCTGATGTGAATGAAAATGTTTACTGTTGTGTGGTCTAAAATAGGCAATAGAGAACTTAATTCAGAAGTGGCAGCTGACAGCGCACGTTACAATTTTTGCGACAGTAGGCCTCCATGCATCCTCTTTTCTATACCATGCTCTAAAGATACTGGTGTCAACCTTTACCCGGATAGTGCTGTTTAGGTCCTCGATCACGCCTCGCTGAAGAAGAACGCAGTCCGAGTAGTTTGGAATCAAGTCGCTGCTGTCCACCTCCACCTGACCTTGTTTGAGCAGGAACTGGATGGTCAGGTCCAGCTGAAATTTCATCTTCTCCTCCCGAAGCCTGTAGGAGAGATTTTCAAAAGCAAAAATGTGCAATGAACTTGTTATAAAGCGAACATTCTCACCATGCCCGAACCACTTCTGGTCGCATTAATGCATATGAGGCGTGCTTAGGAACGTGGATGGACTATTGGGGCATTAAAAACACATACACTGCCGTATTATGCCTTTTTTGCAGTTTTATATAGCGCAAGCTCGACCCTAAAGTATTGGAGGGCTTTACATACTCGCAGTTACATTACACAAGGTCTTTTTTTTTTTTAAGGACGGGGAGATTAAGTGATGCCTTATTGTGCAGACTTTGACGTAACGCACTTTAGTTATATAACCTCAATGCAGAATAAAAATGCTCTAAAATGAAAATGACAGAACATGAGGACTGCCCAATATTATTATCAAATTGCAGTCACACACAAAAGCCACATTTTGTCGTCAACGTAAAGTCCCCGGAGTGGTCACAGCACAATACAACCAAGCCTCCTCACAAGCAGCCCGGTAATTCCGTAACATTCTTATTATTTTAAATGTTATCATTCGTTCCCCGAATTCTGCAAGTCAAACGAGAGGCAATCTACAAAACAAAACATTGCTAGCAATTCTGCTCTGTTACCAGGCTCAGGGCTGAATTCAGATTCCTGTCCAAATAGGAGTTTGCATTGGGATAGGAATTAGTTGTGTAATAATCAAACATTCACAGTTTTCCATTGATTGATTACAGAAGCTCAAACCTACCAACATTTTGCAGGAGAAAAGACCTGGAAATTAAGCAAAAAAATGCGTAACTCAGTGTGTTAAAAAACGATTCTGCTCGTTATGCCTCATTTTCATGTAGAAAACATAGATATGGTATTTACCACAATTGGTAACTACCACACGCAGGGATAATGGTATTTAAAATGTGTGGTAATGTAGTGTATTTTGTAAAGCGCACAGCTGCCCCAACGGGCCGTCCCGGCGCTGTATAACGCTGTGGATCCCTTCCTGGCTCTCCCTGTGAGATGCCCCTCATGGGCACCCCCAAGGTGAAGCCAGGCATCCCCGGCGCTGATGGGGCCGTTGTGGAGATTAAGCAAGCTATTGCCCAGAGTTGCAGCGTGGGACCCATGATTAGAGTAGGCGCTGAGGCGAGAATTATCGAGTCTGCGGACATTGAGCTCAAGACCCTGCCGCGTCGGGACTTGAACCCTGGCCCCAGGCCTGATCTCTGCTTCAGAGTCTGCCGCTCTAACCAGTGAGCCACACTTCTCCATCCCTATTACTTCTACATCCTAATTACCCAACCCTATTCCACCCAGCTTGTAATGGGGGCCTATGAGTTCAAAATCTGTTATGAATCATTGATACCATGTACATTATCACCATATTACAAATTCCAGCATGAATGAGGGTGTCCAAGAGAGGCTCATGACTTGAACCACAGTGTCCTGGCAACATGGATTTGTCATAGGTAGATTTTCTAAAAATTAAATTTGACACAAAAAAAACCATTGAATGCGCAGCATGATTGAACACGCTGACTTGTTCAAGAGTCTGCATTATGAATCACATGAGTTTTAACGTAATCTGGATCAATCATTGCAAGTAGAGGTGGGTGAAAAATTCAGGAGAATTTCAAAATACTTTAAGTTTAGTCCCTTGTTTCTGCCTGCGGACTAAATTAGGGTTGTAGCGCTGCTCCATGGTTGGAAAATGATAGCACAAAGCCAAACGCACAGTTGCTTTAAACGCACTGTGAGGGGCTGGACAATGTATTTATTACCTTAATGCTATGAGAATTCAGCTAAATACATTGCTTAGACCCCTGACAAACAAGGTACTTATGTATTTATTTTATTTATTTATTTAAAGTTTTGTATAGCGCGAACATGACCCAAGCGGGTATCAGAGCGCTTTACATAAGGCTTGCGGAAGACATGGGTAGATAGCTGTGGGAGAAAAGCAGATAAATATACATCAGGTACACAGTGACCAATTAGCTGGTGGCACTAAGGCCGTATCAGATGCCAGGTAGATTAACCGGCTAAATCCCGTGTAAATACCGCTAGTTGCCAGACTGTAACTGGGATTTTTTTCCAGCAATTCTCTCGCGCACCGGTGGTTGGCATCATGAGCTCTGTGTCAACTCTGGCGTGCCCCTTAAGTTACACTGGGGTCACATATAACGGCCACCTCAGAATGTTGATATAAGTTTCTTTCTGAATGCTGCCCGCACTATCTGCTAAATGTAAATAATCCGACAAGGACAATAAATAACATTGAACCGTAGCCACAGCAATATCTTGCTCATCCCACAACAACACAAAGAGCAACACATTCAACAATTTGGCTTACATCAGTTCTATCCACTGAGAGGTACACCGAGCTACAAACTTATCCCACCATCCAGTAATAATGTTCTTTGTGGATGGACATCTGGCTGCTAAGATAACATCCGGTACCTCATGAGGGAGGACTAAAGCATTATTTTGTCACCGGGCCATCTTTACGCATGGAAGTGAAGGTTGTGCAGGCCTGGGAGTAAGACTCTGCTCTGCTGCTGCGACATAAGATCCTTCCGTAGTGGCAGCCTGATTGGGGGACAGCTGGTCATGTCCACTAGTTCTGAATACCACACTCTCCTGGCCCAATCCGAAGCTACTAAATGCTGTGCGCCCCGTTGTTATTGATCTTCTTAGGAACTTTGGGCAGGAACGGTTGAGATGAAGTTATGTATGCATTCCGAGTTACATTGTAGGAGGAAAGAGTCTCAGAGGGAGATTTGCCTTGGGAACACTGCACGTTCTCAGTGGTGGTGAAAAGATTGAGCCAAAGTTCTCCCCTTTGCCAGAAAAAGCCATGCGCCATCCTCTGAGTGTAACTGCCATTTATGATCTGCTAGGCAAGGCTCGCTGAGTTTGTCTGCCCTGCTGTTCAAAGATCCTGCCAGGTGGTTTGTTACCAGGGAGTTGCCTTGCAGCCTCAGCAAGTACCAGAGGTGCAGAGTCTCCTGGCACATGACCCCACTCCACCAAATGTGTTCAAGTACCACATGGCGGTGATGTTGCTGAAGAGAATCTGAACCAGTCTCCTCTTGGTTTACGTGAGGAAAGCTTTTAGTGCTAGGTGAATCACCCGTAATTCCAACAGACTGATGTGGAGGCAGGTCTCTGCCAGAGACTAGAGTCCTCTGATCTCCACCTCTCCCAAATGGCCACCCCAATTTAGCAGCTATGCACTTGTCACTAAAGTCAACTCTGGGTGGGATACGATCTACGAGCTACGATCGACCAGCCACGCCCTCGCTGCCGTTTCTCGCATCCAAAGAGCCACAGCGGGAGGAAGATCCGTCTCCTACCTGGCGGCCAAGACGTGGAACTCCCTCCCCATCCACCTCCGCCTGACCCAAGACCACCTCTCCTTCAGAAAGCAACTCAAGACCTGGCTGTTCGAGCAGTAGCGGACCCCCCCCCAAGCGCCTTGAGACCCTCCGGGTGAGTAGCGCGCTATACAAATGCCTTGATTGATTGATTGATTGATTGATTGATAGGGAGAGGGGCCTGCCACTGGTTCAACAGGAGTTGAGCAGCTACGCTGCAGATCATTCGCAGTCTCGTTAGAAACAAAGATGGAATCTTACAAGTTTTCTTGGTGCTGAGCTTCCTTAAACCTCAGATCCCACTTCCGAGACTGGAAATGCCATCTGGCGTGTTCCAAAAGGAGGATGCAGCAGGCGAGAAGGTCAGGAAACTTTAGAGTCGCTCTCACAGAGACCCAAGATAGAAGTGTTCTGCACTCATTGAGATGGTGGAAAGGATAGAAATTGCACTGTATCCAGATCAGCTCAGTGAACGGGAGCCTCTGAATGAGTCAGGTATAACTTTGGCAATTTGATCGAGAACCCCAAAGATGTGAGGAGATTTGTCGTTGGCAGGAGGTGGTCAACAGACTGTGGCAAGTCTGCCTTCAGCAACAAGTCTACGAGGTATGGTAAGAATGGTATTTCCATCATTTTCAGGAACACCCAAAGGGTGCTAGGGAGGTCGAAGGGAAGCACTGAACATGCTTGTGGCCCAGCTTGAACCCCAGGTAAAGCCTGTGAGGCTGCAGTCCAGGGATGTGGAAATAGGTATCCTACAAATACAATGCCACCAACCAGTCTTCAAGATCCATTGCAGATACTTTGGACAATATGAGCATCTTGAATTATTTGACCTTCTTGAGAAAGAAGCTAAGAAGGCAAAGGACTAAAACAGGACACAGGCCTCTGTCCTTCTTCAGAACCATGAAATAACAGGAGTAACATTTAGTTCCTATTTCCAATCTCGGACCATCTTGATGGCTCCTTTTTCTGTAAGATGGACAAGTGGGCCTCTGGCAGGCTCTCTGGTCTAGGTAGTATATGTGGCAGAGTGGAAAGTAATGGTATTGCATTTCCTTGCTGTACGATGATTTGAAGCACTCATCTTACGAACGTGATGCTCTGCCGCTGGTATAGGTAATACTTTATTCTGTCTCCAACAGGAATGCCATGTATCACCCAGTATATGGGGAAGTGGTTTGGTGATGGTGGTGGAAGGGACAGTTGACTGAGCAGAACATTGACCCTGAGGTATTGGGCGTGGTCAGCTGGATCCCCAACAGTTCTGCGGGGTCTGCTGTTCTGGAGGGTGACCTCAGCATTGCGGTTACCCCAAGCCTCTTCCGAAGCCTCAAAAGGGGTGGAACTGCTGGAGATACTGCCACACAGGATTCAGAGAGTCTGAGGTAGCACGCTGTGGCCCTGCTCTCTCTGAAGCACTCCAGGGCTGAGTCTGCCTTGAGTCTGAAGAGATAGGTACCATCAAATGGCATGTCCATCAGTTATGCCTGCCCATCACTGAGAACGCCGAAGCACTACGCTGGTACCAACTGCCCTGCCCAATCAGTTGGTGGTGTCCAGCCTAGAGGATGATTTTTTTATAATGCATTTGGATTGCATCCTAGAAGGCAACTAGCATTCACTGAGCAGGGAGCGAGATTGGCTAAAGGAACATCCACTTTCTGAATGCCCCCCATTTATTTGTATTCCCTATTTGGAGGCATTGTAGGGAAGAATTCAGGTTGAGCCTGTTTGTTGACGCTTGGACTACTAGGCTTTCAGGCAAAGGATGTTGGAGGAAGAAAGGGGCTTCTCCAGGAGCAGTTCTATGTTGTCTGGCAACTTGTTGGTTGACTAATGGGCAATAGCCCTGCTGGGCCCAAGTGCCCATAAGTGAGTCTGTAAGTGAAGTGGTTCTGTGGAAGTCTGGTCAGTTTATAGGACGTCCGTCAGGATTTTGGTCTTGATTTCAACCAATGAATGTTGGAGGTCAAAAACTTCAGCAGCCCCCTGTATCTCCCCCTTGAAGGAAGCTGATTCCTCTGTGGAGTGGGTAGGGGTGAGTTAAACCCAGTGTCCGGGGAGGTGTTCAACTCAATAGCATCCTAAGGTCCATGAAAAGATGTTCTTCATCATAGTATTTGGGTGCATCATACCTGTAATCCCCATCGTCATGTTGGTTACAACCAGCAGCCTAATGAATATGTAATGGCCTGCATGAAGGCAGGGTACCACATGAGTCAGAATGGGATTGAATCAGCTGTCAGTGAGGGTGACAGGGCACAACTTCGGGCAATGTCAAGCAGGATTCGCTTCCAAGACTGAAAGAACAATTGGTTCCTCCCCTGGATTGGCGCATAGTGACCATCGCTGTGTGTGAAGCCGGGAAGGAAGCTGGCCCAGGAGTCAGGGCTAACTTCCCCAGCGGAGTCATGAGGCACAGATGATGTTGAAAAAGGATGCACCAATGGTTATCTGACTGGAGACCTCCTCGGATCCTAGGGCCCACAGCTGCACCAGAGGGAGCCGGAAGGGTGCCAAAGATGTGCAACATGGCCTCCTATAAGGCCTTGATTTGCTACAGTGTTACCGATAGGCCTGGGAAATTGGGTTGGATCACGAAGAGTTGTGGGATCGGCACCACAGTAGGAGACCAGGTCTGAGATCGATAGGCACCCTGATGTCCATGAGACATCTCCTAAAGAAAGTAGTGAGAAGATGGAGTCAGGCTTTGACTTCTTGTGTTTTTTCTTTGACTCGGACTTGCCTCATGATTTCGAAATGTGAAGAGGATCGCTCCTGTGAACAGTTTTGAGAGCGGGAACAGGTCTGCATCCTCGACTGAGATTGGTCCCTAAACACCATCCAACAGTGTTTGGAGATGTAGAGCTTGGCTTTGGGGTCCCTGATTGCATTTGGGTTCATCCTTGGGCAGTCTCCGGGAGACCTGGAGTCATGCGGCGATTGCAGGCACCAGCGACAAACATGGTGGAGGGTATGTCTCAGCATGTGTTTCTGACAATCCCTGCTGGGCAAAAAATCCTATCTAATGATAGAAAATTTGAGGGAGTGAGCTTTGAACCTGCGGCTTAAGGCTCAGAAAGAAAGAAGCTGATGTAAGCGTGCAGAAAGATAGAAGCTGAAGTCAGCGTGCAGGAGTGGTGGTTACATGTGTCACTTCCAGATCAGGATGGAGTCAACGCAGAGCTGGCAGGGCTGCATACGGCGCAAAAGGGAATTGCTGGAAAATAATCTCTGTAGTCTGGGGGTATTCACAAGTTGAGCAATCTGCGTTTAGAAGTACACATCAGAAAGTACTTTTCACGGCAACTTCCCCAGCAGGGATGGCTGTGGGCATCACCTGCCTGTAGGGTCATTGTATCCATTGGACTGGACTGTTCCCATTGGAGCAGGGTCAAGACTGATCTGCATATGGCTGGGTCCAAACTAAGGTGGTCTGGTGTGCAAAATAGCAATGGACTGGGATGCAGCCCTGAGTACTTACTAGTGGCTGAGATTCATTCAAGCATTCCATCCATCGCATTTTGTATACTACAATACAACATGTAGTATCATTCATCATGTAATACACTAACACCTCACTTGTATGGGCCTGTTACGAGTATATGTTTGCTACTGTGGGGCTTCTAACCCTGTTAGGCTCCAATTCACTCCATGTTCTGAACCTATGTCATGCGATTAAGAGGAAAGCTTGGCAGTTGCATACTTGCGGTCTGGTATGCAGGCGCCCAGCTTCGGTTCTCTACAATAAAACTACAGAAGGAACTTTGTCTCCTGGGTGGATTCATTAGGAAGCCCTCTTGAAGCGGACAGGCAGCACTACAGCCTGCCACCTCCTCCCCCACCCCACGTACCACCTTACCTACCCATCCTACACAGAAAACTATTCAAAATTAAAGGTAAACTAGTCGACCTACGTATTAAGCTCCATCATCATGCGCTCAAAATCTAAACGTGTCTTCTCGTCTTCTTCCACTCGCTTCTGGAGGAATGCCTGCATTTCAGCTAGAGTTAGGGCGTTCTGTTTTATCTGAAAAATAAAGATGAATATTTATCTTTCCATAAATATTGAATGAATCACAGAACATGTTTATGTCACGAGGAATATGAATTAAATGGGAAAGAAATGGCTAAAAGGGACCTTAGCTCCTCCTTCGAAAGTAGGGGGGGAAGTGATGTGCTGCAAAAGGTTAACGAGCTAGAGGATTAGACAAAGTTGGGGGCAGGCGGGGAGAGAGTAGGAAAGAGAGATGACACAAGAGAGCATAGGTCATTCTGTCTTCTGTGACAGAGTAACCTCGCCAACCTATACGTCTACATCCCTGTGTAGTGTCAACCTAGGACACCTCGCATATAAGACACTTACATCAATTATTTTCTGATCTGCTCGGAACAGACAGAGGAAACGTTCATCACAGGCACATGACAAACAAGCATTTGCAAAGCAATCGGTCTCGCCCTTGGGACCTTATGTGTATTTAGTTATGCAGCACATTAGCCTGGGTGCTGAAACATCTACTGTTCTTGAACATGGAGGGAAAGTAAGCACCAAACTGCGTGACACGCCAGGTATGGGAACACAAGGAGAGAAATATTGCCTTTCAGCTGGAATGGTACAGTCCAAAGCTCTTGTTTTAATAGAAAATCAGCGCCTTCGGTGGTCTTAATCACTGAAAATACAAGATTTGAAAAAAATATTATTGTCTACTGGTGCTTGTGGAAGACAATTTCTATGGACTGGAATCTAGAGAATGCTAAATTGATTCTTGTATTTTACTGACATCTGCTGGTTGTTTTCTATCAAGAAAGTTAAATAGAGGCAGTTTCCTTAAAAAAAATAAAGTCCCTCAGCAGAAAGCAATTCTGGTATTTTATTGACCTCTGCTTGTCATTTTCTATTAAGACAGTTAAATATAGGTAGTTGAACAGAAAAAAAGTCCCTAAGCGGAAGCAGATAAGTCCTAAGGCTGATCTTCAGAGCCCACAAAGCACATACACATTTAAATATATATTAAAATATATACAAGAGGTCTTGAATGCTCGAACTAAAAAGCAATATCACAGGAACCCATTCCCCGCTCGCCCTAAAAATATGTGGGTCTGTCAAATGGTGCCACCGTGTCCTGTCACATTCTGGGCAGCTAGCTTTAATACATGGAGGCACTGTGTGATGTTGAAAACACAGTGTCACATGAGACTGCATCATGTCATACTAAGCGTCCATCTGTCATTCGAGGAAGCAATGTCCGAGGCTATACAGCACTTCGTGATCATGGGCAGCACTGTCATAACTAACAGCACATTATCACACTGAGCATCAGGGTCCTTTTGCCCTTCAGTGTATTGCACTGGGAAGCATTGTATTATATTGAGCAGCACTGTGCAAAACAGTCTTTTGTTAATGGATATTTTAAGCCAGTTTTGGACATGGAACTGGTCATTGTGTTATATACATTTATTGTAGGGTACTATAGTTGCAAATGGGTAAATGTCCAAAACCCCATTTCCATAACAAAATCCTCAGACTATCCATCATGATTTTGCCCTTTAGGTTCTACCGCTTCATAGCTTCATCCCACTGACTTTCTAAGATTATAGAAATAGGCACATTTAAAAAACAGAAGATCTTTTTCAAGACTCTGTTGTAAAGCCAGGAGTTGTATATGCTTCAAAGTGTTTTATCTACTACCTTTATAAAAGCTACCCAGTCAGCTGGTCTTTAAGTTCTACCAATGTCTCTGACTCAATGTTCTTAAAAACACACCCATCCATCACCACACCATTTCCCTACTACCACAGAATCAACCCAACAACATTTACATTATACAATATCCAGCTATTCCCCATTGCTACGATTTGTTCCTTTTGCATTTATATGTTTTAAAATAGTGGCACCCATTTCAGTCATTAAGCACCTACATATGTTTTAGTCTGAGATTTTGCTCTTTGCAAGGACACTTCCCTACTCACTCTTGCACAATATTAAAGTTACATTTGGACAGGTTTTCACACTAACTATGCCTTTTATCACCATCTCAGATTGTGAACAAAGTAGACACGCATGTGAGAACAAAATAAATTGGCAAAAACTAGTATTCAGCGTTGATACACCACAGATTAATATTAATACATTACAAAGCTTTGCTGCCTTTTTGCTACGTTTACGTTCTACAAAAAGCTCATACATACATGCAGACATACATTGGCCAAAATGTAACATAAATATGTCCAAGATGTCTGCTGTTACTTTAACAAGCATATCTCTTTATATTAAGGAAGAGCTTACTGAAACACACTGTGTAAATATTTTATGTGGGTTCAGAAAATTCTTGGATATCTTAGAACATATTAACCCCTTCGACACTGATGACGAGCTGGGCTCGTCATGAGGTAGCCCCCTGCTACGCTGATGACGAGCCCAGCTCGTCACGTAACATGCGAATGAGTAAATCTCAGCGTACGGGCGGAATTCCGCCCGCACGCATGCGGTTAAGTGACTTGTGTCAAGGCCGTGCACAGCTGAGGGTGAATAGGCTTGCACCGTACACCAAAGTAATTTGCCATGCATACAAAATGCACTCTAGAATAAGATTTGTACACTTAAAGGTGACATGGAATACACCACACAATACAGCCATCTTTCTACCCATACCAGACTAGATAGGAGCTTCATATGAGATCTTGAATGTTTACTGGAACAACAAACAGGGAATGATTGCAATATTTATCTCTGCCCCTTGGTGCAATAACTCAATTAACTACGCCAATGCTATGCAGAAGCTTTCAAAACAACTAAACACAAAACAAGTTTCCAGTCACACAGAAAAGGCAAAATACTGGATCAGGCCATCATTGATTGCATTGAAGTAGAATGTCTCACACCCGTTGAAGTCAAGTGGTTGGGCCATTTCATCAGCCTGAGAGATATGTTTATTCAAGCTGCTTTGTATCACCCACAAAGCGATACATTGAACAGGACCGCTCTTCATCAGGAATAAAATCACCAAGTACATTCAACAAAGGAACCTCTACTCCAGAGTGGCACCACACCTCGAATTTCCCACCATACAAGAAAAAAAGTATAGGTGACACATCCATCTCTGTTCAAGCAGCCAAACTATGGAACTCTTAACCGTGGATCCTATATTTGGGGTAAACTACCAAATCTTCAGAAGACTAAAAACAAAAATATACAGCATATACTTGTGTATACAAGCATTAACTTGGACTATATATGTGTACCATCCCCGACACAATCTAGCATCACCCCGACTGGAGTGGGTTGACCATGCCCAAATTCTGTATCAGAGCAACGCGATAGAGACTTCTGCTCACAGATCCAACTTGAATTACATTTGTAGCGAAACTCGATTGTTAGGGGTCATAGTAGCGTGGTACACACTGCTGTTCGGGGTATCACCTGGAAGTTAGTTCATGCTTACGATAGCTGGGTGCTCCCTTGACATACCATTATGTCATCATATGATGTTTCTGTTTTTATTTTTCTCGACCTCATATGGCTCCAGTATGATTACTGTCAATGTCCGATTCTGTTATGCACCACTACCATGAATCCATGATTATATTGCTTTATAGTGTTTTGTTTATCTCTTATGCTTTTTGCCCATTCTCAATATTCTTTTGTCATGTACATGCTTTTATAAGTTAAATAAAGGTTTAAAAAAATATATATATATATATATATATGTGTACCATGATCTGTGCATTCATTTGTATGAACGTGGATAATAATTATGTTTATAAATATATAGATATTCGTTAGCTCTGCTCAACAAATGTACATATTACTTATGGTTACATTTTTCTATGCTTAACATGTAGGTCACTGCCTAAATAAGTAAAATTTTATTATAACTATAATTGATTCAGTATTGTATTAAAAAAACTATTACTTATAAAAAACAAATAAATTAGCTCAGCAACACTTGTAAGTCTGAGTTTATTAAATGCAACTTAAATCTACATATTTTACTTTCCTTATACATATATACCTTCAGTGTACTTATGTCTTTATATTCATTAGTTTGCTTCTAATTCAGCATCTCAAAATGCACTACCCTATGCCTCTCTCAATATATCCTCCACCTCCACTAAATCATCCATAACCGTATTCTACTACTCTCTCCAATGCACTTCCCTATTTCTCACCCTTTACCTCTCTCCATATATAATCTACCTCTACCCTCTGACCCATCCCAAACTCCATTCTACTATTATCACCCCAAAAACTCTTTCTAGACTCTTCCCTCCTTGCATCATCACAAACCTTTTACTCTTCAGATCTTCAAAACAACCCTTCCTAAACCCTTCCCTCTTACTCTTCCCCCCTCCACTTCCCCTTTCTCATCCCAAACCTCCTCCTACTGCTATGATCTCCAAAAACACGTTCTAGACCCTTCCCTCTTCCATCCCTCCACTTTCCTTTCAATTCACTAACAGACTTACATGTCTACCGCTCATATTACTAATTCCCCACTAATCCTATTTGGGTTCCACAGTAGCGTGCTACCTGCCAAAAAGATCTTTGACACCTCATCAGGGGTAGCAAGCGCTACATAAATATAACTCTTCCCTCTTTTATCCCTCCGCTATCCTTTTTCAATCCAAATAACAAACTCACATGTCTACCCCTCAAATTGATTTAATATCTCCCTATACTAATTTACCACTAATCCTTTCTGGGTTCTGGAGTAGCATGCTACCCATTGAAAAGTGCTTCAACGCCTCGTCAGGGCTAGTAAGAGCTATAGAATTGCAATTACAATTACATTGTCCCTGCATGTATCATCGTCATTTGTCCAAAGAGGATCATTCGGACGTGTCTCAAAAACAGGAAATGTGCACTACAGTCATCACCCAAGAAATTAAAACTTCTTCGCCAGCTACACCAATGACGTTCTAAAAGCCTTCAACACAATCGCTTCATTTAATAAGAAGACGTGAATCATCAAGTGACACAACCCAAAGCTCTCAGAGAACCGATTCACGAGGAGAAGGGATATTAGAAAACTACAGTGACTGCGGAGAACTACTCTATCTCTTATTTTATTTGAAAGGTTCTACATAGCACGAACATGGACTGTAAGGGTATCAGAGTGCCGTACAACAGAAAGAGGATACGATTGATCAGTAAAAAGCACACAAAATACACATTTGTAGTTAAATAAAAAACCAAACAAAACAAGTGGAGCATGTACCATGAACAAAAATTTAATCAAAAAACGAAATTGCCTCAAAGAATGAGATACCCCTGTTGTCTGTTAGACATAAAAGTTAGTTATGTTGTCTTCAGGTCGATTGTTGCACAGATACTTGAAAAATAGGAGTAAGATTGTTATAGCCACTACTTCGCTAAAATATACATCTACGTTATATGTACATCTAAAGTAGTTTACAAGTTTAGGATACAAAATGTTCATCTTTTTATTAAATGCGTAATTTTGTACATCGGTATGTTGAATTCTACCATAATTGTACTTTGCAGTGTGGAATAAAATAATTTCTGTACACCACACTAATTTCAACAAAATTGCAGACAACATAAAAAATGACAGATTCAAAATAAGCGTGCCTGCGTCTGTTTCACATACATATTTATCTAGTTAATTCCACCGTGCCAAATTTGAGTTGGTTACACAGTACGAGTGGACATTCTAGAAGTAGTGAGAAAAAGTTCTAATTAATTTTATAAATGTTTAACATGTTGACATAAGGAGTGTAAAGTTTGGTGTAGAATCGTTGGAAGACTTTATGACCAAGATCATAATAAACCAAAGTAAAAATCAAGAGAGCCCGATGGGGTGGCCGCTCTTTCACTTACTCAGCGGCGAAGGCATGGAATTCCTTGCCTTTGTCCCTCAGGAAAAACAACAACCTGATGTCATTTAGGAGAGAACTGAAAACCCATCTGTTTTCAAAAGCGCATTAATCCTTCCCTGCAGTCGCACACAGAATTGAGTCTCAAGCGCTGCGAGGCCTTCGGGTGGTTATGCGCTATATAAATGGAATTTTCAATTCAATTCAATTCAATAATCGAGCTCTTAAAGTGTCTGACCTTAGATCGGAGGCCTTACCACCGGTTTAAATTCGGACCGGCTGATTACAATATAGCTGGTCAGAATTGAAACCGACCAGGTCTTTCGGTTGCCTTCTGACTGGTTCCAGGAGCCAGTCTGCCAGTCAGAGACCGGCCCATAATCCAAATGGAAGACGTTTCCGCCTTCTGGATTATGATGCATGGTTTCTGGCAGGGATTCCATGCCGGCCTTTCCAACATGGAAATCCCGTCAGAAAGCATGTTCGGGAGCTCATAGCAGGGCCCCCTTCTGTTTTCAGCCTCAAGTTGGGGGCCAAGGGGGCACCATTGATCTCTGCGGTGCCTGCCACCGGTGTAGGGTTGAACACAAACGCACATTTCTCTATGGGAGCTTGTGTTATGGACGGTTTATGGCCGTAACACGAGCTCCGATAGAGAAATGGGAGAATGCGACCGCACCATGTGTGGTCGCATCATGATTAGGCAGTCGGGACGGCCGACCGAGGTTGGTTGGTCGGGTTTACGCAACGTTGCGTCTGCCTGACCTTGAAATAAGCCCCTATGTATTATTTCAGTTGAAGTTTGTGTTTTTTTATGTTCATCTTTGATCAACTGGATCAAGTTAGAGTTTTAACTTTAGGTAGGTCGCCAGAGATCTTCTAGCTTTATTAAGGTAAAATATTTTTTTAACTTGTTGGGCAGGAACCCAAAAATGCACACATTTACTGACTATGGAGTTGAGTTCATATTTAAGTCGCTTTAGGGGTGTCAGTGTAGTCGAGTCAATCAATCGATCAATTCAAAACTTTATTCAACAGCATTGTAGCAGCCATAAAAGTTATTCACAAAAAGAAAAAGATAAAAACATTTTACATCATAACAATAAAAATAAAAATGTTACCAGTACATTCGTCTAAAAAGATCAAATATCTCGTACAGTACCAAATTGCAGCAGCATATCTCATCAGTGCATGGAAGTTGGTACCCGCATGGCAGTCTTTAAAAGTTTGCCTACATTAAAAGACACTTGATCATTATGTAAAAGTAATAAGAATCTAAAGGCTGGTCTGCGTTGGTTTAGGTTATAACAGTGCTTCTTTAGAATAGGAGTTAAAACTATGTAGAATATTGGGAGAAAAAATCTAAAAAAGATAAAATGAAGCATAGTCTGTTTAGAAGCATCTTCCATGGGTAAGATATGGAATAAAGATGCTGTGTATAGCCCAGGGGAAATCATAACCGGTACTTAACGGTGCCTGATCTAAAATGAAATGAGAGTGAATGTTCCCATCAGCTCCAGGCAGTCTGTAAATAGTTATTGATGTTATCAGTGTCACATAAGTCCAAATATCTTATGACGTTGGACATGTCTGGAGACTCCTGAGCCGCTGGAACTCCTCGAGTTGGCAAAAAGCCACTGTCACACTCCTTTTACTTAATGAAACACAGGTCGAGAGATCCTGGAAAAAAAGGTAGTCAAGTCATTATTCTGCCAATAGCTCAGCTCTGTAGCTTTCATTTCTGAAGTCTATTGGTCTAGGGATGACTTAATACGTTTATTTTTGCCTCACATTCGGTTTATGATTTAACCTCTACAGTGGCATTTCAGGGAGTCCATGTGAGTAACTGGAAAGGCCACAGAGTTATGATTAATATGAATGAACAGGGCTAGTATATCATAGAGTCAGGGGTGGCTCCTTTATGTGGGCGGAGGAGCGTTGCCCCACTGCTTTCTCGCGGTGCGAGAAGCAGAAACATAAAATGGTATTATAAATACCATTTTATGTTTCTGCTTCCTGCACTGCGGGAAATCAGAAGGGTTTGGTTGGGGGTGGGCGGGTGTGCAATCTTGCTCTAGGGGAGGGGAGCAGTGGTTTGCCCACTCTGAGGGTGCTGTCAGTTTGGTCGGCTCCAGGGCCAACCAAACCAGTCATACGCACTCTGGCTTTTCTCCATGTCGGCTGCATGCAGCCTACAAGGAGAAAATGGCCTCATCATAGACGCCTGGATGGTCGGTGTCACAACCAATCACAACGCTGCCAATGCAGCATTGTGATTGGCTTAGGGGAGGCGAGGGAGGCTGTCTGCTTCCTGTGAGGAGCAGAGAAGCCGCGACGACGTGGGACTGGACCGGGCCTGCAAAGGTAAGTTAACTTAAAAAAAAAAAATTAAACCTCCCCCTGAACAACCCCCTCCACCCGCGAGTCATGCCGGCCGTGACTTCATGGAGTTCTCTGACCGCAGACAAGTCTTACAAGATCTCTATTCATACGCCAGGCCTTTGACTTCTGTGAGGTAGGGAGTAGCTGGAGATGTATTGAAATGGCTCCATGGTCCAAAATAATGATTGGCTCTATGGATGCGGAGGTGGTGTATGGACGGAGAGTGGAGTCAGCTAGGAGATAATGGATTCTGTAGAAAATATTATGTAGGGGTGAAAGTAAAATTGTTACCAGAGGGATTGTGGAGCCTCTAGACATCGGCTAGTTTGTGGGCTGAGCTCAAGGCTTGAAGTGCTTTATAGGATATAAAAATTTGGAACCTGAATGCCGATTGCCTGTCTAGAACGGGGTCCAATTGGGAAGTTGAAATTACCCTCTCAATTAGGAGCATAGAGGGAAAACAAATGACCCAGGTTACCCTCCACTCAAAGTATTCTCAACAACAAAACCTGGTCCGGCTTATCGGAGGAACTCACTTATAACATCACCTGTCTACTACTGTGTGGAGATATATTTAGTCTAAAACACATATTACATTCATGAACAGGGTGTGCCTCACTTCTATTTACTAAAAATCCTCTGTGTCTGTGTCTGCATAGAAAAATGTGTGTGGGGAAGGAAGAACCCTCACGGGAGCAACCACCAGGGAACTGCTGAATGGTACTCGTCACTTTGTTCCACTTATCATCATTGGTTCCTTCCAACCTTTAACGAAAATAATGTGAAAAAGTGAAAGTGATTCATAAGAACTCAAATGTGATCCTAACTGCTTACATCTATGTTCACCCACCCCCTGAGGTTAGAGAACCGCTATTCGATGCTCTAGCCAGCTAAAAATGGGTTAGATGCCCCTAGCTAAATGACATTCTTTATTCGTTACTGGGTATCTACTCCTACTAAAACCTAAACACTCCTGGACTTCAATGGTTGTCCTCGTATATTGCTATTGGTCACTGTACGTCAACCGGCACCTTCCAGAGGCTGCTGCTCTACAGGGAACGGGAGCCCGGTAGCCATGATGAGTTTGTGTTATGTGAAAACAGGTGATGAATATGAGCCTACAGCGTGAGACAGCAGCGTATCCGAAATGGTAGGAGCAACAAAGTTCTCCAAGGCCATATGTAATATTGTAGAAATACATTAAGGAATATGATACAGGTTATTGTGTAGACACTTTAGGCATTACTTAAGTTTGTAAAGCATTATAGTGTACTATAAAGGATATTCTACAGAGCAATTGAGCAAAATGAGAAAGTCTGTTTTCTTCAACCGGGTAACTCATAGAGAGTCCTCCATACGGGATGCTGTAAAGTTGTGCAGGAAGACTTGGAGGTCACTGGGATTGGAGAAAACGTGGGATTTGCCTTTGTAAGCAATCTTGAATTTGGCTGGCCCGATGGAGTGTTGGATTGCTCTGTCCTGGAGTGATCGTTTGAGGGCTAGGAACCCTTTCCTCCTGATGACTGTGTCCCTGGTGTACAAATAATCAACAAAGGCCACCTCAAATGAAATTAGTGTGTATTCAGATATTGATGGAATACACTGAGTGTGTTAAAATACCCCTCACACACCAAAAGGGCCCTTGGTGTCATGCTTCATCATTGGGGTCTTCCCGCCCCGCTGCGGGACGGGGCAGTGCTGCGACAAGCGACTACGCTGGAGCACCTTTTTAATGTGGGTACTATGTGAGTGAATTGGAGTGAGTGTCAGTGGGGTCAGGAGTGATGGTAAAAGTGAAGTTAATACCTGACCAAGTGGTAGAAAAAACTATTTAATAAGCACTGGCTGGTATTGTTAAAAGGGGTGATGCGGAGAGGTAAAGCAAGTTACTAGGCTTACTCTCCAGAGTGACTTGGTTTTCTTTATTTTTGGAAGGAGGAGTTCTGAATGTTGGTAAGCAAAGATGAAAAAATCAGTGTCCTTGGTGTGGACATGTTTTTAGGCTTGAAGGAGAGCACCCTATGGTCACATTCAATTTCAAAGTCTTCATTGAAAGTAATTCCCAGAGTCGAGAGATCCATGTTTTAAGGAAGGCGATTGCGGAGGGAGCTTTGCCTTTTGATCCTCCTATTACGGTCTTCTAACTGTTATTTCACGTTTGAGGGTAGAGATTGAGTTATTGTTTTTGAGCAGGTGTTTAGATTGGACTGTCAGGCAATCCTCAGTCATTCTTATTCGGTTTTCTGCATTTGTGACTCTCAGGTTAAGTTCTTTAGGGTCTCTCTTGATCGTGGCGACTTCAGTTCGCAGCATGTCAGTGTTGGTCTTCATGCTTTGGGCATTGTCGTGGATGTCATTCAGTTTGTTAAGAATCATTTCAAGAGTGAATTGGTTCTCATGTTTCTCTTTGAAGGAAGAGTCAGGATTCAGGTCATCATGTTTTAAACGTTTGAAACCAGTTTTAGTTTCCTTCTCCTTAAGTGGTTTGTGTACCCTCTGGTCTGCCATGACTGCAGGGTGTCTGGTGTCTTCCAGAGAAGTAGTATCTAAAGTTGAGAGACTGAGACATTGTAGGTTACCTCAGATAAGTCTGGGTAGCAGGCAATAGGGAGCTGGGGTCTCTGTGCTCAGATGACACAGTGAGTTGAAGTGACAATTTGCTGTATTCGTGCGGGCCTAGAAGTGGGCCTCACTCACAGGGCACTAGTTTACTTGGAGGAGTGTTATATGCAGCAGTAGGGTGTGTAAGAATTGTAAGCAAACTGGTAGCAGAGTAAAGTTCATCAATGTGTGAGGCCAGGTGAGGGTTACAGGTCCCAGTACTAGATGTAGGTCTAAGAGTAGTGCGACGTTTACACTTTATAGTGACTAATGCACTTAGCTGTATCTGCAGGTCTACCATATATCCGCGTGGCCAGACAGGCGCTACAATTCCAATTGCAAATGCTGTCAGGTAGTCTTACTCCGCCATTTCAGAAGGTGAATAGAGACAGTTATGGCTTCTGGTTTTGTAAGAATGAAGCAGGGAGAGGGATCAGGGGGTATCCAGTGGTGTCCAATGGAAGTCACAAACTGTGGACCAAACACATTTCATTTGAAATATCTGCTTATTAGTATGTGTAGTCACTACAATACAGTTATAGCAGCACTATAAAATGTGTCTCATCTAGGATCAAAGGAACAAACTGATAAATGTTCCTGGTGGCGCATGTGGTAGATGCCTAGCACTGTGCAGCTTGTGGATCAGGCAAGTTGGCCTTTAATTTGAAATATTTGCTAATTAGTATTTGTAATCACAAAAATACATTTACAGCGTTACTATAAAACTTGTATCATCTAGGATCAAAGGAACAGCAACGGATCAATGTTCTTGGTGGCCTATGTGGTGGATGACTGGCACTGTGGGGATTGTGGATCAAGCAAGTAGATTACCTATAACGGGAGCATGGGGCACTCCAAGAGTTGCCTTTGGGATGGTCATTCAGGAGTGGGCAGAAGCGCTGGTGGCAATAGTGGCTAGTGAAGAAAGCAGGAGGCGCAATGTTGTGATTCAGGTAGCAAACAGACTGTCGCTCATCAAGTCCTCACTGATGGATACAAGCCGTGAGGGCCACCCGTTGGCTCGCACAGCAGGGGTCATAAAGTCAGCCCAGCGGAGCTCAATGGAGGCCGTTGAGCCATCCCAGCACACACACGTGTTAGTAGAGTGGGCGGCAATAGAAGCAGGCGCTGGAAGAGACAAAGGCAGAAGAAGCAGTGCTTAGATACAGGTAGCACTAGGAAGTCAGATCAGAACTGAAGAAGTATAAGCCGCGAGGGGCAATTACTGATTCGCATCACAGTGTAGGACGCAGAGATTAAAGAAGAAGCTCAGCATGCACGATGGGTTGCTGAAGTAAAAAGGCCACACCAGGGCTCACCAGCGAGTGTGGTAGAGTCAGCAGGCAATCTGCACCATGGCATCCTTTACATAAGCATTGGGGCACAGGCGCATTACCGGGTCTGAAGGGCCCATGAAGGCATAGTTGCCATTTTGCAGGTTGCATCGGTTCTAGCAAGATGAGTCAGGGAAACAGAGCCCCACGAGGCAGAGGGGTCACAAGGATCCTCAAAGTGCTCTCCTCTAGATATCTGGCTATCAGTCGTCACATTGGGTCATCAGGATGGGGTCCAAGGCCGAGAAAAATAGCTTGTGAAGCGGCTTGTTCGTTGGAGCTTAGGAGAGAGTTGCCATCTTGCGCAGGCGCTAGCCACGCCCCCCCAAAACGGCGCTATAGTTATAAGCAAAACAAAAAATGCTTTTTGGAGTTTGGATGACCTTATAAAGCATGGAACTCCTCAGTGACTTGCAGTATCCTTATAATGTAAGGCAGAGGGTACTTTATGGCATATATTCTATATTTTAGCAAGTTATAAGATACTTTCTATTGACTGTTGGCTGCAAAAATGGACTGCTATTTTGGAATGCTAATGAATCTTTAACACACCAGGCTCCACACCGTATCTTGTTACACTAAACATGTTAACAGGACTGCCACAAATATTCTACAAACCTCTTGCTCAGATTTGATTTTCTGTCTTCTAGTAAGGCAAAATCGTTCCCAGACGGGTAACTCGACACCTTCTGGCATATTCTCGGGAGCATCAAGTTCCTCCATGGCTTTAGCTAGCAGAGCAGCTGCATCTTCGCGAGTCTTTGGCCCCCCTGGGGCATCGCCTATTGGACTGGAGCCGTCTGTCTGTGTCCGCATCCGTAGCACCCTGGAATCATTAACATGAGGTTCAACAGAATGAATCACTGTCACAACAGCATGCGATAAGAGTCAAATGAGCTACATTCTCACACTAGTTCAGAAATCTGAGCACAATAGCATGGAAGAGCTCTGCAAACCGGTTTCTAATGGTGCACATATCAGGTCTGGCCCTTGTACTGTTTTAAATTAGAGAAGATACTCTTTGAGCCATTTTATGAAATACAAAACTGGTGCAAATGAGTAACTAGCATATGAAAAATGTAAACATTGGCCTTGATTCAAATTTCGAGTAAGTTCACACATTTTCGGTACTCACAAACTCTGAGAGCAAGTTACAATTAACAAGCATTGGAAATGCAATAGGGCTCGCATTAGGAAAGTTTGAGCTATTGGTCTTATAGATGTTTTTTTATTTATGTGTTATTTTTCAAATAGTTAAATTAATAGCTTCATCATTTACAATGGCAATAGTTATAACTTTCACAAATGTGACACCTATAGCATTTGTAATGCAACATGTTTTATATTTACGTGACTTAGATGTATTGATATTACAAATAACAATGCTTTTAATTTTTTTAAATAATTAATAATAGCATAAATGTTTGTAAATAACTTTTGTGAAGATTATGTTCAGTGTTTTTTATTGTGACGAAAATCATAGAACAGAAGTGAAATATTAACATCTTTTTGTGATTTGTAATAAAGCGTGAAAGCTTGAAAACAGCTTGAAAAATTGAAAGAACATATTTGAACCAGTGAAGCTGTGGTGGTGCTGAGTGGTGCTGTTGTTGCGCTGAGTGATGCTGTGGTTGCGCTGAGTGATGCTGTGGTTGCGCTGAGTGATGCTGTGGTTGCGCTGAGTGATGCTGTGGTTGCGCTGAGTGATGCTGTGGTTGCGCTGAGTGATGCTGTGGTTGCGCTGAGTGATGCTGGGGTGGCACTGAGTGATGCTGGGGTGGCGCTGAGTGATAACGTGGTGGTGCTGAGTGATGCTGGGGTAGCGCTGAGTGATGATGTGGTGATGCTGAGTAAAAAAATAAAATGTAAATTGAGCGCACTACTCACCCGCAAGGGTCTCAAGGCGCTTGTACGAATACCGCTGTGGAACCCATCCTGGCTTTCCCTGTGAGGTGCCCACTCCTGGGCACCCCCAAGGTGGAGGCCAGGCATCCTTAGCGTTGTGGGGGCCGTTGTGGAGATTAAGCAAGCTATTGCCCAGAGTTGCAGAGTGGAACTCCATGATTGGAATAGGCACCGAGGCGAGAATTATCAGGTCCATGGAATTTTGAGCCCAAGACCCGCCGAGGCGGGGAATTGAACCCTGGTCCCCGGCTAGACTTCTGCATCAGGGTCTGCCGCTCTAACCATTGAGCCACACTGGTGGTGTGGTGGTGCTGAGTGATGCTGGGGTGATACTGAATGATGATGTGGTGATGGTGAGTGGTGCTGAGTGATGCTGGGGTGGTGCTGAGTGATGCTGTGGTGGTGCTGAGTGGTGCTGTGGTGGTGCTGTGGTGGATCTGTGGTGGCGCTGAGTGGTGCTGAGTGATGCTGTGGTGGTGCTGAGTGATGCTGTGGTGGTGCTGAGTGATGCTGTGGTGGTGCTGAGTGGGAGATGGGGAGAGGGAGAAAAAGGAGAGGGTAAAGAGAGGGAGAGAGGGTAAAGAGAGGGAGAGAGGAGAGAGAGGGGGAGAGAGGAGAGAGAGGGGGAGAGAGGAGAGAGAGGGGGAGAGAGGAGAGAGAGAGGAGAGAGAGAGGAGAAAGAGAGGGGAGAGAGAGGGGAGAGAAAGGGAGAGAGAGAGGGGGAGAGGGAAGTGAGGTAGAGGGAGAGAGGGAGGGTAAGACGAGAGGGGGAGGACGAGAGCGAAGGACGGAGGGGTGAGAGAGGGGAGGGAGAGAGAGAGGAGAGCAGGCAGAGGGGGAGATGGGGAGAGGGAGAAAAAGGAGAGCAGGAGGAAGGTAAAGAGAGGGAGAGAGGAGAGAGAGGGGGAGAGAGGAGAGAGGGAGAGGGTGAGAGAGGAGAGAGTGAGAGGGAAGTGAAGGAAAGTGAGAGAGGTATAGTGGCCTGGCTACGGGTGTACCGAGAGCCACCAGAGATGGTGAGCTTTTCCATGAGTTAACGGGTGATAGTCATGATGATTTTATAAATGATGCAGCTGGTTTTGAATATTGTGTGGGCTGACAAGCCGAGTTCAAGTAGTTCCATCAGTATAGGGGGGGGGGGGGGGGAGTTCTGCCCTAGTCCCTAGATGAGACATGTTGCAGCACGTAAGGTGCCTTTAAGGGGTGTCGGTGTGGAGTCTTGTAAGCATTACCACCATCCTGGGCTGTATAAGTGTCCGCACTATAAATGTTAGAGTACGAAAATGGTGACTGAACCCAGGTGCGCGGCTGCAGAGGAGAAATGTCCCTGTGCTTCAACATAGAGATGGGAAGTAATCAAAGAACATCGTTTTTCCTCTTAAAATCCCGACAACAACAGGGTGTTTGTGATTGAGCAAGACATTTTATCACGTTGAGAGCAATCAAGCAGTTGGCGAAAGGGTCTTGGTCTTGGTCGAAAACAATTTGCAATTTCTGTAGCTATTGAGGAAAAAATCCGAAAGTCAGGGGACATGTGAAGTCCACACAAAGACATCCAAGGCGCATCAAAACTAAAGCGACAATTTGGAGACCAACTGCCCTGATTGCATATATTAAAAACAAAACGCCCATCCACGTATTAAAAAATATGACCTTTAGCACTCCAACAGACAAAAAAGGAAACCAGCAAGCAACGCTTCCTATAGAACTGAATCGAATCGCAGCTGCACAAACTTTCCAGCACACGCCACGGTAAGGGCAAGCCAGGCTCACATGCGCCAAGTGCAACGCACTTCCTGTTTGACACATTCAAGACGATTCATAGCAGCATGAGTTACTGAATGAAACCTCAACAAAAGATATTATTTGCCGCAAATCACAGATTCATTCTTGTTCGGCTGAGCCTTGATCAGAGATTTTTCAGTTTCAAGAGGACAGGATTTCTTTCTCACAGACTGGAATAAATCAAACCTGTTCTTTTTTTTTTTTAACTCAGAGCTATTTCTGTTCTTTTTTTTTTTACTTTGTTTATATCAGATTATCCAAGTAATGTTATTATTTCTTCCGCAAAGTGTTTACAGGCGCAGAATGGAATTTAATAACAAGTTAAAAAAAAAAAAAGCATCAGAGAGCATAAAAGGAGACACGGCCTGGCGGCCGTGAAACTGAAAGTACGACCGGCCGGCCGTGAATAATTAGGGGATGAGAAATGCGCTGGGAGGAGAAATGCAGAGCGCACGCTGAGAAGCTTGTGGGAGGGAGGCTGGGCTGCCTTTGATGTGGTAATGCGAGGCAGGCAGGCAGGCGGCTGGTGGCATTGTGCACGCGCTTTTTAGGGCTTGCGCTTGCGCAATGACCTAAAAAGCGCACATGCACTGCATGGAATCGCCAGTGGTTAAACTCTGGATAAGCCACTATACAGCTTCGCCAGCTATGCGCAAGCGCATCAGCAGGCAAACCCTAAAAAGGGGCAGAGGTAAAAGATCAACCTAGCCCTGTGATTGGATAAATAAAACTTGGTGCATTCATATTTTTGATGGCATTTTACATACTTGGGTGAGAAATACCTGAACAGCAAGGCTTCGTCTCATGATAAACACTGGTTCACAAGCCAGCTAAGACAGGTAACATAGAGGAACTCGGCTGTGCACTGCAGCTGAGTGGACAATATTATATTTCGGCAAGTGTTTGGGCACAGAGCTTTTCTGAGCTATCATGCATGGCATGTGGAATTGGATTATAAGCGTCTCCTAAAGGACAAGGGCTATTCAAGGCTCGAAGAGACTAATAGGAGCAGCCTTTTATGCACTAGCTGAACTCTCTTCACCTACACTAATTTAGCTCTGCTTAGAGGCTATTCCATTAATCCAATCGCACTGAGAAAACTCATGCGTAACGGCCTCTATTAAACTACTTTCCAGACCTCAAATAATGGTAGCAATGCAGTCCCTTACATTACTTTAACTGTCCCACAGATAACTATGATCTATGAACCATAGTTGACATTTATAAGTTAATACTGATGAAACTTTTGCACCTTAAACTTTCTCCAGGGGCCATTCTGTGTCTCACCCACAATTGTTGCTGAAATGTACTAAGTCATATGTTAATCTTGAACGCCCATTTTTCCCCTCACATTTCAACTATGCATGCAGGCCAGATAAGTATACATTGCAGACCAAATAATCACAATATAATTTAAAAAAAGGATTTGTAGGAACCATTGCCTTTTGCTTAGAGACACTCACCCATGTTCCAAAGAATTTAAGAGTTGGCACGTTTTGTTTTTAATATCCTTGGTTATTCAGTTTATTCGTTTTGTCAATAACCAATGTTTTCATTATTTTGCTGATTCTTTAGTTTCCTTAACAATATATATGCTCTATGAGCCAAAAGACCCTAAGTCAGGCAATAAATGAGAATTGGCACTGGCTGTTGGTACAATGACACGACTTGGACAGGCTTAACTGTCTGAACACTGAACGTGCTTGATTCAATTATACGCAATATATTCCTCACTTTTCACCCCAAAAATATTTCACAAAAATGATCTAGAGAAGAAACAGTTTTGCTAAGAGAGCAGCTTCACCCTGAAGCTGTATGTAATGTGTAAACAACTTGTTTAATAATTCAAATCGAGTGAGGGTGGGAGCAGCGCCAACCCATCAACGAAAGAAACTTCACACTTCCGCTTCACTTTCAAGCATGTCGCTCATTCTGCTGCCTATCACTCTGATTGCCTATTTTAAATGACCAAACTTTTATTAGGGCTACCTACCCATGCAAACATCACCAACACCAATGAAACAACCCTTTGGATTACTGCCAGCTTTCAGCAGAATAGCAACACAGGTGCATGTTTACATCTTTCCCAAAAGACAGCAAGATGGTGTTGAGGCTTTGAATATCCAGAAGATGGTCACTGGGTCTCAGAGATCGGTAGGAGACGCCTCGTCAGGGATAGTAAGTGCTATATAAATGCAATTACAATACAATAGTGGCTCAACGACTTTACCTTTTTGATTTCAAGTATAAGGTGACATTTACTAGTGGTGTCTCTTTGACCTCCAGTCCACTGCAGTTTGCCTTTCAAGCAGCTCATAAATCTTTATAATGGGCAGTGGGACTTCTTGGGTGGTGGTGGACTGTGTAGGGTAATGTGCTCCTGGGATATACGCAGCGAGTATATACTAGTGTACAATTATGATTGCAGTGCATAAGGGTGGGGAGAGCCACCATCTTCCCCAATGTGTCGATAACCACTGATAAACCAAAACAACAGTCCCTTGAACAAGCTGGCAGTGTATATTATGTATCATTGATAATAATAAACAACACTGTTGAAACAGTCACTTCAGTTTAATCTAGAGATCCTTAGCCAACACGTGTTACGCCGCACTTAATTGTGGTGCGCAGCGACTTCTTCAGGGCTCTAATCTCTTTGGATGGATCCTCAGTTCTGGTTGTATTTGCGGTCCGCGTCATTTTTGGCCTCCATAGGCGAGTGAGAGCCTCCGGTTTGGTGCAGTCGCTTCACTGGCTGCCCATCCGGAAGCGGATCATGTTCAAAGCACTGACCTTGGCGCATAAAGCGCTATTCGGCACCGGAGCAAAGTATTTACAGCGCAGGCTTGCTTTCTACCGCCCGGCTAGATCGCTGCGGTCAGAATCTCTTTTTTTGGCTGTGGTCCCTCGAGTGAGGAAGGCACGCACCGGGGGGGCGCTCGTTTAGTTTGAGGGCCCCTCAGTTGTGGAACACCTTGCCTCTGGCCTTGCGGCGCTCCTCTAACTTGCTCCTGTTCAGGAAGAGCCTTAAGACCTGGCTTTTTAACCTTTAGGCTGTCTTTTTTCCCTGTTTGGTGTCTGTTTTATGGTGTTATGTTTTTTATACTGAGCCGCCTCGATAAAGCGCCGGGACACTCCTTTGGAGTAGCCGGGCGCTATAGAAATAAAATTTAACATAACATAACATTTGCGACCCGGAATGGGTTTTAATACTCCAGTGATATTTGCACAGTATAGGGCAACAGAGATTACTGTGTCCAAGATTTAGTGTATTCCAGAATTATTTTGTTAAGTGTGGATCTTGTGTGTATAAATCATAAATCCATCATGAAGAATGTCGACATGGTATAGTAACCCCACTCCTTGGGGGTTAAGTGAGTCCTCTGGCCAGCAACCAAGTCTTTGCTGGCGTAAACGTAAACCATCTATGCAGTAGCAGGTCTTCCGGAGACACCTTTCCATAAACAGTGTCCTTAGCCAGTAAATGGCCTTTAAAGCTACTGCAGTACGATGGGTATTGTGTAATCTGCATTGGTCCCACATGCAGAGCGTGGAAGCATGCCAATGCTTTTGATATTTCTAACAATGAACTGCAACTGAGCACCAGGGTATACTGTAATAATCTGTATACTGTCTGGATTTGCCACCAGCTCTCTGGCCTGGTGCTGAACTACTGTCCTAATCTACACCCAAGTTCGACCTATGTAGTGCCACTTGCTCATCTGTCTCGTGCACCTGGCACATCCAGTGTACGGACTCATTCCACACCAAGGTACAGTGTGTATAGAGAACTGTGAATAGCTGAGGGGGCTCTATATCCCTACTGCAAACTTACTTGTCTCCTTCTACAACTGGGTGTATACACTCTCTCCAGAACTGGATTTACGCAAATATTATCCGTGATTGGCTGCTTCCTTGCTTTTAGTCTTCATCCATTCTCTATCCTGTTAGCCATCCTTAGGTCAGCCCCGTTATTAGTAATGTAGGGCCCAGAGTCACTACTTGTGTCAAGCCTTCAGTGAAGCAAATGAAGACTTCTTGTTAAGTAATGTGTACTTCTCGGAATACTTCTGTGGTCCTCCTCACACAAAGCACCAACACATACCCACTTCTTCACACAGATATGGCACTATACACCATTTCTGTTACAGGCAACTGCCACGCCACACTGAATGTTCCTTCTACAACACTACTGTAATCTCCCAATTCTGACTAAAACAATAGACCAACCCAACCTACTCTCTTCCTGTTGGATGCTCCCATAAGGTACCAAAGGTGAGCTAGCAACACTTCAAGGCCACACAAGAGATAACAGTGTGCTGTATAAATAAACAAAAAAAATAAAAAATTTACACAGGGAGAAGACTACCCATGGCAAATCTGCAGCAGCGTAGCATGGGGCAATAAATACATTATCTATTAAGTAGAAGCCCCCCCCATTCTCTGCTTCTTATATGATATGTTTTAATATATGCCAGCATGATAGCAGGAAAATATGACACTTACTCCTCCCTCCAATTTTAGTGACTAAGCTACGCTGGTGCAAATCTGGGGATACTGAATCCTGAAGGCTTGGATAGAAGTACTGGAACCCCCCTCTCCAGTTTCAGCAAACACCTAATCAAAACCCCCTGAGGATGTCAAAAATACACGTCTGCTTATCTGCTGTGCTTTTCGTTGTTGTGAAAATAGATACTTAAGAAAACAGAAGACCAATTCACTGTAGGGCAATCGGTGTCAAAACATGACAAAAACTCAAAATAAAACAGCCTTTAAAAAATGTCTTCCGAGTAGCCATGTGAGACCTGCTTAGAATGTGCAAGACTCACACAGTCAATGAGAATGCCACCCCCATATTCCAACAAAATCCAAATTGTATAAGTTTTGACAACAAGCAGCTCAACCAATCAAATGCGAGTTTAGAACAGCGCCTTGGCATAAAATGACTCAAGCACCTTCCTCCCTGGAAAAAAGTGGATGGTACAAGTCATAACGTGTCCCTGTTCACGTGCTTTCTTGCGGTTATGAATGTAATGCTGGAGTGGATGTCAACAGGTAGGTAGTGTGTTCCCAACAATCTCCCTCTGCCTCCTAAGTAACAATCAAACCTAACACAAGCAACAATAACTGTCTAAAGCAGATGGGATAAGGCCTAACTCAAGAGAAGCCTCTAGTTTCACGGCTGGGTTTGTACCGCTACGTCACAGCTTACTTGATTAATCAGAATAAATACATAAATCAATGCCTCAAATACTTTGGGGTCATGTCAAAATGACCATAACTTTATTCCCAAACTTATTTTTAAGTTGAATGTTCTTTTGCATATTTTATACTGGAAAGAAAAGCAAAAGTATCATTCATTGGGTGAGGTTGTTTTGTTGAAGATCTAAACATTACTCTGGCATTTAAAAAATCCAAAACATTTTATGTTTGTATTCATCCACAGAATACATGTTTTAAAATATGGTTACATATGACCTTTTGCTAGACAAGTGGACATAGTTTCGAACAACCGACGTCTGGTTGGAACTTGCTGTCTAAATTTACTCACACACAACAATCTGGCATCTGACTGTGCCATGTACCCGTCCTCTGACAGGAAGGCGCGCAGGAAGGTATGGCGGGATGTTTACAGCAGAGCACGTGCTAATACCGTGACAGAATAAAAACATTAAAGCGTCTTCTATCGCTGCAATGCAACTGAGCATAGGAGGACGGTTGCAGTGCGCAGGAAAAACGGACTAGTTGCCATGATGACATTAAATACGCACGCGTGCAGGTGCACACGCTGAGCCAACCTGCTGCAAACACAAGACCAACAGGCAAATGAGAAAAGCAGATTTCCACAACTCAAGCGTCCCCTCGGTTGAGTCCAATCTGCATTTTACACTCCCTCTGGTTAACACAAGAGCCTGACATTTCTCATTCAGTACTGTGCATTTAAAGGTGATGGTAAAACAACATTTTAATACGTGCCAAATAAAACTCTGAACGTTTAAAAGACTTTGGCCCTATTCTCTCGGGGTTGTTTTGGGAAGAGTCCGAAAAAGAAGAAAGTACAGAACAAAACGTTAAGATGCGTCACTACTGCTCCTGCTAAGTATCTGCATTGGCAGTGCACATACATTGTCTTTATTTATTTATTTATGCGTTTTTATATAGCGCGGACTTTACCCGAAGGTGTCAGAGCGCTTCACAGTAGGAACATAACTGATACATGAGAACATTAAAAGTGAGCAAAATACAAAAGCAAACGTTACATTAAATGAAGCAAAAAAGACAATCGTGAGCCAACAAAATACACGAGGTAGCAAACGGTGCATTACAGGAGGAAAAAGTGACGTGTGCCGGTTACAAAGGCGTACAAAATAAACATAGAGGTATAATACTGCAATATAAGGAGGACACTCAAGCACAAGAACAAACGTTACGTAGGCACTGGTGGCACTTGGAATAAAATGTGATATAAAAACGGCCGTGCTCGTTGGCAATGCCAAGAACTAAGCGAAACACCGGGACACAACAGAAGGACACTTCTGGAGCAGAGTGAGGTGCTCAGTTGTCCAGACACCAGTCAGAAAGGGTAGATGTATATCCCCTGCTGCAGGAGCAGTTCACAGATCTGCCCAGCGAGGGGACACTAGTCTGACTCCCAAACAAAGAGACAGGTGGACCCTACAGACCCGGCAGCGCAGGGTGTTTCTCAAACAAGCACAGCGTCATACCACACTGAAAAAGAGGCCACTGGTGCGAATAAAGCGGGGCTTACCTGTTTGAATGAAGCTCCCCTCACATTCCACCTCCTAAACAAACCCTGCTCTTGCGGCGGTGAAAGCCTTCTGCCGGGTTTAAATGTCCAGTCCTCGGAAGCACCAGGAGAGACTCCAAGCTCCGCTGCACAGCGCTGTCCACAGGAAGCGCAAGCAATACTTTGTGTCCCGGGCCCTAGCGCGCACAACGAACTCCGTGACGTCACGGCCGGGGAATGCGCGGAATGTGCGGCGGCCGCTCGCTCGCTTTAGCCGCCTCCGGGACTTCGGTTTCAAAGAGGAAGAAGGGAGCTGTAAGGAGCCTGGCCACCACGCAGCTGGACTTTCAAACTCGGAGCTCGATCAGATGGGCAGTGTGCTTCAGTTTTATACCACTTTTTAACAAGCGCACGCCGCCGCATGCGTTCACAGCGCTTGTCGGCTGGCTCGTGCACAGGTCCTGTGCTAACGCGAGGGAAGCTGACACTGCGCCGTACGCGCTCATAGCGCTTGTCGGCGCGTGGCCAGCTCCTGACGCCTTTTTTTACACTCCACCCCAACAGGAATCGCCAGCGCTAGCTCGACCGAAACCAGTAAGCAGCTCCAGATTTCACCCCGGAGTTCCCTAGGAGACTAGAGGGAGTCTACTCTGGATGCATGGGGCTACAAAAAACGAGAAGCTACACTCAGGGATTGCACTTTGGACTTCCATTGCAGTCCTGAATAGGTAAGATCTAACTATCGTCAGGTAAGTACGGGGGAGGGGTGTGTGTGTGTGCGTGCGTGCGTGCGTGTGTGCGTGTGTGTGTGTGTGTGCGCGTGTGCGTGTGTGTGTGTGTGTGTGTGGGTGTGTTTGTGTGTGTGTGTGTGCTTCCGTGAGTGTGGCTGTGGGTGCGCACGTGATTGTGAGAGGCTGCCGCTGTGAATGTGGAGCAAGAGATGTGCACGGCTGGGGGGAGGGGGCGGCGCGTCCACGAGATGCACTCGGCGCTCGTGCCCAGGTCTGTCTCCGTTGAGAGCCAACTCAACTGCAATAGGCCTCGAGCGAGACCTAAAAAAGGAGCAGTAAGTCCAGCACTACACCTAGTGAACCACCAGTACTACAACACCCGCTCATAAAAAATAATTAGAGGTAGGGGCTTAAAAATATAAATAAATATAAATTGATGTTAAATAATATATACATAAATAGCACCTATGTACTATTTAATTATAAAATATGTTAATAACCTGTTTTGAATTAAAAAATAATGTAACAATACATTTTATTGAAAAATAATGGCATTCATTTTAAATTATTTTATACATCATCTTTATTCATCATTATTGTGCTTTAAATACATATTTTTTAGGGGGTATTTATTTTTTTAATTTAAAGTTCTGAAATATAGTTTTAATTCAATATACATTAATATATATTAACGTTTTAAATCAAGTTAGTGCTGTAGCATGCTTTAAAATTTGTTCTACATTTAAAGTACATATATACAATTTAATTTACATTAATATTTAAAATAACAATATTTTGCTTATTGTTTTCGAGTTTAGCACAGTTTCTGAAACTTTACCATAGCGAGCCTTCACAGTTGAGGCATAGATCTATGCATTTTAAAGCATAGGGAAACATATAAAGTTTACCTAACTTGAAAGTAAATATAAAAGTATTTTCATGTAAAATGTTAATGCAAAATTATTTTATATATTTAGTTTAATTTTACAAAATAGAAAAAAATGCAACAGCACTGTTAAATACATTTTGAAATAAAACTTTATTTAAAAGAAATATATTAAAATATTTTCCTGAAGTGTAAATTAAAAAAATTAATTCCCACCAATACGAAATTGCATTTTTAATATTCAATAACCATTATTAAATGTGATGTATATAATCAATTAAAATTAGTTTTATTTTAATCAAATATATTGCTACATCATTAGCTTTAATGCAAAATAGATGAAAATACTTATAATTAAATAACAACAAATTATGTTTGTATATATTTTTAATATTAATCTAGAGTTATTTATATTTGTAACTATTTTACATCATTTAATTTCACATTTTGTCTTATGGGGTTTTATTTTAAGATCCTTACTCCATTATTTTCTATGGGAGGGTGATGCACTATCAGTATTTAGCCATGTGTAGTGCTGGACTTACTATTGTTTTTTCCAGTAGTAACTTACGCTCTGAATACTGAAAAGTAGTACACTTAGTCAGAAACGCAAACTTACTCAAAAGTGTACGTTACCTTTGTAAAACAGGTCCTAGAAGTTCAATCTGCTTGTGAAATACATCGTAATAATTTTTGACGGGTCCAAGTTCATTTAGTTCATTGACTGCTCTTTTAGAATGAAAAATAATCTTGAACACAGTGAGTTCCACAACTTTCTCTTGGTACGCTAAATCTTTTAATGGGACTGCCACTAATGTTCTACAGTCTTCTTATAGGAAAACAAGATGATAAAGTAGCAAAGACAAGC
This sequence comes from Lissotriton helveticus, assembly GCF_964261635.1. NCBI lineage: Eukaryota > Metazoa > Chordata > Amphibia > Caudata > Salamandridae > Lissotriton > Lissotriton helveticus. Next base: position 1,098,415,717 of record NC_136065.1, read on the forward strand.
CATAAACAATATATCGAATTACACTTGACATAAAACATGACAAGTTAAAATATTAATACATTTCTGCAGGCCATATTCTAACTCCTTTCAGGTAACTGTTTTTTTAGTCCTAGTGTGAAACAGGCAAGCACCACAAACAAATCGAGAATAGAGTGAAGCTGCCTCGCCTATTTGTGTTGGCAAAAGCAAAGTCTAACTTAATCTCTCACAGAGGGGGGAGAATACAATGAAAGACCCACCATTTCATGGATAGCTAGAGGGGCAATTTATATCTTGGTTGTATAGATACTCTATCCCAATGGCAACAGAGTATCTATGGTGCCAAGATAATAGTCTGCCTACCAAATTTACATGTTTAATCACTGTCTCCGCCATAATTAAACTCCTCCAACGGCCCTACACAGTAAGGGCCATCGGAGGTAGACCACTAATTCTGGCCACCTAATTTAGATGCTCAGATTTAGAGGTCAATTTTTACTACACTTTACTGCCAGGAAAACCCTGGCGGTAAGGGGCAGTGGAAGCTGCTAAAGGCTTCCTTCGTCATGAGAGAAGACTCCAATGGTGAGGGGAGCATTTTATTTTTTATTTTCAAAAAGAAAATCTTGCTTCGGGAAAATATATAAAAAACTGTTTGGTCATGGTGATGGAGCTCTGCAGCAAACTTTAAACAGCATTGACAGGAACCACTGTGATGGTGGTTCCTGCCAATGCTTTCGAAATGACCGCCAGCCTGGCGGTCATTTCTAAATTAGCTGTGCGGAGTAGTCTTGACCTGGCAGATGTTAAATCCTGGCAAGGCCAACAAAAACTACTCGATCCATCAACAATTAAATCGGGCCCCAAGTCACTTAAGGGAATCATGACTATTACGTTCACACAGTGCAGTTCTCAATATTGTCCTCTAGGAATACAGGCCTAATATTAAATATCCCAAATAAAGCAGCCTCATTGAAGATAGAAGAACATCACACAAAGAGGAAATCCCATCACAGATTTGATTTATGCTTGAAACAGTCTATAGCTTGAGTTCTGCATGCAGGTAGGACATTCTACTTGTATGTATGTGGGTATATAAATAGCATAAACATAACAAGGGGCAACAAACATTCAACAATGTTAGAACTTCAAAGTCTTTGTTCAGAGTGTGAGATAAATACCCAAATTAAAAAACGACCCAGAAAATGAGCCAGTATGTCCACCACCTCTGAGTTAGCAATAACAGTAACTCTGGGGTAGGGAATATCAAGCCCATTATGAGTTGGCCCTGGATGGCCTATTAAGAAATGAGGAATTACCAGGTGAACTCCCAGTGGAAATCAGTCTAATGCACTTGGTAATTTCTCAGTCTCTTCCCATGCGTTCACAGGGGTATTTTGGCTGTTTTTAGCAGTCGAAATCTCTGAGTGAAAGTAAAGAGCTCAGCTGTCTTCGTTCAGAACTCATAATCCCGATGGTGCAGGTAACTATCATGATAGCCAAATCGGAATTAAGAGGCAACTCATAATGAGGGACATAGTGTTCTTTGAAAAGGTGCGTCTTAAGTTCCTTCCTGACATGAGGAAGTGTCAGGGACAGTTACATGGAGGCTGTTCCAGGTTTTGAATTGACAGACGAAGAAGTTATATTACTTGTTTTTTCTTTTTACATTTCTTTATCTCCAGTATGACACTCTCCTGGCTTTGGGTGTCACGAGCCACCAAGATTGTTATCCTCCTATGCCAGATTTACAGGGTGTGGCTTTGTAGACAATGCAAATGGTCTTGAAGATGGGGCGGGGAAGTAAGGGAAAACAATGGAGTTCCATCAGGACAGCACACTACCTGCCACATCAGTTCCCCCAAAGCATGTAGCAAATAGATATAGCCCTCCTTAGTATTAATAATTAAAAGTAACCAAGTATTTGGCACCCAGGAACTTCTCATTCTAGACCACGCTTTTACAATGAGTGGTTTGTGAGTTACTTACTGATAGCTCTTCAGCTACATGTAAGTAGCTCTCCTGTGTGCAGCTCAGCTTACTAATGGAAATGCTTTTGCTCAGCTAATTAGTTTATGTATTCCAAAATTTGAAAGTGTGTGCTTTAGAGTAAAATGATGTAACAGGGAACAACGGTTCCTGTGGAGTATGTGCACAATACTTGATACTTAAAATGCTCAATAGCATATACTTGTGGGGATGGAATGTCAGATAAAGAATCAAGATCATACACACTATAGATTTTCAAAGGTACTTTTACTACGCTTTTACTCTTTGCATCATAAAAGTTGACAGTGTGCTCAGTGTCCCAAGTGAACTAGAACCTAGAGAAGGGGGAGTGACAGTTGGTGAAATAAAAAAAAGGTTTCAGTTTGTACAAAACGACCTCAGGTAAGTATACTTGGTGAATTAACAGTCCTCTAATACAATGATAAAGGCTGAGAGAGTGGTTGGTTTGTAATATGTGTCGACGGCGTTTCGACCCCAAGAGCAATTAAGGGGTCTTACCATGACCATATAATACTGAACACCTGAAATGAGAGCAATAGACTGTCAGTGTGAATGGTGCACACCAAAAAATGTATGGCTCAAGACAAGTGTAGGAAAAGCAAGGGTTACTCACAGAGGGGTCCAGCCGGGCGCCCAAAGTAAGGGGGAAGAGAGGACGGACAGTCCTATCAAGTATGGGTGTGGTGTCCCATTCAGTGGTTGCTACATCAAAGGTGTGTAAATTATCCATCCAGTGGGGCGATGTTAATCCATGTGAAAGGTTTTTCAACTGGCTGATAAGGCTGGATACCAGCATAATGATCTATAGAACCATAAATCATCCAAATGAGTATTGATACATGAGAATTATCCAGAATCAACAAGACGCAGCCGCCAAAGCCAGCCGGTCGGAGCAGGGAGAGGGTGAGACAATGTGCCCTTTTCCTCTGAAGCCGTCTTTGATGAATGTCAAACCCCCTTCTCTAGGTTCTAGTTCACTTGGGACACTGAGCACACAGTCTGTATGATTTTATTATGCAAAGAGAAAAAGCTTAGTAAAAGTACCTTTGAAAATCTATAGAGTGTATGATCTTGATTCTTCGTTTGACATTCCATCCCAACAAGTGTATGCTAATGAGCGTTTGAAGTATCGAGTATTGTGCACATAGTCCACAGGAACTATTGTTCCGTGTAACATATTAGATATTCTGGTTCCATGTGAGTAGGGTTACCCTTGTTTTTGATACATAAATCTAGAGTAAAATGAGTCAGTTTTCAGAACTTAAAAGCTTATATTTGGAGAAAAGTTTCTAAATATGTATTTAAATCTAAAATTTGAATGATAAATTGCGTTGTGTTAGGGAGACTTACTATTACTATTAACTTGGAACCAGTGGCATTGCAGCTATTGCTGTTATATATTACCTATGGTAGAGGCATTCCCACAGCTTTTTTTACACCACTGTTGGCAACATTGCCAAGTGGTCATTGCTATCAATCTTGCCACTAATGTAATATTGTCTGATGTGATCACTATGTCAACACAGATAATATTTGATACTAGCTCAAGGTGATTTTCATGAAATATAAGTATATCTTATTATAGAAAATGTTGGAGACTCTTGCTAGACATCCTTGTATACATGTTTCTTGCGAACTGGCACTCATCAGCAAGGGGCAGTCTGTTGGTTGGGGCTGCTTGGCAAGGCCCTTTGAGAAAAGTCCAAACCTGGACTGCGTCTTGGTACTCTCCACTCTCACACTTTGTAACCAGCGTGGTGAAATATTGACCTGTGGCGTCTGTTGCTCTCGAACTGGAGATCCCTCTGGAGTAATCTGCACAATCCTGGTTCCTGGGGAGGATAGCAGTATGACTGTGGATGCCGAATGTGCATCTTCTGCTGGTATACCAGAAGTCTGCTGTCTCTTTGTTGGTGGCGACAGGTGCGATGACAGAGGTCTCAATGTCAACCGTCTCGACACTGAACGCATTGGGGAATTGTTGACGTTGACTGTCTGCGTCTGGATGATGTTGAGGCTCTCGACGCTGAACGTTATGTCGTGACATCTGCGGACATTATGACGTTGACTGTCATTGAGGATCTACCTGGGTTGTCGACGTTAACTAGTGGCATGGACGTAAAAGTTTTCGAAGCCGACCCAAACTTGCTTTTTGACGTTGACGTGCGTATCGCCTACTGTGACGACAATCTTCAGTACCTGACGCCGAAGTAATCAGTCTCAACTAAGACTTTTTCTTTGTCAACGGGGCTGGCACTGAATTTCTTGACTGTGATTTCGCCCTCAATGTCTTCACAAGCTGCAGAGACCTGTCAGACATTGATAGTGACACCAACAGTGAGCACACTGGTATCCGGCTTGACGTTGACCTCCTCTCTGTCAACGGAGAAGCAGAGCGGTGTTCCCTCTTTTCCTTCCTGCCACTGTGGTCAGATCTTTTGTGAGAGGAGGGCTCTTTGAAAGGTTGTTGAGACCCTTCAAGGCCACTTGTAGATCCCACCTTCCCTCTCTCCTGTATGACATGCAGCTTGATTCTTTCTCTGTCGTGCAGAATCATTCTGGGAAATTGCTGGCAGTAGTAAAACTTGTCTGGTAGGTGAGAAGATGGCAAACAGAGTGTGGATCGTATTTTGGCATCTTTTTTCCAGCCGAAGGACATTTGTTAAATAAAGCTGCCATTTCCGACAAAAATATATGACAAAATAGTCTGAAAAACAGCTTAAAAGTACAGCTTGTACTTAAAAACTTCTAATGAATGAAGGTCAGAAAAACAACTTCTAGATACCAATTCTTGACAGAAAAATCAAAAACTGACAAGCTCAATTCTCCAGGATCCTCACAGGAGGAGCCGGAAAAAAGAACTGACCTGTCACCTGTAGGACGTGATGGGAGCATGGCCGTCTTGGAGGTCTTAAAGGCACGGCACCAGTTTATTTTGTTATGGTTTATCCATACAGCCTACAGGAGATCAATGCCTTCTCTTACTTTGCCTTTTCCTTTAGAAATAAAGGCTATGCTTTAAACGTGAAAGTGTGCATGTTCTATGTTACAGAAATGCCAAATAGATATATATTTATGCTAAATGAAAAATCCAATGCAATTTTGAAATTTTTTGTCTATTTGATGGTTTAGGCTGCATGTATATGTATGCTTATACACCTACATATGTATGTTTGAAGGTACTTTGTACTTTTAAGTTTTTAAACACATATATATATATATATATATAAATATATCTATGTATTTAGTATATACTCCAGGGTCCCTGTACGTGGGCGGGACTATTCAGTGCTTATGATGATTGATGAGTATCCCTGGAAGAGAATTTTCCAAAACTACTGTCAGTGTCTTAGTGATCTCAGAGTAAGACATTGGCTGAGATTTAGCCAAAATCAATTCTAGACAGAGCTTTTGATTGGACTTGGGAGAGGATGTGGCCTAACGGCCAGAGCTGCTGTCTTCTGAGCTGGGGTCCAGGTTCGAGTTGCAGTGTTGGCTCAACATCCTGTGATTTTGGGTAAAACACTTAATCTCCCCATGACTATGGACAGTGCCTGGATACCCTCATGGTTATAAGCAATGCTATATAAATCCGAGTATTTATTTTATTTATTTATTTGTCTCTAACCCGTGGCTTGTATCAGCCGAATCAGGACTTGCATGGCCTCTGGCAAGGAAGTGGAAACATGGCCGGATGCCGGTGACGAAAGCCTAAAGGGGTCAGTAGACGTGCCTTCCGAGCTCAAAGGTACTCTGGTAGGACCTGGAATCATCCAGAAGAGATGCAGCATTGCCCCTTGAAGGCTTCTTCCTGCGGTGGAGTTATGGATGGCCCAGTAAACTTTGGCACGCCAGCTGCAACTGACAAATGGCGTGGATTCGGGTCCTTTCACTGCTGATTGCGTGAACTCTTTCTGGTGTGTGCGCAATGATGGGAGGACTACTATCTAGACTTCTTATGTTTGCATTAAGACCTGATCTTGAATTTTGTCTAAAGTTACTGGAGGACCTGGAGCAGAACTAGGGCTTGAAGCAGGCCAGCGACAACCAGTCTTGCATTTTATGCTTGTCAACGTAAAGCTTCTCTTCTCGCTTTCTGAGGCTGTCAGATGGATCAGGGACCATTTCTCACATGACTTCAAATCATGCCTGGAGCTGAAATACCAAAGATAGATGCCATGTAGATCTCTGACCGACATCTGCTTCCTGCTGGTCTGGCTCAGCTTGAAGCTTTTAGTTTTAACGGAAGACATCCATAGCATACGGTCAGCAAAATAGTTTAGGAGATTGGTAAAACACGAACAAAAGTTTAAGAGCAGATCTCTGGATAAACGTCAAAGGGTGCAGAAAAAAAAGGAAGTGACATCAGCAGGCTGGGGTGGTGCCCGTTTATGGCTCCATGCCATCACTTTCAGGAGATGGTTCAAGATCGCTGAGATGTCAGAAGACACCATGGAAGAAATTGCTGAAAAGTTTCCAGATCAACTGACGCCTGGTGGAATCAAAAAAGTAGGGAAACTGAAGTTAGAAGTATCCAACAGAAAAATAACATATCCCGTGCAGTGCTGGCAGAACCCATTTTTGCATCTTTATTTAATCTGAATGAGCTCATTTCTTCCTACAGCTCTACAGGGTCAAAAGAGGTCTTTTCTACTTGTATCAGCGACGAGGGGAAACATTGAAACTCTCAGGCTCATAAATTTACCAGAAGCAACAAACCCATAAGAAAAAGATTAAAACCAATCACAGTAGCCCAGATAAAGAAGTCGAAAAATCTCAATTTTTAGTCAGTTGAAGAAACTTTAGAAAAAAATCATCGCAGTTCAGTGAAAACTCTACACACATGACGTGGTAGAAATCTGAACTATGGAGGCCGAGGGTTTTGAGTTCAGAGCAGCTCCACCGTACTGACTGAAGTTAGATCATTTCCAGTGAGATGGAATGGCAATTGAACAAACAAAATAGGCTGGTTCCTATATATACACTGCTATTGAAGGTGATTGGATGGTCCCACCACGGCAATGGGTAATGATTTAATCATGAAAAATCCAATGCTGGAGGAGAAAATATTTTGTGTTGTCTTCGTGACTTATAAGGTGTTTTAACTAAAAAAAATGGGACATTACATTACCATTTTAATTGTAAAACACTATTATGTTGCATAAATAGAACCTTTTGTGTTCCAAACTTCCTGCATTTGTAACACAGAATCGTAACTACGAATGGTGCTGCAGGTGCTGTGCTATCGGGGTCAAGAGGATTTTAGGGCTAGCTGAATACAGAATACTGCTGTATTTTACAACTCAACAAGCACTCTGGGGTCCATTTTGTATCACTTGTGTTAGGGGCAATAGAATTGTTACTAAACATTGGGACATCAACTCAGAGCTGGACACCCTTTTCAAGATATGCCATAAAGATACCTGGGTTGAGTTGCATCTTGGCAACACACAACATGTAATTAACTGATTTCTCATACATCATGACCCTAAACAGCTGTGCATTATTATAACTCCGTCGTTTAATTTCCTCATTGCAGATGCCAGTGGCGTTTGATACTGCTTGTTCCCATCATCTACAAAATGGTATGCTTACTTTGCTACACTTCATGTTTACATCAATGACATGGTATTACTTCAGGAAATACCAAATGCCTTTTGATGTTTTGAATGAAAAAAAGATACAAACCGTTCAACTTCCTATCGCCCCTAAACCGTCGTGATAACATTTAGACAATGATTAGCCAAACTTGAATGGCCATTATAAGTGGATATTTATACAGATAGTTGTATACGTTTAGGCACAACATTTAATTCATGGTTCCATGGTTTAATCATATTGCTTCAGCAGATTATGTCAACAGTGAAAGCACTAATGTGGTTAAAAGCTGATTACTCTAGCCATTTGTTCACAATAATTAAGGTTTTCCTAGGCACAGTGTGTTTGGCTGGGGATCTCCCCAGCTTGATTCACTGGCACGTTTCCCTTTCCTGGTTGGCTGACTGCATGTGTATCTGGTATCCTGATTTTTTGTTTTGGTCTTGATTAAGAATGTGCTTGGTGGCCTAGACCTGTCCCTAACTATGAGAAGTATTTTGCCTGTCCTGTGGCCTCAAGGAGCGCACCATGTATGAGCTTATTGTTGACAGTGGACTACTCTCCCTGTCATGGACTTAGAATATAGAGCCCTAGTGGCAGCATGCCTTGGTTAAAAGTATCAATAGAGTGACCATACCTTTTTATCTGGGTCACCATGATTGAGGTCTACCGGCCTGCTTGTGTGCCGTTTTGCTTCTTTGCCCTTGCCTAGCCCCTGACCCATGTCTGAACTGGGGTGGCGGAGTGAGCTAAAGAATGATGGTGGATTAAACCCAGATCAGTTGACTGGGGGTGAGTGCTTGCATTGTTCAACACTCCGTCCATCATCCCCTTTGGTATTGCTTTGTTCGCCCTAAGTCGGCAAGGTATGCCCAGACGTGGGTCCCTTGCTCACTTTGCCACTGGATTCGAACTAGCCTGGCTGAGGACGGCTGATTAGCCAGAAACCGGTCCCAGGATGCTTGTTTCCGGTCCAGGGAAGACATGGCTTGGCAGTTCGGGCTGGACTGTTCCCAAGAGGCACAGGGTCAGACTGATTTGCATACAGCCATGTCTGAACTGGGGTGGCGGAGTGAGCTAAAGAATGATGGTGGATTAAACCCAGATCAGTTGACTGGGGGTGAGTGCTTGCATTGTTCAACACTCCGTTCATCATTCCCTTTGGTATTGCTATGTTCGCCCTAAGCTGGCAGGGTATGCCCAGACGTGGGTCCCATGCTCACTTTGCCACTGGATTCAGGCTAGCCTGGCTGTGGACGGCTGATTAGCCAGAAACCGGTCCCGGGATGCTTGTTTCCGGCCAGGGAAGACATGGCTTGGCAGTTCGGTCTGGACTGTTCCCATGAGGCACAGGGTCAGACTGATTTGCATATGGCCATGTCTGAACTGGGGTGGCGGAGTGACTAAAAGGATGATGGTGGATTAAACCCAGATCAGTTGACTGGGGGTGAGTGCTTGCATTGTTCAACACTCCGTCCATCATCCCCTTTGGTATTGTTTTGTTTGCCCTAAATTGGCAGGGTATGCCCAGACGTGGGTCCTTTGCTCACTTTGCCACTGGATTCAAGCTAGCCTGGCTGAGGATGGCAGATTAGGCAGAAACGGGTCCCAGGATGCTTGTTTCCTGTCCAGTGAAGACATGGCTTGGCAGTTCGGGCTGGACTGTTCCCATAAGGCACAGGGTCAGACTGATTTGCATACAGCCATGTCTGAACTGGGGTGGCGGAGTGAGTTAAAGAATGATGGTGGATTAAACCCAGATCAGTTGACTGGGGGTGAGTGCTTGCATTGTTCAACACTCAATTCATCATTCCCTTTGGTATTGCTTTGTTAGCCCTAAGCTGGCAGGGTATGCCCAGACGTGGGTCCCATGCTCACTTTGCCACTGGATTCAAGCTAGCCTGGCTGAGGACGGCTGAATAGCCAGAACCCGGTCCCAGGATGCTTGTTTCCAGCCAGGGAAGACATGGCTTGGCAGTTCGGGCTGGACTGTTCCCATGAGGCACAGGGTCAGACTGATTTGCATATGGCCATGTCTGAACTGGGGTGGCGGAGTGAGCTAAAGGATGATGGTGGATTAAACCCAGATCAGTTGACTGGGGGTGAGTGCTTGCATTGTTCAACACTCCGTCCATCATCCCCTTTGGTATTGTTTTGTTTGCCCTACATTGGCAGGGTATGCCCAGACGTGGGTCCCTTACTCACTTTGCCACTGGATTCAAGCTAGCCTGGCTGAGGACGGGAGATTTGCCAGAAACCGGTCCCAGGATGCTTGTTTCCGGTCCAGGGAAGACATGGCTTGGCAGTTCGGGCTGGACTGTTCCCATGAGGCACAGGGTCAGACTGTTTTGCATATGGCCATGTCTGAACTGTGGTGGCGGAGTGAGCTAAAGAATGATGGTGGATTAAACCCAGATCAGTTGACTGGGTGTGAGTTCTTGCATTGTTCAACACTCCGTTCATCATCCCCTTTGGTATTGCTTTGTCCACCCTAAGTTGGCAGGGTAAGCCCAGACGTGGGTCCCTTGCTCACTTTGCCACTGGATTCAAGCTAGCCTGGATGAGGACGGCGGATTAGCCAGAAACCGGTCCCAGGATGCTTGTTTCCGGTCCAGAGAAGACATGGCTTGGCAGTTAGGGCTGGACTGTTCCCATGATGAGGCACAGGGTCAGACGGATTTGCATATGGCCATGTCTGAACTGGGGTGGCGGAGTGAGCTAAAGAATGATGGTGGATTAAACCTAGATCAGTTGACTGGGCGTGAGTGCTTGCATTGTTCAACACTCCGTCGATCATCCCCTTTTGGTATTGCTTAGCCCCTTGCGCCGACATCCAGAGTGCGTGTAAAGCGTGGTTGGTGTAGCAAGTAGAGGACATGCATGAGCCAGAGATTGGAGGCCAGTGGGATCCATTTTGGATACCCATGGCCTAGCAGAAGAGGGAGGTTGAGGACTGTGCTCCGAGACAGTAAAAGTGTATTACACATATTCCAGCAGATGGAGAGAGGAGATTCAGCCAATGAAGTCAAGGAAGAAGCAACAGGGCTCCTCTAGATATGCTATGAGGCCTTTTAGTTAGCCAGGAGCTGTTATTGGACTCCGAGCACTGCCATTTGGTGTATGGTAGGGTGAGGGGTAGGACTGGAGACTCTGTTGTGAAAAGTGAGGAAGTCTGTAGCTGAGGCCTTCCCTTTTGTCTTTACAAGAATACTCCTTCAGTTGGACTAATGGCAGCCAGGTGCAGAAACCTTAGCCCTCTTTGTCCCTCTGTTGTGGGTGATCCAGGATGAAGAAGCTCCACTGCTACTTGATTTATTGAAGCTCGCTCTAAACAAAGCCTGTAACTGTTGAGCGACCTAGGAAGGACACTTGAGAGAAGACCCATCTCAAACCAGTTCTTCAGTTTGAGACAGTAAATCCACATTGTCTGTCTGGACATTATGTATAAAAAATGGGACTCAAACCACCTCACTTTGTTTGCAGTTCTAATTTCTCTAATGAGAAGGACGTTACTGCTCTGCAGAGTAGTCAGAGGACCACCCAGAGCTAGTGTCTGCCTGACAGCCAGCCTCGCGGGAGTGAGGGATGTCACCTGCAATCTGGACTTCCTGCAGGATGAGTTGAGTTCCTGCCCTGAAGTGCCTAGAAGCCTGCCTAACGAGAGAGGGAAGACGTCTGCCTTACCCTGCAGGAGGAGAGACTGTCCTTGAAACAGCAAAGTTCAGCATGTGGACACTGAGGGAAAAACAACTGCATGAGAGAATAATCCAGGAGGACCCCCAGACCCTTATTCTGGTTACTACTGTGATGGCTGAAAGCTTGGGCAGTGCTGCAATTGCGTGGCTACTGAAGACCCAGTCAGCATCGGAACTGTGGCACAGAGCAAGGAGGCAGCCAAAAGGTCTCATGAGACTCCTCTACCTGTGAAGGGGAAAGACCCAACAGGCTAAGAGCATCTTGTGAGCTTTGGGGGATTGCGACTACACCTGAGCTGAATTCACGCTACTCTTGATTGCCCTTGGAGCAAAGAGGACTTAGTACCCAGGGAAGTCACAAAAGTGAATGGTGAGGCAGTGGGGTGGGTGTAGTACTTAAAGGCAATACCACACACAGAGACACTAATTAATTATATAAGTGTGTATCATTGAAAAAAAACATGTGATTAAAGTAATGTATTTATTACAAAGACAAGCACTGGGCTAGACACTCGCCCTATTGGGGGTCTGTTGGTTGATTGGTGAGTTCTGACCTTAAGCACCCCCATGCTATCTCCCTGAGAATCCTGACTGCTCACTATCCTGAGTGGCAAGTGTGGAATGAGTTGTACTTGGCCCAGTTGGCAGAGTCATAGTTGGACAGAACAGAAGCAAACGGCCTGTCCCATTCTATACACCCGCTCCAAACCGAGACGGGTATGACACTGTTTATTTGTACATATGGGACAGCAGTATGAAAATGGATACCTCCTTATGAGATACAGTGGGCAAAGGGTAAAGTACCCAGAAGTGTGTACAAGCTCTTTTGCCTAAATACAAACAATTAACTTACGGCTAGATGTATGAGGAGTTTGATTGTTTGCAAATTACCCAGAATCACTAATTGTGTTTAGAAATAGCTATTGAATCGGTATTTGGAAGTGGTGTATTTGGTCATCCCTTGCAAATACAAATTCAGTACCTGCTTTGAGCTGAAGCTGAAATTCAGTTGCAAAATATTGAAAAGATACCTGTAAACAATTCGCAAAAGGGAAGAGGTCTCATTCAGCTCCCTCCCTCTTTTTAACTGTAAAAATATTTGTTGAGAGCGGGCAATAATCCAGGGCAACACTGCCTACCCTCAAACAAGCTTTTCTGAAACATAAAACTTTTTTTAACATAGCAACATTTCCTTGAAGGAAATGGAGCTGCATTTAACAAAATAGTTACATGGTGGTCTGCTGACCCTAACAGACCATCATCCAGTGGCATAGCTCGGGGGATCGGTCCGCCCCGGGCGGCACTGTTTTTGAGAGTGGCAGAGGTGAGCAAGTCATGTCTGTCACTACCCCCGTCCCAGAACAAGGCGTCTGTCGGCCACTACCCCCGCATCCCCCACTTACCTGCACTGGGCGGCAGACTTAGGGTACGCCCCGGGTGTCAGTAGGTCTAGCTACGCAATTGCCATCAGCCCTGTGATGGCCACTAAATGGAATCAGTCAGAATTTGCAATTCACCTCATTAAAATTAACAAGGCAGGTCGACTGCAACCCGCTCTGGTTCCTTATTTTGCACATCGACCTATTGATACATAGATTGGTTTGCAAACTAATTCAGTTGTCGAACAACCTCTTTTGGTGAAAACATTTCAAGTACATCTTAGAGCTTTCTGCAAAAAGCGTTATATGATTTTCCACTACCTGGTAATTTTTATAAAGCAGATGCACAAAGTTGAATTAGGCTCTTTTGCAGTACGCTAATGAGAAAGTATACAATACTTCCAGAATTAAACATGTCTATGGTAAAACAGTGGAGTACATTTACCAATCCTATAGACTATTTACCCTGCGAGCAATGCACATGCCAATGGATGGCGATGGAAAACATGGGAAACAGCCATAACAAATGCATTCCTTACATCGCATGCCTTTACAACACGGTCGTTACAACTACTGCATAATTACAAATCAAACCATTACGTCGCACGTCGTTTCAACGACTTGCTGTAGCGGGCGCACTGGTGTTGGATTTAGAATCCAACACCTTCCCTGCTGTTGCACAAACTGGAGGCGGAATAGTAAACTATACTAATCCTAAGTCCAGCACGCCCCCTACAGCCAGTCGTTGAAATGACTTGCGATGTAATAGTTAGCATTGTAACAACCGCGTTGTAAAGGCATGTAATGTAACGCATGCAAAGTAAAAGTATATATTCGGAAAACAAACAGCAGAAAAACTCGTAGGTTTTTCCAGAGGGCAAATAACACTTTCTAAATCATAGAGAATGCAAAAAACCCTCTGAAAATCATATATTTACGCCCATGCCTGCTGGACATTATATTTTATGAATGGCACTATTTTGTCCTGAAATATATGGATGATGTTTGCTGCCCATGGACATAAAAAAGCTGATATTGCTAAATTTCAAATACAGACAACCATACTGCTTTTGTTTGAGATGCTTCTGGGGGAGATCAATCAAAATGGAAAAGGAATTTGATAGGGCACATCATGATGGCATGATGGAAGCAATTCAATTGGAACTAGCTTTCAAGAGCCCTCTGTCGTTCTGAGAAGAGACTGATGAGCAGGAAATCAATCTCAAAGGAGTCTGAAATAGTGAACTGCATGAGAGAATAATCCGGGAGGACCCCCAGACCCTTATTCTGGTTACTACTGTGATGGCTGAAAGCTTGGGCAGTGCTGCAATTGCGTGGCTACTGAAGACCCAGTCAGCGTCGGAACTGTGGCACAGTGCAAGGAGGCAGCCAAAAGGTCTCATGAGACTCCTCTACCTGTGAAGGGGAAAGACCCAACAGGCTAAGAGCATCTTGTGAGCTTTGGGGGATTGCGACTACACCTGAGCTGAATTCACGCTACTCTTGATTGCCCTTGGAGCAAAGAGGACTTAGTACCCAGGGAAGTCACAAAAGTGAATGGTGAGGCAGTGGGGTGGGTGTAGTAAGGCAATACCACACACAGAGACACTAATTAATTATATAAGTGTGTATAATTGAAAAAAAACATGTGATTAAAGTAATGTATTTATTACAAAGACAAGCACTGGGCTAGACACTCACCCTATTGGGGGTCTGTTGGTTGATTGGTGAGTTCTGACCTTAAGCACCCCCATGCTATCTCCCTGAGAATCCTGACTGCTCACTATCCTGAGTGGCAAGTGTGGAATGAGTTGTACTTGGCCCAGTTGGCAGAGTAATAGTTGGACAGAACAGAAGCAAACGGCCTGTCCCATTCTATACACCCGCTCCACACCGAGACGGGTATGACACTGTTTATTTGTACATATGGGACAGCAGTATGAAAATGGATACCTCCTTATGAGATACAGTGGGCAAAGGGTAAAGTACCCAGAAGTGTGTACGAGCTCTTTTGCCTAAATACAAACAATTAACTTACGGCTAGATGTATGAGGAGTTCGATTGTTTGCAAATTACCCAGAATCACTAATTGTGTTTAGAAATAGCTATTGAATCGATATTTGGAAGTGGTGTATTTGGTCATCCCTTGCAAATACAAATTCAGTACCTGCTTTGAGCTGAAGCTGAAATTCAGTTGCAAAATATTGAAAAGATACCTGTAAACAATTCGCAAAAGGGAAGAGGTCTCATTCCGCTCCCTCCCTCTTTTTGACTGTAAAAATATTTGTTGAGGGCGGGCAATAATCCAGGGCAACACTGCCTACCCTCAAACAAGCTTTTCTGAAACATAAAACTTTTTTTAACATAGCAACATTTTCTTGAAGGAAATGGAGCTGCGTTTAACAAAATAGTTACATGGTGGTCTGCTGACCCTAACAGACCATCATCCAGTGGCATAGCTCGGGGGATCGGTCCGCCCTGGGCGGCACTGTTTTTGAGAGTGGCAGAGGTGAGCAAGTCATGTCTGTCAACTACCCCCGTCCCAGAACAAGGCGTTTGTCGGCCACTACCCCCGCATCCCCCACTTACCTGCACTGGGCGGCAGACTTAGGGTACGCCCCGGGTGTCAGTAGGTCTAGCTATGCAATTGCCATCATCCCTGTGATGGCCACTAAATGGAATCAGTCAGAATTTGCAATTTACCTCATTAAAATTAACAAGGCAGGTCGACTGCAACCCACTCTGATTCCTTATTTTGCACATCGACCTATTGATACATAGATTGGTTTGCAAACTAATTCAGTTGTCGAACAACCTCTTTTGGTGAAAACATTTCAAGTACATCTTAGAGCTTTCTGCAAAAAGCGTTATATGATTTTCCACTACCTGGTAATTTTTATAAAGCAGATGCACAAAGTTGAATTAGGCTCTTTTGCAGTACGCTAACGAGAAAGTATACAATACTTCCAGAATTAAACATGTCTATGGTAAAACAGTGGAGTACATTTATCAATCCTATAGACTATTTACCCTGCGAGCAATGCACATGCCAATGGATGGCGATGGAAAACATGGGAAACAGCCATAACAAATGCATTCCTTACATCGCATGCCTTTACAACACGGTCGTTACAACTACTGCATAATTACAAATCAAACCATTACGTCGCACGTAGTTTCAACGACTTGCTGTAGCGGGCGCACTGGTGTTGGATTTAGAATCCAACACCTTCCCTGCTGTTGCACAAACTGGAGGCGGAATAGTAAATTTTACTATTCAAGCACGCCCCCTACAGCCAGTCGTTGAAATGACTTGCGATGTAATAGTTAGCATTGTAACAACCGCGTTGTAAAGGCATGTAATGTAACGCATGCAAAGTAAAAGTATATATTCGGAAAACATACACCAGAAAAACTCGTAGGTTTTTCCAGAGGGCAAATAACACTTTCTAAATCATAGAGAATGCAAAAAACCCTCTGAAAATCATATATTCACGCCCATGCCTGCTGGACATTATATTTTATGAATGGCACTCTTTTGTCCTGAAATATATGGATGATGTTTGCTGCCCATGGACATAAAAAAGCTGATATTGCTAAATTTCAAATACAGACAACCATACTGCTTTTGTTTGAGATGCTTCTGGGGGAGATCAATCAAAATGGAAAAGGAATTTGATAGGGCACATCATGATGGCATGATGGAAGCAATTCAATTGGAACTAGCCTTCAAGAGCCCTCTGTCGTTCTGAGAAGAGACTGATGAGCAGAAAATCAATCTCAAAGGAGTCTGAAATAGTGAAGAACATTGTACCTTGGTCTGCGTCTGTAGAGCTTGTAAAGCTGATCAACTTGATGAGTGGGAACATCTGAAAACTCCCTTTTAAAGCCTTTGTCTAGGAGCTAGAAAAACAATAAACATTTAAAAAATGCGCTATTTCTAATCCAAATTACACTGATATTAAGCAAAATAAGAGTGGTAACATCGATCAACTGTGCATTGAAAACAGAACAAAAAAACTCACCTTATCTTCTGAAACTAAGTAGTCGTAGTTCTCTCTGAAAGATTCAACTTGCTCGCGAAATGCCTCAAGTGTTTCTGAACTAATTGCCTTTAAGAGAAAAAACAATTAATTTTTTCTTCCTTTTGCATTCACGTTTCCAACAATTTCTTGTGAATTTGGATTTTGGCAAATTCTGCAATAAACATTTAAGCACAAACAAGTGGACAATGGGGATGACTATAATAGGATGATAAGGACAATTTCCTTTGTATATTCTTTTGATCTTGATTCAGCAAATAGATGGCCTAATCCTAATTACAGACCACTGAACAAAGGTAAAACTAGCATGAAACATAGAGATGACTAAATCTTACAGATCAAAGAAGGAACCTGGGCAATTTTAATACAGTGACTTTGATAGGCCTACTGGTAGGAGTGGCCAAATGTGCTTCTACCTTTAGATGTTGTGTGCACTTCTCTCAACAAGCTGCTGTTGATCCACCACAGTGGTACTGCGGAGTTACTCTGGGAACCAGGTGCTCTGTCGGGGTACAAGTAGGCTTATGGGACTTAATCAGATGCAGCTCTGCAGGTATAGTGATTATTGGTGCATCTTGCTGGGCTATATGCAAATAGAGAATGCAGAGTGCATGGAGCCTAAGGCTGTGAGGGTCTTCTGCAGATCAAATGCAGTTTGCCGAGTAAAGTGGCATGGAGTTGCTGCTCAAAGTTTTACAGAAGCACCTGTTACTATCTTGGGGAACCCACAGAACTCTCATATATTCCTCTAAGACCCCACCAGTACAGTTGATGCACTAAAAAGAGGCTAGGAAAATCAGCCTACCTTCAGGATCATACTCACAGCACCATTCAGTGCAATTTAGTGCCTGTGAGTGCCCAACGGTTGGGAAATTACTTGACTGCACCACTGATATGAGAGGGCGTAAATGGGAGTATAGGGAGGTGTGAAGTACAGGGCAGAGTACTGGATGCTGAAGAAGCGGGGGAAGAGAATGAGGATAACGGAAGAACAGGAGGAAGAAGGAAGAACTTATCTAGAGGGTCAGCAGGGAAATTAGGGTAACATAGTTAATGGCACTAACAGGTTCTGGGAATGTTCATAAGGGGCACCGATAAGGGCTAGTGCTAGCACGAGATACTGATTATACAAGACAAAAAGACTAGTTAGATCCTGTGAGAGCTTGGGTAAGCTTGAATGAGCACAGTCACATACAGAACATGCAAAAATAAGATTTCTTTCACTTTCCATTCTGTCTTCAGTGTTTTCTTTATTAGTATAAGTCTTAGTATTAATCAGTTCATTAACATCATACAGAAAAGAAAGGAGGAAATGGCCAGCTAACATGCGTTTTGCCTCTGTGGCGCACAGGCCCGAGGCTTCTTCTGTGTACATAGATACAAACAATTATGTAACCAAATCATACATTTAGAAACACCCACAATGAAGGGAGAGACATAACAGAAAATGACAAAACTGAAGATACTTTTTTTTTCACTTTAAATCAAAGGGAAAAAAATAAAACAACACATTTCTCATTGCTAACTGGTGTCAAAATGTGAAACAGGGCAAGGGCACACCGTGAGGAAGCCTAGTTAGTTATTATTCTTATTTTGGTTGTGTGGTGTTGGTGCAGGTTGTAGTAGAAAAAGAAGGAAGGTGTTTGATCAGGTATTACTCCTATTATGATAGGGAAATGTCTCTAGTTGTACATTAGTGAGCAAAAGACAGTGAGTTGAATTTGTCTGTCATCAATGGCATACAGCACAGCAAGGAGAGTTGGGGACCGCCTTCAATGCCGAAATAATAATGGGAAGGGTATCATGCAGGTAACATCCATCTGAAGTCTGGGAGAAGAGATACGGGGACGGACTGGTCAGTTAACTGAATCAATCAATATAAGCTTTATTCGGTTTTAAGGATAAAAACCATAAAAGCAGAAAAGATATAGAATAACAAATCCAATAAAATCCATCCTAAATACATACTAAATGAACAAGTTGCTTACCATCGCTAACGCTTTTTCTGGTGGATACCGTTTCTGCCTGTGGTGTCCTCACCTTCTGAATTATCCCAACTTTTCTCCTCAGCTCCCCCACATCGACGAGGACTTCACAATGGAACGGCTCCACCTGCGACTCAGCGTGACGTCATTGGAGTCATAAGAAGCCCTTGTTGGCGTGCTGGCGCCAGTTCCACCCATTTTCATGGAAATTCTTCATCATAGGCTTTTCCTAGTCCCAAGTATCACAAGATTCTAACAATAAATCACATAAAATACACATTAACTATTTTTCTGTATAAGCAGTGGGTGGGTCAGTGAGGAATCCACAGGTAGATACTGTAACCACCAGAAAAAGCATTACTGAAGGTAAGTAACTTGTTCTTCTGATGGATACATCTGCCTGTGGATTCCTCACCTTCTGATTTGAATCCCCAAGCAGTCAGGCTCACTGGGGAACGTGCCTGCCTGCCTATGCAAAAAAACATACAGCACGGAACGAGCAAAATGGCCATCCCGCTTTACCTCTGAATCCAAAAGTGTGGAGGTAGTCTACTGTCATAAAATAGGCCACAAGGCAAGAGAGTGTAGACTGGCTGAGGAGGGCTGAAAGCCCGAAACTGGACCTAGGATGCTTGTTTCCAGTCCAGAGAGGACCTGGCCTGGCAGTTCGGGCTGGACTGGATTTGCATATGGCTGGGTCCAAACTGGAATGGCATAGTGAGCAAAAAAACGATGGATTTAGGCCCAGATCTCTGTACTGGAGTGAATGTATGACATTGTTCTGCATTCTGTCCATCAATTGTTCTTTTTGCATTTGTCACCCCGAGTGGGATGGGTATGGCCAGACGTGGGTCCTGTGCTCTCCATGCCTCTGGAGTCAAGCTAATCTGGCTGATGAGGTCTGAAAGCCCGAAACGGTCCTAGGATGCTTGTTTCCAGTCCTGGAAGGACCTGGCCGGGCAGTTCGGGTTGGACTGTTCCCATTGGGCGCAGGGTCAAGACTGGTTTGCATATGGCTGGGTCTAAACTGGAATGGCATGGTGAGCAAAAAAACAATGGGTTTAGGCCCAAATCTCTGTACTAGGGTGAATGTATGACATTGTTCTGCATTCTGTCCATCAATTGTTCTTTTTGCATTCAATTTTCAACTTAACAAAAGAAGTAGACCCAAATATCACCCTCTGCTTGATACAAGTAACAGTTTAACCAAAATCATAACAGACAGATGCAAGATACGTGAAGCACTAGAAGATATGGGGAGAAGAGGACAGGTTTTAGGAAGTTATAATAAAAGACATGACTTCCTGAAAGACTATATGATACAGCTGGGAAAGCTAGCAGTATACGATTGCGATCTTAGATATCAAGTCAAGTCAGTCAAGTCAGAGATTCTTATATAGCGCGCATATCACCACTAGGTCTCATGGCGCTTGCAGAGATTCCAGAGCCTAGAGGACAAATCCGATTTACGATTATTTCTGGTCAAACAGCCATGTTTTCAATTCTTTGCGGAAACGCTGGTGGTCCACCATAGAAAGAAGGTGAAGCGGCAGCTTGTTCCAGAGATGGGGGGCAAGAAAGGAAAACGATTGACCCCCGTTGTGTGTGGTGCAGACGCAAAATGGGGTGAGAATAGATTTTGAACTGGATCTTAGTGTTCTTTTTAGTTGATATCTTTTAAGTTTTTTCCACTAAATAACAAGGCCCAGTACCATAGATACTTTTATGAGATGCTTGTTTCCGGTCCAGGGAAGACATGGCTTGACAGTTCGGGCTGGACTGTTCCCATGAGGCACAGGGTCAGACTGATTTGCATATGGCCATGTCTGAACTGGGGTGGTGGAGTGAGCTAAAGAAGGATGATGGATTAAACCCAGATCAGATGACTGGGGTGAGTGTTTGATTAGCTCAAGCGCTCCATCCATCATCCCCTTTGAAATCACTTTGTTCGCCCTAAGTTGGCAGGGTATGCCCAGACGTAGGTCCCTTGCTCACTTTGCCACTGGATTCTAGATAGCCTGGCTGATGAGGGTTATGAACCCGAAATAGGTCCCAGGATGCTTGTTTCTAGTCCAGGGAAGACATGGCTTGGCAGTTCGGGTTGGACTGTTCCCATGAGGCACAGGATCAGACTGATTTGCATATGGCCATGTCTGAACTGGGGTGGTGGAGTGAGCTAAAGAATGATGATGGATTAAACCCATATGAGTTGACTGGGGGTGAGTGTTTGATTTGCTCAAGCGCTCCGTCCATCATCCCCTTTGGTATCACTTTTATGAGTTAGGCACAGGATTTTGAAGTGACCTCTTTTCCTAACTGGAAGCCAATGGAGGGACCTCAGACTTGGGACTGAAGGAGATCTTGGTGGTAGGTTTAAGATCAGTCAGGCCTCAGTATTCTGCAAAACTTGCAATTTAGAAAACAGGTCTTCATTTAGGGAGGCTAGTAAGGTATTCCTGTAATCCAAACAGCTTACAACTAGGCCCTGGACGAAAGGCTTACTGGCTTCAATAGGTAGCCATTTAAAGATTTTGCATAGCTTCCTCAAAATCCCGTAACAAGTGCCCAGCACAAGATTGACATGATTTTTCATGGATAACTTGTTGTCAATCGTTATTCCTAGTTTGCAGACTACTTGTTATGGGGACGAGCATTGGCCCAGTGCCTTGGACCACCAGCTGCTAGACCAATACTCTTCGGCCCTGCCAAACAGAATGATCTCGGTTTTACTGCTGTTCAGCTGCAATTTTTTATCACCCATCCAGTTGTTAACGTGGGTCAGACAGTTTTTAAATTGGATCATTGTGTCAGTAGGGTCAGGAACAAAAGAGATCAGCAGTTGGGTGTCATTGGCATATGACACGACCTCAAACCCATAAGCCCTGATTATCCTGGCCAGAGGTGTTACATAAAGATTAAAGAGTATTGGGCTCAGAATTGACCCCTGGGGAACTCCAATGCTTACTGGTCTGCTGCATAAGGCCAGGGTATCTATGTGTACAGTGGTGGAGTGATCCTTTAAATAGTTTTTAAACCAGTCCAGGGATTTCCCTCGGACCCTTATCTCCCAGAGCAGTTGTTCTAAAATGTCATGGGAGATGGTGTCGAAGGCAGCTGACAGGTCTAAAAGAACCAGCATAGCTGATTCTCTTTTATCCAAAGCCAGCCTGATGTTGTCCACCATCTCTACTACTACCGTCTCGGTACTATGCGCCAACCGAAATCCTGATTGCGATGAGTCAAGGAGACCATGACTTTCCAGATGGACGGGAAGCTGTTTATTTACCAAGGATTCGTGAGCCTTTCCGAAATAAGGCAGTAGCGAGATGGGACTGTAATTGTCTGGTTCTCTGGGATCTAGAGTTGGCTTTTTCAGAATAGGTCTGACTTGCGCTGTTTTCCATCTTTTGGGCACCATCGCTTGGTCTAGTGACATGTTAAAAATCTCTGTTAACTTTGTTATCAACAGGGGTGCTAGTTGCATAAAGAGGCGGGGAGGTAGAGGATCTGCTGGGGAGCATGATTTGATCTTAGTGATGGCTTCTAATACCTGTTCACAGGTTAGTTTTGAATGCATCCAGCAAAGGCACCAGCGATTGGCTATTCGTCACTGAGTGTGAATCAATATTGCTTACGTTGTATTGGGGGAAGGATCCATAAATGGCTTTAACCTTTTTTCAAAAAAGGAGGATACTCTATTGACCCATTCTTGTGTGGGGGAAGGGTACGCTGGTTGGGCTGAGGAGTAGTGAACTCCTTCAGAATTTTACACAGCTCTTTACTGGTGTAAGCGGCCTTGTTAATCCTTGCTGTTAAATAGGTCTTTTTGGCTTCTTTAATATTGTTTAAATAGGTACGGTAAATTAATTTATATCTGATTTGATCTTCGGTAGTTTTGGTTTTCCTCGAATGCTGTTCGGCAGTTCTGCAGGCGAGTATCTCAGTTTTTAGTGCTGATGTAAACCATGGAGATGCTTTGTCTTTGACTTAACTCTTGACATGGGTACAGTTCCAGTGGGGATCAACTGTAACTGCAGAACCACTTAAAATCAGGATGTTTACAACAAGGCACCTCCGGACTAATGGACTACTTACTGGCAGTGTGGAGAAAAAGTCTATGCCCAACTGCCACCTGGATTGCGCAGCGTCTGTTCCTTGGTAACTCTGCACACCCCAGTGATAATAATCAAAGGGGAGGATATTTTTGCATTGCACAAAAACCTAATGAGCAAAAAGATTACCCTTATTCACCAGAAAAGAACAGGAAGAGAAACGGAGTATTTCAGGTGAAATATATACAAACATATCCCACAAGACTTCTGACTTTTCAGTGAAAGCCAAGTGAATGCAGGAGGGTCCATACCGTTCTTCACCCTGCAAATAAAAGCAAACACAAGGTGGTTGCAGACCACAGGGTGGGAACTTTTAAAAATGATGAACGATACAGAAGGCAGTTTTGATTCAATTAAAGAAGAACTAAGAGCCATGATAATGATGATAACACAAAACAGATATGAGTTAGATTGACTCACACGCGCCTGGTCATTGGACTCTGCTGTGAGGGGAACGGCTTACCTGCTGCCCTGCCGTGAGGGAAACGGCTTGTCTGTTTCACCATCTGCCGTGACGGGAACTGCTCCTGCTCTCTTTAGACCGGCTGTGAGGGGAACGGCCATTGGATACTACATCTCCCAGCAAGCCTGGGTGGTCGCCTGCTGGGGGCGTCACTGGCAGCGCCGGGAGGCGCAATAAGGAGCTTTCCGGGCCCCCGCAGTGCGGGACACGCACGGGAGGCGGCCTGGCCAAGGGCGGGTCCGTCTGTGGCCGTCAGGGGCCGGGCTGGGCTACCCCTCTAACATCATTCACGGGTAAGCGTAAACTCATGAGTGGTGGTGAGCAGGGGGGTCTTAAAGCAAAAATTCTGAGTCCATAATATTCTACTCTGCCGTGGGGGAGTTGAGTATAGAACTAGTCAATGCAGAAAAAGAACTTGGTATTGGCACTATCTCATCACTTACTGAAGGACCAGTGATGAACACCACATTGTCCTCTATTCCTGTGCTATTGGAACCCATGGCTGTCTTAAAAGTAGGGAATGAAGGGGTGGAAGCTCCGTACATAGAGCCTGTGCCACTGGAAGCTGCAACTGCTGCAACCTCGGATCAGGTGGAATCCGCTGAAGGCCCCCTTAAAGCTGTGTCATCTGTACGCTCAGGGAAGAAAAGAGCACCCAAGAGAACTGATAAGCGGGACAAAAGGTTAAGTAAACCTACCCCATTAAAGGGGGATGTAGTGAATGTAACCCTTCAACACACTGGGGGATGTAGGGGAGGACATTTTAAGTGCCCGGCTGGAACCAATCATCACTGTTATTGCCAAAGACATTATTGATACTCTAAATATGTGTTTGCTGGTATATTAAAGAGATCTGACCGCATTGATTCCTTTATTAGGGATTTTAGATCCTCGCAGAATGTACCTAACAGCACGGTGAATGTAGTTCCCGGGAATGCGATTAGGCCCTGTGAGGAAGTACCTCAACGCGTTAGTTTAGCCTTAGTACAAGACCTGTGCGAAACAAAAGTCATTATTAATGCTAGACCTGATGCAGCTAAGGGCTTTCAAGTTGAGGGAGGGACAACCTTAAATCATTTTAGAAATGATTTAAATGCACGCCCGGTTGGAGTAATTAACAACCCCGGTGGTCCCACTATTAAACAGAGGGAGCCTGTTAATTCCAACTGTTGCAGGATTGATCTCCCCCTGAAGCAACCCCCCGGTAGCAGTCCTTGTGGGTGTCCCTCATCTCGAAGCTCGGGATTCAGAAACTACCCAGGGCCTTCTACGGAAAACCAGAAGTTGGTGTAGCCAATATAGCTGTGGGGATGCTGATATTTCGGCTAATATAATAATGGCTAGGAGGGTGGGGTGGATTGGAAAACGCCCGAAGAATATAGAGGGTGATTGTGATATTGTTAATTTCAACAGGATTGGCGTGGTGGATAGGCTGTTTTGGGATGCCTCAGATATAGTGAAAGGAGGAATCAGGCCTTTACCATTGGGTTATTTTTACCCCCCCCCCCCCCTAAACCACTCTAAAAGACATTTTAATTCCCATGCAAGATTGGAGCAGGAGAGGCCCCTGGGGTCTTCTAGCCGAACCGATAATCAACCGCTGATGCATAGCCCAGAATGGGAACAGCCAAGTATGGAGAAAGCTCTACAACCACATCCCACGGTTTTGAATAACACAAGTGAAGGTTTAGCCCTAGCAAACAGATTCGCCCCTTTCTCCCAGTTAGACGAGAATGACTGACTAGAGGTTCCATCTGATCCTCTTTTAGATCTACGTCCAACTGTTGTTCAGGATTTTAACATGAACTCTGTTACCACCTGTAAAATTATTAGTTGGAATGTCGCAAGTATTAGATCTAAAAAAGATGACCCATTGTGGTTGTCATTTCTTAAGCTACATGATGTGATTGCTTTACAGGAAACGTGGGATAGTGCAAACAACTTCTGCTTGGATGTGTTTAAATATTTTGGCATACCAGCTTGTCCAGGCCGGGCTGGTAGAGCCAAGGGAGGCCTTGTTCTCCTTTTTTCTTTAAAACTTCAAGGGTCTCTCAGGTTGATGGAGGTGGGATCTTGTAACTGCCTTATTGTGGAATTAACCACCTTGAAACTTCCCAAATTATTGTTTGTTAATCTTTATAATTCTGGTGATTGTGATTTTATGAATCAACATCTAATTTTTGGGATGGATTTGTAGCAGATTATAGGTCAAAACAATGCATCTTGTTCGATATCATCCTTATGGGTGATTTTAACATTCACACATGTGAGTTGGAGTGTCATGTTGACGATTTCTTGGGGCCATCTTCCCTTACAACCCCACACTATGAGCATTCAAAACAGGGAGAGGCCCTAGAGGACCTCTTAGCTAGTGCTAACCTCTTTGAACCTAGCTTTATTGACAGGAAGGAAAGGGTACCCACTTTTAAAGCTAAGGATAGGGATACTATCATTGATTATATCTTTTTGTCAGTGGCAATATCCTCAAAGGTAGTGGCTTACAACACCAGTTTCTCTATTTTTAGTGACCACAACCCAGTTATTCTAGTGACCTCCTGTCAGTAGAGGTTTTGAAAGATAGCTCAAAATTTTGGGCGATAATTAACACCCCCTTTTTCTCTAGCACAGATAACACTCCCTTGGAGTGTAATATCCCAGAGGACCAATGGCCTGTCCATTTTGAGGCAATTTATGGTTCTAAGGGAATCAATAATTCTTTACTAAGTGAAGTGCCCCAGGGTGCCGTGCCTTTACTAACTTTTGAGGAGTCAGAGGTGGAAAGGGCGATCATCGAAAACTCCAAAAATAAAGCGCCAGGGCCAGACGGCGTGCCGGCGGATTTGTATAAGGGGGGCCCTACATTTTGTGCCAGGATTTTAACAAATGTGTTTAATGCCTCGGGAACCCAGAGGTTCCCTCGATCGTGGGCTCTGTCAACAATCATTCCGGTCTTTAAAAAAGGGCAAAGAGGGGATCCTCGCTGCTACAGACCCATTTCCTTGATTGATTCAGCTGTGAAAATCTTGGGCAGAGTCATCCTGGTTAAGCTTATGGATTGGGTAAATGGTAGTGAGGTCCTCTCTAACCTCCAATATGGTTTTAGACAGGGAAGAAGCACCCTGGATCAGTGCCTGAATTTACATCTTCTAATAAGTAAATATACGGTGGCGAAGGAAGGTTCTCTCTACATGGGTTTTATGGACCTCTCCTCAGCTTTTGACCTGGTTAACAGGTCAAAGCTGTGGACCATACTATTGGATATGGGCATTGATTCATGTTTAGTTTATTATTTAGCAGGCCTTCACCAGGGTCTTTCCGCAACAGTCAGGGTCACGTAGGATGGTAGATGTTTGAGACATTTTAAATCTGAGAGGGGAGTCAGACAAGGATGTATTCTGGCTCCCCTTCTTTTTACACTTTATATTAATGCATTAGAGAAATCTCTAGTTGAGGCATGCTTAGATATCCTGCGTGTAGGAGAAACCGCTATTCCGGTTCTCCTATACGCGGATGATGCAGTATTGTTGGCTCGTACTGGCACAGGCTTTCAGAGACTTTTGAACACCTTCGGCGATTTTATGTTGTCCTTGGACCTAGTGGTTAATACCCAGAAGTCCCATGTTATGATAGCAGGTAAACATAGTAGGAACCCTAAAACCTTTTTCTGTAACAGGGTAGAGGTAACGAGAGTCCCCTCTTTTACATATCTGGGGGTACTTTTCGATGAAAGATGCTCTTGGGCTCCCCAACAGAAAATGAAAAGAAACGCTGTGGTTAGGTCTATGACTGCTCTAATAGGGTTTGCTTGAAGACTGGGCGCAAGACAATTTGAGGCTTTGCAGAGTATATATATATCTAAATGCTTGGCCATTGCTACCTATTGTTCCTCCATTTGGGGTTATACTCAACAGGATGGAATCCAGATGGCAGAAAACAGATTTTTAAGAACCCTCCTGTCCGTGCCCCAATCTACACCCACCTTTGTTATTCATACAGAAGTGGGGTTGGGCTATATTACTGATCTATTGAAAGTTGCCCCGTTGGTTTGCTGGTTAAAGACCTGGCTTAACCTGGAAATTACCTTGAATCATTTGATCTTACAGGACTGTGTTTCTCTTGATAAAGCTAGCTGTGTGCGTGGCTGGCTTATGTCAAATCTATGTTTGGAAAAATTGGGCGCATTGATCTCTTCAACTCCCCAGAATGTATTAAGCGGGAAGATGTAAAATGTATAAAATCCAATTTTATGAACTTTTTAATGATGGAACGGGAAGAACAAGAGTTAAAGAAACCATTAGTTAGAGCTCATTTTTTAACATTAACCTCACCCTCTATGGAGCCCTACTTGCGACTGGTGACTAAGCCCTTCCATCGTTGGCTTTTAACTAGATTTCATTTTAATTTAATCCATCATACATTGGGAACCTCCCCAGGGTGGGGCATTCCTGTGATTCTAGATCCCTGCCAGTGCGATAATTTTTCATCACAAGACACTATGCATTTTATTATGTTTTGTGATTTCTACTCTGATAATCAAAAGAAATTTTTAATTCCATTGCTGAGGGACAAGGGTTTTTTACAAGTTAAACCAGCTCTTTTGTATTTGCAAATGCTTAACTCCGCTAGGGATATTTTCTATATTGCTAGTTTTTTAGTCGCTGCTGTACGCCTTAAACGCAGGAGATTTTCGTTACTGATTAATGTTGCCTGATTTTACATATCCTAATAATCAATTGTTGCCTGTATTCTCGCTGTTTTTATCACTACATAAAATTCTCTCACCCACTTACAAACTGCATCGTTTTATTAAAAAAAAAATAGATTCTTTTTATGTAAATTAGATCTTTGCATTGTGTGTTTTTGTGTACTTTTATGATTTTAATTAATCGAATAAAGTGTTTTTGACTTACTGACTGACTCACAGCTATCTACGGTGGAGTTTGCGCAAAAATAGGAGCTACATGATGTACATTTATACCATGATATGATGCAGAAAATGTCTCTCTTACTAAAGCCATACAGACTTTACATAACTTACAACAGACTATGCATTAAGGAGAAGGTGCCCTACATGAATGGTTTTCGAACTGGTTTAGTTGGCTTCCGAATTGGGTATCCAGACTACTTACATTTTTACTTCCAATAATAGTGGTGCTGCTTGTTATGTGTTGTATCTTCCAATTAATATTACATTGCTGTGAAAATGCAGTCACAAAATTGGGAAAGGGAATAACAGACAGTTGCTTGCCTTAGGTCCAAGAAGAATGAAGACAGAACAAACTCTGAGATAGTTGAAGAATCAACTAAAGGGGGGAATGTTAGTATAAAAAGTTTTAGTACATACATTGAGGACCCAGAGAAAATGTCACTAAAGAGCCTCACCTTTAGCAGTACAGAATTATATGTGATTAGACAGCAGTATGTGCCCAATGCTTCAAGTTAATACATTACAGTGGATGAGAGAGAACAGCTGCTAGAAATCAATAAAACATACAAATCAAA
This sequence comes from Lissotriton helveticus, assembly GCF_964261635.1. NCBI lineage: Eukaryota > Metazoa > Chordata > Amphibia > Caudata > Salamandridae > Lissotriton > Lissotriton helveticus. The sequence goes on from NC_136065.1 coordinate 1,098,444,483, forward strand.
AAGTCCCTGGTACATCAAACATATCAGTATTGACAGTTACTCCAGAGAACAATCGTGTAAGGAGGTGGTACCAGGGGAGTGATAAAAGTAAACAAATCAGCTTCGAGGTCAATTTAGTAGGGAAAGATAAGACACGGGGATGATCAAAATACATTGCAACAAGAGCAAGATCACATGCTCTCTTTATGCTAATGTTGCAGAATTAGACACAGTCAGATTGCACAAATCAAATAAAATGCAGTCAGATCATGTGTTCTGCTTGAGCTGAGTTTTAGGACACGTAGATTCCACAAACCATATAACACGTAGGCAGATAGGACTAAGAACACGTAGTCAGGAGCCTGGCTGATGAGGGACGATGCCCCAAAACCGGTTCTGGGATGCTTTTTTCCAGTCCAGGGAGGACCTGGCTTGGCAGTTCGGGCTGGACTGTTACCATGAGGAACAGGGTCAAGACATATTTGAATATGGCTAGATCCAAACTGGGGTGGTGTGTTGAGCAAAAGAATGATGCATTAAACCCAGATCTTTGTTACTGGAGGTGAATGTTTGCATTGTTCAGCATTCCGTCCATCATTTGTTCCTTTTGCAGTGGAATAAATAGGAAGTCCGGGCCTGATGCTCTTGAATGACTTACAAGAAAAGTCAAATATCATGGTCACTCTTTTCCAGACAGTATTTAAGGACATTCCATAATGCATAATGCAATGTCATTAGCACTCATCTCCTGGAGGTACGGGGTGGAGGAGGAAAACCAGACAGGCCGATTGGGGTTGTCTTTTGCCCAATGGAAGGCGGCAGTCAGTACAGACTTGGGCCCCCACCCTTTTTTGCTTCGCACTGCTGTTGCCTCCTGGAGGGGAGATCGAGGCTGTGTCCACCATGATGTACATAGAAATAATGTCCCAGTGGAGTACATTCACAAAATATAGACGAGCAGTAAATGATCAAAGTAGGCAAATTATAACATCAACAATTAGCTCATTCCAAAAATGGTTGTGATTTAATTACATCACAGGTATAGGAATGATTAAAAAATATGACATAGAATGCATTTCAGATTAATCCAATTACAAGTAGCAGGTACACACATTGTGAGGTGACAAGTGCATAGCCGGGATAAGTGCAGGTGATGTGCAAAGGGAAGGTAGTGCGCATATATGCATCAACAATTCCTAATGACGACCTATCCTGCCAGATGTCTGGCATACACATGAATGTTAAATCATAACAAAAAGATGCAGATACATATTCTCTGTCAACCAAGTTTGACACAAAAATTAAAACAATATTTTTGATTCATTCCTATACCTGTGATATAATTAAATCACAACCATTTTTGGTGTTATAATTTGCCTACTTTGATCATTTACTGCTCATCTATATTTTGTGAATGCTCTCCACTGGGACATTATTTTTATGTACCGCATTGTACCCGGGTCCAGTGGTCTATCAGGTTACCCCATTATTACACAACTCTGAGTTCCCCATGATGACAGGTGGTAGAACGGCTTGAACAGTACACCAGACTAAATTGAACAAATGTGTTCTAACAAAGGAGACCTCTAATAAAATACTGCCAGAGGACCAGCAGCTACCTATGATTCAACAATCGGACATGACGGAGATCCCCACTCTAATAGACATTAGGGCGGCGATACAGGGCGTCCACGCTGCCCTGGAGGTGAACATGGACGCAGTGTCTACTGACATCACCCTGATAAGGGCAGCTCTCCACAATATGGGAGCGCAAGTTAAAGAGACTGAGGACTCCATTGCCACTCTCCAGGTGAAGGCGAAGATGTTGAAAATTTGAGTGGCGGGCTTATTGCTACTACGGGCGCCTGCCTGGAGGACTACGAGGGATGGTCAAGAAGGAACAATAGCCACATAATAGGGTTAACAGAACGTTCAGAAGGCTCGGCAGTCGACCTGTTTGTAGAAGATCTCATACTTAAGCACCTTCAGCCCCGTGGCCTCTCAAACTATTTCTCATTTGAACGTGCCCATAGCGTCCCTGCCACTCCAGCGATTCTATGCCCGATCACAGCGCGCATCTTTAACTACCGGGACAGGGATGTCATCTTGCAGACCGCTCATAATGCTCCACCGGTCAAGTGTGAAAATAGCACTATAACATTCTTTCCAGACTTCACTCTCAAATTCCAAAGACAACAATGGTCCTTCCTCAAAGTCAAGAGGGAACAGAGAGCGAGGGATGTAAAGGGCTCCATGATGGTTCCGGCAAAACTGCATGTGGTGGCTGAGGAGCAGACCATTCATTTCACTACACTGGAAGCAGCCTGGAACTGTTTGGACAGCTGGAGGAGGGTCGGAGGATCGGGACCCCAGGGACGGACATGGGAGGCGACAGATGTGGAGACTGTCAATCAGACGGAAGGATCCGCAGGTTTAGAAACGTTTCAACCCCTGAAAGCCCCTATGGTTGATATCGAGATCAAGGAGACTATACACCTTCATGTTTCCAGACGAGGACCACTGGACTCTGCTGCCAGGACCCTTCGAATATTGATCTTGTCAGCGGTAACGTTATTAACAGTGATTAAGTGGGGAGTGGCTGTGCAATGATTCGGTGCAAACCACAGGCCCCCTAAGTTTGTCAAAAGTTTTGGGGTGACCGCACTTTGCACAGTTGGGGGGCAGGCAGTTTTAAATCTGCCATGCAGGGAGGCGGGGTTTGTGCTGGGGTTATGTTTTTTTTTGTAACTTTGGTGACTTAACACAGCGGAGATCTAGACAAGATGCTTTTTCATTTTCTCCATTAGTGCCTCCTATCCCCGCCACAACCAGATTCACCACAACTCATGCTGCCCATTAGGAAGGGAGGGGACTCCTTTGGTTGTTCTTCTCTGAGCTGGGTCCTTGTGTTTCTTGGGTATTTACAATCTATGGCTATGACCCCTCCCTTTAAAATCCTTTCCTAGAATGTCATAGTGTTGAATGGGAGGGTACCACACTTAACAAAGCTTCACTTTACATTGCCTCCTGATTTCTTCACTAGCTTCCTGAGGCTAAGGTCCATTTGGGTGGTGACTTTAACGCCAGTCGGTATGAGGAGGCTGACCGCTGGCCCTCTCGCCAATCAATATCAACATGTAGGCCTCTTGTGGACTTCATGCGGGCGCATGGACTGGTCGACACATGGCGGGCCTTTAATCCCACAGCCTAACAATACACATTCCACTCTGTGGCCCATGGGAGTCTTTCACGCATTGATTGCATTATCACTTCAGCTTGACAACTCCCCTGTTTTAGAGAGTTTTTTCACCTGGCTAGGGGTATCTCCGATCACTTCCAAGCCTGTCCCTCCTGTGGACTGACAAGGGGTGGCGGCAGTCGTAGAGTGTTGCTTAACCCCTGCTACCTTAAGGTTCCTTGATCCAAGAGAGCCTTTGTGAGACTGCGGATAATTATTTTAAGGCGAACGAAAGCTCTGCGACTTCAGCTCAGACAGAGATCAGGGCGTAGCTTTTATTGCTGAATATATAAAAGAGAAGAGAGATAGTCTTGAAAAGATCGAGAGAGAGATCAACGAGTTAGTGTCCCAGCTTGTCACGGGTGACCACAATGACCTCACTCATGACTTGGCCTTGAAACAGAGGGAAATACAGGGAGGTGGCGAAAAAGGCAGCTTGGACCAGTTTTCATACTAATCAACATCACCTCTACCAGGAGGATGATAGGGCCGGGAAGCTCTTAGCTTGGCTGGACAGGAGGGAGACGCTGTCCAGATCGGTTCTTAAAGTCCTAAATTAAGCAGGAGCACACGTTAGGGACTGACAGGGATTGGCCTCAGTTTTTGCATTCTACTATACCTGCATCTTTGCTTCTGCCACACTTGAGGAATAACGAACTTCTTACGGAAATCCAAATACCTGGCCTAACACAGTCAGATAGGGAATTTATGGAATGGGACCTAACGGAAGAGGAGGTGACAGAGGTCATTGGTGCTCTGAACTCAGGTAAAGCGGTGGGTCCCAATCGTCTCCCATAGAACCATAAAAACTCGCAACCCCAGATTTGGCACCTCGCCTCCTGCGCATGTTCATGGAAAGCTAAGAAGCCAGTGTGATGCAGAGGGATCAAGGAGTGGCTAGTATAGTAGAAATCTATAAGGACAACAAACCGCCAGAGGATTGCGCCTCCTACAGGTCCATTCCATTACTGAATGCAGAGGTTAAAATACTTGTGAAACTCCTGGCCACATGTTTGATTCAAGTGATTTGACCACTAGTGCACCTGGTGCAGTCGGCTTTCTGCCAAGCAGGAGTACAGCACTAAATCTGCGTAGATTGCATGGGGCTTCGGGCCACGTGACTGGATCCGGGAAAATGCTATCATGTTGTTCTTAGATGCACGTGTGGCTTACGACGCGGTGGATGGTTTCTTTATTCATACCGTGTTGGAGAGCTTGGATTTGGTCCTTGTTTCCTGTTATGGATTGAGCTCCTATACTCCGATCCGATCACCCGGGTGTTGGTGAATGGGGCATGTCTGCCCTCTTTTCAATGTGAGGAGGCAGGCTGTCCTCTCCCCCCTTAATCTTTGCCCTGGTGTTATAGCCATTGGAGGCCTGGGTGAGAACTGACTCTATGATCAGAGGGCTGAGATGGACTGCGGAGTGGGAAGACAGAATCTCCCTCTACAGTGATAATATTCTGTTATATGTAGCTGATCCCGCCAATTCCCCCGACAGAATTCTGCATGTGTTCACATTATACAGGAGGTACTCGGGCTACACTATCAATTGGACTAAATCCTTGATATATGTACTTAGCGGAGCAGCTCCAGCGTTGGCAACAGATTGTGGAGTGGAGAAGTGTGGCTCACCGATTAGAGACACAGACCCTGAGGCAGAGGTCTGGCCGTGGACCAGGGTTCAATTCCCGACGCGGCAGGGTCTTGGGCTAAATGTCCACGGACTCGATAATTCTCGCCTAGGTGCCTACTCTAATCATGGGTCCCACTCTGCAACTCTGGGCAATAGCTTACTTAATTTCCACAACGGCCCGAAAGCGCTAGGATGCCTGGCCTCACCTTGGAGGTGCCCAGTAAGGGGCATCTCACAGGGAAAGCCAGGAAGGGTTCCACAGCGGTATACAGCGCCAGGATGCCTGAAAGGTGATAGTGTGCTTTACAAGTATACATACATTTACATTTACATTTACATTGTGAGGCCCAAGTAGTAACAGGTGGTTTTCGATACTTGGGAATTTTCATCACGCGCGATCAGAAGGTCTTTTACGCACGTAATCTGGAGCCACTTTTGACTAGACTAAGAGCGGATGTCCGGCACTAGAGGGTTTTGCCTCTGTCTCTATTGGGGAGGGCTGCCCTCTTCAAGATGATTTTCCTACCCCAATTCTTGTATGTATGCCGTAACACGCCATATCCTGTTCCTTTGTACTACTTTCAGGCCATAGACAGTGAAGTGCGTACCCTCCTCTGGGATGGGGGCCCCCCTCGGTTTTCCCTGCAAAAACTGACTTGGAGTTGGTCTGATGGTGGTATAGCCCTTACTGACATAAAAAGGTATTACTGGGTGGTGCAACTGGAAGCTATTAACCACTAGATCCATCTCCCAGAGGGAAGCAGACGATCAGGATGGACAGGAACAACATGAGACTTGGAGGTCATCTATCGGAGTTTGGGGGCAGTGCCAGTGCCCTCGCTTAGCCCTACCATTACTACATTAGGTCTCTGGCACACTGCGCTTCACGATATGGAATGAAGGGATAAAATCACACAGGCCACCCCCTTGTGGGATACAGCGAGGTTGGACACGTAAGCAACACAAAGAGGCTTTGACAAATGTGACTTAATTGGTCTGTCGAGGGTGGGTGATCAGTGGAGGCAGGGGGATGTGCTGTTACAGAGAGAGTACAAGCTGGCCCCCAAGGAGACCTGGTGCTACTTACAAATCCGATACGCCCTACAGAAAGCAATCCCTAGGGGGGTAGAGTTCCCTGAGTCCTCTCCACTGGAGGATCGGTTGTTAGATGAATCCATGCCGAGACAGGTGAGCTAAATCACCATTCATAAATTGATCAATAACTCTCCTGATCTTCTGTCCAAGTTACTGACTAGCTGGGAGCAAGACATAGGGGATTTGGTAGAGGGAGAGTGGCCTGAAGCCCTGGCCTTCCCGCAGGAGGTGGCTATTCGCTCCAGATTCCGATTGGTGCAACTGAAAATTCTTCACTGCAGCTATTATGTATGTACTACCCTGGTTCAAATGGGCAAAATAGATCAAGCTTTGTGTCCTAGGAAGTGGGGTCAGGAGGGTACATTCTTCCATATGCTGTGGAGTTGCCCTGTGCTCCAACAGTGTGGAGATCTGAATTGAGCCAGAGTTTGGGGAACTGGAAGAGAGACATGGATTGGTGCATGCTGGCCGAGAGGGTGGTATATGTGGGGAGAGGTTATCCAAATAAATGGAATAAAATATGGAGAAAGTGGAATGCTCATAGAAGGGTAATATTGTGTAATATTGATACAACAGTCAAATGTTGATATGTGGCTATCCTCATGGGACTTTGTCAGTTGCTGCTGCTGTCTTTACCTTCTGATCTGAAAGGTCTACTGTCACCACAGTTTTCTATGTCTAACTGTTTAATAAAAAAGAACTTTAAAAGATCTATGGATAACCAAGAAAGATACAGAATTCTTGATTAATGTTGAACCAAGAATCCCTTATTTTCACATGATTCCCAAAATTCACAAGAATAGAACCATATGGCTGTCCTATGGTTTCAGGAATGGGCTCAGTACTAGAACCCTTGTCCATCTTCGTTGATTTGTTGTTAAGACCATAAGTGTACGAGATTCCTTCATATATCAAGGACACAAACCATCTCTTGAACATCCGTAAAGACATACAGTTTGAGCCAGCAGAGGAGATTCTGATGGGATGAGATGCAGAGGAGGTCTCCACCAGCATACCACAGTATGAGTGCCTTAGGGCCATTGAAGATTTATTGAGACACAGGACATGGGAATGAGCAGTGCCAATTAAATTGATCATGGTTTTGCCTAGGTTAGCACTTAGGAAGAACTATTTTGAATTTGAAGGAACCATATATGAACAGACACAAGGAACATCAATGGGATGCACCATTGACCCTAGTAGAGCATTCCTGTACGTACATCTTTTTTAATAGGAAAATATCAGAGGAAACAACCCTATTATGGAGAAATAAAACTCTGTCAACGGTACATAGACAATGTCCTTGCTTTATGGCACGGCACAGCAGAGGAATTTCTGATTTGAGTCAATACCAGCTCTTAAAGTTTAATATGACAAAGAGCAACCAAGAATTCCAATATCTAGATCTATGTATAAGACCTTTAGATAGGGGAATAACCACAAAAGTGTGCAGGAAACTAACAGATAGAAACAGCCTACTCCAATTTGACAGTGCGCGTTCAAGAATACTGAGGGAAAATTGACCAATAGGGCAGTTCTTGTGTTTAAGAAGAAACTGTTCTGACCTGGAAGAATACAGAACTGAGGGAAAACTTCTCACAGACAAATGGAAACAGAAATTAGCCACACCACCTGATAAAAATAGGTGGCAAAATGTGCTAAATATAGCAATAGGGAACATCTCATAATGGACAAAGAAAAGCAGATGAACCAACCACTCATTGTGTAAGTACATACATTAACAACTCTAAGCAAGTGAAATAAAATAGTTAATATGCATTGGAGAATGCTCAAAAGCAATACTTTGAAAGAAGAGAAACCCATGTTCTCTTGTAAAAGAAACACCAGTTTATAGGACATGTTGGCTCATACACGCCCAAGGAAGAAAAAAGAAGAGAATACACCTTGGGGTCTTTCCCCAGTCAAATGCCTTTTTCTGTGTGGCGTCTTTCAGTTTGCGCATAAACAAGACACCCTACAAATATAGAATTAGGCCTGCAATACCCTTGGGAAGAAAAAATCACGCCAATTGCAACTCACATAATGTAATTCACCTAATTAAATACTTCTGTGGCTTGAAGTACATAGGCATGACAACTAGGACGATAAGGCTGCAGACCCAGTACAACAAAGATGACTATTTATTTGGTGACCAGTGGTCATAGCGAAATTACATATCACAGTCAATCATTTAAAAAAGTAACAGGGACAACAAACATAATCAAGGTCCTAATTGAGTGGGAACAGAGATGGGTGTACAGACTTAAGACCCAAGTAAATGGTTTGAATGAAAAAATCGGGTGGAATTTGATTAATTTGTTACGCAGATAACATGGATAGTTGGCTACTATTTAGAGTAGACAATAGCATTGATTCTGAGGGAGGCAGATACTTTGGAAGAGAGGCATAATAATTCCTCTGTTTATCTCTTATCCCCTTCTCCTCCCAACTTTCTCCAACACTGCTCCTCCCAGTGCTTTAGAAAGAAAAGGCTTAATAAGAACCTACATAGTAATTAAATTTAAAAAAAAACAGTAATCACTATTTAGCCATGTATGACATGAAATTTCAATAGGAATCAAGAAAGGAGATTCACCCTTGTTTTATTGTTATGACCGCGAGGAAACTACACTTTTCACGGTTCCTCGAAGTCACGTGCCATGTGCATTGAAGTACACATGTGTCACCACAAGCCAAACCTGGAATAGGCGGTGTTGACCGAAACGGACAATAGCAGCGTTTTCTCAGCCGTCCAGCTATTGGCACGGGTGATTCGGTGGCCTAATAGTTAGTATGGAGGTGTGGTACCCTTGGCGTTGTAAGTGACCGAGACATTCAGCATTTTAAGAACGGGACGACAACTGCAGGGTCTTAATCTCTTTTTACTACAGTACTTCTGCTAACTATGTTTAGAGTATGACAATAGGGATGTCCAGCCACCAACCCTTATATGGTACTAATATACACCATTATGGGTAAAACTGTGCTAACTATTAGTACATAAAAGTGCATCGGGTGGGCCAGCACTGTCTCATAGGCACAGTGATTCCCATTTGAGTATCAACCATTGCAATGTATCTCACAAACCTCACTGATACACATATGCATTGTCATGTCTGTGTTTTATCTAAAGATGCAGAATAAGCTTGTGTCCTTGCATTATATAGCATACAACAGTGTGCAAAACATACAGAATGTATATTCCATATTTATGTCAATCTATCTATGGACGGGAGTGAATCCTCAATTATACTAATGAAATGATTCATGTTTTTGTGTTTTTGTTACTTTTGATTGACCATACAACATCACCTGGGATGAAACCAGTCAGTAATACACATCAACAATATCTTGGTATGGGCAAGTAGGCTTGCCCAAAATTAAGTGTTGTGATATATGTGTGTCCACTGGACGACATCACAGGACTATTATTCAAAAGACGACAGAAGACCCACAAAACTAGGACTGGGCATAAACATAAAAGTAATCCTGATGAAAGGCCGGGACCTTTGATATGCCATTCAGAGGGCTGAAACATGTTGACAACATGTCAGGCTGGAAGGGTAGTAACGCCCACAAGAACACGTCTATATTTAGATTTTTAACCATATCAAAGGCAGACAAGAATGAGGGGAAACTTTCAAATGTCGTCACTGAATCTCCAAGCACAAAGGCAGAGCGTGCACAGGTTCGGATGCAAGACCCTGCCCTGTTTCTGCTACAGAAGATCCTCCTTTAAGGGGCAGCCTGCCCAATCTGGAACCACAAGAATAACTTGGGTCAGTTCATCCTGATCTTCTTGAGAGTATTGGCAGAAAGGCATACAGGAGGTCTGAGCTCCACTGAAGACGAAAAGTGCCTCAGAGCGAGAGATGCCTTGGGAACTCCAGCGCGCAGAAGGACTGACATTGTCCAATCTTGGCAGCGGAAAATAGATCTAACCATGTGTCTCCCTAATCTGTAAAGAGACCTTGCACTGCCTCCAGATGGAGACGCCATTCGTAATTCGCTAGGCTTCGACAGCTGAGTTCATCCTGTCTGGCGTTGGAAGAGCTGTCAGAGATTGTACCATCAGGGAAATAGCCTGACTTTCCAGCCATGTTCAGAGGCATAGAGCCTCTTGACACAGGGTCCAGGACCCCACCCCATCCTGTTTCTTGCCATACCAGTGGAGTTGTCCATGAACAACTCTATTAGCTTTCCCTTGAAGGAAGGAAGAAAGGCTTTTAATGCCAGTTGGATCAGCATCAGCTCCAACAAGTTGATGTGGAGCTTGGACTCTGATCTCCACCTCTCCCAGGTGGCCAAACAGCCCAGGAGTAATGTATCTGTCACAACAGTCAGCTCTAGTTGGGTAAGAGAGAGTGGTCTACCGCTGACACAATCGAGGTCTGTCAGCCTCTACTACAGGTCTTTAGTAGTTCCTTCAGGGAACTGGACAATGTCGGAGAGATGCCTTGATGCGGCACCCACTGGGACTTCAGGTCCCACAGCAGAGCAAACATATGCAATGGGCATGTGTTACCAGCAGATTGCAGGAGCAGATTACAGGAGGACATGAGGCACACCAGCCTCAGGGGTAGTGTCACAGACATCCTCGATAGAGGCATCGTTATCACAGCCGGAATATTATAGACTTGCCGCTCTGGATTTTACAGGCACATGCATCAACCATTTTTACGAGCCCAAATGGTGCGATTCGCAAAAATCGTTAATTTGCACCTGCAAAAAGGGCTTCTGCAATGCATCAACCTGTCAGCCTCTCGCAATTTAAGAAATCACAAATTATTGAGATTTCTTAAATTGCGATTGCATTTAAGGAATTGCAAATTGCAATTCCTTAAACGCGCAACATGTGTGCACAGATCATTTTCAGGGGTGCAACAGGGTGTCCTTTTGACACCCTCGCACCCTTGAAATTGCATGTGCAATTTGCGAGTACCTATTGGTACTCGCAAATTGCACATGCAAAATCCCATTCATTCCTAAGGGCCTGTAGGCCCATAGGCATGAATGGGAAGCCATTCCTTAGTCGCAATTCAGGAATGTTTGGGAATCGCTATTTTATAGTAATTCCCACATGTATAGGCTTTTGCAATTCCTTAATTGAGATTCCTTAATAATCGCAATTAAGAAATCGCAAAAGCCTACATTGATGCATGTGCCTGTAAGTCCTGAAATTGCACTGTGCCAAGAACAGCTCAGATGAAAGGGAGCATCTGAAAGGGAGTCAGATGTGACTTTAGCACGTTGATAGTGAACACCAGCAGGTGCAGGGGGTACGCCAGAGTCTGGAGGTGGGAGACTACTGCTTGGGCTGAGCCGGCCTTCAACAGTCAGTCATCGAGATAGGGAAAGACTGGAGCCCCCCCCCCAACCTCTGAAGATGTGCTGCAAATACCGACATCACCTTGGTGAACACCCAAGGCATGCTGGTACAGTCAAAGTGGGGCACAGTCAACTGAAAGTGCTCATGGTCCACCATGAAACGTAGGCAACGCCTGTGGGCAGGAAGAACGGAGATGTGAAAGTAGGTGTCCTGCAAGTCCAGTGCTACCATCCAGTCTCCCATGTAGAAAGGACATGAACTAACGTGAGCATCTTCAACTTCTTCTTCAGGAAGAAGTTGAGAAGGTGCAGGTCCAAAATAGGGCAGAGGCCTCGGTCAGTTTTGGGTACCTTTAGCCAAAAGAGTCAGCACTTTCTGTCAGAGCAGGGAGAGGTGGTCCTCATCAGCCAGTCGTAAAAGGTTTGCATGGGTGGCAGGGTTTCCAAAAAGGGGATAGAGTAACCCTGTTGGAAGATGATTTTTCTGATGTTATAGACTGCCTGTGGGGCAGGTGATAGCAGATCCGGCCGCCCACTGGATGCCCCAGGTGGTATGATGGCAAGCTAAAGGGGCTTGGAGGCTGCTGCTGTCAGGGGAAGGTTGGGGACTGGGTCAACCTCTGGCTGGTCATTCCACATTTTCTGGAAAATGTATCCGTGGCCACAAAAAAGCTGGGAAGGTTGGTGGACTTCGTGGCTGGGTGTGAATGGATGACGTTGGTAGTTCCTACCGTAGCCAGAGAAGGGAAGAAAGGTAGAATGACGTCGGCTGGTGACTATGGAGAAGCCCAAGGACCTGACAGCTGCCTGGCTATCCTTAAAGCGTTCCAGCACTGACTCTGCCTTTTCACAAAAGAGGTGGGAGCCATCAAAGGGCTTGTCCATAAGAGAAGATTGGAAATCCTCTGAAAATCCAGTGGTTCACAACAAGACATGGCATCTTAGTACAACCAAATCGAATTGTGAACTTTGCTGCATCTCTGCTATTTGCAATTGCCTGTGACAGTATCGCTTGGGTCTCCTCGGAGACCATGGGCAGCATGTGTGCAACTGAATCTCAAACTGTGTGGATGTAACAGCCCAAAAGGCATTCGGTGTTCCCTGCCCACACTACTCGGGTGGTGGAAGACAGCATCCTCTTGCCAAAGTTAACCAGCCTTTTGGAATCCCTATCCGGTGTATGGTAGGGAACATGCTCAGGTTGACTTTTGATGTGGTGGCTTGGACCATAAAAGCTCTCTGGAGTAGAGTGCTGGGTGAGGCAACTGGCATCCCAAGGAGGGGGGAGATGGCGACTGACAATTATCCTGTGCACATGGGTCCATGTCCGTAAGGGCTTCATTAAATGGGAGGATAGGTTCAGAGGGGGCAACTCCCAGCTGAAGCACCTCTGTAAAGAAGTTTGTCTTCATTGCCACTGGGGGAAGCTGAAGGTCCAGGATTGAAGCCGCCCTACGCAACACCATTGCAAAAGAGGCCCCTTCCTCCAAAGCCACAGTGGGAGGAGAGACCAAGCCAGTGTCTACTGAGGTATCAGAAGCACTGACATCTTCCAGTTCCTCATACCATTTGTCCTTTTGCAGATCCAGGGGGTTAAGTTGACCATAAGGGTCCTGAGACCCCTTCCAGTCGCCTTCCTCTCATGGCCTATCAAAAGGAAAAAGACAATGGCTCTGACTTGGAAGGCTTGGTGCCAGCTGGCGCCGGAGTTAGACGATGCCTATCCAGCTTTGTATTAGAGTTGGGTATGACGATGGTGTAGGTGCCAGCTAAATACAAGCCCGTAAGAAACCGGAGCTACTAGAGGCACAGCATATGGGCCTTCAGCCTGTCTGATGTTCTCAAAAAGATTTCTCAGTAACATGTATTAGAGTATGGCAAGATTTTTATTATCTTGTTCTTAAACATTTGTGAAATGAAACGATATGCATTATATACACTGCAATTTGTCACACAATGTTTTCTGTGTCATTGAAAAACATGAGCGAAAATAATACAACAATTCAAATAATTCTGTTAAGTAATCTTGTTACATGACTGTTAAGTACATAAACAATATTCCAAAAACCCAATGCATTTCGGGTTCTCCTGGAACCCTTCGTCAGGGGATATACTAGGTTAACAGTTGAGTCTTATATAAATGGCGTCTTGTGATGATGTCTTTTCAGGATCTACAAAACAGCAACAAAAACATATCTGTATAGTACACAATCAATGATTACATTATTTCTGACCAAATCAAAAGATAACTAGGAAGTGCCGCTGAGAAGAAACCTTTGTGTGGGAAAAGAATCCAAATCCAGTGTAGGAACCAATGTGACAAGCACTTAATTCTAAAATTACCTAGATGCAAATGTGACAAGGAGTGACACTTAGCAACCTAGTAAGTAATCGTATCAAGAGTTCAAAAGTGCAATCTACATGCATAAGGAGAGTGCAAAACAGGAAAAGAAAACCTTTGTGAAGAAACTAAACACAATGTCTGGTCCTTAAAATTATCTTACCAGACGGTCATCCACTAAGAGTATATGTCTGTAAGCTTTTTAGCTACCATATGATGACCTTGTTGCCTCAAGTGCAGAGACCTGAATAAAAAAACGAAACATAAGCACCCCTGAAATCCAAGCGTAGATCAATATCAAACCTCGCTCACAGGCAAAGAGGCTTACCAATAGAACTGAGCGGTATGCAATTGTTTAGATAACCGGATCCCAGGTGTCTGAAAAACAGTATAACGAATCCTTATTACAAATTCTCTATAATAACGCTAAACCCACGTTAAACAAAGGGACAGAGCCTCCAAGTTTACCTCTTTCTTCGTTGCCGCAAAACACACAGTACTGCCGAACGCGAGTCCGCCCTGCAGGTCACATGGTGCGGAACGCGCGGAAAGCATAAAGGGAAAGAGTAACAAAACTGGAAAACAGACTACGATAGGACGGAAAGCCATATGAGGGAAAACACACTCTCGGCTCGATCGAGACAACAGCCAACTCTGAATGAGTATAATAAAGGTTGGAGGAAGAGAAAAATGCAAAATAATAATACGAAAAATAAAAAAGAATAACTAACTATCTATACACAATACAAGATGATAGGTCTCACAAGTAACAAGGCAGTATCGCAGCTCTAAGTGATGTATCTTAAATACAGTGTCTATGGAGCTCTCTCAGACTAAAACTATGTTCTCGCTACTAATAAGATAAAGGTATATAACGAGAAAACCAAGGAAAACAGAAAAAGGCAAGAACTACGATAGAAATGTATGTTAGATAATAGAATAACACGCAGACTAAAGGAACTAAATGGTAAAGAAGAGAAAAAGAAAAAACTCAGCGTACTCCCGTACAGTCCAATTGATAGAATCAATCAATTACAGAAAGCAAAGTAATTCATAATGGTCATTAAGACCCCCTGTACTAACAGTGCCTAATGTCTTTATCCAGTGCGTTTCCCTCCTGGCTAGGAGAGTATTGAAGTCAACTCCAGGTACATGTTTGATACATTCCAAAACCGAGTATCTGACTTGGGGAATGGTGTGTTTAGCTTCTACCCAATGTCTAGCCAAGGGTGAGTTGGTGTTATGGTTTCTGATGCGACTTTTATGCTCCACTATACGTGTTTTAATCTTTCTGCTTGTTCTGCCCACGTATACTAATCCACACACACACTTAATGGCATACACTACTCCTTCGCTATTGCAGTCCGCATTGTGTCTCAGTTTTATACTTAAGCCTGTATGTGGATGCGTGAACTGATTCCCCATGATGACGTTGCCACACTGGCCACAGTTGTAACATTTCATCATACCCTTCTCCCTGATATTGATAGAAGTCTTGGGTGGTTTCAAAAATTCACGTAAATTCTTTGCCCTGGTGTGTGCAAATAATGGGGTCCCATGGAACACCTGTGCAAAATCGGGTTCGTTCTCTATAAGTTCCCATCGGTTTCTGATAATTGCTTTAATCTGTGGTGCCTGAACTGAGTTTTTTATGACACAAACTTCACGTTTCAATGGAATCTTTTCCTTGGGTATCAAAAGTTCTTCACTGGTTTTATGGGATACAATTTGTACCGCCTCCTGTAATATATTATCAGGATAACCACGATCCTTGTATTCTTTGATTTGCTTGTGAATTAATTCTTGACATTGATCTTGATTAGATGTAATTCTTTTGATGCGCATCATCTGGGATATAGGAAGATGTTTTTTCAAACTATGTGGATGTGCACTAGTGAACAAAAGAGCATTATTGACATCCGTAGGTTTCCTGTATACTGATGTTTCTAAACCCAAGGGTGTTTTTCTGATCTCTATATCTAGAAAATGAATTTTTTCTGCATCGATGGCATGGGTGAATTGGATCCTAGGGTTGCAGGTGTTCAGTAAAGTGATGCTTTCTTCCAATGACTCTCTGGTCCCTGTCCAGATGACCAGGATATCATCAATGTACCGAATAAATAGTGCTGCATGTGTCTGCCATTGTGGGTTGGGAATTACGAATTGTTCCTCAAAATGAGACATGAAGGTGTTGGCATAAGACTGGTGCCCCTGGAAACCCCATCGAGGTTCCAGTGCGCTGTATGTAAAAGTTATCCTGCCAAGAAAAGTAACTGTGGTATAAAGAAAAGTGCAACAATTCTAAAAGAAAAGTGCCTTTTCGGTGATCAATGTCTGAATGTAACAAACTCCATTCCACAGCCTCCAGTCCTTCTGCATGTGCAATAGAGGTATACAATGCTACCACATCTATGGTGCAAAGCCAAATGTCTTTCAAAAAAAGATGACGTACGGTTTCCAATTTCTTCAGACAGTCAGACGTATCTTTAACGTAGGAGACCCACGTCTGCACTAGAGGTTGTAGGTGAAAGTCCAGGTAATACCCCAAAGGTTCGTGGATGGATTCACACCCTCCTACAATTGGACGAAAGGGTGGTGAGGTTCTGTGCTTATGTACCTTCGGTAACATATATATCGTGGGAACCTTGGGTGTAGGATTTAACAAATATTTCTTGGTGTTGTCATCAATAACTCCAGCTTCCGATGCTCTATTTAGTAAATCACTCAGTACTTCAATCAGGTCCTTCGTTGGATCCAGTTCCATGGATATATATGTTTCTTGGTCTTGTACGTGTTTATTTACACTTTGGATGTAAAAATCAGTGTCAAGCACTACAAGCGCCCCTCCTTTGTCAGCTGGGTGAAATGTAATGGAAGGATCCTGTCTTAATTTGTTCATTATTCTTCGTTCCTTGGTCGTAAGATTGAGATGATGTCTAGGACCATACTGTATGTCTTCTAAATCTTTTTTGACCAACATCTCAAAAGTGTCTAATGTCTTGTGTGAAATAGGTGCAAGGAACTTGCTTTTAGGTCTAAATTTTCGTTCTGCTGGTGTCAATTCATCAGTATTAGGATTGGTGGAGAAGAACCATCTTAATCTCAATTTTCTCCTGAATTTGAAGAGGGTTACCTCTGTCTCCAATGCATTTGATGTATAAGTGGGGACAAATGATATGCCTTTGTTCAAAATTTGTACCTCTTCCTTACTCAATGATCTTCTCGAGATATTAATGACTAAAGAGTTCATTTCTTCACCGTTCTCTGTGGTCTGCCTTGTTCTTTGGTGACTTTTGGTTTTTCCACGCCTGGTTGTTTCGTCTAGGCTTGCTAGATTCTTGTCTGGTGAAGTTTTTGCCGTTGAACCTTCCACTAAAAAAGGCACGTTGCTGGATGAAGTAGTTGCAGTCGCCTCTGTAGCTGTCCTGGTGATTTGTACTGAAGAAGCACTAGGCCTATGTAAAGTTAAATCCTGATCTGTTACAATGCTTTCTTCAGATGAAGTTGTTCCCGGTTTTTTGAAAACTCTCTGCTGGGCATATTTCTCAGCCCACGTATAAACTTCGTCTAGCTTATAATCTATGGTGTCCCGACGAAATTTACGGGTTTTTCTCTCATGCACTTCTTTTGCGTGAATGTCCAAATTTTTGTTTATTTTCTCTAGTACTTGGTTCCAATCCTCCTGTTCCATGCGTTGACTGATATCATCTTTGAGTTTGTTAATGTCAAATGTGAGTTCGTTGAGTAAAGATGAAATTTCTTCGATGATTAACAGGATGAGATCCAACGAACATTTATTTAAGATGGCATACCACCGTGCCATAAAAGATTTGTTGAATTTAAAGAGCATTGGGCGAAGAGCAATCCTCAAGCCGCGGGGTATTCGTTTTACCTTGTGGTATTCAATTAATGTTGTGGCATGTAATCTTTGATTTATTTCTTTTCTCATGAGATATTCTAGTTGCTTAAGTTGCTCTGTTGTATTGCCTGTTGATGTGCCATATTCTCTCGCTTCTTTGACTAATGCATAAATAGATTCCGCTTCCTCAGAAGAATATGCTTTGGTTTCTGCTTGTTTGGTTGTCAGATTTGAAATATCCTGCCAGGACATGATTATTCGGTGGGTGCTGGTCCACTATGGTGTAGGTGCCGCCACACGGCATCAGAGGTGCCACTGGAGTGGGCTCCTTGGAAGATTGTGGTCTTACAGTCAGAGTCAAACACCGGATCCAAAGAGCCCAACGAGAATCCAGTAGGGGCTCCATCTGAGCCTATGGGGCCCAAAAGTGCTCCAGAGTGGCCGGGCAACCGAACTATGAGGTGCATGGCCTCATAGAACACTTTGAGTTCGGCGGGAGTCACTCCGGCTCCAAAAACTCTTGGAGGCTCAAAGCAGACACAGACACAAGCTCTGTGATGAACGCATGGACCCATGGCCCCAACTTGTGTTGGTGTTCACGCACCTAGTCCAAAGACTTAAACAGGCGCAGAGACCTCGAAGATCACCTCGACTTCTTTTTGTGGGACTTACCCAGCGAAGACTTCCAATGTGATGATGAACAATGAGAGTGGCTCCGTGAACGGTCCCAGGATCTTCCACTTGACTGGGATCTTGATCGTTGCAGGGTCATCTGACTTTGGGTGGTGAGGAAATTCAAGGAGTGCTACCACAATGCCATTGGGGGCATGGTGTGGCAGTCATCACAGGCCTTGGAGTTCTGGTCCAGCCATAAGCACCATAGATTAAACAGATGTGCCTCCACCACAGACATATGCGTGTGAGAGGCATCATAAGGTTAAAAAACCTGCTGGTTTCTAATAGGACATCCCCAGGAGACCAGGTCTCAAAAAAGGCTTTGACAAACAATCAAAAATAAGGTAACTCAAAAAGTGACTGGAGGTAGCTCTCTCTGGATCTTTGCTGACTGGCACCAAAAGAAAATAACTGATGGGAGTGTGCTGGGGTGCGCCAATATATGCACCATACACAACACTTCCGGCAGTTGAAGATTGATACAGTGCTCTGGCCACAATTGAACTATACAAGCGAAACAATACTTTCTCTCCAAAGAGCTTTGAAGTGGTCATGAAGATAATTTATTTCCAGCCGGGCCAACTTCCACAAAGCATGTTGTTAACATGCCAGTAAACAGAAGACATTGGAGAACCTAGGAACTTACATGACCAAAACAAATGTGTTCCTCCCCAGTGTGTGTAATTTTGAGGATTCTATGTTTTAGATGTTATCCACAATTTTACCCTGCGTGAGCTTTCTCACATACACTTACACAATAAAACTCCCAGTCATTGGAATGACTTGAAAGGTAAGGCGAATCAGACAGCATTGATTTATTTGAGCCAAATCTTGCAACAGTTAGAGTAGAATACAGCTTAAAACTAGGTTCCTTCAGCTTATATAATGAATGGAAGAATCTTCTCCGTAGGTAGCTTTCATATAAAAATCACTAGAAATAACAAAGACTAAAGCTGTTGCTTATATGACTCAATATTCATAGTCTCAGCAGCTTTCCTCATCACTGCAACATGATGGGCCTCCAGCCAAAGCATTCCTGTCACAGCTTTCGGAAACCAGGCACCAGCAAAGCAATTGAATCCAAAGTGAGGCAAATACATCTTCCTCATCTAAATCATCAGTGGCCTGTTAACTGGGATTTAAGATCTCAAGTGCCTCTCAGTAATGCTCAAACAGGTTTGCAACATACTTCAGTGATCTGAGGAACTCCGTGTTCCTGAAATAATACTTTGCCGTTTTGTTTGGTGAAGTAGATATTTTGCTGTCCCAATGGAGACTCCAAAGCAGCTGTGCCGGAAGGCAACAGTTTTTTAATCAAAGTTTTGCACCTTGATTTTCAGGAGTATGGAGGCAGGTTTGCCCCTGTTTTGCCCTTCTGTCTGTGCAAATGAAGGCCAAGTGCAAGGAAAAGAGGCTGAGGATGAGTCATAAGTCCAATAATGATTGTGTGAAGGCCTCTGGGCCTGGGAAGAATCTGACAAGCACTGATCACATCAGACAAGTATTTGAAAGTTGAAGATGCACCTGCACAAAACGATACCCTGCCGCAAGGAGCATCTTCACCTGTGTTGCCTGGGTTGAGAACTTTAGGCCCTCTTGCAGAATGTCCCAGTCTGAGCTGGAGGCTCATGGATTGGCATATGACGGCAAGAAGGCGAAGAAGGACTGGAAAGTGAAATTGACTTCACTTGCCCTGGAGGAGAAAAAGACAGTATCAGCCTTGTTGTAGAGAAGAACAAGGCAGTCTGGGCTATGGAGTAGAAAAAGGTGGCAGTTGCCCTTGATGAGCTTAGACTGAGAGGAGAGGAGAAGAAGGCAGCTGCAACCCTGGCTAGTGAGGAGAAACAAGCATCAGCTTCAGTAGCACTGGATAAGAGGAGACTGCCCTTGAATTATTAGAAAGCCATAGCGGCTCATAAGAGGAGCCAGCTGAAGGTCCAGTCGGGCATCAGAGTCGGGCATCAGAGTACATTGAGGATGGTGACAGCAACAATTAAGGAGCCAGGATGGCATTCACACTGTAATCTTTCTAAAGACATAGTGCCTAGCTATATGGTTGGTGATGAGATAGAGTGGTTTGCTGTTTACAAAATAGCCCTAAAATGCACATGATATATATATAATGGGGGTGGAGAGAGGGTGAATTGTAGAGGCATATATCCATCCAGGATAGGAATGCGATTCAAGCTAGCCTGGCTGATGAAGGGTGTTACTCAGAAACCGGTCCCAGGATGCTTGTTTCCGGTTCAGGGAAGACCTGGCTTGGCAGTTCGGGCTAGACTATTCCCATGAGGCACAGGGTCACGACTGATTTCCATATAGCTGGGTCCGAACTGAGGTGGGGAAGTGAGCTCAAGAATGATGATTGAATCAACCCAGATCTGCGACTGGGGGTGAGTGTCTGAAAAGTTTCAGCGTTCCGTCCATCATCTCCTTCTGTTTATTCTGAAAGTGGAGGAGTCAGATCTAGATCAGTACCCACTCTTAAAGGCAGCACTCATTCATATGTCTGGTCTTAGTCCTGAAAACTATTGCAAAACGTTTAGGGATACCCCAGTGGAGTCACAGCAAGGATTTTGTTGATGTTTCATTGAAGGCAATAGAAAGTTGGGTGAAGTGCAGCAAGGTAAATCTCTATAAAGCGCTAAGCAATTTGTTTAAGCAAGAACATATTTTGAATGACTTTTATAGTTACATCAGCACCTTATTGATCACAAATTCACTGATTCCCAGGGAGCTTGGGAAAGACAACCAGCACTAATGCTTACAGAGGGGTTATTACCTCATCTAAATTAGGATGTGCCAAAGGGAGAGTCCTTTCAGATGGAAGGAGGCATTAGCTGTTTTGGATTTAGGGCTTCTAGATTTTTTTTACAGTAAATTAAACATGGTATGCAAAATGAGGTGGGCATTGTAGAAACAACTATACAGGACAGGTCGGGAAAAGTCTCCAGTAACAGGTTAGTGAACAGGACAAGAATAGCACCTCACCACCATCACCTCTTCCGAACATTCCTGCCCTTGGGAAGACAACAAACAGAAAGAAGACCCTGCTGGAAGAAACAGACTAAATGACTCCTTAATCCTGCTGGCAGAGAGGGAAACAACCTGCTCTCCAACAGTGTGGTGGCTGACCTCTTGTGTGCCTGCTCCAGAGACACAAAAAGCAGAAGCACTCCTGACTGCAAGGGGTCCCAACTAACCACAGAGAACTGGACCCTGTAAGAACCCTGGCTGGAGTAAGACCTTCTGCCTAGAAGCCTGCCCTGAGGACCTGAGGTATGCAGGTGGTACCAGAAATGTTCCAAGCAGTTGCAGAAAAGTGGCACTTATTTACTACCTATTGAAGACTGGGACAAGCTGCTGAGACTTCCCCAAGGAGGACTCACCCTCAGGAGGAAAGAAACAGATTTGTCCTGCTCAGAGCTTTTTGCCACAATGAAAACTGGATCACCTGGACTTGCTGTAAAACTATACTGACTATTGGAGCCCTCTCTGACCTTGCCATGCTGGTAGATTCTGAGCATCAATAAAGGGACAAAGGGCCCTATTTAGAGTTAGCTGGATGGAACACTGTCACAAACATGGTAGATATCCCGTTCACTGAATTATAAGGACCACAGGCTACAATGCACTTTTAATACAGCGGACTTAATATT
This sequence comes from Lissotriton helveticus, assembly GCF_964261635.1. Taxonomy (NCBI): domain Eukaryota; kingdom Metazoa; phylum Chordata; class Amphibia; order Caudata; family Salamandridae; genus Lissotriton; species Lissotriton helveticus. The sequence continues at coordinate 1,098,466,292 of NC_136065.1, forward strand.
TTTCACATTTGTGACTTAGTATCATGTCCACCAAAATCTTCATAAGGCCAAAAGTCTGAAGGTTGAATCTTGGATCATGTAAGATGGAAATGTATCATAGCACTGAAGTAACTCCACTGCCTGTCCCACTTTGTCCTGCTATGAGCTTTTGGCATCAAAACCAACAGTTTAAGGGGAAGCTCAACAATGACAAATCCAACTTCAAGGGGCCCTTATCACCCTCATTTGTGGACATTGACTCGCTAGAAGACCTAGACCACTGCAAAGTGAATATTTTCATTAGCGTTTTCTTGGTGCGTTTTGCATCAAAGTTTTGAAGTTGATATCTGCGGTTCCCTTATGTGATTTTGATAGTTTTGGAGCCTTTTTGCTTATAAGATTTTTCTATAATTTTCTACATTGGTTTGAGAATTTTAAAGTGTTTTTTTCTTAACCTCAGCATGGTTTCATTGAGAACTGTGTTGTGATCTAACCAGCACAAACCCTACTTAAAGTACTGTGTGGAATTCCACTCCACACTACTATCAGTGCGGTGTTCTCACATCCAGATGTACCACAGGGGGAGACCACCATCTTGAAAGATCTTCTTGTGTCTGCAGATACTGTTCTTCCTTGTGCTTTCCAAAAGCAGCCACGACTACTATAGACTGAGCTGGGGGGTTCTCCTGGCACAAAGACTGGATAGTTTAGATAGGTCTGGGACTTGGTGCCTAGTGTTTCATAAATAACTCTCTTAGAAAAGGGCAAAGCTTTTTCAACGCCTTGTGGATTCTGCTTGAGGATATGGGTCTCAATTGCCAGAACTGGCCTCAGTGGGGGAGCAGGTAAAGCAACCAAGGCATAAGAACCCACATTCTCTGGCAGTGATGCGTGTTTTAAAAACCGGACAATGCCAGAGTGCCAGTCCTCGTGGTAGGAGGTTGTATAGTGCATGTCCTCATGATCACTGGTACTGGTTACAGGTAAGTGTCAGGTGTGCCCTCTTGTCAGGCAGGAGTCTGATAGTACTGTCATCTCATGAAGGAGGTGTAACTGGTTGGAGGCAGTGTTTGAATTGGAGCCAACTGTGTAGTCCAGTCAAGTCTAGGCATGTCTAGAGTGCATATCAATCCGAATGGGCCTCCCAGCGTTGTGCAACAAATATCCAGACCATATTACATCCTGATTTAGACAAATAGCAAGGTCTTCAATCACTTTCTAAACTTCAATTCCAAATTGATCTTACATATCTTCACAGGTAAGAAATTACATAATCTGGAGACAGATAGCAAAAACCTGCCTCCACATCTAGCCTTTTTGACCTTCGTGATCACCAATTGACATTGTATCAGATGTTGCAACAGCAGAGGCCCTTATATAAAACTTGATAAGCCATACAAAGGACTTTAAACTGGATCCTCTGTTTAACGGGTAGACAGTGAAGGAAGGCTACCAAGCCCAATACTGACATGTGTTTAGGAATCTTTAGCAGGAGGCAAGCAGCTGCATTTTGTTCCACCTTCATTCTTCTGACCACATATTGAAGACTTCCAAGATAAAGAGAGTTGCCATAATTTCAACATGACAAAAATAGTCCCTGCACTGCAAGTATCCACAATGAGAAAGGTAAGAACTCTGAGATTTTTTTTAACATTGTCATGATTCTGAATCAAGTGGCTGCTAGTGTCCTCACTTATTTGAAAAGTTTTATAAAGCGCGAACATGACCCTTGCGGGTATCAGAGCGCTGTACACAGAGGCAGAAGCATTCATGAACTCAGAACAGTTGAGGTCAACATTGTAAAACAACAAGGAGTAAACAATCAAAATAAGATACCGGGTAAAAGGCCCTACTAGTTCAGTTTCTCATATAGTGCAATATATTTCCTGTAACATTCAGTAAAACAGTCATAGAGTGGCTCGTCACAGCATAGCAGAGTAAATGACAAATCTGTAATAGGCTCAAGAAGTATTCTTCTATTATAGTTCAGTAAGGGCCCTAGAGTAAAATAACAGTTTAACATCCAATCAAAAACACATAGAGAAAGATACCTTGGGATAAATGTCAAATCTGTCAACAAGGGGTCTAGAGAAAGAGTACATGATGATGCCGTTTATGTCCACTCAGGAAAAGCCATTTGGCCTGTTTCTTGAAATAGGCAGTGGAGGGATTGGTTCTCATCTCCACTTGTCCAGCCAAATATCCAGATTTGTTAATGTAGGTTTGGGAGCAGGGTAGTTACCTAAGAGTCTGGCCAGCACATCATTGACCAGCGGTTGAAGTCATTGCCAACAACCATTATTTGCATTTTATCCCCATTAAGCATCACACAGCTTACTGATGTCCATTTTGTAACATCATTTAAGCAGGTTTTAAGCTGATCAGAGTGAGAAGATGTATCAGGTTTGAGGGAGATAGCAATCTGGGTGTCATCAGCTTAAAACAATATTATTAAAAGGCCATGAGATTGAACAATCTCAGCCAAGGGGTGCACATAAAGATTCATTAAGTTAGGGCTCAGAGTAGAATCTTGGGTACTCTATACTTCAGAGGATAAAATGGCGGTGCCATCCGAGGTACTAGACTGATGACGAAGGCTGATCCACATGCCTATGAAGAAGCACTGAAGAATGCAGGAGCTGCACTGGGTCAATGGGAACTGATTTTAGGTAGAGGAGATGCAAAGGGATCTCTGGCTTTCAATTTTGCACTCATAGAATCCAGAAAGAAGCCTGGGTAATGGATGGAGGACAGTTTGAAGTAAATAATGCAGTAGAATCAATTGGAGGCTGAGAGGATTGTGGTATCTACTCTGACTGTTCTTTCCACAAATAATCAAAGGAATTCAATCTGTCTGCCATGGAGTCAACTACCCATGACAGACCACCAGCGCTGGACTGGATGCCACAGAGTCCAACTGACGTGTAAGAGAAACCAAGGCAAAGTCCTTCTCCTCTGGGAAGCGGACTGGCAAAGCACGGGGCAGGGTCAAGTGTTCTTGGGTACTGTGCACCTCCTATGTCAGGTTATGACCCAGAACTACTAGAACAAGGCTTGCAGATGAGGTATGTCTGCAGGGTGCTGGTCTTTCACGTATTTAGGCTTACTTTGCTTTTGGTGGACTCCAGGAGCACCGCAGAACTTTGGGAGGTGCTTGTGTCTGTGCTGAGTCGCTTGCTGACTGGGTGGTGCATTGCTGTTTGACAGTCTCCTGTCTAGTGCAAGAGCCATCATTAACCACAGGAGCAAAGAAGAGTCAGGATAAACCCAATGTCGGAGTAGGACTTTAACAAAGACCTCTCACAGGAGGAGATGGTGGAAACCTCCAGAATCTCTAAAGTGATAGGAAACTGTTATGGCTGATCCACATCAAGAGTTAGGTCCACTCCAAATGTGCAACAGAGTCTCTTGGACATGAGACTAAACCCTGGGATCCTCTGATGCAGGAACTTCACACCCTTCTGCAAGAACATGACAACGGTCTGGCCAAAAGAAGTCAGCAGCTACGTGGAGGTAGATGGTCTTATGACTTAGTGCTTCCATCCTTCAGGGAATTACTTACACGACTAATGTGGAGCCAATCAATATTGGAGGTAGCACCCACAATGGATGCATCACCACCTCACTGGCAGGATGGAATCTGTGTGTAATATATCTATAAGAATATATTTCTTGGAAATAAAGTATTTCTGAATCAGGAAGGTATCTGGTTTTGCATTTGGTGTCTGAGACACTGTACCTACCTTCTGTCACCTCCTAACTCTTTTTACTAGTGATCAAATCAAATCCAGTGGCCTCTTGCAGGATTCGTGTATGCTTGTTCTGCATTTACACTATGTTGTACCAGAGAGTCCTGCAATAAAAGCACAGAGTACAGCGGTGTAGCCGATACATCTTTCCAAGATGCAAAGATTTTGTGAAAAACCTGCAAATGGCACAAGGAGCATAGCTTTAAGCCCAGGTTTCTCAGAATAGCTTTCCTATCTGAAAGAAAAAGGAGATGAAGTATAAAATAGCAAGGAAAGACATTAAAAAAGTCCCAAATACCTGGAGTAGCTCCCACTAGTAAATCAATGACCACGAGGAAAGCAGGCCCCTATACACACTGGTGGGTGAAAAAAATGGAAGATGAGGGTGTGTAGATGCACAGTGATAAAGGTGTACTTCTCATGGTGTATGTATGAATATGCACTAATAGCACATCAAAGGTCTGTATTAACTATCTAATGAAATAATTTTGAGCTGCTCCACTATGAAACTCAAATCTCAATGGGAAAGAACTAATACAAGTTTAAAGCTGTTTTCCAGCTATTCAAACCTACATCACAAAAAGAAATAAGCTCAAGTGGTGTGTGCATGAGCTTGAGCAAGGCCAAGACTAGAATTAGATGCCATTGAGAGAGGGTTATTTCTAATATGAGAATGAAGATGTAAAAATCCATCTCTGTGACTGCACATCCTCATTTCTTAAAGGGTAAGGAGAGTGGTCAACTGAGTAAAGAAACATTTAAATAAATGACGATGGACAAAAGAGCCTTAAAACTTTGTAGAAAACGAAAGCTAAGGTGTCATTCCAGAAAGCTTTAACAGGACTTGAGAGAGAGAGAGAAAAACTCTGTTTATTTAGACCTTAGTCTTTAAAACCAATTGAGTAAAATTCAGGGTATTGTACATAATTAGTTATTAGTAAACAATATACAGCTTTTGTTAAAATCTTTAAAAGGTATAAAAATGTACAAAACATTCTACTTAAAAGCTAAATCGTCTTGGACATTTAAAATCAAGGCTATTCGTCATCTTCAGAGGTGCACCACTACAGTAAGGAGATTAAAAAGATATTAATACCCATAGGACTTGTCCCGTCTAAGTTACTCTTCTTCTTTTATTGTATGCACGGTAACTGGGGTTTCTCACTGCACTTCTTTGGGCTTTCCCCTGACCATTAGATTTCTTTCTTTCAGGTAGTAACCCAGAGCTATAGCTATTTCTAGATATTCCATTCTTAGCATTAAATCAATTGCTTGGGCTCTCACTCTTATGTCATATTTTATGAATATGGGTCGTAGGATCCGTTTTCTCACTTCAACACACATGAGACAATCAAGAAGAATGTGCATGATCTCACATTTAGACCCCATACCGCATTTGCATAAACCATCTGGGTACATCATTTCTGCCGTGACTTTCTCCTCCACTCGCCAGGGGTTGATGACAATTCTCATTTTTAAAATATCCCATCTAAAGCCATAGTTTGGGAGTGCTTCTAGGTATGGATACCCCATATCGGTTTCCCATACTTCTATCATGTTTTTTACCGATTTTTTGTTTCTTAAATAACCTAGGTCCTGCATTCTCGAGTACTCCCTTCCTTTTGCTCTAAGTGTCACTTTTGTGAAGACTTCTTCTAGGGGGTTTTGGGTTGTACCCACATCTAGGCCACAAATTGTCTCTTTTATCTTCTTTTTTGTCTCCACAGCCCATCTTAGGTTGCTGTGTTGTATTTCCTCACTACACCAATGTGACACTTTTTGTGCTTCCTCTAGAGTTTGGCGTTTCCAAAATCTAGCCACCGCCATTCTGGCCTGGGTATTCCACCCTACCAATCCTGTTTCGAGTCTAATTGCCTGTAGCATGGCTGACTTTGGCAAGGACAGTAGTGTTTTTACAGCTTTACCCTCCTCCCGATTCCAATCCCCTTTACCACTAAGGAATAGGACCTCTGCCCCATATAGTACTTGTGGGGGGACCATAGCGAAGAAAGCTTTAATCATCGGTTTGTGTGACATATCTCCGTACATTTTATTGAATTTTTTCAGGCCACAGATGGAGGAAGAAGCTTTTGCATTTTGGTTTTTTACATGATTGTTCCATTTTAAAGATGATTCAAACCATAGGCCCAGATATTTATATTCTTTTACTGTTTCGAATTTAATTGTATCTAGGTACCAGCAAAAGCTTTTTGGCTTTTTACCAAAGCACATAACCTTTGTTTTGTCCATATTTACTATTAACAGTTTACTCTTGCAGTATTCATTAAAAGCATTTAATTTACTCTGTAGCCCCAACTCTGTTTGGTCAGTAATGACAAGATCGTCTGCATACAATAAGCATGATACTTTCTTGCCACTTATTCTGGGGCTAGCGCTCTTTTCCACCTCCAATACTACCGGCAAGTCTGCTAGGAAGATTGAAAAGAGTAGAGGAGCTAACACGCAGCCCTGTCTGAGTCCATTGTTTATAGCTATTTTCCTTGTGAGAGCTCCCTGTGTATCTTTTACTACTTGGGCCCAGTTTCCTCTATGTAGTTCTTTTAGCATTGCTAATAGGTCAATTGGGATATTGTTTTTAATCAGGCACTCCCAAAGTTTCCCGCGGTCCACTGAGTCGAAGGCTGCCCGGAAGGCGACAAAGCAGCAGAACAAGTTTCCCCTTTGCTCTATCGACTTCCGGGCCAACGCCCAAAGTGCATAGCAGTGGTCCATTGTGGAATGGCCTTCCTTAAATCCTCCCTGTTCCACAGGGACGATTAGGTTTACTTCTACCCAGTTTTTTAATTTACCTAGGACTATTTTGGCAAAGATCTTCTCCCCAATGTCAAGTAAATTGATTAGTCTATAGTTTTTTGGACTATGCATATCCCCTTTCTTATGTATGGGCCGTATTATGGCCCCTTTCCAGGAGTCAGGGATTCTCCCGGTTTCGAGGATTATTTGAAACATATCCGCGAAGAATTTTGCCCACCAGTCTGGCTGTGTTTTAATTATCAGTGCCGGGAGGTTATCAGGACCTGCCGCTCTCGTGAGGTTTAAACTCTTTATCGTTTTTCTAACCTCATCAACAGAAAATTCAGCTTTCATACCTACTACCAGACCGCTCCAGTCTGTGTACAGGTGCTCTACCTGATCTGTTTATGCGCTATACAGGTCCTGTAAATATTCCTCCCAGGCCGCATCCTCGACAACGCAGTTCATAGCCCCTTTGTGGCCTTCTGCTACTGAGTTCACTAACTGCCAGAACTGGCGTAGGTTCCTTGTTTCAATTGTCTCTAGAAGTTTTAACCAACATCCTTCTTTGAATTATCTTTTTACCCTCCTTGTTAACATGTTATACTCTCTTTTTAGGGCCACCAAGGCCTTTCCACTGGCCTGATTTCCATAACGGGCAAACCGGCGAGCCATTCTCCTAACTTCTCTTTTCTTCTCTAGGCATTCCTTTGTAAACCAGCCTGTTATTTTACCTATCTTTTTATTACTCACTTTGGTTTGTTTAACAGGACTTAGGTTTCACTCTTTAAGGTCTTGTAAGAAGACCTAGTCCACTTGTTATGTTATTGCTTTCAGGGCTAATCCTACTCAGCATCATGCATTGTAGAAATGTTATCTGTAGCGGTATTCTAAGGTGCACACCCTAATTTCAGAGGAACCAACGGTCTCAAGCAATACAATTGCAGGGAGGGGCAAAGAAACAAACTATAGCCTACAATACAGCCTATACAGCCTATAATAAGAGGAACCACAAACTCCTTCTGTGAGAGAAAAATTGCCCCAATGAACCAAACTTGGCATGGTCATGATCAGGAAATCAATATAAAATGGGAAATTCCTCACTTTTTATGAGAGTCTGATGAATGAGCGTGGAAAGGCAGATACGTTAGAGATCAGGCACTGTGGAAAACATCTATAAGGGACTTCTTCCCTGCCCCCAGTAAGGTGACAGACTCTGCATAAAGTGTATTTTTAGTTCCAAAAACTCTCAATTCAGTATGGCTTTGCCAATGATCTCCCATTTGTGTCCGACAGAGGGGTCTTCAAACTGGTGGTAGACCCACTGGAGGGCCTGAAGTTATCTTAGGATCTGGGAAGGGTATCAAGCTCTGGCCAAGAGGAGCATTTATCTATTTTTTTTTTTTTTATTTCCGAAATTCTTTATTGTATATAGAAAAATATAAATTTACATACATGGACGAGGCTTATACATGAGTGAAAGAGGAAGGAAGAGAGCAGGCTGAAGAGAAGAGAAGAAAGAAAAGAAGAGGGGGCGGGCGGTAGTTCGAGCTCTTGAGATTATCCTCCAGTTCGTGGTCTCATAGTTCGTATTCCGTCCTTTGATGTTCCATGGCATTTGTGCGTCTCTGTAATCGATCATCTTGTGCTCCGCGCCCCGGGGGAACAGAAAGAGAGGTATAGATAAAGTAGGAGATGTGCACGGTGTTCTGTTATCACAAAACTGTTTTGCAAGCGCCCTCAGATGTCTCTTGCTCACGCCTACGGTGGCTTGTGTGATGACAGGTAGTGGTCTAGGGACCCCCACATGGTCGACTGCTTGTGCGTTTTCGGTGTGTGTTTTGCTGTGATGTTGTCCGCCCCCCTGAGGAACGTGACCCAGTTGAGCCACGCCTGTGGTGCCGCCTTTGATGTGTCCTTCCAGTTAGTTAGGACTATTTTGACTGCGGCTGTTAGCAGAAGATCAATGAGGTCCCGATCTTCTGCTTTTGTGATTGCCTGGGATGTGACCCCTAGGGCCAGGCTCGTGAGGTCTATGTGTATGTCTATGCCTGTGATTTCGTGGATAAGTGTTCTGATCTTCCCCCAGAAGTCCTTGATCTTTGGGCATTTCAGTAGGAGGTGTTCTAAGTCTCCCCTTTCTTTACCGCAGTTCCAGCATACGTCGCTGTCTCTAATGCCTACGGTGGCTAATCGGGCCGGTGTCCAGTATGCCTTGTGTACCAGCCAGAATTTTGTCTGGTTCAGTGTGGCCGTCACCTTTTTCCGACTCGTGGACCTCCATAGCTCGGCTTTAGCGTCCTCGCTGAATGCTTGACCTGCTGCCTCCCCCCAGAAGTTTATGACTTTGTCATTAAGTTTGGTGTGTTTGGGGCCTAGGATCTTATAGAGGTGTGCTACCTGGTGTCCTAGCGTGTTCAGGCTGTTTGCCAGCTGTATTATCGAGGGTGTCTGGGTGCCGAGGTTCGCCTTCCTTATTGCGACTTTTATCTTCAGGAAGTTGTATAGTTCTACGCTATTTAGGCTGTACTCTCCCTTCAGGGTGTCGAATGTTACGTCAGCGCCCTTGTTCTTAAGGTCCCTGGCTATGGATATTCCTTGGCTGTACCAATCGTGCATGTCTAGGACCTTGCCCTTGTATTTTAGGGTTGGGTTGTGCCAGATGGATTCAAAGGACCCTCCCTTGATGCTCGTGTTTAGAAGTTTGTCAACTTTCAGCAGAGCTCGTTTTGTGTTCCTGAGTACCGGGTTATTTTTGGTTGCCGGGTGTTTGGTGGCCGTGAGGAGGGTAATGGGTTTCATACCTTTTAGCAACCCCTGCTCGAGTGCTAGCCATGCCGGTGTGTAGTCCTGTCTTGGGTCCAGCCAATGCAGTCCCTGTCTAGCTATGCATGCCTCGTGGAATCGTTTGAAGTTTGTTATGTTTAGTCCCCCCTGCTCCTTTGATAATCTAAGTTTTTGCATGCTTATTCTGGCCTTCTTCCCTCTCCATAGAAAATCGTTCAGTATCCTGTCTACTTTTTTGTGGAAGTCATCTGTGTTGGTTAGGGGTAGCATGGTTAGCATATAGTTCACCATTGGTGTGAGCATCATTTTTATTGTTTCTACCCTCCCCCACCAAGTTGTGAACTTGGGTGACCACCCGTCTACTTTGGCCTTTATTTTCTGAATTATAGCCTGTTCATTATGTTCTAGCGTCGTGCTCAGGTCCCTCTCAAAGAGAATGCCTAGGTACTTAATAGGTTTATTTTGCCACGCTAGGCCTGATGTTCCTAGTACTGCGCTTGTTGTGTGGATGTTTAGGGGGTTGCACTCTGATTTGTCCTTGTTGTGTTTGTACCCTGAAACCTGGGCGTACCTGTCGATTGTGTCTGTCAGTGCCTTGATAGATCTCTCAGGGTCTTCAGTCATTATTAAGACATCATCCGCATACGCCGCTAGCTTACATTTTTCCCCTCCTATCGGCACTCCTGCTATGTCTTCGTTCGTTCGTATCATTGTTAGGAGCGGTTCTATTGCCAATAGGAAGAGGCCAGGTGAGAGTGGACAGCCCTGTCGCGTGCCTCTGCCTAGGTTTAGTATGTTTGAGGTGCCGCTGTTCACTACCACACGTGCCTTGGGGCTGTTGTAAAGTGCCATCACCATTTTCCTGTAGTTGGGTCCTAGCCCGAATTTCTCCATGCATCGATCTAAAAAGGGCCATGAGACTCTATCGAACGCTTTTTCGGCGTCTAGGGCTATCATTACGGCAGCTTTACTGCTCTGGGCCGAGTGGTTGATTATATGGCATAGTAGTCTGGTGTTGTCATGGGACATGCGGTTTTTCAGGTATCCTACCTGGGAGTTGTGTATGAGTTTAGGTAGGTAGGCGTTAAGTCTGTTGGCTAGTATCTTCGCGTATATCTTGCAGTCTACATTTATGAGTGAGATCGGCCTGAAGTTTTTCGCCTCTGTCATGTCCTTCCCTTCCTTTGGTATGACTATTATGTTTGCCTCAGCCATTGATGGGGTCATGCGTCCTTCGTGGACGCACTCGTCAAATACCTGTTTCAGTGTGGATTGTAGTGTGGGCAGGTATTGTTTGTAGAACCCTGCTGAAAAACCGTCGGGCCCTGGTGCTTTGTTTTCTTTGAGGCTGGTTGTGGCTTTCCTTATCTCTTCCTCCGTAACTGTTAACTCTAGGACGTCTCGTTCTCGCTCTGTTAGTGTGGGTGTGGCAATGCTGTTGAGGAGTTCCTCGCCCCCGTCCTCTTTTAGCGCGTCATCTCTTGTGTATAGGCCCTCATAGAAGTCCCTGAAGACTTCCAGGATGTCCTTATTAGCCGTCTGGGCCTTGTTGTGTTTATCTTTGATTGCCCCAATCGTGTGCTGCTTTTGTTTCCCTTTTAGGTAGGTTGCTAGGTTTTTCCCCGCTTTGTTGGCGGTGCATAGGTTGACTGATTTATATTTGTTGATCCAGGTCCCTGCTCTTTCGCTTAATATTCTGTTGAGCTCATACTTCAGTTTGGTTAGTTTTGTGAGTGTGTTGTTGTCTTCTAGGCTTGCAATGTGGCTGTTCTCTAGTGTTTTGATCTCTTTCTCTAGGTCGGCAATTCTTTTGTTCCTTGCTCTGTTCATTTTGCCCTTTATTGTCATTACTGTCCCCCGTATGGTCGCTTTTAGGGCGTCCCATAGTACCTCTCTGGGTGTTTCTGGTGTATCGTTGATTGTCAGATACTCTTTAATTGCCGTATCTATCTCTGCCCTCGCTGATGTGTGCTGTAGGAGGCCGTCATCGAATCTCCACCTGCGTGTTGGCTTTTCGTTGTGTCTGCCCGATAGGGATAGGCTTATATGTGCGTGATCTGATATTGTTCTGGGTCCTATTTCTGTGTGGTCTATGAGGTGGGTGTGTGTTTCTGACATTAGTATGTAGTCTATCCGGCTGCAGGAGTTGTGGGGGTTGGAGTAGAAGGTGTATTCCCTGGCGTCTGGGTTGCTTAGGCGCCATGGGTCCTTAATCCTCAGTTTGGAGCACAGGTTTCTAAGGATGTTAGGGCTAGTTGTTGGGTGGCGTCTGCAGGGGTGTTTGTCGATTGCTGGATCAAGAACTTGGTTCAAGTCTCCGGCAACGATCAATAGGTCTTCCATCGGCAGGTTGTGTAGCTGGGCACCTATCCCCTCCCAAAATTGTTTGTCCTCACTGTTAGGGCCGTATATGTTCGCGACATGGTAGGTCTCTCCTGCTCTCTTGAGACTGGTCACTAGTGTCCTACCCTGGGTGTCTGCCTGGTAGCTTGTAAGGGACAGGTTCGAGTTTTTACTGATTAGTGTTACTACCCCATTCTTTTTGTTCTGGGCTGGAGATCCCACCACCTCTCCTATCCAGTTGGCTCTTAATCGCGGAATGTCTGCCTCTTCTAGTCTCGTCTCTTGGAGCACGTAGATGTCGCTTTTAAGTTTCCTTAGGTGTTCTAGCACCTTCCTTCTTTTTACCGGGCTATTCAGCCCCTTGACGTTTAGGGAGACTATTTTGATGTCTGACCCTATGCTATTCTGGCTGTTATGTGTCATTAATACTGCTTTGTGTTCGCTGTGCTGGTGGGTTCCCATTAGGCTCTTTTGCTCTCCGCGCCGTGTGCCTATTCATGTCTTCGTGCTTGCCTTTGCTCCTACTTGGTATGAGTGTGATGAGAGAGAAGTAAAAGATGCAAGAGTTGCAGAGAAAGGAAAGATAGTCAGTAAGCCCATGCATAGAACCTCCCCCCCCTTTTCCCCCCCTCCCCCCTCCCCCACTCTCGCCATCCCTCCCCCCTCCCTCCCTTACTTGCTAAAAGGGTGTGCGACGACAAAGTTCCTCTGCCCGCATCATCCCTGAGGTAGAGTTGGTTATATCTTCGGCTGTTGTGTTTCTCTTTGTCCGGGTCTCTTTTATGTCCTTCAGTCTCTCAGTCTCTCTATATTGCCTGGGCAATTCCTTCATTATACATTGTGAGGTAGATACGCTGTTCTGTGCTTCCCTGCTGGCGCTCGCCGTTCACCTCTTTACTCTGATTGTTCGTTCAGCGGCGACGCGCTCCTCTTTGCTGCCCCTGGGCTTTTATTTTCTTCCATGTCCTCCACTGCTGGGCCTTGTAAGTATCGTTTGAGAGCCTCTGGGCATTCGAAAAGCATCGTTTTCCATTTGTCTGTTACCTTGAATTTTGTTGGGCTGACGAAGCTGAACGTGGCTCCTCTTTTCCGCAAGGTGTCTCTTTGTGCCAGGAAGCCCTTCCGTATCTCCACTGTCGGCTTTGAGTAGTCCTGGGTTAGTACTATCTTGCTGCCAGCCCACGTCAGGTTCTGATTTTTCCTGGCGAAGGCGAATATGGCTTCCGTCTAATTTAGTCTCAGCGGGTTGCAGATTATCGCTCTCGGGCCTCTGCCTGTGTTTGGTTTCCCTGCTGGTACTCTATATGCTTTTTGTACCTCGAAGCCTCTTTGGAAGGTGATGCCTGTGAGCTGTGGGATCATCTCCTCCAGCATGGCAGCGCAGGAACCTGCCTTATCCTCAGCCCCTTCCGGTACTCCTAGTATTCTTACATTGCCCCTTCTTGCCCTGTCGTCCTTTTCCGCCAGCTGTTTTTGTACAGCATCTGTGGCTGTTCTTAGCTCTGCTATGGCCTTGGTGTGCCTGCTTGTTTCATCTTCTACTGAGCTTATTTGGCTTTCTGCGGTTTCTATTCGCGTATTTGTTTTGTGGAGGTCTGCTCTTATGGCCGCCATCTCTAGCTGCATGTTCTCAAGCTTCAGTTTCGTCTCTCTCCCCACCTCATTGCCCTCGTTCACCTTCCGCAGGATGGTCTCCAGAGTGACCGGCTCACCTCTTGTTTTGGTGGGGGAACCTTGGTTGTCAAATTTGGGTTTTTTCTGCTGCTCGCCTGTCGCCTTCCCTTCGCTGCCTGCCATTGTCCGGATGCCCCTCCTTGACAGGATGTTGATCAGCCTCCCTCCTGCTTGCGCCACCTTTGGTGTGCTTGTTGTTTTTACTTTCACAGCCGGTGGTTGGGCAGCTTGCCTGTATCTGCTCGGCTCTCTGATGTGTCTCGTTCTTGTTTTTGCCTTTGGCCCAGCCAGCGTGCTGGCTGCCTAGTTTGTGGCTTACCCGGCCACACGTTCTCGTAGCTGTCTCGGCTTCTTTGAGGGGTGTACTGGGGTGCCCGTGTGCTGTCGAGCTGCGGTATGGTTATGGCTCCGCGGGCGTGGTTGCTTCGCTGTGTGCTGTCCCTGTGTTGCTCGCAGGGCCTGAGTTGTGAGCTACCCAGGCCTAGGTGCTCGCACTGCTTTCTGCCCCCGCTGCCTGTTGTCTCACCGGGGTGATGGGTCTTGCGTTACCTCAATCCCCCTGCTAGGGATGCTGTCCTCTCCCCGGTCTGGTGCTTTTTTTTTTTTGGGCGTTCTAGCGTGGCTTAGGAGCGTTAGAGGGCCACATATCGCCACGTATCGTACTGTCCTCTTTGTATTGTGCAGGCCTCTCGTGCGGTCCCCTTTGCTCGAGTTTGCCCCCGCTTTTTAGCTTCGCGTCAGTACCGGTGCTAGTTTAGCACCTCCCCTCCTGGTACTTGCGGCGTCCGGTGTGCCCTCCTGTTATGGGCTGGTTGTTTGTCTCCCTGTTATTTGCACTCGCTTGGTTCTTGGCTTCAATCTTGCAGCAGTCTCGCTGCTTCGGGCCCCTGATGCGCGTTGAGCATTCCGCCCCCGGCGCCCGCCTTTGCCGCTCTCTCCTCCGCCCTTCGCCTCTTCTTTTAGATTTCGCTAGGCTCCGCTGGTGCTCGCTGGTACTCGCGCTCTGTCTCTCCGTGTCTCTGTTTACTCACTATTGCTTCCGGTTGCCTGGCTCCTCTCTTCCGCTTCCGGGTCACTTGGCAGCCTACCTCCCATCTTCCGCTTCAGATCGGGGAAGACTTCCGGTAATGGCGCCTCACCTCCGCTCACTTCCAGTTGCCTGGCGTCGATCCTTCGGGCTTGGGCTTGGGAAAGGGAGGGTTCCGCTTCTGCAGGTTATGGATCGCTTACTTGCTCTCCGCTCCTTTATTCTGCGCTGCGGTTTGCCTTCCTCCTCGTGTTGTCGCTCGCTTGGGGCGGTTCCACCCTTTGTCTTGCCTGCTCTTGCTGCGGGTACCTCGGGATCCCTCAGGTCGGTCTCGGGGGCACCGCAGTCGTTCTTCAGGGGTGGAGGTCCCTTCGTCTCACTCCGTAGTCTCCGCTGCCCTCCTCTTCTCGCCTCACACCGCCATCTTGCATCACACTCTTGTTGCCTGCGGTGTGTTCCGGGGCTGATTCCTTCGCCGCTGTTGCGCTTTCTGCCCTTCTTGTGCGTCGGTCAGTTGCGCGAACCTTTCCTACACCTTGTGCAGTCCTTTTGTTCTGGTTTTTTCACGTTTGGCTGGTAGTTTCCCCCTCAGGGATGCGGAGCCGCAGGACCTAGACGACCGTCTCCATTGCCGTCCAAGCCACGCCCCGCAAGAGGAGCATTTATCATGCCCCTGCGGAACAGAGAAAAACATCATGCTTCAAACAGTGCTTTAGGGAAAGAAACAGAGTAGCAGTGAGTCACTCTGTAATGGGCCACAAGTAATGTATTTTTTATTCTCATGTCTTGGGTGGAAGTAGATGTCAGAGTAGGGGGGATTCTGAATAACTGACAAAATATCTTCCCCCATTTCTCATAAAAGATCACACTGTGGCCACATTTACACTTTTTAGGGAGCCCAGACAGCCACTGACATGTCATCTTTATTTAAATTTTTCAGACATCCAACAAGGTAGCAACATTGAAATAGGATCTGTTCACACTCAACGGAAAGATTTGCCCGGCATTGCACAACATAACACTACAGACCCCATAAGTTAATTTCCTAAATATTGCCGCTTCAGGCTCATGCCCCATCTCGGCAACCCCGTTCTTGACCCGTTCTCCCCAGGCGCAACTACTTGTGTTCCCCTCCAAGTGTGGCTCGTTCCCTCGGAGTTCCCCTTACTGTTTGGAGCTGTGTGTCTCAGGCCAGTCACTAAATGTCTTAAATTATCTAAGGTTTTCAGTGGCTCAACACACTTCATTCTGTCCACCCATCAGAGTCTGCAACATATCGCCTCAGCTTGTCAAGTCGTCCGCCGCCCTCTCTACCGTCCGCCACCTTTTCAGCCGCACATCCTCTGCTAGTGCTCATTCAGGCATATTTGGGCACCATTGGGAGTCTGGGGGCTGCCCGTTGACAGCCAGTGTATCACTATTCAGCGCTTGGCCAGTAAGAGGCAGAGGGTTGCAAATTTATGCTGCATTTTTCCATGCTCAGGTTTGGGGACTAAACTGAGCAAGCAATGCTCTATGGTTGTTGCCATTCCGTGAAGGGTTGCCCTTTCAAGCTGCAATACTATCTCTGTCCAATATTGTGATAGTTTCCTGCATGTCTGCTTCATGTTCAGGGATGTGACGCCATGTTCCCTCAGAACTTGGGCACGTTGAGGGTCTGCTCGGGAAATTCTCTGTAGTTGAGCGGGTGTCAGATATGTGCAATGGCGATAGCTAAAATATATTAATTTGGTCACAATCTTCTACACCTGTGTGTAGGTAGTCGCCCAATCCGTATCTGTCAAAGGGGGATGGAAAGTCATTGTACCAAGTCTGTCTGGAATGCATTAGGGTCACGAGTCTGTCATTCGTTAGTGCTATGTAAAGCAGTAAAACTAGTCTCACCCCTTCTGCTCCCTCTATGAGGATATCCAGTATAGCAGAGGGGGTCAGTCTCCCTGGAAGCCTTGTTCAGATCTTTCTAGTCGTTCGTGCTAGTTTAGCAAAACATAGCAACTGCACAGCTCCAACTCCGAACATCTCGCACGCCATGTGGAATGACATTAATTTGGCCTTGGGGTATAAGTTACTAAGTGTGTGGCATCTAGCATCTCTCCATGCTGCTAGTGTCATGGTCTCCTATATTCAAAGGAATGGCTGTAGCCAGACGATCATCAGGGATCTGCTAAAGGGCAGGAACTTCAGTACTCTCTTGACAGCTAGTTTCCCAGGCCGAGGCCACGTGGCATATCAATCTAGTAGTGTTCAGGGACTGGTGTACTTCTCTCATCAGTTGGATCGGCTGGGCACTTTCTGGTATTACCTACCCCAAAAGTCTAGTGTCCCTATTTGGACTTCCCTACCACCACTTCTCTGCATGCTGCAGCTGTGCTGCAATATAGTAATGTTCGAGATACAGTAATCCCAGCCCCCCCTTTCTCGTTGTCCTTTTTCTGCACTGCCAGATGCAATCTACTTCTTTTCCCACCCACACTGAGAGGACTAGCAGGCTATCTACCGCCCGAAAAGTGGACTGCCCGACTGGATATTCAGAATTTTGTAGCATGTATGAGCGGAGTGGGAGTAGTACCATTTTTGCTAGCGGCATTCTACCCATTACAGAGAGTAATAGAGATTTGCAGGAGCATGTAGAAGCGCTTAGACTCTGCACGATTTTGCCCAGATTGCATGTATAGTGTGATGCTGCCGAGAAGGTCATCCACACCTTCAGGTATCTGAATGTCGATCTTTCCCACTGGAGGACCGGGGCGGGAAGCTCTGTGTACTGCATTTCTGCTAGGACCACCAGGGGGTATACCAGTGTTCTTCCTTTGCAAATTTGTCACACAAACACCGCTGCAAATGCTCTGCAAGTATTGGTATGGACTAACAAGGTTGTGCCATGTAGACCAGTGCATCGTCCACATACAATGAGACCACATGCCCGCTGTCTCAACCTATATTCCCCAGAGTTGCATTTCTTGCTGCACCCACATAATCAGTGACTCCATCGCCAAGATGAACAAGAGGTAGACATAAGACATCCCTACCTTGTCCCTCTTTTGACTTTCCAGTTGCGAGAAGTCAGGCCACCACAGTAGACCTTATTAACTGGGTCTCAATCCCCCAAAATTCCAGACAAAGTCCATTATTCTGAGGAGCGCAGATATACTCCCACCATAGAGAGTCAGAAGGATTTTCTATTTTGAGTGCCACTAGGTGCACTCTTCCCTAAACTCCTCTACCGATGCCAATCAGTGGAGAAATCTTATATTTGATTGCATCATAAGATGGTAATGACACTACAGAAGTATTATCCATTATGACAACAACTTTCTTACTGAGTAAAGGAAGAAAAGAAGACTTTGAGGCTCAAAAATATGGCTTTGGGATCAAGCTACCACACATGATCTTCTCTGTCATGATCTTTCAGCAGTTTATGGGTCAGCTAACGCTGGCAAAGATGCTCTGCTGTTCTGCAAGGCCCCTTTAGTCATTGTGATGTGAAATACTAGAGGAGAGCCGTATAAAGGGTTAGCCTTCTCAGCTGACAAAAGAAGAGACTAGAGTGCATACTGAGAGACACAATCCTTTTTGACAAAGACTCCCAGACTGAGGTAGGTGTTGCTGAAGAGTCCTTCTTTGCAACTATCCTGAATAGACATCAGCTATGAAGGAGGCCATCAGGCCCTGGAGTAATGGAAACCATCAGATCTATGCTCAAAGAATGCATATGTGCTTAATTATTTGGCTTAGAGACAGAAACTCTTTGCAGGTAGAAATGCTTGGTCCGAAGATGTGTTGGTTTCTGCCCACAGACACTGAAGCCTTTGTGAAGGCACTAGATCAGAGTGTTGCAAACTAGATGTAGGTGCTCTCAACAGTTTTCTGAAAAATGAAACATAACCAGCCTACTAAGCAGTTAAGGAAGCAGTTTATTCCCTGAGTGCAGAAAGGAGTGTTACAACTGAAACAGGATCTGTAAATTCACTGGGAGAAAATTTTAGACAAAAGGGTGAACATCTACCTTAAAAATGATGACTTCGGATGACAAAGTTTACATTTTGCTCTCTTGAATTGTATGGGGATGTAACCAATTGGGAGATACACAGAGGCCATCTAGTTTTATTTCTGGTATGGCCAACACATTTCTATGCTAATACCATCATGTCAAAACATTCCTTATCCCCCCCCCCCCCCCAAGTCATGAACTGTAGAGGCAACTGCTTTAACCCCGGCAAGCCAGGTATTGGAGGTGATAGAAATAGCGATACATTGTAGATCCTCATACACTCGATTTTCTACCATCACTTGAGACCGGAATTGGGGGCTAATATTTTTAATGCAGTGAATGAAAAGAAAATCACTGATTATTGCTTTCTACTTTGACTACTCCAACCTCTGAAAATGATATTCAATGAAATTCTATACAAAGCTTATCAATCTATCAAATCTAAAATTCAGTTGACGTTTCACTGCATAACTGCAATACCAAGCAAATCTATGTGTACTAGCAGTTGCCACTTTTGCCACCAAATGATCTATGACCTCGGTGTGGATCCATGCCTTGCACCATAAGTGCAGCAGGAAAGGGGTCTTCACCAGACCTCGCAAGTGATGTAACCCAGGGAAAATGCCAACATCTATGAAGTCGGTGGCGTAGGCCGTCCAGCTTAGTCTTGACACTCAAGCCAGTCAGCCAGTCAGTCAGCCAGCCATCCATCCATCATGGCGGTTCTAAATTAGAGGCAGACTCCAGTGCAAATATTATTACATCACACCTTCTGATATGTGCACCATGTCCAGCCTGCTGTCCTAGTTGCTGCATTATGTTGTCCTCAGCCCAAAGCCGCACCTCCAACTGCCAGGCTCTCACCGGAGGCACTGAGGCTGCTTTCCTATGTATTGCAATCACCCGCCATGGCAATGCACGTGCCAGTTCTTTGACTTTAGATCCTGCCTCGTCAATGTTTCGTCTGGCATCAGTTCCAACAGGCATCTTTTAGGGGCATTGATGTGGGGTCTATCGGTAACATGTGTGAGGTAACCGCGGACCTCGGTTGGGAATGTGTGCAGCGCTGTACATTGCCATGTCATGTAACAGGCGTTTGCATGTTTCTGGATGCATCTGAGGCATGTATGGGGAACAGTTTTGAACATCCTGTGCAGTTGTGTTGGGGTCTGGTAGGTACAATGGACATAGTTGAACTGCAGTAATTTTAATCCACCCGTTTTTTAGACCTGTGGCATGTGATTTAGGATTCTACTCCAGTCTGCATCAGTAAGGTCCAACTGTAAATCCTGGCTCCAGAGATCTTTCAGCCCAGTCAATCAATGTCCGTCCCACCACCTGACCCAGAGTCCTGTACATGCTGGTGATCCCATGCCTTGTGGGGTTCCATGTCAACAATGGTGTCGGGCTTCCTAATCATGCCCTCCCTTGTGCTGTGTGTATTAAAAACTGTCCAGCAAGGATGCTATAAAGTTCCCACAGCCAATCAGCGAACAGCCGACACGCAATGGCAAATGACGTGCAGCACCACTGAGAAAAGTGTGCTGTCGCCCCCACCATTGCGGAGGCAGAGAGACACCATGGGGGAAGATCCGGGGAGGACCCTGTCCCGCTGCATCGTTGGCAGAGGCATTAGAACCATCAAAACCAGGCCACCCGGAACAGGAGCGACATTCCTGCGCACCGGGGGCCCGCCCCCAGCAGTTTGCCCAGGACACGCACCCCGTCACACCGGGCCACAGATATTGTGTGTCCAACTCTGTCTCGTCATCAGTCACTGCAGCTGTCCTGCTAAGTAGTACAGCTCATAGTCCCTGGTCGTAGGCCCCGCACTGCCATGGGTAGACACAATGGTTCCAGCGCCACACAACCCCTGCCCGAAATTAGGGACAACCTAGATCAGAAAACTATTTGCATAGTTCTCGGAACACCGCTCTGTGGAGCATCAGGGGTAAATTGGCAAACACATACAGTAGGCAAGACAGAGCCACCAATGTTGCCAAGGCTATGCGACCCATTGGCAGTGGTGGCAGTGTCCGCAAAAAGGCGTAAGGAGTCTAGGACCCTGTCCAGGTTGCCCTCACATATTTTCTCAGGATCTCAATATATATACGAGTGCTAAGATATACAAAGGTGAGTAACACTTTTGAGTGAGTTTATATTTTGTAGTTAGCTTACTACTTTCGGTATTCACAACCTCCAAATGTAAACTTACTACAAAAGTGTAAGTTATATGTCTCCATTCTCAGAATAAAGCAATTGGCTCATTCTTGTGTGGGTGGGTGACTTCCCTCCCTAAACGCCTCCCTAGCTCTCCCTAAACCCCTCTTACTCCTCCCTATTCCCATTCCCTTTATTAGTAAGTCTTCCCTTTTCCCTGCCACATTTATTCCTAAAATGTATACTTACATGGGTGAATACCCCACAGCCGGGGTGGCGAACTTCACAAATATATGTATAGGCAGAACGTACATTTTGTAGAGCTACAAAACGTACTACAAAGTGCATTTCGAGATTGAGGTCCAATAAGAGTCAACATTGCTCCCATCAAGGAAATGCACTGCAGTATTAATAATACTGACCATGTAAGTAGCACATGTCAGAAATAAGTGTTCTCTAAGCAGTTATTGGTATAATATCATAGTTATTATTGATCCTGGAAAGATTAAAGGTTTCCCCAAGAACTCATTATTCTTACCTGGCCAAAATAATATTTGACTTTCATATCAATCAGACAATATCACTTAAAAATATCTTTCCCGAGCATACTTCCCCAAAGGGAGCTCTCCATGTAGTAGATGTGAAGAGAACTAAAATGGTAAATGGATAAAACTCAATCCATTAGACGTGCCAACAATTATGGCTGAGTGCACAGGGGCAGGAGGAGTTCCCAATTGTTAAAGGTCATCTTTGGGCGTGTGCGTGAAGGACAAGAGGCCAAAGGTTTATGAAGCTGTTTTATCCCCTTTTAACTTTAGGGAATTCATGCACAGCCAGAGAGCTAACGAAACCAGGAGGCATGAAAATGAATAGCCGCAGCAGATACATCCACCACCGCGTAGATTACATTTTGCATATCATCCACTATAACATTAAGGAAAGACCACAACTTTGAATCACCTTGGCTAGTGGAGCGATATAGATATTGAACAGTGTGGGGATCAGGGTCGAGCCTCGAGGAAGCCCGCATGGTGCCACCCTAGTTTTAGTCCTATTGCGTCAGTGCATACATTTGCCAAAACATTTATGAATTGCCTCAAACGCCAGAATTCATAATCTGGTTGTTCACGCACAATAAAGGTACAGTTGTATTTTAGACAAATGGCTTCCTCATTGTGTCGTACTGTGTGCAACTTCGAACGGGAACCTGGAAGCCCTTCTGAGCCCTGCTTTGCCGGACAGAGCCGCCCCTTACATTGTTTTGATCGAAAATCAATGCCCTGTTATATATACCGGGGAGTATAGCAGAGTTCAGCAGATTAAAAAACTTTAGATTTGTACACCCTAAGGTTTCAGAGACACAGACAGATAAGATCACACAACGTGGAGAAGCTGCGGTTACACTTCCGGTTTTATATACTAATGGTTCCCTTCTTGCCATGCACCTGCACCAGATATTCACTGGCTCTGTTAGCCCCGAGACAACTGCTATTCCGTTGGCAGCGTCAAAGACACAAAGTTCACGGTAAGGAGAAGCTTTGAATTTGGAAATTTGAAATATTTAACAGAACAGCTTCGACGCAGGTCATGGCGTGTTTTTAAAATTATTTTAGTTATATTGCACATCAGCTCAAAGGCTCTACAATATGTAAACAAAACACTGACAAACTCAATAGAATTTGCGTAGGCGGAACCTTGCCAATGCCGGTTATTGGTGGCACGTGCACTCTTATTCTGATCTTTTTTCCTCAAAATCATTCCATGTTTTTTAGAGTCGGGTATGGGTTATTGGATGTTTTGGTCATCAGGATGTTATCTTTTTAGAACTGAAGGCAGGAGCAATGATGTTGCCTGCCTTCAGTGTACAAAGAGCTCATCCTGGCAATATTATTTCCGTGTTCCTACCACTGGCAAAGGGGTGGTGAATGTGAAGAGTTGCCCAAGAAAAAGACGGTATTCCATGTTTAGTTTGCATTTTTAGAAGTATTTTTGATTTTTTAATTTTTACTTTTTCAAACATAGGACAGGTTGTAACAGCAAATAACCCCTCTGACTATTTTGGCTAATGTTGTGCTTTCGTGCTAAACGTAGCAGTCTAATAAACATATCAGGTGACATAATCATACAAAATCCTTACTTTCTGCTTCCGCAAGTTGTCAAGGAAATAATGAAGCTGTTCTTCTCTTGTACATAACTCTTCATCATTGAGGATCGCGAAAATAAGGCTGTTGATTTTAAGTTCCTCCTGTTAAAAGGGTACAATGATAGAAATCAGTGGCACTACCTGAGCATGTTTCAAGAAGACCCAAGGGACACGCAATGCCTACCTGGTAGATGACCATCTCGCACTTCACTTTTTTAAAGAAGAGTTTTGTCAAGCTTTCGTCAAAGGTCGAAGTTGCCTCCCTAATAGTAGCTTGGTGCTTTTTTAATTCTGCTTCTAATATCTGAAAAAAATAGGAAACGCATGACTAAGTAAAGCACTTCATCACCTGATTACAGAAGCGTACCTTGCCGAAATATGTTCTCTTCTGTCAAGAAGATCTTGTTCTAGTAAAGATGGGTTATCAGTCACACAGAAATACAACAACAAAAATAAAGACCACGCGGCACCAGTTGTGTGGAGCACAACGAGACGGCCCTCTTGTGATCACTGGGATGGCCAGCAAAACAGCTATGTGTAAAAACACAACAGTTAAATCGATCACATAATGGCCAACTATCATTTTGCTGTCTTGCAACAGACAGATCTAAAGAACGGTCACCGACAGCATTGTAAGCAATGCTTTAATAAATATTTAAAGTAGGCTTTGGGTCTGCCCCATGCTCATGATTGGATGGCATCAATTCTCTGCTACTAAATTGATGGCTTTCCTATCTAGTTTTGCATTTGTTCCACACAGGAGCATTTAGATTTCACCATGATTTTGATTGGTTGAGTTTATCCTTCTACTGATGGCTCCAGGGAACTAGTTTCCTTTTCTCTGTACCTAGAGCATTCAATTTTACCACTCAAGGGGGGCACATTGACTCTTATTCCATAGGTGCGCGTCTCCCGCTTCCTCCTGACAACTTCCCAGTGACGCTAGCTCGTTATCTCCTTCCCTCCACCTTCCTTGCCAACACCAAACCCTACTGCTCACTGTTTCTTTGTAATCCCCAGATAACAAGTGGCTTCTTTCTCGTGCCCTCCCTTTTGTTTTCAGTCTGTCCCTCTTCCTGCCTCCACTCTCCATGGCACGCAGAGGTCCAGTTTCTCTACCGTGTCCAGCCTCTCTCTCCGCTCCAGTCTTTCCCTGCCTACCCTGCTCGATGTTCCTCTTGTCACGATTGTCCTTTTTTGCAACCAAGCCTTACAAACAATATCTGGAAAGGTGACATTTTAATCACAATACTCAGTTCATATAAACTTTATTTCGGTCAGACTAACCTAAAAAGTACAATACACAGTATTCACACAAGTTAAAAATACATCGAAAATTCAATAATGATTAAGAATCACATTAGTAATTAACACATATTTTTCATTCAGAGCATCCAAATTAATGGTGTGTTGCAACTAGACGAAGGACACAAAGTTAATTCCGGAAAGTGCATAGTAAATTAATAAATATATAATTTATCTAAAACAAACATGATAAAAAAAAGGAGTACAATAAACCTCCAATTTAAAAAATATAAAAAGGAGGCTACAAGTGATTAAACCAGCTTGATATAATAACACTATTAGTTCGTTATGGCGGGATCAGTACAGCATTTGCAAGATTTCAAAAAACCCCTTCTAGTGCACCACATGGAGAACAAAAAGCCTGCAACTGAATAAACTATTGGGATACTCAAATCAGATTTCAGTATCCTAAATACTTCAAGGCAGCGCCTATCACCAAGATTTCTACAGATCTCAACCAACCAGCGTTTCCTTGCCTTCTGATAGCCTGGACAGCTAAAGAAAACATGGAGCTCAGATTCCTCGGGGTGGGCACACACCGGACACTGGAGCATTTGCTGATCTCTCCACTTAGATGTAAGACAGCGAAGAGGTAGCACCCAATATCTATACTGGAGGTAAAGCTTCCTAGCCGCCGGAGGATTGATTAAGTCTATTACTGACTCAAAGTAGGGGATATCTTTTATTTCTAAAAAGACTCTGGTAAGTTTCACAATACTGGAGGAAATATGGAGTTGGGCCAATCTATACTCGTTGTAGAGTGCCTTCATTTTATTCCTA
The DNA here is from genome assembly GCF_964261635.1 of Lissotriton helveticus. Classification (NCBI taxonomy): domain Eukaryota; kingdom Metazoa; phylum Chordata; class Amphibia; order Caudata; family Salamandridae; genus Lissotriton; species Lissotriton helveticus. The sequence goes on from NC_136065.1 coordinate 1,098,490,984, forward strand.
GATGTTAAAAAACAAGCTGACTCTGGTTCTGACCAGAAATCCCCTAGGCCCATGCCATTTAGCAAGGATTTTATATGGCTGAACCAAGGGAACTTTACTGCGGCCCTAGCCCTCAAAACCTCTAACAATTCCTCCCTGTAAGATGTAAGTTCGGGGGTGGTCCACAGGCGGCGCCAATACATTATAGGTTTAAGACTCGCCACATCAGCAATTGGTGAAATTCCCATATCTAGACGTAGTGGGACCAGCAGGGTGCTGCGTGACAATCTAAATAACGGTCTTAAAAATTGGTTCTCCACCTGAGTTAAGTTGTCAAGCTTTAAGTGTCCCCATAACTCTGCACCATATAATGCCCCACCTCTAGCCTGTGCCCTATAAATTTCTATCGCCGGGCTAACTATTCTTTTGCTAGACTTGTTATGGACCTTCATGATGCCACCTGAAGTTTGGGCCACTTTTAGCGTGGATTTCGTGATGTGAGCCCCCCATCCTATAGATTCGGAAATTGTAATTCCTAAGTACACAAAGGAGGACACTCTCTCGAGAAGGATGCCATTTAAAGACGGGTTAGGCCGTGTACTTTTTGGGCAATTAAATGCCATGAATTTTATTTTCTGTAGATTTATTTCTAGGCCTCTTTCCCTACAGAACGACTCAAATTTGTCCAAAACCCGTTGTAAGCCGGTTGGCGATTTGGCTATCAGTAGAGTGTCATCCGCGAACATCATTGCCGAGATTCTACGGGAGGCTAGTTTAGGGGCATCCAGATCCTTTTCTGCAAGCAGGGCATCAATCAAGCCATTAATGTAGAGGCTAAAAAGGGTTGGCGCGAGCACACAACCCTGACGTACTCCATGATTAATGGCTATAGGTGCTGTAAGGTTACCGTCCTTGCCATGCCTAATGCGTGCATAATTAGACTAATGTAGATGTTTAAAAAGTTTAATTAAATATACAGGGACCCCCATCTCGTTCAAGACCATCCAAAGTTTCTCCCTGGGCACTAGATCAAATGCAGACCTCAGGTCTACAAAGATGAGGTAGAGACTGCCCCCCTGCAGGCTAACGGTCTTCCAGTACAGCAGTTGCAATCTCAGTACTTGGTCCAGGGTCGACTGCTTTTCCCTGAACCCAGCCTGCAGAGCTGACAGTACCCCCTTCTCTTCCATCCAAGATTGTAGCCTAAGGAGTAAAGCACGTGCAAATACGTTCTGCGGAATATGTATTAAACTAATTGGTCTGTAATTGGTAGGGAGGAGTGGGGAGCCCTTTTTAAAAATCGGAATTATTTCCGCACCAAGCCAGCTTGGGGGAATCTTCATACCTTGCATGATTGCATTAAAAAGTATCCAAAAATATGGCGCCCAAATGGATGGTTCAGTCTTAAAAAGGTCTCCAGGTATCTTATCTAAGCCTGGAGCCTTACCCGGGGCTATCCTTCCCAAGGCGTCCTTAATTTCATTTAAGCTTATGCTAGGACCCACCGCACCATCAGGTAGAAAGGATATATCCCTTTTAACTGTGGGGTAGGGCACTAACATATCGCAGCTGTTGGCAAGAGCAGCTCCGGGCAATTGCTCCTTGGCATATAGGGATTCAAAATGCTCCCGCCAGACTTCCTCATCCAGATTTGGTTCAGTCGCACTACGGGGGGCTGGCGATCCTGTATTTACCACTCCCCAGAAAGTCCTCATATCTCTTTCCCCTAGTGCATTTTTCAGGGTGGTCCAATTTTCATCTTCCCACCTCTTCTTAGCTTCTAATATGACCGCTTTGTAATTTGCTCTAGCTGTACTTATTAGAGGGCAGTCTTTAGCTTTGATGGAGGCTACTAGAGCATTTTTGGCTGTGCGACAAGGAACGTTATACCAGGGGTGGGAGGGTCGCTTATCCTGCTTCATGCATCTATTTGGATAAAAAAAGTAAAATGTGGCTTTCCCTAATTTAACATTGATCATTTGTGCCCGCAATAAATCTATACCATCCTCACTAGGGCAACATAATGTTGACGCCTCTACGAGAACAGGTAGCAAGACTTCGTATAAACTACTCATTTTGTCCTCAGATTGACTAAAATTAGACCATCTCACTCTTTTCCTGCAGTTGGAGACCACCACCCTAGAATCTGGAGAATTATCTAAAGAAGACATACTTCCCGTGGTCAAAGCTTTAAGTTCTACTACTAGCGCATGGTGATCGCTGTCTATACGTGGTATAATTTTAAAATCCAACATCCTATCCCAGGAATGTGATTTGATAAAAATATAGTCTAGTATGAACCCACGATTTTTACTGAAGAACGTATACCCATTCGATGATTCAAATTGGGCTCTCCCATTACCAGCTCGTAAAGAATGCCTTAATGTGAGGCAGCTCATCTGGATCACCAATGGAGACATTTGTTAACTATTGGACATCTAGACTCAGGGATTTTCAGAAAATGGTCCTCATCATCTAGGCTATCAAATGATAATCCTTCTAGTAGCACAAACTGACAGTTAAAATCCCCACCTACAATAAGCAAATAACTATCATCAATAGAACCCAGAAAGGTAGATAACTCTTCCACCGTATTGGATTCATTGCCTTTAGCAGAAGATCTTGAGTATACATTTAAGACTACGGGAGGCTTGGAAGAAAACCGTAACAGAACAGATAAAATATCAATTGACCCGGTATCCATTTGTTCCGCAGAGCACCCCAAGTGTGACCCCACCCAAGTAGTGAGACCCCCAGATGGTATCCCAATTCCCCTCGATGTTGCTAAAACCTGGTTACCTGGGGGTTCGGTGGGTTCTTATTTGGGGGCTCTACAGTTGGCTGTTTTAGGGGCTCTTTGATGGATCCAATAGCGTCCGCTAATTTTTGTCCTGGGTCCAGTGTATGTTCAACGATCTTGAGGCGTTTAATACAGCGGGAGCTGCTCATGCTCCCTCTGGTTGTACCGTCCCCGGTCTCATTAGTTAAATCTATAGGGCTACCCTGTCTTTCTGGGGGTGATGTTATAGGGGGTATTACCTCTTTATCGATTAAGTTTGGTTCCTGCAATCTACTCCCTCGGGAGGGCTAAACCTGTTACAAGTGGGAATATTAAAAATGGGAAGGTTATGCGGGAGCTGGCCTGGATAGGGAGACGCAGTATTATTGGGGGCAAATCTCCTTCCTGATTCGTAAAACTAACCTTTCCGATAAGGTCTACTTGGGGGATATAAGAACCATAAGGGGAGTAATACAGTACTACTCATAGTCCTCCCATACTTAGAAGCTAAAACATAATTAATTATACTTAGACTTCTAAAATTGATTACCAAGCAGTCTCCTGGGATGTCCTTGTGTCGTTCATCTATCCATCCCACCCTTCTTGTGGTTAGAATCTCATGAGTATTGTTGTAACCAAAGTTACTAGGATTTACCAACCAATGGATAGTTTTGTTTTTTAACTCTTGGTGTGATTCTGATGATCCTTTTCTTAGTTCTGGGACCCAGCAAGTACCAGTACATATGGGGCCGACTCCGGAGGTAGATTTATAATTGGGGGACAATATGTAAAATGTTTGCGTTCAAAATCACTGCGATCCTGATTTGGGTAGTTCACATTCTCCCTCTGCTTGGGGCTACTCCTAGAATCCCATCTATTTACTGGTGGTAGGGGTGCCAAGTTTGTCAAATTAGTTAATGCTAAATCTTGTTTTGGTACCGAGTTTTCATTTTGCTTCCTATGGTCATTTGTCTGGTGGTCACTTCCATTTGGAATTAGATGGGGACAGTCTTGCGGATTGCTCTTAGTGGCCTGAGTGCTGTTTTGTGGAGTACTAATAGTGGCCTGTGGGCACAACATGGTAACTGTTTTAATTGGGGCTTTGGTGGTCTCTCTGTTGTCTAGCCATCCGTTCAGTTTTGCTGATAGCCCATCTAACCTAACTAGTACAGAGGATAGTTCTTCCTTAACAATCAGTCTCATTTGCTGCTGGAGATTTGTCACCAACAGTGATACCCACGCAGGCTGATCTTTAGTGTGTTCTACTCTAGCCTCAATGGGGTTCTCCCCTCGATTACCTATTTCCATAATTAATTCCTGTGCTTTTTTCTTTTTTGCAGGCATTTTTACATTTTTTAGTTTTGCTTTGCATTTTCTTCCTGGGCACCTAGAAGTATGTAACGGGGTGACACCGCGTGCCAAACAGGACTTGGGTGACAGGGCCATAACGGGGGACTCATATTACCCCTTCCCTTTCTTCTCATCATTTCAGACCGAATTACCCTCTGCGGAATCACCTATCGGAGTTTCGGAGGCGGAAGGGATGTCCTGGCCCTTTAACTGGGAGACGCATGAGGAGTGGGCGGGGCCGTCCACGGACACGGCAGCGTCAAATACGGAAGTAAGCGGAGAGACGGTGTGCTTGTTCACCGGGAGAGTTGGAAGTTGGAGAGGCGAGACGGAAGAGGAGCGAAGCGAGAGCGGGAGAGGAAGATCAGAGGAAGAGAGGAGAAGAAGGGTAGCCGTACCACCGACGGAGATAACGCCAGGAGGCCACCGTCCCCACGAGCCGCCCAGCCACACACCCAGGGAAGGTGTGTGGCTTGCGCAGGTACGGACCAGGATTGTGGGCTGGGTTGGGAAAAAGGGTGGATCGACCGAGTGAACTGATTTACCCCATCCCGGTGTACCCTTCTCCTGAGCACTTATACCCTTCACTGACCGGACGCCCCGAGTGTTGCACACCGGTGACTTCCTCACTCCCTTTCCCCTTCACTACGCTCTTACCCGGACACCTCCTGACACTTTCCTTCTATGTTTTTCCTTGTTACCCGAGAGGCACCACGGACGAAGATGACTCCCGGCCCCGGAGGAGCCCCGAGGGATTCCAAAGGACCGAGACTGCCAAACCGAAGATCCGCCGGACTAGTCGCAGCAGATCCCCGCGCCAGGTGGCGCACTCAAGGAAAACTTGCACTGATTATTTGTACGCTGCAATAAAGCCTTCCCTAACAAGAACACGTCTCCTGCCCATTCCTCCTTCCCCGTCACAAAGTAGTAGCCTTGGGAGGTTCTAGTCACAAAGATTCCACCGATGTAGATTGATTTTTTGTGGAATCTAAACTTACTGGTCTTATATCGGGAGATAACTCACAAACTAATGGGCTCGGTTCTAGGTTTGCGGTGATGGGTAATCGCCTTTCTGTACGTTCTATTTCAGATGCCACCACTCCCAGTGCTTTCTCTAGCATTATATCAATAGAAGTAGGTTTAGAATTGGTTTTTGATGAGACTGAACTTTGTTGTTTCCCAGCACGGGCCATCTTCCCCATTCTACTGATATAATCGTCTAACGGGGGCAAAGACTAGATATACCCTGTATTAAACAGTTGTAATCCCTAAGGCCAACCAGATATCAAAATGAATAGACCATGAACTTATGAACCAATAAAAAATGTAATAGCCCAAGTTCAGTAGGGTACTGGAGTCTATGCAATATGACCATTTTTCCCCATTTTTCTTTTTCTTGAAAAAGAGAGTCAACTGTACTTCAAGAACCGGACACTACTAGGCGATGTTAGGGACGGGCCCGCTGCGGGAGGCGCCGGTGTGATTTAAGCGCCTCCGGGCGCTTGTGCTGACGTTGGTGGTGTGCGCCGCTTGGGGGAGCCTGGGAGATGGAGTCCCTAGGCACAGGGAGACCCCGCGAGCAGCCGGCGCAAAGAACAGGAGTCGCGGGCACAGAGCCCTCCCCACGCTCCGCAAATGATGAAGGCACCCAAGCCGGCCCCCAGCAGCAGTCACGGGCCGAGACAGGAACGGAGGTAGGTCCAAGAGAGTCACAATACTCATAATTAGATATGTGCGTAACAGCAATTTCTGCACATATAGTAACATGCAATAATTGAAGAATAGATACATGACAACATTTGGGAGAATCAAAGGGGAAAATTAAGAGAAAGTAGTTGGGGACATTTAAGTTTCGTTTAACTAAGAGGTTAAGTGAGGGAAAGTTTAAGCTAGAGAAATCTGAAATAAACTTGTTTTACTTTATACATCAGGATTCTTCAGACATATATAGAGCAAGTTTTCTGCGTCTCCCTTTTCCCTCTGTGGCACTATTGTGCTTGTGGCACACTTTTCTTTGCCTTCTTTTGACTGTGGCACATTTGTTTGTAACACTGTTTTACTAAAATGTACGTGGTCACTTACCTTCAACCATATACCCACTTACCCTCCCTATTTAATCTTTTCCACTCACATTTACCCACCACCCCACATTCACTCAATCACTCACATTCACCCATCTGATTATTCACGGTTTCACCAATGCATGCAACCACACACTAGCCCATCAATTACCAAGTACTTTCAGTAATAAAAGGCGAGATATACTGTCTTTACATTTCATTTGTGTATTGGGTGTGCAAGCCTGACCCACTCGCCAGTATGTTTGGTAAGCTCATTGGTTCACGTCCTCCTCGGTGTTCCTCTGCAGTTTGATGCACGAAGGATGATCCCCTAACCAATTCAGACGCTGCTCTCATGCAGCTAACCAGCATGAGAGCAGTGCCAGGATTGGATGGAACAGGCTGGCTAGATGCTCCTTCAGGTCCTGGAGGCCTGAGTTTTAGTCTACACTCAGCTGTCTAAGACAGCTGGATGGACAGCTTTAGAGTGCGCACGTCACTTTGTGTGGCGCAAGACAGCCGGCCAAACTGACATGCACCCTTTGGAGCGTCTAGGCAGCCACTGCTACAGTCCTCTGCTTGACACGCCTCCTTTTTTTGCTTGGGGGCAGGCTGGCGGCACTCCATAGTGAAAAATTAAAATGGCAGTTAAATCATTTCATTGTCATTTTATTTTTCACGATTAACGCTGTTCACAGTGGGCGGAGGGGGGGGGGGGGGATGTTCCCCCACTTTAATGAAGAAACCGTCGCTGGACAAAGACCTCTTTTATGAACCACAGTCTTTGGGCTTTCAAAGCAACACCTTTCCTGACTGAAAGAAGCTGCAATTGAAAGTAAAAACAGAGAAAAAATATTAAGTGGAAATACAGCCAGACCTCCAGATTATGGTATCAATTGCACATGGAAAACAAGGAAACAGAGGTCAGTGACATGACCAGGGCCCTTATGTAGTTTTATGTCTCTTCTGGCGATGACACCAATGACTCTTGTATACGCGAGGCCGTGAGAGGGATGGGCAGATTCCCAACAGAAATGTATATCTAAACATGAAGTATAGCGAAAACACACATCACCAGTGTAACATGTATTCAGGAAATGTCACCTTATTGAGATACAGGACCCACACCCATCAATGCTGGCATGCTTAACCACAGGGGCTTATTCTCAATCAATCAACCAGAACCCCTATTCTGCCTGGATGGGCTCAGCTAGCCAGTTTGTCTTATAGATGAGGATTCTCTGTTGTATCCAAAAACCGTTATGTAGTGGAGCACTTCACAAAATTTATTCCGGGTGCCCCTAATAGGTTAAAACCTGAAATTTCCAATAAAAACTTTTGAAATCAAAATAAAATATTTAGAAAGATAGATTTTAGGAATTCCTGTTATTTTTTACACCAATTACACTGTGGTCGAATATGCTTGGGCAACACTGATGAAGCATTATCCCAATCCATTGTGATGTAAGTGAAGCCTACTAAAAACATTAGTAACTTGATGGTACTTCTGTGCAGACTAATACTTAAGTGTGTCCGAGTACCGGTGGAAACAGTCTTAAACGATAGCTTAACTCCTCTCTGTGCTCCGAGATTTATTTGTAGAGGGGACTTCTCTTTGGGTCGCACACCTCACTCTGAGGTGTTTCCAAAATGAGGACACCTTCCATTGTCCCTGGCATAGATACAGCTTTGAAAAAGCAAGTGCTGGTATGCTGGAAGAGAGGTCATCGAAGCCCATTCTCTTTTGTGCATCATTTTGTGCCAGAAATGTGCTGACGTTACCTGCATTACCCTAAGCTTTGACTTCAGACTGGTCCAATAAAGCATAAAATAAAGCTGAGGAACTTTCAACAGCATTTACACATGGCTGCGCATGTAAAAGTACATGATATAAAATGTACTGTCATGGAACACCCAAACCTTTCCCACTCGTCTGTTTACCAGAAAATCCTGATTAATTCGAATATTGTGCAGGTGGCGAGGGGTATATTTAAGATCAAAGCCTGTTGTGAGCACTTGAAGATGATTATATTCGTGGTGTGCAGGGTATGATACAAAATATATCATATTGTATCATTTAAAATGGGAACAATTATTACAAGTGGTAGCGTAGACCAGACTACCGTCACACCATATTGTGGCAAAACCTGTTAAAACACAGACTAGGCAAGATGCATATGCAAAATATTGACATGCTTACACCATTTTGGGATTATTCCCAAATAGCGCTCATAATAGTCGATGACTAGTCCTTGAGTTCACCCGTGGTTGCTGGATTGCAAATAAAATAAATCATCAACATTTTGTTGCATTTTGTTTTAGGTAGGTAAAAATCTGAGGAGTAAACAGCTGCTGGCCACAATAGGCATAAGACTGGTGGCACCTTTTCAATTTAGTAGGTATCATTTTATTATAAGAGACATGTCTTTATTTACCTTCCGCAATTTATCCTTTTCTTCATTTAAATCTTTGCTTTTTTTCTCATACTCCTTAAATTGTTTCTTCTCGTCCTCCTTCCAGTCTTCCTCATCTTTGACCATAAATGCTGGACGAGGGATCTCCTAAAGATTTCAAGACAATTGCAATATGGAGCAAAGTGAATAATTTACAGTTTGTATTGAACTCTAATTTTATAAGCATAAATTCCATATATATATATCTACAATTTTTTTAATATAAAGTTCATTACCATTGGCATAAATGAATAGTAGACTTTAAAGAGAGCAAGGCCCTAAAAATCTTATATAACTAAAATTATTGTATTACTTATTTAGTTTGGCCACTTCTTTTCTGGTTACTTGACATACAGAGTGTTCACGTTCGTACATACAGGCAAGGGATTTTTGTGAAATTTAGACAATGCACTCAAGAATTGCAAATATCAAATCAGCATTTCAGGTAACAATGGACAAGTTAGGGGTTGAAGTTGTCTAGGGTAGTGAGGGCAGTAAAGGGGCAGTTGCAAGGGAATATGCAGATAAATGGGCACAGGAGTGCAGGAAGAGGAACGAAGGAGAAGGATAAGGGCAAACTATTTTGGACCTCACAATGCAGATATCGAATTGATTGAGAAGCAGTGCCAGCCCTCTTTTTCCCAATAACAAGAGCTATTTTAGAAATATATACTGGCACCTGGGGTTAGGGGTGCAGGAGAATCAAAAGGGGAGGTTGAAAGGAAAACAGGGACACACTTTTCCTTTAAAAAAAAAAAAGCCAATATTTCTCTTGATTAAGGGATTTATAGAGAATGATTACTCTATACGCTTCATTTTTGATTGGCTGTTGGAATGTATAGTGCCTGAAAAATACCTGAATGTACATTACCTCGCTTTAAAAAGAGGTACCTGTAGGAGAGTAGATCACCCACATTTTTGCTTTTTGCTTCACTGGTTTACGACTTTCCCTGGCTGTGGGCCTGCTAATCAGACCCACAGCCTAGCTGTTCTCTCTACTCCAAATTGTACCCAGGTACTAAATTGGCACTGGGCCCTCTCCAAGTCCCTGCACCCAGGGCTGAGGTGCACCCAGAAGTCTCCCAGGGGCTGCAGCATGTATTATGCCACCCCTGGGCTGACTAACTAAATCAGACACAACTGGCTGCTTGACAGCTGGGGCAAAGTGGTGTAATCACCCTTTGCTTTAGATATAGTATTCCTATATCTAAACCTAAATGGGCACACAGATCTCCTATCAGTCACTCCTATGGCAGGCCTTAACAATCCTGAAGGCAGAGTGCTTGGAATCGTGTGAGATAGTGCTCTGGCATGAGCTGAGCCTGTCTGCGGCTTTCGGGATCCATCCCTTAGCCGTTTCCATGATATCGCATACCATATACTCTTAAGTGCATTATAATCCTCGCGGTTATGTGCCAACTCTGGTATCGCTTTATCAAAACATGTCGAGTAAGGTGTCATACGAATTGGAATACTAACCCCTCGCCAATTCTGGCGACGGGGTTAGCATTTCACCCTTCTAGAGGGACACGACATGTATGTAACCTGTAACACCGGTTAAAGTCAGACAGAGCCTTAGCTCCACAAAATGGATGCTGCCACCGAGACACAAGTCTGCCCTCCTGCTGCTGGGAGTCCTCCCAGCCCAGGAGGCAAGGACAAAGGGTTTCCTGCCAGGGGCGGTGCCAGCACCGTCCCAGACAGGATTTTGTGTATCCTAGGTAGGCAGGGCTTTAGAGGAAGGTGACTGCAAGTGGCACCCCGGTGCTCACTGTGCATAGGCCGGCTGGAACCAGTTCCAGGGGCACTCCAGCCCCTGATCTGGGGAAAGCCCGCCAAAGGAGAGGGGTGTAACCACCCCCCTCCTAGTCCCACCCATAGGGCAGGACTTAGTTGCGTGCCAGCCCCTTTTTGCAGGATAAAGGTAGGAACTGGCCCCCTTCCAAATTAGATCAATCTTTGAATCCTGAACCGACCTTCTACACGAAGACCTCAAGACTCTTCCCAAGATTTCTCCCTTGTGACTAAGGAGTAGTCACCCTGCAGCAGCAGGCACCAACCAAGTATCGCGGTTTGTTGCCAGTCTCTCCTCCGGATCAAGACTGCTCCAGCACGACGAGAACCGGCTTCCCTGGTACCTCTGACCTCAACCTACATCATCAGCCCAGCTGTGATCCGTGGGTGCGACGAGACCTCGAGGGACCGGCCATCTTCAGAACTGCACGACGCTTGTCCAGCACGACCACCGAGTGACCCTCGACTGAGTGCTTTGGGGTAAGAGAAGCCCCGACCCTGAGCAGCTCCAGCACCGAAGTTCAGCCCCCCTGCATCCACGAGATCTGCGTGGGGCCCTTCTGCTTTTTGCTGCTCACCGCGTTGTCCAGGTCGCTTGCCCGTTGGCTAGTGACCCTCTGACGACGAACTCTAACGACAAACACCGCTGGTCTGATTGCTCCAGACTGGCCCTCGCTTCCCTTCTTCAGAGAAGCACCCTGGACCCTCCTGGTCCACTCAAGACGCCATTTTAGGTCCACCGCGTGGGCCTTGCATTTGCCAAGACTTGTTGCCCCAATCCTGGGTCCAGCGACGTCGACAGCAAGTACCTTCGTGGGACAGCTCGCACCTCCATCCTGGTCGCCGACAACGCCTCCTGGTCCGAGAGATTGCAGAGCCCAGCAGCGCCCACTCACCTGGCTGAGGTGACTTCGTCCGGTGCCATCCTGGTGCCCACCTAGATCACTGGCTAGTGATTCAGAACTTGGTCCCCTCTGCTTACAGGTTTCTTCTTCCCTGATCCAGGCTTGGATCACCACGAACTCCTTCACTGGCCGCCTGCCAGCAACTTCTTTCTTCAGGCTCCTGGATCTTCAACGAGGGTTTCCGACGCAACTTGAACCCTATGCAGCCGCAGCCCCTGGGCTAGGTAAACTGAGTACTCCGGTGCTCCAGCATAGTCCAACACCCTAAGTGTTCGGATCCACCCTTGTTTTCGACCCACCTAGTCGGGTTCGCCCGAGAACAGTAACTTTGCAAGTGCTAGTATCCATAGACTTGTTCCCGCATTACGCGTGAGAGTTCCCACTCTGCACACGGCGTCCCTAGGCCTCCTGCTTCTAATCTAAGGGTTCAGCATTGTAGGCCTAGCGTTTCTACAGTCTAGAAAAGTATTACTTACCTGCTAGTAACTTCGCATTCCACTTCTTGTGTATATGGTTTTTCGTGCCCCTCGGGCATTTGTGTAAATTGTGCGACTTTCAGTAATTCTTTAAGAGTTTTGTTGTGTGCTTAGCTCCCTGTCTCATAAAGAGCCAGGGTAGTCTTGTTATAAATAAATACACTTTATTTTTGATAACAACTTGTGTGGTGTCCTTTCACTTGGTGTTCAAGGGGTAATGTGATGGTTAAACAGCTGGCTTAACACGCCCTCTAGAGTATTAGCCTTAGACTGCTCGTATCCATGCTACTAGGATAGCTGGTCTATAAGGTTGACTTACAACCAATCATCAATAAGGGTTGTTTGGACTGATACAGAGTGCTCACTAGAATAGTGAACATTATATATCAGGCCAACTTCTCACATTGGTGAGCAGCGGTTGGGATTTGAGCTTGCTGTTGTTTTACCACGCATATCCTAAGAATATCATTTGAAAGATCACATAAGTACTAAGGTACATATAACTTAGCTTAGAATACTCTGAGTTCTACTGAACCAGCTGTTGTAGCTCCTAGGGCCTAGCACACCCTAAACTACAACTCTAGCAAGGGATCAGTAGGTAAACATATAGTGTAGGTAAGTGCACCACTTACACCTCACTAGAAAAGCATGTCTACCCATGGAGAGTCTACTGAGACTCCCCTTGTGGATCTTGACCCTCCACAGGTCAAGTCAAGATATGCAGCTCTCAGTTTCCAGGAGATGAGACAAGTGTGTACCTCCAGGAAACTGAAACAGGGGTCTAACCCCACCATTCCCTTTCTGATAGGTCTCTTAGAGACATATGATGCGAGAAAGATTTCTCAGCTAGATGGGAATATGCCAGCCTTAGAGGGTACCACTGGGGATCCAGACCTCCACAACACTGTAAATGCAGTTGAGGAGGAGGATCCTGAGAAACTCTCTGGGGATGAGGCAGACAAAGGTCTTGAGGTAGTCAGAAGGCTAACTAGGGCCAACTTAGACTTGCTTGGGCTAGGATCTGGGGGACCCCCAGTACTGACCCTAAGTAGGCCTAACCTTGGAGTTAGGAGAGATAGATCTCTTTCTAGGGACTCCAATAGATCTCTGCACTCTAATGCCTCTTCTCAGAGGAGAAGGAACTCTCCCCAGAGGAGATTGACTTCCCCTCAGAGAATAGAGCATGAAGCCAGAATGAGACAGGCTGCTCTGAGGATTGAAAGGGAAGAACTTGCCCTGGCCAAAGAAAAGCTTGCCTTTGCTAGAGAGCAGCAGATGAGTGGGTTAGTTCCCACTGGTGGCAGCAATCTCCCAAGAGAAAAAGAGAAGGGTTTAGATACTAAACACCTGACAAAAATAGTGCCCCCCTTTAAGCAAGGGGATGACATCCAGAAATGGATGGCTGCTTTGGAGAGGGCCTGCACTGTGCAGGGCATTCCCCAGAGTCAGTGGGCAGCTATACTGTGGCTCTCCTTTGATGGCAAAGGTAGAGATAAGCTCCTCACTACAAGAGTGGAGGATGCTAACAATTACCAGGTCCTGAAGAATACACTGGTTGATGGGTTTGGTTTAACCACTGAGCAGTACAGGTTGCTGTTCAGAGACACCCAGAAAACTCAGTCTCAGGACTGGTCTGACTTTGTGGATTGTGCCACTAAGGCTTTGAAGGGCTGGTTGCTGGGTAGCAAGATTACTGATTACACAGGGTTGTATAATCTCATGATGAGAGAACAGATTTTAAATAATTGTCAGAACCAGTTGTTGCACCAGCACCTTGTTGATTCAGATCTGACCTCTCCCCAAGAATTGGGAAAGAAGGCAGACAAATGGGTCAGAACAAGGATCAAGCAGAACCAGAACCAGAACCAGGGTGGTCAGAAGAAAGCAGACCAGAAGGGTAATACCAAGAGTGAACAAAATGACCAGAAGTCTTCAACAGGTCCCCAACAAACCAAAGAGGGTGGGGGTCAGGCTTCACAGCAGAAAAAGAAGACTCAAGAAGGCCAGTCAAAAAGGTGGTGCCAGTACTGTAAAAGTAAGTCTCACTGGTTTAGTGAGTGCACCAAAAGAGGAGGGCAAACTTCTACCACTACAGCCCCTAAGGCAACTGCACCCCCTAGTACAGTCAGTAGTGGTAGTGCACCTCCCAAGGGATTAGTTGGGTTAACCTTGGGAACTGAGGAGTCTGACAACTTAGTTGGCACACTCACTCAGGCTGTCCTTGTCTGTACAGGGGATATGGATATGTCCCCTGATGTAAGTCCCAATACTTTGGGCAAATACAGGCAGACACCTTTGATAAATGCCAAAAGGGCTCAGGCACATAGGGACACTTGTGCCAGTGTCACCATGGTGACACCTAACTTTGTGGACCCTGGACAGATCATGCCAGGTACAGATTTCCTGGTGACCAATGCCAGCAACGTCACTACCAGTCATAGTATGGCGATTGTTGCTTTCTCCTGGGGAGGGGTAAGTGGCCAAAAGAAAGTTGTGGTTAGTTCAGACCTCCCAGTGGATTGTTTGTTGGGCAATGATTTGGAGTCATCACTATGGTCAGAAGTGGAGCAGAGGACTCACATGGAAATGTTAGGCTTGCCAGCACATGTGCTTGCTGTGACTAGGTCACAGGCCAGAAGATGCCCCACTGAACAGGTGCTGGATCCTGGAAGAATGGACCAGACACCTTCCAAGAAGAAGAGCAGTAGGGTTAAGGCTTTGCCTCCCCCCTTGCCCCAGGTTGAGGATCAAGTCTCTGAGGAGGCTGATCTGAGAGAGCTGAGGGAAACTGAGCCTAAAGAGCTTGAACTTGATCAAGTTGAGTTTCTGGGCTCAGGGGGACCCTCCAGAGAAGACCTGGGGAAGGTCCAGTTAGACTGCCCTTCCCTTGAACCCCTCAGACAGCAGGCTGCTGCTGAGGCTGAAGGGAATGCCACAGGTGCCCATAGGGTATACTGGGAAGATGGACTCCTATACTCTGAGGCAAGAGACCCCAAGCCTGGTGCAACCAGGAGGCTGGTCATCCCCTTGTCTCAGAGGGGTTTCCTTCTCACCTTGGCCCATGAGATTCCCCTTGCAGGTCACTTAGGCCAGACAAAGACTTGGGACAGGCTTGTCTCACACTTTCACTGGCCCCACATGAGTGAGAATACCAAGGAGTTTTGTCGCTCCTGTGTCACTTGCCAAGCCAGTGGTAAGTCAGGTGGCACAACAAAGGCCCCCCTCATAGCACTACCTGTGGTGGGGGTTCCCTTTGAAAGAGTGGGGATTGACATTGTTGGTCCAATGGAACCCCAGACAGCATCAGGGCACAAGTTTATACTGGTGGTGGTGGACCATGCCACCAGGTATCCTGAAGCTATTCCACTTAGGACCACTACAGCACCTGTAGTGGCAAGGGCCCTAGTTGGAGTGTTCTCCAGAGTGGGCTTCCCTAAGGAGGTTGTTTCTGACAGAGGTGCAAACTTCATGTCAGGATATCTGACTGCAATGTGGAAGGAATGTGGTGTCAACTACAAGTTCACCACACCCTATCATCCACAGTGCAATGGGCTTGTTGAGAGATTTAACAGGACCCTCAAAGGGATGATTCATGGACTACCTGAAAAGCTCAGGCATAGATGGGATGTCCTGATACCCTGCCTCTTGTTTGCTTACAGAGAGGTCCCACAGAAGGGGGTTGGCTACAGCCCTTTTGAACTTCTGTATGGGCATCCTGTAAGAGGACCCCTGTGTTTGGTGAAGGAAGGATGGGAGAGACCTCTCAAAAAGCCTGCAACCAACATAGTGGACTATGTACTTGGTCTCCGCTCCAGGATGGCTGAATACATGGAGAAGGCAACTAAAAACCTTGAGGCCAGCCAAGAACTCCAAAAAGCTTGGCATGACCAGAAGGCTGTCCTGACTGTATACCAGCCTGGACAGAAGGTGTGGGTGCTGGAGCCAGTGGCCCCAGCAGCACTCAAAGACAAATGGTCTGGGCCCCACACCATCATTGAGCAAAAGGGAGAGGTCACCTACCTGGTGGACCTTGGAACCCCCAGGAGCCCCCTCAGGGTGCTCCATGTGAACAGGCTCAAGGCATATGTCGACAGGAAGGACATGAGCTTGCTCATGGCCACAGATGAGGGACGGTAGGAAGAGAGTGACCCTCTCCCAGACCTGCTCACTCAGAATCCTGATGATGGATCAGTAGATGGTGTTGTCTTTTGTGGCAGCCTCTCTGAACCTCATCAGCAGGATTGTAGACAAGTTCTGCAATCCTTTAGACATATGTTCTCTCTGACACCCAGCCAAACTGATTGGTGTACCCATGAAGTGGACACTGGAGACAGTCTGCCTGTCAAGAGTAAAATCTACAGACAGCCTGATCATGTCAGAGACTGCATCAAGACAGAAGTGCCGAAAATGTTGGAGCTGGGAGTCATTGAGCCCTCAGATAGGCCTTGGGCTAGCCCAGTAGTTCTAGTGCCAAAGCCTCACACCCAGGGTGGTAAGAAAGAGATGAGGTTTTGCGTAGACTACAGAGGACTCAATGCAGTCACTAAGACTGATGCCCACCCAATACCAAGAGCAGATGAACTTATAGATAGATTGGCTTCTGCCAACTACTTAAGTACATTTGATCTGACAGATGGGTATTGGCAAATCAGGTTAGCTGAGGAGGCCAAGCCCAAGACAGCATTTTCTACCCCTGGTGGGCATTATCAATTTGTGGTAATGCCCTTTGGTTTGAAAAATGCACCTGCCACCTTCCAAAGGCTGGTGAATCAAGTTCTCACTGGGTTGGATGACTTCTGTGCAGCATATCTTGATGATATAGCTGTCTTTAGTTCCACCTGGGAGGATCACCTGGTCCACCTGAGGAAAGTGTTAGAGGCACTGCAAAAGGCAGGTCTCACTATCAAGGCCACTAAGTGCCAGATAGGGCAGACACAGGTTGTATACCTGGGCCACCTTGTAGGTGGAGGCCAGGTTCAACCCTTGGAGAGCAAGATACAGGCCATCAAGGACTGGGCTCCTCCAACCACCCAGACTCAGGTTCGAGCTTTCTTGGGCCTGACTGGGTACTATAGGAAATTTGTCAAGAATTATGGGTCCATTGTTACTCCACTTAATGACCTGACAAGTAAAAAGATGCCAAAGAAAGTTCATTGGACAGCAAGCTGTCAGAAAGCATTCAATGACCTAAAGCAGGCCATGTGCACAGCACCTATCCTAAAGAGTCCAGATTACTCCAAGGCCTTCATTGTCCAAACAGATGCTTCTGAGTTGGGTGTGGGAGCTGTTCTATCTCAGCTGAATTTTGATGGTAACGACCAGCCTATTGCTTTTATTAGCAGAAGGCTGACCCCCAGAGAGAAAAATTGGTCAGCTATTGAGAGGGAGGCCTTTGCTGTGGTGTGGGCCCTGAAAAAGTTGAGGTCATACTTGTTTGGCACTCACTTTAAGATTCAGACCGACCACAAGTCCCTCTTATGGCTAAATCAGATGAAGGGTGAAAACCCCAAACTACTTAGGTGGTCCATTTCCCTACAGGGGATGGATTTTACAGTGGAGCATAGACCTGGTACTGATCATGGCAATGCTGATGGGCTCTCCAGGTATTTCCACTTAGAGCAAGAAGACTCACCTGGTCAAGGTTAGCTTATTGTCCCAAAGTTTGGGGGGGGGGGTCATGTAGGAGAGTAGGGTCTGCAATCCTATGATCACCCAGATTTTTGCTTTTTGCTTCACTGGTTTACGACTTTCCCTGGCTGTGGGCCTGCTAATCAGACCCACAGCCTAGCTGTTCTCTCTACTCCAAATTGTACCCAGGTACTGAATTGGCACTGGGCCCTCTCCAAGTCCCTGTACCCAGGGCTGAGGTGCACCCAGAAGTCTCCCAGGGGCTGCAGCATGTATTATGCCACCCCTGGGCTGACTAACTAAATCAGACACAACTGGCTGCTTGACAGCTGGGGCAAAGTGGTGTAATCACCCTTTGCTTTAGATATAGTATTCCTATATCTAAACCTAAATGGGCACACAGATCTCCTATCAGTCACTCCTATGGCAGGCCTTAACAATCCTGAAGGCAGAGTGCTTGGAATCGTGTGAGATAGTGCTCTGGCATGAGCTGAGCCTGTCTGCGGCTTTCGGGATCCATCCCTTAGCCGTTTCCATGATATCGCATACCATATACTCTTAAGTGCATTATAATCCTCGCGGTTATGTGCCAACTCTGGTATCGCTTTATCAAAACATGTCGAGTAAGGTGTCATACGAATTGGAATACTAACCCCTCGCCAATTCTGGCGGTGGGGTTAGCATTCCACCCTTCTAGAGGGACACGACATGTATGTAACCTGTAACCCCGGTTAAAGTCAGACAGAGCCTTAGCTCCACAAAATGGATGCTGCCACCGAGACACAAGTCTGCCCTCCTGCTGCTGGGAGTCCTCCCAGCCCAGGAGGCAAGGACAAAGGGTTTCCTGCCAGGGGCGGTGCCAGCACCGTCCCAGACAGGATTTTGTGTATCCTAGGTAGGCAGGGCTTTAGAGGAAGGTGACTGCAAGTGGCACCCCGGTGCTCACTGTGCATAGGCCGGCTGGAACCAGTTCCAGGGGCACTCCAGCCCCTGATCTGGGGAAAGCCCGCCAAAGGAGAGGGGTGTAACCACCCCCCTCCTAGTCCCACCCATAGGGCAGGACTTAGTCGCGTGCCAGCCCCTTTTTGCAGGATAAAGGTAGGAACTGGCCCCCTTCCAAATTAGATCAATCTTTTTTTTTTTTTTTTTTAAAGTTTTATTTTTGTCGTTGCTGTCTCATGGTATACAATAACGTACATTAGATCTTCAATGCAGCGTCAACATTCCGCTGCCATAATCAGCAGAGCAACTTTTTAATATTTTACCCCCCAACTTAAACTAGTTACTTCCAGGGTAAGTCAATAATTAGCAATGTTCTATATCAACATTAGAATGTCTAAATGCAACTATCAGGTCTCAGTACGAGTATACAGTGCAGTATGGTCATCTGCGGGCAAGTGCCCATGGTCCCGTATCCTCAACTTTCCCACAGTCCAGTCCCCCCTCCCCCTCTTCAATCCAGGCCTTCGTCATCCTCTGAGCTGTCCCCATCTCCTTCCTCGGGCAGGGGCTCACAGAGGTCTCCCCTAAATTTATTCCAGGGTGACCAAATCCCGTTCCATTTCCGAGGATTATGTCTCTGCCAAATTAGATCAATCTTTGAATCCTGAACCGACCTTCTACACGAAGACCTCAAGACTCTTCCCAAGATTTCTCCCTTGTGACTAAGGAGTAGTCACCCTGCAGCAGCAGGCACCAACCAAGTATCGCGGTTTGTTGCCAGTCTCTCCTCCGGATCAAGACTGCTCCAGCACGACGAGAACCGGCTTCCCTGGTACCTCTGACCTCAACCTACATCATCAGCCCAGCTGTGATCCGTGGGTGCGACGAGACCGCGAGGGACCGGCCATCTTCAGAACTGCACGACGCTTGTCCAGCACGACCACCGAGTGACCCTCGACTGAGTGCTTTGGGGTAAGAGAAGCCCCGACCCTGAGCAGCTCCAGCACCGAAGTTCAGCCCCCCTGCATCCACGAGATCTGCGTGGGGCCCTTCTGCTTTTTGCTGCTCACCGCGTTGTCCAGGTCGCTTGCCCGTTGGCTAGTGACCCTCTGACGACGAACTCTAACGACAAACACCGCTGGTCTGATTGCTCCAGACTGGCCCTTGCTTCCCTTCTTCAGAGAAGCACCCTGGACCCTCCTGGTCCACTCAAGACGCCATTTTAGGTCCACCGCGTGGGCCTTGCATTTGCCAAGACTTGTTGCCCCAATCCTGGGACAAGCGACGTCGACAGCAAGTACCTTCGTGGGACAGCTCGCACCTCCATCCTGGTCGCCGACAACGCCTCCTGGTCCGAGAGATTGCAGAGCCCAGCAGCGCCCACTCACCTGGCTGAGGTGACTTCGTCCGGTGCCATCCTGGTGCCCACCTAAATCACTGGCTAGTGATTCAGAACTTGGTCCCCTCTGCTTACAGGTTTCTTCTTCCCTGATCCAGGCTTGGATCACCACGAACTCCTTCACTGGCCGCCTGCCAGCAACTTCTTTCTTCAGGCTCCTGGATCTTCAACGAGGGTTTCCGACGCAACTTGAACCCTATGCAGCCGCAGCCCCTGGGCTAGGTAAACTGAGTACTCCGGTGCTCCAGCATAGTCCAACACCCTAAGTGTTCGGATCCACCCTTGTTTTCGACCCACCTAGTCGGGTTCGCCCGAGAACAGTAACTTTGCAAGTGCTAGTATCCATAGACTTGTTCCCGCATTACGCGTGAGAGTTCCCACTCTGCACACGGCGTCCCTAGGCCTCCTGCTTCTAATCTAAGGGTTCAGCATTGTAGGCCTAGCGTTTCTACAGTCTAGAAAAGTATTACTTACCTGCTAGTAACTTCGCATTCCACTTCTTGTGTATATGGTTTTTCGTGCCCCTCGGGCATTTGTGTAAATTGTGCGACTTTCAGTAATTCTTTAAGAGTTTTGTTGTGTGCTTAGCTCCCTGTCTCACAAAGAGCCAGGGTAGTCTTGTTATAAATAAATACCCTTTATTTTTGATAACAACTTGTGTGGTGTCCTTTCACTTGGTGTTCAAGGGGTAATGTGATGGTAAAACAGCTGGCTTAACACGCCCTCTAGAGTATTAGCCTTAGACTGCTCGTATCCATGCTACTAGGATAGCTGGTCTATAAGGTTGACTTACAACCAATCATCAATAAGGGTTGTTTGGACTGATACAGAGTGCTCACTAGAATAGTGAACATTATATATCAGGCCAACTTCTCACAGTACCTTTTTTAGGTCTCAACTATTTCTATCTCGCAGGGATAGATAGGCGAGATTATAGTAGGCAGTACAAAAACTCTACTAAACTTGCGGATTCTGTACAGTTCCTGAGTTTATGGAAGTTTCTCTTTCTATTTCTATGAGGCATGGTGGAACTGAGACTCCACTACACTCAATCATTACTTTCTCACCTGGCTGGAAATGCCGGTCGCAAGGTGCAATGTTGTGCTGCAGCACTTACATAGGGTGTATAAAAGGAAGCTGTGTGAGCCTTGAGAAGCTGTGAATTGGAAAGATCCAAAGTGAGAAGATAATTATGCTAGAGTACATCTACAACACAGTTAATAACTTTCTCTGGACGGAATACATCCTACTCTGCTCAGCACCATGCCTGCACTGCACTTGACCTGGTCCACTTTGGCCTCAGTCAAGCTCCGTTTCACCTGTTCATTCTCT
Organism: Lissotriton helveticus; assembly: GCF_964261635.1. Lineage (NCBI taxonomy): Eukaryota > Metazoa > Chordata > Amphibia > Caudata > Salamandridae > Lissotriton > Lissotriton helveticus. Next base: position 1,098,512,081 of record NC_136065.1, read on the forward strand.
AAACACAATGTGCTATCAACTCAGCACCCAAAAAAGACTGCTCTTTATATTGCCAATATTCCTTCCAATCAGGCATTCTTGTGACCCTGTCCATGCCTACCACCATGCCCGGCCTTCCTAAATCTTCCTTAACCGGCACTACAATCCCATACTGAAACATATCTAGCCTATACAGACACTACCTTTATCTAATGTCCTGGTTTTGTCTCATTTTTACAATTGAGAATTACTAAAATAGAGGTGAGAGAAAAAGCAGTAAGAAAAACGGTACTAAACAGGGTTGCGGTAGACAGGGATGTAAGAATTAACATAAAAGTCAGTGGCGGCTCGCATAGGGAAGACCGGACCGGAGAGGCGGGGCGGGGTGAGTTGAGGGGGGGTGAAAGTCGACAGATGACGGGATAAATAATATTAAATAAATAAATAAAACCACTTACTTTGCGCTTGCCGCATCACTGATGCGGCTAGTGCAAAGTATGTGGTTTTATTTCTCTCTTTATTTAATATTACTTATCCCATCGTCTGTTGACTTCCACCACCCCGACCCTCCCCCGCTCCACCCCACCACCCCACGATCTTACCTGTGTGAGCCACTACTAATAAAATAGTGGATCTAGGGTTGTGATGGATAGTAAATTAGAGAGCGGTTTGAAGGTTAGATGCAAGTGAGTAAAATGGGAGAAGATGGTTGCTGTGGAAATACAGTGGTCAGCAGAGAGGAAGAAAAGGATAATGTTACGTTTATGGTGCTTTATGGTGGCAGTAGTAGACACAGCAGTGGCTCCACATGCTTCATTGTCCTCAAAGATCATGATCAGTTGGTCTAATGAATGACAATCACTGGTTCAGTTCAAGTAAATATACATAGCATTAAAACTGTGAGAAGCTCCTCATCCGAGGATGCATGGAGATGCGCAAAGAAATCGGAAGAACAACCTCTTCACTTAAATGGAACTCCAACAACATTTGTGGAATGAGGAAGGGTAAGTCTAAAGAAGCACCATGTCCCTTTGAAATATCGTGAAGGCCTCATAGGTGCAAAGGGCTTTTCGGTAACTTATGTGTCCTGGCAGATATTATGGCTGCAAAGAAGGCAATCTTTCATGAAAGAAGTTTCATGTCACAGAATACCATTGTTCAGAAAGACTTGGGCATTTATCTAATTCGGACAAGATTGAGGTGGTTTGGGGAGGCCCTAACAGAGGAAATAATGTAATGGGCCAAGCCAATGTCTCCCTGACAACTTATTTAGCCATGGATAGGGCATGCTGGTTTCCACCTGCATTTGTTTCACAAAGGTATAGCAAAGAAAATATGATATCTGCTGCACTCAGAATACTTAAGGCTGATGCTAGCACAACCTTAGTGTGTGGGGTGGCCAAATTTCTTAGTTGGGCCTGGATGATTAGGCTGAAGGCTACTAGATGATTTATGTTTTAGCTGAATCCTTTATATGTCTAAATTTTCACAAAGCTGCTAAAGTTTAATATATTTTAAAATTATTTATTGTAATATAAAAGGTCTTTTATTATAATCTTTTTAAAATGTATTGTTAATGAATTGTGATTTTATATCTTTATGTGCTTTTATGATATTCTGTATATCGAAATAAAGCTTTGATGATATCTGTTGAACGTGTAAGTGGTTTGATTTTCTTCACCAAGTGTCAGAATCTCAGCCGTAACTTGTAATGGCTACTATTGAAGGAGACCCAGAGTGCTTTAAGGAACCTTCCAGGTGTTCAAAGCACAATTCTTCAAGAACCTTATACTGAAGCTGAGTGAAAATAGGGAGGATGCAGCAATCTTTTCTAGGACCGCCACGTCTGTTAAGCGCCCCCCGTTGGATTATGAGTGTAATCCAAGGCGGGGGTGGGGGGCAGTGCTGTGGTGGTCTCACAGCAGTGGACTGGTAGGCTCATAGGAGAATCTGACATGCAGCCCGCTGCCATGACAGCAATTGCAGCATGTTCCTGCACGACGTGGCATGTATGCCACACCGTGGAGGTACGGGAGCAAAACCTGGGGGGCACAACATGTGTGCAACCCTCAGGCCCAGATCTGACAGTGTGCCCTGTTATGGCCCCCTTAGTTGCCACTCCGCCACCCTTTTAATGGCAGGCTCACCGTAATGAAAAGGGTGGTGAACAGGCAACTCGTAATATGCTCATCGTTGCCGGAAGTGGCACCGCCAGGAAATTTGGAGCCGGTTGCAGACTGCCGGCCCAGCGGGATCCTTGATCCAGCAGAGCCGGCGGTCCCGTGGTGGTCCAACCGCCACACTCCGAATGCTGCAGGTGGACTTGCAGTGTGGCGGTGGTCCGACCGCCTCCACAAGTACAGCGGTCCTAGAACCCCTGTACTCATAATAAGGCTCACAGTCCCTATGAAGAAGTTGCAGATGTCCAAAGTATCAAATCTGGGAGACCCATGAGGATTGCTGGGCACAGTGGGATCTCCCTTTTCTTCTGGAGAAACCTCAGAATCAAATGGGTTGGGGTAATAGAACACAGAAATACTCAACTGTGACCACTATCATGCAGAAACCAAGGGATCCAGGCCCTCTACCCATCAATGAAGCAAAGTGAACACCGTTGTCGAGGTGAATTGCAAAGGCATCTATGGATGCAAGAATTCAGGGCCCAAATACTGGGTTGAGGACTTCCTGAAGTCTCTCACACTCAAGATTACAGAGCCCTTCTGAGGCTGCTCACTCCATCGGGGGCAGGGGGCTTATAGGATCTGGCCTCAGCTTTCAAAGCTAAATCCTGCCTGTCTCCTCCACCCACAGCTCTATTTAGAGACTGCAACAAAGCACATCCTCTGTGGCTGTTTTTAAGGATATTTTTGCAGCTCCACACTAAAAAGCTGCTAAAACCCCTAACCTAAGAGTAGAGATCAGGTAAGTTCTTTTCAGGAGAGCTGCTGAATACTCCGTTAATGTTTACAACTTTGTGGTCTCTGACATGGGTGGACTAGCAACTGTAATTAAAGAGAAAGAACTGTGAATCATGAGCATAGAGGAGGGTAGGCACAATTTGTTTACAATTCTATTCTTATTTGGTTCAGGTGTAGTATCCACTGTGACTCATAAAAAAAGGCAAATCCGCCCTCAGAGTCACATCTTCTTGCTACAAAATGAAAAGAAAAACTTGCCCTCTACTAGACATCACAGCTACACCATTTGAAGCAGTACAAATGAGCAAATATGAAGAATTTGTTGATTCTATACTCATCAGGCTTGCTTCTTTGCTTGAGTCAAAATTATGAACCTCTGCTGCACCGTTGACAGGTGAGATGGGGGAAATTGTGGGCAATCGATCAGACTGGCTTGAGAGAAAAATTATTACTACATATAAGGTTTCACCTACATAGTTACTTTGTCTTTTATAAAAACAGAATATGGCAGATATTTTGCAAAACCTTGCAATTTTCTGACCCTCGTGGCTAAAGTTATCCCCACCAGGAAAATAAGTAAATGTTTAAACTCCCAAATATGCCATATTCGTTGAACAAACAAAAATGTAAGGTTTACCTTTGCTCTCATATAAAGGACAAGAGGAAACCTGTTCACCAACTCTTTCAAAACTCAGACACCATTGATATCTGAAAAATAAAATGTTCATCAATCTTTCTTAACATGATAGAACGAGTTGCCAGGTAACCTTTGTACTTGAAAGTTCCAGTCCTTCATTGGCAAGCGGTTAAGAAAAATCAGGTACCATGCTCAAGTGAGCCCACAATTGGTTGAGGTGTTAAGATCAATCCATTTACAAAATCTCAGCTGCCAGGACACATAAGATATAGTACTCCTTCACCTTGACTTCACTATTAAGTATTAAAGGTGCCCTCAAAAGATCATATTCTAAAACATCATGTCTGAAAAGGCTCAGCATTTAAGCAGCCAAGGCTGTAGATGTAACAGAATTCCCCGCTTTTTTAGATAAAAAGGACAGGAAGATTGGCAGCTTGACCAAGTCTACCCATCTGAGTAATCAGTGACCTCTGTAGTGATTCAATTGGATCACTTCTGATCATTTCTGTCTGAACCCTACTGTAGCCGTTCCAAATACAATCTAATAATGGGTGAAGATGGACCCAGGGGGTAACCCCAGTGGGCCATCTCTGGATTGCCAAGAGCACTTTTCCTTGCCAAACTCCAAACAGCATAACAATTTGGCAATGAATTACGATGACATTCACGTGTGACTAGTCCACATTTTGAAAATCGATGTAGCCACAATGATTGATGACTACACTTGTGTAAAGTCTTTGTATGCTTACAGCAGCAGGTTCCGCTCACATACCGCCCTACCCAGCCAAATGTGCAGCCAGAAAATGAATGCCCCTGGGGACAGTCAAAAGCCACAATATCATTGCTTCTCTGCACGACTTCAGAGAGCCCAATCCCATTTATTTGTGACATATTTCATGGATATTGAATAATTTGTAATCATCAAAACCAAATAATGCTGCATACAAAGAAGAAAGGCTACTAACACCAACCTAATGTCAAGAGATTGCAGCAAATTGATAAGAGCCTGCAGACACTGCAAGCAAAGAACAAGTTACTTACCTTCGGTAACGCTTTTTCTGGTTGATACAGTATCTGCCTGTGGATTCCTCACCTTGTTCACCTTGTGAATATCCCCTTGCGTCAGCAACATTCGGAAATTCTTTCGTAGCTTCGCGCTGACGTGGGCGATGTCATAGAGGCACGGCATCGCGCGCGACTCCGCTAACGTCACCGACACCATATTAGGTCCACGCCGGCGTGATGACATCAGTCCCGCCCTTTTTTCCGGGCCTTCGAGGCACACGGACGGACTGATGACAGTAGATATAAATACAGTATACACAGTACACAAATGTCAAGATAAAACACACACACAGTGTGAAGCCAATGCAGGAAAACATTTAAAATAAAACATTTCCTTTGAAAATAACTTGTGTATATATATATATATATATATATATAAACATCACAATTACTCTGGTATAGAAGAGTGGGCAACGGGGAGGCGGGTGGGTCAGTGAGGAATCCACAGGCAGATACTCCATCTACCAGAAAAAGCGTTACCGAAGGTAAGTAACTTGTTCTTCTGATAGATACATCTGCCAGTGGATTCCTCACCTTGTGAATAGATTCCCACAGCAGTCCCCACTCCCGGAGGAGGGTGTCCACTCTGCTACACCAAGAAATCTTGGAGGACAGAGCGTGCAAAGTGGCCTTCCCTCCTCACCTCGGAATCCAAGCAATAATGCTTCGCGAAAGTGTGGAGGGAGGCCCAAGTCGCGGCTCTGCAAATATCCTCTACAGGCACACCTCTAGAAAGAGCAGATGTTGCAGACTTAGCTCTAGTGGAATGAGCCCTTATACCCTCTGGAGGTTCCTTACCCGCCAGGGAGTAGCAGATCTTGATGCATAAAATTATCCATCTTGAGAGCGTGCGCTTGTGCACAGCCGTCCCCTTCCTGCAGCCAGCAAATCCAAGAAACAGCTGGTCATCCGAACTGAACTCTCTCGTCCTGTCCAGGTAAAAGCTCACCACCCTCTTAGGGTCCAGGCGGTGAAGTCTCTCCTCCTCCTTGGAAGGGTGAGGGGGAGGATAAAAGGTAGGAAGGGTAACGGACTGCCCCAGGTGGAAAGGAGTTACCACCTTCGGCAGAAAAGCAGCCCTGGTCCTGAGAACCATTCGATCAGCATGAATGGATAAAAACGGGGGCTTAGAACTAAGAGCTTGAAGCTCACTTACCCTCCTTGCTGAGGTAATTGCGATCAGGAAGACCGTTTTGAAAGACAAAAGTCTCAAGGGACATGAGTGTAAGGGCTCAAAAGGCGAACCCATCAAAAATGTAAGAACAAGGTTCAAGTCCCATTGAGGCACAATAAAAGGAGTAGGAGGAAATTTATTGGTAAGGCCCTTGATGAATCGTAAAACAATAGGTGACTTAAATAAAGAGGGCTGGTCAGGCAAACAAAGGAAAGCCGATACGGCCGACAAATAACCCTTAATAGTTGCCACCGCAAAACCCTGCTGGGCCAAGGAAAGAGCAAATTGAAGAATATTGGACAAACGAGCCCTTAAAGGGTCGATGGACTTCTCCCCACACCAAGCAACGAACTTAGACCATCTATAGGAATAAATGGACTTAGTGGAGTCACGCCTGGCTGACAAAATGACATCCACCACATCGTGTGGGAGAGAAAAGGAACTCAGGTTGCCCCGTTCAATCTCCAGGCATGAAGGTGTAAGGGCTGGAGGTGGGGTGTAGAACCTGCCCCTCCATCTGGGAGAGGAGATCTGCCCTGTGAGGGAGATGGATCGGCGGGCACGAGGAGAGGTGGAGAAGATCTGTGTACCACACCCTTCTTGGCCAATCCGGGGCGATCAATATGACTTGGGCCCGGTCTTGGCGAACCTTCCTCAGAACCAGAGGAATCAAAGGTATGGGAGGAAACACGTAAAGGAGTTGAGAGTCCCAACTCAACTGAAACGCGTCCCCCAATGCTCCCTGCATCAGCCACTGGAGGCTGCAGAATGACGGGCAGTGAGCATTCTCGTGAGTGGCAAACAGATCCACCAGAGGAGTCCCCCGAGTCCGAAAGACCTGACGAACTACCTCTAGATGGAGCCTCCACTCGTGATCGGCAGAGAACTGTCGACTGCGAGTGTCTGCACGAAAATTCAGAACTCCGGCCAGAAGATTTGCCATCAGACAAATCTGATGGTCCTGAACCCAGGACCAGAGACGCAGAGCCTCTCTGCAGAGACACTGCGACCCCACTCCTCCCTGCTTGTTGACATACCACATCGTGGTCATGTTGTCCGTCAGGACCTGAACTGATTGACCGCGAAGGGAAGGGAGGAATGCCTTGAGTGCCAAACGTATCGCCCGCAACTCTAGAAGGTTGATATGAAGCAACCTTTCCTCTGGAGACCAAAGACCCTTTATCTCCAGATTCCCCAGATGAGCACCCCACCCTAGAGTGGATGCATCCGTTATCACTGTGGCCACAGATGGAGGTAGATGAAAAGGCTTTCCTTGAGACAGATTGCCTTCCACTCCCCACCAAGTCAGATCCGCTGCAGTTTCTCTGGAGATCCTCACTGACTCCGAGATCTCCGTTGTGTTGATACCACTGCCTGCGGAGGCACCACTGGAGTGCCCTCATGTGCCAGCGTGCATGGTTGACCAGCAGAATGCAAGAAGCCATCAGACCGAGCAAGCGAAGGACCTTCAGGACTGGAACGACCGCTCCATTGAAAAACAAAGGAATCATTTCCTGAATGTCGCGAATCCTTTGAGGAGGAGGGAATGTACGACATACAGTAGTGTCAAGTACCGCACCTATGAACAGGTTGCGCTGGGAGGGCACCAGGTGAGATTTGGGTACATTTATCAAAAAACCCAACCGGTGCAACAACTGAGTTGTCTCCTGCAGGTGATGGTGCACCTTCTCCGGCGATTCTGCAGTCGTCGAGATACGGATATACAGGTATCCCCGACCTCCTGAGATGCGCTGCCACCACTGCCATCACCTTGGTGAAGACTTGAGGCGCAGTAGTAAGAGCAAATGGAAGGACCGCAAACTGGTAGTGTTGCGACCCAACCGTGAAACGGAGATACTTTCTGTGCGACTTCAAGATGGGAATATGAAAGTATGCATCCTGCAAATCGATTGACACCATCCAGTCTTCTTCCATCAGCGCCTGAAGAACCTGTGCAAGGGTGAGCATCTTGAACTTCTCCTGCTTCAGATACAAGTTCAAGATCCTGAGATCCAGGATTGGCCAAAGCCTGCCATCCTTCTTGGGAATCAGAAAATACCGGGAGTAGCATCCCTGACCCCTTTTCTGCTCCGGAACCACCTCTATCGCACCTTTTCTGAACAGTGCCAGGACTTCTTCCTGCAGGAGAAGCAGGTGGTCCTCCGAACAATAACCCTGGCAAGGAGGTTAATTTGGGGGAAACTCCCGAAAGGGAAGAGCATACCCATTGCCCACGAGATTGAGAACCCAAAGATCCGATGTTATCAATTCCCAATCTCGTAGGAAATGGGTAAGCCGGCCCCCCACTGGGCCCGCATGAGCCGGAAAGGCGGATCTAGGGCTGCTTTGCTGCATTGGCAGGGGGCTGGGAAGGGGAAGAGGAAGAAGAGGAAGAGGCGACTTGACGACCTCTGGGACGAGCCCTCTGTCTGCCCCTGTACGCCTTGTACAATGTGTTTTGCTGCTGCTGGGGCTGTTGCTGAGTTGACTTGTAGGAACGAAAAGAAGATCTGCCAAACCCTCTAAAGCGTCTCCCAAAGGTGCCCCTGGTCTGAAGGCCCAACGACTTAGCAGTCGCCCTGCTGTCTTTAAAACGTTCTAAAGCAGCATCTGCCTTTTTGCCAAACAAACCAGATCCGTCGAATGGTAGATCCATTAATGCAGACTGGACATCTGTCGAAAACTCAGACGATTTCAGCCATGCAGCTCTCCTCGTAGCCACCGAAGAGCCCATGACCCTCACCACAGAATCTGCTGTGTCCAAACCACTCTGTATCACCTGCTTTGCCGCAGCCTGAGTGTCCAAGATAACCTACTGGAAGTCCTTTCTATCATCTTCCGGTATCTTTGGCACCAACTGTTTTACAGTATCCATTAGGGCGGGAATGTAACGCCCCATCAGGCAGGTCGCGTTTGTGGACTTCAATGCCATGCTGGCGGAGGAGAAAACCTTTTTAGCAGCCTGATCCTGTTTCCTCGACTCCTTTTCTGCAGGAACCTGTGGAAAAGCTCCCGTTGATCTCTTGGAACAGGCCGCCTGCACCACCAAACTCTCAGGTAGAGGGTGAGTGGACAAAAATTCCGGGTCATCAGGAGCCATTCTGTATCTCCTGACAACAGCCCTAGATACCGCAGGACCTGACAAAGGTTTCTTCCAAACTTCTAAAATTGGCTCTGCTAGGGCATCATTAAACGGCAGTATAGGTTCAATCACTGAAGATGGTGAGTGAAGGACCTCTGTGAGAAGATTCGACTTAAACTCTGCAGTAGGCAAAGTAATGTTCAATAAGTTCGCCGCCTTCCTTATCACGACATGGTAAGGAGCCACATCTTTTGAGGGTGCATCCGGAACTGAGACTAAATCCCACTCAGGAGACAGTTCAAGGCCACTAGCCACCGTCAGGTCATCAAATGGGTCCTCAGGCTCCTGCAGCTCACCCTCCTCCAAATTAGCCTCACGAAACCTCTCTTCCTCCATAAGCCTCTGGGCTTCACGCCTCGACCTGTGCTTCACATACGAAGCCGACGGATCTGCTGTCGACTCCGACGGAGCCGGTGCCGGCGCCGATTCCGACGTCGGACAAGGATGTTTTACACGAGGTCGTTCAGGGTTCGGCATCGGAGTAGATGGATTCGGCGTTGAAGGATTCGGCGTCGACGGCTTCTGCGTCGATGGCTTCGGAGTCGAAGGCCTCGCCGGCGTCGGAAAATGCCAATGCGGCGCTGGAGCCGGCATAAAGGGCGCAGGAGCATAGGACTGGGGAACACCCAGACTAAAAGCCATCGGACCCGTGGGACCAACAGGAGCCCCAGTGGGGTACATAGCCCTGGAGTATATCCCAAACATTGCATTAAGGAATTGCGTCGGATCCTGACCTGGAGCTGGGAAGGCTGGGTACGAACCCCCGGGCTGCTCATGAGGGCGTGGAGTCAATACGACGTCGACCTCCTCTTCGGGCTGGTGCACGGGAGTCGACAGACCTTCGGGCAACGGAGCCTCTCCCTCACCAACCACCTCCTCCTCACCTTCATCCTCCCGACCTGAAGGATGGGACGGAACCGGAGATGGATTCGTTATCTGCCTCGGTGAACCTGGCGAATTCGCATGTGACACTTCACCCTCGGCGTCCTGCTCTTCCGAAGCCGAAGACACCACTACCTTCTCAACCAGCTTCACCTGCGACTTCGGCTTTGAACCCTAGTCCTTCCTCGAGCGATGTCGGGATTCATGGGTCCTCTTCTTATGCTTCTTTTTTGAAGATCTCGAAGCATGGGCCGAGGACGAGTCCGAGTGCGACCTCGAACGAGACCTTGACCTCGATCGCCGAGTTCGCGACCTCAAACTTTTCTTCTGTTTTCTTCCTTTAAGCTTCGCCACGAGAAGCTTGGTTTCTCGAGGGGCTTAGGTGTCATCTTCTTACAAGACTGGCAGTCTTCGACGTCATGGTCGGAGTTTAGACACCATACGCAGCATTCATGAGGATCCGTAATGGACATGGTTTTGCCACATTCCCCACAAGCTTCAAACCCGGTCTTCTTCGAAGACATGTCGAGAGAGAAGACAAAGAAGCACAATTTAAACAATGTAACAAGGTTACACCAACAGCTACGGACGATCCCCAGAAAACCGTTAGCGTAGATGACGCGGAAAAAAGGGAACTGATATCATCACACCGGCATGGGCCTAATATGGTGTCGGTGACGTCAGCGGAGTCGCGCACGATGCCGTGCCTCTATGACGTCGCCCACGTCGGCGCGAAGCTACGAAAGAATTTCCGAATGTTGCTGACGCAAGGGGATATTCACAAGGTGAACAAGGTGAGGAATCCACTGGCAGATGTATCTATCAGAAGTGTGTAATATATTTTGAGTCCGCCTGTGCCCTAAGAACTTGTTACAAAAAATGAAATAGGAGTAGACTGTCGTAAATGTTCAAAATAATTTCAATGCTAGTGGTGAGTCCATCAAAAAGGATATTTCTCCGAGACCATTAATAGTATTGATTCAGTCACACACAAGAAGAAATGCGTTACTTACCTGTAACAGCAGTTATCCAGTATTGGTATCTTTCATAGATTCACATGCCTGAATCATTCCCCGTCGTCGGGGTGGGAGTCCCCGGTAAATAATTATAGTAATGTCACATGGACATATACTTAGTACTAGGCCAGAGGCCTCACATTAGTAGCCTATCTAGGTCCTTATGTAAAAAGGACCAAACTTTGGACAGTAGCCAATCAGTGACCATCACCCTCCTCACCTTCCTGGAAGGAGCCCTAGTCCCTCAGATTTTCGTAAGCACAGTGCCAAGTAGTACCTACTGAGAAGACAAAGGTGAGCCCTTCCAGGGGAGGCGGGTGGGTTGCATGTGAATCTATGAAAGATACCAATACTGGATAACTGCTGTTACAGGTAAGTAACGCATTTCTTATCCAGTATTATGGGTATCTTTCATAGATTCACATGCCTGAATCAGAATAGCAAGCAATAATGAGCACATTTCGCATAATACATCTGTAAAGACATAAAAATCTTATCATAAGTTGTTACACAGTTACAGATACTTACAACCTGATAAGAAATGTGCAATAAATTACCTGGAAGGTGGGATGATAGGAAGAAGGCTCACCTCTAATGAAATAGATGACGTAGGACCGCCTGTCCTACTGCTGCATCCTTCATAAGTTCAGAATCCAAGCAGTAGTGCTTGGTGAACGTATGTGGCGTCTTCCATGTCGCTGCTCTGCAGATGTCGACAATGGGAACACCAGCAAAGAGCGCCATGGAGGTGGCTACCGCTCTAGTGGAGTGTGCTCGAACCTTTGAAGGGAGAGGATGGCCCGCCTGTTGGTGACAGAATGCGATGGCAGATGAAATCCATCTGGAAATGCTCTGTTTAGTCAATGCTAGGCCTTTCCTGGGCCTGCTAAATGCAACAAACAATTGGTTGGACTTCCGCAATTGCTCCGTCCTATGTATGTAGAATTTGAGACATCGCTTGAGGTCCAATGAGTGCAGAGATCTTTCAGCCGCAGATGATGGATTCGGGAAAAAAGATCTCAGGACAATAGGTTCGTTGAGATGGAAAGAGGACGGAACCTTCGGTATAAACTTAGGATTAGTCCGTAGAATGACCCTGTCGTTCTTGAACTGGATGAAGGGGTCTTGCACAGAAAAAGCCTGAAGTTCACTAACTCTTCTTGCTGACGTGAGCGCCAGTAATAGAGCCGTTTTCCATGACAAATATTTAAGATCTGTTTTGTGGATTGGCTCAAACGGGTGTTTCATTAGTTGAGCTAGTACCACATTTAGTTGCCATGTAGGTGGTGACGCTCGTACTGGAGGGAAAGTTCTGAATAACCCCTTCAGAAACTGCTTGATCAGTCTGTTGGTCCATAGTGAAGCTCCACACGAAGACCGTTTGAACCTGGATATGGCCGCCAGGTGGACCTTTATTGAAGTGTGCACCAGCCCCGAATTGGCTAGGTGGAGCAAGTAGGGCAGAATTTGTGCTGGAGTAGAAGTGAACGGATGTAATTTCTGAGCCCTACACCACAAACAGAACCTTTTCCACTTAAGGGAATATGTCTTATTAGTACTTTCAGCCCGGGCCCGGGCTAGGACGACCCTGCATTCCTGCGGAATATCTAAATGCCGGAGCTCTCTGAACTCAGGAGCCAAGCCGATAATTTGAGAGATGTTGGATCCGGATGCTGGACTTGTCCCTGGTTCATTGTGAGGAGATGTGGGCAGGTCCTGAATAGAATTGGAGGTTCCAGCGATAGAAGGTGTAGTTCTGTATACCAGTGCTGGCGCGGCCACGCTGGGGCTATCAGGATCAGGGTACAACTCTCTGCTTTCAATTTCCGGAGAACCCTGGGGATCAGGGGAAACGGTGGAAAAGCGTAAGCAAAGAGTTTGCACCATGTCATCGAAAAGGCATTCCCTAGGGACCTTTTCTGGGGAAGCCAGCTTGCATAATGTTGGCATTTCGCATTCGTTTCCGTCGCAAAGAGATCCAGGTGAGGCTTGCCCCAACGGGAAAACACCGAGTCGAGCGTCATCTGGTCGAGCTCCCACTCGTGGCAAATTGAGCGCTGCCTGCTTAGCGAGTCTGCCAGGGTGTTGTCTACTCCTGGGACATACTCTGCCCGCAGAGAAATGTTGTGTTGGAGCAGCCAGATCCAAATTTGCTGAGATTCTCGAGACAACGTCCTGGATCGAGTACCTCCCTGTTTGTTCAGGTAGTGCATTGTGGTGGTGTTGTCCGTCCTCACAAGCACTGGGAAGTTCCTGATGCGGGGTAGAAATGCTCGAAGTGCCAAGCGCACTGCTCGTAACTCTAGCAAATTGATGTGGAGTTGTCTTTCTGCCACTGACCACTGACCGTGTACTTGCAGTTCTTGAAGGAATGCCCCCCATCCTTCCAGTGACGCGTCTGTGGTTATCACATAAGGAGAGATTGGGAGTAGAAAAGACAGGCCTTTGTTCAGGTTGTCGCCCAGAAGCCACCATCTCAGAGCCTTCTTCATGACCTGAGTGATCTTGATCCAGTCGTCGAAGGATCCTGTACTTTGGATCCACTGATTTGTTAAAGCTTCCTGAAGAGGTCGCATGTGGAGGCGACAGTGAGGAATGAGAAAAATGTTGGAAGACATCATTCCTAGTAACGACTTGAAGAGTCGAACCGTGACTCTCTTTTTGGTCTGAAGTTGGACGGCCAGGGTCTTCAGCTTGACCTGACGTTCCCTGGAAGGGAAGGCTTTCTCCTGTTTTGTATCCAACGTTGCCCCCAGGAAATTGAGACGTTGTGACGGTCGTAGATTTGACTTTTCCCGGTTGAGCGTTAGGCCTAGGTTCTCGAAGAGAGGAAGGCAGGCTGTAGAGGACCTGGCCACGCCTGTCCGAGTAGGAGCTTTGACGAGCCAGTCGTCCAGGTAGGGAAAGACTTGGTGATGATGCTGGCGAAGGTATGCCGCAACAGGAGACAGACACTTTGTAAAGATGCGTGGAGCTGACTTCAGGCCGAATGGTAATACTCTGAACTGGTAGTGTCTGCCTGCTACTGCAAACCTCAAGAATTGTCGATGACTCTTGTGAATGAGGATATGAAAATAAGCATCCTGGAGGTCTAAGGATACCATATAATCTTTTGAATTGAGTAGGTGTAATACCTCCTGGAGGGTAACCATACGGAAAGACTGCTTCTTGAGGTATTTGTTTAGGTTTCTCAGATCCAGAATTGGTCTCCATTGCTTCTTCTCCTTTTTTCTGATCAGGAAGAATCGGGAATAGAATCCCCTCCCCTTCTGACTTCGAGGAACTCTTTCCACTGCTCTTTTCTGGAGCATTAGTGAGAGTTCCTGTTGAAGTATGGTTAGATTCTTGTGCTGCACAGGACATGGTGGGTTCGGAGGAGGATGTTCCACAAACTCCAGAGTGTGTCCGAAGCGAACTAACTGCAAAACCCAACGATCTGTTGTAATTGGCTTCCAATTGTGGAGGAAGTTGGTAATTTTTCCTCCAACTACGAATTGTGGAGAAGAGGTGGAGGCCTGCTGGAGAAAGCAGTCATTGGCGTCTGTTATTGTCTTTCTTTCCTCCTCTTCCTCGAAAGGACGACTTGTTGTATGAGGATTGTCCTTGTTGTTGCCTCTGCTGAAATTGAGGCTTGTACTGCTGGGAAGAGTTATAAGTGGACTTGTAACCTTGATAGTTGCCACGATTCTGTTGTCCTCGACCTCTGGATCCTCGAAAGGAATTATGCTTGTATTGTAGGGTGCCTAGGGCTTTCACCGTTTCGGTATCCTTCTTAATACCTTGCAGCATGTCATCGATATGCCCACCGAAGAGTAGCTCCCCATCAAATGGCATGTCGAGAACTTTGGCTTGTACTTCAGGCCGGAATGCGGTGGCTTTAAGCCATCCCTGGCGCCTTAAAACTGCTGCTCCCGCCAATTGACGAAAGCCTGTGGAAGCGATATCCAAGGCAACCTCGATCATCTCTGAGGCAGAGCGTTCGCCCTCCAGCAAAATCTTCTTAACCTCTTCTTTCTGGTCTTCTGGGATCGCCCCTAGATATGGGGCTATATCTGCCCATATCTGTCGATTGTAGCAACCTATTAATGCCAGAGAATTTGCAGCCCTGACTGATAGGGCGGACATGGAGGAAAATCTCTTGCCAATGGCATCAAGTTTTCTTCCTTCTTTATCAGGAGGCGTTGCCATTGCCGCTGATGGGTTGCTGGACTTCCGCTGAGCGGCCTGAGATATAACTGAGTCAGGTTTAGTGTGGCCAGTTAAACATGCGGGCGCAGTGTCTGGGGCTTTGTACTTCTTTTCAAGCCTAGCCGGCACTGGAATGAGAGAGGAAGGATTTTTCATTATTTTTAGTCCTTGCTCCCATATATAATCGATCACTGGAGTGGAGCGAGCTGATCTCTTGAAGGGTTCTTTAAAATCATGAAGGAAACAGTCTTGCGTTTCCGATGCTATGTGGATGTTGAACCTTGCAGCCGCTCTTCCTACGATATTATGGAATCCCCCTAAGTCTTCAGGGGGTGAATCGTCCTGTACTTGGTCTGGGGATGCTGAATCTGGGTTGGCGTTATCATCAGAATCATCATCATCATCATGTATTTCACCTTCTTCCTCTTGGGTCTCATCATTTCTCACTTCTTCCTCATATTCATCCTCATCCGAGGAAATGTGAGGAGGTAATGTCTCTTGCTCCTGACGCACAACCAGCGGGGGCGGACGCTGTCGATGTTGAGGAGTTGGCGTTTCCTGTTGTACCTGTACTCCTGAGGTAGGAGAAGATGATGGAAATCTTTGTTTATAGTCTGAAATTAGAAATTGGAGGTCAGAAACAATTGAAGCTGGAAGGCACACCATAGGCTGAACAGTGGTATGTTGTTGAACTGTCTCCTGTATTCTAATCTCTTCAAAATCTTCATAGTCCGAACTCTCCTGAACTTTGATGTTAAGATGAGAGGGACTGGATGCCACTGGAAACATGGTCTGTTCTTCAGGATCTTCTGTTTCTAGAAACTGCATTGGCAGCAGCTGTTGGACCTTGCTAGGTGAAGTCATCTCTGGTGTCACCACACATGATGACATTTTAAAGTGTGTATATGTATACTTCAATGAGGGAGAGCCCTTAGATTGCAGATCCGTTGACGCGGTGTCCGTCGACGGTGGGGCATCTACGATTTTTGATGATTTATCAGGCATTTTCATCACCGACTGCATCGTCGACGTCGATGTCCTCGTCGACGACGACGATGATGTCTTCGTCGACGGCGGCGTCGTCGACACTGTAGTAGTCGACGACGATGGCTTCGTCGAAGGTCTCGTCGTCGACGGGCACGTCGATGGTGGTGTCGACGACTTCGTCGACGGCGTCCTCGTCGACGAGGTAGTCTTCGTCGACGGCGGTATCTTCGTCGACGGCGGTATCTTCGTCGACGGTGGGGTCTTCGTCGACGAGGGATTCCTCGTCGACGATGGGATTTTCGTCGACGCTGGAAGCTTCGTCTTCGTCGACGATGAAGCAGACGTCGACGGGAGCGTCGGCAGAAGCGACGTCGACGGTTTTGTGACAGGAATGACAGAAGGTATTGACCTACCCATCGTCGACGATGTTGTAGTAGTCGATGCCATGGAGAAAGTAGGCGCCGTGGATGTAGAAATGGAGACTGTCGACATCGTCACAGGAATGCCAGAAGACACTAAAGCAGGCTTCTTGAAGTCTGTCATCTGAAGAGAAGGTTTCTGAGGCTTGACCTTAGGATGACTCTCCATGGAATTTGGCTTCTTGTGAGGAGGCGCAACAGACTGATCTGGGGATGTCTGTCTAGGCCTTTTAGGAGAGGAGTGGAAGCTCCTGAAGGAACACTGGCTCTCACCTGAAGAGACTAGCTGCTCTTTGTCCTTTAGTCTCTGGAGCCACAGAAGCAGTTGCCCTTCCCTGTCCTTCAATGTCTTGACCGGTGAGAGTGCGACAAATCTTAAATTCTTTGGCAGAATGCTGAGGATAGAGGCAATACAAACAATCTTCATGCTTGTCCTCTATATGTAGCCTCATTTTACTACAAGAGGCACAGGGTCTAAAAAGCCCTTTTTTAGAAGTAGTAGACATATTAAACACCAATACTCCTTTCTAATCTGAAACTTGAAGAGTTAATAGGAAAAAACCAAAGATATAGGAAAAAACCTGAGCAGAGCTCAGTGGAGACTCCCTTAGCACGACGTGCGGTAGAAAATCTGGGGGACTAGGGCTCCTTCCAGGAAGGTGAGGAGGGTGATGGTCACTGATTGGCTACTGGCCAAAGTTTGGTCCTTTTTACATAAGGACCTAGATAGGCTACTAATGTGAGGCCTCTGGCGTAGTACTAAGTATATGTCCATGTGACATTACTATAATTATTTACCGGGGACTCCCACCCCGACGACGGGGAATGATTCAGGCATGTGAATCTATGAAAGATACCCATAATACTGGATAATATCACTATTTTGTTTCCTTCATAAGAGACATATTGTCTCACAGTATAGCTCAACAAGTTGCTCAGTACACAGTGCAAAAAGTGCTTGTAGAGTATGTGAATGTGCGTGAATAGATAATACAATATTGGTTTATCAATCTTAGTTGTTCAAGTCTGTTCATCTATAAATAACATCTGTTTTAGACTGGGTAAGTTATGCAGTCCATAAATTGTGGCCCAGTGGAACCCTGTGGTATGACTTTCAACCCCATTGTTCGAATGCGACACTTGATCATCGGATGGGATCCTCCTCAGGCAGCTTCTGGAGACACCCCTATCTCCCTTGTAAGATCATGTGGATCTGGGGCTCTAAATAGATACAACCAGTTTCTCTGCAAGGCTCATTATGTCCTCGAATTTTGATTGTGATCCCCATCCTATCAATCAAGCATACACTATTGTTTGAATATTAAAAAAACCAGATAATTTTCTTGGGACAGGTTGCTCTCCTGTGACCACCATTTGAGTTCCTGACACTTTCTGTCTCACTGGAAAAAGATTCAACGCACGTCCCCTGACAATAGTGACCATTGACTACTTCCAGGCCATTGCAATGACCTGATTCCTAGCCTCTCGGGATGCATCAACAGAATACAAGATCCTATCTGGACATCCTCAAAATGTGCACTACATATCTATGTATTTGATATGAAAAAAGGACTCTTCCTCCCTATTCGAAGAACCCCTGCTAGAAGTAGGAATGGCTTTATAAAGCATCATGTAAGCAACAAGGACCCCCTGGTCAATCAGAAATAGAATTTCTAGAACATGGCAAAACACGAGTAGTAACTTCCTAGACAATTGTTAGAATAAAACACATATGCTGAATTTTGTGTCTAGTCAAAGTAGCCAATAGTAACAACAATAACTAATTGAATGGGATCTTCATCTTTTATTAAAGGATTTTGTCGTATGTATCCGTTGCAGAGAGGCAAGTCTAATGGCAGAGAAAATATCTGTTATAGAACTTCTTTTATTTATTATTAACCAACATATAATCTAGTTTAATGTCTAATAGTCCTATGATACCTACATTTAATACGTAGATCACGTGTTCAGCGTCCTGCCATTAGACTTGCCTCTCTGCAAAGGATAGATACAACAACATCCTTTTAGGAGTCTTTATTGATGCCCAGCATTGGCAGATACCCCCTAATTATGCGTGAATTATAAAATATAGAAGACAAAGGTATATACCCTATATATTAATACTAGATCTATCAGATCTGTAACCCTGTGATCACTAATACAAAATATCATCTTTTTATTGCCATGTATAAATAGGTTGTCGACATCTGGGAACGTCTCTACCATATTATACTCTGGCAATTATTTACAGCCATTACATATAAAGTAAGAGCTTTGCCATCGTTTATGAGATTATCACTCAGCACTTATGATTTAATGTAGAACACACTGGGTTGCTTGGAATCTATCTCCTCTATCCTTTCCTACACTTTTCACAATAGGCCTTTGGTACCTTTTCTACAATATTTACAATAGGCATTTGACACCTTCTATATATTCCTGCTATATCTAACTTTCTCACCTCCAAGATAAAATCCAACATTATGTTTTTTTTTATTTGTCTATTTTTAACCTAAACAAGAATAATGAAGGTATATTAAAAATTATCCTTAAAACTTAGTTGTATATGAATCAGTCAAACCAATGTAACACAGAATTACATTTTAATGAAATGTAATTAATGTTATATGCTAAATTCTGGCTCAGAAATGTCTCTTATTGATTTCAGGATTTGTGGCATTTTTCTGACAAAGGCGTACTGTGCGCCGAAACGCACGTCGAAAAGTTAACAAATTTCGCCACAGAATTGTTTTTTTCTTTTAATGACAGTCTTTTATTGGTATTATTTACTGTGAATTGTATAACCATTTTTTACTGTGTGTCTGTATGGAATAGTGTTTTTATATTTTGTGTTATTCATGAATAAATAAAAAAAAATTTTTAATAAAAGATAAAGATCCCATGCAATTAGTTATTGTTGTTACTATTGGCTACTTTGACCGGACACAAAATTCAGCATATGTGTTTTATTCTAACAATTGTCTAGGAAGTTATTACTCATTGTGGATTTTATAAAGCATTAGCCATCCCTCCTCCTTATACCCTGTTCGAGGTTCAACATAGGAAGGTTCATGTAAAAACATAGGTTGAGTTGCAATCTGCATGTCCACAGATATATCCCTTCTTTGGTGAATATTTGAGGTGATAATAATCCAGTAGTTAATACAGGCATAATACTACTGGTGCTGCACAGTAGTGTTAGAAATCTATTTCTCAGGGATGACATACTCTCCATTGTCAATCAGAATGAGAGATTATAATAAATCCCCAGCCTGTAGAGAAATCACTTTTTTCCATCATATCTGGTTTGGTATTTTTACCCACTATGGTGTCTGCAACTCGGGGGGCGTGGCTTGGCTGCCGAGCGGAATGGCTGCCTGAACTCGCAGCTCCGCTGATCGAGCGACTTAATCCGCCATTGATCCGTTTTTCCTGACCTGAGACTCGGTCCCCGTGCACCCCCTGACCGGCGAAGCATCTCCTTCTACCTCGGCGGTGTTTTTGCTGCACTGCGCTCCCGCCCTGAGTGAAACAGACACCCTGCTCCGAGACTGCTGAGGGGCCTGCGAGGACACTGCGCGCAGGGAGCTCGAGTTGTTGCTGGCCGGCCGGAAGTGAGTGTGGGCCAGGCAGCTTATGCGGGACCTGCGCTGCCAGTACATTGATCGAGTGGCGCTCGCTACGACCCTGGGCTAGCGGATGCCTCTGTGCGGATCCCAACGGCCGAGACACTGGACAGCTCAATTACAGGCGTGAGGTGCAGGGCGCGCGTCCTGAGAGACGGGAGCCGCGATCTTGCGGTCGGGAAGGTGCGGGACTCGGCACCCACCTCTACACAGTGAGTGCTCCTTGCGTGCGCGATCTGGCCGCCGAAGACTCTACGGGCCGTCGAGTCCTCAGGCTCACGACCGACGACCAACGGCGCTAATAGCGGGCCGGCGGAAACGAGGCAAGAACCGCCATTTTGGCCTAGTGCGGCTGCAGCGTGTGGCGCACTTAGTGTGGGCGCAACTCGTAGGCCAGAATAACCGGGGTGCTACTTTGGGAAGGCCCCTGGGGCCCGCACAGCCTCACAGTGTGGAGTGTCACCCCTGGGCACATTGTGCGCTGCTGGAGCGAAGGCGGACGAAGATACGCTGTGCGCCACGCGGCGGATCTGGCTGGTGGTGGAGACATATTGTGGTGACCAGCGCCATTGCTACAGGCGCAGGCGAAAAGGGGCCACGTTAAGATAGACGGCCACAGCGGTTGCCACACAGCCTGATTGCCAGACCCAGACGGAAGAGCAGAGATCTCAGGGCAACTAACGTATAGTGCGGTGGAACTGCGTATCGACATGGGGAAGCATGACACCAGACAACCCAAGATCACGTTCGACAAAGCATCTAAAAAATCACCGAGCCCGGACGCGGAGACGTCGGGAGAGGCCCGCAATGTGTTGCAGGCGGATGACATCAAGGCCATGTTCCAAGACTTAAAAACGAGTCTGCAAGGCATAGACGGCAAGATGGATGCCTTGGCTGCCCGGATGGATAGCATGACTAGACGAATGGACAAACAAGAAGGGGTGGTCGCAGTGTTGGAAACCCGAGTGACTGAGGCGGAGGAATGCCAGACGGACCTCAACAAGAAATTGCGAGGCATGGACAAAGTGCTGTCCCTGATACAAATGAAAAATGAGGATTTGGAAGCGAGGTCCAGACGAAACAACGTCCGCATAACGGGCGTGGCGGAATCGACAGACATTGAAAATATGGAACGCTACATAGAACAGATGATGAAGGATTTATTTGGGGATGGATTGTCGACGATGTTTCTGGTAGAGAGAGCACACCGCACTCTAGGACCAACGCCCAAGCCGGGAGCCCCGCCGCGGCCCATTCTAGCCCGCATTCTGAACTACAGGGACAGAGACTCTATACTGAGGCTGGCGCGAAACATGGTGGACTTGCAATATAAAGGTAACCGGATATCCATGTACCCTGACTTTACTCTCCAAGTGCAGGCGGCCAGGAGGGAATTTTTGCCAGCGAAAAAGGTATTTCAGCAGACAGGCACGAAATACTCCTTGATCTACCCAGCAAAACTGAGAGTGCAGGGGCCGGGAAAACCCAATTTCTTCACGGACGCGAAGGCGGCCCTCAAATTTGCTAAACAGCTGGCTATGGACCAGAAGGGACATTCGGCGGAGGAGGAGCGGGGTGCTACTGAGCAGCTAAGTGATATTGAATGATGCACTGTATTGTTGATTGAAACACTGTTAGCAACGCTGTTCACTTGAGATGGGGATCATGTACTAAATGCTCAAAGTTTGTGACCCATGGTAGTGAATAATTACTGCTTCGTTTGGCCTGGGGTCTGGGTCCTAGAGCGCTCAGGCTCAGATTCGCGCTCGATCGCCCTGTCATGAGTACAGGGTTAGAAGGCCCATGACTGCGTACCCCGAGGGATGTCTCCCAGAGTATGGTTCGCCCTACTACTACTGATGTTATTTGGTTCTGATGGGGCGGGCAATGGGGGGTATATGCACGACCTGATTGGGGGGTTGGAGCGGGTGGGTGGGGTGGGGGTGGGTTAAGTTTTGTTTGGTTTGAACAGTTAACCAAAAAAAAAAAGAAAAGAAAAAAAATATTAAATGGTGTCTGCAACTCGGTTAAGATTTCTGACCTCTGACCCTGCTTGCAGGCAGGTCGCTCCCCATGCTGCTGCATGGCTCTGCCTGCATTGTTTTTGCCTAATCTTGTATTTTCCCCTGTGCCTAACTTGCTTTCTTGCCCAGACTTGTTTTTCCCCTGTGCCTGTACTTGCTTTCTTGCCCAGACTTGTTTTTTCCCCTGTGCCTGTACTTTCTTTCTTGCCCAGACTTGTTTTTATTCCCCTGTGCCTGTACTTGCTTTCTTGCCCAGACTTGTTTTTATTCCCCTGTGCCTGCACTTGCTTTCTTGCCCAGACTTGTTTTTATTCCTGTGTGCCTGTACTTGTTTTCTTGCCTAATCTTGTTTTTCCTTCTTGTGCCCAGTTCTCCCGCCGCCCCTGCCCGTTTTTACCACCACTGCGTCCTTGCGGCCTGCCCCCCCCCTGCAATCCCATTCCCCGCCCCGCTCCCGCCTCCCAGCTGCTCCTCCCTCCCACATCCCCTCATAGGGAGGCCGTGCCACTGTCGTGCTGAAGGCGCACCTAAGGCAAGCCCGTCTGCGCCCGTCTGCCCCTGGACAGCGCCAGGAGCCCTGGACCCCACGAACGCCACGGCGCTCGACATCGCTACGATGCCAGAACCCTCCATGCACTCAACACCGGACGATCACACACCTGCTTCCTGGCCGTCCAAAGCGCACCCATGGAGCTTTCACCTGCCGAAACTGCAGCTTCACAAGCATCCGCCCCACCATGCTGCCGACTAGGAAAGAACCCAACCACCTCAGATGCATCCTTCTCAACACCCGCTCCGCCCGCAAACACGCCATTGAACTCTGGGACCTACTCGCCTCAAACTCCCCAGACGTCGACTTCCTGACGGAGACCTGGCTGAACCCCGCCTCGGCACCCGACATATCCATAGCCGTCCCGGAAGGCTACAAGATCACCTGCAGGGACCGCAGCAACGGAGCAGGAGGAGGAATCGCCATCGTTCACAGGAACACTCTCAGAGTCTCACCCTCAGCACCACCAAACCCCTGCACTTCCAGATCCACACCGACCCCAACACCACCCTTTGAGGAACCCTCATCTACAGACCCCCGACCACAGTTCGCCGACTCCATCGCCGACTTCGTCAGCACACACGCCTTCGCCTACACGGACTACATCCTCCTCGGGGACCTGAACTTCCACCTCGAGAACAACAACAACACCAACTCCACCACCCTGATCGACAACCTAGCCAACCTCGGACTCAGACAACTCGTCACAACACCCACTCACTCTGTCGGTCGCACACTTGACCCAATCTTCTCCCCAAGCCCCCACGTCTCCTTCAACCACACCACCGAACTCCACTGGACCGGCCATCTCTGCATCCACTTCACCTTCAAGAAACCCACCACGCACCACCGCACCCAACAGATGCCTCGTCACTGGTGGAGCAAAGTCACCGAAGACCAGCTCACCACCACCCTTGCCCAGAGCCCACCCTCTGACCCCACTGACCCCGACACCGCCGCCTGCAACCTCAGATAGTGGATCAACGACTGCGTCAAACACCCTCACCACAATCAAGAAACCCTCCAACAGTCATACTAACAAGAAAGTCAACTGGTTCACTGAAGACCTTCGGGCCTCCAAGCAAACCTGCCGAAAGCTGGAGAAGATCTGGCTACGTGAACGAATACCAGACAACCACGCAGCCCACAAGAACGCCACACGCAGACACCATCACCTCATCAGAACGCCAAAAAGGCCTCCTTCAAAAACTGCCTAGACAACAATGCGCACAACAGCAAAGATCTCTTCAACATTGTGAAGAAACTCTCCAACCCTAGCTCCAACACCAACGACGACCCACCCTCGCAAGACCTGTGCGACTCGCTGGCCACCTTCTTCCACCGCAAGATCGCAGACATCCACGAAAGCTTCAACTCCACGACCGCCCCGACAACCACTGAGACATCCGCCCCCACGACCACCATCCCCACCAACCGACTACTCTCCTGTACCAACATCAACGACGATGACACCATCAAGATCATGAACACCATCCACTCCGGATCTCCGTCAGACCCATGCCCGCACCACATCTTCAACAAAGCCAGCACATCCATCGCACCCCATCTCCGGAAAGTCATCACCACCTCCTTTGAGACAGCAACCTTCCCGGAGAGCTGGAAGCACGCTGAGATCAACGGCTTACTGAAGAAACCCAAGGTGGACCCCAAGGATCTCAAGAACTTCCAGCCCATCTCCCTGCTCCCGTTCCCGGCAAAGGTCATCGAGAAGACCGTCAACGAACAACTGACCCGCTACCTCGAGGAGAACAACATCCTGGACCCTTCCCAGTCCGGGTTCCGCAGCAACCACAGCACCGAGACTGCCCTCATCGCCGCCACCGATAACATCAAGTCCCTGCTGGACAACGGAGAAACGGCCGCCCTCATCCTCCTGGAGCTATCAGCCACCTTCGACACGGTCTGCCACCACACATTATGAACACGCCTCCACAACCCCGGGATCCAAGAGAAGGCCCTGGACTGGACCACCTCCTTCCTCTCCGACAGAACACAGAGTGTTCACCTTCCCACCTTCCACTCTAAAGTCACAGAGATCATCTACGGCGTACCCCAGGGCTCATTCCTGAGCCCAACTCTGTTTAACATCTACATGGCACCGCTCGCCCACATCGCCCGTTGGCACGACCTCAACATCATCTCATACGCCGATGACACCCAGCTGATCCTCTCCCTCACCAAGGACCCCCACACCGCCAAAACCAACCTTCACGAAGGAATGAAGGCCGTCGCTGAATGGATGAGGAACAGCCACTGAAGCTTAACTCGGACAAGAGGGAGGTCCTCATCCTAGGATCCACCCTTTCCGCCTGGGACGACTCCTGGTGGCCGACTGCACTGTGAACCGCTCCAACACCCACCGCCTGATGCACGCAACCTAAGGGTCATCCTTAACTCCACCCTCGCCATGACTAAAGAGGTCAACGCCGTCTCCTCCTCCTGCTGCTTCAACACCCTCCGCATGCTCCTCAGGATCTACAAGTGGATCCCCACTGAAACGAGAAGAACGGTCACCCAGGCCCTTGTCAGCAGCAGGTTGGACTACGGAAACGCCATCTACGCAAGAGCCTTGGCCAAACTCCTGAGACGGCTCCAACGCATCCAGAATGCCTCTGCATGCCTGAGCCTCGACATCCCTCGCTGCAGCCACCTCACAGCCCACCTGAGAGACCTGCACTGGCTCCCCGTCAACAAGAAGATAACCTTCAAGCTCCTCACCCACGCACACAAGGCACTCCACAACACCAGAACAATGTAGTTCAAAAGACGACTCAGCTTCTACACCCCCACCCACCAGCTCCGCTCCGCCGACCTCGCCCTCGCCACAGTCGCCCGCTTCCGAAGATCGACCTCCGGCGGCAGATCGTTCTCCCACCTCGCCGCCAAGACCTCCCCATCCACCTACGGCAGACCCAAGACCTGCTGACCTTCAGAAAACTCCAAAAGACCTGGCTTTTTGAGCAGTAGCAGCATTCCCCTCCCCAGCGCCTTGAGACCCTCACGGGTGAGTAGTGTGCTTTACAAATGATATGATTGATTGATTGATTCTGACCATCACTGACTGTACAATTATGGTTACCAGAAGTTATGAGTTGGTAGTTAAATCGAGAGCAACATTCAGAAACTGCAGGGATAACACAAGCAAAATGGGAGAAACACAGATTAGTAAATGTTTTTTGGCCCAGTCTGTAAAACAGATACAAATATTATTGCACCAAAGAATTACTGGACACATAAGTATTGCGTTCATGTAGATTCATTACTTGAATTAAAGATGTAAAACATCCACACTAAACTTGCATCTACTGGTATATTCAAATCAACAGTGGGACAGCCTGCCTGCCATAACTGTGAAAAATGAGACACAGGGATAATATCTTCAAAGCACGTTTGGGAATCTGGAGTTTTAGTTGTTATCTTCACATGGCGGGGATGACAGCAGCCCCACTACTCCTAGTGCTTGTTATATGAGCTTCTTTCAGAAAATTCACTAATTGTTGGACGTAGATTGAAGGCTGGCGCCTTCATACATTGAAAGTAGTCACCAGCCTAATGTTGCCACCTAGTGGCAGTACATAATTACTACAGAAGGCCAGGAAAACTTCCCTTTTTTGTGCACAGGTTGTGCTTCTTTTAACTTGAGCACTAAAAACTCTTTGAACCGATTGTGGCCTCATCTATTGGGGAGGGCTATAGGTCGGGGGTAAGGAGGACATCACACCCAGTCTTGACACATAGGTGTCAAACCCTTAGCCGTCTTGAGAAGAAGCTAAAACTGTAGTGCATTATTGCCTACTTGTCTGGTAGCAATGTTTCTAGCATGAACTAGGCTATCCGGTTTCAGAAGAACAGGCAGAAATCCTAGAGGTATTTTTTGGCCTTCCTCTTATGAGCTAGAAATCCCAGCAATTAGGTGTAGAGACTCAATAAGGAAAAACAATCAATCGTTTCATTGAACACTATTTCCCAGCTGAAGAAAAGTTTACTTTCAGAGAAGAACTACTTATTCCCTTGATGAGGGCATTACACTCTGGTGCTTCTGCCTGCCTATCTCGTCTCCTGGGAGAGAAGTAGCTAGACGTCCTGAAGAACAGTGCCTCAACAGTGCTACGGAAGCCCTCTAGCCATAGAGGAACAAATATGATTCAGGTTATAAATTAAGGTAAAAAGCATTTTTCGGTCGCAAATGCTTGAATTGCAATCGAAAAACTACTTTTTAGCAGTGTACAAAACACATTTTAGGAGTCTCTAACTTTTTACCGACTCCTAAATTGGGTTTAGAAAAGGATAACGAGCTGCTTTTTGGAATGTGTGTATTGTAGATGCCCCTTCCAAAAAGCGATTCTTATCCATATGTTTCAGTGTTTTAGGATTTAAATAGTAGTCATAAACCATTGAAAAGTTCCCAAGCCCCTACGTTGGGGTAACCCATTCCCAAAAGAGAGGGGCTCCCTTAGGAGAAGTTTATTTTAGTGGCCTAAAATGTTTATTTGTCGAAAGATACTAGTACATCGGGTTCAAGACATCTAAGATGGATGCAAAAATTCCTTGCCATTATTTAAAGGTATTGCGCTCAAAATACGGGACAAGCTGCTACTTAGAAGCAACCTTGCTGGGGCAGGAAAACATGTTATGTAGGATTTTTTTATTAGGTGTCACAGTGTAGGCCAAACTGCCAAACTACTGTTCTTAGGAGACTCCTAGGTGGTGGCTTGGCAGTGGTGCTGTCAGGCGGGACGCCCTGTAAGTCACTTTCCTCTGCTTGGTCGAAGGTTAGAGGTCTGTGGTTCTGGTACAGCATGGTTTGCTTTCATATTTGTGTGTGTGTGGGGGAGGATTTCTTCTTTCCTGGAACAGGAATGGGGGGCAGCAAAGGAGAGTTTCTTTGGTTTGTTTTCAGGAAATCATGGGACTTTGCTGTGGGTGGAGCTTAGAGGCTGTAATGCCCAATTTACTATAGCTGCCTAATGCTGTACTTGAATGGATTTTTCCCAATCCACTTGGTGTCTTTCTTCTTCCAAGTTATGGAGCATTTCATTTGACTGTTTAGTAGGCATATACATCTCTGCCTACAATGATGGTTGTGTCGAATCACTTTGAGAATATATTGTTGGCTTCCTCTTAGCTTCTCTGTAGAATTTTCCTGTATTTTTGCTCCAGTTCCAGCTACCTGCTTTCCCAGAGGATTGCTGCACCAGTCATTCCAGCCTCTACCACTTGGTTTGCTCCAAGGCCTTTGGTTGGGCTTCTCCCACGACTTTGTGCTACTCTCAACTACAACACCTGGTTGGACAATTTTTATACCACAGGTGTTTTCCTCCCAGTGTTGGCATTTTAAAGGGGACACTCTCCTGCGTTGCGTTTCTTCACTTGCTGGTAAACTGGTTTTCAACAAGAGACCTCATTATCTTCAAGATCAGAAATCAAAGCCTCAAGGAAAGACTATCCCATCCACCACTTTTGATCTACTAAGTCATCTATTTCAACTTGAAATTCAGTCTGTTCCTGGTTCCAATGCAAACAAAAAGGAATTTGTGTTATTCCAAAATCTGCATCAAAGGCTCACACAGATGCTCAGTACAATTCTCCAACTGCTCCCGGGCAGCACATCAGAATTTTTCTCTTATTAACCCAACAGACCTCTTGTCAGTGCCAAAGAACCCATCAAATAATTATTAGCCGTGGAGTTTATGTTCTTGGATTTTGTGCCCGCTGGCAGAATAAATATTTACGGTCTGCTACTAATTGACCATTCAGATAACCTGCATTCCCAATAGTAAGTTTATGTTTTTTCAAACCTCTGAGAGAAGGACAAAATCAATATGATTTTTTCTCATATTTGTAGAATAGGAGCATCAGCGCAACATATTTTATTTTAGAATACACATTATTTTGTTATCCCCATGGCAAATAGTGAAATGCGTATGCGCCTAAAGTCAAAAGACCAGAATACGTTTCCTTTTTTTGTTGTAAAAATTGTGGGATACCTACCGCACTATTGTTTTGAAACTTCCTAAACCTCCCTAGAATAAGTAGTCTCATGAGATGTAAATAATTCTGAAGAATACTTATTCCTGGCCTCATAATATCTTTTCTATCGAGTTTATTCGCAAAGGTAACTTACACTTGTGAGTAATTTACACATGCAATTTACTCTTACAATTACTGAGTAAATGTACTACTTTTGGCTAATCACAAAATAGGAGTGTAAAGTTACTCAAAAGTGTACCTTTACATGTCTACACCCAGAAAAAAGGGTGGACCCAGATTTCTAGGAGTAAGTTATTGCTGAAAAAAAAGAAACAGTAGTAAATTCAGCACCACATATCGCCAACCCCTGACACTGCAACATCCCACCCAGGAAATAATTAGACAATAAATTAAATTATTTAATATAGTTTACTAGATAATTATAATTTAATGTTTATAAAAAACTCTAAAAACAAAACGTGATTTAATTATAAATCTTTTAAGCGCTTTTTTGAATTGATAAATTATTGTATTGTTTATTAAAATATGATTAAACTTACTTTTAATTAATTCTATACATCACTGTAAGTAACTAAACAGGAAAAAATAATATTACTTTTTAATGCATATCAATGGGCTTAAGTGTTTTTATGGATGGGTGCATGTCCCTCTGTAAACCTCTCCCCAACTCGCGCTAATCCCCTCCTTGCATCTCCCTAACGCCATCCAAGTTAGTTGTTAGTATGCCCCTTTTTTCAGCCACTCCCCTGTTCCCTTCTACTTTTACTGCTAAGAAGTAAACTTACATGGTTGAGGATCTCTCCATAGAAAAGATATGAGAAGTAGTGGTGGAGATTTAAACTTGTAGATTTTCGTATAGCATTTTGTAGAGCTTTAGTAGTATTTCAGTGGTAGTACTAAATATACTACAAAATGCAGTTTGTGACTAGGCACCTGAAGTTGTTGAGTCCTCAGAGCTCTATTACAGTCAGTTCTAAATGCCAGGAAGGTGGTACACCTAGTTCACCTGTCAGCAAATTAATTGCCCTTGTTTCCAAAGGTGAAGATGGTGTTAGTGTCACTGAGGGCCTTTCTTCAAACCTTTGTGAAGGAGTGCGCAGAAAGGTCAGAACAGCACTAGAAAACAGCAGTATCCCAAATTCATGGACCGAAGACGTTGGGAGCCTGTTTCACACTTGCCATTTAAAATGTAAAAACATACCCAAAACCTCCCTCTTGGGCTAAAAGAGATACAAATTGGAATCATGGAATCTGTGCAAGGTGTAGAGGGTTTAGGACACAGTTTACAGGGACCAGACAGGCTTGCACACAGCATTGCCTGAAGTCATTCTGAAAACATTTTCAAACTGGACTGTGATTTTTGGAAACATGAAAGTGGCCAAAGAGGCCAGGTCATGTTTTCTCTTTTTTTCAAAGCAGGTTGGCACATAGAAAACTGGGCTCGTTTGTTTTATGATTCATCAGAACAGGCCTGCCAAATAGCTGAGCTGGGCCTCCAAGACCCGTGAACCAAAGCAAGAATTCTGGGCTGATCCCATGACTCTTACACTTGCTCAGCAGCACCTTGGGCTCCATTTCCTAAATCACCTACCTGTGGATGCCAAGCTGCAACAAGAGTCATAGTCTTGGCTTTCATGAAAAGTCCCAGGTAGCGTATACAGTGGTCATGAAGAGTAATTTGAATCTGGTGTAGGGTGACTCGTTTTGGGAAACCTTATCTCGACTATCATATTAGTGCACCCAGCACTTGAGTGCATTGGGACTCATGACATCCATAAGAATGGGAGCTCATAACATTTCCGTAGTCCCGTCCACCAAAAGAGAGAATCTGCAGTAGGGAACTGGTCATGTGAACTATCTTATACTCAGACTATCAATGTGCTTTAGGGTTGCGTAGACATGAAGTGTGTTAAGAAGATAGTGTGAATTAGAATGAGGACATAATATACCACCTGCTTTCATGCAGGTAGACCTCTTACCACTTTAAAGATGTCTTCCCTTTTCACATCAAGGACTCCATTCATCATGTCCATCAGTGCTCGCTGCTTTGCATCATCTGCCTGGGGAGAGCAAAAAGTGCTAGTTACATCGCTACCGTCCCAGTGTGAAGTTTAATGTATTAGCATGGGTTAATTATATGCGATGTATAGATATACTAACACCTACATCATAAACAGCCGCGGTGGTACAGGTAACAGCAGTGGGGCCTGGTAAGGAGGGATTTCGAGGGGCGATGCAGAGGGAAAATGTATTATTTATTTAATTTTCCTTCAGCATCGTCCCTCGAAATCCCCCCTTACCCGGCCCTACCGCCCCACCACTGTTACCTGCACAGACTGTGGCTGATCATAAAGCATTGTACAGGGATCACCTACAACAAAGTCTGACAGGGGCCGACTCAGTATAAAACGTAAAACACAATTGCATTTAGGGAGGTAACAAACAATGATGCCCATGGTGGGTCTCTCAGAGAAATAACAGAGATACAAGTTTTGTTGAGTGCGAAACAGGCCAACATGGTGTATGCGCCTGGTTGAACTCGGTTATTACAGAATGCTGTTTCTGTAGCAGAAAGCCTGTGGATTCATATTTGCACAGATCACATCAATGCAGTCAACGTTTGGCTTCGGCAAAACCCCATGAAAACTGGGAGCTCTACTTTTCAGTGGTTGATTGTAGTTACTCGTCATGTTAGCATTTTATGCCATTGTCGGGCTGTATCACATATGACTTGCAGTGGCACATTTCAGTCCAAGAAAACTACCCTGAACAGTCATTAGCAGATTTCTCCATAACTGAGTAAAATAAACTGGTCGACATACCAGAGCTTCAAGTCGCTTTTGCTCTTCAATCTTTGTGTGCTCCTCTGCTATTGCCTTCTGTTCCGGGGTCAAATATTTTTCGACCTTTATCTGTAATGAAAAAAAGAATCTAGTGGAAGGCTGCACAGTAAGTAATATAGATTCGAGTCTCGGTTGTTGCTCACCTTTCAACATAAACAGTAAATAGTGGCATGGTGTGGGCACAAAGTAAAAAAGATATTCACCTTGGGCTACCTTATTCCTATGTATACTGTCTTTCCCTCTAAAAAAAATATATTTCTGGAATAGTCCTGGCCCTGCTGTGTTTTTACATGCTGTCTCACCAAATGGGAGCAAGTCGCAATAGCTCTTTGTCCCACAAAAAGACTCACAAGATCCATGAAATTCCTGGGCCATGTCTGCCAACTAAGGGCAGCAGCAGTGGGCCACTGGTTTGCTCTTTGGTACCCCTTGCACTGGTGACCCCAATACATACCTCTAAGATGGACCCCTGGCTCACCCCACAAGTCACATCTCTTCACCCTCAATTTACACATCTCCCACTCAAAGACATTCCAAACAGTAGAGTAATCCCTTCTCTCAACGATGACACTGGTGCCTTCCTTGGATTACAGAACAGCTCCACAAACACTCATCCTTTCACACACTTATTGTGAGAAATCTGCACTTGTCAGCCTAATATTATCCACTCTTGCACTAGTGAAGGGTATCATCTGTGCCATAGCATGCTTCATAATTAAGGTGAAAAAGCCAGATAAGTACCCCGTTTCACACAGATTGGCCACCTGCTTCCCACTAGAGGGGAGTACTACATTGCAGATATGCTGTACCATTTACAAAGCAGTAAAGCTCTATAAACACTTGCACTTGGCAGACAAACTGGCCACAGCTGAAGGCACATGTGCCAGATGCAGGTCTGTAACAATAGCAACTATCCCCACGGACATTTGCTAAAACACCGAATGAACTAAACAAGCGTTCTCATGCTCACGCCCAGGATCTGGAACTCTGTATTAGTTCAGATTTCTTTTGTACTGTTTATGTGTGCCTCCAGTAGGGTTTCCTCCAGGTTTCTCTTTGGCATTCTTATTGCAGCCTCAGTGTTATGGAAGAGGAAGCAAAATAGCACGTTGCTGTGGTGGCAAAAAAACATTAACTGGGCCCAACATTAGTCATGTTCTCCCTGAAAAGCAAAGGCTGTTCTCCGTTCTACCTGCGTTTCAACCATACATTGTTTTTCTTCCCACCTCCGCTTGATATATACGATCACTTGCTGTCCCCACCGCCGGGTTGTAAACAGCCCTGCTGTAGGTTTGGCCACATTCATCTATACAAACACAAAGGCATCGAATGTTTTTTCTCCTACCTCTGAATCCTCCACGGTAAGAGCCTTCTCGGGTTTCTCGTCGTCAGTGAAGCTGGGTTCCATCACTTTCTCTTCCAGGCCCAGCTCTGGGATGATTTCTTTGATCCTCACGTTTTTCTCCTTTACCCGTGCGATCTCTTGCTCCTTCTGCTTACAGACAGCGTCAAACTGTTTGTTGAAGGCTTCTTTTATCTGGTAAATGATATCCTGCAACAGCAGACAATGGCATGTATTACAAACAATGTCATTCGTAAACATCCTGTTTAACGTGCACGTTTTCAGGCATTTCTACCGGACCTTGTCCTGGAGCTAACCATGGTAGAACTATGAAGGTTCCTGATTGGCTGCTTCTCTTTCACTAGGTCACTATGTCAGTATCGGTCAATGACGCAAAAATCAATTCAAGCAGTCGATTCCCACATGAGCCTGCCACTACATGGGCCACTATTTATGTGCTTCTTTGTGCAGTATCACACAGTGCAAGGCCTCCTGGGAGTGAGAATGCTTAACAAAAAAGCACCAGTGGTACCCTACAAATACAATCATTATAGACATATGTTACATTTAATGTCCATATGAAAAGTATAGCCCTAAACCGAAGTCATCTCATCAGTTTAAGAGGGAGAGCAGTACATATCTCGGTTGCTGACTAAAATGTGGGTCTGTAGACTTTGATTCAAAGGAGAGGAGTCTAAATTGGGAAAAAGAATACATGGAAAGACTGGCGGAGAAAAAGAGAAATAGGTTAAATAGGATATTCATGTGCACCCTGGCTATGGGGTAAGAGCGGGTTGTGCGGACAGAGGGGGCAGTGGAACAAGGATTAGGCAATACTGAGAAGGACAGAGTAAAGAAGATGCAATCACTGCAGTTAAGAGGGAGTAGGACACGCCTGTATGTATGTGTCGCAACGGCATGTCTGGCCTGGGTCACTGATGTGTGTGATAGACAGACACAAACTAACCTAGGCATGTGTATGTTTGTTGAAGCACATATGACATGCATCAGGGTCTCTTCTGATACCTGTTCTCAAGCTCAGACTCAACAGCCACAATGCAAGTGCAGCTGGCGGCGAGCCTAGTACAGCCCTCATGTGGCCTTACAGAACCCATGGTTTTGGAAATCCATGTACCACTTTATGCAACCTGGCAGCCTACAAAATAACAACTGTGGAACCTATTCACAAAGGTAAATTTAATCATGTGTAAATCTACTCCTGCTTGTAGGTGTAATTCCACAATTTTGTACTAATCGCCATTTCCAAGTGTGAATGTACAGGTCTACGCTCTCTCAGTCCAGGGGGTGAAAACATCTAAGACTGAATTTACAATAGTAAAAATGAATACTAGTATTTTTTTGCAAATAGTGGGGATCTCTCCAACCGTGGCAGAAATCTCCCTACGGGAAAGTAGAGTGACAATTATTAAAGTGTATTTTGCTATAAAAACATATCAAAACATTTTAATATAAATAAAATAATTAAAAATGATTACTGGATTCAAGCTAGTCTGGCTTATGAGGGACATGGCCTGGCAGTTGGGCTGGACTGTTTTCATGGGGAGCAGGGTCAAGACTGATTTGCATTTGTCTGGGTCCAAACTGGGGCAGTGAGTAAACAAAACGATGGATTAAACCCAGATCTGTGAACGGGGCTGAATGTTTGATTGTTCGGCATTCTGTCCATCATCTGTTCTTTTTGCTCTTGGTAACCAAATAGAGGAGATGGTAAACATACTATACAATACAAAGCAGGACCCTAAGTTAAACACTCTATATATTGTTCACATGTTCTAATGTTCACAAAGCTTTACGTTTTGTAAAGTATGGCACTTACCTAGACCAGGAGAAAACAATACAGTGCAGTTTGGCAAAGGCAATACAGTAACACAAGGTTTGCAAACAGCTAATGGTCGAAAACCTTAAAGTAACACTCTTACTAATGGAGACTGCAAATTTTCCATCAAAAGCGGATTACTTTGCCTACCTTGTGTATGGGTTATGATTCACAATACTAAGGGTTTCCAAACATTGAAACAGTGTAGGGAAATGTCAACCAGCACTGTGTCCTAGTCAATGCATTTTTGGGTAGAATGTTCGGTCATGGACACACTGAGATAAAAAGCCAGCAGCAGGCACTTGCTCATCATGCCCAATAACCTAGTGCTGTTGTTTGTTTGTGCTGCTGTGTTTCTGTGCTACATTCTGAAAATGTGATGTGTTTTACTGTGATTGTTGTTTGGTTTTGACTATTTTATTGTTTCATGTCCTATTTTTAATTGTGTTGTGTCGCACTGTGTCAGTTACTGTGTTATGTTCTGTACTTTAGACATGTTAAAAATGCTGCTACATATCAAGCAAAAAGCAGCACATTACTTTAAAGTTCCTATGACAATCAACCATTTACAACTGCTGATAGTTGTAAAAAAGTGCTGATCAAGGTCTTCAACTATAAATACTAAAGTCCTCACTCTAAGGGGCCTATCCACAATACATTTAGTATCACTACAATTATACTATTAAAGTACTACAAAATGTTATTCACAAACCTATGAGTGTAAATCTTCAACTCCACCTGTCCTATTGTTTCTATGGGGAGATCCTGATACATGCAACTTTACTACTTAGTAGTAAAATGAGGGAGGGACCAGGGGGAGGGGCTGGAAAAGGGGCATACTTTCTATTAAATGGGGGGAATTTAGATAAGGGTAAGTCGGGGTATAGGGAGTGTTAAGGAGGGGCATAGGGAGTGCGAGGGAGGGGTTAGAGAGGGACATCCAGGTGCACACAAAGGAGTAAGCCATTGTGTTGTAACTTGTGGTTGTTATAATGCATCCTCGCCATAGTTTCTCAGTTCCCTGCTGCTCAGCCAGTGTGTATGATGTCATGGAATATTGATGAGTGCCTGTGCTTGTAGAGTGCCAATTGGGCTAAGCAGTGACGATGCTGCTCCTGGTGGGGCATTTATATATGACCCATAACCTGTAACCTAAAAGATATCTTTTTCAATAAATCTACATTTTGCAACCTACTTGAAGCGGCTACCTTAATTACAACACTGGCGATGATCTAGAAACAAACCTACATGGAAGGAACTTAAGAAACAAACAGGTGAAGAAACATTAAAAGTGCAAGAGGAGAAAAGAGACGGAAAAATAGAAAAGTAGACGCCCTGAGCACCACCAGTGTCTTCTCCATCAGACAGCCTGTGCATTTAGAGAGTGGTCTTCTTGACTGTTCACAGATGAACAGGGAATGCAGCGTTTGTGATGTGAAGTGAACCAGCAGTGAGTGGAATCAGCCATTTGGAGAGCTGAAGTACAGATTTATTAGTAAGTGCTGTGAGTAATATTTACGGGCAGCTGGTGATGAATGTATTTTGGATTTCATGCGTGGGGACTCTCTACAAGGGGTAAGGTGGTAAGAGTACCTTTTTATTGACTTTAACCACCGTGTCAGGTACGGTGTGCCTTGCTGGATAAAGGGACTAGAACTATTGCATGCTGAAGTAGCGCTGAGCTTAAAGGGATTAATATGTAGGAAGCGGTTAACTAGTCAGCATTATTGTTTAAAAATGAACCGTGGGGGGGCATGGCCAAAATGGTGGCGGAGTAGCAGCGTTACTTGTGAGTTCCGCCAGCCAAGGCTGGCATATTAGCATCCAACAGCGATCCTGGACACTGCACATACCCAAATTCGCCCTATATCCTTCGGAGCATATAAAGATTAAATACAGCGACCTTTGAGTGGCGGCGGAGCCGTTTTTGCTTTGGAGACACCTTGCACACGTGGCCCGGCTGACGAGACAAGTAGCGGAGAGAGGGCAACCCCCAGGCCGCGATTTTGGGTAGCTCAGCGCTGAGACTACTGTGCAGAGGCCTTCGTAGGACCGGGGATAGCGCCTGGTACTCTGCTATCAGTCACCCGTGTACCGTTCTCCCCCCGAGGAGTGGATCCGCCCGTATGTGACTCACCACCCCTCCAAAGTACCGTAACGTCACTACTCTGCAACCTTCCCTAAACTGGCACGCTACGACAGATCCTAGTATCATGGCCTCCACCTAAAACCTGTAGGGTGGGTGGGTGGACAAACTTTTATCTCTAAACCCCCCTGGTGGTGCTAAGGTGTCAGGAAGAGGTCAGATCCTCCCCTCCTGACACCTTGTATAGGTTCTTAAACTCCCACCCCTTCCCCATGCTCTAAATCCCTCCCCACCTCGTCCTTCTGGCCTTGCACGAATAGCCCTGGGGGAAGACTGGTCTGCGACCTTCACTTTCCCCAGGGGCCGTCATCGCGCAATAACTACACTCCACGCTGTTACTTGAAACGTAAAAGGCCATTTTAGTAGGACAAGGTTGCAACCAACTAGACTTTATTAAACAGTACATAAATGCAATAAATATACTTTTCCTATCCCATACCGACTCATTCTCCATTCATCCTTCTCAAAACCATCTCACCAGTCTCACTCTTCCCCATTCACTCGTTGACCTCCTTCCTCTCCCCCTTCTCACCTTCACTTGCCCTCCAAGCATCCTCTGTTGAATTTCCTTCATTGCTTTCTGCATCAACAGGACTCTTGTTCATCTCAGACCAGTGTGTCTCCAACTAAGCTCACGCCTCGTCCAGGTTCTGGCATAAGTGAGAGTGGTCATCCCACAGAATCTTCAGTCTAGCCGGGAATATGATAAGAGTACTGAATTCCATTCCGTCAGTGTGCTTGCTCTGCTTCCATGAAGGAGGCGCACTTGGTCTGTACTGCTGTCGTGAAGTACGTGAACATTGTGACCTAGCCATTGCTAACTCGGAGGTGCCCATCTCTCATGCTCACCAAAACAGTATGTCTTTATCTTCATATTGTAGTAACTTAGCGACCACAGATATGGGCGGGCAGCCCGGGGCCAGCAGCCAAGCTGGCACTTGATGCACCTGGTTCAGGGCAAAGAAAGGCGTGAGCTGGGTCAGGCACACCCCCATTTTCAGTCAGGGTTCCAAGCAGGCCACCATATCCGGCTCCTCCATGCCCTCGCACATTGTTGCGCCTACTGTGTTTCTCTGCGTCTTCCGCTTTCTGTGTCTGTTGTTGCACCCAATTTGACAGGTGAGTAAGTTGGGCTTTCATGGCTTGATGCGCGGTGTGCAAGTCGACCAGGTATGTCTCATTGTCCTTCACCATGGCAGGCAGCTTCTGATGGTCTACATGGAGCAGTCCTAGTTCAACAGACACCTTGCCTATTTCACGTTGGAGAGTAGATTTGGGGTCTTCTATGGCCCCTACGATATAGTCCAGGGTGCCCTGCAAGGTGGGTGAATAGGAGTCCAGTGGAGCCTCCAGTTCAGGCAAGTCCTGTTCTGAATCCGGTGGCAATGAGCCCGGTCATTGTGGTTTGAGCCTTGGTTTACCCATGCTAAGTGGGCAAGAGGTGCACCACAGCAAGAAACCTGCTGATCCCATAGCTCGTATCTGAGATCACCCCGGTCCCCCCAACCAAGTTCTCGATCCTCACTCGTTGACCTCACTCGGCAGTGGCGTTCCTCTTTGTGCCACCCAGCACCGCCAGGGTTTCAGCATTGCTCACAGAGGAGACACTCAGCCATGCTACTAGCTACGTAGGCACCCATCCTGCACTGTCATCACCTAAAGAAATAGTCTCTTACCACAAATGTTGCCCATTTCAGACTGCAAACAAGCATAATCGGGTCCCCCACGCAGCGGCAGGTGGAACAGGAGCCAAGCACGAGGGCTCTGCTGGGTATGCGGTACGTGCCACTCAGAAGCAGCCCCTGTCACCAGTTATCAGGGCCTACATTGTTCACGCAGCTCGGGATGGCCTCATGCCACTAAGTTATCCGCCCAAATGCGTTTGGAGTCCTTCCCCCTCAATGACCTCTGTAGGGCAGAAGGCCTCTGCTACAGTCGCATTCTCAGACTGGGGCTCTCAGCACCCTCGTAGGGCATGCCTCATCGGCGGTGGTTTTGCCCCTCAGGGTCAGTGCTCTATGGCGCAGAGCAGCTTCTTATTAGTGGAAGGGAAGAAAGTGAGGCACAAACATCAGAGCTAAATCCTCACTGTAGCCCACCTTCAACTAATAACCACAGCTGTCTGGAAGCAGAGCCATCAGCCCAGCACCTCCACCCACAAATAGGGTCATGTGCCACTCGCCCGTAGCAGCTTTGATGGAAGTGGGTTGGAAATTCCCCGGTCTCCCAGGCAGAGCAGGAACCTAGGACAGGGATGCTGGCAGGCCCATCTCCATGCCCTATTCCCCATAGCAGCACCCAGGAGCTCTAATCATCCTCACTTATGCGAGCTGCTGCCGGGGCCCGGGGATTCAGCTGCGCTCTCGTTGCCCAGGGGATTGCACCACTCGCAGGGTGGTGGTGGTGGCAACAAAGCAACAAGCATTTTCAATGCA
The DNA here is from genome assembly GCF_964261635.1 of Lissotriton helveticus. NCBI lineage: Eukaryota > Metazoa > Chordata > Amphibia > Caudata > Salamandridae > Lissotriton > Lissotriton helveticus. The sequence goes on from NC_136065.1 coordinate 1,098,551,303, forward strand.
ATAGGTCTTGCATTAGGAAAGTTTGAGCTATTGGTATTGTAAATGTCAAATTTTTCATTCATGTGTTGGTTTTGAAAATAGCAAAATTAATAGCTTTGTCATTTACAATGACAATAGTTTTAACTTTCGCAAATGTGACACCTATAGCATTCGTCATGCAATATGTGTTGTATTTACGTGACTTAGACGTATTGATTTTACAAATAACAATGGCATTTAATTTTTTTAAAATAATTAATACTTAAATAAAAGTTATTGTAATTCATAATGGCAATAGCTTAAACTTTTGTAAATAACTTTTGTGAAGATTATGTTCAGTGTATTTTATTGTGACGAAAATCCAAGAACAGAAGTGAAATATTAACATCTTTTTGTGACATTTGTAATAAAGCTTGAAACATTGAGAGAACATATTTGAACCAGTTGTTGTTGAATGGTTGCACAGATTGATGCAGTGGTGGCGCTGAGTAATGTTGTGGTGATGACGAGTGATGCTGTGGAGTTATGTGATGCTGTGGTAGCGCATAGTGATGTTGTGGTGACCCTGAGTGATGCTGTGGTGGTGCTGAGTAATGCTGTGGTGATGCGATAGATAGAGGGAGGGCGATAGATAGATAGAGGGAGGGCGATAGATATAGTGAGGGCGATAGATAGATAGATAGATAGATAGATAGATAGATAGATAGATAGACAGATAGCGTGAGGGCGATCGATAGATAGATAGATAGATAGATAGATAGATAGATAGATAGATAGATAGATAGATAGATAGAGCGATGGCAATAGAGTGAGTGCGATAGATAGACAGATAGAGTAAGGGCGATAGATAGATAAACAGATAGATAGAGTGAGGGCGATAGATAGATGGATAGAGTGAGGGCAATAGATAGATAGATAGAGTGAGGGCGATAGGTAGATAGAGTGAGGGCGATAGATAGATAGATAGATAGATAGAGTGAGGGCGATAGATAGATAGAGTGAGGGCGATAGATAGATAGAGTGAGGGCGATAGATAGATAGATAGAGTGAGGGTGATGGATAGATAGATAGATAGATAGATAGATAGATAGATAGATAGATAGATAGATAGATAGATAGATAGATAGATAGATAGATAGATAGAGTGAGGGCGATAGATAGAGTGAGGGCAATAGATAGATAGGTAGATAGATAGATAGATAGAGTGAGGGTGATAGATAGATCGATAGACACGTAGATAGATAGAGTGAGGGCGATAGATAGAGTGAGGGCAATAGCTGGAAAGATAGATAGATAGATAGATAGATAGATAGATAGATAGATAGATAGATAGATAGATAGAGTAAGGGTGATAGATAGATAGATAGATAGATAGATAGATAGATAGATAGATAGATATATAGATAGAGTGAGGGCGATAGATAGATAGATAGATAGATAGATAGATAGATAGATAGATAGATAGAGTGAGGGCGATAGATAGATAGAGTGAGGGCGATAGATAGATAGAGTGAGGGCGATAGATAGATAGAGTGAGGGCGATAGATAGATAGAGTGAGGGCGATAGATAAATAGAGTGAGGGTGATAGATAGATCGATAGACACGTAGATAGATAGAGTGAGGGCGATAGATAGAGTGAGGGCAATAGCTGGAAAGATAGATAGATAGATAGATAGATAGATAGATAGATAGATAGATAGATAGATAGATAGATAGATAGAGTGAGGGTGATAGATAGATAGATAGAGTGAGGGCGATAGATAGATAGATAGATAGATAGATAGATAGATAGATAGAGTGATGGCGATAGATAGATAGATAGATATATAGATAGATAGATAGATAGAGTGAGGCCGATAGATAGATAGATAGATAGATAGATAGGTAGATAGATAGATAGGATAGATAGAGTGAGGCCGATAGATAGATAGATAGATAGATAGATAGATAGATAGATAGATAGATAGATAGAGTGAGGGCGATAGATAGATAGAGTGAGGGCGATAGATAGATCGATAGACACGTAGATAGATAGAGTGAGGGCGATAGATAGAGTGAGGGCAATAGCTGGAAAGATAGATAGATAGATAGATAGATAGATAGATAGATAGATAGATAGATAGATAGAGTGAGGGTGATAGATAGATAGATAGATAGATAGATAGATAGATGGCGATAGATAGATAGATAGATAGATAGATAGATAGATAGATAGATAGATAGCATAGATAGATAGATAGATAGAGTGATGGCGATAGATAGATAGATAGATAGATAGATAGATAGAGTGAGGCCGATAGATAGATAGATAGATAGATAGATAGGATAGATAGAGTGAGGCCGATAGATAGATAGATAGATAGATAGATAGATAGATAGATAGATAGATAGATAGATAGATAGATAGATAGATAGAGTGAGGGCGATAGAGTGAGGCCGATAGATAGATAGATAGATAGATAGATAGATAGATAGATAGATAGATAGATAGATAGATAGATAGAGTGATGGCGATAGATAGATAGATAGATAGATATATAGATAGATAGAGTGAGGCCGATAGATAGATAGATAGATAGATAGATAGATAGATAGATAGATAGATAGATAGATAGATAGAGTGAAGGCGATAGATAGATAGAGTGAGGGCGATAGATAGATCGATAGACACGTAGATAGATAGAGTGAGGGCGATAGATAGAGTGAGGGCAATAGCTGGAAAGATAGATAGATAGATAGATAGATAGATAGATAGATAGATAGATAGATAGATAGATAGAGTGAGGGTGATAGATAGATAGATAGATAGATAGATAGAGTGAGGGCGATAGATAGATAGATAGATAGATAGATAGATAGATAGATAGATAGATAGATAGATAGATAGATAGATAGATAGATAGATAGATAGAGTGATGGCGATAGATAGATAGATAGATAGATAGATAGATAGATAGAGTGAGGCCGATAGATAGATAGATAGATAGATAGATAGATAGATAGATAGATAGATAGATAGATAGATAGATAGATAGGATAGATAGAGTGAGGCCGATAGATAGATAGATAGATAGAGTGAGGGCGATAGAGTGAGGCCGATAGATAGATAGATAGATAGATAGATAGATAGATAGATAGATAGATAGATAGATAGATAGAAAAATACACGCTGAAACTTAACAGACATTTTTGTAGATATGGTTCCTTTCATTACACACCGTAGGCCCACAAATTACCACTCTGCAGCACCACTCTATAGTACCACTCTGCAGCACCACTCTGCAGCACCAATATAAACCACCACTCTGCAGCACCAATATAAACCACCACTCTGCAGCACCACTGTATAGTACCACTCTACAGTGTCCCTTTACAGCACCAATCGAAAGCACCACTCAGCAGCACCACTGTACAGCACCACTCTGCAGCATAACTGTACAGCAGCACTCTGCAGCACCATTGTACAGCAGCACCACTGTACAGCACCACTCTGCAGCACCACTCTGCAGCACCACTGTACAGTACCCCTTTACAGCACCACTCTGCAGCACCACTCTGCAGCAGCACTCTACAGTATCCCTTTACAGCACCAATCTAAACCACCACTCTGCAGCACCACTGTACAGCACCACTGTACATCACCACTGTGCAGCACCACTGTGCAGTTCCCCTTTACAACACCAATATAAACCACCACTCTACAGCACCACTGTACAGCACCACTCTGCAGCACCACTCTGAAGTACCCCTTTACAGCACCAATTTAAACCACCACTCTGCAACACCACTCTGCAGCACCCCTTTACAGCACCAATATAAATATAAACCACCACTCTGCAGCACCATTCTGCAGCACCCCTTTACAGCACCAATATAAATCACCAATATAAATCACCACTCTGCAGCACCACTCTGCACTACCACTGTACAGCACCACTCTGCAGTACCCATGTGGTTGGGTGTGGTTGTGGTTGTGGTTGGGTGTGGTTATGTGTGTGTGTGTATTTGTGGTTGTGTGTATGGGTGTGGTTTTGGGTGTGGTTGTGTGGTTGTGGGTGTGGTTGTGGTTGTGGTTGAGTGTGTAGTTGGGTGTGTGTGGTTGGGTGTGGTTGTGGTTGTGTGTGGTTGTGGTTGTGGTTGTGTGTGTGGTTGTGTGTGAGGTTGTGGGTGTGGTTGTGGTTGTGTGTGGTTGGTTGGATGTCTAGTATACATTACTGGGGCCTTTGTTCAGAGAATGTTGGGAGTGGACTTTTTTTAAAATCGTATTATAAGTGAGCTAAATAGATTTCTGCAGATTTAAAATGATTTTTCTATTTAGAGAAACGTGACATTACTGGAAGAAGAAACTAATTAATTACACTTCCCTGTTCTGAAAAACCATACCAGTTAGCAACAGCAAAAAAGATGGTGCTAACTTCGCACTGATAAGTTGATGATTATCAGTTATAGTAAAACATAAAAGAACCTCTTAAAACTGCAGCCTGTCCGACATAAGGGTCGTGAAGCTTCTGTAATAAATGTTAACCAATTGCTAAGTTGAAAATGCGTTGGAACTATTTATGTAAGAAAAGCTGTTATAATGCTACTTTGCGTTTAACAACAGCGGAATTAAAATACGTCTGTATGTTTGCGCAAAATTGGTGGACCAATCTGAACAATTGTGCATTTTACGGTCAATTCTGCAAGATTAATTATTGGCTGTTAACTTGAGAGGACATAACTTGCTGACAAGGTCATATTGCCGAGGCACGCATAATTGATATAGTGCGGTAGACAATTAGACGGAAGTTGTGTCCAGCCACCACCCACCATGCACAATATAAAGCCTTCTTGAAATATAGCTGGTCTTACTCCTTTCGTTTCCATTTTGGGGTGTAAGTCAAGTCAAGTCATAAAATTTATATAGCGCACTACATACCCAGAGGGTCTCAAGGCGCTTAGGGAGGGGAGGAGGATTACTTGTCAAATATCCACGTTTTAAGTTGCTTTCTGAATGCTAGGTGGTTATGGGTAAGGCGAAGGTGAGTGGGAAGTGAGTTCCATGTTTTAGCTGCCAGGTATGAGAAGGATCTACCTCCCATGGTGGTCTTGTTGATACGGGGTACAGTGGCGAGGGCTTGGCTGGAAGATCGTAGTTGGCGGGAGGGGGTGTAGAAGGACAGTCGTGAGTTGAGGCATTCTGGTCCGATTTCGTAGAGTGCTTTGTGTGCGTGGGTTAGAAGTCGGAAAGTGATCCTCTTATTGACGGGTAGCCAGTGGAGGTTTTTCAGGTGACCAGAGATGTGTTTGTTACGCGGGATGTCTAATATGATCCTGGCTGAGGCGTTTTGGATTCGTTGGAGTTTTTTCTGGAGTTTAGCGGTAGTACCTGCGTAGAGGGTGTTTCCGTAGTCCAATCGGCTCGTGACCAGAGCATGGGTGACTGTTTTTCTGGTTTCGGTGGGGATCCAGCTAAATGTTTTTTTGAGCATGCGAAGAATGTTGAAGCAGGATGAGGAGACGGCGTTGACTTGTCTGCTCATTGAAAGTGAAGAATCCAGGATAACACCTAGGTTCCGTGCGTGGTCTGTCGGGATGGGTGCTTTTCCAAGGGCTTCCGGCCACCAAGAGTCGTCCCGTGCAGAGGGGGAGGTGCCTAAGATGAGGACTTCTGTTTTATCTGAGTTCAGTTTCAGACGGCTGTGTTTCATCCATTCGGCAACTTCTTTCATTCCTTCGTGTAGGTTAGTTTTGGCGGTGCTGGGGTCATTGGTGAGTGAAAGGATCAGTTGAGTGTCATCCGCGTAGGAGATGATGTTGAGGTTGTGTTGGCGGGCGATGGCCGCGAGGGGGCTCATGTATACGTTGAAGAGGGTGGGACTGAGTGAAGATCCTTGTGGTACGCCGCAGATGACTTCAGTGGCCTCGGACTTGAATGGTGGAAGTCGGACTCTCTGGGTTCTTCCGGTGAGGAACGAGGTGATCCATTCAAGTGCTTTTCCTTGTATTCCGATGTTTCTGAGGCGTTGTAAAAGGGTGCTGTGGCAGACTGTGTCGAAGGCTGCAGAGAGGTCGAGGAGGATGAGGGCGACTGTGTCTCCATTGTCCAGTAGAGTTCGAATGTCGTCTGTTGCTGCGATGAGGGCGGTCTCAGTGCTGTGTTTTGCTCGGAAGCCAGACTGTGAGGAGTCGAGGGATTTGTTGGCTTCGAGGAAAGCGGCGAGCTGGTTGTTGACAGCTTTCTCGATGACTTTGGCCGGGAAAGGAAGGAGCGAGATGGGGCGGTAATTTTTGAGTTCGGTGGGGTCCGCTGTGGGTTTTTTCAGAAGGGCGCTGAGTTCAGCGTGTTTCCAGCTTTCCGGGAAGGTGGCGGAATTGAATGAGCAGTTGATGACGTCTCGGAGGTGCGGTGCTATGACGGAGTCTGCTTTGTTGAAGATGTGGTGGGGGCATGGGTCTGTGGGGGATCCTGAGTGGATGGAGTTCATCAGGCGGATGGTGTCCTCAGTGGAGATTGGGTTCCAGTCGTTAAGGGTGTTCAAGGGGGGTGAATGTTCAGCATATGGTTGGGTGGGTTGGTCCTCGGGTTGGTTGTCGAAGCTGTTGTGGATGTCTGCAATTTTGTTGTGGAAGAATGAGGCTAGGGAGTCGCAGAGAGCTTGAGAGGGGGTGATGTCGTTGGAGTTGGCCGAGGGATTGGTAAATTCCTTGACGATGTTGAAAAGTTCCTTGCTGTTGTGGGCGTTGTAGTCTAGTCGATCCTTGAACGCTGTTTTCTTGGCCTTTCGGATTAGTTGGTGGTGTATGCGGGTGGCGTTTTTGAAGGCGTCCTTGGTGCTGGTGGTTGGGTCTTTTTTCCAGGCCTTTTCAAGGGAGCGGCAGAGTTTCTTGGACTTCTTAAGATCCTCGTTGAACCATGAGGCCTTCTTGCTGCCAGGTTTGCTTTGACGTTTTTTCAGTGGTGCTAGGATGTCGGCGCTGTTGGATAACCATAGGGTGAAGTTGGTGGCGGCTTGGTCTGGGTTGGAAGAGTGGGCTGGGGTGTTTAGAAGGAGCGATGAGGAGATCTGGTCGCTGGTGATTTTGTTCCAGTTTCTTTGCAGAGTCGGTTGGGGGTGGTTGATGGGTTTCGGCTTGTTGTAGGTAAAGTGAACGCAGCTGTGATCAGTCCAGAGGAGAGCCGTAGTGTGGCTGAAGGAGACGTGATTGCTGGAGGTGAAGATAGGGTCGAGAGTATGACCTGCTATGTGGGTGTAATGCACAAGTACAGCCTACAGATGAAACTGGCTGCGCTATTGCAGGGGAAAAATTGCTGGCACCGGTGCAAAGAACATAGTATTCGTATATCTTTTGTTATTGTACCAAATCTACAAATGTCCTCGCTCACTTATGTGGCAATTGGGAGCATACGCGTGAAACACTGTCGGAATAAGTTGATTTATACAATGTAAATTGCACTTACAATGGTGCAAAATCTGTCGGTATTGATCATTTTCCACCATCATAAGTGCAGGGAAAGTTGTGGGAAAAGATGTGCAGTGGAAGTGAAGTAGACTGCAAAATGCGGTGAACATTCAAACACTGAGGGGGCAGCGATGGATGACATGCAATGGGTTCCCAGACGATCCGTGAGATCTTGTTTCTCTATGTAATAATATACTGTATTGAATCATAGCATTTATAAAACGCATGTGTGGACATCTGAATTAAAGGTCTGCAATTGCTACCTACGGCCGTGAGACGCGCTCTATGGTGGGGGAGAGGGAGGGGCAGTTGTGAGAGGTGCCTTGACAACAAAGGAAACAAGCAGGAAGTGGGATAAGGGAGGAGGTGGCAAATGGTGAGCACTTTCGCGGCTGCTTTGATGTTCTGAGTGGCCACGCGGCTCACTGAGAACATCAAAGGGCCGCCAAAGTGCTCCCAAAGGCTGCAGGCGGACAAATAGTGCACGCGTCCGGCGCACATGCATTGTACCCGATCCGCCTGCCGACTTTGGGAGCACTTTTGAAAGCCCATACTTAATATCTCGCCAAAGCATCGCTAACGCGATGGCTTAGGCGAGACCTAAAAAGGGAGGGAAGGTGAATGGGCAGTCACGACAACGCAATGCAGCAACACATCAGCCCCATGACGCTCCCGGACCACTCACCCGGTTTGTCAGCAATGTCGACTTTGCTCCACAGCTCGGGGCTTTTCACATGACCAGACCCACAGCACAGCAGAAGCGCACAGCCACAAATCATGCTTGCACTCTGGAGGCTCACAGCCGGTTAACAATCACAAAGATTCAAGTGGGTGTTCGGAGCACTCGCTGGTAGGAATGCCCACCAAAGACCATCCACCGACCTATGCCGTCAGTGCCTAGGACAGATGGCGCCCAGCAGGGGAGAATCATAAGGAGTAATGGTTGGCCGATATGGAGCTGGCAGACTCCATCACCATGGCTGGCTAGCCACGCCCCCCAGGATGCATGTTAAGCAAAGGCCAGCATGCTACCATGGCAGGACTGGGACCCATATAGGCTTGTGAGGTAGCAAGTGATTTGTAACACTTGTTCTGGAGAAACATGTTGTTCAACAAGATTACAGACAGAGGTGGAGTCATACCTCTCCAGAGTCCTCTTTAGACAAGAGTCAGTCTTCTCTACATTAAGCATGAAAGTCTTCTTATGTTCTCTGCTACGAATGGATTACCCAGGGAGTTGCTGAAAGGTAAAGTGAGTCAGCTGCTGGTGATAACCCCTTAGCTAACAGTGAGAAAATTCCAGCGCTTATCATTGCCAGGTTTTGCGTCCGTATGATCCAATTCTGGGATATGATATCAGGGAAAAGTCTATGGTGCAGTCTCTTGCACAAGCAAAACATACTGACCATTCCTGAGCTGTCTCAGAATCCTTACTCCTTCTCAGGTAGGCAGAGTTACTCCCACTAACTCAAGGGAAATCTCCAACATAAGTTTCCTTCTGCTCTAGGTGGCCTATTGTGGGGATTGAGTTCAATGATCTGTCTCTGCTCTACAAATTTAAAGGAGATAAATACAGAAAGAGCAATTCAGAGATAGATGTGTTTTAGAAAACAGGGAGTAATCATTCATTTCTATCTTGGACTTTGGGTAAATTGTCTTTGTTCTTCCAGCAACGGACTCAAACTAAGCAGAAGAGCAAAGTAGTGGTGAGGTGCCAGAAATTCTGCCACCAATAATAATTCTTGTTGTTAAGCACTCAGAAGTGCACAGGCAAAATATGTGTAGTATTTCAAAACTAGTAAAAGCTCTATTAAATATACATCTTTATCAATAGTCTTTTCGTGGACCTTCCCATATAGACTTCAAATTTGGATTTAGTTTTAGAGGTTGATGAATACATTTTAATTAGGACTCCCGGTTTTATGTTATTTTGTTTTTACTTTCTGCCTGTATTTATCTATATTTATTTTTGGGACATTTTATCTGTATGTATCCATATTTATTTAGCATTTTGCAGATAAATTTAGTTGTAAAACTGTACATTTCCATATATATTTAATTGATAGACACGCAGTCATACTTTGATGTTGGTCGTGTTTTAGCTATTTAAGCTGCCAAATATTACATAACAATACACCCACAGGTAAATATTAGCATTATACAACAACTGCATGTTGACATATACCATTATTTAAAGAATTGTCATCCTGTTTTCTAACTTCCCATTCTGTCCATCAGCTCAGCTGTTGGGCTATAATTCTTGAACGACTGCATGCAGAGTCAATTAAAAGAAGCCCAGTTTTCTGTATTTATTCATTTTTAAAAATAAATGCAGACAGAAAACATATTGCTTTCGCTCTCTATTTATCTGTAAAAATCCGTAAAAACTGAAAACCGTGAGCCTTAAATTTTATTCCAAGTAAGATAGGGGCTTACATAGCATACGTCTGAAATCAGGACATGCTCTAACAGGACATCAATGAAAATTTAGACCTGGTGCAATGTGCTTGAAGTCAAATAAATTAAACTTCTTCTTTGGAACCTGAGGGCCAGTTGGCTACAATAGATTGCAAAATCGACAACCTCACCACGAGAATGGACCATAAGAGAAAGTTTTTGGACAAATACAGTTAAAATACCGTTTGGTATATTAACTGTTTTTGTCACAGCTGAAGAAATATGATATGATTTGATGGGTTATTTGTAATTGCGCACAGCTACTCTGAGGAGTGTCCCGGCGCATGCATAGTGTGATCCGCAAGACAGGAATTAGACTTGCACAAAGGACCAGGTTTTCAGTTTCTTCTTAAACAGCACTGGATTACTCGTGGAGTGTAGCTCCAACGGGAGCGGATTCCATGCTGTGGTGCCCAGGAATCTTAATGGTCTGTCCCCAGGTCTTGGACGCTGAAACGTTGGGATCACTGCCAAGAGTTTGTTGGTAGATTGTAAGTGCCTAGTAGGATTATAAAAGTTGAATCTAGCTCTAAGGTAATCTGTGCCTGTCTGATGCAAATCAGCATGTACTAATATCAGAGCCTTGAATCTGACTCTCTCTGTGATGCGATACAAAAGGGGATGATGGACGGAGCGTTTGAGCAAATCAAACACTCACCCCCAGTCAACTGATCTGGGTTTAATCCATCACCATTCTTTAGCTCACTCAGCCACCCCAGTTCAGACATGGCCATATGCAAATCAGTCTGACCCTGTGCCTTATGGGAACAGTCCAGCCCGAACTGCCAAGCCATGTCTTCCCTGGACCGGAAACAAGCATCCTGGGACCGGTTTCCGATTCATAATCCTCATCATCCAGGCTATCTTGAATCCAGTGGCCAAGTGAGCAAGGGACTCACATCTGAGTATACCCTGCCACACTTAGGGCGAACAAAGCGATACAAAAGGGGATGATGGATGGAGCGTTTGAGCAAATCAAACGCTCACCCCCAGTCAACTGATCTGGGTTTAATCCATCACCATTCTTTAGCTCACTCAGCCACCCCAGTTCAGACATGGCCATATGCAAATCAGTCTGACCCTGTGCCTCATGGGAACAGTCCAGCCCGAACTGCCAAGCCTTGTCTTCCCTGGACTGTAAACAAGCATCCTGGGACTGGTTTCGGATTCATAATCCTTATCAGCCAGGCTATCTTGAATCCAGTGGCCAAGTGAGCAAGGGACTCATGTCTGAGCATACCCTGCCACATTTAGGGCGAACAAAGCGATACAAAAGGGGACGATGGACGGAGCGTTTGAGCAAATCAAACACTCACCCCCAGTCAACTGATCTGGGTTTAATCCATCACCATTCATTAGCTCACTCAGCCACCCCAGTTCAGACATGGCCATATGCAAATCAGTCTGACCCTGTGCCTCATGGGAACAGTCCAGCCAGAACTGCCAAGCCATGTCTTCCCTGGACCGGAAACAAGCATCCTGGGACCGGTTTCCGATTCATAATCCTCATCAGCCAGGCTATCTTGAATCCAGTAGCCAAGTGAGCAAGGGACTCACGTCTGAGTATACCCTGCCACATTTAGGGCAAACAAAGCGATACAAAAGGGGATGATGGACGGAGCGTTTGAGCAAATCAAACACTCACCCCCAGTCAACTGATCTGGGTTTAATCCATCACCATTCTTTAGCTCACTCAGCCACCCCAGTTCAGACATGACCATATGCAAATCAGTCTGACCCTGTGCCTCATGGGAACAGTCCAGCCCGAACTGCCAAGCCATGTCTTCCCTGGACCGGAAACAAGCATCCTGGGACCGGTTTCAGATTCATAATCCTCATCAGCCAGGCTATCTTGAATCCAGTGGCCAAGTGAGCAAGGGACTCACGTCTGTGTATACCCTGCCACACTTAGGGCGAACAAAGCGATACAAAAGGGGATGATGGACGGAGCGTTTGAGCAAATCAAACGCTCACCCCCAGTCAACTGATCTGGGTTTAATCCATCACCATTCTTTAGCTCACTCAGCCACCCCAGTTCAGACATGGCCATATGCAAATCAGTCTGACCCTGTGCCTCATGGGAACAGTCCAGCCCGAACTGCCAAGCCTTGTCTTCCCTGGACTGTAAACAAGCATCCTGGGACCGGTTTCCGATTCATAATCCTCATCAGCCAGGCTATCTTGAATCCAGTGGCCAAGTGAGCAAGGGACTCACGTCTGAGTATACCCTGCCACATTTAGGGCGAACAAAGCGATACAGAAGGGGATGATGGACGGAGCGTTTGAGCAAATCAAACACTCACCCCCAGTCAACTGATCTGGGTTTAATCCATCACCATTCTTTAGCTCACTCAGCCACCCCATTTCAGACATGGCCATATGCAAATCAGTCTGACCCTGTGCCTCATGGGAACAGTCCAGCCCGAACTGCCAAGCGATGTCTTCCCTGAGTCCCTTGCTCACTTTGCCACTGGATTCAAGTAAGCCGGGCTGAAGATGGCTGGAATGCCAGAAACAGGTCCTCGGAAGCTTGTTTCCGGTCCAGGGAAGGCATGGCTTGGCAGTTCGGGCTGGACTGTTCCCATGAGGCACAGGGTCCGACTGATTTGCATATAGCCATGTCTGAACTGGGGTGGCAGAGTGGGCTAAAGAACGGTGATGGATCAAACCCAGATCTTTTGACTGGGTGTGAGTGTTTGATTGGTTCAGATGCTCCGTCCATCACCACCCCCTTTTGTACCGCTGTGGCTGCCATAAGTGTGGCAGGGTATGCTCAGACGTGAGTCCCTTGCTCACTTTGCCACTGGATTCAAGCAAGCCGGGCTGAAGACGGGTGGAATGCCAGAAACCGGTCCTCGGAAGCTTGTTTCCGGTCCAGGGAAGGCATGGCTTGGCAGTTCGGGCTGGACTGTTCCCATGAGGCACAGGGTCAGACTGATTTGCATATAGCCATGTCTGAACTGGGGTGGCAGAGTGGGCTAAAGAACGGTGATGGATCAAACCCAGATCTTTTGACTGAGTGTGAGTGTTTGATTGGTTCAGATGCTCCATCCATCACCACCCCCTTTTGTAGCTCTCTGTGATGGGCAGAAAGTGGAGTCCCCGCAAATGTGAAATAATGTGAAGCTTTCTAGGCACATTAAGCAGGAGGCGAGCTGCCGCATTATGGGTCACCCGCAGCTTGTCCAATAAGTACTCCAGTGTGCCCAAATATAGTGCATTGCCATAGTCTATTCTAGATGTCATCAGTGCCTGGGTGACTGTTTTCTTTGCATAGAAGGATAACAGGGGCAAATATTTTTGATAATCCCGAAATATACACTCACCAACCTTTTGACCTGAGGACCAAATGAAAGTCTGTTGTCAAAAGTTATTCCCAGGTTTTTAACCATGTCTTTCTGGTGTCTGGAAGAAGGGGGCGTGGGGTTGGTGGGGGGCATCATCAGGCCAAAAAGTTAGCCAGAAGTTTGGTTGGAATGCCGAGAAGAAGAGGATTTTTCCTCATTATATTTGAGTTGAGCTTTGGCAAGCCAGTGGAAAACTGCAGTTAGGCAAGTTTTGATGTGTGTGCCCGTCCGCTCAGAGCCCTTATTCCAGGAGAATAGCAATTGTGTGTCATCCGCATAGGATATCACTTTCACTCCCAGTTCTTCTGATAGAAATGCAAGGGGAGTGAGATATAAATTAAAACGCATCAGACTCAAGGCCAGCCCATGGGGGACACCTGTATCCACTTCCTGTGGACTGGCCAAACAGAGAGGAATCCAAACTTTCTGGCTTCTCTCTGCTAAAAATGACATCAGCCAGTCCAAAGCAAGCCCTGACACTCCGATGGCCTGGAGACAGACAAGTAAGTGTAACAGTGTGTAGAGTACTGCATCAAAGGCTGCTGATAAGTCCAGCATGATCAATACAGCTGCTCCCCAACCACCAATGGTTTCTTTGATATATTCTGATACCTCAATCAGTGCAGTTTCTGTGCTAAAGCGGGCTCTAGAGCCTGATTGTCAGGATTCCCCGGCCGCTGGTAGATCACTGCCTGCGGTAGATACAGACCTGCAGGGCCAAAACACTACAATTCCCATGATGCCTGAAATGGCGCGGCAGTATGACGCCAGGCGACAGGAAATAGACAAATACGGCGTCAACAGAGAACGCGGCGCCGATTATTCTGTGTACTTGGCTTGCCGGATTTGTTTCGTGTCTTTTGGCTATATTCCCTTGGATACTTTGGAGGGGCTTTGGAAGCGCCCGAAGCGGCGTGCTGATTACTCGCCTCTCGTTCTTTCGTCCGGGTGTTATCTGGCAGACACCCGCTGTTCGTCAGTCTCCGCTGCTTGTGAACCTCTGTGGATTACAAGGTGGGGCTTTGGAAACGCCCGCAACTGGACATCGGATCCCTGTGTTCAGGTTTCGTTGTGGGGGTTGTTTTTTCTTCCGTTGGTTCAGGACACTGTGGGGTCTTGACAACTCATCATAAAAAACAGTGCTTTTCTGAGCTGCCTTTGCAGAGAAGGATCTGCAACGGCCATTGCTTTACTTTTGTACTGTTCTGGGCTACGTTTGTGCTCGGTCATTAGAGCATAACATTTTCTCTATTGGACATGGTGTGCATGAGCCGTGAAAGGTGTGTGTGACAATTATATACCATACTCTGGACTCCTGATTTCTAATAATCATTCCACACCTAGGAGGGGATACCAAGAACTATTGGTGAATGAACCGGTGGGTTCATCTTTTGTCTTTCGTTGCTTTACTTCGGAGAAGAGTGAATTTGATGTCTGTTCTGTTTTATGGGCTTCATGGTCATCCTCATTCCTGTTTTGGGGTAGGTTACTCTAGCTCACCTTCAGTAACGGCTAAGGGCAGGAGGGAAGCCAGTAATTCCATTATCTTCTTTTCTCTATGATTATAGGCATCCCTAGGGAATGAGAAGAAGCCTGTCCTAATTCACTCTTGCTACGGTCCTTCCTGTTGGTATTACAGGTGAGGTGTTGCTCTTAGTATTCCTAATATAGGGAGTTGGCATCGCAGGGAATTACCACTTATTTCGTGCTTTGTATGTCTTGCAGGTCTCCATTCCCATCAGCCCAGCTGTTCCCCTCCGGACTTCATTTTTTCCCCCGCTTGATCTCCTTTAAAGTCTGTGAACCATAGCCAGACTAGGGATGATCTAGAGGTGGGCCCCCATTGAGCCTCAATACAATCCTGAGGACAGAACGGCGAAACCTGACACTGATTGACTTAGGTGAAGTAGCTAATTAGCTTCCAAGAAGTTTAACAGTTGAATATTCACCTGTTTCTATTGAATTTTAGGGAAGGCTGGTAGAAAGGAGATGAGCCTATAATTAGCCAGGATAGCAGGATCTGCAGCTGACTTTTTTTTATAAGTATAAGGATCATCGCTTGCTCCCAAGCCCCCAGGACTGCTGCTGTCCTTATTGAGGTATTAAGAAGGCAGTTCGCAACTAGATTAATAGTATCAGCCCCTAACGTCAAGAGTTTAGGGGGGCATGGGTCTTTAGGGAAACCCAATTTGAATCAATTTTGTTTAAGATACTGCAGTGGGGGGGATCACCCAAGCGTCACCCCGGCATAGTAGGCAGTTGTTTGTTTACTAAGATGGGCTCTAGCCAGGGCATGGTATAGATATGTAATTTTGGGACCCTCCGTCTAGGTGAAGCACAGGCCTTCCTGACACAGAAGTATCCTCAGGATTTACATTTTAATGTTGAGCTAACAAGGAGGTGGCTGTGGAATCCATGCACTTCATAGAACCAAAAATGCCAGTTGGCTGCAGAAATTAGATGGCTGAGGGTGTAGTGCAGCTGGTTAAGATCTTGCTTTTATATGTGATTGTTCTTTCAAAAGTTATTTTTGTGATGATTTTCCTACGATTCGATCTCCATTAATTAAGCTCTGCAGCTGCTTCCTGCCAAAATAACACCATATTTACAGACCTTGCAGGTCAGACTGATGGCCATATTCTGGACTCCTGGCAACAGGGCCGGACTGAGAACCCAAAGCAGCTCTGGCAATGTTGTCAGACTGGCCACCACCTCGGGGGGGGGGGGGGGGGGGAGCACTGCTGCTGTTGTTACTGGGAGGTGTTATTGCAGCACTGCAGCACTGCTGCAAAGCCGGCCCCCAGTAACAAAACCAGCCCCCACTGCTCCAAAATCAGCCTCATCTTTCCAGCCTCCTGGGCAAACACCAGATGCCCGCTACGCTGGGGCAGCTTCTCCTCTTGGCCAGAGGAGCGTTGCCCCAATGCTTTCTTGTAGTGCGAGAAAGCCGAAACATAAAATGGTAATTACCATTTTATGTTTCTTTTCCCATTGCGGGTAGGCATGTGGGCGGAGCTGCCTGGGCAGCAGGACAGGAGTGGTTTGCCCACTCCCGAGTACGCATGACTGGTTTGATCGGCCCTCTGTATATTGTATTAGAGGACTGAAGCACCTAAGAATTAAAAATACACATTTTGACTGTTTTCCTAAAGGTTAACAGAATGTGCTTATGCTTAACATCTTCTGGCAGAAAGTTCCATATCTGTGGGCCATAAATAGCAAACCCCCAGTACTCTTTTTACAGTGGCGCCTGGTTCTTCGAATTGTCGGACCTCAATGGTTTTGATGGTCGGTACCATGACAGTTTCTCCTGTAGGTAGACTGCGGCATTGATTTTGTATTTATTTGTTTACTTATTTATACATCTGTTTGAGTTTATTTTAATAATATGGAATGCTTCACGATTTTGCGTGTCATCCTTCCACAGGGGCCATGCTAATCGTCTCTGTTTCCTTCTAATTTTAGTATATGTGCTGCTGAAGCGAGCACAGACTGCAGCATTTAAACAACAGACAGGGTCTGACTAGGACTAAAAATTGGTCCGGAAACCAAAATAAAAGTTCCTCTCCGTAGCGAATTAGGTAGCTAAAAATTGTTGCCCATATTGAGGCAGTTTTTAACTTGTAAAGACGTGCTGTGTAAGTATTTTTCGGGATATGAGAGACTTCATGGATGTTTGAACTTGCCGCAAGTAATGTTTGTTTCAATATCGTGTAATTAACAGTAAACACCTTCCCAGCAGACCATAAAACAGCTCCACAGACAGCCCAAAAACTTGCCCACACACTGATAAGGCACTCCCTGAATGCTTTATGGGCCATTCTGGCCTTGACAACAGACGTGCAGGTTTAAAATTGATAAAGTGTTAGTAGTCAACGAGGAGGACGAAGGACCACTCTTATACATTCATAGCACGTATTTGTGTACTGTCATGGTATGCATTTCTTCAGGTTTGATAGGCAGGTTCTTCCACAAAAGGTGAACTGCAGAAACTAGGAGAAGTACACCTTTTGAATTTGTGTATCTCAGACATGCCAGCAGGTTTGCGGCGCTAGGAACAGGAAGTGGCAAGAGACCAAGACTCAGGCCAAAGCCTACTAGCCCGCCAAAATGGCTCTCCTCCTATGAAAAGGACACCAGGCTTGCCACTGCTCATTTTGATACAAAAGGGGATGACGGACGGAGCGTTTGAGCAAATCAAACACTCACCCCCAGTCAACTGATCTGGGTTTAATCCATCACCATTCTTTAGCCCACTCAGCCACCCCATTTCAGACATGGCTATATGCAAATCAGTCTGACCCTGTGCCATTTGGTATTTGGTAACGAATTTGGTAGCGCGCCTTGCATCGCAAAATGCGATGCAGTGCGCGCTACGAAATTCGTTTTATTAATTAAATTGTTGAATTACCTGCAATTATCCATATGCCAGTTTTTAGCACCCTCCCCGCCTCCCTGACCCACCGTAACTCCCTCCATGGGCCACGGCTGGACCTGAGCCCACTGCAAGGCAGGAGCTGCTATTCCTGCATCTGAGAAATGGTTAATTAGGATAGAGTGTTAAACCATACCAAACAGTGGAGGCAGTCCAAGTACCAGATGCCCTCACATCCTTAGAATTGTGTAGTTCATTCAGAATGGCCAGTAAGAACAACTCCCTCCCATATCTGGGGCTGAAACAGCTTGAAACCAGTTTAAGAGCACATGGCTTTCAAAGAAATTAGAAAACCACGTCACTGGATGCTTTTTCATGATCATGGAAACAGCAGAGAAGAGTATCATTGGCCTACAGCTCTTCATGTCAGCGGGATCAAGAACAGACTTTTAAGGAGAGATGAGCACAATTCTTTCTCACATGGAAGAGAGCCTGTTGCTAGAGACATTTTATGGCTTCAGGAGTTGGTGGATGTTGTATGCTGAGAGACGGAGTGAGAAATATGTGATTTGTTTTCATGAAAGCAGTGAAGAAAAGGTACAATCTAATAGTATTAATCTTTTTAGGTGAACAACATCTTACCAAATGCTTAAGGAACGCCTAGGCCAAACCTTAAAAGTGTTTTAAAAAATCTGGTTAGTCCACACGAGCCGAAGAACCATAAACCATTGCGATTAAATTAAAACTAAAGTGATAATAGCCAACATTTGTGTAACATGCACAGTAAACTCGATTGTTAGTTGGCACTATCAAATGATACTGATGTGCACTGGTGTTTTATTATTCTAGGTTTCTCATTTCTCATCCCTACTTTTCATCCATCATCCCTGCTTCTCTTCTATCATCCCTGCTTCTCGTCTCTCATCCCTGCTTCTCATCCGTACTTCTATTCTGTCATCGCTACTTCTCATCCCTATTTTTCATCCATCATCCCTACTTCTAAACCATCATCCCTCCTTACTCATCCATTATACCTACTTCTCTTCCATCATCCCTACATCTCATCCCGCACCCCTGCTTCTCATCACTATTTCTCATCCTTCATCTCTATTTGAGAAGTAGGGATGATGGAAGAGAAGGGGGGAAGATGGATGAGAAGTAGAGCTGAAGGATGAGAAGTAGGGTTGAGCAATGAGATGTAAGGATGCTGGAAGAGAAGTAGGAATGATGGATAACAACTAGTGATGATAGATGAGAAATAGGGATGAGAAGTAGGCATGGTGGATGAGAAGTAGGGATGATGGATGAGAAGTAGGGATGAGCAATCGGAAGTAGGGATGATGGAAGAGAAAAAGGGATGATGGATGAGAATTAGGGATGATGGATGAGAAATAGGGATGAGAAGTAGGAATGAGGAGTGAGGCATGAGGATATCCTAAAATGGATGCTCTAACCAGAACATATTTCTTGCCATCAGGCTGACCTGGGACAAGAACGAGAAAGGAAGAAAAGACCAAAAAAATAAGGAAGAAAAAGACAAGAAAATATTGAGAAATGGAAAACAGCAGAGCGGGATAAAAACAAAACTTGTAAGATTAAGATAGAGACACAGGAAGGGTAGGGTAGTAGAAGAAAGAAGCATTATGTATATTCAAGTCTTGGGAGCCTCGGTATTCAGCAACCTGCGCATTTGGCAGGGTCCATGGCTAGCTCCCAAGAAAAACTTTGGTCCCCTACACATTATTATTATTATACATATTGAACACTGTGTGCTTGCGAATTTAAGAACAGCAACGACCTAGCACAAAAACAATACGTATTCTCTGAGTGGGAAATTAATACTATTATGTAAGTAACTAATAATCTAGAGTAACTCTTACTTGTAGTAATATTATCTGATTTATTTTCTGTTCTCGAGTGTGGAGCTCCATCTGGTCATACAGGTTCGAGGTATCACCCCCATAACTATCACTTTGGCTTCCAATCAAGGACCAAGCATCCCCTGGGCCTGTATTTTCCTGCTCTTCTACTTCCTCTTCATCCTCTGGGCCAACAGCTGGCTGAAACTCAACAATCTCTTTTCGAGCCTGAAAGGAAAAGG
This sequence comes from Lissotriton helveticus, assembly GCF_964261635.1. Classification (NCBI taxonomy): domain Eukaryota; kingdom Metazoa; phylum Chordata; class Amphibia; order Caudata; family Salamandridae; genus Lissotriton; species Lissotriton helveticus. The sequence continues at coordinate 1,098,571,006 of NC_136065.1, forward strand.
GAGAAATGTAACAATTCTAGAATTGGGGCTGTTTGAAGATAACATGAAAGTTGAATGTAGGAATGACATACTGATCATTTGATGTGTGATTCCTTTTAGGCCAGTGCTTTTACACAGTACTCAATGTTAGTAGAGGGACACTCGAAGCACCACTGACACTTTGTTATAAAGGGACTGTTGGAATTAGGTAGCCTGGCCTAGGGCAAGACTAACATTCAGAGGCACAGTGTAAAGGTTGCAGACCACCCAAAAGTACTTCCACGCAATAGCACTCAAAAAGAAAACACTACACCAAAATTATATGAAAATACGTATCGCTTTATATAAAAATAATATGCTCTTTGTTGTCAAATATAAATAGCTCACATATAGATAGTTCAAAACATTTCAAGTCACCTTTAAGATCAGCAGTTACACTTTTTAAATTCCTAGCAGATTATCACGTTGTCTTTAAAACAGTTGTTATATTCTTGAACTCCTATCACCCTTTTGCATTAAGATAACTGTACCTTAGAATCAACTAGGCTAGATATACTCCGCTAGAGTCTTGGGAGAGAACTACACCTCACTATAAGCAAGAGCAAATATCATTACAGTATTAACATTTAAACTGCTAAGCAATTAGTCAGCCAGTTTCAACATTACAGTTCATTTGTCATTAAACCAGTTTCAAAGAGAATCACAATGCAGTTTCTTACAGTTGAACTAAGACGGTTCAATTAGGGAATGACTGTACTCAACTTACTTAAATCAGGCCAGAGCCTCACTCTCATTTACATGAAACACATTTAGCTTCTCTACTACTTCTCTGAGTATTCTTGGTTTAGATTCACCTTCATCAGCATTTAATTAAGCTCCCACAGTGGTGAAATGGGAATATCTTGTAGTACACTATACTCAAAATATCCAGTCACTGAAGGTTTCCTTAAGTCAATTACCAGCGTCACTCTCCCCCTTTCAGAACTCCTCCTTACTTGTTTTTACCAGGCGGATGTGCAGACAGTCCGGTTTCAGGGGACAAGATCGATCTGGCGTGAGGGGCTGAAGGAAAACAAGGCTAGGGAAGCTCCCACTCCTCAGCTGACTCCTCAGCGTGAGCCTGCTCCTTCGTGCTACTTTCGCGCTAAAATACCTTCCAGGCAGACCCCAACCCTCTGCACCGCTGCCAGGCCTCCTCGCTCTCCCTCCCTGCTCAGGCCGACTCTTCCACACGGCGCCCAAGCAGGAGGAAGCGACCTGACAGGCAGCGAGCTGAGGAACCCTCCGGCGCCTTCCCTCAGCGCAGCGCGAAGGAAACACTCCTCCGGTGCGCATGCGCGGGAGCGCTCTCGCCGAGGCTGCCTCCCACGGGATCTGCTCCGAGGAGAGACGCTGCTCGCTGGGGCCTGCTCACTTCACGGCCCCTCCTTCCGGGGATATCTTCACAGACGGGGCGTGCGCAGTAACGCCTCTGGTTCCTTTCAGGACAGGCGACGCGTCTCCAGCGCGATCAATGCCCCTGGGGTCCCGCTCACAAAGGGAAGCCTCTCTAAGCTTCCCAGGCTCAGTGGATCCCGGGGGGGTGCTGACCCAGAGCGCGATCGATGAAAACCCGGTCACAGTTCACCTCACACCTTCTCAGCTGGCAGAGGGGATGGCCACACACCACAGGACCAGTCACTGGTAGGGGATGCTATCAGTTGTTTAATGAATGAATTCCCTTCCTTCACCAAAACGAAGAAGAGAGAAAAGAAGAAGGGGGGGGGGGCTCCTTCAGAATAAAGCCAGGTTGTACTCTCTCAGCACCAACCCCCTATTCCTCCTTACTGGGCAGACTAGGGGCACGGGGAACTCTCAGCTCAGCTCCCAGGACTACTAAAGTTAACCCCTTAATCTATCTGCCCAGGATCAGCAGGATGAGCTAACTTGGCTAGGACAACAGGATCAAGGAGGGGGAAAACCTTGACAGAGGGCTACTCTTGTAGAGGGAACCACCCTTCAGAATCCTACCCCCACTAGACCTCAGCCTTCACTCTAGCTGCTCCTCACTGACAGACAAAATGGCTGTCCAGCATTCCGCCTTATATAGGCTGCCCTCTCAGTGGTCCAGAATGGACCAGAAGGTTCTGGAATGCCCTATGTTAGGCTATGGCCAAGTTCTGTTGGTGACAGTTGGGGCAGTTGGTGGCCACCATTTTAGGTGGTGCCAACTTTCCTGTCAGAACAGGCCTCTGGGCCTAAGGTAAAAGACCATGAGGGGGAGAAAGAACACCTATCCCCCTGGCCAACACCTACAAAAAGTCAGTAGACACAAAAATTAATAAGGGTATGAGGGGCGAAAAGGGGACAAAATAAATAAAAATTAGGAGGGACTTCGCCAAAAAGCCAGACAGGTCTAACAGGGACTATATAAATATAAATATATATATATATCTATGAAAAAACTCGCATTCACTCCAGCGATTCCCTCAGAAACAAACAAGCGTAGACCCAGTAATTCGTGCAGTATTTTTTTCAGTTTATTGACACCATGTAGTCCGCCATGATGCGTTTCGGTCATACAACGACCTTGGACACAGCACTGAACATAACCATAGACATAGAAAATAGATTGCATCAGGTATTTTCTCGCTTAAATGCTACATTTTCGCCATGTAAAAAAGAAATCCCGCACTAATGGCTCATGGCTTGTACACCATATTAATAATCATCTTCATTATATTTGCATAAATACATTATTCCTAACGCATAAAATTATGGCTAAAGTTACATTGTGCAAAACCCTACAACCCCTATTGAACAAAACCAGGTACACTGTGTATATCATCACTCCATAACTGTTATGTACAAACTATAAACATAAGTATATAGAAATCTAATAGTGTTTCCTAAATGAAGCTAATTAGTGCATCAATACAATTGCTGCCTATCTAGCTTCTAGCTTATCGCTCCCTGTTTATCTGTGGGATCAAGAATAAACAAATATTTGCAAATAAACAATTAAAATGACTATGTGCTTATGAAAAAGTGTCTAATGTGAATATAAAGTGCATTTTCTAAATATCCTTAATCGCCGGGTGCCTTGTATTTCAAACATAATTGTTACCCCAGGCTTCTCAGAGTAAAGAAAATATATACTACAGCAAGGTGCAAAATTCTAGCTAGTGCAAATGTACAAGGGGCATTTTATAAATATACTATAAATATCACTTTTTGTTCACAGTTGATCCCTTTCTGTATGCATAAATATTCCTGGTGTGTTTAAAATACAAATCCTTAAAATATAATCCATAAAACCAACTGTTAATAGTAATAAATGTATACATATACATACAAATAAATTGCTACCCAAAAAACAAACAGATCGATAAAAATCCTTATAAAAATTCTCTACTGTCATTTCAAATGCTGCAATGGCACGAAGAAACTTTCATCAGTTGATTTGCATGCCGAAAAGATTCAAACAAATGAGGGTAGTATGAATACACATGTATAATCCTAAAATGGTATTCCCAAAGATTCATTAAGATATACACTGTTGTGTTAATACCACCATATCCTCGTCAGTACTGACCCACTTTTGCTCCCAGTTGGTACCTGTGCATGGACGTAATCAGTATTAAATCATAAAGAGGTATAGAGATCCTCGCAAGTTTTGAGGCCTCCCGGCTGTTTACAGTCAAACTCTAATATGAAATTGGTTTCCAGGCATCTAAGTTTGGCTTCACGATCCCCTCCTCTTTTTTGCGGTGAGACAGCCTCTATGACATAATATTTGAGCTGACTCAAATTGCTGTTATGGCATATTTTAAAATGTCTTGCAACTGCATAGGTGCCATCATTGTTTATGATGGCCCTGATATGTTGGAGGATTCTCTTATGTACGGCCAACTTAGTGCTTCCAATATACTTTAAATTACAGCTACATTCTAAAATATACATAGCATACTCAGTCTTACAAGCCAGGTGCTGTTTAATATCCTGAGATTTGCTGTTGAATGCTGTTTTGTATGTAGTTGCATTTATGCCATATTGGCACGCTTTACATGAGAAGCACTTAAAAAAAACCTTCCGGGCCATTAGCCACATACCTTTATTGAGATTCTCCGGGCTGCTTTTCACCAGCATATCGCCCATACTCATGGTTTTTCTGAATGTGATTGCTGGGCTGGGTGATAGAAGTTTGCCTATCACAGGGTCATCCCTAACTATTGGCCAGTTTTGCCTAACTATAGCTCTTAGTTGCTTTTCTTGCTTGGAAAAAGTTGGAAAAAGTTAAAATGAGCCGAGTCGGTTGCTGGGCTGCATCATTTGCATTGGTTTTCTCCATACTATTGGATTAATACAATAAGTCATCTCTTGCCTGCTGTTTAGATCTTCTTATGGCCGCGTCCACTATCTTAGTTCTATATCCCCATGCCAGGAAATGTTCTCTGCTTTCTGCTTGCTTCTTACTAGTGTCTTGATCATTACTACATATACGCCTGATACGGAGCATTTCCCCGTAGGGAAAGCTTTTGATTAAATGAGGTGGGTGTGCATGACTGCAAGCGGCTTCGCTGCTCTGCCTACCGCCGTCCCGCTGATTACAAGCAGGGAACGGCGACTTGTATTTTAAAAATTCACCACGCCCACCCCGCCCTCCTGATCCCTCCCCCACCGCGTCACTACTTACTTAATCTGGCTTGTTCCCCCTCGCGCGCTGTCTAAAGCCCTGTGGCAGAGGGCTGAGGGCTTCGCGCTGAGCGCTGGGGATTGACTCTTTGTTTTAATTTTACCTTGTTGGCGCTGCTGACTGCAAGCGGCTTCGCTGCTCTGCCTACCGCCGTCCCGCTGATTACAAGCAGGGAACGGCGACTTGTATTTTAAAAATTCACCACGCCCACCCCGCCCTCCTGATCCCTCCCCCACCGCGTCACCACCTATATAGCCACACATTATGTGTCAGCGCAGCGGACGAGCGCAGCGGGCGCGACGTAGGCGCGCCGGAGTTGCGCCAGAGTCAAGCCCGTCTGCGCCCGTCCGCGGCCGGCCGGGGCTAGGGGCCATTACCCCTGGTCCTCGCCTCCATTATTCAGCCGCGGCTTTGCTCCGACTGCGGGGCCATTGGTCCCTTGATCCCTGCTCTATTCATCGGATCGCACTGCTGGGCTGTAACTCTCCCTGCCACGCCTGTCCATCTGGTTGCCCGTCCCCTCTCGTGTCATCTCCGTCCCTCGCCCCACCCATCACTGATGACTCTCATCCTCCATCATTATCTATCAGATTACTCAATACTAGATCTGCTGCTAAACATCATCATTAACTTTTTACTCTTTTAGACACTGATAAACCCGACCTTCTACTGCTAACAGAAACATGGTTCACCGAAGCTTCCCTCCCTTCCCTCTTGGCCACCCTTCCCTCCACTTATTATGCCATCCGCGCCGACCGTCCTGGTGGGAAAATAGGTGGAGGCGTTGCGCTTATCGCCCGCTCAGATTTCCAGTTTCAAGTCCTCCCTTCTCCCTCCCTGGTCGGAATCGACTATTTGGTGGTCCGCTCTTCCTCCCTTTCACCCCATCTAGCCATAGTGCTTGTCTACCGTCCTCCTCAACAAACTCCCTCTTTTCTCCCGGCCTTTCAAGATCTACTTGGCACCCTGGCGGTCAACTATGCCTCGGTTTTAGTCCTCGGGGACTTCAATTATTGGCCTTCGGACCCTAGGGAGTGCGTGTCATCTAAGGATTTCTCAGAAACTCTCCTTTCTCTCAATTTTGTTTCTTTTGTCCACTCCCCTACTCATATTCACGGGCACATCCTTGACCAGGTCTGGTCCCTTAACTGTACCCTCTCCACGCTGGTGATTGCCCCTTGCACTTGGTCCGATCACTTTATTATTTCGTTTTCCCTTAGTCTTTTAGTAGCTAAGACCCCTATGCACATCAAAAATTCCTGGGCCCGTAACTGGGGTAAGGTCAATGTACCTGATCTTTCGACCGCACTCCTGGCCTCTCTTCCCCAGCTATCCGGAATAGATTCCGCAGCCCAAGCTTCAGCCATTGATTCATGGCTCACGGAGGGAAGCGATTGTTTAGCTCCTCTCCGGCGTACCTCGATTAGGCGCCCTAAAGACGCCAATCGATGGTTCAACATCGAGCTGAAGGAACTGAAGCTCACTGTTCGTAGGGCTGAACGCAAGTGGAGACTGGATTACTCTTCGAACACCAGGACCCACTACGTTCACCTCCTGGGGACCTATAAGCGAAAAATCATTGAGGCCAAGAAAGCATATTTCTCGGCGAAAATCTTAGCGGCCGAGAATCAACCAAAGGAGATTTTTACCATCACTCATGATTTGGCGTTCTCGGACCGGACCACACTTAAGCCCCCCCCTTCCCAGAAACTATGCGATTCATTGAACTTGTACTTTGTCGATAAAATCACGACAATCAAATCCAATATCCCTCCGCCTTCTCCCTCTTTTGTTGACCCCCTCCTTCACTCGTCTCCTGCCACCTTCACTTCCTTTCCTCCACTTTCTGAAGAACTCCTTTTGTCCCTTCTCCCTAAAATTAAGTCCGGCTCTCCATCTGATATATGCCCGGCTCATATTCTACGGCAGATTTACACTGCCTGCCCGTCGCCCCCTCTGGGCTTCCTTAACGATTCACTAGCCCGAGGGGTTGTCACTCCTTCTTTAAAAGCCGCCTCTATCGTTCCCATATTGAAGAAGCCGGGAGCCGACCCTTCTGTGATGGCTAACTATCGCCCCATCTCCCTTCTCCCTTTTTTGGCGAAGGTGCTCGAGCGGCATGTGACATCTGCACTCAGCACCTTCGCCGAGGAGAATGGGAGGTTGGCCCCTTGTCAGGCGGGTTTTCGGCCAAGGCACTCAACCGAGTCAGTGGTGGTGTCAGTATCTGACTCCCTCAGAGAGGGTATGGACTCCGGTAGACCGTAGGCGCTGGTCCTTCTTGATTTGTCCGCCGCCTTTGACACGGTGGACCATTCCATCTTGCTTTCCCGTGTCAAGGCGGCGGGCGTAGGAGGATCAGCCCTCATCTGGCTCTCGTCCTTTCTGAGGGACCGGACCCAGGCGGTCCATCTTGGGGAGTTTTCAGCTACCCCCTGCCAGGTCCAGTGCGGTGTCCCCCAGGGTTCTTCTCTTTCTCCTTTACTCTTTAATCTTTACATCGCTCCGCTCATCTTTTCTCTACAGCACCTGGAGGTCTCGGTATTTAATTATGCCGATGACCTCCAGCTCATCTTTAATCTCTCTTCTAATTCTGATTCTATTTCTAATTTCCAATCTACTCTATCTTTTATCAGGGACTGGATGAATCTCAACCACCTGAAACTCAATCCCGATAAAACGGAACTTGTGGTGACGGGTGGTTGCTCCAGTCCCTGGAATTCACTTTTCTGGCCCCCCTCCTTTGGTTCCCCTCCCACTCCGGTTTCCTCTGTTAAGACTCTGGGTATCAAGCTCAACAACCAACTCACCATGCACTCCCAGATTGGTTCTGTGGTTTCTTCTTGCTTCTTTACTCTTCGCACCATTCGCTCTATTTCCCGTTTCTTTTCTTTCCCTGCACTCAAGCTAATTATGTCCGCACTGGTCCTGTCCCGCCTGGACTACGGGAACATTTTGTATAATGGTATCCCTCAGTACAGCCTTCGTAAATTGCAATTAGTGCAAAACCAGGCTGCCCGTCTTGCCTTTGGTCTCCCCAAATTCCACCACTCCTCCCCTCTCCTGAAAACCCTCCACTGGCTTCCGGTGCGGGAACGTGCCTTGTTTAAACTAGGCTGCGTGGTGTTCCAGGCCAGGATTGGCCTGGCCCCTCTATTCATATCATCGGCCATCAAGGCCTATGTCCCTGGCAGAGACCTCCGATCCTCAGCCCAACTCCTCCTAGTTGTGCCCCGCTTCCGGAAAAAGAAACAGGGTGGCTCGAAATTTTCCTTTCTTGCCCCCTTGTTTTGGAACTCTCTCCCTTTCTACCTCAGGTCCCTCACTGATTATTCTGCTTTCCGCAAAGCCTTGAAGACCTTTTTATTCCCTCAGACTCTTCCCTAGGTTTTGTCCAGTTCCAGCTGCTGCCTTAGCGACTGTCCCCGCCCTGTGGGCCGCCCTTGACTTTAGCGCCAAGAAACCGTTTAGGTGTATGTCGCGCTTAATAAATACTTTAAACTTAAACTTAAACTTAAACTTAGCAATGTATTGCCTCATGTCGGTTTCCTGTATAATGTAGTGGACAGACAGTTATTGATTACTTCAATTTTTACATCTAAAAATGTCACGGTGTCTTTACTAAAAGTCGCGGTAAACTGTAAATTAATATCATTCTTGTTGATCTGTTCAATGTCCTTAGCACTTGATTCATCACCATTCCATACAATACATAAATATAAACCTCAGCCATGTTACAATATTAACTGAACATATTTGCTTGAATTGCTGCATCAGGACCAGCTCCTCCCACCAGCCCATTATTAAACAGGCATAGCTGGGGGAGAAGCTGGCCCCCATCGCCACTCCCTGTGATTGCTGATGATACATGTGGCTGTTAAAAAGAAATACATTATTTTCCAAGCAAAACAGTAACATTGCGAGAAGCATTTTAGTGTGCTGTGCATACTCGATAGGTCTATTTGATAAAAAGTATTCCACAGCTCACATTCCATCCTTGTTTCTAATGCATGTATATAAGGATGAAACATCTAGAGCTATAAGTAGATACTCGGGCTTCCATTGAATATTCTTGATCTTCCTTAAAAAATCCCCTGTGTCCTGGACATACGATTTTAATTCCTTTACATAGTCCTGCAGGAAAAAGTCAAAGTATTTGGATGCATGCTCTAATGGGCAGTCACAAGCTGTAATAATCGGCCCACCCGGTGTTTTATGAATGCATTTATGTATTTTTGGGATAAAATACATCACTGGGGTGGTGGGATGCTCTTTTTTTAGATACTTAAACTCCTCCCAGCTTAGGAGGCCCATACTTTTCCAAGCAAGAAGCTGTGCAAAAAAGAGTTCATGGGTGTTTTTATACTTCAATGGGGAGTTGTTCCTACAACTTTCCTTATCATTTAGTGGACTGTTTGCTTCCTCCAAATATTCTTTTAATGGCCATAATACTATGTTTACGCCCTTGTCGGAATTACGTATCACCACACTATTTTCTTTTTTCAATTTGGCGATCAATTGGTAGTATTGTCTTTCATGATAGGTGATTTTCCTTTGTGTTTGGTTGGCGATGGAATTTAATTTCATGACTTGTGCTGCGATTTGTTCGTTGAACACATCTATGGAGTCTCGGGCCATGATTGGTACAAACCTCGATTTAGTTTTAAAAGGGGTTACCGGTTTGGTACAGTTTTCTAGTACTTCACATTGACAACACATGGAGTTTGCTTGAGTACTGTTGGTAATGGTTGTCGCATCCACCCCTCCTACCAAATCTTGTAGGTCCTGTAACAAATCCAGGTCTGATATAGTCAAGTTTGCGGGGCTTATATCGGTAATCAGCTGGACGAGGTTCCCAAGGTCCTGCTGGCTACCTCTTAAATGATGGTATTTCTTCAGTTTAAGTTTCCTTATAAACTTATATATATCGGCCCTTGTTTGGGTGTAGCTGAAATTGGATTCGAGGCAGTAAGATAAACTCAAGGATAAGAGCTGCTGTTCTGCTACTGTCATATTGATGTTTGCCAAGTTGACTATAGTGTTTGCCTCTTGAGTTCTTCTTGGGTTCATAGTTATGGGGTTAGAATTACATGACCCATCTGTTACATACGTGCCCCTCTCCCCTGACCTTGTTTCTTCACGTTCTCTCTTGCAGGCCTGCCTTCTCCCCCTTCTCCTCCAGGTATTCCTGTTTTGGCCGACCCTGCCCGGAATCCCCAACAACCAGGTACGGACCACAGCGTATCTTGATTGATTTCGTGCGGTTTTTTGCATAGATTTTAGCGTTCTCATTGACAGCAAGTGCCCAGCATGACGCGATTCGACAGTAGAACACTGTCTTGATCACATGACTTGCCAAGGGCCAATCAGCAATAAATAGTGATTCAAACATTGAAAAAAACTGGTGTAATTCGCCCGCCTATTCCACATGCAAGGAGCTAGAAGAAATACCTTAACAATCCAAATTCATAAAATATGAACATCACAATGATTGTAATATCTGGCAGTAATATATATATATATATAAATAGATAAATTGAATACATCTCAAGTGAACTCTAAAGTGCTAGTGCTAACTAATAATAAAATATGATCTAGTCCTGATAAGTCACCAGTTATTTAAAAAAGCATAAATGTAAACACTCTCAAAGATAAGACCGTGAGATACTTTAAAACCATCTTTCATCTACCTACTGTCATAAAGTGCAAGTGCAATATTCATGTCATGGTCCATCAATTTCAGTGCAATTTGTGAGCATGTCCATAGGTAATTCATCATTTTCATTTTTCCAACATCCTTGGCCAGGGCTAAACATTATGTAATTCAATTCTTATAGAATAGTTACTGATCACATAAAGAGGGAGACATGTTTGGACCAGTAATCAACAGTCCATACTAGCAAAAAGACCCCTGTAACATCGCCCATAATAAAACCCTGGTATCAGCCATGTAAAAGACTAGTAAAACCAGAGGTTAAAACCTGGAACCCCAGATAAAACCCATAGTAAAACCACGTCTAAAACTAGGCTAAAACCACGTAATAAATATGGTGCGATAAAATAAATATAATACAGAATACAGTACAGACACAACCCAGGAGTCAGTGCAACTTATAGTTCATAAATAATAATGCAGTTCCTCTCCGGTGTTGAGACCATTTGGCAATTTTTGTATTGAGTACTACTATGTAGTGAGACTCTAACGGTCTAAGCTTCTTCTCCCTGTTACCACCTCTCAATGATCTAGGCACTGAATCAATTACATAATACTTTAGTTCTTTGAGATCATTGTTAAGTACACGTTTGAAGTGCCTGGTCACCGGGTATCTGGGATCAGAGTTCATTATCGCTTTCAAATGATGCAGTATGCGGTTGAACACTTGTAGTTTGGTACTCCCAACGTATCTGAATTTGCATGAACACTCTAATACGTAGACTGCAAACTCTGTGCGGCATGTAAGTAGCTTCGTGATTTTCATTGGTTTAGTATCAAACGCGGTTGTTACTGTGTTAGTGTTTTTCCCAAACTTACACGCTCTGCATGAGCTACATTTAAAAAATCCTGCTCTATTTGAAAGTCAGTTAGATGTACCTGCAACCTCAGGACTAGTATTTACCAGCGCATCCCTCATAGAGGGCGCACGTCTGAAAGTGATCATAGCTAATTCTGGCACCAATTGTGACATAGTCAGATCTGTTTTTATAATGGGCCAGTTTTTGTATATTATCTCTCTCAGTTGCTTCTCTTGCTTACTGTAAGATGTGATGAGCCTCACCATGTTGCCTTGTTTTGATTGGTCTCTGTGGATCATACTAGAAGTGTCTGTGCTTATAGAACGAGCTATATTTGTTTTATTAGTTGGGTTATTTGCTTTAGTCATGGCCATCTTCAGATCACTCTCCTTGTACCCACGAATCCTGAATCTCTGGAACGCCTCATTCTGACAATTCTTAAGGTCACCATCTGAATTACAAATGCGCCTTATCCTTAAGAATTCCCCGTAGGGGATACTTTTTATCAGATGATTCGGGTAGGAGTACTGGCATGTAGCACTGCATTGCCTGCAGTGCTCTTTCTGTGTAGTTTAGTGTGAATGGCATTTTCTTGAATATAGATCTCAACATCTAGAAATTGTACTCTTTCTATACTAGCTTCAGCTGTAAACCTCAGATTGAGGTCATTGTTGTTAATCACTTTGACAAATTCATATGCGGATTCAATGGAACCCTCCCAAATTACACATATGTCGTCGATAAAATGCCATCACTGCCTGAAATGTGCTTCAAACAGTTTCTTGTGGGTGGTTCTGAGGACGTGCTCCTCCCACCAGCCAACCTGGAGACACGCATAGCTGGGAGAAAAGGACACCCCCATTGCCACACCACGCAGCTGCTGATGCACCTCTTTGTTGAAGAAAAAGTAATTATTATTCAGACATAAGCCGATCATACTCAAAAGCATTTCATTGTGCTGATAATATTCACTCTTGCGCTTAGATAAAAAATGCTTAATCGCTGCTATTCCATCAACATGTTGTATGCTTGTATAGAGTGAACTTATGTCCATAACTAGTAAGACATATTCTTGTTTCGACTCTATTGTCTGTATTTTAGATAGGAAAGTCCAGTGTCACGTATAAAAGATGGTAACGCCTCTACGTAATCATGAAGGAAGTAATCGACGTACTTGGAAATAGGTTCCAATAGTCCCTTTTGTGCCGATAATATGGGCCTCCCCAGTAATAGAGTTGTATTTTTGTGCACCTTAGGGATAAAATACAGTACTGGTGTAGTAGGATAGTAATTTTTTTTAAAACCAAATTTTAACTAAGGAGTCCCATTCTTTTCCATTGGGAAATTTCTTTAAAAATGGATTCCTTGATGCGTTTGAAATCACTGAATGCAGCCTTTCTATAGCACTCTGAATCGCCTAGGTGTCTTTCTGGTTCCTGCATATACAGATCGTGAGGCCAGAGTACTATATTGCCCCCCTTATCTGACTTATTGATGACGATGTTGTCATTGTTTTGTAACTTGCGCATTAGTGTAGAGTATTGTTTTTGTTTGTATCCGCATTGTTTTTCTTTTTGCAGTACAGTTCTGTTAAGTTGTTTTAGATCTTCCACAATGCAGTCACCAAAAATGTCGATTGCGTCCCTTGGCATCATGGGCATAAAGACTGACGGAGGTCGGAAGGGGGCTGGATCGCTGTAGTTACTTTGCATTCCTAGATCATCCAAATCTTGCTGTGTAGAGTAAGTGGTGATTTCATGTTCTTCTGCTAATGCATGCATGGATCGCAGTAGGGGAATGTCAGAAACCTGTAGATGGTCTTTCATTGTCATAGTGGGTCTGCTAGTATTCACTACTTCATTGACTTTATTTAGTTTGAAGTGTTTCATAAGCTTCAACCTTTGGGTTTTTTGCCTTTGTTTTCTGCGGATGTTGTTACGTCGTTGTTTTTCCTTGTTGGATTGTACGAGTGAAGTGTGTGGCACCGGTCTTCTATAAGAAACCCCAATTCCTCTGATGGTGTGTAGTCAGTGGGGAATTTCAATAGTTGATTGTTAGACATGCTGTCATCTGATTCATAGTTGCTACTTAAAGAACTGGCGTCTGAGCTGGATGGATCAATATTGGCTTGAACTGTGGTATTACTTGCTAGTGTTCTCGGGGCTAAGGCTTGTCTTTTTGCACTGTCAAATTTCTTTGAGAATGTGAATACTCGTCCCGTCTCATAATCGTTTTTATCACGAGCAAACGTCCAAATTTTTCGTGCTTTTATGGTTTCCTCATGCTGCTTTAGTCTCATGTCAATATCTTCAGGACCTTTTTGAATTAGTCCTTTTTGGTCGTGAGCATCCAGTATTGCATTAAGTTTGTCAATTTCCTTGACTACTTTATGCCTATTGATTTCTGCATACTTAATTAAAATCGATACCATGTTCATTGATGCTTCTAGGTTATTATTGGCCCATTCTTTTAGCATTAATGGATTAGGTTTTTCAAACGATGGTGCAATGAGTACTCTAAGTCCTCGAGGTACTCTACCCACTTCTTTGTATTTTTCTAGACTCTTCTTCTCCCACCATTTTGTTAGTTCTGTCCGAAGCATTTTCTCCAAATTTTTCAACATGCTCTTCACATCATTCTTTACACTTATTGCGGTATTATGCCCGCTTTGCACTGTGTTTGCTTCCGGTAGATTTAAAAATAAGGCATCTGCTACAGCTTCTCTACCCCGTAGTGCGTCTGCTGATGTCGACATTTCTTTTCGCTGTATTATAACGATGATTCCCGCAAATGGGGCGCTTACTATTTGGAATAAGTTCCTTCTTTGGCGCCGCTTATTCTTGACACTGTCCCAGTCACCTGCTCTTCTTTCACAAAGAATACGAGGTAGAGAAAACCCCGGCTTACCTGTACGGAGATCTAACAGCTCGTTGGAGTCCTCGGACTCCCTCCAAGTTGTTTGATCGTTTTGCGGGACCGCTCAAGTGTTTCCTCGTCTCCTCCGGCTTCCGTAGCGGGGGCTGACTCGGCAAATACCCCTTCCGGGTTTTCCACGTAATCGCTACTGCAACGGCGACTGCGTCCCGGCCAGCCTCTTACGTTGGGAGGGTCCGTAAAGGTGAAGACAGCCGAACTCCACCAAAACAAATATAGATTTCCACAGTCCCATTTTGCCCGGAATCCTCAACAAACAGGTACGGACCACAGCGGGTCTTGATTGATTTTGTGCGGTTTATTGCATTGATTTCAGCGTTCTCATTGACAGCAAGTGCCCAGCATGACGCGTTTTGACAGTGAAACACTGTCTTGATCACATGATGTGCCAAGGGACAATCAGCAATAAATAGCGATTCAAACATTGAAGATATATAGATATAGATATATATAGATTACCTACTGGCGGTCGCCAGTAGGCAGTTATAGTTAGGACCTATTTTCCATAGGAAATCCACAACATTCTATTCCCAATAACTTGGGCGCCGGTTGACGAATCTTGGCAAAATTTTCAAAACTGGTGAGGCGCTCGGGTCTGCTCCTATCCTGAAAGTTTGGGGGTGATTTGTCAAGCGGGGGCAGAGAAAAAAGGGGGTACCATAACGCGTTTTCGCCATAGGAACTTTTAGGCACAGCTACAGCCCGAACTGCTAAACGGAATTACAGCAACTTTTGCAAAAAGATAGCCCTTGGTTCAGAAAGCGCCCATTCTTTAAATGGTGTAAATCCGTTCAGTAGTTCCTGAGAAATTCAAAAAATAGTGGAGAAAAATCATTTTCCCATAGGAAACTTTAGACACTGTTATAGCAAAAACTGCTGAACGGATTTACACCAAATTTGGCAAAAAGGTACTGCTTTTGAAAAATGGTGTAAATCCATTCAGCAGTTGTTGAGAAATTAAGGAATAAAGATAGTGATATCTATGGCTGCGGTGGATCCGCGAACCCTCACGATCACAAGTTTTATGGTAATTGGCTGTCAACTCTCCAAACCAGGAAGTGTTGGCAGGAATTAATTCTCCAACTTAAAACGTGCCACAGGGCGTGTTTGCAGACATGTCACCTCAGGCCCGCCCCCTTCCTTCACCACTGTGCAAACGCTCCCCCTGGCGAGTTGTAATTAATTCCTCTTCAATACTGAGGGTCCCTGAGGGCCAACTAGCCTACCAGGTACCTCCAGTAGGCGCGAGGGAGCTGCATTGCAGAGAGGTGTTCAGAGGCCACGCCCCTTTTTACACCTCTCTGCAACGCAGCTCTGTAGCGCTTACTGGAGGTACCTAGTGGGCTAGTGTAACCCTAGGGACCCTCAGGATTCAAGGGGACTTAATTTCCCAACTTAAAACAGACACAGGGCGCGTTTACACAGGGGCGAAGGGAGGGGACGGGGCCTGAGGGGCCCTGTGGCGTATTTTAAGTTGGGGAAAAAATTCCCCTTCAATCCTGAGGGCCCCTGGGGGCTAACGAGCCCACCAGGTGCTTCCAGTAAGAGTCACTGCTCTGCGTTGCTGAGAAGTGGTCCAGACGTACCCCTTTTTACACCTCTGTGCAACGCAGCTCTGTGGCGCTTACTGGAAGGAACCTAGTGGGCTAGTTGGAGCCTAGGAACCCTCAGGATTCAAGGGGACCTATTCTCCCAAATTAAAACGCCCACAGGGTGCGTTTACATAGTGGTGAAGGGAGGGGAGGGGGCCCGAGGTGACGTGTGCAAACACGCCGTGTGGCGCATTTTAAGTTGAGGAAATAATTCCCCTTCAATCCAGAGGGCCCCTGGGGGCCAACTAGCCCACCAGGTGCTTCCAGTAAGCGCCACTGCGCTGCGTTGCAGAGAGGTGGCCCAGGCCGTGCCCCTTTTCACACCTCTCTGCAACGCAGCTCTGTGGTGCTAACGGAGATACCTGGTGGGCTACTTGTACCCAAGGGACACTCAGGATTCAAGGGGACTTTATCCACCAAATTAAAGTGGCCACAGGGCGTGTTTGCACATGTCAGCTCAGCCCCCCCTCCCTTCACCAGTGTGCAAATGTGCCCAGTGGTGCATTTTAATAGGTAGTTTTAGTCCCTCTACCCTGTTATGTACTAGGGTCTTACAGAGGAGGCCATGGTAATCACAGTGGTACCCCAACGCACAGTGTTCCCTAGTGTATGTAGGAGTTTTAACTGTATTCTAAGTGTCTTTTAGCATAGCACTGGCTTTAGGACTGGTTAGTTAGAGTCAGTTACCACCAGTACCCATCTGAAAAAGTTGAGGGTACAGGATGATTTTGCAACAAGGCCTCTTTCTGCTCCTCTGTTTGTTCTTTCTGCGTGTCTTCCTTCTTCTTGCACATTTCTTCGTCTTTGAGGACTTCTGTTGCTTCTTTCTGCATTTCTTTTTCTTCTTTCTATGTTTTTTCTTCTTTCCTCACATGTCCTACCTCTGTAGGCATAGTTAGAAACTAACATTTAAATAGCCTTTGAAATTAACTGAAAAAAACATAGGTTTCAGGCACTGACCATGTCATGAGTGATGTAATATGTGACGTTATCAGCAGTGCATTGCGGGCGCGCGGGTTATAGTTAGCTGAACTAAATATAACAGGGGAATTTCAATGGTTTTGTGCGAGTGAAACATCCAACTAACTATAACGCCCCTGAAACCTATGTTTTTTTCAGTGAATATATATATATATATATATATATATATATATATATATATATATATATATATATATAGAGAGAGAGAGAGAGAGAGAGAGACAGATACATATAAACGTTTTTGTGTTGCCAATGACTTTGGCACTGTTTAATGAATCTCCACAAAACTTTCCAAAAGGGTGCTACTTTGTGATGAATGGATTTTTTTGAGGTGATCTGTCAAGTGTGGGATGAAGAAAATGGGGGTTTCTCAAGACACAAACTCCCCATGCTTTTTCCATAGACTTCTTTAAGAAGGGCTACAGCAAACAGCCACTGAACAGAATTGCATGCAGAGTGTGCTTTTTGATAATAGTGCTCTTGCCTGAAGGGAGCAGCGTAAGTAGTTCCTCCCTCCAGGCGGGAGAAATGCTGGCTCCTGCTGCATGCGGGGAGCCAGTGTGTGCAGTGGGGGCCTTGGCGCTCCCCCAGAAGTCCCCCAACAAATGTGTGATTGGTGCCCTAGGTGGGCACCAGGGCACCCTACATTTAATGATGCAGACCCGAGAGGATGGGGGACCCAGCGCTGGAAAAGGCACAGGAGGTGAAAAGCCGCCCCTTTAATTTTGGTAATGACCCTGGAAGATGGGGTATGCCCAGGGTCTAACATGGCCTAGGGAGGGCTACACAGCCCCTTCCCCTTTCACAGAAGAAAAGGCCCAGGTGGTGGGGTCTCCAGGGTCCAATAAGGCTCGGGGAGGGGAGCCACGTGGCCCCTTTCTCCTCTAATTAAAAGAAAGGCCTTATTATGGGATGGGGTCCCCATGGCCTAATGTGGCTTAGGGAGGGGGCACTTGGTCTCCCCCCTTTTGAAAAACATATGGACCTGGAGGATGGGGTCTTCAGTGACTAATAATGCTCGGGGAAGGGGGCCAAGCGGGCCCCCTTCCCTTGAAAAACATAAGGCCCTGTGGTCATCCACCCCATTGTGCACAGCCAAAGCCTATGTGCGGTAGGGGGTTGTCTTTACAAATCTTAATAAAATATTACTCACATAAGAAATTCATTGAAAAAAAAAACAATGGTTAATATAACATTATAGTCACGTGAATATGTCAGAGACAATTTTAACGTTCTTAACTAAAAAAAACACAGAAATTCACCAGTTATAGTTAGCAGAGCTAACCATAATTATGACCTTACACATTACGTCACACATTACATGTTCAATGACATCATTTATGACATCACAGACGACATCATCCAAGTTTCTTTTGTACACATTGCTCTATAAATGGGTATAGTATTAGAGCTCTGAATGTAAATGCAGAATAGCTCATAATAATATCAAGCATCATTACTGCTATCATACATACAGCCCCCATAGGTAAAGCAAGCTTGTGTCTAATGTGCAGCATTGACCCTGTACGTTACAATTCATGGGTAGCAGAATTCATGTTGACTATGAACCATAGATGAAAGAGTAGCCTATCCTGCACATGGTGTTCAATCTGTATACAACCAAGTTCCTCCGATACCGAAGCCCTGTTACATAACCGATGCCCTACTATGGACAGTCTTTACCTGTATCAAACCCTGACAGTCACTAAACCTACATTGGGAAATGAAGTGGATTTAAGTAGAAAAGTGGGTACTGTTGACACGGTTTACTCAATGCAGAGAATTTACCCTGTACCACACTGTTTGCAGACGGTGGAATTCTCATAGGAAAAACATTACATAGTAATAAAAAAGTATCTATTAAGAGGAGTAAAACAACAATTTGTATTTGCATTTTCATTGCATATACACCTTGCCTACTTTCATTGGCCAGAAAGGAAAATTGTGCGCTACTACACAATATTGCAAAAAAAAGGAATATCTCCCACCCCCAGAAATCCACCAGTGTCCAATAGTGCTGGCCCACTAATGTAGCTATATGATTCTATTCCTCCCCCATAGTCCAATTCACTTACCTTAAACCTTTACTGCACCCAATGGTCGGATCATTGACCCCACTTGCAATATGTTAGATGGTACAATGCAAAGTATGGGGCAACTTAGTCCACACCCTCCTGCTCTAGGGACCTAATCAGCTTCTATAATACTTAATAGTTCCCGAAGCCTCAGGTGCTAGTCTCTTCTCTCCGGTATTCACTAGCTGTAATGTAGAGGGAACCCTCGTGGAGGCCACATGTACGAGTGTGGGTTTGGGAGGACCACCAGTGTATAGGCGGATAATCTGGGGCTTGCCTGGAGCATTGAGGCTATGACATCCAACACCTCAGACCAATATTTCTGAAACTTAGGACAGTCCCAACTTATGTGTATAAATGTACAGTTCCCCCCCACAGTTCCTTCATATTCTGTCAGTGTGGGTTGGGTTTCACACAGGCAGTTTGGCTGGTGTATGGTGCAGGTCGAGTGTGACTTTTAGCAAAAGCCCTGGAGCTTCTGGCCATCTTTTTTGTTCTAATGAAAACATCTTCTCACTCCCTGCCTGCAAGTGAATGGCCCAGCCCGTTTCCCATTTCATCTGTCCTAAAATGTACACATTTGGCGTAGCATGAAGAAGGATATAGATCTGAGATAAGTTGCCTGTCCCTATATTGGCTAAGGAGCCCCTTCTCGAAAAGTCTAATTTGTCTAGAAGCACGTGGGCAGATGGATGGCTGCATGCCCCAATGCCTAATCTAAAATTACCAGAGTCTTTGTCTCAGAAAACGCTGAAATGCCTCATCTCATAAAATAACTTAATATTGTTCGCATCAAAAAATTCCCCAGTCCCGAGACAATCCTTCTGTTTCATGCAGTAAACAAGTTCTCTTTTAAAGTCGTGTTATAAACTTGGTTGCCCAGTAGAGTAGCGATAAAACTATTGATAGGCGTTTGCACTTGTGCCTGCTTGTGCAAAGCAGCGAACGGAGGTTTGGAACAAATGCAACCGTTTAGTAAGTGTGGTCTTAATAACAGCTGCAATTCGGCCTAAGCATAAAAGCCTTTCGACATGCCATGCTAGCTATTCTCTCTGAATTTCACTCAGACACAATATATAATTGGAGGTAGGCGCCAGCGTCAGGGTGGGCTTAATTTGTATTTTAACTTAACTTAAATGAACTGTCATCCTTTGGAATGGAAATTGCGTCATGAGGTGCTTGACCTGCTCTTTTGGGAGTGAGAGGTTCATCAACTGGGATTTCTGCAAGTTGACTTTGAAACCTGAGCCTCTACCATACGGAGTTAGTTTTTGCAGTATGGGGGAAGCAAAGTCAGTGGCGATGAGATGGATAGTGACATGTCACCTGAGTACATTTGTATTTTTGCATTAGTCTTCCAAGATCTTTACACCTATAATGTTTCTGTTCATGAGAATATGATCCATAAAAAGTTATACCAGCACGGTGAAGAGAAGTGGAAAGAAAGGATAACATTGCCTAGTCCCTCATCATTTCTGGAAGGCAGGTTAACAGAGGTCATTGATCCTGATAAACACTGTTGAATCCTTTCAGCCAACCATTAACCCCCCCCCCCCACCCCATAATAGAAGGCCAAAGCAAATTCCACCAGGAATGGTCAACTTATACCGTCAAATACCTGCTCGACATCTACCACAAGCAGCTAGGACTTCTTCCTAGTTCTGTGCACATTGACAATGATATGCCACACTTCCTTGGTGTTATCCCTGCTATTTCTTCTATTCACGAAGCCAGATTGAACGGGATACATCAACCCACATGCTATGGGAATATTCAATATTTAGAAGCAAGACTGGTCTATCAGAGGTGCATAGTGTAATATCCTTCCTTGACTTATTGTGGGAGATCAACTTGGAGGAGTGAAAAAGGTCAGAATTGGTCGTAAGAATTGGTGCTAGTGAATTGCAAAGGTTTTGACGAGCCTTAAGGTGAAACCTTCTAGCCCCAGAACTTCCCAAACTTTCGTTTTTTTTATACCTAGTATAACCTCCTTGACCAGATCACTGACAGAGTATCAGTAACAAAAGTATTGTGGACAAATATTGACTCCAAAATATTGAGAAGGTAAGTGCAAATAGGTGAGTGTAAATTTACTATTCTCAACTCCACATCTACGTACCTTGAAAAAAAAAAAATATATATATATATATATACACACAAATACATATATATAGTGTGTGTGTGTATATTTATATATATATATATGTTCAGCTACCAAAATGCGGAGCACTCTCGGAACGTTTTCAATAATCATTTATTAGAGCAAATGCATTTCGGCCTCTTAGCCTTCCTCAGTGCTCAATGATTTAGCACCAAACACATAACATGTTTAAATGTTATCTCAGATGATTTCATAGGAGAAACACTTCATCATGGCCAATGACGAAGGACTGATCAAATTATCGGTGTAATACCAGTCTTTCTGGCTGCCATATCAGGGTGTACTTTACAGCTTACAGCCTATGATGAATATCACACAATTTCTTAGTTGCCCGTCTTATATAGACTTTCAATGGCTGCATTTCCTCTTTAGTGGAAAATAAGAAAACAAGTTACTTACCTGTAACTTCAGTTATCCAGTATTGGTATCTTTTATAGATTCACATGCCTGAATCATTCCCCATCGCCGAGGTGGGAGACCCACGGTAAATAAAAAAGCAGTGCCAAAAGCACTTTGTCATAGTAGTAGGCCCTAGAAAAGGCCTGAGGCCTAAATTATAGTAGCCTATCTACCTCATTATGTTAAAAAACCAAAGTCTTTGCTCCAACCAATCAGCTTACAGCACCCTCTAGAACCGTCTCTGCAGAGCCAGTTCTCCTCAGATTTTCGTAGCGCAAATGGGAACAAGTATACCAAGAACTGACTCTCCGGGGAGGAGGGTGGGTGCATGTGAATCTATGAAAGATACCAATACTGGATAACTGAAGTTACAGGTAAGTAACTTGTTTTCTTATCCAGTATTGGGGTATCTTTCATAGATTCACATGCCTGAATCAGAATAGCAAGCAGTAAACCAGGCAAAGTCGGTTGCGGATGGTGGGAGACTTATTGTAGTGCATCCCCATGAATGTACAGTTAACAACCAACAATCACCTAGAGATTGATCTATTAACAAGTCATATTCAGAATCAACATAGAAATTGTGCAATTTCCTACAGGAAAGGAACTTTAGCACCATAGAAACTCACTATATGTTAACATATGTCTGCATATTATAAACAACAAATTGAACCTTATGTACTTTTTATGAAATAAGCCAACGTTAGTACCTGAATGTACTCCCTATGGAAACAGGTGGCGTAAAACAGCTTGGCCCACTGCCGCATCATCCTGATTTGCTGATTGTAGGCAGTAGTGTCTTGTAAACGTGTGGACATTCTTCCATGTCGCAGCACGGCAAATGTTCTCAAGCTTCACACCTGCAAACAAAGCTGCAGACGCTGCCACAGCTCTTGTGGAATGAGATCGAACAGACCTTTTCAACGGTCGGTTTGCCTTGATGTGACAGAACTGAATGGCGGAGGCTATCCATCTGGAAATTGTAGCTTTAGTGACCGCCTTACCCAATGTAGTCTGGCCATAAGCTACAAACAGTTGATCTGATTTTCTTAAAGTCTTGGTTCTCTGGAGGTAGAACTTTAAGCATCTTTTGATGTCTAAAGAATGCAATGTTCTCTCCGCTGGGGTTGAAGGATTTGGAAAGAAAACTTTCAGTTTGACTGGTTCATTTAGATGAAATTGAGAAGGCACCTTTGGTATGAATGTTGGATTCGTCCGCAAAGTGACATAGTCCTGGGAAAAATGCATAAAGGGTTCTTTTATTGTGAATGCTTGAATTTCTCCCACTCTTCTGGCGGAAGTTAGGGCTAACAACAAAGCAACCTTCCATGTCAAGAATTTTAGGGCAGCTTTATGGATGGGTTCGAACGGGTGCTTCATCAGCTGTGAGAGGACTGTGTTGAGCTCCCATTCCGGTGGTGAAGGCTTTACTGGAGGATAAGCCCGGAAAAGACCCCTCATGAATTGTTTAATTAGCGATGAAGAGCAGAGCGATTGAGTGTCAGCCATTTTCCTGTATCTGGATAAGTCCGCTAAGTGGACCTTTATTGAAGAAAAAGAAAGACCAGATCGCGCCAAACGCAATAAATAGGGCAGTATTTTCTCTGCTGGCGCCTCTATAGGATGTAAAGCGTTTGAGATGCACCAAGCGCAAAAGCGCTTCCATTTGAGACGATACGTATTTAATGTACTCTGGGCTCTTGCTTTCTTTAGAATGCCTCGGCAGTCCTGAGGAATTTGAAGATGTTCAAATTCTAGGAAGTTAGGAGCCATGCATGCAATTTCAGCGATTGAGGGTCTGGTTGAAGTACCTGGCCCTCGTTGCGTGATAGTAATGTTGGGGTTACCAACAGCCTGATCGGTGGCTCCTGTGAGAGAAGCAAAAGCTCCTGAAACCAATACTGGCGAGGCCACCTGGGAGCAATTAGGAGAAGGCGGCAACTCTCCAACTTCATCTTGCGTACCACTCGTGGAATCAAAGGGATCGGAGGAAAGGCGTAAGCATAAATCCCTGACCATCGCATGGACAGGGCATTCCCCCTTGATCCCGGTTGAGGGTACCTGCTGGCATAATACCGTCATTTCTTGTTCTGTTGGGTTGCAAATAAATCCAACGTCGGCTTGCCCCATCTCTGAAACACCTTGCTCAATTGGTTGTTGTTCAGTTCCCACTTGTGGCAATCTGACGAGGACCTGCTCAGTTTGTCTGCTAAGGTGTTGTACAAACCTCTGACGTGTTCTGCCTTGAGAGTTATGTTGTGAATTGTTAACCATTGCCATAACTCTTGGGCTTCCCTGGACAATGTTGCTGATCTCGTTCCCCCTTGGTTGTTTATATAAAACATGCTGGTATTGTTGTCCGTTCTGACCAGAACTGAGGATCCTGTGATCCTGGGGAGGAACGCTTGAAGAGAAAGAAAAATGGCTTTCAACTCTAGACTGTTGATGTGGCATTTTTTGTGCTGTTGAGACCATTTTCCTTGCACCTGTAAATCCTGGAGATGACCTCCCCAGCACTCCATGGACGCATCTGTCGTCAGAATGAAATCCGGAGGAGTTTGAAAGAATGTGAGCCCCTGTTCCAAATTGGTCAGCTGTGTCCACCATTGAAGAGCATGCACCATCCTGTTGGTGACTGTGATGGTGTCCTCGAAAGAGCCTGTCACTTGTTGCCATTGACGATGTAGCTCTTCCTGTAAAGGCCGCATCTTTAGACGTGCTAATGGAATGAGGTTGATGGCTGAAGAGCACATCCCCAGAAGTGATGCAAATAGGCGAACTGAAAGTGACCTTTTTCTTGACAGTTTTATTGCCAAAGCCTGTAGTCGGAGTTGTCTCTCTCGAGACAAGAATGCCTTGCATTCTACTGTGTCTAGACAAGCTCCTAGGAACAGTAGGTTCTGTTTCGGAACCAATTGAGATTTGCTCTTGTTGATTGTAAGGCCTAGCGATGCAAAGAGATTGCGGCATATTGTAATGTCGGACTTTACTTTGGCCTTTGATGGACCTTTGACTAGCCAGTCGTTCAAATACGGGAAGACCTGCACCTTTGCTGACCGAAGAGCTGCTGCTACAGGAGCCAGGCACTTTGTAAAAATCCTTGGGGCCGACTTGAGGCCAAATGGGAGGACTTTGAACTGATAATGGGCGCCAGCCACAGTGAAACGGAGGTATTTTCGATGCTTTGGGTGGATTGGGATGTGGAAGTATGCATCTTCCATGTCCAAGGAAGCCATGTAATCTCCCTCGTTGAGGCAGTTGAGAATGTCCGAGAGAGTGACCATTCGGAATCCCTGCTTCTTGAGATATCTGTTCAGATTGCATAGGTCTAGGATTGGTCGCCATTCCCCTGATTTCTTTTTTACGAGGAAAAAACGGGAATAGAAACCTGTCCTTCTATGATGGATTGGAACCTTCTCTACAGCGTTCTTGAGAATCAATGCTTGAACTTCCTTGATCAATAAGTGAAGACGAGGGGGAGGGGGACCCTGGGCGGAGTTGTTGGAGGTTTGGTGATGAACTCCAGGGTGTGACCATGTTGGACTAGGTCCAACACCCACTGATCTGTTGTTATCTGATGCAATTGTTGTTGGAAGGCAGATATCTTCGCCCCCACGGGAAAATAGGGGATTGAAGGCGGCGCCCAATTGACCTCCCTGTTTCTTGTGATCGTCTTGCCCCTGATTGTTCGTGCGCCTTCTTCCTCCTTGGCGAGAGAAACCAGCCGATCCAGACTGGCAATATGAGGACTGATAGTTCTGGCGGTATTGCTGCTGGTATTGCCTGCCTTGCTGGTAATAATTTCCTCTGGACGAATAACCGCGTCCTCTCGCTCCTCTGAACGATCCTCTTTTGTACTGCAATGACCCCAGTGATTTTGCAGTATCAGTCGACATGTTTCCCAAAGAGTGATTCTCCGTCATACGCCATGTTCAGTACTTTCAATTGGACCTCTGGACGAAAGGTAGTGGCCTTCAAGACAGCCGCTCCTGCCAACTGTCTGAAATTTGTGTTTGCAATATCTAATGTGCAGTCGATGGATTCCGCAGCTGTATGCTCTCCTTCCATTAATATTTTTCGGCCTTCCTGCCTCTTATCCTCTGGAATCAGCTCCATGAAAACAGCCATTTCTGACCACATTTGGCGATCATAGCGCCCTATAATCGCCAAAGAATTTGTCGCTCTGATGGAGGCCGCAGCCATGGTGGAAAACTTTTTACCAATAAGGTCTAAGCGTCGCCCCTCTTTATCAGGTGGTGTAGAAATAGGGGTAGCCGGATTCTTCGACCTTTGTTGTGCAGCCTGAGAGATTACCGAATCCGGACGTGGATGACCAATAAGGCACACCGGACTAGTGAGTGGGGCACGGTATTTCTTCTCAATTCTTGGCAACACAGCAGGCACAGAAGCGGGGTTTTTCATTACCTTGAGGCCCTCTTTCCAAATGTAATCAATGATAGGAATGGCTCTAGACACCTTCCTGGTTTCTTCTTTAAACTCATGAAGAAAGCACTCCGTTTGCTCCACAGTCACCGGGAGTTTAAATCTGTTTGCTGCTCTCTGCATCAGATTGTGGAACCCACCTACATCTTCAGGTGGTGAATCTGAAGGCTGAGGAGTCTAGGGGGGATGGCATAGGGATAACATAATCATCCCATGGGTCTGATGAAGGTGCGTTAGGCAACTCTCCTTCTACTTCCTCTTCTGATGACGTGTCCGGGGTTTGTGGAGGCAACTCAGGTTGCGTAGGCTCCACGACTGGAGAAAGCGGTGGAATTTGAGATGGAGGAACAGAAGTACTTGGCTGAGGCATTTGTGGCGGAAAGCGTTGTTTGTAATCTGCCAGAATAGCCTGTAAGTCCTGTATCAGGGTAGGTGGTAAATGAGTGACTTCTGAGACCTTAGGCCGTCTCTGATGTTCCAAAGAATGAGGCACTATAATGTCCTCCTGATAGTAATGCTCAGTGTAAGTGTCGTCTTCGTCATCATCTTGACACTTGATGATGAGATCAGATGGGTGACGCGCCACACCAAAAGCTCCTTCATTATCATCATCCTCAAAATCATCTTCTTCCTCATCGGAGTAGGATTCTAGAAGATGAGAGGGCATAAGTGGCGACATATAAGAACCTTGTTGCCTCTTGTTAGATACGAGTTGAAAGTTCTTCGTTGAAATTGGCGTACAAAAACCTGATTCCCAGCAATAGGCTTCACTAAAGCTGAATCCATCAGTTTTGATGGCACCGGTGACAAAGGTGCAGCTGCTAGCTGAAAAGATGCTGTCGTCGACGGGTTTATCGTCGACGACTAAAAGAACTCTCGCAGATGGCTCGTCGACGAAGACATCATTGTCAACGAAGTCTTCGTCGTCTAAAAAGAGCCCGTCGCCGAAGACATCGACGCCACCGTCGACGACTGTCTCGTTGACGAAGTAAGCATCGACGACATCGAATCCGTCGACGGCTGCCCCGTCGACGACGAGCCCGTCGACAGCTGCTCCGTCAACGACGAGCCCGTCGACGATTGTCCCGTCGACGGTAGTTCCATCGACGACGGTCCCGTCGATGTCGAGCCCATCGACGACGGTCCCGTCGACGGCAATTCCATTGACGACGATTCCGACTTCCGACTTCGGAATCGTCGTCAATGGAATTGCCGTCGACGGGACCGTCGTCGATGGGCTCAACGTCGACGGGACCGTCGTCGATGGAACTACCGTCGACGGGACAATTGTCGACGGGCTCGTCGTCGACGGAGCAGCCGTCGACGGATTCGTCGTCGATGTCGTCGATGCTTTCTTCGTCAACGAGGCAGTCATCGACAGTGGCGTCGATGACTTCGTCGACGGGCTCTTTTTAGACGGCGAAGGCTTCGTTGAAGATGATGGCTTCGTCGACGAGCCATATACGAGAGTTCTTTTAGCCACAATACAAATCTTTGTAGACACAATAGGCGAAGTGATCGATGTAGTGGAAATCATAGCCGTAGAAGAGGAGGTTGAAGTAGAAATAGTAGTCACTGGTGAGGAGACAGCAGAGCTCTTACTCACGGTTTTCTTAGAGGAATCTTTGGTGGCTGAGGCTCCAGAGACAGAATGTTGAGATCTCTGTGAAGAGCCTGAAGTAGAGTGGGAGGTTTTCGCATGTTTTCTCCCCTCACTTTTCTTATCCTCTTGAGACCTCGCCCTCTTGCTAGAGGTAGAGGCTCCGTCATCATCATTCATGGAAGAGGATTCTAGCCACAAAAGGACTCTGGCCTCCCTATCCCTTAAGGTCTTAGAAGGGAAGGTGCGGCAGATCTTACAATTTTTTGCCTCATGTTTGGGATAAAGGCAATAAATACAGTCCTTGTGCTGGTCATCCACATGGACCCTCTTCTACTCACAGGTCCTGCAAGGTCTAAACAAGGCCTTCTTGTCAGACATCCTGAAGCTCTGAGGGAAAAACTGAGTCTAGACTCCATTTCACACGACGTGCGGTGAAAATCTGAGGAGAACTGGCTCTGCAGAGAGGGTTCTAGAGGGTGCTGTAAGCTGATTGGTTGGAGCAAAGACTCTGGTCTTTTTAACATAATGAGGTAGATAGGCTACTATAATTTAGGCCTCAGGCCTTTTCTAGGGCCTGCTACTACTACAAAGTGCTTTTGGCACTGCTTTTTTATTTACCGTGGGACTCCCGCCTCGGCGACGGGGAATGATTCAGGCATGTGAATCTATGAAAGATACCCCAATACTGGATAATTCAAGTTACTTGACATGTTTCACGGCCCGCGGCACAGATCCCCGAACGCAGCTGCCGGCCTGATGTCTAAAGTGACTGAATGATGCCTCTAATAAACACGCCACTTTTGACATTTATTGCTAAGTCTTGATGTCATTCTGTCAGACTCGTACTGACCACAAGTTGGACATCAATTGTCACTCTATTTCTCCTCTGAGCCACCTCAGCCAATCTGGCTCTGAGTTCATGGGATACTCCTCAAATACTCAGGTACCGGGCCTAATCCATTATTGAAGTCCAGATGAATGATCCCACTGGTGCCCTTTACCTTTAGGCCCCTATGACCCACCAATTGGGAATCTATCCACTTTCGAATAACTGGCTGTCCCATACAACTCCTGTCCTGATGAAGACCTGCCTTTGACCTCTTCAACTTAGGCTGTCTTGCTAGGGTCGAAACGTCAACGGGTTTCTTGTCCATACATGTCCTAATATGCCCCTCTAGCACAGAATCTACAGAATTATTAAACTAAGGGTGATTGTGCTTGAATTTGGACCTGTTTTGCTATGTTTTTGTTGTAAATACATGTACAGTACTATGTCACCCTTGTGTTTAAATATCCAGATTCTGTCACTTGGTCACTATAGTCACCAGGGCCCATATGTAGGTGACCAAATACCGGTCGGTAACACCGAAAATGGGTCATTTTCGGCGTTACCGACCGGTATTTGGCCATGTGAGATGTAGGTAATACTGAATTGAATCGATAATAACGAATCGGAAAAAAATTACTGATTCCTTATTTACCGATTGGAGAATACCGAAACAATGAATACTGAATTGGAAATAACGAATCGGTTAAAACCCCACAAAATGCGATGTAGCAAACCTCGGTATTACCGAATATGACCAATTTCGGTAATAACGATTCGGTAATTACCACTTTTCCAGAGCAGGTGGTAAACAGGTGCAGTGCATAAAAACAGGCCCAAATGCCTCTACTTCATAGCAAGGCGGCTACGCTTGAGAGCAGCAGGAGTGAGGATCTGGAGACGGGAAGAGCAGGTGTACAGACTGCGCATCACATTGTTCCAATTGACTGAAGCAGAAATCCATGAGAGGTACAGACTGCACCCAGATACCATCCTTGACCTAATACGGGACCTAAAACCCTATCTGGAGCATCAGACACCAAGGGCCCACGCAATCCCCACCCATGTCCAGGTACTCTGTTGCCGGCACCTCCTTGCATCAGGAAGTTTTCAGGGTGTGATAGCCGCAGTGGGTGGTGTGTCACAGAGCTGTCTTTCCCGTTTCCTCAACACCTTCCTGGATGCCATGATGGACAGAATGGAACATTACATTACCTTCCCCAGTACACAGGCGGAGCTGCAGAGGACCAAGCTGGAGTTCTACCAACTTGCGCAGTTTCCACATGTAATTGGCTGCATCGATGGGACCCATATACCCATCTGCCCACCTGCAGCAAGTGAATACATCTACAGAAACCGCAAATCCACCCACTACATCAATGTGCAGGTGATATGTAATGCCAAGTACATCATAACTGACATCGTCCCCAAATTCCCCGGGAGTAGCCACGACTCGTACATCTTCCGGAACAGTGGCATCCATACACGTCTGCTTGCTGGAGAATTTGGAGACGGATACCTACTAGGTAAGTCATTGTGACACACCCTGATGTACACCATGGCCCAAGCTGTTGGTCACACAAATTAATGCCACTGTCATCTGTACATAGGTGACAGCGCATATGCCCTCCGGCCTTATCTACTCACACCATATCTCAACCCAACCACCCCAAGGGAGAGGAGATACAATGTGGCACATAGGAGCACACGCAACGTGGTGGAGCGCACATTCGGATTGCTCAAAAGCAGATTCCGTTGCCTCCACAAAACTGGAGGTGCACGTCTGTACAGCCCCATCAAATGTTTTAAGATACTTGCTACATGTGCAATGCTACACAATCTGGCCACAACTAAAGGAACAGCAGTGGAACTAACTGACTCAGAGGATGAGGACGAGGACAACCCTCAGCCAGAACCCTGCGCAGCTGGTGTTGCAATTGAACATGATGGTAGACAGAGACCGGCAGAGATCACGTCAAACTATTTCTGAGTGAGTAACGAGACAGAGCCAGTAACAGTTACATGTTAAGGTGTTTATTAAGCACACCTCCAGTATTGTGAACAATGTCCTATCGGACTTGGGTTACATCACCCTGAATGTATGTCAACAGGCATAGGTCTCTAATTCCTGCGTCCACGCGCTGCACGTGCACGTTCCCTATCACCACTGTCTGGTGTGTTGGACTGTTCCTGTGCAGCACCGTGGCGTTCACTGCGCCTCCTGCACTCGGTGGGTGAGGGCATAATGCTACCACGGCTGGTAGCCTCCTCACTGTCCCCCCCTCCTTCCATTGTGGCCGCCTTAGCAGTTTGCAGGAGCTCTAGAGCAGAGGTCATAGACACCATCCCCCTGGCCACAGCCCTGCTGCAATGCGCCATCTCCTCCAGCATGGCGATGGACCTGCGACACGTCAGTGCTGTTGCAGTGGCCAGCCGGTTCACGGACTTGGCATAGGCCTGGAGCCTCAGCCTCTCCCTGCGCCTGCCAAGACGGTCCTGCTCCAGCTGGTTGCAGAGGTTGTCCACAGAGGTCGCTACTCTCTCCATTCCCGCACACAAATTCTCTCCCATAGCACTGATGCCCTTCTCCATCCTGTGCATATGCTTATTGATGTGTGCCACCTCCCTGTGCATTGACTTCATCTCCCTCCATTGCAGGCGCTGGACCTTCAGCATGTTGCCTTCCAGTCCAGCGAACACACTTTCACCCTGCTCAGATGCTTCTGGACTGTCCGGCCTTGCCCTGCAGCATCTGGATGAAATGTGGGCGCCCTCGGATGGAGTACCAGCCCTCTCCCTGGTGGATCTCTCACGTATTGGACTTTGTTCGCCCACTGTGCCCTCCTCTGATGACTCCTCCATCTGCTGGAGGTTGGCCACGGCATGCCTCCTGCCTGACTGTGGTGGTGGTGTTGGTGATCGTCGCAGTGGGGACTGGGTGAGAGGGGATTGCGGACTTCCCTGGCGCTGTGTTGATGGCTGTGGTGGAGGATTTGATGGCTGTGATGGGGCCGAGCTTGGGGTCCCTGCAGGCATGCTGTTATCCTCATTTTGCCTCCCCTCTGGCCTGGCTGACTTGGCTCTGCTGCCCTCTGCTGCACTGCGAGATGACTCGCCTGTAATGACACAAATGTAGATATACTCACTGCTCTGTCTGCAATTGAATTACATTAAACATCTTGTCTACAGAGCACAGTGATTGTCCTGACGTAGCCAATTACTTTAACATGCTAATGTGTTTGCTAGCCTGACTGTCCTATACAATAGTTCACTCGGACTACATCACCCATAATGCATTGCAGGTTATCAGTAAGACATGGAATGGAGTGGGAGCTCACATGCCACTATGGGGTTTGGGGTTGGGGAGGGGGTAGCACAGCATGCTGGGCATGCTTCTTACCTTGTTTTCTAGCTGCTCTTGCGGAGCTGTCTGCGTCTCCCACACCACTCACACTCTCCGGCTGGATGGTGGACTCCACCATCAGTTCCACCATCAGTGTTGGTGCTGGGGCTCGGTTTTTCCCTCCACCTGTTTTGCCAGCCTGCCTCTGTCTCTCTGCCATCCTTTGTTTTGCTGTCTTCCTGAGGTCGTACCACCTCTTCCTGATGTCCTCTATGGTGCGCTGGGTCACACCTATGGCATTGATTTTGTCCCGAATGCCACTCCAGATTTGCCTCTTCTGTGAATCGGGCTCTTGGTGGGACTGGGCTCCAAAAAGCTTGTGATAGTCTTGGCTGACATCCTGGATCAGTACCTCCAGCTCCTTGTCACTGAACTTCAGTTTTCTTTTCCTATCACCTGCCTCCCTCCTGCCTGTCCTGGCTTGCCATTTCAATGCTTGATGTCTTGTTTTAAAATTTCTTGCTAGTAGCTGTGAGGCTCTGTTGCTGCTGGCTCCTCAGCTCACCTGCCTGCCTGCCTCACAGTGAGCTCCAGGTCCTGTGCCTGGGTGTGGCCACTTCCTGTTTGGGAGGTAATTGGGTGCACAGGATTGGCTGATTCCACGAATTACGAATTTTTCAATTACCGATTCGGTATTTACCAAATCGGTAATGTATTCTGTAACACCGATTCGGTATTTGGCTCTCGGGTTTTTTTATTTTTTTTTACCGATTCTGTCACATTCGGTATTTATTACCGAATGTTAACGAATCGGTAATGTTTCGCGATTTTTTATCTACATCGCGTTTACCGATTTCTTAATACCGATTCGGTAAAATTCGGTATTAAGGAATCGGTATTCTTGATTTACCTACATATGGCCCTATGTCACCATAACCACGTTCACATGCTCCAGTTTTATTGATTGAAATACCGCACAGCCTTCTGTTCATTTTTTTGTTGTTGTGGTAATTGTTGACCCGTTGTATGAATAATTGAAAAACGTACAAAAAATCTGCTCCTTTTGTGTATATTTTTCTTGTGTGTTTCAATCATCTTTTCAATTATAAAAACTACAAAGAAATTGCTGTACACCCGACAGAACCTATTGTTGTTTATATCTTGCAATAATTAAGCCAGAATGCAGTCCACAGATATTCCTCTGTAGTATCTCAGGAAGGGTCCTCTGCAGCATGAAAGATGTGTATAAAAGGCACCAACCTCTTTAGCTATATATTTATCTATTAATTGACCCTCCTGATCTAGTACCTAATTTATCCTATAACTATTGATCTTGACCCTGAATATAGAGGCCAATAGCCTTTCCACTTTCTCCCCTGCTTGGTTCTTGTTAGGTGGTACTAGATTTTATTGAGATCTAGGGCTCTTTGTTGTGATCTCAATACTGGTATATGGCACAGTTGTATCACAGAGCAGGTTCTATTGTGAATATCTAAAGATTTTTAAGTTGCTAATATACATTAAGTCACATTCATGAGTTTGTTGCTCCATGTGGATGTCACTATTACCAGACCTCTAAGAACTGCTTTTAGAGTATCCAAGAATGTGTTAATACTAACCTCTCCCTCTCTTCCTCATAAATGTTTTTATGATCTCCACCAATATCCACACACCTGTCTGCTCCTTAGCATGTTATCATTCAATCTCTAATTTATCCTGGGCAGATAAGGTATCAACCCTGCAAAGGTAAATGTTACGGGGTGTGGCTTGAATAAGCTATGAGAACTATGGTGCTGCTTTCCACTCTTGGGAGAAATACAGACCTCTTCCAAGAAATAGTGTGTGTGCAGTCTACAGGCCACAGAAAACAATAAGAACATAGATATCTCCAAACGCCCACCAGACCCACCTCCTCTAGCCAAACCAGACTCTGTTTTGAAATTGAACCTGTCTGTGTCTGCCATGTGTTGGATCTATATTTCAGGTTGTCCATAACACGTTTAAAGTCCCTCCCTGCAATTAGGTCTCCATTCGCCCTCTCCAGGATCTTCACTACTGCAGTTTTAAGAAACTTTTCTTAGTTGGCATTAAGGGCATACATTTTAGCGATCACATATGTAGTACTGCCTGTTTAATATTTAGTTATAGTAGGTACCCAATAGTGTTTGAATATGTCAAGGATCTCACAGTTTGCACTGTGTAAGAGTAGTATTGCCACTCTTGCCATGCTGGAGTTCCCAGAAGAGATTAATTGCTGTGGGAATCACTTAGATTTGAGAGAACACAAGACTGTTTTAAGAAGATGTATTTCTTGGAAAAAAGTGTGACACTTTTTGTGTCTTTAAGCATATTAAGGACAACCACCCCTTGAATGAGGGCTTAAGACCCTTTGTATTAAGGCGAATCAGGGTCAACATAGGGTGATAGTTTTAGGAGTTGGTTTCAGATAAGATGATGAGGTGAAAGGGCGGCTGCCGGAAGGGCACTGTTGACCTATACCTGGCTTCACCCAACCCACAGTAACCAGAACTACCAATAAAGTAAAGTACCATTTACCACTCCTTGAATCATGGATCCCATTGAGCATCTAGCTTTACTTCATGTCCGTTTCAACCCTAACCCATCCCTCCATTAGCCTACATTTCCAGATAGTTAGGAAATTCAGTGAAGTATCATGTTCATACAAGATCACATAGTTTCTCCATCTCTTGCCAGTGGGTCTGATTCAGAACTGTAAGAAATTGGGTTACTGGTCGAGGGGGTGAAATCATACTTGAGCAGCAACCACAATCCTTGTCAGTGTGAAGTCAGAAGCAAACCCCAAATTAACCTGTGCTCAACCCTCTGGTAGATTGGCACAGAGCAGTCTGGGTTAACTTAAAGCAATGTAAAGTATTTCTGCAACAGTTCAAATAGTAATAAAATGAAAACACTACGCAAAAACGGATCCCACAACAAATTAGAAAAATTGGGTACATTTTAATCAATATAACAAGACCAAAATGCCAAGGATTTAATAAGTAGATTCGGAGATCTGCTATTTTAAAGATGTATGTGAAAATAGAATCAAAAAGCCCAAAGCGCCACTCACGAGTATCTAATTGTGCGGGACTGGGAGAAAGTCACAAGTTCAGGCCACCATGGTAGAGCACGTGTTGCATACAAGGAGGTTAGTGCTGCTGAAAAGTTACCTTCTCAGTATAGCGCAAAGAGTCTCATTTGAGGACTAACGCACCATGAGGAGCTGGGAAGTGTTGCGAACAGTCATAGTTGTAGCTCAAAGGGAACGAATGGTGTCATGGACGAGTGTCGCAGTAGCACGAAGATCCTACTGTTGTAGCGAACGGTCAGGCCGGTGCTTTGCAATAGCGCTCTGCGTGAGCTGCCGATGTTGTAGCGAGAAGGGTCAGAATGATGGAACTTCGCATTGGTGGGCTGTGCGAGTGATGACATTTTGAAGCCAGTAGGCCTGTTTGAGTTCACAAAGAGACCAATCACTCCAATTCAGCTTCTCTGAGGCCATGTCAGGGGGCCAGGGCCTGAAGTGCAACACTTGGGGGTCAGGGGCTTTCTCCAGCTGGATCTGGGTGCTGGTTCAGGTGGTTGTGAGTCTGCTATGTCCCTGTGTTTCCGAACAGGAGGCCAGCAGACTAGCCCTTAGAGTTACCATAGGAGGTTCAACTCCCACTGACTCAGGCAGGAGGGCATCAGGGCAAAGTCTAGCAAGGCAAATGGGAAGCAGTCCAGCAGAGTGGCTGGCAGTCCTTTCAGCAGCACATCAGTACTTCTTCCTGGCAGAGTCTATACAGGTCCAGAAATGTACGGATGAGTTGGAGTCTAAGGTCCAATATCAATACCCAGTTCTGTCTTTGAAGTGGGAGAAGTTTCTAGAGATTTACCTTTGAAGTGCACAGGTGTCCGGCCTTCCTGTTCCTGGCTCCAGAATAAATATAGGGGGTAGTCAGCCTTATGTGTGAAGGCAGGACATAGCCTATTCAAGTGTAAGTGGGCTGTGCCCAGCTCCTCCCTCCCATCCTTCCAGTGATGGCCCATCCAGGCACACCTAAACTCTCTATTGTGTATGGCTGTCTAGGAGGAATACACAAAGCCCAACTGTCAATTACACCAGCCATGTGACCCTGAGACAGGCTGCAAGCACCAAACAGCTAAGGCAGGAAAATGCCAACTTTTTAAAAGTGGCATTTTCAAACTTCTAATTTAAAATCTGATTTCACCATAATAGAGGATTTTAACATGAATTGATTGCCTGTTCCTGTTAAAAATTGGGTTATTGGCTGATTAAGGTATGAGCCCCAGTCAGGCAGCAACCACAATCCAAGTTGGGGTAAGAACCAGGCAACCTGTGCTGCCCCTCTGGTAGCTTGGTACATAGCAGTCAGGCTTAACTTAGTGGCAATGTGTCAATTATTTTTGCAACACTTCAAACAGTGACAATACCACCCAAAAAGATTCTACACCAGTCCAGAAAAATATAATGTAATGTAATAAATAAAGCAAGACCAAAATTAAAAAATCAAATAAGTAGAACTTGAAATATGAATTTTTAAAGAATGAACTGGAAAATAGCACTTGGAAGCAATAAGAGCTTACTTGGGTTATTTGATCGTGCCAGACCAGGACAAAGTCAGAGGTCCAGTACTTATACCCAGTTGTGCCTTTGAAGTGGGGGAGACTTCAAAGACAGGTATTTGAAGTGCACAGAGGTCCTACCTTCCCGTCCTGGCCCCAGACTCACTACAGGGGGTAAACAGCCCTTTGTGTGGGGACAGGACACAGCCTATTCAAGTGAAAGTGAGGCTGGGTCCAGCTCCTGAGTTCCATCCTCCCAGGATGGCCAATCAACTCACACCTCAATCAATCAATCAGGAGTTTGTTAAAGCACGACTACTCACCCGTAAGGGTCTCAAGGCGCTAGGGGTGGGGGGGGGGGGCTGCAGGTTCCATTCCATCAAGGAGGGGGTCTGTCGAAGAGCCAGGTTTTGCATTGTGCATGGCTGTCGAGGGGGAATACACAAGGCTCAGCTGTCACCCTCCCTAGACAGGTATCAGAAGCAGGCACCAAATGGCTAAAGCAAGAAAAGGCCAGCATTCTAAAAGTGGCATTTCCTGAAATGTAATTTAAAATCTGACTTCACCATAAATTAGGATTTTAAATGAGGATTCCAGAGACACCAGACTTGGGGGTCTTATCTCTTACCAATTGGAAATTACACTTATAAAATCCCAATGTTATCCTATGGTAGAGATAGGCCTTGCAGTAGTGAAAAACAACTTTGGGAGGTTTTCATTACCAGAAGAGAGGATTCGGCCTAACGGCTAGGCGGTCGACCTCGAATCTTGGTAACTGGGTTTGAGTCTCGGTTTGAGTCTCGGCAATGGCGCTGAACATCCTGTAATTCTGGGAAAATCACTTAATCCCCCCGTGCCTAACGAACAAGTTACTTACCTTCGGTAACACTTTTTCTGGTAGATACAATATCTGCCTGTGGATTCCTCACCTTGTGAATATCCCCTTGCGTCAGCAACATTCGGAAATTCTTTTTTGTAGCCTCGCGTCGACGTGGACTCGGACGTCAGAGACACGACATCGCTCGCGACTCCGCTGACGTCACCGACGCCTACAATAGGCCCACGCCGGCGTGATGACATCAGTTCCGCCCTTTTTTCCGTGCCATCGAGGCACACGGACGGACCAATGACAGTAGAAAGGTATACAGTATACACAGTACACAATAGTAAGGGCAAAACACATAGTGTAAAGCAAATGCAGGAAAGCAATAGAAACATTTCCATGACAACAAAATATATATACATTACATTACAGTAACTCTGGTATAGAAGAGTGGACAACGGGGAGGCGGGTGGGTCAGTGAGGAATCCACAGGCAGATATTGTATCTACCAGAAAAAGCGTTACCGAAGGTAAGTAACTTGTTCTTCTGATAGATACATCTGCCGTGTGGATTCCTCACCTTGTGAATAGAGTACCACAGCAGTCCCCACTCCCGGAGGAGGGTGTCCACTCTTCTAAACCAGAAAATCCTGGAGGACAGAACACGCGAAGTGGCCGTCCCTCCTCACCTCGGAATCCAAGCAGTAATACTTCGCGAAAGTGTGGAGGGAAGACCAAGTTGCGGCCCTGCAAATATCCTCTACAGGAACACCTCTAGCCAATGCTGAGGTAGAAGATTTAGCTCTTGTAGAATGAGCCCTTATACCCTCTGGTGGTTCCTTACCGGCCAAAGAGTAGCAGATCTTAATGCAGAGGACGATCCATCTCGACAAGGTTCTTTTATGTACCGCTCTTCCTTTCTTGCAGCCAGCAAACCCAATAAAGAGCTGGTCATCCAAACGAAAGTCTCTGGATCTGTCCAAGTAATAAGACACCGCCCTTTTGGGGTCCAGACGGTGTAGTCTCTCTTCCTCCTTAGAAGGGTGAGGGGGAGGATAGAAGGTAGGAAGGGTAATGGACTGTCCTAAATGGAAAGGAGTTACCACCTTAGGCAGAAAAGCAGCCCTGGTCCTAAGAACCATTCGATCAGCATGAATGGTCAAGAAAGGGGGCTTGAAACTAAGAGCTTGAAGCTCACTTTCCCTCCTTGCCGAGGTTATTGCAACGAGGAAGACTGTTTTAAGAGTAAGAAGTCTCATGGGACATTTGTGAAGAGGCTCAAAGGGAGCACTCATCAAAAAAGTCAATACAAGGTTTAAGTCCCACTGAGGCACAATGAAAGGAGAAGGAGGGAACTTATTTGTGAGGCCCTTCAAAAATCTTAAAACCACAGGAGACTTAAAAAGAGATGGCTGGTCAGGCAAGCAGAGAAATGCCGACAGCGCTGAAAGATAGCCCTTCACTGTGGCAACAGCAAGCCCCTGTTGCGCCAGAGAAAAGGCAAACTGGAGAACATCAGATAAATGAGCTATCAAAGGGTCAATAGACTTTTACCCACACCACGTGACAATTTTCGACCATCTATAAGAATAGATAGACTTAGTGGAGTCACGCCTGGCGGATAAAATGACATCCACAACGTCAGGCGGGAGGGGAAAGGAATTCAGGTTGCCCCGTTCAATCTCCAGGCATGAAGGTGTAATGTCTGGAGGTGGGGGTGTAGAACCTGCCCCTCCATCTGAGAGAGGAGGTCTGCCCTGAGAGGGAGACGGAGCGGCGGGTGAGAGGAGAGGTGGAGAAGGTCTGTATACCACACCCTTCTTGGCCAGTCCGGGGCGACCAATATGACTTGGGCCCGGTCTTGGCGAATCTTCCTCAGAACCCGAGGAATCAAAGGTATGGGAGGAAACGCGTAAAGGAGTTGATTTCCCCAACTCAACTGATACGCATCCCCCAAGGCTCCTTGCATCGGAAACTGGAGACTGCAGAACGACAGGCAGTGAGCATTCTCGCGAGTGGCGAACAGGTCCACCAGAGGAGTCCCCCACATCTGAAAGATGTTGTGAACCACCTCCGGGTGAAGCCTCCACTCGTGGTCGGCAGAGAACTGCCGACTTAGA
This sequence comes from Lissotriton helveticus, assembly GCF_964261635.1. Classification (NCBI taxonomy): domain Eukaryota; kingdom Metazoa; phylum Chordata; class Amphibia; order Caudata; family Salamandridae; genus Lissotriton; species Lissotriton helveticus. The sequence continues at coordinate 1,098,610,062 of NC_136065.1, forward strand.
CTGTCTGCACGAACGTTCAGAACCCCGGCCAGATGATTTGCCATTAGACAAATCTGATGGTCCTGAACCCAGGACCAGAGACGCAGAGCCTCTCTGCAGAGACACTGCGACCCCACTCCTCGCTGTTTGTTGATGTACCACATCGCGGTCGTGTTGTCCGTCAGGACCTGAACCGACTGACCGCGAAGGGAAGGGAGGAAGGCCTTGAGCGCCAAACGTATCGCCCGCAATTCTAGAAGGTTGATGTGAAGCAACCTTTCCTCTGGAGACCAAAGACCCTTGACCTCCAGATCCCCCAGATGAGCACCCCACCCTAGAGTGGATGCATCCGTTATTACTGTGGTCACCGGAGGAGGCAACTGAAAAGGCTTCCCCTGAGACAGGTTGCCTTCCACGCCCCACCAAGACAGATCCGCCGCAGCTTCCCTGGAGATCCTCACTGACTCCCTGAGATCTCCGTTGTGCTGATGCCACTGCCTGCGGAGGCACCACTGGAGCGCCCTCATGTGCCAGCGTGCATGGTTGACCAACAGAATACAAGAAGCCATCAGACCAAGCAGGCGAAGGACCTTCAGGACTGGAACGACCGCTCCATTGTAAAATAAAGGAATCATCTCCTGTATGTCGCGAATCCTTTGAGGGGGAGGGAATGCACGACATACAGTTGTGTCCAGTACCGCACCAATGAACAGGTTGCGCTGGGAGGGCACCAGGTGAGACTTGGGTACATTTATCGAAAAACCCAACCTGTACAACAACTGGGTTGTCTCCTGCAGATGATGGAGCACTCTCTCCGACGACTCTGCTTTGATCAGCCAGTCGTCCAAATAAGGGAATACAGGAATCCCTGATCTTCTGAGATGCGCCGCCACCACTGCCATCACCTTGGTGAAGACTCGAGGCGCAGTAGTAAGTCTAAACGGAAGGACCGCAAACTGATAGTGCTGCGATCCAACCGTAAAATGGAGATACTTCCTGTGTGACTTCAGGATCGGGATGTGAAAGTACGCATCCTGTAAGTCGAGCGACACCATCCAGTCTTCTTCCAGCAGAGCCTGAAGAACCTGAGCAAGGGTGAGCATCTTGAACTTCTCCTGCTTCAGATAAAAATTCAAGATCCTGAGATCCAGGATTGGACGAAGCCTGCCATCCTTCTTGGGTATCAGGAAATACCGGGAGTAGCATCCCTGACCCCTTTCCTGCTCCAGGACCACCTCTATCGCACCCTTCTTCAATAGAGTAAGAACTTCCTCCTGAAGAAGCAACAGATGTTCCTCTGAGCAATATCCCTGGCAAGGCGGGTAATTGGGAGGGAACTCCCGAAAGGGAAGGGCATACCCATTTTCTACGAGATTGAGAACCCAAAGATCTGATGTAACTGATTCCCAATCCCGTAGAAAGTGGGTAAGCCGGCCCCCCACCGGACCCACATGATCCTGAATGGCGGATCTAGGGCTGCTTTTCCGTGGCTGGGGGGTTGGAGGAGGTGGAGGAGGAAGAGGCCTGACGCCCTCGAGGGCGTGCCCTTTGCTTTCCCCTGTACGACCTATACAAGGTATTCTGCTGCTGCTGTTGTTGCTGCTGCTGCTGACCTTGCCTAAATGTACGAAAGGTAGAGCGACCAAATCCTCTGAATTTCCTGGTCGTAGAACCTCTGACTTGAAGACCAAGAGATCTAGCAGTTGCCCTGCTATCCTTGAATCTCTCCAAGGCCGTGTCTGCCTTTTTGCCAAAGAGTCCTTCACCATCAAAAGGCAGATCCAACAACGCAGACTGTACATCAGCTGAAAAATCAGATGATTTCAACCAAGCTGAACGCCTTGTGGCAACCGCCGTGCCCATGATTCTTGACACAGAATCCGCAGTATCGAGGCCGCTTTGGATGACCTGACGAGCTGCAGCTTGAGTGTCAGATAAAACTTCCTCAAAGTAATTTCTGCTATCTTCTGGAACCTTAGGGATCGAATCCGAAGGCTTAGAAGGATGTTCCATAGACTTGCTTGGAGCAGGCGACGCCGGGGCCGGAGTCGTCGACTTCGGTCGAGCCGGCGTCGAAATCGGCGTCGACCTCGGTGGAGCCTGGTACTGCCACAGCGGGGTCGGGGCTGGCATATACGGCATGAAAGGTGCCGGGGCATATGAGTGAGGAACACCCACATTGAATGCCATTGGACCCATGGGACCCATGGGACCCGAAGGCGCTCCAGAGGGGTACCATGATCTTGAGAAAACACCATACATAGCGTTTAGAAACGCAGAAGGGTAATGACCTGGAGCCGGAAAAGGTGGATGCTCAGGTTGACCTCGAGGTAGATTCGAATCTGTTTCAATAACAGGAGTCGAAGTCTCTTCCTCAATAGGAACTCCACCGGCGTCTTCTGGAGTCGGAGATGGAGCCGGAGACGGAGCCGGAGTCGGATCGGGAACCGGAGTCGGAGAATGAACTATCGACTCCGAAGGCGAGGCCTCATCTTCCTGATCCGACACTTGGGGAGGAATTACCTTCGACTTCATCCTCTTGGGAGATTTCGATCTTGAGCCAGACTTATCATCCGAATGACGTCGGGACTCATGCCTCCTCTTCTTATGTTTTTTACGAGAGCTGGAAGCGTGATCAGACGACGACTTCGAAGCCGACACCTCTCGAGACCTCGATCTGGATCTCGACTTCGACCTCTTCGAGTGTTTTGAAGATCTTCTAACTTTATCTGCCTTCAGCTTGACCACAAGAAGCTTAGACTCTCTTTCACGGAGAGCCTTCGGATTCATCTTTTGACACGATGAACAACCATCAACGTCGTGGTCCGAGCTCAGACACCAAATACAGTCTTGGTGTGGGTCCGTAACAGACATCATCTTCCCACATTCCCTACAGGGTTTAAAACCCGTTTTCTTTGTCGACATGACAACCGAGTAAAAAGGTCAGAGAATGGAGAATCGAAGAAATATAGCAACAAAGTCACCAGTAAAGCTAGAGGGTATCCCGAAACCGTTAGCGTCGACGACGCGGAAAAAAGGGAACTGATGTCATCACGCCGGCGTGGGCCTATTGTAGGCGTCGGTGACGTCAGCGGAGTCGCGAGCGATGTCGTGTCTCTATGACGTCCGAGTCCACGTCGGCGCGAGGCTACAAAAAAGAATTTCCGAATGTTGCTGACGCAAGGAGATATTCACAAGGTGAGGAATCCACACGGCAGATGTATCTATCAGAAAAAAATGAATGTGTCCACAACTGGTGCTATGTAAGGCGCTCTGATACCCGATTCGGTTCAAGTTTGCGCTATATAAAACTTCATTAAAAAAAACATGCAAAACTTAAAAGTACGTGTCCCGTCTTTTAAATACATTGCACCCTTCCCTCTTGGTTGTCCAGAGCCTACCTTAGGGGTGAGTTATATGTATAACAAGCATTGGCATAGCCAATAGGTCTCGCTTTTGGGACCTTATAAGTATTTAGTTATGCAGCACAATATCCTTGGTGCAACAACATCAACTGTTGCATGGCTAAACACTTACAAGGTCCCAAAGGCGAGACCTATTGGCTATGCCATGCTTTTGGAGGACCTAAATAAAACATGTTCAGACAAACGTTGCTGTAAGGTGAAGGCAGTATTTTAAAGTAATCGGAAGATCGGAGAGACGCACCCTCTGCCGAGGGCTGGTGTATTAACAGGGGCCAAAGGGGTATTGTATTGTCTTTGGTGATTGTGATAGACCCGTGATGGATGTGCATGACATTCCAAACATTTTGCATGACAGGGCCTTGGAACCTGTCACCTGGCTCCCAAAGGCAATAGGAAACTAAGAATACGAGCACCCACATCCCAAAAATAAATCTTGTAATACAAGCATTTGCCGCGTAGCCGTAAAAGTAACGCGGCCGCGTGGCCGTAAAAGCGATCGCGTGCTCTGTGGTGGGGGAAGGTGGAGCGAGTCGCGCTAGGTGCCGTGAGGAAAGACAGATGACTCCTGCGCGCGTGCTCGCACGCATGCTTGCAAGCTTGAGGCCACACTGAAAGCGTGTGGTAGCATTTTTTTAAAGCCCTTACTAAAAGTCTCGCCAGGCAGCACATGCGCTGGCTCAGGCGAGACCTAAAAAGGACAGGCTTGGGCCTGACAAAAGGTGTATTTTACCAAGTCGGAATGGCAGTTTAAACTGCACATACAGGCTCTGCAGTGGCAGGCCAGAGACATGGTTAAAGGGCTACTTCAGTGGGATGCACAATCATTACTGCAGGCCCACTAGTAGCATGTAATTTGCAGGCCCTGGGTCCAGGGGGTACCATTGTACTAAGGACTTACAAGTAAATTAAATATGCAAATTGTGGATGAACCAATGTTACCATGATTTGGGGGTGAGAGCAAAGCACTCTAGCACTGGTTAGCAGTGGTAAAGTGCACAGAGTCCTAAAACCAGCAAAACGAGGTCAGAAAAGTGGAGTAGGTAGGCAAAACGTTGGGTTGTCAGGTCTAACAGTTCCCATTTGGAAGTTGCAGCTTATCAAATGGAATACGGTAACTCCAAAGTTATCCTATGGGCAAGGTAGGCCTTGCATAACTGTAACTCGAATTTAAGAGTGTTTCACTGATAGGACATGTAAAACTTAAAAGAACATGTCCAACTTTTTTAATACATTGCACCCTGCACTCTGGACTATCCCAAGCCTACGCTAAGAGTGACTTATATGCATCAAAAGGGAAGTTTTGGGCCTGGCAAAAGTTTGTTTTGCCAGGTTGAAATGGCACTTTAAAACTGTACACACAGGCTCGAATGGCAGGCCTGAGACATGTTTGAAAGGGCTTCTTAAGTGGAGGTGGGCACAATCAGTGCTGCAGGCTAGTAGCATTTAACCCCTTGCGTGCTGCCGTCAGCCATTGGCCGACGGCAGCACTACCTCCCTAGTGCTGCCGTTGGCCAACGGCTGGCGCAGCCCTGCCCACTCTTCAGAACGCCCGCACCACGGTGGAAAAACCGCTGCCGTTAAGGCTTTAATTTACAGACCCTGGGTACATGTAGTACCACTTTACTAGGGACTTATAAGAATATGCCAATTGGGTTATGCCAATGGTACCACATTTTAAGGAGTGAGCACATGGACTTTAGCACTTGTAAGCAGTGGTAAAGTGCACAGAGCCCTAATGCAAGCAAAAACGAGATCAGCAAAAAATGGAGGAAGGCAAAATGTTTGGGGGAAGAACATCCTGAGCCTGACAGGTCTAACAAGAACCTTCTGAGTCATGGCCACTGTTGTCATTTACGCTCAATGCCCACAGATGCCACAACACCTTTACCCTCTCTACGGCAGCATCAAGGAGAAATGGCCTTTCCTTCCAGATTTTGGGTTCATTGTGCATGCCGTGGAGGGCAGGTCCTCTTGTGCTCTCCTTCTTCGGGTGTCTCATCCGACACCTCCTTATTACCCAGCAGCTTTTTCGTTTTGGCTATGGATCTCATTTTTTTCCCCTAGCCAGACAAAAATCAGACTGAATTGGTGGCCGCAGTTGGCATGGTATTTTCAAGTCTTTAAAATGTTGGGTGACCAGTCTGAAGTCTGTTAAAACTTTAAGGGTGGTGGCAAAGAAGTAGCAAAGAATCCTGTGGCCTCGAAAAGGAGATCAAGCTTTCTAATTACTGCAGCCAACACATCCTTCCTCTTGTGAAAGAAATACACTTGTATGAGGGCGTTAGTGGGAGCATCACTTCTTGGGCACCCAACTTTGGCCCTCTGTGAGCAGAGGACATGAATTTGGCGCTATTATGAGCAACCCTCCCCCTACGAGAAGAAAGGTTCCTGAATGCATCCATTTATTTTCTCTCCCTTCACGCCCCTCGCCAGGCCCCTAATCCAGATAGTATTCCTACGGGATAGGTTGTCAATGTCCTCAAGTTTCAACTGGTCCATGAATGGTGCCACAGATTTGTTGTTCCACAGAGCATTCATTCACCGTTTTTTTTCTTAACTGTCAACTCTACCGCCCTTCAACTTGGTTAGGCATATCTTTAAGTCTTTTCAAATAGTCCCTATATTATTAGTGATGCCTGCCAAGAACTGCAATGTATTTTCCTTAGTTATGTCTATATTCTCTTGCTGATTAATCGAGTTACTCTGGAAGGCTCTTTATCTATCCTGGCTTGTTTCTGGGTAAAAAGGTATTTTACTGAGGAGGTCTCACTTGTTCCAGGAGCCCACAGTCTTTGGGCCTATAGAGGGTTTCAGCTTTATTTTGTTTCCCGGAGCTCTGTGGCTCTCACGTGCTAGTGTGCACCATCTGATGACTCATCAATCACGAGTGGCCATCCATACTACCACCTCTTTAAAGGGCCATATTCCCTCAGACACCACTATCGTCCCAGCACAGATGTAGCACTTTCCAGCTTCTGGGCCATTTCACAATACATGTCTGAAATGCTCCTGTGGACTACCTCATCGCAGGCAGCCCGAAATACCCCACTGTAAATGAACATTTCTCCAGGAGGTGAGAACTATCCACCACCCACCTCAGCATGACGGACCTACAGCTCTGCTGTTCAGACGCTTTTCAACCCCACCTCAATTCCTCAGGTGTGAAAGGACTGGTCAGGGATCATGCTGCCTCATGAGATGGCTGAGTCTTATTATGCAGTGTTTACCATACACTGACTCAATTGAGCTCAGGTCCCACGCTTGAGTTAGCACTGGCCAATAGGTCTGCCACAACTGCGAACACCAGCATCCCACCTTCCTGGTTTGTCCCATAATAACTTCTTCACACCCCATCCTTTTCTTTCTTCAGCTGGTGGAGGGTGTTCATGAGGGTGTCAGCTACCTTTTGACACTATAAATGCATCTCACTCCTGCAAGTGAGTACACTGCTTTAAGGTATTGTCTTTTCCTCTGTACATCCATCTCCTTTCTTCATCTCTCAAATGAAGCTTTCAACTATGGTCTGCAAGTATTCAGAACTTTCAACTGGGTGTCCAACCGAATGATTCAGTGGAGTTGTAATATTCTGTGGTGGAGATGCTATTCACCGTATCTTAGACACAGATACCTGAATTGTGAAAAGGTATACAAGATTCAGATTATTTCGAATAAGAAAGTATCTTGCTCTGGTCAAACAGACAAAGCCACCAACCTGGCAAAGAGTTCTTCAAAATAACTGATGTACTGCAGACCCCGTACTAGTTTAGATGTCTATTATTCTTTCAATCAAATTTTGCAAAGATTTATCAAACTTTTTCATATGAGCCAATTTCTAAAATACAGACTGATATTATAGCAGACGTTATTCCACTTCTAAAATTCTGTGACACAAGCAATCGTGCTGAACCTTATACAACCATCATTGCTCAATTCACTCCTGTTTCTGAGAAGCAGCTTCTTGAAAACATACATAACGTCTGTATATCGGGGTCATCAAAGGAACCTGGCCCAGTCAAATGATGCATGTCATGGAACCGCTATTTTCTGAATAGGATCTTTCCATCTTTAGGTCATAAATTGTCCCTAAATTCTGGAAGTCGACTAAAATAGAATCTTTACTGAAAATGCATTCTTTAAATCAGCAGAACTTAACAACTACTGAACCATCTTAGTACTCCCCTGACTAGATAAGTTACTGGAGAAACATACATTTAGCCAACTCCGGATCTTTGTGGAATAAAACAACTTATTGGATTTCCATTAAACAATCTTCCACAAATGCAGAAGCTTCAAGTTGGTCAGAGTATTAGTTCTGGATGACCTTTGCAAACTGACTGATGCTTAGTGGTGTTGGGGCATTGATACTCTTAGGCTTCAAACACTCCACCCTTGGCACAATACTCTTTGATGTAGGCATACAAGGAATTAATGTACAGTGTTTTATATAATTCATGGCAGTCAGTCAATGGTACTAGCATGCTGTCCATCGGGGATATTTCTTTCACCCCTTTTACTTAAGTTTTACATGCCCCTCAATAGCTAATCTTCTCCAACTTGCTGGGGCTAGATTCTACATTTATGTGAATAACATCCAACTGATGTTTCAGCTAGTTCTCCCATCTGAGCAGGCCATACTAAACGCACCTCCACTGACTATATTTCTATTGTTCACACGTCAGTGGATGTCCACCAATTCATGAAGCTTAATCCTTCAAAGTCTGAGGGCCATATGTATGAAAGTTTGGTTTTGCGATTCTCAAATAGCGATTTTTTGGGAATCGCTATTTGAGAATCGCAAAACGCTATCTAAGTATTTTTATTTTATTTTATTTTTGTGTTTTACAGAGCGCGAACATGACCCGTGAGGGTATCAGATCGCTTTACACGGTATACATTGTTGAACAAGCAAAAGGTTTAAAGTGTAGAGACAAAACAAGATCAACATGTATGGTTACAATCACCGTCAGAGTCAGAAACAAAAACAAAGGTTCCATATGTTCTCGTTGTGGGCAGTTGGTGATATGGGAAAGCGGTAGTCATAGAGTAGTCCCGCATAATGAGGTGGTTGCGGGCAGGCCTTAGGCGAGGAATTTACCCATGAGGAAGGTTTTGGTCTAATTTTTGAAGCGTGCTAGAAGAGGGATTTTCCTGATGGAATTTTGCGAATCCTACATATTCCTTAATTGCGATTTGCAAATTGCAATTCGCAATTAAGGAATACCTCCCCATTCAGAATGAATGGGAAGACATTCTCAATTTGCGATTCTCAATTAGAGAATCGCAAATTGAGAATGCAATTTCAAGGGTGCCATGGTGTCAAAAGGACACCCTGTTGCATCCCTGAAATGTGCATGTGTGCACATGTGGCACACATACATGCCCTGAGGGCATGCATGTGGGTCACATGGCACTTCGAAAAATGCAAAAAAGTGTTTTTTTCAGAGAAATCGCAAATTACCACCAACTTGAAGTTGGTGGTAATTTGCGATTCCTTAAGCCCAAATTGTACTTTTTCTGTGCCTCTTACATTGCATTTAAGGAATCGCAAAATGTGCGATTTCTTATTTTGCAAGGCAGTTTTACCTTAATACATTCCACTTAGCTAAATTGCGCTCGCAATTTTGAATGATGCATATGGCCCTGAGCTCCTTATAAACCACTTAAGATGTGTCCTTATCAGAAGCTCTCCATTGGTTTAAAAAATGGACGCCCTCTGTGGTCTGAGTACTAAATCTATGCATCCATGTAGATTCTAGTATGATATTGAATACTCAATTCACAAGGGTATCCACATCATGCTTCATTCAACTAAACACTGAGAACATTGTTGCAAATAATTTAAGACATCTTCACTTCTTCTTTATTAATGTCCATATGCAGTCAACGCTGAGTCATTGCAATGCAAAGTTTTAAGCAGCCCAAGAAAAAAACTTGAACCACAATCAGCTGGTGTGGATTTCCTAATTAAGGGTCTGACCAGATAGAACCATATCAATCTCATACGAAGGCAGCTGCACTGTCTCCCATTATGTAGCAGAGTTATATTCAATCCCATGGTCATTAGTCACAGGGCAGTTTATCAAAGTGCATCTGACATCATAGCTTCTCAATCTGTCTGCTATAGGGTAGTCAGAGCTCTCCAATTGGCTATATGTGCTGTACTTATGATGTGGACAGACACATATGTTGGTAGATACTTCTATACACCAGCAGCTAGGGCTTGGAATTCCTTTCCTCTAGATTTACGGCACATTCATTTCCTGTCTCATTTCAGGGTGATTAAAAAAATAGGTTTTTGTTTGTATCTTAAGTCTCTACTACGAGGCTAGAAACATTTGTGGATTTGGCACAAACATATCTGTGCCCTCATTAAATAAATGAGAAATCTTCCAGCCACTTCTGAGTATTATTTCCCCCCCCCCCCCCCCAAATCAATTTTGACATTCCAAATCTGTTACTTGGGAAACAAAGACACAGTCTTCGGAAGGCTGATAAATGATGGCCCTGTCAAATGATCCACCAAACTCTACAATTTCTATAGCATGTTCACCATTTTACCTTCTCAAAGAAACCTACTGATTTTCAGGTCGATACTGATGTAGCCTTGCTTATTACAGTAGAGAACATCCCACACTTTTGTGCCCATCATTTTGTCATTTTTAGGTCGAGCTGTATTTACTTATATACTTCTGTCTGGGCTTAAACTCCGCCCACTAGTTTAATTTGTTTGTTTCAGTGTCTTTAAAAATCCTAGGTTGCTAGTGGTCAGTCGTGCCTCGTTGTCCCTCCTTTTCTCTTTCGTTTCTCCCACTGAGCAGGGACTAAATACTGTATTATTACACTATGCATGTTTAGCTGTTCTTTTGGGGACTATTTTTTTATTTGTTCCCTGCTCGGTTACTGTTTGTAAGCATGTGGCTGACTTCCACTTAGGAGGAGGATAATCAAAGCGCTGGAATGCGAAATGACTGGTGTTTGCACTTCCCCTTTCAATGAGAAGTTGTGGGAGCTCTCCGTTTTCAGAGCACCTGTTTCTGGGCAGGACAGCCGCGGTGAAGCTCTTGCCGCCGTCAGAGAACCAGTTTGACTGGGCTTCCCCAATTCTCTGCAGAACCAACTTTTTTTGTTGTTGTTGCTGATTTACATCGCACGAAGTGGACCCGAGGGTATTGAAGCGCTTTATATAAGCACCAGTTGCATAACACAATGCTACATTTCTAGGCAGGAGTGCCTTTGAGACACCCGCTGCCTTTCACACATCGCTGTAGCGCCTCCAAGTGTGCCCCTGTTACCATACAATCAGGGGTGGGCCAAGCCTGCAGTCATCAGCCATGTCCCTAGATCTGGTGCGGGTGACCCGCCGGTATTCGTCTGTATGAGTCCCCACCTCGCCGCTGGACTCCTTTCATGCCCCATGTTTGTACTGCACACCTAATGGCAAGCCTGCAAGGCTCCAGCCATCTGTCACGCCCCTGGATCTGGTGCGGAGGAGCCGCTTGCTGCCCAGTGCTGCGTCTGAGGCCACTGGCTTCCTTCCATGCCCCAGGGGAGCTTGATGTTTGTCCTGTGCCCTCTCCCCCCATGCCACAATGCCCAACAAAACTACCCTACCTCCACATTATTGGTTAGATCTCTAGGACAGATCCCGGGAGGAGCTGCAGACAGCCTCAAGTTGTGCATTACCTTGCTAACTGAACTGGTACATTTGTAATGTACCACTGCATGCTCGCTTCGACTGTTGCCAGTTTTCTTGCTGCACCAATTGTTGTTCCTTTTCAGTCATGGGTATCTCGTGTCCCGCTTGAAAGCTCTTTCTGAATATATGTAGCAAAGAATGTGGGGACACTTTGTCTTCAGATTACTGGAGGATCTAGGGATGGGGGCGTAAACTGTTTTTTATGCGAGTTATTGCTGGCCTTACTTTAACTGTGACCTTGAATTTATCTGGTTTATCTATTAATTAAGGGTATCCTCCAACTTCCAGCACCTCCCGCACCACCAACAACACTCTCCCTACCATAAGAGACTTCCAGTCAAACAGTGGTAGGTCATTATGTTTCTGTTAGGAGCCTGCAATTATTTTTCTACTCGGTAAGTAGTGTTCCTTTTAGAGACAAATATATAGTGTGTTCGCTGACCTAGCGTTTGGATTAGAATTAGCCATAGACTCCAAGCAAGAACTCCTTACCGTCTGAACTATATCGGCAAAAAACAATGGTAAAACTAGTTACTCATTATTTACGGACCCTGGGTGTCTTCTGTGTTGCTCCCCAACAGGGTCTGGTCTGACTGGTCGGTGTGTGAGCCATATTTTGACTGTGACCTGTTTTCTGCTCTGCTGGGTCCAGGTTGACTGGTAATTACAATAATATTCTCACAAACATAGTCTGCATCATGCTCAAATCCATGCAGTCTTCCATACCTTGGAAAACACTTATACAACTGGTGCTCAAGTAAAGCGCTCTGTGCACAATGCTGCTCTTCTGGCTCTACTTCCTTGTGCCTCATGCTGCTCTTCTCACTCTCCTTCCTTGTGCCGTGTGCTACTCTTTTCACTCTCCTTCCTTGGCCCCACACTGCTCTTCTCACTCTCCTTCCTTGTGCCTCACTAGGCTGTTCTCACTCTACTTCCTTGTGCCTCATGCTGCTTTTCTCACTCTCCTTCCTTGAGCCTCACGCTGCTCTTCTCACTCTCCTTCCTTGTGCCTCATGCTGCTCTTTTCCTCGAGCCTCACACTGCTCTCTTCATCCTCACTCTCCTTCCTTGTGCCTTACGCTGCCCGTCTCACCTTCCTTCCTTGTGCCTCATGCTGCAAATCTCACTCTCCTTCCTTGTGCCTCACGCTTCTCTTCTCACTCTCCTTCCTTGTGCCTCATGCTGCACTTCTCACTCTCCTTCCTTGTTGCTCATGCTATTCTTTTCACTCTACTTCCGTGTGCCTCATGCTACTCTTTTCACTCTCCTTCCTTGGTCCCACACTGCTCTTCCCACTCTCCTTCCTTGTGCCTCACTCTGCTGTTCTCACTCTCCTTCCTTGAGCCTCACGCTGCTCTTCTCATTCTCCTTCCTTGTGCTTCATGCTGCTCTTTTCCTCGAGCCTCACACTGCTCTCTTCATCTTCACCCTCCTTCCTTGTGCCTTACGCTGCCCTTCTCACCTTTCTTCCTTGTGCCTCATGCTGCACTTCTCACTCTCCTTCCTTGTACCTCACGCTTCTCTTCACTCTCCTTCCTTGTGCCTCATGCTGCACTTCTCACTCTCCTTCCTTGTTGATCATGCTACCCTTTTCACTCTACTTCTGTGTGCCTCATGCTACTCTTTTCACTCTCCTTCCTTGGCCCCACACTGCTCTTCCCACTCTCCTTCCTTGTGCCTCACTCTGCTGTTCTCACTCTACTTCCTTGTGCCTCATGCTGCTCTTTTCCTTAAGCCTCACACTGCTCTCTTCATCCTCACTCTCCTTCCTTGTGCCTTACGCTGCCCTTCTCACCTTCCTTCCTTGTGCCTCACGCTGCACTTCTCACTCTCCTTCCTTGTGCCTCACGCTTCTGTTCTCGCTCTCCTTCCTTGTGCCTCATGCTGCACTTCTCACTCTCCTTTCTTGTTGATCATGCTACTCTTTTCACTCTACTTCCTTGTGCCTCATGCTACTCTTTTCACTCTACTTCCTTGTGCCTCATGCAACTCTTTTCACTCTACTTCCTCGTGCCTCATCCTGCTCTTTTCCTCGTGCCTCACGCTGCTCTTTTCACCCTCACTCTCCTTCCTTGTACCTCATGCTGCACTTCTCACTCTCCTTCCTTGTGCCTCGCGCTGCTCTTCTCACTCTCTTTCCTTGTGCCTCATGCTGCTCTTTTCACTCTACTTCCTTGTGCCTCATGCTGCTCTTTTCCTCTTGCCTCATGCTCCTCTTTTTACTCTACTTCCTTGTGCCTCATGCTGCTCTTTTCCTCGTGCCTCAAGCTGCTCTTTTCATCCTCACTCTCCTTCCTTGGCCTCACGCTGCTCTTCTCACTCTCCTTCCTTGGCCTCACGCTGCTCTTACCACTCTCCTTCCTTGTGCCTCATGCTGCTCCTTTCACTATATTTCCTTGTGCCTCATGCTGCTCTTTTCACTCTACTTCCTTGTGCCTCATGCTGCTCTTTTCCTCGTGCCTCAAGCTGCGCTTTTCATCCTCACTCTCCTTCCTTGTGCCTCACGCTGCTCCTCACTCTCCTTTCCTTATACCTCACACTGCTGTTCTCACTCTCGTTCCTTGAGCCTCTTGCTGCTTTTCTCCTCACTCTCCTTCGTTGTGCCTCACGCTGCTCTTCTACTCACTCTACTTAATTGGGCCTCATCCTGATTTTCTCACTATCCTTACTTGTGCGTCATGCTGCTCTTCCCCTACTCACTCTCCTTCCTTATGCTTAATGCTTCTCCACAACTAACAATCCCACTCCACATAATCCCACTCAACATAATTCCACTTCACACCACATATACATACACTCCATAACACATAAGTAAAAGACATCGCCATTTACAACGCGAAAAGCTCTAACTCAAACAAATGCGAGACCTGCTGCATTTCCAATGCTTGTTTAACCTTCCAATTAACAGCTCTACCCGCCAGGGTGCTTCTAATTATGCCCTTCCCTGCGAAATCGAGCTTGGGTTCAACTAAACATTCAACCAGCTTCCCCACCGCATTATTGTCAGCAGGGTCTAACCATGGAAATAGGTGTGGGAGGGTAGAATTTTAAGAGCAAGAGAGCACTCAGTGACTACTATTGGTTTTGGATCAATGGGCCTAACCCTGAAGCATGCAGGTTATTTAAGAGCAATATTTATGCATTGCATTAATTGTGGTACTGCCGCCCGCCCCTTTGCAGAAGCAGGGACAGGAAAGACAACTACCACTACTACGTAAACCTACCTCCCCGTTCCCCTATCCCACTGTGCATGAATGGCAGAATGGAAAGTGAAGTCAGACCAGTAAATGCTCCTCATGCTTGGCTTCAAAATGTGAAATACAACGGCCAGAGGAGACCCTGGCATTCTGAGTGCCACCTTCTGCTTACAGAGCTTACAACCTTAAAGGTGCAAACCGTTGTGTTCAACGTTTGACTTTCTGTTTATCATTTATTTTAAAAGCGGCAGTTCTTGCCCCGTTTCTTTGAATTCAAGAGGTTTTGAAAAAAGGGGTACATCCAGGAATTAGGCCTACAATTGCATGTGTCGAATGTTATGCGCTAGACCAACAAAGCAGTTTTTGATCATAGAATTAACGTGGGGTAGTGACATATCAGACTGAACATACAGACGAATTGAATTTACCTGCATATCGAAACCCAACGACAACGGCAATTGAAACATTTCTAATCATACATAATATTTTTTGACACTTTTCTTGTGATTGGTACCGTACTTGATGATCAGCTGCTTCAATCCTCTTTAGGTTCAGAACCCTCTGAATCTCTTCTAACTCCTTGCTAGATCTTTCTTTCAGGGGATAATTTTTCACCTCATGACCGGAGTTGAAGGCCTTCAAACAACAACAAAATTAACACACAAGAGGATTTAGAAAAAAACACCATTCCATTTGTCAAACATAAAGTGTGCTAGCCAGTTCTCAAAAGCAGTTCAAGGTTAGGGGAACAATTAACAAAAGAAGGTCATACAACTACACCTTTCCTACTCCTACACACGAGTGTAGCTTTATGACTTTTGGAAATGTACAACATTTTTCAGCAGTGGGCCTGGAAAAGTGTGACAATTGCATATGTCTAGGCATGGGGTAACTTAATTTGACTTTATCTTATTTAGCATAGGCATGTCAGTGTGGAATTGTACGCACAGTGCAATGTCGCATTAGGGAAAGGCAGAGACATGGAGTAAGTGCATTTTTTTTATTCCAAGAGTAGGAATCCCCATCCCCCTACATCTCATGACCACACAAAACTGGTTCCCCTAGTTTCCTCTTGTCTCCTAATTAGGAACAGCATACTTTCTGTATCTTTACTAAGTTTGGGCATGTATGCTGGCCCTATTCATAAAGCCCAGAGTCCCATCTTTGTGATTGATGTCACCAAACTGGGCACTTAGGAGAACTGCGAGAGTAGGAAGTATGGAAGAGCGGGGGAGGAGCATGTAGGGAAGAACGTTTACATTTTATCACATGATGACTTCCATTTTTCACAATCTGGGCTTCCTTTTCAATTGCGCTGATGCTTTCCACATTGTCAAGCAGGACACTGTTCACATTTTGGAATGTGCATGTACTATGTCTTAAGCAACCTATTTATCTCAGCCCCACAGCCACGACCGCTCATTTGAACGGGCCTCTGTGTTAAACTGATCAGAAGACAGCCATTGGAAGTGCACACGTAAGCGCTGAATGATTCCTCATTATAATGCTCAGTATTTTTACAGCAGTTGTCATTTCTAAGTCACACACAATTAACTGATGTTAAAAGTTGCATATTATTGGGGGGCGTGGTTTTGACGCCAAGGAAGATGGCGGCGTGAGTTCTTTCCTCCACCCGTGGCGCTGGTATTACTGACATTTTCAGCAGTATTCAGCGATCATCGAAGTGCCCCTTTTCGTCTGTCTGACAGCGGTGCGAGTTAAGCACGCAAGGAATGTGTCAGAGCTGCCGCTCTGTGCCCCTGAGCAGCTGTATGAAGGGGTGATCAGCGCGGCCTGTGTGGCGCCCAGCGTCGGAGCCTTCATCAGCGGAGCAGCAGAGCCACATGCTGCGCGACCCGTCTACCCATCTACGGCTGAATCGCGGTAGGAGCGCGACTTCTTTGGTACACTGCTACGCTTCCAGGGCATAAGCGCTCACTCGACCGGCATTGGGAAGGCTTGAAACGCAATGGCTGTCCGTTTCTGAAGCCCTCCCTCTTCAACAGCAGGACGCTCGTCAAAGGCAAAATGGCGGCCATCATCGTCCCCTGACGAATACCTGCCTACAATCACCGCGCTGGCTGTGCTGAGCCTCCCACAAGTGGTTAGGTTGGTCCTGCCTAGAAGTGAGGGGTAAAGAAGATCACCACATCCTGAAAATCGTCACTTGAACCCAGAGTGAAGCGCTTGTCCAGCTCTGTGCTGTGAGTACTAAAATGGCGGTGCCCCCCTACAGTAAGGAGCTCATCCCAGTGCACTTGCCCTTTCTCTAACAAGCAGGCTTATAACACCCTGGCATGGGATGTGTTTAATTGAAGATGTACCGCTTGTCCTGTTCATCTACAGCTTTGCATCATAACCTGTGGCTGCCTGACCTTGAGATGGCTGGTGAATGAGAAGGTCTATCTCCTCTAATATCACTGCCTGACCCCAAGATGGGCGACGCTCGAGACAACTTCTAGTTTCTCTACTCCAGTACTTCTTTGAAGCTTGCTGTTGCTTTACCGCTGGTGATCTGGTGCACCTTTCCATTAACGGATACTGGACCCCAGTCTTCGCAACCCAAGGGGGGGGGATGACTCATGGACATTTCCTAATATCTTTTTCACCTGAAGCCTTCTGTTGGTTTCTTACTGGCTTACTACTGTCTTTGGGCCAAGAATTTCGATAGGTGGTAATCACCTCTTCGTGCCTACACCCGCCACCTTTATTTCACTCCCATAGAGGTTGTCTGTCCACAACAACATGAGCGAGAAAGAAGCCAAAAATCTTAAGAGGCTCAAAGCCGACCCTCCGAACCCTGATTCACCGACCAAAGAGAAACGCGATATTAATGAGACTCTAGACACAATTCTGCTCAAGCTTGCAGATGACCATGATCTGGCGAAATCCACCAAAGAAGAAATATCCGCTGTTCGGCAGGACATCAGAGACACCAACGCCAGGCTCTCGGAGACAGAGCACAGAATCAGCCGACTAGAAGACTCCGAAACAAAGACCTGTAAGTCCCTACAGAGGCTATCAACTACTACGGACTCCCTGACACAACGACTATCTGAGTTGGAAGACAGAAACCGCAGGGGGAACCTGCGCATCTTTGGCATGCCTGAAGGGTCTGAAGAAGCCGCGGGGTCCTGTGTCTCTTTTTTGGAGTCCTGGTTCTCCCAAGCCACCAATCTAACCTTCCATACTCCTTTGGAATTTGACCGAGCGCACAGGGTTCCGTCACGAATCACGGCCAATCAAAAGGGCCCCAGCCCTATAGTTTGTAAGCCTCTTCGTTATCAGCACGTAGAGCAGATCCTGGCATTCATGCTTCGGAATAATCATATCCTTTGGAAGTCATCTAAGATCTTCATCTCCCAAGATTATAGCAAAGAAACAGTTGACACCAGGAAGAGCTTTCTTGCTCTTAGACCAAGGTTGCACACCCTAAATTACCAGTATGGCTTTGTGGGTCCCTCGAAATTCAGAGTCTTGATTCAAGGAGTCCCGCGAATATTTACTGATCCGGCGCAACTGAAGAGATTCCTTGACGGGCCAGACACCCCTTCGATGGATATCACCGAGTCAGGTGCTCCAAGTAGGGGCACCTGATGTTCATTACATAAGTCTTTTGTTCATATACGGGCCTCTATTAGTTCTACAGGTCACTTCTGTAAAGCCGCCAGTTGGCCTTTCGATAGGCCTTCCTCCATACCAATAGACAATCTACTGGCTTTAATGATTCTTGCTCCGTGTTACTTCAAACCTCTGTTTTCTCGCAGCAGACTGGTATTGATTTCATATCTAACTGAATCTCTAGTGCTTTCCTCACAGCCATGTGTCGATCATATGATCATACCTGTTTAGGGCAGCTGACATCAGATACTTACCCTGTACCATTGGCAGTTGCTACTCACTCTAATGCTTCACTCATAGCCATGTTGCGATCATACGAACATACCTGCCATGAGCAGCAGGAATAAGGTTCTTATCCTGCTCCACTTGCAGTGTCTACACACTTCCAGTTGCAGTTCTCCACAACATGTTGTATCTGGCAAGGCATTTCGTAATGCCAGTTTGTTATTTGCTGTCTCAAACACATTTGAAAACTTAAACACTACTGTTACACCCGTTGTTATGTATGCATTAACCTCCGGACGAATTAATGTTTTCAGAATTTGTAGCATTACGCATGATGTTCTACTAGTACCCTGGGAGGGGAGTTGCTGTTGCTTTCTCTCTTGTCACCATGTCTTTGGGTTACTTTTGGGGTGGGTGGGGAGGGTTTGGGTTGTGGGGAGGTGGGGGGGGGGGTCCCTGTTAGTTATCGTCTTGTTTACTATTTTGACATTTTTGTTTTCATTTCTACATGCCAGCTTGACTCTAGTCTAGTTCACCTACATGCCGTGTCCCAGTGCTCCAGTGCTCCAATATCCCAGTGGCTGCTCCCTGTTTGAAGCCTGGTCCTGTCCTCCAACGACCTACGATCACCAGTGCCCTTTTACCCATGTTTGCCCAACTACATTACCATACAACTACCAACCGCTCGGTCTGGCTTCCCACTGCTGCTAATGTTCTGGGTTCTGTGGTCATCTATTATATACATGACACGAGTTAATGCCAATGCTATCTACCCCTAGCTTCTCAGCTCACAAGGACAAGAATATTAAAATTGTCTCGCTGAACGTCAAGGGCATCAATCATCATCCGGTTAAAAAGAGGAAAATTCTTGACTATGTATATAAACAAAAGGGTGATATAATATTTCTCCAAGAAACTAAAATTGATTCATCGCAGTTCAATTCAATGAAGAATAAGACGTACAGCGAGGCAGTAGGCTCAGAAGTCCTGGGGGAAAAAACGGTGTCCTGACCCTAAATGCCAAAAAATCCAACATTGATTTACTAAAGTGTACTGCAGACGCTAAGGGTAGATGGGTCTCGGTCAAACTCTCGAAGGACAACAAGGAGTTTTTTGTCACCAATCTCTACGCCCCCAACAGAGACGACCCTGATTTTTGGAAAGAACTATGTGACCACATTGACACGATACCGGATAACGCCACACACATTATGGGTGGCGACTTTAATCTGCCCCTCAACCCATTGCTAGACAGGGACTCTCGTTGCCCCTATCGACCAAACGCCTCTCACAAAGCCCTCATTAATCTCTGCACCCATTTTAATTTAATAGACTCGTGGAGATTACAAAATCCCACAGGTAGGGACTATACATTCTTTTCACCCCCACATAACACTTATTCACGCATAGACTTTATCCTCACCTCCGGCCACACTTCTTCCAACATTGAAGCCACTTCCATAGAGCCTAGGGTTATCTCTGACCACTCATGCATCACGATGTCCCTTGCACTACAGAACGAGGTCAAGAGAACTAACTTATGGAGACTCAACAATGCGGTCCTTAAGACAGAAGCTCACAGGCAGACCATTGAAAAAGCGATTTGTGAGTATCTCGAGCTAAATAAAAAGGGAGAAACTCCTGACCTCACAAGGTGGGAGGACCTCAAGGGGAGTCATAATCAAAATAGGTGCAGCCATGAACAAAGATGCTAATAGTAACCTACAGCGCCTAGAACAGGAAATACTAACGCTTGAAAAAAGACATGTCCTCTCCAGAGATCCCCTAGTCATCCCCTAGGCTCCCAATCTTTGGAACCAGCTGTCCCTTCCGCTCAAATCTGCCAACTCTCTTCTGGAATTCAGAAATCTCCTGAAAACATGCCTTTTCACACAGACTGGCTAGACCCCCGCTTCTACGCCTCTCAGCACTCAATCAGCGCCAGGAAACTTACGGTGTCAGAGCGCTATAGAAGATCCCCCTTAAGATAAGATAAGATGAATGACATGATGTCTAAAAAATATGAATATAACAAGATTGTCAGTGAAAGGGCGGGGGTCTGATTAAGGAACCAAAAGAGCTTTAGGCTCTGCAAGTCCAACAAAGCGGGGAAGAGTCTGGCATCTTACCTAAAATTTAAACTTCAACAAACTGCAATTAAGAGTCTAACGGATCAAGCTGGGTCTTCCCATTCTGATCCCTCTAAAATTACTGACATTTTCAAAGACTTTTACAAGAATCTGTATAGTAAAAACACGGATCTCGAATCTTCAAAGATCGAGGAATATCTAAATACTTGCACACTTCCTTCCCTTTCAGAGCACGACCAATCAGAACTTAACCTCCCCATCTCCTCTCAGGAAATTGAAACCGCAATTAAAACTCTTCAAACCGGCAAAGCCCCCGGGCCAGCCGGGTTCAGCACCTTATTTTATAAAAGCTTCTCCCCAATACTATCTGAGCCCCTTCAGGACCAATATAGGGAATTCTTTACTAGCGGCCAAGTTAATGGCACTCCAGCTGAGGCTATCATAGCAGTAATACCCAAAGAAGGGAAAGACCCGTCATTCCCGAAAAATTACAGACCAATCTCGCTAATTAATCTCGACTGTAAAATGTATGCCATGATACTCGCCAAGAGGATTCAGAAATTCCTGCCCAAACTCATCCATCCTTCGCAGGTGGGCTTCCTAAAGAATAGACTATCTAGCGACAACACACGTATCCTTGCTCACATATTAGAAATGCAAACTTGTCCGACTCCCCAACCGTCGCAGTCACCTTGGACGCCGAAAAGGCCTTTGACAAGGTCGACTGGACGTATCTGGAAGCTGCTTTAAACAAATTCAAATTAGGTGATGACTTTATCCAAATGGTGATGGCCTCATATTCCAATCCATCTGCCAGGGTGAGAGCGGGTGGCTGCCTTTCTTCCTCATTTAATCTGGAACAAGGCACGAGACAGGAGTGCCCCCTCTCCCCCTCCCTCTTCTTGCTAGCTATCGAACCCTTCCTATATCATTTAAGAAATAATGATCTGATCAAAGGGGCTGACTTTGGAGGGTACGTAGTTAAGATAACGGCCTACGCAGACGATGTCTTAATAGCATCTGAAGATGCGGAGAGCGCAATTCCAGCCCTTATGTCCTCAATAGCGGACTTCGCTGCTGTGTCCGGTTACAAATTAAACAAGGACAAAACAGTAGTGAAGCTCCTAAGCAACGTCGGAGACAAAAGCATTCTGGGTAAGTCTGGTTTACTTTGGCAGCCTAAATGTTTCAAGTACCTTGGTCTAGAGTTTGAGAAGGATCTAATCAGTACCCTTAAAACAAACAAGCTTGCCCTTTACAAAAAGATCCCCTCCTTGTTGGACGATTGGTCCCCAAAATTCCTCTCATGGTGGGGTAGAGCGGAAACGTTGAAAATGATGATTACCCCCTTGATTAATTATCTTACCTGCATGCTGCCCATGACGTTATCAAGTGACTTCCTGAAAAAAGTATATAAACTCTTTAACAACTTTTTATGGCAGGGGAAGAAACCTAGGATTTCCTTACGCAAACTCCAGTTACCTAAAGGGAAAGGGGGTATAGGACTGCCAAACTTCAGGAATTACCAGATTGCCTACCTATGCAAACAGGGTGCTAATTGGCTCCTCCCTCAGCCGGAATATACTCCTGTATGGGTGCATATAGAAAGGGCGATCATTAACAACATGCCTCTCTCTACTATACTGACAGCTGATACTTCCGCCTTTCCCTTCTCAAGGTACATCTTGCTTAACACTAAGAGGGCCCTGCTGCACCTAGAGAGGGCCTACAAAAGTAAGGTCAAAATACACAAATCTAATCTGGCTTCCTTATGGCACAACTCGGCCCTTAAAATAAATGGCAAGTCCCTCTATTGGGAACACTGGTCGAAGTGGGGGATTAAGTCAGTCAAGGACCTATACACAGGCTCCTCGCCTTTGCCTTTCTCCTGTTTGCAGGCCCAGTTCGGGCTTACACCCATGGACTTCTATAGATTCCTCCATCTCAAATCATTGGTTTCAGCCCGTTCCATATCTCCTTCCGATCCGTCACTAACCGGTAGGCTATCCCAATTGGTACAAAAAGGTCATACGGTCTCCATGATATACAAGATCCTCGCCCCTAATCCGCAAAAAGCACACAGGAAATGTGAAACATCTTGGGAGAATGAAGAAAACTCCTCTAACATACTGTTTGATTGGGATAGGATAAGCCTCACTCCTTTCCTTAGTAAAATCTCGCCCATACTCTCCCAAACGAAGCTAATGATTATCAATAGAACATATTGGACTCCCGAGAGATTATTCAAACTTAAACTTCTTGATAGCCCCAACTGCTGGAACTGTAAGCTTCAGGTTGGTGACTTGGCGCACATTCTTTTTAACTTCCCACAATTACAATCATACTGGGACAAGATTTATAGTTACATCCGTATGATCTTTCACTATCGCCCACCAAAATAATTAGCCTATGCTTTATTAGGAGCTATAGGCCCGCATATAAAAAATGTTGAAGACCGGCACTTATTGGATCTCATGCTCACCCTAGGGTGCATAGTTGTACTAAGCAAGTGGAAGAACTTCAATGAGGTCTCCGTTAAGCTGTGGAAAGAGTGGTTGTTTTCATTGAGAGGAGCGGACAACAAGGCTCTTCACACTTCACCATGGCGCAAATCCCACAGGAAACTTTGGGGCTCTCTTGACTCACTAGAGCTTTGCTATGACCCTCCATAAATTCTTTGACCTGCAATATATTCATACTGCCTCAGTCTTCGGTCAATGTCAATCCACCCTGACTTAGCTTTGCTCTGCTGTCACTGGACCAATAAATACCAATAATTGCCAAGGGGCTAGACTAGCTGGTCAACTTTATTTCCTTATTGTGCTTATTCTTTCTTCCTTCTTGTGTTTTATAATTTCTTATAAGTTGTTGCTGAGCTGACGCT
Source organism: Lissotriton helveticus (assembly GCF_964261635.1). Taxonomy (NCBI): domain Eukaryota; kingdom Metazoa; phylum Chordata; class Amphibia; order Caudata; family Salamandridae; genus Lissotriton; species Lissotriton helveticus. The sequence goes on from NC_136065.1 coordinate 1,098,633,179, forward strand.
GTTTTCTCATCTCAGTGCAACATGGTCTCACTTTCATTCTTTATGCTACCGTTATATACTGGAACCATCATACAATGTTTTCCTCTACAGGATGTGCTTATACCTTGCTTGTCAGCTCTGTAGCCTTGTTTTTTGTATTGTCCTCCCTTCTGTGTTGTTAATAAATAAAGACGCTTTGAATACAAAAAAAGTTGCATATTATTTTTAGATGTATGAAACTGGTGTCACATTGCTCCATTATTATTCACAAGGGTTGCCCAGTAAACAATGCCAGAACATTCAGAAAAAAAATATTTTTAGAAGTTAACTTCTACACATAGTGCAACCCAATATGAATAAAACCAATAATAATAATATCCATTTCCCTTGTTTGGCACTTTTGCACACAATAATGAAAAGAATATACAGCACGGATTAAACTATTCTTTCTTCTTGGGAAATAGAGAAATCAAAACAGACTTTGTTTGAAGGAAATGAGAGTTAATACCTCTTTTTAGGAAGGTAAAATCAATATGAGTAGAGGAGACAAGTTAGGAAATTCCTCTGACACTCATGATAAATTCTTCGGTGTCGATTCCAGCAAACATTTCAGCATGCCAAAGTTGGAGAATGAATTTCAGAAGAGCAAGCAGGTCCCCCTCTAAACTCTGCAGATAATTGCATCTTTAATACTTATACTTATACTTCCTTTTATTGTCTCTGAAGCTTCATATGTGATGTCCAGCTCTAACAACAGTGTTTGGTATTTAGGTCAAGCCTAAAGGCAGCACGCATGCGTTGCTCTGCGAGGTATTCTGTAATCCCTCTGTGGAATTTTAACACACCCACCACACTGCCACCGCTTGTCATTGGTTGCTTGGTCCGCCTTTACGAATTCCATAGTTTTCCTTGGTGAATAGAGTACATTTGTTCCACCTTGTGGCTGTTTTGTCCTGGTCTTGCGGACTTTCCCTGCTACATAGATCCTTTCGATATGCCCCATATGTGTTGGTATGCGCACTACTTTTTATTTGCCTCGGCTTGTTTTGTAACTTTCCTGTTTGTGTTCCGAGCTCTGCTGCTATCTGTCCCTGTTTACTTTGTTCCCGTTCCACTCCCATTGTCTGCGTTCACTTTGCTCCTGCCCCCCTCCCGCTGTAGTTTGTGGTGCCTTTCAAGTGCCCCCTCCCATTGTTCGTGCTGTCTTTCTTCCCGCCCCTTCCCGTTGACCGTGTTGTCTTTACTCCCGACCCCTCGCATTGTCTGTGTTGTCTTAGCACCTGCCCCCTTCCATTACCCAAGTTATCTTTACTCACGCCCACACTGTCCATGTTATCTTAACTCCTGCCCCCTCCCGTTCTCCATGTTGTCTTTACTTCAACCCCCCACCTGTTTTCCTAGTGTAAAAATGTTTGCCCTCTCACATACATCATGTGCAAAGCTCTTTTTGGTCTTAAAAAAGGACACACTACCATAGTACTTTCTGGTACTGAAGGGAACTACTCTGTGTGTGGATGTGCTCATTGTGAAAGGGCAACATGCCGTAACTCATACTGAAGTCTGCAGATGACTAAAATGGGCTGATGCATTGCCCAATGCATGCTTGAGTGAGTTGGAGAAAAATGTGACTGGCACAACCACAGAAGAATGGATGAAGTGTGGCTGAAATACCTATATGTAACTATGTCATAGACATAATAAAAAATAAAAAAATAAAACGGTCTTGGTTCACACAAACCTATAAAACAAATCATTCTGCCATTGGAAACCACTCGCTTACCTTTCAGAAAGAAAGAAAGAAAGAAATAAGGCAATCAAGAAGGCAAGGGGACAAGAAGGAAAAAAGCAGGAAAGCAAAAAAAACAGAATGAAAATAGGAAGGAAAGAAATAAATAAAAATAATTAAAGAAAGCAGTAAGGAAAGAATGAAAGAAGAAAGGAAAGAATGAAAAAAGGAAGGAAAGATGGAAAAAACAATTGGAATATGGAAAGAAGGAAAGAAAGAAGAAAGGTGAGAGAGAAAAAGAGAGGAAAGAAAAAAGAAGGAAAGTAACATGGGAAAAAGAAAGATGGAAAAAAGAATAGAAAAACGAGAAAAAGAAAGAAAAGAAAGTGGCTCCCAGATATTGTGTGGGCGATTTGCTGGAGGCATTAAGCCCGAATATGTGGGCAGTAGTGTTTGGCAGTATGCAGCGTCGGCGAGACACGCTTTCTCCGATGGTAAAGGTCTTTGACCCCAGTGTATCGCCACCCTGCGTTTGGCCAGCAGCAACAACATCGCTACTGATGGAGTGAGGTTCAGAATGATATTTTGTTCAGACTCGCAAAGTTAAACTTCCAATAAAACCGTAACTGTATTAATCAGTGTGTGGTGATTTATTAACCAACTTAGTTTTAAAATGCATATACATCAGAAACAGAAACACGAGGGACTAACTCATGTGCTCTATGTTGCGAAAGCAAGTGCGTAGAAAATAATAAACTAACTTTGTCTATTGTCTTTGTCAGTATTAAATGTGGCTGTTTAACTAATGGCATGTGCTTTTGTTATGTCTTTACGTCTTTTCTGTGGCAAAAGCTCGTGGAGGATCCTGCGGCCTAAAAGAAGAAGGTTGATATAAAATGCAGCTTTGTGTGCACAGCTAGGTAACATAAATTAATGGGTTAATAATTAGCAAAGGGGGTGGGTAACAGAATGGGTCTCAATTCTCTAATTAATTGATGTCTTGTGTTTGTTTAAATAATAGTTTTCGAGTGAGGCCTAAAGGCACATTGAAAAGATGGCGTTTTCGAGTACTGTTCAGAAAGAGCCTTGCATGGAAGTGGAAACTTTTACTACGTTGACAAGTTTTTGAAAATTAAAATAAACTGTGCTAAACGTGCTCTTGGAAGAGAAAGATTCAAGGACAGGAAGCGCAAAGTTTGCCAAGCCAAGGAAGTCATGTACTGTGGCTCAAATGAAAGTAAAATTTTTAAGGAAGCTGCGTGACTTGAGAATAAGAGACAATGGACTCTAAGAAAAGCCCGATCTAGGCTTGGAGAAAGGTGATGACACAATATGAGCTGACAAAAGTCAGCCAATGAGGACACTTGCTGGCATAAAAAAATGTACATTTTAGAGAAGATTAGCTAGTCAGAAAGGTATAAAACTTGGCTCCATGGGCAGGAGGGCGCTTCTCGCTTTCCGATTCCTGAAGGGCGTGTCGTGCTGTTGGACTCTTTGGCGCACGTAAGGATAGCAGACTTTAATGATTTTTCTTTTTAGGTGGAGCGAGTTATTGACAGGGAAATAGAATTTAGGGAATGGAAACTGTTATTTTCTTTAATTCATGCTAACTGATTTGCCTGTGAAGTGTCAGTCTAATATGATTTCTCCTTAATAAACGCTGCTTTCATAATTGCAAATAAAATAAAGATTTCTAATTGAAAATGCTCTTTCTTTGAATAATAAAGTTAATAAAATTAGATTTTTGAAACGACAAGCTGGTCTTGTTTATTCATGGTCTAGTTACCATTAGCTGATCCATTTACCTAAGTTACTTATTTAAAATGATATATGTTTAAAACCATGGTAAGAAATGATAAACTGCAGTTGTATATAAATGTGTAAATAGTTTTTGAATAGTTCTGTTAAATTAGGTCACATGATTCAGTCACCCAAAAATTGTCTTGTTGGTTTATGGGCCTTATGAGTGATTTATGATTAATGGTGAGTATTGTGGAGTTGGGTGGCGTTGGTGAGACAGTTTTTTTCTTAGGGACGCTGGATCAATTCCTTGGTAGCAGAGTTACGGTTGCTATGGTAACTGTCATGCTGCATGGTAATTACATAGGATCGATGTTTAACATATGTTGAGTTTGTTCAGTGTTATATGTAGTCGAAAGGTTTTTTCCAGCAGTGTGAAAATTCCTAGTTGTGCCGGCAAGAGTAGTGTAACAAGTGAAGTTGCACAGTGCATTTGTTCTGTTTCAAAATAGTGGTATTGTCATATATCACTAGTGTTGCGGTCGTACAGCACAAGTTTAGGGATTTAGGTGTGTAAGGTAGAATGTATAGTGAGGATTGTCTATGAAATTAAAGCTTTCGAGTATAGGGACTTGGAGCCTGTTTTAAAACTCACTGTGAAAAGAGTAGTAGAATTTATCCAAGCATGAGTGAAGGGTAAGGAAGCGTAGTCTATCTTACTGGTGAGTGAGGTTTTCTAGTGTGGGTTAAAGTCCTCCCAAGATTCATGTATGTATGGTTAGGGATTTTTCTGTTTGAATGTGCGTAAATGATTTTGTAATATACAAACGAGTGAAACTGAATTGTTACTATATGTGCATTCAGAGAGAAACGAGTTCGTTATAACCTGCTAGAAGGGTAGAGTAGCCTTACTTTATCAACTAATTTAAATATTCTGTGAGAATAGCGTCGTCTATTCCACGCAAAGAATACCTGAATGATTGAAAAAGCTATCACTTTATTTTAGGGAAACAGACAAATGGTTTGTTTTTCTGGAGTTACTAACTGAATTTCTATTGAAAAGTTTTGTTAAAAATGGCGCTGTGAAAATATTTTGTAAAGGAGGGGTCAGTGTCACAGCGGAGCGAGGACAGAGAAGCTGCAGCGGCAGTATACGTCACTAGTGTCGCGCTGTGATTGGCTAGCATACGTCACAGTATTCGCGCACTGATTGGCTCATGTGACAAAGCAGGCTTGCAGCTGATTGGCTTATCCTGAAAAGCAGAGATTCTATTGGTTGAGCAAAGCGGTGACGTAGCTCAACCTGATTGGCTTGTTGGTGAGTTTCGCGCACGGATTGGTTGGTTTTACGGAACAACAAGGAAATAATTACGATCCATTCCGAAGTAAGCGGAATTGTTTAAAACATGGATTATTTTATTACATAAAAGAGAAAAAGAAGCTTTCTTGGTTTCAGAAATTGAAAAATAAATTGAAACCTGACAAGAAAATTGAAACGCGAGGTGGAAGATTACTTCATAAGTACAAAACACCCGCAGCTTACATGTTAGGTGAATATGGTTATCACACTTGTCTCTGGATTGAGAATTGGATGGAATATACCAAGAATGATGGTGTATTAGCATGGCCGGAAGATGGTTCGTTTAACATTAAGGTTATGAAAAACTTAAGAGAAAAAATGATGACTCTTGAACCAAAGCCTAGACCTACACAATTTGAGGCTTTAGCTGAATGGGAGGATGAGATGTTTGAATTGGAACAAGAGAACAGAGGTATAACAAGAGGTACTAGATTGGACATAAATAGGGAAACTCATGAGGATAGGATGCGTCGATGGAGATGTAGTGCATGTGATGGTCTGTATCCAGCGAGATTTGGTGAGGCAGCTGATCAAAAGAATGCCCAAAAGAAAAATAATAATGCTGAAGAAAGTGAATTAGAAGATGCAGTTTTTTTTTTCAGAACAGATTTTATTGTTTATTTGAAAGTAAGATTGCACGCAATCCACAGTACTCCGAACACCAGAGGGGCTGAGAGAAGAAAAGGCACAAAGCAAGGAGTTGCAATCAATACAGCAATCAAAATTACCAGTATAAGCAGAAAAAATACCCCCCCCCCTACCCATAAAAACCACCCCCTCCCGGATCCCACCCTAACCCTATGCACGATGTCCACTCAGGTCTGCAAAGAAAGGAGTACATTTGAAGTAGTGATGCACTCCGTCCCCACCCCAGATCTCAAAACATTTGTTGATCAACGACATCCTGCTGTAGCGGCGGCTCAAGTCACAACCCTCTGTACTCTGCCCACCTTTTCCATATTTTATAGTGCTTTCTGGGGCAGCCACGGGCCTCATATACCGGACGTTCTAAGCCCATGCAATAATCTAATCCTTGTTTCCACGCTTCTATCGGGGGGGCCCTGGGGTTCTTCCAGGCACGGGCCACATCCCTCTTGGCTACCGTGAGACCTAGAAGCAGTAAGTGTCGTTTGTAGATGTTACCACCCACCTGTTCCGTGACGTGAAGAAGGCCCAACTGTGATGTACGGGGAAGCTTCCAGCCTAAAACCCCTTCCAGGCAATCCCACACCCGCATCCAGAATCTCTCCAGCGCCCCACAAGACCACACTGCATGTAGGAACGTACCCACCTCCCGGCCACACCTCAGGCAGTCAGGGGAAGCAATCAAACCGGCCCGCCACAACCTCTCTCTCGTAAAATAGGCTCTCTGTAAGTATTTAAATTGGATGAGGCGCAATCGTACGGCAATAGCCGCCTCCCTCGGAGCAGCAAGAGCCTCCCTTCAACCCTCTTCATCAATGTCTCCTACGTCTCTCTCCCAGATGGTCCGTAGCTTATCTAGAGAAGGGGAGCAGTGAGTAACCAGTGACTGGTAGATGTGGGATATTTTCTTCTCCTCCAAATCTCCCATAAATAACTTAGCTTCCAGCGGACTGAACTCCGGAAGGGAGTCCAATCCCTCTAGGGCAGGGGAAATGGCGTGTCTGAACTGCAAGTATTTGAAAAACTGAGTGTGGGGCATGTCATATTCATCCCTCAGGTCCTGAAATGATTTAAGGGTTGTGCCCCTCATGACATGACCCAGTGCTGAGATCCCTATCGCATCCCAGCCACTGAACCCCTGCAGGGTCGCCAAAGCCGGCAGTCGGCCGTTCCGCCACAGCGGGGTCTCCCCTGTTAGCCTGTTCCACCATCCCATACGGCGGAGCGCCCCACGCCAGATCCTAAAGATCACCTGTGTGACCACCGGGAGCCTCTTCCCCTTTCCCGTCGAGTACAAGAGTGTATGGATAGTGTTCGGTTCCATCAAGTATCTCTCTAGGGCGTACGCCGGGTCACCCCGATCCCCATACCACCACTCATTCAGTACCAGCAAGTGAGAAGCTGGATAGTAGGATAGGATATCCGACGACGCTAGGCCGCCACAATAGGTAGAGAGGAAACAGGTGCGGAGCGCCACTCGAACGGCGCCCCCGGCCCAAAGAAAGCATCCCAGTGCCGAATTCACCTGACGAAACCACTGCGGTGAGACTGGGTATGGGTGGTCCTGCAGCTGATAAAGCATACGAGGGAGGGCCACCATCTTGAAGATGGCCGATCGGCCATAGATATTGAGGGGCATACGGGACCAAGTTTTCATGTCTGATCTGACTCGGTCCCATACGGGAACCACATTGCGTTCCCACGAAACTCCCGGTACGTCTGTCAAGAATACCCCAAGGTATTTGATACCCCCGGCAGCCCTCTTTAGGGCCGCGGCCCAGTCCCCTAGCTCCACACTACCTCCCAGGGTCCATAGAGTGGATTTCCGCGCGTTAAGTTGTAGCTCCGAGACCTCCCCGAAGACTCGCATAATTTCCAGGACTCTCGGTCCCGACCTGTTGAGATTTGTGAGAAAAAAGAGCACGTCGTCAGCATAGAGCGCGATCCTATCAGACGGACCAGCTTCCCATTCAAAGCCTTTCATCTGCGCATCAATGCGTACCCACGCCGCTAACGGTTCCATATCAAGGGGGAACAGGTACGCCGAGAGGGGGCACCCCTGCCGGGTGCCGCGTCCAATAGGAAAGGCGCCCGAGACCGCGCCAGCCACTCTCACAGACGCCGTTAAATCCGTATAAAGCAGCCGTATGTAGGAGAGGAAGCGGGGGCCCAGGTTTAAGCGAGGAAGTAGCGCGTGTAGGTACACCCAGCTCAGCGAGTCAAAGGCTCTATCAATATCAGCCAACAATAGCGCTGCTGGAGTTCCAGTGGCCCGCATCATTTCTAATGCCACTTGGGCCCGCCTAATATTGTGTCTTGTAGCTCTGTGTGGCATAAAACGGCCTGGTCCGGATGGACCAGGTCAGTGATCAGTGGGAGAAGGCGGTTAGCAAGGGCCTTAGCTAGTATCTTCGCCTCGGTATTCAGTAGCAAAATGGGCCGATATGATTCGGGATGGTCGGGGAGTCTCCCTGGTTTGCAAAAGACCACTATCTCTGCGTGTCTCCAATCCCCTGGAAGGTGACCCAACTTCCTAGCAGCTTCCAGTGCCTTTTGGTAACGCGTCCCTAGCTGGAGGTGGTATTTCCGAAAGAACTCGCACGGGAACCCGTTGGGTCCCGGGGCCTTCCCCATATTCAGCTCGCCGAGGGCCTTCCCTAGGTCTTCCGCTGACAGTGGAAGCTCAAGGCGACCGCGGTCTTCATCCGAGATCCCCGTGGCGGAAGATCCGCTAGAAATTTATCAATGTCCTCAGCTAGGAGGAGTACCCTAGGGGCATATTGTGTCTACTAGTAGCTCGCGAAGCTGTCGGCGATCGTCCTCGGATCCGACATAGAAGCCCCGGCCACATCTCGTAGCCCCGGCAACTGCTGTGCCTGAAACGTGCTCTAGCAAAGTCTATACAACATCGTGCTGGACTTATCCCCCCACTGGTAGATCCTGCTTTGTGTGGCAAGCCAAACCTGACGCGACTCCTCTAGGTGCAGGGACGCGGAGTCCCGCTGGGCCTGCAGTAGCCGCCTGACATCTCCCTCATCCCCCGCCTCGGTGCATTGCTCCTCCAGGACGCGGACCCGAGCCGCCGCACTTTCTAGGCCCTCCCTACGTTTCCTACGAGCTGAAGCACACCAGGCTATGTCTACTCCACGAATGGTAGGCTTCATAGCCTCCCAGAGGGTCACATCAGCCAATCCCAACGACTCATTGTCGTTCCAGTAGTGGGATATGGCCTCCCGCACATGAGACTGATAGTCGTCTTGTTGTAGGTGCCAGGTTGAGAGGCGCCACCGAAACGGCTGCCGCCTACTATCCAGCAGTAAGTTAAGGACGACGGGGGAGTGGTCAGAGAGCCCGCGTGGTAGTATAGCCGTCGATTCCACCGTCCCCATCCTGGTACAAGGAACGAACAGGTAATCCAATCTGGAGAAGGATTTATGGACCGCCGAGACAAACGTGTACTCCCGGCCATATGTGTGTTGGTAGCGCCATGCATCCGTCCAGCCCATACCCTTCACCATATCATTCAATCTAGTAGGGGTAGTTAACGGCTGTCCACCACCCGGCCTGTAGCGATCAACATTACAATCCATAACATCGTTCCAGTCACCTCCAATCACAGCCATCGCGTCCGGAATCGCAGCCCAGACGGTGAACAGTTTCTCCACAAGAGACCATTGCAGCGGGGGGAGCATACACACTGCCAAAGACCACTGGCTCGCCACCAATCATCCTCTTAACTAATACATATCTGCCCTGGACATCTACCCACTGTGTGGAGTGCTCATAAGAGACCCTACGATGAATCAGTATTGCCACCCCCGGGACCCTCTAGCAAAACCAGCGTGGAATACCGGTTGATATCCGTATCTCTGCAAACTAAGGGTCTTGGTACCCAGAAGGTGTGTTTCCTGCAACAGTAGGACATCTGCCCTCTCTCTTTTCCCCTGTCGCAGTACAGCGCCCCATTTAATTTTGTCAAGCATGCCCCGTACATTCCAGCTCACTATTCGCAACACCGCCCTGGGGGGCTCCAAAGCAAGGTCCCTAGCCGCCATCTACCGGGTGAATGTCCAAATGTCTGGGTGCAGGGAGCTGCATCTGTATACAAAACCCCAAGTGAACCTGGTGTACCATCGTGCTGTAAAAGGCTACCCCTAATAGTCCCCAACTCTCATGTCCCCCCACCCCCCAGCCCCCAACCCAACCCCAACTCAAGTCCCCCGCTCCTGGCCTCCCCCCACCTCTATACCTCAGTAACATTGAAGTATCTGTCGCGGTGCAGGGGCGCCCCAACCCCCAACAGAAGGTCGGGGGCCACCCACTCCAATGGATCCCCATAAATCACACCCTCAACTCCCAACTAGCCCCTTAAGGGAGCACGCGACACCTGCGGAAGACCCTAAGGCAAATGTCCGCCTTACTGTCTGCTCCCCCCCACCCTCCCCCATCCCGCCTCCCATACGTAACAGCAGAGGGCTGCAAACCAGTATGTCAGTGTGTCTGCTTGGCTTCTACCATCACCAGCCATGCCGGTTTCACCGCCTACTGTTCCCATATCGCAGCATACCTCCAAAGTGGCAGCAAAGAGTCCATCATCATTCACGGGTCCACTGTCTGAGTGTCTGGAGGATCAACCACCTCCGTATCTCCCCTCCTGGTGGGGGATCTCCTGGTGGAGCGGGACCTCCAGTTGCTCCTGCTGCGAGAACGTCGATGGTTCCGCCGCGGCGCCGTCGAGGAGGATGAGTCAGAGTCCCTGGCCGGCGAGGTTCGCGGCCGAGCTCCCACCGTCTCATCAGTCCATGTGAAGACTTCCTCCGGTGTGTTGAAGAACAGAGTACGCGACTGGTATACCACCCGCAGACGGGCCGGGTATAGCAGCGCATATTGGATTTTGAGGCTTCTCAGACGAGCTTTGGCCGCTGTGAAGGATTGCCGCTGTCGCTGCACCAGCCTTGTATAGTCTGGAAAGATCATGATCCGCTGATTTTCACACATGAGGGGTTCTTTCAAGCGGGCCTGCCTCAGGATGGTGTCCCGATCATGGTAGTTAAGCAGTTTGGCTATCACCGGGCGTGGGCGCTCCCCAACCGGCGGCTTCGGAGCGAGCGCTCTGTGAGCCCGCTCAACGACAAAACAGCGAGAGAGGGTATCCGGTGGCAGCCAGCTCTCCAGCCACTGAGTGAGGAAGGTTTCCATATTTCCTTTTTCACAACCCTCCGGAAAGCCGACAAATCGAGGTTGTTGCGCCGAGCCCGTCCCTCGGCATCCTCAACCCTGAGCGCCAGACCCTTCTGGATCCCCTCCATGGTGGCCAATATCTTCTTCAGGATTGCCACATCGTCCTCTACTCCAGTGATCCTTGATTCTGCTTTAGTAATGCAGGTCACTGCATTTCGTAAATCTTGGCGCAATAAAGTTACATCAGCCCCAACGGCCCCTATCTTGGCATCCAGGGTGTCTCTAGACTGGGTGATCGCTGCTAGGAGCGCCGCATTATCCGGCCCCTGGAGCGGAGGATTCCTGGAAGCTCCGGCCGACCCACCGGAGCCCGTGAATTTGTCAAGGGTACCTTGCTTCGAGGCTCCGCCACCACTCCCGCCTCTGGTCATGGTCTATGGTCCGTAGCCGGTGATTCGGACTTATGGGGAGACCCGCTTGAGCACCTTGGGGCTCCACTGCCTCACCCCAATGGCCGACTCCGTCGCCAGGCCGCTCGCAGGTCCAGCCGCACACCCTCCGCGGGGCTCCGGGTTCAGGCGGCCAGCAGCGGGCCCGCCGCTAAATCGTGGGCCCCGGATGTCTCTGCAGCTCACCCCAAGCCTCCACGCAGCACCACCAACTCGCGGTCAGGACACGTTCGCGAGCCACTAGGCCCAGCGCTGCTCCTGGCCGCTCAGCGTAGTCAGTCTATGGTCGATGAAAGGGCCAAATGGGGGACCCCCACGTCGTGGACCGCACACCGCCCCGCGTATCAGTGCCCAGGAGCACCGTGTTGCTGCCAGGGGGTTCTCCAGGGGGGGGGCCACGCCACGCCGCGGCCCGATCCGACTGCCGAGTTTTAGGCCACCGCAATTCAAAATGGGCGCCAACTTGCACAGCCCGTCTCAAGTTCGGCCCTCTCGCGTCCCAGGGACCTGGTCCACCGCAGTCCGATCTGACCGCCGGGTCCTCCGCATCCTCCCCTCCACTCCTCTTCCTAGGCTGCCGCCGCGCGCCCCAGCGCACACTCACTAGAAGATGCAGTTTTAGAAGAGATTTATATTACAAAACCGAAACGACCGCCTCCTTATCAACCAGTTTGTTCATGGTCTTCCCCGAGAGTTCCTCCAGGAACTTCTCCAAGTGCTCCTCCTAGAGAAATTATTGATGAGACATCACCCAGATCAAATCCAAATAATGCAAAAACTCCTGAGAGAGTAGAAACAAGATCTAATTCTAGTTTATCTGGTGAAAACAGAAATTATGCTAATACTCCGGTTCAGAGAAATGAAACCCCAAGAAATGTAATGCGAACAGAAAGATGTGAGGAAATGCCAAATACTTCAGAATATTTCTGATCAAAAGATGAATTAATACAGCAGTTAACTAAAGGCATGGAAGCAGTAACGGTACCAGTAACGATTGGACCTGTTCATCCAGTATTTGATCAAAGGGAAATTAGACATTCAGCTTTAACTATTCCATTAAATGCAGAAATTCAGAAAGTGGCTGAAAAATTGTATTCAGATTTATCAGAAATTCACCGAGAGACAACAATGATGCCTGACTTAACTTTTAATCAAAGTTTTTCGAATAAAACTCCATCTGGTGCAGAATCTGATTCTGGAACTCCGGAAAAGAGCATTAATAAAATAGATTTTACGCATACCCCACAGAGCTCAGAATTTAAATTACTTGATATTGCAAAACTGAAAGCAGATTTGGAGGAATTGATTATTGGCACAATTGGACCTGACAGTTTAAAGCTATATCAGGATGATGAATTATTGTTTATTTGCAAAAGCATACAATGGAAAACGAAAACCAAGTATGATCAATTAGAAGAAATGGCTGCTGAATTAGAAATAGATTTAAGCAGGCAGAAAAATTTACAGAAACATTACAGAGTGGATTTCTCTGAAAAAGACATTGAGAACATGAATACCACAGGAAGAATTATTCATATAAAAGAATTAATTGTGTTCTTAAAAAGATTAGGTGAATTAAGTAAGTGGAGAGTAAAATGGACAAAGAAAAGAGAGGAAGAAAGACGAGAAAGAGGAGAAGTAGTAAATGAATTTCCAATGAGAGAAATAGCTGGAGGTGGATATGTGCATGTTCCTTGGTCAAGACAGGACATTTTACTGTTTACAAATGATTTTCCTCGGCTGAGAGAAAAACCTGTGGAATGGTATAGACAGGTGGACAGATTCGTTAAAGTTTCAAAAGTTCTGTGGATTGATCTTGATGGATTCTTTGACATTGTTGTCCCATCGGATCTTTGGACAGAATGTAAAATTTCTATAGATTGGCCCAAAGAAGAACCTACCCGAGATAGAGTAACAGGTGCTCCTTCAGCAGATGTTATGAATCTGTACGATAAGGTAATTGTGTGGTTGAAAAATAAGATTCCCCCAAAAGAAGTTGATTGGGTTAAAATAGACAGAACAAATCGAGAGCCAAAAGAATCAGTACATTTATTCTATGAAAGATTACTGCTAGTATTTAAACAATACAATGGTTATGAAAAATTGAGTGAGAAAGATATGAGCCACTTCATTTACAGATTTGTTTATGGCTTAAGACCTGAAATTGGTGAAATGATTAGGTCTGGAATAGTTGGTTGGTAATCACTTTTGGTTGATGACATTTTGACAAAAGCAAAATATTGCAGCGATGAAATAGATGCAAAACAGAAAAAGCTAAAAGAGAAAGCTATGTGGGCACAGGTGAAGGTAGCAGAACAGCAAATAGCAACTCTAGAAAATAAAAATGTTAATCAGAGTCAAGGGAAATTTAAAGGTAATTTTAATAAGCCAAAATGGATGGGAAATATTGAAGAGTTAAAGCAGAAACTCCCATGTTTTAATTGCTGCGAAATTGGACACTGGAAGCGCGAATGAAAGAATCCGCCCAGAAATTTTAAAAATGCATCATTAAATCCACAGATGCAGATTGAGATAAATCTGCAGCAACAGCTACAGCGACAGGTAATGAATCAGCAGAGTCAGATTCCACAACCGCCACTTCCAAATTGTGTAAATGTGCAGAAGTCCAATACAGAAACAGGATTCTGTGGAGGTCAACAGGTAAACAGATCGCCAAGAGTGAATGTGTCAAATTTTTCTCAACAGTATTTGTTGAATGAAAATGGAGGGAGTGATTCAGAGGATTACTTATGACGGTGCCTGAGAGAGGAGGACGAGTGTGTGCTTGGAGCCACTCTTGAGGTAGATCAGTCTGGTCCATTTGTAAATGGTAAAGTGAATGATGTAGAAATCACTTTTCTTGTGGACACAGGTGCTACCTGTTCTACTGTTGGATCAGTGGAAATAGAAAACCTTCCTCTTTCGGGTGAAAAAATTCAAGTAGTTGGTGTAGCTAATCAACAAATTAAAACAGATTTAACAGAACCAGTTAAAGTTAAAATTGGCAAATTTAAAGACAAGCATAGATTTGTAGTTTGTAACAGCAGTCCTGTAAACCTGTTAGGAAGAGACATTTTTTGTAAGATGAATTGTAAAATATATTGCTCACCGGATGGTATTGAGCTCCAAACTCAAGAAGAAGATGGGCTTTACAGATTAACAATGTTAATGGTTGAAGCAGAGGAAAGTAAATTATTTCCTGCATTTGATAAAAATAATCTACCTGAAGAATTAAAAGAAACAGTCAATGCTAAAATTTGGGATTTAACTGGAGACGAAATGGGTTTGATGAAAAATGTAGACCCAGTAAAAATAACAGTAAAGCAAGGAGTAGATTTTCCAAACATTCCTCAGTATAAAATGAAAACAGAAACTATTGAATATACCTGTAATTGAAAAATTCATAAAACAAGGTGTTTTGAAAGAAATTGAGAGTAGTCCATGTAATTTACCGATTATGGGAATTATAAAGCCAAACGGAACTTTCAGGATTGTTCAAGACCTGAGAAAGGTTAATCAAATAGTTGTTCCGTGTTGCCCAGTTGTACCAAACCCAGCGGTAATTCTTTATCAGATTCCGCATGATGCAGAATGGTACACCGTTATAGACCTTTGTAACGCATTCTTTACTGTTCCATTGCATCCAGAAAGCCAGCAAATGTTTGCGTTCAGGTTCCAAGACCGTATTCTAGAATGGTGTCGTATCCCTCAAGGGTACACAGAGAGTCCATCTATTTTTAATCAATTGCTAAAGAAATCCTTGGAAAATCTAGATTTACCTGGAAAATCAACGTTAGTGCAGTATATTGATGATCTCCTTGTAGCTGCAAAAACACGAGATAACTGTGTAACAGATACCATTACTCTTTTAAATCATCTGGCAGATGAGGGACATAAAGTGTCTCCTGCAAAATTACAGTTTTGCAAACAAGAAGTGAAATATCTTGGTCACAGAATTGCAAAAGGAATCAGGCAAGTGACAATTGAGAGAATTAAAATGATTCAGGGAATGCAACCTCCAAAAACACAGAGACAGGTCAGAATGTTTCTAGGAATGGTAGGTTATTGTCGACAATGGATTAGTGGATTTTCAGTAATTGCAAAACCACTGCAGAGACTGACAAAAGCAGATATAAAAGACCCGATTACCCTAACAGAAACTGAGTTAGAAGCTTATGAAATGTTAAAGAAAATTTTATGTGAAGCACCTGCTTTAGGTATGCCAGGCTATGAGAAGGAATTTGAGCTGTATTGTAGTGAAAGGGAAGGATGTGCATTATCAGTTCTGATTCAAAGACATGGAAGACTGAGAAAGCCAATAGCTTATTTTTCAGCAGTTCTAGATCCTGTTGCAAAAGCATTACCAGGCTGCTTAAAAGCAGTAGCTGCAACAAGTGTAAGTCTTGAACAAAGTGAAGGAATAATAATGGGATTTCCTGTAAAAGTATATGAACCCCATTCAGTTGAAATTCTTCTTACCAGAAGCAAAACACAGCATTTGAAAAGTAACAGGTTAACAAAATATGAAAACGTTATTCTGGGATCAGATAATGTTTCGATTGCAAGATGTGTGAATTTAAATCCTTCCACATTATTGCCTGATGGTACTGTAACAGAAATCAGAAATGAAAATGATATTGATCATGAATGCTTGGATGTTTTAGAATATTGCACTAAACCCAGGCAGGACATTAAAGATGTCCTATTAGCTGAACCAGATTTTGTTTATTTTGTTGATGGTTCATGCTTAAGAACAGATGAAGGTGTTCTGAATGCAGCATATTCTGTCTGCACAGTTGCAGATGTAGTTGAAGCCTCCTGTCTCAAAGGAATTTGTTCAGCTCAAGTAGCAGAATTGATTGCTTTGACTCGTGCATGTGAAAGAGCAAAAGAATTAAAGGTTACCATACTGACTGATAGTCAGTATGGATATGGCGTAGTCCATGACTATGGCCAGCTTTGGTCTCAAAGAGGTTATTTAACTTCTGCGGGAACTCCTATCAGAAACACAAAATTGATAAAAAGGTTGATCGACGGTATTCAGCTACCAGAGAAAATTGCTGTTGTGAAATGTACAGCGCACAGGAAAGGTGACGATTATATGACAAAAGGAAATGCATATGCTGATAAAATTGCTAAATTCTGCGCAAAGAATAATATGTCAATCAATCGGGAAAAAGACAATGAACATGTTTTGAACCCACTTATGCTAACAACTGTTGTTGAGACATGGCATGGAGTTAAAGATTTACAAGATGATGCAGATGATGAGGAAAAAGACATATGGTTGAAAGCAGGTTGCAGACAGCGTGAGGAAGATGAGATTTGGGTTTACAAAGATGACAGACCAGTTATGCCAGATAGCATGATTGCTGACATGGCTAGAATGTATCATGGTCCAGGACATATTGGAAGAGATTCAATGATTAGGTTGTTTAGGCAGACATGGTACAATCCAAAGTTCAGACTAATTGCAGAATATTTTTGTCTGAGATGCTTGATCTGCCAGCAGATCAACCCAAACAGGAAAACAGTTGTGAGCATGGAAACCATAGGACGGGAGTGTGGTCCTTTTACCAGATTGCAGATGGATTTCCTTGACAAGCCACCCCATAACCAATTGAGATACGTTCTGGTGATAATCTGTCTGTTTTCAAGATGGGTGGAAGCGTTTCCAACACGTCACAATGATTCAGTTACTGTGGCAAAATTGCTTTTAAGAGAAATCATACCTAGGTATGGATTTCCGGTGACGGTCGAGACTGTTCGTGGAACACATTTTGAAAACAGATTGCTAAAATTGATTTGTGAAGCACTGAACATAAAGCAGAAGCTTCACTGTGCTTACAGGCCAGAAGCATCAGGTGTTGTTGAGCAAGTGAATCGCACAATCAAAAATAGGATAGCAAAAATGCGTTTAGCTACAGGAATGAAGTGGAAAGATGCACTTCCACTTGTTTTGATGTCTTTAAGAAGTACTCCAGATAAAAAGACAGGTTTATGCCCCGCGAGATACTCATGGGCAGAGTCATGAGACAAGCATTTGTACCAGTTGGTAAAGTTATGAGCATTAATGATAGCGTCATTATGGATTACTGCAAGAACCTTTCTGACGTCGTGATTTCTGTGTTCCATCAGGTGGGAACTGAAGTGATTACCAGAGAGAAGGAACAAGCTCATGATTTGTTACCAGGAGACTGGGTGAGGACAATAGTTCACCGAAGAAGAAACTGCCTAGTACCCAGGTGGCAAAAGGCAAGACAGGTGATACTTGTCACAACAAATGCAGTAAAGTGCAGGGGTTTGAAAAGATGGATTCATGCTAGTCACACCATTCGTGTAGCACCACCTGATAATCCTGACGAAGGTGATACTACAGCTGATTCAGATTCTGAAGAAGAACCTGAAAGAGAACCAGATTCTGAAGATCGACAAGAAGGTCGATATCTGGAAAATTCAATTGCGAATGAGGCATTAAATGAAGATATTGAAGAAATTGTGATACGAGACTCTGAAAATGATGAAGATCTCCTATAAAAAGAAGCAGAAAAAGAGTCTGATCAAGTGGTGATTCAAGATCAGGAGAGTATTGAAAAGAAGATTAGAAGCTCTGAAGGCAGGAACGGAAGTTCTGAAGCTGGGAAGTTGGAAGCAATTGAAGAAGAAGACGAAACTCCGAGTACCAGCTATAAGGATGATGTTCCTAACAGAGTGAAACTACCGAGTAAACAAGTACCTGAATCTAGAATTGAAATCTCAGAAAGCGAAACAGATGAAAGTGACGATGAATCGAAAGTGAGAAGTTCAAGGAAAAGAGCTTGGAGAGCAGAGTGTAACCTGACTGAACCAAAGAAGAAATTATCAAGAAAAGGAGATAATTGGCCAAATGAAAATGAAGGTCTAAAATTTAAATTAGTAAACAGATCAAAGGAGCAGGTTAATGAAGTCTCAAGTCAAAAAGGAGACTTAGATAAGAAAAATCAAGCAGGAAAGAAAATAGAGGTGATTAGCAGCAGGACGACGAAAGTAGTAAGGCCTAATCAAAAGTACAAGTCCCCTGACTGGACGTACATCATTATCCCACCAGTAGTAGAAGTAAATAGCAGTAGTCAGGAGGATTTAGATGACATGAGTGACAATGATTGATTTTGTTTCCATATAAAGTTGAAATTTATATTTGGCATAAGGCTGAAGAAATTGTGTTAGGCGACACAAGGTCGAAGAAATTGTGTTAGCTGGAAAAACACATTGATGTAAGACGCAAGGTCGAAGAAAAGCTGTTAGAAAGTAGGGTTTTCTTAAAAAAAAAAAAAAGTAAAAACGGGAGGTGTATATTAATTTTTGATTTTTTTTGTAAGGCTCTTGTTTCAGAGTAAAGATGCCTTCTACTAATAATAATTCAAGATGTTCTATCTTAAGAAGATGTTGCAAAATGTCTTCTGTATGTGTGATTCTAATAATTTTGGTTTGGTTAATTTTAGCTGTCATTTTTCCTTTTGGTATTGACAAAGAAGAGTACAAGACTAATATGACTAGTAAAGTTGTAGCTAAACAAGATAACCATAATGTAGTAAGCAAGTCTAATAGAGTTATTGAGCACAAACCAGAGATCCACCAAGATAGATCTGTTGGTGATTTTTCTAGTAATACCTTTTCAAGACTTTTATCTGAATATGTTAAAGTAATGGATGTCAAAGATTGTTACATTTGTGTGAAAATACCCGCTTCTGTTTCTGAGGGGGTTACCTATAATATGCTTCCCCTTACTTATGGAATAACTTGTAGCGTAATAGCTAGTTTATTTTATCAGACAGGTCGTTTAGAGTATTATTATTCCAACTATGATGACATTTTTGCAAACTTAAAGGTTGATAAGAGCTTGAATAAACATAAACATGCTAAACAGATGAGGGAATTGTTCATTGTAACTAATGAACTTACTTATGAGTATGCTTTTAGAAATAATCTAACATTTAAATTGAGAACTGAAGAGAAATCTTTCTTAAACTTGGTTGAAGAGAGAAGGGCAATTTATAAACAAAACGAGTTGCTGAAACAAACCAAATTTAAGTTTTGGCAGATTGAGGATGAGAAGCTCAATGGTAGAATTGAAAATGTTGCTATTCACATAGATAAACCAGTTAGTGGAAAGCTTTGTATTAGGAGAGATAATACTCAATTTGATAATTATTTTGTTGGTGCTAGTCAATGTGAAGACACTTATCAAATCTTAGGTGGATGGGGATTTAAAGGTGGCAAAGATCCAATTTTTCCTGGAATTTATTTTGTTTGTGGAAACAGAGCCTATTATAATCTTCCCGATCACTGGTATGGCACTTGCTATATTGGTTTAGTTTTTCCAATTTTTTTTCATGTAGATAGAAATATAAAAGGTTCATTTGAAATAAGCAATCATCTGAGTAGATTCAGAAGGGAAAGTTTTTCAGAACTTTTGGGAGATATTTTTGGTGCAGTAATACCTTTGGTGGGTATAACCCTGAATGCAGTTAAAATCAGAAAAATGTCTACAATTGTTGACAGATTGTCTACTGATACTGCTAGTGGATTCCAATTAGTTGATACTGAACTTATTGCCATGAGATCGATGGTTATGCAGAACCGTCTTGCTCTTGAAATTCTATTAGCTAACGAGGGAGGAGTCTGTGGAATTTTGCATGTCCAGCACTGCTGCACATATATTCCTGACAAGAGTCAGAATATTGAGATGTATATTAAAAATATTACCGAGTTACATTCAGAAATTGTGCCTTTAGAAGATGAGGATTTCTCAGAACGTTTGAGCAAAAGATTTGCAGCAATCAAAAACTGGTTTCAAGAGATTGGTAGTTCAATTTTAGGCAAAATATTGTGTCCTTTATTTGTTATAGTCTTTGTGATACTTTTGTTAAAAATTAGTTGTATGCTACACAAAAGAAAGAAATATCTAAGGGAAAAGAAAAGAATTTACAAACTCAGAAAAGAACAAGAAAAAGAAATAGAATTACAAGAGTTTCGTAGGTCACAATATGAGAGTTACAAACAAACAGCTGAATCGAAAGTTTAGAAACACTAATACTGTGATTGTCCAAAACATGTTCAAGGGTTTTTAAAATTTTTGCTGAAAATTTTGGGTGTAGTTTGGTGATTTTGAAATCACCAGGTGAGGGAGTTGATTGAGCGAGGTTCAGAATGATATTGTGTTCAAACTTGCAAAGTTAAACTTCTATAAAACCGTAACTGTATTAATCAGTGTGTGGTGATTTATTAACCAACTTAGTTTTAAAATGCATATACATCAGAAACAGAAACACGAGGGACTAACTCATGTGCTCTATGTTGCAAAAGCAAGTGCGTAGAAAATAATAAACTAACTTTGTCTATTGTCTTTATCAGTATTAAATGCGGCTGTTTAACTAATGGCATGTGCTTATTTGGGTGCTTTTGTTATGTCTTTACGTCTTTTCTGTGGCAAAAGCTTGTGGAGGATCCTGCGGCCTAAAAGAAGAAGGTTGATATAAAATGCAGTTTTGTGTGCACAGCTAGGTAACATAAATTAATGGGTTAATAATTAGCAAAGGGGGTGGGTAACAGAATGGGTCTCAATTCTCTAATTAATTGATGTCTTGTGTTTGTTTAAATAATAGTTTTCGAGTGAGGCCTAAAGGCACATTGAAAAGATGGCGTTTTCTAGTCCTGTTCAGAAAGAGCCTTGCATGAAGTGGAAACTTTTACCACGTTGACAAGTTTTTGCAAATTCAAATACACTTTGCTAAACGTGCTCTTGGAAGAGAAAGATTCATGGACAGGAAGCGGCAAAGTTTGCCAAGCCAAGGAAGTCATGTACTGTAGCTCAAATGAAAGTAACATTTTTAAGGAAGCTGCGTGACTTGAGAATAAGAGACAATGGACTCTAAGAAAAGCCCGATCTAGGCTTGGAGAAAGGTGATGACACAATATGAGCTGACAAAAGTCAGCCAATGAGGACACTGGATGGCAAAGAAAAATGTACATTTTAGAGAAGATTAGCTAGTCAGAAAGGTATAAAACTTGGCTCCATGGGCAGGAGGGCGCTTCTCGCTTTCCGATTCCTGAAGGGCGTGTCGTGCTGTTGGACTCTTTGGCGCATGTAAGGATAGCAGACTTTAATGATTTTTCTTTTTAGGTGGAGCGAGTTATTGACAGGGAAATAGAATTTAGGGAATGGAAACTGTTATTTTCTTTAATTCATGCTAACTGATTTGCCTTTGAAGTGTCAGTCTAATATGATTTCTCCTTAATAAAGGCTGCTTTCATAATTGCAAATAAAATAAAGATTTCTAATTGAAAATGCTCTTTCTTTGAATAATAAAGTTAATAAAATTAGATTTTTGAAACGACAAGCTGGTCTTGTTTATTCATGGTCTAGTTACCATTAGCTGATCCATTTACCTAAGTGACTTAATTAAAATGATATATGTTTAAAACCATGGTAAGAAATGATAAACCGCAGTTGTATATAAATGTGTAAATAGTTTTCGAATAGTTCTGTTTAATTAGGTCACATGATTCAGTCGCCCAAAAATTGTCTTGTTGGTTTATGGGCCTTATGAGTGATTTATGATTAATGCTGAGTATTGTGGAGTTGGGTAGCGTTGGTGAGACAGTTTTTCCTTAGGGGCGCTGGATCACTACTAATTCATTTGAATGCATGCAGAGGGGAGAGAGTACAGCAACCGGATTTTGTGGATAAAAGCTGGAGCTGAAGCCCAAGCGCCAGAGGAGTGGAAGAGGAATGGCCACTGAAGCGAATCGAATGCCTTTGTGGCGTCTAGGAGAGCCGCAACCGCTGGTAGAGAAGGATTCATATGATGTAGTTTAGAGAATATTGTGTGCAGGTTATGCGATGTGGCTATTTCTGGTATAAAGCAAAACCAAAGGAAATGATGGACGGAGCGTTGACAATACAAGCTCTCACCCCCAGTCAACTGATCTGCGTTTAATCCATCGCCATTCTTTAGCCCACTCTGCCACCCCAGTTCAGACATGGCCATATGCAAATCAGCCTGACCCTGTGCCTCATGGGAACAGTCCAGCCCGAACTGCCAAGCCGCGCTTTTCCTGGACCAGAAACAAGCTTCCCAGGACCGGTTTCTGGCATTGCAGCCGTCTTCAGCCGGGCTTGCTTGAATCCAGTGGCAAAGTGAGCAAGGGACTCATGTCTGAACATACCCTGCCAACTTATGGCGAACATAGCAAAACCAAAGGAAATGACGGACGGAGCGTTGACAATACAAGCACTCACCCCCAGTCAACTGATCTGGGTTTAATCCATCACCATTTTTTTAGCCCACTCTGCCACCCCAGTTCAGACATGGCCATATGCAAATCAGTCTGACCCTGTGCCTCATGGGAACAGTCCAGTCCGAACTGCCAAGCCAGGCCCGGTTTTAACCATAACCATTCAATTGATTCAAAATATTGGCACAAGGTTTTCTGATCGCCTGTCTCGCCCGCCGAGTATTATTGAGAGTAAAAGGAGGACATCACAGTTTTGCGGGTGATGTGAATTTTTGGCCGATGATTTTAAGCAATTGTGTCACATAAGAGAGGCATGTGGTGTCCTCAGCAAGCCAACTAGTGTCTCACGAGGATGATCATCCTCCCCATTTTGCCGGACATGCGCCTCTCACCCCAGGTAGTGAACTTCTCGCTCTGCCTCCACTTAATACTCAGACATTTTGGTTCTAATCTCTGCTAGTGTAGTGGGCATGGGGTTATTGCTATATACTTGGTCCAGCATTTTTATTTCCGCTTCTAATCTTTCCAGGGTCCCTCTAATCGCCCCGATCAATCCAGACTGTTTAGCTATACACACGCCGCGGATTACAACTTTGAATGCTTCTCACAGTGAGGAGGGTGAGTTGACCGAGTCGGTAGTCAGGGGGAAAAAGACTGAAATGGCGGTGTGATCCTCCTCCCTAAACACAGCGTCCTTTAACACATGTGGGGGAAGGTGCCACAAGAACATGCATCATAGGGCCTGTGGAATTTGTAGCACCAGTCGCACAGGGGAGTGGCCGGACGAAGTGTGTGCCAAATGTTCAACAGAAGTAGACAAGTGAGCTACATCTTTAGAGACTAACCACATGTTGATACAGGGCCAGGAGCTGTGTGTGTTGGAAAAGCAGATCCCGTCTCGTCTGCTGGGGTGGGCACATTGCCACACGTCAAGAAGTGCATTGTCAGTTATGAGCGAGTTTAAGATCTCTGCAGCTTGCAGGTGTTGCAGTATGGCGCTCGACAGCAACATTTAAGTCTCCGCCCCAGATTAACGGGCAAGGGCCATGTTGCCCTATCAGTCTCCAAGTGTGGAAGAAGAAGTCAGGGTCGTCTGTGTTGGGCCCATAAACAGCCGCCATGATCAGTGGTTGCGTATATAGGGTGCCTGTCAATCTGATGTATCTGCCATTGGGGTATATGTGAGTGTGTGTGGTGCGTCACGGAAGTCTCTTCTTGAGTAAAATGGTTACTCCTCTAGCATAGTTTGAGTATACTGATGAATAGGATTCGCCACACCTACAAGCACTGAGTAGAGTCGTATTGGTGGTGGATAAGTGTGTCTTGTAAAAAGCACACATCTACGTCATATCTCGTGAGGTATGCATGCACGAGGTGGGATTTATGGTGGTCATTGATACCCCGAATATTCCATGTTAGAAAGGTTACATCAGTCATGATTAAATATTTGTATGTACGTGTTGTCACGCGCCTTACTCACAGCGTCAAAGATCTAAGGGAATTGTCCCTTTGGACTTGGTAATGTAGCCTTCTAATATAGCAGTTAGCACCGCCCTGCATTAACTTGAACAAAGAAGAACCTGTCCGCAGAACTATCAAACACCCCACCCTATGCCCTCCCAAGACCCCCCCAAAACCCACACACCCACTCCAACCCCCAAATCAGGTTGAAACATTGTACCCGCCCCACCCTCAAATCTCAGACATTTAACTATAATGAACGTCCCAGCGAATTATCCCGTGGGGTACGTGGACTCTCCAGGCTCACTCCCTCTGACCAGAAGGCCAGGGTGGCCAAGCGTTGTAGTAGACGTGGGAACAGCACTGAGAATCATGACGTATTCTCAGCAATCTCAACATTTGGGCACATCTCATGTTGCAGTGAGTTTGCATAGTGGCGGAACAGACCAGCAAAATGTTAGGTTCTATATCAGTTCTGCCAGTTACACTGATATGATTTTTCAGTCATTGTCACTAGTGCGGCCAACTTTGGACGATCCTGGTGAATTATATGGATCTGTTACTTTTCTACTCAGATGTTTCACGTAGGTCGTGGCAGCCTTAGAATTCCGTGAAGTAGAGAGATTTTCCTTCATTGTCTATGCGGATGATGGTCCGGTACAGGAGTCCATATGGAATTTGTTGTTGTTGAAGAATCAGTTTTGCTGGTAGAAAATCATGTCTCGCTGTTTGTACCGCCATGGTAAAGTCGGGATAGAAGAAGAGGGTGTTACCCTGATGCCTGATCTCTCCAAGTTCTCTGGCCTTCCGCAGTATCGCGTCCAGGTTGTGATAATTCAGTAAGTGTGCTATTATTAGCCATGCAGGGGCTCCAGGAGGCGGTCTCGGACACAGCGATCGGTGAGCTTGTTCCACAATGTAGACCTCCGACAGTACAGTACCAAACAGCTTGAGGAGTAGGGTTTCCAAGAAGTTTTCCATCTTGGAGATAGCTGTAGATTCAGGGATTCCGACAATGT
Source organism: Lissotriton helveticus (assembly GCF_964261635.1). Taxonomy (NCBI): domain Eukaryota; kingdom Metazoa; phylum Chordata; class Amphibia; order Caudata; family Salamandridae; genus Lissotriton; species Lissotriton helveticus. The sequence goes on from NC_136065.1 coordinate 1,098,658,016, forward strand.
GGAGATTATTACGTTTAGAGAGGAATTGAAGGTCCTCGTTCTTGGCACGGATGAGATCAAACACCTTGTCCATTTTTAACAAGCGCTGTTGGTCTTCAGTGAGGGCATCATCAGCATCAGAGACCCTGGATTCCAGCTGCACAATCCGGAAACTGTGGGAGTACACCCATTTTTCATCGGTTCGAGCCTAGTGGTGAGATAATCTATCTTTGAGTCTATTGTCTTTAGGCTGGATTTGACCTCTAAGAGAAGAGAGCGAATGTCATCCTCTTGTGCACCACACTGTCTGTCTGAGTTGCCCACATTTTGTGGTGGTTACCCATGTCGCCCAGTCCGCCGGTTTTCAAAGACGAGCTTGGTCTGTTTTGTGTCTGTCTTACTCATCCTGTCATGGTTTTGGGGGTACTGGCGCAGTTGTGGAGAGCCCAGCAGAACCACTGCCTGTGAGGCCAGTCAGTTTGGTGGTATCGCGTTAGTTTGCCTCTTGCTGCATGCGGGTAGGAGGTGCAGTATCTAGCTGGATTAGCAGCGCATCTTTCTCAGCAACTTTCCAGCAGCACGTTGGCAGCTGTCTTCTTGGTTTGGGCTGTTCTAGTAGCCTTGCGTGTGGTCTGCAGCGTTTCTATTCTGTGGTGCTCACATCTGTGCAGGAGCGGCACCTCCTAGTCCCAGGCAGCACACATTGAAATACCTACCTGCAGAGGGCCGGGCCATCGGGGGGCCAAGGGTAGTCCCCCGCATGCAGTGTCAATTATAGTCTTCTGCTGGTCTGCTCAGGCTGGATGTTCAGCCACACTGTCTCTCTGCCGGTGGGTGCCTTACTTTCCAAAGACGAATAGCAATGGTTTAAGCGCCCCACTGCGGCCAACATTAGTATGTATATAGTCATGTTTGAGGTGATAGAATGGCAGTTCTGGGGAGGACATAGGTCATGTAGGATCTTGTTACAGCTGCAGTGTCTCCAGCACAGCAGGATCAGTTATGCGCTGTCCACCTGGCCCGGCGCAGAGGGCCATGGGCCAGCACCACAGCGGCAGGACTGCCCAGGTTTGCCGGGCAGTCCGTGGCTCTGGGGGTGGGGAGGGGAATGATAAGATCATGGTGTGTCTGCTGTGTCCTCCCTGCGGCCAACGTCCCCCTCACCCCATCTTGTAATTTCTTTTCCGCAGTAGTCCTTCAGGCTGGTCCCAGTGCCCTGGCTCGTCCACCACTACGTACGGGTCCGTTCGTCCACCTCATGCTCAGGTGGCCCCCGACCGTGCAAATGCTGCAGCTGAGTCATGTTCCGCATCTCTGCTGTAGTGTAGTCATGGCCTTGATATGCGGCGGCACACCCAGCCGCTACACACTGAAACATGCCTGGCGTGGAATAGCCGGTTCACACGCGGCCTATTTTATGGCGTCTACGGCTGATAGGATCACAGCTCCATCCTCATTCACCAGGGTCATGCCCAGTGGGGTGTGAGTGTGCCTTTCAGTGGGAGCAATGGTTCCCCCCCTGTACGCCTCTGGGAAGTTTTGCATTCCCTCGGATTGCGACAATATTTTGCTCAGCCGGCAGAGCCCACTCAAGGTGCAGCCACCTTGCAGTCAGCTAGACCACACACACCCTAATTTTATGATAACTTAGCAAACAGTTTAAATCTTCCTCGCAAACCCATTTTATGATATAGAAGGAGAAAATGAGAGCATAGCCTCATAGGCTGCCATTATATGGTTACAACTAAAAACTGTGCCTTTAAGAACCTAGAGACCACCAGAATCCTATCATGCTAATCAGGTGACAGTTGTTTCAGTTCTTTTTTAAAGCAACATATGGTGATATGTAGATATCTGTCCACTCCACAGGGAGGAGGGAGGGTTGCTAATGACTAATGGATATTCCACTACAAGAGAACTGGAGTTACAGGTTGAAAACTATTCCTTCTCTCATAGTGGATGTCCATTTATAGTTATAAGCACTGAATAGAGTAGCAATCCCATCCCTACTAAGAGTGGTGGAGAGAACAGAGAATCCACTACAGTAGATTAAGCAAATACATTTCTGAGGGAAGCCTGTCCTACTTGAGCATCTGCTCTAGTGTCAGAGTCTAGGCAATAGATCTTGGTGAATGTATAAACCGACCTCTACGTGGCTGTTTTGCAAACATCTGGAATAGCCGCTTTGCCTCTAGTGGAGTGTGCTTTGGGTTTAGTTCAGAGTTTTGTTTGCCTTTTGATAGCACAATAGGATACAGGTAAATATCCACTGGGGAATGGATTGTTTGGAAGGGGTTATCCCTGTACGGACCAGACCAGAGTTGATAAACAATTGGACCAATCTGTGGATGTCCTTTTTTTTTAGGAAAACATTTAGAACTCTCCTCATATCCAGGGAGTGAAGAGTTCTTTCAGCTGTAGTCTAGGGATTCTGAAAGAATATAGGTATAGAGATGGTCTGGTAGACATGAAAGTCTGAAGTATCCTTCGGAAGGAAATTTGGATGAGTTCCCATGACAACTTTGTTAGAATGTAATACGATGTATGGTTGTGAGAACTTAGTGCTTGGATCTTGCTATCCCTGACAGATGATGTAATAGCTACAAGGAAAGCTGTTTTCAACTAAAGGTGTTGCAGGGAGGCTTTGTGGATAGGTTCAAAAGGACCCAGCATAAGACGTGAAATTACTATTTTGAGTCCCCATGGAGGAGAGGGATGCCTAATGGGAGAGAAAACCTTCAACCCTTCTAAATAAAATCCTTTATGACAGGAGTTCGAAAAAGAGGTTTGTGAAGGACATTTTCTGTAGGCAGTAAGAGCTGCCAGGTGAACCTTTACGGGAGGGAATTGCACGCCAGGATGAGCAAGGTGTAATAGGTAACACCTTCTTGACAAGTAGTAGGGCTCATGTTCTTAGAGGAACACCAAATGTGACATCTCTTCCACTTGAAGGCATATATGGAACAAGTGGAAGGGTGCTTAGCCTCTTTAAGGATCTGCATAAAGTCTTTTACAGGTTCAAATGTCTGTGCTGCACTAGCTGAGGAGCCATGCAGCCAAACTTCAGGAAGCGAGATTGGGGTGAACCATCTAGTCTTTGAATTTCGTTAGGAGGTCTGGTTTGCATGACAGCTTGAGATGTGGACGCAATGACTGGTGAAGCAGGTCTGTGAACCACCATTGACATGGCCACTCTGGAGCTATGAGATTCATCTTGGCTTTCGAGTAAGATAGATTGATTAGGACTGCTGAGATCAGGGGAATCAGTGTAAAGGCTTAAAGGTTTGGCAGGGTAGTCAATCCGTAGGGCATTCCCCAGAGTTCCTGGATGGCAGTACGTTGAGGCGAAGCAGTGGCATTTTTAGTTTTCCTCGGTGGCGAACACGTTGATGGTTGGTGTGGCCCACATTTGGAAGATACTTTCTACGATATCGTCGTGCAAGACTTACTCGTTGTTTTCTTTGAGCACTCTGATGAGTGCTTCTGCTTGCACATTTTGAACGATTGGGAGATGAGTTGCAGTGATCTTTAGGTTCCTGGATAAGAGCCACCTCCAGATCACCTGGGCCTCGAGTGACCTTTTTGCTGAGGTAGTACATGGTGTGGTATTGTCTGTCTGAACAAGCAGGGTGTTGGTCATGAAAGATGGGTGAACGGCTTTGAGGGCTAGGTGGACTGTGCGGAGCTCTAGAAGATCGATGTGATAAGTGATCTCTCTGTGAGACCATGTGCCCTAAATATGTAGGTGATTCATGTGGCTTCCAATCCTTGTAGTGATGCATCAGTCACTATGGTCCAAGAGGGGACGTTTAGGTGAAACGTCATGCCTTGCAGGAGACTGGTTGGAGAGCACCATCATTTCAAGTACTGTTTTGCATGAAGGGACAGCCTGATCCTGCCATCCCAGTTGTCCATTAGTTGGTCCCAATGATCCTTGTGACATTCTTGGAGAGGCTGCATGTGGAGGTGAGTATTTGGAGTGAGGAAGATGCAAAAGGCCATTGAGCCGAGAAGAGACGATACTGCCCTCACTGTTGGACGAGATACCTACGAGACAGAGTGACATTTCTGAAGGATTGCTACGCATTTCTTCTCCGAAGAACACACAGTTGCCTGCTTGGTGTTGTTGGAGGCTCCCAGGTAATGCAAAATTTGAACCAGAGTTGGTGTGGACTTGTTATGGTTGATATGAAGGCCCAAGCGTTGAAGGAGATTGCAGGTCCATTTGAAATGAAGCTGGCCTTCTTTAGAAGTTGACACCATTATCAGCCAAACGTCTAGGTATGGGTAGAGGAAGTGTTGATGCTTTCTTAGATGGGCTGCCACCCCCATGCACTTTTATGAATGTTCTGGCTGCTGACTTTAGGTCAAATGGAAGTACTTTGTACTGATAATGGTCCTGCTCCAGAACAAACCTTAAACATGTCTGATGCTCTCTGGTGATTGGAATGTGGAAGTTTGCATCCTCAAGGTCGATGGAGCAAATCCAATCTCTCTGATGTAATTGGGAATAGATTTGATGTAATGCCAGCATCTGGAACTTTTCTCTCCAAATCCACTTGTTCGCTATTTTGAGATTGAGAATGAGTCTGAATTCTTTGTTTGTCCTTCTTTTTCACCAGGAATTGAAATCTGTGACTGTGGGAACAGGTTCCACAGCTTATTTCGGTGATAGGATGTTGACCTTCTACCATAGCCATGTGTGATGAAAATTGGACGGTTTGGGAGGGATGGATGGTGGTGGACTGGTGAACCTTAGACAATATTCATTTTGCACAATATTCAGAACTCAGGTGTTTTCTGTGATGTTTTGCCACTCTGTCAGATAATAAGTAATGTTTCCCTTTACAGAAGTGGGTAATGGAAGAGGGGGAAGAAAGAACTCATGGTTTGGATGCTGTTGCCTGTTACCTTTCTGGTTAGGCTGATGGGTCGAGTGTTCTCTTGTCTGTTTCCATTGTTGCTGGGAAGATCTCTTGTGTTGCTGCTGAGATCTGCCTGTGTATCACTGAGGGGTTTGTATTCTCTGAGAATAACAGCAACGCTGTTAGTGTCTGAAAGATTTTCTTTGTTCCAATGGTTTCTTTAGACCCACCACTTTTAGAGTGTCCATTTAGCTTTTCTCCATGCCATGTCATCGTAAGCGTGACTTCCAAAGAGCATGGAGCCTGAGAATATAAGATTCTGTATGTGTTGCTGACTCTCGGGCTTGAGGGATAACAACCATAGCCAAGTGGATCTCCTTAAGGTTATTCTGTGACAATACCCATGAGTGGCACTTGATTAGATACCATCGCCCACTCGTGTACGATCTCCAGAAAGTCTTCTCTCTTATCTCTTGGGAGATACTTGGTGAAACGCTCTTGAATACTGAGAGTCAAGAGACAAATATATTCTTTTCCTCTTCTTCCTTGACTCCTGATGTCCTCCCGACATCAAGAAACTCATCGACATCTCACTGCAATGTTTGGAAGGTATTGCACTCTTCGACGTCGACTTCCCTCAACGCCTTACCATCAAGCCACTCCTTCCTTACGACGGAGCACTCAACGTCGTATGGTGCCTGCAAGTCAACATCGTGAGGTCTTTCAACATCGCCAGGGGTTGCCTCGATGATGATCGATGTCGTTTCCTCAACGTTGAATCAGCTGTTGATCCTCTCGATATCGATTAAGAGCAATGTCGTCTTTGGCCAGAAATTGTCTTTTCAGACCTCCTACATCCTCTGGAAGTTAAAGACAGTGCCCTGGCGGAAGCTGGATCTTCCCCCCGCTCTGAAATCCCACCTTCAGACTGCCTTTGCTGGCACCATCTCTCCTCAGTCCCATGAAGGCGAATCTTCTCTCTTTCACAAAGGGTGCTTCGCAAAAAGTTCCAACAGTGATGACAAGCATCAGGAACATGAGAAGGTGGAAGGTTGATGATATAGACTTTGTGGAGGTCTGTTTTGGCCTTCTTTCTGACGAAATATCACCATTTTCAGTCACATAAAAACAAAAACAGCCAGGGAGAGATGAAAAACGTTAAGTGAAGGTGTTGATACCGATATATTTCAGAATTTTGATGAGGAAAAAAAACTAAAAAGGCAGAGCTCAATGCTTCAGGGTCCTGTCAGCAGGAGCCGGAAAAAAAACTGAAGCAACTGCCACCTGCTGAGTATGATGGGTTACTGGTGGTCTCCGGGTTGTTAAAGGCACAGTTTTTAGTTTTAACCATATAATGGCAGCCTATGAGACTACACTATCCTTTTCTCCTTCTTCTCTATCATAAAAAGGGTTTGTGAGGAAGATTTACACTGTTTGCTAAGGCATCATAAAATGAAACATATATTCTTCCTTCTTGCCCTTTTTTGAGCTCATTCTGAATAAGTGGATCATTGTAACATATGTCTAGAGGCTGCATTATCTGTTTCCTTCCTTAAGTGTCTCTACAGGCCTTCCCAAAGAAAGGCAAAAATCTACACTTAAGTATATATTGAAGAAGTGCTCCGGGGTCACCGCACGTGGGCGGGACTATGCAGTGCTTATGACCATAAATCAAAATCCTATACGAGAGAATGCACGTTATTTCTGCAAAAGCAACCTCATAACTTGAAATACATAGATAATAGCCTTTCCTCCAAACTCTTTTAATCAATTTAAGTGATTGAAATGGAGAAAACATTTGTGCAGAGTCCTTAGAATGTATCATTTTAAAAACATCCAGGGTACATACTATACACCAGAGAGACTGTTCAAATGGGGGATTTAAACAGAGTCTAAATGCTTTAGATACAATGATCATATATTTATACAGTGTCAACAGATTCAGACATACTGGCAACAAGTAATACGGGAATTAAGGCAACTTCTTGGCATTACAATTCCCTATACTCCAACATTTGTTACACTGGGCTATGATGAAATAATTTCACGAAAGGTTTATGGGTAATGTTTTTTCAGCATAAGTAAATGCATAGCATATTAGTCTCAAATCTTTGATGGCCATATAAAAAAGGGTTTGAGTTCTAGAGTCATAAAATATGATAATGCCCGATAGTTACCTGCTTATAGAATTCAATTAATAACATAATGAATTGCTGCATTTAACTCAAGGATTGCTGTGGATTGTGGTCAATCCTGCATTTGTAGATTTATAAAGTATTTGTGTTTGCAAAAAATCAAATTCTCTGGTCTACTGATTGGATTTTTGTTGTTTTGGTATCAAATAATTTATTAAATTTTACTCTATTTTTCTAAGTTGTGTGGGATTTTTCCTGTGTTGTGTTTTTACTTTATTATTGTTTGTGTGCTGCTTAAACACTTTACACATTGCCTGACTGCTTTTGTGTCAAGCTAAGTACAGGTTCATTTAGTGCCAAGATAAGCACAGGTTCATTTAGGGTCAAGATAAGCACAGGTTAATTTAGTTAATTTCTGTGGTTCACGGGGGTTGTGGCTGTTGCTTAAACAGGGGTCACACCCCCTTCAACCAACAACCTCATTTCTCATATACCTACATAAGAAAATTACATTGTTCCTGTGTGAGTCATCGTGATGCTGTCAATTCAGCCTACTGGACCCCATTTAGTGGCCATAGGACAGTCAGGTACTACTAGGCCCCATCCGTGGTAGATGAGGTTGTTTGTGACTGGTGTTTTGAGGTGAGTCCTACTATGACTGTGCAAACTTGGGAAAGTAAAACTCTTTCCGCATTTGACTCTTAGCGTTAAAATGGCAAAAAGTCATAAGCTTCTCAGAGAGGTTGTGTGGGGAGAAAGAGCTCAGAGATTGATTAATCAATCAATCAATCAATCAGGGGGTTTATAAAGCGCGCTACTCACCTGTGAGGGTCTCAAGCTTCGGGGGGGGGGGGCGGGGGCAGCTCTGGGTCAGTAGAAGAACCAGGTTTTGAGAACCTTCCTGAATTTGTGCAGGGTTGGGGAGTGTCTGAGGTTCACAGGGAGCTCGTTCCAGGTCTTAAATGCGATGTAGGAGAAGGCTCTCCCGCCTGCTCTGTTCCTGCGGATGCGAAGGACCACTGCCGTGGACGACGTCACAGGAACGCACGACATCGCGCGGCTCCGCTGACGTCACCGACTCCATATTAAGCCTACGCCGGCGTGAAGACATCAGTTCCACCCTTTTTTCCGTGCCTTCGAGGCACCCGGACGGACAAATGACAGTAGAAATATACATAGTATACACAGTACAAACTAGTCAAGGTAACACACATAGTGTGAATATAACATAGTAAACATGTCCAAGAACACATTCCTTTAACGGATAACATGAATACATTAAAAAACATTACCAAAAATTCAGGTATAGAAGAGTGGACAACGGGGAGGCGGGTGGGCATGTGAGGAATCCACAGGCAGATACTGTATCCACCAGTAAAAGCGTTACCGAAGGTAAGTAACTTGTTCTTCTGATGGATACATCTGCCAGTGGATTCCTCACCTTGTGAATAGATTCCCACAGCAGTACCCACTCCCGGAGGAGGGTGTCAACTCCTCTATATCAGAAAGTCCTGAAGGACAGAACGCGCAAAATGGCCGTCCCTCCTCACCTCGGTATCCAAGCAGTAATGCTTCGTGAAAGTGTGGAGGGCAGCCCAAGTTGCCGCTCTCCAAATGTCCGCAACAGGTACACCCCTAGACAAAGCAGATGTTGAAGACTTTGCACTAGTAGAGTGGGCTCTTATACCCTCTGGAGGTTTCTTACCAGCCAGGGCGTAGCAGATCTTGATGCATAGTATTATCCATCTCGAAAGTGTGCGCTTGTGCACAGCTCTTGCTTTTCTGCAGCCAGCAAATCCAACAAACAGCTGGTCATCCACTTGATAGTCCTTTGTCCTATCAAGATAAAAGCTCACCGCCCTCTTAGGGTCCAGGCGGTGAAGCCGCTCCTCCTCCTTAGAAGGGTGAGGGGGAGGATAGAAGGTAGGAAGGGTAATATACTGTCCTAGATGGAAGGGAGTTACCACCTTAGGCAGAAAAGCAGCCCTGGTCCTAAGAACCATTTGTTCAGCATGAATGGTCAAGAATGGGGGCTTTGAACTAAGAGCTTGAAGCTCACTTACCCTCCTTACCGAGGTAATTGCAACTAGGAAAACCATCTTAAAAGACAACAACCTCAAGGGACAATTATGTAAAGGTTCGAAAGGGGAACCAATTAGAAAAGTAAGCACCAGATTCAAGTCCTTAAAACAATAGGAGATTTAAATAAGGACGGCTGATCCGGCAGGCAGAGAAAAGTAGACAAAGCCGAAAGATAACCTTTAACTGTAGCCACAGCAAACCCTTGCTGCGCTAAAAAAAAGAGAAAATATAAGTATATGTGACAAACGAGCTCTCAAAGGGTCAATGGACTTCTCCCCACACCAAGTCACAAATTTAGACCATCTGTATGAATAGATCGATTTGGTAGAGTCACGCCTGGCCGATAGAATGACATCCACCACATCATGTGGGAGAGAAAAGGAATTCAGGTTTCCCCGTTCAATCTCCAGGCATGAAGGTGTAAGGTCTGGAGGTGGGGGTCTAGAACCTGCCCCTCCATCTGAGAGAGGAGATCTTCCCTGAGAGGGAGACGGAGCGGCGGGCACGAGGAGAGGTGGAGAAGATTTGTGTACCACACCCTTCTTGGCCAATCCGGGGCGATCAATATTACTTGGGCCCGGTCTTGGTGAATCTTCCTCAGAACCCGAGGAATCAAGGGTATGGGAGGAAACGCGTAAAGGAGTTGCCGTTGCCAGTCCCAACTCAACTGAAACGCGTCCCCCAAGGCTCCCTGCATCGGAAACTGGAGGCTGCAGAATGACGGGCAGTGAGCATTCTCGTGAGTGGCGAAGAGGTCCACCTGAGGAGTCCCCCACGTCCGAAAGACGTGACGAACCACCTCTGGATGAAGCCTCCACTCGTGGTCAGCTGAGAACTGCCGACTGAGACTGTCTGCACGCACGTTCAGAACTCCGGCCAGATGATTTGCCATCAGACAAATCTGATGATCCTGAACCCAGGACCAGAGACGCAGAGCCTCTCTGCAGACACACTGCGACCCAACTCCTCCCTGCTTGTTGATATACCACATCGCGGTGGTGTTGTCCGTCAGGACTTGAACCGACTGCCCGCGAAGGGAAGGGAGGAGGGCCTTGAGTGCCAGACGTATTGCCCGTAACTCTAGAAGGTTGATGTGAAGCAACCTTTCCTCTGGAGACCAAAGACCCTTGACCTCCAGATCCCCCAGATGAGCACCCCACCCGAGAGTGGATGCATCCGTTATCACAGTGACAACCGATGGAGGTAGATGGAAAGGCTTTCCTTGCGACAGATTGCCTTCCACACCCCACCAAGATACATCCACCGCAGCTTCTCTGGAGATCCTCACAGACTCCCTGAGATCTCCGTTGTGCTGATACCACTGCCTGCGGAGACACCACTAGAGTGCCCTCATGTGCCAGCATGCATGGTTCACCAACAGAATGCAGGAAGCAATCAGACCGAGCAGGCGAAGGACCTTCAGGACTGGAACGACCGCTCCATTGTGAAATAAATGAATCATTCCCTGTATGTCCAGAATCCTTTGAGGAGGAGGGAATGCTCGCCATACAGTTGTGTCCAGTACCGCACCTATGAACAGGTTGCGCTGGGAGGGCACCAGGTGAGATTTGGGTACATTTATCGAAAAACCCAACCTGTACAACAACCAAGTTGTGACTTGCAGATGATGGAGCACTGTCTCTAGAGATTCTGCTTTGATCAACCAATCGTCCAGATACGGGAACACAGGTATCCCCGACCTTCTGAGATGTGCTGCCACCACAGCCATCACCTTGGTGAAAACTCGAGGTGCAGTAGTAAGACCAAACGGAAGGACCGCAAACTGGTAATGCTGCGATCCCACCGTAAAACGGAGATACTTCCTGTGCGACTTCAGAATGGGGATGTGGAAATACGCATCCTGCAAGTCGATCGACACCAGGCAGTCCTCTTCCAGCAGCGCCTGAAGAACCTGAGCAAGGGTGAACATCTTGAACTTCTCCTGTTTCAGGTAAAGGTTAAAGATCCTGAGGTCCAAGATTGGACAAAGTCTGCCATCCTTCTTGGGAATCAGGAAATACCGGGAGTAGCATCCCTGACCCCTTTCCTGCTCCGAAACCACCTCTATCGCACCCTTTCGTAACAGTGACAGGACCTCCTCCTGCAGGAGAAGTAGGTGGTCCTCCGAGCAAAAACCTTGGCAAGGAGGTAATCCGGAGGAAACTCCCGAAAGGGAAGAGCATACCCATTCTCTACGAGATCGAGAACCCAAAGATCTGATGTAACCGATTCCAAATCCCGTAGTAAATTGGGTAAGCCGAACCCCACAGGACCCACATGATCCTGAATGGCGGATCTAGGGCTGCTTTGCTGCTGATGGAGGGGGTTGGGAAGTGGAGGAGGTAGAGGAGGAGGAGGCTTAACGTCCTCGAGGACGAGCTCTTTGTCTGCCCCTGTAGGATTTATATAGTGGATTTTGCTGTTGCTGCTGAACTTGACGGTAGGGTCGAAAGGACGAACGCCCAAAACCTCTATACCTCTTAGTCGCAGAGCCTCTGGACTACAGCCCCAAAGATCTGGCAGTAGCCCTTCTGTCCTTAAATCTTTATAAAGCTGCATCAGCTTTTTTGCCAAATAATCCAGTACCATCAAATGGCAAATCCAACAAGACTGCCTGAACGTCCGCAGAAAAGTCAGATGACTTCAGCCAAGCAGCCCTTCTAGAGGCAACAGAAGTTCCCATAATGCGTGCAACTGAATCAGCAGTGTCAAGTCCACTTTGAATCACTTGACGTGCAGCCACTTGTGTATCAGCCAACACCTCATCAAAATCCTTCCTGCTGTCCTCAGGAATCTTTGGAGCCAACTGCCGTACAGAGTCCATCAGAGCATGTATATATCTCCCCAAGAGCCATGTGGCATTGGTCGATTTTAGAGCCATACTCGCAGAAGAGAAAATCTTCTTCGCAGTCTATCCTGTTTCTTGGACTCCTTATCCCCAGGCACTTGAGGGAAAGCACCAACAGACTTCTTCTAACAGGCTGCCTGTATAACCAGACTTTCAGGCAAAGGATGCGAGGATAGAAACTCAGGATCACCAGGAGCTACCCTATACCTCCTTGCAACACCCTTAGCCACTGCAGGAGCTGTAAGAGGCCTGTTCCAAACCTCCAATATAGGCTCAGTCAAAGCCTCATTAAAAGGAAGCAATAGTTCTACAACCGAAGATGGGGAATGAAGAACCTCAGTCAATATATTAGCCTTGAATTCAGCTGTAGGCAAAGACAAATTTAAAAGAGCTGCAGCCTTTTTGATGACCACATGGTATGGTGCAACGCCCTTTGAGGGGGCATCAGAAACAGAGGACTGCTCCCATTCAGGGGAAAGCTCTAAGCCACTAGCTTCCCTCAAATCATCAAAGTAGTCCTCCTGAAGCTCACCTTCTTCCATCTCAGCCTCAGCCTCTCTATATCTCTGCTCCTCTATAAGACGCTGAGCTTCTCGCCTCTATCTTTCCTTCACGAGCCGCGCCGTCGTATCCGTGACCGACTCTGACGGAGCCAGAGCCGGCATCGAGATCGGATCCGGAAGCCCAAACTGCTGCTCACGAGGTCGAGTCGGAGCCGGCGTCGATGGAATCGGCGTCGGCGACTTCGGCGGCGCCGAGAAATGCCAAGGCGAAACCTGCGCCGGCATAAATGGCATAAAAGGAGCTGGAGCATAGGAGTGGGGAACTCCTAAACTATATGCCAAAGGACCCATGGGACCCGAAGGTGCACCAGAGGGGTACAAAGCTCTCGAGTAGACTCCATACATCGCGTTTAAAAACGAAGTAGGGTCTTGACCTGGAGCTGGGAAGGGCGAGTAAGAACCCATAGGATGCCCTTTCGAAGGTTCCGGATTGGCCTCCTCTTCCACAGGCGGATTGACTGGAGTCACCGAGCCCTCTTGTAAAGGAGCCTCTTCTTCCTCTCGAGCCGGGGACGGGGCCATAGAGGGAACCAACTCCGGAGCCGGAGAATGCACCGGCGACTCCAAGGGCGAAGCCTCACCTTCTGGAACATCAATCGAAGGAGACACCTCATCTTTTCTATGCCTCCTCTTAGGCCACTTTGGCCTCGACTCCGAGTCCTTACCGGAGTGATGACGAGATCCATGCCTTCGCTTCTTATGCTTTTTCTTCGCCGACCTCGAAGCATGACCAGAAGACGATTTCGAAGGCGACGCCGTGCGGGACCTCGACCTCGACTTCGACCTCACCCTACTTGAACGTGATCTCGAAGTCTTCTTCTCTTTTCTACCTTTCAACTTGCCACCAGAAGTTTTGCTTCCCTCTCTCGAAGAGCCTTCGGATTCATCTTCTTACATGAAGAACAGCCTTTGACATCGTGGTCCGAACTCAGGCACCAGATACAATCTTCATGCGGGTCCGTAATCGACATCATCTTGCCGCACTCCCCACAAGGATTGAACCCGGTCTTCTTAGACAACATCCTCTGCGAGAAACAAAGAAGCAAGAAGCCAAACAGAAAAACAGTAACAAAGTCACCAACAGCTCCAGAGGTTCCCCGAAACCGTTAGTGTCGACGACGCGGAAAAAAGGGAACGGATGTCATCACGCCGGCGTAGGCCTATTATGGAGTCGGTGACGTCAGCGGAGCCGCGCGCGATGTCGTGCGTTCCTGTGACGTCGTCCACGCCAGCGAGCTGCAAAGAATTTTCCGAACGTTGCTGACGCGGGGGGATATTCACAAGGTGAGGAATCCACTGACAGATGTATCCATCAGAATGCTGTCACACATTGTCTTGCAGTTAACTGAGTGGCTGCACCTGAACCAGCGCCTTGGAACCTGATTAGACCCCATGAATCAAAGATGCTGTGGACTCAGTTAGTGGACGCTGGTACAGAAGGGTGTAGCAACTTGTTACGGTCAAGAATATAATACTGAATTACATTCCCCTGAACCGTGCTGTGTAGTACTGAGTAACACTGAATGATTACTTTCTTTTGGTCAAAGCACTAGTACTGGACAGGAAGATATTTTATAGTGTCTGTTGGATGAGTTCTTGCTCCGGAGACCTCCTGTTGAGAAGTCTGTCACTGCTTGCTCTCGCTATCCTGAGAGTCAATTAGGGAGAGGGCAGTACTTGGCCCAGTTTTGAGAGGTATAGTAGGTCGGACCCCAGGAAACTAGTGGCAAACAACTTCAAAGACCACAGTTGTGGCCCAGTAGCCCCTGTCAGCCCTGTGGCTCTCTGAACATGGTCGATCATCTAACTACATTTTGGAAATCAATTAAACTAGCACTTGGCAGGAAAATGGCAGACATAAAAAGGAAGTACAGGATGTTTTGTGGTACCTTATATCAAATCATGGTACTCCAAGATCAAACACTAGGTAAGATTAATTTCTTTTTTTTTGTTTTACAAAACTGACGGATTTAAATAAATCTATTTCATAACCATTAAAACTTACCACAACTGACTTTCCTTTCACTGCCATTGCGTCCCAGCATTCTTTTTTGATGATGTCTCGCAAGTAACGTTTAGCAAGATTGTCCAACTCAATCTCCTTTCTCACCTTTAAAAAGTCAGATAAATTAAGGAAATTATGAGTATTATTGAACACCATAATAATATTCTGGGTTTACAAGAGTGCCACTTTTTACAATCCTTAACAAGTTAAAGAATTTTTTTACAATAGGAGTTTGCCCTGTATTTCCCATTTTCACCATGTCTGAGGAACTTGAACTGCTATATGGATTCTGAGTAGTTAAAGGCAGGTAATACTAGTGACCAATTTAGTTTGGCCAAACTCAGTTTCTGTAACCTTTCATACACTACTTCAGTACAATGCCCATACATACTGGGCTGTTCCACAGGGTTTTAGGTGCAAAATGCATGACATTACCTGTGGTTAATATTAAATCTTAGTTGAGATCTCTTCCACTGCTGCAAGTATATGAAACATACTCTTAGTGTTTACTGTCCATTAGGCAACGCTTCAGTTGTACAGCCTAGAATCTTCTTAAAAAAACAAAGAGCTATTCCTTTGCTTCCCGCATATTGCATTTGAAAAACACAAACAGTGTAAAAAGCATGAGGTTGTCCCCAGAAACATGGCAACATTTGGGAGGTGTGGTTGTCATATACAGATGAAACCTTTGAGAAAGCACCACAGTAGCAACCAACAACTATCCATTGGTGCAATGAATACATCTTCGTAGAATCACAGAAACTTTTCTCATATAGATAGAAAACAAATACTATGTGATCCAATGATCCTAGGTACTGGTAGAGTGGTGCGATTGTGACCTAAATACAGCTTGAAATTTACTAAGTTAATATTACTAAGTTAATATATGAACATCATTAATAAGAAGTTAAAAAACAAACAAAAACAAATATAATTTAAAAATATTTTGTGACAAAAGCTAGAAAGGATTACTTTTCCAATCCAAAGCCAAGTTCTTTACCATAGGACTCAATCTGTACCAACTCTTAACCCTGTTTATAAGTTTTGAGAGCATTTTAAAGCAATCCCATCAAAGCACGTTTCAGGATGGGCAGTGGAAATGAACTCATGTCAGTAACCCTCTCGTCGTTTGAATGTCTGGTCTTGGTGTCAGTGATTCGGGTTTCTGCAGTATCACTGGACATCTAGTACTTCACGTTTTAGTATGGTCTGGGAAACACACATTTATTTTCAGGTACTTAATTCTTCAGGGAATGTAGGAGGTTCTCTTTGCCGCATCTCGCTATGATGCGATCCTGACTCTCGGTCCACTCTTTTTTCAGGAGACTCAATTCTTGTGAAAAGTCTTGAGCTTCTGCAAGGAAAACTATATATTGGCATTTGGAGTATGCTCTTACAAAGTTGGATGGCTAGATTTTTTGTTAAATGCTTACTAGACATAAACACAAAATCATCAACATTCCTTTCAAAGATCTAGACTTTGAATGTGCTGAATGTGGAATTATGTAGTGTGGTGTAGGGGCGATGCCACAACAATCAATCACGTAGTATAACTGCAGCCAATACATACCCTGGCTACTTCTTGCTGGCTCTCTGCTTGCAGTCTTTCTTGTTCTTCTAGATCCATATTGAACTCCTGCTGGTCCAGTTTCTCAATGTCAGGCAGGGATTCGTTTTCGCGCATCATTGACTGAATCTTTGCAAATACAGAAGGTGAGGCAGTGATCAGTTTTCAGAAGGCGATACAAGTGTTTGATGCATTTGCAGAGCCCCCCATCACCAGGCATAGGGGAGCCGAGTATCCCTATCTTGCCCACCTATATGTTTTTATTTACTTATTTTCAGGACAGGGGAGTTTGCGAGTCCTAAAATATCAGCAATACCATCTTTGTGGGTGTGGTGGCAACCAATCAGATCTTCTCATGTCTGTCTTCCGCGGCAAGAAATATCTATATATTTTTAACCTTAATTTCACTTTTTAGAATGCTCTGTGAAGATTCATCAACTGAGGGCAAAGTTATAAGCAAACCAGAAAATGCTTTTCCTATGGAAACATGGTCCTAACTGGAACTACAGAGTGGCAAATATATATATATATATATATATATATATATATATATATATATATATATATATCCAAACAAATTACCGTCTTTGCTTCACAGACAGAGAGTCGAGGCCCAGATTAGCTTTTCAAGTGTTTTTATTCCGCAACACTAGCACTCTGTGTGCTAGTGTTGCGGAATAAAAACACTTGAAAAGCTAATCTGGGCTTCGACTCTCTGTCTGTGAAGCAAAGACGGTAATTTGTTTGGATTGAAAGGGGTGTGGCGAAACCCCGTCGAGGCCCGCCACAAACGAAGAGGCGCCGGCATGATTTTCGCTAAGCTGTTTGGATATATATATATATATATATATATATATATATATATATATATATATATACACACACACATATGGACGGCCTACGGGCATGTGAATATTATCTAAGCAGCAGGCCAATGGAACTAACCCATCATACTAAAATGCTTCTTGAAATGCTTTCTTTCTGCCTAGAGAACAATTTTTTCATGTTTAATGGTCAATTGTTCCAACAATTCCAGGGTGTAGCCATGGGGGCCAGTTTCTCCCCAAGCTATGC
The DNA here is from genome assembly GCF_964261635.1 of Lissotriton helveticus. Taxonomy (NCBI): domain Eukaryota; kingdom Metazoa; phylum Chordata; class Amphibia; order Caudata; family Salamandridae; genus Lissotriton; species Lissotriton helveticus. The sequence goes on from NC_136065.1 coordinate 1,098,675,134, forward strand.
CTGCTTCTTTATGGGGTGGTGGGAGGAACTGGTCCTCAGGCGTAAATACATGCACTATTGTACATCCAATATAATATCATGGCTTCGTTTTATTGATGACCTTTTTATAGTATGGCATGGAACTGAAGAAAGTGTTTTAAAATTTATACAGGAAATCAATGTGAATGATCTTAATTTGAATTTTACTTCTAGTATCAGTAGGGAATCGGTGACATTTTTAGATGTGCAGGTTTTTTTAGCTAATAATGTTTTTAGCACTACCCTTTTTAGAAAACCGACGGCGGGTAATACTCTTTTACACGCAACGAGTGCCCATCCACAACACCTGATAAAGTCAATCCCATACAGTGAGATGCTCCGCATCCGCCGTATATGTAGCAATGATGAGGATATGAAGGTGAAGCAAAATGAAAGCCTGTCTAGATTTGTGGATAGAGGTTATGGTACCAGATTAGTAGAAACCGCCATCAGAAAGTCACGAGAAAGAGCTAGAGAAAGAGCTAGAAGTGATCTCCTAAAATACAGCCCAAAAGTGAGTCAAACCCAGAGTGTAGATACTAACCCAGTTCGGTTAGTACTGACATACTCAAACAAGAAAAAGAGCTGAGGAGTATAGTCAGACGAAACTGGCATTTTGTACAGGATGATCCAATTATTGGAGACTGATGCCCGCCAATCCGTCAATAACCTATCGTAAAGGAATTAGTCTGGGCACAATTCTAACCAAGAAGTGTCAGGAATGCCTCGGTAAAGAACCCTGGAGACCCATCAGCAAAGGGTTCTACAAATGTTTTACGTGTAAGGCATGTCAGTATGGTGTGAACACCAAAAAATATACTACAGTCATCCCAAATACAACTAGGGAGATTAAACAACACCTGACTTGTAAAACAGAATATTGTATATACATCTTGGAATGCGAATGCCGGTTGAAATATGTGGGCAGCTCTAAGCTGCCGGTTCATAAAAGAATCCTGCAGCACATACGTGCGATAATCAACAAAGATCAAAGCTACCCAGTTGCGAGGCATTTTGAGGCATGTCACAACAGTAAGCCTCAATGTCTAAAATACTACGCAATTGAATCTATCCCGGTAACAAAACGAGGAGGGGATAGGGAGGCCCACATGCGCAAAACTGAAACCAACTACATTCTGGAATTCGACTCTAAGTGGCCTGGGGTATTGAATACTACAGAAGACCTTCACACATACTTGTAAACGACCATCAAGTAAAGTTATATGTGAGGTCTTCAGTAGAAATATGGGTTGGGAAGTCAAACAACACAAACATTTAATATAGAATATGGTATAATAGGTAAAATTGGAATATCAACTTGCTAGATTTGCACAAATTTTGTACTAACAATATTTAATTCTTTTAAACTATTATAGTTTTTTAGATATAGTACATGTGTAGGATAATTATTAGCAGTGGCACACAATCAACTCTGGCTGTTTTTTAGATATCAGGGTAAGTTTTATCCAGGTTTTATCCAGGTGTCTGTTAGATAGTTGGTTTTAATTGTGTCACCGATATCCTTTTTTTACCAATGATTTATGTGTATTAATGTGTTTTAAGGTAACTACAACCCCGTAAATCAGGGTGTTATATCTTAGTAACAAACTAAATATACTGCCAGTCACATGAAGTACTGTATAAATTATTTTGAACATGATCCTGAAAAGAACATCAAATGTATTAATTCTCTCCCCCCAAATATATCCTATGTTATACTAAACTATGAACTAAACTTATACCATTATGAATTGACTATTGATAAGTTTTATGTGGTTTGATTAATTTTGTAAGCATGAGTCACTTTAGCAGATCTGCACTTTTGCACGAGGGCACTTTAGCAATATCATAAGAGGGGACCCTCCTATATAAGTTAGATAATTATGTGTTAAAGTAAATAAGTATATATATATTTTTTTATATACTGCTAAGAATGACTCGTCAATAATGTTTAGTGACCTGAAGCACACTTTCAAAGTTAACTCCTGTGGATTCTTATTCCTTATTATATTTTAGGATTTTTTCAAAGTTTTTTTCATTATGATTTATAGTTTGTGCACGATAGGGTGAGCACGTGTTATAATTAACAGACATGGCAAATGGATACTGTTTTTGTGAATGATGACTTGGATTATGGAATATGCATTTATGCTATTAGTTCTAAATTGATCTTTGGCACAAAACCGACTGTGTCAGAAACAGAGGACATTTACAATTCAAGCAGGTGATTAATTGTCTTTTTAATGTTTACGTATTTATACGGAGATAAATGAGACAATGTACCTGAGATTTACTAATGTATTCAAACAGGAAGTATTTCTTTTATTTTCATTTGCCCATGTGATGCATTTGCACTTTAAATGGGGCTTAGTAAATGGCATTGTCAAGTGATCAAGGCCGCAGGGACGGCCGAAACGTGTCATGACTAGCTGTTGGGGTGAATAAATTATATGCTACAAAAGAAGTTGGTCCATGCCTTGTTTTTCACCTAAATAGGTGGAGCGCCGCGAGGTATTGCGGATATATATATATATAATCCACCGCTCCAAAGGACACCGCAAAGCGCCGCACCCTTATATATATATATATATATATATATATTTATATATTACCTACTGGCAGTCGCCAGTAGGTAGTTATAGTTAGGACCTAGTTTCCATAGGAAATCCGCAACATTCTATTGGGAATAACTTTGGCGCCGGTTGTTGAATCTCCGTGAATTTCTCAAAGAAGATGGCCTGCTCCTTCCCTGAAAGTCTTGGGAAGATTAGTCAAGCGGGGGCCGAGAAAAAAGGGGGGTCCCAAAACGTGTTTTCCCCATGTTAATTTCCATAGGACGATTAGACACGGCTACAGCCCGAACCGCTGAACGGAATTACACCAAATTTGGGAAAATGGTAGGGTCTGGTACGCAGACCACCCTTTTGGTTAAATGGTGTAAATCCCTCCAGTAGTTCCTGAGAAAATCAAAAGAAAAAAATATATATATCTGGGCGGAGCCTAACCACACATCTCATCGTGAGATCTGATTGGCTGTCAGCACTTCATTCAAGAAGTGTTGGCAGCCATCTTGGGACCAATATACATGATAGCACCTCATTAAAAAGCATTGCAGTTAATCGAAGGTTTTAGGACTTTAGTTACATTATAAATCATTTGTTGATGATACCATACTCATTTTAGGAATTGTGGTGTGTTCTAAGGTGATTTTACCATGTGAAAAAGCCTTCTGCTGGGATATCATGAATCATGTTTGAAAGAAAACTATTATCTCATGCTTTTCCCACAGTGGTTTGAAAGGGGATCTATAAGCTAAACTGAAAGCATATTTTCTGTAAATTCACATTATCTTTCTCAGTCATGTGAGAATGAAGTCTGACATTCTCAGTAAAACATGTACATCCAACAAGAACAGAGACTGTCAGTTGATTCCTTTGTGTTCTACTGCAGCTTCCCAGAGTGTTCTAAAGAACAACTAGAGCGCTAAAAGTCCTACTTATTACAAAGCACACCTGAAGCCATCTTGATTGGAATAAAGTGGTAACTCTTAAAACATTTAATTTTAAAAGGAACAAAATGAGGGGGTATATTTTGCCATAGAAAGTATGATTAGTGCTGCAGAAAGAAAAATTAGGGCACATTTTGAGTGACTTCTCAAATTCTCTTCTATTTCATTAAATAATTCTGACATGCAGACTGAAACATGCACTTTCAATACCAGCAGCAGACTTCCCTGGTGAGCAGTAGCTTTACTACAGTGATCTAATACGCAACTAGCGTGCTAAAATTCTGAATTTATGGCAAATGGAATCAAAGTAGAAAACTGAAAGTATTTCCTACTGAGGAGACTGTAGTAAATGAGGAAATTAGGAAACTTCATAGCAAATAAGTCTCCCAAGATGGCCACCAGAGACAAAAGAGCCCAAATGTAGCACAAATATCCCCCAGATGTAGCCCAAGTATTGCCCAATGACAGAATGTCCCAGAGTGTTCTAAAGAACAACTAGAGTGCTAATAGTCTTACTTATGACAAAAGTATGGCCCATCTGAAGTCATCTTGATTGGAATAAAGTGGTAACACTTAAAACATTTAATTTGCAAAGGAACAAAATGAGGGGGTTCATTTTGCCATAGAAATTATGATTAGTGCTTAAGAAAGAAAAATTAGGGCACATTTTGACTTCTCAAATCCTCTTCTATTTCATTAAAAAAATTCTGACATGCAGACTGAAACATGCACTTTGAATACCAGCAGCAGACTTCCCTGGTGAGCAGTAGCTTTACTACAGTGATCTAATGAGCAACTAGAGTGCTAACATTCAGAATTTATGGCAAATGTGTGACACATCTGAATGCCTTCTTGATGGAACCAAAGTAAACAAGCATTGAAAATGCAATAGATCTCGCCCTCGTTTAAGTTAAAGCCATTCTGTTTGTAATGAGGTGGCTTTTTAGCTTTGCTTTTATTAGTGGTTTTCAAACTTTCATGTAAATAACATGCATATGTATGCATATATGTATATGTATGCATGCATTTATATAGCTATGCAGATTATATGTATGTATATATATATATGCACATACATATATATAAAGGCAAATGCATATATATATGCATATATATATATATGTATATGTGTGCGTGTAGAGAGAGGTAGAGGTGTAGAGGTGTAGAGGTAGAGAGGTAGAGGTGGAGAGGTAGAGACTAGTAGAGAGAGAAGTAGAGAGAAGTAGAGAGAGGTAGAGAGTAGAGAGTGAGTAATAGAGTAGAGAGTGAGTAGTAGAGAGCAGTAGAGAGAGTAGCAGAGAGTGAGTAGTAGAGAGTAGTAGAGTAGTAGAGTGAATAGTAGAGTGAGTAGTAGAGAGTAGTAGAGGGTGAGTAGTAGAGAGTGAGTAGTACAGAGTAAGTAGTAGAGTGAGTAGTAGAGAGCAGTAGAGAGTGAGTAGTAGAGAGTAGTAAAGAGTGAGTAGTAGAGAGTAGTAGAGTGAGTAGTAGAGAGGGAGTAGTAGAGTGAGTAGTAGAGAGGGAGTAGTAGAGTGAGTAGCAGAGAGAGCGTAGTAGAGAGTGAGTAGTAGAGAGTGAGAGTAGTAGAGAGTAGTAGAGAGTGAGTAGTAGAGAGTGAGTAGTAGAGAGTGAGTAGTAGAGTGAGTAGTAGAGAGTGAGCAGTAGAGAGTGAGTAGTAGAGAGATAATAGTAGAGAGTGGGTAGTAGAGAGTAGTAGAGAGCGAGTAGTAGAGAGTAGTAAAGAGTGAGTAGTAAAGAGTGAGTAGTAGAGAGAGAGCAGTAGAGAGTGAGTAGTAGAGAGTAGTAGAGAGTGAGTAGTAGAGAGTAGTAGATAGTGAGTAGTAGGGAGTGAGTAGTAGAGCGAGAGTAGTAGAGAGTAGTAGAGTAGTAGAGAATGAGTAGTAGAGAGTGAGTATTAGAGAGTGGTGGAGTAGTAGAGAGTGAGTAGTAGAGAGTAGTGGAGAATATTCCAAAGTTTGGCACAGCACCACTTGCACAACAAGTCCAATCAAATCATATCACTTAGAGTCCTTATTGAAGCGCTGAATCTTGGTGTATATTAAATGCTTTCATTTTCCTTAAGTTTATGTACCACAGCCAGCCAACGCGTTTCGTTCTGTACAACAGAACTTCTTCAGGGCGTTCTTATTTCCTTCAAGTTAGGTCGGTATCCTATTGTCATATAACTAGATATTTCTTCCAAATGTTAGACGAGTCGTAAGTACACTCCTATTCAAAGTGACTAGGTATCAATTTTACCCACACAATTCGAGCAGACTTGAGTAATTTATAGCATCCTCAAAGTCAGTCTTTCAAAAATTCCAAAGTATAGGACATGATAATCCAAATCCAAATGTTTCTCAAGAAAAGTCATTTTCAATCGTTCGGAATATCGGCGTTTGGGCAGATATGACCCACGGACCGGGTTTATGACTTTTCTTGAGAAACATTTGGATTTGGATTATCATGTCCTATACTTTGGAATTTTTGAAAGACTGACTTTGAGGATGCTATAAATTACTCAAGTCCATGGATGCTGCTGGGAACGCCCCCAGCAACACCCATTCCACGCCCCTTTAACGCAGGACACTGCGTTAAAGGGACTCATATTTATCAGGCAGGATTACGCCAAAAAAAGTGGCTTAGTCCTGCCTGATAAATATCACTCAGTCTTCTGCGCCACCGGAACGTCACAAAAAGTGACGTTCCGGAGGCGCAAGGGGCTCGTAAATAAGGCCCCATAGGTTTCACACTTGTTATAGTTAGGAATTAGCATTTAAAAAACCTTTGAAATTCACTGAAAAAACCATAGGTTTCACACCAGTTATAGTTAGCTGGAGATTTTACTCATACAAAACCATTGAAATTCCCCCGTTATAGTTAGTTGTACTCACTATAACTCGCGCGCCCGCAATCCACTGCTGATGATGTCACATATTACATCATTCATGACATGGTCAGTGACATCACTGATGACATCACTGATGACATCTCAATATATATATCAATATATATATATATATGTACAAAACATCCAGCTCCCACAAAGAAAAACTCAGTGGAAAAAGGCACAGGCACAAAGTGGTTTCAGGATTCGGCATCAATTTATTAGATCATGTCGCCCTCAATCCCAGGTACAAGAAACGTTTCAGCCTACACAGAGGCCTTTCTCAATCTAGTTTGGCGCCATTCATTGAGCATGTTAAATAGCCCTTCCCACTGGACCTCGCAATGGACATAGAAAAAACATTCTGGTGTAACCAATCGCCCCATAGCCCAACAAAAGCATGTGTGTGTAACTGTACAATACAGCTAGAAGTCTGCAACATACCAGGTCAAACATAACGTAATGATAAAACTCACGAAATATGTACACTTGACTGCTGGATTATCATATTAGAGCAGACAATTTGAATAACACTTATGCACAGGATTACGTCACAGTGGAAATACTGAAGGCAAATAAAATCTGCAGCCAAACAATAGTCCTGTAAAGTCTGTACACTTAAAATGTATTTAAAAATCCAAGCTGCCGATCGGAACTGAGAGTTCAGAAATGTCAGGCTTGTAAGTCCCAGCAGGCTCAAATGAGCCGGTAATGTTATTTCCATTCATCACGTCTTAGGCCCTCAGCTGCACATAATTGCAATTGTCGATAAGGTTGCCTGCCAAACTGCCATAATTTATAGTGACAAGAATAGAAGATCATGGGTTCACCTCTGGGTCACATGTTCCAACATCGACTGTATTTTGGAATCGAAGTCAAATTTCGAGCTTGTGCAACACGCCCCTCGGAACTACCGGTCCCATAATGCCACGCAATATATATATTGGAACACAGTCTGACTTTGTGTCGTCAGAAAAACGGCAAGCACTCTGGAATTCCAATGTTCAGAATGTTTTATTGCAAACCCCCCTCACCCAAGACAAAAAAAATGTATATATATATATATATATATATATATATATATATATATATATATGAAAAACAAGACCTCCTCTCAAGTGACAGTAGCAGAAGCCTCAGCGGGGATTAAAAGCAGCTCCGTTTATTGTTCACAAATAAATGGCGAATGCATTTCGGCCGGTTTGGCCTTCATCAGCGCCTGCGGTGGATATAAATGAAACTCACGTTTCTGCAGTCCTTAAAAAGCCCAACCAAGTAACGGCTCCGCCCCTCGGCACTAATTTACTCAGTTCAGCTGGTCACAGAAGATCTCCGGACTCAGTTTCCCAGGATGCAGCAGTGGCTCCCAGGTGAGTGGTGCTCCGGGTCGTTCTCGGTAAAGTCCGAGAAAATAGCTAAGGGGTTGGCTTTCTGCATAGCGTGCTGTAACTCCGCAATTCATATATCTATATATTACCTACTGGCGGTCGCCAGTAGGTATATATAGTTAGGATTTTTTCTCTATGGGATTTTTGAAAATTCTAAGTCTACTAACTTTGGCGTTTGTGGACGGAATTGGCTGAAATTTTCAGGAAAATGGAACATTTTGTTTCTGAGCAGCCACTGAAAATTTGGGGGGGGTTCGTCAAGGAGGGGCCGAGAAAAAAGGGGGGTCCCAAAACGCGTTTTTCCCATGTTAATTTCCATAGGGCGGTTGGCCTCACTTTTAGCTCGAACGGCTGAATGGATTTGCACGAAACTTGGCAAAATTGTAGGGACTGGTAGCCCGATGTGCCTTTGCTAGGTCTCAATATATGTGCTCCAGTGGATTTTGAGAAATTAACGTTCAAAAAAATATATATATCTGTAAGCGCGCACCGGGCAGCGCCCCGGTTCGCGTACCTGACGCGTAACGGAACTTCGCGAAGCGAAGCTGATTGGCTCTCCGGTGTCTGTCAACATTCTAAACAGTCCGGAGCGGCCGCCATCTTGTCTCTCGGTAGGATCGAGAGACAAGAGGAGGCCAAAACAAAGGGGGAAATGACCATAAGGGGGCATAGAAGATCCTCCCTCACCCTCTAGGTTTGATGTGGAGGCTTTAAAAGGGCCCCGCGGGGCAAAAAAGAAATTATTATTATTTTTTTTTTTTTGGGGGGGGGGAGCGCTCGGTACGCGCACCGGGAAGCGGTCTGGGGAGCGTACTATAAGGAAAAAAGAATGATAGACTATGATATTTTGAAATATTGTATGTTTATTGATTGTTCTTTTTGTTGTGTTTTTTATTGTTTTTTTTATTTATTTATTTATTTTGGTTGTACTTCATGAATTAGATATAAAAATGAATATTGTCTCAAACTATTTTTAATTATTAAATAAAAATGTATTGGTCAGAATTTTCATAGTTCAATAAAACTTCCAGCATTACATCATCTGGAATCTCCTCAAACATGCATGTTTCTATGTCTTGTAAGCATTCAATAAATTGTTCATCCAAAGACTGATCCATAAAATTTTCATCTAAAAATTCTTCATTTAAAATCTCCTCAGATGTAATGTCGAAGGAAACATTGATATTTTCTTGCTCCCCTTCCATTTTTTTGCTGTAAATTGCATAAAAAATAACTATATCAGAAGAGTGAGGGCACTGTTGGGTTTAAGTTCAGACAGGTAGTTTGGATTTTTTAACAGTGAATTTATCTTTGGGTAGTGTATGGTATCAGACTGGAAGTAGAAATATAAAAAAGTGTATGTGATGAAGCCTAAGTAAATTCATAATTATACAAGAGAAGCCTAAATCCATCCATAACAATAACAGAGAAGTCTATCTAAATCTATAACTATTACAGAGTGATAGTTAAGTGCACAATATACTTCAGTTTTCAAAATAACAACTTACCTTTCAAAAAGCAGTTTAAGTTCTCAGTGAAAATTTTCTTGAAATCTTCTTCAGGAGGTGGTAGTCAAAATGGCTGTGTTTCTCTCTCTTTCTTTATATATATTCAGGTACATAATCAATCAAATGTCAGGTAAAAAAAGTAGAAAATGAAAGTAACATTTTAATTGGTTGTCAATTCCAACACTTCAGATGTGTTTTGTGAAGTAATTTACCTCAGGGTATTTAGAGAGGTCTACAGGCTAAATGGCTAAATGGAATTCCAATCAAATTTGTGAAAATGGTAGGGATTGGTATGTAGTATGAGCTAATCTATATTTGGTGAAAGTGTCTCCAGTGGTTTTTCTGTGAATAACTTTCCCACCTTTTTTTGAGCGAGCGCTTCCCGGTGCGCGCCCCGGTACGCGAACCGGCAGCGTTACGGGAGTCCTCCATTTTGTGTTTCGGTAGAATTGAGATACAAGATGGAGGGCAAATAATGTTCAGAATGGGTAGAAGGGGGCACGGTAGACGTATCCTGACCCCCTAGGTTTTCTGAGGGTGGCTGAGGAGGACCATATGTGCGAAAAAAAACCATTTTTTTAAAAAATTTCGCGCGGTTAGCGTCCGGTGCGCGTACCGGGTAGCGCTCCGGGGAGCATACTTTGGTGAAAATTAGTGAAAAAAGTTAGAGTAAAATAATAATTGTGAGTCATAAGATGTAGGGTAGCTCTGAAAAGAGCTTTTAGGTCCTGTGGCTGATGTAGGTACCTACAAGTAGGTACCAATGCACAGTCTTAAATTGAGGATGAAAATTCTGTTCCCCTCATCTGAGAAGTGAACTCCATCTGCTCTGTAGATATCTTGCATGTAGTAACGCAAGTTATTGTTGTAGATGGAGCCCATTCCATGGTCTCTCATGTAAGCTGAAACAGACTTATTTACATGCTTCCTCGATTTCTCAATTTGTGGACAAAATTGGTTGGACCACTTCCATTTCTGTCTTTGGCATATATTTGAATATACCAAGGCAGTTTGAGGAAATAGTGCCATCAATTGCTCAAAGGTGTTCTTTAAAAGCATTTCCAGACCTACCCCAGTCAAAGTGCCCAAGTCATTTCCTCCACAGTGCACAATTAACAGGTCAGGTTTTGGCAAATGCAAAAAGGTTTTCACCAATGGTATCAATTGGTGACATTTTAATCCTCTGTGGCCAATCCACTTGATTTCCACATTTTGTAAATTGAGGTTGTGTAAATTTCTGTTATCAGCAAACCTTTGAGCCCAGTGGATATAACTATGTCCAACAATCCAGACAGAAAACATGGTGAGAGAAGGTTCTGCTGCAGTCAGATGAAGTGTGGCAATGAAATGGCAGTTGAAAAAATAAGAGTGTATAATGCAAAAACTGTGGAGTTTCTGTGGTAATTAATCAGTAGCAGTGATTGGTGGATTTTGATTGCTGAAAACAGAAAGTTAGGGTGCATGGATGAGTTCTTTGAAAGATGTAATTTGAATGGTCAAGAAAAAATCATTTTATGAAAGATTGCACTGGATACGCAGGTGTACTGAGGGTTCAGAGTTCAATTGAAACATTGTTGTGTGAAGTTGCAAACATGAGAGGTCTTTCAGGAGGTGGTTGCTATGCAAAAAAGGCAGAAAGGGCAGAGGGGGGAAGGGTGTTGATTTGAAAAAAGTGAGGGAAGAGTTTTGATTGGGTGACATGAGAGATATGTGTGATGAATTACAGCATTTCTGTGCTTTTTTGGCTGCAGCCTCTGGAGTGCATACCCTTTGTTCTGCTGAAGACAAATTGGTGTGTGTCTGAGACTGTTTTGAAACTCAAAAAGTATTTGCTAAGGTGAGAAAAGATTCATTTAATTTAAATAGAGAATAGTATGCTTTAAGGAGAAAATTATGAAGAAAGTTGTGTATTTAAAATGTTGCTTTGTGTCAAGTGTTTTAGAAATAGATTTTGTTTCTTTGAGTTACATAGCCATGTTAAAAGTGACGCAAAAATAGTGCAAGGGTCTTACAAAAATGCTTTCATGTGTCTTAGGGCATTTTAACTCACTTCCCCATGAATGTAGGAATATAATTGCTTTACAAGATGTGTTTAAAAACGTTTTTTGAAATCAATTAGGTTTCTTGATATGTAGTGCTAGAGTTTCATAGGTTGCTTGGGGCATATTTACAAGGCTTTTGAGTTCATTTGATGTAATTTTTCCCATTTTATTTTAAGACATTTCCTTGTGGTGCAAGGTCCTTGTAAATACGCCCCCATGTGTGCTTGGCAAATTTAGATTTTGATTCTTTGAGTCACATAGCCATTATAAAAGTGACCCAAAAATGGTGCAAGGGCCTTAAAAAAACGCTTTCATGTGTCTTAGGGCATTTTAAGTCATTTCCCCTTGAATGTAGGTATATAATTGATTTAGATGATGTGTTTAAAAACGATTTTTGAAATCAATTAGGTTTCTTGATATGTAGTGCTAGAGTTTCATAGGTTGCTTGGGGCATATTTATAAGGCCTTTGAGTCTCTCTGATGTTATTTTTCCCATTTTAATTTAAGACCTTTCCCCGTGGTGCAAGGTCCTTGTAAATATGCCCCCATCTGTGCTTGGCAAATTTAGATTTTGATTCTTTGAGTTACATAGCCATGTTAAAAGTGACCCAAAAATGGTGCAAGGGCCTTAAAAAAAACGCTTTCATGTGTCTTAGGGCATTTTAAGTCATTTCCCCTTGAATGTAGGTATATAATTGATTTAGATGATGTGTTTAAAAACGATTTTTGAAATCAATTAGGTTTCTTGATATGTAGTGCTAGAGTTTCATAGGTTGCTTGGGGTATATTTAAAAGGCATTTGAGTCCCTTTGATTTTATTTTTCCCATTTTAATTAAAGACATTTCCCCGTGGTGGAAGGTCCTTGTAAATACACCCCCATGTGTGCTTGGCAAATTTAGATTTTGATTCTTTGAGTTACATAGCCATGTTCCATACAGTGCTCACCTTCTGCGTAGTCTTTGATATGCTAGACTCCATCTGCACAATGAGATACCTAAGCAAAGGAAACACAGGTGATGTGATTGTGAAATGAGGAAAAGAAATTCCACATTTTTCAATTACATCACCTGTGTTTCCTAACTTTACGAATGACTTTGTGCAGATGAGGTTTAGGCCTGTCCACGGACACAGAAGAGGTCTGGCCTTTGTTCAAGAGTGAAGTGGACATGACTCACTTCATTGGTAGGCCTGCACATGTATTATCTCCTCTGTACTCTTCAACAAGCGTAAATTTCATCTGCAACCCTGAGTAGGCCTCACCTCAAACAAACCTCTGGATAGGGCACACCTTATCGTCATCCTGAATCAATCATTTAAAATGTTAGGGACAGATTTATGATAGGTGTATGCCTCTTTTGCGCCACTGTGCGTCACTTTTGTGACGCAGCGGCGGTGCAAAAGATTTGCTATGTGGCGACATATTTACATCTTGATGCATCTAGGCAGATGTGTCATGCTGTAAAGTCCCGTGCCACGTGAAACCGATGCAGCAGTGATGCAAAAGATGCACCATGTTGCAAGACAGGCCTCACTTCATCTCCAACAAGATAAGAAGCTGAATCTTCTGTAAATGTCAAAATTGTTGTATACAGTGCTCAACTTCTGTGTACTCTTTGATATGCTAGACTCCATCTGCACTATGAGATACCTAAGCAAAGGAAACACAGGTGATGTGATTGTGAAATGAGGAAAAGAAATTCCACATTTTTCAATTACATCACCTGTGTTTCCTAACTTTACGAATGACATTGTGCAGATGAGGTTTAGGCCTGTCCACGGACACAGAAGAGGTCTGGCCTTTGTTCAAGAGTGAAGTGGACATGACTCACTTCATTGGTAGGCCTGCACATGTATTATCTCCTCTGTACTCTTCAACAAGCGTAAATTTCATCTGCAACCCTGAGTAGGCCTCACCTCAAACAAACCTCTGGATAGGGCACACCTTATCGTCATCCTGAATCAATCATTTAAAATGTTAGGGACAGATTTATGATAGGTGTATGCCTCTTTTGCGCCACTGTGCGTCACTTTTGTGACGCAGCGGCGGTGCAAAAGATTTGCTATGTGGCGACATATTTACAACTTGATGCATCTAGGCAGATGTGTCATGCTGTAAAGTCCCGTGCCACATGAAACCGATGCAGCAGTGATGCAAAAGATGCACCATGTTGCAAGACAGGCCTCACTTCATCTCCAACAAGATAAGAAGCTGAATCTTCTGTAAATGTCAAAATTTTTGTATACAGTGCTCAACTTCTGTGTACTCTTTGATATGCTAGACTCCATCTGCACTATGAGATACCTAAGCAACGGAAACACAGGTGATGTGATTGTGAAATGAGGAAAAGAAATTCCACATTTTTCAATTACATCACCTGTGTTTCCTAACTTTACGAATGACATTGTGCAGATGAGGTTTAGGCCTGTCCACGGACACAGAAGAGGTCTGGCCTTTGTTCAAGAGTGAAGTGGACATGACTCACTTCATTGGTAGGCCTGCACATGTATTATCTCCTCTGTACTCTTCAACAAGCGTAAATTTCATCTGCAACCCTGAGTAGGCCTCACCTCAAACAAACCTCTGGATAGGGCACACCTTATCGTCATCCTGAATCAATCATTTAAAATGTTAGGGACAGATTTATGATAGGTGTGTGCCTCTTTTGCGCCACTGTGCGTCACTTTTGTGACGCAGCGGCGGTGCAAAAGATTTGCTATGTGGCAACATATTTACAACTTGATGCATCTAGGCAGATGTGTCATGCTGTAAAGTCCCGTGCCACATGAAACCGATGCAGCAGTGATGCAAAAGATGCACCATGTTGCAAGACAGGACTCACTTCATCTCCAACAAGATAAGAAGCTGAATCTTCTGTAAATGTCAAAATTGTTGTATACAGTGCTCAACTTCTGTGTACTCTTTGATATGCTAGACTCCATCTGCACAATGAGATACCTAAGCAAAGGAAACACAGGTGATGTGATTGTGAAATGAGGAAAAGAAATTCCACATTTTTCAATTACATCACCTGTGTTTCCTAACTTTACGAATCACACTGTGCAGATGAGGTTTAGGCCTGTTCACGGACACAGAAGAGGTCTGACCTTTGTTCAAGAGTGCAGTGGACATGACTCACTTCATTGGTAGGCCTGCACATGTATTATCTGCTCTGTATTCTTCAACAAGTGTAAATTTCATCTGCAACCCTGAGTAGGCCTCACCTCAAACAAACCTCTGGATAGGGCACACCTTATCGTCATCCTGAATAAATCATTTAAAATGTTAGGGACGGATTTATGATAGGTGTGTGCCTCTTTTGCGCCGCTGTGCGTCACTTTTGTGACGCAGCGGCGGTGCAAAAGATTTGCTAAGTTGCGACATATTTACAACTTAATGCATCTAGGCAGATGTGTCATGCTGTAAAGTCCTGTGCCACATGAAACCAATGCAGCAGTGATGCAAAAGATGCACCATGTTGCAAGACAGGACTCACTTCATCTCCAACAAGATAAGAAGCTGAATCTTCTGTAAATGTCAAAATTGTTGTATACAGTGCTCAACTTCTGTGTACTCTTTGATATGCTAGACTCCATCTGCACAATGAGATACCTAAGCAAAGGAAACACAGGTGATGTGATTGTGAAATGAGGAAAAGAAATTCCACATTTTTCAATTACATCACCTGTGTTTCCTAACTTTACGAATCACATTGTGCAGATGAGGTTTAGGCCTGTTCACGGACACAGAAGAGGTCTGACCTTTGTTCAAGAGTGCAGTGGACATGACTCACTTCATTGGTAGGCCTGCACATGTATTATCTCCTCTGTATTCTTCAACAAGCGTAAATTTCATCTGCAACCCTGAGTAGGCCTCACCTCAAACAAACCTCTGGATAGGGCACACCTTATCGTCATCCTGAATCAATCATTTAAAATGTTAGGGACAGATTTATGATAGGTGTGTGCCTCTTTTGCGCCGCTGTGCGTCACTTTTGTGACGCAGCGGCGGTGCAAAAGATTTGCTATGTTGCGACATATTTACAACTTGATGCATCTAGGCAGATGTGTCATGCTGTAAAGTCCTGTGCCACATGAAACCAATGCAGCAGTGATGCAAAAGATGCACCATGTTGCAAGACAGGCCTCACTTAATCTCCAACAACATACCGTCTGTTTAAACTGTAAACATTTAGGAATGTGTAGGGGGCATGGAGAAGCTGAATCTTCTGTAAATGTCAAAATTGTTGTATACAGTGCTGAACTTCTGTGTACTCTTTGATATGCTAGACTCCATCTGCACAATGAGATACCTAAGCAAAGGAAACACAGGTGATGTGCTATGTTGCGACATATTTACAACTTGATGCATCTAGGCAGATGTGTCATGCTGTAAAGTCCTGTGCCACATGAAACCTGCGTCAGGTTTCATATAGGTGTTTTGTTGCAGGGTGGGCATTCATTTGCATGAAAGCCCTGTAAAACTAACACAGTGAAATTTAGAAGATTTCACTGAGCCGGCTTTATAGCATTGCTGAATCAAATCCTTACGCCTGTTTGAAACAGGCATAAGGAGTGATGCACCATGCAATGTGTGGCTTGCTCCTGTGCATTGCAGTAGACATGTCGCGTTTACGGCGTGATTCCTGCAATGTGCTGCTTTTGCGGCACAGATGCGTGACGCATCTGTGCTGTTTTTGCTCAATGGTGCTCCACATTGTAAATGCGGCACACCATGGGTGGCAGAGCAGCGGTGCACGTTAACTGGTGCATCCCTGGGGATGTGCCAGTTAACATAAATCTGCCCCTTTACATTTAAGTATGAGCAGGGTACACAGAGTCGGTGAGGCTTATCCAAGGTTAAGAACAGATGAGTCCTGTTCACTGAAAACTTGGACATAGGCCTCACCTCCTCAGCATCGCTGGACATGGCTAAATAATAATTGCAAAATGTTACTCTTGTTAAACAATTTTAATATTATAGTCTCTGAGATTTGTCTCTTACTCTGCAACATCTCATTGTTGTTCTCTTTCTTTAAAGATAACGACAACATCAACCATGAGTGATAATGAGCAATCAGTTGATCTCGATCTTATCATTGAACTTGTCATTGAAACGTCAGTGGAAGTAGATCCCTTGGATGATTTAAATCCTGAGGATGATGAAGAACATGATGAGGATGCCGATTTGTCAGAATTGTATGACATAGGGTGGGAAGCTGACCTGCTTGAGCCTATGGAACTATAAACATTTATTTTTAAAAGTTACTGGAAATGAAAAGTAAAAATGTAAACCGTTTCATTTAAAATTAAACAAAACTTCAAAAACAGGTTGTGTGTAGTGTCTTTAATAAAATAGTCAAATATGCTCATAAAATTAGTTCAGATTCACATATAAAACAGCACAGGTCAAATGTAGAAGCATTCCATTTCTTTGCTACTATTTGTGAATACTAAATTTGCCAATGCACTAAAAATTATTCTATGTAAAAATGACAAGTAGTGTGTTACATTTTTGACGACTGTTATTGATTTACTGTTTGCTAATAGTGGTTAATAACATTTTTAATTATATTTTACCACAGATTCAACTGCAGATCATTTCAAAAGGAGAGAATGCCATCTAAAGAACGAAACCGAAAGGCTACAAAACGTCAAAGACAGCAGCTTAATAAATTCTTGCAGCAGTCCTCTACAATAAAAACTCGTCAAGTCACCACGAAAGCTCCGGGTAAGACAACAAAATCATTCATAAGAAACATTTGTAGAAAAAAAAGTAGTACTACAGAAAATGTTTTAGTCCAGAAAAAGAGAAGCAATTTAAACGGAAAGGGAAGGCCAATCAAAAATGTTACTGCTAGAGCAGGAGATAACTCTGTGCATGGTAGTAGAAGGAAAAATCAGTTTAGGGACATTCGTAGACGAATGTTCCGCAACAGGATAATTGGCAATTTGTTAAAAAATATTAAGAAAGGTCAGCAGAAAGTGTTTTTTTATAAGAGAAAAACAAATTTGAGAAAGTTATTGATCAGGCATTTGAAATTAAGCGAAAGTTATTTATTTTGATAATCAATAGAATTAGGAAGCTAAACAAGGCAATTTATGATTTCAAAAGAAATAGTAGATGGAAGAGAACAGTTAATCGTAGTAATTTTTGTGAAGTGTTTTCAGGAGAATGGATGCATAGTTCAAGTTGTGAGGCATTTTTTAATGAGGAGAGTTATTTCCAGGATAATGATTTGGTGCATGCAGTTGACACCAGTGGTCGAGCTTATGAGGTGAAAGATGGTTGTCCAGTTGAAAAAGAAAAAATTGTGACAACAGAGGCAGAAGAGGTGTTAGGTAATGAGGTTTTAGGAAGACGTCCTAAGGGACCTGTGTACACCTGGAAGTGTAGTAGTATTTGCAGTGTGCGACAGGATTCCATCAATTTGCTTTGTGATTTTGTACGGACATTTAATAAGAAAAGTTTGAAGCAGAAAATGATGTTGTTGCAAGAATTAGATCCTTGCAGAGTGAGAGAAGTGACAGGTTTGCATGGTCATTCACTGGCTTGTCTTTCCAGGAGAGTATGCCAGAGTGTTTTTCATAATTTCAGGATGCTAGCAGTGCATCATAATAAAGTGAGGAAATTAGTTAGAATGTTGTATTATGCTAAGAGTCCAGCAGTTATGCTTAAACAATTATGCACTGCTCTTTTGCATGGTTCTGAAATAGATGTGAAGAATATTTGTGAAGAAATTGAGTTTTGTTACTTTGGAAGTAAAGAGGAGAATGTTGAAATTGACCTAGAAGAAGAGGGTAATGTGGAAGATAGTGTACAGGTTTCCAGTACAGATAATTTTCAGAAGGAAATTGCCACGTTTCAGGTGAGATCAAGTGAGAGGCCTAATTTCACTTGTGTGTGTTGTCGACGCACTTATTATAAGAATCAGACTAAGTTAGTGGATTTATATGCGAAAAGTGAAAGGGAAAATAATAGTGAATGGAAGGATTTCGCAACATACTTGATGGTAGAAAATTGTTTTGATTTGGGATTGGATCAACGTGTGTGTACTTATTGTTGTAACAAATTAAATCAAAACCGGATGCCTGCTAGAGCGGTTCATAATAATCTGGAATTGGTTGAGATTCCTTCTGAATTGAAGGTTTTAAATACTTATGAATCTATTTTGATTCAAAGTATCCATCCCTTTCAGGCTATTGTAAGAATGGAGCAAAAGACAGGGAAATTGCGTCCATCAGATTTACAGAGAGGATTAAAGGGAAGAGTTGTTTATTTGCCTCTAGATTTGAAGAAAAACATTAATACAATTGGAGTAGAAAAAGTGGAAGAGGAACCTCTGGTTATCTTAGTTAATGGGGTTCCGACAAAGAGTAAGAAAATATGGCAAGATTTAGTGGATGTTAGGAAAGTCAAAAAGGCAACATTGTATTTGAAAAAAAGCAATAAGTACTATAAGAATGTATATGTTGCAGAAGAGGAAGTAAGTGAAGAAAAGGATAGCGATTTGTGTGCTGGTCAAATTGAGAGAGTAGAACCCTCTAAAAGTGAAGAAATATATGAACATTATAGTGTTCATCCTTTGCATTCCAAGGAAGTCATGGGGAATGCTATTGAGTTGTTTCAAATGAAACAAGCCAAAGGGAGTCCCATTAGTGTTTGGGAGGAAAGTTTGGAAGCTCGGTGTTTCCCACAGCTATTTCCAACAGGTCAAGGAGGAAGATATGATGAGCGACCTCATCAAATTCCTGCTTCTGAATACCGGACTTTACGATTGTATGCAGAAGATCCTAGGTTTCGACAATGCATTCCGTATTTGTTTCATCTCCTGTTTGAAAGCGATCTGTCTGGACTGTCATATGCAGTGAACCACATCTTGAAAAGTGGTATACAGATGCAAAACATCTCGGCAAGTGACTTTATGGATAAAGTCAATGTGCAAGACAGTATTTTGGATTCTCACCTGATTAATCTCATGGCGTGTTAGCGTGGTACTAATGAGTACTGGTACCGTCGTCATGGTGATTTAAAATGTATGCTGAGGAACTTAGGAACTCCCACATGGTTCCTCACTCTCAGCTGTGCCGAGTATGGCTGGGAAGACTTACTTGAATTTCTACGAGAGGCAAATGGAAACATTGAAAATATCGAATTCAAGACACCCGGAGAACTGTGCTCTTTGGATCCAGTGAATGTATGCAGGTACTTCAATCATAGATTTGAAGCTATGATGTCTTTCATCATGAACAAGAAAAATCCACCTCTTGGAGAGGTGTTGGATTTCTTCTGGAGAAAGGAGTACCAAGCAAGAGGTGCTCCTCATATACATATGCTGCTGTGGATCAAGGATGCACCTAAATTTGGAACAGATCCAGAAGACTTAGTGATGAGTTTCATAGAACAGTATTCTACATGTGCTGTTCCAAACGCAAAGGAAGACAAAAGCCTAAGAGAACAAGTTTTACGCTTCCAAAGCCATCGTTGTGGAAAGTACTGTCGTCGTAAATTCAGAAACAAGGACAAGTTCTACACCAAATGTCGTTTCGCCTTTCCACGACCGGTGATTTCTAAAGGAAGAGTGAACAGTTTGATGTCTTCACTGCGACATAATGTGATGAAGAAATCACCTAAAAACACATACAATTTGAAAAGGAACGAAGAGTCCAAGTACATCAACGACTACAACCCAGTGATTTTGTCCATGTGGAATGCTAACATGGATATACAGTTTGTGGCTGATAACTGTATGGCTGTGGCTCGGTATGTGACATCTTACATCACCAAAAAAGAAAAGACAGAATTGAAGGATATGTGGGAGGACATTTCCCATGAAAAGAGCCTCAGTAAGAAGTTGTACAGTTTCAGTCTGAAGATGTTGTCACATCGAGAAATCGGAGCTTACGAATGTTCTGACCGGTTGTCTTCAGCAAGTCTCTATGCCAAATCCAGGAGTATCGTTTGGGCGAGTCTTGGTCTTGCTGCAACGCGTAATCGAGTTCTGAAACCTGTGCGGGAAATTGAGTATTTGGCGGAAAAGGAGCCAAACAGTACCGATATTTTGAAGACCAACATGTTGGATACATATTATCCAAATAGAAGCAGTCACCTCGAGAATGTTTGTCTGTATGAGGTTCTACAAAATTACATATTCAAGAGGAACATCAAAGAAGATATTGATAAAGGAGTGTATGCTGTAATTGGAAGTGAGGGATGTCTGGTCAAGCAAAGAAAATGCCACTTGGTAAACCATCGAAAATTGAGTGGCGAATCTCCTGAAAAAAAAGAGTTTTTCTATTTAGCACTTTTGCAACTTTTCAAGCCTTGGCGTGCAGAAGAGGAACTGCTTGGAGATTTCCTCTGTTATGAAGACTCTTTCAATGTCGCCAAGGAGACCATAGAATGTCCTGTTTTTCCCAAATATCTAGAAATGTTGAATGCGGAAATCGAGCAGGAAGCAACGATTGCAGCCGAGATTGCTAGAGACAGTTCTCAGGACAGTCAGAGTTCTGTTTCATTGAGTCAGGATCCACTAGGAGGACCAGTTATCGAAAATGAAGCTGCCACTGCCATCATTGAAGTGGAAAGAGCCATGGCACATGCTCAGGAGGATGCGGTTAACTTAAGAAGACTTGGAAAGAAAACTCAACGTTGAGCAGAGGAAAATATATGACGAAGTTACCAACCAAATTGATCATGGATTAAGTCATGAGAAGAAAGAGTGCTCATGTACGTCGTTGAAGCCTGTCCGACTGTACGTGAGTGGAGAAGCGGGAACTGGAAAAAGTTTCCTCATTAAAGCAATTTCATGTTATTTGCAGAAAAGGACTGAGTCATCGCTGTGTTGTGTTGTCACCGCTCCAACTGGACTGGCAGCACATAACATTAAAGGTATTACTTTGCATCGTCTACTGATGCTGCCAGTGGAGCATGATAACACATTACAATACCACAAGTTATCTGGAGATGCTTGTTGTGAAGTTTCAAGAGTCTTGAAGAAAATGAAACTTCTTATCATTGACGAAGTAAGCATGGTTTCCAATGTCATGCTTGCCTTTGTGCATTTGAGAATGCAAGAAGTTCTCAAAACAGAGTATGATGTGTTATTTGGTGGCAAACACATCATTGTTTTCGGTGATCTTCTGCAGCTGACACCAGTGAAAGGACAACCTGTGTTCAAAATGCTCACGCATGAAGATACCAGGAAGTGCCTAGGGTGCATTGGCAACGTTAATATATGGTTAAACTTCAATTATGCTGAACTGCGTCAAAATATGCGTCAGGCGAAGGATGAAGATTACAAGAATATTCTACAAGATGTTAGAATCGGAAAAGTGACCGAGCATGGGAAAGAAGCTTTACATGCAGGATTACTGTCAAATTTGTATCCAGAACAAGACGTTGTGCCTGAGAATATTTTTCAGAAAATTACTGAGAAGAAATCTGGAATATGTTTGATGCAAACTCTTGCAGAATGTGCCATCTTCAACAAAAAAATGTTGCATTTAGAAAACCAAGAGATTGTGAAACTGGAAGCTATTGACAGAGTAGAGCATATGGGATCAACAATTATTTTGTCTGAGAATTTGAAATCAAAATTGGATTCATTAGAGAAGACTATATCTAAAACTGCAGGTTTTGAAAAGACTCTGAATGTGTGCTTAAATTGCCGTATAATTTTAAGAAGGAATTTACATGTTGAAAGAGGTCTGGTAAATGGATCAATGGGTAATGTTGTTGATTTTGTGAAATACAGAAATAGAGATGGAATTGAATTTTTAAAAATTAAATTTGATGGCATTGAGGAAGTACAGCTAATTGGTCGTTGCTCTGCTAGGTTTTTGCTTGTGAAAGACGTATATGTTCGCCGTAAGCAGTTTCCTGTTTGCTTGGCATATGCAGTGACAATCCATAAATCGCAAGGTTTAAGTGTAGACAGTGCATTGGTGAATATTGGCAGTTCTGTGTTCAAGGAGGGTATGGCATATGTGGCATTGTCACGAGTCAGAACTTTATCGGGATTGTACTTGATTGAGTGTGATGTCACAAACATTTGTGCGGATCTAGATTGTGTTAAGGAATACAATAGGTTAAGAAGAGAGTATGCGCCACATTTGCCTCAATATCCTTTGTTTGAGAAACGTGTGGTAGGCCGGAAACGAAGAAATGTGACCAATAGTAGGGAGGTTGTAGCAAAAAGACGAAAAGTCGATGAACCAGAAATTATAAGCAGAAAGAAAAAGGATTTTGTTGAAGATGTTGTTGGTTTTCAATTTGAAAACAGTTCTGGTGTCAACTGCTATGCTAATGTAGTGGTTAATGTTTTGTTTTCTCTAGAAAATGTAAAAGAAGAGATTGTGGTCAATTCGGGACAAAGATTTTGCAGTTTGTTGAATTCTGTGTTAGAGAAATGTAGCACTGATAGAACAAAAATAGAAAGTGTGTCTGAAATTCGAAATCTGTTAGACAGATGTTCAGGTCAAACACAATTCTCTCAAAATATTCAGCAAGATTGTCAGGAGTTTTTAATGTATATGCTTGATGTATTGCATGATGAAGGTGTAGATGTAGATCACCTGTTTGGGCTTTCTTATCAATGGCAGCATGACTGCGAGAACTGTAGGGTATCAAGTACTACTAGTGTAGACTCAGAAAAATTTATATATTTAACTTTGCCAGACAGTAAATCAGTGTCCTTTAATAAGCTAGTAAAAGCAGCTGATCACAACATGGAGTGTAGCCAATGTAAGTCTGAAATGTTGTCAACATTATTTATACGAACATATGGCCAGTATGTCATTTTAATGTTCCAACAATGTAGGCCTGATGGAACAAAATTGACATCTTTAATTAAAAATTTTGTGGCTTCGCAGTTGTCAATATCAGGAAGGACTTTTGTAACTGCAGCAATTATATATCATGACGGTCCTTCAACAACATCAGGACATTACACAGCTTATTTAAAGTCTAGAAACGGCTGGTCATTCTGCAATGATTCTGTTTTAACTTTCAAAAAAAAATTGCCTTTTGACCTTAAAAATTTGTACCTGGTGTTTTTAAAACCAAAATTTTAGGGAAGGAATCTCGGGATTTGCTCTGAGGAATTTCAAGAGGTTCTAATGGCTCCTACACTATTTGGCCTTGAGGATAATTGTAGTACAGAGTCAAAAGTTATTTTTGAGTTTTAAATAGTTCCTGGAAAAAAAGAAGGTTTTCTTACAGAAAGTGGTGGGCACAGATTAGTTAAAGGACAACAGAGTATTTCCAAAAGCAAACGGTGTTCTTACCATAACACTTAACGTCATGGAAAAATAACTGCACTTTGAATGAGTTCAGAAAAACGGTTTCTTTTTATAAGCTAATTCAAGCAGCCAATGAAAACATGGAGTAGAGGTAATGTAAGTCTGCAATGCTGTCTAGATTATTTGACCAAACTTTTGGTTATAATGTCATTTTAAAATTCCAACTATATAAACCTGATGAAAGTAAGTCTTCAACTTTAATTACAAATGTTGTGGCTACACAGTCATTGATTTTAGGAAGAACATTTGTAACTGCAGCTATTATATGACATGATGGTCCTTTGACAAGATCCGCTTATTACACAGCTTATTGAAAATGTAAAAAAAGCTGCTGTTTCGGAAATGATTCCCATTTGACTACGATACAATGTTGCCTTTTTACTTAAAAATATTCTTACTTTCTGTTTTCAGAAAAGAGAATTTAGGGTAGGTAACTGGCCTATAATGATTCTAGGGGTTGATATAATTTTATCTACTGTTTTAAATTGCTTTGTGATTAAAAGTGATGTAGAGAATTAAATAATTGTAGTAGTCATAGAGGTAGTGTAAGTCTGCTTCATAGTAAGCAGTATCAGTGTCATAGGAAATGTGGAATATGAGTGAGCAAGAAGGGTGAGATATTACTAGTACAGGATTGTGAAAGTGATCTTGAACGTTTTCTTTCTGAAAGTTGCGGAAATACAAAATGACGGGATTTGCTTAGAAGAATTCCAAGAGTTATAAATGGCTCTTACACGATTTGGCCTTGTGGAAAAGTGCGGTAGAGAGCGAGAAGTCATTTATTGTATGTAACATATTTGTCAAAACGATGGAGCTTTTCTTTCAGAAAGTGGCGGGCTGAAAATAATAACAGCACAACAGAGTGTAAGCTGTTCATAAGATATCCTTCGACGTCATGGAAAGTAAGTTACTTTTCAGGAGTTCTGATTTCTGATTGGTTATGTTATATGGGTTTTTTAAACACAATCATTTTGATTGGTTTTTTTCCCCCGCTGTTATATGATGAATACCTTCAAGTCACTGTTTTTAGTGAAATTTGATAAATTCTGTGAACAGCAAAAATAAACCATTTAACATGTATAATTAATTCTGTACTTTTTATATTTATGATATACATTTAGAACTGTGTAGTAGGCATGGAGAAGCTGAGGCTTCTGTAAGTGTCAAAGTTGTTGCATACAGTGCTCACATTCTACGTAGTCTTTCATATGATAAGACTACATCTGCACAATGAGATACCTAAGCAAAGGAAACACAGGTGATGTGATTGTGGAATGAGCAAAAACAATTGCACGATTTTCAATTACATTACCTGTGTTTCCTAACATTACACATCACATTGTGTAGATGAGGTTTAGGCCTGTTCCAGGAGACAGAGGTGGTCTGACATTTGTTCAAGAGTGCAGTGGACATGACTCACTTCGTTGGTAGGCCTGCACATGTATTATCTCCTCTGTACTCTTCAACAAGCCTAAATTTCATCTGCAACCCTGAGTAGGACTCACCTGAAACAAATCTGTGGATAGGCCACACCTTATCAGCATCTAGAAACAATCATTTAAAATGTTAAGGGCAGATTTATGATGGCCGTGCGCCTCTTTTGCGCCGCTGTTCCGTCACTTTTGTGACGCAGCAGCAGTGTAAAAGATGCACCATGTTGCAAGATAGGCCTCAGTTCATCTCCAGCAAGATACCGTCAGTTTAAAATGTATATAATTAGGACTGTGTAGGGGGCATGCAGAAGCTGAGGCTTCAGTAAGTGTCAAAGTTGTTGCATGCAGTGCTGCACTTCTGCGTACTCTTTCACATGCTGGACTACAACTGCACAATGAGATACCTAAGCAAAGGAAACACAAGTGATGTGTTTGTGAAATGAGCAAAAGAAATTGCACGTTTTTCAATTACATCACCTGTGTTTCCTAATATTACGAATCACATTGTGCAGATCAAGTTTAGGCCTGTCCAGGGAAACAGAGGAGGTCTGGCCTTTGTTCAAGAGTGCAGTGGACATGACTCACTTCGTTGGTAGGCCTGCACATGTATTATCTCCTCTGTACTCTTCAACAACTCTAAATTTCATCTGCAACCCTGAGTAGGCCTCACCTCAAACAAACCTCTGGATAGGACACACCTTATTGGCATCCTGAAACAATCATTTAAAATGTTAGGGACAGTTTTATGATGGCTGTGCACCTCTTTTGCGCTGCCGTTGCGTCACTTTTGTGAGACAGCAGCAGTGCAAAAGATGCACCATGTTGCAAGATAGGCCTCACTTCATCTGCATCAAGATACTGTTTGTTTAAAATGTATATTTTTAGGACTGTGTAGGGGGCATGGAGAAGCAGAGGCTTCTGTAAGTGTCAAAGTTGTTGAAAAACTGTTTGTCCTTCAATCTTTTCCCTTGTCTTTTCTAATTTTTAAATACATGTTTTAATATTTTTCAAATGTTTGTTCTCTCTTTCACAGATTGAAAGTATAAAAATAACAAGTGACTAAGGTAACGACAATTATAAGGTAAATGTTTTGTACTCTGTTTTTTCTCTCTGTTATTCCAATGTTTTAATCTTAATTTGATCATTCAGTCACATTCTCTAAGAAACTCTTGTTTGTTATTCTTCTACTCTCCTTTTTTTCTTTCACTTCCTTATCTATTTTGTTTTTCACAATTATACCCTCTTCCATCTTTTCTTCGGTAAATAGATCTATTAAACAGTATCTTTGGTTTAGTCCCTACAGCTGTCTTTCTTTTAACATTACTCTCTGTTTCCTTCCCTTATACTTACTCTTCTTTTTTAAAAAAAAAAAATTTTTGGTTCGCTCCCGGTTCGCGTACCGGCGAGCGAACCGGGAAGCGAACCAAAAGAAATAGAGGTTGCCAGAGTGCTAAACATTCTAGCAATTTTTTTATAAAGGGGAGGTAGTTTTGAAAAGAACTTTTTTTAAAATTATTTTTGTTGTTTTATATTTTTTTATTATTTTTCTGAACATTTTTTTACTTTTTTTGTATTTTTTGAACGGTTTTATATTTTTTTTGGTTTTTTTGGGGGGGAAACGAAAACGATTCATTGTAAAGGGCTCAACAGGAGCAACAAAAAAAAAAAGATAATTTATTTTCTGGGGCGTTTTGGACAATCATGATTGTCGATAGCTCTGTTGATTAAATTGATGCTACTTTCTCTGTAGCAAATCAACTGACCGCAACGCACGCACACTTGTTTGACTTCCCCGAACCTCATCTGTATATTTGGGACCGTCTCCCTCGCCTCTGGTCCCGTCACTTCCTCTACAACTGATCTTCTGGCTACAGAAGGGGGATTATCTTGCTGGTCACGTAACTGCGCAGCACTGTAGTTGATAGGGTGCCACCTCTCCATATGGCGATGCATTGTATAATTGCCATAACTATATTTTTATCTGTCCCTCTAGACAAATCTTTCTTACAGATAAGGCAAGTTACGTACCGGGCATTGACTTTTTTTTGGCCCCGGGGATATTTAAAAAATTGCCAAATATAATTTTCTTTGACATGAGACCTCCTGGGCTCCTCAGGCAAAAAATGCCTCTCTTCCTGCTGTTCCTCTTCTTCCTCCTCTTGCTGAATGATAACTTCAGCAGGTGGTCCTCTCTTCCTTGGAGGTGGTGGAGGTGGTGGGGAAGCACCAGCTGAAGCTACTAATGAAGCCATTGCTCAGTGATGACAAAAGGTCTTCCTCTCACAAAGATGAAAGTCAGAGTGAGGAAACAAGGAGGAGTTTTCATCATTTGGGAAAAACAACAGTTCTAAACCAATGAAAAGTGTTACTTTTAGGTCACATGACCTAGTCTTACATCATTAGGAAACCAAAAGTGAAATGAACCAATGAAAAGTGTTATTAACAAGTCACATGACCTGTTGTGTTTACGTTACGCGCTTTGCACCGCGTCCCGGATCGCTTCCGGGAAGCTGTGCTTCGCGCCTCGCTTCGCGTACCGGTTCACTTCCGGGTACGCTAACGCGGCGCGCCATATGACGTATCACGCGACAACGCGATACGTCACGCTGACGCGACGCGTCACGATGTTGTTTTCTAACGCGGCAGTTGCGCAAACGGAACGTTTACCGGTTCGCGGACCGGGTCGCGGCACCAAATTAAGCTAACGGGAAGCTACCCGGTGCGCGGACCGGTAGCGAAACAAAAAAAAAAGTAAAAAAATATATATATACATAAAAAAATTGTATTAAAAACATATAAAATATATTTTTTGATTTAAAGAAGAATACATTTTAAACCTTTTGATATTTGCTATTAAAAAACCATTGAAATTCACTGAAAAAACCATAGGTTATAGACCATATATAGTTAGGAATTAGCATTTACAAAACCTTGAAAATTCACAGAAAAAACCATAGGTTAGAGACCATATATAGTTAGGAATTAGCATTTAAGAAACCTTTTTTTACTCACACAAAACCATTGAAATTCCATATATAGTTAGTTGTACTAACTATATATCGCGCACCCGCAATCCACTGCTGATCATGTCACATATTACATCATTCATGACATGGTCAGTGACATCACTGATGACATCACTGATGACATCTCAAATGTCCATCATTATGTCTGTTGTTCTGTAAACTGCTGCATGTGTTGATCAGTAGCTATATGAGTAACTATATGGGTTATCGATTGGTTGCCCAAGTATTTGTATGGGAGACTGAGTGTGTGTGTGTGGGTGGCTGGGAGGTGTTAACTCTGTGCATAGATGTGTGAGCAGTTGATTCACTAGATGTATGGGTTCAAAAGTGCATGTGGAAACAGCTGTATGGGCGGTTGACTGTGTGCATGAGTGTATTGGTGAGTGAATGGATATCTCAGTGCTACATGTCAAAGTAAGTACATATGTAAAACACAGTACATGTGAGAGTTGACATATATAAATAACTGTGCATAAGAGCCAGTGAATGTGTGAGTGGCTGTATGGATCATTGTGAACTTGTATCAGGGATTGTATAAGAGAGTAAATATGTGTTAGTATATGTTTGAATAAGTAAGGTGTGTATAACTGTATAGTTGAGGAAATGGAGGTGTGATTGATTCTTTGCATGACTGACTAGGTGTGTGAGTAACTCCATGGATGAGTGACAGTCTGTGAGTGTCTGTTTACACTGAGTGTATCTAAGGTTATATTAGAGTCTGAAGAGGTTCATCGTATTATCACATGAATGATGTCATCAGTGATGTGATCAGTAATGTCAAATGAGATGTCATCAGTGATGTCATCAGTGATGTCATTTGAGATGTCATCAGTGATGTCATCAGTGATGGCATCAGTGATGTCATCAGTAATGTCAAATGAGATATCATCGGTGTCATCAGTGATGTCATTTGAGATATCATCAGTGATGTCATCAGTGATGTCATTTGAGATGTCATCAGTGATGTCATCAGTGATGTCATCAGTGATGTCATCAGTGATGTAATTTGAGATGTCATCAGTGATGTCATCAGTGATGTCATTTGAGATGTCATCAGTGATGTCATCAGTGATGTCACTGACCATGTCATGAATGATGTAATATGTGACATGATCAGCAGTGGATTGCGGGTGCGCGATATATAGTTAGTACAACTAACTATATATGGAATTTCAATGGTTTTGTGTGAGTAAAAAAAGGTTTCTTAAATGCTAATTCCTAACTATATATGGCCTCTAACCTATGTTTTTTTCTGTGAATTTTCAAGGTTTTGTAAATGCTAATTCCTAACTATATATGGTCTATAACCTATGGTTTTTTCAGTGAATATATATATATAAACTCTGCAATATATATATATATATTGCAGAGTTTTGAAGCTGAGTACCGTGGGCTACAGATGCAGCAGACTGAGTCAGGCTCCGGAGGCCCAAATGTGGAGCAACAACAAATCCCCAATTTAAGGATCAATTAGACTCTCCTAGATCACAAATGCACTGTGTTTCTTTAGGACAAGTCAGTCTTCGTCAACGCATTTAAGCCGTAGCCTTGATCACGGTAGGGAATGGAAACTGACGTAACCATTACATACACATGGTCACTGCCAGCGACAAAGGACCAACATGAAATCCATCGCTATAAACATTTGAGAGTGGAAGCCATATTAACAAGTGCGGTGATGACAGTGAATTACCATTATAAACATCAATCTAAATATAATTTGACACGTTACAATACATTTTCTGTGGCATATTTTCAACATTTACAGACATGTCATGGTGCTCCAACATAAATGAAGCTATATATATATATATATATATATATGAAAAAACGAAGGTTGCCCTCAGTAGAAAGGTCACACCCGGGGAGCTGAAACCTCCATCGTGAGGACAGCATTAGAGCCAGCATTCACCTCCCAGCATTCGCCAAACATGTTTCGGAATCACTTACTTGATCACTGGCAACAGGAGGACATACACCAGCAATGATTGGAACACGCCTCTTTATTGTAATAAGTCCCGCCCCAGTGGGCGTAGAGGTCTCGCTGAGTAGGCGTGTGCAAAGTTGCACCCTGGTCTTTGTAGTTCCGCTCAATTTAATCCAAGTGGGTGCTGCTGTACTCCTCCCATTAAAAACAATGTTAACCCCAGTGGGTTTGCTTGAGGGGTTGATGCATGGCGCCATTGCCAGTATCAATGTCATTCACAGTTGTGTACTCCCCAGTCCAAACGGGTCTCTGAGTGAAAAGACCCTGGATCCGCTTGTGTCAGCGGCGGGACCTCTCCGCGACCGAGCCAGCCGCCAAACAGGAAAAAACGAAGGTTGCCCTCAGTAGAAAGGTCACACCCGGGGAGCTGAAACCTCCATCGTGAGGACAGCATTAGAGCCAGCATTCACCTCCCAGCATTCGCCAAACATGTTTCGGAATCACTTCCGTGATCACTGGCAACAGGAGGACATACACCAGCAATGATTGGAACACGCCTCTTTATTGTAATAAGTCCCGCCCCAGTGGGCGTAGAGGTCTCGCTGAGTAGGCGTGTGCAAAGTTGCACCCTGGTCTTTGTAGTTCCGCTCAATTTAATCCAAGTGGGTGCTGCTGTACTCCTCCCATTAAAAACAATGTTAACTCCAGTGGGTTTGCTTGAGGGGTTGATGCATGGCGCCATTGCCAGTATCAATGTCACTCACAGTTGTGTACTCCCCAGTCCAAACGGGTCTCTGAGTGAAAAGACCCTGGATCCGCTTGTGTCAGCGGCGGGACCTCTCCGCGACCGAGCCAGCCGCCAAACAGGAAAAAACGAAGGTTGCCCTCAGTAGAAAGGTCACACCCGGGGAGCTGAAACCTCCATCGTGAGGACAGCATTAGAGCCAGCATTCACCTCCCAGCATTCGCCAAACATGTTTCGGAATCACTTCCGTGATCACTGGCAACAGGAGGACATACACCAGCAATGATTGGAACACGCCTCTTTATTGTAATAAGTCCCGCCCCAGTGGGCGTAGAGGTCTCGCTGAGTAGGCGTGTGCAAAGTTGCACCCTGGTCTTTGTAGTTCCGCTCAATTTAATCCAAGTGGGTGCTGCTGTACTCCTCCCATTAAAAACAATGTTAACCCCAGTGGGTTTGCTTGAGGGGTTGATGCATGGCGCCATTGCCAGTATCAATGTCACTCACAGTTGTGTACTCCCCAGTCCAAACGGGTCTCTGAGTGAAAAGACCCTGGATCCGCTTGTGTCAGCGGCGGGACCTCTCCGCGACCGAGCCAGCCGCCAAACAGGAAAAAACGAAGGTTGCCCTCAGTAGAAAGGTCACACCCGGGGAGCTGAAACCTCCATCGTGAGGACAGCATTAGAGCCAGCATTCACCTCCCAGCATTCGCCAAACATGTTTCGGAATCACTTCCTTGATCACTGGCAACAGGAGGACATACACCAGCAATGATTGGAACACGCCTCTTTATTGTAATAAGTATATATATATATGTTTCATCATTTAACAGAACTGATCACAAATTTTATTGTTTCCCAAGGAACTATGCATATACCGTAGCTGTGAAATCAATGGTATACCAGTATATTTACTGAAGATTGCCACAATGACAGTCAGTTATTTTCAATTTCTCTAAATTTTTCAATTATTGGCAACCTATGGCAGAAGCGTATTTGCAAAAATGCCACACTGTCTTCTCCTAACACAGGGGATTATAGGGCTGGTAGTACGCTAAGCCTCTCCCGCTGGTATCATCCGTTTTCATCCAAGATTACAAGGGAACACGTGAGCAGCTGCAGTGTCCCAAAGTAACAGGAAGTAATAAGTGTGCTGTAGAGAGCGTCTACATATGACATGCAAAAAATGTTGGGGTTTGTTATTGAAACATTTTAAAAATAGTGTACATGGTTCAAAATGTACACGTTTAAGCAAATTAGTTGTCAAATACCAGCTACAGAATAAGTATTACCACCCTGGCAGTTATAAGGGCAAACGTATAGGGATGTCAAAGCAGATAACCGTACCAAACCAGTATGAACCAAAAAGTCACAACTCACACCATATTGCCTGGTTAAGGCTGCAAGTGAGAACTGAGCTTAAGTATTGACTCAACCCATAATGCTCCAGTGGTTTACCAATAACCAGGAAGTGAGTGTAACAGAGAGATAGGGCCTGATTTAGATCATGGCGGATGGGATACCCCAACACAAACGTGACGGATATCCCGTCCGCCGTATTACAAATGCATTATATCCTAGGGCAATTGTAATACTGTGGATGGGATTTCGGTCACGTTTGTGACAAGAGGATCCCATCCGCCAAGATCTAAATCAGACCCTTAGTCAGTTACTGTCCTGAAGCCTTATTACAGAGAGTGCCCAGGGTGTGCATTGGGCGTTTGCACCTCTTTGTGTGCACTCGGGGCACTTTGATATTACGGAACCGCCGCAGATGTTTGGGCGTGCCCCATGCAAATGAGGGAATTCCTTTGCATCTGCTCCGCTGCCGAATAACAGACGTGGGCACAAAGGCAAAGAAGCTGTCAGGGGGCGCACTGAAAGAGAGAGCAGATCTCTGCAGGGGGCAGGGGGGCTCCTATGGACCCCCCAGACATCTACTTGCAGGTGGGTGCAGTCACTGACTTTGAAAGCTCCAAATTGACCACCAATAATGGGGGGACAATTCCCATGGTGTAGGGGTCATTAATTACTGTATCTTCAGAAACAAAATGCTGCTTTGGGTTTTGTTTTTGAAAACATGGAAAATATGTTCCAAGTTTGACAGACTGTAATTTTGAATGTACTGTCTGTCAAACTTTTGATACATTGACAGGAGCCACCATGACACCTGTTCCTGCCATTATTAAGAGGTGTCAGTTGGTCCAGGGTCATCTCTAAATTTCGAGTATGATTTCTCTGTCAGCGCAACAAACTACTTTACTATGTCACCCTGACAGAGTAAATACTGTACTCCTAGATATAAATCAGGCCCCAATCATTTTAGCCAAAGGACAAGGTTCTCTTATCAACCCATATGTCTTAGTGAACAGAGATCAAAGAGCCATCTGTTTATTAGGAAATGTCAACTGCGCCCTCTCAGGAGAAAGAGGGTAGATCTATTCTTCCAAGACGTAATGCAAAGCTCTGTAGACTGGTTACAAATAAGACTGGCCAGTCAGCTGGTGGACTATTGTTCAGAGACCCATTGTTCAAGGAGATCTGTCAGCACATTCAGCTCAATAGACAAGGTGCAAGTGGTCTTGAAGAAAGTTTTCAAACAAAACATTTTTTTCAGGGGCCGCAGAGCCCTCCTATAGAGGTTTTCCAAGAAAACAAGGCTACTGGACTGACTACAACTGAGCATAGGCCTTCTTTCCCTCCAGAGTCAGAGCTGTCAGATGTTTAGGGTGCAAAGCTGCCACACATGTAGAACCCCAAACTCCTCTTTTGATGCTGAGAGTTCACATTTTCCCAGTTAAAACTGGGAAGTCAGAATTCAATTGTTCAGTCAAACATGGTTTCACATTACTCAGGATGCTTGCATGCACCAGATTGTAATGGGCTTCGACTTAAAGTTTTACAAAACTCATCGCCAAACACTTCAGACAACACTAATACAATTCTCAACAGAGAAGAATGCTTTTATTGATCAATAGATACCCTTCTCCTTCAGAAAACCGCAATTTCAAAATCACTTTCCCCCATCAAGGAGGTTTTATAAATAACATGTTCATGGTGGACAAGAAATGAGGAGGTCACTTAGTCATGAACCTTAGGCAATTTAATGCCTGGATTCTTTATGGACATTTCAAAATGGAGGACATTTACCTCCTTTAGGATATGCTTAGAGAAGGGGACTTGATGATGCAACTGGACCTGATGGACACTTACCTATCAGTCCCAGTTTTTCTCATCACCATCTCTTCCACTAGTTTTGCTAAAAAGCTTTAACTACGAATTCTGGGGCAGAGAGGAGTTTGTTTGATTAAATATCTCAGCAATATTTTGATAAAGTCGACATCTACACCACCACGGGGCCTTTTAGCTGCAGGCATTGCAGATGGACCTCCTCCCCAGCCATGACCCCCGCCCCACTGATCAACCTCGTGGAAAAAATCCCACCCTTCATCGGAGGGCTGATCAACGCAAGATCCATGACTTGCCACAGCCAAGACATAACTGATCTCATTCAGGAATCAAACATCGACTGTCTTTTCATAACAGAGACCTGGCTTACGAACAACAGTAACCCTGATCTAGCCACTGCCCTCCCACAAGGATACTCCATATACAGGCAAGACAGACCAAAGGGGCGAGGAGGAGGTGTAGCCCTCCTACTACGAAACCCCTTCAAATGCCACACCTTTACCCTCGACTCACTAAAGGGCGCCGAATCCCTAGGATTCTCCATCAAACTCAACGAGTCCAACTCTTTCTCAGGAGGACTTATATATCGTCCACCAGGTACCGCCACCAAATTTTTAGACTCCCTTAGTGACACCCTCGGACAACTTCTAATCAGATACCCGCATGTCACCATGCTGGGTGATTTTAACTTGCACCTCGACTCCACAGAGGACGCGCAAACACTTAACTTCCATGAAACACTGGAGATCTTCAACCTCCAACAAAAGGTCAAGGAACCCACCCACCGAGCGGGACACACCTTAGATGGGATTTGTACCAATCTCCCCTCTTTAGAAACTCACACTCCAGTACCACACATCTGGACTGACCACAATTTTATCCCATTTCTCATCAGAACCCCGCAGCATATAAACGCAACTAAACCTTGCCCTCTTCCAGAGAACCAGGTCAACTGGAAAAAGGTAGAAGAAGCCTTCAAACTTAACCCCATCTCTGAGTCCCAAACCCCCATTATGTTGGGAGATGTAGAACAAGACTCACAATCCTTCCACAACTGGATATCCCACGAAATTAAAATCCGTGCCCCGCCCAAGCGCACCAAGAGAAATGATACAAAATCTAAAACTAAAACTAATGCCCCTTGGTTCACACCAGAAGTAGCCAAGGCGCACTTGCTCTGCAAAAAAGGAGAACGCAAATGGCGGAAAACATATGACAACATTGACAGGAGATCCTATATCCTATTAAGGAAAAGTTATCACTCGACTATAAAAAACGCCAAAAAAGATTTTTTCACCAGAACCATCAATAACGCAAAACAAAAGCAAAAAACTCTGTTTGCAATAGTGAGATCCTTTACCCATCCTGCAGCTCTACAGTTTGAAATACCCCCCTCTCAAGATCTCTGCGACAAAATAGCAGATTTCTTTGAAGAGAAAATCCATCTGATTCAGAAGGATTTCCCCACATACCAACGATCCCAGCCCCCAGTTAGACAGGAACCAGAAGACTATACTCCGGTTCATCTAAGGTCCTTCTCACAGGTCACTCTTGCTCAATCTAAGGAAGTCATCCTAGCATGCAAATCAGGCTCTCCCTCCGATTCTTGTCCTCCTAGCATCCTACATCAACTGATCGACACTGTCAATCCCATCATCAATGAAATAGTCAATACTTCCCTCAGGACTGGTATCGTCCCTAGTGCATGGAAACATGGCACTGTTAAACCTCTGACGAAGAAACCTAACAAACCCCCTTCTGATCTGACCAACCTACGCCCTATCTCTCTCCTCCCAGTTTTGGGTAAAATCACAGAACAAATAGTCTACAGGGAACTTAAAGCCCACCTGGAAGCTAACAATATCCTCCACCCCCAACAATCAGGATTCCGTCCTCAGCACTCAACAGAAACAGCCCTGATCGAGTTGACTGACTCCTTAAAAACCCTCCAAGACCAAAGGAAAAACGCTGTACTGATTTTGTTGGACCTCACGGCAGCGTTCGACACTATCTCCCACCAAATACTCCTAGATCGACTTAAGGACATTGGCATCGCCGACCGGGCATTGGATTGGATAATATCCTTCCTTTCTGAAAGATCACAATCCGTGAAACTAGGACCCTTCAACTCCACAGAGAAAAAGATTCGATCAGGAGTCCCACAGGGCTCCGTTTTAAGCCCCCTGCTTTTTAATGTCTATCTCATACCCCTCATCTCCCTGATCGAATCATACGGTATCACAGTTACATCCTACGCCGACGATACCCAACTTATAGTCCCTCTAGAGGAGAACTCTACAAGTGCCGAACAAAATTTAACTAACTGCCTGAAAGAGGTCTTCCTGTGGTTGGAAACCAACCACCTCAAATGTAATACAGGGAAGACAGAAATCCTCCCCATAGGGAAAAACGTCAACTTCTGTCCCCACCTCTGGTGGCCAAAGGACTCCACAGCCCCCCCACAGACCGTCACCACTGCAAGAAACCTTGGCGTCACCTTCGACACTAACCTGTCCTTTGACCAGCATGTCAGGACTGTCGCAGGAAGCTGTTTCGGAATCATCAAATCCCTCAAAAATTTTTTTGATTTCCTTCCAATTGAAGCCAGAAAGACGGTTACCGTGGCACTAATCCTATCTCGCATAGATTACTGCAACGGCCTCCTGGCAGGTGTGAAGAAATCCACACTCAAAAAACTCCAGAGTGTCCAACACTCGGCGGCGAGGCTCGTGCTCAAACTCCCCAGAAGATCTTCAGCCGCGTCCGCCCTGAGAACCCTCCACTGGTTACCCCTGCACAAAAGGATCCTGTTCAAGATCCTAACCGTGGCTTTCCGGTCATTCAACCATATTGGTCCCAAGTACCTAGTTAAACGCTACCCCCACTATAATCCTCACAGGTCCCTGAGATCCTCCAACAACAACCTTCTAACACTAGTTAGGTTCAACCTAAAAACCAAAGGGGGTAAAACTCTTACCCACTTATCCTCCAAAGCATGGAACGCAATGCCCCAGCATCTGAGATCACTGACAAAGGAAAGCCAATTCAGGAAACAACTGAAAACATGGATCTTCAGCTTATCAGACGAGTATGTGCGGAACGCCATCTAATCCTGCCTTAAATTCTCCCACCTCCGCTCACCTTCCAGTTAGCGCCAGGATGCTTCTTCCGAAGCGACAGTCGCGCTTTATAAATACCGATTCCAATTCCAATTCCAATAAAGGCTGCAACTGACAATCTCTCTTCTTGAACAATTGGGTTCTGTTATAAACCGAAACAAACTTCATGTATTCCCAGACATAGTTTGTCATAGAGAGACAGTGACTCTCTCACTTCTGGACCGGAAGATCAAAGCTATAAAAAAAAAGAGATTCAAGAGGCATGGCCAAGATGGTTGCCTGGTTTTAGTGTGACTTCTCCGCCGGATACAGGCACAGCTGCACCCATAGAGTCCCTGGGTAGTCCAGGTGAGCTGGGGGGAGGACCAGAGACCCAGGAGACAGAGTAGGAGCAGTTGCGGCCTCCAGCCGAGGCGCAGGTAAAGTGCCACAGGGCCTGGGCCTGGGCATCGGCCACGGGCCACACAGTGAAATGGAGGAGGAGGCTCCAGTGGTGGCCGGTTGCTCTGAGCATGCCCAAACTAGCTAACAAAGAAAGTGGTGTCGGCAAATCATCACTCTTGGGCCCAAGCCAGGCAGCGCACCTGCAGGGAACTACTGGACGTCGCAGAGCAAGGCCCAACCTAAAGGGCAGCGACCATCTTCCGACCAGCGGCCCGCTCCCCAAGTGAGACAAGGGCCAGTATATGAGATACAGGTGTGATAAAGAAGCCGGCCGGCAAGGAAGGGGATTTGGC
Organism: Lissotriton helveticus; assembly: GCF_964261635.1. Classification (NCBI taxonomy): domain Eukaryota; kingdom Metazoa; phylum Chordata; class Amphibia; order Caudata; family Salamandridae; genus Lissotriton; species Lissotriton helveticus. The sequence continues at coordinate 1,098,712,955 of NC_136065.1, forward strand.
ATGCCAGACATTGTAGTGAGACGGGGGTAGACAAGACCCACCAACACAACCCCAAGTGGACCCCTGGAATTAATTCGGAGACTTGTGCTTGCCTCGCTCACCAACAATGACAGCAGACTTCAAGCCCCATCTACGTTTCTTCAGCAGGGCTCCATTCTCGAAGTCTGAGCTCCCGCAAGAGGGCCCTGCGCCGACTATACCCTTAGACATTACAATCTAAGGAGAATCCAGAAAGGACCGGCACTGGACTGAAACGGCAGTACAGAAGGGTCCCTGTGCAGCCACACAGACCGGAGGAAGAGGGCACCCCTAGGGAGCCCCCAATGGATCTACTCTGTGAGAGCAACCTCTCCAGCGACACTGCATGATGCCCAACCTCTTCCCACGCATACCTCAGCCTCCTGACAAGTGAAAGGATGGCAGCCCATAAAACTAAGCAAGACACTACAGTGTAATACCAGCGTTCCAAAGCTGCTTAAAATCAATCAATCATGGCATTTGTATAGCGCACTACTCACCCGGAAGGGTCTCAAGGCACTGGGGGAGGGGGGGCCATCACTGCTCGAAGAGCCAGGTCTTGAGTTGCTTCCTGAAGGAGAGATGGTCCTGGGTTAGCAAGAGGTGGATGGGGAGGGAGTTCCATGTCTTGGCTGCCAGGTAGGAGAAGGATCTTCCACGGCGGTGGCTCGGCGGATGCGTGGAACGGCGGCGAGGGCGTGGTTGGTCGACTGTAGCTGGCGGGTGGGTGTGTAGAAGGTCAGGCGGTCTTTGAGGTACTTGGGGCCCAGGTCGTGGAGGGCCTTGTGTGCGTGGGTGAGGAGTCTGAACGTGATCCTCTTGCTGACAGGGAGCCAGTGCAGGTCTCTCAGGTGGCTGGAGATGTGGCTGTGTCGGGGATGTCCAGGATGACATCCCCCGACACAGGATGTCCCCTGGACCACCAAAATCCTAGAGAAACATATTAACATCCTGCTGACTGAATTCTTCGAGCGTAACCAGCTGCTTGACATTTCTCAGACGGGTTTCCGCCCTAAACATGGGTCGGAGACCGCCTTGTTAGCAGGCCATCACATATTCATGCGGAAGCACACTACTGCCACACATGCCTGTCTGAGGCTCCCAAGATCCCTCTACAAGCAGGACGTCCCCACTATTCTGAAAATGATAAAAGTAGTGAGCCTTCATGTATGTGGTCTCAATGCCCCTGCGAAACACCTGCTGCTGATCTCTCATTTTACGAGATCCTAACTGTGATTTTGCCCTCCTGTAGGTCTTGTTGTTACAAGGCAGGACCATGATATGGTGATAGTGGTAGTGGGCAACTTAATCTTAGTCTACAATGACACGCAGGATAGGTCAGCGAATAGAGAAGACCAGTTTGGAGCGCTCTCAGACACAGGGCAGCAGTGGTTAAGGGACGCAGGAGCCATGCATGCCCCTCCCTAAAGGGCTACCGATTTTTCTCTGCCTTCTATCAGACCTATGCTAGGATTGACTATTTTCTAGTCTCTCTCGCATCCTAGCAGCCACAGGCCAGACAGAAAGAGAAGCAACAGCGCTGTCTGACCACACCTCATCACGATCACCTTCCCTGTGCCAACACATTCCACCCTTGCCCAACAGTGACACCTTCACGAACAAGTTAATTACCTTTGTTAATGCTTTATGTGGTAGAGACTCTATCTAGCCGCATCTTCCTTACCTTAGAATTATCTCCAGGCATCAGACTGGATCTGGAAATGTTTTTGTGAACAGTACCCCTGCATGCTGGCAGGTGACATCATTCAGCTCCGCGTGGTGTCGTCGGCATCGTCCTTCACTGCGAGTGATGTGCACGGTGCCTATATAGGTACCACCTCAGTGCACTGACATCGGTTTCTTTTTGCAACTTTCTTGAAGGGAAACAGCCTTGACCCTAGAAATCTCTTCACAGGGCGGGGAGGATAGGTGGGTCGGTAATGCATCTGTGGCCAAATAGAGTGTCAATCAGATAAGGAGTTACCGAAGGTACGTAACTTGCTCACCTGTTAGAGACTTCTAGCCACAGATTCCTTACCTTAGAATAGATACCCAAGCAATATCTCCCCAGATGTGCATCTGCGAAGCAATTTCACACAAAAAGGTCCTGCGGAAACAAATGGGCAAAGTATCCATCCCTACAGACCTGACTGACCAGGTAGTAGTGCTTGGTGAATGTGGGCAGGGAAGCCCATGTTGCTCTCTGGCAGATGTCCAGGACTGAAACTCCGCATGCAAATGCAGTGGTCGTAGTTTTAGCTCTGGTGGAATGAGCAGCCAAAACTTCTGGGGATTGCTGATTGGCCAATGAGTAGCAGATTTTAATGCAGAGCATGATCCACCAAAGATAGTGGGGGGAATGTCGTTTAGGTACCTGTTAGCGAAGCAGTGGAATGACCTTCCCGCAGAGTTACGTTTGGAGGCCTCAGAACCCAAGTTTAGGAAAAAACTTAAGGCTCATTTATTCAGACGGTAGACGGTTGTGCTGGCTGCTTGTACTGCTTACCCCACTTTTCATAGCGCGGGGACACGCCTGTAGGCGTAAACCAGGCGCTTTACAAATCTCCCTAATAATAATAATAATAATAATAATAGTCCATTTCTGCACAGTCTTCCATTTCTTGGCTCCGACATACCCCACAAAGAGTTGATCATCCACCTGGAACTCTTTCATGTGGCCAAGGTAGAATGACAACAGTCTTTTTGGGTCCAGTCAATGGAGTCACTCTTCTTCCTTAGACAGATGTGGATGAAGGGTGACGGACTCAGTCTCCCGGGTTGAGAGCAGACAGAACTTGAGTAAGCAAGAACATTTTGAATTTCTCCTGTTTCAGGAAGAAATTGAGAGGGTGCAGGTCTATTATGGAGCACCAGAAAGAAGGGCACCAGAAAGTAGTGGAAAAAAAAAACACAACCTACTTCTAATGTCTGCATCCTCTCTATGGTCGTCACTTGCTGGCGGAGTAAGGCGACGTGATCCTTTGTCAGCCTGCCGTAAGTGGGTGGCATGGGTGGAAGGGTATACATGAAGGGAAGGTAGTAGCCCTTTCGGACAATATGGAGAACCCAGGGGTCTGATGAAGTTGACCTCCAGTGGTGCAGGGGATGGTGTTTCCTGCCACCCACTGGTTGCCCGTGATGGTCGGAGGACAAATTGAAGGGGCTTGGAGGCTGCTGGAGTGTGGTACACCGGGCAGACCTCTGGCCGTCTGACCCACGGGTCTATGGGCATCACATCCTCTGCCATACAGGGGCTGGGAAGCTTGGGGCCAAAGTAGCTGGGCAGATAAATATGCAGCGGGCAGCTCCTTCTGTAGCCATGAATGGAGTGGAAGGTGGACTCTGGTGATCCGGGGCCAAAGAAAGGCCCAAGGACCTGGCAGTGGCCCTCATGTCCTTGAAGTGCTCCAGCAATGAGTCTGCATTGTCTCCGAAGAGACGGAAGCCATCATAGAGCATGTCCATAAGCGAAGCTTGGCTATCCCCCAAAAAGCCAGTTGTTCTCAGCAAGGCGTGGTGCCGCAAGGCCACCGATGATAAAAACGGTCTTTACAATGAGTCAGTCGTGTCTGATTGTGAACTTGGCTGCCTCTCTCCTGTCTGCCATAGCTTGGGAGAGTAGGACCCGGAGTCAGAAGCACGTACCAGAGCTTGATCTTCCACGGGAGCTGAACTGCTGAACTTCCCTGCTGCTGATGTATAATTTCTCAATTCCCCAACACCACTGCGAGCTAGATGTTAGTCTGTCCACAGTACTGAGGGGGAAAGGGAAATGGGAAGAAAAGAGAGACTGCCATTGCGTTGCTTCTTCTAGAGGAATATCCCAGGACTGGACCTTCTTGCACCTGAAACCACAAAGCACAATATTATTCCAAACCCCAACTCTTTCACATTAAACTACCTTAACATTCTTTAAGCTCACAATATATTCTATACCTGAATCACTCAGTGGATTAGCTTCTCTCTACATGTGTTTAGAAACACTGTCCTGGAGATTCATGCTTTTGTAAATGTGATTGCTTGCAATTTAGCAGTATTTAACTTGTCCTTTTCTCTTACAGATGTGGCCCACTTCATAGACAATGAGCGAGTATATAGGTGGCAAGTACAAATATATATTTATAGGTACTTGAAGCACAAGTTACTACTTGTGTAACGATATATCTGTAAGAGACATTAGTTAGTATTAGATTCCTTACCTTAGAATATCCCCAGGCGTCAGACTGGATCCGGAAATTTTTGCGTAGCAGTACCCTTGCGCGTCGGTAGGCGTCGTCTGCGGCTCCGCGTCCGTCGTCGGCGTCGTGGACGCCGTGATGACGTCGTCGGAGTACTTAGACGCCGCCTCCGCGTGCTGACGTCAGTTCTTAGACACAGCTTTTCCGCGCCAGAAACGCAGAGCCATGTTAAAAACCAACACTGGTGCCATTGAAACTAGGGCCCTGAAGGGGACAACCCTAACCCTAGATATTGGTTCGCAGAACGGGGAGGATGGGTGGGTCGGTAAGGAATCTAATACTAACTAATGTCTCTTACAGATATATCGTTACACAAGTAGTAACTTGTGCATCTGAAAGAGACACGTTAGTATTAGATTCCTTACCTTAGAATAGATACCCCAGCAATACCAACCCCGGTGGTGGGTCTGCGAACCAATAATCACACCAGAAAGTCCTGGAGGACGGAACGGCCAAAGAAGCCATCCCTCCGGACTTGGCTGTCCAGGCAGTAGTGTCTCGCAAACGTGTGCAGCGATGCCCACGTAGCTGCCTGACCGATGTCTTGTAAGGGCACACCTCTGCCCAGGGCAGTGGTGGTCGCCGTCGCTCGGGTAGAATGAGCCCGCAGTCCAACCGGGGGCTCCTTCCTAGCCAAGGAGTAGCAAGCCTGGATACACAGGATGATCCACTGGGAGATGGTCCGGGAGATGGTCCTCTTGTGCACCGCTTTCCCCTTCTTAGCGCCCACGTAACCAACAAAGAGTTGGTCATCCACCCGGAACTGGCGTGTGCGATCCAAATAGAATGAAAGCGCACGTTTTGGGTCCAGACGGTGGAGCCGCTCTTCCTCTTTAGAGGGATGCGGTGGCGGGAAGAAGGTTGACAAGGTGATAGACTGCCCGATGTGAAAGGCCGTGACAACCTTGGGCAGGAAAGAAGGTTTGGTACGAAGCACCACTTTGTCCGGATGGACAGAAAGGAAAGGTGGAGTACAAGAAAGAGCCTGGAGCTCACTCACTCTCCTGGCAGAGGTGATGGCAACCAGGAAAGCAGTCTTCAACGTCAGAAGGCGAAGAGGACAGTTGTGAAGTGCCTCAAAGGGAGCGCACATCAGGAATGTTAAAACCAGGTTCAAATCCCACTTAGGCATCACAAACGGAACAGGAGGAAACGTGTGAGTGATGCCCTTAAGAAATCTGTTAACAATAGGGGACTTGAACAAAGAAGGCTGATCAGGTAGCCTGAGAAAGGCTGAAAGGGCAGAAAGGTAGCCCTTGATAGTGCCCAGAGCAGAGCCCTGCTGGGCAAGAGAAAGAAGGAAGAGAAGAACCTCAGAAAGAGGGGCAGAAGGTGGATCCACAGCCTTTGCCGTGCACCATGCCACAAATCTGTTCCACCTGCAGGCGTATACCGACTTTGTGGAGGGACGCCTGGCTGCCAGAATGATGTTACAGACTTCAGGAGGCAAGTCAAATGGCCTCAACTGTCGCCGCTCAATCTCCAAGCATGGAGGTGGAGACTGGACAGGTTCGGGTGGAGGACCGTCCCCTGCTGCTGCGACAGAAGGTCCTCCTGAAGAGGCAGACGAACCGGGGGATCGACTGACATACTGAGTAGCTCTGGATACCAGTACCTTCGTGCCCAGTCCGGAGCCACAAGGATGACTTGGGCCCGGTCGCGCTTGATCTTCTTCAGCACTCTGGGCAGAAGTGGTATAGGCGGAAAGGCGTACAACAGACCGCAACTCCACATCGCTGAAAGAGGCCTTGCGCCACGTCCGAGTTCAGACGCCATTCGTGATCCATCATGCACCGACGGCTGAGCTCGTCCGCCCTGGCGTTCAGAGAACCTGCCAGGTGTTGAGCCACCAGGGTCACGCCCTGGCGTTCCAGCCATTGCCAAAGGCGAAGAGCCTCTTGACAAAGGATCCACGACCCCACCCCGCCTTGTTTGTTGCAGTACCACATGGCGGTGGTGTTGTCCGTGAACACCTGCACTACACTCCCCCGGACAGAGGGGAGGAATGCCTTCAGCGCTAGACGAATCGCCCTGAGCTCCAACAGGTTGATGTGGAGCCGGGTCTCCGCCGGAGACCAGAGGCCTCTGATCTCCGCCTCTCCCATGTGGCCTCCCCAGCCCTGGAGGGACGCGTCCGTCACAACTACGTGCTCCGGTTGGGGAAGGGAGAAGGATCTGCCGCTGACCCAATCGCGGTCCGTAAGCCACCACTGCAGCTGTCTCGCAGTGCCCTCCGAGATCAGGTCGTGGTCGGATAGGTTGCCCTGATGCTGGGCCCACTGAAACTTCAGGTCCCACTGCAGAGCCCGCATCCGCCACCTGGCGTGATGCACCAGTAGGATGCAGGAGGCCATCAGCCCCAGAAGCCGCAGCGTCAACCTGACCGAAACCCGGGATAACGGCTGAAAGATGGGAATCAGAGCCTGAATATCCCGGACCCGCTGTTCGGGCGGATAAACACGAAACCTCCCCGAGTCCAGAACCGCTCCGATGAAGAGGAGCTTCTGAGAGGGACACAGGTGTGACTTCGGCACATTGATGGAGAACCCCAGCTGGTGCAGGAGGTCTGCCGTCGTCTGAAGGTGGCTGACGACTGTCTGGGGCGAGCCCGCCTTCAACAACCAGTCGTCGAGGTAGGGGAAGACAGAAACCCCTAACCTGCGCAGATGAGCTGCGACCACCGCCATCACCTTCGTGAACACCCGTGGGGCGCTGGTAAGGCCGAAGGGGAGCACGGTAAACTGAAAGTGCTCGTGGCCCACCATGAACCGCAGGTAGCGCCGGTGGGCAGGCAGGACGGGGATATGAAAATAAGCGTCCTGCAAGTCCAACGCTACCATCCAGTCTCCTGGGTCCAGGGCAGCCAAGACCTGAGCCAGTGTCAGCATCTTGAACTTCTCCTTCCGGAGGAAGCCGTTGACGTTCCGTAGGTCCAAGATAGGGCGTAGGCCCCCTTTGCCCTTCTTGGGTACCAGAAAGTAGTGGGAGTAGCAACCACACCCTACTTCTGGCCCAGGAACGCGCTCGATGGCCCCCTTGGCCAAGAGGGCCGTAACTTCCTCCCGCAGAAGTTGCAAGTGATCCCCCGATACACGGTGGTTCTGCGGTGGCATGGCTGGAGGAGGCGCCTCGAAGGGGAGGGAGTAGCCCCTTCGGACGATTTGCAGCACCCACCTGTCCGACGTGACAGTGCGCCAGTGAAGGTGGTGATGGCGAACCCTGCCTCCCACTGGCGTCACATGGGCCTGAAAGCACGGACTAGGAGGGTTTAGAGGCGGATGCTGCGGGGGAAGGTGTGGACTGACCTCGCCGCTGCCCCCGACCACCAGGACGGCGGTTCCCACGGCCGCCACCACGTTGGGTATTGCCCTGCGGTGCGTGGCTGGCGGCACGTGTGGGCGCACCCCTTCCGTGGCCACGAAAGGAGTGATAGGCAGCCGATTGCTGGCGCTGGCCCGAGAGGCCTAAGGACTTGGCCGTAGCCCTGGAGTCCTTAAAACGCTCAAGCGCATGGTCTGCCTTGTCGCCAAAGAGGCGACGGCCATCGAACGGCATGTCCATAAGCGTGCTCTGGACATCTGCCGAGAAGTTGGCGGACCTCAGCCAGGCGTGGCGTCTGACCGCCACCGTCGTTGCCATCGCTCTACCCAGCGAGTCAGTGGTATCCAGCCCACACCGGATGGAATATTTGGCTGCATCCCGGCCCTCCACAAGGGCTTGGCCGAGTTTGGCCCGTACCTCCAACGGACACTCTGGCAGCACTTCCGCGACCTTATCCCACACAGAGTGGGTGTAACATCCCAAGAGGCAGGCGGTGTTAGAAGACCGCAGGCCGAGGCTAATAGAGGAGAAGATCTTCTTCCCATACTGGTCATACCTCTTGGATTACCGGTCCGGCGGTGCGGACGGGAATGCGGTCTGGGAATTGGAGGCCTGGATGACCAGGCTCTCGGGGGTAGGGTGGGAGGACAGAAAACATGGGACGCCCGGGGCCGGGCGGTGGCGTCTGGCCACGTTCCTATCTACGGGCGAACCTGTAGCGGGCTTGGACCAAGTGCCCAGCAGAACGTCGGTCAAGGCCTCATTAAAAGGCAGCAGAGGCTCGGCCGAGCTTGACTGCGGTTTAAGGATCTCAGTGAGGAGGTTAGTCCTCACAGCCGCGACGGGGAGCTCAAGGCCCAAGGCCTTGGCAGCCCTCATCAGCACCACACCATATGTTGCCCCCTCCTCCGAAGCCACGGTAGGAGGGGAGACAAACCCAGTGTCTGGAGAGGTGTCCAGGCCACTGGCCTCCCCAAGGTCTTCCGTCCAGTCCTCACGAGACTGACACTCTCTGGTCAGAGGGTCCTCAGACCCCTGCCAGTCCTCTCCTTCACCCATCTCCTGAAATTCAGGGTCCTCAACCAATGGGGCCTGTTCATAAAAGTGAAAATCACCCAACGGCGTCTGGAGCGGCGCCCAACGGGGCGGTCCCGACGGCCGAACAGGAACGGAAGGAGGACCGGGGTCGGCGCCGCCCGAGGACGGCACCGGAGGCGACACCTGAGGGTCCGACGCCGGGGAGGTCGTCAGATCCACCGGCGACGAACCAGTTGCGTCCTGCGGCGCCGGGCCCGAAGGCGCCGGCGGTGTCGGAACAACTGGACCCCTCGGCGCCGGGCCCGAAGGCGCCGGCGGCATCGGGATAACAGGGACCTGCGGCGCCGGGCCCGAAGGCATCGGCGGCGTCGGGGCCGAAGCACCCGACGGCGTCGGGGCTGGAGCCGCCGACCCGCTAGGGCTCCCAGACGGGTCCGCTGAGCCCGGAGGTGCCGCGGAGCCCGTCGGAGGAGAGAGTTTCCTTATGGCCATGAGGAAGCGCTCGACCTCCTCCGGCGACGCGTTGAGCCCAGGGACCGTAGGGTATGGGGCTGGACGCGGCGCCCGCGACTCCGACGGAGCCGCATGGGCGGTGTCACCCGAACCCCCGGCCGCATCGCGCGAGCGTCGGGGGGAGTCCGAGGAGCGATGACGCCGCTTGGACTTCTTGTGCCTCTTACCTGACGACGACTTCGACCCGGAGGAGTGCGGCCTACTCTCGGAGCTGTGGTGGCTCCGGGCCCGCGACCTGTCCCTCGACCTCCCATGGGATCGGGACCTCTCACGGAGCGGGGCCGACTGCCGGAGTTCGAGGCGCCTACGGGACCGCTCCCGCCTGGCTTTCGAAGAGAGGGCCCGGCAGTCGGAGCAGGCCTTGTCGTCGTGGTCGACGCCCAAACACGACAAACAGACGCGGTGAGGATCCGTGACCGACATCAGCCGGTCGCAATCGTCACAAGGTTTGAAGCCGGGCATCCCTATCGGCACCTTTTCGGAGTCGAGAGACTTCGAAATAGTAATCGAAAAGGATCAAAAAAGTTTAGTCAAAATTGACTAGGGTTACTGCTTTTTCCAGATCTGCGCTTGCTGGCGCGGAAAAAAGAAGAACTGACGTCAGCACGCGGAGGCGGCGTCTAAGTACTCCGACGACGTCATCACGGCGCCCACGACGCCGACGACGGACGCGGAGCCGCAGACGACGCCTACCGACGCGCAAGGGTACTGCTACGCAAAAATTTCCGGATCCAGTCTGACGCCTGGGGATATTCTAAGGTAAGGAATCTAATACTAACGTGTCTCTTTCAGATTGTTATGTTGAGTCACGCCCTACTAGTTGAGGAAAAGAATTAGTACGCAGCAGTGAATGGGAGACTATGCTGCGCGCTATTAGTAGTCAATTGATTAGTCTCTTAGCATATCTGATGACGCTGCAGAAAGCAGAAAAATGACACTGAGCGCCACAACTCCAACTGAAATGTCTCTTTTCACAAGGCGGGAAAGCTCAGTAGTTGAAGTAAACAAGATGCTCTCCAAGTTAGGTTGAGAAGTCTTCAAACAATAAGGCTCAGTCAAATAGTTTGTGCCGGTGAGCTATGAGTTTGGTAATCTGGTGACTGAGACTGGGAACGGGCAATGCGAATTCCCAGGAACGAAGAAACTCTCAAACCCAATGAAAAAATACCTGAAAACTCCAGCGAAGACTCTCAGGGAAAATAGTGGCTTTACAGACCTTTTGGATTCCTGACTGAGAACAGGACACAAACTGGGAAGCAAGCGTTAAGTATCCTTGCTGAGTATTTTTTCCTGTCAGGATCGCTTCACAGAATAGACGCTGCTTCTCCCTCAAGACGACGGTTGAAGTGCGCCGCACACCAGGTGCGTGAGCACGAAACTGTAAAGCTGTTCTAAACATCTCGAAACACTAGAATGCTAACCTTACTCTCATATGTGGCCGCCATCTTAGAAATCCGCCAACAAACGGCTGAACAGCATCAACTAAATAATCGACTGGAATCGCCTGGCTACCAATTGGCTCCAGTTTAGAGGTGATTTCCTGAACAATACTCTCTGCCCTACACTGGAATTAGGAGGAAAACGGCTCAGTTGAGCATAGGCTTGCTCAGTCCTGGCACCAAAGCCTCCTTCAGGATCATGGGCAGCACATGTGCAACTGAATCCCATAGTGGATAACAGTAATGGCCCAAAAGGCATGCAGTGTCCCCTGACTGCAGTGCCAGGCTTGTGGAAGGAAACATTTCCTTGTCTAAAGCATCCAGCCTATTGGATTCCCTATCCAATGGGGTGGTAGGGAATGCACCAGGGTTTACACAGGAGGTGGAGGCTTGGACCATCATGCTCGCCGAGGTAGGGTGTTGAATTAGGAAATTGTTATCCTCTGGGGTGAGACGATGGCGGCAGGGAACTCTCCTGTTCACAGGAGTCCCTTCGCAGGGTTTTGACCAGGTCCCAAGCAGGACATCCTTAAGGGCTTCATTAAAAGGGAGAAGTGGTTCTGAGGGGATCACCTCTGTCAAGACATTAGTCTTGACAGAGGTTGAGGGCAGGCAAAGGTCCAGGACTTCAGCCGCCCTTCTCATCACCATAGCAAAAGAATCTCCTTCCTCCATAGCCATGGTGGGAGGAGAGACTATGCCAGTATCTGGAGAGGTGTCCAATCCACTCGCATCTGGAAAGCCCTCAAAGCAGTCCATGTTGGGGTTTAGAGCTGGTATTCCTCAAGGTCCAGTGCCCCCTCCCAATCCTGCCCAAGTCCTAGCCCGTAGGAATTGGGCTCAGGCCCTGATCTAGAGGGCAAGGCTCCAATTGGAGCTGGGCGATGGCTCTCCGGCTCCCTTTCGTAGTCGGAAATAGAAACGGGATAGGGCCGCCGGAGGGCATCGTGGAAGGTCAAGATGGTACGACTGGTGCCTGTCTGGATCCATCCATGGATTCAAGGGGCCCAACCGGCGCCTGGAGGGATCTGCTGGCGGCGAACCAGTAGAGGACCCTCCCGAACCTGCTGGGCCCAAAGGGGTGCAAGTAGGAATGAGCTGCCCAAATATTAGTTGCAGAGCATCATCAAATTGGCAAGGTTAGGTTGGGGTAGCTCCGGCTCGCGGAAAACTCGAAGAGGCTCGGAGTCAGGCCTTAAATGACGACTTTCCCTTGCGTCATCAGAACACTTTGATGGACATGGTTAAGTCAAATACATCTTCCCTTTTTTGTGGGATTTACCCGAACACTCGGATGACTTTGTTGATTCCACGACCGATCCCTCCCTTTGTATCATGGTCGCGCTCAAGGCACCACAGACAAACAAGATGCGGGTCAGTCACTGACATCTGTTGGTGAGAGGCGACGCAAGACTTGAAGCCAACCTTACTAGTTGACATCCCTGCCACACCAGGAGAAAGATCTAAAAAACTATGACAAAAAGTTGAAAAAGGTCAGTCAAAAAATGACTGGGGGAAGCGCTCTCCAGATCTGTGCTGACTGGCGCAGAAAGAAAAGAACTGACATCAGCGCGCTGGGGTGGCATCTATATATGCATTGCGCACATCACTTCCGTTGCAGACGACGACAGGCACAGCCAAACGACGCCACCTTCCGGTGTGCTGGGGTACTGCTCAAAATATTTCCGGATCCAGTCTGACGACTGAAGATAATTCTAAGGTAAGGAATCTGCAGCTTGATTTCTGAAAGAAATATTTCTCTGAAGCCATACAGCATTGTTTTAAGAGGCTAAACACTCAAAGAAAGGAAGAAGCCAAGGAAAGGGACAGACGGTAGAAGAGAGAAAGTGAAGAAGCTTTGGAAGAATCGAGATAGTGAGGAAGAATGGGAGTTAGGTAGAAGATAAGGGGCAGTAGAACGAATAACAGCAAAGTAATGGATGTATAAAAAGAGGATTGGAAGTGAGGCCGTAAGAAAGAAAGGGACGAAGAAAATACAGAGAAAAGGGAGGAAGTGAATGATTGGGAGGAAGAGAGAAATGGAGAAGGGATTCACATTAGAGAAAGAGACAGGAAGGGAGAAACAAAGACAGACAGACAGGGAAAAATAAAGAAAAGTAGTGAGAAAGAAAAAATGAGAAAGAAACAAAAAGTGGAGGAAGGATAATGAAAGACAGAGGAAGGATGAAAAAGAAAAGGAGTTGTCTGTATGGGAGACCTAAGAATTAAAGATGTGAATTAAAAATAGCAAAGCATTAATGTGTATGTCTATGAAATGTTTACGATAGCCGTTAGTATACCGCTTAGAAGAACTCACATTGTAAACAAAATCAAGCAGAATTTAGAAGAAATTTTAATAACAACAGCAGGACTATAAATGTAAATAATACAACAGATGCATAAGGGATGCGAGTTATTGTTTGAAGCTTCAGTGGAATTAACCTTTAAAACAATTACAATGATTAATGCATATGGTTTCAACAGATACTTACCGTATACACTGGAAAGAAAATATTTGCAGTTTTTTATTGTTCAAGTAATTACAGTGCATGAAAGAGGTGTAAATATATCCATTCGTAGTGAATAAAACACGTTACTTACCTGTAACTTTGGTTCCCCAGTATTGGTAGCTTTCATAGATTCCCATGCTTTGTATCATTCCCCCGTCGTCGGAATGGGAGCCTCTGTAAATAAAAAATACCATAGCAGTAAGTACGAAAGAGAAAACTAGGCTTAGGCCTCATCTCATTTTGTAGCTTATCCACCTGCTTTTGTAAAAGAGACCAAAATTCAGCAACAAACAGTCAGAACAGCCTCACCCCATAGAACCCTCCTGAGAGAGCCTCAGAGCCTCAGATTTTCGTAGGCGTTGTGTAACAGCAACTATCTCAGTAAAGAAAAAGGCCGAGCTTTCCTAGGGGAGGAGGGTGGGCGCATGGGAATCTATGAAAGTTACCAATACTGGGGAACCAAAGTTACAGGTAAGTAACTTGTTTTCTTGCCCCAGTATTGGAACTTTCATAGATTCCCATGCTTTGTATCAGAGTAGCTAGCAGTAAGACATAAAAGCACATTTTGTTACATGAATATCCTTACATGCCAACATAGTTATCCTCAAAGGAAACAAATCATAAAAAATGTTACCACAGAGAAGAATACAATAATCAATACACAATGTGCAATACAGGAAGGAGGGATTGTAGGGAAAGCTCACCAGTCATTGAAAAAGATTTCTCAGGACTGCTTGACCCACCGCTGCATCGTCCTTCATGGAAGAGTCCAAGCAGTAGTGCTTCGTGAAGGTGTGGGTACAGATCGACGTAGCTGCTCTACAGATTTCCTTGATAGGGACTCCTGAGAATAGAGCCACCGATGAAGCAACAGATCTTGTTGAATGAGCACAAACTCGTCTTTCAAGCGGTTTGCCCGCTTCTTGATCACAAAATTGAATTGTATTAGAGATCCAACGTGAAATACTGTGCTTTGAAAGCGGAAATCCCTTCCGTAGAGCACTATAAGAGACCAAAAGTTGAGAAGACTTCCTGAATGGTTTTGTTCGTTCCAGATAAAATTTCAGACACCTCTGAACATCTAAAGAATGCAAAGACCTCTCCGCTGGTGTAGTAGGTCATGGGAAAAAAGATTTCAAAATCACCGGCTCATTCAGATGGAATTCGGATGGGACCTTCGAGATAAATTTTGGATTTGTCCTTAGAATCAGAACATCCTTTTTAAACTGAAGAAAGGGTTCCTCAATCGTGAGCGCTTGGAGCTCACTAATCCTCCTGGCTGATGTTAAGGCTAATAGAAGAGCCAGTTTCCACAATACAAATTTTAGATCTGCTCTGTGAATGAGCTCAAACGGAGCTCTCATCAGATGAGCCAAAACTAAATTAAGCTGCCAGACAGGTGGTGGAGGCCGGACTGGAGGGAAAACTCTGAACAAGCCCTTCAGGAATTGTTTAATAATCCTCGCGGACCAAAGTGAAGGACCTGAAGACGTCTGCCTGAACCTAGAGATGGCTGCTAGATGTACTTTAACAGAAGAATGAGCCAACCTGACTTAGCCAGAGAAAGAATATATGGCAAAAGCTGATGCGGAGCTGAAGTGTATGGATGAATATCCTGCCTCTGACACCAGAGACAGAACCTCTTCCATTTCGCCCAATAAGTCTTGTTTGTACTCGGAGCCCGGGCCTGAGACAGAATAACCTTACACTCTTCTGTGAGGTTCAACGCCTGGAATTCTCTATACTCAGGAGCCACGCTGTCAATTGGAGTGAGCTCGGGTCTGGATGGAGCACTTGACCCTGAGACATTGTCAAAAGAGACGGAATCGGCTGCATGTGAATCGGTTGATCCTGAGACAGCAGGAGGAGTTCCGTGTACCAGAACTGTCGGGGCCACGCTGTTGCAATTAAAATCATTTTGCAAGGTTCCGCCTTGAGTTTCATGATCAGCCTCCGGATTAGTGGAATTGGAGGAAAGGCGTAGAAAAGTGCGCCGCACTAAGCTATCAAAAGTGCATTCCCCAAGGACCCACATTGGTGATCCCTGCTTGCGTAGAACTGGCATTTGGTGTTCTCCGGGGTTGCAAACAGGTCTATGATCGGGGTTCCCCAAACTGAAAAGACCTCCTCGAGAATGGTCTGGTCTACTTCCCACTCGTGACTGATCGATCTATGGCGACTCAACGCATCCGCTGTTGAATAGAGCGAACCTGCGAGGTGCTCTGCCGTAAGAGCAATGTTGTGGCGAATCGCCCAGTTCCAAATTTCCTGAGCTTCTTTTGAAAGAGCCCGGGATCTTGTCCCGCCCTGTTTGTTTATATAGTGCATGGCAGTTGTGTTGTCCGTGCGAACCAACACTGTGTGATTCTGAATCCTTAGAAGAAAGGCCTGTAGGGCCAAGCGAATAGCTTTGAGTTCCAATAGATTGATGTGGAACTTGCGTTGGTCTGGATCCCAATGACCAGTCACCCTCAACTCTTGTAGAACCGCTCCCTAGCCTTCCAATGAGGCGTCTGTGGTTAGAACCATGGGAGATGGAGGAAGCGTGAAGGTTAGACCTCTTGAGATGTTGTCTTTTACCAACCACCAGCTGCTTGCTTTTTTCATTGCTGATGTCACCGTGATTCTGTCGTCGAACGAGCCTTCTGCTTGGCACCATTGCCTTTCCAGTTGCTCTTGTAGTGGACGCATTCGAAGCCTGCAGTGCGGAATCAATGGTATGCAGGATGATATTGATCCAAGCAGGGACTTGTAGAGACGGACCAACAGTGATTTCCTCTTTTGCAAGAGACAAGCTGACTGAACAAGTTTGTTCTGACGTTCCTACGATGGAAAGGCCTTGCAGCGATTTGTGTCCAGGATAGAGCCTAGAAACCTTGCTGACCTGGATGGAACAAGGATCGATTTCTCCTTGTTGAGTTGAAGGCCCAGTTGGTGGAAAAGTTGAATGCAGCTTGTGACCGCCCTGGAAGCTGCCTGGAAAGATGGAGCTTTTATCAGCCAATCGTCTAGGTAGGGAAAGACCTCTAGAGATTGTTTTCTGAGAAACGGCGCCACCGGAACCAGTACTTTTGTAAATATCCTTGGTGCGGACCTGAGACCAAAAGGAAGCACTTTGAACTGAAAGTGGCTCTTGCCTACTGTGAAGCGTAGGTATTGCCTGTGAGCTGAGTGGATTGGCACATTGAAGTATGCATCCTCTAAATCCAGAGTCGCCATGTAGTCTCCTGGATTCAGTAGCCGTAGAATATCCTGAAGGGTGACCATCCTGAAGGATAGCTTTATGAGATAGGTGTTGAGCTCCCTTAGATCTAATATTGGACGCCACTTTTCCTTGTCTTGCGAACCAGGAAGAACCTGGAATAAAACCCTTTCCCCCTTTGGGAGTGAGGGACAGGTTCTATTGCCCCCTTGATGAAAAGTTGGTGGGCTTCGAGACGTAAAAGTCCTAGATGTTTCGATTTGTTGGCGCCCGGAGCTCTGGTTGGAGGAAGCTGTTGAAACTCCAAAGTGTGGCCACTCTGAATGATAATCAGAACCCACTGGTCTGATGTAATAACCACCTTCCAGCTGCGTAGACAATGAGAAATCCTGCCCCCCACTGATGTTATCGGAGGGGTAGGAACAGTAGAAAGAGCCATGAAGCCGCTATTGCCGCTTAGAATTGTTTCTTCCTTGACGCCCTCTTGGTGGCTGGCGAGAGAAACACGCCGACTGGCCTTGTGTGTATTGTGGCTTGTAAGATTGCGAGGATTGCGAGTACGAAGAGTAGCGCTGTTGATTGCCACCTCTGTACGAGGAAAAACCTCTCCCTCTCGCACCTCTGAAAGGAACTTTGCGGTAATTCAATGACCTCATGGACCTTGCCGTGTCCGTGTCCTTCTTGATGCCTTGAAGGGTATCATCTACATGCTTTCCAAAAAGCATCTCTCCGTCGTAAGGTAAGTCCAAGATCTTATTTTGAACTTCCTGGCGAAACCAGGTTGCCCGTAACCAGCCTTGATGCTTTAAAACTGCTGAACCCGCTAGCGCACGGAAAACTGTAGTTGCTACGTCCATAGCACAATCTATCACCTCTGAAGAGGAACGCTCCCCTTCCACCAGTATCTTCCAGGCCTCATCTTTCGATTCATCCGGAAGTTGGTCCACAAACGGGGATAAATCGCACCACATCTGGCGATCATATCTGCCCAAGATAGCAAGAGCATTAGCAGCTCGAACCAAGAGGCTGGCCATAGTAGAGAGTCTTTTTCCCACATTTTCCAGAAGTCTCCCTTCCTTGTCTGGGGGTGTTGTAAGTGGTGTCGATGGATTTTGGACTTGCTTTGCGCCGCCTGGGAAATAACTGAGTCTGGCTTCGGCTGACCAGTCAGGCAAGCAGGACTACCTTCTGGAGCTTTATATTTCTTCTCTAGCCGGGGAAGAACAGGAATGACTGTTGCCGGATTCTGCATCACTTTAGTACCTTACGACCATACATGTTCGATTATTGGAATTGAACGAAGAGACTTTCTGAAAGGTTCCTTGAAGTCGTAAAGGAAACAGTCTGTCGTAATAGGTAGGCCAAATCTCTTGGATGCCTTTTCCATAAGATTATGGAAACCTCCAATGTCAGCTGGAGGGGAGGTAGCAGTATCCGGCACTGGTGAATCCGGATCCTGAATAACATCATCGTCCCAACCTCTATCCGCGTCATGAGGAGGATCAACCTGAGGATCTCCATCCGATGAGACATCATCATCCTGAATAGTCACAACCTCCTGATAGCTCTCTCTGGGTTTTGGTTCCGAAACTCGAGAAACCAAAGGCGTCACTGCAACTGCAGGAGTAGTAGGGATGGATGGAGAAGGAGGACGCTGTTGCTGTTCCTCAGTTTGCGACCGAAATCACCTTTTGTAATCCTGTTGCATCAATTGCAAGTCAGTTATAAGAGAGGACGGCATTGCCACCATATCCTGACGTGCCTTTGTGGAGGCCTTTCTTGCTGAACAAACTGGCGCTCTTCAGCATATCACTCATCAGAATACGAATCTCGAATCTTTACTTGTAATTCGGATGGGCTATAAGCATCTCCATAAGGACCATCTTCATCGTCATCAGACTCCTCATCCAGAAGCAAAGTGGGAGGCAAAGGTGTTACATGCCGAGGAGATGTCATCTCTGGGGTAATTTGCTGCCTTTTTTATAGATATGCGGACCCTTTGAATCGTCGACTATGTCGTCGACGGACTCATCGTCGACTGACTCGTCGGCGACGGAAACGTCGGCGAAATCGTCGTCGACGGAACCGTCGACGGGATAGTCGACGGAGGATTGATCGTCGACGGTGTCGTCGGCGAGCTTGTCGTCATCATCATCATGGCTGCCGTCGTCGACGTCGTCGTCGACACTACCTTCTTCGTCATTATCGTCGACGTCGAAAATGTAGACACCATCGTCGATGAGCAGGAAACAGGTACCTTAAACGTCGACAAAGACATCAACGCCGTCGACGACGAAGCTGCCGTCGACGGTCCCGTCGACGAATCTGTACCTGAACCCAAGTCTTTTTTGGAAGTTGTCGTCGACGTACCAGCTGTTTTTGTCGTCGACGGACGTGGTTTCTTGTCTGATCTTCCTTCCTGAGGGACAGTAGAATGTTTCTTGTCACCCTTCTCCTTTTCAGATGGTGGAGAAGTAACAGAAACACCTTTCTTTACCTTCTTAGCTGTCTGTGTCTCCTCAGTCTGTCCCAGCCTCTCTTTTACACCTCGGTGAGGAGATTTTATGGGACTAGCCTTTTCAGACCTATCAGAGGTCTTTTGTGAGGCTTTCACAGGGGGCTCAATAGAAGTTGAAGGGGATGACCTACCCCTCTTCTTGGATCTTCTGGAGGACGCAGCTGAGGAAGAATCCTCACTCTCAGATGACATAACCTCCTTACGTGACTTCATTTTCTGCAGCCAAGTCAACAAACGGTCTTCCCTGTCTCTCAAGGTCTTTGTAGAGAAAGTTCTGCAGACTTTACAATCTGTGGCCTTGTGGTCCGGGTACAAGCAGTAGATACAGTCCTCATGCTTGTCCTCCACAAACAGCCTCTTCTTAGAACAGGTAGCACAAGCTCTAAATAACGCCTTCTTCTCCTTGTCAGACATATCAAAGTTGAAGAAATGGAAAAAGAATCCAATCTGAAGAGAAAACTGAGCAGAGCTCAGTGGAGACTCCCTAGCCCAACGTGCGGTAGAAAATCTGAGGCTCTGAGGCTCTCTCAGGAGGGTTTTATGGGGTGAGGCTGTTCTGATTGGTTGTTGCAGAATGTTGGTCTCTTTTACAAAAGGAGGTGGATAAGCTACAAAATGAGATGAGGCCTAAGCCTAGTTTTCTCTTTTGTACTTACTGCCATGGTATTTTTTATTTACCGAGGCACCCATTCCGACGACGGGGGAATGATACAAAGCATGGGAATCTATGAAAGTTCCAATACTGGGGCAAGCATCTTTATAGATGTACCCCATCACTGCAATGCGTTCCTGGCAAAAAAACATTTGTGTTGGTGGCTGGTGAAAATCTTATTTTTGAAGAGGTCGAGGTTGAAAATGTTAATGCAAAATGAAAAAGGAACAGGACACTGTACAGTTATCCAGCAGAAGTAAAGTAAGTACAGCAATTCTATTTTGCCATTTTCAGTTTTAGAGTGTTTTCTTCCCTTCGATGGTCCTCCATGACCCAACAATGGAATTTTCACGGTGATTGTGGTAATAATGTGGGTGGTCGGTAGCATTTAATTCATAAACCTGGTACTTTGAGGTTATTTTATATAAGACGCAGACAGAAGAAAACAAAAAGGGAGAACCTGGCTGGCTACCTACAGATAGACACATTATGTGAGTTGTAGTCTTTATTTGTATCCAGATCTTAAAACTGCTTCAAAGCACCTGAAATGGAAAGAAAGTATTCTACTCCTGCTTTGTGAGCTGATCCTACTGTAAAACAATTGCGTAACCACACTCTACGCACATCCTACATGATTTTACACTTATTCTGACCATACCAGCTGCTTGCAGAACCACATGCAAATTTTATCATTGGACAGTGTAAATTTGCCAATCCATGTGTGGCTATGGAACACCTTATAGCAACTTAGATTTGAAATCCATCTTTTTTCTTCATTATAAACAGTATCATATTACGTGATCTCTCTCCAGACACAAAAATCACTGAACTCTGCAGTGCTTGCCCCACCTGTAACAGGCTACTTACCAATGCTGCTGGAAAAATACTTAAATCCAACCCCTTTGCAAAACAGAGCTCCTTCTCCCATCCATAGCCCATACCCATCTCCCAGTGGTCCAAAACATGCCCTTAGATACTTCACACAAATCACTTTCTATCAGTGCATCTCTTGGTAAATATGATCACCGCAAAGTGGCGCAGAGCCACCCATGTAGATGAGGCCAGGTTGGCCCAATAAATACAGGAAGTAAAGTTCATTTAGCAGAAACAGCATTTCAAACAAGCAATGGCAAAAGGGAAGGTATGATCAGTGTCTGATCACACGAAAATGCAGTGCCACTAGTGGTTAGCGAGATTGATGGTAGGCAATGCCAGACTTTAACAAAGGACGTATATTAAAGGACTTAATGAAGCATCATATGGATCCAAATACAGAAGATCATTATGTGATCACTCAGTTATCCAGCTCTGAGAGCTCCATCTGTACTGAAGTACTCTAGCCTGTTTAGCAGACTTATGGGAATCTGGTCACTTGAAAGCAGCGTAAAGATGAGCAAAGATTAAGGGCCGATGTACGACCATAGCATTATGCGACTCACAAATTGTGACAAATTGCGAGTAGCAATTTACGAGTTGCAAAATGCTATGTACAACAGTGTCTGAGACACTGTTTGCAATTCCCAATAGGGTCGCAAATTGCATGCCTCATGCATATTAATGAGGTTGTCGCAATTTGTGACCCAATTGGGAATGGCTACCACTCCCAGGGATGGTGGCCTGTTGGGGTCAGCAGACCACCATGTCTGGGACTGTTTTGTCAATAAAGAGGTTTTTTTTTAAAATGCAGCCCGTTTTCCTTAAAGGAAAACGGGATGCATTTAAAGAATAAAAATGAAACTTTTCAGTTTAATTTTCTATGGGCAGGCAGTGGTCCCTCGGTCTACTGCCTGCACTTAAAAAATATTTGTGCATGCATTCCCATAGGGGACCCCTTCCTGTTTGCGAGTGCCTTACCACCCTTCTGAGAAGGGTGGTAAACTGCGCGTGTTTTGCAATTGCGGTTGCAAAACATTCATACATGGGTTCTGGACTCGCTATTAGGAAGGGACGCCCTTGGCATGCCCCTTTCTTAGAGCGAATCGCTAACCCTATTTTGCGAGTCACTAATTGATTAGCGACTCGCAAAATAGGGTTAGGACATTGGCCCCATGCTTTTTGCTGTCGCAAACTGGCCTAAAACCCCTTTGCGACCGCAAAAAACGGTTGTATATCTGGCCTATAGTCACTACAATAATCACAGCCTGATAGCATCATGGGATGTCATGTGTTTACATTTCTGCAAGGCATTGTCCAACTCTTCAGAGAGCTGACCGTCCCTGGCTAGTATATGTGGCGACTATAAGTAGGTGCCCCTCGCTAACATAGACATGAGCGCAGGTGCGATGCAGGTAGCATTGTTGTGGGTGATGAGGGTGCCAGCGCTCTAGGAGGCCATCTGCTGCTGCCTGTAGTGCACTGCAGTCCCTACTGCCTCTGCTCGCCTTGATGACTCTGCCTGGGCTGCTACTGAGGCTCTGGAGAGGGTCTCACTGCTGATCCAGGATATCCTGCCAGGTGCAAGCGCATCGTCAATGGCAACATAACAGTAACCAGGGCCGTCACCAGCCCTACTTGCTTCACATCATCTGTAGTCCATACAATGGAAATAAAGAGAAAACTACTGCGACGACAGCACTGTGCCGAAGTGTTGTCTCACTACTGCCGCAACCAACCGAGCCTGCCACCGCAGCAGCACCATCCAGCACAGCCTGAGAAGCAGAGGTGAGCAGACTAAGCTGTAACAATAGGCTCAGCAGTGTCAGAACACTCTAAATTAAATATATATCAGATAAAAACCAGAGAGTCAGTAACAGTCTGACTATGACGGGAGAGCAAGCATGGTAACGCCGTTCTTAATTTGTTTGTCAAAAAGATTTTTCGCGGGCAACGATACATTATGTTTGACGCGGGACTGGGTTCAGTGCAGAAAGTGAGGCCTGGAAAACAATGCGTTCCAAGCCTCATGTAAGAAATAAAACTTACAGCGCGATTGAAACTGAAACCAGAAGAGACACACCGGATCGGATGGCGAAAAATGTTTACAGACTAATTATGCCTTCGAACTGAAATGCCAGCACTTTACATATAATAAACACAGCGCAAGCACTTTGCAGGTAAAAACCTTTAAAAATTGTTCCAGAAAAGCGGATTGAAACAGTACTTCGGCACCTGGAAAGTGATAAGAGTAGCACACAAGGAAGAACAGGAAACAGCCTGCTACAACCAATAGAAGTGGAGGAAAAGTAAGTGGCAAGCACAGGAACCAATGAAAAGCAAGTAAAGCATGGGGGCGGCATCACCCCCAAAAGAATGTCACCCTGACCATTGAGATGTCCCTGGTGACGTTCAGTGAAACTTATACCCTCTCCTCAGACCTTCCCATGGCGGTCTTGTGCAGCAGCTAAAACTCATGCAAGGGCCGAGTGGACAGCAGCTCAACAGGGGAAACGGCCTTTACAACGAAGCCGTTTCCACGAAATCTTTAACCACGCATGCAGTACAACGCATGCGTGGTTACCACTAATGCCTTTACCACGCATGCCTTTACTACGATGTTTGTAGTAAAGGCATATGTGGTAAAGGTAAAAAAAAAAGGGGGGCTCTCCCCCCCCAAATAAAACAACTCACCAGAAGTCACGTCGGCATCAGAGTCGTTTAAGAGAAATCGGGAAAAAATGCCGTTTTCTCTTAACGACGTATGACGTCACCACGCATATAGTCAAGGAAAAGTTTATGCGTGGTAAACGAATTCCGTTGTAACGCATGCGTGGTAAAGGCATGCGTTGCAACGGAATTCGTTGTATCGACATATATTCCTCAACAGCTGTCAACACTCAAGGAACCAGATATACTTGTATTTTGAGAGGGAGTTATGAATAGAAAGGGATTCAACAAACGTTGTAGCCCAGTGACATTCTAAAGGATCAGCGCATCCAAAAAAATGTGTGCCAATAAATAAATAGCAAATAATCTAAAAATGAATGATACACAGGTTCCTTGTCCATCCACATCTATGCAAAATGGGGGTCAAAGGGTTGAAAGGCTTGTTGGATGTAGGGGTGGTGAAGATGGGAGCAAAAAAGGGAGACCGGACTGCGAATACTCATAATATGCTGCATCATAGAACATACCCCACCACCCATTCATCACTGGTCCCACAGATGTCCCATTCATATCAAAGACAAAACATTACATCTTCAGTACTCACTTTATTTCGTAGCTCTTTTATCTGGTTTTTCAATTCTTTCTTCAAGCCTGAAAACTTCTTTCTTTCTTGTTTCATTACCTAAATGACAACACAAATATTACTAATAAGAGTATGCACCATCTTGAAGAAATATAATGAATGAAACGATAGAATGAATGATTGAAAACTGACTTATGAAGAGCATACATCGACCTCAACAAGGTATTCCTGCACTAAGTAAAATACATAAATATATGAATGGCACGCGTCATTAAAAAGTATTCTGTGATATATATATATATTTATTTAAACTTTTTTCTCAGTGTATTTGATCAAATGGAACGTAATCGGAGGTGTCTGGTTTTAAAGTGTTCACAGCATCTCAGGGGAATTGACCACTTAAACGAAATGTGGACATATAGGCGACAACACATGCCACCATTTTGTTCCAGTAGGTATAGTCGCATTCCTAAATTGGAATAGTGGAACTTTGTATGGCAAAACACTACCCGGACTTTAAAGACCTAGAGTATGCCACTTAATATCCTCATGTCCTGTGTCTGGCTCACCGTATGATCTGAGGTTATCTTCCTGTCAAGACAACTAAACAACAAACATGAATTTAGTCCAAAAATGATTTAACAAGGAAAATGTCTGCCACAATATTATATAACTTAAAAAATAAAGTTGAATTCAATATTTGCTGTGCAATACTGTAGGGTGTTTCATACAGTTTTATGAAATTGAAAATCATCTTCGATTAATTATTTGAGTATTAAATCTAAGATGGAACAGTGATTTAAAAGCTTACTGCTAACATCTTCAATGACATACAGTGTCTAGTTTAAATCCCAAATAGGTTAACTGATTCTTCCATCTTCGAGGTTAGTAAATTGATTAACCTTACGTGTGGTAAAAATGACAATTGGTTTTTACAACTCTTACAGGAGGCACAAACTGCAGTATTATGTCCTATATTAAATATTGTACGAAATGGTAGTTTACATAACGTTATTGTTTTGTTTCTGCCAATTTATAAATCTCAATAAATGTCCCTTTTTCTAATGAAACTTTAATTTAGTACTAGAATCATTCCCCACGTGAAACCTTTAATTGAGACACTTCAAAAACTGTTAGCAGGGGGTGAATCAACCTACCTGACACACTAAAAGGAACACAAAGACTATCATATAGTCCAGAGTGCGGGCCTCCTCCGTTTTTTTTTAATAAATAAAAATAAAAGGCCGGGACCCAGGGCCGAATACAAAAAAGTTAAAAGGCCATGCCCGGGGCCAAAATCGGCACAGGAGGGGGGGCCACGTGAGCCCCTCCCTCTATTTCTTTATTAATTTTTTTTTTAAAAGGGACAGCCCCAGGGGATGGAGTCCCTGGGGCCCACAATGGTCCTGGGAAGAGGGGCCACGCGACCCACTTCCTAAAAAGTAGATGTAATCGGTGATTTTATCAGTGAGTTCACTGACCATGTCATGAGTAATGTAATATGGGAGGTAATAAGCAGTGCATTGCAGGGGCATGAGTTATAGTTAGCTCAGCTGAATACAACTGCTGAATTTCTCTGGTTTTGTATGAGTGAAACCTGAGCTTAACTATAACACCTCTGTAACCTTTGTTAATTTCAGTGAATTTCTAAGTTTTTTTAAATTCCATTTCCTAGCTATAATGTCCCTGTAAGCTTTGTTTTTTTCAGTGAATATATATATGCTTTTAAATTTTGAATTTATTAATGTTTGTGTATATTTTAGCTTAACTGTTTTAGATCTTTTTACGTTGATTGTTTTATGTATTTTGAAAATGACATTTTTATTTTGAACAATCAATAAACTTGAATGAGAGATTGACATTGATGAACATAACATCTGCTTCCTAGGCATCAACGGTTACTTCCTTGTAAACCTAGTGTACTTTATGACAATTCTCTCTGAATTAATACACAACAGAGTATCTCCATGCATGTGCTGGATTCAGCTACCCACATTTTATTGTTTATTTTCAACAATGAGAATCAGAAATTCGGAAAACATTCTTATAATAGGCAACAGTATCAGAATTTATTTTAAATGTAGGAAATTCAAAATAAATCAGTCATAGCAAAGTGTATAGGCCTGCCAAAACACCCTAAAACAGCATTAGAAAAAAGTACAAAATGTGGGAAATGATGCTTTTAAATTAAGACTTTCACTACAGGAATGGTAACACAGGCACTTTTAAGGAATACAGAAGTTGAAGTTGAAGTTGGGGCAATTTATAGAGCGCACGTTTACCAAAAAGGTTTCATGGCGCTAGTATCGTGTAGTTCCCATAAAAGACAACTTAGACTTCAAACGCTCTGATGAATAAGGAGTCGTTTCTGTCCTGTAACTCCAGTTCTGTAGTAGGGGTATCTCTGTTATAGTCATAATCTAGTGAATAGTCCCGCCCATGTGCGTGGACCCCGGAGCAATCAAAAATAATCTCTTACAGTGTCAAAAAATGCAGAAATGCATAGACACTTAAGAGAGAATTTAAAGACAGATAATGCAGCCAAAAAGGCTACACTGTCCAGTACTTCAACTAGAAATTCCACCATAAAACCCACAAAACAGCAACAGCCTGTACAGATTTCCATTGCTTTAACAGCAAACTCCCTCAGGAATGATAGAGAGAAGAACCTGGACAGACAAGCCCCATAGGCTGCCATTATGTGGCTTAAATAGGATACTGTGCCTTTAAGGAACCTTCCAGAACCTTCTCCCAGTATCCCAGAATGCATAGCAGGTCCAACTTAGTTTCAGTTCTTTTTGAAGGCGTAAAAACGCCAGACCTGTAGCATTATGTATCTGAACAAATCTCCACCGGGGAGGAGGGCGGGCGCTTATGACTATAACAGAGATACCCCTACTACAGAACTGGAGTTACAGGACAGAAACTACTCCTTCTGTAGTAGGGGATCTCTGTGTATAGTCATAATCTAGTGAATAGAATGGCAAGCCCATCCCCACATCAAGCGGCGGTGGAGAATATGAAAATTACGCCACTATTGTGCGAACAAATTCCGCAGCGAAGCCTGCCCAACCTGAGCGTCTGCCCTGGCATCAGTGTCCAGGCAGTAATGCTTAGCAAAGGTATGGACTGACTTCCAAGTGGCCGCCTTGCAGATCTCTGCAAAGGGAACATGGCGAAGCATAGCTGTCGTGGCAGCTTTGCCTCTGGTGGAATGAGCCTTAGGTTTACCCCCTAAGGTTTTATTAGCTTTGCAGTAACACAATTGTATACAGGACACAATCCACCTAGAAATGGACTGTTTAGAGGTAGCAAGACCTGTCCTGACTGAGCCATAATTAATGAACAATTGGTCAGACCTACGAATATCTTTAGTCTTATCAAGATAAAACTTCAGCAGCCTCTTCACATCCAGGGAATGTAAAGACCTTTCCGCTGGAGATGACGGATTCTGAAAGAACGTAGGCAAAGTGATAGTCTGATTGATATGAAAATCAGAAACAACCTTGGGAAGAAATTTAGGGTGAGTACGCATAACAACCTTAGCAGCATGAAACACAGTATAAGGTTCGTGGCAACACAACGCCTGAATCTCACTCACCCTGCGGGCCGATGTAATGGCCACGAGGAACGCCGCCTTCCAGGACAGGTGCTGCAACGAAGCCTTATGAATGGGTTCAAAAGGCTCCTTCATCAATCTGGACAGCACCACATTCAAGTCCCACGAAGGCGAAGGAAGCCTGACAGGAGGGAACACTTTCTTCAAGCCTTCCAAAAAATCTTTGATCACAGGGATCTGGAAGAAGGAAGTCTGTGAAGGGCCTTTCCTGTAGGCAGTCAAAGCAGCCAGATGAACCTTAATGGAATGGACATTAAGGCCCGACTGCGCCAGATGTAGTAGATATGGAAGGATGACATCTTCCTTGCATGTCGTAGGGTCATAGTTCTTAGACTTGCACCAGATGCAAAACCTCTTCCACTTGTAAGCATAAGAAGTCCTAGTGGAAGGTCGCTTAGCCTCCTTCAGTATGTCCATACAATCCTCTGGGAGACTCAGATGGCCATATTGCACTATTTCAGGAGCCATGCCGCCAAACTCAAAGACGAGAGGTTGGGGTGAACCATCCGCCCCCCGAACTTCGTGAGAAGGTCCGGCCTGCACGGCAGCTTCATGTGAGGAAGGAGAGAGCAGTGAAGCAGGTCCGTGAACCACCACTGTCTGGGCCATTCCGGGGCAATCAGGATCATCCGCGCCCTGGACTGGGACAGCTTGATGAGAACCGCCGGAATCAGGGGAATTGGTGGAAAAGCGTACAGAAAGCTGTTCGACCAGTTGATCCATAACGCGTTCCCCAGCGTCCCCGGCTGGTAGTACCTGGAGGCGAAGCCTCGGCATTTGCTGTTTTCGGCAGTGGCGAACAGATCCACGTCTGGAGTTCCCCACCTTGCGAAGACTTCTCCTAGTACTTCGTCGTTTATGACCCATTCGTGGTTTTCCTGAATGAGTCTGCTCAGTTCGTCTGCCTGAACATTCTGCACACCTGGCAGATGGGTGGCCGTTATCGACAGTCCTCGAGCCAGAAGCCAGTGCCAGATCGCCTGCGCCTCCTGCGACAGAGTGCGTGATCTCGAGCCCCCCTGCTTGTTGAGGTAATACATCGTTGTCGTGTTGTCTGTCTGAACAAGCAGAGAGTTGGTCTGAAAGGACGGGTGAAAAGCCTTCAGTGCCAAGTGCACAGCCCTGAGTTCCAGGAAATTGATGTGGTACGTGGACTCCATCTGGGACCACGTCCCTTGAATTTGTAGGTCTCCGGAGTGCGCTCCCCAGCCCTGGAGAGAAGCATCCGTCACGATAGTCTGTGTCGAATGTCCTTGTGGAAGGGAACCCCTCTGAGGAGATTCTCCTTCGAGCACCACCACTTCAGAGACTGAAGAGCATGCAGAGACAGTCGTATCTTGTCGTCCCAAGATCCTCTCCTCTGGTCCCATTGATCCTCCAAGCACTCCTGCAGCGGTCTCATGTGCAGCCGCGCATGTGGCGTCAGGAAGATACACGAGGCCATCGATCCTAGCAGAGAAGACACCGTCCTCACTGTCGTGGATGGAGTAGACATGAGAGCCTGAGCCTTCCGAAGGAGTGATAAACGTCGCTCTTCCGAAGGAGACACGCTTGCTGACAGCGTATTGATGGAGGCTCCCAAGTACTGGATGCGCTGGACCGGAATCGGGACCGACTTGGACATGTCGATGTGCAACCCCAGCTTGTTCAAGAGAACGCACGTCTTCTGGAAGTGTGCTTGAGCTTCCGAGAAGGAGGAGGCCTTGATCAACCAATTGTCCAGGTACGGGTAGACAAACACCTTTTTCTTCCGCAGGTGTGCCGCTACCACTGCCATGCATTTCGAGAATGTCCTGGGTGCAGACTTCAGCCCGAAGGGCAGCACCGTGTACTGATAGTGATTGGTGCCGACTTGAAAGCGCAGAAACTTCCTGTGTTTGCATGCAATGGGCACGTGGAAGTATGCGTCCTGTAGATCTATGGCACACATCCAATCTCCTCGTTGCAGCTGAGGGTAGATCTGATGCAACGACAGCATGCGAAACTTTTCTCTGCGAATCCACTTGTTCGCCTGTCGCAAATCCAGAATGGGCCTGAACTCGTTTTTGTCCTTCTTGCGGACAAGAAAGAACCGAGAGTAAAGACCTCTTCCTCTTTGAGACAGAGGTACGTCTTCTATCGCCCTTTTCCTTAGCAGAATGTCTGCCTCCGCCTGAAGCTCGCGCAGTTGATACTGCGAGCTGACGGGAGGAATCGATGGAGGAGGGCTGGTGAAACGCAGACTGTATCCATTGCAAACAATATTCAGCACCCACTTGTCCTGAGTAATTTTTCTCCACTCTGCCAGAAAAAATTGAACGCTTCCCCCCACCGGAGTGGGTAACGGACGAGGGGGAAGTAACTGCTCAGGGTCGAGACCCGGCCGGGCCCTTGGAAGCGGTAGAGGACTGCTGTCTACCTCTACCCCCCTGGCGTTTCTGGAAGGGCCTTCTGTACTGCTGCTGCTGTTGCTGCTGCTGATGTTGTCCGGCAGACTGCCCCCTTCCACGACCCTGCGACCCGAACCGCCGTTGGAACTGGCGGTAGGGTTTCTTCTCCTTGGGCTTCTCCAAGCCCACCGCCGTCAGGGTCTCCGCCTCGGCCTTCATCCTGGCCATCTCGTCATCCGCGTGTTTTCCGAAGAGGGTATCTCCGGAAAACGGGAGATTCGCCACACGTTGTTGTGCTTCCGGTTTAAGCGACGTCAACCTGAGCCAAGCATGGCGTCTCTGGTTAATCCCGTGGCAGTATCCGTGCGCAGACAGCAAGGAGATATCCGCCGCGGCGCTGATGGCTTGGTTAGAGACCAGCATCCCCTCCTGGACGATCTCCATGAAGTCCTCTTTGCGGTCTCGAGGAACGAGGTCTGCAAACTGCTCCATTGAGTCCCACAGTGCACGGTCGTAACGTCCCAACAACGCCGAGTCACTGGCAGCTTTCATCGAAGAGGAGGACGTACCACATGCCTTCCCACCAGCAGAGTCGATCCAGCGGCTCTCCTTGTCTGGAGGCACCGTGGATGCAGGGGAGGTGGCATGAAGCTTCCGGGCCGCCGTCACAATTACCGAATCCGGCACCGGGTCCTTTCTCAAGAAGGCTGGGTCCGAGTCCGGAGCTCTGTACTTTTTGAGGAGCCTGGAAGGCGCAGACTTCACCACTGCCGGTGTCAGGAAGAGCTGTTCAGCCGGCTCGAGGAGCCCCGGCACCAGAGGCAGCAGGGGGCGAGACGTGTTTTTTATGTAATGTCTCAAAGATCACCGAAGTCGAAGGTGTAGGCGCTTCAACCTTGATCCCCAACTTCGCCGCTCCACGCAGGAGAACCTCCTGGAATGTGCCTATATCGTCTATCGGGGACACTCTAGTCTCCGGCGAATCAGACAGTGTGGGAGAGTAAGAACGGGTCCCAGATGCAGAACGTGACCTGGACCTACGCCTCCTATGGCGATGCCTGGATCTCGATGAAGAACCACGTCCACTCCTAGATCTGTCCCTTCTCCCCGAGCGAGACCTCGATCTCTTGGGTCTCGGACGTTCCGTTGGCCTCCCTGGTTCAGAAGCCTTAGGCTTCCTAGGAGTCTTCTTCGGTGGCGTCGGAAACTTGGGCATCGACACCGCCCTCGGCGGAACCGGGGGTGGGGGAGTAACCGGACGCGGGGCCTGCGGAGCCGGCAGAGGAGGCACTGGCGGAGGGGTCGGAGCCTTCGGAGGCGGACCCTTCGGTAAAGGAGGCAGCGAAGGAGGTGCAGAAGGCTTCTTCGGGGTATAAACCTCGGAATACGCCGTTCCCGGCGAGCCATCATCCTGTTCGGACCGTGGGGAGCCCCCCACAGTCCTAGGCCTGTCCTTACGGCCTCCAGGCGCTGAAGATCGGTGCCCCGACGACGACCGTGGATCCTTAGACGTCAAGCGGCCCTTCGGCGTCGACCGTTTCTCACTCTTCGACGTCGACCGGTGTCCACGTCTCGACGTCGACCCCGACCAGATGGACGAACCACGAAACCTCGACGACGAGCGATGGTGCCTCGACGGCGACCTCGACCTCTTCGTACGTCTCGACCTCGACCTCTTGGATCGCCTCGACGTCGATCTCTTTGAACGTCTCGACGTCGATCCCTTTGAATGTTTCGACGTCGACGTCTTCGGCGCCGGAGACTTCTCCCGTCTCGACGGCGGTCTCGACGACGAGGATCCCCTCGACGACGATGTCCTTGACGGCGAACGGCGGTGTCGCCTCGACGGCGAGCGCCGACGCCGGGTCCTCCGATGTCGACCACTCGACGCCGACGGCGACGACTAGGAGATCGACACCGGCTTCGACGGCGGCCGGAACACGTCCCTCGACGGGCGACGTTTTCTCAACCCAGAGCCCTGGGGAGACCGGGAACTGGCCGTGGACCTCCCTCTCGACGTCGTGGTCATCGCAACTGACCCAGACGGAGATCTTGGGCGCGGGCTGGACTTCCTGCCCCTGGGGAGCCCCCCAGAGGCCTCAGCATGGGCAGAAGGAGCCCCTCCTGACCCACCTCGTGCCTTCAATCTTCTTTCTTCAAGTCCCTGAAGTCTGATTTTTCTCCTGTCCTTCAGGGTCCTTCCAGAGAAGCCTCTACAGATCACACAGTCCTCAGGGATGTGGGAAGAGGGAAGGCAGAGGATACAGACCTCATGGGGGTCTGACTTGGCCTTCTTCCTGGAGCACTCCGGGCATTTGTCAAATAATGCTGGCATTATGGACAATAAAAGAGTGCAGGAACCCAAGAAGAAAGTCACTAAAGTACTTTAAAAGCACCAAAAATCGAATTTAGTGTAAAAACACCAACAAAACCCTTGAAAAGGGAGAGCTCAATGCTCCAGGGTCCTGCTTGCAGGAGCCGGAAAAAAGAACTGAAACTAAGTTGGACCTGCTATGCATTCTGGGATACTGGGAGAAGGTTCTGGAAGGTTCCTTAAAGGCACAGTATCCTATTTAAGCCACATAATGGCAGCCTATGGAGCTTGTCTGTCCAGGTTCTTCTCTCTATCATTCCTGAGGGAGTTTGCTGTTAAAGCAATGGAAATCTGTACAGGCTGTTGCTGTTTTGTGGGTTTTATGGTGGAATTTCTAGTTGAAGTACTGGACAGTGTAGCCTTTTTGGCAGCATTTTCTGTCTTTAAATTCTCTCTTAAGTGTCTATGCATTTCTGCATTTTTTTGACACTGTAAGAGATTATTTCTGATTGCTCCGGGGTCCACGCACATGGGCGGGACTATTCACTAGATTATGACTATACACAGAGATCCCCTACTACAGAACCAGGTCTTCAAACCTTTGCGGAATTCCAAATATGATGGAGCTAAACGCAGGTTGTCAGGGAGGGCATTCCAAAACCTGGGCACCAAAAAGGAGAAGCACGACCCCCCATGTTTCTTCCTGACAATAGGAGGAACAACCAAGAGATTTTTTGACGACGACCGCAAATTCCTGGGAGGAGTATAGATTAGGAACCTAGATGCCATATAATGGGGAGCTAAGCCCGCCAGAGATTTAAAGATGAGGCATCCTAATTTGAATTGGCATCTCTGAGTAACCGGCAACCAATGCAATTGTCTAAGAAGAGGGAGGGCATGATGGAATCTAGACCGACTATAAATCAACCTAGCAGCCTGATTTTGAATGAGCTGAAGTCGGCGCATTTCATAGGCACGGATGCCAATATACAAAGAATTGGCATAGTCCACCTTAGAGATAACAAGGGCCAGGAAAATAGACTTCAAAGCGTCAATGGTAAAAAAACGGGAAACTTTCCGAATCACACGGAGAGACAGAAAGCTGGAAGTAACAATCATGCTGATCTGAGTGTGCATCGACAAATCATCACTGATTTTAATGCCCAGGCTATTCACAGATTTAGACGCAGAGGGAGCAGGTCCAAGAGAGGGAGGCCAAAAGTTAGAACACCAAGCCATAGCTTGTATCTGCCAGCAAAATGAGTCAGGTAGTTAGCTTTTGGAGGTCACTTGGAGTGAGAGAGACGCAATCAGAAGAGACCACGTTTTTTAGTAGGTTCTTTGTTTACAGGACGCAGGAGGGATGTTTATGAATTCAGAAAGAATAGCATTAACGCAGAATTAGCATTTCAGATGGGTAACCAATCCGTTCATATATACAGTTCTTGCTGACATCCATACACAAAAATAATAGCAAATGAAAACTCAAACTGGGAGGCCAGGAACCAAAATTCTAGAGAGAGAAAATGAGCCATGGCTGTGCAAAGAAATTACAGAGAAGCATGGTCCAGTAGAGTTATCTGCCTGCAAATCAGCATCTAAATAGTAATGCTTTCCTTCTTTGTTTTCATTTAATACTTTGTTTTTCTTGAAAAAATAATCAATACTTGAAATTAATTGCAACTCTTAAGGGAGAGAAAAATAATGCATTGTGAAGATGAGTATTGAACTTCTGGAGTTCTAATTCCTGATACTGGAACAGTTCAGTAGAGTGTAACAGAGGCTGCCTTTACCTCTGGAGGAATGGACTATTGCTTTACAAGGGCAAGGGTCGGCTGTTCTTCCTAAACTAAGTTATGATCCAAGTCTATCTATGTAGCTATGTTCAGGCTGTATGACGTCAATGACTCCATAATTAGCAAATCGTTTTTTTGATTTCCAAAGTTCTAAATAGTATCTACAATCTCTGTAAACATGTAAACTGTGATGAGACCTTTCTTGTGACTAGAACAATTTTGGAAAAAAGTCAGCAACAAAATAGTTTGGTTAATATGACAATCTGAAATAACGTTGGGCAGAAACAAGGAAGAGTTCCTAGGGATAATTTAATAAGATGGAAGACTGTATGAGATTTACCCGTACAAAGACCTTGAAGCTCGGACTCCCTCCTTACAGAAGTAAATTAAATTAGTTTTTGTCCAGAATAACTGTTGAGGACTGAATTATACATTGGTTCATAACGAGGCTCTTTACTTTGAAAAAAAACCCATTATTTTTCAGGTTATGTATAGCCTCATAGCCAACTGCAAAGGGCTGTAATGGTTAGTTAATGCTCTGAATCCGGGTTTTACACCCGAGCTGCAGGAGGGGACTATAATGTGGAAGAGGGCCTTTAACAACCAGTATAGCCTGAGGCAGAACAGCTATAAGGTTATAAGAACATTGCACCCACAGGTGGTAAAATGTTTCTTCCAATGGCTGCAAACACAAAATAAAATAACAAACCCATGTCATGAACTTCCCTGAAGACAATGCAGCGAGTACTGTAACCACACCATATAAAAATGGATCCAATGCATTTCATAAGTAGATACAATGTAAGTGTGATGTTTTCTGTTGCTTTGCATGGTTTCTTCTGGACAGCTGCTCCTAGCTTCACTCATCCTGGTGTTACACATACCTCATGAACTTTCTGGTCCAACCAGGTCAATTCCACAGCAGAGCCAGGAGTCAAGTCCACATAACTCTCATCTTGTTCGGTCACATCCACGCTTGATCGTTTCTCAATAATTTCCTAGCAGAGTATTAAAAAATGCAATGAAACAAATTAAATGAAATACTAGCGCAATTTCAAAGACTTGAGCAGTCAACAAACCTGTCCAGTGCTCTCTCCCGAAATGTTTAGACAGTCCTTAATGAAAAAAGCACCTGTATTTAAAGAAGTTAGGGTTTTACTTTTATATAAATGTCTGTAAACGCAAAACACATTTTTCATAGTTTCTTTGAGGTAGTCTCCAAGGAAGTGAAATGAATTTACATACCGGGATTCCCACAACCTCAAAAAAAGAACCCTCTGCAACTTGTGGGTCTTTTCAGGGTCTGATCAGCCTGGTGTGCTAATACCCATTCACACACTAGGATGCGCAATTTGCACACTCATTGGCTTGGAAATGGGGATGCAATTTGCAATACGACCTAAATACAAAGAAGTTGCATTCAAAACGATCCAGTCACATCGATGGCAAAATGACCAGCTAAATGAATAATATTCAGGTAGGCATCAGTTAAAAAGAAAAAATGCCTGGTTTGCTCTTTTATAAAAACACATTCACTTTTAAATACCAGGTTTTATATGCATGTATGTTTGCATTTTATTATTGATGTATTCAATTATTTTTCAAATACAATGATTTATGCTTACATTTTATTATACATGTATATTCATTTATACGTTATTCTTCGTACACTGTCATCTTCATACTTCCATGGAGGACCGAAAATGAGTAACCTCCACCCCCAATCCAGGGAAGTTGTTTACACAGTGACAGGTTCCATTTAGTTAGGCTAAGTTATTCTGTTTTTCCATTTCTCCCCTGTGTATCCTTAGCTGAGTTTGCGAAGGTCAGGTTAACGACTGCTCACTTCTTGTTCATTATATTTGACAACAGGTGCCACATTTCTAAAATGGCTCCTGGCTGTTTAAATCTCAAGATTTTAGTAGTGGCTGCTTAAAAGCAACATGTGGACACAGCGTATGCATTTTGTATCTTGATAGCTTGGTCTATTAAGACTCTCAGGTCTCCGTGCGCCTTTTTGTTTTGTAAGTACAATATAACATCAATGGACAAACCCTGTATAAAGTCCAGGTATTGACCATTGATTAGGATAGGTCTTCGTGCTAAGATTGTCGCGAGAGGTCATGTCAGATTGTTAAATCTGACACTCTCAGTTGAGTCTGCAAGCCCTGCACAGGGTGCTCTTTCACTTAGAGTACATTTCCTCCCCTGGCAGAACACTGATTAAGGAAAGTTGTAATAGTTATCAACCGGTATGACGTGTGATCACCCTTAAGAAACTGAAGAGGCAAGCTCCCTATTAAATGCTATGAGTAAAAATGTGGTATAGCGCATAGAAATATCTAGTGAGTGCTAGAATCTTAACAAACATTTTAGAAATGTCATTTTATTCTCACTGCTTATAACATGCATAATCACTTTTATAACGTCTTACTCTGTGGTTACTGCGGACATTTCAAGGACTAGACTAAGACGTTTTTTTAATTAAAGGTCTTAAACTGATCCCTGTCGCTCATATTACTATGCTTGACTGTATTGATCAAGAATGAAAGATTCTTTGGAGTACACCTGTGTCCCTGAAAGCTATATGGGATTGTTATGTACCTGACAACAGTGCCTACACAGGACTGCTTGGTGTGTTAGTGATAGTGCTTTGGACCAATTGATATGTCTTCCTCAGCGCAGTCATTGAACTAACTGGCAGATGCATCAATTTAAATACCGGGAGCAAACGGGCAGATTCTCAGAATCTGGCCGTTTGCTCCCGGTATTTTTGCATTTGGGATGCATCATCCCAAATGCAGAAATCGCAATTTAAGGAATCTCTAAATAGTGATTCCTTAAATTGCTCTTGCATTTAAGGAATCCCAAAATGAGATTCCTTAAATGCAATGCATGAAACCCAAAAAAATAGCGACTTCGCTAATAGGGGGAGCAAATTACCATGAAGTTGAACTTCGTGGTAATCTGCTAAAACTTTGAAAAATGCACTTTTGTGCATTTTTCAAAGTTACATGTTGCGCACACACATGCCCTTAGGGCATGTTTGTGTGTAACATTTGTGCACAGGTCCATTTCAAGGGTGCAACAGGGTGTCCTTTGGACACCCTGGCACCCTTGAAATAGCGGAACATTAGCGATTCAGTAATAGCTAAAGGCCCATAGGAATGAATGGGAAAGCCATTCCTTATTAGCGATTAGCTATTACCGAATCGCAAATAAGGAATTTTTAGGAATCGCTAATAACATTGCGATTCCTACATGCATCCCGTTTTCCGAGTCTTTAATAGCGATTCCTTAAAATTAGCTATTAAGGACTCGCAAAACATAACTTTGATGCATCTGCATATAAGTCATTGCACTCGTGGGTTAGAAATCTGACCCTCGCAGATCTGGGAAATCCCAGAATTCGTATCAACCCCCTGTGATTGGCTGTGAATGCAGGTAATGTTGGCGTGCAAGGGACAGGAGAGCTTTTCCCTACATTTGTGTGTATGC
Source organism: Lissotriton helveticus (assembly GCF_964261635.1). NCBI lineage: Eukaryota > Metazoa > Chordata > Amphibia > Caudata > Salamandridae > Lissotriton > Lissotriton helveticus. The sequence goes on from NC_136065.1 coordinate 1,098,750,126, forward strand.
ATGTATGTATATGGTATTTTGGCATTTCTATAGCACAAACCTAGCCAAATGGCAGGGGAGCAGTATACCTAAGTTATGGATGGTTAATGCATTGTGATGTTGTTTGCTTTAAACAGATGACTCTTCAACTCTTTCCTAAACTGAAGCAACACTGTGACAGTGCTAATTGCATTCACAAACATTAGTTTGTTTTTTTAAAGCGGCCTGTGCACATTAAAAGGACTCTGTTAGGCATTCCTCGGGTTGACTGCTTGCTCTCCCTGAGCACCCCCCCCCCCCCTTCCCAACATGATTTCCAAAGGGGAAGATGAACAACAGGGATAGTTACCTCTTTGAAAATCAGTTCCCACCCCAGATCGGGGGTCAGTAACTGATGAATGGTTAGGGATTGCAAATGTGGCCACAAACCATATCTATCTTTGCAATTCGCAATCAGCAGGGGGATGCTCCTTTCTGTTCCCAGCCTACATGTGATTGGGAAAGGATTATAAAGCCCTTTTCTGATTTAAAAAGTCTTCTACAACTTAAAAAGGGGCTTTTGGAAATTGTAAAACGCTGTGGCACTGGGAATTCCCAGCTTTACAATCATAAAACACCTTTGTACACAAGGGCCAAAGAACCCTATTTTAGGTTATCAGACTCCTTCAGTATATCATGTACAACATCCATTGAAGTGCAGTCTGTCCACTTCGTCATGCAGACCAAACTTTAGAGAGTGAGGGAGACTCTTTGAGCTGGAATCTCTCCCGAGGCTTCCATAGCTAAAATGTTCTTGGCTTTTTGGTTCTATTTTTACTTAAATGTTTAAAAACTGATTTCTATGGTTCCCCAAGTAGGATTTTTTTCATTGTGGCATCCTATTATTTATTATTTTACCTAATGTTTCTAATTTGATTTGAGATTTCTTATTGTTTTGGATTTTGACTATATTGCTGTTTTAGTACCACATAAATGCTTTACACATTGCCCAACGAAGCTTGTCTGCTCTGTGCCATAGCTACCAATGGGTTTGAGCTCAGAGTATTTGTATGACTTCGAGGGTTCATTCTGACAATTGTGATAATTCCTTGAGGTGGGTAGTCACCTACCCCAAATAATGATCCTATTCTTACAGGAACTATCACATCACTGTGCAGAAATGGGTAAGGAGCTCAAGCGTGATCATCTTCTTTGGCATCAAGTCATGCCCAACATTACCTTTCCTGATGTTGTTATAACCTACCTCAGAAGGACAAAAGGCCATGACAGAATTATTCTCTCAATGATGTTGTGTTTTTCAGATTCAGTAGCCAAAGTACATTTAATGGCTGTCTTTGGTATTGTGACGATGTACACATATGTGCCTAAAGAACAAGTTACTTACCTTCGGTAACGCTTTTTCTGGTAGATACTATATCTGCCTGTGGATTCCTCACCTTGTGAATACCCCCTTGCGTCAGCAACATTCGGAAATTCTTTTTTCGTAGCCTCGCGCCGACGTGGACTCCTGACGTCATAGAGACACGACCTCGCTCGCGACTCCGCTGACGTCACCGACGCCTATAATAGGCCCACGCCGGCGTGATGACATCAGTTCCGCCCTTTTTTCCGTGCCATCGAGGCACACGGACGGACCAATGACAGTAGAAATATACAAGTATACACAGTACACAGTACTCAAGGCAAAACACACAGTGTTAAGCAAAAGCAGGAAAGCAACTGAAACATTTCCTTGACAATAAAATATATATATATATTACACTACAGTAACTCTGGCATAGAAGAGTGGACAACGGGGAGGCGGGTGGGTCGGTGAGGAATCCACAGGCAGATATAGTATCTACCAGAAAAAGCGTTACCGAAGGTAAGTAACTTGTTCTTCTGATAGATACATCTGCCGTGTGGATTCCTCACCTTGTGAATAGAGTCCCACAGCAGTCCCCACTCCCGGAGGAGGGTGTCCACTCTTCTAAACCAGGAAATCCTGAAGGACAGAGCGCGCAAAATGGCCGTCCCTCCTCACTTCGGAATCCAAGCAGTAATGCTTCGCGAAAGTGTGGAGGGAAGACCAAGTCGCCGCCCTACAAATATCCTCCACAGGCACACCTCTAGCCAATGCTGAGGTTGAAGACTTAGCTCTAGTTGAATGAGCCCTTATACCCTCTGGTGGTTCCTTACCGGCCAAAGAGTAGCAGATCTTTATGCAGAGGACGATCCATCTCGATAAAGTCCTTTTATGGACCGCCCTTCCTTTCTTGCAGCCAGCAAATCCAACGAAGAGCTGGTCTTCCAAGCGAAAGTCCTTGGATCTGTCCAAGTAAAAGGACACCGCCCTCTTAGGGTCCAGACGGTGCAGTCTCTCCTCCTCCTTGGAAGGGTGAGGGGGAGGATAGAAGGTAGGTAGGGTAATGGACTGTCCTAGATGGAAGGGAGTTACCACCTTAGGCAGAAAAGCAGCCCTGGTCCTAAGAACCATTCTATCAACATGAATGGTCAGGAATGGGGGCTTGGAGCTAAGAGCTTGAAGCTCACTAACCCTCCTTGCCGAGGTTATTGCAACCAAGAAGACTGTCTTAAGGGTAAGAAGCCTCATGGGACATTTGTGGAGAGGCTCAAAGGGAGCCCCCATCAAAAAGGTCAATACAAGATTTAAATCCCACTGAGGCACAATGAAAGGTGAAGGAGGGAACATATTAGTAAGACCCTTCAAAAACCTTAAGACCACAGGAGACTTAAAAAGAGAGGGCTGGTCAGGCAAGCAGAGAAAAGCCGACAGCGCCGACAGGTAACCCTTTACCGTGGCAACCGCCAGACCCTGCCGCGCCAAAGAAAGAGCAAATTGTAGAACATTAGACAAATGGGCCCTCAAAGGATCAACAGACCTTTCCCCACACCACGTGACAAATTTCGCCCATCTATAAGAATAGATGGACTTAGTGGAGTCACGCCTGGCTGACAAGATGACATCCACAACGTCAGGCGGGAGGGAAAAGGAATTCAGGTTGCCCCGCTCAATCTCCAGGCATGAAGGTGCAATGTCTGGAGGTGGGGGTGTAAAACCTGCCCCTCCATCAGAGAGAGGAGGTCTGCCCTGAGAGGGAGACGGAGCGGCGGGTGAGAGGAGAGGTGGAGTAGATCTGTATACCACACCCTTCTTGGCCAATCCGGAGCGACCAATATGACTTGGGCCCGGTCTTGGCGAATCTTCCTCAGAACCCGAGGAATCAAGGGTATGGGGGGAAACGCGTAAAGGAGTTGATCTTTCCAACTCAACTGAAACGCGTCCCCCAAGGCTCCTTGCATCGGATACTGGAGACTGCAGAACGACAGGCAGTGCGCATTCTCGCGAGTGGCAAACAGGTCCACCCGAGGAGCCCCCCACATCTGAAAGATGTCGTGAACCACCTCCGGGTGCAGCCTCCACTCGTGGTCGGCAGAGAACTGCCGACTGAGACTGTCTGCACGAACGTTCAGAACACCGGCCAGATGATTTGCCATCAGACAAATCTGATGGTCCTGAACCCAGGACCAGAGACGCAGAGCCTCTCTGCAGAGACACTGCGACCCTACTCCTCCCTGTTTGTTGATGTACCACATCGCAGTCGTGTTGTCCGTCAGGACTTGAACAGACTGACCGCGAAGGGAAGGGAGGAAGGCCTTGAGCGCCAAACGTATCGCCCGCAATTCTAGAAGGTTGATGTGAAGCAACCTTTCCTCTGGAGACCAAAGGCCTTTGACCTCCAGATCCCCCAGATGAGCACCCCACCCGAGAGTGGATGCATCCGTTATCACCGTGGCCACCGATGGGGGAAGTTGAAAAGGCTTTCCTTGGGACAGATTGCCTTCCACGCCCCACCAAGACAGATCCGCTGCAGCTTCTCTGGAGATCCTCACTGACTCCCTGAGGTCTCCGCTGTGCTGATACCACTGCCTGCGGAGACACCACTGGAGCGCCCTCATGTGCCAGCGTGCATGGTTGACCAACAGAATGCATGAAGCCATCAGACCGAGCAGGCGAAGGACCTTCAGGACTGGAACGACCGCTCCATTGTAAAACAAAGGAATCATCTCCCGTATGTCGCGAATCCTTTGAGGGGGAGGGAATGCACGACATACGGTTGTGTCCAGTACCGCACCTATGAACAGGTTGCGCTGGGAGGGCACCAGGTGAGACTTGGGTACATTTATTGAAAAACCCAACCTGTACAACAACTGGGTTGTCTCCCGCAAATGATGGAGCACTCTCTCTGACGACTCCGCTTTGATCAGCCAGTCGTCTAAATAAGGGAATACCGGAATCCCTGACCTTCTGAGATGTGCCGCCACCACTGCCATCACCTTGGTGAAGACTCGAGGCGCAGTAGTAAGTCCAAACGGAAGGACCGCAAACTGGTAGTGCTGCGATCCCACCGTAAAACGGAGATACCTCCTGTGCGACTTCAGGATTGGGATGTGAAAGTAAGCATCCTGCAAGTCGAGTGACACCATCCAGTCTTCTTCTTGCAGCGCTTGAAGAACCTGAGCAAGGGTGAGCATCTTGAATTTCTCCTGTTTCAGATAGAGATTCAAGATCCTGAGATCCAGGATTGGACGAAGCCTGCCATCCTTCTTCGGAATCAGGAAATACCGGGAGTAGCATCCCTGACCCCTTTCCTGCTCTGGGACCACCTCTATCGCACCCTTTCTTATCAGAGTTAAAACTTCCTCTTGCAGAAGAGACAGATGCTCCTCGGAGCAATACCCTTGGCAAGGAGGGAAATTGGGAGGGAATTCCCGAAAGGGAAGGGCATACCCATTTTCTACAAGATTGAGAACCCAAAGATCTGACGTAACCGATTCCCAATCCTGTAGAAAATGGGTAAGCCGGCCCCCAACCGGACCCACATGATCCTGAATGTCGGATCTAGGGCTGCTTCTCAGGGGCAGGAGGGTTGGAGGAAGTGGAGGAGGAAGAGACCTGACGTCCACGAGGACGCACTCTTTGCTTTCCCCTGTAGGACCTGTATAAGGAGTTTTGCTGCTGCTGTTGTTGCTGCTGCTGCTGCTGGCCTTGCCGGAAATTCCGAAAGGCCGGACGGCCAAAACCTCTGAATCTTCTGCCAGTTGAAGAACCTCTCATTTGGAGACCCAGGGATTTAGCAGTCGCCTTGCAATCTTTAAACCTCTCAAGGGCCGCATCAGCCTTCTTCCCAAAAAGGCCTGAACCATCGAAAGGAAGATCTAATAATGTCGCCTGAACATCAGCCGAAAAGTCAGAAGATTTCAACCAGGCAGACCTCCTAGTAGCGACAGCAGTGCCCATAATGCGCGCCACAGAGTCTACAGTATCCAAACCGCTCTGAATGACCTGGCGAGCCGCTGCCTGAGCGTCAGAGATGACTTCCTCAAAATCCTTCCTGCTGTCATCAGGAACTTTTGGAACCAGAACATGTAAAGAGTCCATCAGAGCGTGTAAATATCTCCCCATCAAGCAAGTGGCATTTGATGACTTCAATGCCATACTGGCAGAGGAGAAGGACTTCTTTGCCACCTGATCCTGCTTCTTTGCTTCCTTCTCAAAAGGAACCTGAGGGAAAGCACTAATGTTCTTTTTGGAGCATGCAGCCTGAATGACCAAACTCTCCGGTGAAGGGTGAGAGGTTAAAAAGGCAGGATCATCAGGGGCAACCCTGTATCTTCTGGCTACACTTTTAGAGACAGCTGGAGCAGACAAAGGTTTTTTCCACACCTCCAGAATGGGCTCTGTTAGAGCATCATTGAAAGGAAGAAGAGGTTCCACCACTGAACTCGGAGAATGGAGTACTTCAGTCAGAATATTAGATTTGAATTCTGCTGTAGGCAAAGTCAACTTAAGCAGACTGGCAGCCTTTCTCATAATCAAATGATAGGGTTGAATGTCCTTAGAAGGAGTACTAGAACCTGATGGTAACTCCCACTCTGGAGAGAAATCCAGGCTTCCTGCTTCTGCCAAATCTTCAAAAGTATCTTCATCCAACTCACCCTCCTCGAGGTCAGATTGTGAGTCCAAAAACCTCCTTTCCTCCAGAAGGCGCTGAGCCTCTCTTCTGGATCTCATCTTGACCTGTTTTGCCCTCGGATCCACCATCGGCTCCGACGGATTCGGAATCGACGTCGGGATCGAATCCGCAGGTTCAGAGGGATGTGTTCTAGGTCGACCCGGAGCTGGCGAAGCCGGAACCGGCGTCGACGGCTTCGGTGGAGCCGGAAAATGCCACGGCGGCGTCGGAGCCGGCATGTAAGGCATAAACGGAGCCGGAGGGTAGGAGTGAGGGACTCCTAAGTTAAAAGCCAAAGGACCCATGGGACCCGAAGGTGCACCAGAGGGGTACCACGACCTCGAAAAGACTCCATACATCGCGTTGAGAAACGCAGAAGGGTCCTGGCCTGGGGCAGGAAATGGTGGATGAAAACCTTCAGGCCTGTCCCGAGGAGCATTCGGATTCGGCTCACCTAAGGGCTCGGAACCCTCATCCTCACGAGGCTCCTCCTCATCTCGGACCGGGGACGGCGCCGGAGATGGATTCGGAGCCGGATTCGGAGTCGGAGACGGAGCCGGAGACGGCGCCCGTGACTCAGAAGGGGAAGCCTCACCTTCAGGTTCTGGATCCGAAACTTCAATGGTCACCACCTTCGAACGAACCTTCGGTGACCTCGACCTCGACCCCGACTCCTTACCAGAACGACGTCGGGACTCATGTCTCCTCTTCTTATGTTTCCTCTTCTTTGAAACATGGTCCGAAGCCGACTTCGAAGACGACCTTCCTCTAGATCTAGACCTGGATCTCGATCTCGACTTCGACCTCGCCCTTCGAGAACGAGACTTCGACGATTTTCCTTTTCCAGCTTTCATTTTAGCCACCAGGAGCTTCGCCTCTCTCTCCCTCAGGGCCTTCGGGTTCATTTTCTTACACGAAGAGCAGTCCTCCACATCATGGTCCGAGCTCAAGCACCAGATGCAGTCGCTGTGTGGGTCGGTAATGGACATCATTTTGCCGCATTCTCTGCAAGGCTTGAAGCCGGTCTTTTTTGAAGACATTGTCGAAGAGACAGGATACAGAGACGCAGAAAATGTTAATAATAAAGACAACAAAGTATCCGTTGGCTACAGAGATTCCCGATAACCGTTAGCGTCGACGACGCGGAAAAAAGGGAACTGATGTCATCACGCCGGCGTGGGCCTATTATAGGCGTCGGTGACGTCAGCGGAGTCGCGAGCGAGGTCGTGTCTCTATGACGTCAGGAGTCCACGTCGGCGCGAGGCTACGAAAAAAGAATTTCCGAATGTTGCTGACGCAAGGGGGTATTCACAAGGTGAGGAATCCACACGGCAGATGTATCTATCAGAATACTAGCTTGATATGTATGAAGTGAAGGCCTACAGCGTGATTATGGATTGAAATGCTCTCGCCTCTATTCCAAACATATTGGCTGGAGAGGTGCTACTCTTGCCCCTACATCAAACAAGTCTGGGTTAAGGCCTTGCGGCTATGATTATATACATCATTAACGTTTTTGACAATCAAAAAGTACGCCATTGACTCAAATGCAGTCAAAGATTTATATCATATGAGACCCGATGATGTTCTGAATATAAAACTAGCAATTGTCAACCACAAAATCCCAACAGGGAAGTAGTATAAAGGTAAGGCCTGGCTTACTCCTGAGCTGGCTAAATCTAAACTAAAAATTCAGCCGCAGGAAAGGAAACAGAAGGGTATTTCTGCTCCTGATATAAAAGCTGCTTATGCTTCTGACAGGTAGCCTTACAAGAAAGACAAGTCAAGAAAACCAAGAAGCTCTATTTTTCTGAATACATTAAGAAGGCTTCCCACCTCTCAAAGTTGCTTCTCTGTAAAACATTAAAAGTCTAATAACTCTCCTGGTGTAACAGCAACTCCAGGGGCCTGTAGTTACCAGGTGGTTACAAATCCACTTAGAAATTAGGATTTACCAAAGGGGGTGGGGGAGGGTAGGTGGGATTGGAGGGGTAGAAATAAATAATTCCCAGTCAACTCCACAGATAATTCCTCATTTCTACCCGGAGTTTCACCTGGAGATTTCGGGTACAGTGTGAAAATAAACACGTCTGCAGTGTTAACACGAATCTCACAATTACTATGGGTAACCACTGTTACGGGCTTCTTCGGAATTCAGAGGCCACACGTAGAGGGCTTTTAGAGGGCTTTGCTCCCTGCAGAATCTTCCTCCACTGCTCATCTATCCTCTTATGCCATGCTTAAATAAAGAAAAAGCACACTCATAAAGGCATTCTTCAACAAGCCTTCCATCATGGCAGCATCGGTAAGCAACTTGATGCCTGTCACTTCACTCCGCGCCCTGGTACATTTCTGGAGAAATTACCCTTTTCCCAACGGTAATCTTTTGCTGAAGAAAATCTGGACCAGGTTGTCTGCTTTAACAGATGGTGCATACCGCTTTAATGCTTGGTTCTGTCATGTCCTCCAGGAAAGACATTGTTATATAAGTAGGTCAGCTGATCCAGACAGAAGTGAGATGCCAGGAACTTCCTGGGTGGAGTCAGGGAGCACTAGTTTTCCCTCTCACTACATTGAGGGAAGCAGAGAGATTAGGATGTGTGGAGAGTAGCTCCACATCAGTAGGCTGAGAAATTAATAAAGATGAGTTAATAGCCTGATGCCAGGTGCTGTCTTTTATGCAGAGTGTTATGCTTGACAGTGTTTTGAAGAGAAACCAATCTAGAACAGGACAGGTTCCTCACTAACTTCAACTTTTTTCGACAGTAAGTTTAAATGGCATTAGTCACATGTCATCCTTTGCTGGGCTAACCTAAATCAAGAACGTTGAACCATGGAGACAGGGTTCTTTAGGTCTCACCTAGCGCTGCGCCTTGACGAGACTATTGTTGTGGGTTTGGTGAGCGAAGGGAGACAAACCATGTGCGCGCACGGACAGGCGATGTGCGCGTGCATGGCATCTCCTCTCTACCTCATACTCTCGCACCACGCGCTTGTTAAATTAGTCGAAGGTCTCTGATGACGAACATGACAGTGACTTCATGGATAGGGGCTCGGAGAGGCGCTGGATAAACAAATACTTTGTAGGGGGCGAGGCACCTGGGACGGGGAACTTCCTTCCTTGCATTCATCCTATTCCTAAATATGTAAGAGGGAAAGGTGCTATGTGTTATTTAAAAAGGATATTTATTTTTGTTTCCTCAAGCGAAAAAGTCACGGTATAAATAAATATGTCGTAGTAATACCCGTGTTTTTTGACCAAACAGGATGAGACTACCTTGGTTTACAATGTTTGTGTGCTGTACAGGTGTCTGGTGCAGCTTTGTGAAAGCGCGTTTTCTGTGTGCACACATTTTATGCTGGTAGGGGAATAAAAGACAGTCTATTTTCTATTGCCTTTTAAAGTACTTTTTTCACAGACGTACCTTGTTATGGCTGGCTAGAGGTCGCTGTAGATACTTCGGCAGAACTCATGTCACAAGACACGCCACATAACATACAGAAAGAGTGGGTGGGTCAGTCCGGTGTGTTTACCTTAGTCCCTACAGGCATTGGCTCCAGGAGCTGCCCTCATGTCTTGGTATCAGCCCACGGCATGTCGAGATGTTTCCATTTTTCACTTACAGTTTCCATAGGTGACTAGGGGAACAAGCATTTGCAATCCAATAGGTCTCGTATTTACGCGAGTTTGAGCTATTGGCATTGTAAATGGCAATGCCTTTTATTTATATTTAAAAAACCAAAACATCAATAAAAGGCATTGTCATTTACAATGCCAATAGCTCTAGCTCGCGTAAATGCGAGACCTATTGCATTGCAAATGCTTGTCTGTCACTGTAGGCCTCTCCCTCTTTTCTCTTCATACCGAAACAAACTGAGACAAGAGATAATTATGAGCATCACCAAGTAGGTATGTCGTGTTTAGTTTTGTTTATTTATGTCTTACTGATATCTGTTGACAAGGTTCGCTTACATGTTTTTCCACAGCGCCAGAAAGCGCTTCGAACGTGTGATCTACAAATAAAATACAATAAGCCCAAAATTTCATGCATTAATAAAAAACATAAAAAGAATGTAAATTAGACGAAAAGTGGAAGACTATGGAGTACTCTATTTAAAAATGCGTTTAAATAAAGAACTTGTATCTAGCTTTAATGCATTAGTGCAATAATCGCAGTTTAAAATGAAGAGTAACCTTACCTCTGTCTGTTTTTCAGCATTCAGTTGCATATTAGACAATGTTTTCGGGGTCCACACGGGCATTATCTTTAAAGTTTCGTTTTCAAACATAATTGTATTTGCCAAACGTAAGAAAAGCATTTTCCCAAATGTATCTACTGAATCCGATTGCGGAAGTACAGAGGCTCTGAAAGACAGATCATTTGAAACTGATTTGTTAAAACTTGGCCTTGGAAATGTACATTAAGTGATTCATATATTGAACTGGAAAAGGTTTTACAAAGTATAATATTCAGGGGATGAGATTCAGGGGTTAAAGTCTGAGATTTCCCAGCTATGGCGGCTGGTGACCCAACTAAAAGACGGGTACGAGCAGGGGAGTATCGAGAGGGTACAACACTCAGGTAATAGGTGCGGAAATAGGCTCAGGTTCCAAGGAGGCAGCTGAGGTCGAGTATCTGCTACAGTTGCCTGGGTGTAACCTGGCGATTAGTTTCACTGCCAGTGGTGACACACTGTCACTGGTTTTCGTTTTCCTCAAAATATATATTAATCTGCATATCATATATTCTGATATGAAGTGTAATTTTTAAGTTAAGTTAGACAGTGTTTTTTTTGTTTGTAAAATTGTATTGTTTTTCAAATACAACGAACAATAAGTGCACAGGCACCACATTAACACATCAGTAGACCAAAAGCCAAGCGATACATTTCTGAGATATTACATCCACCCTATCCCCCACTACCTCCTTGTACACCATGAAGTCTCCCAGTTTAACGCAATCACCGTGTGCCATCATCTGTCCCTCCACCCTCGACCCCAGCACCTCTATTGGCATACCATCCAGTGGTTACCTCCCTATTCTGCTGTGTTGCCCACATGGGGACTCAGTTTTATTGACTTATGCTAACATTGAAAATGTTCTTTAGCTGCTGTGTTCTCTCACTCCTTCTCTCCTTTCAGGAGCCGAGCTGCAGTAGCTTGAATTTACACGATTGGATGGGAACTGTTGATCTTTCTGAGGTTCCCTAAAAGCAGAATAATAATTTCCACGTCTGTGCTGGGGACAAGCCCACAACATGTATTATGTTATTATGAGATAGCTCTTGAAGGCTATGCAGCTGTAAGCTTTGTTTTTGCGATGTCTGGGAACAAGGGATAAGCCATGTTGGGAAATGCTGGATTCTGATTGGTTCCCTCTTATAGGGAGTGCTTCATACTGTTGAACATGGTATGTCTTAATTGTGCATTGCTGAGTTACTTAGATTCAGATGCTCCTTTCTACTCTTCAGAAACTACATGTCTTATTTTGCCTATTAAGTGTTAGACTCCAGAGCAAATCCATTCTCTCTATGCATAACTGAACCATCATTTGGTTCGGCCTTTAGAGACATTACTTGCTGACACCTGCCTTGTGATTTACCCTAACTTCATTTGTATTCTTAGTTCAACATTAGGGAACTTCCCTTCACGGGAAATTGAAACTTGTTCAATTTGCTTATGGCAGCTTTAATTACTCTGCCTTTGTATTTGCTGGTCTGAATTGTTTTGAATCACTCTGACCAATGATTTGCATTATGATCTATGATTCATGAATAACTTTGAATTCGTAACTTTTCTATTCTGCTTATAAACCTTTATGGTTTTCAATTGTATTTCCCTTTGTCATTATTGTGGAGCCTAATGTGCTTCACATTCATTGATGTACTGTTGCTGTCCATCTTCTCAAGTGCAGCTTGAAATTGAATTGGCACCAATGATTTGCATGCTGCAAACCCCAGCCTGCACTGCTGCACAAGTACGATAGCTTAGGAGGGTATTGTGCCTGCTGTCAATATGTCTCTCTCTCTCTCTCTTTCCCTCAACAGGGATTCTTTTATGATATAAGCATTTATATGGCATGAACTTCAGAGAGCAACAAGGTACTGCCCAGAGAACATTTTTATATCAGTTGAGGCATTTCAATTTTTAGGTGTACTATATATAACTTTATTGTGTGCTGTCCTAAACACATTACAAAAGACAATGAAGGGCACAAGGGATAGAAGGTAGCATTGCAACAGACAACAGGGAGATATGCTCACAATCAAAAGATTTTTGGTGTCATGCCCAATCCAGGTTTAGCACGCAGGTTCCAAGGGTAATAATACAAATAGTCTGTTTACTTGGGCTGGAGGAGTAGGTCACAGTAACATGAAACTAACTAAAGTAAGTATAACTTGTGCAACAAAGTAACTATAACTCATGGCCCATGATGTAATTCTAGATGTCATCAGTGATGCTATCAATACGGTCATTGTACCTGTTATGAGTGATGTAATATGTGAGTGTATAAGCAGTGCGTGGAAATGGAGAGTTATAGTTAGTTCAATTAACTGTAACTGACGATTTTCAGTGTTTTTTAGTTTACAATGTTATGTTGTCAGTGACATTTTCACCTAACTAGTACGTCACTTTAATCTTTGGATTTCTCACTGAATTTCTAAGGTTTTTCTCCATACCCAAATATAACTGACACATGGACTTTTGTTTTTTCAGTGAATTTGTAGTTTTTTTTAATGCAAGTCACTGCCAATATATAAAAGGCAGGGCTATTGGCTTTGTGAAGGAGTGACAACATTCATATACAAGACAAGCGTGTTGGCTTTGTAAAGGGATCACCACATCAATGCATAAAGGCAAGTCTATTGGCTTTTTCAAAGAGTCAGAACATCAATATATAAAGACAATACTATTGGCTTTTTTAAAAGGTCACTGCCTGAATAACAACTTTGACTTGTTAGGATTCATTATTAAAACCAACACATTCCAATAGCATATTAAAAATATTAATCATTAATAGGAAGCATTGCAATGCTAATTAATAAATATTTACATAAGGTATTTGTATTCAAAACAACATTAAACTTGTGCTGGAGCCTTTCTTTTAAATTTCTCAGGCCACATAATGTAGCCATAAGACCAACCAGAAGGAATTCATGCAGTCCCTAGCTGGAGAGCGAAAGCGCTAGCTCTGGCAATGCTTGAAAACATCACAACCTTTCCCTGTGGTTATGTTCTATAGACCTCAGGGAAAAAAAGATGAATTTTTGTAAAATATTTCTTGGGGGCTGCTGCACTCCCTACAGGCCCGACACTTAAGAACATGCTGCCCAGATTTGGGCACCACCATGCAGCACCACCATGCAGCAAAATATATGTAAATGAGACGATTAAGGGCATTGTACTGGACTCCTTGCCAGGAGCAGTGAACAATAAATCAGGTATTTATTACTTTCCTTTTTTTCCATGGGGCTGCTCAGGAGCCTGCTACACTTAGATGGTGTTTTTTTTTCCTACTGGGTGCCCCGGTCCCACCCGGGGCTCCCAACATATTTAACGTAAAGGGTCACGGGGGAAGTCCCGTTGCCCATGTGGCCCTCTGCTCCCGTGCCAGCACCTGTCCTGGGTGCAGCAGGAACCAGCTATGCACCAACTAGGCTCGGAGCAACTTCTCTTTATGTGTGGGAGCATCCTAGGCTCCCTTCGTGTGAGATACTGGGCAGGGAGAAACATTTCCGCTCCCGCCTGGTGGAGCCTTTCTGCTCCAACTGGGTGAGAGCACTGAAGTCTTCCCTATCCGTGCTCTTGCGGGGAGGGAACAGTGCCCCAGGGAATGGGGTCCCTGGGACACCAACGGTCAATCAGCTCTGAGATGGGGTTCCCAGGGTTGTACCATGGCACACGGAGTGGGGCCACATGCCCACTCCCTAAAATATAACAAAGCAGCCCTGGTGCTGGGGTCCCCGGGGACATACCATGGTTCGGGGAGGAGGGTCCCATGCCTACATCCAAACCCCCAAAAAATTAGTGCCCGAGATGGGGTCTCCAGTGCCTCTAAATGGCTCGGGAGTGGGGCCTCATGCCCCCTCCCCATAAAAATGATACCAGATGTGGCTGCAGTAGCCTTCAATGTCTCAGGAAGGGAAGCTACAGCCCCATCCAAAAAACACTGCACAAACCCCCTGGCCCTGGTCCACCCTGGGGGCTTTTATTTGAAAAGGGCAGAAGCCAACTTACATTTTTTTTTTTTTTACAATCAATCCGCAGACTGGTGCACATTCTAGTGGCATAGAGTGAAGTGGCATATAGTGGAATAGCATACAGTACAAGTGGTGTAGAATGCAGTGTGGTACAGTAGACTAGTGTAGACTGTAGTAGGGTAGAGTGGATTGGCGTATAGTGGAATCGCGTACAGTGGAGTGGCTTATAATGTAGTGATGTACAGTAGAACAGCTTATAGTGTGGTGGTGTAGAGTGGAGTAGAGTGCAGTGGTGTAGGGATGAGTGGTGTAGAGTGCTGTTGCGTGCAATGGAATTGTGTATAGTAGAGTGGTGTATAATGGATTGGGGCACAGTGGAGTGGCGTAGAGTGAAGTAGAGTACAGAATGGAGTGTGATAGAGTGTAATACCATAAGTGGAGTAGCAAAGAGTGCAGTAGCATAGAGTGGCAATGGGTTCAGTGGAGGGAGGTCCAGTGTAGAGGCATACAGTGGAACAGTGCAGAGTGGAGGGTCATACAGTGGAGTGGCGTAGAGTGGATTAGCGTAGAGTGGATTGCCATAGAGTGGAGTGGCATACAGTGGAATAACGTGCAACAGACTAGCATATATTTAAATATCATCCAATGGATTAGCATAGAGTAGCATACAGTGGAGTCGTGTACACTGGAGTGGCGTAGATGGAACAGCATTCAGTAGAGTGGAGTAGAGTACAGTGGTGAACTGTGGAGTGGCGTAGAGCGGCATGGAATTGAGTTGAATAGCATAGAGTGGAGTGGTGTACAGTGGAGTGGAGTGACGTAGATTATAATAATGTAGAGTGGTGTAAAGTGGAGTAGAGTAGAGTGGCACACAGTGAATTACCATAGAATGAAGTGGCGTAGAGCGGAGTGACATGGAGTGGCGTACAGTGAAAATGTAGAGTTGCATAGAGTTGACTGGTGTGGAGTGTGTTAATTAAAACAGACGTAGTGTGAACGTCTGTGAACGAATGTAGATGCAATGTGGCAGGACTATACATTATGAGGTGTAAATGTACATTTTTGGCAGTATGTGTCGACAGTGTAACTAGTGTTAAAGTTATACGGTTTTAAAAAACAGTTATATATTGTGCAACAGTATACTGCAGTACGTTTGCAGTATACAGCGGTAGATAGGGATGAGAAGTCAGTATGGGATTGGCTTATGGCTGTGTTTACCAAAGATAAAAGGCAGTAATGTAGTTCTCATCACAGTTATTCAGCGTTCTCGGTTTTTCTGAATTTTGTGTCACGGTCTTCGATATACGGAAGTAGTAGGTTTTATTGTTGTTCGCTACCTATTACCACTTTACTAAAGTGGTAATAGATGAAAAAATTAATTTATCATTTTCTATATATTTTTATAGCAGTCTAGGAGAACTGCACATTTTTTTAAGTAGTGCAGTAATTTGTAGGTATTACTGTGCTACTCTGTAGACAATTTTGTGCATATTTAAATACGTTAAAAATAGAAAATACATTATATTTGTAAAATATAGTGTAATATTGTGTCTTTTTTATTTTAAATTTCTTTGGGGGTACTGTGGTACGCTGTACATTTAAAAAAAATATATAGAAACGTATACATATTTTTTAATACCTATTACCACTTTACTAAAGTGGTAGTAGGTAGGGGAAAAATACAAAACCTAATACTTACCAAGACCTGAAGTTGTAATATAGAACACAGCCAAACTGCACCTAAAAAAAGACTGCATTTAACTTTGGCAAAGGCAGTCATTAGTCAATCACCTAATGACTTTCACTAGGTTCTGTGGTACTTCCACGAAATACCATAACATTTTGCGAAAGTACTGCAACAACAGATATTACTAAGTTAATTTGCCTTATAACTTAAAAATACTTGCTTGTAGTATCCAAAAAGATCATCGGCGCACCATAATGTCTAATCCTGACAAATTTCATGTAAATTCGTTCAGCTGTTTCCACACTACGTCCAATGCAAAAGTCTATGGAAAATACATTCCCTTTTATCTTTGAACCTCCTTGACCAATAACAGCAAGACTTTGCATCATCAGCCAATGTAGAAGGAAGAATCGGTCTGCAAAGTTCTGCAAAGTTCTGTGGAGATTTGTCAAATGGGTGAAAGTTAATTATTGATTAAATATCCAAGAAATTCCCATCTCTGGTAACCCTAACTATAGCTACAGAGTGGCTCAAGCTCTGTTGAACAGGGCCCTACTCGGATTTCCACTCTACCCTTTCCATCATGGAAAATATTTGTGGATTTGTGTATCTGGGAGCTTTCATCTAAGGAGGTTAGGGGAAAATAAACAAAGCCAGCTTTGCTAGGAGCATTTGTATATGGTTATTTTTACATGTAAAACTTGTCTGGTCATTAGCTGTTTGCTTTGCTGTTCAGGAAAAACCCAAGGAAGTTAGTGCCACAACCCAACATGGAGGCAGTACTTAATTTGTAAAGAAATACTTGCCAGGGCCCTTGTCAGGAGACTACTGCAGCTTGCACCACCCATTGCACTACTCATGACAATTCAGACTTTGTATACATTAAAAAGGACTAATACCTGCCACCCAAACTATTTGTATAGCTTTGGGTGGCAGGTATTAGCCATTTTGAATGTATATAGAATTAAACAACTGTTGTAGTGTTCATCACAAAATTAGCAAACAGCGCCACTATGTGGCTGGCTGTCCTGTGGGGGCAGACATTGTCGTCATTCTGAACTTCTTGGTGGCCTTAGCCTCAGATGGTTTGCCATACAGATCCACTAACAGCTTTAAATCGGCCATTTCAGCTGTCCAAGTACTGATAGATGGGCACCCGGATGGGGAACATTCTCTGGTCTGTAAATTTCTCAGGGGCATTAGACTGTCCGTCCCTGCTGAACTCACTAATTCAAGGTTGTGGGATGTTAATACGATTCTTTGTATGTTTAAGTCATGACCTTCTAATAAGTAACTTTCCAGGAAACAGAAGTCAGCAAAACTAGCTACTCTTTCGTGTTTAATCTCCTGCAGGAGAGTCTCAGATGTGAGAGCTCTATATTTAAATGGTAGGATTATTTTCTCCAGATGGAGTAACTTTCAATATCTCCAGACAAGCAAAATGTAATTCAAGAACTGTATCATATCAAGCATTTTCAAGTGCTCCAAAGTTATGCGTGGTTAGAGCATTGAAGGCCTATGAGTTCATGACAGAAGAACTACGCCCTCAGGGTGAAAGACAAATACTCATTGCTCTCACTAAACCTCACCTCCCCTACCATTAATAAATGGGTCTGATGGGCCATACAGGAAGCGGGGATCAACATCTCCCAGTTTGGAGCTCCCTCCGTGAGGGGAGCCATGGCTTCGAAAGCTTTCTCAATGGGAGATCGCATGGAGGACATTCTCAATGCAGAGGATTAGTCCTTAGATTCTACCTTCAAAAGGTATTACTTCAAACCAGTTACAAATCTGGCATCTCTTGTAGTGGAGAGGCTTTAAACTAACCTAATCCTCACCTTCAGTCCTAATATAAAATGAAAAATGTCCTAGCTATCGGAACGGAAAGTTTCAATTTTATTAAGTACTCAGAGGCGAGGATTAGCCCACTCTTCTAAATTGGTTAATGCACCCACCCAATATGATGTGCAATTACAACCCTGAAATGTCCAATTGATGATATTGCACAGTTATGAAGAACTGCTCCACAATTTCTTATCTTTATATACTTGCTTGTATATTGTGTTTCTTGCATTGTTTCATGACCTTGAGCTGATGTAGTTTAGATAACATAATTCTTAAGTCTCTTATTTGTCTTCTCAGGGACAGATTCAAATAAACAGGAGTGATCCTGAGAGAGATAGGCTGTGTTCGTTAAAAGAAAGAGGACAATAGAGCGCCTCCCAGGGATGTTGAAAGGACATGCACTGTTCTGACTGGATGAACTGTTTCTTTCTTTTCCACAAGGACTCATGGGAAATGTAGTTTAATGTGGATACATGAGGTATGATGGCTGCTGTGTATTAAAGTGGAGAAAGTAAATCCTAATCCTCACCTCGGTGTCCTTAATAGAACTGAAACATTCAGTAACGATTACTAGGAAACTTTTAGATATACATACACTGTGACTCAGATTCAAGGTGCTTTCAATGTTGAAAAATGAAAACTTAGTCCACCCTTTTGCTCTGGCAGCAAACTACAGGAGTATTGGGAAGGTATATTAATTGAAATTAATACTTTAGTAGAGATCAGACTGATTGTGTCCACCAAAATAATTAATTTGGGTTATTCAACCTATGGTACAATGGAAAAAGAAGACATTGTCTTCCGTGCGATAGAAACAGCTAGATTATGCAATGCTAAACACTGGTTAAAGTCGATTCCCTACAATTTCGCTATTTGGAAGATTTTTTTTCATGAATGATTGTGGCTTGTCAGAATCTGGGACCCAGTCAAGCATTGGGTAGTTTGTATATAAAGCCTCCTAACGAGACCAGCTGTTTAGAATTCTATTTATGATACCACGTCTTTGTTTTAATGATGTATGTCTTCTGACTTGACCTCTTCTAGTATTGTCTTACTACCATACCTATTAAAAAAAGTTTAAAAAACCAAAACAAAATCCAGATAATTAACACACCCCTCCCCAAAAATAACATGAGTATAATGTTGCGCAATAGGTCATGCATATTTCACATAATTTTTGTTTTTACCCTGCTTATGTTTTATGAGTAATTTTCGCTTACAGTAGAATTGTTTGAGCATAAAATGCTTAGCAGGATTCCATGAAACTGGATGTGTGCCACAGCTGTTTGCATAGCAGTAACAATGTGCCTGGCGCGACTTAAGAAATGTATCTACAATACATTGAGCGGATATCTTTTGCGACATCTGTACGCTACGGCATACTTTGCATACAATTATCACAGAACTGGCAACCAGATGTAATTCACATAATAGGTGTAATTTGAATACAAAAATTATCATATTATAGTTAGGAAAAGTTATGCAATTATGCTCACTCTCAATAATTACACAATTTTTCCTTGAACACTCTACTATTCCTTTAAAAAGGCGTTTTTGCATTTACCAGATGTGAATTCAATTATTAATGTATTTGTACTTTATTGAGGACTATCAAGAAATAGTCTTGAAGCATGACTGCAGTTGTTATACAGATCAATGAACTAGAACCAAATGGACTATATATATATCTAAAAATGGGATTAGAATGTAAAACAATTAATAAGAAAAAAAAACTATGATCCAAACAATAAGCCATAATCAAACGCAACATAATGTTTAAAGAAATCAGGGAAGCACTATAGAGACTCTGATCACCACAGGAGATGTCTGGAAAAAGTTAGCTCAGCGGTTTTAAGCTGAAGTTCCTCATTATTACGCCTTTTTCCATCAACTCTGGCACACCTCATGTAAAAGCATGAAGACATTAGTTGCCACCCAGAGAAGTGGGGCACATTCAGGGCAATATGGAGATAAGGAGGAAGATGTACGCATTGAAGAAACCCCCAATGGCCTAGACAAACTTTGTTTAATGTATTTGATATGTAGCAGAGGCTACCTCCAAGCAGCAGTGAGGCACTTTATAGAGCACATTACTGTAGCAAGAGCATTTCAAACCAGTGGTGCTGCAAACTGATCAGTACTGTATATGCGGTGTCCAGTTTAGATCAGATTACAGAAAAATGGGTGGGCTAGGGAAGGGAAACTTGGGTGGATTGGGGAAGGACTGTGAGAACTTGTGTTTGGGTAAAGGCTATACTGCTATTTTTTACATGGCACTGTGCACACTGACATACTTTTACACAGCTGCCAATTGTATTAACGCATATTTATAGTGTGATGTTGGTATTTACAAGGTTACACAAGAATGAGACATGTTTTTCTGATTTCCAGTGGAGCAGTGATCTGAGGGCAAAGTCCCACTGGGATTTCCATCAATTTGTTTCAAATTACTTGTGCAGCAGCATAATATATTTTAAGTACCAATGCCCCTTGAGATGCTTGCCTAGATGCTCAGACTCATTATATTGATGTACACATTTTCTTGGATAGTATCCAAACATTTAAGCTGCCCCATGGCGGCAGAGTAGAGGCAGAGAGCCATTTTGTAAATCCAGGAGAGTTCTTTGAGTGGAAATGCTCTTAAATGTATACCTAGTGAAACATTACGGATATTATAACAGGAATTCCTCAACATGAGTAAAAATACCAAGCTCTAATTGGCATATATAAAAAGCAATTGAAAGAGGTTCCAGTTTCATGAAAGCTCACCTTCTCTCCTCTTTTCCCCCTGAATCCACAAATTCAATGAAAACATTATTCCTAATTAACCTGTTCCATTTCTCAACTGCTCCTCAAGTACTCTTCAATACGCTTCAAAACCTTTCTTAAGGCCCCTGGCCCTAATCGGATGAATCCATATATTACTACATGTTCTACTGTTTAATGGTCGAATTATTTCTAAGTTTAATCACTCCCTTAGTCATTACATTACCAACTATGCCAAGTTTGTTCCTTTCTGAGCATAATTTAAGTGGGAGAAATTAAAACATATAACCCTTGCAACTGTTTACCTACAATATAGCATATATATTTGCTAAAACATATCAGAAGTACTTTCAAAAATATTCTTTTTGTGAACGTTATAAAAAGAACATATAAAAGTCCTTTTACAATTATTCAGGGATGTGGAATTCCTGTAGCCCGACGCCCAGGACATATTGTTTGGGGTCAAGGGCAACAAGTTTTCATGTGTATTTTGTCCTTGGGACAAGTAGGCCCAACCCCCTGCAGCAGAAACCCTTTGGCTGCCAGTTTGCAGTACCACATTATGGATCAGGGAAGGGCACTGTCTGCAGTTTAGGTAATATTGTTGTCCATATGCTAATGCTGTTCAAACTTGTATTTAGGGTTCATTATTTGAGAGCCTCTATTATTAGGGTGAGTGCTCCAATTAATGTTGTAAGCTCTGACTGCATTACTGACAGTGGTTCCAGTGTTAAAATGTGTACACACGTGTTCAAAGTTTAGCAATATGAGGCTATTATAATGCTCTCAGAATGCTCTCTGATTTGTTGCAAATATTTGCAGAAGCTTGAAAGCAAGATTGATG
This sequence comes from Lissotriton helveticus, assembly GCF_964261635.1. Taxonomy (NCBI): domain Eukaryota; kingdom Metazoa; phylum Chordata; class Amphibia; order Caudata; family Salamandridae; genus Lissotriton; species Lissotriton helveticus. The sequence continues at coordinate 1,098,771,466 of NC_136065.1, forward strand.
ATTCTTTGCTTTCAAAATGAAATGTTCATAAAAAATGAAAGCAGAAAAAAAAACATTTTTCTAAACCACTGTAAAATGTTAGGTATCATTTCATTGCAGCATAATTTAGTACCGTGTTGATGCATGCTAGTATTTCCCCAAAATATTCATAATGAAAAATCAGTGTAACCAGTTTCAATAAGATTATGGCAAACAAAAATAAACAAGCATTGGCAAAGGCAGTAGTTCTGAAATTGGTGGTCAGCTTTTTAGTTTCTCAATGTGTGACTTGTTTTGGCATGGTTTTTGTAAAACCTCACTGGTGTAGGAGCTGTCCGGCCCTCACCATTATAACAAGCATTGGCAAAAGCAAAAGTTGTTTTTGGTCTCAAAAAGCACACAGCCACAGTAGTTACTGGCACCGAACAAAACTACTTAGTGTGCCAATATGCTCCTTGTGAAAGAGCAGAATGTTGTCACTCACAGTGAAGCTAGACGATACCGTGAGAGAGACAGTATTTTAATAAACTCAAAAAGTCACGGTCAACGCCAGACCAAATTAGGGGCCTAATTATTGAAGTAAGTCGCCAAAGTGCACCCCTGGTATATGTCCTTGAATTAAGTGCAGCTATACGGCTTTCGTGAATTCCCAAGAATTTACAGAAGTAGAACAAGAAATAGTACTCCTAGAAAATATTTGTGAACTGCATTTTAGCATGAGCAAAAGTGGCATATGTAGATTTGCTCATGCGAAAATCTGAGTATTTGCATGTTCACTTTCCCTCCAACCACTTGTTTCCCAAACGCTGGAAGAAGGTTTACGTCTGCTGTTGTCAGGAATAAACTGCCAACATTACTTAGTATGAGAACAGGTTAGAAAAGAGTTTTTGAAAACCCTTAAAACATCTAAGTTAGTAGGTTTGGACAGACTCAAAAGGGCATTCTTACCCTGGAACTATTGCTTACCACTTCATTTCAGCCCTAGTATGTAGATCTGTGGAAAGGTGGCAACATAAGGGGATTGCTTGTATTCAAACACTACTATGGTATGAGCCCTGGCATAATCAGAGAGGCTATATCAGAGTTCTTATATAATGAGATTACTGCCATAATTTATCGCCGCAGTACATGGCACCAAAGGGACAAGTGGATTTTGTTACAGGACAAGTAGATTTATGAAGTAACCTGCCCCATGGACAAGTAGATGTTTTATTAAATTCCACACCCCTGAATTATTTTATCCAAATCACTCTAAATTGCCACCCCCCATAATCCATCTTATAGCTCATAAGGGAAGAACCAAACCAGCGAAGAAGTTTTGTCTCTGCCACTGCTATTCAGCCTTCTATCAATGAGACTCTTACAGGTAGATCTCTCCAGTTGACAAATCTCACTCCTAAATAATACTCACCATTACATATTTGTACACCGACTTTATGGTACATCCATATTCATTATACTTTTCCGAAATTTAAGCTACCACCTTAATGCTGTCAACATCAAAGGGAACCTATCATGAAGTGGTACAGTTCTGCTGATTTTATGGCTGAATATAAAACATCAGAAGGACTTTGGTATTGTTTCTTAATGCTCAGAAGGTAATCTTCTTCATCTGTCTCCTTGATGTAATAGTTTTATAATCCCACACAAAAGCATGGAGTTGAGAATAATGATAAGTTAACAACACAGAGTTGATGGACAGTGGTTTTCGACAGACCTGTATTACTGGCCACTCCAGCTTGGTTGCCCGCTTCCTGCATCAATCATTTGTTTTAGATGTTAAAGCTTACTTCAAGCTGTTTTAGCACCAGTAGGAGCAAGCACCCAACTCACATTTGAATAACAGAATGGAGCATTTTGTAGGAACAAAAGGTTTTCGGATTCATGCTAAGTGATAACTTTAAATCACATTTTATTCACATATATGGACTATATGATTGTGCTATTATAGGGAGTGCTAGGTTCTTATAAAAGATTTGAAAATACTGTAGACGTTGTTTGAGCTTTCCGATAGTTCAAAGTTAATATGATATTATCTCGGTGGTATTGCTATTTTAATTGGAGTTGAATCCAACAGTTGTCATTTGCATTGGTTACAGGATTTTCTTTAGATCAATTATAATTTTGGTTAAAAATCAATAAAAAGACAACAGTAGGAATAGATAAGAATATGAAGATAGGACTTCTAATTACTTACATTAATTTCAAACAAACCAGAGCACCGTCATTTATGCCTGTGGTGACTATGTTATGGTCAGTCGTTGAAAAGTTCAATGATCGGACTCCTCCATTCTGGTATGAGTGGCACTGTGCTCGAGCATGGATTTCCTAAAGCAAAGCATGAATATATGTAACATGGAAAATTAGAGGTTTTATTTGATGTGGGACAGTTTTAATTTTGACATTTCAGTATTTGACCTTCTGTAATGTTTGTTTTCCCTGTTTGGAGAAAATGTTAATTAAACATTTATCAATTTATCGAGATCAGTATCATTAATTGATAATTTTCACATACTTTGGATATAACATGTCCCTCAGGGTTAAATATCTTTTCTTTCTCTGATATATTTGTAGAGTGTATCATCACACCTTTTAATGACTGTCAGATACTATCAGAAAGTTCTGCAATCCAGGTAGAACGGTACCATTCTGTCGTCATGTAACAACAGGGTTAAAACTTGTCATTTTAGTTTATACAGCAGTGCAATTTATAAAAGTCATACAAAATCTGAAACATTTAAACAAATGGTATTAATAAGTAAGTGTGGTGTTAAAGGACGCCATGCTTGAAATCACCTGAAGAAGACAGTAAATATAAAGCATTCTGTACCCAAGTTGCTATTACACCAAATATCGAGCTATCAGGAGACCACCCAGCACCAGACATGCTCCTGCCAATTACTTCATATCTTCATTCTTGGTATATCCTATCATAGAGTCATCGACCCCTGGATCAATCCCACTCTCTACCCCTGCCACCTAGCTTACCCTATTTCTGTATCCTTGATCCACAGTCCCTTTTTCACCATATTTCATCCCACTCCCGAAACCCCATTCCTACCACTGCCATCATTATTTGCTCCAGTAATATTAAAACCCTCTGTAATTAAACTTCATTCATCACAGATAATTTTGACTGTCACTAACCCTTGCGCCACTGCACTACCATCACAGAAATCGGAATTGATGATAGGACTGGAACACATGCTGGCCTACCAGTACTTCCTTCTCCCAACACCTACTCTCCAACGTTTAAGTGGAAAATCCAGTCTAAGTCAATCACATCTTTTTTAATCAATTCCATAGCAACTTTATCCACCCTGGGATATCACTACAAATTCAATCTCTCAAGACTCAAAAGTTCTCAACATCGCAGCTGGAGGATGAAGCAGAGCCCCAATTCTAAGTTTCAGGATGCAAAGTGCTGGTGGCTAAAAATCCAGCGCATAGGGGGTGTGGCTTGAGCCGCCACAAGATGGCCGCGTCCGGCTGAGGCTCCGTGAGTCAACCGGGACCATTTCTCTCTTCGGAGTGGCTGCTTCTGAGATCAGGCGGTATGAACTGATCATATTGGAGGCGTGGGCACGGGGGCACAGGTAGCTGTCTTTTTTTGACTAACTCGAGCTGCTTCTGTCCCCGTTTTCCCCGTGCCATGTTTACCACAGAAATCCAGGTAGCACCCGCCATTTTGTGTGTAAAGGGATGCAACAGTAATTAGAAGCATTCTTTCACTGCCTGCATTCGGAAGGGCTCGAACCCCTCTCAATAGTCAGCTCCTAGTGTCTCTCTGACTCATTTCAGCTACTTTTTTCTTTTTCTCTGCTGAACTTAAAGCCTCTCAGCTCTAATTTGGATATTAGAGATGCAAGTCCAGTCTTTACAAAAGAGGTCTCTGTTCCATTTTGGCATTTTGGCATTTGGCATTTTGGCAGTTTATAGGTCTATACTCTTTTCCAATATTCTGCCTGCCTTTTGAGACATTGTTATATCAGCACTTACTATTTTTCCCTCACATACATGGATCCTCCTCCCTCCCTCAGTCAGAAGAGTGCCTTTGCCAATATGTCTTCCCTCCGTAAGAAACCTACTACTGCTCCCTCTAAACGTCAAAAGGAGCCTAATTATCCTACTAAATCTCCACTACCCATAACATTGGATGCCCTCATTGAGGAGAAGCTTATAAAACCTTTTGTGATTGACACCAACGCTACTCTTCAGAGGCTAGAGGACAAGTGGTCTAATTTAGACTCAAGGGTGTCCGTGATGGAACAAAAGGTCAGTGACACACGAGATGTGATTCCTAAGGTTGCAGCTATGACCAAAGAAATAGCTCTCCTCAAACTAAAAACGGAGAACTTGGAAATTTGCAATAGGCGCAATAACCCTTGAATTTACGGTATTCCAGAGGGAGAGGAGGGGTCAGACATGCTTGCCTTTCCAAAAACTCACATTCCTAAGATTGTTGGTCTCAAGGAAGGGAGCACTCTGAATCTGCAATGTGCCCATCGCATTGGACCTAAGCTTGGAGGTCCCCCCTCTACATCGTCAATCAATCTTCCCAGAGGAATAATTGTTCTTTTTTTGGAGTACACTGAACTGTTAATGGTTCTATCAGCTGCAAAACAAAGAAAGCAGTTGTTGTGGTCAGGTCAAAGAGTCTATCTCTCTCAGGATGTGGCTCGAGATACCACTGCCCATCGCAAGGAGTTCCTTTCTTTTCTTCCTGCTCTTCGTTCCATGAATGCCAGATATGGATTAGTGCACCCCTTCTTTTTTAAAGTCACTCATAAGGAAAGAACTTACTCATTTGATCATCCTGAAGACCTACGACAATTTATTGTTCGCCATAAAGGAGAAGAAATAGACTTTGGGAAAACATTATCACGGTTTCCTTCATTATGTTTCACTTTACTTGACTTAATCTCCTCCAATTTACTGGCTCCGGTGATATTCATCTCCTTTCATTGTTACCTGTTTCGCTTAACTGCTGGCTGCTGTTGTTTGTCTGTATTCTATGGATGATATTCTTCATTAACTTTGTGGTTTTTCTCCACAGATATCCCTGTCTTGTATGGATACCCCTCCGTGATGTTTCTCTCCTTCCTGCCCTCCCATCCGGCTCCTAATGTTCACAGTTATTCCTCATGTGTAGTAAGTGTCCTTGAGTCTCCCTGTAACTTATGTTTGTCTATTATAACACTATCACTTTCAGTTTTTATGTGTTATCCGTATTTCCCTAGCTGCCGCTTACTATTTTGTTCCCCTTTTCCTTGCGACTCTATCTAGTGGTCTCGCTCGTTCCTTGTTGACTTGGCTGGCTCTGTCATCTGTCTTCACTTTGCGGCTCCCCACTTTTCCATGATATTTTCTTTAGTCTGGATATGTATTTCTTCTCTCTTGGCTGAAGTCACTTGGCTTCCTGTCAGCTTTTCTCTGTCTATCATTTACATCCCTTACCTTTTCTTTTCTCTCTCTCTCTCTCCTCTCCTCCTGTTTCCCCTTCCCTGTTTCCCTCTCTTGGTCCTATGGCTTCTTTCTTCCTACTTTTTTTCTTCAATTTATCACTCTTGTCTATTCTCTTTCTTTTCGTATTTCTTACTTTTACTCTTCTCATATACCTTTTGCATACATGTTTTCTCTGCACAGTTACTTATTTGTTGACTTCAAATTTTTGCATGCTGAATTGTTCACTTCTATCAATTTTAGAATACTCATGATGCTGTTTAATGACTTTTCCCTCTTGTGATGACAGATAATGTTTGCCCTGTCAAGAAGCAAAGGGTATTTACCCATCTTTCTGGATTACGGTGTAAAATTGCGATGTTACAAGAGACACATCTTAATAACAATGATAGTAACTCCCTTAAAAAACAATGGGTTTGTGATGTGCATTGTTCCCCAGCTAAATCCCTTTCCCTCACTATAGGGAGGGAGGAGAAGGATACAGATGGTCTTTGGCTTCTTCTTCATACACGCATAACTGGTTTCCCTATCTCTCTCCTCAACATTTATGGTCCCACTGGTATTGATTCACAGTTTTGACACTCCATGTCACATATACTTCATTCACTTGCTGACTTAAACTCATAGTGGGTGGGGATTGCAATCAAGTCATGGACCCTTTCACTGACAGGAAATCTGCTTCCAGGTACATTCCAAACAAAATGCAGCATTCATCTTTCTTCTAAGAGTTCCTCCCCTATTGTGGCCATAACCCTTGATGTGGAGAAAGCTTTTGACCGCATTCATTGGCTTTTTATGATGCGTGCCCTTAAATGGCATGGTTTTGGCTCCTCTATCTTGTCTCTTATAAATCTGTTATATTCCTCCCCAACTAGCCCCCCCCAACTGGTAATGGATCCCAATCTCCCTATTCCACTTTTCAACGAGGTAGCCGTCAAGGCTGCTCACTTTCTCCCCTGCTCTTTATCCTATATCCTGAACCCATTCTCCACTCTTTACGTCATTCCTCTACCTTTTGAGGTTTTAAACATAAGACAATTGAAATCAAATTTACTGCTCATGCGGATGACATTCTACTATATATATCCAATCCCCTTACCTATTTGCCTGCCTTTACAGACCTTTTATCTTCCTTTGCCGCTATGTCTGGTTATAAGTTAAACTTTTCCAAATCCGTAGTACTTCCGCTAAATAAATATTGTTTAAAAAGCATGTTTGACGGAACTGGTTTCAAATGGATCATCAATAGTATTCTTGATTGGGAATCAAGTACTCTTCCTCCGTTGTCCAAACAGTTCAACTTAATTTGGAAGGCTTTCTATCAAAAGTGAACAGCATGGAAGGAAAATGGTCCCCCTTATTTTTGTCATGTTGGAGCAGATTGGACTCAATCAAAATGATGATGCTTCCTGTGATAAACTTTTATTTGTCCCTGTTACCAGTAAAACGTCCATTAAAACTTTACAAAACTCTTAATGGTATTATAATTAAATTTCTCTGCAACAATCAGAAAGCTCATATCTCTTTATCCTTCTGGTCTGCTCCCAAAGACCGGGGTGGTGTCCACTTTCCCAATTTTCGCCAATATCACTCCTCCTTTTATCGATATGGCATAGATTGGAGGAATCCCTGATTCACCCTCTTCCCTTTTCCTCACTGGTTAATTTTTCCCACCCCCCTCGTTCCTTTAACTCTCCAACCATTTCACAATTTATTTCGGCTTATACTCCGATCATTAGCAAATCTCATACTCCTCTACAAATGTTCCTTGATTCATCTCTTTGGCTTAATAAATCCATTAAACTTTCTAACCACACTATTTTTTGGAAGGTTTGGGCAGCTAAAGGGATTATTCAGGTTAAACATTTATTACAAGGTTCGCATTTTCTCTCTCCTCAGGAAGTTCAGTTTAAATTTAGCCTGCCTGCCTCTTCTCTTCTCAAGTAAGACTCATTGCGATCGCTTTTAACTCACCAGTCTCTGGATCCCTTTCCTCCTCATCAGACCCCCTTTTAGAACCTCTGTCAACTTCTCCTTTTCTTCGGGCCTCTTATATTTACAGATATCTTCATTTTTCTTCCACCAACAGCTCTAGGAGTAAAATTTAACTTCTACGGGAATCAGATTTGCAGCGTACCCTTTCTTTTCATGCATGGAACTCCATTTGGGCACGGATACACCACACCTCCTGTACTGCTAGTACCACCCAAACTCATTATTATTTTTATCAGAGGTTGTATTTAACTCCAGTGTCTCTCTCCAAATATAGTTCTGACCTGTCCCCTGACTGCTGGTCTTGCAAAAATACCCCTGGCACATTCATACAGTCTTTTTTTCTATGCCCTAGTATTACCTCGTCTGGACCAAGGTCTGTAAATCAATTTCCTCCATTTGTTCTGTCAATTTTTCTTTTGACATCTACTCCATCTTTCTGGGTAGCAATTCTGTAAATTGGTTTGGTGCTCACAGGATGGGCTTGTTAATTGCCATTGCTTTTCAGGTAATCACCTCTAACCGGAAGGATGCCACTAAAGTATCTTTTTCTGCTTGGTGGAACATTCTCCGCTATCATCAAAGGTTGGATAGAGATTCTGCCACCACATCTCAGCAACTCCTTTGAAAGGACGCCTTGTGGTCTCCACTCACCAATTATTTATCCCCCTCTGCATTACGTAATAAAGGACAGATCCTCTGTCTTTCAGCCACCTTGAGTATTATACTATATTTCTCTTATATAGTTCTTATAAGTCAATGTTTGGTTCTTACTCTGTATTACTAACTGTGCAGTGATCGTATTTAGATTCTCCTACATATGATATCGGGTAAAGACGTTGTTTTCTTTTTGAAAATAGAAATTACATAGCACAGGATGCAAAGTGTTGTTGGCTGAAACACAAAGAATACCTGAAGGCGTTACACATGACATGAAGCATATTAGAAGCAATGCCAATGTGTAATATTATTTTTGCTTGCATAAAATGATTAACCACATGCATATTCTGGGAAATAGCTGAGCAAGTTAAACATCCACCTTTGACCTCTTTTGATCCCCATTGAAGGGGTACAAAAAAACTGTCCAGGGGGCACTCTGATTATAGGTCAGGCTGCTCCCCATCCTGTTCTCGATGGTGAACAAATCCTTGTTGGCTATTATGCTTTCTGTCCCTTGCCAACTACCCCTGGGGCTGAACTGCGGTGGGGTAAAACCCAATCTTCAACCCACAGAACAGTGAAAGGCTGCCTAGCTCCCACCAGAATTATAAAATGAGCGTCAAGAGTGAAGGTTGGTGGCCTGGTGTCCGGATGGGCCAACCCCCCATACAATTCTAAATTTATAACCTGGTTTCTTGAGGACTTCTAGCCTCCATGGAATAGGATAATCTGCACCCGAGGGCAGGGGGAGAAGGAGTATTTGATGCCAAGAAGGTGAGCAGAGCAAGAAGCCATTGCAGGAGTTCGGGGGCCCAGCTGTTGAAAATATTCGTAGTAATCCAGGGGGTGAATTCCTGGTAAAGGATAGTCTTTCTGCGACGGTGCCTGAGCAGGATTCCACTCAGGAAAGGAACCACTGGAAAGAGGACCGTCTCCTATTCGAACAATACCTCTTTTATTGAGATCAGTGCTTGAGGAGCTGAACTGTGCCTCCAAGCAGTGCTCACAGTGAATGGAGACGGAGCACTTTCAATAGCGATTATATCAGTTCTTCAAGCGTGCTGATCGTCACTCCCAAAAAATAAGGCTCAGGGTGCAGGAAAAGTTCTTCCCCAGTAGCCCAAGGCGGGGACTTATAAAAGGAAGTCCTCTGGGGCAACAGCCACAGACTTTTCAAACCCTAGTAAGGATGATTTAGCATCCACCACAGCACATTCTGGGCAGTGCTTAGACTGAGTCCAGCTTGTCCCTGAGCAGGATTCTACTGAGGAAAGGAACCACTGGAAAGAGGGAGTGTCTCCCCTTCAAATGAACCACTTCCATTGAGATCAATGCTCAAGAAGCTCAACTGTGCATCCAAACAGCGCCACCGTGAATGCAGACGGCACACTTTCACTAGTGATGATGTCAGTTTGACATGTGTGCTGATCATTATTTACAGAAAATAAGCCTCAGGCTGCAGGAGAAGTTCTTCCCCAGCATCCCGAGGCGGGGACTTGAAAAAGGAAGTCCTCTAGTGTGATAACCACAGTCTTTTTAAGCCCTAGCTAGGATAAATTAGAATCCTCCACAGCACATTCTGGGCAGTGCTGAGGACGAATCCAACTTGACCTGGATAAGACACCCAATACCATGTATACTCTTTTAGCATGTGCTTCTTAAGTACATTTATTTATCAGAATATTAATCTGGGGCTATCACCCTACATATGGTTCTGAATAAGTTGTAGATCAACTGCTGAAAAAAAAAACAATATAGAGGGCAGTATAAACATCAACCGTGCTTAACTACTACACTTTCTTGTGGGTACTCAGCATTCTTGTAATTTGAATCAAAGGTTGCCATCTCCATCCACCTAATGAATGTTCATGGATCTGTGTGACTACATCAGTAGCCCCTCAGATCCATGAGCTTTTTATTAGCAAAAAATTCAGGGCATGATCACAGTACATGGCATCTGCAATGAACACTGCAAGTCACAATCAATGTCGTTGACATTGCACACAGTACTAATACAGGGTACATTCTAGTTGGTACTGTTGGTATATTGCGTAACCCCACCTCCCCACATCTCCCTTCACTCAGACACGTCATCCATGTCCCGCATGGGCGGATTGCAGAGATAGCCCCTGAACTAGTTCCACGCACCCCACACCTTTTCCCATTTCCTGGGGCACCCCGATGCCTGTATACCACCCTCTCCGCCATCATAGCTTTGTCCATATCTTAGCACCAGTCCCCAAGCATTGGCAACTCCCCAGACCCCCATCTCCTGGCAACATTATGTTTGGAAAACATTATACCCAGTGTAGCCCAATCTTGTGCAGGGTGGGAAAGATCATTTGGTTCCCATAAAACAGGAGACAGCACCTCGGCTCCGGTACAAGTGATACTCTCACAGCCTGTGACAATGTTCGCACCACCTTGGCCCAGTAAGCTGCAATTAGGGGGCACTGCCACATGGAGTGAAAAAAGGTTCCTTCCTCCCCACAGTCCCACAAGCAAAACTGATGTGTGGCCTTTCCTATAGCGTAGAGGGTCACCCTGGTATAGGATGTACGGTGAAGTATCTTTAACTGCACTAAACGGAGTCTGGATGGTATGGCTACTTCCCGTGGGGACGATAGTGCTGTCTGCCAATCTGCATCGTCGATATCTCCCAGGACAGTGGAGCACTTGCGTCTAAGTGTTAGCATCTGGTCAGGCATGTTGTTGATTAGCTTACGATGAGTGGATCCATGAACATTCTTATGCCTCATCAGGGTTATGTGGAATGAATGTGAGCCACTTTAATGACTTAATTGCTTGGTCATTTCAACTTTAGACAAACCATTACAACTCCACACACAGAGATACCATAGAATTAGTGAATAACTGCCTAACTTTGTGACTTTGGGGCACATGCATCAAGGTAGGTTTTTGCGAGTCCTTAATTGCGATTATTAAAGGGATCGCAATTAGGGATTCGCAAAGTCTATGCATGTAGGAGTCGCTATAAAAATAGCGATTCCTAAACATTCCTTAACTGTGACTCGCAAGTTGTGAGTCGCAATTAAGGAATCGCTTCCTTACAGGCTCATCAATGAATGGGAAATTGCATGCGCAATTTGTGAGTACATGCAATTTCAAGGGTGCAAGGGTGTCAAAAGAACACCCTGTTGCACGCCTCAAATTGTACTATGCACCCATGTTGCGCACACTCATGCCCCAAGGGCATGTGTGTGTGTAACATGAAACTTTGAAAAATGCACTTTATTGAATTTTTCAAAGTTTTTGCAAATTACCGACCAGTTTAATTTTCGGTAATTTGCGGCCAAATAGCGAAATCGCTATTTTAAAGTGCTCTAGCATTGCATTTAAGGAATCGCAAATTGTGATTCCTTATATGCAATTGCACTTTGGGAAATCGCAAAAAATTGTGATTACCAAAATTGCGCATTCCAGAGACTTTCAGGCATCGTAAAAGACCATTTTGTGATCGCAAACGGCCGATTTTTGCATATCGCACTGTTTGCGATCGCAAAATCCCTTAATGCATGTGCCCCTTTGTGAATTGTCGGGTTTACCACTATTTCCCAACACAGCAATACGGGACCGTTTCACATGTTACTCATTAAGTATTTTTTATGGTACATGATTTATTATTTCATTTCAGTGCTCTTTAGAAAGGTTTAGGCATTTGAGTGCCATTCATTTAGTATTCATTGCTTGCCTGCGACTGGATCTATGCCTGTCAGTGTTTTGCGAAATGTTTTTTTTGGTGATAATGTTCTACTATTTAAAATGTTTTATTGGATCAATGTGTATTATTATTATAAATTAAATGTGAAATGCAAAGTACATTGTAAGGAAATTAAAAACATGCATTACAAATTTATTTTTTGTAGTACATTGATAGAGAGCAGTTTAACAAGACATATATAAAGAAAGAAAATAAAGTGCTGTATTGGACTTTTACTGACAGGGTTCTACGTGTACAATCTTTACCTTTCACACACTGCGAAGAATTCTTTGGTAAATTGGTATAGGTTTTCTTCTTTACCAGTGCTGAAAGAAAAAGGAAAGGCTGTCCTTAACCTTTTTCTTTCTTAGGGAAGCTAATTATCCTGCACACTAGTGTTAATTATGTGAAAGAATTGACAGTTAGATATATTTTCTGCAAAATAGGAACTTTAAAATCACTGACAAACAGTTACCAAGAAGGCTTGAGAGAGAGAGAGAGAGAGAGAGCGTGTGTGTGTGTGTGTGTGTGTACACACACATATATACTCACTGAAAAAACAAAGGTTAAGGAGACATTATGGACTGGTAAAAATGAAAGTAAAAAAAAAAGCTTTAACAAAACCACTGTCCTTCATCAGTTATAGTTATCTCAATTTACTCTATTTCAAGTCCTAAAGTAACTATAACTCAATATATTGTCCCCGTTACAACTGAACCAGCCAAGTGTGCTTGCGAGTGCACTGCACGTGTGAGATTACTGTTGTGCGCTGTCTGGCAACTGTGCACAGGTAGCCTGGCACAGAGAGGACTCTGCGGGGATAAGATATTGACCTGAGGTAGACCTTATGATATTAGTGGGAACTCATAGGTAAAGTCAATATGGTTTACTGTTTTGTCTGCAGTGACACATTTATTATATACATAGGAGGTAATCTGCCTTAGAGTGCAGTTTTGCTTCCCTACCAAGACCCATGAGGTATGAAACTGGGGTGAAATATGTGGGCCCAGTTTGACTATGCAGGCCCCTTAGATCATAAATGTACACCTTATGGGTTGTCCAGAATACCAGAATCTTCATATTTCTCAGGGTCAGCTCAGGATCTGAGTCCAGGCTTTACTGGGCCAAGGTATTTAATTTGCTCCCCAGCAGAAGGAGCAAAGCCTTCCGACACAAAAGGAATAATTAATAGTGCTCCACCCAGCTCTGTTAATTAGCTGTCACATTGTACCAGGACTGGTACAGCCCAGACCCACTGAACATAGGTGGAAGCCCAACCAACTGGAGCCAACAAAGGAGGCTCTTCTTTGAAGTTCTGGTGGGAAAGACACTGGCAGTGTTACCAGCTAGGGGTGGAGTTAAGGCCCCCAGAAGAGATGTGACTAGTGACTCCTAGATGGTGCCATCTTGCCAATCACCCCTCCTGCCAGCATGCTGAGCAGGCGGGTTGGGACAGTGGTGGAGAGGTGATGTGGCACTCTGGCCTGGCTTCTAGAACCTTGCACACCCATTTAAAAGCTCTTCCACAAGAGAGAATGCTTTTTGCTGTTGGACTCCGGAGACTGGAACTGCAATGGTGGCAGCAGCCATGGACAATTGGAAGAACATGCCCCCTGAAGGACTCTACCACCAGTTGCCCCAGTATCAGTGGGTCTCACCAAGGGGCGGTAAGGCTGGCAACCTTACTCCCTCTGAGGATCAGTTGGGGGAAAATTTGGACTCCTGTGCCCCAGCAAGAGATGCAAAGCTGAAGCGAGAAGCCAGTAAAACTAGCTACTCACAGAATTACGTGCTTTTGAGGCCCCAATGCGTATTGGAACTGCTCCTGAGGCTAGAGTTTACCCCCAGAAAAAAGAATGAGTCCAAGATTTTTAAAATTGGCCATTGGGCCTGAGATTCCCACATTTAAAGATCCTTGACCGACTTATGACCCCCCTTTCCCGAGTGAAGGCGAGTGTTGAGCTCCGCTGCAATTTTGAAGATTACCCCAAGGGTGGGCCTGGGCCCATGGATCGATGCAAGCTCCTTAATGTATAATTTGGGGGAAAGGGTATGTGTGGGCCCCTCCACTTTGGGTAAATTGCCCCAGGACCCCATCTCTCCTGGGCAGACGCAAGCAAAGGGCCTGTGATCCCAATGCCGGACCCCAGCTCCCAAAGGAGTATGGTGTAGAGCCATGGTGCCCGTGAAGTTGGCCTTGCCCCTGCCCATACCCCATGCCTGGGGGAGCGGGGTGGTCACCGTAGAATGCTGCACCTGCCTGCACAGAGCAGGCAGGCAAAGGAAGATTGCTGGCTACTACGCCAGTGAGGATGAAGGAGGATGTGCAGGAAGTCAGCGGGCTGCATGGAAGTGGGCACTCTGCGCAGCTCCAAAACCTTGGAGGACGGGGGTGCCTGGGTGGAACCAGACACCCCCCTAAAAAAAATGTGGCAACAAAGGAAGAGGCCAAAGCTGCTAAAATTATATTCATGTTCCCTGCTGGCAGCAAAGGAAGTCAAATTAAGAAAAACATTCTTTGGCTCTGTTATTTTGAACCATTTCAGCTAGAAACAAGATTTTTGTGGAAATCTTAAAATCAAGAAAAGTAACTTACAACATTTGGGGCAAATGTAATGAAGTCCATTGTTACGTGTTACAGGCTACAGTCACAGAATCACTTAAATCCACAGTCTCTCACCATTGTCTATAATTTATCAATAATCTAATAATGAAAAGTAAAAACTGGTCAATTTTTTAAGATACAATAACATCCACAAATATGACATGTTTATCACACCCTTTGTGGAAAATTATTCTCATTTTCATTGGTTTTTCCTACCAAGAATTTTCTCACACTTAACATGCCGTAAACACTCCTCCTTTCCAGTGACTTGAACTCTAGGAGAATGAAAAAAAGCTTGAAACTTGTATTTGCTGTGAATTGCCTAGGCAATCAATTTCATTTAAGAGCTGACTGCCATTTGTGGCCAGGGTATAGCTTCGGGGGAGTATTTGGGGTGTTACACACCCCAATTAAATGCATGCTTGGCTTGGGGGGGGGGGCGGGTCTGGGGACCTTGAGTCAGTTCTGCTATCTCTGTATCAGTTTTTCTTATCTAAAGTCAGGAATGAAAGACAAAATATTTACCTTTGTTGTAAACAGGAGGGAGAGAAAGAACAGAGATACTGGTGGTTGAATTTCAAAATGTGAAACCAGATAACCTGGAATCAATACCAGCTTCACCTTGTCCAAATTGTGTTATCCTAGTGTGAAATATTTTATTTCAGAGAACCTCCTTTTTCTCACATATAAGCTCAGCTTTAAATACTTGAGTTCAGAAAGTGCGCAGTGCAACCTCCTTTTATGCTTGATTTAACAGATTATAATGTTGCTTCATTTAAAGTAACAATCTAGGCCTTGTTTAGGATTTACATAACTGCTGACTTGCCTCTTAGTTCACTGATGGCATTGTTGTTGGGTAGAAATCTTTTGAAAACTTATCTGTACAATCTATAAAATAGCTGGCAGGTGAAGGAGGGTGCCAAGAGCTGCTGGGTAACTTGTTCTCCACAGCGCGGGGACACGCCGGGAGGCGTCGCCAGGCGCTTTATAAACTACTTTATTATTATTATTAGAGAGTCATGAATGGTTCCAAAGAAGAAGTTACTTACCTTCGGTAACGTATTATCTGGTAGAAACACAGTCAAGCGCAGATTCCTGACCTTAGAATTCTCCCCAGGTGTCAGACCGCATCCGGAAATATTTTCAGCAGTATCTCTGTGCGCCATGGATCAGCGCCGTACAGTTCATTAAGGACCACAACTCCTGTCATGACGTCAGTGGAGCCATATAAGTCCCCTCCAGTGCGCGGATGTCAGTTATTTTGTGAAACCTTTTGCATCAGAACGCGGAGCCTCCATAGAAAATGGTTGTGGTAACAGTGTGCCATAAAAGTAAAAAATCTTTTAAATCATAATAAAAAAAGGAGACATCAAATGGTATGGCAATACCAGACATGAAGAAATCCCCAAATTAATCAACAAAGCACAGGGCTATGTGAAACTCTACACCCTGGTGTATAATCAGCAGGCAAAGGGAAGCACCATACACTCCACAGACCATTCATCAATGGTAAACAATGGCATGATAATAGTAAAACAAAACCTATAAAACAACACAAGCTGTTAGTTGAATTACACCATTACGTGAGAAAGTGACAGTCTCAATATAAGGTATGATAGTACTAGACAAAGACTTTCAAAGAAAGAACCACACGAATCAACACTGCTCACTGGTGTTTAATCCAGTGTAAAAGGGAAAACACCCCCACTCTACTGCTCACTCACCACTGGAAACGGATGATATGGCAACATCTAAACAACACCTATGTGGCAAGATCAAGTGGTCTGTTGAGTCCCAACAGTACTTGAGACAGTGATCACTGGTATATAAAACCAGTACTGAAAAAGGATACAATCCATACCCCATAGGTCGTTCGCAGTGTGGGGAGGATGGGCAAGGCATTAAGGAATCTGCGGCTAGACTGTGTCTCTACCAGATAATACGTTACCGGAGGTAAGTAACTTGTTCATTGATAGAGACATCTAGCCGCAGATTTCTTAACTTTGAATTAAATACCATAGCTATACCCACCCAGAGGAGGGTCTGCAAACTTATCCAATAAAAGTCCTCACAGAGAACAAGTCGTTCATAACCAAAAACCGACCAAATCTATGAATAGAAAAAAAAGAGCCTGGGCTCTTAGCAAAACCTGTGGCAATGACCACAGACAATACAAATAAGAAACTACCTTGCAGGCAGGAAAGAACCTAGCCTTAAGGGGAACAGAATAAAACCTTGAGCAATAACATATAACGCAGTCAGACATTAGTAAATAACCCACAAAGGGAAGGAATACTCTTAGACCAGAAGGGCCAAGGACAAAACGAATACCATGCAATTGCATTCTTTACATCAATAAAGAAATATTCAATGAATACCTGCCCCAATAATTCCACAAAGAAGGACTTCCAGAACTGATTCCGATTAAAACCAAGATGAATAAACCATCATGGCAAGGTCTGGAGACACAGTCCATATACCAGAGAAGCTGAACAATAGTCCATCCCTGGAACAAAAAATATTCTTTATACACAATGACCAGCGGAAGGTTTACATAATGGCAGTAAAGACGTAAAGATGGCAACCAAATAGGTATGAATCTGTTATATATGTTGATCAAATATGCCAGAACTATATACGCTTCATGATACATGAAGAACCAAAACAATAACACACACCTCAACACAAAAAAATTTATATATGTAAAGATTTATGTATAGGGTATCACACACCGAAATTAGCATTGAAAAGGGAAGCCATCACACCGCACAATAAAATATTTCCTCCCCTTTTTTGGTGAAAAGATATATATATATATCTCGGCATGGATAGCACTGTCTAATCCTATGCTTAAAAACTTTGATAGAAAAACAGACATTTGAGGTGAGCAGATCTAGAGTGTCGCTGGTGTTGAGAGTGCTCTAACAGGAGCTGCTTTCCACCTGAACTGAGACCTACCCAGAGTTCTCTCCTTCTTTTTTGCATAATTTATGCGTCACTCTATGCCTGAAAGGGTTTTGTTTTGATATATATATATAGATATATATATATATATATATATATATATATATATCACACTGGATGGCTCGATTTTCTCCCCAGTCGGCGCTGCAATGTGGTCGCGGTATTCCTGCGGGCGAGCCCGCCCGCTCATTTATTCAAACCAGGTTTCCTTCAACAAAGGATGTCGTGGAGTCGCGACGAAATCCAAGAATAATCCTACTAGGTTTGCATGAAATCCGTTTTTATTTTTAATCCATGTGAGTCAAAATTAAGGCAAAAACCAACGCGTTTCGACAGCCTCCGCTGTCTTGGTCACGGTTAGTTTGGAAACAGTGTAGCCACAAACTTATACACTTAATTCAGTGTAAAGGAAAAACACAATCACTCCCCTAGGGGCGTGACCACCCATCACATGATCATTATGTCACCATAATCCACTCTAGGAATTGTGGGAGATGTAGTCCATTCAAATTACATTACATTATATTTTAGCGTTTTTCTGACTTTTTAACATTTGACATTTTGGCATTTAGCAATTAGAATTATAAAGCTGGTCAACCTTATATTGTGTTGTGTTTCGCCCTCCAGTGGGCTTTATGATTATTGCCACTGATTTTGCGCACACAATGTCAGTTGGACCCAGTACATATGATGACACCGTGAGTGATGGTGTTTGGGATGTCAGTTACCGCCCTCCGGTGGGCACTAATATATATGGTTGTTTGTTTATGATTCTTACATGTTTGTATTTGTTGTGATTCTTGGTGGTAGTGCTTGTGTTTGACTTTATGTGTGAAATTTACTCCTTGTAAGGCAGTGTGTGGCGTTGCAATCTGTGAAAAGATGTGAAAATTAAATTAAAATCAGTTTAAAATTAAAAGCAAGGCATGATGCTACCTGTCGGAACCATTTACGGGGTCACAGTTACAGTCTCTAAGTAATGATTACAGGTGTATATAAAGTTCTTCAGATTGGTTCAGACCAAAAGGGGTCATTGTCCTAAAGTTCAAGATGTGTCTTGACTCTTTTTGGCGGAGATGTTTTTCATTATGGCCGCCTCTGTCCGACAAGGTCATTGTTTCTATGCCCCAGAAACGTAAAAGTTTCCAATCACCATTGTGGTGGGAGTCCATATGCTTTGCCACAGCATTACTTCTGTCTCTGTGTGTCGTGGCACGGGCATGTTCCAGGATCCGTTTTTTGAGCTCGCAGATTGTGCTGCCTATATACCTAAGTTTGCAAGGACATTCAATCATGTAGATTGTATATTGGCTGTTGCATGTAATGCATTCCCTGATCTCCCATGTTTTTTTGTTTGGCATCATTATTTCTCTCGTTGGTTTCGCAATTTCACAAGCTTTGCAATTATAACATTTTACAAAACCCTTGGTTTTTAACCAGATTTGTTTTTGAGAAGGTTTTCTGTAGTGACTATGAATCAGTTGGTCTTGTAAATTTCTTGCCCTCCTGTAGGTGATAACTGGATGGGTACCCATTTTTTTGCCAATTATTGGATCTAATTGGAGAATTTTCCAGTTTTTTTTCAAGATCTGATTGATTTTCTTTGATTCTTGGCTATAATTCAAGATCAATCTGATTGATTCGTCTTCTTGTTTTTTTCGGTTTATTTTTTGTAGGCACTCAGTTCTGGTTTTTTGGTTTGCTCTCTCCCAACAGTTTTGGACCATTTTTTTATTGTACTTTCTTTTTTCAAAGCGTGTTTTGGTTATCTTGCTCTGTTTTTTCCATTCTTTCTCCTCACTACAAATTCTTCTCAAACGGAGAAATTCCCCGTATGGTATGCTTTTTATGAGCGATTGTTGGTGGAAGCTCGTGGCCTCCAAAGTTGCATTTGTTGCGGTGGTTTTCCTGTGAAGCGTTGTTTCGATGCAGTTATCTTTTACGTAGACTTCAGTGTCCAAAAAGGTAGCTTTTGATCTGTGCATGGAGTATGTAAACTTTAAGCATGATGTATTGCTATTTAATATCTCAAAGTATTCCAGAAATTTAGCCTCACTGTTATTCCACACTATAAAAAGATCGTCAATGAATCTTTTCCATACGACGATGTGTTGGGTGTATTCTGCATTTTCCTTGCTCCAAGCTTTTGTTTCTTCCCACCAGCCCATAGCCATGCAAGCGTAGCTTGGGCTGAAGGAAAAACCCATCGCTGCTCCATTTTTTTGACGGTATATTGTGTCCCCGAAGAAAAAGATATTGTTTGTGAGTGTTAGTTGAATCATGGTCAAAAGCATGTTGTTGTGATCTCTGTAGTGGATGTTGCGTTCTTGAAGATAATATTTACATGCATTCACACCCAAATCATTGTCTATGTTGGTGTATAGTGCCGTTACATCCATGGTGATCATTAGGAAATTCGGTTGCCATGTCAGTTCTTTCAAGATGCACAAGAATTCCGTGGTGTCTTTTATGTATGATTTAAGTTGTTGTACATACGGATTTAGGTAGTGGTCAATGTAATTGGCTAAAGGTTCAAATAATGACCCTTTGGCTGACACAATGGGCCTCCCTGGTGGTTTTGTGGGATTTTTATGTATTTTGGGCAAGAAGTAGATTGTTGCCATTTTCGGGAAATCGACTGTTAAATATTTCTTTTCATCAAAATCCAATAAACCATCTGCTTCCCATCGGTTCAATTGGTGATCAAGATCTCTTTTGATTTGGTGAAGGGGGTTTGTGTTCAATTTTTCATAGTATTCATTTTTACTCAGTTGTCCTGTGGCTTCTGCGGTGTATAAATCCCTGTCCCAGAGGACCACGTTTCCCCCTTTATCAGCTGTTTTGATTTCGAAGCTTGGATCCTTCTTTAGCGACATTAAAGCTTCTCTTTCTTTGATCGTTAGGTTGTCACGACTTTTGGTTTTTGTGATCTTGTATAGGTCGTGGGTCACTGCTTCCTGGAACATATCAATTTTGTTGCCCGGAGTGAGTTGAGGATAAAATTTGGATTTGGCCTTCATTTGACTAGTTCCTGCTCCCAATTGTTTTATTACTTCATGTAAGGCGATCTCTGTGTCTTCCTGTTCATTTATGTTCAGTAAGGCTAAGTATGTATCCGCCTCTTTCACAAGGAGGGTTGAAGTTGGTTTAGGTTGATTTTTTGTAACTGATGGCTTGTCTCCTTTTTCCATGAAGAATTTGGCCAATTTTATTTTTCTTATGTAAAGGTACATATCTATTCTGGTTTGTGCCATGTCCATTCTTTGAGTTGGACAATAATTGATTCCTTTTTTCAAGAGTGATATTTCTGCTTCTGTAATTTCTCTTTTGGCGAGATTGATTATTTGCAATTCTTCATCTATTTGCCCTTCTTTTGTTTCATCCCTCGTGTTTCCGTGCCTATTTTTGTGTTTACACTTGTTTCCCCTTCTGCTCCTCCTTGTTGGTTTTTTTTGAGGTTTCGATTGCCATGGTCTCCCTCGGCCTCTTCCTCTGCCTCTGCCTTGTGTGAATCTCTGCGCCCCCTGTTGTTGTTCCCACTGGCGTTGGGTGAGAACGAGGCGCATATCCCCTAAAAAAGCCTTTTTTAGTGGGTCTGATATGATTTCATCATCACTTTGTTCAGTTGAGGCTAAGGATGAGACACTCGAGGAGGATATATTGGGGTTTGTTGGTTGTTGTTTGTATGAATCATATTTTCGGGCAAACGTGAAGATTCGCCCTTGTTCATAATCTTCAGCGTCGCGTAGAAATTTGGATTGTTTTCTTTGTCTTACTACTTCCTCATGTTTTTCTATTTGTTTGCTCAGATCTTCTTTGAATTTTGTCATCTCCGGGTTTAGTTTTAATCCATCAATTTCTTTTTCTAGGCTACTGAGTTGATCTCTTACTTTGTCCAAGGCAATCTCTATATGTTTTACCAATATTTTGATTGATCCTAAAGATGAATTCAGCGAGTGTTCTCCCCACTCTTGTAAAAGGTCGTTTGTTATGTCTTGCTGTGTGGGCATTAAAAGATTGCGCAGTCCCCTGGGGACTCTTTCCACTTCCAGGTATTTTTGTAGTGTTATGAGTTCCCATGATTTATTTATTTCTTTTTTGTTCAGTTTTTCCCACGACCTAAGTTTTTCTTTGACGTCATTTTTCCCTTGTTCTCTGGCAGTCTCTTTAGGTTTTTCAGTGTTTCCCCTTTGAAACATAGTTGTTATTAGTTCCTTCCTTTTAGCATCACGCTTTTCCATCTTATGCTTATTTTTGACACACTTTTTATTTTGGATAAATCTATGTTTCCAAGAGGTTGCTCCCTTGAAAATTCACGCTTGTAAACCTTAGTTTGTGTACTTGGAATTTCTTGTCTTTTGAAATGAAGATCAAAAACAGGTGTTTGCGCTAAATCTGTTCATAAATGTAGCCCTATCCCTGATTTGGGGATAATCTGTTGGCACAGTTCGTTTGGAGCGCTTAAACTGTAATATCTTCTGAAAGACAATTGCCACTTAACCGGATTGCCACTATAATGTGGTGACGTTGTTTGTTAATCAACAATTTTGAAACAGTTCTGAAGCAAGGAGACTGCAAGCGTACTCGGGGCACACACTCTTACCTCGGTTTCCCGTGGCTGGAGCGGCACCGCACTCTTCCGCCTGTAAATCTTCCTCAGATCATTTGTTTAGAGTTTGTTCCGGTGAGCGCCATAGTAGGATTATTCTTGGATTTCGTCGCGACTCCACGACATCCTTTGTTGAAGGAAACCTGGTTTGAATATATATATATATATATATATATATATATATATATATATATATATGATATATTCAAATATGCGTCACACACATGCACACACTTATGTATACCTCGTATACACAATTGATAAACAGAACTGAAAAACAGCCCCACAACACCATATGATATAACATCGAAAAGAATAAAACACCAAAGGTGACTTTCATACATAGATAATGCTGTGTGACAAAAGTATCTTAAAAAAACGCTACTACCTAAAAGAAAACATAAAAATGAACCCTTACCAGCAGCAAGCATACAAGAAGGAACAAATCATATGGTCACACCAAGGTCTCCCAAGTACTGTAAAGTTCAGAGAATGACAGATGCATACTAGAGAAGGAACAAATGCCCTCAAGGAGACAGGTAACATCTAACCTCCAGACAGAATAATACATGCTAAGAACATTGCAGGAAAATAAAGAAGAAGCAGAGCTTTTAAGAAAGCCTAAAATTGTCCTACTATGTTATGTTATGTTAAAATGGATTTCTAAATCGCGCAGCTCCTCAAAAGAGTGTCCCGGCGCTTAAGACAGAGGAAGGCCCAGAGCAGGCGGAGACAAGGAAGAGAGAAATGATGACCAGATAGACAATGTAAATATTAGTTTGTTTGTTGGAACAGCCAGGTTTTAAGTTGTTTCCGGAAAGCAAGCAGGTTAGTGAATGTCTAAGTGAGAGAGGCAGCTTATTCCACAGTCCAGCCACTTGCACTTGAAAGGAGCGACTGCCTTAGCGGGCTCTAAGATGTTTAGGGGTGACCATAAGATGTTGATGGGCAGATCTGAGAGATCTGCCAGGTACATAAAAAGAAACTCTTCTAGAGATGTATTGTGCTCCTATACCATGCAGGGCCTTAAAAGCGAGGACCAGAGCTTTAAAGCGGATTCTGCTGCATACCGGTAGCCAATGCAGGTTCTTAAGATGGCGAGAGATCCGGTCTCTATGCCCTAGGCTCAAGACAGCCCTGGCTGTTGCGTTTTGCACCACCTGCAGTTTATTAAGTAAGAACTCCGGGAGGCCCAGATAGAGGACGTTGGCATAGTCCAGTCTTGAGATAATAAGGGCCTGAAAACCATTTTTCTGTGTTCGGTCTGTAGTAAAAATAAAAATCTCCGGAGCATCTTCAGAAGACCAAAACAAGTTCCGAATGACGACTGAACCTGAGGTGCCATGGAGAGGGCATCATCCATTTTTACACCCAAGTTCTTTAGAGTCCTAACTGCGGACTGGGGAGGCGACATGTCTTGGGGCCACCATTGTTTCCAGACATACAGCGGGGAGGAGCCAAAGAAAACGATTTCAGATTTATCTGTATTACATTTCAGATGATTATGTTTAAACCAGGCAAAAGTTTCTTTTAGGCACTTATTGATCTTCTCCCCATTGAATTCCTCGCCCTTCCTGCAGGTGAACAGCAATTGAGTGTCATCGGCGTATGATATTATTGTGACCTCATTATCTTCCGCCAATGATGCTAGTGGGGCCATGTATAGGTTAAAGAGTACAGGGCTCAAAATAGAGCCCTGTGGCACACCCACACTCAAAATCGGCACCCTGACCGAAAAGGGGGGTGCCCAGACCTCCTGGTTTCTACCCTCTAAAAAGGAAGTAAACCACTTCAGCACCGTGCCCCCAAGCCTGCACTCCCTCAGTCTCTGCAGGAGGTGGCCATGGGGCACGGTGTCAAATGCCGCGGATAGGTCCAAAAGGACCAAAACCGCTTTGCCACCTGTGCCCAGGGTCTCCTTGATGGATTCAGATACCTCCAATAATGCCGTCTCAGTATTGAGATTCTGCCTGAAAGCGGACTGGCTAGGATGAAACAGATTATTAACCTCTGCAAAATTGCTGATCACTGTGTGGACATATTTTTCAACTGTTTTCGCAAAAAAAGACAGAAGAGAAATAGGTCTATAGTTAGTAAAGACCATAGGATCCGCCGTAGGTTTTTTTAATAATGGAATTATTTTCTCGCACTTCCATCCGACTGGGACCCGTCCACTAAGGAGAGAAGTGTTCAACACACGATTAACAGTAGGGTTCAAAATCTCTGCCTTAGAAGCCAAAAATTTGGCCGGACAAGGATCTACAGGCGAACCTGATTTCAAACCCTTCATTATTGCTAGAGATGTCTCTAAAGGCATAGGCGGAAAGATGGAGATGGAGCACCCATCTTCCTGGCACTGGGGGACAGACCGTAGAGAGGTCCACACATCTGTCAAGTCTAGATCATTAAACAAAGCTTGTATGGACACTATCTTAGTGTAAAAGAAATTGGCTAGGTTCCCAATCCACTCATCTGAGGGAGAGGCAAGCCTAATTGCAGCCTCAGGTGTGGAGAAGCTTTTAACAAATATAAGACATGGCCAAAAATAGCCTGAAGGAAAACTTTTTCAGAGACTGCCTCTTAGATAACTTTAGACACAGAGTTCATATTACCACCATATTCCAAAATTAAACACAGGAATTACATATACGCGCCAATAAAGGAGGAAACCATGAGTGTGAGTATTCAAAAGAATACCAAACATAGGCTCTGAGTTTACCAGCGCAATGCTCCAGTAAAGTGCAGCACCCACAATGAACATGCACTCCACTTAAGTAGCGAAAAAGGGTTGCAATGATTAACCTGACAAAAAAATCAGAGTATGTGCAACAAAATATATACACCATATGTACCAGGTCTCACAACCAGCACAACAATATGACCATAAGAAATACTGAAAGACAGAAGCCATGCAATTTCCTCATCCGGAACTGCTTCAAAGAAGAATTTGAAAGGATAAGCTTTCCAACTGAAAGACACCTCTCATTCAATAATTTTCATGAGCTTAAAGCTCATCCTCAGAGGTAAAAGAATAAAGGGAAACAACCATCCTTCAGTCTTAATAGTATTGAAATAAAAACATCTGTTTTTCGCAGGAACACCATCTGGTGCACCAAAGGTAGACATGAGAATGCGCTAACAAGGCTTAACCACCTATACAATCCAAGTATAGGCTAAATAGCATATAAACAGAAAATGAGGAATTACAACTCTGTATTCCTTCACCAATCCTGGAGGAGTCTTAATGCTGCATCTGCCTGAGCCCCAAAGAGATGTGAACCATCAAATGGCATGTCTACCGAAGTCGACTGTACAGCCTTCGAAATACCTGAAGCTGCCAACCAAGCACGACGTCGTAACACCACCGCAGATACCATGGCTCCACCTACCGAATCGTAGTGACCATACCACACCTAATTGAAAGCCTATCTGCCTGTTGACAATCTCTTATCAAGCCAGCCACCTCAGAATGGAGGTTATTCAGAAGAGAATGCAACATATTCTGCAAAGATTCCCACAAAGCATGAAAAAATGCCCTAGCACACAAGACGTGTTCGTGGATCTCAAGGCAGAGCTGACATAAGCAAAGATATTTTGCCACATGCATCTTGACTTCCAGAATCCGTATTCACAGGAGTCTTGGGTGCAGAATCCACATCATTAGAAGATGTTGCAGCCTGAACCACCAAGCTAAGAGCAAACTGGGTCTCCAGGTGCAGGCAAATGTCTGCAAACGATATCCCGATCCACTGAGACCCCCGAATCAGGCTTGGCCCAAAGAATCCTAATACAAAATCAAACAGGGCCTCACTGTACAGAAGAACAGGCTCTTCCGCCATCTGTCCTTCGTAGAGGACCTCAATCAGAGGGTCGGTAGACCTCTGCACCCTAGGTACGGACAATTACAAGACCGTAGCCACTCTCCTCAACATATCTGCAAAGGTAGAACTCGCCTCAGTAGTGAGACTAGGGGGAGAAAGTAACCCCGAAGCTGGTGAAGATTCTAGTTCACTAGCCTCTCCAAGAACAGCTATCCAGCTCTTCTTCACCAGAGATATAATAGTATCCGAAATGGGCTGAAAAGGCTCTGTCTCAGCCAACACAAAGTGACTTTCAGAAGTCCCTCCTGAGAAGGAACCAATAATAGGACATTCCCCTCAGTGTGTTCTGTCGACTCTGCATTCAATGCTGAATGGCGCTGAGAAGGCGACGCCTCGACGTCGATAGGAGGAGAGATGATTTTGACTGATGCCGCCAACGTCTGTGCCGGAGTTGGCTGGTCAAATATAGACACTGTAGGTGGAGATCCTGAAAGACTTTATACTTGTGCCAATTGCAGAGCCGGCCGACGCCAATCAGCGTCGACACAACGACTCCAATGGCCCAACGCCCACTGAGGTTGAACCCTGTGACAGCACCCCACTCACGTTCTTGGGGCCGGAAGGCACTCCAGAAGGGGACGGAGTTCTAAAGATGAGGTGTAAAGAGTTATAATACTCCCTCATCTGGGCCATCGACGACCTGGCTCCAGGAAAAATGGGGAAACATGGTGCGGGGTCATGTAAGGCCTCCTCAACCGTCAACCGGGAGGAGCAGTGGGAGATGGAGTTTTCGCGCAGTGAAATTGGGGGAATCTGTGACTTCAACAACTTTCTACCTTTTGACGTCCCTGGAGAACGACGTCCTTTGGACTGGCTCAGACTTCTAGATCGACCCAGCGAACTGACCTCTTTCTGGAACGACAAAGACCACGGCCAGGAAGTCCCCGAAGTTTGCATCAGAGGCGCTGCCAGCAACTTCATGTGACGCTCTTGAAGCGCCTTCGGCTTCAATCCTTGGCATCATGGTGATCGCCCAAATACCACATACAAATCATATGCAGGTCTGTAACCGACAAGCCTTAAAGCCTGAAGCCATAGAGAATAAGGACACACTGCTCCCAATGACAAAAAACTGTCGAAGTAGGCCAAAAAGGGCCAGGGAACGGCTTCACCGGATCCGCGTTGCAGCACGGAGAAGAGAAAATGAGTCCAGGCGCAGGGGGGGGGGGGGGACTAATGTGGCTCCAACAACAACATGACCGGAGTTGACATCATCACAGACCCGTACTGCGCCATCTCCCAGTGCGCAGAGGTACTGCTGAAAGAAATTCCGTAGCCAGTCTGACACCTAGGTAGAATTCAAAGTTAATGAATCTGCAGCTAGATGTCTCTATCAGATAATGATCACTTTTGATAAATATCTCTCTATGCACTGATATAGTCTGATGCACAATGGTGAAACGCTTAAGTATGTTAAAGAAATATACTTTTTTGAATTTCTATGAGATTGTATCATATTTTTACATTTTCTTTCTTGTACAACATACATGCTAAATGTTTTCTTGGCTCGGCTCGTGCACAGATACTTAAAGCCAAGCCAGACACATGGCTCGGCTTCCCCTATTAATTAACTGCATGCCCCCCTCAATTTGCGACTCATACTTAGTGCATGGGGCCATCAGTAATTGCTAAATCATTTCTAATCAGCGAGGACTAATAACATGGAGCCCTGCCTACATGCACCAATTTGACAATTCAACAATCAAGGTGTCTTGCAGCAGAGTTGAAAAAGAGTGTGTGCAGTGAACATGCATTTTAAATCAATGATCTAAGGGCAGGGACTCAAGGCTGTTGCGTTAGATGTGATCATAGCCATGAGTTCCCTTGGAGAACCTGGTAGGGAGTACTACCAGGTTCATCCCATCACCCTTTAGTTGTTTGATTTCCAGTAATATGCAGGTAACGTTGAGACTGGCACAGCTTACCAAGCTTTCTTCTCCAATGTTTGTGAATTCCAAAAAGTATTGCATTCATGCCCATTCAAGGAGCACTTTTATAGGTGCAGCTTTACTACTTGTTTGGTAAACCGGTAAATACATATATTTAAGATCCCGATCCAAAAAATTAACAAGTTAAAACCTATTCGTGGATTGAAGACAAGAAAACCCAACACATACATAGCAGACCCACTCAGGGCCCTGAGAACTAACTACAAACCACAAAATGCATTTGAGGGGTGTTACACCCCAAACCCAGGGGTGTAGCTTCAGCTGGGGTGTTTGATAATTGTTGTCAGGGAGACATGAAGGCACAACAAATGAGCACTTATGGCTTAGCAAACGTTTGCAGGCAGGAAAGTGATATCATTCAAACTGCTAACAGTGCAAAATATTGAATCTCCTACAGGTGGAAAATAATTTTTAAAATGCAACTGGTACTATCGATATATGGTGATGTAGGAGCAACGTGCTGGTGGACTGGTCAGATGTGAATCTGCTAAAAGGAGGAAGAGGTAGGATGTGTACCGGTGTCAGGAACAGGTGTAGGAAGGGAGGGATGTGCAACATCATGGACAGGTAATTGATACTTATACTGAGGTTAAGTGTGACATGTCTAGAATGGTTTGAACATAAATGTGAACAGAGTAAGTACAAAACTCTTGCTTTGCCCTTCACTATTTGCATACAGGTTCTCTGTTTAAATTATTGTGGAGTGCGTGATGGCAGGGAGGTGCTCAATTTTGATCTGGTATAAGGATGCCAAGTTATTGATTGGGACATTAGAAATATTTGTTTTAAGTGTATATTAAAAACGCTGTACGATTATGGTTTAACAATGAGTAAAAGGAAGCTACAGGCTATGCTGCTTATGAGCAATGTGGTTGCACATTTTCTGGAACCTACCAGAAGCTGAAATGGGAAGTGCTGAATGCTTTGTGCTGGATGTTTGCCTTTACTAAATTGGAAAAACATTTCGGAGAGAAAAGAAATGTGGTGCTGAAGAGGTATGAGCAATTTTTGTCTCTACCAAGGCAGTGAGTATGCTGATTTGTGCACAGTGGCTCTGAGAGGATTTCTAGCCCAGTGTAATTTCACCTCAAGAATCAAAGGCATTCCGGGCTGTGAAAATCAATCAATCAATCATAGCATTTGTAAAGCGCACTACATACCTGTCAGGGTCTCAAGGCGCTGGGGGAGGGGGGAGGGGGGGGGAGGTGCTACTGTTCGAAGAGCCAGGTCTTGAGGAGTCTCCTGAAGATTAGGAGGTCTTCGGTCTGCCGTCGGCGGATGGCGAGGGTGTTCCACGTCTTAGCGGCGAGGTGGGAGAATGATCTGCCGCCGGTGGTCACTCTTCGAATACGGGGGACGGTGGCGAGGGCATGGTCTGTGGAGCGGAGCTGGCGGGCGGGGATGAAGAGGCCGAGTCGTCTGTTGAGGTACGCTGGTCCGGTGTCGTGGAGTGCCTTGGGTGTGTGGGTGAGGAGCTTGAAGGTTATCCTCTTGTTGATGGGGAGCCAGTGC
The DNA here is from genome assembly GCF_964261635.1 of Lissotriton helveticus. Classification (NCBI taxonomy): domain Eukaryota; kingdom Metazoa; phylum Chordata; class Amphibia; order Caudata; family Salamandridae; genus Lissotriton; species Lissotriton helveticus. The sequence goes on from NC_136065.1 coordinate 1,098,800,801, forward strand.
AGGTCTTTCAGGTGGGGTGTGATGTAGCTGCGGCGGGGGATGTCGAGGATCAGGCATGCGGAGGCGTTCTGGATGCGTTGGAGTCGTGTCAGGAGTTTGGCCGGGGCTCCTGCATAGAGTGCGTTGCCGTAGTCCAGTCTAGTGCTGATGAGGGCCTGGGTGACCGTCCTTCTAGTTTCGGTGGGGATCCACTTGAAGATCCTGCGAAGAATGCGGAGGGTGTTGAAGCAGGAGGAGGAGACGGCGTTGACCTGCTTTGTCATGGAGAGTGTGGGGTCGAGGATGACCCCTAGGTTTAGTGCGTGGTTGGTGGGAATAGGGGGTGCTCCTAGTGCCGTTGGACACCAGGAGTCATCCCAGGCCGAGAGGGAGGAGCCAAAGATCAGGTCCTCTGTCTTGTCCGAGTTCAGCTTCAGTCGACTGTCCCTCATCCAGTCGGCAACAGCCTTCATTCCTTCGTGGAGGTTGGTTTTGGCGGTGTGGGGGGTCCTTGGTGAGCGAGAGGATCAGATGGGTGTCGTCGGCATAGGAGATGATGTTTAGGTCATGCTGTCGGGCGACGTTGGCGAGTGGTGTCATGTAGATGTTGAACAGCGTTGGGCTGAGAGATGAGCCTTGGGGTACGCCGCAGATGATCTTGGTGGCTTTGGAGCGGAAGGGGGGGAGGCGGACGCTGCGGGTTCTCCCGGAGAAGAAGGAGGTCCAGGGCCTTCTCTTGGATTCCGGCGTCTTTGATTCCAGCGTCGTGGAGGCGTGCTCTTAGTGTGCCGTGGCAGACTGTGTCGAATCCCTCTTTGTCAGAAGCGCAGCCAGCCAAAAAGTTTCTAGGTGTGAATTGTGGGAATGGTTGTTTTGGAAAGTGGAAGAACATTCAGTTTTTGAGTAAAGAGCTGAAGGGTAATGATAATCATGGAAAGGTTAAAGTTAATAAAGATGTGCATTTGAGAGGATGGTGAAATTGATTTACGGACATTCAGCATTGGCCAAGGAATGCCTTGTAAGGATAATCAAGTGCTTGCGATACAGTGTTATCAGGCATTGTGGTAGTCTTTATAAGAAGTGGTATGCCCATACGTGGGTTCCTTGCTCACTAAGCCACTGGAGTCAAGCTATCCTGGCTGATAGCCAGAAACCGGTCCTAGGATGCTTGATTCTGGTCCAGGGAAGACATGGCTTGGCAGTTCGGGCTGGACTGTTCCCATGAGGCACAGGGTCAAGACTGATTTGCATATAACCATGTCTGAATTGGGGTGGCTTGGTGAGCAAAATAACAATGGATTAAACCCAGATCTGTGACTGGGGTGAATGTTTTGCCATTATGCAACATTCCGTCCATCATCTTGTGTGTTTTTGCAGTCTTTATAAGAAAACATAAAGAGTGATGCAGTGTTGCAGGTGGGAGTTTTTGAAAATGATTTGGGAATTCTTTCAACTGGCACTATATCGTCTACATCTTCTTCAATGTTGTATCCATATTTCTGTGAGTGATACAGAGCACCAACGCACAAGTTACTTACCTTCGATAATGCTCTTTCTGATGCATACTCTAGTTAACCGTAGAATATCCCCAGGTGCCAGACTGGATCAGGAAGTTTAAACAGCATTGCGTCCTTGTGCCAATAGGTGGTGATGTTGTCTCTGCATTAACTTCCTTCTGCCCGGGAAGTGACAGTTGAGTCACATATAAGTGCTACTCCTGCTCATTGATGTCAGTTTCTTTCCTAACTCTGTCCGCACTCTCGGCTCTGAGCCCAACAAAACTCAGAGGCACTAGTGTGCAGATCTGTAATTTGGGACCTTTCAGGTTTGAAAAAGAGACCATCCCACAGAATGGGGAAGACAGTGAGGAATCAAAGGTTAGACAGGGTATCCACCAGAACGCTTTACCAAATGTAAATAGCTTGTTCTTCTGACGGATACTTCTAACATCAAATTCCTCACATTTAGAACCAAAGCAGTACTTTCCAAGGTGGGGGGGTCTGTGAATGACTCATACCAAAGGTCCTCCAGGACACAATGCCCTTCCTGGTGGACCTAGCTGTCAAAGCTGTAGTGCTTCGTGAACGTGTGTGCCAATGCTTATGTTGTTGCCTGACAGATGTCAAGGACAGACACTCCATGTGCCAGCACAGTGGTAACAGCCTTGACCCTGGTGGAATGGGCCACAACCCATCTGGAGGTTGCTTCTTGGTCAGTACATAGCAAATTTTAATGCTAGGAGCTATCCATCTTGATAAAGTCCTTTCATGCACTGACTTGACTTTCTTTCCCCAGATAACCCCACAAACAGCTAGTCATCCACCCATTGGTCTTTTGCACGATTGCTGTAAAAGCTTAAAAATCTTTTGGGGGTGAGCCAATGGAGAACTCCTCCTCTTCTGAGAGGTGAGGCACAACAAAGAGCTCTGGTGGTGTGATGGATCGTGCCCAACGTGAAAAGCACTTGTGACTTTGGCAAAAAGGTTTCCCTGGCCCTCAACAGCATTTGATCTGGGAAAAAGGTGGCGTAAGGCGGCTGCAGCGAATGAGCTTGAACCTCAGTAACACGATAAGCCAAAGTCACAGATACCAGCAACACAGTCTTAAGAGTCACAAGACAAGATGAAGTTTCGAAAGTAGTGCACATGAAAAAAGTGAGGACCAAATTAAGTTAAGATGAAGAGGAGAGGAGTTGGCCTAACGGCTAGGGCGCTCGACCTCGGACCTGGGGATCTGGGTTCGAGTCTCGGTAACGACACCAAAACCTCCTGTGATTCTGGGCAAATCACTTAATCTCCCCGTGCCTAAAAAATGAAAGTGTGTCGTAACGTAACTGGAAAAATATGTAAAGCGCTCTGATACCTGATTCGGTTCGGGTCTAGTTCGCGCTATATAAAACTCTGCAAAAAAAAAAAAAAAAAGATCCGACTGAGCATCACAAAGGATTTGGGAGAAAACAAACAAGTCAACCCTTTTAGATTTATCATTCCAACAGGTGATTTGAACAAGGGCAATTGGTCCAGTAAACGTAAACAGGCCAAATGGGCCAAAAAATATCTTTAAACGGTGCTCCCTGCAAGTCCTTGCAGGTCCAGAGATAAAAATTACAGCAAGACTTGTGACAGTATGGCCTGTAATGGGTCAGTATTGCGAGTGCCACACCAGGTAACAAATTTATCCCAGCTCTCAGCACAGACAGACTTTGTAGAAGGATGGCTGGCAGACACAATGGCATCTAAGGCTTTGGGAGGAAGATCAAACTGAGTCAACTGCCACCGCTCAAACTCTATATATGGAAGTGCAGATTGCGCAGGTATGGGTACAGGACTTTGCCCCACTGCTGGATCAGAGCGGTAGCCTGATCAGATGGCATATGCTAATGTCCAAAAGTTCCAGGCACCACACTCTCCTTGTCCAATCTGAAGTGACTAGGATGACTGGGTCTGGTCATTCGGGAAGCATTGCAATTTCAAGTTCACTGGGATAGTTGATGCGGAAGATGCACTAGGCCAAGAGGCCAAGCAGCCTCACAGCCACTCACCTTGACTGCAACTGAAAGTTTGGAATCATTGTACGAATGTCCTGGACTAGCTGCTGCAGAATGGAATGGAATGGAATGGAAATTGCACTTGTATAGCGCGTGTCTACCCGGAGGCCTCGTAGCGCTTCAAGCTGAATTCTGGTGCAGGCTCACGGGGATCAACACGTCTTTGCAAACAGGTGAGTTTTTAAAGCCTTCCTAAATGAAAGATGGTTATTGATTTCTCGAAGGGAGAGGGGAAGGGAGTTCCAGTACCCAGCAGCAGTATGGGAGAATGAGCGGCCGCCCCAGCGAGCTTTGTTAATTTTAGTGGTAGTTATCAATTTCAGGGAGCTGGAACGTAAGGCTCTGGAGGGAGCATAAGGGGTGGCTATGGTGTGAAGAATTGCAGGGCCGGTGCGGTGGAAGGATTTGTGCGTAATACACATGGCCTTGAACTGAACTCTGGCTGTTATGGGGAGCCAATGAAGCTCCTTCAGAGCTTTCCTGGCTGACTGCCAACGGGGGATATTGTAAAGTAGGCGGGCAGCACAGTTCTGTGTGACCTGGAGTCTATGGGTCACAGCTACTGGGGCTCCCACGTACAGGGCATTCCCATAGTCCAGGCGAGAGAGGATCAGGGCCTGGACCATGATCCTCCTGGCCTGGAATGGGAGCAGGGGTAGCACCTTGCGGAGCATCTTCATCATTCCAATGCAGGTGGAAGCAGTTTTTGTGGCCTGTACTGAGAAATCAAGTGCCTTATCCAGCCAAACTCCCAGGCTCTTAATCTGGGGTTTGGGAGGTGGGGGCGGGCCCAGAGATGTAGGCCAGATGTAGGCAGAGGAAGAGCCCTGAACTCCACTGTGTCTAGGATTGGTCCAATAAATGGAAGCTTCTGGAAAGGAATCAGGTGGGACTTTAGCTAATTTATAATGAACCCACACTTTATTTATTTATTTATTATAAGTTTGTATAGCGCTAGCTGGACCCCAGCGTATCAGAGCGCTTCACAACTGGTAAAACAATGTGCCTTAGCGGCGAAGGTAGACTCCACATCTGGACAACTTATGGGCATTGCAAATAACATAATCATACAGATCATAAGGTTTACAGGGGGGTTCTATGATCTTCCCCTTCAGTTCAGGTGCATTCAAGGAAGAGGGCTTTGAGTAAAGTCTTGAATTTCGAGAAATAGGAGGTCATTCTGATGTGGGTGGCGTTCCAGATCTTGGGTGCATTACCCGCAAACGATTTACTTGTAGTTTTGCGTTTCCGCGATTTCAATGGAATGGAAGGAGCGTGTTTAAGCTTCTGAGATTCCTGGACTGGCCGGCCCTTTTGAGTTTCGTGGCCAGGTATTCTGGTTTGCCTGTGTGAAGGGCTTTGTGTGTAAGACATGCTGTTCGAAAGTTGGCTCTTTGTTCAATAGGGAGCAATTTCAGATCCTTGAGCGCGGGAGAAATGTGGTCAAATTTCTTGGTTCCTGTGACCATTCTAGCTGCGGCATTGAGGGTGGTTTTTAACGGGCCTAGGTGTAATTTAGCTGAGCCGGTCAGGGCTGCGATTCCATAATCAATTCTGGAGAGCACCAGTGCTTGAGTGGCCTGTTGAAGGTCTTTTGGAGGCAGGAAGGGTTTTATTTTGTAGAGAAGTTTCAGATTGAGGAAAGCGCTTTTGGCGGGGCTCGGGATGTGTTTTTTCATGTCTAGTTTGGGGTCTAGGGTGATACCTAGGGTTCTTGACCGAGTCCTTTGGCTTGAGGGTGCCATTGAGGGCGTCGATGGCTTTGAGCCATTCTTCAATTTGGGGGTTTTCGTCTCTGTTGGAGAGGAGTAGAACTTCAGTTTTCTCTTGATTAAGCTTCAGGTGGTTCTGTGAGAGCCATAGTTGAACGTCTTTGAGCGTGTCATTAAGTTTGAGCATGTCGTCAATGGAGGTGGTTTCCAGATAGAGCTGCGTGTCATCAGCGTAGAGGTGGAAGGGGATGTTGGAATTCCTGAGTATTGTGGTGAGGGGTTCCATGTAGATTTTGAAGAGTTGGGGAGAGAGCATTGACCCTTGTGGAACTCCTCTAATGATGGGTAGGGGGTCGGATTCAAAGTTTTTGATTTTTACTCTTTGCGAGCGATTGTGTAGAAAGGAGGAGAACCAGTTTAGTACCGTCATTTCCAAGCCTGCTCTTTCTTGAAGGACTTTGAGGAGCAATGTGTGATCAACAGTATCAAACGCGGCCGATAAGTCAAGGAGAATGAGAAGGCAGCATTGGTCTGAGTCAAGTGATTTGTGTAGATCGTCTATGACGTTTAGGATGAAAGTTTCAGTGCTGCATCCCTTTCTGAATCCCGATTGGTGTGGGTCAAGGAGCTTGATGTTCTCCAGGTATTGGGTTAACTGTGGCAGAACACATTTTCCCAGTATTTTGGATAAGAGAGGTAGGTTTAACACGGGTCTAAAGTTGTTCATATCTTCCGTGTCTAGTCCTGTTTTTTTTTAATAGCGGCGTGACTTGGCCGACCTTAAGGCAATCCGGGATATTTCCCGAGCTCAGCGAGCTGTTGATGATCTTGCACCAAATTGGGGCTAGGGTGTGTTTCAGGTCTTTGGCCAGATTTATAGGAAGCTGATCCAGGGAGTGGGTTGACGGTTTGGCGTTGGCGATCAGGGTGACTATCTCTGCTTCCTGAATAGGCGTGAAGATGGACCATTGAGTGGGTGGGATCAATAGGGTGCTTTCAGTCAGTGATGGTGTCTTGGTCTCCCTGAGAAATGGGGGGTTTGTGCTGAGAGAGAGGTCGATCTTGATGATTTTTTCGTTGAAAAAGCTGGCAAAGTTGTTGCATTGTTCTTTGGAGGACACTAAATCGGATGTGTTAGATTTGGATGCTTGGCTTCTGATGATGCTAAAGAGCTCTTTGGGACAGTTTTTTAGCATTACTAGAGCGGAGCAGAAGATAGAAGATTTTTTGTCCTTGATGAGTTTATTGTAGTTTCTGCTTGCTGTCTTGAGTTGTTCGCGGTGATGGACAGAGGGATTGCTCCTCCAGATTCTTTCTAGGGATCCGAGAAGTCTTCTTTCATCATTGATGTCAGAGGTGAACCAAGATCTCGATGGAGTGTTTCTGTTTTTTTTTAGTTTCCAGGGCGCCAGGTGGTCGAGGGTGGAAGTCATGTTGGAGTGGTAGAGAGAGGTGAGATCTGTGATGGAGAGGTGTTCCGTCGTGTTCGGTAGAAGAGTGCTTCATTCTTCTTCAAGGATGTTCCGTGGGACTTGGGCAGTATTCCTGATCCATTTGGAAGGAGCTTGTTTTATGGATTGAGTTGGTGCTGGTTGGTTGATGTGGAAAAGAATTAAGTGGTGGTCTGACCAGTCTACTGGAATGATATAGTCAATAGTGATTGTGTAATTGCCCGCAATGATTGCGTCGAGTATCGCTCCTCTGTGGTGTGTTTCTTCAGAGCAGTGTTGTGTCATATCATTTTCTAGCAGAAGGCTGCTGAGGGATTGGATGAGCGGGTTATTTGTTTCATTCCATCTAATGTTGAGATCGCCCAGGATTATGTTGTTGGCGTTGTTGAGCGCGCATTGGGTGATTAGGTCAGAGAGCTGCATTCCGAATTCCTTTGAATTGCCTGGTGGTTGGTAGAGGAGTTGGCAAAGTATTGACCTCTTTGCGCAAGATTTGATGATGATAGAGAGGCATTCGAGGGAGCTGTACAGGCATGATGAGCTTTCCGTGATAGCGAGATTACTTTTATGAATGATAGCTACACCTCCACCTCTCTGCTTATGACGGTCTTTGTGGGTAATTGAAAATCCGGGCGGCACCAGCATGTCCATGATGGGGACAGACAGGGAGTTGAGCCAGGTTTCCGTGATAAAGGCTATATCTATATCATGTGAGAGGATAGCTTCTGCTAATTCTGTTGCATGTTTGGAGGCAGATCTGCTGTTGATGAGCATGCATCTGATGCGGGGTTCTTCATCGGGCATCGACTTGTTGGGTTGGGCTCTGGTTAGGGAGGTTAGGTGTGTCGGGGGTCTGGGGAATCTAGAGGGGGGATGTTCCCTGCCCACTCCTGTGATTACTTGAATAGAGGACTTGGGTGAGGAGATCAACCTGGGGTCCTGTGTAAAGGCAGGTGGAGTCCCTCTCTGTGAATGCTGTGAGGTGCTCTGGTCGGGGGTCGCGGGGTGGTCATAGGATGAGGCGAGTGTGATCACTTCCTGGGGGAGAGGGAGGGTTTCACTATTCTCGGTCTGTCTGTTCGCTTCTCTGAATCTGGTATAGTGACGTGTGGAAGCGTTCTGGGGGGGCGAGGGTCAGGATGGGAGGAGGCAATTTGGGCAGTCTGTGAAGGGCGGGGGTAGGAGGGTGAGCGGGCAGTTGGGTGGACACTTCAATTTTGGCTAGGGAAGAAAGGGTATCATTCAGGCCTCGGACAAGGGTTTCAAGCTGAGCTTCCAGAAGGGTGAGGCGGTGTGATATGTTATTTGTGTGAGTAGGAGGAGGAAGGAGGATGGTGCTCTGTGTTGATGATGAGTGTGTGCTTGTAGCGATGTATCTGGTATGGAACGGAGGGCGTGGATGAATTGACTCTGTGGTTTCAGGATGAGCTTCCCAAAAGCTGTCTCGATGCGTCTGGTCAATAGAGAGGGTGGAAGGGGGAGAAAGGATGTTGTTCAGTGTAGGGGTGGAGTGTGCCGGCTCGTCTTGAGGGAAGTGTGGGGGCGAACCACAAGTGAAGATATTTCTGGGGGGGATCAGGGGGAGTGGTAGAGCTCTTTCTGGTTGGGTGTGAGGGCCAAGGAGCCATTGAGGATGGGAATGAGAGTGGAGCTCTTCTCTGGTGATCTGACTATCATTGTTGGGGGTGTGTAGTGTAGCGGCTGTGGGAGGACTCTCTAGTTGGGAATGTGAATAGGGCTCTACTCTGGTGTGTTGATTATGATTGATGGTGGGGTGGAGTTGGACGGCGGTAGGAGCTCTCTCTAGTTGGGTGATTGGTTGCGCTGTCGGAGTATACGGGGAAGGGTTCTGGGGCCGTTGTGAATGGAGATGGGAGTGGGGATCTACTGTGGTGTGTTGAGTCTGAATGGAGGGTGGGTAGAGTTAGGCGGCAGTAGGCACCTTCAAAGCGATGGACGGTTGGTGCTGGTTGTCATTGGGAGGCGGGGGTGGGGCACGGGGGGTTGTTCAAGCGGGGTCCTGTGACTTGTTAGGAGTTGGAGTTTGGCCGGAAGAGCGTTCGATGCCTGTGGAGGGGTAAGAGAGTTGGTCCTCTTAAACGTGAGGAAAAGGGAGTCAAAGAACTCGAGGTTCTCATTTTTTGCCTGTATCAGGATGGTGCGATTCTCGAAAATGGTTATGGAAATGGAGCCGGTGAGGGACTGGTGTTTGTGTAGGGAGATGGTAAGTTTGCGACTGTGTGCTGTGATGGTGGTTTTGCCGACTAGGAGGTGAGCATTAAGGCTGTTGATCCAGTGGTCGGGTCTGACAGTGTAGAAGATGAAGTCCATTTTTAGCTGCCCTCTAGATGGGCAGTGGTACGTGTCTACGATTAGTGTTTCTGGGAATGCTCTGATAATTCTGAGTTTCGGGAGATTTTTTGCTTTGATAGTCTTTGAGGGCAAGAAATAGCGAAAGCGTTTTGACCGTGGGGAGTTAGGTATTTCAGGGTTTGGCATGGGTATTCGTCCGAGTGTATGGCTGGTGGCATCTTGGCTAGGCTGAGGGAGGAGGAGGGCCTATCGAATGTGAGGGGGTGAGCTGTTTGTTGCAATGCAGGGGGTTGAGTTACAGGAGAGGGCTCTCCAGGGGAGAGTACAATACTGTGGGATTCAATTTAGCGTGGGGTCTGCTAGTTAGGACTGTCAGGGATATAGACCACCTGCCTGGGGGGTGTATAGACCTGTTAGGGGGGGGGCGGGGGCGGGCGGAGGTGCTATGATCCCCAACTAGGAGTAAGATCTGTTTGTTATCTGGGACCTCTGCACCCTAGGTACGGACAATTACAAGACCGTAGCCACTCTCCTCAACATATCTGCAAAGGTAGAACTCGCCTCAGTAGTGAGACTAGGGGAGAAAGTAACCCCGAAGCTGGTGAAGATTCTAGTTCACTAGCCTCTCCAAGAACAGCTATCCAGCTCTTCTTCACCAGAGATGTAATAGTATCCGAAATGGGCTGAAAAGGCTCTGTCTCAGCCAACACAAAGTGACTTTCAGAAGTCCCTCCTGAGAAGGAACCAATAATAGGACATTCCCCTCAGTGTGTTCTGTCGACTCTGCATTCAATGCTGAATGGCGCTGAGAAGGCGACGCCTCGACGTCGATAGGAGGAGAGATGATTTTGACTGATGCCACCAACGTCTGTGCCGGAGTCGGCTGGTCAAATATAGACACTGTAGGTGGAGATCCTGAAGGACTTTATACTTGTGCCAATTGCAGAGCCGGCCGACGCCAATCAGCGTCGACACAACGACTCCAATGGCCCAGCGCCCACTGAGGTTGAACCCTGTGACAGCGCCCCACTCACGTTCTTGGGGCCGGAAGGCACTCCAGAAGGGGACTGAGTTCTAAAGATGAGGTGTAAAGAGTTATAATACTCCCTCATCTGGGCCATCGACTACCTGGCTCCAGGAAAAATGGGGAAACATGGTGCGGAGTCATGTAAGGCCTCCTCAACAGTCAACCGGGAGGAGCAGTGGGAGATGGAGTTTTCGCGCAGGGAAATTGGGAGAATCCGTGACTTCAACAACTTTCTACCTTTTGACGTCCCTGGAGAACGACGTCCTTTGGACTGGCTCAGACTTCTAGATCGACCCAGCGAACTGACCTCTTTCTGGAACGACAAAGACCACGGCCAGGAAGTACCCGAAGTTTGCAGCATAGGCGCTGCCAGCAACTTCATGTGACGCTCTTGAAGCGCCTTCGGCTTCAATCCTTGGCATCATGGTGATCGCCCAAATACCACATACAAATCATATGCAGGTCTGTAACCGACAAGCCTTAAAGCCTGAAGCCATAGAGAATAAGGACACACTGCTCCCAATGACAAAAAACTGTTGAAGTAGGCCAAAAAGGGCCAGGGAACGGCTTCACCGGATCCGCGTTGCAGCACGGAGAAGAGAAAATGAGTCCAGGCGCAGGGGGAGGGGGGGACTAATGTGGCTCCAACAACAACATGACCGGAGTTGACATCACAGACCCGTACTGCGCCATCTCCCAGTGCGCAGAGGTACTGCTGAAAGAAATTCCGTAGCCAGTCTGACACCTAGGTAGAATTCAAAGTTAATGAATCTGCGGCTAGATGTCTCTATCAGATAATGATCACTTTTGATAAATATCTCTCTATTCACTGATATAGTCTGATGCACAATGGTGAAACGCTTCAGTATGTTAAAGAAATATACTTTTTTGAATTTCTATGAGATTGTATCATATTTTTTAATTTTCTTTCTTGTACAACATACATGCTAAATGTTTTCTTGGCTCGGCTCGTGCACAGATACTTAAAGCCAAGCCAGACACATGGCTCGGCTTCCCCTATTAATTAACTGCATGCCCCCCTCAATTTGCGACTCATACTTAGTGCATGGGGCCATCAGTAATTGCTAAAATCATTTCTAATCAGCGAGGACTAATAACATGGAGCCCTGCCTACATGCACCAATTTGACAATTCAACAATCAAGGTGTCTTGCAGCAGAGTTGAAAAAGAGTGTGTGCAGTGAACATGCATTTTAAATCAATGATCTAAGGGCAGGGACTCAAGGCTGTTGCGTTAGATGTGATCATAGCCATGAGTTCCCTTGGAGAACCTGGTAGGGAGTACTACCAGGTTTATCCCATCACCCTTCAGTTGTTTGATTTCCAGTAATATGCAGGTAACGTTGAGACTGGCACAGCTTACCAAGCCTTCTTCTCCAATGTTTGTGATTTCCATAAAGTATTGCATTCATGACCATTCAAGGAGCACTTTTACAGGTGCAGCTTTACTACTTGTTTGGTAAACCTGTAAATACATATATTTAAGATCCCGATCCAAAAAATGAACAAGTTAAAACCTATTCGTGGATTGAAGACAAGAAAACCCAACACATACATAGCAGACCCACTCAGGGCCCTGAGAACCAACTACAAACCACAAAATGCATTTGAGGGGTGTTACACCCCAAACCCAGGGGTGTAGCTTCAGCTGGGGTGTTTGATAATTGTTGTCAGGGAGACGTGAAGGCACAACAAATGAGCACTTATGGCTTAGCAAACGTTTGCAGGCAGGAAAGTGATAATTATTCAAACTGCTAACAGTGCAAAATATTGAATATCCTACAGGTGGAAAATTATTTTTAAAATGCAACTGGTACTATCGATATATGGTGATGTAGGAGCAACGTGCTGGTGGACTGGTCAGATGTGAATCTGCTAAAAGGAGGAAGAGGTAGGATGTGTACCGGTGTCAGGAACAGGTGCAGGAAGGGAGGGATGTGCAACATCATGGACAGGTATTTGATACTTATACTGAGGTTAAGTGTGACATGTCTAGAATGGTCTGAACATAAATGTGAACAGAGTAAGTACAAAACTCTTGCTTAGCCCTTCACTATTTGCATACAGGTTCTCTGTTTAAATTATTGTGGAGTGCGTGATGGCAGGGAGGTGCTCAATTTTGATCTGGTATAAGGATGCCAAGTTATTGATTGGGACATTAGAAATATTTGTTTTAAGTGTATATTAAAAACGCTGTACGATTATGGTTTAACGATGAGTAAAAGGAAGCTACAGGCTATGCTGCTTATGAGCAATGTGGTTGCACATTTTCTGGAACCTACCAGAAGCTGAAATGGGAAGTGCTATAATGCTTTGTGCTGGATGTTTGCCTTTACTAAATTGGAAAAACATTTCGGAGAGAAAAGAAATGTGGTGCTGAAGAGGTATGAGCAATTTTTTGTCTCTACCAAGGCAGTGAGTATGCTGATTTGTGCACAGTGGCTCTGAGAGGATTTCTTGCCCAGTGTAATTTCACGGAGGTTAAAGAAAAATACTTACGTGGTCAATTACTACTACACACATCCAACCTCAAGAATCAAAGGCATTCCGGGCTGTGAAAATCAATCAATCAATCATAGCATTTGTAAAGCGCACTACATACCTGTCAGGGTCTCAAGGTGCTGGGGGGGAGGGGGGGGGGGGTGCTACTGTTCGAAGAGCCAGGTCTTGAGGAGTCTCCTGAAGGTTAGGAGGTCTTCGGTCTGCCGTCCGCGGATGGCGAGGGTGTTCCACGTCTTAGCGGCGAGGTGGGAGAATGATCTGCCGCCGGTGGTCACTCTTCAAATGCGGGGGACGGTGGCGAGGGCATGGTCCGTGGAGCGGAGCTGGCGGGCGGGGGTGTAGAGGCCGAGTCGTCTGTTGAGGTACGCTGGTCCGGTGTCGTGGAGTGGCTTGGGTGTGTGGGTGAGGAGCTTGAAGGTTATCCTCTTGTTGATGGGGAGCCAGTGCAGGTCTTTCGGGTGGGGTGCGATGTAGCTGCGGCGGGGGATGTCGAGGATCAGGCATGCGGAGGCGTTCTGGATGCTTTGGAGTCGTGTCAGGAGTTTGGCCGGGGCTCCTGTATAGAGTGCGTTGCCGTAGTCCAGTCTAGTGCTGATGAGGGCCTGGGTGACCGTCCTTCTAGTTTCGGTGGGGATCCACTTGAAGATCCTGCGAAGAATGCGGAGGGTGTTGAAGCAGGACGAGGAGACGGCGTTGACCTGCTTTGTCATGGAGAGTGTGGGGTCGAGGATGACCCCTAGGTTTCGTGCGTGGTTGGTGGGAATAGGGGGTGCTCCTAGTGCCGTTGGCCACCAGGAGTCATCCCAGGCCGAGAGGGTGGAGCCAAAGATCAGGTCCTCTGTCTTGTCCGAGTTCAGCTTCAGTCGACTGTCCCTCATCCAGTCGTCAACAGCCTTCATTCCTTCGTGGAGGTTGGTTTTGGCGGTGTGGGGGGTCCTTGGTGAGCGAGAGGATTAGATGGGTGTCGTCGGCATAGGAGATGATGTTTAGGTCATGCTGTCGGGCGACGTTGGCGAGTGGTGTCATGTAGATGTTGAACAGCGTTGGGCTGAGAGATGAGCCTTGGGGTACGCCGCAGATGATCTTGGTGGTTTGGAGCGGAAGGGGGGAGGCGGACGCTGCGGGTTCTCCCGGAGAAGAAGGAGGTCCAGGGCCTTCTCTTGGATTCCGGCGTCGTGGAGGCGTGCTCTTAGTGTGCCGTGGCAGACTGTGTCGAATCCTTCTTTGTCAGAAGCGCAGCCAGCCAAAAAGTTTCTAGGTGTGAATTGTGGGAATGGTTGTTTTGGAAAGTGGAAGAACATTCAGTTTTTGAGTAAAGAGCTGAAGGGTAATGATAATCATGGAAAGGTTAAAGTTATTAAAGATGTGCATTTGAGAGGATGGTGAAATTGATTTACGGACATTCAGCATTGGCCAAGGAATGCCTTGTAAGGATAATCAAGTGCTTGCGATACAGTGTTATCAGGCATTGTGGTAGTCTTTATAAGAAGTGGTATGCCCATACGTGGGTCCCTTGCTCACTAAGCCACTGGAGTCAAGCTATCCTGGCTGATAGCCAGAAACCGGTCCTAGGATGCTTGATTCTGGTCCAGGGAAGACATGGCTTAGCAGTTCGGGCTGGACTGTTCCCATGAGGCACAGGGTCAAGACTGATTTGCATATAGCCATGTCTGAACTGGGGTGGCATGGTGAGCAAAATAACGATGGATTAAACCCAGATCTGTGACTGGGGGTGAATGTTTTGCCATTATGCAACATTCCGTCCATCATCTTGTGTATTTTGCTGTTCACCCTCTGTGGGAAGGGTATGCCCAGACGTGGGTCCCTTGCTCACTTAGCCACTGGAGTCAAGCTATCCTGGCTAAAGACGGCTGATAGCCAGAAACCGGTCCTAGGATGCTTGATTCTGGTCCAGGGAAGACATGGCTTGGCAGTTCGGGCTGGACTGTTCCCATGAGGCACAGGGTCAAGACTGATTTGCATATAACCATGTCTGAATTGGGGTGGCTTGGTGAGCAAAATAACAATGGATTAAACCCAGATCTGTGACTGGGGTGAATGTTTTGCCATTATGCAACATTCCGTCCATCATCTTGTGTGTTTTGCAGTCTTTATAAGAAAACATAAAGAGTGATGCAGTGTTGCAGGTGGGAGTTTTTGAAAATGATTTGGGAATTCTTTCAACTGGCACTATATCATCTACATCTTCTTCAATGTTGTATCCATATTTCTGTGAGTGATACAGAGCACCAACGCACAAGTTACTTACCTTCGATAATGCTCTTTCTGATGCATACTCTAGTTAACCGTAGAATATCCCCAGGTGCCAGACTGGATCAGGAAGTTTAAACAGCATTGCGTCCTTGTGCCAATAGGTGGTGATGTTGTCTCTGCATTAACTTCCTTCTGCCCTGGAAGTGACAGTTGAGTCACATATAAGTGCTACTCCTGCTCCTGCTCATTGATGTCAGTTTCTTTCCTAACTCTGTCCGCACTCTCGGCTCTGAGCCCAACAAAACTCAGAGGCACTAGTGTGCAGATCTGTAATTTGGGACCTTTCAGGTTTGAAAAAGAGACCATCCCACAGAATGGGGAAGACAGTGAGGAATCAAAGGTTAGACAGTGTATCCACCAGAACGCTTTACCAAATGTAAATAGCTTGTTCTTCTGACAGATACTTCTAACATCAAATTCCTCACCTTTAGAACCAAAGCAGTACTTTCCAAGGTGGGGGGTCTGTGAATGACTCATACCGAAGGTCCGCCAGGACACAATGACCTAGCTGTCAAAGCTGTAGTGCTTCGTGAACGTGTGTGCCAATGCTTATGTTGTTGCCTGACAGATGTCAAGGACAGACACTCCATGTGCCAGCACAGTGTTAACAGCCTTGACCCTGGTGGAATGGGCCACAACCCATCTGGAGGTTGCTTCTTGGTCAGTACATAGCAAATTTTAATGCTAGGAGCTATCCATCTTGATAAAGTCCTTTCATGCACTGACTTGACTTTCTTTCCCCAGAGAACCCCACAAACAGCTAGTCATCCACCCATTGGTCTTTGGCACGATTGCTGTAAAAGCTTAAAAATCTTTTGGGGGTGAGCCAATGGAGAACTCCTCCTCTTCTGAGAGGTGAGGCACAACAAAGAGCTCTGGTGGTGTGATGGATCGTGCCCAACGTGAAAAGCACTTGTGACTTTGGCAAAAAGGTTTCCCTGGCCCTCAACAGCATTTGATCTGGGAAAAAGGTGGCGTTAGGCGGCTGCAGCGAATGAGCTTGAACCTCAGTAACACGATAAGCCAAAGTCACAGATACCAGAAACACAGTCTTAAGAGTCACAAGACAAGATGAAGTTTCGAAAGTAGTGCACATGAAAAAAGTGAGGACCAAATTAAGTTAAGATGAAGAGGAGAGGAGTTGGCCTAACGGCTAGGGCGCTCGACCTCGGACCTGGGGATCTGGGTTCGAGTCTCGGTAACGACACCAAAACCTCCTGTGATTCTGGGCAAATCACTTAATCTCCCCGTGCCTAAAAAATGAAAGTGTGTCGTAACGTAACTGGAAAAATATGTAAAGCGCTCTGATACCTGATTCGGTTCGGGTCTAGTTCGCGCTATATAAAACTCTGCAAAAAAAAAAAAAAAAAAAGAAAAGATCCGACTGAGCATCACAAAGGATTTGGGAGAAAACAAACAAGTCAACCCTTTTAGATTTATCATCCGAACAGGTGATTTGAACAAGGACAATTGGTCCAGTAAACGTAAACAGGCCAAATGGGCCAAAAAATATCTTTAAACGGTGCTCCCTGCAAGTCCTTGCAGGTCCAGAGATAAAAATTACAGCAAGACTTGTGACAGTATGGCCTGTAATGGGTCAGTATTGCGAGTGCCACACCGGGTAACAAATTTGTCCCAGCTCTCAGCACAGACAGACTTTGTAGAAGGATGGCTGGAAGACACAATGGCATCTAAGGCTTTGGGAGGAAGATCAAACTGAGTCAACTGCCACCGCTCAAACTCTATATATGGAAGTGCAGATTGCGCAGGTATGGGTACAGGACTTTGCCCCACTGCTGGATCAGAGCGGTAGCCTGATCAGATGGCATATGCTAATGTCCAAAAGTTCCAGGCACCACACTCTCCTTGTCCAATCTGAAGTGACTAGGATGACTGGGTCTGGTCATTCGGGAAGCATTGCAATTTCAAGTTCACTGGGATAGTTGATGCGGAAGATGCACTAGGCCAAGAGGCCAAGCAGCCTCACAGCCACTCACCTTGACTGCAACTGAAAGTTTGGAATCATTGTACGAATGTCCTGGACTAGCTGCTGCAGAGGAAGAGCCCTGAACTCCACCGTGTCTAGGATTGGTCCAATAAATGGAAGCTTCTGGAAAGGAATCAGGTGGGACTTTAGCTAATTTATAATGAACCCAAACTTTATTTATTTATTTATTATAAGTTTGTATAGCGCTAGCTGGACCCCAGGGTATCAGAGCGCTTCACAACTGGTAAAACAATGTGCCTTAGCGGCGAAGGTAGACTCCACATCTGGACAACTTATGGGCATTGCAAATAACATAATCATACAGATCATAAGGTTTACAGGGGGGTTCTATGATCTTCCCCTTCAGTTCAGGTGCATTCAAGGAAGAGGGCTTTGAGTAAAGTCTTGAATTTCGGGAAATAGGAGGTCATTCTGATGTGGGGGGCGGATGGCGTTCCAGATCTTGGGTGCATTACCCGCAAACGATTTACTTGTAGTTTTGCGTTTCCGCGATTTCAATGGAATGGAAGGAGCGTGTTTAAGCTTCTGAGATTCCTGGACTGGCCGGCTCTTTTGAGTTTCGTGGCCAGGTATTCTGGTTTGCCTGTGTGAAGGGCTTTGTGTGTAAGACATGCTGTTCGAAAGTTGGCTCTTTGTTCAATAGGGAGCAATTTCAGATCCTTGAGCGCGGGAGAAATGTGGTCAAATTTCTTGGTTCCTGTGACCATTCTAGCTGCGGCATTGAGGGTGGTTTTTAACGGGCCTAGGTGTAATTCAGCTGAGCCGGTCAGGGCTGCGATTCCATAATCAATTCTGGAGAGCACCAGTGCTTGAGTGGCCTGTTGAAGGTCTTTTGGAGGCAGGAAGGGTTTTATTTTGTAGCGAAGTTTCAGATTGAGGAAAGCGCTTTTGGCGGGGCTCGGGATGTGTTTTTTCATGTCTAGTTTGGGGTCTAGGGTGATACCTAGGGTTCTTGACCGAGTCCTTTGGCTTGAGGGTGCCATTGAGGGCGTCGATGGCTTTGAGCCATTCTTCAATTTGGGGGTTTTCGTCTCTGTTGGAGAGGAGTAGAACTTCAGTTTTCTCTTGATTAAGCTTCAGGTGGTTCTGTGAGAGCCATAGTTGAACGTCTTTGAGCGTGTCATTAAGTTTGAGCATGTCGTCAATGGAGGTGGTTTCCAGATAGAGCTGCGTGTCATCAGCGTAGAGGTGGAAGGGGATGTTGGAATTCCTGAGTATTGTGGTGAGGGGTTCCATGTAGATTTTGAAGAGTTGGGGAGAGAACATTGACCCTTGTGGGACTCCTCTAATGATGGGTAGGGGGTCGGATTCAAAGTTTTTGATTTTTACTCTTTGCGAGCGATTGTGTAGAAAGGAGGAGAACCAGTTTAGTACCGTCATTTCCAAGCCTGCTCTTTCTTGAAGGACTTTGAGGAGCAATGTGTGATCAACAGTATCAAACGCGGCCGATAAGTCAAGGAGAATGAGAAGGCAGCATTGGTCTGAGTCAAGTGATTTGTGTAGATCGTCTATGACGTTTAGGATGGAAGTTTCAGTGCTGCATCCCTTTCTGAATCCCGATTGGTGTGGGTCAAGGAGCTTGATGTTCTCCAGGTATTGGGTTAACTGTGGCAGAACACATTTTTCCAGTATTTTGGATAAGAGAGGTAGGTTTGACACGGGTCTAAAGTTGTTCATATCTTCCGTGTCTAGTCCTGTTTTTTTTAATAGGGGCGTGACTTGGCCGACCTTAAGGCAATCCGGGATATTTCCCGAGCTTAGCGAGCTGTTGATGATCTTGCACCAAATTGGGGCTAGGGTGTGTTTCAGGTCTTTGGCCAGATTTATAGGAAGCTGATCCAGGGAGTGGGTTGACGGTTTGGCGTTGGCGATCAGGGTGACTATCTCTGCTTCCTGAATAGGCGTGAAGATGGACCATTGAGTGGGTGGGATCAATAGGGTGCTTTCAGTCAGTGATGGTGTCTTGGTCTCCCTGAGAAATGGGGGGTTTGTGCTGAGAGAGAGGTCGATCTTGATGATTTTTTCGTTGAAAAAGCTGGCAAAGTTGTTGCATTGTTCTTTGGAGGACACTAAATCGGATGTGTTAGATTTGGATGTTTGGCTTCTGATGATGCTAAAGAGCTCTTTGGGACGGTTTTTTAGCATTACTAGAGCGGAGCAGAAGATAGAAGATTTTTTGTCCTTGATGAGTTTATTGTAGTTTCTGCTTGCTGTCTTGAGTTGTTCGCGGTGATGGACAGAGGGATTGCTCCTCCAGATTCTTTCTAGGGATCCGAGAAGTCTTCTTTCATCATTGATGTCAGAGGTGAACCAAGATCTCGATGGAGTGTTTCTGTTTTTTTTTAGTTTCCAGGGCGCCAGGTGGTCGAGGGTGGACGTCATGTTGGAGTGGTAGAGAGAGGTGAGATCTGTGATTGAGAGGTGTTCCGTCGTGTTCGGTAGAAGAGTGCTTCATTCTTCTTCAAGGATGTTCCGTGGGACTTAGGCAGTATTCCTGATCCATTTGGAAGGAGCTTGTTTTATGGATTGAGTTGGTGCTGGTTGGTTGATGTGGAAAAGAATTAAGTGGTGGTCTGACCAGTCTACTGGAATGATATAGTCAATAGTGATTGTGTAATTGCCCGCAATGATTGCGTCGAGTATCGCTCCTCTGTGGTGTGTTTCTTCAGAGCAGTGTTGTGTCATATCATTTTCTAGCAGAAGGCTGCTGAGGGATTGGATGAGCGGGTTATTTGTTTCATTCCATCTAATGTTGAGATCGCCCAGGATTATGTTGTTGGCGTTGTTGAGCGCGCATTGGGTGATTAGGTCAGAGAGCTGCATTCCGAATTCCTTTGAATTGCCTGGTGGTTGGTAGAGGAGTTGGCAAAGTATTGACCTCTTTGCGCAAGATTTGATGATGATAGAGAGGCATTCGAGGGAGCTGTACAGGCATGATGAGCTTTCCGTGATAGCGAGATTACTTTTATGAATGATAGCTACACCGCCACCTCTCTGCTTATGACGGTCTTTGTGGGTAATTGAAAATCCAGGCGGCACCAGCATGTCCATGATGGGGACAGACAGGGAGTTGAGCCAGGTTTCCGTGATAAAGGCTATATCTATATCATGTGAGAGGATAGCTTCTGCTAATTCTGTTGCCTGTTTGGAGGCAGATCTGCTGTTGATGAGCATGCATCTGATGCGGGGTTCTTCATCGGGCATCGACTTGTTGGGTTGGGCTCTGGTTAGGGAGGTTAGGTGTGTCGGGGGTCTGGGGAATCTAGAGGGGGGATGTTCCCTGCCCACTCCTGTGATTACTTGAATAGATGAATAGAGGACTTGGGTGAGGAGATCAACCTGGGGTCCTGTGTAAAGGCAGGTGGAGTCCCTCTCTGTGAATGGTGTGAGGTGCTCTGGTCGGGGGTCGCGGGGTGGTCATAGGATGAGGCGAGTGTGATCACTTCCTGGGGGAGAGGGAGGGTTTCACTATTCTCGGTCTGTCTGTTCGCTTCTCTGAATCTGGTATAGTGACGTGTGGAAGCGTTCTGGGGGGGCGAGGGTCAGGATGGGAGGAGGCAATTTGGGCAGTCTGTGAAGGGCGGGGGTAGGGGGGTGAGCGGGCAGTTGGGTGGACACTTCAATTTTGGCTAGGGAAGAAAGGGTATCATTCAGGCCTCGGACAAGGGTTTCGAGCTGAGCTTCCAGAAGGGTGAGGCGGTGTGATATGTTATTTGTGTGAGTAGGAGGAGGAAGGAGGATGGTGCTCTGTGTTGATGATGAGTGTGTGCTTGTAGCGATGTATCTGGTATGGAACGGAGGGCGTGGATGAATTGACTCTGTGGTTTCAGGATGAGCTTCCCAAAAGCTGTCTCGATGCGTCTGTTCATTAGAGTGGGTGGAAGGGGGAGAAAGGATGTTGTTCAGCGTAGGGGTGGAGTGTGCCGGCTCGTCTTGAGGGAAGTGTGGGGGCGAACCACAAGTGAAGATATTTCTGGGGGGGATCAGGGGGAGTGGTAGAGCTCTTTCTGGTTGGGTGTGAGGGCCAAGGAGCCATTGAGGATGGGAATGAGAGTGGAGCTCTTCTCTGGTGATCTGACTATCATTGTTGGGGGTGTGTAGTGTAGCGGCTGTGGGAGGACTCTCTAGTTGGGAATGTGAATAGGGCTCTACTCTGGTGTGTTGATTATGATTGATGGTGGGGTGGAGTTGGACGGCGGTAGGAGCTCTCTCTAGTTGGGTGATTGGTTGCGCTGTCGGAGTATACGGGGAAGGGTTCTGGGGCCGTTGTGAATGGAGATGGGAGTGGGGATCTACTGTGGTGTGTTGAGTCTGAATGGAGGGTGGGTAGAGTTAGGCGGCAGTAGGCACCTTCAAAGCGATGGACGGTTGGTGCTGGTTGTCATTGGGAGGCGGGGGTGGGGCACGGGGGGTTGTTCAAGCGGGGTCCTGTGACTTGTTAGGAGTTGGAGTTTGGCCGGAAGAGCGTTCGATGCCTGTGGAGGGGTAAGAGAGTTGGTCCTCTTAAACGTGAGGAAAAGGGAGTCAAAGAACTCGAGGTTCTCATTTTTTGCCTGTATCAGGATGGTCCGATTCTCGAAAATGGTTATGGAAATGGAGCCGGTGAGGGACTGGTGTTTGTGTAGGGAGATGGTAAGTTTGCGACTGTGTGCTGTGATGGTGGTTTTGCCGACTAGGAGGTGAGCATTAAGGCTGTTGATCCAGTGGTCGGGTCTGACAGTGTAGAAGATGAAGTCCATTTTTAGCTGCCCTCTAGATGGGCAGTGGTACGTGTCTACGATTAGTGTTTCTGGGAATGCTCTGATAATTCTGAGTTTCAGGAGTTTTTTTGCTTTGATAGTCTTTGAGGGCAAGAAATAGCGAAAGCGTTTTGACCGTGGGGAGTTAGGTATTTCAGGGTTTGGCATGGGTATTCGTCCGAGTGTATGGCTGGTGGCATCTTGGCTAGGCTGAGGGAGGAGGAGGGCCTATCGAATGTGAGGGGGTGAGCTGTTTGTTGCAATGCAGGGGGTTGAGTTACAGGAGAGGGCTCTCCAGGGGAGAGTACAATACTGTGGGTTTCAATTTAGCGTGGGGTCTGCTAGTTAGGACTATCAGGGATATAGACCACCTGCCTGGGGGGTGTATAGACCTGTTAGGGGGGGGGGCGGGGGCGGGCGGAGGTGCTATGATCCCCAACTAGGAGTAAGATCTGTTTGTTATCTGGGACCTCTGCACCCTAGGTACGGACAATTACAAGACCGTAGCCACTCTCCTCAACATATCTGCAAAGGTAGAACTCGCCTCAGTAGTGAGACTAGGGGGAGAAAGTAACCCCGAAGCTGGTGAAGATTCTAGTTCACTAGCCTCTCCAAGAACAGCTATCCAGCTCTTCTTCGCCAGAGATGTAATAGTATCCGAAATGGGCTGAAAAGGCTCTGTCTCAGCCAACACAAAGTGACTTTCAGAAGTCCCTCCTGAGAAGGAATCAATAATAGGACATTCCCCTCAGTGTGTTCTGTCGACTCTGCATTCAATGCTGAATGGCGCTGAGAAGGCGACGCCTCGACGTCGATAGGAGGAGAGATGATTTTGACTGATGCCACCAACGTGTGTGCCGGAGTCGGCTGCCGGAGTCGGCTGGTCAAATATAGACACTGTAGGTGGAGATCCTGAAGGACTTTATACTTGTGCCAATTGCAGAGCCGGCCGACGCCAATCAGCGTCGACACAACGACTCCAATGGCCCAACGCCCACTGAGGTTGAACCCTGTGACAGCGCCCCACTCACGTTCTTGGGGCCGGAAGGCACTCCAGAAGGGGACTGAGTTCTAAAGATGAGGTGTAAAGAGTTATAATACTCCCTCATCTGGGCCATCGACGACCTGGCTCCAGGAAAAATGGGGAAGCATGGTACGGAGTCATGTAAGGCCTCCTCAACCGTCAACCGGGAGGAGCAGTGGGAGATGGAGTTTTCGCGCAGTGAAATTGGGGGAATCCGTGACTTCAACAACTTTCTACCTTTTGACGTCCCTGGAGAACGACGTCCTTTGGACTGGCTCAGACTTCTAGATCGACCCAGCGAACTGACCTCTTTCTGGAACGACAAAGACCACGACCAGGAAGTCCCCGAAGTTTGCAGCATAGGCGCTGCCAGCAACTTCATGTGACGCTCTTGAAGCGCCTTCGGCTTCAATCCTTGGCATCATGGTGTCCGCCCAAATACCACATACAAATCATATGCAGGTCTGTAACCGACAAGCCTTAAAGCCTGAAGCCATAGAGAATAAGGACACACTGCTCCCAATGACAAAAAACTGTTGAAGTAGGCCAAAAAGGGCCAGGGAACGGCTTCACTGGATCCGCGTTGCAGCACGGAGAAGAGAAAATGAGTCCAGGCGCAGGGGGAGGGGGGGACTAATGTGGCTCCAACATGACCGGAGTTGACATCACAGACCCGTACTGCGCCATCTCCCAGTGCGCAGAGGTACTACTGAAAGAAATTCCGTAGCCAGTCTGACACCTAGGTAGAATTCAAAGTTAATGAATCTGTGGCTAGATGTCTCTATCAGATAATGATCACCTTTGATAAATATCTCTCTATTCACTGATATAGTCTGATGCACAATGGTGAAACGCTTCAGTATGTTAAAGAAATATACTTTTTTGAATTTCTATGAGATTGTATCATATTTTTACATTTTCTTTCTTGTACAACATACATGCTAAATGTTTTCTTGGCTCGGCTCGTGCACAGATACTTAAAGCCAAGCCAGACACATGGCTCGGCTTCCCCTATTAATTAACTGCATGCCCCCCTCAATTTGCGACTCAAACTTAGTGCATGGGGCCATCAGTAATTGCTAAAATCATTTCTAATCAGCGAGGACTAATAACATGGAGCCCTGCCTACATGCACCAATTTGACAATTCAACAATCAAGGTGTCTTGCAGCCGAGTTGAAAAAGAGTGTGTGCAGTGAACATGCATTTTAAATCAATGATCTAAGGGCAGGGACTCAAAGCTGTTGCGTTAGATGTGATCATAGCCATGAGTTCCCTTGGAGAACCTGGTAGGGAGTACTACCAGGTTCATCCCATCACCCTTCAGTTGTTTGATTTCCAGTAATATGCAGGTAACGTTGAGACTGGCACAGCTTACCAAGCCTTCTTCTCCAATGTTTGTGATTTCCATAAAGTATTGCATTCATGCCCATTCAAGGAGCACTTTTATAGGTGCAGCTTTACTACTTGTTTGGTAAACCGGTAAATACATATATTTAAGATCCCGATCCAAAAAATTAACAAGTTAAAACCTATTCGTGGATTGAAGACAAGAAAACCCAACACATACATAGCAGACCCACTCAGGGCCCTGAGAACCAACTACAAACCACAAAATGCATTTGAGGGGTGTTACACCCCAAACCCAGGGGTGTAGCTTCAGCTGGGGTGTTTGATAATTGTTGTTAGGGAGACGTGAAGGCACAACAAATGAGCACTTATGGCTTAGCAAACGTTTGCAGGCAGGAAAGTGATAATTATTCAAACTGCTAACAGTGCAAAATATTGAATCTCCTACAGGTGGAAAATAATTTTTAAAATGCAACTGGTACTATCGATATATGGTGATGTAGGAGCAACGTGCTGGTGGACTGGTCAGATGTGAATCTGCTAAAAGGAGGAAGAGGTAGGATGTGTACCGGTGTCAGGAACAGGTGCAGGAAGGGAGGGATGTGCAACATCATGGACAGGTATTTGATACTTATACTGAGGTTAAGTGTGACATGTCTAGAATGGTCTGAACATAAATGTGAACAGAGTAAGTACAAAACTCTTGCTTTGTCCTTCACTATTTGCATACAGGTTCTCTGTTTAAATTATTGTGGAGTGCGTGATGGCAGGGAGGTGCTCAATTTTGATCTGGTATAAGGATGCCAAGTTATTGATTGGGACATTAGAAATATTTGTTTTAAGTGTATATTAAAAACGCTGTACGATTATGGTTTAACGATGAGTAAAAGGAAGCTACAGGCTATGCTGCTTATGAGCAATGTGGTTGCACATTTTCTGGAACCTACCAGAAGCTGAAATGGGAAGTGCTGAATGCTTTGAGCTGGATGTTTGCCTTTACTAAATTGGAAAAACATTTCGGAGAGATTGAAATGTGGTGCTGAAGAGGTATGAGCAATTTTTTGTCTCTACCAAGGCAGTGAGTATGCTGATTTGTGCACAGTGGCTCTGAGAGAGTTTCTTGCCCAGTGTAATTTCACTAAGGTTAAAGAAGAATACTTACGTGGTCAATTACTACTACACACATCCAACCTCAAGAATCAAAGGCATTCTGGGCTGTGAAAATCAATCAATCAATCATAGCATTTGTAAAGCGCACTACATACCGGTCAGGGTCTCAAGGCGCTGGGGGGGGGGGGGGTGCTACTGTTCGAAGAGCCAGGTCTTGAGGAGTCTCCTGAAGGTTAGGAGGTCTTCGGTCTGCCGTCGGCGGATGGTGAGGGTGTTCCACGTCTTAGCGGCGCGGTGGGAGAATGATCTGCCGCCGGTGGTCACTCTTCGAATGCGGGGGACGGTGGCGAGGGCATGGTCTGTGGAGCGGAGCTGGCGGGCGGGGGTGTAGAGCCCGAGTCGTCTGTTGAGGTACGCTGGTCCGGTGTCGTGGAGTGCCCTGGGTGTGTGGGTGAGGAGCTTGAAGGTTATCCTCTTGTTGATGGGGAGCCAGTGCAGGTCTTTCAGGTGGGGTGTGATGTAGCTGCGGCGGGGGATGACGAGGATCAGGCATGCGGAGGCTTCTGGATGCTTTGGAGTCGTGTCAGGAGTTTGGCCGGGGCTCCTGCATAGAGTGCGTTGCCGTAGTCCAGTCTAGTGCTGATGAGGGCCTGGGTGACCGTCCTTCTAGTTTCGGTGGGGATCCAGGGCCTGGGTGACCGTCCTTCTAGTTTCGGTGGGGATCCACTTGAAGATCCTGCGTAGAATGTGGAGGGTGTTGAAGCAGGAGGAGGAGACGGCGTTGACCTGCTTTGTCATGGAGAGTGTGGGGTCAAGGATGACCCCTAGGTTTCGTGCGTGGTTTGTGGGAATAGGGGGTGCTCCTAGTGCCGTTGGCCACCAGGAGTCATCCCAGGCAGAGGGGGTGGAGCCAAAGATCAGGTCCTCTGTCTTGTCCGAGTTCAGCTTCAGTCGACTGTCCCTCATCCAGTCGGCAACAGCCTTTATTCCTTGGTGTAGGTTAGTTTTGGCAGTGTGGGGGGTCCTTGGTGAGCGAGAAGATCAGATGGGTGTCGTCGGCATAGGAGATGATGTTTAGGTCATGCTGTCGGGCGACGTTGGCGAGTGGTGTCATGTAGATGTTAAACAGCGTTGGGCTGAGAGATGAGCCTTTGGGTACGCCGCAGATGATCTTGGTGGTTTTGGAGCGGAAGGGGGAGGCGGACGCTCCGGGTTCTCCCGGAGAAGAAGGAGGTCCAGGGCCTTCTCTTAGATTCCGGCGTCGTGGAGGCGTGCTCTTAGTGTGCCGTGGCAGACTGTGTCGAATCCCTCTTTGTCAGAAGCGCAGCCAGTCAAAAAGTTTCTAGGTGTGAATTGTGGGAATGGTTGTTTTGGAAAGTGGAAGAACATTCAGTTTTTGAGTAAAGAGCTGAAGGGTAATGATAATCATGGAAAGGTTAAAGTTAATAAAGATGTGCATTTGAGAGGATGGTGAAATTGATTTATGGACATTCAGCATTGGCCAAGGAATGCCTTGTAAGGATAATCAAGTGCTTGCGATACAGTGTTATCAGGCATTGTGGTAGTCTTTATAAGAAGTGGTATGCCCAGACGTGGGTCCCTTGCTCACTAAGCCACTGGAGTCAAGCTATCCTGGCTGATAGCCAGAAACCGGTCCTAGGATGCTTGATTCTGGTCTAGGGAAGACATGGCTTGGCAGTTCGGGCTGGACTGTTCCCATGAGGCACAGGGTCAAGACTGATTTGCATATAGCCATGTCTGAACTGGGGTGGCTTGGTGAGCAAAATAACGATGGATTAAACCCAGATCTGTGACTGGGGGTGAATGTTTTGCCATTATGCAACATTCCGTCCATCATCTTGTGTGTTTTGCTGTTCACCCTCTGTGGGAAGGGTATGCCCAGACGTGGGTCCCTTGCTCACTAAGCCACTGGAGTCAAGCTATCCTGGCTAAAGACGGCTGATAGCCAGAAACCGGTCCTAGGATGCTTGATTCTGGTCCAGGGAAGACATGGCTTGGCAGTTCGGGCTGGACTGTTCCCATGAGGCACGGGGTCAAGACTGATTTGCATATAACCATGTCTGAATTGGGGTGGCTTGGCGAGCAAAATAACAATGGATTAAACCCAGATCTGTGACTGGGGTGAATGTTTTGCCATTATGCAACATTCCGTCCATCATCTTGTGTGTTTTTGCAGTCTTTATAAGAAAACATAAAGAGTGATGCAGTGTTGCAGGTGGGAGTTTTTGAAAATGATTTGGGAATTCTTTCAACTGGCACTATATCGTCTACATCTTCTTCAATGTTGTATCCATATTTCTGTGAGTGATACAGAGCACCAACGCACAAGTTACTTACCTCCGATAATGCTCTTTCTGATGCATACTCTAGTTAACCGTAGAATATCCCCAGGTGCCAGACTGGATCAGGAAGTTTAAACAGCATTGCGTCCTTGTGCCAGTAGGTGGTGATGTTGTCTCTGCATTAACTTCCTTCTGCCCTGGAAGTGACAGTTGAGTCACATATAAGTGCTACTCCTGCTCATTGATGTCAGTTTCTTTCCTAACTCTGTCCGCACTCTCGGCTCTGAGCCCAACAAAACTCAGAGGCACTAGTGTGCAGATCTGTAATTTGGGACCTTTCAGGTTTGAAAAAGAGACCATCCCACAGAATGGGGAGGCCAGTGAGGAATCAAAAGTTAGACAGTGTATCCACCAGAACGCTTTACCAAATGTAAATAGCTTGTTCTTCTGACGGATACTTCTAACATCAAATTCCTCACCTTTAGAACCAAAGCAGTACTTTCCAAGGTGGGGGGGGGGGGGGGGTCTGTGAATGACTCATACCAAAGGTCCTCCAGGACACAATGCCCTTCCTGGTGGACCTGGCTGTCAAGGCTGTAATGCTTCGTGAACGTGTGTGCCAATGCTTATGTTGTTGCCTGACAGATGTCAAGGACAGACACTCCATGTGCCAGCACAGTGGTAACAGCCTTGACCCTGGTGGAATGGGCCACAACCCATCTGGAGGTTGCTTCTTGGTCAGTACATAGCAAATTTTAATGCTAGGAGCTATCCATCTTGATAAAGTCCTTTCATGCACTGACTTGACTTTCTTTCCCCAGAGAACCCCACAAACAGCTAGTCATCCACCCATTGGTCTTTGGCATGATTGCTGTAAAAGCTTAAAAATCTTTTGGGGGTGAGCCAATGGAGAACTCCTCCTCTTCTGAGAGGTGAGGCACAACAAAGAGCTCTGGTAGTGTGATGGATCATGCCCAATGTGAAAAGCACTTGTGACTTTGGCAAAAAGGTTTCCCTGGCCCTCAACAGCATTTGATCTGGGAAAAAGGTGGCGTAAGGCGACTGCAGCGAATGAGCTTGAACCTCAGTAACGCGATAAGCCAAAGTCACAGATACCAGAAACACAGTCTTAAGAGTCACAAGACAAGATGAAGTTTCGAAAGTAGTGCACATGAAAAAAGTGAGGACCAAATTAAGTTAAGATCCGATTGAGCATCACAAAGGATTTGGGAGAAAACAAACTAGTCAACCCTCTTAGATTTCTCATCCGAAAAGGTGATTTGAACAAGGACAATTGGTCCAGTAAACGTAAACAGGCCAAATGGCCCAAAAAATATCTTTTAACCGTGCTCCCTGCAAGTCCTTGCAGGTCCAGAGATAAAAATTACAGCAAGACTTGTGACAGTATGGCCTGTAATGGGTCAGTATTGCGAGTGCCACACCAAGTAACAAATTTGTCCCAGCTCTCAGCACAGACAGACTTTGTAGAAGGATGGCTGGCAGACACAATGGCATCTAAGGCTTTGGGAGGAAGATCAAACTGAGTCAACTGCCACCGCTCAAACTCTATATATGGAAGTGCAGATTGCGCAGGTATGGGTACAGGACTTTGCCCCACTGCTGGAACAGAGCGGTAGCCTGATCAGATGGCATATGCTAATGTGCAAAAGTTCCAGGCACCACACTCTCCTTGTCCAATCTGAAGTGACTAGGATGACTGGGTCTGGTAATTCGGGAAGCATTGCAATTTCAAGTTCACTGGGATAGTTGATGCGGAAGATGCACTAGGCCAAGAGGCCAAGCAGCCTCACAGCCACTCACCTTGACTGCAACTGAAAGTTTGGAATCATTGTACGAATGTCCTGGACTAGCTGCTGCAGAGGAAGAGCCCTGAACCCCACTGTGTCTAGGATTGGTCCAATAAATGGAAGCTTCTGGAAAGGAATCAGGTGGGACTTTAGCTAATTTATAATGAACCCAAACTTTATTTATTTATTTATTTATTATAAGTTTGTATAGCGCTAGCTGGACCCCAGGGTATCAGAGCGCGTCACAACTGGTAAAACAATGTGCCTTAGCGGCGAAGGTAGACTCCACATCTGGACAACTTATGGGCATTGCAAATAACAATCATACAGATCATAAGGTCTACAGGGGGGTTCTATGATCTTACCCTTCAGTTCAGGTGCATTCAAGGAAGAGGGCTTTGAGTAAAGTCTTGAATTCGGGAAATAGGAGGTCATTCTGATGTGGGGGGGTGGATGGCGTTCCAGATCTTGGGTGCATTACCCGCAAACGATTTACTTGTAGTTTTGCGTTTCCGCGATTTCAATGGAATGAGAAGGAGCGTGTTTAAGCTTCTGAGATTCCTGGACTGGCCGGCCCTTTTGAGTTTCGTGGCCAGGTATTCTGGTTTGCCTGTGTGAAGGGCTTTGTGTGTAAGACATGCTGTTCGAAAGTTGGCTCTTTGTTCAATAGGGAGCAATTTCAGATCCTTGAGCGCGGGAGAAATGTGGTCAAATTTCTTGGTTCCTGTGACCATTCTAGCCGCGGCATTGAGGGTGGTTTTTAAGGGGTCTAGGTGTGATTTAGCTGATCCGGTCAGGGCTGCGATTCCATAATCAATTCTGGAGAGCACCAGTGCTTGAGTGGCCTGTTGAAGTTCTTTTGGAGGCAGGAAGGGTTTTATTTTGTAGAGAAGTTTCAGATTGAGGAAAGCGCTTTTGGCGGAGCTCGGGATGCGTTTTTTCATGTCTAGTTTGGGGTCTAGGGTGATACCTAGGGACTTGACCGAGTCCTTTGGCTTGAGGGTGCCATTGAGGGCGTCGATGGCTTTGAGCCATTCTTCAATTTGGGGGGTTTCGTCTCTGTTGGAGATGAGTAGAACTTCAGTTTTCTCTTGATTAAGCTTCAGGTGGGTCTGTGAGAGCCATAGTTGAACGTCTTTGAGTGTGTCATTAAGTTTGAGCATGTCGTCCATGTAGGTGGTTTCCAGATAGAGCTGCGTGTCATCAGCGTAGAGGTGGAAGGGGATGTTGGAATTCCTGAGTATTGTGGTGAGGGGTTCCATGTAGATTTTTAAGAGTTGGGGAGAGAGCACTAACCCTTGTGGGACTCCTCTAATGATGGGTAGGGGTCGGATTCAAAGTTTTTGATTTTTACTCTTTGCGGGCGATTGTGTAGAAAGGAGGAGAACCAGATTAGTACCGTCATTTCCAA
The DNA here is from genome assembly GCF_964261635.1 of Lissotriton helveticus. Classification (NCBI taxonomy): domain Eukaryota; kingdom Metazoa; phylum Chordata; class Amphibia; order Caudata; family Salamandridae; genus Lissotriton; species Lissotriton helveticus. The sequence goes on from NC_136065.1 coordinate 1,098,831,378, forward strand.
GCCTGCTCTTTCTTGAAGGACTTTGAGGAGCAATGTGTGATCAACATTATCAAACGCGGCCGATAAGTCAAGGAGAATGAGAAGGCAGCATTGGTCTGAGTCAAGTGATTTGTGTAGATCGTCTATGACGTTTAGGATGGCAGTTTCAGTGCTGCATCCCTTTCTGAATCCCGATTGGTGTGGGTCAAGGAGCTTGATGTTCTCCAGGTGTTGGGTTAACTGTGGCAGAACACATTTTTCCAGTATTTTGGATAAGAGAGGTTGGTTTGACACGGGTCTAAAGTTGTTCATATCTTCCGTGTCTAGTCCTGTTTTTTTTAATAGGGGCGTGACTTGGCCGACCTTAAGGCAATCCGGGATATTTCCCGAGCTCAGCGAGCTGTTGATGATCTTGCACCAAATTGGGGCTAGGGTGTGTTTCAGGTCTTTGGCCAGATTTATAGGAAGCTGATCCAGGGAGTGGGTTGACGGTTTGGCGTTGGTGATCAGGGTGACTATCTCTGCTTCCTGAATAGGCGTGAAGACGGACCATTGAGTGGGTGGGATCAATAGGGTGCTTTCAGTCAGTGATGGTGTCTTGGTCTCCCTGAGAAAGGGGCATTTGTGCTGAGAGAGAGGTCGATCTTGATGATTTTTTCATTGAAAAAGCTGGCAAAGTTGTCGCATTGTTCTTTGGAGGACACTAAATCGGATGTGTTAGATTTGGATGTTTGGCTTCTGATGATGCTTAAGAGCTCTTTGGGACGGTTTTTTAGCATTACTAGAGCGGAGCAGAAGATAGAAGATTTTTTGTCCTTGATGAGTTTATTGTAGTTTCTGCTTGCTGTCTTGAGTTGTTCGCGGTGATGGACAGAGGGATTGCTCCTCCAGCTTCTTTCTAGGGATCTGAGAAGTCTTCTTTCATCATTGATGTCAGAGGTGAACCAAGATCTCTATGGAGTGTTTCTGGTTTTTTTTTAGTTTCCAGGGCGCCAGGCGGTCGAGGGTGGACGTCATGTTGGAGTGGTAGAGAGAGGTGAGATCTGTGATTGAGAGGTGTTCCGTCGTGTTCGGTAGAAGAGTGCTTCATTATTCTTCAAGGATGTTCCGTGGGACTTGGGCAGTATTCCTGATCCATTTGGAAGGAGCTTGTTTTATGGATTGAGTTGGTGCTGGTTGGTTGATGTGGAAAAGAATTAAGTGGTGGTCTGACCAGTCTACTGGAATGATATAGTCAATAGTGATTGTGTAATTGCCCGCAATTATTGCGTTGAGTATCGCTCCTCTGTGGTGTGTTTCTTCAGAGCAGTTTTGTGTCATATCATTTTCTAGCAGAAGGCTGCTGAGGGATTGGATGAGCAGGTTATTTGTTTCATTCCATCTAATGTTGAGATCGCCCAGGATTATGTTGTTGGCGTTGTTGAGCGTGCATTGGGTGATTAGGTCAGAGAGCTGCATTCCGAATTCCTTGGAATTGCCTGGTGGGTGGTAGAGGAGTTGGCAAAGTATTGACCTCTTTGCGCAAGATTTGATGTTGATAGAGAGGCATTCGAAGTAGCTGTACAGGCTTGATGAGCTTTCCGTGATAGCGAGATTACTTTTATGAATGATAGCTACACCTCCACCTCTCTGCTTATGACGGTCTTTGTGGGTAATTGAAAATCCGGGCGGCACCAGCATGTCCATCATGGGGACAGACAGGGAGTTGAGCCAGGCTTCCGTGATAAAGGCTACATCTATATCATGTGAGAGGATACCTTCTGCTAATTCTGTTGCATGTTTGGAGGCAGATCTGCTGTTGATGAGCATGCATCTGATGCGGGTTTCTTTATCGGGCATCGACTTGTTGGGTTGGGCTCTGGTTAGGGAGGTTAGGTGTGTCGGGGGTCTGGGGAATCTAGAGGGGGGATGTTCCCTGCCCACTCCTGTGATTACTTGAATAGAGGACTTGGGTGAGGAGCTCAACCTGGGGTCCTGTGTAAAGGCAGGTGGAGTCCCTCTCTGTGAATGCTGTGAGGTGCTCTGGTCGGGGGTTGCGGGGTGGTCATAGGATGAGGCGAGTGTGATCACTTCCTGGGGGGAGAGGGAGGGTTTCACTCTTCTCGGTCTGTCTGTTCGCTTCTCTGACTCTGGTATAGTGACGTGTGGAAGCGTTCTGGGGGGGCGAGGGTCAGGATGGGAGGAGGCGATTTGGGCAGTCTGTGAAGGGCGGGGGTAGGGGGGTGAGCGGGCAGTTGGGTGGACACTTCAATTTTGGCTAGGGAAGAAAGGGTATCATTCAGGCCTCGGACAAGGGTTTCGAGCTGAGCTTCCAGAAGGGTGAGGCGGTGTGATATGTTATTTGTGTGAGTAGGAGGAGGAAGGAGGATGGTGCTCTGTGTTGATGATGAGTGTGTGCTTGTAGCGATGTATCTGGTATGGAACTGAGGGCGTGGATGAATTGACTCTGTGGTTTCAGGATGAGCTTCCCGAAAGCTGTCTCGATGCGTCTGGTCATTAGAGTGGGTGGGAGGGGGAGGAAGGATGTTGTTCAGCATAGGGGTGGAGTGTGCCGGCTCGTCTTGAGGGAAGTGTGGGGGCGAACCACAAGTGAAGATATTTCGGGGGGGGATCAGGGGGAGTGGTAGAGCTCTTTCTGGTTGGGTGTGAGGGCCAAGGAGCCATTGAGGATTGGAATGAGAGTGGGGCTCTTCTCTGGTGAACTGACTATCATTGCTGGGGGTGTGTAGTGTAGCGGCTGTGGGAGGACTCTCTAGTTGGGAATGTGAATAGGGCTCTACTCTGGTGTGTTGATTATGATTGATGGTGGGGTGGAGTTGGACGGCGGTAGGAGCTCTCTCTAGTTGGGTGATTGGTTGCGCTGTCGGAGTATACGGGGAAGGGTTCTGGGGCCGTTGTGAATGGAGATGGGAGTGGGGATCTACTGTGGTGTGTTGAGTCTGAATGGAGGGTGGGTAGAGTTAGGCGGCGGTAGGCACCTTCAAAGCGATGGACGGTTGATGCTGGTTGTCATTGGGAGGCGGGGGTGTTCAAGCGGGGTCCTGTGACTTGTTAGGAGTTGGAGTTTGGCCAGAAGAGCGTTCCATGCCTGTGGAGGGGTAAGAGAGTTGGTCCTCTTAAACGTGAGGAAAAGGGAGTCAAAGAACTCGAGGTTCTCATTTTTTGCCTGTATCAGGATGGTGCGATTCTCGAAAATGGTTATGGAAATGGAGCCGGTGAGGGACTGGTGTTTTTGTAGGGAGATGGTAAGTTTGCGACTGTGTGCTGTGATGGGGGTTTTGCTGACTAGGAGGTGAGCATTAAGGCTGTTGATCCAGTGGTCGGGTCTGACGGTGTAGAAGATGAAGTCCATTTTTAGCTGCCTTCTAGATGGGCAGTGGTACGTGTCTACGATTAGTGTTTCTGGGAATGGTCTGATAATTCTGAGTTGAAGGAGTTTTTTTGCTTTGATAGTCTTTGAGGGCAAGAAATAGCGAAAGCGTTTTGACCGTGGGGAGTTAGGTATTTCGGGGTTTGGCATGGGTATTCGTCCGAGCGTATGGCTGGTGGCATCTTGGCTAGGCTGAGGGAGGAGGAGGGCCTATCGAATGTGAGGGGGTGAGCTGTTTGTTGCAATGCAGGGGGTTGAGTTACAGGAGAGGGCTCTCCAGGGGAGAGTACAATACTGTGGGATTCAATTTAGCATGGGGTCTGCTAGTTAGGACTATCAGGGATATAGACCACCTGCCTGGGGGGTGTATAGACCTGTTAGGGGGGGGCGGGGGCGGGCGGAGGTGCTACGATCCCCAACTAGGAGTAAGATCTGTTTGTTATCTGGGAAACTATATGCCAGGAGCCAGCAAGACTGTGAGATCGGAGATATCAGCAAAGAGGTCAGGCTGCCCCTGTGCAATATTGTGGGTTAGGGGCTCTGTAACAGGAGTGAACCTGCTGCAGTCGTCTACTTTGCTATTGACCAGCTTGGGTGGTCAGAGGCGCTTCACTTCTGGCTGGGGCTGTGTTCGTTTGGTTGGCACATGTAGGGGTGATAATCTAATCCTCTCCTGCTGCTTAGGAAATCTAGAGTGAGGGCGTCCTTAGTTTCTGCTAATTAGTTGGAATTTGGTGGCCATTTTGGGGTCAGACGGCCCCTTAACAAAGAATGGGGTTGAGGTTTAACCTCCGACGAGGCTTTCTTGGTCCTGCCACCTTTTTAGTCCACCACGGGGGTTGAACTCAAGTCGGCAAGCTATCGGTGCTAATTGGTCGTTTAAAGTACTTTAGGGCACCGAGTTTGCTGTAACTGTTGTGGGGTGGCGGCCATCTTGAGGACAGGTGTCCCGAGTGAAGTGAAGCATGACGGCGGTCGGATACTTCTCTCGACGGAACTACTTTGATTCAGCAGAAATTGCTCATTCAGGGTCGGACTCCTCTTCGTGGCATGTCGTCGTTCTACTGGCTGCGTCGGGTCACCGTCTTTCGCATCTCTTCTGGTCCTGCACTACTCCCAGGACCGCTCCGGGGCTTCTCTGGGTTCGGTGAGTGAGGCTGGTAGCGCCTATCTTTCTCATGGGCTACGGGGAGGGAGGGATGTGCGCTCTGGTGTCAGTAAGCCACTTCCACACCGGTCAAATAACCTGCGCATTCATTATTTCCCCCATGGTTGTGGCGACTCCCGTGTCAGTTTCCTCTCGTTGTTGCCGGTACGGACCACCGCTTGTTGTGCCAGTCCAAGGAGGGGGCTCGGGGGGTCACTCCAGGTCGGGAATTCAACTCCTACCTTTCTCTGGGCTGCGGGGAGGGAGGGATGTACGCTCCGGTTTCATCAGAGCCCACCAGTCAGCTCTCCTGGGCAATCCGTCTTTTCCTTGTGGATTCTGGCGGCTCCCGTGTCAGCTTCCTCCCGCTGTCGCCGGTGCGGACCACCGCTTGTAGTGCTGGTCCGAGGAGGGGGCTCGGGGGGGGTCGCTCTAGGTCGGGATTTACACTCTTGTGATCCCTTGACCCGGAGCTCAGCCCAACAGCTCTCTCCTATCAATGTCAAGAGTTCAGCCGTCATCCGGAGGTGGCCCAAGACTGACTATGGCGAGCCCGCCTTCAGTAATCAGTTGTAGAGGTATGTGGAATACAGAGGCGTCCAACCTCTGAGCATGAGCAGCGATCACCACCATTACTTTCGTGAACATTCAAGGAGTGCTGGTGAGGCCAAAGGTCAGCATGTTAAACTAAAAATGCTCCTGGCTCATCTTGGAACACAGATAACACCTGTGGGACTGCAAGACAGCTATATGTAAATATGCAATCTGCAAGTCTGAGGACACCATCGAGTTGCCCTGGTCCATAGCAGACAGGATCTGGGCCAACCAGAGCATTTTGAATTTGTCCTTCCAAAGAAAGGCTTTGAATGGTCAAATGTCCAGGATAGGCCTCAGCTCCTGTCCGTTTTCAGGACGAGGAAATAGCGAGTGTAACAAACCCCTCCTGTTTACCAATCCGACACCTTCTTCTATCACCCATTGAGAGTAACGGGAATACTTCCTGTAGCGGAATGGAAAGATGCTTTTCCAAAATATGTTCTGGTCTGGGGGGAAGGATGTGGAGAAAAGGCAGGACAGCCATTTTGCACTATTTGCGAGACTCAATTGTTGGGTTTCAAGGATCGCCAACCCAGTAGTTGAATCCTGCACTCCACTGGCTGTGCATGTGCCACTAAGGGCACACCAAAGTGTTTTTGACTATTGTAGCATGGGGGAGGAGTTGGACATCTGATGCCGTGCTGACCTGCATGAAGCCTGCCAGACCCATGTCCACAACCTTGAAAAGACTGGCTTGTCTGCTGCATCACGGACGGTGAAGGCTATCGCGGTTTAAACTTCTGTTCTCTGGAATAGCCTCTGAACTTCAGGAACTGATGTGGAAACTGTTTGGCAAGGGTCAACAGCCCCAAGGTACCCAAGTAGCTGTGCTGTCTTTAAAGCGGTCGAAAGTGGATTTCTCTCCAAAGATGCAGGACCCATCAAAGGGCATTTCCATTAATGAGGCCTGTATGTCCCCAGAGAATCCAGTGGACCACATCCAGGAATGCCTATGAATGAAACCACTCATATAGACCACCCTGCCCAGTAAATCCATTGTATTCAGACCGTCTCAGAGAACATACTTGGCCCGGTCCTTTATAGTCTGTTCCAAAAAAAACTAAGATATTCTGGGACAGCCAGCAAGATCTCTCAGGCCATGACCTAAAGGGCATGTGTATAGCAGCCCAGCAGACAGTCTTCACTCACACATCACAGTGCCAGCCTGTCAGAAAAACCATGCATTTGCCAAAAGCACCATTCCTCTTGTAGTCTCTATCCAGAGAAATGTTTGGAAATTAATTTGCTTTCTTTTTACTAGTCTATGACATCTGGCCCTCTGCCTGTCAATTCACAGGAGAGTATTATTATGGTTTCCACCAAGTACCCATCAGGGTATCTGTGAGGGCATCATTAAAAAGAATTAGGGCTCAGATGTTGCTGACCCAACCTGGGGCCCAGAGGAGGAATGGCCAGAGGAGCAGATTATTTTCAGGAGAGTAACTGATGATGACCTGAATTTGCTGGAAGATCGCTCAGTATCCCAAATTGTTTCTACATTTTAGCAACATGAGCAGAACCAGTTCATTGAACCCCCACCAACATGCACACTCCAGCGACTGCAACCAGAGGAGGACAACAGACTTGTGCTGTCTTGATTTTATGTGCACTGGTTCACACCATAGACTGGGGGAAGAAGCTAAAATCCCAGGTGCGGGCGTGGCTTGGCTCCAGCCAAGATGGCTGTAACCTAGGTGAGCTCTGACACCGTATACCCACCACCCGCTCTTTAATCCTGCTCATGTGAAGCTAGGCGACCCCCTAATTGGCCGCCGACCCCATGGATGCACAGCTGAAGAAAATCGACTTACGGAACCCATCGCTTCGCGGAGGCCAGGCCAGCCATTCGTTGAGCACACTGGGCCGGATCCGAGTGGTGAGTCGAGAGGGGGCCTGAGAGTGCCAGTGGGGTTTGGACGACCTCTCTCCCCCCTCGCAGGAGCATCCGAATATTGGAGTGGAGCTGCCGACCAGAGTGAGAGGGGTGCGGTGGCCGAATTCAGAGACAGGTATCTGCGGCCTGACAGTGATGCAATATGCTGATCCGCGGTTCCACTCATAGGAGATCAGATGTCTGGGACGGGACATGGGTGTCCAAGGCTCCCTGGGGTGCTGTTGGGGACCACCGGTGGTCCAACTGTGTCAGCGGTGTCGGCTGGCTCCGGACCCAAAGGGACCTGGTGGGGGCAGTTATATCGAGCAAAAGAGGAAAGGGCGCGCAACCTGCTTGCAGGCCTTGAGGCTGTCCCGGGACATGGAGCAGGTCAGGAAGGGGAGGCATTGGTGGGTGGGAGCCTCACTGACACCTATGGGAGATTCGATAGATGCAGTGCTGAGACCTGTAGAGTGGTCCACCCTTTGAATGTGACGGTAAGGGGACTGCTTCAGGCCCTCCTTGAGACTTGGGAGCAATAATTGTAAAGGGCATTGGAGAGACTCCAGCTGGTCCCCTCAGCGGATGGAGCCTGTGTGGCAGTTCTGAATGCCAGCCCTGGGGTGGGGGGGGGAGGGCTTGGATTTCTGGCACAGTGCTTCTGCTTGGCCTTTTCTGTGTTGTGGGCCTGCACTGGGGAGCTGGAGGAGAGCAGGCCTCACCGGCGACTGGGGGGCATGCCCTCATGCCCTGGGGGTGCTTGGAGTGGAGTGCCCCCCCCAATCTTTCCTGGCAAACTGTCCTCATAGCAGCTGTGTCTGGGGGTTCAGGATGAAACTAAAACTACCACCACAATCCAACAAGATGGACAAGTATGCAGTTCCAAGGCAATAAGCTGAGGGTGTGGGGTCAGCTGGGGGGTTGGTAGAGCCAGCTGAGCCCTCTCTGGGGTCTATTATGGTGGCCATTCAGGACCTTAAGACGTCGCTGGAGTCTAAAATAGATGCAGTCACAGTAGATGTTGGTCTTCTATGTGCGGACCTCCAAAAAATGTCTGAAACTGTGTTGACTGCTGAGCCCAATATCCATTCTCTCCAATTCACATCCAAGTCATTGGAAGACCAAGTACGCAGCGTCACAAAACAACATGAAATCATGGCCACCAAACTTGAGGACCAGGAGGGTAGGGCCCGCCGGAATAACATTAGAGTGGTTGGGGTCTCGGAAGGGTCGGAGGGACCCAGCGCTGACTTGTTTATTGAGAACCTTATAACCAATTTCCTGCGGACCAAACGCCTCTCCAAATTCTTTTCAGCTGAGTGGGCACACAGGGCGCTGATCCTGCTGCTGAAGCTAGGGGCTCCCCATCCACTATTATTGCCAGGATCTTCAACTACTCGACAGGGGCGCTATGCTCCAGGCTCACTGGGGGAATGAAAATACAAAAACACCATAGTGCACTTTTTCCTGGACTTTACGGTACAGGTTCAACGTCATCGCTGTAGTTCTGAGGAAGTAAAGAGGGCACTCCGCGACAGAGAGCTGAAATACATGATGCTGTTCCCAGCCAAGCTACGCGTCTTGGTGGAGGGCAAAACATGGTTCTTCACCACACCAGCAGTGGCATGGGACTGGCTGGAGGGCTGGTGCACCTCGGAGAGGAGGAGGCCTAGCGGAGGCGGGAGAGGGCACCCCCGGGCCTACAAAGTGAAGATGCACCGGCATTTAAAAGTGGCCAGACAATTAGTGGCGTGGAGGAAGAGGCACAGTAGAGGTCGATGGACACTGGATGAGTACCTGATTGTATTATATTTGGGGCTACCGATGAGACTGTTTGTTGGACAGGCTTGGGAATCCCCTACTAAGAGCCACTATTCGAACTCTGATCCTTTGGCTGACTTGTAAACCATTCTACTGTTTTGTGGTTGGGGGGATTCAGCAGAGCAGACTGGTAAAGTTTCATCCTAGTGGACTCGGGGGACTGCATGAACGTATAAAGAACTGCGAATATATCTGTTCTATGGGCAATAACTATGAGTGATACTAATGATGGTTCCATGAAGGGTTTATGAGGGCTGTAAGCAGTGGACAACGCATTGGTAGAGTGGCCATGCCTTGACACGTTTGCTGTTCAGTTAAGAGCGACAGGCACTCTGCAAATTGGGGTGGTGGGCATGTTTCGACCCACAGTGCAGGGTAGCGGGGGGAGGTTTATGGGAATATTATGCATTGTTTTGCGCTCAAAGTTATTCTCAGAGCACCGGCCATTTATGCAATTGCATGGCGGGTCAAGTGGCCAGAACATGGGGACGAAAGCGGTCCAGGATCAGATCCATGTCTTGGGTGGGAAGAGCTCGCATCATTCCATAAAATGGAAACACAGGCCCCCGCAGACCAAAAAATGACGTCTTAGAATGTGAACGGTCTGGGCTCCAAGATTAAACATACCTTGATGTCGCAATTTATCAGTCAAAATGCCCCAGACCTGGCTTTTCTGCAAGAAAATCATCTGATGGGCCACTTTTGTGAGGCCCAGACAAAGGGGGCTATAACCTGATGAACAAGTTACTTACCTTCGGTAACGCTTTTTCTGGTGGATACAGTATCTGCCTGTGGATTCCTCACCTTGTGAAAATCCCCTTGAGTCAGCAACATTCGGAAATTCATTTTGTAGCTTCGCGCCGATGTGGACAACATCACAGAGGCACGACACCGCACACGACTCCGCTGACGTCACGGACTCCATAATAGGCCCACGCCGGCGTGATGACATCAGTTCCGCCCATTTTTCCGTGCCTTCAAGGCACACGGACGGACCGACATCAGTAGATATATACACAGTATACACAGTACACAAATGTCAAGATAACACACATAGTGTGAAACCAATGCAGAAAAGCAATTGAAATAAAACTTTTCCTTCAACAATAAAAACATATTAACATCACAGTTACTCAGGTATAGAAGAGTGGACAACGGGGAGGCGGGTGGGTCAGTGAGGAATCCACAGGCAGACACTGTATCCACCAGAAAAAGCATTACTGAAGGTAAGTAACTTGTTCTTCTGATGGATACATCTGTCAGTGGATTCCTCACCTTGTGAATAGATTCCCACAAAATGGCCGTCCCTCCTCACCTCGGTATCCAAGCAGTAATGCTTCGCGAAAGTGTGGAGGGAGGCCCAAGTTGCCACTCTACAAATGTCCTCAACAGGTACACCCCTAGACAAAGCAGATGTTGAAGACTTTGCTCTAGTTGAGTGGGCTCTTATACCCTCTGGAGGTTCCTTACCAGCCAGGGCGTAGCAGATCTTGATGCATAGTATTATCCATCTCGAAAGTGTGCGCTTGTGCACAGCTCTTCCTTTTCTGCAGCCAGCAAATCCAACAAACAGCTGGTCATCAACTCGATAGTCCTTTGTCCTATCAAGATAAAAGCACACCGCCCTCTTAGGGTCCAGACGGTGAAGCCTCTCCTCCTCCTTGGAAGGGTGAGGGGGAGGATAAAAGGTAGGAAGGGTAATAGACTGTCCTAGATGGAAGGGAGTTACCACCTTAGGCAGAAAAGCAGCCCTGGTCCTAAGAACCATTTGTTCAGCATGATGGGTCAAGAATGGGGGCTTTGAACTAAGAGCTTGAAGCTCACTTACCCTCCTTGCCGGGGTAATTGAAACTAGGAAAACCGTCTTAAAGGACAACAACCTCAAGGGACAATTATGTAAAGGTTCAAAAGGGGAACCCATTAGAAAAGTAAGCACCAGATTCAAGTCCCATTGAGGCACAATAAAAGGAGTAGGAGGAAATGTATTTGTAAGGCCCTTCAGAAATCTTAAAACAATAGAAGATTTAAATAAGGATGGCTGATCCGTCAGGCAGAGAAATGCCGACAATGCCGAAAGATAACCTTTAACTGTAGCCACAGCAAACCCTTGCTGAGCTAAAGAAAGAGCAAATAGAAGTATATATGACAAACAAGCCCTCAAAGGGTCAATGGACTTCTCCCCACACCAAATCACAAATTTAGACCATCTGTATGAATAGATTGACTTGGTAGAGTCATGCCTGGCCGATAGAATGACATCCACCACATCAGGTGGGAGAGAAAAGTAATTCAGGTTGCCCCGTTCAATCTCCAGGCATGAAGGTGTAAGGTCTGGAGGTTGGGGTGTAGAACCTGCCCCTCCATCTGAGAGAGGATATCTGCACTGAAAGGGAGACGGACTGGCGGGCACGGGATGAGGTGGAGAAGATCTGTGTACCACACCCTCCTTGGCCAATCCGGGGCGATCAATATAACTTGGGCCCGGTCTTGGCGAATCTTCCTCAGAACCCGAGGAATCAAGGGTATGGGAGGAAACGCGTAAATAAGTTGCGAGTCCCAACTCAACTGAAACACGTTCCCCAAGCTCCCTCCATTAGAAACTGGAGGCTGCAGAATGACGGGCAGTGAGCATTCTCGTGAGTGGCAAACAGGTCCACCTGAGGAGTCCCCCACGTCCGAAAGACGTGACGAACTACCTCTGGATGAAGCTTCCACTCGTGGTCGGCTGAGAACTGCCGACTGAGATTGCACTCCGGCCAGATGATTTGCCATCAGACAAATCTGATGATCCTGAACCCAGGACCAGAGACGCAGAGCCTCTCTGCAGAGACACTGCGACCCTACTCCTCCCTGCTTGTTGACATACCACATCGCGGTGGTGTTGTCCGTCAGAACCTGAACCGACCGCCCGCGAAGGGAAGGGAGGAAGGCCTTGAGCACCAGACGAATCGCCCGCAATTCCAGAAGGTTGATGTGAAGCAACCTTTCCTCTGGAGACCATAGACCCTTGATCTCCAGATCCCCCAGATGAGCACCCCATCCTAGAGTGGATGCATCCGTTATCACTGTGGCCACCGCTGGAGGAAGTTGGAAAGGCTTTCCTTGAGACAGATTGCCCTCCACACTCCACCAAGACAGATCCGCTGCAGTTTCTCTGGAGATCCTGATGGACTTCCTGAGATCTCCGTTGTGTTGATACCACTGCCTGCGGAGGCACCACTGGAGTGCCCTCATATGCCAGCGTGCGTGGTTGACCAACAGAATGCAGGAAGCCATCAGACCAAGCAGACGAAGGACCTTCAGGACTGGAACAACAGCTCCATTGTGAAATAAAGGAATCATTTCCTGTATGTCACGAATCCTTTGAGGTGGAGGGAATGCCCCACATACAGTTGTATCCAGTACTGCACCTATGAACAGGTTGCGCTGGTAAGGGCACCAGGTGAGATTTGGGTACATTTATTGAGAAGCCCAACCTGTACAACACCTGAGTTGTGACTAGCAGATGATGGAGCACTTTCTCCGGAGATTCTGCTTTGATCAGCCAATCCTCCAAATAAGGGAATACCGGAACCCCTGACCTTCTGAGATGTGCAGCCACCACTGCCATCACCTTGGTGAAGACTCGAAGCGCAGTAGTACGACCAAACGGAAGGACCGCAAACTGGTAGTGCTGCGATCCTACCGTAAAACGGAGATACTTCCTGTGTGACTTCAGAATGGGGGTGTGGAAATACGCATCCTGCAAGTCGATCGGCACCATCCAGTCTTCTTCCATCAGCGCTTGAAGAACCTGCGCAAGGGTGAGCATCTTGAACTTCTCCTGCTTCAGGTAATGGTTCAAGATCCTGAGATCCAGAATTGGACGAAGTCTGCCATCCTTTTTTGGGATCAGGAAATACCGGGAGTAGCACCCCTGACCCCTCTCCTGCTCTGGAACCACCTCTATCGCACCCTTTCTGAACAGAGCCAGGACTTCTTCCTGCAAGAGCAGCAGGTGGTCCTCCGCACAAAAACCTTGGCAAGGAGGTTAATTGGGAGAAATGCCCGAAGGGGAAGAGCATACCCATTCTCCACGAGATTGAGAACCAAAAGATCCGATGTAATTAATTCCCAATCTCGTAGAAAATGGGTAAGTCGGCCCCCCACTGGGCCCACATGATCCGGAATGGCGGATCTAGGGCTGCTTTGCTGTGGTGGCAGGGGGTTGGGAAGAGGTAGAGGAGGAGGCCTGACGACCTCTAGGACGAGCTCTTTGCCTGCCTCTGTACTTGTACAGCGTATTTTGCTGCTGCTGCTGTTGTGGCTGCTTGTAGGTCCGAAAGAAAGACCTGCCAAAACCTCTGAACCTCTTCCCCGCAGTACCTCTGGACTGTAGGCCCAAAGATCTCGCTGTCGCTCTGATGTCCTTGAACCTTTCTAAAGCAGCATCAGCCTTCTTTCCAAACAAACCTGACCAATCAAAGGGCAAATCCATCAAGTCAGCCTGGACATCCGCAGAGAATTCAGAGGATTTAAGCCATGCCGCTCTTCTTGTGGCCACTGAAGAACCCATCACTCTTGCCACCGAGTCAGCAGTGTCCAGACCACTCTGAATGACCTGTCTAGCAGCAGCCTGAGTGTCAGTAATCACCTCTTGAAAATCCTTCCTATCCTCCTCAGGAAGCTTTGGAACCAGCTGTTTGACTGAATCCATCAATGCATGGATATAGCGTCCCATAAGACAAGTAGCATTAGTCGATTTGAGCGCCATGCTTGGTGAGGAAAAGACTTTTTTTCGCAGCCTGGTCCTGCTTCTTCGATTCCTTATCCCCAGGAACCTGTGGAAAAGCGCCCGCAGATTTTTTCGAGCAGGCCGCCTGCACAACCAAGCTCTCTGGTAAGGGGTGCGTGGATAAAAAGAGCGGGTCACCAGGCGCCACCCTGTACCTTCTCACAACCGCCCTCGAAACAGCAGGGGCTGTAAGCGGTCTTTTCCAAACCTCATAGATAGGCTCCGCCAAAGCATCATTGAAAGGGAGCATAGGCTCGACCACAGAGGTAGGTGAATGAAGGACCTCAGTCAGTATATTAGCTTTATACTCTGCAGTAGGAAGTGTTATATTCAACAAGTCTGCAGCATTCCTTATAACCACGTGATAAGGTGTCACATCCTTAGAAGGGGTGTCAGAAACAGAGGCCAAATCCCAATCAGGAGACAGCTCAAGACCACTAGCCTCTCTCAGATCGTCGAAAAGATCCTCTGAATCCTGCAGCTCACCCTCTTCCATTTCTGCATCACAGTACCTCTGCTCTACCAGAAGTCTATGTGCCTCACGCCTCGACCTCTCCTTCAGGAATGAAGTCGACGGATCCGGAATTGACTCGGCCGGAGCCGGCGTCGAGCCCGAAGGCAGAGGACCAGACCGCTGAACACGAGGTCGGATCGGATTCGACATCGGCGTCGAGGGTGTCGGCGTCGAAGGTCTTGGCGTCGAAGGCTTCGGCGTCGAAGGCTTCGGCGTCGAAGGCTTCGGCGGCGCCGAGAAAAGCCAAGGCGGCATCGGAGCCGGCATGAATGGCATAAAAGGCGCAGGAGCGTAAGTCTGGGGATACCCAGATTGTATGCTAATGGACCCGTGGGACCAACCGGTGCACCAGAGGGGTACATAGCCCTTGAATACACTCCATACATAGCATTCAGGAACTGAGTAGGGTCCTGACCTGGAGCAGGAAAAGCTGGATAAGAGCCCACAGGATGCTCTCGAGGGAGCAGAGTCTTCTCGACTTCGACCTCTACCTCAGGTTGGTGCACCGGGGTCGACGAATCCGCAGGCAACGGAACCTCCTTTTCTCCTTCTTCCTCTTCTTCTCCTTCACCTTCCTGGTCAGAAGAATGAGTCGGAGCCGGAGAAGGATTCGACAACGGCTTCGGTGAATGAACAGGCGAATTCACAGGCGAAGCCTCACCCTCGGAGACTTGAACCTCCGGAGTCGGAGTCTCCACATCCTTGCGAAGCAACTTCACCTGCGACTTTGGTCTCGAACTCGAGTCCTTCCCAGAGTGATTGCGAGACTCATGAGATCTCTTCTTGTGCTTCTTCCTCGACGACTTCGAAGCATGCGCTGAAGACGACCTCGAGTGCGACTTCGAGCGAGACCTCGACCGTCGAGTCTGTGACCTCGACCTCTTCTTGTCCTTCCTGCTCTTCAACTTGGCAATGAGGAGCTTTGCCTCTCTCTCACGGAGAGCCTTGGGATTCATCTTCTTACAGGAAGAACATTCCTCGACGTCATGGTCAGAACTCAAACACCAAACACAGCACTCGTGCGGATCCGTAATTGACATCATCTTGCCGCACTCTCCGCATGGCTTGAATTCAGTCTTCTTCGTGGACATCTCGACACAAAGAAGCAAGAGGACACCGAAAAGAAACAAACAGTAACAAAGTTACTAACAGCTACAGAGGATCCCTCGAAACCGTTAGTGTCGACGACGCGGAAAAAAGGGAACTGATGTCATCACGCCGGCGTGGGCCTATTATGGAGTCGGTGACGTCAGAGGAGTCGCGCGTGATGTCGTGCCTCTGTGACGTCGTCCACGTCGGTGCAAAGCTACAAAAAGAATTGCCGAATGTTGCTGACACAAGGGGATATTCACAAGGTGAGGAATCCACTGGCAGATGTATCCATCAGAAAGTACATGCAGGTTTCAGCACAGGGTCTCGGGGATGGGTATCCTTCTGAAGACCTCTACAACATACACACCTGGTCAGATGTGGCGTGACTCTCTGGGTCGCTTCGTTTAACAGACAGGAGTTTGGGAAGTTCAGACGCTCAACATATGCTCTGTCTATCCACCACCTAAGCTTCAAGGGGAAACTTTATCTGCCAGTGGCACCTCCCTCTTGGATCTGCAAGTTGGCACATTGGTTATGAGGGGTGACATGAACAATGTGATAGCGCTGGGGTGGGGCAGGTGGCCAGTAAGGGGAGCTACGCAGGGAGGGAGCAGACTTCAGTCCTTACGGCTCCCATCGGTATGGCAGACCTTTGGCGGATACATCATCTGAATGAAAACCTGTCAGCCAGACATGGCAGCCTCTCCCACCTGGATTACATATTTACCCATCACAAAGGTATGAGTCGATTTAAAGTCGTGACACACCTACATACAAATGTCAAGTCCTGATACACAGTCATAAAAAGTAGAAAAGGTATGGGTTATAGAAACTAGGGAAGCTGCAGTGTTCCCATAATAAGCCCACGTGCACGCTTTAATCAAGTCAAATGATTTCTGAGTAGATCAACGCCTTACTATGCAACATTTCTTATGTGAAGTATTTCATTTTGGTGGGATTAAAATACTTCTCTGGGCAATGAATGATTATGCCCATCAGTAGACGCTTTCAGTTCTGAGTCTCCATACCCCACAATAGCGCCCTGAGAAAGTGTTTAATTGCTCTCTACCATGAGAGTCAAGTGCAGAGAGGGTATACGTGGTCCAGTTTGCACAGCCATAGTAGGACAGATGCCAGGACATCAAAGGTAAATGACCTCAACTGACATGGTTGAGGTCTATTAGGCCCTGTTAGCGCTTTGGCCCCCTCAAACCGATCTTGGCAACATCCACCCACCAATATCCATGCATCCAGAATGTACCCACATCCCAGCATTGATCCATCCACACACCTATTTTCATCCTTCCTCTAGCTATGCACTCACACTCACTGATTTACTCAACCATCCACTGTTGCATGAACTCACAGCTATCCAATCATCTATTTATTGGTATAAAGACATTTATCATCCATCCCCTTGTCTGCATGTGGCCATAGGAGTGTTGCCTGCCTGCTAGTACATTACTATCTGTATTCATTTACTCGACCATCCACTGTTGCATGAACACTCATCAGTCCATTCATCACCACATTTGCAAGTGCCCAAAGAAGCCACACCTATTGGCTGTTAGTTATATGTTAGCGTGCAGGTTAACTACTCCATTCCTACAACAGTGACCCGTCTAACGTTTGCTGATTTTCTGTATACTTGCCTGCAGGGTCGCCAAACTTGTTTTTGGTACTTGAAACAGAAAATACTATGATAGTTACCGTATTTCATAATAAAACACATTACATATCATTGGCAGGAGTTTCTACATGTCAAAAATGTATATGAAAGTATTCAAGGTTACAATTGATTACATATATGCAACTCTTCTGTTTTACAAAACCGTAAAATGTAACTTTGATCAAAACAAATTACAAGTTAAACCAGGGCTAATTATTCTACTGAGAATCACCAAACCATATCAGTAGTCAGGGCTAAATGACTTTGTTAACTTTGCACCAATATTCTGTGTTTAAGATATTCTATCCATTTATGTAATCATGATTTCCACCAAAGGATTCATAGTTACCATATTATGTGTATCCAGAATGCACATCATTCCATCTGGTGCTACTGATGCCAGCCAGCTTTGGTCTGGTGACATACAGAGGGCTCCTGCTCCAAGTTGATTTCCCTGGACTGCCTTGGTAGGAGTAAGAGGTGAAGCACCACTGGAGTTCTCCTTTAACCAAAAAAAACCCCACAACATTAGAAAATAGCATATGCAAAACGATGACCGTTGTTTACTAGTATCAACTACACAAATAAGGATACTCAATATGACCGATTATAAGCATGTTCACTGTCGTGCAGCGGCGGCCGTCTCAGATAAGCGCAGTGGCGGGGGTAGTGGGGAAGTCGACAGACGACGGAATAGGTATAATTTACTTATTTGATTATACCAATTCAGTTATTTGATGACTTACCCACTCCCACCCCGCCCCCGTCCCACCACGTCTACCTGTGCCGGCTGCCGCTGCTGTAGGGTACATGAATGGATACCGCTGGACTGTGTGATTTTCTTTGAAATAGCTGAGTGTATCTTCCTTTTTTATGTTTTCCTTTTCATTTCAATGGTGAAGCAAACCTGCAAACTTATTCACCTGTTTGATTGCTTGGATTAGACCCATTCATGAGAGTAAACTCTCATGTCACACACATTCCCCTTCTTCACTTTCCCACCAAATATCTCTGGGAGATAACACATCTAGTAAAACATCATAGCAGAGAGGTATATTGTTTTAGGGCTTGAGGAGTACCTATTTAATTAAGCCGATGCTTCACTGACAGATCTTGCATTACATTACTTACATGGTTCTTAACTAAGAAATATGGTTTCAAAACCCATAATTCACAGAAATGATTATGATTCACGAGAATGCTACAATGCAGATGAAATATGAATTTCAACCAATGTAACCCTAGAATTGTTGTACGTGTGTTTCAGCAGGTAATATCAAAATATGTAACTACTGCTGGTATATGGAGGTGTACCGAATAGAAAAGTTAACTTGAGGAAGAACTGCAGGTGTACTGCGATTCCTCAGTATTAAATGTACCTGCTGAATAAAATCAATATAAAGTAATGGGACAGATTGCTCAAGAAGTTGTACATCAGAAATATTTGAAATCGAGGCTTAGTTTCATTTAATATCGTTCAGTCCTTCAGGATGCCCAATGTTTGCAGACGTTAGATAAACCATAGTTAAAAAATTGTTATTTGGTATTTTAAGTCAGTGGCTTTGGTGCTAGAATGTGTGGTGATCCAATGATCCAATGAAGATTAGTTAATTATTAAGTAATAGTCATCATCTTATAATCATAAAACCCCTAATTGAAGGTAGCATACAAAAAAGTATTTGCCTTTTACTCCAGTCTCCAAAAGCACCATCTTTAAACCCAAGCAGCAAATTGAGAGAGAAGCCATTTTATAGTCCAACCACACACATATGATCATTTCAACCAAAGCCATCTCTGCCGCTTACCCTTGACTTCCCTGGAATTCTACTTTGAGTCTGACTTGGATGCTGGACAGCACAGTCCAGTGCTTCTGCATTCTATGGCAAATACAGCCTGGTGTGCGATCAGGCTAGTTGTAAATAAGGAGTGCAAACTGCCCACCGAGTGTTTGCGATCTACCTGTTATTTTGTGATATAACATATGTACTAATAGGTGATCAGTCATATGAGGTTGAAGAATTGTCTGCCTAATGAAATCCAATTTGATAAGTCGCTATGTGTGACCTTCTTCAATTAGCCATCGACGCAGAGATGGTAACCTGAAAGGTAGAGCAGACCATGATTCCCATTGTTTGCATTCCTAATGAGAAATATTTTTAAAGCAGCACCTGCTGCTTGAAGGAAAAGGTGCTACTTTAAAAAAAAATCTATTCAGGAAGACATTGGGAACTGTAAGTAGAGTTTACCTAGATCACAGTCTAATTTCCCCGAGGCCACCTGACACAATCCCCCAAACGGGAAGCAGTCCAACAAAGACAGCTTCTCCTTTTTTCGACGCGTCACCACCCCCTCTGAGGTGTTGGTATCTTTTCAGTGGTTTGCGGCCACAATTGCAGTCACAAACCATTGATACATCTTATTGCAATTCACCATGAGGAGGGAACACCCCTTTCACGCCTCATCTTAATTGCAATTCTGAATAAATTGCAAAACCACTATTTACTCATGTTTTGACATTTAGATGCTTCATCTTTTTTGAGAATGCTCTCCCATGAGCACTTTGGCAAATAATAATATAAATTAGGGAGAAGAAAAATGACTATGTGAAGTCATAGGTGTTGCACTCAATAACAACCAGAAGCTGAATGTTTGTTATGCAGTGTTCGTAAAGTGCACTTACATTGACTCCTAGCTTCAGCAACTCAAAACACTCATGACTGGCATGGGGTCTGGTCTTTGCATGGTGGATAGCACCAGATACTCCCCTACAAATATGAAAAGCCAAAGAAATGACTGATTGGACAACTAGTCTTAATCTCTTTAGTGCGGCCTTCAAAGCGTTAGCGACGGCCTCATGGCATCAGCAGTGCAGCCATTGGCAGTGGTGAGACACTGGGCAAGGGCTCCGCGGGACCTACCTCAAGAACTTGAGGCTTCCCCTTCAGTTTCCCTGTTGGGAGCTGAAGCAAAATTGTTTAATTTTTAGCACCTACCCATTCCCCTGCCCATTGGTAATATCAGCGAGCCGTATAGAGCATTTCTCCACTTGAATGGAAAGAAGGAACTGGTGAGTAGTTCCATGTGCATCCCACCCCCTAGGTAGCACCCTAAAGTTTTGAGTAGGCATTGCTGGATTTAGAACAGCTCACCTTTTTATTGATGCTTCTTTCAAACTCAATTGCGATTCATGAGCAGGAATGTCCCTAGCTCTAGGGAGTTTGTGTTTTAGGAGGGGGTCGGCCCTGCTGGGAAGGGTCGCTCCCCCAGGAGGGCATACTTTTTCAATTTGTTGTTTTCCCTTCCCTGGATGGTGAAGGGACAATCGGGCCCTAGAGGAAAGCACGATTGATCCCTCTTCCTCAGGGAAGGAAAAACATGACAGTCCTTTTCCTACATTCTGAAGCTCAATTCCTTGCTCACTGAAGTCTGCTGAGATGGGCGTTAGCAAAATGTGAAAGGCAGAGTAACCAATCAATGCTTGATGTGGGCTAACACATTGCCCTGTACTGTGGTGGGTGGTAGAGGAATGTGAATGGCAGAACTACAGGTGAAATGGGTTAGCATTGCTCCACTATGTATGCTGTGATAATGCATATGCTGCAAGTAGAAGAATAGTATTTTCGTTTTTGTCTCTTTTAGCTTCTTTGGTGAAGTTCGCTGGTTCGCAATGAGAAGAGCGTGATGAGTGTTTTTTCCCATTTTATTCAGCTATTTCTAATGGAATTCGATCCTGTATGAAATTGGATTATTATTTGAAGTGGAAAATTTCCCACCTCAAGGAATAATCAAATCTCTTGCCAGCAGCAACCGTTCCCTAAATCAACCTGAGCTAACCCCATGGTAGCTACGGCACAGAGCAGACAGGCTTGACTGATGGCAGTGTGAAAAGTATTTATGGAGTTCCAAAACAGTAATAAAGTTAAAAAACCAAGGCTATAAAAATCCTACAGCAAATCAGAAAACTAGAGTAAATAAAAAAACATAAAATGACACTACAATGATAAAAATCTAATATGGGGGACCGGAGATAAGAACTTTTGAAGATTTAAGAGAAAATATCTCTAGAAAGCAAAAAGGGTCAATGGTTGTCAACCTACATGTGATTTCAGGCTGGTTGCAAAGGAGCGCGGTCGGCTACACCAACCAGGTTCAAACCGGTCAGACGTAGCCTCTTTTTTGGAAGTCAATATCCAAATAACTCCTCACTAAGTAAAGCCAGCTGAAGTTGTTGGTTTTGGCAGGAAAAGCTCAGAGTGGGAGAAATTCAAATCTCACTCCTATGGAAGTCCTCTGGCCGAATGCATACTTTTGCCACCTAAGCCGGGTCGAGATTTTTATCCTGGGACTTTTGAAGCTGAGAATCCTCTAGGGTGGCAAGGTGGCAGGCAGTATACCTTGTTGCAAAGAGTTTGCTGAATCGGACTTCCTGATGCAGAGAAGGACCAAGCTCGCAAAACCTGTTTTATTAGCCCAGCAAGGTCGGGCCTTGAAATAATAGGCTTGAGTGGTTTGCACCTGTCTTCAAGAGGTCTGAAAGTCCAAAATGCAACTAGGTCCAAGCTTTTCAGAGGTGGCAGGAGAAGTCTAGTTAGACATAGCCAAGGGTCCCAGTATATCAAGAATAGCACTTGGGAGGGAGTCACAACTCACTCCACCAGTGGCCACTAGCAGGGTCCAGGTTAGTTCCAGTTGGTACTCATCAGCAAAGCCCTTTAGGGAAAAGGTCTCTTGCAGTTTGTTATGGCCTTGTACCTACACTAGAGTTAGACAGCTGACCCTTGGTTTCCACTTTTTTTCCTGGGTACAAGAGGGGAATAGGTCCAGTCTTTCAAGGCTCCTCTCATGCCACAGACAGCAGGTACAGTTTTTTTCTGTTCTTCCTCAGGTCCAGAAAGTGTTCAGTGGAGGATGCCTTGGGGTGCCACATTTATTCCTGGTACCAGCTAGTGGGTGGGGGTAACTCCTGCATTCTTCCTAACCAATGGCCTAACTTTCATGGGATAACCCAATCCACTTTTACACCGATCCTGTTTGCCATACTGCAAATAAACCACTGTGTCCCTCACCTTCAAAATCCAAGATGGGGGAAACCATTCTCCCTTTCTGCAGAACAAGTGGGCCCACGGTAATGAGCAGTGCCCTCCTCTGTGGTCACTCCAAACCAGTTCTGGGGTAGCTTTCTCCCCACTGGATTTGGTGCCACCCTCACTACGAGGACAAAAGCTGGGGCCTTTCCAGTTGTCACCTAACTTGTAGAAGGGGAGGCCCCTTTGAAGTACATTGAGTTTCTGGGTACACCCCAACTGAAATTCCTGTCACTAAGCCTGGGCAGAGTTTGCAGAGTTCTGCTAAGAGATCCTCTGTGAAGTGGCCAAAAAACTCCGCCTGACTATGCGGAGTTCCGTAAGCGGCGAATGGCGCTTAGTCATGCCTGCTAGCATTGATTTTCAACGGATGTTTGTCCTGCGCTGAAAAATCAACACAAACTGCACCATGAGCAGCGCAAGAGGGTGCTGCTAATTATCTGCCTTTCGCGTAGATTTTCTACTTGAGCAGCAACTTTTTCAACGCAAACAACGTGAGCGGTTGCGACCACCAGCGACCGCCCGCATTGAGAAATCCGGCCACCCGCATTGAGAAATCTTGCCAGGAGGTGGATTTTTCTCGCTCGCACTCGCCAACTTGACGTTGGGAAGTGCGAGCGAGCAAAGAACTATGTTCCGCTACACAGAGCGGAGTTCTACAGAACTGCATATTCCACGGAGCACGGAGTGCGGAAAACTCTGCAAACTTCGCAAATGGAGCAGAGTTCACTGCCCGGGTTTGCTCCCTACACCCAAGTCATTGAATGTGCTCTGTAACAAGGTTTCACATCTCATCAGGGATAATCTTGGCTGGGCTACTACTGTACAGTGAATGCAAATCAGCCTCCTGGAACTCTGGGCAGAGAAAAGATAACTTTTTAAAAGTTACTATTTGTTAGTATTTATTAGAATCCAACTTCACTATTGAGTTGGGCTTTTAATATATATTAGTGCTTTAATCAAGTTTCTAGTTGGTCACAACCCAGAGATAGCAGAATTAATAATACATCTAGCTTCCAAGTGTTTCTATATGAGGTCAACCAGAGCCTTGTTACAGTGAATATAGTTTTTAGGGCCTTGCCACTGTAGGGATATGTTGACACCAATTTTCTACATGTCTCACTTTTACATACCTTACACAGAAACTTATGGGCTACTAGGCCTACATGAGGTGACTTACTAATATTGAAAGGGAGGAGGTGTCCGCCCATCAAAAAGGGTTATTTTAACAGGTCACTCTGCAGATTTTACTTAGCAGCATTCAGCCAACACAGGTTAGGCGTCAAGTAATGTATGCTCTGCCACTGTAGAGGATAGCACATTTGCTTCTTCAGTCCACAAGTGGCATTTAACTTTCAGGTCTTGGGTGAGCTTTCTATACCACACACTAGGGACTACCAGGCAAGTTAATGGGCCAACTAGGAATAGGCTGATTCATTCATGTTTACAGGGGAAGCACTGACACTTGACTCCTGGCTAGCAGGGGTAAAGTGCACATAGTTCTAAAACTTGCAAAGCAGATAGACAAAAAATGTAGGGGAACATCATGTAAAAGATGGAAATTTCCTACACATCCAGTGAAGACTCATCTTTTGCTGATTCTAGGATCATGTTCATGGCGTGTGTAAGCACAATCTGTACAGTGGAGAGACAGTGGAAGTGCATCACAATCTAGAGAGAAGGCAGGAACAACGCCTAACACAGACAGAGTCATCATTGGCAGCCCCTCTATTTTATTCAATCCCAAATTCACCCATTTGTTGCAGACGCCGAATGTAAAGATAACTGCAATTGCTTTGCCTAATGACTTCCATCTCGTTCTGTTGACTTTCTTCAGGATATTGCGCACCAACAAATGTGTGAGCCCAACAGTTTCTGAGGGAGCATGGAGACACACTTGGGCTTCATTCTAATGCACACCATTGGATTCCCACTTGAAGTGGGGAGTTAAATATTTTCTGGGCCTAATGCTTAACCTTGGAATAGTACACAAATCAACTCTACAGTCATGCTGGCATCATATGATTTGGGCAACACCCAGCTTCGCACCGGTCATGAGTAGAGACAAGTTTTTGTTATGCAGCGAACGCTGCATTTCAATGATAATTCCATAGCATTGCCCTGGTACCATCCAGATCACAAACGTTTGTTCAAAATTTGGAATATCATAAACGATTTGTTTGCTAAGTTTCTAGAGATACATTCCTGAAATAATATAACGGTTGATGATTTGTTGATCCTGTACGAAGGGCCACTGCTGTTCAGGCAGTACATATAAAGCAAAATAGATGGCTATGACATTTAAATACACTGGTTATTTATGAGAGAGCTCTAGTCAAGGATTTAATGAACACCCTCACTTTAGCAGCTTGAGCGGGTGGTGGAAGCACAGAGCAGTTTGTATAATATAATACCTTTAAAATGAGTGCCAACCCACTCCCTCAGAGTCAATCGGAACATGGTTCAAAGTTAGGGGTGGGATTTATTTTATGGCTACTCATTTGGTACTAGTGGTTATGCATACTGCCTCAGAGTACACACTGGAAATGACTCCTCTATAAATCCCCCTTGCATGCTAAGACTTAGTGAGAGATTTGTGGGTGAACTTCTCTAACGACTCCTTCATAAAGGTTATAACCTTCACGTGGACAATAAATGCAGTTGTACAGCTGTTCAGAGAGCTGTACAAAGCTGAACTGTGGCATGCGGTACAATTTGAAGGCACCATAAAGGATTCACGCAAGTTTGTTGCATTCCAAAGAACTGCTCAAACAATTCACATGGTTCAAGGTCTCTTGGCAGATGTTCACAAGCCCAACCGTATTCTGGATTATAAATACATTGGCAGGGTGGGTAAAGATGACCAGTACCTCAACCATATAATGTGACTCGTGAAACATGCGCATGGCATAAGAAGTTGACTACCCACCGGATCCAGTGGCAACATATAGTGCATATGTTGTCTACTGTCAGACGACAACAGGAAGACAAATATCTTTCCCTGACTTTCTATTTGCCATTATTGAAAGTCTAATTGCTGTAGAAGTAGTAGCCTCTACTTCATCTTCTGTGACACATAGTGCAGAATCTGTCCTGCCATTATCCTCCATCAGAGTGTGAAGATATTCCAGTCATTATATTACAAGTACATCAGAGTTAATGCACTGCACATAACAATGAAAGAAACATAGGCTACATTTTGACAGAGTACCTTATGACCAATCCCTAAAGCCCTTGGAATTTCTGGAAGTGCTCTTTAGGGAACTTAGCAAAGTCTGCTCCAACATGTTTACTCTAGTATTCAAAGGTAGATATGCTCATACAGTCCAAGGAATGAGCCAGAGACCACAGACATATTCGCACACTCACCCCCATATTAGAACCACACACAAGGAGGAGTCAGTTTTAGCACAGCGAGTATGCTATGGGTCCATGAAAGCCACGTCTTCATGAGCCTCAGGAGTATGCCCTGGGAGGTGTTAGTTAAGGTTCACTTGGCATGCGTACAGTATTAGTCAGGGTTTTGTGGGATACAAAGTAATGAGAAGGTAGTCAACCCTTAGGCTATCTTTCTTTTCGTAAGGTTCTTGTATAAGTAGAAGGCAGGTGGTCAAGGAACGAGTGACATACAGAACACTGCACCCAGCACTACAAACATAATGAGTAGTCTTGTCTGTTTCCTACCTTCAACCTCCACCATAATTTGGTGTGCGTTTCATTCATCATAACAGAAGTATGTTATAGTCAATGCACTGCACATGATGCTTGACAGGACATATGCCACATTCACAACAGAGTATCCTGTGTGTCAAAACCCTAAAGACCTTAGTCTTTCTTGAAGTGCTCTTTAGTGATCTTAGGAGAGTCTGCTCCTGCTTGGTCTCCCCGGTGTTACCCAGCAGATATGCTCACATGGTCTGATGAATAGTTCTGAAAGGCACTCTCGGACACCCTCAACTTACATGCACAATAGGAGTTGGATTTAGGGCTGCGAATGTGCTAAAGGCACATGAAAAACAAGTCGTTCTGAGCCTTATTAGGCTGCCACGGGGAAGCATCAGTAAAGGTTCACCTGGCACTCTTGTGGTATGAGGACTCCAAGTGAGACTGACATAAACAGGTAGTCAAAGCTTAGCCGTTGTTTTTTTTCATAGACATCTTGTGTAGGTAGAAGACGGATGGTCAGGATATAAGACACAACCCCTCAAAATTGGCTGGTGTTATTTGTGTAGGGACGATTGTGTGGCTGTTGGCTGGCAGAATGTGTGGTTCTTGGCCGGGGGAATGAGTGACTGCTGGCTGGTGGAACGTGCGGCAGCTGGCTGGCGGTATGTATGTATTGGTTTGCGCGAGGTGTGCTTATATATAAATTGGCTGATGGTTGGTTGAGTAGCAGTTTGACTGGTGTTTCAGTTCTGTCACAGTATGATGTGATGGGTCCTTAAATGGAGGAGGTTTGTTGATGTGAGTGTTGTATATGTTGGCTCATGGGGGGTGGTTTGAATGGCTTTGTGCTACATGCATGAAAGTTGTGTGAATAAACAGTAAAGTGGATGGTGCCTTGACGAGGCATTATGGCTCCCTACCAGTAAGGTTTAATATTCTGATATTGTTATTAGTATTTACTCTTTGAACAGATTACTACTGGCAGTGCCAAAACCAAATGATATGAGCTTGTACTTCAGTAGTGGATGGACTCAAGGGGAACAATAGCCGCTACCAGTTTTGAAAATTGAACATCCAGAGGAGTCCAAGGTGGGGTAACATGTGGATTCCACTTACGTGTCCACAATGCCCTAAAACCTTCCAACTTTGTGGAAAAATCACACATCTACTTCATATTTCTTTGATGAAAACTTCCAAAATCTGTTGGGATTTACAAAATCCCTACCACTTACCATTCCCACACTTCTCCAAATAACAACGGTGCCTAGCTTGAGTGACTGGAAAGAATCAAACTAGGGACAATTAAATGTCCATGGACCATAGTCCAGCCACACAAGTGGGTTACCGTTTTTATCACAGGAAGTGTGGAAACAAGGAACAGTATGATATTAGTTATTATAAATATAATTTATTTCAATTTTTTGCTTCCAAATGTAAGTCAGTGTGCAAGAAAGATCCCATTTTGCTAATTACCCTAAATAGTATGGATAACCATCAAATTCAGAGTTGTATAAATACTCCCTATTCATAGAATTAGTATCTAGGGCACATTTTTTAAAAATCCTAGGTTTTCTCCATATCCGTTTTTCATTTATTATAATTTACCTTATGAATTGATTCCTGGACAGTACACAATGAAAAATAAATATATGCTGCAGTTCAGTTGTTGTCTCTGTGTATTGTGTGTGTTTTGGACAACCAACAAACATTTTATATCCTTGCAACCAGAAGGAGCCAATATATGTAATGCCATACTGCTTTTGTAAATCAGCCATCGGGCCACAAAATTACAGACAAAAACATTGTCAGCTATTTCCGTTTTTCCTATTTTTTCCATAATTTTTATTTTAATGACCAATTTCTGTGGGGAAACCATGAGCTATCTACAAAAGATGCCCCTTGATGAATTTGGAATTTTAGCTAGTTTTCAGAAATGTATATCTTCAGGGGTTCAGCTATGGTTTTCACAATTGTTTACATCACAAACTACAAGTAGGTTAAAACAAACTCTGCTTGTTCTCGAAAGCTGGGAGGTTAGCGATCTTAGCAGTGCAAACCTTCCTACACTGTATTGCACAGCATTTTTTCCAAAGTTTCAAATAAGAAACCCTAAAAATGTAGCTATATTTGGCTTTTTACTCTGTTGCTTCCAGGGAAATTCACAAAAGCTAGGTACCTTTATAACTCCCAGGATGTGGGGGAAAAAGGTAGCACATTTGTCGTGCATACCTTTTGTGGATAATCAACGTTAAAGGCTTAAGCGCGAAGTACCCCACACATCGAAAGAGGGTTTAGCACCAGGGGTGGAAAAGTCTCATCAGCTAAGGGTTAAGTCTCCATTTTCGTTAGCCTGAATGTGAATGACAAACCTTAACAGGCCTTTAGTGGCCATCATTGAGATTCTGATACTGATTAGAGAAATCGAGTAAATGAGATTAAGACCAGCCTGGTAGAGCCTTTTGGGAAATATCTATTTTGGTTTTCAGTCAATGCTAACAGACAGTACCTAAATGTACATTTCCCATGGGCTTTTGAGGATTTATTTATTTACGAGAGTGAAAGAGCCTTCGGTACATCCAGTCAGAATCCCTTCCCTACAAATGTGATGATGTGTAAACACCACAATTGCTCTCCCGAATCATAGGATGAGAAGAAGGTTTTTGGCATTAGAGGAACTTGTGCATCTGCACACATATAATCTGTGAACACTCTAACAACTCGGAAACGTGACCAGTCAAATACATAGAAATCAGTGACATAAACATTCCGTTTTAACATAACCAACATTACAATGCTTTTTCTCTCAGTGGTGAAAACTTTAACAAATCGTTTTGAATTCTTATATTTTCACCTTGATTTTACAAGACATATTTACATGGTTATTGTGCCTAAATATTCGCTATGTCCACAAAGTAAAAGACGTACCTTTGGGAGCTCGTATTTATATATGAAAGGTGAATTATTACAGTAGCCAAACACCAAGTTTGCATTTGGTCCCAAAACTGCTGATGAGAGAGCGCGCTCCAGCTCGTAGTCATGCTTCCTAATGACGTCATCCTTCAGCATGCCTTTGTGATTGGTGTACTGAGTTGGATCTATTATATATCAGAAAATGCCATTGAATAAATATTCTGTTACAGATATACAAGCAAACATTGTTTTATTTCCAACAAAACGTTAGAGAATTTATAAAGATCACACAGCTATCTCCTACACTGAATCTTAGTGGAAGAAGAATTTTCCTAAACAATGGCGGAAAGATGGATTATCTAAACAAGAGTCTACGCTCTCAGTGCCCACCGAGAGACCTACAGATTTACCTTCAAATCCATATTAAATACAACCTAGCTTTCCATAATTGCACTGTCATTGAGGCAATGATGGACGGAGCGCTGAAACTTTTCAGACATTCACCCCCAGTCACAGATCTGGGTTGAATCCATCATCGTTATCCAGCTCACTTTGCCACCCCAGTTCAGACACAGCTATATGCAAATCAGTCTTGACCCTGTGCCTAATGGGAACAGTCCAGCCCGAACTGCCAAGCCATGGATTGCCCAGACGTGGGTCCCTTGCTCACTGTGCCACTGTGCTCAAGCTAGCCTGGCTGATAAAGGCTAATACCCAGAAACTGGTCCCAGGGTGCTTGTTACCGGTCCAGGGAGGACCTGGCTTGGCAGTTCGGTCTGGACTGTTCCCATGAGGCACAGGGTCCAGACTGATTCGCATATGGCTGGGTCTAAACTGGGGTGGCAAGGTGAGCAAAAGAACAAGGTATTTAACCCAGATCTCTTGACTCGGGGTGAATGTATGATTTATTCAGCATTCCGTCCATCATTTGTTTGCGTAGCACGTTGAAAGCTGGCCAGTCAAAATAATCCTTGTGAGGGCACACCCTCACCATAACTCCGATTTCTCGTTTTGTTTTTTACTTCTGGTTCCACAAGGGGACAATGGGCTTCTTCCCACTGCCACATCTGCCCCACTCCCACTCTCTTCCATCAAAATCTGGTTCCTTCCCTATGAAATGCAAATCCTTACAGCATTTAAACAGTAGAAACAAAATATTGTTACTCAATTGATAATTTTTCTAGTAGGCATTTGGGTTTTAAACAACCCTGGGCAAAGCACTAGGCTACACTCGCGTAGTTTGCGAAGTTTACACAACTTCGCACTACGCGAACAGTACGTAGCACAGTGCAAACATGCGTAGCGTAGTGCAGCGGTCATTTTTTGCTTGCTCGCGGTCCTCAATGTCAAGTTGGCGACTGCGCGCAAGCAAAATGACATCCTCGCGAGACTTTTTCCTTGTTCGCGATCGCGAGAATGGAAAATAAACCTCCCGGCGAGATTCTCAACGCGGGGAGGTCAGGTTTCTCATTGCGAGTGGTCGCACATGCTCGCGACCGCTCGCGATGAGAAACTACCAGTCCGTGTTCAGAAAGCTGCAGCTCGAGGAAAAATCTACTTGAGCGGCAGAAAAGTACAGCTCACACTGTGCAAGATGCCATTTTCAATGATTGTACAGTGCCGGATGCTTGTCCGCACTGTGCAATCATTGAAAACGACATCTTGCACAGTGCGAACATGCTACTACGCAGTTCACGAAGTGCTACGCATAGCTCACGTAGTGCGAAGTGCACTTCGCGTAGCGCTACTTCGCGAACTACGCCCATCCCTAGTTTTAAATTCCCTTTATTTAATGAAGTAAGGAGGAGCTGGCACAGCACAACAAAGAGAGCGTTTGTGATGAGAGTCAAAGCTGGTATGATGTGGCAATTTCTTCCATTAGACATCTTTGAGCTGAATTTACTGCTGATGGAGTGCTGGGTGCTAATACCCTTATTGAGATTACCTGCATCGCAATAACCTTTTAATTCTGCTCTGCTATGAGCTGCAATGGGCTCTTAACAGTCGCAGTTTCCTGCAAATGTGTTTCTCTTGTAATGCAATTTTTTTATATATGTATATATATAAATATTTATTTTTATGGAAATATTCACTGAAAAAACCATAGGTTTCAGGGACGTCATAGTTAGTTGGACATTTCACTCGTACAAAACCATATAAATTCCCACCGTTATAGTTAGTTCAGCTAACTATAACTCGCGCGCCCGCCATGCACTGCTGAGGACGTCGTATATTATATTACTCATGACATGGTCAGTGACATCACTCATGACATCACTGATGACATCTCAAATGACATCACTGATGACATCACTAATGACATCATACAGTGAATGTGTGTTTTTCTGAAAATTAAATGTGTTTTATATATGTATATCTCAAGGTCGAAGGAAGAATAAATGGGTATATAAGTGTCTAAACGGTTATTTTGTTTTGTAAAATTGATTGCATAACTTACTGATTAAGTGTATCTTAGTGAATACACGGGTTAGTGAGTACTGTTTAAATATATAAATATCTGTATCAGTCTCTCACTTTGTGTATAAGTGACTGCATGGGTTGGTGAGTAGAGTCACGAGTGTCTATATGGCTTATTAGTTGTTTGTTTGAGTATCAGTATGAGTGTCTGTATGGTTCGGTGGCGGGTATAACTTAGTGCATAGATGCATGAATGAGTGACTCACTGTTTGTATGTGTCGAAGACAGCATGTGTGCAGGACTGTATAGGTGGATGAGTGTGTGTATGGGTGTGTTAGTGAGCGAATGACTGTCTCAATAGTGCCTTTATGAGTAACTACACATGTTTTAAACTAGTATATGTGAGTATTGGTGTATATAAGAGAGTATATGTGAGAGTGAGAGATTGGAAGAGTTCCTGTACAAATAAGTAGGTGTTTCTATAAGTGATTGTTTAAGAGAGTAAGTATGTGTAAGTTTCTGTAGAAGTGTGGTAGTGTGTGTATAACTGTATATGCAAGTAAATGGATGTTTGATACTTTGTTTGCATGTATGACTATGTGTGTGAGTAACTCTATGGATGAGTGGCGGTCTGTAACAGGATGTATAGGTGTATGAGTACATATGATGAGTGAGTACATGTATGAGTGACTATATAGGGACTGTTGGTGAATGAGTGGATGTGTGTGTAGATCTTGGAATTACTGAATAGGTGTGTTGTAACTGGTATTGGTATGTCAATTGTTTTGAAAAAGTTAGTATGTATTTTTGAGTGTGTGTATCAAAGGTTATATTAGGGTGAGAGGAGGTCTGCCACTCTATCGCAAGGATGATGTCATCAGTGATGTCATTTGAGATGTCATCAGTGATGACATGAGTGATGTCACTGACCATGTCATGAGTGATGTAATATGTGATGTCATCAGCAGTACATTGCAGGCGCGCGAGTTAATGTTAGCTGAAATGTCCAACTAACTATGACGTTCCTGAAACCTATGTTTTTTTCAGTGAATTTCAATGATTTTTTAAATGCTAATTTGTAACTATAACGTGCCTGAAACCTATGTTGTTTTTCAGTTAATTTCTAAGTTGTTCTAAATGCTAGTTTCTAACTATGCTTACAGAGGTAGGACATGTGAAGAAAGAAGAAAAAACACACAGAAAGAAGAAAAAGAAATGCAGAAAGGGTACTCAAAGACGAAGAAAAGTGCAGGAAGAAGGAAGACATGCAGAAAGAACAAACAGAGGAACAGAAAGAGGCCTTGTTGCAAAATCATCCTGTACCCTCAACTTTTTCAGATGGGTTCTGGTGGTAACTGACTGACTAACCAGTCCTAGAGCCAGTGCTATGATAAAAGACACTTAGAATAAAGTTAAAACACCTACATACACTAGGGAACACGATGCGTTGGGGTACCCCTGTTATTAGCACAACCTTCTCTGTAAGCCCCTAGAATATAATAGGGCAGGGGGATTAAAACTACCTCTTAAAAGACGCCACAGGGAGCATTTGCACATTGGTGAAGGGCGGGTGGGCTGAGCAGACGTGTGCAAACACGCCCTATGACCGTTTTAATTTGGTGGATAAAGTCCCCTTGAATCTTGAGTGTCCCTTGGGTACAACTAGCCCACCAGGTATCTCCAGTTAGCGCCACAGAGTGGTGTTGCAGAGAGGTGTGAAAATGGGCATGGCTTGGACCACCTCTCTGCAACGCAGCGCAGCGCAGTGCCACGTACTGGAAGCACCTGGAGGACTAGTTGGGCCCCATGGGCCCTCAGGATTGAAGGGGAATTATTTCCCCAACTTAAAACGTGTCACAGGGCGTGTTTGCACACGTCGCATCAGGCCCGTCCCCTCCCTTCACCACTGTGTAAACACATCCTGTGGCCGTTTTAAGTTTGGAGATTAAGTTCATTTGAATCCTGAGGGTCCCTAGGGTCCAACTAGCCCACTAGGTACCTCCAGTAAGCGCCACAGAGCTGCGTTGCAGAGAGATGTAAAAAGTGGCACGGCCTGGACCACCTCTCTGCAACACAGCGCAGTGGCGCTTAATGGAAGCACCTGGTGGGCTAGTTAGCCCCCAGGGGCTCTCAGGATTGAAAGGGAAATATTTTGCCAACTTAAAACGCGCCATAGGGCTTGTTTGCACACGTCACCTCAAGCCCCATCCCCTCTCTTCATCACTGTGCAAACGCGCCTGTGGCCATTCTAAGTTGAGAGATTAAGTCCCCTTGAAACCTTAGAGTCCCTAGGCTCACACTAGCCCACTAAGTACCTCCAGTAAGCGCCATTGCGCAGAGGTGTAAAAAGGGGCACGGCCTGCACTACCTCTCTGCAACGCAACGCAGTGGCTCTTACTGGAAGCACCTGGTGGGCTAGTTGGCCCCCAGGGTCCCTCAGGATTGAAGGGGAATTATTTCCCCAACTTAAAACGCGCCACAGGGCGCGTTTACACACGTCTCCTCAGGCGCCGTCCCCTCTCTTCACCACTGTGTAAACGCGCCCTGTGGCTGTTCTAAGTTGAGAGTTTAAGTCCCCTTGAATCCTAAGGGTCCCTATGCTCAAACTAGCCGACTAGATACCTCCAGTAAGCGCCACAGAGCTGCGTTGCAGAGAGGTGTAAAAAGGGGCGTGGCCTCTGAACACCTGTCTACAACGCAGCTCCCTGGCACATACTGGAGATACCTGTTGGGCTAGTTGTCCCTCAGCGACCCTCAGTATTGAAAGAGAATTAATTCCCCAACTTACAACTCGCCACGGGGCGCGTTTGCACAATGGTGAAGGAAGGGGGCGTGGCCTGAGGTGACATGTCTGCAAACACGCCTTGTGGCGCGTTTTAAGTTGAAGAATTAATTCCTCCTCAATCCTCAGGGTACCTGCGGGCCAACCAGCCCACCAGGCACCTCCAGTAAGTGCCAGAGATCTGCGTTGCAGAGAGGTGTTCAGAGGCCACGTCCCTTTTTACAACACTCTGCAACGCAGCTCCGTGGTGCTTAATGGAGGTACCTGGTGGGCTAGTTGGCCCCCAGGGACCCTCAGAATTGAAGAGGTATTAATTCCTCAACTTAAAATGCACCACAGGGAGTGTTTGCACACAGGTCACCTCAGGCCCCGCCCCCTCCCTTCATCACTGTGCAAACGCGCCCCGTGGCGCGTTTTAAGTTGGGGTATTAACTCCCCTTGAATCCTGAGGGTCCCTAGGGTGTAACTAGCCCACCAGCTACCTCCATTAAGCGCCACAGAACTGCGTTGCAGAGAGGTGTCAAAAGGGGCGTGGCCTCAGAACACCTCTCTGTACTGCAGCCCCCTGGCGCATACTGGAGGTTTCTGGTGGGCTAGTTGGCCCCCAGGGACCCCAGTATTCAAGGGGAATTTGTTCCCCATCTGCAAATGTGCCAGGGGGCGCGTTTGCAGAGTGCTGCAATGAGGTGGCGCGGCCCAAAATTACATTTTTGGGGAGGGGGCTGCGTTGCCCCCCTCATCAGGCCACTTCTGGACCGGGGACCCCATTCCTCAGGCTGGCCCTCTCCGTTGGGGACCGTGGGGGGTGCCCAATTAGTTCTAGCTCTCCAAACGCAACAAATGTCCATAAAAACATTTGTTTCAATTTTTGAGGCAATGTAAACTATGTAGTATCAATGCTTAATTTGAGCCGGTGCATTCCAGTCCTCGGCACCAGCAACTAGTTGTCAGCACCGGCACTTATAACAGTCTACCACATGGCGGCACAGTCTGCCTAATTTAGAAGGAGTAAATATATTCACATTTATATAGCGCTTACTGCCCCTGACAAGGTATCAAGGCACTTTTTTGGCGAGTTGCATGCTACTCTGGAATCCCCAGAGGATTAGTGGTGAATTAGTGTAGGGAGATATGAAATTAATTTGAGCGGGGGATATGTGAGTTTGTTATGTCGATTGAAAAAGGATAGTGGAGTGATAGAGGAGGGAAGGGATTGCATTTATATAGTACTTCCTACCCCTGATCAGGTTTGGAGCGCTTTTCGGCAGGTAGCACGCTACTACGGAACTCAAACAGGATTAGTGGGGAATTAGTATAGGGAAATATGAAATTATTTTGAGCAGTGGACATGTTAGTCTGTTAGTTGGATTGAAAAGGCTTGTGGGGGGATGGAAGGGGGCAGGTGTAGAAAGTGTTAAAGTGTTTTTTATGGAGCTCATAGCAGTAGGAGGAGGTTTGGGATGAGTAAAGGGAGGTGGAGGGGGAAAGAGTCAGAAGTGTTTTGAAAGGCTTGTTTGGGATATCTGAATAGTAAAAGGGGTATGAGATGATGCAAGGAGGGAAGAGTCTAGAAAGGGTTATTTTGTGGATCATAGAAGTAGAATGGGGTTTGGGCGAGTCAGAGAGTGGAGGTAGTGGATATGTTGAGCGAAGTATAGGGTGAGATATAGCTTAGTACATTGGAAATGCTTAATTAGAAGTAAAGTAATAAATAAAGATACATAAGTACATGGAAGTTATTTGTATAAGGAAGGTAATAAATGTAGATCTAAGTTGCATTTAATAAACTCAGACGTTCAAGTGTTTCTGCACTTTAAGTTAATGTATTTGTTTTTATAAAAAACACATTTTTGGTAATTCAATAGTGAAGCAATTGTAGATATATAGTAATGATAACAATTTACTTATTTTTGCAGTCATACACATATGTGTAAGACATAGAATAATATAACCATAAGTAATATGTGCATTTGTTAAGCTGAACTAATGAATACCTTTATGTTGGCAGTTCCAAAAAGCACCACAACATACGGTTGCCATCTTGAACTCGGTTTGGACTATATATCGGACATCATTAAAATCCAACCAGTTATGTTGTGGCGGAGGATTTGGGCGACGGACCAATGTCACCGTACAAGATTAATTGTCCAAGACTGTATAAAGCTTGACAATATGGGGAAGATCAGGTGGCTGGTTTATGTTAAGTCATTCCTAACTGACATTGGACTTGCAAGATTTTTCTCTGATCCTCCATCAGTATTGGACCTCTCAAAAAAAGATTTAAAAATAGCCTGTTTGTCGCATTTGTCTCAAATGCGTTTGTTAAACGAGATAGGGAAACCTTCTGTACAGCAATGCCTGTTAATACAACTTGTTCCCACCATTCAACCATACCTACAGTACAATCTAAATCAGTATGGTAAATTTTTGTTGACCCGTTTTAGGTTCAATGTGTTCCATCGTATGATTTCTTTTCCCTCCCAAAATGACTGGTCTACAAATCTTTCCCCCTGCCCCTGTGATTCCATTTCTTTACAATCCACTATTCATGTACTCTTTTTTTGTAAATTTTATGTTCCACCACGCAGGCGGTGGATAGTACCACTCTTGAAGGTTTTGAGGATGCGTCAGTGTCGTTCAGCCTATTTGGCCTTACAGTTCTTAGAAACTGAACCTATGACAAAATCCGTAGTCTACTTTCTTAAATTTTGCATTAGACATCGCTCTAATCTCTGATAAATGGTTTAAATTGTTTAATGTCATTATGAATACTGGCAAAAACAGCTTTTAATATTTGGAATTCAAAATGTGAATTTTTTATGTTTTTACTGGGTTTTAAATATGATTATGAAATTGATGTTTTTATGAACTTTTATGGTATTTCAAAAATAATGGAAAACCAAATAAAGACAATTTGATTGATTTGAATACCTTTATGTTTATAAACATAATTATTATAAGCATTTATTTAAAGCACTACAATAACAGCTTCTTATTAATTCAATACACATTAACAGTTACTGATATCTGCCACCCAAGCCATTCTCACAGCTTTGGGGGCCTGGTATAATATGAATTGCGACCCTTTTTAAGACTGTGATGGTTAGTGGTTATGTGGCACGGTAATTGGCAGAGCTGGCATGGGCAATGGATGGTGCAAGCTGCAGTGTCCTCCTGACTAAGGCCCTGGCACTTATTCTTTTACAAATTAAGCACTGTGTAGTATTCTTTGATTGTCTGCCTCCATACATAATTTCTCATGAATGCTCTCCCCATCAGTCTCATCCCCCACATCTTACTCCCCTTAGTCACTGGCCTCCTTGACCACTCTCTCTTTTAAGCCTACACCTCAACATACTGTCCAGCATATCCACTGACTTTTTTCTTCCTGTCATTAACCCTGCACACAAAAGGCCCAGCAAATCTCCACGGAGAATGACCAATAAAACCTCAAGAAACGTACCACCCACTTACTGGGTTGCATGGTGTTTATGGAATGTCCCATCCATGTGTAACACAATTACCTAAATCACATTCCGTTCTCCATTGCTTGAATGCAAACTCTGCAACTCTTAGCCATGCCACTTGCCATACACACTGACCTGACCCCCTTTGGTACACCAGGCACCTTCTTTGATTTTCTTGACTCTTGATTCTGCCTTACTGCCAACGCTGTTGGTCTTTGATTACTTTAATCTCAACAGAAGGAAAGCGAGTGGCAGGGCTATTACAATTCAGTTGTCCCTCCTGAGGCATTGTCACCATGCTTTAAGGTGCATTGGTCATTTGTAATTTCTCTGGGATTGAGATAGAGTTAAAATTGCATTATTGTGCAACTGGCTACTTCTCTCCTGACTGAGGAGTTCAACATGAGACTCAGGCTGGAAGTACAGTTTTTTCACTCCTTTCCTGCATTAGTTTTATCCCTGCCACTTTCTCCTTTTGCAACCCAAGATAAGCATAAACAGTTAAATTATTGACCAAATCCTCTGTGGTGTTTTCTCAGAAGGGTGGGATGTTTTTCAAGCCCCTTCTCATAGATCCAGGGAGCCTATTGGTTGTGGGCTCCACCTGTTCCTTGGCAATGTAGATCAAGTCAGATAATGGTTCTTCATATTTCCTTGCCACTTCATCTTACACCTCCCTTTTAACAGCCAGCGTCTTCCTCCTTCTCTGAAACCTCTCAATGATCGACTAGACAGATCCAGGCAGGCCTTCACAGGCATGGACGCTTCTTTTACTCCGGCCGGCGACTGATGACCTCCAATCTTTGAAGTCTACTCTGCTTTAAACTCACACCTGATGCTCTTTGGATCATCGCTGGTAATTGAGATTGCCTCATTGCGTGAGTTTCTGGCCCTGGTTGATTAGTGCCATGCTCTAAGTGAAAGAAGGCGCTCCAAGACACTGGTTGCAAAATACTGGCTACAATTTGTGACTAGTATTTTTGCGACCAGTGTGATATTTTGGGAAGCAACCTATGTACGCATAGGCCGTTTTTCAAAAACGGAATCGTAGTCGCAATTCAACCTACTTCATGAATATTAATGAGGCCCTTAGTTCCTTTCCCACCCCTTTGATGACAAAAAGTGATGTAAATAATAACAGTGTAGAGAAACACAGTAAAAGGATAGAGTAATAGCAGAAATACGGCAGGCTCCTTGAAAATCAAGACTGGAGGTAGAGGTTCAGAGGGTAAGATTAGCCAAAAGAATCAGCCTACATTTGACATACTAAAACACCAGACTGGCACTGAAACAGAAGTTAAACCATTTTGAAGTGGAAGAGCTGGGAGTAGCAGTTAAAGATAAATGGGGCAAAACATTGCAATATAGTTGATACTCTGTAAAGCCACTCATGTCAGGCGGCAAATGTGGGATCCGGGCCAGTAGCCCTCAAACTTGTTGGAATTAGGTACTAGAGCTGGGACCTGGAGTGGGATGGAAAAAGAACACAAAACACAGCTGTTGCACAGGAGTGCAGAGCCACAGGAGTCCCTCTGCCTCACCGCTGACAAGCCACACAACGCTCACGTACACAGACGGCTGTATGTGTGCTCAGTGCACGCACGCCTCCGTCTGTAGGGCTTAGTGGATTTCATGGATTCATTTCCAAAAACCTCCAAAGTGCAAATCTACCACCTGATAAATAAGTTTAGAGGGAATAGGGTCGAATCTGAACTTCATGTTATAGTTTGCAGTGTTAAGGGGACTAGACCACTGCAGATAGTTTTTGAGACCAACAACAGTTTAAAACTGGAGCTATCAACAGCATAATATTGCTGATAGCATTGTATTGCATTCATCAATTACAGCACCATACTTTCAAATGGGGTTGTCTCTGTTAAAGGCAGTCAGCTCTCTGCCCCCATCACAATGACTGCTTGTCACCATGACCACTTTAACATTCGCATAATGCAATCAAAATGAAAAAACATTTCACTGTACACTGGAAAAAATACACTAACATGAATAATTATCGGACTGTAAAATAAATTGGGGTTCAAATTGAAAGCAATTTACCATCTAAGATCTCCGGTGTCAGATAAAATAACTGAAGTTTTGTGCCTCCACCATCTAACTTGGATTCCGCTGGACAAACAAGCGCCATTGCCTGGATGTGCGACGTCTCCTGGTTGGAAAGTGTGGAAAGGTCAAGGATTTCACCTCCCATCTCTGAAATACAATAATAAGATATCTGAATATATCACATCACCTATGTCTAGTAATATGTTTAGTGGGAGGAGTGGATGAATCTACAAAGCTGCATGTCTCTAAAATCTGAACTTCAGTTTTCTGCTCACTCAGAGTGCTGCCACAGGTTCTGGCATCTTGCCCAGAAATAGAGGTAGGACTATGTGCAGATGAAATATCTACATAATATCCCCATATTCAAAAATGTAAGAAAGGAAATAATAGTATTAGATTCTGGAGTTTTACCTGGTTGGTCCTGTTAGTGCCTGGTTGTTCCCTGGGCCTGAATCCCTGCTCTTGTAGTTCTTTATATCCCTTGTTTAAACTTACTGTCCATGTCCACCTGCCATTCCCTCTTCTTTTGTTCTGTAATCTCACTACATTCTTTCCACAGGCTTTACATGTTGATGCCCTTTGAATCGGGTTCTTTGCAGATAGCATGAATCCATTACTAAGGTGTTTGTAGGACATTCTGGGACACTGATTCCAGGTAAAGAAACACTAAAGGGCCTTGACTCCACTCAGTAAGGCTGAGTCACGATAACAACAAAACGGACCAAGTGCCAATACTGAGCAACACTCCAAAACATTATTCCATAGCCAGAACCTATGAGTAAAACATATAGGTCCGCACTTTTTACTACGCCATCAATTCTTTTATTTAGCATATATTTTGCACATTTCTGTACCAACAACACTTTATAAACACGTGCTTCAACAATAAATACAAAAGAAAGGAAACTATATACACAAAGGTAAATTTCATCAAACTACAAAAACACCAAGACCCCACTACACACTCAATGCAAACCTTCAAGCATTCCTCAGACAGATTCAGCCAAACACTTATACCAGGCACTCACATCATCCAACCATCACACCATGGCGGTGACACAAATATTTTTACGTGGCCCCAGACCTGGTGGAACACACTCAAACTCCCAAGGACAAACAACCAAATAGATCCTATCTATTCCAACTGGCATGCAGAAATGATTCTAAGTAATCACACTTTTCTACAACCAAGACCTAGTTCATTACATCAGTGAGTCAATTACATAACATGGTTTGTTTGACAAAGGAAAAGAAGGTCGACCCGTTTCAAACCCAACTGCTTGTTGGGTTCTCATCAGGACCATGAAATTCTTATTCAATTCGCAGACCGAATCTGCTGTCTCAAAACCAGAATGATATCAATATTCAAATGAAGAACTTGTGTGTATGTTCCCTTGTTAATTGGTGCCAAGACCAGGGTGACCTGAATGGCATGTTGGGATGAATGTAAACACTTTATTCCATGTGGGATATCCTGGCATTCATTGCGTGAGCGGGCGTCACACGCGATACAGAGAGGACGTGGGAATTTTTTAACACGGGAGATTGAATTTCCAAGAGTAATTTGCCAATCGGAGACATGGAATAAAGTGTTTACATTCATCCCAACGTGCCCTTCAGGTCACCTTGGTCTTGGCACCAAATAACAAGGGAACATACACACAAGTTCTTCATTTGAATATTGATATCATTAGTGGTTTTGAGACAGCAGATTCGGTCTGCGAATTCAATAAGAACTTCATGGTCCTGATGAGAACCCAACAAACAGTTGGGTTTGAAACGCGTCGACCTTCTTTTCCTTTGTCAAACAAACCATGTTATGTAATTGACTCACTGATGTATTGAACTAGGTCTTGGATGTAGAAAAGTGTGATTACTTAGAATAATTTCTGCATGGAATAGATAGGATCTATTTGGTTGTTTGTCCTTGGGAGTTTGAGTGTGTTCCAACAAGTCTGGGGCCACGTAAAAATATTTGTGTCCCCGGCATGGTGTGATGGTTGGATGATGTGAGTGCCTGGTATAATTGTTTGGCTGAATCCGTCTGAGGAATGCTTGAAGGTTTGCATTGAGTGTGTGTGTGGTGGTGCCTCTGTGTTTTTGTAGTTTGATTAAATTTAGCTTTGTGTATATAGTTTCCCTTCTTTTGTATTTATTGTTGAAGCACATGTTTATAAACTGTTGTTGGTACAGTAATGTGCAAAATAAATGCTAAATAAAATAATTGATGGCGTAGTAAAAAGTGCGGACCTATATGTTTTACTCAGGTTCTGGCTATGGAATAAAGTTTTGGAGTGTTGCTCAGTATTGGCAATTGTTCAGTTTTGTTGTTACTGATTCCAGGTAGGCATCATGGGTTCTTCTACTGGTGCTTTCTGTGGATACGCTTGGGTTGTGCCTCTCCTACTCCTGGGTGGTTCCCAAAGTTCTTTTACTAACGTGTCCGCTGGACTTCCTGGGTTGAACTATTGTTACTCAATTGGGGTGCATCAACAGTGTAATGTAGATAAGCTAGCACATGGATTAAACATATCCTTATTGTCGCACAGGACTTTATAAATATTTGCATACACACCAATGTCAGTGGGTAGGCAAAAAAGATGAAACACAACCAACTCAATCTTGTATTATATATGTGTGCACATTGCTGCAGTACTAGAACATGCTTAGGCTTCAGCAGCTAACAATTAAAATGTTACTTTACACAGCTCACCTGTGGATGGCGTGGGAGAGCAAGGGAGAAGATATACAGTGGGGGAGATTTACAAAAAAGTCATGCAACGCAGCGAGCACAGCCCTGTGAGGCTGGCACTGTGTAGTGCGATAGGGAGGGAGCAGGAGAGTGCCATTTCTTCAGAGATATGGCTCTCCCTTTCCCTTGCGCCAGCGCTTATTTCAGCAGGCATGCACCATGCACACACCTTAGTGCAGGGGTCTCCAACAAGTAGCTCGGGAGCAACTGGTAGCTCGCCAGTACCTTCAAAGTAGCTCTCAGAGATGAAGCCAAGCCCAGAATCAAATTCGGAGAGTAGGCGCCTATTAAAGAAGAGTGACAGCCAGCCAAACCTATGGCAGTAACTTATACTAAACACTCAAACACACAAAGTATCCGCCTATAGGGCCTGCACTTGACAGTCTGTATCTAATCTCAATATAACTAAGCCACAAGGATATTGACCATCTTGTATCCCTGCTTTATCACTCACAACATTTGTGTGACTAGTGGACCATAAAAGAAGTACGACAGTAGTAGCTTGAGCACTAATGAGTGCTGACCCACCACAGTGTGGGACTGCAGGAGTCAGAGTAAAAATGTGTCAGTTGGATGTATAACCAGCTCAAGACCTGAGGAGAACAGGACATGATTCAGACCAGAGAAAATGAAGAGACTCATCAGCATTTATGTGCGTCCCTAATAAACACTATTGCTTCTTGAAGGCTACGCCTGGTGTCAAGGACCACCAAATGTCTATGCTAGCCACCATCATAAGGGTGTTATCTCTAACATAATTGTGCCCATTCCAGGCATAATAGTGCCAATGGCATAATAAAGGTAATCCTGGACTATTTGGGGTATTTTTGGTCTAGTTGTGGTATACTGGCAGCCATCATTTACATACTGGGAGAATGACTGGCCTACATTTACATATTCTGGCGTAATAATGGTCATGACTGATATATGGTCTCTGCCTTGACCCTCATTTGGTTTCAAGCCTTGGACCAACTGTGGCCCTAGTATAATGGTGGGCACTATTTGCATAATACAGACACCCGTGTTTCTGGTCCCGGGAGGACCTGGCTTAACAGTTCGGTCTGGACTGTTCCCATTAGGCACAGGGTCAAGACTGATTTG
The DNA here is from genome assembly GCF_964261635.1 of Lissotriton helveticus. Classification (NCBI taxonomy): domain Eukaryota; kingdom Metazoa; phylum Chordata; class Amphibia; order Caudata; family Salamandridae; genus Lissotriton; species Lissotriton helveticus. Next base: position 1,098,874,455 of record NC_136065.1, read on the forward strand.
CATATGGCTGGGTCTAAACTGGGCTGGTACGGTGAGCAAAAGAACGATGGATTTAACCCAGATCTCTTGACTGGGGGTGAAAGTATGATTCATTCAGCATTTCGTCCATCATTTGTTTGCATAGCACTTTTCACCCTAAGTGGGATGGGTATGCCCAGACGTGGGTCCCTTGCTCACTGTGCCACTGGATTCAAGCTAGCCTGGCTGATGAAGGGTGACGTACCCTGAAACCAGTCCCAGGATGCTTGTTTCTGGTCCAGGTAGGACCTGGTTTGGCAGGTCGGTCTGGACTGTTTCCATGAGGCACAGGGTCAAGACTGATTTGCATATGGCTGGGTCTAAACTGGGGCGGCATGGTGAGCAAAAGAGCGATGGCTTTAACCCAGATCTCTTGACTGGGGGTGAATGTATGATTCATTCAGCATTTCGTCCATCATTTGTTTGTGTGAGCATCTGTGGCACAAGACTAACACCTGGGTATTCAAAGTAGTCTGTCCATATGAGGCATTTGTACATAGGAGTACTTGATGAAAATGAAAAGCTGATGTTTTGGGACTGTGCATTTCCTAAAATCTGAAAAATTTATTTTAAAGGCAGTTTTTGTTTTCAAGAATGGAGTTTCTTCTGTTAAATTGAGTCTGTTTGCCCACAGTGGAAAGTGGTATTTCATAGAAAGAAGTGCACTTTCAGAAACTGATGAATAATAATTCAAGCTGAGCTGGGGAGACCTACTGCAGTATTTATATACTTTGTGCCATAGGACATGTCTAGATTTGAATGTTACTTCATAAGTCAGGTGGAGGCATTTTATATTGATGAATGTTTTCCTTGCATTTCTGATGGTAACCGCACCAGGAATACTTGGGTGGTAATTACTAATAATCCTGCTTAGGGTGGTCATAGCGTGGTCACTATTTTACAGTTATAAAGTTTACTAGTAGCTCAGGAAGCCTTTCCTTGAGAAGAAGTAGCTCTCACTACAGAAAAGGTTGGAGACCCCTGCCTTAGTGCCATAGCACTAGTTTCACTAAAGATTTTTTTAATTTTCGGGAAACCACTGAAAAGTGGAACACAGAGGTAAAATGATCAAAATTACTATGTTCGGATTTGGATGCATTGTGTTCTATTGTAGAACCCCATAGATTTCTGGAACAGTTGTAAGGTGTCTGTCAGGTGGCCAGAAGCCGAGCTGCAATGTGTCAATAGTAATGGAAAAGTATACGGATATGATGCAATATTTGAAGGCAAAATTGCTGGTGCAACATGTAAATGAGTCCAAGACTATAAAAACTATGAAAAAGAAATATGAGAGTGTTCATCCTTTTTAGGAGATGCTTTTGCAGGTTTATAAGCAGCACAGCAAAATAGAGGATGCTCACCCAACAGGAAAAGCTGGTCCTTCTGCCAGCTTCTGTGAGGGACTACGGCCTGCTATTAATTCCCTAGTGCAACAATCTGTGATGTGTAGGAAAGCCAAAATAATTGAGAAAATGTTGGCATGTGTGCAGTATTGTAGTGAATCCCTTGACTGGAAACAAAAGAAGGATAAGGGTAAGTTGATGGTGGTCTAAAGGGAATCCTTGCAGGCAATGGGGATACACATGCTTCTAAAACAATTCGGGAGTGGAGAGGTGGAGGGAGAGGCCACGGTGGCCATGGAAGGGTAAGGGCAGAGGCTGGGGAAATGGGGTAAGGCACTCAGATGTATTTTTCAAATGTAGGAAGTTAGGACACAGGAAAAGCAATTGCCTGGAAATAAAAAGGAAATATCTAAGAGGGAGACCCATAGAGTCAGACTATTCCAGCAGCCGAGTCAACTGCCCCAAACTTGCCTGCTGCCTCCATTCTCCTGCTGCAATGCCAACTCTATTCTATCAGCAGCGGCTCATGCAGGTAAGAGTGATGGGGCCGGGTTGGGGGGGAGAATTCTACAGGCGACCACGAGGGGAAATTATATAAATTATAAATTTTCCCTCATCTCATCTTTTGAAATACCCCATCACCCGGCCCAACAGCTCTTACATGCACGGGCCGCTGATGTATTCTATCCACCAGCCTCTTTCCCGGCTCTGATGTCAGCAAGCCAGCTTATGTCATTATTGAAAAATACATTCCTTCATTTTGCTGCCACGAAATGTGTCCTGATGGGCTCAAGTTATGTCCCATAGGACTGCCTGAGAGAGGATGACAGCTTGTAGGCTCCAGTACCTCCATTTATCAGGAAAGTCCCAATGTGAAGGGGAGAGGGAATGGACATCTTGTTGATTTTCTGGTCGATACTAGGGCCAGAAGCTCTACCAAAAAACCTAAGGAAGTTCTCCAATGACCCCTCTCAGGAAAGATAGCTCAGGCAGTCAGCATTTCAAATTGTATCATTACTCCTCCCATCTCAGACCCTGTTCTTGTACTTATAGGGCTCATCATCGAGCAACATGATTTTTGATCAGCTAGACTAGTCCTGTGAATTTTTCAGGGGAGGGATCTGCTGTGCAAAATTACCTGTATTCTGTATTGAACCCCTGAGGGTGTGTTTGTGCAGACAAGAGACCCAGAAGCGCATTTTAAGGTGATGACAGATGATAAGGCAAACATGTCTTCACCGGAATTGAGTGAGACACCTAAAGATTTGCTTAACACAGTAACATTTGGCTTCTGGGCAGAGAAAGGTGGAGAGAAAGGGAAAATACAGAGTGCCTAATCAGTGCATGTAAGGTTGAAGGAAGGCTTTAAGTTGACATCCATTCCGGAGTATGACCTCTTGCAAAGAATTGGGTGATGAAGTAATTACTACGATAGGGCCATATTAAATGGATGGAGTCAAGGTTATGTATCACTCCCCTCCTCCTTGTGCGAAAGGCTAACGGTATGTCTTGAAGAATGGTGTAAGATTTAAGAGCTATTAATGACATAGTGGTTCCTAGTTTCCCAGTGGTGCAGAACCCTGCTATGATTGTCTCAGATTCCAGCATTTGCAGATTGATTTACTGTTATTGATTTGTGTTATACATTCTTTTCTAGACCACTGCATACAGACAACCAATATTTATTTGCCTTCCAATTTAAAAATATGGTGTTTTTCTGAAAATGAATCCCACAAGGAGATTCGATCCATTTTCTCTACAGCCCTCCATAGTGATTTAGAGCCCGTGCGTTTCTCAAGCATGGATCAGTACTAGTCCAGTACATTGAAGATTTATCGGCTGCCTTGCCTTGCCTACTAGGGAGGCACATAAATGGTACACCATAACTTAGATGAATCATTTGGCTCAAGGGGGGCATAATATCTACTTTGCAAAACTTTAGTATTATAAATCCAAGGTAATCGATCTTGGATATAAATTAGACGGCGGTAAAAGGAAAGTGCCTCAGGAAAGGGTGACAGAGGTCTGATAGCTGTCTCCACACTGTACCCAGAGAAAAGTGAGAGGCTTCCCTTGCATGGCAGGGTACTGCAGCAGTGGAGTCTAGATTTCACCCATATAGCTAAACCTCTTCAATATTTAATTTAGAAAGATGTCCCCAATCCAGTGCCCTGGTTAGTAGAATGTCACAAATCAGTCTTGGAATTGAAATGTAACCTGTGCTCCTCCCCAGATGTAGGGATACCAGGTTTTGATGTAGAATGTTCCTTGTACTGCACAGAGAGAGAAGGATGTTCATTGTCTGTACTAACACAGCGTTATGGTGATTGACAAAGCCCAGTTGTGTATTTTTCTGCTACACTGGACCCCACAGCTGTAGCTCTCTGGCTGGGTCTAAGAGCCTTTACAGCTTTAGCAGTGGCAGTAGAACAGTCTGATAATATTGTGTTGAGGCACCTTGTGACACTGTATGTACCTCATCCAGTTGAACTTTTGCTTAGACGACGTAAAATACAGCATTTGACTGATGTCTAATTTATTGTGAGATAACATTGCCAGCTTTCCCCACCATATCTGTAAATAGGTGCGGCGGGGGTTGAATTTTGCCACGTTACTGCCTTTACCTTCTCAGCAGGATGAAGAGAAAGATTGTGACTGTATTCAGGTGATTGAATTGTGCACCACCTTTTCCCCAGATATTAAAGATGAACTTTTGAAATGCTGTGCTAATGTATTGTGCAATAAAGAAACAAAATACGCTGTACCTCTTCGAAGAACAGAACACTTTATTATATGAACATAACACGTGATCAGCACCACAGAAAATGCATTGACGGTAATAGTAGAACAAACTGCCCTCAACGTTCTAAGGACTACATCATAAGAAGAAAGCAGTAGAGACAGGATGAGGAAGCCAAGGGAATGGGGAGGGAAGAAAGAAGAGTTGGGGCAATGCAGGAAATATAATAAAAGGATATATTATTAAATGAGCTTATAAGAAAAATATAATTTGAAAATAGTAAATTTCAATATGACAACATATATGATGACGACTTGTGCATAAGAGACTGTTGTGATTTTGAGAGCCTCTTATGCCGTGTGTACTATAAAAAGGATAACTGAAGCCTCCTCTTTGTTACTGATTCACATTATGTTTTTGTAGTAGTTTAGGATCATTGTTAACCCTGGTCACAGAGGGGATTTATGACTTCCACTGATACTCCCCAAATCCAATGGCCCTCGAGTGTAAGTGTAACATATCAAGGAAGGTCAGATGAGGTTTCAAGAGGCAACAATTTTGCTGATGTGGAGGAAAGGTTTCATGCACTTAATGTTCCGACGAGTCAAGCTGCTCTTTTTGAGGCTGTGACAGTCCCAGAGATGCCTGCCTAAACAGTGGAGCTCAGGAGTATACAAGAGGATGCTGAATAGGTAGAAAGGCAGGAGTGGGGGCGAAAGGGTTGTAGGCTGACTGAGGTAGGAGTGTGATCCAGAGGAAATTACCAAATTCTGTTACCACATATGGATAATTTATTTCATGGCCCCACATACTCATGAAGAGATATAACGACAGACAGTTTTCTGGGAATATGGCAGAATAGTAATACTCGAAAATTTGCACAAGACTATTGTTCATAATGTTTGGTGTTCCAAAGGAATAACATGGTGAAAGGAACTGTTGTTACCGTCTCACTCCTCATTGGCCTATAGACCACTTTTGAGACTACAGATTGATTTTATAGAGCTGCCTCCGTACGAAGTTATCAATAAGTCATGTGGTTCGCATGTTCTCCAATAGACCATTTGTCAGATTACAGATTGATTTCATTGAGATGCCTCTGTACGGGGTTATCAATATGTCCTGTGATTCGCATGTTCTCCAGATGGGTTGAGTCTAACCAGATGCGCAGATGGGATGCAATGACTGTGGACAAACGGTTGTTGAAGAAACTGATTCCACAGAATCAAGTACCGATGCGCATAGAAAGTGACCAGGGTGTGCATTTCAAGAATAAAATAATTAAACTAATCTGTGAAGCTATAGGCATTACTCACTGATCAGACTTTGCATATCACACTCAGTTCTTGGGGCTGATGTAGAGAAAGAATAATGAGATGAAGAACAAACTTGCAAAACTGCATGCTTCCACCCCCTTGAAATGGCTCAACACCCTGCCTCTGGTCTGGAGCTCACGTGTATCAGATGTACACCAAATCAAAAAACAGAACTGTCCCTCACGAAATCCTAATGGGCAGGCTGATGAGGGTATCTGGGGTACCAACTGCTGCCTTTATGTCAATAACTGATGACTTGATCAGGGATTATTGCAAGCGACTATCTGATGTAGTAGGTTCTGTATTTCACCAGGTTCAACTGGCTGCATAACATAAAACCTGAAGGCTGGTTTCTAGCGAAAGTCTCACCTGGCAAAGCGGTCTACTGCCAAGCTGGAAGGGAGCATATCAGACCCTCTTAGTTCCAAACTCTGCTGTGAAATGTGAACGGCTGCCAACCTGGGTGCATGCGTCCCACAGAAAGAAGTTGAGACCACCAGAGGGAGTAGTAAACACCCCAAGGCTCCCAAAACAAACAAGCCAAGAACCATGCTAGAATCCAATGGGGAAATAAGCATTTGATTCCAGAAAAAGCCAGAAAAAGAAAGTATTGAAATATTAGAAGGAAAATACATTAAGGGATACGGGGTAGCCTTGGTCATCATGGCGGCTGCATTTGCCGCATGCATGACGGGACTGATATTGGGAGTCGTTGATGCAAATGATTCACACAGTAAGATATGGTAGGTCCTCCCACCACAATGGTACTTCACAAAGGGGAATGAAATTATGAAAATGATATGCACCCTCATCGTCAAGATGAATACAGAGAAAACACTTATGTCCAGCTGGTTCCACCATACTACTCAACTATGAATCTATTGAACTGTTGGTGTGGGCTCTTAAACCTGCCTTTCTAAATAAGGGAGTTACCTAAGCAAAAAGACCTATTTCTTTTTCGTTATCGTGTTATTTATTTGTATTTGCTCAATCACAGCTGCACTGATTCTGTCACCAGAGATGAAGAGTTTATGGTGTTAAATAAGAAGCAAAAAGGAATCGGGTTTGCGGTGCCTGAAGTTGTATATGCATGCTGTCCGAACGAGAAAGAGAGTTCTTAGCAGGATATAAGAATGATACTCGACTCTACCCACACTTACAGGAGGGATGCTGAGATTTCATAAAGAATTAGGGTCGATGGACAACGCTTCACTAGTAACATACCCAGCTGTGAATTGGTGGCGTGAAAGTGCAGGGACACTTTGCGTAGTGTAGGTGAGAGTAATTACTCATATGTTTTAATATGCTTGAGAATTTCATGCATTATTACATGATACGCAGTTATAAGGACATGCACCATGTCTGTCGGATGAAGCGATTATTTAGCCCTGGTGTTCCCTTGTATATATCATACTAAATAACTGAACAATATATATTTGTATCAATGAATAACTTTATTTCCGTTCGTTGAACAATAAAAATGCACAGAACTAGTACATAACTAAACACACAATAAACCATACACTTTTTGTAAACATCAAAAAACATCCTTGGGTACCAAGGCATCTTCCTGCTAGGACACATAAAACCATAAAATAGCAAAAACCTCAAGGCATCTTCCTGCTAGGACACATAAAACCATAAAATAGCAAAAACCTCAAGGCATATTCCTGCTAGGACACATAAAACCATAAAATAGCAAAAACCTCAAGGCATATTCCTGCTAGGACACATAAAACCATAAAATAGCAAAAACCTCAAGGCATCTTCCTGCTAAGACACATAAAACCATAAAACAGCAAAAACCTCAAAAAAGTCCTATTGAAATTGGGCAAAAAGCATTTGTTATGCCATCTAAGGAATATGAGGTAGGAGGAACTTTTATTGGGCCCTGGAGCAGATTACAGTATCCTTAAAATGCAGGGTAGAAATAATAATGATTATTAAATACATAAGAAATTTAAATCAGATTTATACAAAAACACATTAATACAGGTTGCCTGCGGTCTACATAATACTTTGCTTTATGCACGTAATGCTGGTTCATACTATTCATATAATACAGTACATTTAGCTGTGTCTCCCAAATACATAATATTGAAAACATATGGATGAGCATCACGATCCTTAATTGCTACAAACCCGAATGGCACTCAAAATGAAATTCAGCACTGCGTGGATAACCTCTTTACTTCCCAGGCTACACAGATGAGCAAAGGCTAATTCATAGGTTCTAATTTCCAGCAGTTTTAAAATTGGGAGGAGAAACTGCCTCCTTTGCACAGTACATAAAGTACTGAAAAGGATAAAGTGCTTAGTGCTTTGGGGTCCATCAGACAGGCAAGGGTCGGTGATGGAAACCTAGTGCCATGTATGGCAAATTCTGCCAGAAAGTGCATCGTTTTTAAGTGCAATCTGGTTGCAGAAATGTATGTATCTCACGTAAAATTACTTGGAGTACAGTACGTGTGTCATAGGACGGTTCTTGTGGATCAAAGTGTAGCAAAAATGATCTGTGGATGACGGATCAATAGAACCTAGCCTAGGACATAAGGGTGGTATATCAATTGGGTGGAAACCAACCTCTGTTAGCCGAAAAGAAAAATTTCTTATGTAGGAGCACTTATTTTGTGAGGATAAGTGTAGTGCAGTGTAGCGGGAGTGGTGTAAGTGATATTTAAATTTTTACCCAACTAGTGAGCCAAAGTTTTATTCCTGCTCCCAGTAGGCAAGGATAAAGAGGGGTTAAAATAACTGTTATTTAATTAAAATCCCTAGTATTGTGTCGACATGTTTCGAGGTATCCCCTAAACCTCTTCTTCAGGACAACAAAGGGACCTGCCTCTTGTGTACCACACCGTGCAGGACCTATAGTAAAGTGAAAATAAAGATAATGAATGCACACCTATTGTGTGAGCATTTAGAAAAAATACATACGGTTGATTCTGAACACGTAGCATTTATTTTATGGCCAAATTGCGCCTCATGGTCTGTCTGGGTGGAGGGGCCTGTAGAACCTGTGCTCAGCAACCCTCCGTCAATACAACCTACTTGTTCCCAGGGTAAACCGCATCCTCTTGTGGATCGCATCTTCTTGTGGATTCTCTGTCGCCCCAAATGCATTATTTGCCATACAAATAGTGTTGGTATGTTGGGAATAGAGCTCTTTCACTTTGGGTACAGCTCTGACAGGGAAAGAATCCGGCATGAAAAAATATTCTAAGATGCCTAAGGGTGTAAACGTATCTCTAATAAATTTGAGCCATGTCAAAAGCCCTATCCATGGTTAAACAGTCGGTCAGCACTACTCTACAGAAATGGACTTCTGGATTGTTCCAGACTCTCAGCCAAAGTAAAAGAGGCTGCAATTGGATATGATATTCTATAAATCCTAGACCAAATTCTTTGTTACAAATGTTTGTAGGGGTTGACTGAGACTGAAAGAAGCCTTCTCAAGAATTTATTGTCTATAGTTTGGAGGCATTAACTGTTGGAATAGCCCCATACACCAGCACCAAATGAGGCGATAGGTAGGCAGTTGCTTCTAAAAATGCAAAGTAATTTTTTTTGTGGGTTTATGCCAAAACCTTTTGGAAAATCTATATACTGTGTCAAATGACCTTTCAAATTGTAGGACCCTAATATGCAAGAGAAATTTCCAGCTAAAACCAACGTCCAGTGGCATGTCTACATTTGTAAAATGGAGGACTTTTATAATCTCTGAATAACCAAAGACAAATGTCCTTGTTTTAGTTCGTTTTGGGCCACACTTCATTATAAAAGATTTTGTTCTATTTGTCCCAAGGCCCAAATTAGTCATAAAGGTGTGAAAAGCATCCAGCAAAGATTGAAGGCCGCTGGCTGTTCTGGCTCTGAGGACCGCATCATCGGCATATAGCAGTACGGGGACCCGATGCATTCCAATTTTTGGTAAATCTTTCTTCCTGGTACTGCACAGATAGTCCTCAATGCCATTACTATAGAGAAGAAAGAGGAAGGGGGCACAGCTTTGCCTTACCCCAATTACTTAAGGAAATTCCTCTTTAGGATCCCCATCTTTGCTGTATCGGACCTTTGCTGAGGTATGGGCATGAAGTCTATGGAGCAATGTTATGATTGGAATATCAACCCCTAAATGTTCCATGGTGGCCCTTAACTTTGACCGGTTTACTGTGTCAAATGCACATAAAAGCAAGATGGATACACCCTTTTTTCCCTTTGTGTATTTTTGCATAATAAGTGTTAGATTCCGGGTCTGCTCTTATGTTCCAAGGCCGGGACAAATCTAAACTGAACATCAGAAAGACTTAGTGTTTCCGCTACCCAAATGCCTAGTTTGGCTAATATAACTCTATTTAGAATTTTCACTGAGCTATCCAGCAGGGAAACTGGGCAGTGACTGTGCGGTTGGCCCTTGTCACCCTTCTTAAAAAATAGGGTCTATAATCACCTCCTGACATGTCTTTACTAGGGATCCGACTATAGCAGATCCTGATACATTTGTAAATAGAGGCCCTAAAATTGAGGGAGGGATTTGTATATATCAGATGGAATCATATCTGGTGCCGGGGCTTTATCAGATGGACTACTTAGTATGGCCTGGAGGACATCCAAAACTTCAATCATCATGCTAAAGGCTGTACTATTATCATCAGAGAAGGGTTGTAGAGGAGGACACATTAGATATATTTTCAACTATGATCCCTCAAAAAGGTATAGCTTTAAATGCAATGAAATTGAAAAAACAAGCCCAGCTAATTAAGAGATTGGTCAATCTGCCCTATCGAACATTGGTGAAGAAATGATCACAACGTGGTCATGATGTTGCAAAATCAGATGGAACTCAATCTGATCCAGGTTAAGGAAGATGATGTATGCATAATAATCAAAACACAGTGTTACACAATCATTTTTGAGAAGACCCAGAATGTGCAATGTCTTATATTTGGAATTTCAAAGGATTTACAAGAAGAGTATAAAACCAGCAGACCAGGATTTAGGGAGAAAATAGGGGAGCAATCAGACAGTTGGGCAGAGTGGATTCTAGGTCTGCTGGGGGCAATAATTGTGTTCTTTCTCTTGCTATTATAACTAACATGTGCACGGTTTGGTTTATGCCCGCAGATGGTTTACTTCAGGTTTTCACCTCTAATTTATTTTCCTTTTCAATTAGTGTGCTTCTTCCTTGGTTCTTTCCTGATCCCAATCCTTTGTGTTACCAGTCATGTGATGTGTTTGACCTTATTTCTATTGTCTTTCCTTTATAAAGGCTTCTGTCTGGTATGAGGGTTCATCACAACAAAGCTGTGTTCCTTCACTTGTTTTCGGTCTTCCTCCACTTGCTGATAGTGACTTAACTCCTGGAAAATGCCATTATTTGAACCTAAATTCCTGTTTTTCTTCAATCCTTTGAAGACTTTATCCAGCAAGAAAGTTTTGCTTCTCAGAAGGTGGCAGCTTGCCTACCACATATTCGAGTGTGTGGTGACATTGTGGCTTCTGCAACCAGTTGCCTATACATCGGACAGCAGAAGACCCGGATCTGGATTATGGGTAGACTGGAACAATAGCAAATAACACAGAATCACCTCTGGTTCTAAGACTCATGCTTTCTTTTGCTTGGAAATCACCCATTTCTGCCCTGTTGCAAGCTTCTTCCTCTTCTGTCAGACGCATGGAAGAGGAGGATGTGAAAAGGGTCACAAAAAAACAAAGTAACTAGCACAATCATGCCAGCATAAGCTTGCCTTGCTAGCTGGATGTTGAAACTATTTCAGGTGAATTAACCAACGATAGCTTGCAAAGAGAAGTGTTGCTGAATTATGCCACATTCACAAGTCTCCAGATGAAAACTAAGGCCAGACCCACAGGTTATGGCGGTTTACCAACCCATCGCCAAACTTCCCTAATCTCAGTTTATAAAATCACAGGTGAGAAGATAGATGCAAGACCATATGGTACAAAACATTCTCCATTACCAATAGACTGACTTCAGACCCTTGGAAGAAATGGAAACAGTTGGGGAACACATGAAAGAATATCTTCATCAAACTCAAACAAGCTGCCCTCATACCACACAACACCTTAACAACTTATGTCACTTGTATTACTTGACTGGCTATGCAGACAGAATGAATAGGGGTCTCCATGTTTCGCTATATTACTCCCAATTTCTTTTACACTTTGGAAATTTGGTATTTGAACTCTAGATTTGCTGAGGCCTGCTGACCATGCCCCAGATAGATATATGTACTCTGCTTCAAAAACAAAGAAAATGTTAAAGATCTCTTAGGGAAATCAACTTGTGTGCCAAGGTTTTGCACATTTGTAAAAAGTACAATAGGATGGATGAGTGAAAAAGATAATTTAATCTCTAGCATCTGAAGATCTAACATGCTAATAAAGTCACATTTGAACAGCAAGCTGTAGAATCCTATTTTTAAAATGCATGACACCGACAAATGCCTTACATTTTTAACTTCTCTCAGGAAAACAAACAAGCTGCAAATTAGCACTTAGTAGAAATACATGTTGATTATTTACACACCTGCTCCATACCTTAAACTTGTTCTCATTGCCTGCCAGAAACATGAAAAGCACAGATTAGCTAGAGGTTCTTCTAATCCCGTGGTTTAACCGCAGTGATTCACTACTTAATGCCCCTTTTTGTGCTTTTCCATCACATTTCCAGGTGCTGGGGAACTGGGCGAGCCTTCAGAAGGTTTGGAGAACGGTAGAGATGGACACAAAGGAATAAGACTTCTCTGTTTTTCTATAGTGAAGGAGAATTTGTGATGGCTTTTGTTAGACAAGATCCTGAAACTAATAAATGAATTAATTTGAAGATAATAATTTACTTTTCAGTTTTCCGGTTCCTCTGTATTCCTTATCGGTGTCACTGATTTCACTGTACACAGGTATAACGTAAAAGTATAACAAGTAATTGAGTATGCAGATTGTGAAAGACTTGGTGGCTAAAAACCGATTGAAGCCTGGCAGTGGTGTCCAGGGTTTAAGGATACAAATGTGCGAAAAGTAGTCTACTTGGCCAAGCTACATGCTTCAAAACTGGGCGGATGTCTCTGGAGCACCCTAGCTGCTGTTTGCGATCTGGAGAAATGAGTGTGAAGTCTACTGGAAAGAAACCGTGGACTCAGTGCCCCTCAGTGGAAAAGAAGATAATCCCTCTAGCAGTGGTGCACAAGGATGAACAGATTTTATCTATCAGCAACTCCAAAGTTTACTGCCTGCCTGAGACCTTCTGCTAGGATGAAGACCCTCTGCAGTACAATTAGAACAGGAATCCTTGCATCTATATGATACAACAATCCATTTTTAACCTGCACCTTTAATGCACTAAGATACAGGCACTGCAATTGATAACGTGTAACCTACTTATACTCATCGCTGTACTCATCTAACATGCTGGATGTCTGGACCAGTTTGAACATGGCAGATAATGAGCTGGCATCATGAAAACAGGCCGTTAATTATAGATCGAGTGAAACGCACAGCTTACGGGTAAACAAGCCTTGCAACATTTTTTAGCGTCACCGCTGTTTACTTACTGAGCTTTCCCTTCTGTTGACTCACATAATGTTACTAAACCAATGCATATTATATTTTATTTGAAATGCAGGCAATGCAAACGCACCTATATGAAATAGGGGTAGGATAAGGACTTTAAGAATCTTCCTGGACTACCCATGGTCACACACATGCCAACACTCTTGTATTAAGCGTCACCATCCACATTCTTCAAGATACAAATCATTCTATTTGAGCTTTCTCTGCAACTTACAAATCTCTCCGGATTTCTCTAAATATTCCTGTCTCGTGGTTCTAAGAAGTTGGCAAGTATAAGAGTATGGCTCACATGGCTGTGGATCTGAGGACTGCAAGTACCAGAATGCAATTAAAAGAACAGGATTGGATGAGTTACACCTTACCGTTGTTAAGGATGCCAGTGCACTCCATGTTGTACTCACCATCACTGGATATCAGGTGGCACTAAGAGATCATTTACAATGTCATAAAAGTTAGGAAATGCTAGTATATGATAAAAGGTGTGGTAAACTGCATCAATATGCTTATTTTTGTAAAATAAAAATTAGGGACAGAACCCCAAAACTGAATTTGCAGTCACATTATGTTGGGTGAGAGGGGGAAGGGAGCGGTGTAGGCATGGTCAAATTTGCCAGGGTTAGTTTAGTTTTGGTTCCCAGTCTGGTCTTGACTAGTAAATCTATAAACAATGAATTCCTGAAATTGCAATTTCCTCCCTTAGGGCCCTAATTTAGCACTTATTTAAAAATATGAATAACATATGGATTGTAACTAGAAAGGATTTTTTTTTACATATACCGCAACCTCAACTCAATGGTATTGGAGCGCTCTACATGAGCACCAGTTACATTACACAAGGGTGCATTCAGTTTCTTTAACATGGTTTCCAAAGTTGGCAGCTCTGGCTGTTGCACCACATCCTTCCACTTCAGTTTTGTGCACAATACTTCATTCTTAGATAGTGTTTTTGAAGGTTAAGTAAAAACACTTTGCTTGGCACCTATACATAGCCGTTACCCCCTTCACATCCCATTACTGTAAAGAAGTGCCTAATCGCTGATAAGAACTTGTACATTTAAAGTAGTTTGCTTATTACCTGTGTATCCAATAACCTGGAATGACTGTGAAGGTTTTGCATCTAAAACGAAAACGTAACCATCCACTGCTCCAGAAAGAAGGATTTGACCATCGTGGTCATAGCTAGGAATAAGGTAACAGATAAAGTTAGTAGATTGAAGATAATGCTTTATGAAACAAAGATTACAATTCAGCAATAGTCCCTGCGCATCAGACCACTTGCTGGTTGCTCATGGACCTGATTCGAAACAAGGAACGTTTCCGAAGAAATGCTTTAAAAGAAGGACTCATACCTTTGCACACACTTTTTCTATGCTCTAACAAAGTGGGCTTTTTGATGCAGGGCATAGATATATAGGCCTCTTGCAGGAGCAGCTCAACTTGCTTGATGAGAACCCCAAATCTGAGTGGATGATCTCAGGGTAAGCCTATCAATAACCACGGTAAAGATTACACCTGCCCTGGTAGCAAAAGAGTGATGTCAAAAAGGTTTCGAAGCTATCTAATGCCCCAATCCTTTGTGATCAATGCGGCCCTGGCTTGCTCAGTTGAAGTTGAAGTGCTTTGCAGTGAAAACTCCAATAACATATTGCCATAATTTAGATTTCAGACTACTGTCTGATGTCTTTGTTAGATTTTACTGTGGCCCACAGCATGACAAGCAGCAATTTACATAATATTATATAAGACAACTCATTTCAATTAAATCGACATTCCTTGCCATACACAAACTCACTCAAATTTCTAGCTGCCTTTTTATGGCTGGACAGACAGTGCAGCTGTTGCCAGACAATTATGTGACCATCACTAAAGAGGGGCCTTTGCTCTGCCCACATGCTGGGAGCCAGGAGTACATGTTTTGATTGGGCAGAAGTTGTGTGCCTCCACACAAAAGGTGATTGCCTTCCACACAGCTCCGATCATTTTGTTTATTTATTCAGCTGTCTATTGGGAATGCTATTAAAGTGTCTTAGAAAACTAGAGAATTTATGTTGGTTTTCTCTGGCAGCAGCACAAATAGGAGGAGGGCAGTCATTAACCTATCTGGATTCTTAAGTCTGGCTTGACAGTGCAACTGTCACCTTACCTTTTAACCTACATCAATGTTATTCTACAGTTTGTTTTTTATTCCAAACAAATACATATCTACCTCCCATGCTATTTACAAGTAATGCTTCATATAACCATAAACTTGCTGGAGAACAAAGCCCTCTACTTTTTAACTATAAGAAAGACCAACTATTGAGGTCACAGTTGGCCCCTGGGCCTGGTCACCAATCCATGCTTTGTAAAGGGTTTATGTAGCCATGCAAACTTACTTTCAACTCTTATACTTGTTTTCTTCATCTATACTTAACTGCAATGAAGAATTTCTAAATACATTTAACTACATTCACTATGCATCTAACTTAGCCAGTGCTACAGACTTCTCTGTGGATTCTGAGGTTTATGGAGGCTTGCTAAAGTTTTTGTGACTGCCTGGCATTAATGAGCATATGTAAATACCAATAAAAACATTTTAGAAATAATAAATAATAAATAAATAAAGGCAGTGCTCCATAGCAATCAGACAGATCTAAGAATGTCACATAACTAAGTGTAGTTGATGCAGTTCCATGAGTGGCTTAATTTAAAACATCAAGACATCAAATTTTCCATCGAGTCGAGCTGTACAAAAATGACATTTCTGGACGTACAAATTACATGCGTGGAGGGCTGTTTGAAATCTTCATTATATAAAAAGAAAAACGACAAAAATACAATACTACACCACCGCAGTGCCCATCCCAGGAGTTTAAAGGCAAATCTGCCATATGGCCAGCTACTCCGGATAAGAAGGAATTGTACGGAGCTATGAGACTATGAGCACTATGCAGAAACATTCTGTGGAGAAATGGTGAATAGAGGCTATCCACGAAAAATGCTGAAGCATTCCTATAAGAGGGCTCGCTTCACCCCACGAGAGTGTCTACTAGAGGTAAAAGAAAAACAAGAAGTAAATAGATTAGTCTGTGTGACTACATATGGCCCTGACACCAATAAGATCAGACAAATGGTCTTAAAAAATTGGCACCTCCTTGAGGATTTGGAATGCCCATTTCCTCGCCCGTTGTTTGCCTACAAGAAAAACAGGAGTATTGGCCAAAATATCGTGCGTGCAGACATAGCTTTGCCCAAACCAAAGAGTGACTTACTATCACAATGGGGGATGAAACCCATTGAAGGACACCACACGTGTGGGAATTGTGTGTCCTGCGCTAGCACGATTGAGGGTAAAGAATTCCAACATGCCAACATTAAATGGAAATATGTGGGGTTCTCAAATTGTCGGACACGCAATGTTGTGTACGTGGTCATGTGCCAGTGTTCAAAAATTTACATTGGTAAGACTAACCAGCAAGTAAATGTACGAATAACACAGCATAGATCCCGCATTAAAAATAAAGTGGTATCAGCCCCTATGGTGGAACACCTTATTGACAAACAACATATGGAAAACGACTTCAGATGGTTAGTACTGTATAGTGTCAACCAGCTGAAATGCCCCGCTGATACAGCGAAGTTGCTACTGCATAAAGAAGCGTATTTGATTTTAAAATTCAACAGTGCCCTAACTGGACTAAACACATTGTCTGAAGTTTCAAGACTCTAACTAAAGAAACATGCCATTCAAATCAAATTCAAACTGAATGAGAACAATCAATCTAGCAATTCCAAACAATCAAAAATGGCTGTCATAACATCTAAAAACCAAACTGAGTTTTCCTATTAGGTGACTGAGTGAGGATATAAAAGCGAAACTGCACGCAAAAAGATGGCCGCTGTGCTAGTTGACCGTTGGTAGACTTAAAAATGAGGTTTGAAAAACTGCACGTCAAAAGATGGCCGCCATTTGCCAAACAATGTTAACATATAAAAATACACTAAAAGATGGCCGCGATGTCAAAAAGATTGGTGTATTGACAACCGGCACACAGGAGGGACAGGTAATACGACTGATATCTCTAGGCTACATGTGACTGAAAATTGACATTAAGGTGATTGAATTTTTATAACTTGCAGGCAGAATATGGTCAACTACTTCACCTTGAGACGTGCAGCACCCCGCGCATGAACGCGCTTAATTGAGAGCAGGTATGTCTCTTGAACTGCAATGAGGACAGGAGAATTTTTTAATATAACGGAGGGGAACAAACTTTAAATGACTCCGTTTTTGTTGGTTACAGCTACCGAACCCGGCAGCGAGAGACAGATAACTGATAAGGATGCCAACACGTGGATAAAGATCCGAGGAGGTATGCTTAAACAATGCTTTTGCAAACGAGCTCCTGAGCTTACTGAGAATTAAAAACAAAGGTCCTTATATATACAATTTACATTGTAGATAAAGACACAGACGAAGTAGCGAGCAAAAAGTACAACTGTGGACCGGCGAAATGCTGGAATACAGGTAAAAGTAGCGACATAAAAGAATGGAGGCGAGAAGAGGGGGAGCAAATGAGAATTTAAACTGAGTACTAAAACAGAATTCTTTTTTTTTTACATACACTTTGTAGATAAACAAAAGAGACAGAGCCCTGATGAGAACCCAAAAAGTGACGGAATTGGGTTTGAAACGCGTCAGCATTTAAAACAGAAATGCATTAAGTTGCTGTATATTGAATGATAAATGCTCTTGTGTTTACTTTGTCCTTTGGGTATAAATTTAATCGGAGAACACCTTGTAAAAACGAATTTATTGTGGATAAAAGCCGCTGCGAAATGTGTAGTGTATATATATGTATTGTGGAATTTTGATGTATTTGTATAGTTAATTTATGTAGAAAGTGTCAAATGTGTTAATGTGTTGTGTTTTTTTCAAACAAGATATACCTAAAAAGAATGAAATAAAAATTAAAAAGGTATGAAGTGGATATACCGAACAAACTATATAGTAATTTTGGTTTGTTTTCCTCAATTGTGAGGAGTGAAAGAAATGTGAGGTTGGCAATCTTTTTTGGACAAGTATTGACGGTCCAGCCAACTCCACGCCCCAGGACCTAACTCCTTATTGTAAGAAAACATAACTAAGTGTAGGCAGGGCCCATGGCAATTTCCTTTTCTGATCACTTGGGCTTTTAAACTAATCAACAAAATGAAAATGGCCTTCACAGGATGGGGAATGCCTATAACGACCATGTTGCATTCACACATCTGACCCAACTACCGATATACAAGTGGAAGGTTAGGATGTGGAGACTCCTGGCAGTTACCATGTGGCTGATTCCCACGCAAGAACTGTAGTCTCCACAGGCCAACTCTACCGGCAGCCAGAAGCGCTGAACTTAACCATGCTACTCAAAGGCGGCCCCCACAATATGAAGCAGTCTTTCAGTATCTTTTCTACCAGCACAATCACAGAAATCAACATACAACTGGGCTCGCTGAGCATGGCACTGCAGGTCCAAGTACAATGTATATTTTGACCCAGTCGTTATTAGCCTTTATTTAAGTAGAACACTCAGTTCCAGTAAGGGAACGGGGCTTGACTAGATCATGATGTTTATTGTACCTTATTAAACTAAGTAATGCACCTAACACCTGTCTACATGAGAACACAGTTTAATATTTATAATGTCCAAAAAGTGTATAATCTCTAAGAAGGGCCAACACTTTAATTAACTGCAAAGAGGTTACAGGTAACAAAACCCATGCAGTAGAATACACTGGTAGCTTGGCCTCCAACACTGCGGATTACTCACTGCAGTTGTTGCACAGGAGAATTGGACAAGAAGACTCTATGGATCAGGCGTGGAGCTCCCTCTCTGGTAATATCGATGAAGTAGACATGGCCGGTTACACTGCCGACCGCAGCAGAGTGTGACGAGGGACAGCAAGCCATAGCAGTCGCCTAGTTAAAGAAGGCATGAGAAACCATAAATATACATTCTCCACCACTAAATCAATTTGTAGCTATTGGATCATTTTCAAGGAAAATTTTGTCTCAATGTGGGTTTCATACAACTACGACATAAACAAGGTGCTCCATCATGTACAGTAGTGAAGTGGGAAATATCGTCCAGGAGCATTAGAGATCTCTTTCTGTAGCATATTTTATGATCAGATCAGCTGAAAATGTAGACTTCTTATGCCCCAAATATAATCACATTTTATTAGTGCATATTAAATTAGATTTTCATAACATATACTGCCTCCAATCAGATGCATCAAGGAGCTTGAAGTGGTGAATGAGATTGGAAGGGAATAGGAGCAACTGATTAAAATGTATTTATACGGGCAAAATGGACTCTTGTACAGTGAGAAACCTTTCTAAAGGAAAGACATGGAGACAAGTACCAAGTGGGAATCAGCCATGGACACTTTCCCCGCACACAAAGAACAAATACCCCATGGGCATCAGCACTGCAAGCTCCCCCACACACAAAGAGCAGATACCACAAGGGCATATGCTCACTCACACACACACACGCATACACACGCACACACACACACACACACACACAGACACACACACACCCCAAACACAATGAACAGGTGCCACACAGGCATCAGCTGTTAAAGCTTTCCTCACACACAGAACAGGTATGTTAGAAGAATTTGCAATGCAAGCGTTCTCAGGACACGCTGTCCATGTTTGATATGGGCACTCAGCAGTGCCATTGTCCCTCTCACGCAGAGAACAGACACCACATAGGTGTCAGCTATGTAAGCTTTCCCCACACACACAAATTCTAGATATGATATGGGAACCAGCAGAGAAAGCATAAAGCACACCCACAAAGTCTACTAGAACGGAATGAACAGTTTCAGTTTTCCTTGCACTGCACAAATATAGAAAGTGTCCCAAGGTCATCGGCATTGCAAGCTCCACTCGCGCACTCACAGAACAGGCAGCACGTGCCTATCTGAAGTGCAAGCTTGTTTTGGTGCAAAAAAGGATCGCCAGATGGGCGGGGGAGGTCTATATACCTGCCTCCCCGCCTACTGGCAGGCCGGAAATGACAAAGTTAGGTAGCGCAGGACCCCGCGTGAATCCAAACACTAAACTTGTCAGGTTTGTGCCATCATGTGGCACTAAGGTGGCCTCAGGTTCAGCAGTGGCAGCTTCCCTCACAGCATAGGAAGAGCCTGAAGTGCAACTGCACAATTGTCCTGCCCACAAAGAGACTGAGCACCACAGGTGGCAGCAGTCCCCGCTTCCTCACACACAGATCTAGCACAGGCAGCATTCAGGCCGCCCTGATCATGGCTGCCTCTCGTGAGGTTCCCCACCCCTAACTGGTAGCACCTCACCCACAACAGCTCGCCTTTCCCTTGTTAATAAACAGAGAGCTGTGTACTTCATTACTATATTACTGATTCAATAGAAGCGTAAAATAGCAATCAAAGGCAAGACAGCAAAAACAGAAGCTCACAGACCCCACACACAAATAGATCTTTTGCACATTAAAACATTTCAAACTAGAGGGATTTTCCAATACCAAAGTAAATCCTGTGGTTTGAGATAGGCTCTTGCCGGTTGTGTGATCATTTGGGTCATTTAAAATGTATGACGTGTGTATCCAGTTTCTAAGATATGTTGTTATAGAGGAACGACACATAATAAATTCTGTGAAACCACCAGTACTTTTTATTGCTCCGCTGACGATTCCTGAGCCCTGGGCTGTGTAATATAAAGTGCGTGCAAACCTTGTCCATAGAAGATGACCACAAATATAACTCCATGGTGAGCTGATAAAGCATAGCAAGCGGGACACTGGATAATAAATGGCACATACTGTCAGAAGGGGGTTGTGCATGGGCACATTGGACATACTGAATGAATCCTTGCATTCATATGAACTACACCAGGTTGTATCTTTAATAGATGGAAATAACATAACAATTTACATACCTTCTCCCCACCACCAGCAAATGGTCTCTCAGTAGGATTGTGTATCGGATAACGAGTTGTTCACTGATAACAGAATGGCCACCCATGAAAATACTGATCGTGTTGAGTTAGAGCATCACTAAAGGTCTTCATTGCTCATGTGTCTGCATTTATAACAAGGCACAGACACAAAAGCATCCCTTCATTTGCCTTGTCCAAGCAAATGAGGAAATGGTCATAATGCTGTGTGCAGGCAGTTTGTGCTCACAAGTGTTTTACAGCCTACTCTAAAACACCAAACAACCCTTGGAGCACAGACTGCACCCTTTGGCTGATTAGATAAAATGGTTAAATTTTTTTTAAAACAATTAAAAGAAGATGAGAAATGTTCAATCAAATATCCCCCAACAATCTATGCAGATTACCAACTTTTTGGAGAATCTGCACAGATTTCAGACACACACACACAAACATATATTACTGAATTTCTCTGAAATTTTTACTGTGTATTGTTCACATGATGGACAATCTTCAGGAGACACTTCCATAAACATGCTTCCCTGTAAAAAATATCCCATCTCCTTGAAAAAACACGTGGGTTGGGAAACTTTGACACTCTAATTATAAATGCACTTCAACCTTTGTATTTGAAGGTAGGTGAGTACCAATTGGGGATATGCCTTTGTGGTCTCTTCCTACATCTCACCTGGTAATTAAATATGCTCCTTCCCCATCACTCAATTAATACTTCAGGAAAAAAAACATAAAATTGGCACATTTTCGGTGATGCCAACTTTCATTTGCGGCAAGATGCTGTTCCATATCCTATTTGTTTTTATCCAGGATCTGTGTTTAAACATAGTGCAGCTATTTCTTTGTATCTAGAATGAAGTCAGCAAAACTCCTGAAGAATCAGTGCCTAAGTAGTGAGAGAAGTGCAACATACATCATGAAATACTGTCATAAGTTCTCTGCCATTGCATACTTTATAAGAAAACATGTTACTTACCTGTAACTGTAGTTCTCCAGTATTGGAAGCTTTCAAAGATTCACATACCTGAATCATTCCCCGTCGTCGAGACGGGAGTCTCCAGTATATAAAAAAGCAATGCTTAGTAGTATAGCAAGCTGAAAAGAGGCCTAGGCCCATTTCCCTTTTGCAACCCATAGCCTTTGTTATGTAATAAAGGCCCAAACTTTTCCCTGAACCAATCAGAGCGCCTCACCCTCTAGAGCACTCCTGAGAGAACCTTTTGCCCCTCAGATTTTCGTGCACTTGTGCCATAAACACCTTTTGTGCTAAATCCCAGGTGAGCCTCTCAGGGGAGGAGGGTGGGTGTATGTGAATCTATGAAAGCTTCCAATACTGGAGAACTACAGTTACAGGTAAGTAACTTGTTTTCTTACTCCAGTATTGGAGCTTTCATACATTCACATACCTGAATCAGAATAGCGAGCAGTAAATTATAGCACATTTTGTTTTGTTACCTACAACTCTAAAATAGGCAACATATGTCAGTCCACCATCGCAGTCACTGTCTATAAATACCCATAGACAGATGTTTATAAATTACGTATAATACAGCATATGACAATAAAAAATGTGCTTTTCTTACCTCAAAGGAAGGAGGGATGGAAAAGAGGGCTCACCGTTACCGGAAAAGGTTCCTCAGTACCGCTTCCCCACCACTGCCACATCCAATCTGCAGGTGAATCAAGGCAGTAATGTCTGGTGAAGGTATGAGTACTCTTCCAGGTAGCAGCCCTGCAGATATCCTGGATAGGTACTCCTGCAAATAAAGCAGTGGCGGTGGACACTGCCCGTGTAGAATGTGCACGAACAGATGCATTCCCCGGCTTCCCCGCCACCTGATGACAATATTGTATTGTCTTTGAAATCTTTCAAGAAATTCCCCTTTTACAAGGGAGAAACCCCTTCCTTGGGACACTATAAGCAACCAATAGTTGGGAAGCCTTGTGGAAAGGCCTTGTTCTTCGCCCGTAGAATTCCAGGCACTGTTGAACATCTAATGAATGAAAAGCTTTTTCCACTGCTGTTGACGGTTGATGGTAGGACCGCTTAAGAACCAGTGGTGTATTTAGATGGAAATCTGTTGGCACTTTTGGAATTAATTTGAGATTAGTCCTGAGGACCACCCTGTCCTTCTTTGAACTGCAAAAACGGTCCTTGTATTGTGAGAGCCTTTATCTCTCCAACTCTTCTGGCTGAAGTGAGAGCTCGAAGAAGAGCTAGTTTCCCGGATAAGAATTTCTGGGTCGAAACAACCCCTTCAGGAATTGTTTCATAATTCTTTCAGATCAAAGTGATGGACTCAAGGAAGTTGTCTATATTGAGAAATTGCCGTCAGGTGTACTTTAATAGAAGCATGGGCCCAACCAGATTTTGCCAACATCAGAATATATGGAATAATTCGATGTGCCTCGGAGTTTAGAGGATGAGTATTATGTTCTTGATACCACAGACTGAATCTCTTCCATTTCATCCTATAAGTTTGGTTTGTCGTATCCGCTCTGGCATGCGCTAGAATATCTGTATTCTGCCGAAATATCTAGGATGCGGAATTCGCAATATTCAGGAGCCAGGCCATTAAGCGCAGCGATTTCAGGTCCGAATGAAGCACTTGACTCCGGGACTATGTCAATAGTGATGATATTGGTTGTAGACGAATTGGGCGATCCTCCGATGGCAGGAGCACCTCCGTGAACTAGTGTTATCTGGGTCACCACGGAGCTATTAGTATTACTTTGCACTGTTCCTTCTTTATCTTTGTGAGAGTATGTGGCAGGAGGGGGATCGAAGAAAGGGCGTAGGCAAAGACGCCTGACCATGCTATCAAAAACGCATTCCCCCAGATTCCCCCTGGTGATGCCAACTTGCGAAGAACTGGCATTGTGTTCTGAGCTGTCGCAAACAGATCCACTGCTGGAACTCCCCGCTTGAGGAAGATGATCCGCAGTATATCCCTGTGAGTGCCCGCTTTGATGTTCAGATTTCCTGGAAGGTGTTTCTCCTTTAGAGATACTCCATGTTGGACAGCCCACTTCCATATCTTTTGTACTTTCCACGACAGGGAATGGATTTTTTATCTCCCTGCTTGTTGAGATAGTGCATCGCGGTCGTGATGACTGCTCTCACCCAAACAGACGTTCCCTGAATTCTTGGTAGGAAAGCCAGTAGTGCCAAGCCTACCGCTCCGAGCCCAAGTCAGACGATGTGAAGCTGTTCTTGCCACTGCCACAGACTGCTGACCTGCAGATCCTGAAGGAATGCTCCTCATCCTTC
Source organism: Lissotriton helveticus (assembly GCF_964261635.1). NCBI lineage: Eukaryota > Metazoa > Chordata > Amphibia > Caudata > Salamandridae > Lissotriton > Lissotriton helveticus. Next base: position 1,098,898,693 of record NC_136065.1, read on the forward strand.
CAGAGATACGATGCATTTTTTTTTTTACTATGCCACTGCTTGCATCATAGCCAGGTTGACCTTCGCCTTGTCGCCGAAGGATCCCTCTACCTGGTGCTCTCGGCAATCTAGTTTCTCCTGTAATGGGTGCATCCTTAGTCGGCATAAAGGACTCAGAGGTATGCAAAAGGACACTGCCCCTAGTAGCGACTTGCATATACGTACTGAAAGACTTTTCTATCCTCTGAAATTTCTCCCAGAAACGTGATCTTCTTTGACAGTTGAAGGGTCAATTTCTCCATATTTAAAGTCAGCCCCAGTTCAGCGAACAACTGTATACATGCCGTAGTGGACACCTGGGCTGAAGTTTCTGATGGTGCTTTTACCAACCAGTCGTCCAGGTATGGAAATACTTGGTGTCTGAGCCAACTGAGAAAAAGCGGTCACTGGAGTCAGACACTATATAAAGATACTCAGGGCTGATTAGCGACCAATTGGTAGTACTTTGAACTGGTAATGGTCCTCCGGCTACTGCCAATCGAAGATACAGTCTAAGGGAAGGATGAAGGGGATGTGAAAATAAGCATCCTGTAAGTCTAGAGTAGTCATATGATCCCCTCGCTTTAAGAGTAGCCGAATGTCTAGGGTCAGCATTTGGAAAAATTGCTTCTTACGGTAAGTATTCAGAGCTCTCAGGTCTAGAATAGGACGCTATTGCAGGGCATTCTTCCGGACTGGGAAGAAAACAGGAGTAAAAAACCTTTTTGTTTTTGGAAGATAGGCACCGGTTCTATTGCTCCCTTTCGGAGCATTGTCCGAATCTCCAAACGCATCTGAGATAGATGTTTAGTCTCTTGACTTGTCTGCAGTGTTGGAAAGAGGGAATTGAAGAAAACTCAAGAGTGTGCAAATCTTAGTATATTGAAAGCCCATCTGTCTGTTATTTTCTGTCAATAATGTAGATGGGAAGCAACTCTCCCACCCATGGAACTCGTGGAGAGGAAAAGCAACATGTAGCCAGATCCCGGAGGTTGTCATTGCCTTTTACCATTGTTTTTCCCTTGACGACCTCCTCGTCCTCTAGGAGCAGACCTTGTATAGTTCCTTGTTTGTTGTATACCCTATTGCTGACAATATGGTTGTGATGATGAGGAATAAAAGGGGTTATCTTCCCTTGTTGATAACTCCCTTTGTAGGATGACTGGCCTCTTTCCAAGGCGTCTCGGAAAGGCACCTAACGGTATCGTAGTGTACCCAGGGTATTTGTAGTATCTGTATCTCCTTTGATACCTTGAAATGCCTCATCCACTTGTTTCCCAATAAATCTTCTCCATCGAAGGGGAGATTCAGGATCCTAATTTTGGACTTCTGGTCTTAAGGCAGTCGACCTTAACCACCCCTGACTCGTTAGCACCGTCGCTCGTCTCAGGTCTAATGTCCTCTGGGAAGAGGTCCATGTTAGGCGCCATATCGCACCACATATGCCTGTATTAACTGCCCAGAATAGCAAGGGCATTATCTGCTTTGACTAAGATTTGAAGATACGAGAGAAGTCGAAAGAAGATGCATCGCAGAAAACGGTACTACAATTACCATGGTCCTTAGGGGCGATCCCGCTGGTGTATTAGCAGTGTGCGACCCCATTTTGTGAATGCTTTGACTAAGAGAACAGACATGGATGAGAATCTCTGTCTTGCGTTGTCCAAGCATCTCCCCTCCCTGTTAGGAGGTGTTGATATAGGCGCAGAGGGATTCTCAGATTCCTGTTGCGCCGCTTGCTAAAACACGGAATGAGATTTTGGATGGCCCAGTAAACACGCTGGTGCATCTATAAGAAGTATTCCGTTTGTATTGTCGACATAGGAAGCTAGAATCTCTCGCAGCTGTTTCCATTATATTATGGAATCTGCAGAGAAACCACCAGTCCTGGTGAGGGAGATGCCGGAGATGGATTCAAGTAATCATCCCATTTTTTGTTGGGATCTGTTATTTCTCCCTCTTCCTGGTCATCATCATCCATGGTGATCGGATTCTGGTGGTGTATTATTTGAGGAGTTGCCAGCCTAACTTCTTGTTGTGGCTCCCTGTTTCTAACTGGAGTAGTAGGGATGGGATTTCCTGAGAAGCTGGTGCCGGCAGAAATCTCTTTCCATAGTCTGCCAGCATAAACTGCAGATCTATCATCATGAAGCATGGCATTCCAACCATTCCTTCCTGGTACTCATGGCGATAGTGCTGTTGCGGAGGATATTGGTACTCCCCATATCGCTCCTCATAGTCCTTCTCCTCATACTTCACATGTAATTGTGAGGGACTACTAGCGTATCCAAAGGGTCCTTTTCCTATGAATCTTGCTCTTGAAGCAGGTGCTGATGATTTCTAATTTTGGAATTTTCCTCGACGAGCCCGTTGAGGAGATCGCCGTAGACACCACTGTTGCCAATGCCATCGTCGACACCAGGTATAGAGAGCTATCCGTCGTCGACGACATAGTCACAGTTGATGGTGACCTCGTCGTCGACATCGTCATCGTCGCTGTTGTTGTCACCGTCGACGACCACCGTCGTCGACCAACCATCGTAGACGACCATCGTCGTCGATGACCACCGTCGTAGACGACCACCGCCGTCGACCGACCATCGTAGACGACCATCGTCGTCGATGACCACAGTCGTAGACGACCACTGTCGTCGACCACCGTCGTAGACGACCACCGTCGTAGACGACCATCGTAGACGACCACCGTCGTAGACGACCATCGTAGACGACCACCGTCGTAGACGACCATCGTAGACGACCACCATCGTAGACGGCCACCGCCGTCGACGACCATCGTAGACGACCATCGTAGACGACCACCGTCGTAGACGACCACCATCGTAGACGACCACCATCGTAGACGATGCTGTCGTAGACGATGCCGCCGTAGACGATGCCGCCGTCAACGGAGAGGCTGTCTTAGTCTTTACCTCAGAGGTATAAAAGACTGCTTCCTGAAGGGTTCTTTGACCAGAGGAAGTGACTTTGACGGCTCAGAAGTCGTCTTTTTACCATGATCTTTCCCCAAAAGCATGTCCTTTACTCTCTTTTTCCACAGAGTGAGGAGATTTTGAAGGACTGCGTCCAGAAGACCCATGAGTGGTCTTTTTGAGGGCCTTCTCAGGACGTTCCCCTGAGGAATGAGTTTGAGGAGATTTTTATCTCTTTTGAGATCTCCTAGATGTTGAGGACGCCGCCTCATCACTGTCACTGGGGAAAACCTCCTTTCTGGCCTTAGCGTTTGACACCCTATTAAAAGGCGCCCGCCACGACCTCTCAGAACTTACTTGAGAAAATGCGACATACCTTGCGGTCTGTGGCCTGCGGGTATAGACAGTAAATGTAGTCAGTGTGTGGATCATCAGTGTAGTGCAACCTCTTGTAACAAGTTGTACAGGCTCTAAATGATCCTTTCTTCTCCTTTCCAGACATTCTTTAAAGAATGTATTTGAAGATAATCCATAGTAGAACAGAATCCAGAAGAATTCCTAAGAACAAAGTTATTTAATGAAGTTAAAAACACAGAGTTTGAGCAGAGCTCAAAGGATACTCCCTAGCACAACGTGCGGTAGAAAATCTGAGGGGCAAAAGGTTCTCTCAGGAGTGTTCTAGAGGGTGAGGGGCTCTGATTGGTTCAGGGAAAAGTTTGGGCCTTTTTTACATAACAAAGGCTATGGGTTGCAAAAGGGAAATGGGCCTGGGTCTCTTTTCAGTTTGCTATACTACTAAGCATTGCTTTTTTATACACCGGAGACTCCCGTCTCGACGACGGGGAATGATTCAGGTATGTGAATCTATGAAAGCTCCAATACTGGAGTAACCAGTGTTAAAGAGTCGCATATTAACATACTTCACAGCTGGTTTACACTATTTACATGGTAGCGTGTTAAAACCTGGCACAAGCATAATTCTAGTCTGTGATATGACATGATTGTTTATTAATTTTTTATTTTACAGAGTTTTATATAGAACGAACTTGACCTGAACCGTGAATCAGAACTCTTTACATAGCACCAGTTGCATTACATGAGGACAAATTGATGATTTTTGTTAGGCACGGGGAGATTAAGTGATTTGCCCAGAATCACAGGATGTTCAGCGTCATTGCCGAGACTCGAACCCAGTTCCCCAGATTCGACGTCGCTGCCCTAGCCGTTAGGCTAACTCCTCTCCTCTTGTTACACAGAAACTTGTCAGAACTATTCTCAAATTCCGTCCATCGCCATGCTGTCAGAGCTGCAGGGGTTATTCTAAATCAGACCTGGAGATTCAATATCTCTTAGAAATCCACAGAGCACACATTTGAATCCCTACAGAGTTGACTAAACCTTTCGATAATATGAGCAGAATTAGTCTGGGTGAAAATACTAACTATACTTCAAATTAGAAGGGTGAGCTTGCTCCATTATTTATTAATAATATTATTGCCTTTGAATGCTTAGAATGGCTAACTCTATAAGTAGTAGTAGAAAGCTGACATCAGTACACATGCGCCTGTGGCAGGTCATGGACTAGTATGTTAAGGGGCATAAAGAGTTCTGCGGTAAATCTAAAATGGAGGCCTAACAGTGTTTACACCCGTTTTTAGGTTGAGCCTAGCGGCAACGCACATGCACTGCTCGCTCTGCAAGACTACTGTAGTAGAGTATGGGAGAGAAGCTGTGCCCACTCTCCGCCATTTTTTCATTGGCTTACGTCATTGTTTTTTGTAAATGCTGCCTTTGGATTTGTTAATAGGCGTGTTAGTCCCAACTTAGTACGGCCTTGTCTTCATTTGTACCCTTCCATGGCGACTGTCCCTTTTACTTCGGTTGTTACACGGGACCTGTTATTTAGTCTGCAAACACTATTTACTTTATGGAGTTTCTCTTACTGCAGGCCGGGCTTAAGCTGACAACAGCACATCTGTGTTACATGTCATCTGTACTAAAACCACCTGACGGGTTGTTTTCAAAAGCCTGTTTTATTAATACCACCACCAATAACACCACCATCAATACTGCCATCTCCACCAATACCACCACATTCACCAATACCATCACCACCAATACCACTACCACCACCAATAATCATCAATACCAGCACAAATACCACCACCAATACCACCATGAATACCACTACCACCACCAATACCACCACCACCAATACCACCACTACCACCACCACCAATACTACCACCAATACTACCAATACCACCACCACCACCAATATCACCATCACCAATACCACCATCACCAATACCACTACCATGAATACCACCACCACCAATACCACCAACAATACCACCACCTCCACAATACCTCCACCACCACCAATACCACCACCGCAATACCTCCACCACCACCAATACCAACATCACCAATACCACCAACATCCACAATACCACCAACCCCACCAATACTACCAATACCATCACCACTACCAATACCATCACCACCACCAATACCACCACCAATACCAAACCTAATGCCACCATCGCCATCAATGACACCAATACTACCAACAATACCCCACCAATACCATCAGTACCAATACCCAATACCACCACCAATACCACCAATAAAAGCAATACCACCACCAATACCACCACCACCACCAATACCAATACCCCACCACCAATACAGACACCACCACCAATACAGACACCACCACCAATTCCCCACCACCACCAATAACCCCACCACCAATACCCCCACCACCACCACCACAAATACCAATACCACCACCAATACTACCACCACCAAAACCAGTACCACCACCACCAATACCACCACCATCAATAGCAATACCGCCACCAATACTACCACCACCAATACCAATACCATCACCAATACCAATACCACCACAACAAATACCAATACCAACACCACCAATACCAGTACCACCGCTACAAATACCACCAATATCAATACCACCACCGATACCAGTACTGCCACCACCAAGACCACCACCACCAATACCAGTACCACCACCACAACCAGTACCACCATCACCAATACCAATACCATCAATACCAATACCACCACCACCAATACCAATACTAATACCACCACCAATACCGTTACCACCAATACCACCACCTCCACCAATACCAGCACCACCAATACCAATACCACCACCTTAGCGCCTCTCGCTTACTAGTAATAGCAGGGGCACTATGCGAGGCTGGAGCTGCAGCCGAGACCATCCCTCCCTCCCTCCATGCCTGCTGTAAAGCACAGCCCACCCTGCACCAGGCGATGAAGCCAGGGCCCTACTACAGCTGGAGTGTTTTTTATTAGGCCAAAGATAGTAATGACATTACGCAATGCCACAATGAACACTCAAATCATGGAGAGGGCAGGAAATAGATCCCCCACACTCTTCCTCCTGAGCCGTGACAGTGTAATCACAAAGTGAAAGGTGTTGGAGCGCTTTGTTAGTTTTTATAGCTTGGATCACATGTAACTCTCACTTCACACTTTGTATTTGTGTAATTTAAAACACTTGCACATCTTCTTCACTGCACTATTGATCACTATCTTGAAGACGTTGCAGGCCGGTCTCTTCCTCTGATATTTACAATCTAACAAGCGGTCGAGAAGGCCATTTATTGCAATGCAATCGGTCTCGCATTTGCGAGAGTTTAAGCTATTAGTATTGTAAATGACAATGCCTTCTATTTATGTTTCAAAACCCAAAACATAAATAAAAGGCATTGTCATTTACAATGCCAATAGCTCAAACTCCTGTGAATGCGAGACCAATTGCATTGCAAATGCTTGTTGATTTAGGACTCGGTCACAAATTGGGCTTCAATCCAGGGGCATTCACAGCTCATTTCAGTTCATTTCAGTTGGAGGGACTTGCACTGGGAAAATAGTTCGAAAAGAAGAAATGCTTGAGGATTTATTAGTCAGCAACCCCGAAACCAACATTATTTCCCATTCCAAAATAGAAATCCAAGGCTGGAATGGGAAACTATTTTGAGATAATAATGTGATGGAGCGATAACAGAATGATTGAAAGAAACTTGTCTTGATTGATTTACTAAGAGCAGCTTGTTGGCATTAATGGCGGTTCATTTCCCTTCCCTCTCACGGTCAAACCTCACTTTTGCATGGAAGGAAAATACAGCTGCAGCAACATTAGATCAATGCCTAATGAAGTATATCCTGCCCTTTCCTCTAAGAACACGCGAGGAGGAATTCACCTATGTGTTATTTTTCGTGGTGTACAAACCACACTGCTGCAAAATAATTCTGTTATGAAAGAGATGTCCACAACCCATTAGGAAATAAAACGCCTTGGAGGCTCAGTGGAAAGAGGCACAGATGAGCAATGCCCCATCGGGTATAGAAATGATCACACCTGCCCCGTGAGAAAGGCACAACAGTGTTGTGCAAATGAAACCACACACATTCCAGAGATCACCTTTTCATATTTTATCTCAGGTGAAATATTAGCACGCATGTCGTGGCTGACAACGAAAAAACGCAGCCGCCTCCATGAGTAAGATTTATTATGCAGATGTGTTGGGAGATGAGTAGTAAACCTCTTTCTTGACATTAAACGGGAAAAAATGAACAATTTGGAGGATGGCTCATTTTACAAATATGATCCCCTGAAGCAAACAGTTACCTGCTGAGCCTCGGACGGCAGAGTATCATGTTGGAACCACAGCCCCAGATTAACCCGAGGCAAATATTTTTTGAAGGGTTACAAGAATTTTTCATTTTTCTGTCAACTCGTATATGACATTTTTAAAGCACTATTCCCCCTATGGCTGCTTTCAATGAGCACGAAAAACACAATCATAGGTGGACGGGAGTGGATTGCAACACATTACGATTTTTAGTTTGGCTCCTAGTGCGTGTGGGTGGAATCCTGTATAGAATGGGTACTCACAAACATTTTACCGGGGACCGCAAAGTTTGGTCTTTGGTGTTACCAAGGGCCACACTGAGGCCAGCGGGGGTGTAAATTCGGAGAAGGGAAAGCAAAGCATGTATATTTAGAGGCTGAAAATTGCGCAATGCAAAACCAGAAAACTGGGACGAATCCCGGCTTCTCCACTTGACCGAATTGTGTGACCCGGGGCAATTGTTTTATTTCAATTTCCCTCCTTTTCTTCATTATCACATATAAGAAAAACTCGAAATACAAGACTTCAGATGTGTGCTGTTGTCAGGGGGGGGGCGAGGGGTGGGAATGAACGTTTCTTAATTAATGTTTGAAAAAATCACTTTAAGAAAAATACTTCTGAATGCACTGCTAAAATTTGATTTACCAAGGTGAAATGGTTCTACAGGTCAATAAAATACACTTTTGAATTTTGAAAAGACTTGTATTTTTACATGTTTGCTGTCTTTAAAAATGAAGGTGTTCCTAATATCAACAGTAGAGTTACTTCCCTTCCCTACCTGCGATTAACCTTTAAATAAGTGCTTGCTGTATATTTAACATTCTTATTCATATTAGTGCCGATTCTAGTAAACAGCAGCCCAGTGCAGCTGCTGCCCAGGTGGCTACATGTAAAGGTCAGAAGGGCCGCATGCTGCCCCGGGCCATACAGTATCACTGCTGTATAGCAAGCCTTAGACTTCAAATGAGGCCTTGAAGCTTGAAGTTAGCAGGAGTGAACTGGAGTCCTCAGCACTGCCAATGACATTATGGGAATTATTAAGCACAGTACATTTTTCTTGTGGCCCTTTTAAATTCAGGGTTTCAAAAGCCAGTGGGTGTACTCTGTAGAAGTGCTGAGCAGGCCGTAATAATCCAACCACTATTCGTGTTTCCTCATAACGTCTGTTTAATCATTGTCGGTTTTTTATGTCTAATATTGACTATTTTTCAGTGTGCAATAGTTGCAATAATATTGTGTTTTACTAGGATTTTTTTTTAATGGATTTTTTTTCCTTGCATTTTGTCTAGTCCTCTGTCCTTCATCTACACAAATACTTATTTCGTCCAACTTTCCTCAGCTAAGGGGCTGAAGATTGTGTGTGGTATTGTGGAGGTAAAAACATCTTTCATGCATTTAGGCCAGAATTGGAGGCCTACATTCCCTTCTCTTAGGGCATGTTTGTAAAATCCACAGTGCCTGCAGACCTATTCAGAAGGTCTTGGAGGGCAAGCAGCAAGGAGCAAATGTAGGTCTATACAGAGTTCTTGGACGGCAGGACACATGGAGCAAATGCAGGTCTATTCAGAAGGTCTTGGAAGGCAAGCAGCATGGAGTTAATTCAGGTCTATTAAGAAGGTCTTGGAGGGCAAGCAGCATGGAGCTAATGCAGGTCTATTAAGAAGGTCTTGGAGGGCAAGCAGCATGGAGCTAATGCAGGTCTATTCAGAAGGGCTTGAATGTATGACATTGTTCTGCATTCTGTCCATCAATTGTTGTTTTTGCATTTGTCACCCCGAGTGGGGATGGGTATGCTCAGACGTGAGTCCCATGCTCTCCACACCACTGGAGTCAAGCTATCCAGGCTGATGACGGCTGATGGCCAGAAACAGGTCCTTGGATTCTTGATTCGGTCCAGGAAAGACATGGCTTGGCAGTTCGGGCTGGACTGTTCCCATGAGGCACAGGGTCAAGGCTGATTTGCATATGGCCATGTCTGACCTGGGGTGGTGTGGAGTGAAAAAAAAACGATGGATTTAGGCCCAGATCTCTGTACTGGGGTGAATGTATGACTTTGTTCTGCATTCTGTCCATCAATTGTTGTTTTTGCATTTGTCACCCCGAGTGGGATGGGTATGGTCAGACGTGAGTCCCATGCTTTCCACACCACTGGAGTCAAGCTATCCTGCTGATGACGGCTGATAGCCAGAAACCGGTCCTTGGATGCTTGATTTCGGTCCAGGAAAGACACGGCTTGGCAGTTCGGGCTGGACTGTTCCCATGAGGCACGGGGTCAAGGCTGATTTGCATATGGCCATGTATGACCTGGGGTGGTGTGGAGTGCAAAAAAACGATGGATTTAGACCCAGATCTCTGTACTGGGGTGAATGTATGACATTGTTCTGCATTCTGTCCATCAATTGTTGTTTTTGCAAAGGGCTTGGACGGCAGGCGGCAGGGAGCAAATGAAGGTCTATTCAGAAGGTCTTGGGCGTCAAGCAGCATGGAGCTAATGCAGGTCTCTTCAGAAGGTATTGGACGGCAAGCAGCATGGAGCTAATGCAGGTCTATTCAGAAGGTATTGGGGGTCAAGCAGCATGGAGCTAATGCAGGTCTATTCAGAAGGTCTTGGAGGGCAAGCAGCATGGAGCTAATGCACGTCTATTCAGAAGGTCTTGGGCGTCAAGCAGCATGGAGCTAATGCAGGTCTATTCAGAAGCTATTGGACGGCAAGCAGCATGGAGCTAATGCAGGTCTATTCAGACGGTCTTGGACGGCAAGCAGCATGGAGCTAATGCAGGTCTATTCAGAAGGTATTGGACGGCAAGCGGCATGGAGCTAATGCAGGTTTATTCAGAAGGTATTGGACGGCAAGCAGCATGGAGCTAATGCAGGTCTATTCAGACGGTCTTGGACGGCAAGCAGCATGGAGCTAATGCAGGTCTATTCAGAAGGTCTTGGGCGTCAAGCAGCATGGAGCTAATGCAGGTCTATTCAGAAGGTATTGGACGGCAAGCAGCATGGAGCTAATGCAGGTCTATTAAGAAGGTCTTGGATGGCAAGCAGCATGGAGCTGATGCAGGTCTATTTAGAAGGTTTTGGATGGCAAGCAGCATGGAGCTAATGCAGGTTTATTCAGAAGGTATTGGACGGCAAGCAGCATGGAGCTAATGCAGGTCTATTCAGACGGTCTTGGACGGCAAGCAGCATGGAGCTGATGCAGGTCTATTTAGAAGGTCTTGGATGGCAAGTAGCATGGAGCTAATGCAGGTCTATTAAGAAGGTCTTGGATGGCAAGCAGCATGGAGCTGATGCAGGTCTATTTAGAAGGTCTTGGATGGCAAGCAGCATGGAGCTAATGCAGGTTTATTCAGAAGGTATTGGACGGCAAGCAGCATGGAGCTAATGCAGGTCTATTCAGACGGTCTTGGACGGCAAGCAGCATGGAGCTGATGCAGGTCTATTTAGAAGGTCTTGGATGGCAAGCAGCATGGAGCGGATGCAGGTCTATTCAGGATGTCTTGGATGGCAAGCAGCATGGCGCTGATGCAGGTCTATTCAGAAGGTCTTGGATAGCAAGCATCATGGAGGGGATGCAGTCTATTCAGAAGGTCTTGGAGGGCAAGCAGCATGGAGCGGATGCAGGTCTATTCAGAAGGTCTTGGATAGCAAGCATCATGGAGGGGATGCAGTCTATTCAGAAGGTCTTGGAGGGCAAGCAGCATGGAGTGGATGCAGGTCTATTCAGAAGGTCTTGGATAGCAAGCAGCATGGAGTGGATGCGGGAGCTAATCAGCTTTGTTCTGACCATGGAACACACGTTCCATCTGCAACACAAGCTCCTTCATTACAGAGCATTTTGAATCACAGAAGGATTTCTGAAACTATAATGCCTTCACAAAAACTGGAATTGACCCTAAGGAATCAGCTATACCAGGCTGGGTATGACAAACAAAAAGACAGACAGACAGACATGCATGCACATTACTGAAAAGAAGGTGTTGGAAGCATTCGCCTCAAATTGCTAATGACTGCTTCAAATACCACAATCCCCTCACTCCAATCTCCTTTTGAAGATGACTGTGCCTCAGTCATCTTCCCCTATTTAAATTTAATATAGAGTGTACTTGTAGCCACTGGGAACCATTCAAATTTTGTCCGTGATTCATTGGCACACTTTACTTCAAACATCCTTGATGATTTCAATGTGATGGTCATGAATCCACTGCAGCAGATCATTTTCACAATTTTTCTCTGATCACTCAGTTACACTCATCGTACAACTTATCAGGCTTCTGAAAGAAACCTTTAGTACACATTCCCAGTTACACACCATTTCCCCACTGCCTCAAATAATCAACCTTGGATATCACCTACCATTCATAATCTCAAAACCAAAATGAAAGCATTCTTATGTAAATGGCACAAGAAGACACCCTGAACTGTGAGTAGTGTAAATAGGCCTTGAGCATTCTACCAGATACCTTTTACAATGCAGTTATCATAATTTTAAAACCTCATAAAGGCACTTTAAACTACCCCAATGGCTTGCAATTAAATAAACAATCGATTCTCTTCTCCATACTGACATATTATTGACCCATTACTATCAGTCGATTTTAAGACATCATTTCATTAAACAAAACTACCTTAAGCGACAAATACAGGTCACACTACTTAGTGCTGCACAAACATCATCCTACACTCTCACCATACACTAAACCTTCTCAATTACAACATTCCAAATGAAATCTATTGCTACAACCAGCACTGCCGACGCACTCTATGCTATGCACCATATAATCCATTCAGTTCTCAGACCATCGACCCTCTTTTCCTCTGATCTACTCTTTTTCTTTGTCTGACATTTCTCTTCAACTATTCCCTCCTCTTTTGCATACCCCCTACATTGCCAAACACATCTTCCTCTAACTCTCATATAAAAACATCTAATACAGATCCCTTTTCTGCCATTAACGAATGCCCAGTATCTCAACTTCTGATTTTGTCCCAAATTAGTGGGAAAAATTAATTTCAGACTCTGCCTTTTCTCAAACAATCAACTTTTTTTTTGTTGATTATTTTTATTGATTTTCAGGAAAAAGAAAAGTACAAGTACAATCACATTCCACTGGTAATCCACCTTTACAACAAAACTTTTTTCTGATGGACTTTGACTTTGACCCCGCATACCATCACTCTGCATTTTTTTTACAAAGCGTGTGAATTTACCATGCATGCCTTTACAACGAATTACTTTGTAAAGGCATGTATGGTAAATGCACACGCGTTGTGAAAAGAACTATTTGGGCGATCCACGTCATTGTGAGGAAACAGAAGCTCTTCCATTTCCAAACTACGACGTGCACCGCCCCTCAGAGACAGACGACAGACTTCATGAAGAAGGAACCAGGAGGAGAGAGGAACCACGAGGAGAGAGAGGTAAGTGGGTTTGGGTTATTTTTTTAAGGGGGGGTCGTGCTGGGGTAGTGTTTTAGGGTTTAGGGTAGTGTTGTGTTTGTGTAGTGTAGGGTAGTGTTTTAGTGTTTAGGGTAGTGTCGGGGGGTTTTGTCAAATGCCGAGGCAAGATGGCGCCCATGCGAGCGGTCGCGTAAGCTGACCTCTCCAGCCGTCCAGCCGTCCTGCAGGGATACATAGAGAAAACACCGCGAAAAGATCCGCGATTAAGATACTCTTATGCCCTCTTACCTGGAAACGAGTGACGGAGTGAAAATATCACGGCTTCGTCTTTCATTGTGTGTTTGGTGGCTCGGCGACGAGACAATTGAGTAGCCGATGCTCGGTGCTTTTGGAGCGGTTTACTGGCTCCCGGAATGCTATCGCTGTGTGTGGTCATTGGCAGTTAGCACAGCTGACGGCGGTCTACGGACACTGAGGAACCTGAGGCGTTTGCTGAGCGGGGCTCACGCAGCAACCAGCGAGTATTGGGATCGGAGGGCTCCCAAAGGATTACGAGGAAAATGGGCTCAAGATGTGGTACAACCCCAGTCAACACAATTAATACCATCTTCACAAGCTTTGTTAGAGTATCCCGTCGCAACAGATGGTGAATCAGGGGATTTTTACTCTTTATCCGAAGGTTCTATTTCATCATGTGATGATTTAACTGCGCAATATTCCAGGCAAATGAGCATGGTAGATGATAGCGAGGGTGAATTAGAGGACTCCGCTGATTTAGGGGAGGACAGCCCTGCGACCATACGGGAAAGAGGTCAATCAGTGAATGAGAGAGCGATAGATAATAGTTCATTACCAGAAGCACACATTGGGAAAATAGCAGTGGTGGCAGAGGAAGATATCACCTTACATACTATCTATCAGACTATCCTTTCACATATGGATAAGACGGAGCAGGACAGTATAAGGATACAAAATTCTTGTCGTAGACTTCAGAATTCAATAAGAAGGCTGACGAAATCCCAAACTGACTTTGGGGAGAGGATTGGTGAAGTTGAAACTCGGATTTCCAATATTGAGGATCAATTAGTACAACAGAAGACTACCACTGAGTTACTGAGTGCGAATAAAGATGATGTCCAATGGAAATTGGCGGATTTTGAAAACAGCGCTCGGCGCAATAACTTGAGAATCATGCAAATCCAGAAGGAAAAGAGGGACAAGACGCACGGAAATTTATTGTACAATTATTTCAACAGGCTTTCCCTGAGATTACCAAGTGGGACTGGGACAGAGAAATAGAATGGGCACACAGGTTCGCATTTAATATACGTCTACAACCCGGAGTATCTAACACCAGACCTAGGCCCATTTAGGTAGCTTTTAATAGCTTTCTAGCTAGGGAGGATGTATACTTGAATACACGTCCGAAAAAGAAAAGAAAGGGGGAAGGCTTTGAGTTTTTTACAACGCCTGATTTATCTAAATATACTGTGGAGACTAGATGGCAGCTACGACAGTTGGTTATACAGTTTCAGAGCAAGGGAGCGCAAGCTTACATAATGAATCCCGCTAAACACAAAGTGATTTACAAAGAAAATTCTCGCTTTTTCACTAATGTGGAGGCTGCTAAGGAGTATTTGCATGCTATAAAGGGAAAAAAGGGGCCATAGCACTCTAGTGGGTAAACCAGGATTACAATGTAATTGTGGGGGAGGCTGTAAAGGAGTATTTGCATGCTATAAAGGGTATAGATGGGCCATAGTGCTCCAGTGGGTAAACCAGGATTATAATTTAATTGTGGTGGTTTTCTCTTTTTTATTATTAGTCAGGGATGAGTATATTGTTTGGAAAATGTACCCCTGTGGGGGGCAGGCTGGGGGTCTGGGAAGCTTCACATCCAAGGACCATCAGTCCTAAAGTCTCGGTAAGAGGGTGGGGAAGGGGGGATATGGGGAGGGGGAGGGGGGGAGGGATGCATACGGAGGTGGGAAGTGGAAGGGGTTGGTAGCACGGTGGGGGTAAAAAGGGACAAAAACCCCGATGGGGGCAAAAAACTGCGCAGGAAGGAAAAGATGTCTGATTTAAGAATCATGTATGCTAGGAGCTCTTTGTGCGTAAGAAAGATTTGCATTACAGGTTGTAATGTTAACAATAACCTCAATGGCTCGTAATATTAAAATATGTTCTTTAAATGTGTCTGGCCTCAACAATGTGAAAAAAAGGCATAGGGTCGCTTCTGAGCTTCATTATATTCAATCAGATATTGTTTGTCTCCAAGAGACACACTTAGCGTGGCGCAATCGCTCTTTAGTATGTGATTTGGGTTATTCTTTAATTTGTGCATCACAACAGACCACTATAACTCGAGGGGTTATGATTTTAGCAAAACCACGACTCTGTACAACAATTCGTACCCAAACTGATAAATGGGGAAGATGGGCTATTGCCGAGATAAAATTTAAATCATCTCATATAACTTTGTGCTCAGTCTATGGGTCAAATTTAGATGACCCTGAGGTGTTAATTTGAATATGGAATTAGCTAACTGGGCAACTCCGCTGATAATATGTGGAGACATGAATATTAATTTGAAAAATATGGAGCTTGCAGGAGGTCCTGACAATTATGTCGGTCGTAAACCACGGGTTTTTAAGGCTTTATATAATTTGATAACGGATCATGGCCTGGTAGATACTTGGAGTAATTTGAATTCAACATCGCCCGGTTATACTTATTATTCGTATCCACATAAAAAATTGGTTCGACTAGATTACTTTTTTTCTCCTTTAGTGATATTAGCGGAAGCTCATGTGGAATTATTTCCCAAAGTAACATCTGATCATGCACCTCTGGTGTTAAGTATAAATGTATAAATGTAAATGTATTTGAGCTTGTAAAGCGCACTGCTACCCGTCCGTAGGTTTCCTGGCGCTGTATAACTCTGGGGAACCCGTCCTGGCTTTCCCTGTGGGATGGTCCCTGCTGGGAGTCCCCAAGGTGGAGCCAGGCATCCCCGGAATTGATGGGGCCGTTGTGGAGATTAGGCAAGCTAATGCCCAGAGTTGCCGAGTGGAACCCCTGATTAGAGTAAGCACCGAAGCGAGAATTATCGAGTCCGCTGACCCAAGTCCCCGACCCTGCCGCGTTGGGAATTGAACCCTGGTCCCGGGCGACTTCTGCTCCCGGGTCTGCCGCCTCTAACCAGTGAGCCACACTACTCCACTTCTAACCAGTGAGCCACACTACTCCACAAGTATACCGGACTTTTCGATGGATTTTGGTACAAGAGTTTTTTCTTTCGATAGGAAACTATGTCTAGACGTTCAGTTTAAGACTGCTATGGCAAAATGGATTATGGAATTCATTAATTTTAATGTAAACACTGCCAGTATAGATATAGTGTGGGAAACACTGAAAGTATGTTTTAGAGGGGAGGTTATGAGCTACGGCAACTTTCCCCAGAAGAAATTAAGGCGGGAAATGCAGGATCTATATATGTTATTAAGAATTTCTAAGGAGAATTTACTTAGAGAAATAAAAAAAAAACAGCTCTCAACAGAGTATCGCCAATGTGGAGGATAAGGTTGCTAGATGTCGAGCTAAGATAACAGGGGTGTGGAGTAATGAAAACGCGAGAAAATACCTGGTACACAAACGACACGTACATGAATATGGGGAGGCAATTGGGAGGTCATTAGCCCTACGGTTAAAGATGCAATCAACTTCCAGGTCTATAACTAGTATGCAGGATCAACATAGTAACTTACAACAGGACCCAGTTAAAATTCTCGAAATACTTCAGCAGTATTATGTGGAATTGTATACACAACAAAAAGTTAGAACAAGCGCAGGATTCGATTTAGGGGGTTTTGTGCAACTGAATGATAATGAGAAGGAATGGCTGGATAGTCCTTTTACAATGACAGAGCTGGATCTAGCGGTAGCAAGCTTGGCGAATGGTAAAGCAGCCGGATCAGATTTCATTCCGGGGGAGGTTTATAAATTATTTTTTGAACAATTAAAATATATTATGTTGGACACTTTTAGAGCTGCTCAGAAGGGTAAATTCCCAAAATCATGGAATGATGCCTTGATTGTTGTATTTAGCAAAAAGGGCAATCCCCCAGAATTTCCAGGTTCATATCGCCCCATTTCTCTCCTTAATTGCGATAGTAAATTATATTAAAAAATACTAGCTAATCGAATTTCAAAAGTTATAACTCTGTTGGTTTCTTTGGATCAACACGGATTCATTCCTAAACGAGGTACCGTGACACATATAAATAAAGTTATTACTCTGATAGATATTTCTCAGGTTGAGAAGCGCACATTAGCTCTAATATTACTTGACGCTGAGAAAGCGTTTGACCGTGTCGAATGGCGTTATTTATGGGAGGTCATGAGAAAATCAGGTTTTGGTGATAATTTTATAACAGCAATCCAGGTGCTATACTCTGCTCCAAATGCGAGAATTGCTGCAATGGGGAGGAAATCTGACGTGATCAGTATTACAAGAGGTACAAGGCAGGGGTGCCCCTGCTCCCCATTATTATTTGCATTATTTATTAATCCTTTATTAAACAGATTATCTAATAGTCCTTCAATTAAGCCATTCACAGTGCAAAATATTACACACACGGTATTCGCATATGCGGATGACGTTGCAGTTATGACGGTCAATCCTCGTGAAACATTAATAGAGATTGAACGATTGGCCTCAGAATTCGGTACAATATCAGGTTATAAACTAAACTCCGGGAAGACTCAAGTATTATGCACGGAGGAAATGCGATTTAGTGATCCCAGAGTTGTATCTGAGGGAACATATCTTGGTATAATAATTAAGACCTCTATGAATGGTATTGTGGAAGCGAACTGGACCAGCACATTCCAACACATTAAGCAGTCGTTAGAAAGATGGGGACAACTCCAATTAACAATTATAGGAAGAGGCAATATTATTAAGGTGAGTATTTTGTCAAATGTTTTTTATATTTTTCGAGCAATACCATTAGAGATTCCAGTTCAATATATACAACAGCTACAACCTAGTTGCGCAAGATTCCTATGGTCTCCTGGGAAACCCCGGAGGGCAATGAGACTGATGACTCTCCCGATTGAGAGAGGGGGTCGTGCTATTCCTGATTTCTTGCTATATTTTTATGTTTGGTCTTTACAACGAATGCGATTGTTATTAACAGGTGAATCGGTTGAGAATAAGGCAGAATCACCCTCCATATACTATTTATTGCTGGGAATTGACGCAAAACGTAGTTTACTTAAAGAGCTAGAAGGGAATTACTATAAGAGAACACGCTATAAGGTATTGGAATCAGCTTTTACAGTATGGCGAAAGGTGGCTAGAATGATTAAAATTGGGAAAGTGTCATATTATACACCATTCAGTGCAGAGAAAATTTTACCTTTTGTTTTTCAGGACAGGGCAGCGTTATAGTGGACACACCGGGGGATAGTGCAAATTGGGGATATGATTGAATTAAATGGGCCTTTGGCTACTTACGAGAGACTGACTGTAAAATACCAATTGCCCAAATCGTCTTTTTTTAAATATCTCCAATTAAGAGATTTTATTAATAGAAGACACATTAATGTTGTGATAAGCCCGGTAGTAGAGGCGATTCGCAAAGGCGAGAAAATTGGGCTTCTGTATAATTTGTTAATGGAATATAGACTTGATGATCTGCAGAAGTTTAATCTGTATTGGCAGAATCAGCTGGGGGAACCTTCTTTATCAATAGAAGATGTAATAATTATGTCTAAGGAGGCTTTCCTATCTGCCAATTTGAAGGCGCAATTTTTTAAGACTGTTTTTTGTTTATACTATACTCCAGAGCGTATGATGAAGTGGGGTTGACATTATGATGGGAAATGTTTCTGATGCAAGTCTGATAATGCGGATAGTATTCATATTTTTTTTAGCTATTGTAAATTACGTCAATTTTTGATTCACATTGAACATTTTCTATCTATGATTACACAATCTACTGTGAAAATCTCTCCAGCATTGATGCTTTTAGGTATAGGAGAAAATGTGAAGCAGGGTACCCCTCTATTTAAATTTAGATATTTGTTATTTGTGGCTAGGACTGCTGCTCGCCTTTGTATCGCTTCTGATTGGTTACAAGAAGAATCCCCTGCATTTGAATTCTGGCGCTCGAAATTGTATAATCTCTTTGAACTGGAATGGAGTCTGTACGCCCTGAAAGGGGCTAGGAAACGGCAATTGGGAATGTTAATTTGGGGAACCCTCCATGAACATTTGGAGATGTGAAAAGCTGATTAGTATGAGATATGTATATATTGTTTTTTCCTGTGCAGATGATTTGTCCCAACGGGGGAGTAATCATTTTTTTTTTTTTAAAGGGTAGTGTCGGTGGGTCATGCAGGGTAGTGTTTTAGGGTTTAGGGTAGTGGTGTGGTGTTTGTGTAGTGTAGGGTCGTGCTGGGGGTAGTGTTTTAGGGTTTAGCGTAGTGTTGTGGTGATTGTGTAGTGCAGGGTAGTAGTTTAGGGTTTAAGGTAGTGTCAGGGAGTCGTGCAGGGTAGTGTTTTAGGGTTAACGGTAGTGTTGTGGTGTTTGTGTAGTGTAGGGTAGTGTTTTAGGGTTTAAGGCAGTGTCGGGGTCATGCAGGGTAGTGTTTTAGGGTAGTGTAGTGGTGTTTTTGTTGTGTAGGGTCGTGTTGGGGTAGTGTTTTAGGATTTAGGATAGTGTTGTGGTGTTTGTGTAGTGTAGTGTTTTAGGGTTTAAGGTAGTGTCTGGGGGTCATGCAGAGTAGTGTTTTAGGGTTTAAGGTAGTGTCTGGGGGTCATGCAGGGTAGTGTTTTAGGGTAGTGTTGTGATGTTTGTGTTGTGTAGGGTCGTGCTGGGGTAGTGTTTTAGGGTTTAGGGTAGTGTTGTGGTGTTTGTGTAGTGGAGGGTACTGTTTTAGGGTTTAATGTAGTATTGGGGGTCGTGCAGGGTAGTGTTTGAAAGTAGGGACCGGACTGGGGGTCGGGGGGGTCATGCTAGGGTAGTGTTTCAGGGTTTATGGTAGTGTTTGTGTAGTGTAGGGTAGTGTTGTGGTGTTTGTGTAGTGTAGGGTCGTGCTGGGGGTAGTGTTTTAGGGTAGTGTTGAAGTGTTTGTGTAGTGCAGAGTAGTGGTTTATGGTAGTGTTGGGGGTTGTGCTGGGTAGTGTAAATGTAGCAAAAGGACTGGGTGTCGGGATGGTAATGCAGGGGTACTACATTAGGGTGTAGGTTAGGGTACTCTCACTTACCTTTAAAACTTTTACAATGAGTATACCTTTAACATGCATGCCTTTGCGTTGTAATGGCATGTGTGGTAAAGGCATTGTCGTTGTAAAAGTTTGCATTGTGATAATTTGTGGGGGTCATTGTAATTGCATAATAAAAAATGCAGGGCGATGGTATACGGTGTGTTGGTATGCGGGGCAATTGATTGTGGGATAACGTCACATATTCCATTCCACTGCATCACATTGACTAGATTATGTATAACAATCCACATATAAAAATCATTAGAGACAGCAGGTACAGTATCATTGGGGCGTCAAGGAAATATAATAGCGAAGATGTTTAATCAATATTAACATACCTTATCTCCATAATTTTGTCTCCAACTTGTATTAACAATAACAGAAAGGTCCGTCCCGCGTGTCACCTCAAATAATCAACTTAGCCTCCTCCGAACAGGCAACCAGACCCTCCACTCCACAGACACAGAACTCTCACACATATCTAAATTCATCACCAGTGCTCCTCCGAATCATATTGTTCCATCTTCATATTATTGGACCAATCTGAAACCTTTAACACTTGATCACGGTGATCTCTTCTCTAGACTCACTATTGCCCAACAGGCCTAGCAATCAAACTGCCCACCTCCTGCCTCTCCAGCCACCCTGTCAGTTATAAGGGACTCAAAGACAGAAATACCAACTCCACCTCCAGTGGGGGTTCCAGAAGGATCTGTCCTTGGTTTACTCTACTCCACCACCCTCGTGATATTATCTATCCCTCCTTGTCGATTCTAATATCACATGTATGCTGATAAAACCAAATCATTTTCTTCCGTCCCACTTTTACACCTCACCTCCAATCACACATCTCAGTCTGCCTCATAACCATCCGCCACTGGTGGTGCTTCAACCACTCATGCTTAACCCCTACGAAACTGAGGTCATATATATTCCCTCCTCGTAAGCATCTGTCTCTCTTATTGAAACTCGCTCCTTCATCCAGGAAACCTTGGGGTTCTCTTCAGCCCATCTGTGAAAATTGAAGTTTTTGTAACCAACAACGCTACCACAACATGATTTCAATTCCCAAATATATGCAATGTATACTCACACATACCATTAAACGCATACCATCTCCTCCACTAATCAATTGAACCACTGCCTAATTTCCTAAACTTTGCTACCAGAAATGACTACAATTCACCCAGGTACACTCCCACTGTAGCATACCGCCAACAAGTCAGCAGGCTAAGCGCCAATAATAGGGCCGTATACACAATAATGACACATACTAAAAGCAGCAGATCGTCTGGCTTCAAATGACCTCTCCAGCACCTTACAGCATTACCACCAACCTGGAACATAAGATCCATCCATCATATCCTCCAAGCCATGGCCAAGACACCTTGTGCTGCCTCTAAGCGCCCGTCATTCTACATGTTAGGCCCCTACGCTCAATCTTCCTACCACCATTTGTGCAAGCCCGTCTCCAAGGGTTCAAAATAGCAATGAAACGACACCTTAAGCAACTCAAAAGATTACTGCTCTTTTCTGTTGTAAATACGTTCATATTACGTCTTTGGCTTACTAAACAGAGAACTTCAATTGCCTTACACAGGCTGTTTTACACAAAGCATTGTCGAACTAGTGACACAAATAATCCACACCACGAATTGTATTTATCCAAACAATGTTAACCATCTTAACCTCAACGACCCATGTACTGTTATTGTTACTATGCTATACCTTTTTGTTTGAAAGGCTACTGACGCTAAGTACATAAATAAAATAAATAAAACCTATAGGTTACACGAGCCAGTGATTGGCAACCCCTTTAGTTTAGCTCAAGACCTTACACTTAACTCAATATTTTGACAATTTAAATATTTTAAATACATGCTTGGATACATTTCAACAATTGTCAGCAATAAGGAAAAGCTATATATAAAAATTAGCATAAAAACTTTCTACTAATTACCTGTGTATTAAGATGAAGCGTGCTGATATTGCTGCCATCTACTACAGACCACACCTGTAAAATTCCTGATGAACCTACAGTCTTTTACAAAAAAAGATTAGAAGATGTTACTGGCTTAGAATATTAGAATTCTTAAACTTTTAATTTAACAACAACCACAATGTCCATCTGGGTCCCAGAAAACGTTAAACAGCCAACACTGTAAGCAAACTTTTCAGCCATTATGCACGTTGAGAATTTGTAGCTTTTCATGCATTTAAAAGTTGAAATATTCAGCAGGATAAGGTCCTTTTTACGAAACCAAAACACCCAAACAATGCACAGAAATGGTCTAAGGAACTAAAAATAAGGAAATTTAGGTTTGCGGACTTTCACTGATCTGAAAAGGATAAATGTACCTTTACAGTGACTCGGTTAGAACTACATTAAACGTAGGTTCACCATAGCACCCAACCTCTGAGATAAACTTTCACCTGATGGCAGAATTGGAAATTAATTTTTAAAGAGGTAACTCAAAAGCTTTGGGCACGGCTATTCACACGCTCATATGCCTCATGCTACAGACTTTCAATGTCATTATGTATCTGAAGGAAGAGGAGTTAGGGGGCGGATATTAAGAATAGAAAAGAGCCTAGGAGCAGGGATTTGGCAAGCTCCATAACAGTCAGGTTGTCTTTCTCCGTCATTGCCCTCGCACAGCCACCTACGGGGATAGATACCCATGCAAGAAGAAAATAAGGTAGTCGTGAGGTGAGAGGGGAATGGACAGGGGCAACTTCAAGCAGCAAATGACCCAAGATAAATAGTTTTTGGGGATGTCTTAGTCAAAATATACCCCTCTCTTAGAGGATGCTTAAAGTGCATAGTACTGACAAAAAGTGCATGTTAGCAGGCTATCTATGACTGGAACAAGATCAGAGAAGGCAAATGTATTGTTTAGCTTGGATGTAGGGATGACACATTTAAAATAAGTCACTGGAAGAAGGAGGGTGACACATTTCTTGGTTATGGCAAAATTCTGTAGGTAAATCTTTGGGTAAAGTTGAAGAATCAGACTACCTGGATTCAAACATATGTATTGTTTATAAGCACACAATGCCTGGGGCTGATTTTGTCTTATAGCAGAAGATGGTCCAACAAGGAAACTGCTTGCTGGGAGTAGGACCACTGGTTTGATAGGCTTAAGCATGAGGTGTCACAAGATCATTTATATATTCCACTATGCTGACAGTGTTTTAATAAGCTGAAATGGCACGGCTGCATTACAATTGGAAAGGGCTCCACCTGACTGGCTCCTGTAGATGCTTGTCACTGCCAAATACATCTTACATTTGCCAGGATCCAACTATTCTGTTTCATGCTTTGGAAATTGTATCACATCAATCACTAACTATGTGGGAGGGATGTATTGTTTACTGAATACAGTGATAAAACCTTAACCATACACTCACTCGTTTACAGTTGCAGAGGAATTCCTGGCACCTACTTGAATGTTCATGTTCTCGATGAGATGCTCAAGTTAGCGAAGGCTAGTCTACTGGAAGCCGCATGCTTAGGTTGAGCGATTGTATAGAGACATGGAGCTTTTTCTCCTGATTGCTTGTCAGAAGATGAAGTATGTGATGAAGAAAAATGAGATTTACTAGATCCAGAAAGAGAATGTACAGGGGCCAGAATTGGTGGGGCAGATCTGACCTATGAGAACTATAGGTAAAATGCAGCTGTCTTTGAACTTCTGGTGAAACCTTAAATTAATATAAAAAATATATTTAAAGCGGATATTTCAGAGATTATTCAAGCTGAGTTCTAGATGTTTATTTTATTGCTGAATTGGCTTGATATTTAACACAGGACACTTACTGCCAAGGCCAGTTGGTTGTCAATTCATGATTTATGTGAAGGCATTTTTCAATCTATTTTGATAAAGATTTTTAAGTGATATTATAATTACTGATGCATGGGGCCTCAGCAAACACAGCTGATATAAATTTGACATAAACTGTTTCAATCAATCAATCAGGGGGTTTATAGAGCGTGCTAATCACCTGTGAGGGTCTCAAGGCGCTGGGGGAGGGGGGGGGCAGCTCCGGCTCAGACGAAGAGCAAGGTCTTGAGGTCCTTCCTGAAAACGTGCAGGTTCGGGGAGAGTTTGCTACTGTAAGATCTGTGCAAATGAGCAGTAGCAGTGTAGAGACTGCATGGTTTGTCTGGCTCATATGTTTATGGCCTGTCATTATAAGACCAAGTCAAAAAAGCAAAGGAGGTCTCCTTAGGAATCCAATCGGGGACAAGGAGAAATATCAAAAGGAAAGGAAGGAAGTCCCTATTTACTACAACTTGGGAGTATCATAATAATAATACCCTCTTTAGTGAACACATAAGCCCATGGATTTAAAAACCACAATATATACATATATTTTCAGTTCACTGAATTATTCACAAACACAATTTCTGATAGAGATAATTTAAAACAATTGTACAATTTATTTAATATAGAACTTATACATTCAATAACAATTTCAGTGCCTTTGCAGTACAGTGTTAAAAAATAGTTTTTCGAATTTCACATGAAGAGCAAATTAAAAACAGTAGTTATTACAAAAGATGTCAGTGTTAAAAAATAGTTTTTACGAATTTCACATGAAGAGCAAATTAAAAGCAGTAGTTGTTGCAAAAATGTCGACGCAGCGTTTCGTTTTTTATTTGTAACACCTTCATCAGGACAAAGCTCTAGTTAGAAAGAAACATACCATTAGAATCATACAGTCAGTTCCTCGTTCTTTTTTTGACAATTTTATTTTTCTGTACATGTAATATTTAACACTAGCTCTTTAAGGTACTCTATAACTATATACGAAACATGTGGTATTTTGGGGTTACATAGTGGCTAAAGAGGGTAATTTTGCTAGGACAGAAACTAAATAGTGGAGTGCATCTAAAATGCACCTTCAAGTATCTTTAAATGTCGTACTTGCATACCTTAAGTTCTAAGGGAATGGGTAGTCGCCCTCTTTAATCAATTTGAGGTAATTTTCGTACTAGTACCATTCATTATATCACTAGCTCAAGCTTAGTGTCATGAGGTTTCTGGGAATAGAAAGGGATCACATATTAGAATATAACGGGGCTCCAAATGATTGAGCAGTTAATAAATCATGGGACATGCTATTGTTACCTTCAATTCAAGATCTATTCTTGCATATAAGAGTTGAGGGAGCCACCGTTTTCTTATTGGTGCTGGGGTTATACTTCTACTCCAAATTCGAAGGAGATGAATAAAGCAGGAAAAAAGGCACAATCGTTTATAATTTAATTATCAACCTTCCTGGCTTAAGCAGCTGTTACTTTGGGGATCTAGTACTTTCACTCACCCTTTGATATGAAAAACTGTAGCAACATGTGACGAGATGCTCTTGACAACAGCGTTATAAATTGCAGTTTGTTTCAAATTTGAGTTTCATCCGTCTATCTGATGCGGAGTAATTGATTCCTCCAAATCTGTAATATAATGCACAGTTCTGAACCATATATAGTCTGCTATTGCTGTATAAGTGGTATTACAGCTAGTGGTTTATATTAGTTCGTTACCGATGGTTTCTATCAATGAGAAATCTCAGGGATTTATACTAAAAAAACACACCAGCTTTCAGTAGTTTCATTAGATATTTTTCGAAGAGAGTGTATTTTTTATTTTATCTAAGTTCACGGCTTATTTTTCGGGGTCAAATTTAATCCAAGTATTAAAAAGACTGCTACATGGACACTCCCCGCTACGTTCTTTTTAAATTCATCAGCCCCACCGTCTTCTTATACCGCTTAGGTGCTGTTAGTCCTTATGCATTACGATTTAGAATATCCTACGCATGGGTCTTTTAACTATATATAACAGCTACAAGGTACGTAGTTCTTACCAGATCAGCGTGGTACGGCCTCCCTGCTACGCTCAAGGCTCTTTTTTCGCGATATTGGCGCTGCTATTCTGGTAATTGTTTATAAGCGTACCTGGATATCCGGTCTGCTCGACATTTCCCGCCGTTTTTTTGATGTCATTTCCTGTGCGTCTTGGATCGGGAACTCCTCCAGTAGTTCCTACTCCCGCCGTATTTAGATGTCATTTCCTGTGCGTTTTGGACCGGGAATTACTCCAGTAGTTTCCAGTCTCAAAATAAAAATTACTCTATTTGTTTATGGTATAATTATCCTTATTTAGTTTTTTCATTTATGTTATATTAAACCATGTGTGGAATATCGCTGGTATTCACTAGCCATTTGGGTAAGATTACAATGGGCCAACCATGATGAGTAAACCGTAACTCTATTAAGTTACTCTATTAAATTACCAACCTTTGAGAGGGTTTTGTTACTTTAAAACTAAACCGTATTCAAGTTCCACATCGCACTCCGTATCAAGTCGTACCACTATTGTCTGAGGGTGATGCTATACACCTATTGTTACCTTTCAGACGGAATGTGGTACTAGAGGCTGTTCACATCTAGGTACCTGTATTTATTACCAACAATAAAATCTTAGTATTGGGACCGGATATGATTATGCCTATTAGTTAGTTCTGATGTACATATCCTCTATTGTTGGAAGGAGAATTAACTCGTGGCTGATAAAAGGAAACTAGTTTGTTTACAAAATACGTTCCCAATCTTCCTTGGAATTTAATCCCTTTTTGACAGTGTTGAAACGAGACATATAAAATTGTTCTTGCTTTTTCCTTTTCACCTCCATATTGCCTCCTCGGGCGTTCATATATACGGTTTCTAGCCCACACCATGAAAGTTCTTCCAGTGTGTGGTTTGCTAGTTGCCAGTGGTCCGTCAATGGAGCTCCTTTCTTTCTAGTCCGGATGGCGGA
Source organism: Lissotriton helveticus (assembly GCF_964261635.1). Lineage (NCBI taxonomy): Eukaryota > Metazoa > Chordata > Amphibia > Caudata > Salamandridae > Lissotriton > Lissotriton helveticus. The sequence continues at coordinate 1,098,925,835 of NC_136065.1, forward strand.
TTTGTGTTCATTTACCCGCAATCTGACTTCACGGGAGGTTTCCCCTATGTACACTAGATTACAGGGGCATTTTATAAAATATATGATGTTCTTTGATCTACAATTCATGAAGGATTTTAATTTATGCTTGATGTTGTTGTGTTTCACATATTCTCCTTTTATAACCTGTTTGCAGTTGGAACAATTCCCACATGGGAAAGTTCCAGTGGGTAGTGGAGCATTATTAATACTGGTTTGTGTTATCGTATCTTCTTCCCTATAAGTGTGTTCGAGTTTATTCCTTATTGTCTGATTGCGTCTGAAGGCAACCATGGGTTTGGGGAGTTTTTCTTGGTTTTTATTTGTTACTAAGTGACAACTTCTATTTATAATATTTTTGATTTTCATACTGATGGAGCTGTAATTCGTGACAAAAATTAACTCTTATATGCAAGAATAGATCTTGAATTGAAGGGAACAATAGCATGTCCCGTGATTTATTAACTGCTCAATCATTTGGAGCCCCATTATATTCTAATATGTAATCCCTTTCTATTCCAAGAAATCTCATGACACTAAGCTTGAGCTAGTGATATAATGAATGGTACTAGTACGAAAATTGATTAAAGAGGACGACTACCCATTCCCTTAGAACTTAAGGTATGCAAGTACGACATTTAAAGATACTTGAAGGTGCATTTTAGATGCACTCCACTATTTAGTTTCTGTCCTAGCAAAATTACCCTCTTTAGCCACTATGTAACCCCAAAATACCACATGTTTCGTATATAGTTATAGAGTACCTTAAAGAGCTAGTGTTAAATATTACATGTACAGAAAAATAAAATTGTCAAAAAAAGAACGAGGAACTGACTGTATGATTCTAATGGTATGTTTCTTTCTAACTAGCGCTTTGTCCTGATGAAGGTGTAACAAATAAAAACCGAAACGCTGCGTCGACATTTTTGCAACAACTACTGCTTTTAATTTGCTCTTCATGTGAAATTCGTAAAAACTATTTTTTAACACTGACATCTTTTGTAATAACTACTGTTTTCAATTTGCTCTTCATGTGAAATTCGAAAAACTATTTTTTAACACTGTACTGCAAAGGCACTGAAATTGTTATTGAATGTATAAGTTCTATATTAAATAAATTGTACAATTGTTTTAAATTATCTCTATCAGAAATTGTGTTTGTGAATAATTCAGTGAATTGAAAATATATGTATATATTGTGGTTTTTAAATCCATGGGCTTATGTGTTCACTAAAGAGGGTATTATTATTATGATACTCCCAAGTTGTGTTAAATAGGGACTTCCTTCCTTTCCTCCTGTCATTATAAGAGTCGCCGCTTATTTTTTCACCCTGCTCCTTTTTAACAGAGCAGGTGTACTCACCGGACGCTGCGGACCTTGCTTTGACCCACAGAACGCTCGACGAGCCCCCTGCCTTCCTGCTAACCGGGACGGGACTCGGTTTCGACGCCACGCTGTTTTGCTGCCTGTTGCCGTTCCCCCCCGCCGCAAGCGCCGCAGGTCATCAGGCGCAGCCGCAGAGCGGGGGGGACGTGGTACTACAACTCCCAGGAACCCTCAGCTGTCCACGCCCCTAAACGCGCCCGGAGGCGCTTGAAAAGGGCGTCGCTCGCACTGGCAAGTGGGTTGCCAGTATTTGTACTCACCGGACGCTGCGGACCTTGCTTTGACCCACAGAACGCTCGACCAGCCCCCTGCCTTCCTGCTAATCGGGACGGGACTCGGTTTGGACGCCACGCTGTTTTGCTGCCTGTTGCCGTTCCCCCCCGGCGCAAGCGCCGCAGGTCATCAGGCACAGCCGCAGAGCGTGGGGAACGTGGTACTACAACTCCCAGGAGCCCTCATCTGGCCATGCCCCTAAACGCGCCCGGAGGCGCTTGAAAAGGGCGTTGCTCGTACCGCCATGCGCGCGGGCGGTCGCCGGGCTGAGCCCGGGCAGAGGGCGGGCCGTCTGTGGCCATCCGGGGCTGGCCGAGGCTGGGCTGGGCCACCCCCTTTCCATTTTGTAGCCTGAGGTCCGTAAACACCATTAATTTTACTAGTTTCTTTGTTCTATCTTTATTCCATTATTGCAATCAGTGTCATATATGTATTTAGTGTGTTAATATAGTGCACTCTGCTAGTGTACTATTCTCTTAAATTCATTGGATCCATTGCTCAGTAAATATGGTGAAAAACGTTAAGGACAAAACTGCTGCTAACCCTCCCCTACCTACTTTGACAGCTATAGATCGAATGCTGCAGCAGACGATTGGGGTGGTTGCTTCAGCCATTGAAAGCACTGAAAGGCGTCTTTCCCTGCCATCAGGTTCTCTTCCCCCCTTAGCTAATCCAAATATGACAACGATGACTATTAATTCCCAGGACTCCTTATTAGCCCTCCTTTGCAGCTTTGCCTAGAAGAACTAGCATAACCCCAATAATAGAGAGGTCTTGCAGGGATTCCAAGGATGTTAATGATTTACTACCTTTAACCGTAAGGCTATCCGTGACTCCCTCCCTATCTCCTTGTAACGAGATTGGTGATTCCACTCCCCCAAACGAGGATGCCCCAGACAATGAGGGACAAGATACTTTAGGAAGCCCAATCCCTACCTTAAATATTAGTGACAGCCCCTGTATTAGAACTAGAGGGCAGAAGGCTAGATCTAAACAAAAACATATTGCCAGAGAAAGGCAATCTAGCATGTTAAATAAAAACAACAAAAGGAATACTAAACTTAAAAGAATTAAAAGTATAGAACATTTAAATAGGAGCATAGGGAGTGAGAGGAATGATCACCCAGCGACAACCCCTCTTCATACTACTAATAGGGACTCAAATGATGAATCTTTTTGGGAGAGAATGGAGACTTTATTAATGAGCCTCTTTGAGCCTATAAACTTAAAAGTTAAGAACATAGAATCTAGGCTAATTAATATCGAGGGTAAACTTGATAAACAATTGACCCCAAGTGAGGTTAAATCTTTACCCCAACCAAATGCATCATGTTCCAAAACTGGCCCTTTGGCTTCTGTTAAAGTGCCAGTTTTAGCTAAAATACCAGCTAAAACACCAGCTCCAACCAAAGCATTAGCAAAGTCTAAACACCTGACTTTAAAGTCTACTGACCGGCTTAATCAAAAGGGTACAAGGGGGGACACTTTAAGTCAGGATAAAGGGTTTGTTGATTCAATCGCGGCAACCCCGAATGTGTCTTCGCTTGTAACACCACTACAAAATAGAACTGTAGGGCTTCAACATGGGGAAGGAGAAACACCGAATCTCTTTAATTTAAATCTTCCTCCAGAAGCTACACCCTACACTGTGGTTTTTACAAATGTAACCCCAATCCCTTTTAACACCACTGAAAACTGGTCAACCCTGAGAAATAAATCCCTCCATTTTTTGTCATCTAGGGTAGGACTAAAAAGTCACCTTTTCTCAGAGTTCAAAATGGCGAGACGAGCTAGATGGGTGGGTACCTCGACCAACATATTGAGGGGCAATTGTGAAGTTCTATCTTTTCGATCCCCTGAACTGGTTCATACAATAATGGAAAGAGCTGCCATGGGGCCTTACGATCCGCATTCTGTTAACATCTTTCCCCTTGGTTACTTTTACCCTCCTCTTCCACCTATTAGGCGTATACCTCATGATCGTTACCGTACCATGAACTGTGAACAACCATGGGACAGAAGATATGGAATCCCTACCTTCAATTACTATGACACTCTTAGTGGGCTTGAAAATATTGACTGACTGTGGTCTATTTCAACAACTCCCACAGTGTCAGGTTTAAACGAGGTAACACAATCTGATCCCTGCATGGATGAATATGCAGATGTACTTGGGGGGAAACACTTACCAGCTATGTTAACCACCTGTGATGTTGTGGAGCTCGGTGGGGATGTTCGGGCAGCAGAAGATAACTTGGAGCAGGGGGGCAATCATTTGGCCCCTCCTTTATATGTCAACTCCACCTTGATATCTCCTGAAGCCCAGCCTATTCCATCAAAGAGCTTAACGGAGCTTAAAATTTCTTCCTGGAATATAGCCGGTATTAGATCCAAAGTGGATCATTTTATTTTTATGGATTTTGTTCACTCTCAGGACTTGCTTTGCTTTCAAGAAACATGGAGTGTTGAACCTGTGCATTTGATAGGCTACAGAAGGATTAGTTACTTACCTGTAATCCTAGTTCTCTTCCAGGGGTATCCTCATCAAAGTCATAAGCATTAGAATATTCCCGCCCACGTGCGGGACCCCGGAAACACTATATTATATGTGCCCCACATATATATATATACTCATATATATATAAATACATATATATATATATAACATGCAATAGCAGCCAATAAAAACAGAGCTGAAATATGCTGTGTAGAATTTCCACCATACATGTAATATTAATAAGCATTAGAAACATGAGAAACAACAAAAAAGTTTGTTTAGAAATTGTTTTAATGCTCAGAAAGCAGTAGAAATTCTTATAACTCACTGGAAGCATAGAAAGCTCCCAGGCTGCATTGCAAACACACAGTCTAAAAAGACTGAAAAGCTAACCTGTAGCTGTATAGCAATAAACTGACACCGTGCCTTTAAGGCACTCCTGACCCCCAGTATCCCATCATGCCTCAGGGGTGACAGTTAGGTCAGTTGTTCTTTTCGGAGACTGAAAATAAACCCAATTACAAATAGGTTAACAATATCTCCTTATTAAAGAGTGTCCTTTGCCCGGGGAGGCGGGAGGGTTGCTTATGACTTTGATGAGGATACCCCTGGAAGAGAACTAGGATTACAGGTAAGTAACTAATCCTTCTCTTCCAGGGGATCCTCATCAATAGTCATAAGCATTAGAATAGAATAGCGAGCCTCACCTCATCTCCCTGCGGGCAAAGGAGTAACAATACAGTAATAAACCATATTAAGCCTAGTAAAACACTAAGCTCGTATAGGCCGTAGGCTACCCAAATAGATTCCTCAAAGAGGCTTGTCCTACTTGAGTATCGGCCCTGGAATCAGACTCGAGACAGTAATGTCTCGTAAAGGTATGAACTGATTTCCAAGTCGCAGCCTTGCATATCTCTGACATTGGAATGTCGTGCAAGAAGGCTACTGTAGCGGCCTTCCCTCTAGTGGAATGCGCTTTGGGTGACTGCAACAAAGGCTTGCCTGCAAGCTGATAAGCCAACTTAATGCAAGAGACAATCCATCTCGCGATGGACCTCTTGGCCGCTGGAAAACCTGTTCTCATTGAACCATAGTTCACAAACAGTTGATCCGTTTTCATAATCCCTTTGGTCATTTCCAAATAGAACTTAAGCACTCTTTTAAGATCTAAGGAGTGAAGTGACCGCTCGGCTGGGGTCGTAGGATTTGGAAAAAATGACGGGAGGGAAATGGACTGATTTATATGAAAATCAGAGATGACTTTAGGTAAGAAAGCAGGATGAGCCCTTAGGACTACCCTATTGTGATGAAAGATAGTGTATGGTTCTTTCGCACAGAGAGCTTGAATCTCGCTGACTCTGCGAGCAGAGGTAATCGCCACCAAAAAGGCCGCCTTCCAAGAGAGATGTTGCAAAGAGGCCTTGTGGATGGGCTCAAAAGGTGGTGACATTAACCTGGATAGCACCAGGTTTAATTCCCATGGAGGAGAAGGATTTTGCACAGGGGGATACACTTTCTTCAACCCCTGGAGGAAGTCCTTAACCACTGGAACCTGAAAGAAAGAAACCTGATCTGGTGATTTTCTGTATGCTACTATGGCTGACAAATGCACCCTAATAGAAGCGTATTTCAAACCAGCAGTAGCTAGGGAAAGGAGGTATGGCAAGATGACGTCCTCCTGTCCTTTAGTCGGGTCAAGGTGATGATCTCTACACCATATGAAAAACCGCTTCCACTTAAACGCATAGGACGCTCTCGTGGAAGGTCTCTTGGCCTCCTTTAAAATGTTCAGGCACTCAGGAGGCAAGTTCAAATGCCCATATTGCAGGACCTCAGGAGCCATGCTGTTAGGTTCAATGATGGGAGGTTGGGATGCATTATCCACCCGTTCATCTTGCTCAGCAGGTCCGGCCTGCAAGGGAGTCGTCTGTGTGGACACACAGACAGATGTAGAAGGTCCAGGTACCACCACTGCCGCGGCCAATCCGGAGCTATCAGGATCATGTCCATGTTCGACCTGCAGAGCTTGGAAACTACTCTCGGAATCAGAGCCAGGGGAGGAAACGCGTAAGCGAATGTCCCTGACCAATCCATCAATAGAGCATTCCCCTGAGTCCCTGGCCGGTGGAACCTGGACGCGAAGGCGTGGCATTTGGAGTTTTCGTCGTCTGCAAACAAATCTATGGTTGGACGACCCCAGCAACGAAAAAGCTCTTCCACCACTTCGTCGTTTAGCACCCAGTCTGGCTGATCTTCGAAGTGCCTGCTGAGTGCGTCTGCTTTTACGTTCAACTCGCCTGGAAGGTGCACCGCCACTATCGTGAGGCCTCGAGAGAGGAGCCAATGCCAGATTGCCTGAGCCTCTCGAGACAGAGGGCGAGATCTTGTGCCTCCTTGTTTGTTCAGATAGAACATGGTGGTCGTGTTGTCCGTCTGAACTAGGACTGAGTTGGACTCTATCGCTGGTAAAAAAGCTTTGAGAGCCAGGAATACCGCTCTGAGTTCCAGCATATTGATGTGGTATGTCTGCTCCTGCGCAGACCACAGGCCTTGAATCTGAAGCGGACCCATATGTGCTCCCCAACCTTGCAGAGAGGCATCCGTCACTATCGACTGGTTTGGAAGAGGCTGGTGAAACCGAACCCCCACCAGCAGATTCTTTCTCCGTGTCCACCATTTGATGGCGTCTTTCGTCGCTTGGGAGAGCTTGATGCGATCCTCCCAAAGACCTGTCGCCTGGTCCCATTGATCCTCCAGGGCCTGCTGTAGAGGCCGCATTCTCAGCCTGGCGTTTGGGATGAGAAAGATGCAGGATGCCATGGAACCCAGCAGGGATGCTACTTGTCGGGCTGTTGGAAGCCGAGAATCTAGCAGAATTCCACATTTCTGGTTCAGGGAAAAAAGTCTCTCCTCCGAAGGAAACGCTTTTCCCACTTCTGTGTCCAGAACGGAGCCTAGGTAGTGAATTGACTGTGTAGGCCGCTGGCCTGACTTCTCCAGATTCACATGGAGACCGAGCCTGTGCAATTGGAGAAGACACAGATGTAGATCGTGTTTTACCCGCACTGGAGACGGACCTTTTAGGAGCCAGTCGTCCAAGTATGGGTATAGGAAGAGTCCCTTCTTGTGCAGAAAAGCCGCCACCACTGCCATGCATTTGGTGAAGACTCGTGGTGCGGACTTGAGACCAAAGGGTAGCACTGCGTACTGATAGTGTTTGTTCCCTACGACAAACCTCAAGTACTTGCGATGTTGTTGAGCAATTGGGATGTGAATGTACGCATCTTGCAGGTCCACCGAACACATCCAATCTCCGACTTGAAGATGTGGGCATATTTGGTGAAGAGCCAGCATGCGGAACTTTTCTCTGATGATGATCTTGTTTAGAAGTCGTAGATCGAGTATTGGTCTGAACTTGTCCTCCTGATCTTTTTTGGGGACAAGAAAGTACCTGGAGTAAACTCCCTTTCCTCTTTGAGCGAGAGGAACCTCCTCTATCGCTCGCTTTTGTAGTAGGACTTTTACCTCTCTTCGGAGCAAGCTTAGTTGGTGAGGGGAAGCGCTCTTTGGAGGTATGTTCTGTGGAGGAGCAAGGAAACGTAGTTTGTATCCATTGCGCAGTATATTCAGCACCCACTGATCCTTTGTGATGCTGACCCACTCTGCCAGGTGTTGTGAAGCACTTCCTCCCACTGGAGTGGGCAACAGCACCAGAGGAAGCCACTGCTCAGGCTTTTCCTCCTCTGGTGGTGTTAGAGGATTGTTGATGACCTCCTCTACCTCTGCCAGGTTTGCCTCGAAACTGGGGTTTCCCTTGGTTCTTATTCTGGGACCACTGAGGGGTTTGAACCCTCTGTTGAGCCCCTCTCCCCCTGTTGGTCTTGAAGCGGCGCTTGAATTCTTTCTTTTTCTCCAAGCCCACCGCTTTCACTGTGTCCAGTTCCGTCTTCATTCGGGTCATTTCCTCGTCAGCATGTTCCCCGAAGAGAGCGGAACCCAAAAAGGGGAGATTAAGGATGCGATGTTGAGCATCCGGCTTCAGGCCTGTCAGGCGCAACCATGCCGATCTCCTGGCACAAACCCCATGAGAATAGGAATGCGCCGCCAGGACAGCACCATCCGCAGCCGTGCTTATCATTTGATTTGCCACCAGACATCCTTCAGTCACGGTCTCTTCAAAATCCTGCTGGTCTTCTTTAGGCAGCTTGGCTTTGAACCTTTCCATAGAGTCCCATAAGGCTCTGTCGTAGCGACCCAGAAGTGCAGCCGCACTAGAAACCTTAAGAGTCGACGCAGCTGAGTTGCAAACCTTGCGACCCCAGGAGTCTTGAGTCTTGCTGTCCTTGTCTGGTGGGACTGAGGAAGAACCGGCAACTGCGTGTGTCTTCCTCGCCGCCGCCACAATAACCGAGTCTGCTGGAGGGTCAGATCTTACAAAAACCGGGTCAGAAGAGGCCGGTTTGTATTTCTTCTGGATGCGGGCTGGCACAGCTCTGATAGCCGCCGGAGTTAGGAATACCTCCTTGACAGGATCCATAATCCCCGGGACTAATGGTAGTAGAGGACGGGTGATCGCCTTTTTGTGCAAAGTCTCAAAAATGACTGTCGTTGTAACCTGAGGGACAGACATTTCAATGTTTAGCTTCTGAGCTCCTCTTTGCAAGACATCCAGATACGTGCCAATGTCATCCACTGGGGAGGATCGGGACGTAGGACTGTCCATCAAAGTAGGGGAGTAGTCCCTTTTGGAAGACCTGGTAGAAGAGGTAGATGAAGTAGACGGAGTTCGTCGAGGTCTACGGTGAGCACTGTGCCTCCTCTCTTTTGATCGTTTCGAACGCTCTTCTCGTCTAGGAGAGCGAGACCTGACCCGCTCCTCTGGTTCTTTTCTGGGAGATCGGGTCCTTCTGGGAGATCTGGTAGGTGTTCTCACGGTAGATTTGCGCCTGGGAGGGCTATGCTTGTCCATCTCCTCCACCAGATCCTGAAGAGGAGACCTGTGCTGCGAGCTGGCATAGATGTTAAATGTCGAGTAAGAACAAAAAATTGTCAAAAGTGAAGAGTTTTTCTGTCAAAAAACAGGAAAATTAGTGGAGCTCCTGGTTGACGACGGCGGAGGGGTCTTAGAACTCGACGCCGACCGTCGCCCGGTTGACGGCGGCGGAGTTCCCTTCCTCGACGTCGGACGTCGCCCGGTTGACGCCGACGGAGGGGATTTCGATGGAACTGGATCCTTCGACTTCGTCGACGTACCTGGTCTTCTCTTCGACGGCGAGCCCGCCGTCGACTGTTTCCTGACAGGTGTTCACAATGAGGACAGGTGCAGTTGAGGAGCCAGAGGACCTTGAGGTGGAATGACGGGAAGCTGACTCCGTTACCATCACCACATCTGAACATCTCGACGTCGAGCGATCTTCCCTCGTGGTCGAGTGCTTTCGGGGAGTCGGCGGATCAAACAACCTTGTTTTTGCATGTCTATGCGAGGATGTGTGGTCTCTCGACGTCAAGCGGCGATGAGCAGCCGCCGACGGAGTTCCATGCCTCGACGTCGAACGGCGAGTACCGGCCGTCGACGGAGCCCTCTCTCTCGACGTCGAACGACGATGCCCAGTCGTCGACGGAAGTCTCGACGTCGAACGACGATGTCCTGTCGTCGACGAAGCACCCTGCCTCGACGTCGAGTGGCGATGTCCAATCGTCGACGGAGGTCTTTCTCTCGACATCGACCGGTGATGATCAGCCGTCGACAGAGTTTTCTGCCTCGACGTCGAATGTCTGTGCGACGACGGTGGAGGGGTATTGGACACCCTCGACGCCGAGAGCTGACGAGACACCGACGGAGACTGCCTCCTCGACGCCGATCGACTCTTCCCTGTCGACGGCGGAGGGGTCTTGGTCCTCGACGCCGAACGTCGCTTCTTCGACGACGGCGGAGGAGTCACACTTCTCGACGCCGGTCGACGTCTGGATGACGACGGCGGAGGGGTGACCTCCCTCGACGCCGGTCGTCGTGCCTGGATCATGTTCCTCAGGCAGACACAGGATACAGACGTCGTGGTTCGAATCCTCTCCCTGTCTTTGTAACCAGGGTCCTTCTCTGAAGGAGCCGGAAAGAACAACTGACCTAACTGTCACCCCTGAGGCATGATGGGATACTGGGGGTCAGGAGTGCCTTAAAGGCACGGTGTCAGTTTATTGCTATACAGCTACAGGTTAGCTTTTCAGTCTTTTTAGACTGTGTGTTTGCAATGCAGCCTGGGAGCTTTCTATGCTTCCAGTGAGTTATAAGAATTTCTACTGCTTTCTGAGCATTAAAACAATTTCTAAACAAACTTTTTTGTTGTTTCTCATGTTTCTAATGCTTATTATTATTACATGTATGGTGGAAATTCTACACAGCATATTTCAGCTCTGTTTTTATTGGCTGCTATTGCATGTTATATATATATATGTATTTATATATATATGAGTATATATATATGTGGGGCACATATAATATAGTGTTTCCGGGGTCCCGCACATGGGCGGGAATATTCGAATGCTTATGACTATTGATGAGGATCCCCTGGAAGAGAACTTTCTGTATCCCAGCTGTAGCAGTTCCTCATGGGAGGCCGAAAGGTGGTCTGAGTGTTTATCTATCAAATAGATTGGTCTTTGAGAAAATTACTGAACCTGTCAAAGACACTTACTTTCAAATGTTGGTTTTCCATCAGACCAGAGACATCCCAATCCTCGTTGTTAATATATATAATAATATTCCTTGTGAGGATGTCATAAATGTTTTAAGGAAATTGACTAAAGTGCTGTCTACCTAGGGGAAACTTTTTAACCATAAACTGATGTTGATTATACTGGGAGATTTTAACTGTAAACTGTGTGAACTGATTAAGGACAATAGGTGCGGTGTAGCAAGAGATGATGGTGTGGGACGTTTCCATTTTAAACATAATCTCTTAGGGGAACAATTTAATATTTTGCTAGCTAATTTCGACTTAGGATTTGCAAACGAAATGTGTAACTCTGCCCCCACACTAGTCCCAACATTCAATGGTAGAGGTCGCTTCTCAACTATAGACTATATCACAGTTTCCAATACTTATGGGAACAGAATACTTTCCTTTAATGTTCATGATATAGCACTGAGTGACCATTTTCCCCTTTGCGTTTCTGTCCTGTTGCCTACCCCATCACTATTGCCTAGGGCTGGGGTCGGTAACAGCTTAGTCGCCGATTTAGCAATTGGTAAGACTAATGGTTATACTTTGAAATGGGCTATGATAAATGAGGCAGAGACAATTAAAAAGGTGGTTGAAAAATGTTTCTCAGAAATATCTATATGTTTAGAGACAGACTTACCACCTGAAACTTATCTTGCATCCTTTTTAGTTATTTCGAACGAAATTAAAAACTCCCTAACTAGGCAACTGAAGAATCAAAAGAAGGAGAGAGGTTGGTTTGATTCCAGATGCACCAGGGCTTATACAGCCCTAAAAAAGGCGCTGCATAAAAAACCTAAATCTGCAAAGGACATCTGCAGATTCAGGAAAGATTATAAAATGGCCATTAGAGACAGGAAAAATACCCTGAGGTCAGAAGCCTGGGAGGCTCTTTATTCAGCTTCCAAAAGAAATGACAGCGCAAGCTTTTGGAAAACAGTGAGAACCCCTTTTCTTAGTGAGGAGGTGGGGCCAAAAATAGATATAGCAATACCTGAAACAGACTGGGTTAGCCACTTCTCGAGAGTATACGAGGGAGGCGAGCATGAAGGTGAAGAATATGTGGGGTCTTTGACCTCTCCTCCTGAATATCCCCCGAGTAACGACCTTTTCTTTACTCTCGAGGAGGTTGAAAAGGCCCTGAGTGGAAGTAAGGGCACTAAGGCGCCTGGCCCAGACGGGGTCCCCATAGATCTATTTAAAAGTATTCCATCTCTGTGGGCGCCCCTTCTGGTCCAGGTGCTCAATGCCAGTTGCGTTACTGACTTCCTCCCCACCTGGGTGGAATCTGTCATTGTCCCGATTTATAAAAAAGGAAATAGACAGGACCCAGCCTGTTATAGGCCCATTTCTTTACTGGACTTGTTAAAACCTGTGTCGGGTCGGGGACAATCGATATTTGCCCGGCGGTATTGCCTCTGTGACCCTCTAGTTATTTAATCAATGAAGAGGCAGGCGCTGGAGACTGGAAAGCAGGAAACAAGGTTTTTATTTTCTCCGGAGGAGAACACAACGAAACGGACAGAAGGTATCGTTCTGAGGTGCTCTAGATACATTTCTGAGGCCTCGCCTCTTATACACTGTTTTACGACTTTATTGTAGATTACACATTCATGTTAAAGCTTTGATGTATGGAAAAGACATTCCCGGAAATCCCCTTTGGGCCCGTTCCCACACACATTTACAGTTGAAGTCCCCACCCTAGTCACAACAGGTGATGAGTATCACGCAGCTGGATATTCCGCCGATTCACGGAATGTGGGGGGTTCGATCGGATCTCATGGAGTGGGGGCTTTGATCAACCCGGGGATCCTTTGATGGGGGAAGCTTTCTATTGTACGGGGAGGGGCAAGGAATGGTATCGGCAGAGCTGGGTGTCGGCCTGGGAACGGGGAAGACAAAACGGGCACACAGGGAAAAAGGGGTTTGCATCTAAGGGCCGGAGATCATGAGAGGGAAGCAGGGAGGCGTCGCGCTGGGAACAGGATGAGGGCCTGGGGCAGAGCAGCGCCGAAGAGGGGTTTATGACTCAAGGCAGGTGCAAGCAGGGGGTGGTCAGCGTGCAGGCTTAGTGAAGGCGAAGGGCTATGTCAGGGGCCAGCAGCATGCAAAAGGGTTCGCTCTGATCGGGGCATCTTAAAAAAATGGCGGGCGCGCACGACAAAAGTGTGGCATCAGGGGAAGAGGCAAGATGGCGCAGATAATGTTCACCAAAACGTACTAATTTTCAACAGTCCTCCCTTTAACATATTCAAGACATCTTGCTGGTTCATTTTCTACTCGGTTCTATTGTGGTGGGCATGAGAAAGAAAACGGTAGGAACCCTAGATGAAAAGAGTCGTGAACAATACATTTTAACATTTCTAGTTTCTAGGAGGTGGGCCTATTTGATAAACTTTGATCAATTTGTTTAGCAGGAAAGTCATAGGAATGCAATACAAAAACGATTCTGTAGCGAGAGCAGCAAGCATATTTCATACTGGCAGGTTGTTACATATATATCAGGTTCGGATTGGAGCATGATCAATACAATGGCGGCTGGGAGAGAAATGAGGTCGAGCAGAAACGGCGATTGGGGATGTCAAATGTTCGAAGTTTAACGAGTTCTCATCATTCTTTGTTGCCTTTCGTTGGCGCTGTTGAGCACCGGCGGTGGAGCTACAAGTCCAGCTCTGTTCTAAGTTCTGCGTTGCAGGGCACGACCCTTTCCTCGCGTTTCCGGTCGGAAAGGTCCTTTTCGCCCTGTGTCCTTTGAGGTGTTTGTCAGAAAGTTCAGATGGAAGAAGAGCGTACAAAACAGTCCATAGGGTAGGTCAGAGGGAAAGGGGGATGGAGCAAGGCCAAAGTAGGAACAAACTAGGGGAACGAGAGACTTCAAATAGGCGGGCGTATGACCGAATTCAGAGAGCGGGGACTTGTCGACAGACACTGGACATCGAGCAGGGGCATCAGGTCGACCCTTTCTTCTCATGTTGTCGAAAACAGTGCCTCGTCCTGCAGCTCTTTTCTGTCGTGGTCTCGCCTTAGCTAATGTCGCAGGTGTTCCTTAGTCTGCAGTCAGGCCTCGAGCTCCCACATCCGGTCCTTCTCTCCTCCAACAGCAGTACCCTTAAACAAGTTTGAAAAGACAGTCTTTAGAGAATTTGCAGATGAAGATAATCAAAAAGTCTATTTCTCTCCCAGCTCCAGGCAAAGAATGAAAAATGCCCGTTATATTAGTGTTCACAACTGGCATATGAATGACCGGTGACGGGCCTGTTGGATTTACTATGACTTTCCTTTACAATTATTTATTACAGTCACGACAGTTCATCTGATGGTGACCCACCTTCGTGAGACGAACCTGGCAAAGATATGCCGTTCTCTAGAGTTTTACATTTACAAAGGGTACTGTGAGTCGTCAACATGGTACTACACAGGTATTTTGCTGAGAGACGAACATGGCTAAACATTTCCTTTCTATCGATGCATCCTGCCTTTCAACTACTACGGGGTTCATTTCGATGATTTCTTTACCTTGGACTAGTCTGTTAACCTTGTAAAACATCATTCTGGATCCTACGTAACCTTTTACAGCCCGATTACTTAATTAGGAAGGACAGGGGTTTTATGGGAAAACAACCAGGGACATAGGAAACTTGTGGTAAGGGCATAAATCGACCCATCTCTCACAACCGGAGATGAGGGGTAGTTTCATAATTCCAGTTTTTGGGCGGCTGATACAGGGGAGGTAACAGGGGTGATCATTTTTTCTGGTTTGGGTATTGCGACAATTCGGGGAGGGGAGGGTCGCGTATTCTGAGGTCCTTGTTTTATACCATAGGAGCCGTTGACATGTAGTTCCCTTATTTCGGGTCAGATTAGGGAACCTCTGTCGTCTTACCTGTCCTTTCCCTTACGGCCCAACCTCGGTTCATTGACTTCTAGCGGAAAAGGAGAGGTAATGACGCGGCTTCAGGGTGATTGTATTAAAGACAAGTTTTTGTGCAAATACTGACGGTATTTGAAGCCAATTAGGTGGTGTGCTAGGGGTGGCAATCTGCCAATTTCGGGGCTAATCACTCGGAAGAGTGGGAGTGCAAAAAATAGAGGGAGAGAGAGAGAGAGAGAGAGAGAGAGAGAGAGAGAGAGAGAGAGAGAGAGAGAGAGAGAGAGAGAGAGAGAGAGAGAGAGAGTGCAACGGCAGGCTAAATAGTACACGTGCAACAGAGAGGGTGGCGGTGTATTCAAGAAAGGCTATTTAGTGCATTACACAGTAAAGGGCATTCACGGGTCTGCGTTAGAATCTTGTAATCATGCAGTTTGAGCATTAGACAGGGTAGAGGGGACGTGCCTTGAGAAAAAGGAAAGAAGAAAGGAGGTACCATTTTGTCGCACTTCTCGCATTCTCGGTCCTTCGACCAGTTGGGTCGACGCCTCAGTCACACACACACATTCCCTCATAGTTTCGCATCATACGTGACATGGGTTCATTCGTCCGGTCTGGTTTAAGGGTGATCACTTTTTATCAGGTTGTGCTAATTTTCCGGGTTTGTTCGATGCGTGAGTAGTTTGCAGGCGTGCTTAGACACCACCTTGCGGCGCTAGTCCGCTTCGTGTATTAGACATGGCAAGGCTTCAGATCTTCGCCACACCTCGGCTGTAATCTCTGATGTAACCTGCAGAGGGAGGAAAAAAAAGGGGGGTGGGGGAGACAGCATTCGCGCATACTCAAATACATGGATTCATAAGTCCTTTACTTACCTCTTACTCGTCTTTCCTCCTCGGGGCAGGGTCCCCGGGGATATGGTTTCTGGAGTCGAGGGGGGGGGGGGTAGTGTGTCCATATAGGTCGTGTGCGGGGAAATGTAAAAAGGAAACCAGAGGTGCTTAGTGCGAGGTATCTAGTCAAAGGATGTATCTCACTATCGGGATCCTTAAACCTCTTTCAACGCTGTGGCGTTCTAAGGTTCTTCGGTTCTTGGGTCAGCTCCGTTCCCTGATACTTTGGAACGTTGTACTTTATCACATTTACATTATTTCATTTCACCCTCCTTTTACATTCCCTCATTTACACCGTTCGTTTTACCCATCCTTGGAAGTCAAGGTCTTCCTCTACGCGAGAGTTCACGAGTCAGTCGCGTACTTTGAAGGCGGAGTGTCGTGTTGTCGATCCGATCCGTCCTCCAGGGCTGGGCAACCATCTTCTTTTAACCTTAAAGAGAGAGCAGAGTAGGGTGCACAGAAAAGAACTTTCCCACCGACCCCACATTTTTTTAAAATAAAGCATGCAATACCCGTCCATAGTTTCAAAAACTTTATTTTGCAAAATCATTTCAGCATGAGGATTATGAGGGTGCGGTCGTATTTGGCCGGTCGTGGCAATGGCTAAAGTGCGTACAGTGGGGGGTGTCGTTTGCAGCAATAAAAACATCGGAAAGTTTTACTCATTCATTTGTAAGAGACTAAAACGTCTATTAATTGGCTGGGGGTTCGGGGGCATTTATTTTCATAATTTAGAAGCATAATCATAATAGTGGTAATCAGATTTCCTATATGCATACCGTACGTGAGCGTCGTAAATGAGGTTTACATCAGTTATAAAAATATAATACATTGTACATTTGTAATCAACATTTGTAACGGGGATCCTTTCATACTGTTCGTCGAGTGAGTTCTCCTTGTCTTTTCTAGCCAAGTGTACAAAGGATCATATAAAATCTCAGAACATCAAGTTTATATTAGTGCGAAGGAACACCACGAGGTGTTCGTAAGTTCCGATTGATACCAGCGCCATTTTGGGCGGGGCCGGCTCAGTCCGGAAGCAGCATCAGGGGGAAATGTTTCCCATTACTGGCAGTTTGGACCAGAGTCCTTTTCGGCAGTTCTAGAATTCATGCTAACAGAAGGAGTGGCAATGTCATGTTTGTTTCGTTGGCGATCAAGGCAGCCGTCCCTTACCGGAAGCCTGCAGAGGCCGAAGGTTCCGCCGGGGACCTTTGTAGGATCTTCAAGGCTGCGGAGATGCTGTCGGAGATGGGGGCTCGTGCTCCAGGGGGCAAATGTTCGAGTTATATTGCTGGTCAAAGTTACTCTAGTGGCCGGGGCCCACCTTCCAGCGGACCCAGACGCCATTTTGAGGCCCTACAGGGGCCACTCTTGTCGAGTTTGCAAGAGTGGGAGAGATCCTTCGGAGTGAAAGGAAGAGGTCCCTGTTGTGTGAAAGCGGGACGTTCAGCTGGGGTGCAGCTGTGATGCCCCCACCTGGGGGGGGGGCGAGGGAGACTCGTTCGCATCGTCTCCTTCTCCCGGTGCACTCCATGCCGCTTCTTTTCATCGCCCCGCATGAAGGTCTCTCCACATCCGGTGTCTCCCAAGTCCTGTGCTCAGTGCTGTGGGAGTATGGCCACCTGTGGCGCGCATTCGGCGCGGCACGAGTATCAGTGCAGTCATTGCAGGTTCGGTGTTCCGAAAATATGGCCACCATTGCACGTTCGGTGCTGCGCAAGTACTGGGGTGCCACCATGGTGTGTTCGGTGCTGTGGAAGTATTGGCACCATCGCCTGACTGGGGGTGTTCGGCGTCGGGCCGGGGGCTGGGAGACCTCCTATCGGTGGAGGTGGGAGAGGCTCGTCCGCGTCGCCTCTCCCTCCCAGCCCAACTTGGACAAATTGTTGTGGAGGTACGTGCAGGACATCCCGCCGTCCAGAGCTGCTGCGGCTGTTACGGAAGAGAAAAGGAAAAAAGGTGCCCCGTTCTCCTCTGGACATGTGGCGGGACTACTTAAGTCTATCCAGGCCCGTTGCGGCTGGCTGAGGAGACATGTGGCGGGACTACCTACAACTGCCCGGGCTGCTGGCTCCTGCCTCTCCTCCGGCTCCCCCATACGTTAAGATTTCCTGACCAAGAGTTGGCGGCCGGGCCCGCCTTATATGGGTTGCCGTTGGTTGGGCGTAGCCGTAACCCTGCCCTACTTTGGAAGGTTCCAGAATGGGGGGGGCGAATGTTCTGTTTGACTTTCATTTTCTACAGTTTACCGTTATTATTCCTTGTTTGTTGTGCTAAATTAAAAGTTCTAGTTCATTAATGGTCTACGGATTTTGTTTTACCATTTCTTTCTTTCCAGGTTGCTTTTATGCTAAGTTTCTGCTAACAGAGGTTGAGTAACACGGAAACACGTGTAGAGGGATGACGCAGATTTGTACATTACATACACACAAACTCAGACGGGGGACAGTACAAGTACGACATACAAAGACCCAAGACGAATATAAAACAGTTATTGGTTATAATTATCTCTTTCCGTCTGTGAATTTGAAACGAGGCTGGATTCCCGTCTTGTCGTTGCCCGACCTAGGAGAACTTGAGCATGCCGCTGAAATTGTCCTGGCGAAATCTGTGCCATCGGGCATAATCAAACGTGGTGGTTCTGTCTGGTCTGTCTATGTAAGTCGGGTTCTTCTTTGTCTCGCGCTTTTTCTCGTACTGCCGGTCTGTCGTTCCTGTCGGCCCTTTGCCTTTACTCACGCTCAGTAGAGTCGGGCATTGGGCTTTCCAGTGTCCGACATACCTACAAAAAGCGCATTGGTCTGGCCCTAAGTCTGGTCGTCTTTTGCATAGTGTCGGGGGATAAGTCGTGGGTAGCGATGTCCTGGGGTTGTCCTGTCGGTACATTTCTCTACTTGGTTTGTCCTCGTCTTTTCTCTGTCGTTGCATAGCCTCTCTGCGCCACATACCGAGACTGTCGAGCATAATTGGCGTTGTCTTATTATTTCGAAGGGCTATTTCTAACGTTTCTATTTTATCAAGGTCAAAGGATCCTGCCAGTGGCCACTGTTTGTCTTGACTCTCTTCGGTATACCTGTGCCACAATTTATTATAGGCTATGGTGACTAATCCATAGTTTATGAACATGTCCTTATTAGGGGTGCCTTCTAGTGGAGCTATATGGTCCACCTCTAATACACGGTCCGGGCTAAACAGGCTATTAATCAGTGGGGAGAAGACAGACATGACGGCTCGTAACGAGGGACTAAAAAGTCAGCACTGCCTATCTTATCACTAGGTGCAAAGACTGGACAGAATATTTCTATTCAACGTTGTTTGCAGGCAGTGAATACCTCATGGATCAAAAAATAACAAAAAAAAGACCAATAAATAACAATGGGGAGAATGAGTAGGTCCGCAAAGATCTGCGTTACCTACCCTTTTCACTATCTGCAAAAAGGGTGGTCTCTTCCCTGTTTGCAGACAGGGAATCTCCAGGAAACAATAGTTTTGCGAACAACAGTTCAGTTTCAAGTAATTATTGAGTGGGGGAGAAAAAATAAGCACGGCTGCTGCCCTACCTATCCTCCACTGCTTGCAAAGAGAGAGCCCGTTGTTTCTCCGTTTGTAGACAGTGAATCTCCAAATAAATAAAGAGCAATACTAGTATTTTTAAACAATCAAACAATCAAGCAATAATTTCGCACTTGTCGTGATTACACGACCTTACCCGGACCATGTGGACAGTTTCTTGTCTTCCGAATCCAGCGCCCGATCGTCCTCTTTTTCTCGTATTTCTCACGGCACTCCTGATGGTCCCCAGTCAGGACCGTAGATCACTCGAGAGAGGTCTGTTCGGAACTAGTGAAGTTCGGATGATCGGCTGCCAGACGAGGGTCTATTGGGCAAGAGCTCTCCCGATCGTTGCAGTCGTTCACTCTGTCGTCGGGACCTCTCCCACTGGATCCACGAGTCGCTGATGGGCCCCACGCTTGGGACGCCAATTGTTAAAACCTGTGTCGGGTCGGGGACAATCGATATTTGCCCGGCGGTATTGCCTCTGTGACCCTCTAGTTATTTAATCAATGAAGAGGCAGGCGCTGGAGACTGGAAAGCAGGAAACAAGGTTTTTATTTTCTCCGGAGGAGAACACAACGAAACGGACAGAAGGTATCGTTCTGAGGTGCTCTAGATACATTTCTGAGGCCTCGCCTCTTATACACTGTTTTACGACTTTATTGTAGATTACACATTCATGTTAAAGCTTTGATGTATGGAAAAGACATTCCCGGAAATCCCCTTTGGGCCCGTTCCCACACACATTTACAGTTGAAGTCCCCACCCTAGTCACAACAGGTGATGAGTATCACGCAGCTGGATATTCCGCCGATTCACGGAATGTGGGGGGTTCGATCGGATCTCATGGAGTGGGGGCTTTGATCAACCCGGGGATCCTTTGATGGGGGAAGCTTTCTATTGTACGGGGAGGGGCAAGGAATGGTATCGGCAGAGCTGGGTGTCGGCCTGGGAACGGGGAAGACAAAACGGGCACACAGGGAAAAAGGGGTTTGCATCTAAGGGCCGGAGATCATGAGAGGGAAGCAGGGAGGCGTCGCGCTGGGAACAGGATGAGGGCCTGGGGCAGAGCAGCGCCGAAGAGGGGTTTATGACTCAAGGCAGGTGCAAGCAGGGGGTGGTCAGCGTGCAGGCTTAGTGAAGGCGAAGGGCTATGTCAGGGGCCAGCAGCATGCAAAAGGGTTCGCTCTGATCGGGGCATCTTAAAAAAATGGCGGGCGCGCACGACAAAAGTGTGGCATCAGGGGAAGAGGCAAGATGGCGCAGATAATGTTCACCAAAACGTACTAATTTTCAACAGTCTCCTTTACTAAAAAAGCGGGCAGAGTCATTTTGGACCGACTTTTGGACTGGGCGGAGGCAAACTCCGTTCTGTCCGATCTTCAGTAAGGTTTTCGTTCCGGCTTGGGGACCGTAGAACAGGGACTGAATTTGATGATGCTGGTCGGGAAATACACAAGGGCTAAACAAGGTAACTTGTTTTTGGCCTTCGTGGATCTCTCGGCCGCGTTTGATTGCGTGGTGCACTCTAAACTGTGGATGATATTGGAAAAATTAGGGGTTGATCTAAACATTATTTATTATCTTAAACGTTTTTACAGCAACGCGTCGGCCCGCGTTTGCTATGGACTTAAGGGAGAGTGCACAGACCAAATACCAATCAGGAGTGGGGTCAGACAGGGTTGCGTCCTGGCCCCCTCCCTTTTTAATTTGTACATAAATGGATTGGAAAAAGCCTTGTGCAAAGACAGTTCGGATCCCCCATTTGTAGGTGGTCGCCCAATACCAGCACTTTTGTACGCTGGCGACGCTGTACTCATGTCACGTACTCAAGTGGGTCTACAGCGGGTGGTTGACAGCTTTTCCCGCTTTATGAAGGAGTTAGGCCTGAAAGTCAATACTTCAAAGACTTTCACTATGTATTGTGGCAGACAAACTAAATCTAAGAGGCCAATTTTTATAGCGGGACAGAAGCTCGAATTCGCTACACATTTTTCCTACTTGGGGATACTTTTTGCCCAAAATGAGACATGGTCCCAAGCTGTCTCTGCGAAAAAATTTGAGCTTATCAGAACAACCGCTGCTCTTAAAATCTTTTCCCAAAAATTAGGGACCAGACCCCCTGTAGAGTTGATAAAAATATACAAAGCTAAATGTGTAGCAGGTGCTACCTACGGTAGTGGGGTCTGGGGTTTTGCAAACTCATTACCTATTCAGGTTCCTGAAAATACCTTTTTAAAATATATATTGGCACTTCCCAAAAGCTCCTCTAACTTTAACTGTCACTCTGAACTGGGCCTCTGTTACATCTCAGATCTGATCAAAGTAGAGCCAGTGCTGTTATGGCACAGACTCTGGACTCAAGAGGCAACACACTTAAACAGAGCTGTTCTAACAGACATTTTGAAGTTGGAGGGTGCTATTAAAATACCTTGGGTGAAGTATGTTTTTAACTTTTTGAAAGATATTGGGAGAGAGGAATATTTCTCGAACCCCTTGGATATTTCAGAAATCTCACGAAAAGATTTAAAAAAGGGAGTGTTTAGCCCTCTTAGAATCTCACCGGGTTGCTGTGGAGGTCTTAAAACCTTCTGTCCAGCAGCACCAATTGATTTTAGCAACTTTTAAGATTCAGCCCTATTTAATTTATGTAAATAATAATTATGAGCGTTTCTTACTTTCACGCTTCAGATTCAATATCTTCCACAGACTGGTTAGCTTTCCTACGATTAACAATTGGACGCACGATCTACCATGCTGTTCCTGTGACAATGTCTCCCCCCAGAGTACCATTCATGTAGTTTTATTTTGTAAACTGTATCATGAAATGAGGAAAATTGTCCTATTGCCATTCTTAAGAGTTTTAGGATTTCGTCATTGTCGTGCGGCGATGATTAGCGTGCATGCGCTAGATAATCATGTATCTGTAGCGACAACATCTTTGTACCTAAGGAATGTGATGATTATCAGGAAACGTATGACTATGTAACTGCACTTTACAAATGTATTTTTAATTGTAACTGCACTTTAAAATGTAATTCTTCTGCTTATGAATCAAATGAATTACTGTATTTTTATATTCTCTTTTTTAAATTGTATGTTGTAATTTATTTGTACTTTTATGATTGCACACAACAATCGAATAAAGATATTTTGAACAGATTGCCAGTCACAACATATGACTGAAGATGCAGGATGAAAAAAGAAGCATTCTATAATCCGCTAATACACTAACACTTTAGTCTTTTTGTTAGAGAAGCTGTGCTGAAACATCCACTCTATTGCCACCATCATTTCCAGCGTGCTCTTTAGAAAGATGAAACTCATTACTTCTAGTGGGGGTTAAGAAAGCCTGACACATCACAAGAATTATTGTAATATTCATTGTTACACCATCAGAATCTTTGTACTTTTAGGGAATTTGGGTTATAAAAAGCACCAATTTGTATTGTATTGTAATTGCATATATATATAGCGCTTATTACCCCTGACAAGGCATCAAAGCGATTTACGTTGTATTGATTTAAAAAATATATATCTTGGTGCTCATAGCTCCCTGATCATTTTTAAAAGTTGACACATTTGTGGGCTTGTCCTCCAAATTCGAATCAGTTACTTAAGCCGCACCACTTTCAAAAGATCACCAGCTGCCTCTTTTTGAATACCCATAGCCGTAGTCCATAGCAGAAGAACACACTATTTAACATTATGATTTTTAAACCTTGCTGGCCGTTAAGTTCTGAACGTTTAAATGGATCAAAGCGATTCAAGGGATATTGAAGTTGTCCTGGTATGAATATCTCCGAGAGTGGGGAAAATACAGCCAATTTTCCAGGCCACTTACACAGAGGTCCTGAGATGCGAATTACCTACAAAACATCAAGTCAATGTAAACATATGAGCCGCAACGGTATTCCATCTGAGGACATAGGCATTTTCCATAATCCAAAAAGTCTGAAAATGCCTTACATTTCATTGGATGGGGGTTTGTACAGTACGCTTTAATCTTAGCAGGTTTGCATTCTTTGATTAAGATGTCCCTCTGGACAGGCACTTTCTCCTCGTGAGGTCCCTGCCTGTCACAAATGCATCATTAGCATGCAGTATCATTTCCAGCAGACACCCTGCCATTTTAAATCTTATCCTTGAATGCCCTAGTACTATGAGCCTAACAGTCCATCTATCTGTCCACTGACGTCCAAAGGCACGCACTAACAAGGGTCGTGACTCAGGGTGCATGGGGGCAACATAATTTCCTTTCATACTGCTGCTGCATTGCACAAGAGTTATTCCAATGATTCTTGGCCCGGGGTACCTGTTTTGCACTGCACTGCTTGCACAACATATGATTCAGTAATAAAAACAAGTACAGGCATGATTTATAACGTCAAAATGTTCTTACCACACAATAATTGTCTCCAGGAATCAGAAAGTCAGCCGAAAGCACATCGCTGTGATATTCACTCAGGATTTGGGAGACATTCTGAGGGTCCATAAGGTCATACAAATAGAGTGAGCCCTGAAAATGGATATTAGAATTAATCATGAAATCTCACAGTGTTATTACTGAAGAGAGCACGAAAGGAAGAAAATGGAAATCGACCCATTTTGTGAACCACTTTAAATGAGACTTCCAAAAAACGTCCTTGAACTCAGGTGAAATCCTGATTGTCACGGATGACCCAGAAATGCAATCCAAATAGAATAGAAAGACTCAATACACCCAGATCTTAGTGGAAGGTGGGTATGATATCACAAATAAATAAAAAAACAAGCGTTGCTAAAGATACTGGGTCTGGCTTTAAGTTACTAATGCATGCAAATGCAGAGAAACACCAATGTGCACAGACATTTTCTGCAGTGTCAGTGTGTAGCATGCCTCACTTTGTGCATCTTATGTATGTGCTCTCTGTTTTATTCATCAAACATGCAGTGCTGCTTGTCACTGATGAGGTCAGATGAGGGGAAAGAAAACAACATCAGCACCGAAGGGTGGGTGCGCTACTTACTTCACAGCTGTATGAAGGAAGCTATGCAATTAATACACAACGCTGTGTGAAGCAGGTTACTGGACACGATGCGCAATCCTGTTTGAAGGATTTCTTCAGAGTATGTAGGCAGGCCGAATATGCGTCCATTTCTTACGATAATGGCATTACTCCTAGTCCTACTCCCTCGCCTTCCTTCAGCACAATTGAGGCCCCGCCTCCCACCCAGACCCACCCCCAGCATAAAAACTCTGCCCACCCCCACCTCCACCTGTACACAAACAAGCCGAGCTAGCACTCAGTTGAACCGCACCGGGAGGGAGGGTCCTTGAAGGAAGGCGAGGGAGTAGGACTAGGAGTAATGCCATTATCGTAAGAAATGGACGCATTACCTCCCGTCCCTCCCTCGCCTTCCTTCAGCACAATTGAGGACATAGCAAGCAGAAGAAAACAGAGACGGACAACTGAGTGACAAAGAACACAAAACAGTGCCCCAAACCCAGCAGATCAACATCCCTGGCCTCGCAAAGAGGACAAGACTCCGAAGCCCGAACCCCCACCAGAGGAAAAGCCACCAAGACAGGGGACCGAAACCAACAACCCCACGGAGCGGGGGAAGGCAAACACCGGAGCCGGACCAAAGCGAACAAACAGAGACCTCCACCGGAAGGACACCACAACCAGCAGGCACCACAGAAAAAGAGGCCGGACAGTCAAACCAACCAAAGGAGCCACAGCCAAGGAAGGAGCAGGACCGAACACAGGCAAAACCAACCCGAGACAGAGCCAAAACGGCGAGTCACCGGAGGGACAAAGGAAGGAACCAGACCCAAAACCAACAGATCCGAACAGCCCAGACAGAAGGGAAACGGCCCAGACAGGGCCCACAAGACGCCCAAGCGCCCCACAGGGGCGACGACAGTCCAAAGCAGAGTCGCCGACCACGCCGACACCCCAAGGATGAAAGGCCAAGAGGACACGAACCCGGGACCAAGAAACGGAACACAGGCCGCCACAGTGCGCACAGCCGGACAGGCAGCCACCCGACCAGGCCCACGCGGGGGTCAAACCCAAAAGGCAAGAGCCGAATCCCAAGACCCGCAAGGGGCCCAGAGGGAGGACCGGACAGGACAACCAACCCCAGGAGCAAAGACCCCGAAGGGAAGGACCGGACAAGGCAGGGAAACAAACACAGTAGACCCGGAAAAACAACCAGGCAACAGACCCCAGGCAACATGCAAGGAAGACAGGAGCACCAAGAAGCCGGAAAGACGCCCACCGCACTCGCAGAGGGGCCACCGACAACCCCAGAGGAGCCCCAGCAGGAGGGAACCGCCCCACCAAAAGGAGGCCAGCAT
Source organism: Lissotriton helveticus (assembly GCF_964261635.1). NCBI lineage: Eukaryota > Metazoa > Chordata > Amphibia > Caudata > Salamandridae > Lissotriton > Lissotriton helveticus. The sequence goes on from NC_136065.1 coordinate 1,098,951,397, forward strand.
CACGGGAACAACACCCGGAGCAGAACACCAGGCCCAAAAGGCCCACAAACACCAAGCACAGGTCAGCCAAGAGGAGGACCGACGGGAAGCCCGCAAGCCACCGCCAACCAGACTGGAACCCCCAACACAGTCGAATCCAGGCGCACAACCACCAGGCAGCAGGCCCAAACCCCGCAGAGAACCCAGGGGAAGAGCCCGAAACCCCAACGGGCACAGAGCCACCGGAAGGAACCTCCACCGAGCGCAACACAGCCCGGACAGGAGAGAAAAACAAAGAGCCTAAGGCCAACGGGGAGCAGCAGCAACCCCCGAGCACAGACCCAGGGAGCCCGCACAGGAAAGGCCAGAGCAGCGGAAAAGCCGGAAAGGGGAAGTCGTGAGAAAACCCAGGATGAAGCAAGAAAACAGCAAAGCAGAACAGCCAGCACACAGGTCACCCACCAAGGCAGAGAGCTGACAGACCCAGCACCCAGACCCCAGCCCACAGAAACAGGACCCAGGCAACCAAGGACAAGGACCAGAAACAGGACCCATCCAACCGAGGCAGAGGACCAAGCCACCGGAACGTCCACGGAGCCAACACCCTCAGAACCGCAGAGACCCCCGAAAGGGCACCAGGGCAAGCCCCAACGACATAACAGCCGCCAGCAAGAGGACCCCCAGGAGAGCAGCAGGAACCAGAACCGGAACCCGAACCGACCCCAGCCAAGCCCAGAACAGGCCGGCGACCGAAGCCACCACAAGCGGAGCCGGAAGAGCCAGCGAACACCCATCCAGAAGGCAACAGAGGCCGAGCCACCAGGAGAGCACCCCCGGGGACGGACCGACAATGGCAGCAGGGACAACAGACCCCGGAGACCAACCCAACAGGAGCCAGACGGACAGGCAGAGAAGAAGAAAACGAGCCCAGGTAACCAGAAACACCACAGAAGCCAGGTGCCCCAGCACCCGCAGCCACAGGACCGCCCGAGGAGCCCTGGGACAAAAAGGCCCAAACCCACGAAGGAAGAGAGACCAGGCCCCCGGACAAGGGAACGGGGCAGAGCACAGTCCGAAGACGGCACCCCGACAAACCCCAGGCCCAGAGAGGGGATCAGCGAAGACACACCCCGGGCCACCAAAAACCCGACCACCAGAAGAACCACAAAGGACCTCCCGAACAGACCGAGCAAAAAGACACCCCAGCCGTAAGGCGCAAGAGGCCGACTAGAGAAGGAAGAGGGAACACCCCTGCCGCATGAAGGAGAGCCACGAGAGCAACCGGACATGCCGGAAGACCCAGGTCGAAGGCCCGAGGCCGAAGGGCAAGGACGCATACCCAGAAAACGTGCGTACCACACAGAGAACCACAGGAAACGCAGAAAAGAAGCAGCGTCAGTGGAGAGAAGCGCCCCCCCCAAAAACCCAGGGCACGCCAAAAACCACCAGGCAGAGCCTGCGGAAAAGCCGCCCGAAAGGCCAACACACGGAAGGGAACTGGCCGAAGCCAGGAGCAGACCCCCAGGAGAACCGAAACAGGCACAAAGCCACCGGACACCCCAGCAATAAAACGGTGTGGGCCCAAAACCCGAGCCCCACCGACAGGAACCCAGCAGAGGGAACAAAAGGCAAGCAAACAGGACACCCAGTCCAGGAGAGCCACCCAGCAGGAACCGGAGACGGGCACCGGCAGAGGAACCCGCAACGAACCGGAGGAACCGGCACCAAGCCGACCCAGCACCCATGAACCACCGCACACAGGACCCCGTCAACAGAAACGTCCCGCAGCCACAGAGGAGGAAATGCCAAAGACGACCACCCACAGACAGGGAATCGACCAGACAGCAGTGACAGGAACCCAACAGGGCACAGCACCCAGAAAAGGAGGCAGCAAGCCAGGGCGAACAAATGGCCAAAACCACGAACACCCTAAAGCCAGAGGAGACACCCACAGCGGGGAGAACGGAGAGGCCCCAGTGCAAGGCACGCGGGAAAGGCAGGACGCCCCATCCAGGAAACCCCACAGCAAGGAGGGCACAGAAGAAGCAGAGAACAGGCCAACCAGCGCAACAGCAGCAGCCAAGCAGAACATCAGACCCACCAAGCAGCACGGCCAGGACAGAGTCCGGCAGCACAATGGGAGGAAAGGGGCGACCCCCACCAAGAAGCAAAGCCACAGGAGGAAGAGAGGGATGAGCAGCACAGAAGCGAAACCCCAGACACCAACCGAGCGTGTAAAGAAACCTGAAAACCCTCCAGGACCAACACAGCGCAGAAGGAACACGGAGGGCAGAGGAGAGACAGCCACGGCACGTAACACAGGCAACCGACAAGCAACCGCCAACCGGGCAGGACACCGTGGACAGAGCAGCAAGGACAAGGCGTACAACAGAGGGAACAGCATGGAAAAACACCACGCACAGGCAACGCATGCCACACCCACAGCACCACACACCACACCGGGCATGAAGGTCAAGCCCAACCAGAAGGGCCGGGAACAGCAAAGAAAGAACCCCACAGTTCCAGCCCGGCAGGAAAAGAGCAAAGCCTCCCCCATCCCCCGACCAGTGCAGGAGCTCAGCGAAAAATCCAGGACAAGAACCCAGAGCCCAACGCAACGCCAAAGGCGGCAGAAGGACCCCCCAAATCCCAGGAACCAGCCCCGAACAGGAGCCGCAGGAGGAAGAAGGGAGGGCACAGAAGCCACCCGCCGAACCCCAGAACACTGGACAGAGCAGCCACACCCAAGTCAAGCAACAGAAGGAGACACAGGAGGCAGAACACCCCCCACGGAGCCCATGCGGCCAGGGCACCCCAGGGGGACCGGAGAACCAGCAGTAGGGAAGAGGCAGCAGGCCCCAACAACCCCCAGCGACCCAGTGGCAGACAAGCGCCGAGGGCACCACCCAAGGAAACATGGAGCAGTGGCCGGATCCGCACCCCAGGCAGCGAGAGCCCGCGCCACCAAAGGCACGAGAACAGCCGCCAAGCCACAGCACAAAGGGCCGCACCGCAGGGCAAGAGAACCGCCCAAGCAGGAATAAAATAGGAAAAACGGGCCGAAACCCGCCCTACCTGGCCTCCGGGAAGACAGCATACCGGGAGGAGGCAGCCACACAGCCCGACCCGGAAACGCAGCCCCAGCCACAGGAGGACAGCCGGACACCGCCGAGGATTCCTGAACCACCGCTCCGCCCCCATACCACGAGGGAGACGAGGAGAGGAGGCACAGCCAGGAGAACGCTGCAGAGGGCACCGCCGTAGCAGAGAACCAGACCGAAGACTCCCCGGCATCGCCACAGAGAGGAGCTGAAAAGGTAAGTCTCACTAGGGAGACAGAAAAAAACAGGTGGAGGTGGGGGCGGGCAGAGTTTTTATGCTGGGGGTGGGTCTGGGTGGGAGGCGGGGCCTCAATTGTGCTGAAGGAAGGCGAGGGAGGGACGGGAGGTAATGTGATGTTACACCGCGATCATTTAGATCGCGGTACGTTACATCGCGGTTATTACAACACTAGTCGTTACAGCGACTTGCGCTAGGGGTGCTGGATTTAGGAATAGTATGATTTACTATTCCAACTCCAGTGTGTGTAACAGTAGGGAAGGTGGTGGAATAGTAAATCATACTATTCCTTGGTGTAGAGAGCCATCCAGTGCAAGTCGTTGTAACGTTGTAATGACCGCAATGTAAATGTATCACGGTGTAACGACCGCGTTGTAAAGGTCGCTCGCCAGGCAGGCCTGTGTGATGGAGGACACATGAGTGTACTGGCCTAGGTGTAGGGGAGGTCTCTAGAGTTGATAAAAACCCTGTCTTATGGTTCCCAACTGAACTGTCCACAGCCTTGTATGCAAGAGGTCGCTTGAGATTGTACACCACCCTGTGTGAAGGAGATGATGCACGTTTATACACAAACCTACATTGAGGAGAGGACTGGAATTTGTACAAAACCTTGTATGAATGATGGATGTGTGCATTCAGTGCAAGAATCCAACGTATTGATCTGTGTGGTTCTCCGTGGCATGAACAATAACTCTAGGAGCGTTGGAGCACAATTTCCAAGCCACAGGCAAATGTACCTTTCCATTGTATCGCCCCACTCCTCCCCCCTTGCCTAGCAACAAGACCACTTGTGGTATTTTGTTATTTACAATATTTTAATACAGTGGCACCATCAGCGCACATGCATTCAGTGGCTTTACTTTAATGTAGAATCGAATCTGGCTATCCCATTCCTCCATCTTGTAATCTTACAAGAGTGGGTGCTACTTCGATTGTGTTTCAGGCTTTCCTTGTCCTTCTGAATAAAGACATTACTCTTAAAGTTGTTGATGCTGTATCATTACAAATCTGCATGATGCTCTTCCAGTGTGAATGTATAATGTGTTCAAGGGCATGCCGTTATAAAGGAGTTTTCTCTATTCTTTGCCCTGGACCTGGTAATGTTGGCACAAGCATCAAATCAAATCAAATCAAGTGTTTGTTAAGAGCGACTACTCACCCGTAAGGGTCTCAAGACGCTCGGGATGTGCGGGGGAGGTTCGTAGGTTCCAGTCCATCTAGAAGGGGGTCTATCGAAGAGCCAGGTTTTGAGGTTTCTTGCGAAGATGGGAAGCGATGTTATCTATCTGAGGTGGAGCAGAAGGTCGTTCCAGGCACTGGCCGCGCGGAAGGAGAAGGAGCGGCCTCCCGATCTGGTCTTTCTGGTGCGGGGGACCACGGTGTAGGAGAGCTGGGCTGATCGTAGGGTCCTTTGGGGTGCGTGGAATTTGAGTCGGCTGTTCAGGTATGCTGGTCCAGTGTCGTGGAGGACCTTGTGAGCATGGGTTAGCATCTTGAAGGTGACTCTCGCTTCGATGGGGCCAGTGGAGTGTGCCCAGGTGCTGGGAGATGTGGCAGTGGCTTGGCAGGTTGAGGACCAGTCTTGCGGCGGCGTTTTGGATTTTCTGTAGCTTGTGGTTCAGGTTTTTGTTTATTCCGCCATAGAGTCCGTTGCCGTAGTCGAGCCTGCTGGTGACCAGGGCGTGAATGACGGTCTTTCTGTGTTCGAGGGGGATTCATTTGAAGGTCTTACATAGGAGGCAGAGGGTGTGGAAGCAGGAGGACGAGACGGAGTTGGTCTGGCGGTCCAATTTGAGCTCTGAGTCCAGGATGATTCCCAGGTTGCGTGCGTGGTCCGTGGGGGTGGACTGGCTTCCGAGGGCGGGGGTCCACCAGGTGTCGTTCTAGGTGTCTGGGTTTGGGCCCATGATGAGTACTTCCGTTTTGTTTGTGTTTAGTTGTAGGTAGCTGTTTTTCATCCATTTGGCGACGGCTTCCATGCCTTCTTGAAAGTTGTGTCTGGCGGTGTTGGGTTTGTTGGATAGGGAGAGGATGAGTTGGGTGTTGTCTGCTTATGACACAATGTTGAGTCAGTAGGTCTGACGATGGGGGTGAGCGGAGCCATGTAGACGTTGAAGAGCATAGGGCTAGGGGGGGGGACACCTGGGGGACTTCACAGATGGTAGGTGTAGGGTCTGAGAGGAAAGGGGGGAGTCTGACCTGCTGCGTTCTGCCAGAGAGGAAGGAGCAGATCCAGTCGAGGGCCTTGTCTTGGATCCCTAAGTCGTGGAGTCTGCATATTAGGGTGAGGTGAGAGACTGTGTCGAACGCCGCTGAGAGGTCGAGGAGGATGAGAGCTGCTGTTTCTCCTTTGTCCAGCAAGGTACAGATGTTGTCTGTTGCGGCAAGGAGGGCGGTTTCCGTACTGTGTTTTTTTCTGAAGCCGGATTGGGAGGAGTCAAGGATGTTGTGCTCTTCGATGAATGTGGCGAGTTGGCTGTTGATGGCTTTCTCGATGACTTTCGCTGGGAACGGGAGCAGGGAGATGGGTCTGTAGTTTTTGAGGTCGGTGGGATCCGCCGAGGGTTTCTTCAGGAGGGGCTTGATGTCAGCGTGTTTCCAGTCGCCAGGTAACGAGGCGGTTGCCAGGGAGCGGTTGATGGCGTGGCGGAGCATGGGTGCGATGGTGTCGGCGGCTCTGTTGAAAATGTGGTGGGGGCAGGGGTCCGTGGGGGCCCCCAGAGTGGATTGACTTTATCATCTTCAGTGTGTCTTTGGTGGCGAGGGCTGTCCAGTTGTCGATCGCTGGCTTCAGGGTGTCGGGGTGGTTGGTGAGGGTTCAGTGTGTTGGTGGTCTTCATCGAAGTTGTAGTAGATGCTCTTGATTTTGTGGTGGAAAAAGGTGCTAAGTTTGTCGCAGAGGTCTTGTGAGGGAGGGATGTCGGTGGACTCGCTGGTTGGTTGGGCGAACTCCTTGATGATGTTGAAGAGTTCTTTGCTGTTGTGTGCATAAGTGGAGATTCTGTCTTCCATCGCTTTTTTACTCGTTTTTCTGATGAGTTTGTGGTGGGCGTTGGAGGCGGCTCTGAAGTTGTTGTGGGCTTCAGCGGATTTGGTGTTCCTCCCAACCTTTTCGAGGTGGCAGCAAGTGCATCTGGACTCTCGAAGTTCGGTGGTGAACCATCTAGCTTTCTTGGCGTGGGTGTTGATGTTTTTCTTGAGTGGAGTTATGGTGTTGGCGCTGTCGGAGATCCATCTGTGCAGGGTTCAGGCTGCAGTGTTGGCGCTGTCGTTTTCCACGATGATTGGGGTGGAGTTGCTGAGTGATGAGGGTAGCTGGTCGTCGGTGATTCTAGTCCAGTTTCTTCGTGGGAGCAGGTGCTGGTGTCTGTGGATGGTGGGTGTTCTGAAGGTGAAGTGGACGCTTCGATGATCAGTCCATGGGAGTTCGGTGGTGTGGCTGAAGGTGATGGAGTTTCCTGTTGTGAAGAGAGTGTCGAGGGTGTGTCCTGCTGAGTGCATGGGTTCGGTCACGATCTGGCAGAGTCCAATGTTGTGGAGGTTGTCCAGGAGGGATGTGGTGCTGGGGTCCAGTTGGTTGTCGAGGTGGAAGTTGAGGTCTCCCAGTAGGGTGTAGTTGGTGTCCGCGATGGCATGCGGGGAAATGATGTCCGTGATGGAGTTGGCGAAAAGTCCGTGGGGTCCAGGGGGTCGGTAGATGAGCGTTCCACAGAGGGTGGAGTTAGGGCTGGCCAGTATCTTGAGGTGAAGGTGTTCCATCAGGTCTGTGGGCTCCTCGGGGAGTGTTCTCAGGTGGAGGGTGGATTTGTGGAGGATGGCGATTCCTCCTCTAGGGCGGGTGGGGCGGTCCTTCCTGGAGATCTTATATTCTTGGGGAATGGCGATGGCGATGTCAGGTCTCGAGGTGGTGTTGGTCCAGGTTTCGGTAAAGAAGCATTTGTATAGGTAACTGTATTTTAGTAGTTAGTAATCTGGGACATAAAGGTTTGGTGGTAAAAACATATAGGTGCAAAAGTGAGATTTGATAGTCCTAAGACTCAAGACAGTGTTTTTTTCGGATCAATGGCAATAACAAACGAACGGTAGTCTTTCAAAACCGTTCTTAAAGAGCGGAAGGAAGTGGCTTTGGGTGGGTCATTTAGAGTTCCAGATGAGAGGTAGAACCCGTGATGGGTAGTAGGTGATAACTTTTTTTGCTAAGTTGGGAGTTTACATGCAGAGTGGTAACTTTTTTTGAAGACTGTGCTGGCCACCCAAGAGAAACAGTTTTTGAGACAGCCCTGCATTGCAAGTTATACATTCGATTTTCAAAATGTCTCTAGTTTCAGGAGAAAGAAGCCTTTTGGACTGCCTTGTTGGACCCGGCCTCGTGGCGTGGTCCTACCCTTCCCGCATGGCGGGCCCTGGACGACATCGGCCCTCCATCGACCCGCTGCAGCCCCCCCGGACACCACCCTCCACGAACTCTCGACGAGAACAGCCACCCCTGGCAACCCCCGGCTCTCCCCCCTGGAACCCGGCGAACCCTGCTTGCCCCCACTCTGCAGGTCCGGTCACCACCCCGGGCCACCATTTCAGGCCCGACTCCATCTTGGGCCCATCACGTCCCGAGCACGTGGCCTCGGCTCGACCCCGGCCCCAGCAAAGCCCCGACATCGAGGCACCAAGATCTGCCCAGGTGGTAGAGTGGCCACTTGACGGATCCAGGAGGAGGGGAGTTTCGATGGCCCTCCAGCCGTCCCCGGACGCCTGGTGTCGATCGCCCTCCGGCCTCCCTGGGCGCTGGCTCCACCCCCCTGCTGGGTGTCTGGACAGCTTCATCCCGGCCCCTCGACCCCCTTAGCGCGAGGGTCCGGACATCAAAGGACTACAGTCCTATATCTGGGCCAGCCCTGGATCAGGACACCAGTTGTATCTTGGAGTCGAAGCCCTGCTGACCTCGTCACGGCTGACCCTGATAAGAACCCTTGTGCCTGGAACCTGGAACTGCGGAGCCCTGCTGACGCTGTTGCGGCTCGACCAAGCTGAACCATCTTCGGAGCCCTGCTGACGCTGTCGCGGCTCGACCAAGTGAACCATCTTCGGAGCCCTGCTGACGCTGTCGCGGCCCGACCAAGTTGAACCCTCTTCGGAGCCCTGCTGTCGCGGCTCGACCAAGCTGAACCATCTTCGGAGCCCTGCTGTCGCTGCCCGACCCAGTTGAACCATCCTCGGAGCCCTGCTGACGCTGTCGCGGCCCGACCCAGTGATCCATCTTCGGAGCCCTGCTGACGACGTCGCGGCTCCTTGTACCACCCCCAGCTCGAGGATTGAGAGCTGTGCGCAGGGTACCCTAGTACCAGTTGGTACCAAGACTGTCCCGCTACCCCCTTCCCCCTGATACTGAGACTTTTGGGGATCCCCCGACCCCCCTGTACATATTGCTTCGAGAACTTGCCTTTATCCTTTATATAAAGACTCTTGAATCTACTCTCGTGTGGTGTCCCTCTGTAGTGGTGTGATTGCTCGACGGGTACAATAGTAGGAGAGGAGCCTCGCCAAGGAGGCCTCTTGACGGCGGTCGGCCAATTCCATACGGAGAGGTGGATCTCGGGGTGGACAGTCAGACATCTTCTGCCTCCCCTGGGATCGCCTTTCTAACATTGGTGGCAGGCGACAGGATCCGAGCCGACGCATATCGTACAGCGAGTAACTCGCCCACTACTAACAGAGACCCACAGCAACCATGAGCGCTAAGGAAGCCGGAACGACCGCAGAATTCCAGAAGGAACTGTTGGAGGAGTACACACATAAATAACTCAAACAATTTTGCAAAAACTTAGGTATCGCTACCACCGGACTAAGTACCAAAGAAGATTTTAAAGAAGCGCTGCAAACATGGGTGGAGGCCAGAGAGACACCACCCCCAACCGAAGGTGACACGGTCCCAGACGTACACCAGGAGACCTTAGCAGCCCCCGGAGAGGGAAGAACCACCAACAGAGACACGGGCCTCTCCCACGAAGACGCCCGAGAACGAGAGAGAAGCCGGCTCCACGAGTTGGAGCTCGCCCGACTCAGGCTGGACGGAGAACTCCAGCTAGCAGAAAAGAAAATGGCCATTGAGCAACTACGGCTGCAAGGAGACCTGGAGGAGAGACGGAGGCAGAGAGAATTGGAAGAGAAGAAACTCACGTTCGAGCACGAGCGTGGCCTCAAAGAACTGGGGATCAAGGCCAAGAGCGAAGAAGCTGTGCCGCTGTGATCCGAAACCCCCGCCTCCTGCCGACACGAAGGTCCACATTCCCAAGGATGTCGTCAAAGAGTACTATAAAAATGACAACATCCAGCAGTGGTTTAAGGCCTACGAAGTCGCCATGGCCGCGCACCGCATACCCCGAAAAGATTGGGGTGCCGGCTTATGGGGGAAATTCGTCAGCGAAGGAAGAGACACCCTGCTGGAACTGGCCGACGACGTGATGTCCTCCTATGATCACAGGAAGGACGCCCTGCTCACCCGGTATGGGCTTACCCCTGAGATGTACCGGCAGAGATTCAGAGACTGTAAAAATATCCCCGGTACTACATGGGTGGAGTACGTGAACTTTTATAGCAGAGCGCTAGAAGGGTGGATCAAGGGCAGCAAAGTGACCACCTACGAGCAGCTGTTCGACCTCATCGTATGGGAGCACCTCTCCAACAACTGCTTTGTCGAACTCAGACAGCATCTACTCGACAGCAAGCTGACCGAGCCACGGAAACTCGCCGTCGAGGCCGATCGATGGGTGAGTGCCCGGGTCCCCCGGGCCCCGATAGGAGAATCCGGACGGAACACACAGGGGCACCCCCGGCAGCGAGGCGGCGGAGGAGGCCAGAACCGGAGCCGAGACTTCCCGCCTGCGCCGTCCCGGAGCCCACCCCGGGGGTCACCCCAGAACAACCATTCACCATCCCTGACCAGAAGAGGGCCCCCCGCAGCACAGCCGGGACTCCGCCCGAACGCTACCTGCTACAAGTGCCAGCGGCCAGGTCACTTTGTCAGTGACCCCCACTGCCCCCTGACCCAGCGCCCCGGCCCCACCGGGCCTCCGACCCGCCAGATCGCTGCCGCAGCCCTAGGAGAAGGAGGGGAGGAAGAAGAAGAGATCTACCACGAGGACCAGACCGAGTGGGAGCCAGCCGCCATGGCCCTAGTCTGTTTGGGCGAGAGAGACATGATCCCCCGGGCTCCCCTCCCGAGCAACACCCAAAAATACCATCAGTGGGTCAACATTAATGGGCGTCGGGCCGAAGCACTCCGTGACACTAGAGCCAGTGTGACAGCCGTCCGCTGCTACTTGGTGACTCCCGAACAGATCCTACCAAATGTGCTGTGCCCGGTGCTGGCCGCCGACAATTCCGAGACCCTGTGCCAGATGGCCCGAATCCCCTTCGAGTGGGGAGGGGTGTCGGGCATGCTAAAAGTGACCGTCCGGGACGACGCCCCCGTGGACTGCCTCCTCGGAAACGACCTTGAGAGTTCCCCCTGGGCCCAAGTCGAGCGGAGAGAGCATCTGGGGATGCTGGGACTACCCGAGTGGGTCTGCGCGACCACCAGATCCATGGCAGCCCGGGCCCCGGCGCCGACCGAGGCCGCCCCGACCAAAGAACAGGAGTGGCCCGCGCCGCCGCCGCCCGCCGACGATGGAGAAACCGGCCTTGAGTCCGGGACACCGGAGCCCAACCGCGAAGACATCGCCGAGCTCGGCGACATCCCTGAGCTAGGCCAATGGAGCCAGGAAGGTGGTCCCACCCGAGAACAATTCCGGCAGGAACAGAAGACCTGTCCCTCCCTCGAAGGGACCCGGCAGCAAGCCGCAGCTCAAGCCGCCGGGGACACGTTGGGGTCCCACTGGGTCTACTGGGACCACGACCTCCTATACAGTGAACAGAAAATTGCCGAACTGGGGGCCAGCCGAGTGTTGGTGGTCCCCCTACGATTCAGAGACTTCCTCTTAAACCTGGCACACGACGTGCCCCTCGCAGGGCACCTGGGGCAGGACAAAACCTACAGCCGCCTGGTGACCCATTTTTACTGGCCCAAAATGCGTAACGATGTGAGCAATCACTGCAGGACCTGTCCGACCTGTCAAGCCAGCGGGAAGAGTGGGGGAAAAGTCAAGGCCCCGCTCCAACCCTTTCCCGTGGTAACAACCCCCTTCGAGCGAGTGGGGATCGATATCGTGGGGCCCCTGGACCCCCGCACCTCTCAGGGACAATGCTTCATCCTCGTCCTGGTGGACCATGCCACCCGCTACCCAGAAGCCATCCCCCTCCGGACCATACCTGCCCCCGTGGCGGGCCGAGCCCTAATGGGGATCTTCTCCCAAGTGGGGTTCCCCCGCGAGGTCGTGAGTGATCGGGGCACAAACTTTATATCAAAATATATGCGGTCCCTGTGGCAACAGTGCGGGGTCACATATAATTTCAGCACCCCGTATCACCCCCAAGGGAATGGACTTGTGGAGCGGTTTAACAGAACACTCAAGGGGATGATCACGGGCCTAGAAGAACCCCTCCGCCGCAAATGGGATGTCCTGCTACCCTGCCTCCTGTTTGCCTATCGGGAGGTACCGCAGAAGTCCCTGGGGTTCAGCCCCTTTGAACCATTGTACGGACACCCTGTCCGAGGTCCCCTCAGTCTGGTCAAAGAAGGCTGGGAGACTACAGCCCGAGATGCCCCGCCAGATGTCTACCGGTACCTCCTGACCCTCCGAAACCAGACTCAGAAGTTCCGGGAACTTGCCGAGGCCAACCTGGAGGCCAGTCAGGAGGAGATGAAATGCTGGTATGACCAGAACGCCTCGTCCATCGAGTTCGAACCGGGCCAACAAGTCTGGGTCATGTCCCCGGTCGAACCCTGTGCCCTCCAGGACAAATGGACGGGGCCCTTCAAAGTGGTGGAGCGCAAGAGCCCCGTCACCTATCTGGTGGACATGGAGTCCCCCAGGAGCCCCCTCCGGGTTCTGCACGCCAACCGACTCAAGCCTCACTTTGCCCGCACGGAGCTGAGCCTGCTGCTAGCTACGGATGACGGGGCCGAAGACGACTCCTGCCCCTGCCCGACCTCCTGAAGTACTCTGAAAAAGACGGCTCCGTCGAGGGAGTCCCCCTCTCCTCCGCCCTGACCTCCGAACAGCACCAGGACTGCCAGAAGCTGTTGGGGCAGTTTGCGGACCTGTTTTCGCTCACTCCCGGGGTCACACAGTGGTGTGTCCACGATGTCAACACCGGGGACTGCCCGCCCGTGCGGCACCGGGCCTACCGAGTTTCCGACCGAGTCCGGGCCTGCATCCAGTCCGAAGTTGCCAAGATGCGGTTTTGTGTCGACTACCGGGGACTGAATGCCGTCACCAGGACCGACGCCCATCCCTTCCCCCGGGCTGATGAACTGATCGATCGCCTGGGGGCCGCCCGGTACCTCAGCACCTTCGACCTCACGGCCGGGTATTGGCAGATCGGCCTCACCCCTGGTGCCCAAGAGCGATCTGCCTTCTCGACCCCGATGGCCACTTCCATTTCAAGATGATGCCCTTCGGCATGAAAAACGCCCCGGCTACCTTCCAGAGACTGGTGAATAGGGTGCTAGCGGGGCTAGAAGAGTTCAGTGCAGCATACCTGGACGATATTGCGGTTTACAGCCTCCACTGGGACGAGCACTTGAGGCACCTCTGGGAGGTCCTGACGGCCCTCCGACGGGCCGGACTAACAGTAAAAGCGAGCAAGTGCCAGATAGGCCAAGGGTCTGTGACCTATCTGGGGCACCAAGTGGGGAGCGGCCATGTGGCTCCCCTCCAACCCAAGATTGACGCCATCGTGGCCTGGGAGCCCCCGGTCACCCAGACAGCGGTCCGAGCCTTCCTGGGGCTCACTGGATACTACTGGCGCTTCATAAAAGACTATGGGAGCATTGTGGGGCCCCTCACTGAACTGACCTCCAAAAGGCAACCACAGAAAGTACACTGGACCCCCGAGTGTCAGGCGGCCTTCGAGACTCTGAAGGCTGCCATGTGCACCGCCCCTGTGCTCCAAGCCCCCGACTACAACCGAGAGTTTGTGGTCCAAACCGACGCCTCGGAGCACGGCATCGGGGTGGTCCTGTCGCAAGTTAACCCCGAGGGGGTTGACCATCCTGTGGCCTTCATCAGCCGGCGGCTGCTGGCTCGGGAACAACGGTGGAGCACCATCGAAAGAGAAGCCTTCGCCGTCGTGTGGGCCCTAAAGAAACTCCGGCCCTACCTCTTCGGCACCCACTTCCGGGTCCAGACAGACCACCGGCCCCTGCGGTGGCTGATGCAGATGCGGGGCGAGAACCCGAAGCTGCTGCGCTGGTCCATCTCCCTGCAAGGGATGGACTTCACTGTGGAGCATCGCCCTGGCAATGACCACGCCAACACTGACGGCCTGTCCCGCTTCTTCCGCCTCGACGAGGAGAATCCCCAAGAAGATGGGTGACTCTCCCCGCCTTCAGCTGGAGGGGACGTGTGTTGGACCCGGCCTCGTGGCGTGGTCCTACCCTTCCCGCATGGCGGGCCCTGGACGACGATCGGCCCTCCATCGACCCGCTGCAGCCCCCCGGACACCACCCTCCACGAACTCTCGACGAGAACAGCCGTCCCTGGCAACCCCCGGCTCTCCCCCCTGGAACCCGGCGAACCCTGCTCGCCCCCACTCTGCAGGTCCGGTCACCACCCCGGGCCACCATTTCAGGCCCGACTCCATCTTGGGCCCATCACGTCCCGAGCACGTGGCCTTGGCTCGACCCCGGCCGCGGCCCCAGCGAAGCCCCAACATCGAGGCACCAAGATCCGCCCAGGTGGTAGAGTGGCCACTTGACGGATCCAGGAGGAGGGGAGTTTCGATGGCCCTCCAGCCGTCCCCGGACGCCTGGTGTCGATCGCCCTCCGGCCTCCCTGGGCGCTGGCTCCACCCCCCTGCTGGGTGTCTGGACACCTTCATCCCAGCCCCTCGGCCCCCTTAGCGCGAGGGTCCGGACATTAAAGGACTCCAGTCCTATATCTGGGCTAGCCCTGGATCAGGACACCAGTTGTATCTTGGAGTCGAAGCCCTGCTGACCTCGTCGCGGCTGACCCTGATAAGAACCCTTGTGCCTGGAACCTGGAACTGCGGAGCCCTGCTGACGCTGTCGCGGCTCGACCAAGCTGAACCATCTTCGGAGCCCTGCTGACGCTGTCGCGGCTCGACCAAGTGAACCATCTTCGGAGCCCTGCTGACGCTGTCGCGGCCCGACCAAGTTGATTCCTCTTCGGAGCCCTGCTGACGCTGTCGCGGCTCGACCAAGCTGAACCATCTTCGGAGCCCTGCTGACGCTGTCGCGGCCCGACCCAGTGATCCATCTTCGGAGCCCTGCTGACGACGTCACGGCTCCTTGTACCACCCCCAGCTCGAGGATTGAGAGCTGTGCGCAGGGTACCCTAGTACCAGTTGGTACCAAGACTGTCCCGCTACCCCCTTCCCCCTGATACTGAGACTTTTGGGGATCCCCCGACCCCCGTGTACATATTGCTTCGAGAACTTGCCTTTATCCTTTATATAAAGACTCTTGAATCTACTCTCGTGTGGTGTCCCTCTGTAGTGGTGTGATTGCTCAGCGGGTACGATAGTAGGAGAGGAGCCTCGCCAAGGAGGCCTCTTAACGGCGCTCGGCCAATTCCATACGGAGAGGTGGATCTCGGGGTGGACAGTCAGACATCTTCTGCCTCCCCTGGGATCGCCTTTCTAACATGCCTGCTTTCATTCGGATTTTCAGAATGGGAGTCCATAAGAATGGTTTGGGCAACTGCACCTTCCTGTACCAAACAGAGCACCAAAAAGGTGTTGTTTGTTTCTGATAGTAGGGGGAAGGGTTGTCGAGGGTATGAAGCAGTGGGGCACCGGGAATCCAAGTATGTCTCACAGCATGTCTCATACTGCCAATTGCCTGTTGCTATTTTAATTTCTGTACATGTAGATCCTGGAAATATCTCGTACATCCAGCGATCTGTGGCAGATGGATAGGAAAATTAGGTTATGATCCACCAGTAAGAAGCCCAGCATAACCCTTCCCTACTGGTCACGTAACTATTCCATAGTCTTTTTGTAAGAAACCAGTATCATCTAGTAGGAATCGTTAGAATGATTGGGGAAAAAAACGTAGTCAGACCTCCCCATATTACCCTGGAGAAGAGGGGAGTTGTTACAGTCATGATGAGTAAATACAATTCTAATCTGGTAAGATATTTGTTTCTTTATAAATGTGAATGAGCGTGTTTCCTCCACCCTAAAACTCACAATAGTTAACATGAATGATATCATAGATGTGATTTATGAAAATAAAATATAACACTGTACCTTGTCCGTTGCTACTGACAAACATCTGTGATCAGGAGAAAAAGCAAGGTTTTCAATCTGACTTCCGGCATTCCAGCATTCATCAACTTTGAAATCATTTCCTTTCAACTGATAGCAGCGTAAAATGCCATCCTACAAAAGAAATAATAATATTTAAAAAATACATTTACTCTAATCAGTCCCTACACGTTTTAGTTACAATTTCAATCAAAACGAGTGTTAGCACCTCCTCCAAATGAAGTTTTCTCTCAGTTTCTGCAAGAGTAACATTGATCAAAGTCTGTCTTTTTTTTGGTGTGAATTAGTTCTTTTATTGTAGCTGAAAAGTGACACAATTGTAGTGTTGTTTGGATAAAAATATTGATCTCTTGTTTTCTCTTTATGTATAAATCAAATGTTCAGCTCTCCTAACAATAGCCAAGTTTGACAAATGTTCTCACAGCCCTACAAAGAGAGAACAGACAACCAGGGTCTTAGAGAGCTGGGTGTAAGATCACCGGTCCTAGCTTAGAGTTAAAGAGATCTGGTTAATTTTTAGATCTCGGCTGAACAGCACATGTGCGGCCTAGAAGAGACATGTTATATATACTTTGTGGGCTTCAGTCCACTTATAGTCTACCCATTTGCTGTGTCCATCATCGCTCTAAGAGTCTTAACCACTTGGATGCTGAGCCCCTGGTACCACTTCAATGTAATTTCCATTGAAATCAATGGAAACTCCATGACGAGATGGGCGTCGAAGGGGTTAATCCCCATGATATGCATGCCTTTTCCTGTGTTTAGCCCTCCCTGAGAGCATGGACAAATTACAATATCCTTCGAAAACTTCCATTTTAGAATCTGTTTCAAGAACTACTTTTTTCTTGGTTAAATACCACTTAACACGAGCGCTCACGTTTTCCCTCGCTGCTCCAAGCTCTTTTATAAGCAGGGCTGTAAATCTGGTTCTTATCTCATCTCATTTGCTGTGCATTCAAAGACCAAGGTCAAATGCCAGACACTGTTTTCCGAGGGCACCTATTTAGCTCTTTTACACATGATTGGTGTACGTCCACACTCAGATCCAGCATCGGTATGACAAATTCTTGTAATTCTACATTGCCAATGATTGACTTTCAAAACATGTGGCTAAATCAAAATTTGATCACTACAATTTAAAGACTTTATGTGGGTGCGTGTTTACAAACAAAATTAACTATTGCAAAGGCTTTGTTTAAGTGCATGCTATAAAAGTAATTCACACGCATTCATAATTACATGTATTGTTGCACCGGCATAATGCGCTTATTTTTTATTTTGATTTGCTGGTGCAACATTACTTTTAATTCGAAGTACATCTGATTTATTTGCAAAACATAGGCTTAAATTAAAGCTTTTATTGAAATGAATTTCTTTGCCAAGACATACCTAAATAAACTCTTTCCATTGCAGTGATAGAGGTGCAATTTAAGTGTGTGGTTTGGATGCAATCACAATTAAAATGGTCTTACCAGCAAATCAGGGTACAAATAAATGCAATGAATACCAGTGCAACGTTACTTTTAATTCTGCGCTAATTTCAAATAACTCACTTAAAAAACAGGCTTCATATTGGTTTCAAGTTTCAGGTTACAGACAGGCACTCGCATAAAGCCTCAATGAAATACACAGAAGAGCGAGTTTATATTTACATCTCCCCCTGACGTATTATTTTATCATGCCTGTGTGCTTGATTTTCAATTGTCACAGTCATCAAATTAAAGGCTGATCATCGCATACAAACAACAGTGACCACGTTATATTTACCAACAAACATTTCCTTTATATACCTTTTACTCATTTCATGTGATGAAGTAAGAAATATATAGAGGAAACAAACATACTCAGTAGGATTATATACCTTGCTCCGTGCATCCCCGGAGACTACAATAACAAAAAACAATTGCTAACATCAGGCCAACTAATGTAAATAACATTGTTATTACTTGATGCTATTTGTAAGTGGAGAACTGCTGTGGATATGTCACTTCTCTATGTCGATGCCACTCTGCTGCCCTGCTTTCAGTGCTCTGGTTCACAGAGGGGCAAGGGCACACTACACACTCCGCCGGTGACGCTGAGAGGAGTGCAGGCCTCACCTGGTACCGAATGTGCATGGCTGCACTGATGTGACATTAGCATTGACAACGCATTCACAACCCCTATAGACATTAACATTGACAAGGCATATAGCTCTCAGATTGCCAAGACCGATTGACTCTGCCAATCCTTGTTGTTTATAGGCAATTTTATGAACCAGGCCTAAGAGGTGACAGAGGGCTTTACAAAGTGCATTCTTGGTGATGCAATACAAATACAATATAAATACCAGGAACAAGCATTGGAGAGTATGCAGTAAAAGAGGAACAAAACGCTACTCTGTGGAAGACAAAAATGGAAAAAATATACAAATAAAAACCAACTATTTTGTTCTGTGTTCTTGGATCAGTTCAAATCTGGAGGGGCATTTATTGGAGGAAAGCCCACTGAAAGCTTTATTAAAAGTTTCCTATGCTGCTTGATGGAAGGTAGTTCCAGAGTTTAAGTGCACTTACTGGGAAAGGTTGGAGTTTATAGCAGAAGGCTTTCAAGATGTTGAGGGCTAGGTATTTTGGAGCTCCAACATGGAGTGCTCTGATGGTGAGTGGGAACGAACACACATCGACACACATGGAAACACATGGACACACATGTAACGCTGCACCGGCATACTGAGTTTATTTTTTATTTTGATTTGCTGGTGCAACATTACTTTTAATTCTGAGTGCATCTGATTTATTTGCAAAACACTTGCTTAAATGAAAGCTTTTAATCGAATGAATTTCTTTGCAAATACATACCTAAATAAACTCTTTCCATTGCAGTGACAGAGATGCAATTTAAGTGTGTGGTTTGGATGTAATCACAATTAAAACTGTCTCACCAGCAAATCAGGGTACAAATAAATGCAATGATTTGCCAGTGCAACATTACTTTTAATTCTGAGCTAATTTCAAAATACTCACTTAAAAAAAAGGCTTTATATTGGTTTTACGTTTCATACATGCACTCGCATAAAGCCTCTATAAAATACACAGAAGTGCAAGTTTATAATTACAACTCGACCTTGTAGTTAACACCTACATGGCAAATGCCACCAGCATTGGGAAAATTGTCAAAGCTACCACTTCAAATAGATACCAGAGGATATGACAGGCATGAGTGTTTGTCAGGAGAGTCAGGGGAATTTTTCTGCAGTGGAAGTCATAGTGTGTAAAGCAGCGGGAGAAAGCAGTACTGGTTCATCTCTACATAGAACCTCAGAGTTAGCACCAGAGGAGAGTGACCTTTGAGGCTTTCCACCTGATCTCAGTCCCATCCAGTCTCCTGAAACAACCTTAGCTGATCCAACAGTGAAGAGATTGCTGATATCTCTAATGTCAGTGATTAAGTCTAGATTTGTTATGTCTAAGGGCAAACCAGAAAGAGACACAGGGAGAATACAACACTAGAGAAAAAAAAAAAGACTCCATAGCACAAAGGACTCAGGCCCTAGAGAAGACAGTTATGGAGCGTAAAAACTTACTAGTGCAGAGCAAGGAGGAGATTGTAAAATCAAAACATGAGTGGATGTGCTCTTGAAAAAAAACTACAGCAGTTAGAAAATAGCTCCAGGAGAATAAAACCTGAGGATTACAAATGTCCCAGAGGGATCAGAAGAGGAAGATTTGAGATCTTTTGTGGTGGAACTGTTAAAGTCAGTAGCTGCCTTAGACGATGCTACAGTTGACCAGCTGACTTAGTAAGGGACATCCATAGAGTGCAACATGATCCCTATAAGGAAAAACAAAATAAGAGGACGTTTTGCAGGATACTTGTAGACTTCTTAACCAATTTTCTTAAGAGCAGATATTGGCAAAAGTACCAAGATTGAAAAAGATATTGGGTTTCACTTTTGAAATCAGGTTGTACGTCTACTGCATAACTTTAGAGAGGCAATGGGAATTAGGTAAGCGGATTGAAGAATTAAAAATTAGGCACCACTGCTCAACTAAAGTTCCCACCCATACTAAGAGTGATGCACGGCTGTAAAATGTGTAACTAACAGATCATTCAGATGCAGAAAAACTGGCTAACAGCATCACCATTAGAAAATCATCTACTACATAGTGAAAAATGGCCAGTTTGAAGTAGACCCCAAGGAAAGTGTTTGAGGATCTGGGTTTCTCTATGTGTAGCAGCTTTCTCTTGGGGCACGCCTTTTTGGCATTTATTTTTCTGGTTTACACTTAGCCCACACACATAAGGAACTAAGTCAGTCTCAGGGTACCTCCATAGGACAGCAGTAATGTCCAGGAGTAAATTGGGAGGGTTCCGTTTGGGAGGGTAGGGTGGGAAAAGCAGGAAGGGGGGGAAGCACTGGGTATGGAGTATTAGGAGTAGACTTTTGTGCACCTTAGTTACTTTAGGAAAGGTTTTAATAGAGACAAATACTGTTAGTTGGTCAGTAGGCTAGTACATAATCTAAAATATGGGAGGTATAGGTAGAGGAGAGGAAGCCAGTGTGCGAATATTATCATGGCATATACATGGGCTGTGCACAAAAATCAGACAAAAAAGAATTCTACAATATCTGCAAGACTCCCAAGCGCAGATCATTATCTTGCAGGAGACAGACCTAACCCACAAAGAATGCTTAGAACTCCTTAGGTCCCTAAATGGCTCCAGCAAGTGATTGGCACAGATCAAGAGAACTGTACTAAAGTAGTAGCAATCATAGTAAAGAACAATATCCAAGCCACAAAAACCAAATATGCCACTGATAACTCTGGAAGGTGGACAACCTCCAATATTCTTATGTATGGCAATGTCTACACTTTAGTGGGGTATTCCGATCCAAACTGGGATGATGTCAATGTAATAAAAAATGTTCACCTGAAGTTAGTGGAACTCCCTGCTACTATCATTATGGCCAGTGACTTTAATGTCTTACTGGATAATTATCTGGACAAGTCGACCAGAAGAGAGCTATTACATGCCCCGAAGATGCAATCACAAATTAAAAACATAATGCCAGAGCTTGCATAGCTGACATCTGGAGAAGAAGGATGGGAAATAAGCGAGAACATACATTCCATAATAAATAGTATAGTTATGCCTCCACAATCAACTATTTTTCAGTTGATCAACAATTGGGTGAAGCTGTTCGTAGTATCACGCATCTCCTGGCACACTTATCCGACCAGTCTGCCATATTGTTAGAGCTCGAGGTTCCCCAATAGAGCAGGTAAGGCGGACGGTAGATCATAGATTACTTCTAGAGATAGAAGTACTGGAGACCTTACGAGCAGATGCTGCCAAATTCTTTAAAATAAAGGAAGGGTCAGCACCCTTAAATTTGGTTTGGAACACCTTTAAGGCTTACATTAGGGGGAAAATAAATAGCATTACGTGGCACAGAAATGGAGTATATAAGATAGAGTGTGGGCACCTGGAGAAAGCTATGGTACAATTAGAAGATAAACTGATATCTCAGAACAACCTAAATAATTGGAAGAAGTAGATAGTTGTCGAACTTCAGGACACTAAAAGGAAACTAGCAAGGTTAATAGATGAAAGAATAAGGAAGAGGTGGGGGACTAGTAAATTGGCACACTTTGAATATGGAGAGAATAGTGGCAAGCAGCTAGCTAGAAAAACAAAATCCAATTTAACAAAGAATTTGGCTAGGGAAGTAGAAAAGCATGGTAATGGTGAATTAGTATCCAACAAAAAGGAAACCGAGGAGACTTTTCTGGATTTCTGTAGGGAAGTTTATAGAGAGGACATAGACGTTACCGAAAACAGGGTGCTAGAATGACTTGATATTAACCCTCCAGAGAAACACTCAGATATTCAAGCAGCAACACTTAATAGGGAAATCGAGCAGCACAAAGTCCAGCAGGCACTTAAAGTATAAAGAATGGGAAAGCTGCGGGTCCCAATGGGTTACTCAAAAAAAGCTATACAAGGTACTGGGGGAATGGTAATTCCAGTCTTAACCAGACTATTTATGGAGATTTTTTAGTTTTGGGCTCACGTTGCCACCCTCTAGTAGGGAAGCAACAATTACCTTAGTGCTCAAACCTGATAAGAATCTGGGAAGATGTGAGCCTTATAAGAATTTATCCATGTTGAATAATGATTATAACATTTGTGCAAATATTCTAGCTATGAGCTTAAGAAAGGTAGTATGCTGTTTAATACAGAAGGATCGATAGGGATTCATGACTGGGAGGTATTTCCACAAATTAACCCACGGCCTGATAGGGGCGATATATATAGCTTTCACTTTTAACCTCCACTTAGCGATATTAACACTGGGTACCACAAAAGCATTTGATTGTGTGACCTTGAAGTTTTTGTGTTCAGTGTTAAACCAAAATCATCGAGTATTGATTTTTGTAGGACATTTCAGCAAATATATAAAGATCCCAGCGCTAAAAACCTTTTGAACGGTTGTTTAACATCGGAGTTTAGAATAATGAGAAGTACTAGGGAGGGCTGCCTGCTTTCTCTGTTGCTATTTAACCTATATAGTGAACCTTTAGCGAGTCAACTTAGGAAGGAGTGACTGATTAAATCCTTCGGGTATAAAGTTTGAGGATTTAAAGGCAGCTCTTTATGCTGATGACCTCATAGTGTAAAAACAGCCGCTGTCAGCCATAGGAAGGCTGATGCAGGATTCTGGGAGTATATCAGGATAGAGATAATGGCCAGAAACTTCTCAAGTGAGAGCAAGCAAATCAAGAAGGAGATGAAATATCTACGGATCAGGATCACCCATCTCAATAAGATACCAGAAATACTTGTTAAAATAGTTCAATTAGAGGTCGGCACTTGCCAGGGGGTTGGGTTCATCTGCCATTAGCCATCTTGGGCAGAATTAATCTAATAAACATTTCTGTTTTACCAAAGCTTACCTTCCTTTAAACTTCCATAACTTTTACTTATAAATATGCCTGGAGAGATAAACTCCAGGGTAAAATAATGGAAAGTTGTATTTGGGCCACAAAGGGGGGTAAGAATTTCTTGGAAGTCTTGGAAAAAAACTATGCCGAGAGAAAGATATTGATTTCCAGTATTGCGCATAAGCTTTTCAACTAAAATATTGCAGAAAGCTGTGTAGTACTCTTCTGAGGCAATCCCACCCTGACCTTTAGGAGTTAGGGTGAACCCGATGATGAAGCATGACACTATTACAGTGTGTGAGGGTTATTTAAAGAAAAGGAATCCTTTCCTCCCATGCCTTTAGGCAGGCAGTGTTCCACTTGATAACAACAGTATATAGCACCACCGTGTAATTTTAGGCGGGATACATTGTGTGTACAAGTATCTATGTTTCCATTACATAGTACAGTGAGACCTGCATTTGTAAGAAGAAATCATTTATTCACTATGCACAGGGTGTATTGGACTCCATATATTGGCAAACATGGGAATAAGGACCATTGCAAAATGCATGAAGTGCGGAGCTGTAAGGACAGATGACATCCACATGTGTTTCGTAATATCCTGCAATACGAATCTATTAGGGAGACATGGGTAAGATGATAATGAATAGTCTAGAAATTGAAACAAAGACCAGCCTCACACTTATTATATTTGGCTGTATGGACCAACCAGCACCTATAAGTAAAGTACAAAGTAAGCTACTGTTCTATTTGATTCTCTTAGCGAGGAGAGAAATTTGCAAGAATTAGCTGCTCAAGTAAGCCCCATCTAGAGCAGATTGAGTGGCCTTGGTGAAGTATGCACTTAATATGAATACAAAAGACTGTTCAGATAACAGGTTGAAGATGTGACAACCAATGCTTACTTGGATGAACAATGACAAAGGCTCACATCAGATAATCCTTATGTATATTCATTACTGGCCAACATAATGGATCTTGATGAGAGTGATAAGGAAATCATACGTTCAATGATTACACTTCATTCCGGAATGTGGTGCTCAGCCCAGTTTTAATCAATCCAAAAATCACCACCAGCCTGATGGGTGAGGTCATAAGACCATAAACCTTAAGCTGGAATAAGGGACCTTCAGGGAGAGGGCTGTCATGGAACGAGGTGAATGAGGACAGCAACAACAAATGTTAAGAAAACTTCTAATATCAATAGGGAGCCATTTGAGAGTGATCAGAAAACGTGTAATATGAACATGTTTCATCGAACCAATGGCCAGCCTGGCAGCAGGGCCAATAGCAGACATAAGGGGGTTCGGAGTAGCTTGGAGTTTCCTATCAGCAAGGAGTTGACAGAGTCTAACCTCAATGACACAAGTCATTTTATAAAACACTTAAAATCCTAAGGAAAGAGGAGTTTTTTTCTGGTAGTGGAGTGATCTCGCACTACCATTTTCTTTTGCTAGTGTACTAATTGGTGCTGGAGATTCAAGTTCTTGTCTAGAATGAAACCCAGCAATATTGAGCCTGCTTCAATATCCAGGCTATTCAGCACATCAATCATGCCGAGGCAGTCTTTTATTGGAATGTTACAATTTAGAAGTGCATTAAGACAAAATCAGTTTTAAAAGTAGTTAACTTGAGATGGTGATGAGGTCAATGTTTCTGAGAGTCTCAGCAAGGAATAAAATGTTTTGTATCAAAATGTGGTAATGGATCAGAAGAGCAATGCGTTGTTGTATTCTGATTCTGGCGGACGCGCAGAGGTGAAGGTAATGCCCATGGTATGACAAACCAGCAAACCTTTCCTGCAGCTCAAGGTACACATAGATTGACCTCTGTGGTAATATCGAACTACAGCACCAGGAGGAAAAGAAATAGCCTTTAAAGTTGTCTTGGTTGAGTGTGTGTGGTCATAGATATTGAGAATGCAGAAATTGTTGGCTTACAGGTGAACTTCACATATAATAAACCAAGATAAGACACCCAAAAAATAGGAGTAGGATATGGACTGGTGTGTGGTGCAGTAAAAACAATATACGAAGGTCGGGCTGCCCCCATATGTTTGAAAAAGCCAGGGGTCATTGGAGATATCATCATGGGTATGACAAGTTGTCAATTGCAAGCAGTTCTGTCCCTTCTCACTTGAAGGATAAAATCACTGTAAGGAATGCTACACAATGTGTGGTTTGTCCTGCTGAATGCATAGCATATTTGATCTCGAACAGAAAACTGTTATTAGAATTATATACCTTAAATGAGCGGTTAATGTCCGTCTCTGAAAAGGTACTTACTATCACAAAATTAATAAAAAGATTTTTTTAAACAAAGAAAATGCACTACACCAGTAGACTCCACCTGGTAGCTCAGGGGCTACTGGTAGCTGGGCAGTATCCTGGAAGTAGCTGCCTGAGTACAGTTCAGCACAGTACGTAATTCAATGGGTCTAGCCATATTGATAGCTGTTAGCATTGCACATATGCCAGCGGTAAATTGCTGCTGGGACTGTTATTTCATTAGTAATGTTGTGACATTATATATTAACCCCTTAGCTGCAGCGGCTATTCCGCCGCAGCGCTAAGGGGGAGGCGGGGCCGCGCGGCGCTCCCGTACTCATGACGGAACCGCTCCGTCATGGCCCTCGGGTGAGCTGTGCTTGTGACGGAATGGTTCCGTCATGGCCCCGCCCGCTCTTTAGAACGCTCAGCGCAGGCGCGGAATTCGCGCCGCGCAGGCGCGGCGAGCGGCCCGTGACGGAACCGTTCCGTCACCAGCACAGCCCACCAGAGGCTTGTGACGGAACGGTTCCGTCACGAGCACGCAACGGGTTAAGAAAACATTCCCTGGCATTGCTTTTAGTAACTCAGTCTTAAAATGTTGTAGCGCTTGGTGTTCTACTACACTATCAAGTTTTAAATGTTGGCCTGCCAAATATTGTATGCGGAGTGTCAACTACTACAATTATCAAGAAGGTAAAATGATATATAAGAAGTACAGTTTATGTACATTCTTCCCTCCAGATTCATTTAGCTTGATGAACACAATTTACCCAGGAAAACTGAACAGTGAAACCCCCAAAACAACTGAATCAACATCCAATTTTGCAGAAATCTTGATCTTTACCCAGAAACTGTGTTTTTTTTATTTGTTGAACCCCGTTCAGTGTTTTTTGAGACATTAAGGTTCAAAATGTATGTAGATGTAGAGACCTCGAGGATCCGCAGATCCTACAGATCTTAAAATAAGATCTGATTTGCTACCCCTTATCAATAAAAATGTAGCGGGGCAGCCCTTTTAGGACTCAAGGACTATCAGCCAGATTCATCAAACAAAATTGCCATCGCAATAGCTGAGAATTAGCTATTGCGATCGCAATTAAATGAAATGCAATTAATGATGTGAAAATTGAATAAATAGCGATTACGCAAAATCTATAATGCAAATTTGCAAAATAAATCGCAGAATCTAGGTGGAACCCCCTTAGCGATTCGGAATTAGCGAGATTCCAAGGATTCTGCGAAATATCTTGCAAATTCACTAAATACTCGCAAAGCCAATTCATGAATAAACGCAGATAGCGAAAATTCGCTAAATCGCTATTTGCGAGGCACAAAATAAGGAGAACCCAAACCAGGTGGTAACCATGAAATCAATATAAAATTTTTTTTTTAAAATACCAAACTAGCCACAGGTGCGGGCCTGGCCAAACACACTTAAGGAGACACAGTAGGAGCATGAGGACTTTCACAATGTCAGGACTATACATGGTGGTCAGGCGGCGAAGGCTCCAGGCTGCAGCAAGGAACAGACGCAGGATCCAGGAGCGAATCTTCCACCTGCGGATCACCCTTCTGGGTCAAACTGCAGAGCAAATCTACTCTAAGTACCGCCTGAATGGGGCAATGATTACAAAGCTGATGCGTGACCTAGACCCCCTGATGCAGCACCCAACAAGGAGGACCAATGCCGTGCCCACCCATGTCCAGGTCTTGTGCAGCCTGCACCTCCTGGCCTCCGGAAGCTTCCAGGGGATAGTTGCAGTTGCAGGGGGGATCTCCCAGAGCACCATGTCCCGTTGCCTAAGGAGTTTCCTGGAGGCAATGCTGACCCGGCTACACCATTACATCACATTCCCGACCACCCAACAGGACTTGGATCAAACTAAGCTTGATTATTACAACATTGCGCAATTCCCTCATGTAATTGGATGCATTGACTGTACCCACATCCACATATGCCCACCTGCACAATCAGAATACATGTACCGGAACCGCAAGTGCTACCACTCCCTGAATATCCAGATGGTGTGCAACGCTAAGACAATCATCACGGATATAGTGGCACAATACCCGGGGAGCACACATGACTCCTTCATATTACGGCACAGCGGCTTGCACACACGACTGGCCAGGGGAGACTTTGGGGAAGGACACCTACTAGGTAAGTACACATGCCAACAAATAGTACATTGCAACCATGTAGTTGCGCATAACAGGCACTCACCCTCTGCTCCTTTCATTCAGGTGACAGTGCCTACGGTCTCCGTGAGTACCTCCTCACCCCATACCTCAACCCTGCCACACCACAGCAACGGCGTTACAATGCAGCACACATTCGCACAAGAAATTGCATTGAGCGGACATTCGGGCATTTGAAGAGCCGATTCCGCATACTTCACAAGACTGGTGGGGCCCTCAAATACCAGCCTGAGGTCTGCTGCCGCATCGTGGCCGTGTGTGCAATACTCCACAACATTGCTACCAAGCGGAGGATACCAGTAGAGATCTCTGGCAGTGAGTCGGAAGGGGACAACCGCCCACCTGCAGAAGGACACGGGTGCCGCAACCAAATCACAATGAACTGTTTCTAGTGCACCCACTCCCCTCATCCAACACTTCACTCATGCATGACAATTGAAATAATGACATGAGTCAGATTAACTAGTGCATAATAAATCTTATTGTTTTCTTCACAATAATGTAATATTTGTTTCTATAAATTGCATGAGAGCTGTATTGATTCATACATCCCCATGTTTGTGAGGAGGGCATGCTTGTTTCATCAGCATGGCCCTGCATGTTAAATAATAAATAGTCAGTGGCGCCTCCGGGTGGACGCTACCAGTCGCCTTTTGACCTCCTCCACATCAGCATTAGCCCGTGAGGCTGCATTTGGCCTGGTGCTTCGGCGGGGTACCGTCACCAGCGGCACCAACAGGCTGCTGTGGCTGGAATTGCCCTCACTGGCACCATCCCCACCACCTGCCTGGCCATGTCCAGTCGCCTGCAGACTCTGCACTGCAGTGGTGACTTGCTCCAGTGCCCTATCGACATCCTGGCAGCATTGCACAATTTGTATTTGCATCGCTAATGATCGACGCCATAGCTGGGAGGTGGCATTCCCAATGATGTGGTTGGAGCGTGTGTACGCTGACAGGCGGGTCAGCAGCTGGCGGTGGAGGCGGCGGTTGACATCCTGCTGGGATACCAGGACCTGGCTGTTTTCCCAGACAGCAGCGGTCATGCTTTCCATGTTGTCACTGAGTTGTCCCACATTACGTGCAGTCTTGGCAAGCTGCAGGTGGATGGCTGCCAAGTGACATGCCTGCTGTTGATGTACACGGAGCATCCGACGCTCAATAGACAGGCCAGGTACCTGGACATTCACCCCCCTGCCGGCGCGTGGTGTTGTATTGCGCGGCTCCCTCACCAGTCCGCTGGACTGAGTACGAACAGTGGCTGTGCGCCTTGTTTGCTTCCGTGCTGCAGCTGTAGTTGCCAGTGCCACTGGCATGGGTGTAACTGGGGGTGGTTGTGGCGCGCCTGTTGTTGCAGGGGTGGCCCTGTCCACAGGAGCAGGTGGTGGTACCACTGCTGCTGGTGCTAGCTGTGATGGTCCTGGTTTAGGGTTAGGATGGCCCTCTCCCTCGGTGTCCTCGGGATTGTCCTCAATGTGAAGGGCCTCACTATCGGTGCTGGGTTGTTCTACGCCACCTGTGATGTAAATGGGATGGTGATTAATGACATGTTTCTTGCACATTGGAGGTTGCTACATGCATGCAGGCTAGCATTCCCTGACTGGCTTTAGGAATGACTCTCACTGGACAGGTCTGGCTGTATGGGGCTATCTGGAAAATGTGGTCACACTACAAGTCCCACAATGCAATTAGGCTTTTCTGGTGTGCATGGCCTGCATGACTGGGGTTTCTAATGGGTAGCTCGGGAGTCATGGCCGTTGTTAGGGGACAGGGTCGCAGTCGCATGGCACTTACCTTGGGATTCTTGGGTAGGTCGGGAGGAGTCCAGCCGGGTTACCCCCACGCATGCCTCGGGATTTAGGGTGTCCTCCACAAGGTCCTCCAGTGGGGTGTTGGGTGGTACAGTGGGCTCGCCTCCTCCGGTTCCCAGTCGCTCCCCCAGCCTCTCAGTAATTCTCTCCTTAGCACGCCCCCTGAGGTCATACCACCTCTTTTTCAGCTCCTCTATGGAGCGCTGGGTCACTCCCACTGCGTTTACTTTAGTGTGGATGCGCAGCCAAATGCACCTCTTCTCCGCCTCAGGCACCCTCCTTGAATCCTTCCCAAAAAGCCGGTCATGATCTTTGGTTACTCCCTCTATTAAATATTCCAATTCCTGCTCGGAAAATTTGATTTTTCTTTTCCTTCCTGAGGCACTGCTCCCTGCTGCTTCCTGGGACATTTTCTGGGATGGTTTGTCTCCTGATTTGCAGCTGAAGGTGGTCTGTAGTGGAGCTCTGGCCACTGCTGCTTCCACTTTCAGGATCAGTGTGCTGAATGAGGGAGGGAAATGCCTGCTTCCTGGTTGTGATGTCATCACTGTGCTCGAAATGCGACTTCCCGTTTTTGCGATCTCGTAATTTGCGTTTTCGGTAATTGCGGGATCGCAATTTCTACACGGAAAAAGGCAGATTCTGCGATTTTATTTGCGATTACAGCAAAATCGCAAACGGCTATTGCGGCCGATTGCGATTCGCTTTTTTTAATCGCATTTCTTCATTAATCCCATTCTGCGAATTCTGAATTGCGATTCGGTAATTCTCGCAATTTAGAATTCGCAGAATGTGGCTTTGATGAATCTGGGGGTCAGTCTCATGTCCTCAAAAAAGATTTAAAAAAAATATAGAGGGCAGATTAGGGAAACCATGGATCCCTAGGCCAGGTTGGGGGGGGGGGGGGGGGGGGTTCCCAGAGTGACCACCCTGGGGGCAAAAGTGTAGGAGTGTTTGAGCAGTGCCATGGATTTGCTGTACCATAAGAAAACAAAGGGGCAGGCTTTTTTTAATTTAAAGTGGACCAGGGCCTGAGTGGGGGAGGGAGGATTGTTGTAGTCAGGACTGGACTTGGATCAGTTGGTTAAGGAATGTACCCAACTGACAGCTTAGATGGGGAGTTTAGATTGGGTAAAGGATTATAGGTAGTGTTCAAGGGACAAGAAATATTAGGAAAATTATTTTGCTACACAGCTGCAATCCACTGAGGTTAGCTAGTGTTCAAACAGAATGACAGTTAAGTCGACTTCATATTTGGAGGATGATCTAGTACATGCTGGGGTGTTAGTCTAGCACATACACCTTCCACAATGAGTTAGATTATTCACCACGCTAAATACACATGTTTATACTCACTCAGATGTACATTTACTATGACGGCTAGGTGTAACTCTACACCTTTTTGCCATTCACCATTTTGGAGTGTAGATTCACATCTAGGTTAAACTGACATGTCTGACATGATTTAGAAGTCCAAAGACACTACCAGTTTCATTACACACGTAAGTGGAGAACTCTGACACAGTGAAAAGTATGAGGAAATTATTTATGTTTATATTTTAATGTAAAATATAAAAGTACATTATTTAAAACAATATCCGCCTGATTCATCAAGCTAAATTGCACTCGCAAAGGGCAAGATTCTCAGAATCTTGCCTTTTGCGAGTGCAATTTTTGCATTTGGGATTCATCATCCCAAATGCAAAAGTCGCTATTTAAGAATTCGCACATTTGCGAAGATTTGAATTTAAGGAATCTCTATTTGAGATTCCTTAAATGCAATTCATGAAGCATTTTAAAATTGCGAAAATGCAATTTTGGGCCGCTATTTACCGAGAGGTCAGACCTCTCGGTAAATAGCAAAAACTTAGAAAAATGCTTTTAAAAGCATTTTTCTAAGTTGCATGTTGCACACACACATGTCCTTTGGACATGTGTGTGCGCAACACCTGTTTCAATTTACATTTAAGGGGTGCTACAGGGTGTCCTTTGGACACCCCTGGCACCCTTTCAATCGCTATATTATTTGCGATTAGCTAATTGCTAATCGCAAATAAGGAATACTCCCCATTCATTCCTATGGGCCTTTTGGCCCATAGGAATGAATGGGGAGTTATTCCTTATTTGCGATTAGCAATTTGCTACTCGCAAATAAGGAATGTGTAGGAATCGCTATTTATTTAGCAATTCCTACATGAAACCGTTTTGCGAGTCCTTAATAGCGATTCGCTATGAATCGCTATTAGGGGCTCGCAAAACGGCCCGTTGATGAATAAGGCTGTATATTATTAAGATAGAACTAATGAAAAAGCATATTAACATGTAAAATTAAAAACATTAAATAATGAATTAAAAAAGGGTTTATAAATCATTTCAAAATAATGAAAAAACAATCCTGCCTCAAACATTTTGATTTACTATGCAGTGAATGTTATTGAAAGGTTTGTGATGAGTTAATTTAAATTATTTTCTATTTTTTAACAAAAGTTTAAAAGTTCATTTTGATTATGTTTATACAATTTTAAAATACACACACACACACACACAAGTTAAATGGAGTAATTCTGGGGTGTTACTTTATTTCCCGGTCTCCATGGTTTTTATTGGACTGTTTTGCGTATGAGTGTGTCTTTACTTAAACCAGGGGTCACCAACGAGTAGTTGAGGAGCTACGGGTGTTCGTCAGCACCCTCAAAGTATCACTCAGAGGTAACGTCAAGCCCAGTATTTCTTTCAGAGAATATGTGCTGTTAAAGAAGGCAACAATGCTCATTTTAACACCATAAAAGGGACAGTAGGCATGGGCGGAGCTCGCGAAGTTTCACTCTGCGGAATTCCACAGATTTATTTAAAAACTCAGCGGGATTCTGCACAGTTCCACGAGCAGGTGGAGTAACTTGCGATGTTTGTTGTTGATGAGTGGATTGATAGTGAGCCCTGTTGCAGGTTGCGCAAAAGCAGTTGATAGGTGGTATCAGAGGCACAATATGTGTTGTCGTGCATGGCGCCTCCTCCTCACTAATGCTGTGGGTATCAGTGCTTCACAGTGTTGGTGTTTGCACGAGGTGGTCATGAAGATTAAGGGAGGGCTTGGTGCAGCATTGTTGCCGCAGTGCAGTGTACACTCAGCTGTATGTGCAAACTGCAGATCTATGGGCAAACAGGAGCTTGGTCAGCACTAGCAGAGTATTCGTATATCAACTCAGGAGGGGCGAATGAACACGTTTAATCCCAAAAAAACAAGACATGCGACTCTGAGAGCTGGTAGTGTCCCCTTTTAAATATGTGTCAGAGTAAACGGCCTCATTGCAATGTGCATTGCAGACACACCGGCAGGTGATGTGTTAATGCACACTTCCATGGCAGCAGAATAAAAGGTGCATGGGTGCGAGCCTATTCGCCCTCCTAATTCTGGCCCAAGTGCACAACACTCCATTGCCCGTACTTTGCACACATGCACTTGTGCAACCGAGGCATGTCTGCTTTCACATTTTGTCCATAGTAGGCACATCCACACACACAGCGCCATTACAAACCCTTATTTTGGCACTGTAAACATTTTCCCGTGTGCTGCTGATGGACTCTTGTTAATGACATTGTCACCAATATGTAAGGTGTGTGCACATTTCCCAAGTAACGCACATATGCTGCAAAGAAGTTGCCGTTTTTACCCTTTTCTCGTGGTTGCACTGGCACGTGCAGTGAGGTGAAAATGTGGGAAAGACAAAGTCTTTAGTTTCACTCAACATTGGACAAATCATGGCCAGAGCCCCAAACATATAACATGCAAACTCTTAACAACAGCCAGACGCCCGCAACTGCCACCTTGTTGCAGTTAGTAGGATAAGTGTCAGCGCGTTCCAGCTCATCTCGTTATTGGCTTGGTGAAGCAACCACCTGAAACACTGTAGTGACGGCTCCGATCAACTAACTCCACGGAGCCTTGCACCATCAGTGCTGGTCTATCATCTGTGCTCCAGCCTCGGTGACCCTTTAGAAGATACTTTTAAAGCTGCAGGCAATGCGGTGACCCGAGACATCTCTAACTGCACTGTGTTGGTGATGCGAGAAGCACTGGTGTTCCCATACTCATTGACTAAGCGTCAACTCTCAGCCCGCTATTGGTTAAAACCAACCATACAGAGGAAAAGAAAAGATTGCATGAAACAGACTATAAAAATATCCAAGTGGGGGCCATGTTGGAGTGTAAAAGTCTACAGCTCTTAGGTGGGCACTGGTAAGATCTGCCATGTGGCGGTTGTCAGAGTTTTTGCCGTACTGCGCGCGATTGGTAAAACTCCACGAACTCCGCCGGAATTGCTTAGTTTACCACCCACTCCTAAGTGATAGCCAGCCAGTCCAATGGCAGGGCATCATGATAGCAGTCACCCACACACGTTGTGGGCCTATAGGGTCTGCCACATCATCATCTGCATCCACTCTCAGTCACAAGGAGATTGTCCATCTTTGTAGACCATGCTCCATCAGTTGCATCATATGTGTATGAACAATGTGACAATGACAGAAGAGTGCTAGCAGTAGCCTGAGCAGTAGCCAGTGCTGACCCAATGAAGTGTGGGGCTGCACCAGCCAGAGTGATAATGTGTTAGTTGGGCGCTTAATCAGCCCAAGAGCTGAGGGAAGCATGGTATGGATCCAGAGCAGAGAAAAGCAAGTACCTCATCCACAATTGTTTATATGAGTGGTGTCTGTTTGACAATGCGTCTCTCCCTAATAAATAGTGTTGCTCCCTGGACATTACATCTAGCTCAAGGACTACCAAAACTGTATTCTAGCAGCTATCTGAAGGGTTTCACCTCTGACACATTTGTGCCCGTTCACAGCCTAATAGTGAAAACGTGCATAATAATGGTTATCCTTAATTATGTTGGCCATTCTTGATGTAGTTGTGGCATACTGGCAACCATTATTAGCATGTTAACTACTACTTTAGGCCATTCCTGATATAATGGTGGCCACCCCTTGCATAATAATGGCCACGACTGATATTTGGTGGGCATCCTGGTTGTTAAGGTGTCCAGCATTGGCACGATGATGGCCCTAGTATAATGGCTGCCACTATTGCCATAATACAGGCATCCTTGGTGTCTTGGGGACGGTGCATTTCCGATAAATCACAACTGCTATTTTGAAAGCATGAATTATGGGGGGGGGGGGGGGATGGGGGTTAGATTCAGAAAATATTTTTCTCCTGTGAAATGTAGTTTGTTTTTCCAAAACAGAAAGAAGTGGCACACATATGTGTATTTCAGAAACTGACATGCTGATGCAATTCCAAAACACCTTTGAAGTTGATAGCTAAATGATCATTCAAGCTGAGTTATGGAGACTTTCTGCTGGGGTTATGTCATTTGTGCCAGAGTGCATGTGATGATTTGAATGTTACTTCATTACTCATGTGTAGACATTCAATATTCATAAGCTTTTTCCTGCCATTTCTTCGGGTAACCTTGGCTGGAATGCTTGGCTCGTCACTACAGATAATCCTGTTTATGATGATCATATTGTAACATTAACAAATGGGGTCACTATTCAACAGTGATAAGATCTGTTAGTAGCTCAGGAGTACTTTCCTTCAGCAGAAGTAGGCCTCACTACTAAAAAGGTTAAATACCCCGGTCTTAAACTATTCTTTAAATTGTGCAAAACTCTTCTAGTTTAGTAGTTACTGTTGCACCATTTTCCAGCCTATTCCTCTTGTTCCTTCCAAATTTACTACAAAATCGTACACCTAAGTGTGTGGATATCTCCACCACTTTGGCAGGGATGTCTGCACAGAAAAGATAGGTGAGACAAAGTTGTGGCTCTCAGTCGTGGCTTTGTGAATACCATGTTGTAGTACATGAATAATACAGCTTTACCCACTACAGAATGCATTTTGTGAATTGGGTCCTTAGATTCAATGACGCTGGACACCTGCAAGGGATGATGTACCTGTCTGACAATTCTAGAAATTCAACCTTTTTGGTCCTTTGCTTTTTGCCAGTAAATAGCGGTAATCAGCAATTATGCTTGAACACGTTTGCCATTTAGTGGATGTGTGGAACACATACCCATTCGTCCATCTTGGAATTTGATATAACAACTTTCTTAAAAAATAAAGTTCACCAACAGCTTAGTGTTGAGTTAAATCCGGATTCGGGCCATCTAAGTGGCAGGTACGTCAGATTAGCCCCCTGCAATTTCTTTTGAAATGACTGATCTGTTAATGACATGATGCAGACATTATAGCAATCGTTATGTTAAATATGGTTTTTCCCATGTATTGCTACATATGACTTTCTAAACTTTGCAAAAGTTGGACAAAATATGCTGGGTGGGCTAGCCAGTAAATACTTCAAATATTTTGAATGTCTCGAATTTCCTTTTCAGATAAATTTTGCCAAACACCTCTTTATGTCAATTTGGGATTTTGTGTTTTTTTAAATTAAGCACTAAAAGAATTTAAAATGTTGAAGAATACTCGAAACATTACAAAACAATTCTTCAGAAACGAAGGGGCTGTTTTAAAATTTGGCAGACAGAGGGTGCTCTGTCAGGATGGCTGAGGATATTGCCTATGCCATCTCAAAGGGCCTCTGCCTGTCAAATCTGGAACTGTCCGCCAGCCCGTGGACAATTTGTAATACTGACAGGCACTGCCGTCATGGCAGATCTTATCAATGTTGTAAAGGTTTGGATGGCTCAGTCAACCAGGATTGCTGCCCGTCACACTTTTACACAATTTAAAAATTTTCAAAATTAAGGGCCCGATTTAGATCTTGCTATATCAGGTTTCTCTTTCACTTTTCCATCGGTTTCTCTGCCCATCTACTAGGCGGTCCGACCACTCTATTTAGATGTAGGTGGGTCTATAGACGATAGTCCATAAGAGTCTCGCCGACTCTGCCAGATTTTTCCACCCGAGCCAATGGTGCCAAAGGCAAAAGCAGCTGTCGGGGTGGGACTACAGCCAATATTTCTGTTGGGCCAATCATGATGTGCCTTCCAGCCAACGTAACTGTGGTGAGTAAACACACATGTATAAACACATCAACAAATAAAAACACTAAAACAATTGTATTTTTGGTGCAAGTGTCCATTATCATGATGAATGCTTGCACCAAAATCTTAATGTCCATTTCAATTTTTTATTACTAATATTTGGACTGCACAAATATGTAATTTAAAAAAACTGTAGTTGTTTCGGACATAAATGTGAGTAAGAATATGTATTTCACATATTCCTTAATAACAGTTTTAGTCATCAGTGAATTGTAAATTAATTATAATGTTGATGTTGGTTTTGAGTGTGTTGTTGTAGTGGTTGGTGTGTTTCTGGGTGTAGTGGTGGGTGTGGTGGTGGATATTGTTCTTGTGGGTGTAGTTTCAATAGTGTGTGAATGTTGTTTGTGTGTGTTTGTGTTTAGGGGTGTCTGATTGTGCCGCTTGGGTCTGTTGTAGTGGATGTCTTCAAAGAGTGTGATTGGGATTGGGTTGGGAGTTTGGATTGGGTTTGAGGAATGGACTTGAGTTGGGGCAGAGGGTTGGGCTGGTTGGGAGGCTGGGGTGAGTGAGGAGGCTGCAATTTTTGCAAGCAATATCTGCATGCCAGACATTGAACTGTGAATGGCATCCAAAAGTGCAGCCATTTGTTGCATTTGGCAGTTTAGGCGCAGGATGCCATTCACTATCGCAGTCTGGCCTACAGAGATGCTGCGTAAGAGGTCAATAGCTTCCTAACTCAAGGCAGCTGGGGTGACATGGCAGGGGGTGAGGTGTTTGTGAAAAAATAAACTGAAACGACTTTAACAACCCACACGATAATAATTAGAAAAGAAAACAAAATGAAACAGAGAAGGCCAACAAAACACCGGACTTCACTAAAAAAGTGTTCAGGAAAAATGTTATGCTGTAGTGGAATGGCAAAGGATAATTGTCTGAAATGGAGTGTGTTTGATAGTGTGGTATGCAGGTGAAAACAATTAGCCAAAACAGATCAGGTGAGTGGTGCTAGCATCCATCCAAAAACCACAGGAATAGTATAATGTTGAACAGGTCCCATGATAGAATCCCTTTGTCGGCAATCCGCATCTAGGACAACGCCATCTCAACTGTGAAATCTAAATTGGTTAGCATGCAGGCATTCAGAATATTAAAAACCGACACAACAGCAGTGATTGTATTTGCCGTTTCAAAATTTCTGGCTGCTATGTGGTTTAAGCGTAGATTATTGATCGAACACTCTTAATCCTGCACTCATAGCCCACGGCACACTGCACTTTTTATATGTTCTTATACGTAAGATTATATTTATTGTTTTAATATTTTAACTACGGCTGATACCTATGTAATTTGTATAACCTTTTGTGTCGCTAAATTCTGTTCAACTGCTTCTCACACAATGAATTTATACCGTTATTAATATTACAATGTTTTATTAATCACTGTTTCTTTTATTGCACACTGCCGAAATAAAGACCTTTTGAATTGAAAAACGGTTAGCGCAATCAATCTCTCAACCCTAGCGGTGACAGAGTAATGTTAGCCAGCAGAGGAGTCCACTGAGCCGACAGCAGCGAGTCCCATATGCAATGAAAAAAGGTAGACCGAGGATCAGCTAGCCTAAATATGGCAGGTTCGAATCAGTCAGCTTGACAGAGTACTTGTAACCGCTGCCATAGATGGAGAACGGGAGTCTCGCCAAGTTCTGAATCAGGCCCTAAATTACCAAAGTTGGAGGCTGTCTTTGAAAAAGAAAAAAATAATGACCTCCATGCCATGAGAGTTTTCTCCCATGGTGTGGGGAGTTTTTATATTTTTTGATTATCTCATACCACCAGGTTTCACCTGATGATTGCCCACGCTAAATTGGGTGGGAAGTCGGATGGCTAACCTTAGACAGCATACATTCTCTGGCCTATTGGAGGAGTGTTGGTGACAGAGCCAGAGTAGGCTCCATCGCAACATACTTTCAGTCCACCCACCAATAAATCAGCCAGGCAGACCATGAGTTTGGCGGAGTGGACACTCCTTTGGTTACCTGTCCACCAAACTCCAAATCAATCCCTAAGTCGTAACAAGATGCTACAAAATGTCCACGGAAAGAAAAGTTCCTTCAGGTCGGACAGTAACCCTGTGTAAGTTGAAAAGGAAGCGAAATGTCTTACCTGTCCTGCTGCATATAATTCATCTTTGTAAATGGCCATCGTTCTTATCGTCCCTTCTGGCAGCGAGGTATTTGACGAACCCCCTAAAAAAACAAATAGCCCAGAAACAAAAATGATGGGTAAAAGTAAATATGAACCTGCCTTCAAATTTCATGTTAAATGGTTGCTCTTGGAGAATCGCAACTGAGAGCATCATTTAATTAACCTTTATTGAGACACTATAGATATTGATGGACATTTTATCCATTTACACTAAATGGAACAAATCCAGTCTTCAAAGCATAGGGCACCCTTTCACGAAGAGCATGTTTGTAGGTGAAACATGGCTAGTCCATGCTAGTTATTCTGATTGCAACCAATCAGAAGGATCCCAACTAATAGCCCTGAATTGTTGGAACGGTTGATTATCAGATTATAGAACCAACATGCTGCTTTAGTAATTCAGACTGACCCATTCAACCTATCAAAATAGGATCCTTAACAGAGGATCATTGTGATTGGCTGGAGGAAGTCAATAAGAATAGCTGTAGCTATTCTTCTTGGACCACATTCTATATTCCATGGAGGGATGAGTAGCCCAAACACATAATGTTTGGGAAAATTTCCAAAACGGTTTCAACTTCGGAAGGAACTGAGAGAGACTAAACAATGTCCTCATTTCAGCAAATAAATATTTCATCCTTTCCTTTTTAAACGCAGCTGTGTCCGTCAAACCAAGAGCTGTATCAAAGTTCAAATAAACAAATAATTCATAACATAAAATGATCCCTCACTTATTGAAGCCACAATCAACACTGTTTTTTATGTTAAAAAAGAAAACACAAATACAAAGTATGTAAAAGAAACCATCACAACAGATGCATGGAGAAGGAAATAATTGCTGCTTTGCCAAATCTATTGAAATAAACTGTGGAATGACATCTTCGTAGATTGTGGTTGTAATATATGACTGAAATGCTTGGCAGAAATTTGTGAGTAAGACATGGGAAGGGTATCCTGTTGTGGAGATCTTTCTACTATTAAACATGAAGCTATAGCCTCATAAGTGTAGTGTCAAGTTCGTCAGTTAGTGACTGGCATGTGAATCTCGCACAGGAAGATTTGATCAGTTTCACAATGCTTAATTTGCGCTGGTGGTTGCAGGTGGGGGCCTCAGCACTCCTTTTTTGGGGCTCACCACTTATTTTCCCTTCCTAAGAGCAAGGGAGGAAAAACACACACAGGGGAAAGGACGGTGTCTAGAAGGGGATAACAGAGGCATGCAATTGATTCCGGACTGCACAGACTTGATAATCAGCAAGCTGACATTTAATAGCTTGTGAGCAGAGCATTGGACACCGGCACTCTCCTTTTACAAATTAAGCACTGCAGCTACATGTTTTTGGAATCATCTACCATTATAGGCAAACACCCCCAAGTTATTGTAGAAAAGGCTGCATATGGTGGTAGCACAGAAAGTAGAGGGCAAAAGTTCGAAGTACATACTGATTTGATTAACAGCTGTGACTGACCTCATATTCTAACTTTATTGCAAAAATGAAAACTGAATAATTATGGAACTAACGTGCATTGCTGAGTGCATGTGGAACACACAAAGCTATTCAGTAGATGACCAGTCTCCTTCTTCCAAGCAGGTTTGACACCTGATCCCTCCTCTTTCCAGCAAGCGACATGGATTGCGGGGTTGGGGCTAATGAATGGCTGTTCTTCACTGGGAACCTATGAAATCACTTAGAGTTTGGTGGAGCAGGAGCTCTGCCATTAATTGGGGGAGCTTCCCTCGCCAAATCCATATTCCCCCCACCTCGGAACACTGGGTTTCTGACAGCAGCTCTAGATATATATTCCCCGGAAACCCTTGACCCTGTAGTCTGTTTACCACAGCACTGTTTAGTTACAGTGACGACAACCTACCATATTAAATTGTTTTCATACTGCTCAGTACCGTGATATTACAGGGGATAGGTAGCAGATTCCAGCAACAAACTTCTGCTGCTTACTGACATTTCCCTCTAATTCCATTTTGTCATCACTGGGTGATTGTCAGTTTGAGGACTATGGATGAACACATGCTCCTCTGTGATTTAGCAAACTGGAAGCACTTGGTACGGTTTGGCTCCAGGTCTAGACAGCGGCATAACGAAGCTAGAGGGGGCCTCCCTACAAGGTACGTGGAGGGGCCCCCTAGGGCCTCAATCAGGAGCTCTACAGCCGGAGTACTGTGCTGAGGGGGCCCCATGGAGCTTGGGGGCCTGTGTTAAGAACCTGCTTCTAGGTAACAATGAACACATTAATATTAACAGGAAATTTGCAAGGCAGTCACCTGGTCTTTACTACACATGCTTGCTTAGTGTTATGGCGAGTATGTGGCTGGATCTCAAGCTCTCCTTTGAATACCAAACTAGGCGGGTGGTGGGGACCTGTTTTGGGGTCCTTAAGGGCCTTTGTAAAACTCTGGATTTGCTGCCTGTTACTGCAAGGAAAACAATGGTACACGCCCTTGTGCCGTCTCGCCTTGATTACGGAAATATACTGTACCTAGGCGCTATGGCTGAATGTTTGAATAGACTTCAATGTCTACAGAACGCAGCCGCGCGGCTGGTCCTCATGCAACCGAGGCGGGCCTCCTCAAGGAAGGATCTGGCGGCTCTTCACTGGCTTCCCATTAGGGAACGGGTGCTGTTTAAGGCACTTTGCGTTTGTCATCGCATTTCCCAGGGTATGGGTCCGGCATACTTGGCTGACCTGATCACCCGCTATGCTCCCACAAGACTACTTAGATCCTGTGGGACGGGCCTGCTACTTGTTCCCAAGGTCCAGAAGGCTAGGATGGGGGGCCGGTCGTTTTGTCGCCTGGCTCCTCAGAACTGGAACAAACTTCCTCTGAGCCTTAGGTTAGAGGTCTCTGAGGTTACGTTTAGGAAAGACTAAAAACTCATCTCTTTCAGCGCTTGTAGGGTCTCTTGAGTTGTCCAGATTCTTCTGTGGTTCAGGTTCTTCTGTATTCAGCCTCATCACAGCGCGGGGACACACCAGCTGGTGTAACCAGGCGCTTTACAAATGCTCATATTATTATTATTATTATTATAGGGTGACCAGAATTTTAAAGCAAAAAAACGGGACATTTCACAAACATTGAAGAAAGACTACAAGTGTGCGTCAAGCGAGTGCACAGAATACACCGCTCCTCATCGCAGAGTTACAAAACAGGCAGTAAGAACATACATACGATGCTATTTTTAAACCCAGTAGCTTGCATGTGAATTAAATTGCTTTCTTGGAACAACTGCTAACTATCCCCGCTTTGAAAAACATAAAAAACACCTCCCCTCGTTTTTAGTCGACCCTCTCCAAAAACCGGGACATTAGCTAAACTTCTCGAAATCTGCCCGGACAGCCGGTGAAAAACGGGGACCATCCTGGCAAATCTGGGACGCCTGGTCACCCTGGGCGAATATCCAGATGCAAACACCTTATTTACAAGATCATGGTCCAGCACCTGAACCCTTAATGTACATCGCTGGCCACTGCCTGGCCATCTCTCAAATAAGAAAATATATGCACCTTTGCTAACATTGTTCCTGATGAATAATTTATTTCCTCTTCAAATTCATTATTTCTCAACATGTCCCCTCTCATGCCCTGAACATTCCCTAAAAGACTGGAAATATCAGAGACGTTATAGGAATTGATCGTCATAACAAGAGTGGGGCACTCAATGCCAGAACAGACGGAAAAACGTTTTTGGAAAGTTCACGTGCTGTGACCTTCCTATTACAAAGATAAAGACTCTCCAGAGAGAACAGCATATCTCCCCAAACAAATCTTACAGAGGCTAGTGACATTATCTGCTATAGTATGGTATTCAGTGAGCTAAGACTGTGTGGCAAAAGGCCAAGCAACACTTAAGTCAGGATTACACTAAAACTGGTGATACCCAAACTCTCCAAGAGGCCCTTGACTACCATTGCAGAGTATGTTTATTCTAGCAGGTGGCCATCTACCATGTTGAAAGCGAAATATGCAACCAAGGGCCAGATGTACAAACAGGCAGGCCACAAACAGTAGGAGCATACTGCACACCAACGTTTGCGATGTGTCTGAAATTTTGTAATAAACTTCTGTACTAACAGGTTACACTGCAATATTCCTATTTATAGGGGGTTGCAGAGTAACTGTTCGTAATGAATATTAATTAGGTGGACCGCTATTTGCTACCCTCTGCAATCGGCAACAAACATGATGGCTTGGAAAGAACAGCAAACTATTAATATAGCTGCGTTCCAAATAGAAAACATTTAAAAAACAGTTGGAGTTCCTTAAAGTAAAAGGTGTTGCTTTAACAAAAATAAAAAAGGTTTCCTCTTTGGAAAGACATTGGGGGAGCAGGCAATGGTCGTGTGGCACAATTCTCTGAGACAAAGCGGTTTTGTGAACTTCTTTGAGGTGTCAGAAACTTTTCAATGGTTGGCGACTGCAACTGTGATCACAAACCATTGATGCATACTTTTGCGAAGTGAAATTAGGAGATGATGCCCCTTTCACACCGCCTCCTAATTGTGATTAAGAATGAGTTGCTAAACCCCTTTTTGCGAGCTACAATGTCTTTTACCCATCGCGAAAGGTTTTTAGAACATGGCCAAACACCATTTACACCATTTACCAGTCGCAAACCCTGTGATTGTGCTAATCACACGGGTTGAGACTCTAAAATGGTCCTGTGCATCGGACTTCACATCTCTGTTATGAGAGCCAAGATGCTGTCAATGGCCATCCAATAAGAGATTTATTTTTATTTGACGAGTTTTATATAGCGCTGGCTAGACACGGAGGTATCAGAGAGCTTCACATGAGGATTATCTAGTTACAAAATTACGTCAGTTACAGGAGCCTGGTATAACATTGGGAAAAAACAGTGTTACACAGTAAGATGAGATTGCTAGAGCATAGCTTAAGCACATACACACATCCTATGGGGTATAGAAAGAAGAGAGGAAAAGTAAAATGGGGTTGGAATGAAGATCGGGTTAGGAAAGACCGGCAAGGGGGAATGTAATTCAGGGGAACTAAAAAAGACATAGAGAAAGTCAAACAAGCTGGCTGATTTATCAGAAGGGGGGGGGGGGAGACAAGGCAGGGAGACGAAGGAAAGTCTGCCCAATGTCCGGCTGGTTAGGTGGATGAACCTGGGCAGTTCTATTTAGACAACCACATCAAAAACTAAGCGCTACAGTGGTTGCAAATTTGAGATTTTTTTTATATATCTTGACAGGAGTGGGATAGACTACATTGTTTTGTCCTCTGATCTAACTGCACTTTTGAGGAACTATAATGTTGA
Organism: Lissotriton helveticus; assembly: GCF_964261635.1. Lineage (NCBI taxonomy): Eukaryota > Metazoa > Chordata > Amphibia > Caudata > Salamandridae > Lissotriton > Lissotriton helveticus. The sequence goes on from NC_136065.1 coordinate 1,098,994,821, forward strand.
AATCTTCGGCATAAGTGACCATAACCCGCTTGTCATGGTCCTTGATCTAGACCCCTTTTACTCCGAAGGATCGAAGGAGAAATGGCTCTTAACTTATTCATGGAACAAAGGCACTAGTAAAAATGGGAAAGGGTAGATAAGGAGGCTTTTTTGCATAGCCCGATTAAATATAATATACAACTAATCTTATATTTAACTTCCCTTGATGAAGCGCCTGAGAATATCTTAATGCTGGATCTTAATACCAACCTTGACAAATCATTTGTCTTGAGCATAGGCCCAAAGATTTTTAAAACAAGAACATACAATTAGAAGGCTAGGTAATCTCCAAAGTAACAACTCTTACTTATTAATGATTTCCCCTTACCTCGCAGTTACATTGTAACAGTATGTTTAACACAAGGGTAGAGCAATGCCGAAGAGCTATGGTCCGTCTTTAGCTTTGCACGCCGACTCAGACACAAACCAGTAAAAGAGTTAGTCAACATCTACACAAGCAAGTGTGTTTCAATGGCAAAGTATGGAGCTGGTGTTTGGGGTTATAAAGGTGCAAACCAACTGTAGTGCATGAGCCGCTTTAGTGGTCTGATGATCTTTGATGACCCTCGATCACCACCATTGTGTACTGATTTTAGTGTGCTATGTTACTTTAGCCTTAATGTAGGATGGTCTTGCATTAGAATAATCTTGCCAAAGAATAGAAGGTGTGGGATGTCGAGGTGCAGAGTTGTTGGTGATGGTGCACACATGTGCTCCATAGGGGATACTGAGGGATTAAGGGCATAGTGTTATTTGAGTTAGGTGAATTATGACTTTAGCCTATTGGCTTTGACGTGGTATAATAGTATTCTGCTTTCCAAGTAGTAGAGGCCTATGCTTGAGCAACTCCATATTATTCTAAACTGCAGCCATCTTCTGAGCCTCTGTAGGTGAGAGGTGATATTTGAGATTACATGTGTTGTTCATCGGCAGTAGACCAGAGCAGACCAGTTCTTATCAGGAGGAATGTGCCTTCTTCGCATTGGCGCCAGAACAAAAGCTTGGCCAGCTGCTGTTGGGTGCTTGGTGTGGAAAAGTACAGGAATCTTGTGTGAAAGGTAGGCGGGTTCTTCCAGAAGCTTCGATAGAGGATAGAGTTCTATATTAGAGAAGGGGGTCCGAGAGAGCAGAAAGAGAGAGAGTTTCTGAGAGGCAGAGAGCTTCTGAGATGCTGAGAGATGCTGATATGCTGAGCTGAGATGCTGGTCTGGTGTTTTGGCGGTCTGATGATACCTCACGGTGCAGACGTGCAGACGTGTGTGTGCCACAGAGAGTCCGGAACCAACTAGTGAGGCAAAGAGAGACGGACCCTTCTTCAGATGACAAGACGCCTAAGATTATGGTGAGGTGTTCGATGTATATCTAACTTTATCTAATTATGCTTTTATTTTCAGGCTCTATGTATATCTATGTGCTGATGATTGCTGCTAATGTGTACTGTGATGTTTAGTTATTTCTTTCTTTTGTCATCCTATTATCATGTAATAAAGAAACCCTAGAGCATATCATTTGTTGGTATTCCTTGTGAGGGAAGGTTGAGACCCCTTTTTTACCAAGTACTTACAGAGGGATGGGCGATTCCCCTCTAATGGGTAATTGTTGATACGGAAGGGAAAGTGCCTCCCATCAGGGATGTCTAAATTACATTGCTAGGAGGAGCATGCGCTGTGTACCCTCTTAGATTAGGAGGTGTTGTGAATTTCTGCGTACCCTCTTGGATTGGGAGGTGTTGTGACTTGTTGTAATTTGCGAGCTCCTCAGCAATGGTCTTATATGTTGTCAGTGTTTATTCCTTTCTTGGGTAAGTATTGTGAAATGTGGTGTCTTTCTGTAACCTGAGAAAGGGTGTGGTAAGTAATGACCTGGTGACTGACAGAAGCACCAAAACATACAGAGAAACACGTCAATACAATTGGCGTAGTCGGCAGGATATGAACGTTAATTTTAAAAGGGGAAAATATTGTTGGGTTTTTTTGCAATTGAAAGCAGACTCTCAGATATCAGTTGATTTATTTGCATGGGGGTAACGCCCATATGGTGTTCTTTCTCATGAGTGAGCTAATTGTGTTTGGTTGAATGAGAATTGCTGTGTGTTTAAATGTGTTTTGTATAAAGGGCTTGTGAATAGCTTTTTACGTTAGGCAGAAAGGGCGGGATCCCTTACAGTGTTCAGTAAAAAGAAATGCATTTAAAATGTGCGCAGCTGCAACGTGAATGTACCATCTCAGAATATCACCCTGAAAGGTGGGATGATGTTTGAGGCAGAGATAGTGGGGTTATTTTTATTGTGTTGTTTAACGTGCAGTCACAATTTGAGCATTTGCCAAAAGAGCTGAAGGAAATGTTAATTGATGTCCAGTGTGAAAATATTCCTTTGACAACAGACTTAAACGTACATGATTTACATGTGAAAAATGTTACAGAAAATCTGGTCAGGTTGCCAATTACACAGGCTGTTTTAATTAATTCTTCCGAAGAGAGTTTTCAGTCAGATAAGAAGACCCGTGTTTTAGAATTAATCACCAGTGGTGGAAATAAATCAGACCTAACAGTGCACGATACATTTTGCTTTAAAAGAAAAATGCAGGCATATGATTTTGAAAGTGTACAACAGCGAATTGAGTATGACCGGCTACTTCCAGGTTTTAAAAATGTATTTTGTGATTTTACCCAAAAGCAAAGTGCCCATTTTAGAAATTCAGATGCTGCACAAAGGCCCATGACTATGTGCTTTGGCAAACTAAAAGATACTGGACAAAACAGCGTGAGAGGAAATGTGATTTGCTTATGGGAGGTCGCACTAGTGGTAAAATGGCCCTTATAGACAGAATAGCAGTTGGGGAGGATTTCACAGAAGCAGGGTTGGTGACCCCAACAACTAATGTTTAAAATGATTTTATGTAGCTGGTGCGCAAATGTGATAATTCTTTGCCCATGATGGTTGACTGTTATAAATTAAACAAACATAGACCTTCTTTGACTGATGCTACCCCAGATAGTACAGAAATGTAATGTGATGTTGTTCTGCAACTTTTTAAGGTTGTCAATGTTTTATACATGACAGTTTATATTTGCTTGAATTAGCTAAACAGAAGAGCAGAGCATTTAGAAATAGAACCCAGTATTTTAATGGGAGTCAACAGAGGTTGAGTCTGTTTTTGTGTATTAGACGAAAGTAAGGGTTTTTTTGACATCATGCTGTTCCATGTACGAATGGAAAATTTCACAGCTTTTGGGTTGGTAACGGCTGGGTACTGACATGCTTTGACCTTGAGGAGATAACATGCATTCCACAGAACCTCCTCTTTCTCGGGCTCTTTGTAGGGGAGGGGGGCGATTGCAGGAGTAGTCTCTTCTCTTCTCTGTTTGTTATGTTTGGCGAGCACCCAAATTGTGTCCATGGAAGAGCTCTGTGTCAAGACTTTAAAGCTTCCTTTAATTGGAATGATAGGGAGGCTTGCACAAAGGTGCAGGCTTCATCACTATCATGCCCCATCCCTATGAGGAGGTAGGCAGAGCAGACAGAAATTGGCAGCGTCTCAATTTTAGATCGCGGAGAGCTGCAGGGAAAGGAGGGGTTGCGAGGAAGAGAGCAGCCCGTCTCCTGCTTGTTATGGTTGATACTGAGCCAGCTCTGAGACGCGGACATCTCTGGAAGGGAGGGGTAGGTTAGCAAGGAGAAGAGCGTACAGTTGACTGCCCCAGCCCTTCTGGCTTTGTAAGGAAAAATTAGATTTTGCCCAAATAAACTTAGAGAATATAATGCAGGTAGCATTCTTAAGCTATTCCCCAGATCTAGAGGAGAACTTTGCAGACAGAAATTAAAATATTGGACTTTGAGAGATGTAAAAAGAAAATTATGTGCTTTTGAATCGAAGTTTTTTGCAAGACATGTGATACTTGTTTATCGTTTCAGGTTGCTGGGATGGGCTGCGAGTGATTCTTTGCCCCGCCCTGCTTGTTTTTTTGTCTTTTTTATTTGTCTTTTTTATTTTTTATTTTTTTATTTTTTGAAATTGGAAGTCTCCCAAGCCTGGAGCCAGACCGGAGCGGACGGTGATGTCCTGTGGCTGATGGCAGAGGGGAGCTGATGATCTATGGAGGACCAAATCTGATGGGGTTCTTCCTTGCCGAGGGGATACTGAGGACGTTGGATGCCAGAGAGCTGTCATCTACATAGATGGACTGCTTCTTTCTAAGCGACAAAGGGTTCGGCAGAGTGTTCTGCAATTGGAACTGTCCCCTTCGAGTGAGGCTGACTTTAACAGAATGAGAACTGTGTCTTTCGCACAGGAGAACTGCTTGTGCACCCTGACAAGTGACAGTGGTGTTTTTTTGTTTTGCTTTTTTCACAGAAAAGAACACTTTTTTCCCATAGAGACTTTGTACTGCACTTAGAGTAGATATTTTCTGAGCTACAGTTGGCTGCCTTGGCAGTAGAATTTGCAGTTTCCTTATTAGAGGTTCAAATGACACAAGCTGAATTATTTTGAGATATTTTACCTGAGTTATGAAGTTTCATAAGTACAAAAAGAGAAAATCAGTTCATTATGATCTGCTTTGAAGTCAATGTTTTTAAGTAGTCACTTTAACACAAGAGTTATTGCTTATGTTTTTGATTCTGTGGTGCAGTTTTTACTCTTTCAAATATGACCTACAGTCTTGAATGTTTCACTCTGACAATTTAGTTTTTAAGGTTTTGCCTTTAAATGAGACATGCAATGTTTCCATGACAATCAGATCTTCAGTTAGGTTTTATTCAGTTTTTGGTGATTATGCATTGATACTGCTTTTACAGTTACCAGATATTGGGTCCCAATGCTAGTTTTGTATTTCAGTCATGATATTCAGTTGCTTGTTACTTTGCAATGCTGCCAATTTTGCAGTTAAAAGATGCAGTCATAGCTGTGCCTTTAGTTCAGTGGTTTTATTTTTGATATATGTGATTGGTGATGTTCAAGGGTCAAGGGGTGCAATGTAGTGCATGAGCCGCTTTAGTGGTCTGATGATCTTTGATGACCCTCGATCACCACCATTGTGTACTGATTTTAGTGTGCTATGTTACTTTAGCCTTAATGTAGGATGGTCTTGCATTAGAATAATCTTGCCAAAGAATAGAAGGTGTGGGATGTCGAGGTGCAGAGTTGTTGGTGATGGTGCACACATGTGCTCCATAGGGGATACTGAGGGATTAAGGGCATAGTGTTATTTGAGTTAGGTGAATTATGACTTTAGCCTATTGGCTTTGACGTGGTATAATAGTATTCTGCTTTCCAAGTAGTAGAGGCCTATGCTTGAGCAACTCCATATTCTAAACTGCAGCCATCTTCTGAGCCTCTGTAGGTGAGAGCTGATATTTGAGATTACATGTGTTGTTCACCGGCAGTGAACCAGAGCAGACCAGTTCTTATCAGGAGGAATGTGCCTTATTCGCATTGGCGCCAGAACAAAAGCTTGGCCAGCTGCTGTTGGGTGCTTGGTGTGGAAAAGTACAGGAATCTTGTGAGAAAGGTAGGCGGGTTCTTCCAGAAGCTTCGATAGAGGATAGAGTTCTATATTAGAGAAGGGGGTCCGAGAGAGCAGAAAGAGAGAGAGTTTCTGAGAGGCAGAGAGCTTCTGAGATGCTGAGAGATGCTGATATGCTGAGCTGAGATGCTGGTCTGGTGTTTTGGCGGTCTGATGATACATCACGGTGCAGACGTGCAGACGTGTGTGTGCCACAGAGAGTCCGGAACCAACCAGTGAGGGAAAGAGAGACGGACCCTTCTTCAGATGACAAGACGCCTAAGATTATGGTGAGGTGTTCGATGTATATCTAACTTTATCTAACTATGCTTTTATTTTCAGGCTCTATGTATATCTATGTGCTGATGATTGCTGCTAATGTGTACTGTGATGTTTAGTTATTTCTTTCTTTTGTCATCCTATTATCATGTAATAAAGAAACCCTAGAGCATATCATTTGTTGGTATTCCTTGTGAGGGAAGGTTGAGACCCCTTTTTTACTAAGTACTTACAGAGGGATGGGCGATTCCCCTCTAATGGGTAATTGTTGATACGGAAGGGAAAGTGCCTCCCATCAGGGATGTCTAAATTACATTGCTAGGAGGAGCATGCGCTGTGTACCCTCTTAGATTAGGAGGTGTTGTGAATTTCTGCATACCCTCTTGGATTGGGAGGTGTTGTGACTTGTTGTTATTTGCGAGCTCCTCAGCAATGGTCTTATATGTTGTCAGTGTTTATTCCTTTCTTGGGTAAGTATTGTGAAATGTGGTGTCTTTCTGTAACCTGAGAAAGGGTGTGGTAAGTAATGACCTGGTGACTGACAGAAGCACCAAAACATACAGAGAAACACGTCATTACACCAACTACAACGGGTTTTATCTCACATTATTTCGTTTAAACCTATTAATTTTTTTTGTGGCATTTCCCAGACAGGGTGATAGGATTTCCTCATTGCCAAACTGTCCTTGTGATCATGTCTCCCTTCAGAACACTGTGCACGTTATACTTTTTTATCAGTTATATTCCTGTCCACATAAACATTATCTGGTACCAATGTTGCACATTACTAGTATCAGACACCACAAAGAAGCCTTAGTGTATTTGCACCATCTGAACAATTTAAAAATATGTGCTGCTGTGGCAAATTCTATCCGCCATGCCTTGGCTATCTAGAAACAGATATGGCACTTTACAAACTATTTTGTGATCTGTTTTAAGGTTTTTATCAGGTGATTAGTGTATGAGCATTGATTTTATATGCATTTTTATTGTATATTTTGTTTTTGTATTTGCATTGTTCTTTCTATTGATGTGCATTTTAATGGCTTTTAAGCCGAATAAAGTTTAATGATGATGATGATGATCTATCTTGACAGCTGAATAATACAGATTTACAATAAAGGTACGCTAGCAATTACCGGATACACTACAATCATTACATTCCTGATTAAAGTTGGCTTTGTATTGAAATTAAATAAAGTAAGAGTTGTACAGCCAATCTCATATTACAAGAGTGAAAGTAAAGGAAAATAAATGTTGCTTCATGTAGTAAAGCGCCTAATTCTTACCACCAATATCTGCCTTGTGAAGCATGGTAACCTTCTGTGTGTCCAAATTAAATAAAAAAATGTGTCCCTCTAGGCAGCCGACATATAAGTTAGATGTTGAACTCCAGCACTGAGAAGCAGGACGGACTGTAGGTTGGATCTCTTCTTTTGGCTTAAACACAAAAAACACCATATGAAAATGAGTATACATTTGAATGTTGGAGACATTTTTGTTTTGTGTGGCGACATTCAAATATAATGAAAGGAATATGCATCATTAACTCTAATTTGCATGCCCTTTACAGTGGAGAATGTATACATGTCGAGGACTCTGCACATTAATTCAGATCTAATCCAAGAGGTCAGTCACTCATTGCTGGTTGTTCATTTCCCAAGATACAGTCAATGAGCTTCGGGGGACTCACTGTGACCCTTCTCTGGGCCACTTCCTCACCCTAGCCCAGGGATGCCAGAGCCATAGGGTGGACAAAGTCCCGCCCATGGTCCTGGGTTACCCTACACACCTGTTCTGGTGGGTACTGTCGTGGGGAAACCGACCATGGTTTGACTGGTACAGGTATTCGTCAGAGCACTGACAGGAACTTCATTCACTGTGATCTGGTGAACGCGATGGCTCCCACCCTCTGGAATCACATGCTTGCCCGCTGGGTCCACCTCCCAACTAAGAGACACTAAGTCATGCTTTTCCCTCGGCTCCTGTAAATTACCTCTCATGGAGGCCACATTCGCCATTCCTGTGGAGTTTCCACCAGTGGGTGGTCTCCAGGTAGAAACACTAAGTCATGCTCTTCCCTCGGCTCCTGTAGATTGCCTCTCATGAAGGCCACATTCGCCATTCCTGTGGAGTTTCCACCAGTGGGTGGTCTCCAGGTAGAGACACTAAGTCATGCTTTTCCCTCGGCTCCTGTAGATTACCTCTCATGAAGGCCACATTCGCCGTTCCTGTGGAGTTTCCACCAGTGGGTGGTCTCCAGGTAGAGACACTAAGTCATGCTCTTCCCTCGGCTCCTGTAGATTACCTCTCATGAAGGCCACATTCGCCATTCCTGTGGAGTTTCCACCAGTGGGTGGTCTCCAGGTAGAGACACTAAGTCATGCTCTTCCCTCGGCTCCTGTAGATTACCTCTCATGAAGGCCACATTCGCCATTCCTGTGGAGTTTCCACCAGTGGGTGGTCTCCAGGTAGAGACACTAAGTCATGCTCTTCCCTCTGCTCCTGTAGATTACCTCTCATGAAGGCCACATTCGCCATTCTTGTGGAGTTTCCACCAGTGGGTGGTCTCCAGGTAGAGACACTAAGTCATGCTCTTCCCTCGGCTCCTGTAGATTACCTCTCATGAAGGCCACATTCGCCATTCCTGTGGAGTTTCCACCAGTGGGTGGTCTCCAGGTAGAGACACTAAGTCATGCTCTTCCCTCGGCTCCTGTAGATTACCTCTCATGAAGGCCACATTCGCCATTCCTGTGGAGTTTCCACCAGTGGGTGGTCTCCAGGTAGAGACACTAAGTCATGCTCTTCCCTCGGCTCCTGTAGATTACCTCTCATGAAGGCCACATTCGCCATTCCTGTGGAGTTTCCACCAGTGGGTGGTCTCCAGGTAGAGACACTAAGTCATGCTTTTCCCTCAGCTCCTGTAGATTACCTCTCATGAAGGCCACATTCGCCATTCCTGTGGAGTTTCCACCAGTGGGTGGTCTCCAGGTAGAGACACTAAGTCATGCTCTTCCCTCGGCTCCTGTAGATTACCTCTCATGAAGGCCACATTCGCCATTCCTGTGGAGTTTCCACCAGTGGGTGGTCTCCAGGTAGAGACACTAAGTCATGCTCTTCCCTCGGCTCCTGTAGATTACCTCTCATGAAGGCCACATTCACCATTCCTGTGGAGTTTCCACCAGTGGGTGGTCTCCAGGTACAGACGGAGTCCCTCTGTCTGTGCCTTAACTGGGAACAGGCAAATCACTTGGGCTCCAAAAAGGGTGCCCTGTGCCTGTGCCCATCAGAACCTCCCCTCCCCTTATTTTCAGAATAGGCATGGGTATCCTCCCCACACGAGTTTGGGCCCTTTTTGGAACTTAACGGAGTTACCCAGGAACTCTACCTTGCTCTGCTGGAGTGAGGACACCTGAACCAACTTCTTGGGGACACTCCCTTTCACCCTGGTGCTGAGATCTGCTTCCTTCACAAGCTCTCTGAGTACAGACAGCTTAGAATATACTAGGTGTTGGTGCAGCTCTGGGAAATAATTAACGAACGTGTGCTCTTTCAAAAAGGTTGTACAGCTCCCCATAAGTTCCCACTTTACTTACCTTTCACCCAACCATCGAATTACTTACAGGAATGCTCCACATAATCCATCCAAGACTGGTGAGACAGCTTCTTGCTGTCTCTAAATGTGCTTTTTTGGGGTAAGAACATATTTCACAACCAGAGTTTCTTTCATCAGGACATACTCCATCTGATCCTCCTTTCCCACTGCCACGATCATATCCCTGCCTGAAGTGGGCAAATATTTGCACAAATTACCTGCCCAATCCTCCTTACCATCACCTCATAGGTCTTAAACCATTTATCATTGTCAACAACCACTGCATAGTTAGGCCAGGTATTTGGGGATGTAGACCCTCCTACCTCCTCTACTTCTGTATCATTGCCACCATCCTCACTGGACTATGTGGCTCTCCTGGCCTTCACATCCAGTTCTACCGGACTGAATTTATGAGCCAATAAGGCCTTTTTATCTTTAAAGGCCAAACTTTTCTCTCCAAGGCTCTCTCAGACCTCTTTTCCTCCAAGGTCAATTCTGCTTTTGTACTCTTGAGCAGCCAGATTTATCTTGGCCAGCTGCAGCTTCAGCTCTGTCCCTCTCTCTCTGCCTTCCTGTTGTCCAATTCTTCAGGGGTCAGGTTGCTAGAGGACACATTGCTCTCTGCTCTAGATCCATCAGGGGATCTAACTCCTGTGGCCCATCTCCGTTCTCTAGCTCTGGGGCCATGTCTAGGGTATTTTCTCCTTCTTCTTCCTCTTTATCCTCCTCTTCTACATCATCATCATCATCCTCCTGCTCCTATGATGTAGACTGCAGCAGGCAGACTTTCTCCCAGGCGCTGAGGGCTATCTGGTGTAGGAGAGTAGGGTCTGCTTCCTATGGTCACCCCCACTTTTTGTTTTGCTTTACTGGTTTTCGACGTAGATGTGAGTGTGGGCCTGCTAATCAGACCCACAGCCCAGATGCACTCTCTCTAAATTCACACCATGTACCCTAGGTACATCCACAATTGGGAATTGGTTCACCTTGTCAGCCCCTGTAAAAGTGTACCCTAGGTACTCAGGGCATAGGTGTAACCAAGGCCTACCAGGGGCTGCAGCATGTATTATGCCACCCCTGGCTGGCCACTCAAACTGACACAACTGGCTGATCACTCAGCTGGGGAAAGGTTGTGTAATCACCCCTTGCTTAGATATAGTATTCCTATATCTACCCTTTTATATAGACACACAGTAACCTATAAGTCACTCCTATGGCAGGCCTTAACAATCCTGGAGGCAGAGTGCTTGGTTATGTGTGAGATGGTGCTCTAGCAAGAGCTGAGCCTGTCTGCGGCTTGCGGAACCATGTCCTTATAGCTGTTCTATGATATCGCCATACCATATACTCTTAAGTGCATTATAAATTTTATAATCCTCACGGTTGTATGGTAACTTTGGTTTGGCTTTATCTAAACATGTCGTGTAAGGTGTCATACGTTTTGGCGACGGGGGGTAGCATTCCACCCTTCTAGAGGGAGAAGACATGTTGTTGCTGACTATCCCGGTTAAAGTTAATCGGAGCCCCAGCGTCACAAAATGGACGCTGCTGCCACAGACACAAGTTTGACCTCCTGCTGCTGGGAGTCCTTCCAGTCATGGAGGTTTGGACAATAGGTTTCCTGCCTGGAGAGGTGCGAGCACCACCCCAGACAGGACTTTGTGTATTAGGACAGGGAGGGCTGAATAGATTGAGACACTGCCTGGGTCACACTAGGTGCTCAATGCATAGTCCAGTACAAACCGGTGCTGGGGCACTCCAGCCCCAGCTCTGGCGCGAAACTGGACAAAGGAAAGGGGGTGTAACCACCCCCGTTCCTGGTCCCACCCATGGGAGGGACCTAGAAAGTAATCCAGCCCCTTTTAGTTGTATAAAGGTAGGAGCTGAACCCCAGGATTTTTAGATTTGATCCTGAATTCAAACTTGAAACGAAACTCTGGACCTTCGACATTCTGCTGAAGCTGAAGACTGAAGAATCTCCCTTGTGGCCAAGGAGTGACCACCCTGGGCAACCAGGCACCATCCAGCAAATCAACGGCTTGCTTTGTCGACGCTCCCGCCGGGACACGAGCACAGAGCCTGACAAGACCCAGACTTCCAGACCTCTCTGACCCTCTCTTCACGTCTGCAGCATAGCTGAGATCCGTGGAGGCGACGAGACACGTGGGACCGGACATCTTGAAAAGTCCACGACTTGCTAACTGTGCAGCTCCTGAGGTATCCTCGCAGCTGTGCACTGGGGATTGAGAAGCCCCGAATGCGAGCTCCACCTGCACCGAAGATCAGCCCTCCACACTCCACGAGTTCTGGGTGGGGCCTTTCTCCTTGTGTTCTGCTTGACGCGTTGTCCGGTTGCTGGCCTATTGGCTAATAGCCTCTGTGACGACAATCCTTTTGAATCACCTCGCTGGTCTGATTGCTTCAGACTGGCCCTTGCCTCCCTGCAAAGGTGAGGCACCTCAGACCTTGCTGGTCTGCATCAGAAGCCTTCTTTGTATCCTGCGTGGGTTGCCTTTGCCAAGGCTTGTTGACTCCAATCCGGCGGTCGACCCCTCCATCTGTGAGAACCTTCGTGGGACAGCTCCTCTCCAGCATCTGGTTGTCCTCGACGCCTCCTGGTCCGCGTGGCTGAAGAGACAAGCTTCACGACAGCACCTGATTGCTCTTCGACGTCGCCTGGTTCCTTCCTGGTTCCACCCGGTCACTGGCTAGTGACCCAGACTCTGTCCCCTCTGCTTTCAGGTCTTCTTCATCCTCGATCCACCCTTGGATCCGTCCGGACATCTTCCTCCTGGTCGCCTGCAGCATCTTTCTTCACAGGCTCCATAGACTCCAACGGCGAAACCCGACACATCTTCACACCTATGCACCTGCTTACTGTGGGTGAGGTAACGCGAGTACTCCAGTGCTCCCAAGGGTATTGACTATCCAAGTGTCTAGGTTTTTAGTTGTTTCCTTCTAGCTAGACCGGAAGGGTCCTAAATCCTTCTTTTTCTAAACTCTAAGTCCCCATTGACTTAACATTGACTTTCGCATGTGTGTAAAGACACTGCACGCGCCACCTGTGGGCCTCCTACTCCTAACCTAAGGGTCAGATAGTGTAGCCTCAGCGATTCTCTAGGCCCTAGGCCTTTCCTTTTCTCCAGTCGTGGTTATTATACCACTTCCTTAATATATGGTTCTACACGCCCCTAGGGCCTAACTGTAAATTGTGCTATTTAAAGTATTTCTAAGAGTAACTTGTTATGTGCTTTTGCCTCTGACCTCATAAAGAGTTCAGAGGAGTGTGTTAGTAAATAAATACATATATATTTTATATATATCCTGTGTGGTGTCCTTTCATTTGATATTCAAGGGGTTCCATATGGTAAAACAGCTGGCTTTACACGCCCTCAAGAGTCTTTTAGCCTAAGACTGTTCTGTCCACGCTACCACTAGGATAGCTGGTCTATAAAGGTTGACTTACAACCATCACCATAAGGGTTGTTTGGACTGGTGCAAGGTGTTCACTATAATAGTGAACATCATATACCAGGCCAACTTCTCACATCTGGTACTCCAGTTTCTTGTTGCCCATGGCTATCTTCAGCCCTTTCTCCTAGCAAAACATTTTTAGCTCTGCCACAGTAAAGCCTTCCATGTTGTTGATGTCTCCCTTTGCATATCAAATATCACAGCCAAAAAGTATGAGGCAGGAAATAATTTGGAAAAAGGACACAACTGCCCAATTAAAAAGGAGGGGAATTTGAAGAAATAATGGATTTTGCTGTGAGATTATACAAGGGATATTTGGTTTTACACAAATCACTGAATGGTACGGCACAAACAAAAGTAATGGATCCCACCACTCAACACCAATGTAAGAAAGTGGGTTATTAGTTAAAAGTTTGAGATCCCCACTCAAGTAAAAAACAATCCTGGTCAGTGTGAGTCACAAAAGTCACTAAATAAGTCTGTGCTTAACCTTCTGGTAGCTTGGCACAAAAGCAGTCAGGCTTAACTTAGAGGTAATGTGTAAATGTTTATGCATAACTCAAACAGCAGTAAAGTGAAAACACAACACAAAACAAATTCCAAACCAATTTAGGTAATACAGTACATTTTAATAAATAACATGACACCAGAACAACAAAACTCCAATCCCCAAAACGAGCGTTATACATTTTTAAAGATTTCAATAAAAATAGCACCAAAAAGCAGAAAGCACCAATCACGGTTATCTGGTCTTGCTGAACCAGGGCAAAGTCAAAAGTTCAGGTGGACCGCGATGAGTGCCAGTTGGATATAGGGACCAGGGTCCTCCTGGTGGAAAGTTTACTTTGTAACTCAGTCCTCTTTCACGTGAGAAGCACTCGTCGACAAGGTCAGCAGTGGTCAGGCTGCATGGTGGGTCCGGAGAGGGGCTTGTTAACTGCGGGTTGCTGAAGTATCAGGCCTTGGTTGAAACGTCACATTGATGGTGCGGTTGTCATAAGTGCAAAGAGCTGGTCGACCACCTGAACTTCGCATTGGAAGGAAATGCGGGCGGTTCTTGTGGACGCAAAGAGCTCTGGGCAGTGACGTCTGTATCCGAGGTCATAATTGCAGTCAGATCCAAGCCCACATTGGCCTCGATGAAGTCAGCTTGCATTCGCGAGGAACTAGAGGACAGTTCTTTTCGATGCAAAGATTCTAGATCCTCTTGTTAATCACTTGGAATCCAGTTCTTTCAATTTAGAGCTGGAGGAATGCACTCTAACACCCACCAGCCAAGCGTCTAGGACCTGAAGCCACACCTCTTGAGGTTAGAACTCAATCCCTTAAAGGCCAGCAGCAGGGTTCAGGCAGGTCAGTTGGCCCTCGCCAGTTGGACAGTTACAGGTTACAGCTTCTGGAAGCTTGTTGTGTCCCTGTAGCTCAAATAGGAGGTCACCCAACTGACCCCTGGACTCACTTCTGGCATCCTGGTTTCAAGGCAACCAAGTCCAGTCTTCCTTCAGGCTTCAGACAGCATAGCAGTCCTTCTGAGCCTTCACAGGTCCAGGAATGTTCTAATGGAATCAGGTTTCAATTAGGATAGTCTCAGCCAAGATGTTCGCTTCGGTGATATGACATGACAAAAAGAAGTTGTAGAACGTTTGACCGAGTCAACTGCAGCACTAATCGATTGATTATAAATCAATGACCCCTCATTTGCCATTTTTAGGTAATCTTGCTCTCTGTGGGATGGTAAGTCAGACATGAAGGCTTTCATTTCATCCCATATTTCATTGTGGTATCTACTTAAGATGCTGTTGCATTAGTGTTTCTCAAATAAGTGGGTGCTGTGCCACACACTTTTTTGCCAATGGCATCCATTCATTTGCTCTCCCCATATGGAGAAGCCATAAACTGGGGAGCCGAAGCATGGTTATGCCTCATTGACATCATAATGATTGAATCTGGTTTCTGATCGGATTTTAGGAAACCCGGGTCTTGCTGTTAAGGTCTGTATTTCTTTAGGAGTCTTGGTGTGGCCGCTTTTACTAAGGCTGGGGTTGAAACTTATCCTCAACAATATCCATGAGGCCAGGAAGCAGAGGAAGAAGAAGTTATGGAGTAGATTGTGGAGTAGATTTTGGTTGGAGGGTTTTCAAAATCACAGACACTGCTGGCTGGGGTGTATCCACCGTAATATTTAGCTTCAATGCACCCCTCACTAGGGCGTATTGAAAAGTCATGATATCTTCCACTGGAGATACTGTAATCGGAGACTGAGGTGGAGCAGTTGGAGTGTATGATGAATGTGAATTGGAATCAGGTGATTCTGATAGGGATCTTGAGCAAGAGGTGGTCATGGATCTTCCATAAGAAGGAGTCCTTGGTGGCTGAGATCAAATTGGAGAGAGAGCCTTCCATTTTCTAATGGGTGGCATAGATGTGGCCCTAGAAAATTGATGTACAGGAGACAGATGTAATGGTCATATTGCTACCTGTAGAGGATTGTCTGCTGGAATAATAGGACGGTTAGGCGGAAGCTCAGTATCCGTTTGTGGCAACTGAGACTCTGACTGATGAGAACATGATGACTGAGAAGGAGAGCCTAACCATTGCGAAAAAGGGGCTGAATTACTTTTATGTATCCTCGACGTCGAGAGGGGTGACATTGACGTTGAGGAGATTCTCTTTGCAGGAACTGGTGTCATTGACGAAGCACGTCTCTTAGACGTCAACGGAGGTCTTGGCGTCGAGTGATGGAACAATGACACAGACCAATGGGATCTTGGTGTCGTACTGTTGATTTTCAACACTGATCTTAAATGATGCATTGGTGTCGTCGTACACTTCAACGTTGACAGCGTTGATGGTATTCCGTTTGCCATCTTGGATGTCAAGCTATGACGATGATAATGATTTTGCCTCAATGTGGACCCCTCTTTCGATGGCAAACAAGACAGGCCAATACCTTCGACGTAGGTAAATGACATTGATGGAAGTGGTGTTCATGCCAATGTCATGAGGAAGACTTTATGCTCCTAGATCTCCCTCTTTGGGATTCTATATCTGATTTCTGATGCTTTTCTCTAGCGTGATGAGAAGATGGCCTTTCCATTATCTTTCTTTTCCTACTCTCCTGCCTTCATATCCTGCATCCAGTCACACAGTATATTGCCTACTCTGTCTTTAGGTGTCATTTTTGACATTTTAATGCAAATGTAACATCCTTTAGTAAGGTGTGTAGGTGAAAGACACACTACACAGACCTTTTGAGCATCAGTGCTCGTTTTCTTCGTACCACATGATGGGTATGTGGTAAAAAGGGCAGGCATTCTGACTGAAATTCCTGTCAGAAAACCAGGAAAAATAAATGTACTCAGCAATGGATATATCAAATTGTCGAGTACTAAGCTTTTGGAAAAGCTGAATATATGGAGGAAAAATATTTGTAGGTAAAAAGACTGATCAGGTGTTCAGAGATCGTGCCCGAAGGAGTCAGAAAAAAGAATCGACACTCTCAGGCAAACTGCCACTACAGTGCATGGTGGGATAGGGTGCTTCTGAGGTTCTTAAAGGTGGGGGTCTCTTTTTAAATCTCTTCAGTGATAGCCCATCAGGCTGTTTTTCCTTCTTTATATATACAGACAGCCTTTTTTCTTCTATGACACTGTGTTGATCATTCAGAGCCTCTTCTAAACTTTGTCAAGCACCTCTCTCAGCACTCAACAGGAAATGCACCACTGACACTCTACAATTAGACTAGATGGAAAATTACTTTCAGAGATGAACATTCTTCAATGTCCATTTTCTGAACTGTACAACTGCTTTATTTATTTGAATACAACCTTCTGATAGGCTCACGTGATCAGTCTCTCGCCTCCTGATAGGCACATTTGACAGAGTCATAGGCATATTGCCTTCTGGGAGATGTATTACTCCTTTGCAGTGGTCTTTCAAAGTCTTTTTTGCCCTCAAATGGGCTCCATGGTAAGGAGAGTGTCAATCCTCGGTGTTGCAGCCTCACGGTTATGCCGGGCGTATTCCCAGCTCCGTGCCCGCTGTTACGGCGACGGTGCATTCCCCACAGCGTAGGCTGCTGTTAAAATTATTGCTCCAAGTTTCCCAAAGGTCGGGGATGCACAC
This sequence comes from Lissotriton helveticus, assembly GCF_964261635.1. Classification (NCBI taxonomy): domain Eukaryota; kingdom Metazoa; phylum Chordata; class Amphibia; order Caudata; family Salamandridae; genus Lissotriton; species Lissotriton helveticus. The sequence goes on from NC_136065.1 coordinate 1,099,011,838, forward strand.
AGGCAACAATTTACATCCTGCCCTCCATTACTCTCGGACTGCCTTGCCGACGCGTTTCGGAAATGTGTTCTTTCTTCATGGGCTTATGGCACAAAGTACGCTGCTATACATCACGCTTTATTTATTTGAATACAACCTTCTGATAGGCTCACGTGATCAGTTGCTCGCCTCCTGATAGGCACATTTGACAGAGTCATAGGCATATTGCCTTCTGGGAGATGTATTACTCCTTTGCAGCGGTCTTTCAGAGATGAACATTCTTCAATGTCCATTTTCTGAACTGTATATATCAATTCAAAATACGAGCTTACTCGCTCGCAACGCCTCTCCCAGCCACTTCTTGACGGCGGTCCGTGATGAGGCAGGCAGCCATGGCGGTTCTCCTTTGCGAAAAACAGCAGTCACGGACACCCACGAGGTTGATGCAGCAAACCAATATTTATTTAAGCACTAGGTCTGGCAAGAATAACACTCAACGCGTTTCAGGATCACTCCCTTGTTCACGAGTGCCTGACCCTACGTTGCTTTCCATTTTATGAAAACACTTGTGACGCCCTTTCACCATAGTGAGTGAAGACAGACTCAACTTGTTATTGACAAACGTAAGATAAACAAAATTACACATGTAATGAGCATAAATGTGAAAAATCATACTTCAAAAAATATTAAGATGAACTGTAAAGCATGTTTTATGTGTCTTAATTTAACGAATTTTATTATTGTGTATGTTCATGCTCATTGTAAATAAAGTTATCACTTAAAGTGACAGTGTGCCACAATATCGCCATTAGCATCCATATTATCACTACTATGTTAACACATATTTTAAATGCATGATAAACGTAGAATGAACATTATAAACCCCAGTGGGTTTTCCATGATTTCACAAAATAAACTTGGACGTCCTGGTGGACTAAATGACATTGTCCTTTAAATCTCGGTGATGATTCTGGCTGCCGATTAAGCCCCAGTGGGCTAATCATAAGTTCGTCTAAGAATGAAATCATGCCCAAGTGGGCTGAGCTTCAAAATTACAAGATATGATGGACACTAGCAATTCTGAACTAAATTTCATCACTGATTCTTCGACTTAATCAAGTCAAGTCTACAATAAACAAAAAATAATATATCACCTTAAAATAAAAAAACAACATAAAACCAGAGTTTACAACATTAATACCATAAAAAACTGTTAAAATTACATCCAGCTCGGCGGCTTTAGACAGTACTGAACAAACTAAGGGGACTCACTAATGTACAGAATTGAGCACTTTACCCTTAAACTGACACAAAAACTGACATTCGATCTGGTAGCCAAAGGACGCCAATCGAGCAACAGATCGGAAGGGTTTCCAAAACGAGGAAGAGCAGGCAGAGGAAAAAGAGGCACCAACAAACCGTCAGGAAATCCAAGCAGCCCAGTGGGAAGTCGAACAAGGGGCCAAATAAAAACGAAGTAACGGAGGAGAAAACGGTAATTAACCTGTCATCTAGGACATTAAGTAAGACTGAAATTGATTTATTGTCTATGGGCCTTTCCTTTTGTCCTCCCAACGACTTTAATTACACACAGAGTCGCATTGACTTATTTTTCTTTACACGGAAATTACGCTTAAAAAAATGGCATGCAACTAGAGTTAACTTTCACACTACCACTCCACTGAATGTAATAAGTGATGTGCAGATAAGTGATGTAGGCCTTTTGCACACTATGAACGTATTAGCAGAAGTAAACTCTAGTAATCTTGATCCAACCACAAGCCTTGACCTCGAGAACATAGCTTTTGATCTGAGCGCAAAGAGTGGGTTTAGACCGATATCTGTTTTTATGCCCCAAATTAGAAACAAGGCTATCGAGGTATTTGAGAAAGGTGTGAGTGAAGAATTGTGGAAAATAGCAAAGCGTAAAGTCACCAATAAATGGAATAATGTTGGTAAAGCTCAAAGAATAGCCCTTGACAATCTTAAAAATGACAACTCTACAGTGATAAAAAAATCCGACAAGGGCGGCAATGTTGTCGTAATGTTAAAAGTCAATTACATTAATGAAGGTCTGAGACAGTTAGCTGAAGCTGACAAGTACGAAAGGAGTAACAGGATGGAATATGAACATGCCAACAGACAATTTCAAACACAGTTATATGAATGGAAGAGGCAGGGGCTTATAGAAGAAAATGAATATAAATTTCTTGAATGTAAATTCCCTAAGCTCCCTGCACTGTATCTATTGCCAAAAATACACAAAGGGCCACTCAATTCACCAGGGAGACCTATTGTGTCGTCGCAAAGGAGTTTTCTAGAAAATGTTTCTAGATACGTTGATTTTTTTCTTCAGGGTTTAGTGCAACAACTCCCCTCGTACGTCAAAGACACCAGTGATTTTTTACATTAATTAGAAAGAATAGAGTGGAAAGAAGAGTACTCTTTACTTACAATGGATGTGTCTAGTCTCTATACTTCTATTCCACATGACAAAGGAGTTGAGGCATGCAGACACTACTTAAGCAATAGATCAGTCTCTTATCTTGCCCATACAGACATGCTACTCGAGATGATTACTATCTGTCTCAAACAAAACTACTTCCTTTTCGACAATAAAATCTTTCACCAAACCCTTGGTACATCTATGGGGACCTGTTTTGCGCCATCTTTTGCAGGTCTCTACATGGGGTATTTGGAGGAGGAAGTAGTAAGCAAATTGGAACAGTTTAAAGACAAAGTCTCAATGTACACTAGGTACATTGATGATATTTTCTGTATTTGGGGAGGAACAGAAGATGAAGCAAATGAGTTTGTCAAGGCACTTAATATCAATTGCTTCAATCTCCATCTTGCATCCCAATGGTCCAAGACAACATTGGAATTTCTCGATCTGAAATTATCTATTGAGAACAACAGAATTGAGAGCTGCCTTTTTAGATAGAACACTGCGGGGAATAGTCTCCTCCATGCGGAGAGCTGCCACCCTGCTGCACTTATCGAAAGTATACCACTAGGAGAGCTCTTAAGAGCCAAACGTAATTGCAGCACGGCAGAAAAGTTTGAACTTGAGTCAGAAATTATGACCGAACGTTTTTTACAACGTGGATACACTCAAAAGACAGTCAACAAAGCTTTGACTGAGGTGTCTAAGCGTTCAAGGGACTCTCTGCTATTTGATGAAACACATGTGAAAGGGAGTGTTAGTAATGAAGACACAAGCCAAACTATAAGATTCATAACTGCGTACAATAAACAAACACATGCTGTGCGGAAATGTTTGAATACATTTTGGCCTGCCTTGGGAACTGACAAAGACCTGGCAGGTTGCATTGGTTCGCATCCACAAATCACATACAAAAGAGCAAGATCCCTGAGAGACACTTTGTTTAGACCTGTTGAAACAACTAAAACAGGGAATTTGGGAATCCAGGGTTTCTACACATGTAGAAGCTGTAAAGCTTGCAAAAATAGTAGAAATAAGAAAGAATGCATCTTGTCTTCAGAATGCAAGCCATATGTGATTAAAAAACATACCTCGTGCAACACAGAGTACGCAGTATATGTTTTATTTTGTCCCTGCTGTCTGGCTTATATTGGAAGTACCATCCACAAGGCAAAAATACGGATCTTAGAGCATTTGCGTGCAATAAAAAAACTTGGATAAAGCCTACCCTATAGCACGCCATTTTCAAAGCCATCATGAACAAAACACAAATTTATTGAGTTTTGCAGTATTGGATTTTGTTAAAGCAAATATGAGAGGAGGAGACCGATTAAAAGAACGCCGCAGATTAGAGTCTAAGCTCATAATACAATACAAGACTCTTACCCCTTTAGGCCATAACGTCGACGAAGAGTTGACTGTACATTTAGGTTAATGTGTCAGTTTAAGGGTAGAGTGCTCAATTCTGTACATTAGTGAGTCCCCTTAGTTTGTTCAGTACTGTCTAAAGCCGCCGAGCCGGATGTAATTTTCACAGTTTTTTATGGTATTAATGTGGTAAAATCTGGTTTTATGTTGTTTTTTCATTTTAAGGTGATATATTATTTTTTGTTTATTGTAGACTTGACTTGATTAAGTCGAAGAATCGGTGATGAAATATAGTTCAGAATTGCTAGTGTCCATCGTATCTTGTAATTTTGAAGCTCAGCCCACTTGGGCATGATTTCATTCTTAGACGAACTTATGATTAGCCCACTGGGGTTTAATTGGCAGCCAGTATCATCACGGAGATTTAAAGGACTATGTAATTTAGTCCACCAGGACGTCCAAGTTTATTTTGTGAAATTATGGAAAACCCACTGGGGTTTATAATGTTCATCCTACGTTTATCATGCATTTGAAATATGCGTTAACATTTTAGTGATAATATGGATGCTAATGGCGATATTGTGGCGCACTGTCACTTAAAGTGATAACTTTATTTACAATGAGCATGAACATATACAATAATTAAATTCGTTAAATTGAGACACATAAAACGCAATTGCTTTACAGTTCATCCTAATATTTTTTGAAGTATGATTTTTCACATTTATACTCATTACATGTGTAATTTTGTTTATCTTACGTTTGTTAATAACAAGTTGAGTCTGTCTTCACTCACTATGGTGACAGGTCGTCACAAGTGTTTTCATAAAATGGAAAGCAACATAGGGTCAGGCACTCGTGAACAAGGGAGTGATCCTGAAATGCGTTGAGTGTTATTCTTGCCAGACCTAGTGCTTAAATAAATGTTGGTTTGCTGCATCAACCTCGTGGGTGTCCGTGACTGCTGTTTTTCGCAAAGGAGAACCGCCGTGGAGTATACATATATATATTGCTGTTGGTGTGTCCTTGCCTCAGGGCGAACTTTGGACTGGATATATATATATATATATATATATTGAAGGAGGTGTTCCTGGGTCTGCACAAGCAGCGGGGAGTTATTCAAAGTTTATGACTATAAAAGGAACATCCTACAATACAGAACTATGTTCTTCTATAGTCACTACCAGGGTGGAGCGAAATAGACACGGAGCGGCACAATGCCATGTAACGGCCCAGGGGCTATGCTGAAAAATCTTCCAGATTTAGTTGGCAGAAGGTGAGGATCAGCGGTTAGAAGTATCCATCAGAAAACGAGATTAGAAAGATATATGGGATCCCTCAAACTTGGGCATGCTCTTCTACCCTCCAAGAGCTGCTTTCATATTTCAAAAACTTGTATCAGCAGAACCAATACCTTACAGATTTAACAAAAAACGCAAAGTTAATTTAGGGTTACAAGAAAAAAACAGTGTTAATCTGTCATGATGGAAATTGCTTCTGAAATCAGGGTAAAGTTAAACTAATTAGAAAATATTGTAGCTTAAGTTATTTAGTTAGACATGGGGGACAGGTTCACACATCTTTTTCTGTGAGCAAATACATGTTACACCTGGGTCAAGCGTGATCTGGGCCTGCAATTTCAAGATTAGTAGAGACAATTCCATTTGTTAATCTGTCAGCGCCCTTATTTTCTCCTAAATCAATGGTATGAAGAATTTTTCGGAGGAGGATGGAATTAGTGATGTTCCTAACTGACTTATCTTGGACTGAATGCTGTGATGTCCTTTCTAACTGCCGTATTAATTGCCTGATAAAAGGGGGACTCCTTCCAGTAGCCATGGTGCCACTCTGCATTTATTGCATTTAATATGTGCGTGAAAGGTGACAAGTGTCTCCTTTAGAGGGTCTAGTTAAGAGGGAAAAACCTTCTAGGAAACATTACTAGTTCTTTATTATAGACTAGCTGCCCGCCCCGACGTTGTTCGGGGATGAAAATGAAAGTCCTGAAAGTTCTTTTTTACCTGTGTAGTTGAGCAGTGCATACACGGTAACACTAGTTGTTCATTGCAGCCGAACATGTGCCTCTGCTTGTCCAGCCAGTGTGAGGAAGCGCCACAGTGACTGCGTTTTAGCCCCGTTGCTACGCTGAATCACCTCAGCACCCGAGCAATTTTGGTAACGTCTTTGTCAGCTCCAGCCATGAACGTGTTTGTCCGCTGTACCTGACGCCACTGCAACATGCGAACTGTGTCAGCCGCAAACGTGTTTGTCCACTGTAGCGCCACTTAGATGGCCCACATGGCGTCAACGGCCAACGCCCACAACAATGCTAAATGCACCGTCCACTCGTATTGGAACGCTAGTCCCACCCAGAACGCTTCTCGGATGCAGTGCAATCCAGCTTGGTTTTGACGAATGCCGCGCCCAGCTTGGTTTTGACGAATGCCGCGCCCATCGCTCTATGCACACGCCCCCAGCACAATGCACGCTCCAACAACAGACTACTCAGAACGCTTCTCGCAAGCGGTATAATTCAGCAGGGTTGGGTTTTGACGAATGCCGCGCCCATCGCTCTAAGCACTCGCCCCCAGCACAACGCACACGCCCACAACGGACTACTTTGCCCCTAACGTTCTTTTCCCCTTATAATGTATATGGTGGGCTGCTGTATAGCCTATGTCCATCTGCTGATACTGTGTTTTGCAATGCTGTATTGGGTGTTTCGATTGGCGCTGTAGTTCCTGAGCTTACCCGCCTCAAAGGTTTGGGCTCTCTCTTTATAATATTAGTATGGATGATTAGTGATGCAGGAGTTGATAAACAAGGCACCAACACTACCACGAGATAGGACTGAGAGGAACAAGTTATGTACTATCAGCTCTTTCTCGTGAATTCTCTATATTACCACAAACACCTCACCTTTATAATATCCCCAGGAGCCAGACTGGATATGAAGAATTTTTCAGCAATGTTCGGTAGATGGTGTCATGTGGCTCTGCAATGACTCCACACGGCCTGGGAAGTGACGGATCAGCACACCCCTGTGCGCTGATGTCACTTCTTGTGTATTTCTCCTTCCACACCCTCAGACATGGAGCGTGGAGCATAGAACACATTTTCTGAGAATGTGTGCTTGCCTTCTGATATGGGATGTTTATGATGGTAAAGAAGTCACTCAACCGAATGGGGTGGCTTGAGTACAGTGATCCACCAGAAAAAAGTATTACAGAAGGTTAGTAACCTTTTCTTCTTCTAGATACTTCTAATCACAGATTTTTCACCTTTAGAAGTGATAGCACAGAAGTATCTTACAAAGTTGGAGAGTCCGTCGGATAAACTCAGATCAAAAAGTCATATAGGGCCATGCAGGTAGAGTGACCTTCAGGCTAGATCAGACTGTAATGGCATCAGTGTTTTGGGAACATCAGTACCACCACGTCACAGCTAGGTAAATGTCTAGTACAGGTACCTAAGCCTACTTTCAGGAACATTTTGTTTTTCAGAAATTGAAGGTAAAAATACTCAATGTACTTACATATAGAAGATTCCTCTAGGCAGCAATAAGCGCAGAAATGCCTTTGCATGCTGGTTGGAGCAGAAGGGGAGCATGCTCCTCACCACAATCTGATTGCTAAAAACACACACCCTTCCCCCACCGCCAAGGGTAAGGCTCATGCCCAGGTGTAGACTGTAATAAGGTTTACTATTAGTGGTTTCATGTTTACATTCAAGACTCTGAGATACATAGTACAAGGCATCATGGGCCAAGAAGATGACATTCAGAATACAAAGTCAACAGAATAACTTGAATGAGTCAGAATAGCTTACAAAGGTTTCAGTTTTAACAAAATTCCCACGAGCTGGGAGGTGTTCAACCAACTCTCGAAGGCGGACATCTTTGAGCGGATGGCTATGTATAAACTCTCCTCCCACCTCACTGGCCAGCTTCTAACCCTCCTGGCAAAAAAGCTCAATCATGCCCTAACCACTCTTTGGTCTAAGATAATAAACAGCTCCCTTATGAGGAGTTATGCCTGACTGCCTCAAACTAGGTCAAGTCATGCCACTAAATAAAATGGGTGCAGACTCGAATTTACTCAATAACTTCAGACCTGTCTCCAATTGTCTCTTCCTAGCCAAAATTCTCGAGAGATGTGTTCTCTTATAACTCAACCATTACTTTGACAACAACAATCTTTTGGACCTTCATCAATCAGGCTTCAGAAAAAGATGCAGCACAGAACCAGCCTTTCTGAATATAGTAGATGACTAAGAAAAACTAAAAGGGGGTGATGGACGGAACGTTGACAATACAAACACTCACCCCCAGTCAACTGATCTGGGTTTAATCCATCACCGTTCTTTAGCTCACTCCCCCACCCCAGCCCAGACATGGCCATATGCAAATCAGTCTGACCCTGTACCTCATGGGAACAGTCCAGCCCGAACTGCCAAGCCATGTCTTCCCTGGACCGGAATCAAGCTTCCCAGGACCGGTTTCTGGCATTACAGCCGTCTTCAGCTGGGCTTGCTTGAATCCAGTGGCAAAGTGAGCAAGGGACTCACATCTGAGCATACCCTGCCAACTTAGGGCGAACAAAGAAAAACCAAAGGGGGTGATGGACGGAGCGTTGACAATACAATCACTCACCCCCAGTCAACTGATCTGGGTTTAATCCATCACCGTTCTTTAGCTTACTCTGCCACCCCAGCCCAGACATGGCCATATGCAAATCAGTCTGACCCTGTGCCTGTGCCTCAAGAGAACAGTCCAGCCCGAACTGCCAAGCCATGTCTTCCCTGGACCGGAATCAAGCTTCCCAGGGCCGGTTTCTGGCATTACAGCCGTCTTCAGCCGGGCTTGCTTGAATCCAGTGGCAAAGTGAGCAAGGGACTCACGTCTGAGCATACCCTGCCAACTTAGGGCGAACAAAGAAAAACCAAAGGGGGTGATGGATCGGAGCAGACAGGGTAGTCCTATGTTGGTTCACATCTTTTCTACAAAACCGCTATTAACAAATAACCAGTTACCACAGACATTATTAGCACTGGTCTATAAAGGGAGAATTGAAATGTAGTACCTTGCACTACAATGCTCATGGTTAGGTCGCGTTATGCCCACTTGCATTCTAGTTCATTGGTTCTATTCTATTCAGGATTTCATGTTAATCATTTTTCTGCTTCTGTTTGGACTTTATTGTCATAGTGCTTGCTCTTTTATATTTAGCATGTTTTTGATTTAGTACTTAAAATATTTGATTTTTCCTCCCTTGCTATGAACTTTTTACTCACCTTTTCACAATGTGCAGTTCTCTTTTTGGTGCCTTATCTTTTAGCAGGCTAGTCTTTATTCATATCCTTCATCAGCACTAATTATTTCTTCAGCAGACCACTACGTACTCCTTAGAAGACTCTTGATCTGCATCATTAAGGCTGCCACGACACAGTAGTGTGTTGAAGACGTCTAGCTTAACACTTAGCTTCTAACACTCATCTTCAAGTGTTAGAACAGGGATCCCTCTCTGTACACACGTATCAAGCTACCAAGTATTAAATGCCTCCTCTTTATCGACACTTAAAAGTATACAAGTACAGTGAATTTGCAGCCACAAGGTGAAGGCCATCCTCCTCCATTAACCTCTATTGATACCCATTGGCCGAAAGTAGAGTCCACTTCCACAATGATATATTCAGCAATCCCTTTTACATCACAACTAAAAAGCACAATAGGGCAGACAGAGAAACACAGAGGAGGCAGATTTAACAAAACCTTTAAAGTCACACTTTCACTGAGGATCTGAGAAGACCTCTGAAGGCAAAATCGTAATATAATCACATTGGTGGTGCACAGAAGAGAAGCAGACTCATTGCCAGTCCCCACAGTCTTGGATGTGTGCTAACAATATAAAAAGTACTGTTTTTGCTAACAATAATGTACTTTTGTAGGGTAGAACAAAAAAGAAGCAGCTGTTAGGTATACAAATTAAACAGGGTACAGAGAATGCATCATCAATGTACGTCATAACCAGTCCTAATAGCAGCACTCTGAAATATGTAAACAACAAAAGGGGCTACAGGGCAATTCGGAGATTGAAGGAATTCACAATGCATCGTCATTCCTTAGCAGAAACAGTACATGTGAACAGGTACACGCTAAGAAAACAGTAAACTGTTCACATTCTAAGAAGGCACAGAGACGGTTAGAACATGTGTAATTAGGATATGAGGGATCTGGAGCGTCATTTAAAAAGTACTGCTAAGGGCAAGAGAGGGCATGAACACATTACGTTCCTAGAATGGCAACGAGGATTAGATGGTTTAACACTTCTTGTCTCCTTACAGGCCCTCTTTTATTCAAGAGGTTTTACCAAGAGTGGAAAGACTAAGGAAGACCTTCAACTACTTGGCATTTTGTACCACATGTTCCTTCCTCTTCTGTAACAGCTTGTGCATGGAGGGTCATTAGGAAGAGTAAGCCCTTACAAGTGATTAAAGCAGGGTCATGGAATCCACAGATTGTATCATAATACCCTAACCAGGGGTAAAAATGGTTGACGATTGCATGGTTCACACATGCAACAGAATGTTGACTTTGGACTGGAAAGTACATGTTAGGAAGCCTGGAGTGGGCGAGGGCCACCGAAGAGAGCGAGGGTCACTGAAGAGAGCGAGGGCCACTGAAGAGAGCGAGGGCCACTGAAGAGAGCGAGGGCCACTGAAGAGAGCGAGGGCCACTGAAGAGAGCGAGGGCCACTGAAGAGAGCGAGGGCCACTGAAGAGAGCGAGGGCCACTGAAGAGAGCGAGGGCCACTGAAGAGTGCGAGGGCCACTGAAGTGAGCGAGGGCCAATGGAGAGAGCGAGGGCCAATGGAGAGAGCGAGGACCACTGGAGAGAGCGAGGACCACTGGAGAGAGCGAGGACCACTGGAGAGAGCGAGGACCACTGGAGAGAGCGAGGACCACTGGAGAGATGTCATGGCAAGCAGTAACGGTACTCACTTTTTCTTCCTGCGATACTCTCAGGAGCAGAATGAAGAATTATTCCTAATGGAAGAGTTACTTGCCTGTGGTACCGATATATCTAGTAGAGACACAGTCTAGCCGCAGATTCCTTAGCTTAGAATATCTCCCCAGGCATCACACTGGATCAGGAAACTCTTTTTTCCCCAGCAATACCTCTGCACGCCGGGAGGCGGTGTCGTCCGGCTCCGTCCTGACATCATCCACGGAAGTGACGTCAATGGAGCCATATAAGGCCCTATTGGTGTGCTGACATAAGTTTTCTATAGGAAACATTTCCGCGCCACAACGCGGAGCCATGGCAAAAACTGCGATAGCATAGGAACAGTGTGTGATAAAACATAAAAACAAAATCGTTGAAACAACAATGAAAAGTAACATAAAAATGAGAATCATATTATGTAGAATGATAAACAATAGTAAATTGAGAAGCACCCAGTACCATGAGGAAATTGAAAGGAGCCCACAGAGCACTTGCTGCAAGCAAGGGTATATGTGTCATGCCATGCTCCATCTGGAAGGGGTTCCGGCTGCTGCACGAAAGATATGACAAGACAGTCCCAGCCCGTCACCACAGTAGGTAGGGTAAAAGAAACACTACACTGAAGCAACAGGCTGCAAGACAGGTGACTAGAAGTGAATGACCTGAAGAAAGTACACTACACCCTCACTTCTGGGATCAAGGGACCGTATTACCAAAGAGAACCCAACCAAACTGAGAGCCATAGATAAAGGAGGCACAGACGTGGGTGGTGGGAGGGAATGAAAAACATAAGAACTCCACGCATGAAGAACACAGGTGGAGCAACTTGAGAAGACAGTGAAAAGCAGAACGTGAACCGCTTAAAAAATGTGGACGAAGTGGAGAGTCAAAGGCCTGGATAGCCGACCAACACCCCCTTCACCAAGGAAGGTGCGAGAACACGCCATCAACCAAACACTAAGACGGAGGGGAGGCCGAAGGGCCCCACACAGAACTACACACCCTACCCCAGAGTGAGGTGCGAAGGCACACCTCCGGAAGGCCAAGACCACCAGAAAGTGGGGCTAGATAGAAAACACCACCTGAAAAGGTCTTCGCAGAGCGGGGACGATGGGCGGGCGTTAAGGAATCTAGCCGGCTAGACTGTCTCTACCAGATATATTGTTACCGAAGGTAAGTAACTCTTGCATCTGATATACACATCTAGCCACAGTTTCCTTAACTTAGAATAGATATTCAAGCCATACCCTAGGAGGAGGGTCTGCGAGACAACCATCAAGTTTCAAGAGAACCGTTTCGTCAAAAAACTGAGGAAACATGGTGGGAACCGCAATGCCTGGGTAACTGACATAAGACCCAGGAACCTCCGTAAGGAACCAGAACAAGGGACGGCAAAGACATCACAATCCCGCGATGGACTGGGTAAGACCTGTACTGTGCAGACACAGTTTAAAGGTCAGTGCCAAAGTAAAAAGAGTGACCCCTACAAGAAGGAGCCTTGCACAAGGCCCCATGATCTATGAAGAGGAAGGCCCAAAGGAGCCAAACAACGTGACAATGGTAGAACCTACAGACGGAAAATAGAGCACAGAGGATGGCAAAGGGAACGGGACAGTGGGAAGACTGTCCGGCCAAGAACAGGAGCCGCAATAGGAGGATCGTGTGGGTATGAAAAAATACATTTTAAATGTGTACCCCTTAGGACATGAGACAACAGTGGCAGGGCCGAACCCAGATTATAGGGGCAACCAAGACAGAAGAGGTACTATCAAGTAAAAGCGCAGTAGGTAGGCATGCAACCAACAGTTCCAAAAGGGACCACTGTGCAGGGATAACCGGCAAAGCCATGAACACATAGAAGACTCCAGTCCGAAGGAGAGAGTGAGCAAGAAGTCCCAACACTAGGGCAGAAGGAACCTAGTATGGAGCCCCTCTGTGGTGTGTAGAACCTACGCCATACACACAGGCGACAGGAATGTTGCCACATATACGTGAAGTGACAAAACCTTAAACAGGGGATCCGCTCAATAATTACACTGTATCGATGAGTGGAATAACAGTCCAGAACAACAGTACCCTGAGGGGGAGAAATCTGAACTCCCGTGATGCAGGGAAGGACAGAGACCACGATACTTGCACTAAAGAATAGACAGAAAGCTATGAAAAAATGCACTCACAGTAATGCCACTGAAAGAAGCAACCCTGGCAAAAATACAGGTGTGACAAACCTCTTTTGAAAAAGTGGGGAAGGGCGCCCCTACGGAAGTAGGAAAGAACCACGGACAAACTGTAGACTACCAAAGGAACACGCTGAGAGAAACCAATCCTATGGATCTCACCAGAGGAGACATACTACAACAGTAGTATAGACAAATCACATCAAAACGGCCTGGTAAGGAAGTGTTGCAATATAACTTCCAACAAAAACCCCACATAGGGTAAGGCACAACCCTACAAAAGAACGGTAAACACAACTAAACTAGCTGCAGCAGAACATGAAAATAACATGGCCAAACAGCCACACAACCCAGAACATCTGTAAACCACATGGGGTAATGGAAAAGAAAGTGACGGTACCGCCACAAAAACAAGAACCCTCCATGAGAATTAAGACCTGTGAAGACAACCAAACATAGACAAGAGGCGCCTGACCGCCGAATCAGCAGGGGCGTCAAAAAGAGTGACCCCATTAAAAGGTAGACCCCAAAGTTGCTCTTGAACATGCTCTGGGAAGACGCCATCGCGCAACCACGCATGGCGGCGTATGACCACCGATCGGGCCATAGCCCTACCGACGGAGTATGTGGTGTCCATGGCAGCCCTAATCGAAAATTGTGCCATATTATGGCCATCACGGATTATGCGGGCCAGATCGGCATGAGAGCTCTCCACCCAGGAGGGGAGGAGCAGCTCTGTTGCGTTTCTGAGGGCAAAAGTAGGCCAAGCAAACACACACACAGTGTTGAGGGACCTGAGTGCGGAGCTTGTGGATGCGAACAAATCGCAGCCACATGACTCCAACCACTGAGACTCCCCGAGTGGAAAGATGCATTGGAACCGAAGTGGTAGAGAGAGCTGCCTGAACCACAAGACCTCCAGCCCCAGGATGGAGGGTCATACAGGTGGGGTCATTAGCAGTTGGCCAATGGCGATGTGCCACAGAGCGCTCTACAGGGTCCCCAGAAGAGGGCCTCGCCCATGTCCTGAGAAGGATGTCAAATAACGACATCGGCAACAGTGGCTGCACGTCCCCCACACCTTGGTGGAGAAGATCCAGCAAGGGTTCCGGAGGTCTAGACATAGAGGGGGGCTGCATCCTCAAAAGGTCGGCAGCCCTACAAAAAGCCCTGATGAATGTTCCGCTTGCCTCAGTGGCCCCATGAGACGGGGATAGTAAGTCGTCAGTAGGTGACGGACACAAGCTAAGCCGGCCACTTAACAGAGGCTCAGCAAAAGGATGAGCAGCCCAAGGCCCCACTTGTGCCCCCTCGGAGAGAATTGAAATGACTGAGGGGTGGGGAATCCAAAGGGAGTCCTTCCTCCACCAATAAAGCCGGAGATGGCACCGGCGGCGAACAGAGCCGATGCAACGTCGAGCCGGCGTCGGCGACCTCTGAACAGGCCTTGATCGCCCGAGTCGGGCCGGCATCGACAACCTAAGAAAAGGCCTTGACCATCCAAGTCGATCCAGCGTCGACGGCCTCTGAAAAGGCCTCGACTGTCCGAGTTGATCCAGCGTCGACCTCCGAAAAGGCCTCAAAGGTCCAGAGTCGGACAAGCGGCGACTCAACATCTTCCGAGGTGGGAACCTGCGGAGAGACAGTGCCATGCCCCGCGCTGCAACCCACTTCAGCTACGCCTCAGGGAGCCCCGGGAGGCTGTGCGACAGCGCTGTCATAAGGCGAGACCTCGTGGGATGGCACTCCGGGCAGTGTCCCGACTTCGCTGCAACTCTGGAGACGGAGTCAAGGCACTCGGTCAGAGCAGAGGGTAAACCCGCCGGCGGAGACCCGATCTGAGTCCCTACCCCCCCTCCCCCCTGTGGAGTCCCAAGGCGCACCGGGGAGGGGGGGGCAAAGTCAGAAAAGACTGCAGGGGCCTTCAGTAGTCCTCCATCTGAGGCAGAGTTGCCCCGGGACCCGGAAATGGGGGGTACGCGGGGTCCGACTCCTGAGGGCCCAAGTCTGGTAAAGACCGGGAGTCAACATGATGTCGACGCGAAGCCGACAGCCTCTGCGACTTCCGTCTATGCTTGCCGGAGATAGGTGAATGATGGCGCTAGTACAGAGACCTGCCCCGAACAGGAACGTGTACTTGTGCCGCATGGACGGCTCTGGCAAAGGAGACCTGCATTGCGTGGGGTCCGTACGGGACATCCGAGCAGTCAGCAATTTCATGCAGGGTACCGGAAGGGATTTTGGCCACAGCGGTCGGCAAGCGTCGCACTCCACAGAGTCATGGTGCTCCCCCAAGCACCACATACAGATTTGGTGTGGGTCCGTCGCTGACATTTGTCGGGAGCAGAACCAGCACAGCTTGAAGCCCGCAAAGGGCATCTACACACTGTTTCTCGATGCCAAAAGGGTGTCAAAAAGGCCAGTAGATAACAAAACAGGCCAGAGGTATCACTTACCCGGATCCTTGTTAGGACACGGAAAAAAATAAAATTGACGTCAGTACACCGGGAGGGGTTTTTATGGCTCCACTGACGTCCCTTCCGTGGACGTCAGCACGCCGGGAGTGGCTTATATGGCTCCATTGACGTCACTTCCGTGGACGACGTTACGACGAAGCCGGGCGATGCCGCCTCCCGGCGTGCAGAGGTATTGCTGGGGAACAAAGATTTTCCGGATCCAGTCTGACGCCTGGGGAGATATTCTAAGTTAAGGAATCTGCGACTAGATGTCTCTATCAGATTCCTTAAACAGGTCTTCCCACGAACGCCTATACAGCAAGCGATCGCGTGAACCCTGCCGGGGAAAAGGGGAAGACGACAAAGACGACACTGCTTCGCTGTTGTCTGGGTTCACCGCTCTTGCTCTTCCTGCTACGCACTTCTGTTGTGTCTCTGTTGTGTTGAATCTCTCGGTCTCTCTCTCATGAACTGTTAACAGGTAAGAACATCATTAATTCACCTTCTTTGCCTCCTGTGTTCTTCTTATACGTCTCTTTTTCACTCAAACCAAATAGTTGTTCACACGCATTCGACTCTAAATGGGTTTCCTGCAATGAGTAGATGTGGGCATCCGTGTTTTTTAAGTATTCGCAGACCCTGGATTATTTCCTCCCTCCTAGACCATTCACATTCCATTGAGAGGATTTTTATACCAGTTGACCTACTCATGACCCGACCAGTACTAGCCATGCATCTAGAGCTTTAAAAAAATGTGGTAACTTTATTACGTATGATCCCTCCCAATCCCACCCCCAAGGAACCCTTCCTTCATACCTGGCGATGAAGCCGCCTTTAGGGGCCCCATGAAGGCAACAATTGACTGAATTATCCTCTGCTAACCTAAAGGGCGACATGATTTAATAGCTTCCCCTGCTACAACTAATAGTGATTAATCTAGTAAATGTAAGTGCCTATGCTAGTAGGAAATTCCTATATTTTATATGTGGTTTTTTATTATATATATTTTTTTTCCCTTTCTCGCTTTAAAGAAAAAAAAATTAACCCTCCTTATTATAAGATTCTGCACCCATCCTATCGCTGTTCCCTCCTTCTCTTCTTCACTCGTACTCTTCTCAGATCTCACCCCAAATCAGTGTCCACCTACCCCCCTTTTCCCTTATGGACCGGAGTGGGATTTCTCAATCTCATTTTATTTCTGTCTCATTTGAGATCGTCAACGTCTTCTGGCTGACTGAAGTTGTACATTTTATTCCGCCACATAATCTTTAATAAGGCAGTGTACTTCATTTGAACTTGTGCCCCGAATGATCTCAGTTCAGGCATTCTGGATCCTAGTTCCCACTGCCTCTGGGCTGTTCTCCTCCAATATCTGATCGAATTTGATATGGGTTAGCCCGATGTTGAAGAGCAGATCGAGATAGGCATCTACTATCTATTAGTTCCTTGACGCTGTAAGTCTGGAAGTTAACGAGGATCTTCCTAGGGGCTTTTCTGTCCGTGTGTATCTTAAAAGGGTCCCTGTGCACCCTTGTATCTCCGCCTCCAGATCAATATCAGGCCGATCTTTTAAAACTCCATCCCTTAATAACTTGCAGACAAACCCCTTGATGTCTTCCTGCTCTTCCCCTTCTGGAATCTTCAATATTCTGAGATTGTTCCTACGGGCTTGCGTCTCTAGTCTCTCCAAATCCATTGCAAGGGATCTATTCTGGGCTTTTAGGGCATCAATATCCTTGGAGTTCCCCTGAACAGATTCTGACAGAGTGGTAACTTTCAGCTCAAAAGTTCCTGTCCGGGTGCAAATGTCATCCAGTCTAGACTCGAGGAGGTCAAACCTATCAGGGATAGCTTTCTGGTTACTCTCGGAAATTTCAAACTTAGTCATTAGGTCCCCCCTCAGTGATTGCAAAAGGGAACCCAACCTATCTCCATCCAGACTGTCTGACCGCTGCCGATTCCCCCGGACCTGAACATCCAACGAGGGCTGGAGCTGAACAGGTATCTATGGATGACAATGAGTACTAACATCCGCTTCAGGTAATAGAAGCGGAGAGTCCACTATCGCTAATGACACCTGGGGGGCCTGTAAGGCTCGTGGGGCTTGAGGAGAATGTGGGTAAATTACATGACTGTCTACCGACTGACCCGCAGAGGCGTCAGCGATAGAACTTTGGAGATTCCGCTGCACTCCCAGAGTCAGGCCTACCTTCCAAGAGCGTATAACGATTTTCTAGTGACAAGCCTCTATGGTTTAATTTCACTACAACTATATTGCCAAGAACTTGTACTTTTATTTAAACTGATATCAATTCAAAAAGTTTCGAGAAAAAGAACTTCTACATCTATACATTTATAATTAGTTTTTTTGTTTCTTTGTTTCTTCTGTTTTAGATTGTACTTGCAGTTTTTGAGAAGCTGCTGCTACAACTCTCGAGCTCTGCGGTAATTTCAGATAAGTGGTATCTTTCTTAGAATACTGGGTTATTACGATACTGCCCTCAGGAAAACTACTCGTAAACTCAATAAGCTCTAGGGAACAAGGAACTCACTGAAAACTAGCTTACTAACCGCCACTCTTGAATCAAAACACTACCCTAAAACTAGTTGCTACGCATGCACAAAAACGTCCTACACTGACACATGTCTGAACTACGCACTTGCGTGGGAAACCTTCACAAGGTAGAATTGTTGGTGAAGTGCGCAGCTTAGAACTCTGCCAGTGCACTTCACTGCCGACTCTGCCCTCGCGCCTAGAGCCAACTGCGAGAGACTAATGGAGCAACCTCCGTGGCATTCCTCCATCTTTTGCGGGCTCTTCCCAAGACTTGGCAGCCCGTAACAATTATTCTGGTTCTCCGACGAACCGGTAAGCATTTTTGTATGAACCTGTCGGGGATGATTAAGGAGCAATGTAATGAGCTCTCCCTAAATTTCAGCAACTTGACAAGAGATTGAGGACTACTGAAGAGATCAAGGACCACTGAAGAGCTCGAGCACGAATGAAGAGAGAGAGGACCACTGAAGATATCAAGGACCACTGCAAAGATCGAGGACCTCTGAAGAGATCGAGGACCTCTGAAGAGATCGAGGACCTCTGAAGAGATCGAGGACCAGTGCAGACAGAAAGGACCAGTGCAGACAGAAAAGACCAGTGCAGACAGAAAAGACCACTGAAGAGATCGAGGACTTCTGAAGAGATCGAGGACCTCTGAAGAGATCGAGGACCTCTGAAGAGATCGAGGACCTCTGAAGAGATCGAGGACCTCTGAAGAGAGAGAGGACCTCTGAAGAGAGAGAGGACCAGTGCAGACAGAAAGGACCACTGAAGAGAGCAAGGACCACTGAAGAGAGCAAGGATCACTGAAGAGAGCAAGGATCACTGAAGAGAGAGAGGACCACTGAAGAGAGAGAGGACCACTGAAGAGAGAGAGGACCACTGAAGAGAGAGAGGACCACTGAAGAGAGAGAGGACCACTGAAGAGAGAGAGAACCACTGAATAGAGAGAAGACCATTGAAGAGAGTGAGGACTACTGCAGAGAGCAAGGACCAGTGCAGAGATCGAGGACAACTGAAGAAATCGAGGACCAGTGCAGAGAGAAGGGGCCACAGAAGAGAGAAAGGACCACTGAAGAGAGAAAGGACCACTGAAGAGAGAGAGGACCACTGAAGAGAGAGAGGACCACTGAAGAGAGAGAGGACCACTGAAGAGAGAGAGGACCACTGAAGAGAGAGAGAACCACTGAATAGAGAGAAGACCATTGAAGAGAGTGAGGACTACTGCAGAGAGCAAGGACCAGTGCAGAGATCGAGGACAACTGAAGAAATCGAGGACCAGTGCAGAGAGAAGGGGCCACAGAAGAGAGAAAGGACCACTGAAGAGAGAAAGGACCACTGAAGAGAGAGAGGACCACTGAAGAGAGTGAGGACCACTGAAGAGAGTGAGGACCACTGAAGAGAGACAGGACCACTGAAGAGAGAAAGGACCACTGAAGAGAGAGAGGACCACTGAAGACTGAATAGATAGTGAGAATACCCACGACTGAGGAAGAGACCATCATAGGGGTTGAGGTCCCTCTTATCTCATTCTGATTTGTATTGTAATCAAACCAAATGTAACCGCTGCCTTTCTCTCGATTTCTTTGCCTTTCTCTGGTGAGGTCTGTTTGAGAGATCCGTGTACAATTATGAATTTAGTTAACATTAGCTAACGTGGTGCTTTTGCTCACAAATGGCTGTGGATTCGTTCAAAGAAATGCAAAAATGTGCAGATAAAAAGTAGTTACCGTGAATGTTTCTGCAAGGTCACCAGTAATCCCAGCAACAGCAGCTACTGGCAGTGATGGTCCATCATAGGCAGGTGGTGCTTTAGTGGGAGGAGCATTAACAGACACTTTAGCATCTTCTACTATGGTGCCATCTTGATTTGGAAGCTTGACTGACCTTTGGGGAAAGCAAAGCAAATAGCGTTATTGCCCATTCATTCTGATGTAAACAAAAATAAAATGGTACTCGACAGAGTTGTGAACTCCAGCTCCAGCGCTAATTTAACTGAGCATAGTCACCGTACTTGAAGTCAGCATTCATGATCCCGCTACTGCCTGCTAGCAAGATAGGTCAGCACCTGTTCTCCCTCCCACACAGGGTGCTATGAAACAAACTAACCAGAAATGTTGAGCAATTGAAATTAAAATCCACATTCTACCATAATTGTTGCCAAAATCAATAATGCTAAACATGGAAATATAAGTAGTAATTGTCCGGGAAAATCGATTTAGCAGAGAGTGGACAAGTTGTCATTAGATCATCATTACTTTGAACCTTCAAGTGATAAGAGTCCACCAAAGAAGTAAACTCCAATAAGAAGCACAATCGTAGTAGGCACCAAATATGTAGGGTATTAAAAGTACTAAGAAGTATACATGGGAGAAACCAAAATCGACTGCTACCTTTAGGCTGAAAGGGTACAATGCTTCATCCGCCTACGAAGGTTATTGCTAGGGCTATTGCAGAGCCTTAAAATCCTTCTCCTGCTACATGCAGCACAATGTAATGCTTCATAACAATGAGCTTCTGCACTGCCTGAGGAAACTGCCCTCATACTCAATGGTGTGCCACGCACGCACACAAACGCGCACATACACACACACACGTGCGTGTGTGTGCCTGCGCTCAAGCACACACACGTGCACACGCATGTGAAAGCACACATACATGTGCACACTTGCGGACTCACAAGCATGCACGCACATGCATGTACACACACACACACATGCACACAGCGTGCACACACAGACAAGCGCATGCACACAGGCACACACACGGACACACACGGGCGCAGGCACACACACATGCGCACACACATGGGCACACACATGCCCGCACACACACACGTGCATGGATACACATGTGAGCACACACACGCCTGTCACACACACACCAACCCACACACACCTGCCCACGCACACACACAGCCGTCCACACACACGTACATGCATACACACACACACACACACAAACACTCATCTACTGCCATTTGGGTATTAAACGCTCACTGTACACACACACATGCATACTAGACATTTTCACAGGATGTCAGCACGAGTTTCGGGAATTAACATAACAAGGGAACATTACACAAGAGGGTCATTAGACTCGTGGACAGAGAAAAGATCTGGTCAGGCTATAAATCAAAAAACATGTTATGGTTCCACCACCACCTTACGTGAGATGTCCAGGGCATGCGTGGTGTCCTCCTCCTAGTCAAAAGACAGATCCTAGACCTTGCATTATCACAACAGGCCTAGGACTCAGCCCACTAGCTAGATAAGTGTAATGCCAGGGCCAAAATAAAAGTCAGGATACCAGATTCACATGCAGTTTGGCACTCAGGGCAAGGGTACATCACAGTTTACCATACAGTGCAGGGGGCGTTCTACTCTCAAAAGGAACTGTCTCTATTTTTTTTTTATCTTGCTATATTAATCTCCTACAGCCACACCATTAAATGTAAAAGTGTAATTCTTCTCAATGCTGTGTCCTGAATAGCCACAAAGAACTCCTATAATATATAGAGAGTTTCATCCATGCCCCAAGGTAGTTCAGTTGTATTGCTTAGGGGGACTTGAGTCAAAGAATGAGGCACAAGAGGTTCCAGATTAACTTTCCTCTGACTGTGGAATAGAAAGATCAATTACCCAAACGTAGGAAGAAAATGGCCCAACTGCCCTGTTACAGTAAAAGAGAGATATAAATGGCTTGCTGTGGGGCCCTCACAGCAAACCAATTATGTCTGTTATTCAGTGCAACTCAGCCTTCTGCACCATTGGCCTTAGTGACTCTAATACTCTTAGCCAATAGGCTATTTCCCAGCATCAACTTGTGGGAGGGACTGACAGAAGGGAATTGATGATGGAAAAGAGCCCAAGAACTAAAGTAAGTCAGTTCAGCTTAGGCGTAACTTTACCCTACTCCTACTTTTTGATTTTTACCTAGAGAGAGGAGGTTGCATTGGGAAGCTTCAGCCTCGGCTCCGCAAGAGAATCACCCATCCTCAATGGCTAAATCAGCCATGCATCCCCAGGAGGTTGTATTGGGAAGCTTCAGCCTAGGCTCCCCAAGAGAATCATCCATCCTCGATGGCTGGATCAGCCAAGCAGCCCCAGGAGGTTGCATTGGGATGCTTCAGCCTAGGCTCCCCAAGAGAATCATCCATCCTCTATGGCTGGATCTGCCATGCAGCCCCAAGAGGTTGCATTGGGAAGCTTCAGCTTCAGCTCTGCAAGAGAATCGCCGATCCTCGATAGCTGGGTCAGCCATGGGGCCCCAAGAGGTTACATTAAGAAGCTTCAGCCTCGGCTCCGCATGAGAATCACAGATCCTCGATGGCTGTATCCGCAATGCAACACCCAGGAGGATGCATTGGGAAGCTTCAGCCTCAGCTCCACAAGAGAATCACCCATCCTCAATGGATGGATCAGCCATGCTGCCCCAGGAGGTTGCATTGAGAAGCCTAAGCCTCAGGCTCAGCTCCACAAGAGAATCACTCATACTCGATGGCTGGATCAGCAATGCGGCTCCAGGAGGTTGTACTGGGAAGCTTCTGTCTCCGCTCTGCAAGAGACGCACCCATCCTTGATGGCTGGATCAGCCATGCGGCCCCAGAAGGTTGAATTGGGAAGCTTCAACCTCGGCTCCACAAGAGAATCACCCATCCTCGATGGCTGGATCAGCCATGCAGCCCCAGGAGGTGATATTGGAAAGGCTCTGCAAGAGAATCACCCATCCTCGATGGCTGGGTTAGCCATGCGGCCCAAGGAGGTTGTATTGGGAAGCTTCAGCCTCGGCTCTGCAAGAGAATCACCCATCCTCGATGGCTGGGTCAGCCATGCGTCCCCAGGAGGTTGCATTGAGAAGCTTCAGCCTCGGCTCCGCAAGCGAATCACCCATCCTCGATGGCTGGATCAGCCATGTGGCCCCTGGAGGTTGCATTGAGAAGCTTCAGCCTCGGCTCCGCAAGAGAATCACCCATCCTCGATGGCCAAATCAGCCATGCAGCCCTAGAAGGTTTCATTGAAGCTTCAGCCTAGGCTCCACAAGAGAATCATCCATCCTTGATGACTGGATCAGCCATGCTGCCCCAGGAGGTTGCATTGAGAAGCTTCAGCCTCGGCTCCACAAGAGAATTACCTAACCTCAATGGATGGATCAGCTATGTGACCCCAGGAGGTTGCATTGGGAAACTTCAGCCTAGGCTCCCCAAGAGAATAATCCATCCTCCATGGTGGGATCAACCATGCAGCCCCAGTAGGTTGCATTGAGAAGCTTCAACCTCAGCTCTGCAAGAGAATCATCCATCTCGATGGCGGGATCAGCCATGCAGCCCAAGGAGGTTGCATTGGGAAACTTCAGCCTAGGGTCCGCAAGAGAATCACCCATCTTCGATGGCTGGGTCAGCCATGCAGCCTCATGAGGTTGCATTGAGAAGCTTCAGCCTCGGCTCCGCAGGAGAATCACCCATCCTCGATGGATGGATCAGACTTGCAGCCCCAGGAGGTTGTATTGGGAAGCTTCAGCCTCAGCTCTGCAAGAGAATCCCCCATCCTCGATGGCTGGGTCAGCCATGTGTCCCCAGGAGGATGCATTGAGAAGCTTCAGCCTCGGCTCCGCAAGCGAAACACCCATCCTTGATGGCAGGATCAGCCATGCAGCCCCAGGAGGTGATATTGGAAAGGCTCCACCTGAGAATCATCCATCCTCGATGGCTGGATCAGCCATGCAGCCCCAGCAGGCTGTATTGGGACGCTTCTGCCACAGCTCTGCAAGAGACTCACCCATCCTGGATGGCTGGATCAGCCATGCGGCCCCAGGAGATTGTATTGGGAAGCATCAGCATTGGCCCTGCAAGAGAATCACCCATCCTCGATGGCTGGGTCAGCCATGCAGCCCCA
Source organism: Lissotriton helveticus (assembly GCF_964261635.1). Taxonomy (NCBI): domain Eukaryota; kingdom Metazoa; phylum Chordata; class Amphibia; order Caudata; family Salamandridae; genus Lissotriton; species Lissotriton helveticus. The sequence goes on from NC_136065.1 coordinate 1,099,035,718, forward strand.
GGAGGTGATATTGGAAAGGCTCCGCAAGAGAATCACCCATCCTCGATGGCTGGGTCGGCCATAAGGCCCAAGGAAGCTGCATTGAGAAGCTTCAACCTCAGCCCTGCAGGAGAATCATCCATCCACGATGGCTGGATCAGCCATGCAGCCCCAGGAGGTTGTATTGGGAAGCTTCTGCCTCAGCTTTGCAAGAGACTCACCCATCCTTGATGGCTGGATCAGCCATGCAGCCCCAGGAGGTGATATTGGAAAGGCTCAGCCAGAGAATCATCCATTCTCGATAGCTGGATAAGCCATGCATCCCCAGGAGGTGATATTGGAATGGCCCTGCAAGAGAGTCACCCATCCTCGATGGCTGGGTCAGACATGCGGCCCCAGGAGGTTGTATTGGGAAGCTTCAGCCTTTGCTCTGCAAGAGAATCACCCATCCTTGATGGATGGATCAGTCATGTGGCCCCAGGAGGTTGTATTGAGAAGCTTCAGCATTGGCTCCACAAGAGAATCACACATCCTTGATGGCTGGATCAGCCATGCAACCCCAGGAGGTGATATTGGAAAGGCTCCGCCAGAGAATCATCCATCCTCGATGGCTGGATCAGCCATGCGGCCCCAGGAGATTGCAGTGGGAAGTTTCAGCCTCTGTTCCGCAAGAGAACCATCCATCCTCGATGGCTGTATCAGCCATGAGGCCCCAGGAAGTTGCATTGAGAAGCTTCAGCCTCTGCTCTTCAGGAGAATCATCCATCCTCGATGGCTGGGTCAGCAATGCAGCCCCAGGAGGTTGTATTGAGAAGCTTCAGCCTTGGCTCTGCAGGATAATCATCTATTCTCGATGGCAGGATCAGCAATTCAGCCCCAGGAGGTTGTATTGAGATGCTTCAGCCTCGGCTCTGCAGGAGAATCATCCATCCTTGATGGCTGGATCAGCCATGATGTTGGAAAGGCTCCACAAGAGAATCAGCCTTACTCGATGGCTGGGTCAGCCATGCAGCCCTAGGAGGTTGTTTTGGGAAGCTTCAGCCTCGGCTCTGCAAGAGAATCACCCATCCTCGATGGCTGGGTCAGCCATGCGTCCCCAGGAGGTTGCATTGAGAAGCTTCAGCCTCATCTCTGCAAGAGAATCCTCTATCCTCGATGGCTGGATCTGCCATGCAGCCCCAAGAGGTTGCATTGGGAAGCTTCAGCCTCAGCTCTGCAAGAGAATCGCCGATCCTCGATAGCTGGGTCAGCCATGGGGCCCCAGGAGGTTACATTAAGAAGCTTCAACCTCGGCTCCGCATGAGAATCACAGATCCTCAATGGCTGTATCAGCCATGCAACACCCAGGAGGATGCATTGGGAAGCTTCAGTCTCGGCTGTGCAAGAGAATCATCCATCCTCGATGGCTGGATCAGCCATGCAGCCCCAGGAGGTTGCATTGGGATGCTTCAGCGTAGGCTCCACAAGAGAATCATCCATCCTCAATGGCTGGATCAGCCATGCGGCCCCAGGAGGTTGCATTGAGAAGCTTCAGCCTCGGCTCCGCAGGAGAATCACCCATCCTCGATGGATGGCTCAGACTTGCAGCCCCAGGAGTTTACTTTGGGAAGCTTCAGCCTCGGTTCCGCAAGAGAACCATCCATCCTCGGAGTCTGGGTCAGCCATGCAGCCCCAGGAGGTTGCATTGAGAAGCCTAAGCCTCAGGCTCAGCTCCACAAGAGAATCACCCATCCTTGATGGCTGGATCAGCCATGTGGCCCCAGGAGGTTGCATTGCGAAACTTCAGCCTCGGCTCCGCAAGAGAATCACCCATCCTCGATGGCTGGATCAGCCATGAGGCCCCAGGGGGCTGAATTGGGAAGGTTCAGCCTCTGCTCCGCAAGAGAATCACCCATACTCGATGGCTGGATAAGCCATGCGGCCTCAGGAGGTTGCATTGGGAAGCTTCTGCCTCGGTTTTACAAGAGAATCATCCATCTTTGATGGCCAAGCTGGATCAGCGAAGACAGTTAGGACGAGTAGCTGAGTGCGGACAGGCGAATGGCTTGGAGTGCCTGGTGCTGTGGCCTTGGAAGCCCCTGACCTTGCTGGAGGTGTACTGGGGAAGGTGTATCGTAGAGTGAACGAGCTGCACTGCACGTAGGGCCCAGGACTGCAGAGATCCCATTAGTCTTCCACTTCCCACTCGGACTCTTCAGGATGCATACTTAGCTTAGGATCAAAAGAGTAGAGATAAAACCTGAATCCTGATCTAAGTGAAGCTGGAAGGGATTTTCCAGCTTCTACTTTAGCTCTTCTTGGTCGGCTTAATCAGGCCAACATGCTGTGGGGTCCCTCATGCCTGATGGAGGACTTCCTAGAGGATAGACCTGAGGAGGCACTCTGGGTGCCGGGATAGCCGTCAGGGAATCATTCAGTTCTGCCAGGGATACTGGTGCATACTCTTGCTCCTCTGGAAGTGGACTGGAAGGGAAGGTAGCACTTCTTGGTGCGACACGTTTCAAAGGTCTTGGTAACCTCACAAAGAATTCTGTGTGTTGATGCCCCAGAGAGGCTTATACGCACAGACGCTATGTCTAATACTGCCTCGAAACGGTAGAGTACCTTCAAGATGACAATGTGAAAAACAAGAATGTAATAGTAATAAACAGTACATGATTTAATGGAAGGGCACTGGAATTATGCGATTCTGAGGCCACTTTTTTTCATACATATGGATTTGCCACACATCCCACAAAATCCATCGTCTGTTGCATAATCTGCAATTTGTAACACAATCTTTTTTTCTATCTAAAACGGATCAAAGGGTACTAAAAACGTAGTGATATGTATTTGTGTGCAGTGGAAGCCCCTTCGTAAAGGTTAACTGGTTATCTTTCATTTGCTTATTTCTGTATTTGGTTGTTAAACTGGTACTAATGAGGTGAAATCTTTCCCCAGAGAGTATTGCAGTACGTAAAAATGACAAAATATTGAATAAATACTATAAAAAATGTGTCACATTACACCGCATAAATTGCCTTTTCTTGCCACACAATTTACTCAACCCTGCCACATAATTATGTGCTACGGGGCTGCATAATTCCAGGGGCCCTGTTTATTGGGTTGAAGAGTTAAGCAACACAATTTTTAATAGCTACCCAGAGGTTTAATTAATTTAAAAGCTACTCGTTTGCACACTATAAGAAGGTCCAATGACACCACAATGTGGGTTATCGTTTCGATTACAGATCGTGTTTAAACAGACATGTTATAGTCCGCGAGGCAATGCTATCACTGTACTGTATATTATTATATATATATATATATATTACCTACTGGCGATAGCCAGTAGGTATATATAGTTAGGATTTTTTTCCTATGGGATTTTTGAAAATTCTATGTCGAATAACTTTGGCGTTTGAGGACAGAATTGGCTGAAATTTTCAGGAAAATGGAACATTTTGTTTCTGAGCAGCCCCTGAAAATTTGGGGGGGTTTCGTCAAGGGGGGGCTGAGAAAAAAGGGGGGTCCCAAAACGTGTTTTTCCCATGCAATTTTCCATAGGGCGGTTGGCCTCACTTTTAGCCTGAACGGCTGAATGGATTTACACCAAACTTGGCAAAATTGTAGGGACTGGTAGCCCGATGTGCCTTTGCTATGTCTCAAGATATAGGCTCCAGTGGTTTTTACAAAAATTAACTTTGAAAAATATATATTGGGCTACATTGGGCTATATATATGTTGGAGCCCAAATGTAGCCCAATGTAGCCCAATGTAGCCCAATGTAGCCCAAAGATGGCCACCAGAGACAAAAAAAAACAAATGTAGCCCAAATATCAGCCAGATGTAGCCCAACTATAGCCCAATGACAGAATGTCCCAGAGTGTTCTAAAGAACAACTAGAGTGCTAACAGTCCTGCTTATTACAAAGGTATGGCACACCTGAAGCCATCTTGATTGGAATAAAGTGGTAACTCTTAAAACATTTAATTTAAAAAGGAACAAAATGAGGGGGTTCATTTTGCCATAGAAAGTATGATTAGCGAATATATGACGAAATCCCGCATACCATCAGTCCGCAAAAAAAATCCTGCATGTACTATTAGGCCGCAAATTAAAATAACGAAAACTTTTAGAACGAATATGCCTTTAGCATACACTAAACAACTAAACTACCCTAAACCCTAAAACACTATCCCCAGCATGACCCTACACTACACAAACAGTACAACACTACCCTAAACCCTAAAACACTACCCCCAGCATGACCCTACACTACACAAACACTACAACACTACCCTAAACCCTAAAACACTACCCCCAGCATGACCCTACACTACGCAAACACTACAACACTACCCAAAACCCTAAAACACTACACCCCAGCATGACCCTACACTACGCAAACACTACAACACTACCCTAAACCCTAAAACACTACCCCCAGCATGACCCTACACTACACAAACACTACAACACAACCCTAAACCCTAAAACACTACCCCCAGCATGACCCTACACTACGCAAACACTACAACACAACCCTAAACCCTAAAACACTACCCCCAGCATGACCCTACACTACGCAAACACTACAACACTACCCTAAACCCTAAAACACTACCCCCAGCATGACCCTACACTACGCAAACACTACAACACTACCCAAAACCCTAAAACACTACCCCCCAGCATGACCCTACACTACGCAAACACTACAACACTACCCAAAACCCTAAAACACTACCCCCAGCATGACCCTACACTACGCAAACACTACAACACTACCCAAAACCCTAAAACACTACACCCCAGCATGACCCTACACTACGCAAACACTACAACACTACCCAAAACCCTAAAACACTACACCCCAGCATGACCCTACACTACGCAAACACTACAACACTACCCAAAACCCTAAAACACTACCCCCAGCATGACCCTACACTACGCAAACACTACAACACTATCCTAAACCCTAAAACACTACGCCCAGCATGACCCTACACTACGCAAACACTACAACACTACCCTAAACCCTAAAACACTAGCCCCAGCATGACCCTACACTACGCAAACACTACAACACAACCCTAAACCCTAAAACACTACCCCCAGCATGACCCTACTCTACGCAAACACTACAACACTACCCTAAACCCTAAAACACTACCCCCAGCATGACCCTACACTACGCAAACACTACAACACAATCCTAAACCCTAAAACACTACCCCCAGCATGACCCTACACTAAACAACCACTACAACTCTACACTACACTAACACAACACTACACTACACAACACTACACTACACAATCACTAACCCACGAAAAAATGAACACAAACCCACTTACCTCTCTCGTCATCGTGGTTTTCACAACGCAAATGCATTTACCATACATGCCTTTAAAACGTAATTCTTTGTAAAGGCATGCGCGATAAATGCACATGCGTTTTGAAAAAATGCGGGATAATGGTATCCGAGGTCAATGACCTTGCGGGATAATGGTATGCGGACTGAAAGTCTGCGGGATAAAAAATGCGGGAAAATGGCTGCAAACCATGATTAGCAGCAGACTTCCCTGGTGAGCACTAGCTTTACTACAGTGATCTAATGAGCAACTAGAGTGCTAACATTCAGAATTTATGGCAAATGTGTGACACATCGGAATGCCTTCTTGATAGAACCAAAGTAAACAAGCATTGAAAATGCAATAGATCTCGCCCTCGTTTAAGTTAAAGCCATTCTGTTTGTAATGAGGTGGCTTTTTAGCTTTGCTTTTATAAGTGTTTTTAAAACTTTCATGTAAATAACATGCAAATGTATGCATATATGTATATGTATGCATGCATTTATATTTATATAGATATGCAGATTATATATGTTTATATATGTATATTACCTACTGGCGATAGCCAGTGGGTATATATAGTTAGGATTTTTTCTCTATGGGATTTCTGAAAATTCTATGTCTAATAACTTTGGCGTTTGTGGACGGAATTGGCTGAAATTTTCAGGAAAATGGCACAGTTTGTATCTGAGCAGCCCCTGAAAATTTGGGGGGGGTTTGTCAAGGGGGGGCCGAGAAAAAAGGGGGGTCCCAAAACGCGTTTTTCCCATTCATTTTTCCATAGGGCGGTTGGACTCACTTTTAGCTCGAACGGCTGAATAGATTTACATGAAACTTGGCAAAATTGTAGATATGGTTTGCCCGACGTGCCTTTGCTATGTCTCAATATATGTGCTCCAGTGGATTTTGAGAAATTAACGTTTAAAAAAATATATATATCTGTGACAGCGCTCCGGTTAGCGCCCCGGTTCGCGTACCTGACGCGTAACGGAACTTCGCGAAGCGAAGCTGATTGGCTCTCCGGTGTCTGTCAACATTCTAAACAGTCCGGAGCGGCCGCCATCTTGTCTCTCGGTACGATCGAGAGACAAGATGTGGTGAAAAATGAAGGGGGAAATGAAGGAAAGGGGGCAAGGTAGACCACTCCTGACCCCCTAGGATTGATGAGGGGGATATTAAAGTGCCCCGCGGGGCAAAAAATAAATAAAAATTTTTTTTGCGATTTTACGCCGTAGAGGCGCGTCCCGGTACGCGAACCGGGCAGCTCACCGGGCAGCTCACCGGGCAGCTCACCGGGCAGCTCACCGGGCAGCTAACCGGGCAGCTAACCGGCAGCGTAGCTGTCAACATTGTAAACAGTCCGGAGCAGCCGCCATCTTGTCTCTCGGTAGGTTCGAGAGACAAGATGTGGTGAAAAAAGAAGGGGGAAATGAAGGAAAGGGGGCAAGGTAAACCCCTCCTGACCCCCTAGGATTGATGAGGGGGATATTAAAGTCCCCCGCGATTTTTCGCGGTAGAGGCGCTTCCCGGTACGCGAACCGGGCAGCTAACCGGCAGCGTAACGGGAGTCCGCCATCTTGTGTTTTTGGAGCGTCCGGTTCGCGTACCGGGTAGCGTCCTGGTAAGCGTAACAAGGGGAAAACCAAGAGAAACAGTAAAAAAAAAATTAAGGGAATAGATTTCCAGCAAACTTGGCAAAATTGTAGGGACTGTTTGTTTGATGTGCCTTTGCAAGGCCTCAAGATATGTGCACGTGTGGATTTTGTCTAATTAAGGTTAAAAAAAATATATATATCTGTAAGCGTGCTCCGGCACGCTTACGTTACGGGTTTTGTTTGCGCTGCAGAGCCGATACGTCACGGTTATGCGACGCGTCATGAGGCGTCTCACGTGGCTACGTGATACGTCACGTAATAAAGAATATATTTTACAGCTATAGATATTAGCTTTTAAAAAAACAATGAAATTCACTGAAAAAACCATAGGTTATAGACCATATATAGTTAGGAATTTGCATTTACAAAACCTTGAAAATTCACTGAAAAAACCATAGGTTAGAGACCATATATAGTTAGCTGGACATTTTATTGACATAAAACCAATGAAATTCCATATATAGTTAGTTGCACTAACTATATATCGCGCACCCGCAATCCACTGCTGATGATGTCACATATTACATCATTCATGACATGGTCAGTGACATCACTGATGACATCACTGATGACATCTCAAATGACATCACTGATGACATCACTGATGACATCTCAAATGACATCACTGATGACATCATGACACACCAATACCAGTTACTACATACGCACTCACTGATTCCTACGTCTACACACACATTCACTCATTCACCCATACAATCACTCATACATACAGTCACTCATTATTACAACACTATCATATGCACTCATACACCTAGTCAGTCCTGTGAAGAATCAATCACACTTCGATTTCCTCATCTATACAGTTAAACACAGAACACCATACTTTTCACACATATACTAACACATACTTACTCTCTTATACAATCACTGATACAAGTACACATTGATATGCACAGAGTCACACACCTCCCAGCCAGCCACACACACACTCAGTCTTCCATACATCCACTCATTCTTCAATATGTAAAACATATTTAAACTTTACAAAAACACACAGACACTAGAAGATGTCATCAGTGATGTCATTTGAGATGTCATCAGTGATGTCATCAGTGATGTCATTTGAGATGTCATCAGTGATGTCATCAGTGATGTCACTGACCATGTCATGAATGATGTAATATGTGACATCATCAGCAGTGGATTGCGGGTGCGCGATATATAGTTAGTGCAACTAACTATATATGGAATTTCATTGGTTTTATGTCAATAAAATGTCCAGCTAACTATATATGGTCTCTAACCTATGGTTTTTTCAGTGAATTTTCAAGGTTTTGTAAATGCAAATTCCTAACTATATATGGTCTATAACCTATGGTTTTTTCAGTGAATATATATATATATATATCACAGCTCCAAAACCTAAAAAATACCCAGCCGGGTCATAGGACAAATAAGCACTCTCGAGCACAGCAAAATCTCTCAGCAGGGCGATTTATTTCAAAGACAACAGACGCGTTTCGGGAGAGCCCTCCCTTTCTCAATGTTCACATCTGAAATTCAGTGCGCGGCGTCATTTTCAATGTTTGCACAACATGAATGAAACAAACAAAGGACTACTTCATTTGCGCAGCATTGGGCGCCATCTTATAGTGTATGTTTTCATCACAATTTCACATGCGTTGCTATCAGTTTTATAACACCAAAATACTGCCGTGTATCGGCAAAAGCAAAGTCTCATAAACCAAACCAAAATATTATACAAAATCTTAGTACATTTCATGGCTGGAATAACAATGCATTGTTGAGAAAAACTCAACTCCCGAACAGAACACAAGACTATAATGTGATAAAGTCGGACAGAATCTTGCCGTGGATCGGCAATTGCAGCCCACTAGGACTGCCACAACTTCGGTGTAATTAAAAAACTGTAGCAATTCATCTAGCTGAATGTTGCTAATAGTAGCGTCATTCATCAATAAGAACGAAAGACAAAAACAAAAACACTCGGAACATTACTAAGGACATGTCATAAGCATTTCATTCAATGTTGGAAATTCAATATTCGACTCGAATATATTTCATAACACAGAAATACACATTATTAACCCAAATGGGAGGCCAGTTCTTCTCCCATGTTTAGGCCTCCAGGTGCTTTGGTCTCCAGGTATATGATATAACGAGACTCTAGTCTCCTGAGTGTGAGCAATCTGTTGCCCCCTCTCGGATTATCTGCTACTTGGTCCAAACAAAAGTATCTGAGAAGATTCCTGTCGCTATTGTGTTTTAAAGAGAAATGTCGGGCCACAGGATACGTAAAATCTTTATTTGCAATGGCCCGCATGTGTTCTAATATCCTCAATTTGACAGGATTAATGGTGCTTCCAACGTACCGTAACATGCAAGGACACGTTAGACAATAAACTGCAAAATCTGTGTGACATGACATAAATTTAGTTATCCTCCTCCCATTCTTCATACCTGGGACGTGGTATGTCAATGTTCTCTTGCTTGCTACACAGGCTTTGCATTTTCCACAAGGGAAAAAGCCTTTTGCATCCTTCAAAGTGCCCAATGGTTTCTGTATGGGCTGCAAATAGCTATGAACTATTTGATCTCGCAGAGATCTGGCCTTCCTAAAAGTAATTAAGGGTTTGTTGGGAATATCAGACCCTACAATCTGATCAGATTTCAGAATGTGCCAGTGTTTGGACAAGATGGATCTCAGTTTGGAGGAGTCGGCAGCATAAGATGTTATGAAGCGGAATCTTCCTTCAGCATTGGGACCTGTTTTCTTATCGAAAAGATTAGCACGGGGTATTTTCCTTACCCTATTAAGGGTCTCATGAAGGCTTGAAGCATTGTAACCTCTCATTAAAAATCTCTCTACGCATTCACCTGCTGCTTTTTCAAAATGTACATTTTGGCTGCAGTTGCGCTTTAACGGCAAAAATTCCCCGTAAGGGATGTTTTTAATCAGTTTGCGGGGATGACCGCTGGAAGCGTGTAAAACGCTATTTCCAGCCGTGGGTTTGCGGTAAAGTTGAGTGCAAATGCGTCCCTCATTGACACTGACTTCCAAATCTAGGTAATTAACCTTTTCACTACTGATCTCGCTAGTGAATCTCAGATGGTATTCATTCTCATTGAGCATGTGGATATACTGGTTGGCTTCATCTACTGTTCCATTCCATACTAGGAACAGATCATCTATGTATCTACTCCAAGTTACCACCTTGGTGTTCCAGGTGGCAAGTCTGGGGGCCCAGGCTACCTGCTCCTCCCACCAGCCCACGAATAAATTCGCGTAGCTGGGGGCGAAGCAGGAACCCATGGCCGTACCAGAGAGTTGGCGATACATAGTGTCCTGAAAGAGAAAATTTTTATTATATAAGCAAAATGCAATGAGTTCCAACAGCATCTTATTGTGCATTGCATATTTGAGTTCTCTCTTATTCAGAAAATATTCTACTGCATGAAGACCCTGTTTGTGGTCTATACAAGTGTATAAACTTGTGATGTCTAGGGTAATCAGTATATACGACGATTGCCATTCCAACAGTTCCACTCTTTCAATGAAGTCCGTAGTGTCTCTGATGTACGATCTCAGGGACAGTACAAAATTGAACAGGTGGTGATCCAAGAATTTTGAAAGATTTTCTGTCAATCCTCCCATTGAAGAAATTATAGGTCTACCTGGGGGTTCAATGATGTTCTTATGAACCTTAGGTAGATGATAAAAACAAGGTAAAGTAGGGTTAGTAGTTTTAAGAAACAGATATTCCTCCAAATCTAACATTTGCTTATCGTACCATTTTTTAAGCAAGGCATGAAGATCACTAATGCTGGCTAAATATTCCTGTTTTTGTATTACAGCATAGCAGGAAACATCCTGAAGTTGGCGCATTGCTTCTGCAACGTACTTAGGCCTCGACATGATCACAATATTTCCTCCTTTGTCGGAGGGTTTGCATACTATGTTCTTGTCCTCCAGGAGTGTATTGATAGCCAATTGCTGTTCTTTAGTAGTGTTATACTGTGTCTTCTTACTGTTTTGTGTAGTTCTCATGGCCATCAGATCCCTGATGACCACATCAGAGAAGACATCGATGGGATCCTCAGCTAGTTGGGGGACAAATTTAGAGGCCAACTTAAAGTCGCTTTTTGGTGCGACCTGCTCAATGTTAACATTAATCAGTCTTTGCGTTAGTGAATTGTCCACTAAACTGGCTTCCATGTCTCCCTCTCGTCTTAAATTATGTAGTACTTCGCAAGCTGTAAGATCGTTCACTGTTAGGAGGTCCATTTCCTTGCGATTTAATCTTAGTTGTTTAGCTTCTTTCGCTGTTGGCTTAGTTTTGTGAAACTTGTGAAGTTTGACTTTCCGAACGAATTTGTACAGGTCTATGCGCGTCTGCGTATACTCCAGGTTTTTGTTTGGACAGAAGGTCAGTCCTAGTTTTAAAACAGACTCTTCAGCAGGCGTTAATTGTCGATCAGACAGGTTGACAATGGTGAGTTGTTCCGAGGGATTCACCATCTCCCTCTCCTCTGGCTCCTGGTAACCCTCGTGTTTGTTTTGGTCTGGTTGGTGCCTCTGCCTCTTCCCCTTCCAGCCCCCACGTCGGGTTTGACGGCCTCTTCTGGTGGTTTGTTTTTGCCGTCCCTTAGCCAGCTCTCTTGTATGACCGTGAACTCCTGCTGAAAAGGGGTCTTCATGGCCAATGCATCAGTGGTGGTTGTCAGGCCAGAAGTTTCATCTCCTGATAATTCACTAGCGTTCACATCAGAATCTGATGTCTCCACTCTGGTTTCTGCATTTGATTTAGACATTTGGCTTTTCCTTGCCACCTCCTTGCGTGGCTGATCGTATTTTTTTGAAAATGTCAAGACCCTTCCCATTGCATAGTCCCGCTCATCACGGTCAAACTTTTCTTGTTTACGCAATTTAATTTTGGTTTCATACTTTTGAAGTCTTTTCTTCATACTAGCCCTCAACGCTTCTTGCTCTTCTTTGTCCGTATTCTGCGCTATTAGAGTTTCCAATTCCTCGATTTCCTTCACCACCTTATCGCGATCACTCCAAGCGAATTGGATTAAAATTTCTAACATGCCTTTACATGAACTGGCAATATGAGCAGCCCAAGTCTCTAAAAGGAGGGGGTCTGGGTTCTCCTACGCAGGGACAGTGAAGATTCTCAGGCCTCTATATATATGAACACAAGTTCCCACAAGCAGCAAAAACGGACTTGACTCTAGCCGCTACACCGCCAAGAAACAGGAGACCCAGATTTTCTGTGAGTAATTTATTCTGCAACAGACAGCATAACGTTTCGGCCTACAAGAGGCCTTGGTCACATGGCGCCTTAAAGGGCGGTGGCAGATTTTTAAAGTGCAAGTGCTAGTGAATGCAACATTTTCATTGGATGTCAAGCGAATGCACTATAAACATAGTAAAAATACTTAATATTTTCTTTATGCACACGGCCCAAAAAAACTAGTGGGATAAATCCGCATAATGGTGATATTACACATACAGGACATAATGTCATGAATCAAATTACGACTTTTGTCAATAGGTGCATGTCACAATCAGATTTGGTTACACAGTAGCCTAAATTAGTGCAAAAAATAGCAAAAATACTAATACCTTTGGCTATAATTATATTACCCATATAAAATATATAGAATATACAAATACACATGACACGTCCTAAAAGCCGGCCTAAAATCCAATTCTTTATAGATAAAAAAGAATGAATTAAAATCAATACTGTTTGAGATGTACACCATATATGATTAAATATAAATTGCTAAAACAGTCAATCAATAGCTCATTCAGTGACCAGCACATAATGATTCAACCCCAACAACATTACGTATATGCCCAGCTTTGCCGTATTGCATCCTATTTTATGACACCAAATAAGTAAGTGAAAAAGTAAAAGTGCAAGTGATGTCTCAGTGATGTGTATAGTAAAGGGTAGGGTATGTGATCAATGAGTTATCATCTTTAAAAGCACCTACCAAATACTAGTTGTTCTTTTTTAGGAAATTTCTTTTTATATCACATTAAAACTATGATAAACCATAGATTTAAAAAAAAAAACACCTTTTTTGCAAAATTTATATGAAAAATACGAAAAATACATACGTCTGTGTTTTGGAATGGAATGTTGATCAGACTGGTCCCAGTCTGACCTCCTGACTTCTGAGAAAGGGATAAGATATTCAGTTGTATTGACCCCATGTGAACAGGCTTTGCATGTAGAACATTTCCTAAAGCCTCTGCTGCTTGCCAGCCAATCCTTGGATGGTTCCAGTTCTGGGCTAGATTTAACCAAAGCATCCTGTAAGGAATATGCCCTCCTGTAAGTAATTGCTGGCTTTCTTGGCATTAGTTCACCAATCACGGGATCACATCTCACCAGATCCCAATGTTTATTTATTATTTTTCTTAGTGTCCCATGTTGGCTATTAAATGACCATATTAGTCTGATAGGTTGCTGCATGGACATAGGAGTTGGACATTGGGATTTTTTGTGTAGCAGTGCTGTTGCACGAGGAAGGGCATTAGCTTTGCGTATGGCAGCCGCCACTATATTCTCGCTATACCCTCTAGCCAGAAACCTTTGTTCACTGGCCTGTTGTGCTGCATTACACTGTGCTTCTGTACTGCAAAGCCTTCTGATCCTGAGCATTTCCCCATAAGGGATGCTCCTTATCAGATGTGGGGGATGGTGGCTCTTGGCGTGCAATACAGTGTTACCTGCAGTAGGTTTTCTAAACAATGTTGTTTCCAGGCAGCCATTGGTAATCTCAATTGAGACATCCAAAAAGGTTGCTTGGCATGCACTAACATTAGAATTAAATGCCAGATTGTAGTTATTTGTGTTCAACTTATCAATGAAATGTTCTGCCTGTACTGATGTGCCATGCCAGATCATAAATACATCGTCGATGTATCTATACCATCGCACGATATGGTCGCTGCAAATTGCTGAGTGTTCACCAAAGAGGACCTGTCTCTCCCAGTATCCCATATGAATACAGGCATAACTGGGAGAGAAACAGGCCCCCATGGCTACTCTCCTGACCTGTTGGTAATGCTGTTTGTTAAACATAAAGAAGTTGTTGTTTAGGCAGAAACTCATCATAGACAGTAGCATCTTATTGTGTTCTACAAATTCAATCGGACGTTGTCCTAGATAGTATGCAGTAGCCCTCAATCCATCAGCATGCACAATACTCGTGTACAACGATGTAACGTCAAGAGTAATTAGCAAAAATTCCGGATCCCACACTAATTCAGTGATTTTCCTTAAAAAAAAAAAAAAAAAAAAAAAAAATCGCTGGAATCCTGGATATATGAGGGGAGCCCACACAAAAATTCCTGCAAGAATGAGTCCACATAAACAGTAGTCTTTTCCAGGAGCCCCCCACATGCAGAGATAATGGGCCTGCCAGGGGGCTTGCTTAGGTTCTTGTGGACCTTCGGAATCAAGTATAGGACGGGCGTGATGGGATGCTCATTTTTCAGAAATTTTAATTCATCCATGCTGATGAGACCCGATGATCTCCACCCCATCAACAATGAATAAAAAGCTGTTTGTGACTTCCTGACAGAGCCCACATCGCAATGTCTGTAGCAAGTAGCATCATTAAGTTGTAATAGTGCTTCCTCCAACTAGAGGTCTCTTGCCCATAGGACAATATTGCCCCCTTTGTCCGATTGGCGAACAATAACATTACCACATTTCTGTATTTTGGCAACTAACTCAGTATACCTGTGGTTATGCCTGTGTTTGTATTTGTTGTTCTTGAGTGTTTTTTCATATAGGCCTTTGATGTCCCTGACAGCTGCTTCGTGAAATATATCAATGTTGTCGTGCAACATATGTGGTGTAAACGTGGAACGTTTCTTAAAATTCGTAAGCCCTCCAGTATGTAGTGCAAGTTGACTTTCACCACTCTGTGACAAAGAATATTCTGACCTCAGTCCCTCCAAGTCTTGTAGCAATGGCAGATCGTTTGCTACCAGGGCTAGGCTGGTTGTACTTTTGTCAGTTCTCACTGCACCCCTAGATGATTTGTCATTCGCAAAGTGTTTTCTCAATTTTAACTTCCGCGTGAATTTAAATAAATCAATGCGGGTGTCTGCGTAGTTAAAATTCCTAGGGGGGCAAAATGACAATCCTAACGAAAGAGTCTTCAATTCCGTAGCTGATAGTGTCATAGGTGTGAGATTAATCACAGAGAGATTCGTGTCCCCCTGCGCGCTCACTGCTGTTTCTTTTTGTTCCACTGTCTGTTGTAGTTTCTGCGCTTTGGTTTGGCGCCTTGTGTTTGCTTTGCGCCGCTCTCTCCGTTTTGTGTTGGGGCTTTTGTAGCTTTTGTAGCAGTTTGCTGTTTTACCCTGGGCCGTAGTGTATCGCGCCTGTCCAGGCGCACACATTCCAGTTCTTGTGCCAGGGTAAACCGGGTAAACCCCAACCCGGATCTGGTTCTGCTTGCATCTAATTCCGACCCGCTATCCATGTTTGAGCTAAGGTCTGTATTTGAAGAGCTGGCAGGAGATGTTGATCTCTGAGCACCGCTCGCAGGAGGCGCGTTGCGAACAGTGGGAGGCTGGGCAACCTTCATAGCATCATACTTCCGCGCAAATGTAAAAATGCGCCCCTCAAGATAGTCATCGCGCTGAAATTTAAATTGTTTCCTCTTGATGATGGTATCCTCCTTTTGCACACGGGCCATCATTTCCTCCCGTAATTTTTTGCACTCAGGAGCAGAATCTGCGCCCATTTCCTCTATTTCAGCATTCAGTTCTTCAATTAGATCTTGGATTTTCTTGCGATCGGATTCCGCATAACGCACTAGAATCTCTACCAGTCTCTTAGAGTGACATAAATTACACTCGGCCCACTCCCCAAGCATCTCAGGGTCTGGTTGGTCGTAATTGGGGGCCAGCATGACTCTTAGTCCCCTGGGTATGCGATCGACCTCCAAGTACCTGCTTAGGGAGCGATACTCCCACCACTTGGCTTGCTCGCGTTTGGTTAATTTCTCCAGCCGTTTAAATTTTTCACGGAGATTAGGGCCACCTTCCGGTGTTGGTTCCACAGGACCCGCCACTTGAGATCCCCCAGCCGGGGAATCGTCGAAGACATCGAGGGCAACCACCTCCCTCTTTTTCCTTGCGCCTGCCGACATGTTGCATTAAATGAAAATTTGTTTTAAAACGCAATGGTGCGTTACTCACTGTTCTTGGGCTCGTCGATAAATATCACTCGCCGTCAAACGTAGAACAAAAACTCCTTCACGGGACGTTTCCCGAAACTGCACAGAGCTGTAGTGGTCACACAGCGCGGTCTGAGACAGCCGTCTCACCACGCCGGATCCGCTTGCAGATGAACAGACTTGCCAGGCGTCTCGGGGCTTTCACGGTCTCTCCCCAACAGGAGAAACAAATGACCTCCGGGGCACCAGAGGTCACGACTTCCTGCCGTGTAGCCGCTTTCAGAAGGAGGGGTCTCACAGCGCCGGAGAAGCACACAACCGGCTAACACATGAACACAAGTTCCCACAAGCAGCAAAAACGGACTCGACTCCAGCCGCTACACCGCCAAGAAACAGGAGACCCAGATTTTCTGTGAGTAATTTATTCTGCAACAGACAGCATAACGTTTCGGCCTACAAGAGGCCTTGGTCACATGGCGCCTTAAAGGGCGGTGGCAGATTTTCAAAGTGCAAGTGCTAGTGAATGCAACATTTTCATTGGATGTCAAGCGAATGCACTATAAACATAGTAAAAATACTAAATATTTTCTTTATGCACACGGCCAAAAAAACTAGTATATATATATATATATATATATATATAACTTGCTAATAAAAGATAGTTGAAATAAAAAAATAAATTAAAAAAACAGACATGTTATAAACAGAACATTTTTGTTAACCGAATTGGACTAGTCAAATAACTTAACATTATTTGGAAGGTAATGCAACGACATTTTCGCTTAATCGGTTGTACACAATCTGGATTGCTTGAATTAATCTATTAATCAGCCGCCCTCCCCCCCTAAACATGCAGCTACAACTACAGCGTTGAACCGAGTCGCTCATTAGGTTGATTTCACGTGTGACAAATGTGTAACTTACGTTGGCTTGAGCTGGTAAATGGTGTCGCAGCGTTCAATGTTCCACACAGTAAGAAATTCATTGCTGGACAAATAAAGTTGATACCAATTTATTGGATTGAAAGACAAACTAGTTGCAGGAACGTCGGATTCCGATTTACTGCACAAGAGAGTGCCTTCCTGCCAATTCCTTGGAAGAGAAAAAAGAAGAAGAAATGAAGCATTCAGGAACATACAATTAAATTACGAATAATGAGTCATAGTGTGTTTATGAATGAAAACCAAAAAGGCTGTTCTAATCAAATATTTAGTGCATCATATATAAAGCGAGGATCAGCTCCAAGCCATCAGAATCCAGACACAGTAGCCATACATTGTTAGGCGGTTCCTTTAATACAGGATAAATCAGTTATTGCAATGGAACGTGTGCATCTTTCAAGCCAGGGGAGCAAGTTTTAATCAGTTAAATAGGAGCTTCCTGCTGTGGTGGGTAAGAAACATAGGAGGAAACAAACTGTATGGGGGGCGTAGATCCAAGTATTCATTCAGAAAAGGGTGGGCATTTCGTCATCAACAGTTGGATAGCACAAAGAGTTAAAGTGTATTTGCCTGTGAGAAAGACAAAGTACTCAAAAGCGGATTCATGCTTGTGTTTGCCTGAATCACCAGTTATTTATAAATAGGAGCAGTAGGAAGATTGTTAGGAGTTAGATTCATAATTTTGCTAGTTCTTATAAACAGTGTCTACTGACTACCATATAGTTAGTTGTCTTGAAGATTTCTGCTGTTCAACATTTGCATATGAGGAAAAGAAGAAACCCTTACGTTTTAGCCGTCTCTGGCTGCAGACAGACGTGGCTGCCTGCATCCAAACACTGAGGGCCAGATGTACGAATTGTTTGTGAACACCAAATTGGTCGCAAATTACCTAGCGACTTAAAAAGTTGCAAAATGCGATGTAAGAAAGCAATCAGAAATTTTATTTTTGCATGCAATTGTTTTGCGAATCGTTATTTTTAGCAACTGGGGGCCATATGTATCAAAAAAGAGTTTTGCAATTCTCAAATTGTGATTTTTAGCGAATCGCAATTAGAGAATAGCAAAATGCAATGTATATAGGATTTGCAAAAATGTTTGCGTATCCCACCTATTCCTCATTTGCAAATTGAGATTCGCAAATAAGGAATACCTTCCCATTCATATGAATGGGAAGACATTGTCAATTTGCGATTACCAATTGAAGAATCGCAAATTGAGAATGTAATTTCAAGGTTGCAAGGGTGCCAAAAGGACACCCTGTTGCACCCCTGAAATATGCATGTGTGCACATTTTGTGCACGACATATGGCACTTTAAAAAAAAAAAAAAGCACTTTTTAGATTTTTTAAAAGAGAATCGCAA
Source organism: Lissotriton helveticus (assembly GCF_964261635.1). Taxonomy (NCBI): domain Eukaryota; kingdom Metazoa; phylum Chordata; class Amphibia; order Caudata; family Salamandridae; genus Lissotriton; species Lissotriton helveticus. The sequence goes on from NC_136065.1 coordinate 1,099,054,193, forward strand.
ATTACCACCCACTTGAAGTGGGTGGTAATTTGCAATTCCTTAAGGCCAAATAGCAAATTTCTAGTGCTTCCAGAATTGCATTTAAGGAATCGCAATTTGCAATTCCTTAATTGAATTTGCAAAATAGAGAATCGCAAATTTTGCAATTCTCTATTTGGGATGATACATCCCAAAAGGCTTTTTCCAATTCGCAAACAGGCCGATTCTGAGAAACTGCCCGTTTGCAAACGGGATAAAGGCTTGATACATATGGCCCCCAATTGTGTGTTTCAGATTTATAGATTCTATCATTGAAGCTCGCGAACCAAATGTTCAAGGTGTTAGCAATTTGTGACCCGGATAGCAATTTTGGTAATTGCAAAATGCGAATACAAAAATAAAAAAGGCAACTACATTGCAAGTCGCAAATTATGGCCACAACTCGTACATACATTCTGTTTTGTGATTACCTAATTGTGATTCACACAAAAAAAACACAAATAGGAAATCACAAATCAGATTTTTCGAAAAACTAACCCTAAATTCGCTATAGTGCAGAGGCCAGTATTTCGCAGAAAGATATGCGCCATTCAAGTGATATCCATCGTTCACTTGTCGCTATGGCTCGAACATTTACAGCTTTTACAGCCTGATTCATCAAGGTACCGTTTTGCGAGTCTCTAATAGAGATTCATAAGGAATCACTATTAGAGACTCGCAAAACGGTATTCATGTAGGAATTGCTAAATAAATAGCGATTCCTACACATTCCTTATTTGCGAGTAGCAAATTGCTACTCGCAAATAAGGAATAACTCCCCTTTCATTCCTATGGGCCAAAAGGCCCATAGGAATGAATGGGGAGTATTCCTTATTTGCGAGTAGCAATTTGCTACTCGCAAATAAGATGGCGATTTAAAGGGTGCCAGGGGTGTCCAAAGGACACCCTGTAGCACCCCTTAAATGCAAATTGGAACAGGTGTTGGGCACACACATGCCCAAAGGACATGTGTGTGTGCAACATGCAACTTAGAAAAATGCTTTTAAAAGCACTTTTCTAAGTTTTTGCTATTTACCGAGAGGTCTGACCTCTCGGTAAATAGCGGCCCGAAATTGCGAATTAGCAATTTAAAATTGGTTGATGAATTGCATTTAAGGAATCTCTAATAGAGATTACTTAAATGCAATTCCTCGCACAATAGCGAATTCTGTAATAGCGATTATTGCATTTGGGATGATGAATCCCAAATGCAATAATTGCGCTCGCAAAGGGCCAGATTCTCAGAATCTGGCCCTTTGCGAGCCGATTTTCGTTTCATGAATCAGGCTGTTAGAAACTTCATATGTATGCTATTCTGCCGCCATCGTGTGTCTAGTGTTGGTAGTACAGGCATGCAAACCAGACGGGTGGCAGGCATGTCTGAGACAGTGAACGGAGCTCTAAACGGACATGTCTTAAGTACATTTTCCAGAGGATATAATGCAACCAATGAGTCAATTGTTGTTTGGTTTACTTTTAGGATCTAACCAGATACGTGTTCCAGTGATGCAAAATGATATCAATGCAACTAGGGTTATATACATCTCCAATAAAGGAGAATCCTACCACCCGAAATTAAAAAATACTCTGTGGACTGCCATGCAGCAGACCATGAAATCTTTTACGCATCGGAAGGTAATAACATTGGCATTGAGGGACACGGTGACATGATTCTCGTCTTACCTGAATAACCACTCCCAGCCTGTAAGCATTGCATTCTCCCTCTCTTTCAGGATATCTTGCTCCCCCTTCATTTTCCTCAGCCTTTCCTTCAAGACCCCACTATTCAATGGTGCTGCCTGGTGACCATTCACAGGACTCAGACACAGCCTATCACCAATCAGCAGAACACACACAGCTCCTCCTAAAGATAGCCACTAATTCTCATAATATTCTGCCCTTATAATCCTTTGAAAAATATACATTTGGTGTTGGATTAAACTCACAGAAGAACAAACTACTGCTAATCTCTCCAGATACCTCTCTAATTTCCTGGTCCAAATCATTCACTACCTTCATATCTGCTAACATGGTTTCCACCATCCTTGATAATGCCATATGTGTGAGTTTGAGTTAGACCAAAGAGTACACCTTCAACTCATGTAAATGTCTAATAATGCTCAATGTCAGCTTAGGATGCTGCAGGGATTCAATGAATTCAAACCTTAAGTGGACTTCAAGTAAGAGGGCTGAGCTATGGTCCTGTCCAGATTGGACGATGTAAAAACGTTTTTTTAGGATATATCCAGAGCCCAACTAGATACGGTTGAGGCAAAGCCCCATATATCAGGCGACTTGGTTTTTGGCATACAATGCTTTGAACACAATACCTTGCTGTTATCTCCCCACACATGCTTCCCACGGACACTAGACATATCTTCAAACGACATTCCTGCTCAACAAAATCCTTCCCATTTTAAATCTCATAAAGGCCTGCCACATGCAGGTCCTCTTCAATTGACTTCCAAGCAGCACGGAGTTGCTGTACCCCAGATTTTAAAGAAATAGCCCACTCGGACTGATTCTCCCTCAGGGTGTGCCCGGAGAATATGGAACCTCCCATTCCAAGCTCTGACTGACCATCTGGGACACAGCTTTAAAAAAAGATACCTGAACCAGCTATTGTTTAGGTATCGCCTGAATGTCACATTATCCTCATGCTGCTGCTGGAGCACCATGGCCTTTCCTCTCTTCCCTTACATGAATTAGTTTTCCCTTTTACCTCCACACCTCTACATGCATTCCTTTCAACCACTCTGTTTTGCTTGGTCGTGAGCGCCTTGAGACCCTTACGGGGGAGTAGTTGCGCTTTTTAGGCACCCTTATTGAGTATCCAGATGAAATCCCGGATACCTCGTTTGATGTCTCGCCCCTAATGATCCTTATTGTGTACACCCCTATTCTCAATAATGAGGACGGTATTTAGTCTTGTATACAGGCATGGAAAATAACACAACTCAACCTAAAGTTGGTATGAGTTTGTAATTATCTGTCTTTAACATGATTTGATCATTGTAAAGGACTGCGACTCTTGGTTGGTGATAAACCAAACCATAAGCTGCTATGTAGGGTTTTGGTGTCTCTAAATAATAAAACAAATTCTTGCAAAGCAAATATAGACCTGTATTGATCAGTCATTTAAGCTGGTCTGTGTTGTTCTGGGAGATGGAAAGCATCTCTTCCACTTACCACAGTGTAAGTGCATACTCTGGTATTGATGAATAACTGGCCAGGAATGGGCCAGTAGGACTGAAAGCGAGTAAAGAGTAATCCAGCTGAGCTCCTCCTAGAAAACCAAAACACAAAGTATGGTTACTTATTTGAGAAAATACAATTATTCATATCATATTTAACAGTCCAGAGGTTTTCTTTGCCTCGATTTACGGTGCATCTACAGCACACTTGACTTGAAAGAAGAGTCACATTTTCTTAGTCTAATATTCGTATGGTGAGATCATACATTCAAGCAGCAACCACCAGGATTTCTTTAAAACGATTTCTATTGGCAGTTCGAATATGACATCAGGTTATATTTCAAGTGTGTAAACAAAATTCACCCAAGTGCTATTTGTAATAGAACTGTATATTAGAAGCCGGAGTTTCACTTGTTTTAGCTCAGTATGGAAACTCCGAGCTTCGTTGTATCTCTCCGATGAGTATAGACTATTTACTCAAGGTGCATCTGTGTCAGGGTTGAGCCCAGTGAGACTCTTCAGAGTAGCTGGGTGACATCTATTTAATCAAAACTCCAATAGGCATCAAACACGACACAAAACTAGGCTGGATATGGTCAGTGGCATGACAAAATTTAACGGGGGCACCCAGGCCACCACCTACCACTTTGGCACACCACCCAAAAATCTGGTATATCTTGAATTGAAAACTCAACATTTCATGGAATGCCGCAATATTGTCTTGCTCAAAAGTCTAAAGTGCTGAGACAGCAAACAGAACAATGCCAAGGAGTGTTCCTATTGTCTCAGTCAGGAGCTGTATCGCTTCTGCTCTGCACAACGCAGTGCTCTCACTGTCATATACTACTGTTTAATGGGAGGGCCTGCACAATGGCTCACTTGTCTAGCAGGAGCAATAGGTCCGTCTTGGTCTTACCCACTTCGGGGCAGGGGGCAATGCCCAATATACATACCTCCATGGTCCTGTATTTGGTCCTCTCCATAAGACGCTCAATGTGCGGACCAACTCCCTGCCCAAACTGCTGAATTATGGGACAATACAAAATCATGTGGAGGAATCCAACCCAATCCACATGTCAAAGATGGCAGGATGCCAAAACAGCTGGATACGGATTACTGATAGTGTGAGGTGTCAGACAAGCCCCCTGCAATTGGTTGTATTGAATGTATTGCACCCTGGCATTTCAGGAGATTTTTTGATGGGACTCTAAAACTTTATCACACTCATTTTGTGAAAAGGCATTGCCAATCGTTTTCCCACTAATTTATCCAGAGAGGAAACTCCAGCAGAGTTTTATATATCTATGTGATGAGTCTCCAACCACAGTCCATTTTAAAGAGTGTCTGAAATTTGTTGTGCTTCTGCTTGCGCAGTCCCACCGTTATACTCCTGCAATGCAGGAATTGGCCAAGAGGGAGCACAGCTGTGACCACAAATGTGACAAATTGTACTAGGGCAACATTTTCAACCAGGTTCCGCACTACAGTTATCCCAACTTGCACCCAGGCCCTCACCTCTATGATGCTTTGCAATCTCAAGAAAGCTAGTACTATATTCAATGGAACATTTGGTGCATAAGGCACTGCGTCATGGGTAGGCTGCAGTGCACATCAGTGACAATGTTGTTTGAGACTCGACAGGGAGCTCTGTAGCCTAGAAGGTGGTAACTCCGGTCATTGGTCAACGTGATCCTCTTGCTGACGGGAAGCCAGTGCAGGTCTCTCAGGTGGCCGGAGATGTGGCTGTGTCGGGGGATGTCCAGGATGAGTCGTGCGGAGGCGTTCTGGATGCGTTGGAGTCTTTTCTGCAGTTTGGCTGTGGTTCCGGCATAGAGGGTGTTCCCATAGTCCAGTCGGCTGGTGACGAGTGCCTGGGTGACGGTCTTCCTGGTTTCGGTGGGGATCCAGCCCTCACATTCCAAATATACAACAGGAAATCATCCAAATAAAGTGAGACAATATTAGCTGTCTCTCTAACTGGGATTCCCCCACAGCCCCACCTGTAAATTTTAAGCTGTGCAGAAAGGGTCTCCATTGAACAAACAATTTTCATTCCGTGCTGTGCTTAAAAATGCATACAACCTCTGTGCATCAACTAGTAGTCTAATAGGGCTGTGATAAATAATTTACAATATTTAACTCTGCATCACCAATTAAGACTGTCTCCTTAGTTTATTAAGAAATATTTATTTAATTTGTTCAAAAGGTGTACAATATATAAATTGATAACCCGTGAAGAATGTGACTGTATTCTTAATATGTACCAAATGTTATCTAAACATTGTACCAGATTTGCAACATTTCTTAAACAAATCATCTGTTGCGACTAGTCACACTTTAACCGCATCGCTGCGGCGCATTTTCCCGCTGTGCGCTGAAGTTTTTAAAAACCCGCGGTTCAGGACGAGCTCAGCTCGTCATGAGCGTACGAGAGGTGTACCTCATGACGAGCTCAGCTCGTCATCAGTGTCGATGTGGTTATACATCCCACATTTAACCGCATGCGTGCGGGCGGAATTCCGTCCGCACGCTGACTTTTATGGATTTGCATGTTACATGACGAGCTGGGCTCGTCATCAGCGTAGCAGGAGGCTACCTCATGACGAGCCCAGCTCGTCATCAGCGTCGAAGGGGTTAAAACCACGCAAACAATATAAAAAACAATTTGCAATGAATATCAACCAATTCATAACGAGGCCTTTTTCCTAAAAATTCTGTTGACGCGGAGTTACAGCGGTTCTGAGAATAAAACCCCCATCTTCATCAGGACAATTTCATATGTAAAAACCTTCATGCAAATAAACAATTATAACTTGATCATACATTCATGCACTCTTCTAGAGCATCATAAAGTGGCGCGCATGCGGCCTCTTTTAATATATTTATCCGTCTTTGCCTCAAAGGACGAAATATTCTGATCACTAATCCTTTTCGTTATAGAATTAAGTTGTCTGCTGCACCATACCTTTCTATCTGACTCAATGTGGCTCCCCACCTTCAAAATTGTGAGGAACCTTTAGAATTAACAAAATTGCCTCATAGGTCATGGTTTCCTAATAATTAGCTCCCTGGTCGCATACGATCCGGGATGAGCTGGGAGGCCGTAACACCGTCCTCCAATGTACATGACCATTCTTCGAGCAGCCTCTATTACTTAATAATAACTGTACGAGGAGGAGCTACGCTAGCGAACAAGATGGCTGCTTAGGCTCCCGGCTCCGCCAACCTCTGTCTCCTGCCAGATGATCCTGTCATTAATCCTGTGTTTACGCCCTGCCTCCGTGTGGATGAACCGGAGTACAGTCTGATGGTGCAATCCCGAGTATTTTACCGGCTTGGCAGACGGAGTTACGTCGAGTTTCAGTTTGTGGCCTAACCCAGCTTGTGAGCCGGGGCCTCGAGTACTGGCCCAGCTGGGTTCCAGTTGAACAACATCGGCCGTGGGAGTTCGGCAGGGTCTGGTCTATCACTGTAGAGGTTGTCTTTGCCCGATTTTGATGGCGGTCATCTGAGTTGGTTAACATCGAAGGAGGGGTGATGAGGCACGACTGAGGCTGTGGGCGGAGGTCCCTGACCCGGGGACCCTGTTTGCCCCCGCCGGTGTTCGTTGGGTCTGGGTCTTCACTTGCGGTAGCGGGGTTCAGATTGCTGCAGTGGTGAACGATAAGTCGCCCTCCGCCGCCGTCCGTTCTGCTCCAGCCTGCTCCCCCGGAGAGACTGGGCTCTCTGGGGGAAGTGAACATGGTCGATACCGAGCAAGGAGAGATGGGACGGGCTGAGTATGAACCGTCGTTGAGAACTGTACTGGCGGCCATTGGGGCACTTCATTCGTATGTGGAAGCACTTGTCCATAAAATGATTGCGGGTATGTTTGAGACAGGGCGTATGAGACCGGACTCTGCTCCATTGCAAGACGTAAAGCGAGCTAAGACGCCCATGATGGCCATTTTAATGGAGGATGCGGGCCCCGTGCAGCGAGAAGTGTCGAAGCCTCTGGTCAGTGTGATGGCCGATAACCGCGAGCTTGGTGCTTCGAACGGATCATCGAGCCTAACATCGCCTCTGACTGTAGGAGGACTAATCGGTGCTCCCTTTCCGGAGACTCCTGTTGGAAATGTTCTAGGCTCGAAACCGTGTCTTTCCCCTCCCCGGCAGTCTCACTACGATTGCGAAGGAAACATCGTTGGGAGTTAATGTCGGTGATGGGGGTCTTTAGTGCTGATGGGGTTCTCAATGATTTAACATCTTTGATTCGTCTCAGGATGAACTTTGCTGAACTTTTTCCGCACTTCGACACTCCTGCGGAGGCGGCAGTTCGACCAGAAGGGGTTCGCACGACTGATCGGAAGGGCCAAGGATGAGACTGATTGACTGGGTTTGATATCGTGGCCTCGATGGATGTGGGATTTGCTACCATTGTGCTTACGGGAGGTTGGGGGGTGTTTACAGCTTCCCCTGTTTTGTTATGTATGGGCTTCCTTATAGACTTGTGGGTCCGTTATGGGGGATGCTTGGTTCTGGTGGGGGGAGGGGGGACCGGGGGCCCATACGAAGGCCCCCTCCTCCATTTTCTACTTTTAGTATTTAGTTAGATGGGGCGACAGGCACACTGCTAGTTGGGGTTAGGCGAAAGCCATATGCAGGGGTGCAGGGTGGGGGGAAGGGGTTTTTGTATTGTATGTGTTTTTGGTTTTATACTGGATATCCTACTCGAATCCTGATATTGGGAGCCTTGCTGATGGGTAATCCTGTTTTGTGGGTGGACGGGTCCAGAGAGCGGTATTGTTTGCACTGACCTTAGCAATGTGTTGCGTTTCTTATGGCTGAGTGCTGATTGCGGTCGTTGTTTCGGTCCATTGCTCTGCTGCGCTCCACTTCTCCTGCCACTCGAATCTTAATGACAATCCTGTTCCTTTGGGTGGTGGGGTTTGTGGTCTGTATTGGTTGGACTGGGCTTCGAATATTTCTTGTATATTATACGGCCGAATGCTTGTTACAGTTCATGGCTCAGCTCTCGCTTTGGTGGTCAGCCGTCTATTCTGCACTATATGTTTGTATATCTTCCTTTTTGTTCCGTACAGTAAGGCACCTGCTGTTGGTTTTCTTTGTTTTCAATTAATAAAAAGATTTATTAAAAAAAAATAATAACTGTACATGTTCTAAGACATGCTGAGACCTGGGTGTAAGCTGTTTCGGTTGCTATGTGTAAGCTTCGGCATATGTAGCAATAGTCTACTTTCCAAGATTTTGCCTTATACTTTATAGTCTGCATTTAGAATTCAGAGAGGGCAGTAGGACATCTCACCTAGATCATTCCCCCCCTTTAGAGAGGAAGATTATATGGCCATCACTTGTTGCAGTGGGCAATCTGCCTAAGTCTAGTGCCTCATTGTCCAGCGCAGTCAACATGGGTGCCTTTTTGGTAAGTAAAAGTAGCCTACAACACCAGCAGTGCCTGGCACCTTGCCATGGGCAAGGAATGACAGTGCTTCTCTGACACATTAGTTTGAAACTGGTTGGTCTAGCATGGACCTCTTCTGCGTTTTGAGACACGGGAGCGGGAATCTGGGTATTTTCTCCTCAGTGTGCTGTGGTTCTGTTGTTCTATATGCTGCATAGCACTCATAGGATGTCCTATTAATTGCCTCTTGGGAATGGTGCAGCCCCTCCCTTGCCACTGCCTCCTCAAGTCTTTGATTCCACTCAAGAGTTGACTGCTACTGTCCGACCCAGCTAGCTATACTAAGAGCCTCTCTGTCTTGTGTCCTTCAGCATGCTGGCGTGTGATGTGTAGTTGAGGCACCTCTATCTCTCACCCAGCGTGGCTTGTGTGTCCATAGCCTCTGCACCAACTTTAGACTCAGCTGTTACTGCTTCAATCTCTAGCTTTTTGATTTTGCAGCCTAAATCCCCAAGCAGACAGGCAATTCGAGCCCTAGCCTCCATGGTGGTCCAAATACAGTGACCTCCCCCCTCCTTTCAGTTAGGAGAGAGAAGGCTGACCTCTCATTCGCCTTAAAAAAACTCAATGAGCTTGCTCAATAAAGAGCGAAAAGTGGGGACTTCTAGTGTAGAGCTTTGGAGTCGGCACATTGTGACGCGTGTGTCTTCTCCCCCTGTTGATAATCATGGTCTGCATGTTGTGGTCGGATATTGTCCGTGCTAAATATTCAGTCTGTCTACATCTGCTACGAATCCCCTTGTGCTCGCAATATGGCCTGGTCTGAAGTGAATATTGTGTACAGGGGAATAAACGGAATAGTTGTTTACAATGGGGTGCCAGCATCTCCATATGTCCAACATGGTCCATTGATTCAAACAGTTCTTGAGGGCCTTGGATGTTGCATAAGCCGGTGAATGTGCAGTGGGGTGGTAGCGATCCAGGTATACATCCTGGACCCCACTGAAATCTCCTCGCAATAACATGGAATGCTGTGGTCCGTTAGCCAATAAGGGAGATCGAGATGTACAGTACTGTGACTGGCCAAAACTAGGGGCATATAGCCTCCCCAATACATTTGGCTTATCGGGCAACCTACCCCCACTATAATATATCTGCCATTCCTGTTAATGAATTGTTTGGTGACCTCGTAGGGGACCCGAGGACAAATCTAAGTCAGGACCCCTCTACCGTAGGAGAAAGCCATGGCCACCACGCGTCACGTCATATGGCTGGCAATTTTGTGCCCTCCCTCTCTGTCAGGTATCTCTTGAAGTAAAGCCATATGAGTGTCCCTACACCTCACAAAGGTGTTAATCTTATATTGTTTGGCTGCTGTGGACATTCCACCGTAATATTTTAAACATGGTATCCCCCATCCCGTGCTTTTGATGAATCCCTTCCAGTTCCCATGAAGGGCTGCCCCACCTCCACCTGGGCATGCATCAACTTGAGAGGCCTACATCCAGCTTACAGGGGAGAAACCCAACATTTCCCCACCCAGTCAAACAAAATCTGTAACTAACTACTAAACTGGATGCAATCGCTGCATGTGTCTCCAATAGGGGACATATGTGCATCAAGGGAGTGCCTGGTGAACAGCAACTGCGACCTATGAGGGCCAATACTTCAGTACTCCATAAACATACTCGGCCATCAACCCAGTCCTTTAATATCAGCATATGGGCCCAGGAACCAGAACTGTACTACAAACATTTTCTTCATCCATGTTGCATGAGCCAGCTTACCATCCCCCCCCCAACATGCCAGTCTAAGGCATATTTGCATCTCTGTGTAGATTACATTCACTCCAAATCTGTATTCTGGAGTATCTCAGAGTAATCTGTAGGCAAAGGCGGTTGTGGAGGGTTCCCTGAGACTAACATTATAAGGGCCACCTTGTACCCGTGCTGCTCTAACAGTACCAATAGGTAGTCTCAATGATTCAGGTCTCACAGGAGGTCATTGGCTGTCTGCAGAGTAACCCCGGGAGGTGCCCCCGGGCGCACCAGAATAACTGCAAGACTCGGTTTCATGGGGGGGGGGGTGTTCTCTGGAGCATATTCTTCTTCAGCCCTGGCTAATAGGATGCCATTACTACTTGTAGTTTGCTGGTCTTGCTGGACCTTAGTGGGGATAGCTATATCATCACCCGCTCCCCTTTGTCGTGTTCTACATCAGTGCTGTCACTAAGGAAGAGGCCGATCAGCATCAATCCGCTCACCCACCTCCTTCAATGCCACATGCTGTTCAGCCCAATACCACACAGCTCTGTGAAAAACAGGGTTCGCTGGCTCAATATATATATTTTTTTAACTTGGCCAGAAAGAGGAGAGCCTACCTCACACCCATAATTCTCAGCTTCCTCTTGGTCGCTGTAAAAACCCGCCCTGCGGTGCTGAACCACTAAGGTGTAGTCCCGGAATATCATAACTTTTACGTTTTCAAAGGAAAAGCACCCCTTGTTCCTGGTTCTCTGCAAAATAGTGCCTCTGTCACAGAAGTTCAGGAGCTTGGCCACATTGGATCTAGGGAGAGCTCCTCAGAGGCGGTGGCTTCACCGCAACTCTATAAGCTTTCTCCACAAAAGCCAACTGAGCAAGCAATGTGGGGCCACCGTCCCAGCGACCCAGGACTCGATCAACCATAAAGGGTTGTTTTGCTCCGCTCCCTCCAGCATCACTATAATGAGGAGGTTGTTCCGCTGGGCCCTGCCCTTCTTATATTTAGCCCACCCTTCCAAGAAGCGCAATTTGTCAGTCGTTTCCTGTAGTTGCTTTTGCAGGTCTGTGATTTGGGATTGAAGCTCATGAATCATAGTTCCATGTGGAAGACCCTGACAGTTTGTGCTGAACATCTTGTAGAAGTCTGAGATATGTGACCACGGCATCCACTTTCACTTCCAGCATTGTCCTCGACTCGAGCAGGTCAAAAGAATTTCCCCAATTAGCCGATGAAACAAGTATGTGTATGTGATCATCCTCCTCCTCAGTCCTGCTGCTGAGAGTTCACTGGCAGCTTGCTGTGATTCCTCAAGGGGTTTGGAATGCAAGCCTGTCTCACTTAACAGCTGGCCAAGGCCATTCTTGGTGCTACCCAATGTTAAGGCCATGTTGAGGCAGGAGCAGCTGGTCGTGGTCACAAGCTCCACAGCGAGGAAGGTTGATGGTACTCAGCCAGCACCCATCTCCCAGATAACCCTTCTTCAGGCTTCACCCATGGGGAGAGCGCCCCATTCATTCAGCCCCCAAGGAAAGGGAGGAGGCTCCCAATCTCAAGGTACCTCCCTGCTCCACCTAGGTCAACCTCTCCCTCCGAAATTATCTAGAATCCAGCAAAGGCACAGCCTCCAACACCACAGGCCACAGCAGTCACATTGCTGGTCCCCAGCTATAGCTTCCAAGGCACCCCACTTACTGCTTCTCAGAGCCCCTTGTGTCCACCTGCAGGGGCCAGGCCAATTAATCCAGGCCAGGGCCAGGGTGGAGCCTTATACCAGAGTGCAAGGCTCATCCTCAACCATGGCATCGCCCAGTCTCTCTTCTGGCGGGTCAGCAGGTGATGTTTGTGAAGGAGGGGAGCGGGCCCCCCTGAAATGTCCCGCTCATCCCCCTGAACTTATGAGCCTACGCCCAGATTTCAGAGAGTGCCCCCTACCCCCACGTATGCATGCCACAGCCATCTCTGTCTGGTCCAGGATCAATGCACAGAGCAATTCTGAGGGCAGGGCTCCTCTTCAAACATGACAGTCACCCGATCACCCTCCCACTGGGTTGGTAAGCAATTTGTGCAGGAGATGGGATTGAGGTGCCCCCACACTCATCCTGTTGAGGTCATGGGGGTCTCCAAGAACACAGAGCTTGAGGATGGAGTGATGGATGAATGTAATTATTACAGGAAAGGATGGATGATGAATAGGCTGTTGGCTGGTTAAAGAATAGACATATAAACTGATGCAGCAATGATGCCTTAGGGCACATTTATGTGATTTAGGGATCGGGCATGGAAATGGCGCTTTGCATATCAAGATATGTGGATTCTGGCCTGACAGCAGTGCCAGATAGTTTACACGTCTACTGTTTGTATACCAGTAATGTAGATTTTGGAAATGGTGATTTAACAGTAGGGCATTGGCGCTCTTATAACAAACACAACGGACCCAAATAGCCAAGTAACCAGTCAAAACTTGGGCCAGACAGATACGGACATGGGCATTTCTAAGGACGAAACAAGGACGATATGCAATGTCAACAGGATAACACCTACACACAAGGATCTCTACCCAGAGAAACCCTCAGAGGGCCAAATAAAAAACATTAGCATTGTGTGCAACAACAAGGCCATAGATGAGCTCCATCCCTGCCATGGAAAAGAAGGGAGACACGGAAGAGGAAACAGGAATGTAAACGCTCATTCACCAAATCAACGTACAGGCCAAAAAGCTTTTTTTTAACTTCACTCCAAAGCCTACAGCGCTACACAAAACTGCACAAGGGCCTACAACGGTGGCTCAGATTCATCAGATAAATTCAGATGAAGCAGAAGAACTAGAAGATCTAGAAGACCTAGAAAACTCATGGCTGAGAACTTTAAGCCTTACTCCAACAAGGAGGCATCGCAAGAAATAGATGCAAAAGAGGCATTAGGCAGAGATGCCGACATCTCCCCAATGCAAAACAATGCAGATATAACTGGCTCTTGTAATAAGGAAAACGCAACCATAGCTGCCCTCACAATGCAGAACACCAGTCAAGCAGTTACCAGAAATCATTTATCAAACTCTGAATCAAAAGCGACATCATCACAAGATAAATCACCCAGTGGCAAAAGTAGCTACCCAGAGCTCTTCAGAACTTTACTACATACACTTCAGCCTCAACAAAGGCACTCAACTTGCAATCGGATAAGCTGGACATTCAAATTGATTTAATGAATATCGCAGCTCTACATATCGCAGGCATAAATACTAAGTTGGATATCCTTAACAATCTAATAACAAGAGCACTATCCACATACTCATTAGAGCTAAGTCCCTGCGTTTGGTGCCCAATAAACTGAGCCTTTTACCAACTCTCTTAGAACAAATAATAGCTCTCAGACAGCTAAACACATCTTACATCAAGCACACAGGGGCTGACAACGAAACAGCAACTCCTATGCAGGTGGAAATTAAAGAGGACGACAAGGAAATAAAAACCTCAGCCTATTCACAAAGACCAATGGGAATGACGGCAGCACCTGTAGTGACTAAGCTTGGCGCCACAGCCACACCAAATCTGGAAGAACATACTCTAACAAAGCAAACAATTAGACAACAAAATGCAAAAGGAAAGCTAGAAACAAATTAACAATAGGAGACAATACGCCAGGAACTAAAATGCACTCAATGTTTATTTTAACTAGAGAAACAAAAGGCAAATTTAACCTCACCAGGACATCTGTGCACAAAAAAAGGGACAACAAAAAGCCCAAAAAGCAGCAACCTAATCGAGGGGGACTTCGATCTCTGCACAAGAATAGAGACAACGAAAAGGCCATAAAGTAGCGACCAAATCGAAGAGACACTGGAACTTGGAAAAATGCGACAACATTGAAACATTGCGCAACCCACAAACTTGACATCTCGAACTTTTGCGACCTGTGTCTCAAATCTGAAGCCTAAAGACCAGACAGGAGAAACATCGTATAAGAAAGATGTGACTAACTCACTGCTCAACAAAGATTCAATGATCAATGACTGCACTCAGAAAGGGCAGACAAAAAAAGCATAAGGTAGCATTGAAACCAATGAGCCAGAGATCAGAGATTGTGCAGAAACATCCTTCCAAGACAAGAACCAAAAGACGACACCAATATTGGCATTCAAGACCCCATTTCCCAGATCCAAAACAAGGAGCATCCCGCAACATGAAAATCTTAAAATTCTACATACAAAACCACGAAAATGAAAACCTATCTGAATGTAATCAAGGGAATTGGCCAAGGGCAATCACCAGAGAAACCGAGTTGGGATTCCTAGAACAGGAAATAACTACAAGACAGATTGAGACCAATCAGAATAACCTCCAGAATAAGCCAGTAACCTCAGCACAAAACATCACTAAGGGCAGTATGCACCATCATGAAAACCATAGATTGCAAAAAGACACCTGCAGTGGGAATAGACCAAGAAGATGAAATCAACACAAATACCCGGCAGTATGGACTATCATTGCAACAAATATTATTAACGCCAGACTACGAGTCCCAGGGGCGGCACGATATTCTGAACAGGGGCAACATACTAAAATTACTAACCAACATCCATCTAAAGTCAACCCACCTCTTCACCGTGGAATTTCGCCAGAAGGGAAAAGAAAACCTCAACGAACAAACACTTACCACATGGCAAACAGTGGAAGCTGCACAGCTGATTATGAGCCAAAACCAACAATTTGATACATAGGGCATACAACTTTATGAACCCGCTACACCACGTCATCCTGGCCCGCTTGCTGAAAACGTCATCCATAAGGAAAACCAAGGGCCAGGACAAACACAAGAAAAACCACAGGTGTACTCAGTCCTTCAGAAAGCAAAAGGGAGGAGGCCACCAGCCATACTGCATAATTGGGCTCATGTGGATAAAAAGGCAAACATAGAACCCGACAATGACCAATGGAGCTGGTGCCCAGGAATCCTAAACAAAGTGAAAAACAACTAACCATCGTGTAAACAGGCAGCGAACCCCAAAAACGTGACTCTACACCTTCTCTCGTGGAACATAGCTGGATCGAAAAAATGACTGGAAGAAGGCAGCCCCCCTCAAGTTTTGGTAACATGCGACATAATTGCCCTTCAGGAGACATGGGCTCTGGAAAAGTTGCCTCTTGTAGGACTTATACATTTTAACACAACAACCGAGAAACACAGGAGACACCGTCGTCTGAAAGGTGGCCTAGCAGTCTATATGTCTACAGCCATTAACATTCAATCAGAGCAGATAGCCCCCTCTGGACCGAAAGTGCAATTAATAAAATTCTCGCTACCGCCTAAAGAGAAACCAAGAACTGTACTAATAATTAACACCTATGCACATCCAAAGGCACAAAAGAAAAAAGCCCACAACTCTTTGCTAACAGCCATAATCTTCAACATAAGAAGTATCAACCCCTTCTGGGATATTGTCGTAATAGGAGACTTCAACTCAAACTTTATTTACACCCCGGACAAAGATGAGAAAGTAGATAGAGGCTGGAATATATATCCCCAATTCCAAATTAAGACAATGTATTTATTTTTTGACAGGAGGGCATTGTTGATTCAAGCATATCATTGGTAATATGTAGCAAGGTTAATGTGACTCTCTGTATGGCAATGATTATTTCATAGAGGGCCTATGTGGATATTTCATGTTGCAACAGTGAGGAATATTTTAATGGTATCCCTGTGATATCTGCAAACCGATCATCACACTGCGTGCAGCAGAGACATTTTGACAGACTTTTTACATTTAAAGGAACACTTCTGAAGATGATGTAATAGCACATAATTAAATTTAGTGCGTTGTGCCTTAGCATAGGATTATCAATGGACATTTTCCTGTGGGACATACTGTATCCAATATATACTGTTTTTCTTGTGGTACGAATACTTACTTTAAGATTACACTTTGTTGTGCCTGACACAGAATCTTTGCACGGTCCCGAAACATTATTTTTGGTTATGGATAAATATTTCTCTAGTCTAGTATAAGAGACCTTCAATTACTTGAATAGGTCGGGGGGGGAGCTTTAGAGCTTCTGATAATCATGTGATTATTTATCCAATACCATTGAACATGGTCTGGTAAGATGTACCATTTGACGTTATGATGCTTAAACTTGCTAGGCGCAGGTGCATGTTGCAATGTGGAGCTGGCATTGACATTTTTCCAAAGGCTGCTTTCGCCATCAAAGAAGATCCTCACCCCCAACTTCTTCAACAAAGGTCAGTGAACAATTGCTCAAGTACATTTTTAGTTTATATACACTGTCTGTTGGTGGGTGTCTCTCACATCTGGTGCCTACTTGTGATGTATTTGAACCTGGAAACTGAAGCAGAAGCATTGTGGAGCCTATAAAAGTAGAAAATAAAAAAGCTATGTTTCAGCAGGGACACTAGTTAGAATCATGCTATCGCTGTGCACTATGCTGAGGGTATTAGTATACAACATCAACAATTTGGGTATTACCATGACACGATAACAACAAACAACCTGTCCAGGAGAAAGGGCATGCAACATCCACTATTTCAAATGATATCAGCTCCAGGTAGCAAATGGAAAGGAATGTTGCCGCTTACCTGTTAGTTCTGCCCTTTTGACAAACCCTGGAAAGGTGTACACGAAGATCGAAGGATTAAGCCTCTGATTTGAAAAGGCAACCACCTCGGTGGACGGATTAGCAGCAAAGGCCCCAATGCTCCCGCTCATACACTGCAACACAGAACGGGCCTTTGTTTCGAGGTCAGTGAAGAGGATGTAGTTTCCACAGGGAAAGCAAATAGTCTGGTTGTTCACAAAAGAAATATTCTGCTTATTGATGCCCTGCACCCACCTGAACGAAAAAAAAGACAAAATGCACAGTAAAAAGTTGTGTATAACAACAGTAAGAAAAACAAAAAAAAGCAAATGCAACTAACTACGCCAAAAAATACAACATCTAGGGGATGCAATATTTACATTGAATATTATCATATACATACTGCCCCCACTCGTAGTAGAATGCGGGGTCAAATCCTTTAACATCTAGGACGAGTGGTAACATTTGTACAACATTTATGAGAAAAATTAAATTTTACAAATCCTGCTTTTACGAATTGAAGCGTACTAAAATAATTTATTGATTTTTTGGGGATGGGGCCAGTATACGTGTTAATGTTGTAACTATGTAACTAGTAGCAAAGGGATACGTATTTAAGACATTTAAGACATATAGCATGGACAGCTGAAAAAAGTGATCAGCATCTGAGGAACTTCACTCACAGTACTCCATATACAAGATGCAACTTACTCTTTCCTTTGATTCTCAGTCTTTGAACCAGAAATTATCACAATTAGTCTCACGGAAACAAAGCTCAACTTTGTCAGTCCTTTATTGGCAAAAAAAATCTAACATCCATCTCCAATCTATTCATTCAATTCCATCCATGTGCCCCTCTCTTTTTAGCCCCAGTTGCACCCTGGCGTAGCCTTGGTTCCTGGAAGAGAACACAGCATATTACTTACTTATCATTAAACCGATGCTCTGTCTTCCACGGCAGTCGGCTGATCAGCCTAAGGTTAAAGAGGCCTTCCTACCACATGCGGTTGCAGTCTATGACTGCACTCACCCGTGGAGAGATTGCTGGGAGTCCCCCGGAGCTCCATGCCACATCACATAAGGCTCCCTGGGGACTTAGCATAGTTAGTACAAGTCTCAAGAGCCTATTTGTCCCTGCACATGCATCAGTAACATGCTGGGGCAAAGGTGTTGCCCCATTTACTTGGGAATTCAAATGAGGGAATGCTCCTTGAGATAAACTTGGTACAAAAGTTGCCCATGCAGTTGTTATTATGAAGGGGCCAGAGAAATGCCTGGCACCCCTTCCGTACTACAGAAGTGTCCTTGGCACAAAGAAATGGTGCAAACGTCTGTTGCACCCATGGGGAACATCTTTAATAAGGCAAAGGAATGACTAACAGTGACAAGTACACATTGTTTAAACTTATCTGGGCTGAGAAAAGTACATTTTTGTATAAGGTCTTGCAAGAAATGTATTGCCTTTTTCTTGAAATTCATGAACAGAACCAGGCAATGAAATGACATACCAAAGTCTCTATTGAATCTAAGGTATCCCGTTCATAATAGAGGAGTCTCACAAGGCTCAATAATATTTCCCCTGTTATTTAACATTTATGTAGACTCTGTGCCGATACATTACAAAACATGGACACCTAATTCTACAAGCATATTAATGATACTCTTCAAATTAACCTCAATAGAAAAATATAACTCTTTAGGAAAATGCCTCTCTTTGATTGATCACCCACCCCATCTTTTTTGATTAATTCTCCTGGTTTTCTGACTCTGTGCACTGTAACTCTGCTAAACAGACCCCAGTGCATGACTCTCACCCCTAAAACATGTTGAAATTGGATATAACCTAATTGGTAAATATTACCTCCCTAGAAGTCTCAAGTATATGGAACAGAATGTTCCCAGGACCTGTAAGTCAAATGTCACTAGTGGATTGTAGCACATACTGTGATATAACTAGAGTGA
The DNA here is from genome assembly GCF_964261635.1 of Lissotriton helveticus. NCBI lineage: Eukaryota > Metazoa > Chordata > Amphibia > Caudata > Salamandridae > Lissotriton > Lissotriton helveticus. The sequence goes on from NC_136065.1 coordinate 1,099,073,128, forward strand.
CAGTGCAAACATGACTGCCGACCTATCCCTGTGGCCTGTCTGTGCAGGTCTGACCTGCTAAAGTAAGCCCTTTTGACAGGCCCAGGACCCTCCTTTTAAATGTTAATAAATCACCACTAAGGAGTTCTTATTGCTGTAGGAGGCAGGGTGCATAGTATTTCAAAGTAGGACCTTTCGATGTCGATTATAAAATATGTCTTTACAGGGATATGGCCTCAACAGGTAATTTAGCTGTAGCAGGGTTGTTACAGAGGAAAGAATTGGGATATACTATTTAAATTAAATGTTATCTCCACTTAGGAAACATCTACAAAAGTCATTCTTGGGACTTTTTCAAATATTTATTACAAGCCAAATTCCCTAGTAAAGTTGAAATTTCATTTACAATTTTTTTTTAAAATCATCTTTTACTGCCTAAAGTCTCTAGAAACCCATTTGCAGACTGTAACCCAGGAGTTAAAAAAAAAACCTTTGAGGAAGTTTGAACTTGCTACCAGCGCTGAAACAAAGGCCTTGAGTATAGGGAGGTGTTCTGCTCCTCTGATAGGATGACCATCTGGGCAGTGCCCAAGAACCTAATTAACTTCAAAGAGGCCTAGCCTGTCACTGACAGATGTAGCTAACAACTGGGCCTGTCTCCTTTATCACTCTAGTAAGCTAGGTACCAATCCTTTTGGGAGAGGCGCCGCCCCAGAACCAGGGGTGGCTGATTCCCAAGAGCATCAGGGCCTCGCCTCATTGTGATTGATGATAATGCAAGAGACAATAATTTTGGCATGCACGAAAATGTTCCTACTTTCTGCTGCATGTGAGTTCCTGAAACGGACTTTCAGCTTCAGTGTTTCTCTCCAAGTAAATCTGCACATGCGCTAGGCACACATAACTGTCTGACACATCATCTATTGTGGAGGGCAGTGGCACCCCTTGCAATTTCCCATTTCACTGCAGCAGGACCCATCGCCTTTAATGTTATTCCATCGTCAGGCGCAGAACGCCACAGCCGGGTGGTAAAATAGGAGGCAGGCACAGGCTCCCTTTTCTCCTCCTCTGATACAATCCTTTTCTCTCATGTCACAGGATGGGGCTGGATTTGTGACAGCTGTAACACTCACTTAAAATGAGAGCTGGCGCTTTCTAAATAGCCTCTTCCTCTGCACATGGTTTTCAGCGTGTGCATCCCAACTACGTCATAACATTCTAGCTCGTTGTGCAGGGGAAGAGTTTAAGGACTGCAAGGTGAGTTGTGTTTGTTTGTGTGCATTTGTGTGGCATTGCTAGCTAGAAAGAGCAAGGAAAGAATGCATTTTTTTATTTTATTGTATTGTGTGCCAGATATTCTCTTTGTGTGTTATTAGAGAATTCATTTTAATGTTGAGATCGCTAGTGAAGTTTCATTGTTAATTATCTGAAACTGTCTGCTATCAAGACACACAAAAATTCAAATATAGTTTGAGTTTTAATCATTTGAATTGTGCCTTAAGAAGAAAGGCTGTGGCATGTTTAGTGCCAAAATGAACACTGTATGCGATACAGTGCCGTTCCCATTTAGAAAAACGCTTTGCTTAGTTAGTGAGACTTTGCTAAAGGAAAGCAACGTGGCTCTTCTATGCAGAGTACCGTCTGCACACGGCAAGTGTCTGCACACGGCAGATACGTTTGGGACAGGAAACTGTTCGGAGCAGCGGTACTCTTGCTGACTTAGCAGAAAGAATGGATGACCACTCGTGAGTAAATATTACGAGGAGTTAAGCATACATATCGATTTCGACTTTCACCAGAACTCACGTGTGGGTTGGAAATATCACCACGCAAAAAAGCACTTCATTGGAAGTTATAGCCCTGAGAAAGTCGCAGGATTACTGCCTATAGCGACGAAACGCGTTGGCTGTTGTTGGCTGTTTGGACGAAATCTGAATAAAGCAAGACAAGAATTTGAATTGAAGACTAAAGTTGTTGGCCTATACATTCATTGTGTTACATATGTGTATCATTGAAAAAGGTAAACCTTGTTTAAACGTATACGTGTGCTTGGAAGTGAAAAATTGTATTGTGAGAGTCTTGTCTCTCGTCATATGGAGTTTGGTGGTTCTCCATTCCTTTAAGCACGGTTGGAACTATCCCCACGCAGAAAAGTACTTCATTGGAAGTTATAGCCCTGAGAAAGTCGCAGGATTACTGCCTATAGCGACGAAACGCGTTGGCTCTTGTTGGCTGTTTGGAAGAAATCCGAATAAAGCAAGACAAGAATTTGAATTGAAGACTAAAGTTGTTGGCCTATACATTCATTGTGTTATATATGTGTATCATTGAAAAAGGGAAACCTTGTTTAAACGTATACGTGTGCTTGGGAGTGAAAAATTGTGTTGTGAGAGTCTTGTCTCTCATCATATGGAGTTTGGTGGTTCTCCATTCCTTTAAGCACCGTCAAATTAATTCTGGAGTTAATATACATTTAGTGCAATTCTAACCGTGGGCCTATTAGCATAACCACGCTGCATATGTTTTGTTAACTCTTGTTAAACTACAGGGACACAACAATCTGCTAGCTCACCTTTTCCTGAATAGGCTAAGTAACCATTTCCAACTGGACCTGCCCACGATGCTGCTTGGGACTTCAGCTGCATCGAGACTTGACCTTGCACTCCCCGTAAGTGCTGTTCCTGTGGTCCTGTGTCACGTTGCTGTGTCAAAGTGTTCTCCTCCTAACATCCTGGAAAAACCTTGGACTTAAGACACTTTCTACAGCATTTTACCTGGAGACTGGGACCAACCTGCTCAGCAGATCCAACCAGGGAGCATCACCTCCTTTGTCATAGCTACAGCTATGTTCTTCTGTTGATACCAGAAACCACTGCGTCTGAGCACTTTTCAGGGTCAAGCCGAAGCCTCGTTGGCCCTGACATCGACAACCTCCAGGGTATGAAAACATTAACTTCTTTCAACTAAAACCAACAGCTCCATCCAGATGCTGGAATCTATCAACACTGATACATTTGCCTTGATGCCAACCCAAATGCCTGCTTCACTGAAGGTTCTCAACGCTGGGAGGTAACTTTTCCACTTGGACAAACCTGGTCCCTGCATCCAACCATGCGCACCATCAAGGTCAACCTTAACTTATGCCTAGGTATGGATCAAGAGCAACTAGATGGCCACAATTGGCATATAATGCTTTTGGATGCTATTTTTATTTAAAGCTTTGATAATTCATATCTCAGGTTTCCCTTATTGGATTTTTGATATTTTGTTTATTAAATGATTCTCTTTTTTATAAATTGGAATTGGATTTTTATTGTGTTGTGTTTTTACTATTTAACGATGTTGCCAAGTTTATTAAAGATTTTTCAGCTGATAGCCGCACATACAAAACAGTACAAAGAGTACGCAAAAACATACAACTTTCGAAAACATACAAATAAAATTCAGAAAAGATTTCTAAATGACAGTGATACAGCTGTGTTAAAACACAATAAAACTACATTAAAATTCATTCTAGTGCCTAATTCAGAATTCATAGAAATCTTCTTTAGTCAACTGCACAATTAAAATCCATTTACAAAGCAGACGATAGATTCAGACTTGTGTTTGTTCTTTTCTCGAAATAAACTAAGCAGACCATGTGTAGGATGTGACAGTGCACACAAAATCTGTATCAACTATCATATAGACCAAACCAATTCCATATTGAGCAAGCTATTTTTGAACAAAAAAAGCAGGAAATGTGATATTGTATGCTTGCCCCCTAAAGTGCATGTGCAATCGTGAGACAGGTCTACAGCCCATTTAGGCCTATAAGATCATCTTGTAAAGATTTCTCACCTGAACTTTATGTATAGAGTACGTTTCAGTTCCGGTTGTAGCAAGTATAGATATGGACATTGGTTATAGAAATAATATTCAAAATAGTTGGCAGTTAGAGGGTTCATATTTCAGCTAGCGACAGTGAATTTCAAATGCCAGTCTGCGTCCTTAACAGCTGCAGTGCTATTACCATTTATTTGACTGGGGTCCCACCAGAGATTATCCAAACCTATACCATTAAGTACTTTACTTACATGGTTCCCCCAGCTACTTCTTTTTATGTGTCATTAAGCTAATACTTCCATGGCAAATTGTAAATACACAATTTCCAAGTGGTTTCTGTTAAGGTGGATCCAATACAGAACAAGTGTAAACGCGTCTAAATCTGATACAGGCCGTATACCCAGATCTACTTATAGAGAGAGTAGTCAAGTCCGAGGACCCCATTTTAGAAAGGAAAGTAGGAAATGTTTTTCAAATAGTTGCAGGCCCGTAGCTTTGTTATAACTCAATCTTGGCTCCAAAGAGAGCTATCACAACACCTTTCTGTCTAAAAACCGTCAAAACAGCATTTAGGGGCAGACTACCTATCCTTTTGGCAAATCTAAGAATAGATTTCTCTGGGTGAGGCTGCCAACTGAGTGAGCGATGAAAGCTCAATCCAAGTTAGTTGAACTGATCAACCTTTTCTAGCAATTCCCCATCGATCTTGAAAGGTCTCTTTACTTATATGCCTGTTTTCAACACCATGGCCTTGGTTTTCTTCACATTAATAGAGATATTATGCTCTGCAGAAACCATGAAATTTGTCATAACATGCATAGAGTTTTCCGTCAAAGACGGCAACCTTATTGGCATGTAACAGAATAGGATAATTCGCAAAAAGTAGCTTAAGGGAATCTATACCATCTCCTGCAGACAGTAACATAATTTATAAATAAATTAAATAGGAGGGGGAGCATATGCAACCCTGCAAGACCCAAGAGAGGATGGGAAAAGGGGGCTAAATTCCCCAACTAAGTCAAATTGCACTTGCACTCTATTGCAGGAGTGCAGACCTTCAATAGCTGCGGACAGAGGTGGATCAACACCCAGCAGCTGGAGAGTGCTCCAGAGCCATTGTCTACATACCGAAACAAAGGCCGGACCTCAGATCAATACCATTTTAAATATTTTGTAACTTTTAAATCCTTATTCCACAAAAAAAGGGGGGAGAAGTATTTACGCCATACCCATTTCCTCCCATCTTAAGCAAATACACATCAAAAAAGTTGGGCAATTATTATGGTTGATGCCTTTTCCTTATACAGAGATCTCTCTGGGAAATGCAGGGCCCTCACTCACATTAAAAGTGGGCAAGCTTCATCATTGGGCTTCCTACACTCTGGACTCCAAATGAGTCCATGGTGGGCTCTACCATAGAATGGGGGAGTAAGCTTTATTTGATATATTCTTTATTTATTTAATTATTTATTTATTTAGTGTCTTTTATAGAGCGCGCAGCTACCCCAACGGGGTGTCCCTGTGCTTTTGAACAGACAGCCATTGGCACAGAACTAGAGCATACTAGCAAAATAGCCAAGTCTTAAGGGATCTGCGGAATTTACATTCCGACTGGGTCATACGGAGGGTCATACGGAGGTAAAGCCGGAGTTTGTTACAGCGAAGGGTGGCACATACTTCGAAGGTTTTACCTCCTGATCGGGCTATTTTAAATCTAGGGGTGACAAGTAAACATTTGGTGTTAGAACGCAAGGCTCTGGAATGACTATAGGGGCGAAGTCTCGTTATGAGATAGGCAGGTCCTAAGCCTTTGGTAGTCCGAAATGCCAAGGTCATGGCTTTGAACTGAATTTTAGAGATGGGAAGCCAGTGCAATTTCCACCAATAGGGAGAGATGTGTTGTCTTAGTGAGATGCCACCGACCAGCGGCATTTTGAACCGTCTGAAGTCTGTGGCGCAGTGCAGCTGTCAGACCCAAGTAGAGTTCATTAGCATAGTCTAAATGTGAGGTTATGAGTGCATGGACTATGGTTTTACGAGTGTTGCTAGGCAGGTAGTTGATGAACTTTTTTATTATTTTAATTTTACTCAAACAGGCGGCAGAAACTGTTTGTACTTGATTAGCAAAGGACCAAGAGTTATCCCACCTGACGCCCAGGTTTCTGACCGAGTCTTTAGGAAGAGGGGCGATACTCAAATCTTCCGGTAACCAGAGGTTGGAAGATAGGGGGGAAGGTTGATTAAAAAACAGGACCTCGGTTTTATCTGCGTTAAGTTTAGGAAAATGATGGTCCATCCATTTCGCAATGTTCCTGAGGCAAGTTTTTAAGGGATCAAAGGTGGCAGTGGATAATTCATCATAGGTAAATAGGAGCTGGACATCGTCAGCGTAAGATGTTATTTTAATTCCTGAATGCGATATCATTTCGGCCAATGGAGTGAAGTAAACATTAAAAAGAAGCAGGCTCAATGAAGAGCCCTGGGGAATGCCCCATTTAAGGGGTCTCACAGTAGAAATATAGGTAGGAGTATGGACCTGTTGTTTACGATCTGAAAGAAACGAGGAAATCCAGTTTAAAACCGTGCCCTGGATTCCAATGGATTTTAGCCGTTTCAGGAGGATAGGGTGAGAGACGGTGTCAAATGCTGCTGACAAGTCCAGCAGCACTAACACCGCTCTAGATTCTCCGCCGAGTGTCCACCGCACAGAGTCTGCCATTTCAATCAAGGCCGACTCTGTGCTGTAGCCAGAGTGGAATCCATACTGAGAGTCGTGGAGAAGGCCCTTGGACTCAATAAAGCTGGCAAGTTGTTGATGAGCCAGCTTTTCTAAGATCGTTGCCGGGCGGGCAGAAGGGAAATAGGCCTATAGTTTCCCGGGGTCTCTGGGTCAGCATTTGCTTTTTTCAGGATGGGGACTAGAAATGCATGTTTCCATGCCTCTGGGTAAGTACCCGATCTCAGGGAGGCATTCCAGATGGAAATTGAGGAGTCCTGCCAGGGCTTTATATTGTTTCGCTGGCCAGGGATCGCTGGGAGAACCGGACTTGCATTTAAGAAGTTCCTGAAGGAAGATATTGTCTGAAATTTCAGAGAATTAAGTAAATACTGAAGCAGGGGTTTGATCTACTGACGGTTCTTTCCGGATATCTGAATAGTTATCCAATTTAGGAAAGGAAGCGTAAATGAGTGCAATTTTCTCTTTGAAGAATTCAGAGAGTTGGTTGCAAAGAGTCTGAGACACAGGCTGGCGGCGAGTCAGAGCCTATGGGTCGGTAAAAGATTTGACAATATTGAATATCTCTCTGGAGGAGTTACTAGCCTTATCAATTCTATCCGATAAATAGGCTCTTTTGTGTTTTATGATAAGTTTACGATATTCTTTAAGAGCCATCCGGTACGCACTTTTACTTTCTGCCGAAAAAGTCAGTCTCCAGCAGCGTTCCAATGTTTTACAGGCTGACTTTTTTTTTCTCAGTTCCTCCGAGTACCAGGGGGTGAGGGAGAAGATCTGAAGGTTTTAATCAATCTTTGGGGGGCAAGTGAGTCAATAGCTGTTTTTGTGCTGTGTTTAGCTGGGGAGTTATTGTGTCTTTCTCCTCATGCCTCGAGCGCTTGAGTCTGCGTAACTCGAGCCGTGACGGAATGCAGAATCTTTATCTCTCATTCTTAACGGTCGAGGAGCAGTACAAGAGGAAAGGAAAGGATGCACTGTGAGGCTGGTGGTTGCCTTATTCTCTGTGACACCCTCTGCCCTGGTTGGAACTCCATCATGGCAGTCTTTTGATCATAAAGTATCCCATTCGTCTTCGCAGCAGCTTCTTCAATTATAACACTGGCAACGAGGAAGGGTTTGATGAGAGATGCCAACATTAAAACGGTAATAACTTTCTTAACTTATCTATTTTCAAGAGAAGGTTTTCCATTGGAAGTTATATCAGACAACAGGATGCAGTTTGTGTTGGATGACATACCAGTATTCTTAAGAGATGCTGGTATCAACCACAAAACATGTAGTCTCTATGATCCCCAAAGTAATGGTTAGGTAGAAAGAGCTAATAGACATGTGAATGAATGTGTCAGAGGTGCAATCATTCAAGGGGTAGATGTAGTAGATGCGGTAAGCGCCATGTTATGGTCTTATCGCAATGTCCTTATTGAGTAACAGGGGGTTCGGCATTTATTAAGTTTGCATGTTTGAATAATCTGCTTAAATTTGGACTTAGCTTTGACATTAAGCAACATGTTGGTGACATGCATGCTAACATTGAACATAGTCAATTTAGAAGTAAGATTAGATATGCTGTGTGCAAAAAGACATAGTCAATTTATTTCAAAAAAGGAGAATGGGTTCGCATTAAGATAACTAGCGTCAAGGTAATGAAAGGTAAAGAGAAATATGGTGCGCAGTGTAGAGTGGTTGAAGTGAATGTGGATGGAAGATTGGAAAATGGACAATGGTGGAATGTTGCTCGGGAGGTGAAAGTTTCTCATGTTCCTGAGAGAGTAAATGTGTGTTCCAAGTCTAAAAGTAGGGGATGTGGACCCTTTCGTGGAAAACATGAAACTAAGGTTCCTGTGAAATTCAAGAATACCGTAATGGGATAAAGAAATATATTTATTATGCATAGTTCATCTTGCTTTGGATCTGTGTATAGTTATATCATTGTAATGGTTATTGCATTATTCTTTACTTATGTATGTATATAGTGTATTGCTATTGTTATTGCTATGTTAATAACCTCCGTTTTTTTTTGTTATGTCAGACATCTGATGTTTTCTTCTTGTGTTAGCATTAAGGGGGAGGTGTGTTTTATCTTTTTCCTCGTGCCCCGCGCTCTCGAGTCGTGACGGAATATGGAATCTTTACCTCACATTCTTTAACGGACGAGGAGCAGGACGAGAGGAAAGGAAAGGAGATGACGCACTGTGAGGCTGGGTACCCAAAAGCAAAAAATAAAACCACGCCTGCGTGATCTATTAACGCCTAACACTGAAGAACTCATATGGTCTGCAGTATTAAAACAATTATACACCATCGTTTGCCCTCCCACCTGAGCTCCACGGGGCTGCTGCTGACGCTGCTAGAGCGGGCACTAACGCCGACGATGGTAATGCTGCTGCTGCTGTCCTCCATGATCTGCTTACGGAAAAGAGAGTTGCTGCCGTAGAGCTTTCACACCTAAATTAATGCCCCATCTCGCTACTTTTTGAGGCTTCCGTTTACCAGCGTCACCATGGAAACACAAACAGCTTCTCTCATTGGCCTGCGTAGAATCTTGGAGCCAGGTCACGCACGCACGTTTCTTGGGCTGCCTGCCTCGTTGGTCACACGTACTAACAAAAACAAAAGACGGTCGTGCTAATATTCCCGTAAACTCGTAGAGGTTGCAGGTACAGTAGCACCTATTTTAGAACTGTAACTGCTTCAAGAGCAAATGTGGAAATAATTGTAGAGGCAGTGCTGAAATGGACAAGTATATTTTGCGAACCCACTGGTATATATGTTTCAGCTGAGCTTGGTGAAGTCACGAGGAGGGGCTTGTGACATTCATGATCGAATTCTCTATTTTTTAGAAACCCTAACAGCCAACATAGACAGATGTGATAATAAAACAATTATGTCTTAATGGGCCAGAAATTGACCGGGATTTAAGACCTCCTACGGAGTTAGTGCAGCTGGAGATATCTGTATATTTGTGTAATTATGGGTCATGTGTTTAAATCATTAAATAGACGACGGTTCATGTGTTTGTTATGGAAAATTAAGTGTAATGTTCAGGTCACATGTTTCCATTTTTATGTGCGATAGCACAGCGGGTTAATGCTTTTGTTGCAGAGACCTGGCTTATTATTATTATTTTTTAATTTTATTTTCTTTATCCTCATTCGCCTCAGACCCCAGTAGACAAAATAAGCTGTCCATACCGTTACTCTATACTTAAGAGACATAATTCCTGGCTGCGGCAGGAATTCTGCGCCTTTGCGGCACATTCCGATCGCGGGCGTGGTCATTACGGCTCACAGCCATCATCAGCACACGTCCACTGTAACTGATGACGACCGGGAGCTGTCATCGGCACCGAAGGGGTTAAAATGCAGCCACAGCCACGAATTTCGTTGTGTGCACTGCATCACCAAATGCGATGCTGTGCGTGCAACTAAATTCGTTTTATTTATTTATATGTTTACTTACCTGTTAAAGTCCGTAATCCATACATTACAACCCCCCACCCTGCCCCTCCCCCTCCCTACGTCACCGCCCTGCAGTTACACCTACCACTGGCCGTGGCTGTTAAAATGGCACTGGCCCCAAGATAGAAAGGGGTGGTCGCTCTCCCCTCCTAGGTAGACCTGGCGACTGTTAATGTTGGCCTACAGAGAGGAAGCCTGGGAGGCCCAACACAATCAAAGGAGTTACAAAGAGGCATAATCATAGGATCCAGATTTCATTATAGGTAAATCATTAATAACACTAAATTATGAATCTCCAAAACTAAGCATCGGACTATTTTAATCGAAAATCCCAAAGTGCTTTCTTTTTACTACTCTGCGTTCTACACAGATCTATCCTGGATGTTGTGAATAAAGAGGACAGCCACTCAGATTGTAAAGGGGGTGCAACTTCTACCCATATTTTACAAATTTCCCTCCTAGCCAGCAGTATTGCATACAAAAGAAACAATCTGGCAGGGCCCTTAATTTCACTAGATATCCGAAAAATGATCAGGGCAAGATTGATTTGGATTGGAAGTCCCAAAATATCGGCAATAGTTGTTCCTACTCCTTCCCAAAAGTCTGCTATAATTGGAAGGCCCATGCATAGTATTGCAGGTCAGGAGGTGCAAGACCACCTTTCTCGCTCCTACGCCTCAGCTTCGTCCAGGCAATCCTAGTAGCCCTATAAGCCCAAACAAACAAATTGATTGCCTGCTGGAGCTTAGCTATGGCTGATATCTCAAAGTGTAGGGGGATGGTGTTAAATAGGAAGGTGATTTTGGGAAGCACTACCATCTTAACCAGATTAACCCTCCCTTGGATGGTCAAGGGGAGATGGGCCCACAAAATTATTAGTTTCTGACACTCCCTAGAGACACTTGCCAGGTTGGTCCCTGGGATCTTATTAATGTCCTGCACTATTCTCACCCCCAGGTACCTCATGTCGCGCTTGCTTTGATATTGACACTCCGCCAGGTTCCAAGTCATGACCTTGGTTTTCTCCACGTGATCTAATAGCCGGATACCTGTCCGAAATCCTGTGCAAAGCTGATAACATGGGGGAAAGTTGTTACGAGAGCAGCAGAAAGAATTCAAAATACCATTGGTGTACAGGGCTACCAAGCCGCATGCTTAATTGGCATAATACTAGACTCATCTCTTAAATACTGAGCAAAAGGCTCAATGCATAGATCGAAAATAAGAGGGGAAAGGGGGCAGCCCTGCCTTGTACCCCGGGTGATCTTAAAAGGTTTAGTCAATTTATCGTTGACCAGGAGTCTAGTTGATGGATCCTGATAAATATGCTGAATGGCTGGGCAGAACTTCTCACCCAAGTAAAATGTTGCCATAACTGCTGAGAGATATACCCAGTTGACCCTGTCGAAGGCCTTAGTGGCATCTAATGTCATTGCTGCCGAGGGTAAGCAAGAAGGTAGTGGCCAGATCTATTGCCCCCACAAAATCATTAGTGAGGTCAAGTAAATTCCTGCCCTTAACAAAACCTTTTTGATCGGTGTGAAGCATGCCTCCCCAACCGAACCCAGCTTGCCTGCCAGAATCCAGGCAAAGATTTTATAATCTGCATTTAGCAGCGAGATGGGTCTATAGGACCCACAGCTCGCGGGATTCTTACCTGCTTTAAAATTCAGAGTAATAGTAGCCTTTCCCCATGAACCTGGAAGCCTTGTACCCACAGATAAGATCTCATTAAAGAGCAGTGTCAGAATGGGAATTCTCGCCTCCCCCAAAGATCTATAGAGTTCTACTGGGAGCCCATTGGGCCCAGCAGCTGTCCCTCCTTTACAGGCAAGAATGGCCTTGCTCACCTCTTCCTGAGATATGTCCTGCTCTAGATCTTCCTGCTGGGACAAATTTAGGGGGGGGGGGGCATGCTACCCCGCAACCACTCTATAGCCGTGGTTTTATGAACCGCACTATCCTCTTTGATACAACTCCTGAAAGAAAGTAAAGAAAAAAAACATCTCTTCGTCTGTAGACAGAGCAGTAGCCCCATCTGCACAATCAATTTGTTTAATCTAATTACGTGTCCTTTCGGACTTAGCCTTCCTCGCCAGGAGCTTACCTGCACCTTCTCCGTACTCAAAGTAGGCTGGCTTACTCGCCTCCCACCTACTTGTGAACGTCGTCCGAATAATAGTATCTAACTGATCATTTAATTTGCTTAGTTTAGCAAGATTTTCCTCGTGCCTCTCAGAGTCAGCCACCCTATTTAGACTCAGCTCTACTATCTTCATCTCTGCCTTCTTGTAAGCCACCTCCTCCCTGTATTGTCTGTTCTTATGACATACCCTACTCGTAATCATGCCTCTTAAAAAGCCTTTAAGGAGTCCCAAACCACTAGAGTCCCAGGTGGGCCTAGATTCATATTTTTTTTAAAAACACTCAGTCTCCTGAGATAAATACTTCATTTCGGCTTCATCAAGAAGTAGAGTTTGATCGAACGTCCATACTCTAGGACGTTCGCCATCTATCAAGGCAAAATCCATCCAGACCCCTGAATGATCAGATAGGTGATGAGTCAAATAGCCGATATCCTTAACTTTACCCCTAAGGTCATGACTGACCAAGATGTAATCAATTCTTGACTTTTGGCCGTATGTACTATTATAATATGAGACTCCTAGCTGGTGACCTGATCTGTCCCTCCAAATATTACAAAGTCCAGTCTGCGCCATCATGCATTGGAGGTACATACGTGACCTAGAAGGCACCCTGGTTCTGCTGCTAGGCGATTTGTCCAGTTTGGGATTCAGAACAATATTGAAATCCCCAGTCATGTTAACTGGGTCCGGGTATTCCAGAATATAAAAAAAAGGCTTTTAGAGAGGAGGGGTCATCCTGGTTTGGGCATTAATAGCCCACCAAAGTTAACAGAGAACCCGAAATGATCAGCTTCACAATGACCCACCTGCCACTTGGGTCAACCTTAGAGTCTAAGATACAGGCATTTGCTTGTTTTTGTATTAATATAGCAGCGCCCCTAATGTTAGCAATCTGATTAGAACAAATCACATGTTCCACCCACTTTAGATTTTTAAATATCCCAGTCATCTCTTATTTTAGAAGATGAGTTTCCTGGAGGATAATGACCTGCGCGGGAGAATCTTTTATATACTGCAAAATCTTAGCCCTTCTGGTTTTCACTCACTGGCCATTAACATTCCAGGACAATAGCTGAGTCATTCTCATGGAGGTTTAAACATGAGAACTATGAGTCGACTGAATTTCAGAGGGAGCCAACACCAGACCAACCACAATGAAACTAAGATAATCTGACCAAACAATAAGGTGAATGAGGACATTTTATGTTTTTTCCCCCTATGCTCCCCACCTCGTGCAACCCTCCCTCCTCCGCACTCCAAAAAACCCCTCCCTTGAGAACCCCTCCCCCTTTAATCTGGACATATGTAGTCCAGTTGCTGCACCCTGGGGCTGCCCGCCCTGTCCCTTTATGAATCAATGCAAGAAAAAGGCAAAACTAGCAAAATCTAGGGCCCGGCCTTTGACTTCCGTTAATTAAGTGTGCCCGTGTCCCCATAAATGTCCCTTTATGAATGTGTTTGTGAGTACCTTTCTAATGCCTTCTATGAAAATGGCAATGGCCAGATATTAAAGAAAAGAACCCTACTGGCTAAATCTCCCCTATAGAATCCAAATATAAATGTCGTATAAAGGTGCTCGACTGCCAGGGCTAGCTCGCTGCTATTTCACGCCTTTGCCCAGACTATCCAATAACTGATCCGCCTCTTGCATTGATCTACTGTTATGCATCTTGTTGTTATGCATGATTTTCAGAGTTGCAGGAAATTTAAGTTGGGCAACCGCACCAAGCTTTTTGAAATCGTCCATCTTCTTCTCCAACTCCCATTGCCTATCCAAAGTGGCACGGGCAAGATCAGAATGGATTTCGTATGAAAAATCTCAGGCTTCCAATGTTTCCCCCTTAAGGCCATGTTGAGGATCTTTTCCTTTAAGGCATTAGTGTGAAAGTTCCTAAGAATTTTCCTAGGCTTTGTCCTGTTGGGGTGCCTCTTAAAAGGGTCCATGTGGACCCTCTGGATGTCTTTCCTCAAGTCCTCTGATTCCTCGATCTGCAATAATTATTTTAAGAGTGTGACTATGAAGGTGTTGAGGTCTTCACCCTCCCTCCCCTCCGGAACATTCAGAATATGCAAGTTATTTCTCCGAGAGTTGTTCTCCAACTTCTCAAGCCTATCTCGAAGAACCACCTCCTCCCTCTTGAGGGATATTATATCAGTTTTTGCAGCTCCCAGGTCGTCCCATAGTTCTCCCACTGTGTTCTCCAAAACAACTGTTCTTGAATTTAGGAGGTCGATTTTCTTCTCCTGCGACTCACAAAAAATCCTGTCTCACCTTGATTAGCTTCAGAGACTGAAAACCCCTTTTTGATATCCGCGGAAAGGGTGGAAAAAAGAGCCTGGAGAGAGGCTACTGAGGGCTCCCTAATTTCGCCATCATCAGAGACTTTATCAGCCTCTGTGTTACAACTAGCTGACAAGCCAGGGCCTTTTCTCCTGCAAGGTCCTTTCCTTTATCTGAGACCTCTGTTAAAGCGATTCCAGTGATTGCGGGTGAAGTTGGTACTGTAGGGAGGGGGCTACCAACAGCCTCCATTCTCTCCGAGATGGGTTTTAACTCCAGCTGTCCCACCAAGGCCCTTCTGAGGGCCTCCCCCTCTTTTACAACGTCCAACACAAGTGTTTGCACTTTAAAGTACAACCGTAATGAGGGGGTGATCCTGATTTTCAATTCCAAGGGATTACTTTTTTGCTCTGCCTGCCTTTATACTCCTGCCTTTGACCTTGCAGTGCTGAAAGATTGAGCAGCTCCTGTCTGTAACCACTGCAGGAGTAGTGCTGCCTTTTCCCTGACACTTCCCACTGTTCCTTGCTGCAGATTGCTCTTCGGGGGCTGCTTGGTATTTCTACCATCTACTTTTACTTTTGCCTGCCCCTCACTGCCCCCTCCACGCCTTTTACCTTTCCTTGTGCCTTTAGTTGGAAGCGCTATACTTGAATTTTCCCCCACTGCCTGACCCCCCTGTACCTGCTCCTGTTGTTGCTACGACTGCGAGAGACAACAAAGGGTCATTGTATCCTGTACTCGGGTGCTCTCTGATCCCCTCTCCGAAAGCAGTCTTCTCCAGTGTGAAGGAAAATGGCCCAGTGCTGCCGCTGCCGACCCGGAGGAGCCCGCGAGCCGCTGCTCTGCGGCCCCTCCTCAGCTCCAGGGCCGCGGCAGCCCACCGCGACGAATAGACGGGAACAACGGAAGCCAAAGCTCCAATGCACATCATCCGCAGAGCCAGAACCACGGCGCAATTACGGTGTAGTGTAGTTCCTATATTCCCAATAGGCTCTGCGCATTGGAATAATATATCCTGCAGTTTAGACGTAGGACTTAAGTCGACTAGGTCTCAGCCGAATATATTAGACTTAATTGTGAGTGCCAGCTAGCTCAGAGGTCACTAGAAACTTTCTCGAATAAACAAGAAGGAATTAGCTTCTGACAACCATATAACATGACAACTTTTTTTCCCCAGAATGAAACGTTTCTCTAGAGTCGTGGAAACAATAGACGGCTATTTCACTCAGTCAGATGTGCATGCTTCGTTTCACCAGAGTTGCTTAGAAATAGAGAAATGGGCGTTTTCAATAACAGTATTTATTGAACAGTCTTATTTCTTAAGCATAAGAAATGCACTGCTACAATTGAAATTATAGTTAAGAAGTACAATGCATATAATACGAATAGTATTATAAAATAGTACTGTAAAAGCATGATATGGTTTCTAAGCCATAAACATAGAATACATAAAATGCATAAAATACATACAGTGATAAAATAGTGGCTAAAAGTACTCAACTGGTGCTTCTAAAATACGCCTACCCTGATGTACCTAACCTAAGTCTAGTACGAGGGAGGAGTAAGTGTGGTGTAGCTTAAGTCTAGTAATTTACTGCCAAGAATCTGTTCCAAGAATTCTCTAAGGGTCTAATCAGCTCCGTACCTTGGTTTTAGAATGATAGAGGTCTGGTATCTCTCTCTCAGGACTAGATCTCTCAGCAACCCGCAAGGGTGGCCTGGAAACACCGGAGCTGGATTTCTCGGCAACAGAAAAGACAGCGTCTTCTCAGTGCCTCAGTTGGAGGGTCGGCTTCCTTCGGCACTTGCAGCAGCAGGGCGTCGGGCAAGTAGTTAGTCGATCTGCTCCTAAACCACTGTGTGTTTGACTGGGCAAATGTAGGCATATTTATACTTTGAAGGTGCCGAGTTTGACGTAAAATTGGACATAATATCGTCACAAGTGCCTCAATTACTTGAAAACTCCAGGAGTTCTTGGAAAAATTAGTATTCAAGCAGGGGGAAGTCCATGACTGCTGAAGGCTGGTTTTTCCAAAAAATCGTTGTGGATTCTCGGAGTTTAGTGGAAGTAGCCATGCCGTATTTGGGCTGCACAGGCTAAGACTAAATAAGGCAATGATTCCTATGCCTATGTAAGGACTAAGGCCCAGATGTAGGTAAAAAATATTTACCGATTCTTAATTACCGAATTTTACCGATTCGGTAATTAAGAATCGGTAAATATGAAGGGTGGACATGTAGGTCCATCCAGATGTGTATTTTACCGATTCGGTAAATATCTGTATTTACCGAATCGGTAAATACCGACCGGTAATTCTCCATTCATTCCTATGGGCTTTGAAGCCCATAGGAATGAATGGGGCATTACCGGTCGGTATTTACCGATTCGGTAAATACCGATTTTGACAAGGGTGCAGGGGGTGTCACTTTGACACCCTCTAGCACCCCCAAAAAAGGTTCGGGGGCCATATGGCAGGCATACCTGCCCTAAGGGCAGGTCTGCCTGTCATATGGCACAGGTGTGCATGCACACATGTGCATGCACACCTGACTCGGTATTTTAACATCAAATACAATTTGATGGTAAAATACCGATTTTGTAGGCCTTGTGGGACTCAGAAGAGTCCCACCTACATATCAATTTTACCGATTCGGTAAATATACCGGTCGGTAAATTTACCGACCGGTATATTTACCGAATCGGTAAAATTACCGATTTTCCCCGTTTCAGTCCCCCTACATCTCGGTAGCCAAATACCGGTCGGTAACGGCCGAATTCGGCCGTTACCGACCGGTATTTGGCTACCTACATCTGGCCCTAGGTGAATTATACCTATATATGGGCATGAATCGGGAAAATTACACTAGTGTCCTAGATTCCCACATAACAACGGCACAGAAAAGAAAAGGTGAGCAGATTCAGTCAGCAGCCTTGGGACGACTGCAACACGGGAAAAACAAAATAAACAAGTCTCAGTTTCGCCTACTCATTAGGCGCAGGATGCTGGTGCCTCTGGAGGCAAGCGGTTGCTCAACTAGCTGCCGCCATGTTCTCCCCCAAAAGCTGATCCATACCTGGGTTATTATTACGTGTTGAAAACATTTACGTATTGTCATGCCCTGATTACTTACTGGTGATCCTCATTTCTCTTAGTCCTACTCTTCCTCGATTCAGTCATAAACAACATGAGGTAGTATCCAATTACAGACAGGCAACAAAACAAGAAATGCATGCTAACCCCACCCACCCTCTGGCTAAGGGCTATACTTACAATAGCCTTACCTTAGCACTTCCTGAAATACAAAGCAACACAAGTGCCTGATATCGGGAGTGCGGGTGGGAAGTATGACTGGGTCAAGGACAGGTAGGACTAAGAATAATGAGGATTACCGGTAAATTATCAGGGCATTATCTCTATGTCCTTTGTCCCCGACACATTCATAAACAACATCAGGTAACCCAAAGCATGCACCCAAAAATGAAGGTCTTGGAAATACTGATACATGAAATAAAGTATGACACAGGATAAAAAACACCCTTAAATTAATTTAATTATGCCACATCCAACCAATCAAACAGGACCAGGAGTCTCGTCTACCTGAAATGCACCACTCCCAAAATTCAAGCGATTAGTTTGAACACAATTCAGACGATAATGTCTTATGAACGTGGGCTCAGAAGCCCAAGATCCAGCCCGACAGATCTCATCTACGGACACTTCTTTAAAAGCGGACCATAAAGCCGACACACCACAAGAGGATTTTCTTTAAATGTTAAAAGGACATGTCAACTCAGAGCCCCAATATGCCAAGGAGATTGTTTATTTAATCCAGTGACTCAGAGTCATCTTAGATGCTACTTTCCCCTGTCCTGCAAGACCAAAAGTCACAAAGAGACTGTCAGAAGTACAAAATGTTGCAAATCTCACAACATACACATACAAAGCATGTTTCAAATCCAAAATGTACAATACTCGCTCCTCAGGAGAAGAAGAAAATGACAGAGAGAAGGTAAACCAGCTCCTTTGAGGAATGAAACTTAGAATGTAATTTTGGATTAAATCCAGAATTCAGTCTCAAGATCACTGCATCCTCCATGAATTTCATTGTACCTCAAAGCAGAAAGATCCCCCAAGTGCCTGTCTGACGTGATAGCCACCAGAAAGGCTACTTTAAAGGAAAGGAATTTCAAATCCACCGAAGATAAAGGTTCAAAAGGAGAAGATCTGAAAGTAGGAGAAGACAGAGAAAAACTATGAATTAAACTGGAAACCAAAGGCCTAGCATTTTAGGAAAAAGACACAGAATCCCTGAACCCTGTGATACCCGCCCATTCAAGGTAGATAGCGCATAACCTCTTTCAAACCCATCCAGTAAAAATTGTAGAATAGAAGAAATCAAACAACATGTAGAAGAAAGATCATGAAAAGAACATTGTGTCAAAATTAGCCCAGTCTTTAGAGTAAGAAGGCAGTGTTCCTACAAGAGCCCTGAACCACTGAAATACTGTAAGCAGGCAAACCTTGCCTCTCTAGAGTCTGCCGTTCATTCTCCAAACCACTAGAGTTAGTGGAACCATCAGTTGCAGACAGAGAGCCTGCGGAGAGGACGGGACTTGAGGAACCACAGCCATGCATTTCAACAATGGGAACCATGATCTCCTTGACCAGTAAGGAAGTATTCCCACCACCTGTGTTCTCTCCCACTGGGTCTTCAGCAGAAAGTACTAAATGAGGGGATAGGGAAGAAAGGCCTACAGCAGCATTATCGGCCACGGAATCAATAAGGCATCCACTCCCCAGGTCCCCAATTCCAGTGTCCTGGAGCAGAGGTTAGCAGAAGTGCATTGGCTCTGGACATGAATAAATCCACAGCTGAACATCCAAATTTCTGTTAGATCAGACGTTACACCTTGGTGGAAAGTCGTAGATCCTGTTAGTATGGAAACCTGTGGCTCAAGGCATTTTCGGGCAGACGTGAGGACGGGTAGGTGCTGATGAACCGGCACCCAAGCTAACATTCCGGTAAGGTGCGGGCACCCCATGTCTCTAGCCCTTGGGGTACTTCTACATTGTTTATTACGCCACGATCAGGAAGTAGTCACAACTATTTAGTTGTAGCCCATCTGTAGGAGTCACAGTTTTTGGGCCTGCCCTGATCCCCCAGAGGTTGAATGACACTCGTTTGTTTGTGTATTATTTATTTTACTACCACATTTACTAGACACCACACCACGTTCACTTGGTCCTGAAGAAGCGCCACGGATCCCACTGGACCTTACAGGCGCAAAACATGCCAACCTTTTGAGTTACCCGGGCACATTACGCTTTGTGGGGTAACACTCAACCTGCGGGTTTTTTACTTTGACAAGGGTACCTCCATATAAAAACACATTCTCCTGGTAACCCTTAGTCAATTTTAAATCACTGCACACACTTGTACACCTCTTACTTAGGACTCACCCCGCACACCCACATACACCATACGGCAGTTCGCAGAAGATCTCCGACAAAGTGACCCTTCGGGGAACCTGTAGGGCATTGCGGCGCCGGCCCGCTGAGGAACAACTGCCTGAAGATGAAGCATGACATCTTTCGGGATGTGTGAGGGGAACAAGGGTCAAGACTTTTTCTTCCCTCTCACTAGTTGGTTCTAGGCCTAGGATTCCTGTCTTTCATTTTCCTTCTCTTTCTTCTAAGGGAGTAAGTGACACAACGCACCCCTCCCTAGGAACAGTGTCCCTGTCTTTTTGACCTCAAGGCATCTGCCACCGCATTGTCTATGCTCCCGATGTGCTAAGCAGATATGGATTAAAGATGAAGTTCTGCGCAGCTCGCCTTCAGAACGTGCCACTTGATTGAGTGACTGGCTGTTTGTGCTGTTGTGATGCCACTGTCACTATGTTGTCTGATCGAATCAGGACATTGCAAATGCGTAGATGGGGCTCAAAATATCAGATTGACCTCTTCACTGTAGACAGTTCCTTCCAATTGGATGATTAGTGGAGGCCTCTAATCTGTCCCATCAAGTTTGAACAGACCGATGTCTAATCGTCACCCCAAACCCAGGGTACTGGCATCCGTCGTCACCACCGTTAGAGGTGAAGGATGCCGTGTCCTTAGATGTGCTGGGCACTACCTCCTCTGGAAATCCCATGTTTTCACTAACATGGGCAAGAATTTCAGGTAAACATGTCGTATGACACACATTTTCCCTTATGCTCCATTGCACCCAGTGAAGACTCGCCTGGTGACTTGGAACTTGAAATATCAGAATACAGCTCCTGGTCACCTCCAGATTGAGTTCCTGATTTCTTTTTCTTCAAGGCAAACAAAGTCGCCAAATCAATTGATTAAGCCTCCCCTCCTCGCCCACTTTCTTCTTAGGGGGAGGTGTTGGCACTGGACTGCCCGCTAAAGAAGATGAGGATGTTGGGGACCAGTGTCTCCTCTTCCCTGCATGTTTTCCCATACTTACAGCTAACAGCTGGAGCTCCCCACATCAACCAGCTCTAACATAAATCCTAGTCTCCTCAACAATATTTGCAGCTTTTAAAGTATTTCCCAAAACACAAATCAAACTGCAATATGCTGTATAATTGTAAAAATGCATCTCAAACTGCATTTAACCAGAAAGCACATGCGATTGACAGGTGATATACAAATCATGCTGTCAATCGCAGTGCAGCATTTGCTAATTTGAGGAAGTGAAAAGCTGGCTTATGGAATGCACCTGTGCGCCACATTCCAAGCCGGCTTTCACTTTCCATTGCTGCTGCACCAACCAGCTACACGCTGCTCCAGCAACCGGTCAATCATTAAAGACTGATGTGCAGCTGGAGTAGGCATTCCATAAGGTAAATAGGGTATGTGCGCTTCCGCTTTTCCACTTAATAGCCCTACCTCCACTCATAAAGTGCAGTAGGGCTCAGTATTTTGACATACGCGGCTGCAGTGACTCCCGCCACAGTAGCTTGGTGCCTACCACACGCTTCTTACAAGCCCTTACTCTGCTCATAAAGCAGAGAAGGGCTCTGGACTTTAACACATTCAGCCGCCGAGATTCACCTCAGTAATCTTGGTAACCCAACACGCAACAGCTGTAATGCCATTGGCCGTATGCCCCAAAAACCCTGCCTCTGCACACAAATGCAGACATTCGGCTGCCGAGAATCACCTACCTGCAGTATTCTCGGAGGTCTTCCACCCATGACTTACCTGTAGTAAAACATTGTCAAAGGAGGTCATAACATGCATCCCGACCCTGCCGCTCCATCGTAGACGACCAGTGCTCCTCAGAGCCCGGCAGAAGGAGCAACCATGGGGTAGTTTGATAGAGGCAAAAGCCCGTCAGTCACCTCTACTTCCCAGTTTCCTGTCTGTGTTAAATTTCACGCTTCAGGGGCATGTGTGGTGGAAATGCTGGGAGACTCACAAAAGATGCCCAGTAATGCTATTTACTCCACTCAAAGATGGCTGTTGTAGTAACTCTGGTCTTATGGAGTGATGTAGGAGCCTTGGCGGTACGAGAGTCTGTGAGACGCGGTGCGAGTGCCTACTATTCGGACCTTGCCGAAGAATTGGGAGTCAGTAAGTCCTTGTGGTTGGTGTGTTCTTGTTGCAGTGCCTGTAGTACATTTGGATCAGAAAGCAGTTTGCCGGTTACGTGAACGTCACGGTTTGAACACGCTCGTTTCGCAGCTGTTGTTGGCCCTAAATCTTTGAAAGACATTTAGTTCTTGGAGCACTCCGCGTCCTGTAAAAGCAATGCACCCTTGCTCCGTTCCTCTTCACACCCCTCCTCGAGCCAAACACTTGCATTGGACAATGTCTTATTTCATGTATTCAAATCAAAGCGTATTGCTGTTTAGAGGTGCAACACTCAATATCCTTGCCGCAAGCTCATGTACAGGGTGTGGTGTTGTGGTCCCTAGGCCCACATGCTTAGTGCTACTGGACAAAGACACACCGTAGTTGGGCACTGGAACTGGCCCAGGGCATGTGCGTCCGGCCCCTTTTTTTTAACAGGGTCACCTGACTGATGACGCCTGTGATGGGTGGTTGTACAGTGTGGGTGGAACACTAGAACGTGTCCAGCAGGACACTACATCCCTTCCAAACTTTAATGAAAAAGAAACAAACAAATGTCCAACCTATAAGAAAAACAAACAACAATACACAGCATCAAGGAGTCTCTTCAGGCCATCTGCTGGGCTATGTTGGAGCTCTGTACTGCATGGTCAGGATGCTTTAGTTCCCCTTGGCGATGTAGTTCAGACTGGCCTGGCCTTGCGGTGTTGGAGTCTATTTACAAAGTTCAAAATAGTGGTGCATCTGGAGCAGTGGTGGAGTTCACTTTGGAGATCCTGCAGGTTCTCTGGTTCCGGTGGATGACAAGCCAACAGCTATTGCGGATGATCTTGGTGGATGAGGTCTTTCCTTGCAGGCGACGTACTTGATGTTCTTTTCAGCTCCTGACAGCCGAGCATCTTCAGAATTGCCTCTCTTGCCTGGACTCCTCTCTCACTGGAGTTTCCTGGAGGGCCTTCCTGCCGGGCTGCCATGGGACGTGTGGACTGTGCGGGCTTCGTGTAGGCCACGCAAAGGCGTCGCTGAGGAACTGCCAACAGGACAACAGCCAAGTCGCTCATGTAGCCGCAGAGGGTGGTGTCTCAGCCTAGGTGTACTTGCCCTCAGGACTCCGGTTCTATGCCTTCCTCCAATGGTCTTTGGGTGACCAGTCTTTATCTGTGACCTCCATGCTTCCCATACCTGTCGTGGAGCTGCTGCTGACGCATCTCTCCTATTCGGATTCCCCTCTCACAGGAACTCCGTCGAGGCCCTTTCCCCTGGTTTGCCACATGACCGCATGGGCTGTGCGGGCCTTTCGTAGGCGTTGAGGGGTCGCTGCAGAACTCCCAACAGGGCCACGGCCAAGCCTTGTGTAACCCCAAGGGTGGATATTCCAATGGAAGGGTATCCTCTACTTCGGAAGGCTTCAGTTTGACGGGAAACACAGAAGGTTCCTGGGTGGCTAGCCTCAATGAACTCAGGTTATCCGGAGTGTTGGGATCCATTCTGATGGTGCGATGCTCCTTAGACGTCTTGGGTGATGATTCATCTGAATGACGATGACGAACACAGTAATTTTCCTTCAGTTGGGCAACAGGCGACGATCTCTTCCCTTGAGTGACCTTGTGGAGTGAGGAGGACTGGAGAGACTTCATGCCACTTGCAGTTGTCTTCCAGCAGGTGCACTTGCTAGGCTTGGCGCTATTGATGCAAAGCAGCCGGTGACAGGTGAGAGGACAGTCGAACTGCGAAGCGTGGGGCCTGGATGCAGATCGCGCTTGCTAGCTGCTTATGGTTGGTCCTCCTGCGAAGCTGTCTCCAGTGACATCTCTGCACTCCGGTGGCACTCCGGTGGCTGGCTTAAACTGATAAACACCTTCTGCAGTGCTGGCACGAGTGCTCTGTCCTGTCGCTCTTCTCCATTCCTCCTTGCGCACCTGTGGTGGTTTGCCCTGTGGCGTTGTGTCACTCTCCTTCCTTTCTTCGCGGAGTGACATCATGCCACGCTCTTCTTTGCTTCCAACCAGGTTCCTCACTTGGATGGGGTGATGCACATGGGAGTGATGTTATGGTTACCATTGAACCTGGGCGACAGGTGGTGGTGACTTGCTGGGAGAGAGGATATCTGGAGGGACTTCGCAGCCTGTATACTTGTCTTCCTGAGGCTGTTCTTCACCCATGGCATCTGTGGTCAGGAGCTGGGATGCCGTCTGACTTAGACTGCCGACGCTCGGGACTGGACGGTTGCACTAGGAAGCGTTGGAGAGAGACGCAGTTCGCGCTGGCTGCGGCTTACATTTGGTTCTCTCATTGGGCTGTCTCCAGGGACGACGGTCCGACTCCGAGGCTGTCAGGTGTCTCTGGGTGTGCTCTTATGTTGTGGCGGTACGAGTCCTCGTTCTTCTCCTCTTGTTGGTCTTTTTTCAGCGCACCTGTGTTCTTCCGATTCTTCATGGTGACCGGATTGTAATTCTACTTCACCCGAGGGCGTTGTGCTGGTGCCTCGAGAATGTGGTGTTGTGGCGTCTGCTTCTGCCTCCGTTAAGGCATGCTTGGTGGGATTGAACAACCACTCACATGAAAGGGGGCCCCTGAGGCAAATAACCGGCAGAGAAAACAGGGGAAAACAGAATTGCAATCATAACAAAAGTTTTCTGCCTGTGAACAAAGTCATAAAAGTACTAATAGTCACAGATACAAAACCGAACACCCAAACACTGACCTTCCAAAACATTTGTACGATAGAAACATTAGATACCAGGTATCCTGTTGTATCTCCGGCTCTAGCGGGCGGCGCAGGACAGTTTCCTAATGCTTCTTGCTTGAAGGTGTATCAGACTTCCAATTTCACCATGGACATTCTGTCACACATATCCTGGGCTACATGTTAGAGAAGAGAGATTGGCCCATATAAGGGCTCACTGTATTCGTGGATTCTCCTGGTTGCTAGCCCTGGTCCATATCTCTTAGTACATTGATAGTATCCTCTCCCAACTTGAAAATTCGGCTGCTCTAT
The DNA here is from genome assembly GCF_964261635.1 of Lissotriton helveticus. Taxonomy (NCBI): domain Eukaryota; kingdom Metazoa; phylum Chordata; class Amphibia; order Caudata; family Salamandridae; genus Lissotriton; species Lissotriton helveticus. The sequence continues at coordinate 1,099,098,145 of NC_136065.1, forward strand.
TCAAGTTGATTTGGGCATAGAGCCCACTGATCATTAGTGTTGTACCACCTGTTGCCAATTTTTGGTCATCTTTTTCAGGCTCGTCCCTCCCTGCCTCCGCACATTATCAGTGCGCCCTGAAAAAGGTGAGACCCACATTTGGGTGAAACACCGAAATGCACGTCGGCGCTGGAGCTCTTTTTGGGAATGTGAGGCCCCCCTTTGAGAACGAATTGGACTTCAAACATTAATTGCACCACCAATTGATTAATCCTGTTATGTGTTTAATGTTCTCTTTTGATCTTAATTTTTGCATTCATTGTTCACAACATAGAGCTACAAATTTCTTTATATTTTGTATGGAGACATTTGTTTTTGTTTATATATCAATTTTTTGTCAATTGTTGAACCCTGATTTTGTAGGACGTATGAGTATGTGTAGGTATGTTTCTGTTTGAACTAATGTGTGTGTGATGTGGGATGCGCTTGTTATATTGGGACATCATTTTTATTTTTTTTACAAACTGCAAAAATATAATGAATAAACAAATTTGATATTTTTGGTATCAATCAATCAATCAATCATTTGTAAAGCGCACTACATACCAACGAGGGTCTCAAAACGCTGGGGGTGGGGGGTGACGCTACTGATCAAACAGCCAGGTCTTGAGTATCCTCCTGAAGGTCAGCAGATCTTGGGTCTGTCGTAGGCTCAGTGGGAGGGTGTTCCATGTCTTGGTGGCAAGGTAGGAGAAGGATCTCCCACCAGTGGTTGTTCTTCAGATGCGCGGGACGGTGGCGAGTGAGAGGTCGGCAGATTGTGTAGCTGGCAGTTGAGGATGTAGAAGGAGAGCCGTCTGTTGAGGCAGGCTGGGCCGGTCTTGTGGAGTGCCTTGTGTGCGTGGGTGAGGAGCTTGAAGGATATCCTCTTGTTCACGGGGAGCCAGTGCAGGTTTCTCAGGTAGGGGGTGATGTGGCTGTGGTGTGGTACATCGAGGATCAGTCGTGCCGAGGCGTTGTGGATGCATTGTAGTCGTTTGATGAGCTTGGTCGAGGTTCCCGCGTAGAGGACGTTTCCGTAGTCGAGTCTGCTGCTGACGTGGGCCTGGGTGACTGTCTGTCTTGTATCTGTCAGGATCCATCTGTAGATCTTGCGGAGCATGCGGAGGGTGTTGAAGCTGGAAGAGGAGACGGCGTTGACTTGCTTGGTCATTGAGAGCGTTGAGTCGAGGATGATTCCCAGGTTGCGTGCATGGTCGGTGGGTGTCGGGGCAGCCTCTGGCCACCAGAGTCATCCCAGGCTGAAGGGTTGGAGCCGAGGATGACGACCTCCGTCTTCGCCGAGTTCAGCTTCAGATGGCTGGTCTTCATCCAGTCGGCAACGGCCTTCAATCCTTAGTGGAGGTTGGCTTTGGCAGTGATGGGGTCCTTGGTGAGGGAGAGGATCAGCTAAGTGTCGTCGGCGTAGGAGATTATGTTGAGGTCGTGGTGTCAGGCTACGTGTGCAAGCGGGGCCATTTAAATGTTGAACAGCGTCGGGCTGAGGGAGGATCCCTGGGGTACGCCGCAGATGATCTTGGAGACTTTGGAACGGAATGGGGGAGGCAGACGCTCTGGGTTCTGCCGGAGAGGAAGGAGGTGGTCCAATCCAGAGCCTTGTCTCGGATCCCTGCGGCGTGGAGGCGTGCTCGTAGTGTGGTGTGGCAGACGGTGTAGAAGGCGGCATAGAGGTCTAGGAGGATGAGTGCTGCGGTCTCGCCGTTGTCCAACAGGGTCCTGATGTCATTGGTGGAGGTGATGAGGGCAGTCTCGGTGCTGTGATTGCTACGGAACCCTGACTGGGAAGGGTCCAGGATTCTGTTTTCTTCGAGGTATCGGGTTAGCTGTCTGTTGACGGTTTTCTCGATGACCTTGGCCAGGAAGGGGAGCAGAGGGAAGGGGAGCAGAGAGATGGGCCGGAAGTTTTTGAGGTCTCTTGGGTCTGCCTTAGGTTTTTTGAGTAAGGCGTTGATCTCGGCGTGGTTCCCGATCTCTGGGAAGGCTGCGGTCTCGAGGGAGAGATTGATGACGTTGCGCATGTGGGGAGCGATGGAGCTGCTTGCTCTGTTGAAGACGTGGTGCGGGAATGGGTTTGACGGAGAACCGAAGTGGATAGTGCGCTTGGTCTTGATGGTGTCATTGATGATCACCCTGGCCCAGGCTAGCAGGGGGTCGTGGTCGATGGTGTGCGGTGGGTCTGTTGTGTTGCTGTCTGTTGGGGCTGTCTGGGTGTTGAAGCTGTCATGGATGTCTTGCGGTGGATGAAGGTGGCGAGGGAGTCGCATAGGGCTTGCGACAGCGGGATGTCGTTGGTGTTGGAGCTGGGGTTGGAGAGTTCCTTCACGATGTTGAAGAGCTCCTTGCTATTGTGTGCATTGTTGTCGAGGCGGTCTTTGAAGGAGGTCCTCTTGGCTGCCCTGATGAGGTGGTGGTGGTTGCGGATAGCGCCCTTGTGTGCTGCGTGGCTGCCCGGAGTTTGTTTACTGTGCAATTTCTTCTCTAGTTTCTGGCAGGCTTGCTTGGAGGCTAGGAGTTCTGGGGTGAACCAGCTGGCTCTCTTGCTGGTGTCTCTGTGGGGGGGTTTCTTCAGCTAGGCGAGGGTGTTGGCGCAGTCCTCGATCCAGCGTCTGAGGCTGTGGGCAGTGTCGTCGGTGTTGGAGGGTTCGGTGGGTGGGCTGAAAGCCAGGTTTGCGTGTAGTTGGTCTTCAGTGATTTTGCTCCAGCAGTGGCGGGGGATCTGTTGGGTGCGGTGGTGTGTGGTGGGCTTCTGGAAGGCGAAGTGGATGCAGCGGTGGTCGGTCCAGAGGAGTTGGGTGGTGTGGCTGCTGGAGACATGCGGGTTTGAGGAGAAGACGGGGTAGACCGTGTGGCCGGCGGAGTGGATGGCGTTGTGATGCGTTGTTTCAGTCCGAGGTTGGCGAGGTTATCGATCAGGGTGGTGGAGTTGTTGTCATTGTTGTTCTCAAGGTGAAAGTTCAGGTCTCTGACGAGGATGTAGTCGGTGGAGGTCAGGGCGTGCGTGATGATCAAGTCGGCAATGGAGTCGCTGAACTGGGGGCGGGGTCTGGTGGGTCGATAGACGAGGGTGCCTCTGAGGGTGGAGTTAGGGTTTGTGTGGATCTGGAAATGTATGTGTTCAGTGGTGCTGAGCGCGTTGTCGGTGCTAGTCTAATGTTTCTATTGTACTGATTTTTGAAAGGCCAGTGTTTGGGTGTTCGGTTTTGTATCAGTGACTATTAGTACTTGTATGACTTTGTTTACAGGCAGAGAACTTTTTTTATGATTGCAATGCTTGGCGGGATTGGTCACTGCGTGTGACATGCTCCTTACTTGCTGTGTGATGTGGCGTCCGGCACTTGTCGCCTGTTGTCAGACCACGTGGTGCGGTGGCAGCTTGCCACGTGGAGTGTGCAACTCTCCTCTTGCCTGTCACCTGTAGGGTGAGGGAGGACACTGTGCTGTCTGTTGGGCCACTGTGGGGCTTCGTTTTTGCAGTGGAGATGTAGAGGTTCTCCCTGTTGCCTTCAGCATTGCTTCTTTCCTGTGGAGAGATGTCACTCTCCTGGGCACCTCGTATTCTGCACTCTCGGTCCTTCGTCTGGGTGCCCTCTTCTGCCGCTTGTTGCGGTGGTGGCTGTTCACCACTGGGGGCATGCGGAGCACTTTTGTCACTTATGGTGGTGGCAGACAACCACTGGGGGTTGCACGTTCTGCGTATGTTTTTGTGCTTTTTGTATGGCTTGCTTGATGCTTGGCTGCCTTCGGCCCCCTTATCTTTGCTGTACCTTACTTGGCTACTTGACGCTTCTCTTGGCTGGGGCAGCTTTTGGGCTTCTTGGTCCTCTCTCAGCAGGGTGTCCCTTTCTCCTCTTCAGTCTGCTTGACAGTCCACAGGGTGCGTGCTGTGCTCACTTCTACCAGCCTTTTGGCTGTGGCTGCTTTGGGCTTGCCGTCTCATGGGGCTCTGCCGGTGTATCTCGCTTTACGGCCTTGGCATTTGCTGTACTGCAGGCAGCTTGGTTGTTGTAGATCCTCAAAGCGCAGGACACTGCAGGCCCCTTTCATTCAGGCGCTTTCCTCTCTATCACCTAAAAGTTTCACATGCAGGCTGTCTTGGAGGCTGACTCGCTGGTCTCTTCTTTCTGGGCCAAGGATGATAGGTGTGTCACGAAGCACACCACTACTTCAGTGCTGTGGGCAGTTTCTTTGTAAACAGCCCGTCCTATTACTGGCGCTATGTTTCCCAATGGCCACTTGGTGGCAGTGTAGCGCTTTCCACAAGAGAGAGGGAGTTACCCTTATTGCAGGAAAAGGGATGGGTTACAATATCAAAGCAGCAAATTTCCCTTTTTTCTGGTTTTATCAAGAATAAATTCTAGCGGATCATTACATTCTAAAGTGACCTTTCCATAAATATGAGAAGAGTCTTTGCGTGAGTTACCAAATGTACAAAACTTTTTTATAACAATTATTTAACAGGAGCACATTGTCACACTTAAGCTTAAAATTACTTTATTAAAAAACTTTTACAAAATATCAGTATCCTCCTGGAGTCATGTTATACATCATTTCAAAGTTGGTAATCACAATTATATAAAAACTTTTCATTAAAATCATCACAATATAAAAATCTTATTCCTTTTTAGTCACAGTACGGTTAATGGTAAACAAACAAATTGTCGACGCGGCGTTTCGGTGAAATTAATAGTCTTGCACCTACTTCAGGACTATGTTGATTACAAGCACATCTATTGAATTAGGTGGAACCTCCAATGGTATGTGCAGTTAAAAACTCGGCAGCTCTCAAAATACGTCAAACTAGGGGTTATTTCCTTCCTGGCGAAGTATTTGGATAGCCAAGTATGTTTGCTTCTTATCTTTGATTACTTACACGAGGGACTTGCTAACTTCTCCTCTGTGGGGTTTTAGTAGGCAGTGTGATTTCCGCTACTGATTTTTCTCCTCTTTGGGGGTGCGGGGGCATCTTTATGTTCAAATAGTCCAAGGTTCCTGATTGTGGATCTTGGTTATTTTAAGACTTCTCTTGTTAGTTTTTCAATAAAAGTCCACCCAGATGGACTTTTTTTTAAAATTGTTCCAGATCGTATATAGGTAGTTCCGGCACGACGTCCTCCCTTGTCAGCTTCTTTTCTGCTGGAACTACCTATATACGATCTGGAACAATTTAAAAAAATTCCAACTGTGAGGTTCTGGGGGTATTGGTGGCTCTCACTGGCCCTGTTGGCATTATGGGAGGTCGCAACTACTCTCCTCATGCTGTGGGCCATGCCGCCCAAGCTGCCGGATTTCCCATGCACCGTGCAGTGCATCCTCTGCACGGTATAGCGGAGGGGGGTGCAGGAACTGGTCTCATTCTGCCGGGTGTAGCTTCTGGTGTGTCACTAGTCTGTCAAGGGTGCCTTGGGTAGAGGTGAGGCTCGTATTGAGCCGCGTGCTCTCGCGGCAGTGACGACGGAGCACCGGCAATCAATCAATCAATCAGAGCATTTGTATAGCGCACTACTCACCCGGAGGGTCTCAAGGCGCTGGGGGGGGGTCCGCTACTGCTCGAATAGCCAGGTCTTGAGCTGCTTCCTGAAGGCGAGGTGGTCCTGGGTCAGGCGGAGGTGGGCCGGAAGGGAGTGCCAAGTCTTGGCGGCCAGGTAGGAGAAGGACCTTCCTCCTGTGGTGGCTCTTCGGATGCGGGGGACGGCGGCGAGGGCGTGGCTGGTCGATCGAAGCACGTGTGGGAGCGTAGAAGTTGAGGCGGCTGTTGAGGTATCCTGGTCCTTGGTTGTGTAAGGCTTTGTGTGCGTGGGTGAGGAGCCGGAAGGTGATTCTCTTGTTGACCGGGAGCCAGTGCAGGTCTCTCAGGTGTCCGGAGATGTGGCTGCGGCGGGGGATGTCCAGGATGAGTCGTGCTGAGGTGTTCTGGATCCGCTGGAGTCTCTTCTGGAGTTTGGCGGTGGTTCCGGCATAGAGGGAGTTGCCGTAGTCCAGACAGCTGGTGACGAGGGCCTGGGTGACCGTCTTCCTGGTCTCGGTGGGGATCCATCGGAAGATCTTGCGTAGCATTCGCAGGATGTGGAAGCACGACGAGGAGACGGCGTTGACTTGTCTGGTCATGGAGAGGGAGGAGTCCAGGATGAAGCCCAGGTTGCGTGCGTGGTCAGTTGGTTTGGGTGCGCTGCCCAGGGCGGGGGGCCACCAGGAGTCGTCCCAGGCGGAGGGCGAGGAGCCCAGGATGAGGACTTCCGTCTTGTCTGAGTTCAGTTTCAGGCGGCTGTTCGACATCCATTTGGCTACTTCTGTCATCCCTTCGTGCAGGTTGGCTCTGGCGGTGGCGGGGTCGTTGGTGAGGGAGAGGATCAGCTGGGTGTCGTCGGCGTAGGAGATGATGTTCAGGTTGTGCTGGCGTGCGATGGCTGCGAGGGGGCTCATGTAGACGTTGAAGAGTGTTGGGCTGAGCGAGGAGTCTTGAGGGACGCCGCAGATGACTTCGGTGGCCTCCGATCTGAACGGGGGGAGGCGGACTCTCTGTGTGCTTCCGGTGAGGAAGGAGGTGATCCACTCCAGTGCCTTCTCCTGGATTCCGACGTTGCTGAGGCGCTGTACTAGGGTGCAGTGGCAGACAGTGTCGAAGGCCGCGGAGAGGTCCAGGAGGATGAGGGCCGCTGTTTCTCCGTTGTCGAGCAGGGCTCGGATGTCGTCTGTGGCTGCGATCAGGGCGGTCTCGGTGCTGTGGTTGGCCCGGAAGCCAGACTGCGAGAGGTCGAGGGAGCCGTTCGTCTCGAGGAAGGCGGCCAGTTGCTTGTTGACGGTCTTCTCGATGACTTTGGCCGGAAACGGGAGCAGCGAGATGGGGCGGTAATTCTTGAGGTCGGTAGGGTCTGCTGATGGTTTCTTGAGTAGAGCGCTGAGTTCGGCGTGCTTCCAGCTCTCCGGGAAGGTGGCGATGTCGAAGGAGGTGTTGATGATGTCCCGCAGGTGGGGTGCGATGACAGTGTCGGCCTTGTTGAAGACGTGGTGCGGGCAGGGGTCTGTCGGAGATCCGGAGTGGTGTTTGCACCGCAGTACGAGGTGTTTGCACCGCAGTAGCGCGTCCTCTGTTGCCTGACTTGCTGGTGGGGCTCTGCAGACCTTTTCTGGCTAGAAGACTGTTTTCAGTATCGCTTCTCATTGGGCTGCTATGTATTCTCCCTGTACCGCATGGGTACGACAGGCTGCTGTTCCCCTTACGGGTGCGGCTGATTGGTTATGGCCACTGGGTGCCATTGCTGTTTGCTGGGCTGCATGCTTGTCCTTAGTAGCTGCAGGAGTCGGGAGTCGTTCAGTGGAAGCAGATTGCGTTGGGCCCAAACCGGAGACTCGCTGCAGAGGTAGGCTTCGGGCCTTAGGTCCCTGGGAATGGGTCGCTTCCACTGCCAGTAGGCTCCTCTTGAGCGGGTGGGGCCGCCTTACACAGCCTCCCTCTGCTGCGTTCAAGCCAGGCAATTGGCATATGTCTGTGCAGATCTACGGCGTAAGGCCGGCCACTGAGCTATGGCTGCTGCTTAGCATTTACTCCGCCATCGAGCACCTCAACCGGTAGCCTTTCCCCGGGCTCACCACTCCTTCCCCTCAGTACTTTAGGACATACCAAGGTACACGCAAGAGCTGGCAGGCAGCGTGCATCGGCTCTTGCTTTCTAGATGCACTCCCTTGTCTCTCTTGTGGACGCTTCACCCGATGTACTGCCGGTGCAGTTCTTTTGTCTGCTTCCTTTACAGGAGCAAGAGCCACCTCTCGCTTGTTGCAGGACTGTCGGCAGCGTGGTGCTAGCTGCGACCCTCCCCTTACATAGGGATGTCTCTCTAGCCGTGTTCTCTTCATCTACGTCGTCGTGCTGGCAACAGGCAGGTGGGGCTTAGGAGCAGGCTGCACTACCCTCACGAAGACCAGTAAAAGCAGCTGCTAGGTTACACGCGGGGCAAACCCCCTTGTCGCCAAATTTGGTGTTGTGGGCCCTAGGCCCACATGCTTTATAATAATGGACTCAGACTCACCGTAGTTGGGTACTGGAACTGGCCCTAAGCACGTGCGCCCGGCCCCTTTTATTTACCAGGGTCACCTGACTGGTGATGCCTGTGATGGGTGGGTGTACAGTGTGGGTAGAAACTAGAACGTATCCAGCAGGACTCTACAGAGGGGTGATTTATGTGTAATAATTTGGCGGCAGTTTACACTTGTGGACAACACAAACCTTGAGAGTGTTTTTTTTTAATTCAAAGTATTTTTATTGAAAATATAGTTTGCATATACAATATAATGTAGTTTGGCCCATTTACTTGGCTTTAGTGACAGTGGAGACAAAAGAAAGAAAGAAGAAGAGAGGGGGGGGGGTTATTGTTCCAGGTGAGCATCTAGGGCTGACCACATCTCCCTTCTTGCTGTGTGGTTGGCTGGTTGATAGTTTGCTGCTATATTGTCCGCCCCTCTCAGGAAGGTTACCCAGTTGAACCAGCGTTTGAAGGAGGCTTTCCCCGTGTCCTTCCAGTTGCCTAGGACTGTTTTGGCAGCGGCAGTGAGCAGAACATCTACTAGGTCACTGTTTCCTTTCGAGTCGAGTGTTGTATCCAGGAAGGCCATGGTAATGCCTGGTAGGCCGCGTGTGGATTGGCTGCCTGTGAGTGCGTCAAGTCATGGACCTTGCCCCAGAAGGCCTTGACCTTGGGGCAGTCGTATAGAATGTGTGCTAGGTCTCCCCTTGCTTTCTGGCAGGTCCAGCAGGTGTCGTTGTCCCTAGCTCCCACTGTCTCTAGTTTGGCTGGTGTCCAATGTAGCCTGTGCAGCAGCCAGTATTTCGTTTGGGCAAGCTGGGGTGTTACTTTGTTTTTTGAGGCCGATGACCATAGCCTGGCTTTTGCTGCGTCGGTAAGTGGGTTACTGTATGCCCCCTCCCAAAATGCTAGCGTCTTGTTGTTGAGCGTTGTGGTGCGCGGGGTGATGAGTTTGTAGATGTGCGCTGTCTGGTGTCCCACTTTGTTTAGGTTCTGTGTGTACTGTAGTATTGAGGGTTTTTGTTTCGATAGGTTGGCTCTGGTGATAGCTGCTTTGGTGGTAAGAAAGGTGTAGAAGTCTCTGTTGTGCAGTTTGTGTGTCTCCTGTAGCGTCTCAAAAGTGAGTGGGTTGTTGTTAAGTTCTAGTTGTGCCGGTGTTGTGATCCCTTTGCTACACCACCCCTCATTCGTTAGTACGGCCCCTTTGTATGTTATTCTGGGGTTGTGCCACAAGGACTCCCACTTGGAGTTTTTGATGCTGACCCCCAGTTCTTTGTCCACCCTGAGAAGAGCAGTCTTGGTGTTCCTGATGATGGCGTTTTTTGCTTCTGGGTGTCTGCTGGCTGTAAGCGCCATCAGTGGGTTTGCCCCCCCTAGGATGCTCCTCTCCACATCCATCCATACTGGCGAGTAGTCTGGCGTGGGGGAGATCCAGTGTATGCCTTGTTTCGCTAGGCAAGCCATTTGGAATGCCTTATAATTGGTTAGGTTGAGCCCTCCCAGTTCCTTCTTCAGTCTTAGTTTTGAGAGGCTGATTCTGGCTCTTTCCCCCCCCCCCCCATAGGAATGTGTTGAGTGCTTTGTCTAATTTGCAGTGGAAATCCGCAGTTAGTGTAAGCGGCAGCATGCTCAGCAGGTAGTTTAACATAGGCGTGACCATCATTTTTATCGTCTCGACGCGACCCCACCAGCTTATGTATCTCGGACTCCACTCCTCCAGTTTGCCTTTCAATTTTTTTAGCATTGCTTCCTCGTTGTTGTCTAGCGTTGTCCTTAGGTCTCTTCCGAAGAGGAGGCCTGGGTATTTCAGAGGTTTTATCTGCCATGCCAGGCCTGACTCGCCCAACACCTCCCTGGTGGTGTGGCAGTTCATCGGTTTACATTCCGAGTTGTCGCGGTTCAGTTTGTAGCCCGAGACGTGGGCATACTCCTCAATGGTGGACATTAGGGCTTCTATTGATGGTTTAGGGTTGTGGGTGGTAATAAGGATGTCGTCCGCGTATGCTGCTAGCTTGAACGCCTGCTCTCCTACGCGAACTCCAGTTATTAGCGGGTTAGTCATGATCATGTGGAGGAGTGGTTCTAGGGCTAGTAGGAATAGTCCGGGTGAGAGGGGGCATCCCTGCCTCGTGCCTCTTTCTAGGGTGAACGTTGCTGATGTGGATGCGTTGAATACCACTCGTGCACGGGGATTTTGGTAGAGTGACATGATCATCCCCCTATATTTGTCCCCTAGGCCGAACTTCACAGCCAACAGCACGGAAAAAGCAGTAATGATTGCACTGGACGCCGAAAAGGCTTTTGACAGAGTCTCATGGCCATTCCTCAATGAATGCATGCGCAAGTTCGGCCTAGGGGACAAACTTGAGAGTGGTTTATGTCGAATGAATCCAGGACCATGTTACTTTTTATTGCATTTAACTCTTTGTGGCACTGTGCCTTTTTAGTTGATGTTAGCAGCGAGCCAATCAATATAATGTGTATGGACTTGCTCAGCCAGCAAGAAGAAACAAGTGTTTCGTTAGTGGCTAAACTGTTTATTTCCCTTAGTCAATGATATATATGAAATGCATTTTGAATAACTATATTATTACAGAATGACAGACATAATTGAGTATAAGGAGTGTCTATGTGATACTGGTAGAAATCAAGCATTGGTTGGTTGCTATTTTTGTTTTGCAGGTCTCCTTCCCCGGCATACCTTCCCTTCCCCATCTACCCACTCTGCTCCTCTGTTATTATACAATCAGAGCCGGAGCTGCACTTGGACGGAGGGCCACTGGGGATACTGCTACGGAGGGTCTCAGGATGTGACAGTAAGGTAAGGCTAGTCAAATTATAGCCCAAATCTGGAGGGTGGGTGAGGTCAGCAAGCATTTCCTGTCTATTATTGGATACTACCTCATGTTAATGACTGGGCGAGAAAGAGGGACGTAGAGGTAGTGTAACTACTCAACCATATTCACCAGACATTACTATAAATCACATATTCTTACCAATATAGAGTACTTAAATATGGTGCAGGTCACCTATCTCTATTTAATTCAAGATAGCACAGTGGGTTTACACTTTTGTTACAGAGATCCGTATTTATCCTAAAAGACACAAATTCTAATTAGGTAAATGTCTCAGAGAGTCATTCATCCATTGCAAACATCTGCAACCTGCAAGGAATAATTTTGAATCCTAGTACGTTTCAATTCCCTAGTTAAGATTTATAGAAATCAGTTATATTGGATAGTAATAAACATCACATGTTGAAAACATTCCCTTTGACTGCAGCTGCAACAAGCATTAGCAAAGTCAATAGATCTGGCTTTTAAATTAAAGTGCTCCTTCATTTATTATTATTCACATGTACAGGTGTGTGAATGGGTAAGAGCATGATTTAGAGAGTGACTCGATAGTTGGACGAAAAGAAGAATAAGTGCATGTATGGTTGCATAGTTGGTTGAGTTCATTGTAGAATGATAAAGGGCATGGATGAATGGCGAGATAAATGTATAGTGTATAAGCGGATAAAGTTAGGCCAGAGCTGAATATTTAATTCCCCCAGCAAAATCGTAGGAATTTGGTGATTCCGAGTTACTCTTGTCATGCGGAATTACTGGTAAATTCCACCGCTTCGCCAATGGAATTCATCTGCAGTGTTTTGGTTTCTAAACAGTGCGGAAAGAGGGAGCAATCCCAGTAAAAAAAAAAACACTGCACATTAAAGTTTAATATGCAGTGATTTTTAAACAGAGAGGGATTGCTCCCTCTTTCCTTCCTGTTTAGAAACCACTGCCCTGTAGTGGATACCCCTCAGCGCCCTTACATACTCTGCAGTGATTACTGCAGGGTATGTAGTTCACCAGGAGTTACGCACTGCAGTGCATACCCCTTGGGGCCCTTACATACTCTGCAGTAATTACTTCCTGCCCTGTTTAGAAACCACTACAATGCAATGCAAACCACTCAGTGCCTTTACATGCTCTGCAACATTACTGCAGAGTATGCGGGTGCGCTAAGGGGTATGCACTGCAGTGATTTCTAAACTGGGCAGGAAGAGGGAGCAGTCCCTCTATGTTTAAAAACCACTGCAGATTAAAGTTAAATCTGCAGTATCTGTAGAAGGTTTTAAACATAGGTGGACTTCTCCCTCTTCCCACACTGTTTGACCACATCTGACCTTATTTACTGGGACCGCAAGCAATACATCACTCGCCGGGTGCACAGTCCACCCGAGATACAGGTTGCAACCCTTGTGACTCCGAGCATTTCTTTGATTACATTATGTATTTATTTGCTTCTATATCGCCGGACTCGACCCCCTGAGGGGTATCTCCGCGCTTCGCACGCTGTAGATACATTGACTCTTTACAGTTGTATTTTCTTCCGCCTTGAGAAAGGCCCAGGCCTGCGAGCCGGGAAGGGGTGAAACATGTTGGCTGATGTGTCTTTCTTGAAATCTGGTTCAACGTATGAACCAGCCACTTTTATTTGCTAAATAAAGCAGTGTGTTTGCAACATAGCAATGCTGTCTGGACATATGATTCTCTATGCAGAGTATGACTTCAGGACATTAATAAGCCTGATTGGACCTCTAACCCCTTAGTGGTACGTGTGCTGTTGTGGGAAAGGGGAATTTCCAACTTACTGAGGCCAATTGGTAAAATCTAAATTTTTACTCAAGCATAAATGGTATGTGACACACCCAGAATAAAATACCTCACTCTTTGATACGCAGAACAAGTCTTGCCTCTGGCTGGGCAGTCAGAAGGCAGGTGTGTGGGTAACCCACAATATCTGCAGCAGTAAGTAGGAGTTATACCCTGTGGGGCAGAGCTTTGGCTATTGCAGCGATGGGGCCCCTGTGAGATTGTCACTGCTATTTCTGCTTTGATTGGTCGTGAAGTGGGCTCAGGAGTGACTGAGAGCTTCTGGAGTGCCAGCTCAATCTGTTCAGCTTGATCACTGGACAGTTTGTGGGATCGGGCGAACGTCAAGATCTCATCAAGGAGCATGTTCGGTTGGCTGGGAATGTGGCGTCTATGGGCTAAATGTAGGTGGGCTAATACCGGTCGGTCCCGTTACCTACCGGTATTTAGCCCTTTGAGATGTAGGAGGCTGGATTTAAGGATTCAGTAATTTACCGATTCGTTATTTTAAGGAATCGGTAAAATACCGATTTCTTAATTTAAGGAATCAGTAAATTACCGAATCCTTAAATCCTATGTAGGGAGCACTCAAGTGAGTGCATCGTTGGTTTAAGGATTCGTTATTTACCACCAACTACAAGTTGGTGGTAAATACCGAATACCTTTTAAAAAGCAATTTTGTGCTTTTTTAAAAGTGCCATGTGGCAGACATACATGCCCTTAGGGCATGTATGTGCGCCACATGTGCACACATGCACGATTCAGGGTTGCAACAGGGTGTCAATGTGACACCCTGGCCCCCTTGAATATTCTCTCCCTATTACCGAATCGGTATTTACCGAATCGGCAATAGTGAATGGCTTCCCATTCATTCCTACGGGCCTCCAGGCCCATATGAATGAATGGGAAGGTATTCCTCATTACCGATTTGGTAAATACAGAATCGGTAATAACAAATATTACCGAATCGGTAACATTTACCGATTGTTTACCTACATTCTATTTATCGATTCTTAAATACTGAATCCGTAAAATTCGGTATTTAGGAATCGGTAAATAGAAATTACCTACATCTAGCCCTAAGTGCGGTGGATCAGCAACCTTGTATAATCAGAGTGCGCACTTCTTTATGCGTATCGTCATTTGTGCAGGGACTGGTGAGTTCTCGTAAGTGAGCATAAAGCACATAAGTGGACGCACCCGTGCTCTGGTGGACTTGCCGCACTTTAAATCTTTCAAAATCAGGGTTCATCTATGGGTCAAATTATGAGTTGAGTGCTGTGATGGCCCTGTCGTAATCATTGTCTGCTCCCATCCTGGGAACGTTGCGGAAGAGTTTGAAGATTACATCCACAGCATAATGAAGAAGTAGGCAGCATTTTGTTTAGTTATTTAGGGGCACCACCCATGTGTGCCAGTGGGCGGTGGCTGTTGCTGGATCACTGAGCTTGCTGAAGGGAGGCAGCTGATTGGCGTGGGCAGGCATGAGGCGCTGTGGTGGTGGTGCGGCCTGTGCATTTGCCTTCTAATCTGTGCTCATGTTTAGAGGAGTTTAGCTGCCGATGTCAAGGATCTAGGGTCGTGGACACACCAGGCCAAAGAGCATGATTCTGGCATAGACAGGTGTGGGCAAGGTGAGGATACACTCACTTGATAGTTGCAGCAGAGCAGATACCCAGGTGGCAGCACTGGGTAGGGAGCCGGACAGCATGGCACTGTGCTGGTGCTTACCATGGCACTGTGCTGGTGCTTACTACTGCCGATCGCCTGCCAATACCCAACTGGGGAAGGAGCCAAACCTGGCTAGTAGAAAGATCAAGTGCCACATACGCAGGCACGCAGCCTCACCGGGTGTTCGCTGGCTCGGGAGCAGTGTCACCTTGAAGGTCCCGAATCAGCAAGGGCGTGGATGATGCCCATGTGGACAGCGCGACAACAGGCAGAGGCTTGCAGAGTTGGATCCCATCCTCATCACCACTGTAGCGCAGCAGATACTGAGGTCCCTTCCAGTGCTTGGGAACGCAGCAACAAGAACGACACAGGAGGTAGGATGTGCTTTTAAATTTGCACCACACTAACTGTGTGGGCTGGGGCTCCCCCTCTTTATTTCCTCTATCTTGACCTCCAACATGGGGTCAGGGCAAGCATGCAGATGTGTGTCCTGGCGTCGGGCAAGCTCCTAAGTTGTACTACATATTGCACAATGTAAGACCAGTAAACCTGGAATCATCCCTACTTCACCGTTTGCTCAAATGAAATGATCCTAAGCAGTTATTTTGATTCTATGTGTGTTATTTTCCTTCGTACTCCCATTTTAAGGATGACCTCCTTCAAATACTGCTGTTCACGATGCGTACTGTACAAAAACCTCTCTTGCACATGGTTTACCAGACTATAATAACAACCTAGGCTATTTGAAGGGTGCACATGAGACCTGAACTGACTTGCCTCTCGGGTCACTATTGGCATCATCCTCATGTTGGTAGGGGGACATGAATGTTTTAATAAATGCCATAGAGTGAGATGATACAATGTAATGTACTACAGTAAAAAGATGTTGCATGTTCAAGAAATACACTTGTTTGAATTATGTGGGATTCTACCATATTTCTACGTGAACTTTTCCTGCATGAGTTACATGTAAAATTAGTTAATGGCTCGACTAGTCCTATGCCTCATATAGTCGCTACACTTGTTCTATGCCTCAAAACAGACCCTTGGCTTGGCTCTGGCTCCGCTCCCTCAATGAATTTGCTAGCTTACTCATCTTTACTGGGCCCTACCAGTTGTCAGCCTAATTTCTCACAGAGACCTGGGTTGACAGTACGTCTGATCCAGACATCAAAGCTGCGGTCCCCTGTGGGTTCAATATTGAAAGGCTAGATAGAATTTATAAGAGGTGGTGGGCTAGCGATTGTCTATCGCAGCTCGCTTGTGACCAGTTTAACACCAATGCCTCATTTAGACTGCGAGATACTTAGGTTTAGTATTGACTTGAACAAACCCTATACATTCCAAGGATTGCTAATATCCCGGCCTCCTGGTCCAAGGATGGGCTTTATTGAAATTCATTCCTTTATGGAGTCCAGTATAACGTATGCTAATTTTACGCTGGTAGGGGACTTTAATTTTCATCTGGAGTTGCCCTCGAATGCTGACACGGGCTATCTGGTCGATACTCTCAGCAGCTTCAATTTATCCCAACAGATTAAAGCACCTACCCACACAGCCAACTATACAATGAATGGTATTTTTACAAACAACGCTGAACTAGGCATTGACCAGATCCTCCCACTCCCATGGTCGGACCACAAGGCCATCTTTTTCTCAATCACAATTCAGTGCGCCGGAGCTGAATTGAATAGAACAGCTAGGATTATTAAATACCGCCCTTGGAAGGATGTCAAGATAGATGCACTACAGGATGCTCTTTCCAATCTGCCCCTGTACCTGTCACAGGTATCAACGATGCAGTAATTAACTACACCCACTGGCTGGACACAGCATTTATTAAAGTGGTGCTGGTGAAAATGCTGAAGTGCCACAGGAAAAATCCATCGGCTCCATGGTTCACACCAGCATTGAATGCAGCATAGCTGAAGTGCAGTCCCAATGAACGTGTTTGGAGGGTTGACTATTCTCCTGGGAAAAAACCTACATACAAAAAACCCTTGCGGAGTGCAAAAAGCTCATCAAAGCCGATAAAACCAAATTTTTCACAGGAAAAATTGGACTAGCAGATAATTCCTCCAGGGAACTTTTTGAAGTGGTTTAAGAATTGTCAAATTGGAACAACAGCAACAGCAACTCTTTGTCCTGGATGAATCTTTCTGCAATAAGCTGGCTGACTTTTTCCAATGCACGGTTAACCGTATCTTTCAGGTATTGTCCCAGCAGTTGCCTAGTAAGTACGGACTCTATTTTTAAACTGGAAGAACCTCAAATTCGAGCCTTTTCACGGGTCGCGAGGCACCTCCCACTTTTGTGAAGTTCTCTCTTCTCACCTGGGATAAAACAATGACCCTTATGAGCTCCATCAAGTCTGGGGGCCCCCTCTGACCCCTGCCCTCCGGGGATCATTAATAATCTGGCTAGCCAGGTGGCTGGGCCACTTAAAGATCTACTGAACCAAGTACTGAGTTGGGGGTAATACCCCAACATTTGGAAGAGGGCCTCCATTCTTCCTTTGGTGAAGAAACCCTCCTTGGACCCCAAGCTGGTAGACAGTTACAGACCTATCTCCTTACTCCCGTTCCTGGCTAAGGTGCTAGAGAAGGCTATGAATGTGGAAATCTTGACATTTCTGGACACCCATCAATTGCTGGCCCCCACTCAATATGAGTTTAGAGCGAACCATTGTACAGAGTCCGCACTGGTGGCTGCATCAGAGGAAATTAGAGTCAGGGCGGCAGAGCTGCATTAATTTTACTTGCTCTCTCGGCCGCCTTTGATACGGTCCACCATGTGCTTCTTATGAAATGCTTGCATTGCCTGGGCTTCAGGAGCACTGCACTAACTCTGCTAAGCTCTTTCCTCCAAAACAGGGAACAGTGGGTCGCAGTGGGAGCTGCAAAATCCAGCTCCTTCTCCCTCCCCTGTGGGGTGCCCTAGGGATCGGCACTTGGCCCCACACTTTTCAATGTGTACATCACCCCCCTGGTGAAGCTCATTCTGAGCTTCGGCCTGACCATATTATCCTACGCGGATGACACTCAGATAGTGGTGTCCGTTTCATCTCAGTTTGAAAATGATGGCAACAATTTCTGCAGCTGTATGGCCGCAGTTGCAAGCTGAATGAAGGAGAATTGTCTCAAATTAAATTCGGAAAAAACCGAGGTGCTGCTCTTTGTGAAAGAGACTTCCTCTGGAATGGATCCTTGTGGTCTCAGGAGCTGGGAGACCTTCCCAAGCCTGTGTAGAAGGCAAAAATCTGGGGAGTCATTTTCTCCATTGCTCAGATCAATGCAGTGACCTTCGGGTTCTCAAAAAAATTCTTCCTTTCATCCCAACAGATTTACAGAAGACCGTAATGTTGGCCCTTATAGGATCCAAATTGGATTACTGTAATGCCCTTCATTTGTGTACCTCGAAATATCTACTCAAACAAATGCAGTCCCTACAGAACCCTCTTGAACATCCCAAAGTTTTAACCAGTCTCTCACCTGCTACACAGCCTTCAAGAATGTCTATTAATGCTCTGTGTCTAATACATAAGGCTCTTCACTGTACACGTCTGCTCTATTTCCAGGAACGTTTCACCTGGTGTGGGACCAGTGGGACACTAAGATCTAGCTCGGCGCACATGGTCCTGATAACCAGAATCAAACGAGCAAACGGGGGCGGCAGAATGCTGATCTTCCTGGGGGGAAGTTATGGAACTCCCTTCCTCTTATCCTCCGGTGTCAATCTAGCTTACAGCTATTCAGAAAACAGCTAAAGACCTGTCTCCTTTCCGCTGGTATCAATAAAGTGACTCAGACCTAACTCAGCTAGTTGCCATGTCATCAGTTCTTAATCTGCCTAGCGCTAAGATACCTCTGGGTAATGCGTGCTTTATAAAATCATTTCATTCATTCAATTGCTACTCCACCTGCTTCACCAATGCTAAAAGTAGACACAGGTCTGTGTCCTGCTTACTCTGAAGGCTTCCCACTGGTCTCCTGGAGGTTTGAGAGAAAGGGAAATGGGGGTCCAGCCAGCTGATATGAGGCTGATAAGGTACTCCCAGGCCAGGCCGAACACCACACATCATAAATGCACAAGCGGTCCTAGGAGAGTGTGGGACAGAACAGAGGTGGGCTCAGACAGGTAGAGACTGCATGCACAATAACCTGACACGTCCCTCGGTATGCCCTAGCTGGGCATCATCAGCTGAAGAGAAGTGGCAGCTGTGAAGAAACTGTTGGCTCTTCCGGGTCGAACACCCCCTCAGTAATCTCTCAGTCAGGTACCAGCCCGGCAATGACAGTCGTGTGCAGTTAGTTACCATCACATTACAACTGGGAGGGTTTTCTAGCCTGTGAAGTGCAGGTAGCAGTGATTTAATTGGGTCAGGTTAAAACCAACTTCAAATCTAATCCGTAAAGATGAGGAGGCGGATTATTTAAAACCCACTGGTGCAGGGTCACCCTTTTGTCCATGTTACGAGGACATGCTCTCTATCACGGACGGGCGCGGGGTACCTGTTAACGTCTATCCCTTTCCGCCCCGTCCGCAGGATCCCTTGGACGTTTCCTGGGTGTCCTCGGCTCCACCTTCGCTGATCCCGTCACCGGACCAGCCTTTCTTGACGTCAGGGGGAAGTTCCCTGGCGGTCCCGACGCTCCACCAATCAGGAAGGAGATCGTCATTGGCCCTGAACCAATCATGGGCGCTAGGGGCGTGTAAGGAAGCCCCGTTCTCATCCACCAGCGCGGAATCTCCAGGCGAGAAGCTGACCCACGAGGAGGAGAACGCCAAAGAAGAAGAAGACGGAAGGACCATCGCGCCACTGCAGGTTTTGCCGGAGCAGAGACTCGACAAGCCAGGAGGCCAACGGTCCCACGAGCCGCCGTGCCACACTTCCAGGGGAGAAGTGTGGCTTCACAAGGTACGAGGGCGATTCCAAGGGCTGTTTAGTTCACGGGGTGGGACGGGGTAGGAAGAGGGTGGTCACGGGCCGTGTAAAGTTTCCAGCGTCACTGTGATTTAGCGACCTGAATCGGTGGTGGAACCCTGGTGACCCCTCACTCCCCTGCCCCCCTCACATGCCTTGACCCCGGACCAGCCAGTAATACGGCTGTTTGTTTGTTTCTTTCCTGAGCCACATCAGACCCGAGAAGAACCGGAGGGAGAGCTGAGACGGGAACTGAAGAAGCAGGAGCCCAAGTCAGGAAGGAACCGTACCTATTGGACTGTTTCCCGAACTATATGCATTTCTTCTCTTTCGACCCACTGAAACAAGTGTAGCTGTCAATAAACACTGATTATTCAGATACCCCCGGGTCGTGGTGTCCATCCTACCCCATCCCCACCCTGACAGTCCAGGAAATCTTAACAAGTAAGGGGGAATCGACACTGGGGTGAAGTACAAACCAAGGATAACTTATTTAGCATTCATGAATGGGGGCCCATCCCACAAGCACCATAGAGATACTCTAGGAGGAATCATACTGAACGATTGGTTACATGGGTTTTTATAGCAAGAGATCAAAAACAAGGGACACCCAGAGGTAAATAGAGCTTTTTGGGAAAAACACACAAATGAGGTAACGGCAAGAATCAACAGCCCCGGTGTCTTGTGCAATTGTCGTCTGGTTCCAACGACTATCCGCTTCACGATACGCCGATACTCAGTTTACGGCCTTTACTGCTTTTATATCTACAAAAAATGGGAAGTTCTTACATTATGGAATCATGATTACTTACTGCCTTTTGAAATTGTCCGAACCTCAAGTGTGAAGACCTTTGTGAAATCCTCTTATTATATAGAGAACTTTAAACAAGCCCTGAAGAAGTCCGGTCACGGACGAAACGCGTTGGCTATTGGTTTTAAGCATCATTTGTGAATAAAGAATTGTTTACTGAAGAATCTGACTTTGGATTTCTTGGGAGAACGACTGGAAAGCTAATAGAACTATGTGCACATCATTATTGATACTGTATTATTATCATATTTTTTGTTGAAGTGTGCGGGGTCACCATGTGCGATTATACTTGAGGATTAACCATTGTCTGAAAAACCTTGAGCAGACGCCAGTTGTTCTTTTGATCTGACTCTGCATGTATACACAGCTTACAATGCCCCAATCTAGATTCTTTACTTATGTTTATACAGAAGCGGTATCAAAGATAGAGCCGGGCTGAAAGTAGGGCAGGGGTGAAAAATGGATGCGGCATAGCTTAACGAGAGAATCAGATTTTACATTTTAAAAGTCCTTTCTTTTCAGCCTATGCTGAATCCATTTTAAAAGTACATATATTCGTAAATATCAGTTTGCATCATCATTTCTAGATTGGATTCATGAACATTAATCAGGGGAGGTTTAATATTTTTATAAGTAGCTATACAAGCTGTACATATTGTAGGGGCACATTGAAGCAGCAACAGCAGGTGAGAAAGATGATTCCCATGGTAGCTATTCCCATTAACAATTTCCAGGCCCAAGTAGAAATGATTCCCCATAACCACTCGGACCAAGTCCATGTTCCTTGGTTTTGATGTATTTCCCCAGCTATTTTATGCAATTTAGAAATGGCGTCATAAACAGATGGGGCGTGGTCAGGGATGAACACACAGCAGCTACTCCTGATAATGCGACATGCTCCACCATGATCAGCTAGTACTACATCTAGGACCATCCTGTTTTGTAATGCTACAATTCTCGTAATTTGAAGCTCCTCTGTAATATTTCCAAGAGCCATTGCTGTTTGATTAGTTACTGCTTCTACCACCCGGGTCAGACGTCTAATCTTCCTACTATTTAGGGCTGCCCCAACAAAGAAAAAGAATACCAATTAAAAATCAACATATTGCTGTAATGCTGTATCAGTTTGATCTATTTTATGATTATTTATAATTCTTTTAAATCTATTCAAAGAAATATCATTAAATACTATTTTGTCTTTGTGATAAGATGCAGTGCTAAGAACACAGGAGGAAGCAAAAAGGACACGTAACAATTTCCGGACCAACCAATTGGTAGATGATAATAACCTTTAATTCCACAAATAAAATAAGTGTTATGTGAAAATAGGAAACTACTATTGCTTGTTCCAGTGATATTTAATACTGTAGTACCATCACGTTTTCCCACAGGAATACTGCCAATGCTGCTCACACAAAGATCTGCCTGGGTTACAGCGATAACAGGAGGTCCATTACATTTGGATGCTCGATAGTTAGGAAAAACGTATCTTGTGGAGGAATTTCCTCTGCGATACTCCTCCATTTCGACCTTGTTTAGCTGGGCATTGAGTCTTCCAACATCAGCTAGAGTAATATTATTGATTGCAGAGGCCCACAAAAGTGCAAACCAGGCTCTACAAGAGCCATTATGTGAGAATGGCAGGGAATGAGAGGCGTTCCTCCTTTTTTCTGATAGGCTGGCATCATTCCACATACCCAGCAGTTGGTAGGTTTCGTAGCATTATGAGTATGATTTAACATTTGTATGAAAGTGTTATTGAGGTAGGACATTCAGTGCTTTTTCTCGTGGTAGGGAAGGATGAAATAATAATGTTCCGTAGGGACAGGAGTAGTAGTGGGCAATAAGTTTCGAGACAGAAATACTTTTTCCATTGTCCAAAAAACTACTGCCAATATTATCAATAATATGATCAGAATCACAATACACAGAGTCTTAATATTGCTTCGCAACTTAGATCCCAATCTCTGCATTTCTCCTTCTCGGTATCAATACAACCACAGGTCGGAGAGAGACCCAGGCACCACTGAACACGTATCACAACCCACTCTGAACCTAGTTCTGCCGATTCTGTGATCCTACCGTCTCACAGCCGAACCGTTTCACTAATTGAAACTGGTCCTCCAGTATCTCTATCTGCTCCTTCCCTTCCTTGTTATGTAATGTTATGTTAAAAGTACTTGTTCAGCGCACGTGCGCCAAGCGGTTTCATGGCGCTGAGAATGATAGGGGAGGCGGCATCAACAGGACAGTGGCTTACTCATATGCTTGAAAAAACAACATGGTTTTGAGTAGTTTTCTAAACTGAACATAGGAGGGTATAGACCTCAGTTCCACAGGAAGCGAGTTCCAAAATTGTGGGGCCAAGACCGCGATTCTGAGACCCCCGTGTTTTTTACGTTTGAAAGCTTGGGTAGTCAATAAGTTAAGATAAGAAGAGCGCAGCTCCCGTGAAGGGATATAATGCTGAATCCTTGAGGAGATGAATGCTGGGCCAGTGCAAGCAAGGGCTTTAAAGATAGTACAGCCCAGCTTGAAGGCACAGCGTTTAGCCACCGGAAGCCAATGAAGACTCTTCATCAGGGGACTCACGTAATGGTGTCTGGGTTGACAATAGATTAGCCTGGCCGCTTGGTTTTGTACCAACTGCAGGCGGTGTAGTTGATATGCTGGGATGCCGGCAAAACACAAGTGAGGGTCCCTGAATTACACAATGCTAGAAGAAGAGGTTTGTTATTTTTGTATTGTTCTCTTGTGTTTGTGTACAGCGTTGTGGTTGTTTGAGAGGATGCCTGGAAGTATGAGTATGATTGGGGGCTGTATGATGTTTATTTAATTGACCTATGGTATATATTTATGTATATATTTTTGATGAAATGCTCACCTGCTGATTTTACTTTCATTGAAGGCGTTTTGGACTGCGAGCACCAAGGACTCGCTCTTCCTGTTTGCTGCTCTGTTTTAAATTGGTTTTAGCCTTCACTACTCACGGAACCCGCTTCGCGGGTCCCGCTTCGCCTGCACTTCCCGGCATAGCGCTTTGGAATCTCTGGCGCTTGAGCTTCTGAGGTGTTGGGGAAAGCAGGGCTGCGAGCAAGGGGAGGCGCAGGACTTCCAGTCCCAGGAGCGCCTTACCCTCGGCTTCTTCACCAGCTGACCCGCTCTCCCTGCTGGCTCCTCCCACACCTCAGCGCAGCTAAAGCCTGCTCGTCTGTTGCCTTGGTTGATTGCTCACCTGCTGATTTTACTTTCATTGAAGGCGTTTTGGACTGCGAGCACCAAGGACTCGCTCTTCCTGTTTGCTGCTCTGTTTTAAATTGGTTTTAGCCTTCACTACTCGCGGAACCCGCTTCGCGGGTCCCGCTTCGCCTGCACTTCCCGGCATAGCGCTTTGGAATCTCTGGCGCTTGAGCTTCTGAGGTGTTGGGGAAAGCAGGGCTGCGAGCAAGGGGAGGCGCAGGACTTCCAGTCCCAGGAGCGCCTTACCCTCGGCTTCTTCACCAGCTGACCCGCTCTCCCTGCTGGCTCCTCCCACACCTCAGCGCAGCTAAAGCCTGCTCGTCTGTTGCCTTGGTTGATTGCTCACCTGCTGATTTTACTTTCATTGAAGGCGTTTTGGACTGCGAGCACCAAGGACTCGCTCTTCCTGTTTGCTGCTCTGTTTTAAATTGGTTTTAGCCTTCACTACTCGCGGAACCCGCTTCGCGGGTCCCGCTTCGCCTGCACTTCCCGGCATAGCGCTTTGGAATCTCTGGCGCTTGAGCTTCTGAGGTGTTGGGGAAAGCAGGGCTGCGAGCAAGGGGAGGCGCAGGACTTCCAGTCCCAGGAGCGCCTTACCCTCGGCTTCTTCACCAGCTGACCCGCTCTCCCTGCTGGCTCCTCCCACACCTCAGCGCAGCTAAAGCCTGCTCGTCTGTTGCCTTGGTTGATTGCTCACCTGCTGATTTTACTTTCATTGAAGGCGTTTTGGACTGCGAGCACCAAGGACTCGCTCTTCCTGTTTGCTGCTCTGTTTTAAATTGGTTTTAGCCTTCACTACTCGCGGAACCCGCTTCGCGGGTCCCGCTTCGCCTGCACTTCCCGGCATAGCGCTTTGGAATCTCTGGCGCTTGAGCTTCTGAGGTGTTGGGGAAAGCAGGGCTGCGAGCAAGGGGAGGCGCAGGACTTCCAGTCCCAGGAGCGCCTTACCCTCGGCTTCTTCACCAGCTGACCCGCTCTCCCTGCTGGCTCCTCCCACACCTCAGCGCAGCTAAATA
Organism: Lissotriton helveticus; assembly: GCF_964261635.1. NCBI lineage: Eukaryota > Metazoa > Chordata > Amphibia > Caudata > Salamandridae > Lissotriton > Lissotriton helveticus. The sequence goes on from NC_136065.1 coordinate 1,099,122,504, forward strand.
TCTTTCATTTGGTACCGCTACGCGGGAGCGTGCGGGAGCGCGCCGGGAGAAGCCCGGGACAAGGGCGGGACCGTCTGAGGCCGTCAGAGGCTGCAGTAGGCTGGGCTGGGCCCTCTCCCTTGATTTTTTGTTTTTGTTATATTCCTGTTTGGTAATTTATTTTGCAGGCTAATATTCCTTTTTGGGGAGTGTTATTTTTTGTTTTCCCTTCACTACACTTGGCTTATGACGGCCAAAAAATTACGTTCTGGTCGCGTCCTAGTAGGGAAATCTGGGTCTAAAACGAAATCTAACCCCTTACGTAATAAAATTACATCCGCCATGCAATTAAAAGGCCAGTGTCAGCTCTTTAACTTGTGGGATAAAGGAAAAGATAAGTCACCTGAGTTGCAAACCCCGAGTGAGGGTTCTGACTACAATGCTCTGGAAGCGGCCAATACGGTTAGTATCGTTCCACCCTGCCTGAGTTTGATTCCTAGTCAATCTCTGTTATTACCTCTCAGTCCCGAAATATTAAGGGGTTCATGCTTGATGACAAATGGATTTCAACCAGGCTTAATTTGTCCTCATGAGTCTGCGGGTGGTAAGGTTATGAATTCCGATAATATTAATTTTCCCCAAGAGTCTCCTGTGGAAGCCTCCAATGCCATAGTAATTACTGACTCTTTGCCAGTTTTGCCAGTTAATTTGCCGATCCCAGACAGTGATTTTACATTACCTGACATTGATCTAACAGCTCACAAGAATCGGTTGATATCTCTTCAGGGGAAAGCCAGGGCTATTCTAAATTCTAATGAAGTTATAACCATTTCAAGTACGGGTCCCTTAAGTAGCACACCCTCTAACAAATTGGATTTTTCACCAGTTGAATTACATTTTTCTTCTTGTTCTGGTCCCATTCTGAACAATGTAGCGGAGGGGTCACCAAATGCTGAAGGGAGGTTAATTTCCAAATCTCTGTTTTCTTTGGAATCTATACTCTCTTCGATTCTGAGTCTACTGGAAAAATTTGTTGGAGGTTCTGAATGTATTTTTGATACGGTAAATCAAATCTTAAAAGTGCTTTTGCAAAATAAGAATGGCCCGGTGTCTGATTGCCCTTCTATGTTTATTAACTTGATGGAGATCTCCAAAAAAAGTCCTCCTAGCGATCAAGCAGACCAGGATCCCGCTCGCCCTTCTTTCCTCAAGGACAGCCAAAAAGCTACGAATTCAGTAGCATTCCCGGCTGATCTATTGATCCGCAAAGCGGTTTCGGCTGGTATTAATTGTATAGCTTCTATTAGTGATGAAATAGAGGTAGTATCCACGTCTCCTGTCGTCCATAAAATTGATACTCCCTCTCTCTTTCCAATATTTTCCATTCAGTCTAAAAATGAGGAGATTTGTATGGCAAATACAGGAATGGTTAATGAATCGATCCCTTTAAAACATAAAAAGATTAAAATAAAGAAGAGAAAACCCATTCGAAGAATATCTAAAAAAAGACAGAGAAAACTCTTATTTGACAAAAGTGTGGAACCAATTTTAGAACATTCCCCTGAGGTTGTTCACTTGCCTGTTCCCGTAGAAGCGTTGATTGCCTCCCCTAAAGTGGAGTCCACTTCCACGGGTCTAGGTCCTATAAATCCTACTAATCCTTTTCTCAATAGGGTTACTTCACCCGTTGTTAATCCTTTCACCTCCTGTCTTAACCCATCCGCAGTACCTTATCAAGATGTTCCTAAGGTCACTTCCTCCTCTGATAATTCTTGTCGCCCCTCTTTTAATCCACTAGCACGTCCTCTCTCTGAGGCACCCCCAACTGTAGTTAGTCCTATCAAAGAAAAAATAACTGTAGATACTTTTTTTCTTGATTTTTTGCCCTTATTTGATACTGATTTAATTTTAAATAGATCTGCCCTACTTAGTTGTTTCAAAGAAATTGAAGGTTTAAAATTAATTCAAACGTCTGATTTGGACGTAGTATTCCTTCTTAACTCTTTGTTAGGGAGATCGACAAGGGTGAAATTTCATTCTAAAGTAGTGTTAAATCTTATTCTACAGTGGGCTGCAGAATTGCAAATTAGAGGAATAGATGTTATTCCATATTTTGGGGAAAAACGTAATTCTCAGGCATTCCCCAATTTGTCATCCTCTCCCCATTTGGGTTTGAAGTTGACGGAGTGGTCTAGCTCTGGTTCAGAGGATTTAAAAATATGTGTGTCCAGGAATGAAAGGCAAGTGTTGTATAAAAATCCCCCTTTGAAACAAATGTTGAAGGATGATGAATTTAAATGGAGTTGGCTCCCGGGAGTTTTAGCAAGTAAAGCTTCTTCCGGCCTTAAACCGCATTTAAATTTTTAACAAAGAGCTGAAGATTATTTCGTGGAACACAGCAGGTTTTAAAGATTGTAAGGAGAAATTAGACTTTTTGTATTCACATAAGGTGGATATAATCTGTTTGCAAGAAACATGGGTGGAAGGTAGAATAGCGTTAGAAAAGGATTTTTTTGTTTTAGAAAAGAGTGCAATCTCCGCTAGAAGAGGTCATGCAAAGGGAGGAATAGCATGTATGTTAACAAATAGAATAAAATGGAATTATTCTCATTATCTCGATCCAGGGAATTTGTTTCAAGCAATAACCTTAAAAGATGTTTTTGAGGACTGCCCTAAAAGATCGTTGATAATAATAAACATCTATATCCCCCCAAATTGCTGCTATAATGATGGTCTCAAAACGCTTTTTTCCTTCATAAATGCTGCGATGGATGTTATTTCGCCTCCTTATGTATTAATGTTTGGTGATTTTAACTGTAATATTTCCAATTGTGGGCTAGCTTTATTCAGAAATAAACTTAGGGAAGAATCTTTGAATATCCCATCGGCCCAGTTCCCTGTCAAAGTTAAAACTAACAAAAGGGGTAAACTTGTTCTAGAAGGTCTATATAAAGCCGACTGTTTAATAGTGAATGGGAGGCTTCCGTCTGACACCCCGGCAGCTTGTACGCATAAATCATATAAGGGAAATTCAATCATTGACTATGTCATGTCTGATTATGCTCTATTTTCCAAGTTGAAAAATATGGAGGTCATTGAGTCTAATCTTAGTGACCATAATGCGTTGTTGCTTACAGTCTCTGTCAGTCTTCCGAAAGTTGACTCTTGGAGCATGGAGAGGGATCTGGTGAATTTCGACTCAAATTGTGGGAAATGTTTCTGGAATTTTCGCTGTTTTGAAAGTCTGTTGCCCCTTTTGAATCAAACTGTCAAGAGTTTATCTCTCTGGGAAGGAAGAGAGCTGTCAAGTTTTGCTAATTTTTTAGATTTGGTAATTGCAACAGCAAAGAAAAAACCTGGGGTGAAAAAATCGCTTGCAGTCCCCCCTTCTTTGCGGGCTTTAAATATAGAAATTAATAAAGTAATAAGGGGGCAATATTTATCTTTTTCTTATGAAGCCAAGCATAAATTGTCTATTTTAAAAAGAAGGAGAGTTAGGCTTAAGGCCCGTTTAAAACGTGATAAGGAAGACTCCCTCTGGATACAATTGAGGGAAGCTTCCTATAACGGTCAAGCAAAAATGTTTTGGTCTTTAATTGGCAAGGGCTGTGGGACCAGAGCCTGTGCCACTCCGATTCCCATTGAGGAACAGATTTGGGTCCAATACATTGAGAAACTGTATAGTAACAATAATGTGCAAGTACAAATGGTGGATTCCAATGATGTTTCATGTGTATTTGATTGTCCCTCTGAAAAGGAAATTGAATTTGCTATCATGAACATGCGTTCCTCAGGTGCGATGGGGCCAGATAAAGTCCCTATCTCAGTATTAAAACAACAGAGTGAACTCTGGAGCAAGATCCTATTTCCAGTTTTTAAATTTTGTTTTTTTAGTGGAACAGTCCCCCCCTCCTGGAAAGGAAGTATCATTGTCCCCTTATTTAAAAAGGGGGCAAGAGATCTTCCTCAAAATTATCGTCAAATCGCTTTGCTTGATGCCATAGGTAAAGTTTTCGCAAAATGTATTCTTATTTTATTGAATCAATGGGTAACTGATTTTAAAATTCTACCTATTGAACAAACAGGTTTCAGACAGAATCATGGAACTCTAGATAACCTGTCGGCTTTACAAGTCCTCACAGAAAAATATGTTAAAGTTCGTGGTGGGCAGGTTTACGGGGCTTTTATTGATTTCTCCACCGCTTTTGATAAAGTGGATAGGATATTATTGTGGAGAAAGTTATCTGATTTGGGTATGCCCTTATATTTAATTAAGTTAATTCGTGCACTCTATTCAGATACTTGGTGCAGAGTTCTATTGGGAGGTGAACGCGACTTATCTAAATTAATTTTTACTTCTAATGGGTTAAAGCAAGGTTGCCTTTTGGCCCCCTTGCTGTTTTCCCTCTATACAGTCGATTTACCTGTTGCCCTTTCAGCGTGCGCTGGTATTGCCCCGTCCTTGGGGGGGGTTCCAATTGCATGCCTCATGTATGCAGATGACATCCTGATTCTGGACCTTACCCCGAAGGGTTTAAATAATCGCTTGCAGGCATTGTCTGAATATGCTGAAAACCATTACCTATTGATAAATGCGGCAAAAAGCAAAGTGATGTGTTTCTCCAGCAGGAAGAAACCTAAATTTCTGAATTTTCCTTGGTCTGTGGGGGAGCAAAAATTGGAAACTGTGAAATCTTATACCTTCCTTGGTAAAATTGTCACAGCTAATCTAAGTGACAAAGCCCATATAGATAATAACTCCCGAAAGGCTATTTCTCAGGGAAAGAGTTTAGTAGCCTTGTATAAAGCTACAGGTAGAAGGCATTTCTCAATTCTCTTAGATGTTTTTAGAGCAAAAGTCCCTGCCTCCCTGTTATATGGCTTAGAATTAATAGAGCAAAATCAATGGAGTTTTTTATCTTCAACGGAAGGGAAAATCTTGCGCAGTTTACTATCTGTTAGTTCAGCAAGTTCGACTGTTTCTATGAGACAGGAACTTGGCCTGCGTAGCAGCTGGGCCCAAGGTTTGGCTGGCTCCATTCGTTGGGTAGTAGGCATAGTAAAAAGTGAACCTAATACTCTGAGATTTCTTATAAAAAATGAATTGTTAGGAAGTCTAAATGAACATTCTTTGATTGTAAAATATTTTAGATTTGCTGTGGCTCAATTGAAATTGGATGAAGAAACCCTATTTTCATTATCGTCTTTTCAATTAAAATCTATATTGAAGATTTCTTCATGGGAATTGGGGTTTTGTCATGACAGAGATTCCCGTCTGTTAAAAAAAGGTTGTACTCCTGTCATTGAATCATGCCTCTTGCGGAAAGCGCAACCTTATATGTACTGGAACATCCCTCATGGCGTTCGTCGCTTAGTGTCCTTAATAAGACAAAACCTGCTCCCGTTGAAAGTTCTTTATGCCAGATGGTATGGTCACTCCCCACTCTGTGATCTTTGTCAAAAGCATGTTCAGGACTTAAATCATGTCATTTTTGTTTGTCCGGTCCTGATGTCTTACAGGCACAGATGGTTACGTCCAATTTGCTTACAACTTAATATTCTTTCTGCCCAGTCATTTCAGATGGCCTTGATTAACCCTCCTAATGAAATGTTTTGTTTTAAATTGTATGGCTTCTTTAAATGTTTCTTGGATCTTTATTAATATGTTATTTTTTTTCATTTGTGTTTAGTGTTAAAAGGACATTTTATGAATTTTTTCTTGTATGTATTTTCTGGTTTTTGTGTGGACCTCGAAAGAGTTCCTTATCATAATAAATAAACTTGAACTTGATGAAATAGTTTTCATTGATGGATTGCGAAGAATAAAATCATAGGTTGTTCTAAAGAATTTTGTTTATGTGGGACTTTGATTCTGAATATAAAGTAATGGATATATTACCTATAGATTTATAATGTTCTAGGAGAGGTTATTTGTGTTTTTGATATGCTGGGATGCCAACATATAGTGAGTTGCAATGCGGACTGCTTGAGATCTATTACTGAGAAATGAGGAAATCCACTGCAAAGCCAGGCCCTTAATTCCGGCATTGCTGACACGGTCGATCAAAAGACCATGATCGACCGCTTCAAAGGCGGCTGACCAGGAGGACCAGGGCCTGAGTAAGGCCTGTGTTGGTCCCCCTCTTAAGCTCATCCATGACTGCTAGTATGACTGAGTCTGTAGAATGTGCGGGTCTAAAACCTGCCTGGTGAGTGTCAAGGAAGTGGGAGTGGTTAATAAATGAGCTAAGACAGTTTGTTAGGTGACCCTCTAGGATTTTGCCAAGATAGGGAAGGAGGGAGATGGGGCAATAGTTACCAAGGACCAAAGGGTTAGCATTGGGTTTCTTCAATATCGGTACAAGTTCTGGGCTTTTGAAGATGTCAGGACAATGCCTTGTTTAAGAGAATTATTAGGAAGTGACAGTGGCTGGTCTGGACAAGTGAGGAAAGCTTCTTGTAGAATGTGAGGAGGGCAGCAGTCTGTGGGGGAGCCGGATCTGACTTTTTTAAGTAAGATATAACATTCATCCCTAGAGATTGGGGGGGGTTTGTTCAAAAAGGGAAGGGGTTTTACAACTAGTAGGGGGGGTCGTAGAAGAAATGAGGGTAGTGATGCTAGCCTTAATGATGGCAATCATTCCTTGGTCGTAAATTGTACCTTGTTGCCGAAGGCGTAGTTTAATCAGGAGACAAAGTGTCTTCATTCAGGGGAGCTGTCAGGATTTCCCGTCAAGCGGGAGGAAACGCCGTGATCAGCGAAACCGGACTACAAGTCCCAGGACGCCTAGCGGGCGCGGTTATGCAAACGGGAGCCGTTGCATAACACAGGGTGCAAACACGCCCATAAAGGAGGAACTCCGAGGAAGAAACGCTGTCGGATATTGAGTTCAGTGCTGGCACGTTATGCAGCGGAGTCAGAGGCGTTCGGAGTGAAACGAAGCAGAGAAGCTGTCTTCGAGAACGGAGGTAGGTTGAGTTGTTACTCCCTGGGCCGTGTCTCCAAGCAACTAACCTGAGTCTGCTTTGGTGCTCAAACTAGCCGCTGCATACAAACGCCGTATCAAGCGGCGGATCCACGGCTTGACATACCGGGCGCTGGTTGGAGCCGTGGCTCCCAGCCCTACCTGCCTTAAAGCGCTACCTGCTGTGACGCACACCGGGAGGTGTTTGCCGCGTCACAGCCACTGGATGTACAAGGCTGATCGAGCGGCTGCTCTCGCCTTGAGCTACTGATTGGTGGGGACCAACTGAGAATTAACACCAGGCGGTGTTAAGAGTTCCAGGGTACATCGAGGAAGAGGTTGAGCGGCTGCTCCCTTCGGGTGGAGACTCCGGCTGGTAGTCTCCCCGTCTCCTCTGTACTAATCCAAAGTACCTCGTCACCCCCGTGATCTCTCGAGTGGTATTGCCGGCCACTGGGATCCCTGCCCTCTGTTGGCATACGCCGGGACCGGCGTATATGCAGAGGACGGTCAGACTTTCCATAAGGCGGGGTGACATAGAGCCTTGAGTACTTAGAGGAAGAGGTCGAGCGGCGGCTCCCTCCAGGTAGAGACCCCGGCTGGGTGACTCCCTGTTTCCTCGGTACCACCATAGCATAACAGTGCCCAGCACAGCATTGGGGGTGAAGAACTTCTACGACGAGTGGTAACGTAGAAGGCTGGAAGACCCAGTAACATTTACTTTGTTCATAGTTGTTTTGTTTAACATCATTAAAACCCCTACTACTTACTTACGTGTTGCGTCCTCCTTGCAATTGTGAGATACCGATCCCGAGACCACCGGGTCGTTACAAAATATCCGACCTTAACAAACATTAACTGTCTCCTGGTCGGTATCTAACATGGCGTCGCTTGATGACGTACTGGCCGCTTTGGCCGCCATGCAAGTGGAGTTGACGGCCTCAAGGCAAGAAACAGCCGAAGTAAGGGACAGGCTGGACGCACTACAGAGCGACCCGTTTACGCCCAGCACCCCCCGTACGAACCAAAACCCATCGGTGGTGGTAGAAATGCCGGTATCCATACCTTTGGCGACCCCGGAGAGATACGATGGGGACCCCAACAAAGTGCAGGTGTTCCTCACACAAGTGGCGCTTCATCTATCATGCAAGCCGAAGTCGTTCCCCACCAGCCAAGCCCGCGTGGCCTTTCTTATTTCCTACCTGGCTGGAAACGCGGCGCAATGGGCGGTCCCGCTGGTGAGCAGAGATGACCCCATCTTTTGTGACTGGGGAGCGTTTCGGGAGGAATTCCTGAAGGTATTCGACCGAAGGGCAGATTCGTACACAGCGGACCGTGAAATGCTCGAGCTAAGACAAGGGTCCGGCGATTTGGTCCAGTACCTCAACGCCTTTCGCAGGTTGGTTGCGGAAACCAAGTGGCCTGTTGCAAAACAAACGGCGCTCTTCCATCAAGGACTGTGCGATGAGCTCAAAGACGTCGTGGCGCAAATCGACCCGCAACCCAAGACATGCGAAGGGCTTATCAGCTTGGTCTTACGGTTGGACCATCGGATCAGCGATCGGAAAGGCGATCATCGGAAAAAGGGGAAGGCCCTTCCTTCCTACGTGACGGTGGGAAGTCCTGAACCGTCAGCAGCCACCAAGGGAGAACCCATGGACGTCAACGTCATTAGGGCTAGCCTCACGGCCACGGAGAAGGAATCCCGTAGGAAGCAGGGGCTGTGTCTCTACTGCGGCAAGAAGGGCCACTACGTACGTGAATGCCCGGCCAAACCGAAAACAACACGGTACAGAGCCAACCGGTCAGTAACCGCGGTGGTAGAGGTCCCGGCGGAAAACTAGATGACTCCCAGACCAAGGAAGGGGCATCTCGGAGTCACGCATACATCCCTTCACTATCCTCCTCTGTCGCCAAGGGACAAAGACATCTTTTTCTCACTATCCATGTGGGGGTACACGACCAGTGGATCCCCGTCGTAGCCATGGTGGATTCAGGGGCTACCGGCGTGTTCATGGACTATAACGAAGCGCGCAGATTGGGGCTCATGCTCCTTCCAAAGGCCGTACCCGAAGACATCTATGCTGTGGACGGGAGGAGACTGGTGACGGGGCCCATCGGGCAGCACACGGGGACCCTTTCGGTGAGGTATGGACGGAACCATCTGGAGCGGATTGATTTTAACATCATCAGAGCACCGCAATACGGCGTCATTTTGGGGTTGCCTTGGCTTCAGAAGCACAATCCGTCAGTGGACTGTCCTACGCATCACATTGAGATGTCATCGCTGTATTGCCAACAGCATTGTGGAATGTGTCCTGACGCCCCTTTGGATACCGCAGGACGGGGCCAAACCGTGGCCACAGCGGCAGAAAAGGATGTAACACTCCCTCCAGCTTATAGTAGTTATAAGGACGTCTTCGATGAAGCAAAGGCCGAGGTCCTCCCGCCACATCGACCGTTCGATTGTCAGATCGACCTGGTACCAGGGGCCAGCGTTCCAACTGGCAGGTTGTATGCCCTGACGGAGCCAGAAAACGTGCATCTCCGCGGGTACCTGGATAAGCTCCTAAGCCTGGGATTTATCCGTCCGTCTAAGTCCCCGGCCGCCTCGCCGCTCTTCTTCATCCCTAAAGCCAACGGGGAATTGAGAGCCTGTGTGGACTTCAGGGCCTTGAATGCAATAACCGTAAAAAATCGCTATCCTTTGCCTCTCATCAGTGTTCTCCTGGAACAGGTAAAAAAGGCTCGAATCTTCACGAAATTGGATCTGAAAGGGGCATACCATCTGGTGCGCATGAGGGACGGCGACGAGTGGAAGACCGCCTTTAAGACCAGGTTTGGCCTTTTTGAGTACCTCGTCATGCCGTTCGGCCTGTGCAACGCCCCTGCGGCCTTTCAGTTTTTTCTGAATGAAGTGTTTCGGGAGGTGTTGGATATCTACGTCGTAGTTTATATCGACGACATCCTCGTGTATTCGGCCGATGAGGAGGCACATGTCCAACATGTGAAATCAGTGCTCCAGAAGCTGAGGGAGAACATGCTGTTTTGTAAACTCAGCAAGTGCGATTTCCATGTTACCTCAGTGGAATTCCTCGGAGTGATGCTGAGTCCGGAGGGACAGGAGATGGCGGAACGCAAAATCAAGGCGGTGAAGGAGTGGCCGGTGCCTCAAGGAGTCAAGGATGTCCAAAGCTTCATTGGCTTCGCCAACTTCTACCGGCGGTTTATTGATGGATTTTCTGGGTTGGTGGCCCCGATCACACAGCTGTTGAGGAAGTCCCCGGAGTTCATCTGGTCCCGGGAGGCGCAGGAAGCCTTTGAAGCCCTGAAAGACGCTTTCAGTAAGGCACCAGTGTTGGCTCACCCCGATCCGGATCTCCCATACGTGGTAGAAGCCGACGCCTCGGATGTGGCCCTGGGGGCCATCCTATCCCAACGTAACCAGGACACAGGGGCGCTTCATCCAGTGGCGTACATGTCCCGCAAACTCAACGACGCGGAACGCAACTACCACATCGCGGAGAAGGAACTTCTCGCGATCAAGGACGCGTTCGCCGAGTGGAGGCACTGGTTAATGGGGGCCAGACATGTGGTATCGGTGTATACGGACCATCGGAACCCGCAGTTCATGACGGCAGCCAGGCATATGTCTCCCCGGCAGATGCGGTGGATGTTGTTCTTCGCGGGGTTCAACTTCCACATCACGTACCGGCCGGGGTCGGAAAACCGGAAAGCGGATGCCCTTTCGAGACAGTCGGCTGTCAGGGAACCGCTGCAGGTGGCCGAGCATTCCATAATCCCCCCTCAGATGGTGTTGGGGGTTATACAGCCAGATTCTTACCTTAGGGGAATCCAGAGAGGGGTTCGAACATTCGCATGGAGGAGGTGGCTCCTCAGCCACAAGGAATGGCAAGTGAAGGACGGGATACCTCTGAAAGGCAGGTGCCTACTGCTACCCACGCTTCGACTGCGGAAACAGGCGTTTGCCTGGTGCCATGATTCTCCTTGTGCGGGGCATATGGGTTTCGCGAAAACGGTGGCCTGCATGGGACGGCAATTCTGGTGGCCGTCCATGAGAGCGGATGTCCGGAGGTGGGGGCAGGAATGCGCCACGTGTGCTGCGATGAAAGTCGATCACAACCGAACCCAAGGGCTCCTCCGTCCGCTTCCTACCCCTGAAAGACCGTGGGAGAACATTTCACTGGATTTCGTGGTGGGCCTGCCGGTAGACCAAGGGATGACGGTGATCTTGGTGGTTGTGGACTACTTGACAAAAATGGGTCACTTTATCCCCTGCAAACGTGTCCCTACAGCAGGCGAATTAGCTTCACTACTCCTGAAGAACGTGGTGAGGTTACATGGCTTGCCGGGGGTGATCGTGTCGGACCGGGGGTCGCAGTTTACCGCCCAGTTCTGGAAAACCTGGTGCACAGCACTGCACGTCAAAACGGCCCTGTCGACCAGCTACCACCCGCAAACGGACGGCCAGACGGAGCAGCGCCTGAACCAAACGCTCAAACAGTTTCTGCGCTGTTTCGTGGATCAGGGGAGAGAAGAATGGGTCGACTTGCTGTGGGTGGCAGAAATAGCGTATAACAACGCCACACACAGCTCCACCCTCTCGTCACCTTTCTACAGCAACTATGGACGTCATCCTCGATTCCTGCCGTTTCTCCATCCTATCAAGGAGAACAAGATACCCGCCACCGCGGACAGGGTGGCGCACATTAAGGACACCTTGTTGCGTTCCAGGGCGGTCCTGATCGAGGCAAAGAGGAGGTACAAAACCTCGGCGGACAGAAGGAGAAGACCGGGGCCGCTGTACAGAACGGGAGACTATGTGTGGATTTCCACAAGGAACGTGAGATTCCGTAAGAAAAGCGTCTTCCATCCCAAGTTCATGGGCCCTACCGCATCACCAAGTGTATGGGTCCGGTGAACGTGAAGGTGTGCTTGCCTCAGTCGTTGCGCATTCACCCGGTATTTCACGTTTCATTGCTCAAGCCGGCGGTCAACAAGAAGACAGTGAGGCCTAGGCCGATTTGCGTGGAATCCGAGGTAGAATATGAGGTGGCGGGAATCCTGGATTCTAAGTGGCGAAGAGGCAAGCTGTGGTACCTGGTGGCGTGGAAAGGCTACGGCCCCGAGGAACAATCATGGGAACCGGCCGTGGGGGTTCACGCACCGCGCTTGGTCTCCTTGTTTCATCGCCGTTTCCCTACCAGCGCGGGCCCTGTAGGGAGCCGCTGAGAGAGGGAGGATGTACTGTCAGGATTTCCCGTCAAGCGGGAGGAAACGCCGTGATCAGCGAAACCGGACTACAAGTCCCAGGACGCCTAGCGGGCGCGGTTATGCAAACGGGAGCCGTTGCATAACACAGGGTGCAAACACGCCCATAAAGGAGGAACTCAGAGGAAGAAACGCTGTCGGATATTGAGTTCAGTGCCGGCACGTTATGCAGCGGAGTCAGAGGCGTTCGGAGTGAAACGAAGCAGAGAAGCTGTCTTCGAGAACGGAGGTAGGTTGAGTTGTTACTCCCTGGGCCGTGTCTCCAAGCAACTAACCTGAGTCTGCTTTGGTGCTCAAACTAGCCGCTGCATACAAACGCCGTATCAAGCGGCGGATCCACGGCTTGACATACCGGGCGCTGGTTGGAGCCGTGGCTCCCAGCCCTACCTGCCTTAAAGCGCTACCTGCTGTGACGCACACCGGGAGGTGTTTGCCGCGTCACAGCGACTGGATGTACAAGGCTGATCGAGCGGCTGCTCTCGCCTTGAGCTACTGAATGGTGGGGACCAACTGAGAATTAACACCAGGCGGTGTTAAGAGTTCCAGGGTACATCGAGGAAGAGGTTGAGCGGCTGCTCCCTTCGGGTGGAGACTCCGGCTGGTAGTCTCCCCGTCTCCTCTGTACTAATCCAAAGTACCTCGTCACCCCCGTGATCTCTCGAGTGGTATTGCCGGCCACTGGGATCCCTGCCCTCTGTTGGCATACGCCGGGACCGGCGTATATGCAGAGGACGGTCAGACTTTCCATAAGGCGGGGTGACATAGAGCCTTGAGTACTTAGAGGAAGAGGTCGAGCGGCGGCTCCCTCCAGGTAGAGACCCCGGCTGGGTGACTCCCTGTTTCCTCGGTACCACCATAGCATAACAGTGCCCAGCACAGCATTGGGGGTGAAGAACTTCTACGACGAGTGGTAACGTAGAAGGCTGGAAGACCCAGTAACATTTACTTTGTTCATAGTTGTTTTGTTTAAAATCATTAAAACCCCTACTACTTACTTACGTGTTGCGTCCTCCTTGCAATTGTGAGATACCGATCCCGAGACCACCGGGTCGTTACAGGAGCAATCATTTTTTGAGTTTGTAAGATGTCTTTCAGATCGTTTCTGCCTTCTGGTTAGAGAACAGTCACTGGGATTCGCTTACAGTGTGCTGCAATTATCCAATAACATCTGTTGGTGACATGGACAGCAGTTCGGGTTGCCAGCAAGACTTGCTCGGCGTTTTTCCAACGAGGTTCCAAGTTCTTAGAGCATTGAAAGTGCTTGATTAGAATAAAGTCACCGGGTTGGAGACCATGAGCCGGATCCTCTGATTTGTTTGATGTAGCTTCATGCACCTGCCGGTAAATCAAAGACAATTTTTCAGTCACATTTGTCAGGAAATCACTCAGAATAGGGTACTGTATTTCCTTTATCACATTTGGCCTTGGGGGTCCCCATACATTCATAGGCCTGCCGAAAACTATTTTATAGGGAGAAAGTCAAATTTTGCTATGTGGGATGGAACGAACAGATAACAATGCTAGGGGCAAAGAATCTGGCCAATTAAGGCCCTTTGTTGCCTGTATCTTTGCTAGTTTCAACTTCAATGTGGCATTGCACCTCTCTACTAGATCCGCTGTCTGGGGGTAATTAGCAGCATGAAAACTTTTGTTTTACCCCTAAACCCTTCATTAGGTACTCTATTATCTGGGCAGTAAAGTGGGGGCCATTGTCACTCCATAGGGCTCTACAAACCCCAAAACGGGGGAAGAACTCCTTTAACATAATTTTAGCTGTTGTCAAAGCTGTGTTGTCTTTGGTTGGATAACCTTCCACTCACTAAAGGAACACAGGACTGTGCTGTAGACATATCATGCAATGTCTAACCAAATGTACAGCTGTTTTCTGAATGTGCTGATTATCCCAAACCTGTTCTAGTTGGGAGATCGTGGTTTTGGCACTAACGTGAGCAGGTCCATGAGCCATGTTACAAAGGGCAGTAAATAAGCATAGGGCAACTTTCATTTTGACATATCTTTTGACCTATATCTTTTGACCTCCAACATCCCTCATCATCTAACTCTCCTTCCTTTTTCTATTCTGCCTTTTCTTGTTCCGTAGCTAACTGCTGTATTTCTTTGATCTCTGTATACATATTTTCCCATCTCTCAGCTTGGGATCGTAATACATACATTCTACCCATCTGTATACTCACAGTGTTTCTTGCAACTTCATCTGTTCCCTGTCCCACTTTTTCTGTGATTCTCTTGTGGGCACTATATATATATATATTTAATTTTATTTATTTATTGAGGTTTGTGATGAACATGTAGAATTGTCTCATCGACGATCATACACAAACCAAAAGAACAGTCTCATAACACGTGGCAAAAGGCATATTCCGTAAATAATTGACATGTGATTGTATCTGCAATGGACAATAGATTATCATGCTATTGGTCTATAAATCCTAGAGTTAACATACAACAGTGTGTGGGGGCTCTTCAGTTGACACAGACCGTATTGTGGGCACTACATTTGATAATAGCTACACTCTTTGGCAATGTCAAGGCAGTAAGAAGACTATTAACCAATTCACCATGCTGTATTTTAGAACTATGGGAGGTTAGGAATCTCCGTTCCTTCCAAAGTTTGCTAAAAATGTGTGCCACGCCAAATGCATACTGACTGTCTGTGTAAATGTTCACTGATAACCCTTCACTAAGTTCACAAGTTCTTAAAAGTGCAATAAGTTCAGCTGCTTGGGCAGATTTTTGCTGAATACGGGCTGTTTCTACCACAGTTTGTAATGTGGTTCTGGCATAGGAGGCAGAGGTGGCACCGTCAGGTGATTTCAAACAGGAACCATCCACCCATAATTCCCCCTCAGGATCTAACAAAGGTGTATCTTTAAGATCTATTCTTCCCTTAGTTTGCTCTCCTGTCAGAAAAATACAGTCATGTAAATCATGAGTTTGTTCAGCTGGCAAAGGTAACAATGTAGCTGGGTTCAATGTCAAACATCTCGAGTGTAATATGAGGTGCTGAGAGGGTAAATTCGCATTCTGTAAGTCTAGCGCTAGTCAGGTGTTGTGTCTTTATTCTGATTAAGGAGTGCATCTGCGGAATGTGGTACCATAAGCTTGTTGCTCAACACTATCCCCTCAGATTGTTGTATAGAAATGGCTGTGGCAGCAACCTCTCTAAGACAGCCTGGAAGTCCTCTGGCCACTGGGTCCAATACAGCTGAAAAATAAGCACATGGACGATGCTTACTACCATATGGTTGTGTTAAAACTGACAATGCACATCCTCCTCTCTCGTGTACCTATAATATAACATGCTTAGCATCGTCTGGAGTGCCTAACACTGGAGCAGAACAAAGGGATGCACGAAGCTGCTGATTTGCTTCTTGAAATTCAGATGTCCTTGGTAGAGGAAAGGGAGTGGCTTTAGTAACAAGGGACAAAATAGGTTTGATGCTAAGAGAAAAGTTGGGGATTCACAGTCTTCAATAGGAAGTAATACCAATAACTGCCCTGACTTCTTTTTGAGTACTTGGGATAGGAGTTTTTAAGATAGTTTGACTCCTGTCTTTAGTCAGAGCGTGGCCTTCCTTAGACAAGAGGTGACCCAAATAAGTGACCTCAGATTGACAATATTGTAACTTATTCTTAGAGACTTTGGGGCCGATTCATAGAACTAATGTGGGATAAAATCATAAACGTTCTACCTTTGGTATTCACAGAAGGCATTTAGTAGTAGTACAGTTAGGATTTTGTCTTAAGTTTGTCTTCAGTTTGTCTTAGGACAGACTTAAGCCAAACTTAAGACAAACTTAGGACAGACCTAAGAAAGACTTAAGACAAAAGTAGTAAGTTTAGGATTTTGTCTCCGATTGCTTCTGTGAATCGGGTCCAGTATGTCCCTTAGTACCAAGATGATGCAATAGGGAAAGAGTGGCTTCTTTACAATGCTCAACTGTACCTGCTGTGAGCAAAATGTAATTGACGTATTGCACAAGTGAAACTCCTGACGGCAAAAGAAGTTCATCCAACTGTCTTTTAAGTGCCTGACTGTAAATACTGCGACTTTCTGTATACCCTTGTGGAGCTCTACGAAATCTAAATGAGTGGCTTCTTAAAGAGAAGTCAAACAAGTATTTACTATCCTTATTTATAGGAATAGAGAAAAAAGCATTCTTGAGGTCGATAACGGAAAATTCAGTGGCTCTAGGTGGGGATTAATGTCAACAAGGTCGTAATATCAGAGACATCAGGATATTGAGGAATCACTATTTTGTTTACTTCTCTTAAATCAATCATGAATCGGTAAATCTTGTCCCCTGTTCCATCACCCCGTTTTAGGATGGGGAGGATGGGGCTATTGCATACGTTAGAGGACACTTCCTCAACAACTCCTGTATGTATCATGTCGTCAATGATAGATATTAGCGCATCCTCACCATCTTTCGATATTTTATATTGCGGGACCCTTGGTAAGGAGGCATCCTCCCGAACTTTTATGTATAATGGGGAAATGTCCATTATTCCCACATCAGTGTCGGCCGTAGCCCAAACACATGGAGGAACAGAATCAAGATTCGAACATAAAGAGAAATTATATTGTTTAGGCAATGTATTTTTCCCCAAAATGACACTTACTCCAGACGGGGAACAATGTATAGTAGCATGAAAATATTTCAAAAGATCAAGTCCCATCAAATTATCAGGAGTGTGTGGTGGAAGTAAAAAGGGGGCTGAAGCAATAAAATTCTCAACCTGCAAAGGCAATTTTTTGGACACAGGGCTAGGAGTTGGTGTTCCATCAAACCCTATCGATGTAATCACTTGGCTAGACAAAGATGTCCCAGGGACCGGTTTCTGAGCTATCGCACTGCGTGTCACTCCTGTTTCCACTAAAACTTTCTGATCCTGCCCAAGTATGGTGGCTGTTATATAGGGTCCTGACTGGTCTACAGGTATCAATTTCAGAGTCTCTTCTTCTGGTAAATCTTTTTATTCTTGATCACTTAATTTCAATGATTCAACTCTTTCAATGTTAAACATCTTCACAACTTTTGAAGTTTGAATGACTCATGGTTTAAGTATGTCCAAAAGTATATAACCATCATCCCAAGGCATTTCGGGCATTAACGTTGCCCTTCGTCAGGGGATCAATCTATAGAAAAAATGAAAATGAGGGCTCTTAGATGGGGAGAATCTCGAACTGGCTCCAAAAATCAGTTAATGATTATCCATGCAGGTGAAAAAAAGGCACACGTAACGTGGCTAGGTTGGAGTTGAGGTGAATGTAAACAGTCATGCAACAACGTGGTGACTCTGTTAAAAAAAAAACACGATGTACAGGTTGTAGTAGTGTAAGCTGTGAGTGAGGTTAAAACGTAATGAAAATAGATGTGTAGATAGGATTTAAACCTCGGCCCATAAAAGAAAAGCATGCCAGTGAAAAAACGATATCAGGCGAGTGAAACAGGACAGTCTCGATATCTATAGAAAGTGTAAGTTGTTAAAGAAAGCTAGAATCAGGTGTACGGCTAACGGGACGTGGTGTGTCTGAAGTAAAAACCAAGTTCTCACGTGTATGTATGTCAACAGTAACACGGCATTCTGTAGAAAAAATAATAAATCGGAACCTCATTAACAAGGTCCACAAACAACACACAGGAATCGTCAAAGTGGCTAACGGGTCCGCAAGGTTGCGGTACTTACGGTTGTGGAGCAAACACGGTGGACAAGTTAGTCAGTTTGTTAGTCCGAACGGCTGGCAAAAAGCTCACGGTCGGCATGCGCTCGACTGGGCTGGGTGAAGTTAAAAGTGATACGAGTAAACATAGAGACAAGGCTGCTTGGCAGAAAAAAGCGCGGGCGCCAGCTTGAAAAGATAAAAAAGTGGTGCTGTGAAAAACGGACTGTAAAGAGCCATGGAAGATGCTAAAAACGTCAAAAGAACTAAATACAAAAGGGGGGGCTGTCCATGGGAAAGTAATAAGGTCAAGTAAATACATTATGAAAATGAAGGACAAATTAATAAATCAGTATGTATAAATCCTGGAAAGCAAAAGAGTTGTTATGCAAAGTCATTTAGGCAACAATTACAGAACACATAAAAATTCCATCCTGTCATTAAGCCCGTGGGGCTGCATAGTGGGTAAATAGCGAATCCAATAGTTCTCTCTTTGGAGTAGTCTGTTTTTGATGTTGGGACCCTCATTGGGTTTAATTGTTTCTAGTACAAGAAATTTTAATTGAGCTACATTGTGTCTCTTTTCCCAAAAAAAAGTGGCAACAGTTGACTTAAGGTTTCCAGTCCTGGTATTGCTTTTATGTTCCAATATTCTAATGCAAATCTTTCTTTCTGTGTGTCCCACGTAGCATGATCCACATGGACACTTAAGCATATAGATAACATTTGAAGTGTTACAGGTAGCGTTCACTCTTAGTTTGATTTGTGTCCCTTTCATTGGATGATTGAAGGTATTGCCTCTGATGACATTGTGGCAATTGCTGCAGTTGTAACATGGTAGTATACCTGTGTACTGAAAAGGTGTATTGTGTTCAATGGGTTTGGTTAGTAATTCTTTCAGGTTACTGTCACGGTTAGCAGCGGTGAAGAAACCCAAGAAAAGAACACACAAGCCACTAACCTGAGGTATCTAGCCAGCGGGGACCACAGCTTGACGATAGTCTTCCCAATTCCCAAGAGCACAAACCCTCCCTGTACGATACTACGCACATGGGACAGGTAGTATTCCAGGAAAAAGGGAAGGGAACAGAAAAACAGGAGGTTGTTGAGAAGACACCCCTCTAAGTCTGGTCAAAGGTCTCGGAGTTCTTCTGATGCACAACAGTTCTAGAAAACACAAGAATAATGGATTAGAAAGTTCTTCTAATAAACCCCAACTAAGTGGTATGTGGAGGCAAGGGACACACTTACATGCGGCCCACGCTTTAAGAGCCTAAAATACGTCAATGTTTCTTTCGTGGGTCTCAAGGGTCTCGAAGCTCCTGTAGCTGTTCACCCACAGCCCAAAGCCCCAAAGAACTACAGGAATAGTGTTCTACACCCCCAGGTAGTTTACGTCACTACTGGTGAGCTAGGCACGAAGTGTTCCCAAAGTCAGAGAGGAGAAAAGAAATAATAAGAAGTTCCCAAAGTCAAAACAAGCACGGCCGTGCAAGTTCTAGGTCCTACCTCTTACCCACGGAATTTGGGAGTAAGCGGCACTCGGTTTTCGAAGTCTCTGGCGTCCTCCAGCGGGAAAGAAAGCGTCCGCGCACACCAGCACTCGGCGTCCTCCAGCGGGAAAGAAAGCGTCTGCGCACACGAGCACTCGGCGTCCTCCAGCGGGAAAGAAAGCGTCCGCGCACACCAGCACTCGAGGAGAAGTAAACCACAAGCTCAGTCACAACTACCGGAACGATTGACAAGCACCCGGCAACATCAGGGAAGTACTTTTATAATTGCACAGGAAGTGAGTTCCGGTTTACTGTGACCCAGGGCATTCTGGGTGTTGTAGTGCAGCATCGGTTTCGACCTTTTCGCGCCCTGTATTTGCTTTTGCCGGTAATCGCTACAGAACCCCCTCTCAAGGACCACCGACCCGGTGGTCGACCAGGCTTCCCAGGATGCACCCGATGGAACCATGCTACCAAGTCAGGGCAATGGAGGTTCCGCTCAGGTTCCCAGGTCCTCTCCTCAACCCCAAAACCTTTCCAACTCACCAGGTACTGGACCCTTCCCCGGTGAATCCTGGAATCTAATATTTCCTCCACCTCATACTCCTCCAAACCCTCCACCAACACCGGGGGGGGATGATCGGGCAATCTAGTGTCAACGTGACAGGGTAGGAGCAGAGAGACGTGGAAAACGGGGTGAATGCGCCAGGAACGGGGGATAGCCACTTTTAGTGCTACAGGGTTGATGACCTCCTCAACACTATAGGGACCAATGTATTTAGGTTTCAGTTTGTTAATATCCCGAAGATGTATGTTTTTTGTGGAGAGCCATACCTTGTCCCCCACCTGGTAGACCGGTTTGGGACAGCGTTTCTTGTCAGCATAGCGTTTTTGAGAGACTTGAGCATCCGTCAAATGATGCACCGCATCGATCCGGACCGCCTGGAGATGCGCATGATGTTCCTGAATGCTGGGCAACTGAGACGACACCAACCATTCGAAGGGGAGAATGTTCGGGTGATACCCCAGAAGGCAAAAGAACGGGGAACAACCCAGGGTGGAATGATCGGAGTTGTTATATGTGAACTCAGCTAACCACAGGAGGGTGACCCAGTCCGTTGAGTTTTGTAAGGTGAAACAACGCAGGTATTGTTCTATGGTCTGATTGAGCCGTTCCGTTTTGCCATCCGTTTGAGGATGGTAACTCGTTGAGAGTCTGGCATCGATGGCTAATGATTTGCAAAGGGCCTTCCAAAATCGTGACGTAAATTGCGACCCCCTGTCTGTGATGAAGACACTCGGGATTCCATGAGCTCTGACTAGGTGCTGAAGCATCACCATTGCTAATTCAGCTGACGTTGTTAATCCATCCAACAGCACAAAATGGCCCATTTTGGTCAAGTGATCTATGAGTACCAGGATTACTGTTTTTCCTTGACATAAGGGCATTTCCACAATGAAGTCCATAGAGACCGTGTGCCAAGGTTTAGGGGGAATGGGAATAGGGCGGAGGAGACCCGTAGGTCTGGCATGAATTGCTTTACACTGGGTGCACACCGAACAGTTCCTGATGTATTTCTTGACGTCGTTTCGTAAAGTAGGCCACCAAAACACCGTTCTATGGTGGCGATTGTTTTGTACACCTCCCAATGTCCCCCTAACGTGGAATCATGCGCCCAGTTGAGTACCTGCATTTGTAATCCTGGGTCGGGAACATACAAGGCATGGCGGTAATACAAGAGTTCGGCAGTCTGTGACCGCCATTGGGGTTCATCCTGGAGCCAGGCCTGGGCATCGACCTCTGTCAACGCCACCCTGATGTCCTCGATAAAGTCTGTGGACGTGAGCAAGGCAATGGTGTTTTCGGGAAAAGACCCCTCAGGCAGGATAGAAGGTGGTTCCTCGTAGACGGTTGGCTGAGGGTCAGGGGAGTCTTGATTCCGGGAAAGAGCATCGGCCTTTCCGTTTTGTGGCCTGGGACGGTATTTAATGACGAAATCATAGTCCGAGAAAAAGAGGGTCCATCTGAGTTGTCGAGGGGTGAGGGCCTTTGCTGTTTTCAGGAACAGCAAATTCCGGTGGTCCGTGAATATTTCGATGGTATGCCGGGCTCCCAGCAAGTAGTGTCGCCATTCCTCACATCCTCTTTTGATGGCAAGCAACTCTTTAACGGTGATGGAATAATTGATCTCACTGAGATTGAGTTTTCTTGAATAGAAGGCAACCGGGTGGATCTGCCCTGTTGTGGGGTGGCGTTGTGATAGTACCCCTCCCAATGCGTATTGGGACGCATCAGTTTCCAAAATGAAGGGAAGGTGGGCATCCGGATGGCGCAAGATAGGGGCTTGGGAGAACCGTTCTTTGAGTGTCCGGAAGGACTGTTCGGCTTCATCACCCCATACAAAGGGAATGTTTTTCCTTAGTAACCTGGATATGGGGTGGATAATCCTGGAGAAATCCTTTATGAAGCGCCTATAATAGTTAGCAAAGCCTAAGAAACTTTGCACAGATTTGACGCACTGCGGGGTTTTCCAATTTGTGATGGCCTCAACTTTTCCGTTCTCCATCTGAAAGCCATTGGCATTGATCACGTACCCTAGAAAGGACACCTCAGTTGCGTGAAAAAGGCACTTTTCCAGTTTGGCGTACAATTCATGTTGTTGTAAGCGACTTAAGACGTCCTTGACGTGTTGCTCGTGTTCTTGGAGGGTACGTGAGTAGACGAGAATGTCGTCGATGTAAACCATGCATATGGTATCTAGTAGGCCCCTGAGCACTTCATCCATAAAATATTGGAAGGCCGCAGGGGCGTTGCAGAGACCAAAAGGTATAACCTTATACTCGAATAGGCCGAACTTGGTTCGGAACGCAGTCTTCCACTCGTCACCCCGTTTGACCCGGACTAAATGATAGGCCCCTCTAAGGTCTAGCTTGGTAAAGTATCGGGCTCCTTTTATCTGGTCCATCAATACCGAGATTAATGGAAGGGGATATCGATTCTTGACCGTGATGTTATTCAAGGCCCTGTAATCGATACACGGTCTCAGCTCGGCACAGTCCTTTTTCGGTATAAAAAACAAGGGTGACGAAGCTGGGGACGTGGAATGACTGATGAACCCTGAAGCCAGATTTTCCTCAATGTAGTTCTGTAGATACCGGTTTTCGTGTTCGGTAAGCGCATACATGCGACTGCATGGAATGGCCGCCCCCGGGAGGAGGTCGATGCAACAGTCATATACCCTATGCGGGGGTAATCGGGTAGCTTTCTGTTTGTCGAAGAGGGAACGAAATCCTTTATAGACTTCAGGCAGGCTGGTAGCGCTACAGATATGTTCCACAGTACATGATATAGCTAAGTGGCGAGCACCGGGAATCGCTTCGCCTTCCGTGGCCAAGGGGGTATGACCGTGGCAATGTTCCTTACAGTAGGTCGAATTCAAGGATACCGTCCGTGCGGACCAGCTCACATCAGGGTCATGTAGCGTTAGCCAAGGCATACCTAATATAAGGCGAAACTGAGGCGCCGCAATCAAATCAAATTGGATATACTCTGAGTGTTCTTCATGCTGCATGCGCAGAGGTAGAGTATGCATTGTTACAGGTCCGGAGGTTAAAGCGGAACCGTCCACAGCCTTCACGTTTTCAGGTTCATCCTTCTTCTCCCAAGCTATTCCTAGGGAGGTTGCATAGTCAATGTCCATGTAGTTGTCCGTTGCACCGGAATCCAGCAGAGCATCCGTATGTGAGACCTTGTCCTCCGATGTCCACAAAGATACTGGCATGTTGATATGGGCCACTGCGGGCATCATAGTATTGGCTAGGATCGAGGAGATCGATGTTCGCCGATCGTCCAACCCAGTGATCTCCGTCTGGTTTGGACGTGTTAGTTTTCCGACGTCTCTCTGGTTCCCATGACTGCAGGTTTTCGCGGAGCCGGGCTTCTTTCTGGTTGTTGGGCCCTCGCCTTGCATTCCCTTATGAAATGTCCCCCTTTGCCACAGTAAAGACATAGTTTCATTTTACGTCGTCGATCTCGTTCCTCAGCGGACAGGGGCCCTCGGATCCCACCGATTTGCATCGGTTCGGTCCCGTCTGTGCCTTTGGTGCTGTCCTCTGTCGGGAGTTTTGGTTTGGGATACCATCCTCTTCCTTCGCTCTTATTCCGATCCCCTCTTCTTTCCACCAGGCGATGGTCTAATTGCACCGTGAGATCAATGAGTTCCTCACACGTCGCCGGCATCTGGACTACCTGCGATAGGACGTCCTTCAATTCACTTCTTAAACCTTGATAAAACAAGGAAGTCCGTTTCTCTTGTGGCCAATCAGTTTCGGCCACGAGTCTGTTGAAGGACGTAATATAAGACAATAGGTCTTGGGACCCCTGGCGCAGCGTAAGGAGTTCCTTATCCAAGGACAACATATGTGTCTTTCGGTCAAACAGTTTCCTTAGAGCCGAACAGAAATCTGGGAACTGATGGAGAACTGGATCGTTTCTTTCCATTAAGGGTATCGTCCAGCTCGCGGCGTTCCCGCCCATATAGGACATCATAAACGCTGTCTTTGCCGCGTCGTCCTGGAACACAGTAGGGTTGCATAGGAAGTGAAGACGGCACTGGTTCAGAAATGTCTCGAATTTCTTAGGGTCCCCATAAAACCGTTCAGGAGGGGCCAGAGGGATTCCGGTGTTCTGTATCACGTGCACCGTTTGGGAGTGGTCTGTGGAGGACGAAGGCATGGCTGTTGGGGCAAAGAACCCACCCCCAGTTGCCATCGGAGGAGTAGGCTGGGATAAGGTATGACCCAGAGGGGGGAGCGTGGCTTCCCTGATGTAGGACCCCCCTTTACGTGACATGCCAGCGACTTCCCTGCGCATGGTATTCATGTCCTTTCTCAGTTCTTGATTCTCCAAGCGGGAAGCATGGACTTCCTGCTGAAGTACGCTGAAGCTCTCAAGCAGAGAGGTTAAAGCCGCACTCGTGTCCATGGCCCAGGCTAGGCTTCTTTCCTTGGGCTTGTCAATCTGTCACGGTTAGCAGCGGTGAAGAAACCCAAGAAAAGAACACACAAGCCACTAACCTGAGGTATCTAGCCAGCGGGGACCACAGCTTGACGACAGTCTTCCCAATTCCCTAGAGCACAAACCCTCCCTGTACGATACTACGCACATGGGACAGGTAGTATTCCAGGAAAAAGGGAAGGGAACAGAAAAACAGGGAGGTTGTTGAGAAGACACCCCTCTAAGTCTGGTCAAAGGTCTCGGAGTTCTTCTGATGCACAACAGTTCTAGAAAACACAAGAATAACGGATTAGAAAGTTCTTCTAATAAACCCCAACTAAGTGGTATGTGGAGGCAAGGGACACACTTACATGCGGCCCACGCTTTAAGAGCCTGAAATACGTCAATGTTTCTTTCGTGGGTCTCAAGGGTCTCGAAGCTTCTGTAGCTGTTCACCCACAGCCCAAAGCCCCAAAGAATTACAGGAATAGTGTTCTACACCCCCAGGTAGTTTACGTCACTACTGGTGAGCTAGGCACGAAGTGTTCCCAAAGTCAGAGAGGAGAAAAGAAATAATAAGAAGTTCCCAAAGTCAAAACAAGCACGGCCGTGCAAGTTCTAGGTCCTACCTCTTACCCACGGAATTTGGGAGTAAGCGGCACTCGGTTTTCGAAGTCTCTGGCGTCCTCCAGCGGGAAAGAAAGCGTCCGCGCACACCAGCACTCGGCGTCCTCCAGCGGGAAAGAAAGCGTCCGCGCACACCAGCACTCGGCGTCCTCCAGCGGGAAAGAAAGCGTCCGCGCACACCAGCACTCGAGGAGAAGTAAACCACAAGCTCAGTCACAACTACCGGAAGGATTGACAAGCACCCGGCAACATCAGGGAAGTACTTTTATAATTGCACAGGAAGTGAGTTCCGGTTTACTGTGACCCAGGGCATTCTGGGTGTTGTAGTGCAGCATCGGTTTCGACCTTTTCGCGCCCTGTATTTGCTTTTGCCGGTAATCTCTACAGTTACTGCCTCGAGTATATGCAAAAATAGGTTTGCTCTCAAATATTCCCATAAAGTCAGCTTCGCTGCTCAGTAAAGACCAATGCTTGAGTATCATGTTACGAAACCGATGACTTGAGGTGGAGTATTTAGAAACCACTACTATTCGCTTGTTGATGTCCTTCTTCTTAATAGTTAGTAAATCTTGTCTATTCAGTGATTCACATCTGGTTTTTGCCGATGTCAACGTCTCTTCCGGGTGCCCATGATCTTTGAATCTTGTAAGCATTGTGTCAATTTGTTGTTCACACTGTCCCGGAGAAGATACTATGCGTTTAACTCTGAGTAGCTGGGAAAAAGGTAAATTGTTTTTGAGGCCCCTTTGATGAAAACTGTTATAATGCAAGATACTGTCCCTTCTGTGCTTTTACGAAACAAGGTAGTAGAGAGTTTGCCTTCGTTGAATTGAATCTCAACGTCTAGAAAATGAATTGATTCTTGGTTCATTTCCCACATGAACTGGATACGATCATCAATCGTGTTCAAATTGTGTAGAAAGTCGGCAAGAGTTTGACCTGTACCTGACCAAAGGATAAAAATGTCATCTATGAATCTTAGAAACAGCCTTCCATGTTGTTGCCAAATACGTTGATTGTATATGTGTTGCTCTTCATAGTATCTCATGAACAAATTTGCATACACCGGCGCAGCGCAATTGCCATGGAAGTACCACATAGTTGCAGGTGCCAT
Source organism: Lissotriton helveticus (assembly GCF_964261635.1). Taxonomy (NCBI): domain Eukaryota; kingdom Metazoa; phylum Chordata; class Amphibia; order Caudata; family Salamandridae; genus Lissotriton; species Lissotriton helveticus. The sequence continues at coordinate 1,099,148,656 of NC_136065.1, forward strand.
TTTTCATTCCACTTGAAATAGCTGTGATACAGTGTGAACATGAGTAATACCATCAAAAAAAATTTGAAAGTCTGCATCCATGGTTGAATTTAGTAAAGTTTGTTCAATGGCTTCAATTCCAAGATTATGGGGAATGGATGTGTACAGGGATTTAACATCCACTGTACAAAGCTAAAGTTCCTCTGATTCAAGTATCTGAATCTGCTGGAGTTTATACAAGAAATCCGAGGTATCTCTGATGTAGGATCTGCTGGTAATTACGTGTGATTGTAAATGTCTGTCTAAGAATTTACCGACAGGCTCATGGATGCTGCCCCTGGTTGACACAATCGGTCTAAAAGGAGTTTTTTGAGCGTCTTTATGGATCTTCGACAGCATATAGAGGGAAGGTGCTTTAGGATTCTCTTTGATGAGGAACTTCTTGGCCCTCTCATTTATAGTGCCGTTGTCTGCTGCTCGATGAACGATGGTATTAAGTATTAATGCGTATTTTTTGGTGGGGTCTCCATCCAGTTCCACATAGGTGTTCATGTCGGATACGTGTAAGGTGACTTGTTCTTGATAATAAGAGCTGTCAATGATGACAAGGGCGCCACCTTTGTCAGCATTCTGACACGTGATAGATGGATTTTTTGCCAGTTTTTTCAAGATACTTCGATCCTTCATGGTGAGATTGTATTGTGTGGTGGTGGCTATTATTTTTTCTACAGAATGCCGTGTTACTGTTGACATACATACACGTGAGCACTTAGTTTTTACTTCAGACACACCACGTCCCATCAGCCATACACCTGATTCTAGCTTTCTTTAACCACTTACACTTTCCATAGATATCGAGACTGTCCTGTTTCACTCGCCTGATATCGTTTTATCACTGGCATGCTTGTCTTTTATGGGCCGAGGTTTAAATCCTATCTACACATCTATTTTCATTAGATTTTAACCTCACTCACAGCTTACACTAACTACTACAACCTGTACATCGTAGCCACGTTACGTGTGCCTTTTTTTCACCTGCATGGATAATCATTAACTGATTTTTGGAGCCAGTTCGAGATTCTCCCCATCTAAGAGCCCTCATTTTCATTTTTTCTATAGATTGATCCCCTGACGAAGGGCAACATTAATGCCCGAAATGATGGTTATATACTTTTGGACATACTTAAACCATGAGTCATTCAAACTTCAAAAGTTGTGAAGATGTTTAACATTGAAAGAGTTGAATCATTGAAATTAAGTGATCAAGAATAAAAAGAATAAAAGATTTACCAGACCAAGAGACTCTGAAATTGAAATCTGGTGATAATATTTGAATAAAACATTGATTTGTTTCAATACGCTGTGCACCAGGGGACAACCCCTATCCAGGGGTTGCAATACTCTTCATATATTTACAACACTGTTTGGTTCGGACAGTGAAGCCTTGTTTGCACGCGACAACTGAACAACTTACAACCTTCTACAAAAACAGGCTGTGCGTGTCCACGCTCTTCATTGGTCTACAGGTATCTCAACTGGTCTTCCTTGTCCTACGCTATCCTAGGCAAAGTGCGTTCCCATAGTTTCTTCTGATTCCCAATCCTCATAGAATATTGATAATTTTCGGCCCAATTTTCTCTGAAGCGTGAGCTTGTTGTACCTGCTATAGGGGAACTGGAGTCCCCCGGCTACCATACACTTGTCTCCTTCCTCTCCCACCAGCAGCTAAAACAGGACATTCGGAACGCCAATGTCCTTTCTCCTTACAATAAGCACATTGATCCGGCCCTAGTGGAGTTTGTCTATGCTGTGGCCCTACTGGAGGTGCTTGTCTAAAATTCTGACCATAAGTTTGACCAGGACCTTGACCTTGGGGTCCATAGGCCTGGACGATCATTACCTTAGTTTTCAATTCTTTTAATTTTCCTTCTTTCCGTTCTTGCTCAGTGGTCACTTGATTCTGATAATACTGAGCCATATCTAATATAGCTTTCGGGGTTACCAAAGCCCATGTACTCTCAGAATTCTTTAAGTGAACAGATCTCTCATGAAGTAAACTTCCTACAAATCGATCTACAAACAAATGCGCACCTATAGGTGTAGAAGTGTCTTGCCCACTAAAATCGTGGAACACTTCCTCAAAACGAGTAAAGAAATCAGGGACGGCCTCTACCTGTTTTTGTTCACAAGCAGTGAGAAGTGTCCAATCTATTTTCCTTGCCAGAACCATCATTTTTAGTTCTCGGCTAGAAGCGCGCGAAGCGCGTTCTCGCCAGAGAACTATAGTGATCGGTTCATCCGACAAAGGGAGACAAGAGCTGTGCACGCGCGCAGCATTGTCAATGGGAGAGGGAGAGACAAGAGCTGGCCACGCGCGCATAGGATTTGGTCGCGCGCGTGAGTCAGTCTCCATTTTAGTTTTGGAGCTGCCGATGTGCACGCTCACGGCGACGGCGTCTCCGCCGCGCGCCGATAACTGCTCTCTTCCTGGCCTGCTTCACGGAAGGCAGCATGCTTGGAGCCCGTAAAATGCCGCTATTTCAGAATTCTTTCACAGACTTCCACAGCAGCGCAAATAGAAAAAAAAATCAATTTTTCCGCTCAATTCGGTTTTTGAACAGAATTATTGCCTCTCAGTTTTTCATGGTCTCTTAGCAGAATTATTACTGCTTAGAAGTCCCCCCAGAGGACTGTATTCAGGAGCCGCTCATTGAAGAATGTACCGGGCCCGGTCCCTGGAGGTCCCGTGCAATCTTACAGAGGGAAGGCGCCCCCTGTGCCCCGCTGACAGATGCGCTTCGCGTGGCACCCTGCGCACAGGGCATTCCTCTCCCTGTCACTGGCTGGTGCGAGCGGCTCTCAGTCCCAGCGGAAGCCCCAAATGTATTTCGGCAGAGCTGGCCGGTCCCTCTCTAAGACTCGGTCCGCAAGTGTTGGGCTGGCATAACAGAGGGCGGCAGCAGCAGCAGCACGCGGACATGCGTCAGGCTGCCCCTAGCGCTACCAGTGCTTAACAGGCACTACATGGGCAGAGCTAGACAGCGCAGAGGGCAGCAGCGCCGGGTCTCCCACTGCGGGACATGCACACTTATCCGGCCACAGAGAGTGCTGTACTGAGAGCTCACACCCCCTCGGTAACCGGCTACTGGAGCCTCAAAGCAGCCCGTCCCTCCCTAATAAACACGCCACAGGATGTGCTGTCCTCGAAGCACCCTCCCTCCCCCCCCTATATTTTAATGGCCACAGGAGGTGCCCATGCAACCTGCGGCCTCCAATTAGTACCGGTCCAGGAGGTGCTGGCGAAGGCATCCCCCACCCTGCAGTTCAGTACTCCTCTGCGATGTGCTATGCAGACAGGGGCCTACCCTTCCTGTATTACTCACTCCAGAAGGTTCTCTGCTTAGTAGCAGCACCCTTCCCTGCAGTGTCAGCTCTGTACAACAGAGACACAGACCTACGCCCTGTCGGTTGCAGATTCAGTCCTGTGCAAAGAGCAGTCTGGCCAGCACACCGCCTCCCGTGCAGGGCCCCAGCCACCCCCACCCCCTCCCTTGCGCTCCAGAATACGCTGGCTGTCCTTCCTTAGTGGCATTACGGTTCCTCCTCACTCCCGCCATTTCCCTGCAGCGCCAGCCCCAGAGGGCCCCAACCTCATGGCCAGATGGGAGCTTTGTCCTGTGAACAGAACAGGGGTTGTCCTGGGTTTGTGGGTGGGGGGTGGTTACGCCCTCGGCAGCCTCTTGCGGGCAGGCTGTGCCTTCTTATTCACCAGCAAAGGGGGGACACTACTGACAGGTCACAGAACTTAAATTCTCTACCTTAAAAACAGTCAGGAACCCTAGGGAGTGCTCCCATCTGCACACGGGAGCCCTGCTTGGGAAGACGCTTCTCCCGGGGCTCCCATCAACTAACAGAACAATACACTGTAACCCCCTGGCATGTCTCCTTTGAGGGTTTTTATGCCTACGTAAATATCAAGTGACCACTAAATTTGTGGACCATGCCCTAATATTCGCAAAGCGCGAAATCACGATGCAGTGGAAGGCCACCGCTAGCTCCCACATAGACAAATTGAAGGACACACTATTACTGTGGGCAGGATATGAAGGTGCTGCTCTGCTCCAGAACGCAAGGCAGAAGCAGTGTACAGTGGACAAAGCTAAAGCTTGGGATATCTTGTTGGAATGCCTGAAATTACCTGATGCTGATTCCCCTGACAGTTCCATACACACTGTTCTAAATTCCAAGGATGACCAAGCAGCAGAGATACCGCATGAGGCCTGACTTCATTCATACTCAACTTGTGCCCCGCCCACACTGGAGGTAGATATACTTGGTATTATGTTATACTGGAAATTCAGGAGGCACGGTAAGGGGGAATAGCTTGGGGGGGTTTGTTGAAGTTCTGTGCAGGATTGGGGCACAAGCACTATTTGTATATGCATATACTATCGTGGCCTACGAATACTCAAAATATGAACCTGATGCGGAAGTTGAGCAAACAGTATAATGTAATATAACTGTGAACGTCTTGTTATTTAACACGCCTGCATAGTATATGATTTTGTTGCCATACAACAATAAAACATATGTTTGCAAAAAAAAGAGAAATTATGCGGATGAGACTTTTGGACACTATTGAACTGAAATGTTTGATTGGCAGAGTTGAAATGTCATATTTCTATGATATACAGTGGGCACAATATGATTATTCACACAGCTCTGACGATGCACCTCAGGCAGGGGCTCACAGCTGTTATTATTCACACAGCTCTGATGATGCACCTCAGGCACGGGGCTGACGCAGTTATTATTCACACAGCTCTGATGATGCACCTCAGGCACGGGCTGACGCAGTTATTATTCACACAGCTCTGATGTTGCACCTCAGGCAGGTGCTCACAGCTGTTATTATTCACACAACTCTGATGATGCACCTCAGGCATGGGGCTGACACAGTTATTATTCACACAGCTCTGATGATGCACCTCAGGCACGGGCTCACAGCTGTTATTATTCACACAGCTCTGATGATGCACCTCAGGCACGGGGCTGACGCAGTTATTATTCACACAGCTCTGATGATGCACCTCAGGCACGGGCTCACAGCTATTATTATTCACACAGCTCTGATGATGCACCTCAGGCACGGGCTGATGATGCAACTCAGGCACGGGCTCACTGCTGTTATTATTCACACAGCTCTGATGCGCTCTCTAATACTCTTTACTAATAACTCTCTCCTACTCACTATCAACTTCTCACTCTACTTCTTACTGTGTGTGTGTGGGTGCTAATGCAATAGGTCTCGCATATGCACGCAATGAAGCAATTGGCAATGTAAATGACAATGCCATTTATTTATGATTTAAAAAAAAAAATCATGAGCAATGCCAATATCTCTACCTTTGATGCTGCCGAGACCATTGCATTGTAAATGCTTGTTATATAAGTAAGTATGTTACCAGGCAGACCCAGTATAAGCTGACTAGGTTTCTGACCAGGTTTCCTATCCCTGTAGGCTGCTATGATTGCAGTCCAATCTCCTCCTAAATCAGCAGCAAGATCCTGTTTCCGAGTAAGTCGCGACATATCGGGTAGCAGGATCATACCAAAAAACATATCAATATCATCTAAGGTCATGACACACGAATCTATGGCTGCCTGTACATCATCATAAAATCCTCTAGGATTTTTCCATATGTCTGATAAGGAGGCTTTTAAAGTAAGTACACCCGTCCTTTTCCAGGGCTTATATATCCAATTGTACAAAAAATGGGCTCTAGCATTGGGACTATTAGGGTCATCATTATTTGCATTCCCTCTTTCAGGAATGAACTGTGGCACGGCTTCCCTCATACATCTTATTCGAGGAGAGGAAGAAAGTTAATTGCGATATCCAATTATTGCTGCTATAGCATTATTAACTTTATTTACAGGAATGGCTCCTATCTGCCACTGTCGATTAATAGCTCTAACTTCATCGGGACCATTCTGTCCTGTAGTCGTCTCCCACTGAACTATAAGTTGATGAGAAAGCTTATTTACCAGACAAAGAAGTTTGCCCTCTGAAAAATCCTGTATCTGATCTATTGTTTCTTCTACTTCCATTTCTAAATCACTTAACCACTTCAGTACTATCAACCTTATTGCGTCTTGACGAAACTGAGGCACAGTAGAACAAAGAATGCGAGGGGTCAAGACAGATACAGAAAGTATGGGATCATAAGTAATTTCAGGTGCAGTGGCCTGGGTTGGGGGTGCAGTGGCCTGAGATGGGGGTTAAGGGATGTACTTGTACTGGTTGGAAAATAGGGAGCTGAACAACCGCGGGTAAAGGTGGAGGTGCCCTAGGTACAAGGGGAACGACATTTGGTGGTCCAGGGAGAAGAGGTGTTAAAGGTACATATGGGGGTGGGGGTCGTTCAATCGATAATGTCTGAATCCACATCTTCTTGGTGGATTTGTGCTGTTAATGTCGGTCTGACTATATATTCCTTAGATATTAGTAATCTATGCTCTCGATCTAAACATTCCTTCTTCTCCTGAACTTAACTTCCTTATCCTTCAATTCCTTATACTTTTGATACTCTGTCTTCCTTTCCTGTTTCCTTTGTACCTTCTCCGCCTTGAGCTGCCACTCCTTTACTTCTTTCACCCACATACGCAAACTGTCAAACATAGTTGGCCTAACTTTCTTTAAAAACAATAGTTTCTCTAAATACTCGAGTTTGTGAGGGTCCATTGTCCCCTCTAATGGCCATTGCAACTGGGGATCCCCTTTTGTATATTTGTTTTACAATGTATTATACATGATGGGACAAATACCATATTTGATGTATGTTGGACCCGGCCTCATGGCGTGGTCCTACCCCTCCCGCATGGTGGGTCCAGGACGACATCGGCCCTCCACCCAGCATCGGGCAGCCCTTTTGCCGACACTGCACGCCCCAACATTGCTGGTCCGGCCACCATCCCGGACCCCCCACTACCGACCTGGCTCCAGCGTGGGCCCCTCACGACCGAAGCACGAGGCTGCGCCCGACTCCATCTTGGGCCCACCACGCCACGACCACGTGGCCTCGGTCCCGGCCCAGGCCTCAGCACCGCCCAGACATCGAGGCACCAAGATCCACCCAGGTGGTCGAGTGGCCACTCGACAGATCCCGGAGGAAAGGGTGTTTCGATGGCCCTCCAGCCGTCCCCGGACGCCTGGTTTCGATCGCCCTCCGGCCTCCCTGGGCGCTGGCTCCACCCCCCTGCTGGGTGTCTGGACACCATCATCCCGGCCCCTCTGACCCCCAGGCGCGAGGGTCCGGACATCAAAGGACTCCAGTCCTATATCTGGGCCAGCCCTGGATTAGGACGTCAGTTGTATCCTGGACTGGAAAGCCCTGCTGACGCTGTCACGGCCGACCCCAGAAGAACTCATTTCCTGGAACCTGAAGAGAACTTGAGGGCCTGCTGGCGCTGCCGCGGCCCACCTTTGCCGAACCATCTTGAGAGCCTGCTGGCGCTGCCGCACCCCACCTTTTGCCGAACCATCTTGAGAGCCTGCTGGCGCTGCCGCGGCCCACCTTTTGCCGAACCATCTTGAGAGCCTGCTGGCGCTGCCGCGGCCCACCTTTTGCCGAACCATCTTGGGAGCCTGCTGGCGCTGCCGCGGCTCAACCTCTCGGAACCCCCGGCTCGAGGATTGAGAGCTGTGCGCAGGGTATCCCTTCACACCCCCTAACCGAGACTGTCCCGCTCCCCTGACCCCCCTTTTTCAAGACTTTACAGACCCCTCGGTCTACTTGTACATATCGCTGGGAACCAGCGGCCTTTACTTCCTGATAATGCTTACGAATTCGACCTCTGGTGTGGTGTCCATTTGTGGTGTGTGGTTACCCTGCTGTACGATCCTCGGAGAGGGCCCTCACCCCGGAGGCCTCTCAGTAATGCTCGGCTACTTCTCAACGGAGAGGTGGACCGAGGGGTGGTCAGTCAGACATCTTCTGCCTCCCCCGGGGTCGCCTTTCTAACATTGGTGGCAGGCGACGGGATCCGAGCCGACGCAGATCGTACAGAGAGTAATTCACTCACTACCGAGAAAAACACACCGCGACCATGACTACTCAGGAAACCAGACCGACAGCGGAATTCCAGAAAGAAAAGATGGAAGATTACAGCCACAAGGAATTAAAACAATTTTGCAAGGACCTAGGCATTGCTACCACGGGCCTCAACACCAAAGAAGATTTTAAATCAGCCCTGCAAGCCTGGGCGGACGCCGATAACGCGCCGCCCCAGAATGAAGATAACCCGGGCCCGAATGGACGCCCGGAGACCGACGCAAACCCAGCGGGGGAAAGAACCGCAGACCTAGACACGGGCCTCCCCCACGGAGACGCCCGAGAACGAGAGAGGAACCGGCTCCACGAGTTGGAGCTCGCCCGACTCCGACAAGAAGGAGAGATACAGCTGGCAGAAAGGAAATTAGCCCTCGAGCAACTACGGCTGGAAGGAGACCTAGAGGAAAGGAGAAGACAACGAGACCTTGAAGAAAAGAAACTCGTGCTCGAGCATGAGCGCGGCCTCAAAGCACTGGAAATCAAGGCCAAGACAACAGAAACCGGCACCGCCGGGGGTAAGGCCTCACCCCCGCCGGGGGACACGAAGGTGCACATACCCAAGGAGGTCGTCAAAGAATACTATAAGAACGACGACATCCAACAGTGGTTCAAAGCCTACGAGGTCGCCATGACCGCCCATCTAGTACCCCTCAAAGACTGGGGCGCCGGCTTATGGGGAAAGTTCATCAACGAGGGGAGAGACGCCCTGCTAGAGCTCCCCGATGCCGAGATGACCTCGTACGAACACATGAAGACCGCCCTCCTCACTCGCTACGGACTCACCCCCGAAATGTACTGGCAGCGATTTCGAGACTGTAAAAAAATCCCCGGTACCACTTGGGTGGAGTACGTGAACTTTTACAGCAGAGCCTTCGAAGGGTGGATCAGAGGCTGCCAGGTCACCACCTACCAGCAGTTGGTCGACCTCATCCTATGGGAGCATCTTTCCAATAATTGCTTCGTCGAACTCCGGCAGCACCTCCTCGACAGCAAATTGACAGAGCCACGAAAACTCGCTGTCAAGGCGGATAGATGTGTGAGCAACCGAGTTCCCCGGAGTCCGATGGGAGACTACGGCCGGGGATCCCCGGGGAACCACCGACCCCGAGGCGGCGGAGGAGGCCAGAGCAGGGGCCGAGACACCCCCGCGGGGTCATCCCCTACCTCCCCGTCGCCATCCCTGGGTTGGAGGGGAGGCCCCCCAGCCAGGCCCGGGCCCCGCCCGAATGTTACGTGCCACAGATGCCAGCGACAGGGCCATTATGCGAACGACCCTCTCTGCCCGATGAACCAGCGACCCGGCACCACCGGTCTCCCGAGCCGCCAGATCGCGGCCGCCGCCCTGAGTGCCGAGGGAGGCGAAGAAGAAGGCGACGACACCAAGCAGGCCGAGTGGGAGCCCGCAGCCATGATCTTAGCATGCCTGGGTGATCGAGACATGATCCCCCGAGACCCGATCCCAGGTAACACCCAGAAATACCGCCAATGGGTCACCATCAATGGACGCCGGGCCGAAGCCCTCCGTGATACTGGAGCCAGCGTGATGGCGGTCCGCTGCCACTTGGTGACACCAGAACAAATTCTCCCCAACGTCTTGTGCCCAGTGCGGTCGGCTGACAACTCTGAAAGTTTGTGCCAGATGGCCCGCATCCCCTTCGAATGGGGAGGGGTGTCGGGCATGCTGAAAGTGACTGTCCGAGACGATTCCCCCGTGGACTGCCTCCTCGGGAACGACCTGGAGAGTTCCCTCTGTGCCGGCGTAGAGAGGAGAGAGCATCTGGGAATGCTAGGCCTTCCCGAGTGGGTTTGTGCGACCACCCGCTCCATGTCCGCCCGGGCCTCCCCCCCCACGGAGGAAGCCCCGATCGAGGAGCCGGAGTGGCCCGCACCTCCACCGCCCGCCGTCCCTGAGGATACCGACCCTGAACCCGGCCCCCCGGGGCCCAGCCATGAGGAAATCACCGAGCTCGGCCACCTTCCAGAACTAGCTCAATGGCGCCAAGAAGGTGGCCCCACCCGCGAACAATTCCGACAAGAACAGAGCACCTGTCCCTCCCTCGAGGGAATTCGACGACAAGCCGCCACTCAAGCCGCTGGAGGCCCTGCGGGGTCCCACTGGGTCTATTGGGACAACGACCTTCTCTACAGTGAACAGAAGATTGCCGAACTAGGGGCCAGCCGGGTGCTGGTCGTCCCCCTCCGATTCCGAGACTTCCTCTTGAACTTAGCACATGATGTGCCCCTTGCCGGGCACCTGGGGCAGGACAAAACTTACAGCCGCCTGGTGACTCATTTCTACTGGCCAAGAATGCGCAACGATGTGCACAATCACTGCAGATCCTGCCCGACCTGTCAAGCCAGCGGGAAGAGCGGGGGGAAAGTCAAAGCCCCGCTCCAGCCGTTTCCCGTGGTCACCACCCCCTTCGAGCGAGTGGGGATAGACATCGTGGGGCCCCTGGACCCCCGCACCCCTCAAGGACACCGCTTCATCGTCGTGCTGGTGGACCATGCCACCCGATATCCGGAAGCCATCCCCCTCCGAACCATCACGGCCCCAGTAGTAGGCCGAGCCCTAATGGGGATCTTCTCCAGAGTCGGCTTCCCCCGAGAAGTCGTGAGTGATCGGGGCACAAACTTTATTTCCAAGTATATGCGATCCCTGTAGCAACAGTGCGGGGTCACATATAAGTTCACCACCCCGTATCACCCCCAAGGAAATGGACTTGTGGAGCGGTTTAACCGAACACTGAAGGGAATGATCAAGGGCCTCGAGGAGCCCCTACGACGCAAATGGGATGTTCTGCTGCCTTGCCTCCTGTTTGCGTACCGCGAAGTACCCCAGAAGTCCCTGGGGTTCAGCCCCTTCGAACTATTGTATGGGCACCCGGTCCGGGGCCCCCTCAGCCTGGTCAAAGAAGGCTGGGAGACGGCTGCCCGAGGTGCTCCACCAGATGTCTACCAGTACCTCCTGACCCTCCGCAACCAGACTCGGAAGTTCCGGGAACTTGCCGAAGCCAACCTTGAAGCCAGTCAGGAGGAGATGAAACGCTGGTATGACCAGAACGCCTCGTCCATCGAATTCGAACCGGGCCAGCAGGTCTGGGTCATGTCCCCGGTTGAACCTTGTGCCCTCCAAGACAAGTGGACGGGGCCCTTCAGAGTGGTGGAGCGCAAGAGTCCCGTCACCTATCTGGTGGACATGGAGTCCCCCAGGAACCCCCTCCGGGTTCTACACGCTAACCGGCTCAAGCCGCACTTTGCCCGCACTGAACTAAGCCTGCTGTTAGCGACCGATGAAGGAGCTGAAGACGACTCCGAACCACTGCCAGATCTCATGAGCACCACTGAGAAGGACGGCTCCATCGAAGGGGTCATGCTCTCCTCCACCCTGACCCCGGAGCAGCACCATGACTGCCGGCAGCTGCTGGGGCAGTTCGCAGATCTGTTTTCCCTCACCCCTGGAGTCACCCGGTAGTGTGTCCACGATGTAGACACCGGAGACAGCCCGCCTGTAAGACACCGAGCTTTCCGAGTGCCCGATCGAGTTCGGGCCTGCATCCAGTCCGAGATGGCCAAGATGCTAGCGCTGGGGGTAGTCGAACCCTCCGACAGTCCGTGGGCCAGCCCAGTTGTACTGGTCCCTAAAGCCGCCGCCCCTGGCACGCCCCCGGAGCTCCGGTTCTGTGTGGACTACCGGGGGCTGAATGCCGTCACCAGGACCGACGCCCATCCCATCCCCCGGGCGGATGAACTGATCGATCGCCTGGGGGCCGCGAAGTATCTCAGCACCTTCGATCTCACGGCCGGATATTGGCAGATCGGCCTCACCCCTGGGGCGCAAGAGCGATCAGCCTGCTCGACCCCTGATGGCCACTACCACTTCAAGGTGATGCCCTTCGGCATGAAAAACGCCCCGGCCACCTTCCAGAGACTCGTGAATAGAGTGCTGGCCGGGCTAGAAGAGTTCAGTGCCGCCTACCTAGACGACATTGCAGTGTACAGCCTCCGCTGGGATGCCCACCTGACCCACCTCCGGGAGGTTCTGTCGGCCCTCCGACTGGCCGGACTAACCATAAAGGCCAGCAAGTGCCAGATCGGCCAAGGGTCCGTGACGTATCTGGGACACCAGGTGGGAAGCGGCCGGGTGGCTCCCCTCCAGCCAAAGATTGACGCCATCCGGGCCTGGGAGCCCCCAATCACCCAAACAGCCGTCCGAGCCTTCCTGGGGCTCACAGGATACTATCGGCGCTTCATCAAAGACTATGGAAGCATTGTGGGGCCCCTCACAGAACTGACCTCCAAGAAGCTACCCCAGAAGGTGTGCTGGACCCCAGAGTGCCAAGCAGCCTTCGAGACTCTAAAAACTGCCATGTGCACCGCCCCGGTGCTCCAGGCCCCCGACTACAGCCGAGAGTTTGTGGTCCAAACCGACGCCTCGGAGCACGGCATTGGGGCGGTTCTATCCCAAGTAAACCCTGAGGGAGTCGACCTTCCCGTTGCCTTCATCAGCCGGCGGCTGCTGGCCAGAGAACAACGATGAAGCACCATCGAGAGGGAAGCCTTCGCCGTCGTGTGGGCCCTAAAGAAGCTCCGGCCCTACCTCTTCGGCACCCACTTCCGGGTCCAGACTGACCACCGGCCCCTGCGGTGGTTGATGCAGATGCGGGGTGAGAACCCGAAACTGTTGCGATGGTCCATCTCCCTGCAAGGGATGGACTTCACTGTGGAGCATCGCCCCGGCAACGACCACGCCAATGCTGACGGCCTCTCCAGATTCTTCCGCCTCGGCGAGGAGAATCCCCAAGAAGATGGGTGACTCTCCCCTGCCTTCAGCTGGGGGGGACGCGTGTTGGACCCGGCCTCATGGCGTGGTCCTACCTCTCCCGCATGGTGGGTCCAGGACGACATCGGCCCTCCACCCAGCATCGGGCAGCCCTTTTGCCAACACTGCACGCCCCAACATTGCTGGTCCGGCCACCATCCCGGACCCCCCACTACCGACCTGGCTCCAGCGTGGGCCCCTCACGACCGAAGCACGAGGCTGCGCCCGACTCCATCTTGGGCCCACCACGCCACGACCACGTAGCCTCGGTCCCGGCCCAGGCCTCAGCACCGCCCAGACATCGAGGCACCAAGATCCACCCAGGTGGTCGAGTGGCCACTCGACAGATCCCGGAGGAAAGGGTGTTTCGATGGCCCTCCAGCCGTCCCCGGACGCCTGGTTTCAATCGCCCTCCGGCCTCCCTGGGCGCTGGCTCCACCCCCCTGCTGGGTGTCTGGACACCATCATCCCGGCCCCTCTGACCCCCAGGCGCGAGGGTCCGGACATCAAAGGACTCCAGTCCTATATCTGGGCCAGCCCTGGATTAGGACGTCAGTTGTATCCTGGACTGGAAAGCCCTGCTGACGCTGTCACGGCCCACCCCAGAACTCATTTCCTGGAACCTGAAGAGAACTTGAGGGCCTGCTGGCGCTGCCGCGGCCCAGCTTTGCGGAACCATCTTGAGAGCCTGCTGGCGCTGCCGCGGCCCACCTTTTGCCGAACCATCTTGAGAGCCTGCTGGCGCTGCCGCGGCCCACCTTTTGCCGAACCATCTTGAGAGCCTGCTGGCGCTGCCGCGGCCCACCTTTTGCCGAACCATCTTGAGAGCCTGCTGGCGCTGCCGCGGCCCACCTTTTGCCGAACCATCTTGGGAGCCTGCTGGCGCTGCCGCGGCCCACCTTTTGCCGAACCATCTTGAGAGCCTGCTGGCGCTGCCGCGGCCCACCTTTTGCCGAACCATCTTGGGAGCCTGCTGGCGCTGCCGCGGCCCTCCTTTTGTCGAACCATCTTGAGAGCCTGCTGGCGCTGCCGCGGCCCACCTTTTGCCGAACCATCTTGGGAGCCTGCTGGCGCTGCCGCGGCTCAACCTCTCGGAACCCCCGGCTCGAGGATTGAGAGCTGTGCGCAGGGTATCCCTTCACACCCCCTAACCGAGACTGTCCCGCTCCCCTGACCCCCCTTTTTCAAGACTTTACAGACCCCTCGGTCTACTTGTACATATCGCTGGGAACCAGCGGCCTTTACTTCCTGATAAAGCTTACGAATTCGACCTCTGGTGTGGTGTCCATTTGTGGTGTGTGGTTACTCTGCTGTACGATCCTCGGAGAGGGCCCTCACCCCGGAGGCCTCTCAGTAACGCTCGGCTACTTCTCAACGGAGAGGTGGACCGAGGGGTGGTCAGTCAGACATCTTCTGCCTCCCCCGGGGTCGCCTTTCTAACAATGTACATCTCAAAATTTGGCGTACCTTCTGGTGGCGCCGGCTGACTTGCTTCCAAAATGCTCTGCTTCTCGCAGCAGCAGCAACAAAACTTCCAAAGAATGCTAAATACAGGCATGTTATATAAGATCCAAAAAACTTAAAAACAGAGAGAAACGAAAAAAATATTCAAATATTACCTGTAAGAAGAAATGTTAATCAATACCAAATGCAAGTTCCAAAGAAGGTTCAAAACAAATTCTAGACAAATTCCAAATAGATTCCAAATAAAATTCCAAACAAATTCCAGACAAATTCCAAATAACCAAAAAAACGGCTCAATACAAATCTACCTTATTCGTAGTCTTCAACTCCCACCTGTCGATCCTCTCTGATCCAAAAGAATGACCATCCGAGGGCCCCAGTCAAGGCTAACAGCCGCCAGGAAGATCAGAGTCGGGGAGCTGAAAAATCACCTTGGACACAAGAACTAGTCTCTTCAGGTGGTGCGCTCCTCAGGGAAGTTCATCTTACCGACACGATGTCCTCCCCGGTCCAACTGCAAGCCTTTGATGGGGTCCCACGTTGGGCACCAAATTGTGGAAGCGTATTATTAAAACCCACTGGTGCAAGGTCACCCTTTTGTCCACGGGTCCTTGACAAGTTAGGAGGAATCAACAATGGAGTGATGTACAAACCTAGGATAATTTATTTAGCATTTATGAATTGGGGCCCATCCCACAAGCACCATAGAGATACTCTAGAAGGAAGCACACTGAACGATGGGTTACATGGGGTTTTATAGCAAAAGATCAAAAACAAAGGACGCCCAGAGGTAAATAGAGCTTTTTGGGAAAAACACACAAATGAGGTAACAGCAAGAATCAACAGCCTCGTTGTCTTATGCAATTGTCGCATCCTAAGGCTGAACAACAAGATATGCTATCCGAGTAAACTTTACTTGAGGATTAACCATTGTCTGAAAAACCTTGAGCAGACACCAGCTGTTCTTTTGCGCTGACTTTGCATGTATACATATCTTACAATGCCCCATTCTAGATTCTTTACTCATGTTTATACAGATGCGGCGTCAAGGATAGAGCCGGGCTAAAAGTAGGGCAGGCGTAACAAAAGGATGAGGCATAGCTTAATCAAAAAAAGAGAGAATCAGATTTTATATTTTAACACAGGGCCTTATATTCATGTCCTTAACTTTCCTGGAAACACAGAGACCAGTTTCTCAAAAATGATTGTAAAATTCCTAAATGTAATCTATGTCAGCAATGTAGTCAGTTTATATTTCACTTGCTTGACTCCATCTTACATTCCCTCAGACTGTTTGTTTTTTGCATCTATGACTGATCTGTATTGCATACTGGGAAATGAATCGCCTCGAGATGTCCGAGTGAGTTCAGGTTGTGGGTGGGTGTTTATTATGGGGGACAATTGAGGTCTTTAGAGCTGAGGTTTAAGGCAGAGTGAGTTTCTCACATTGTTGTCAATGGGTCGTACAGGTTTTTAGACTACATGCAATCCTTGATCTCCCTGTAGAGCACACAGAGTGTTGGTCAAATACGTGCTAAATGTAATTGTGGGAAACCGTGTGAAGAATATACACAGCTGTCGAAATATGGTCAGCGGCAAAGTAAAATACAATTTAGTGTTTACAGGTAAGGGGGTGGGTTGTGTCCCTGGAGAGTGGTGAAAGGGAGGAGATGAAATGAACTATATTCAGTAGGGAGTGAAAAAACAGTGCTTGAAGAGGAAAGATGATATGTGACACATGCACATGGAGAATGTCAGAAAGATGTGGAGAGAAAAATGTGTAAGGGTCTAAAAGAGTCAGAGACTGCAGCAGAAAGCGGTGTGAAGGGGAGAACGGAAGGGATTGAGACACTCAGAATACCACCACTTTTTTCACAGCCCTCTGTAATGTTTAATTCACAGGCTCATATTTTCAGAATTGCCTGTTGGGGAATGTCAGACCTATCTCCCCCTAACATGATTGAGTAAGGTACGACCCTAGCAAAGATGTTGATAAAAACTGCTCGAGTTTCTAAAATATGCATGGCAGGTAGACAGTAGCAAAATGTTCTGCTTCAGCCTGTGGTGAATCATAACAGTGGCCTCTCCTGCCGATAATCATATAAAGTAGCGTCAGTGAAGCTTTGCAGTGTACATGTAGTCATCTTGTTATTTGCAGTGTACAGGCAGTATACTCAGATGAAACAGATTTAAGAGTACAATGGGTCATGTTTTCTTGTGTCTGGGAGCTGGAAAGACAGAATGCAAACATCACCATTTAATTTCCATTTGTCTTATGCTGATGATATACTTTAGTGATAGAATGGAAAGGAGCTGGGTATTCATTTGAAAGGTTTTATAAAGCGCGAACAAGACCTAGAACGGGTATCAGAGCGCTGTACAGAGAGAACAATTAGCGTTGCCATGGGAAGACAGTAAAATTACAATACAACAAAGGAAGCATAGGAAGGAATAGGTGAAGGCCCTACTAGAAGAGGCTGTGCAGTTTAAGCAGAGCACTACACCCCAAGAATGATACAGTATATTTTGAATCGAGTACAAATGTAAACCATATTAGAGAGAAAGATTGTTAGGCATACATTTCAATACACAAAGTAAAAAAGATTGTCAAGCACTCGAGGGAAGTGATTATCACAAGAACATAGAGGCTATTGCTGTTGAAGTTCTTTAAAAAGTAGCCATTTGACTTGTTTCTTAAAAGAAGCAGTTGAGGGGTTGGTTCTGATTTCCGTCTGAAGGGCATTCCAGATTCTTGGCACCAGCCCTGAGCAGGTGCGATTGTAGGTTCTTTTTAGTTGAATTTGGGTGGTTTCAGGAGTAGGGTATTCCAGCTTCTTAAGTTTCGACTGGACCATAGAGCTCGAGTTTCTTTGCCAGGTAAACGGGGCTATTGCAGTGAATAGATTTATGTGTCAGACAAGCAATGTTGAAGCGGATCCTTGCTTCAATGGGAAGCCTGTTAAGTTGAATTAGGTCAGGTGTAATATGATCATGCTTTCTGGAGCCTGTGATTAGTCTGGCAGGGGCGTTCAGAGTAACTCTTAGTGACGCTAACCTTGCTTTAGGAAGCCCTGCTAGGGTTACCAAGCCATATTCAACTTGCGAGATAACAAGTCCTCATGAGGTAGGAAAGTTTTGATTTTCCTGAGAGTGTTGAACTGATGGTTCGCACTCTTAGTAGTGGCCCTGATGTGTCCTTGCATGTTTATAAATGTGTCCAGAGTGACACCTAAAGAGCAAGCGGAGTCCACCACGTGCGGGGAGCAGTGGAGTGCAGAGATATCTTTGATCCAGTTTTGCGTTGGGGTCTCTTCGTTGCGGAGTGTAATCAGGAGAAATTCTGTTTTGAGTGCATTTAGTAACAGATGGTTATGTGTTAGCCATTTTTGAGTTTTTTGGAGCGCTCCTGTGGGCGTGGGAGTAGGGACGACCGTGACACCAGGTGTGGGATTCAAAGAAGGTTTTATTTTTAAGGTTCTCTTGGGTTTTGACATAAACGTCTTTCTGTTTCTGAAGGTCAGTCTCTCTCTGGCAAAGGTGCTTTGGTCCGTGGCGGTGGTCTTCTTCCGTTTCTTTCTGAGGTCGGGGGTGGTTCTCTACACCGGACACCGTCAGCTGTGACAGCCACACTCCTCCCTCGGGAGTGTGGCACGGCGGTTCACGGGGTCGTTGGCCTCCTGGCTCTCCTCTGGTCTCGGACCCTCCGTCCTCTCCGCATTCTTCCTTCTGGTAAACTCCGTCTTCTTCTCCTTCCCCGTTTCATTCGCTCGCCTCCTTTCCACCTCCTTCCGCCTTCTCCTCCGGGGTGATTACACACGCCGTGTAAAACACTTCCTGGCTTTTACCCAATCCGGTTCCTCTGACGTCCTTCGGGCCGGGTCTTCCTTCTCAGATGCATACGCCCACTTAAAGGACCCGCTCTCTTCTCCCTCGTCGTTTGATCCGTCCAATCCGTCCTCCCACTCGTTAGTCTGTGGAGAAGGCGGAGATGCACATTCAGCTGGGCAAGGGCTCCACCATTCCCTCGTGGTACGTGTCCCTGCTCCGTTACATTCCACCCCCCCTGGTTCCTCCCGATCGGGGAGAACAGGCATCCTGGAAAGGTAATCGGCATTCCCGTTGTCCAATCCTTTTCGGTGTATGACCGTGAAGGCAAAAGGTTGCAAAAAAAGAAACCAACGCAGTATTCTGGCATTTTGGGAACGGTTTCTTTGCATCCACTGCAGGGGGGCATGGTCGGAATAAAGGATAAAGGCCTTACCCTCCAGGTAGTACCTCAGTTTGTCTATCGCCCATCGAATGGCCAGGCACTCTTTCTCCCCCGTAGGATACTTCTGTTCCCTAGGATGGAGTTTCCTGCTTACATAGAGTATGGGATGTTCAGCACCATCCTCTCCTTCCTGGGACAACACCGCCCCTATGCCTGAGTCTGAGGCGTCGGTTGCTAGGGTAAAGGGCTTATCAAAGTTCGGAGGTATGAGTACGGGACTCGTAGTAAGAGCGCTCTTTAGGGTCTGGAAGGCTTTATGGGCCTCTTCGGAGGGAGGGTTCTGAAGGGTGTTCTTGACGTTTTTCTGTAGTAGATCTGTTAGGGGGCTGGAAAGTTCAGCAAAGTTCTTGATAAAACGCCTATAATACCCTATGAGGCCCAGGAACGCTCTCAGTTCTCTTTTTGTAGTCGGAAAGGGAGTATGGCTTATGGCCTTGACCTTCTCCTCTTGAGGGGCTATAACACCCTCCCCTAGCATGAACCCCAGGTACTTTACTTTTGGGAACGCTGCTCTCGACTTTCTCGCGTTCACATGTAGTCCGGAGGCCTGCAGGGCGGTTAGTACTTTGGCTATGTGTCTCAGATGTTCATCCCAAGAGGCACTAAAGATGACAATATCATCTAGATACACCGAGCTGTATTTGGTTCGAGGAGCCAAGACGGTGTTCATTAGTCGTTGGAATGTGGCAGGGGCTCCATGTAGCCCGAAAGGGAGAACATTAAACTCAAAGAGTCCATCCTCTGTTGCGAATGCAGTTTTGTGTCTGTCCTCCTCCCTCAGTGGCACCTGCCAATACCCCTTTGTCAAGTCAAGAGTGGTTATATATCGTGCCTCTCCTATCCGTTCTATTAGCTCATCCACCCGGGGTATCGGAAAGGCGTCTAATGATGACACCGCATTCAGGGCTCGGAAGTCCATGCAAAAACGGGTAGACCCGTCGGGTTTTGGAACCATGACTATGGGGGATCCCCAGTTACTCTTGGACGGCCTTATGACTCCCAGCCTGAGCATCTCTTGTACCTCCTTCCTCACGTCTGCCCTTTTAGCTGCTGGAATACGATAGGCTCTTTGTTTCACTATCTGTCGTTCTTTTGTGTGGATTTGATGTTCCGCCAAATTAGTACAACCCGGGGTGTCTGAGAATATCATAGAGAAAAGCCATAGAGTCTCGGAAAATTCCCTTCTTTCTGTCTGGGTCAGCTCTTGATTCACTGGGAGGTGCTCTAAGGACTACCCTGTATCACCAGTAGGTAGAGCAAGAATGGCCGGGCTAGGGGGTGGTCCTATCCATTTCTTTAGGAGATTGGTGTGGAAGGTTTGTCTCCTAGTTGGTGACATGTGCAACCTGTATGTTGTATGCCCAATGGTCTCTACCACCTTATAGGGCCCCTTCCACTCACTCCGGAACTTTTGAGTGGAAGAAGGAAGGAGCACCAGGGCCCAATCCCCTATCCCCAGGGTTCTCTATTTTTTTCCCTTATCGTAGTACCGCCTTTGAGAGTTTTGGGATCTTTCTAGATTCGAGTATGCCAAATCCCTCAGTTTCCCCAGTCTGGATCTTAACTGCTGGGTGTATTCCAGAAGGGTTCTCTGTTCGGCGGCCTCCTCCCGCTCCCAGGCTTCCCTGGTTATCTCCAGAAGAGACCGTGGTTGGCGGCCGTACAGGAGCTCAAACGGGGAAAACCCCAAACTGCTCTGTACCTGGGCTCTCACCACATAGAGGGCTAGGGGCAACATCCTACCCAGTCCTTGTTTTCGGTGGTTAATAACTTCTTGAGGGTTGTTTTCAACATCCGGTTATACCTCTCTACGAGGCCATCCGTTTGAGGATGATAGGCGGACGTCCGGATGTGGTGGAGGTCAAGCATTTTACATACCTCTCCCATCATCCGGGAAACAAAGGGCGTACCTTGATCCGTTAGGATCTCTCGTGGAAACCCCACCCTTGAGAACAGCTCTATCAGTCTGTCGGCTACGTTCTTAGTAGTCGGAGCGCTAAGGGCAAAAGCCTCCGGGAACCGTTTGTTGTAGTCCACCACCACTAGAGCGTATGTATGTCCTCTTGAGGTACGGGGTAAGGGACCAATCAAGTCCATCCCTACTCTTTCCCATGGGTTGCCTATTATAGGAAGGGGTTGTAGGGGAACCGATGGGGGTCGGGTTAGGTTCTTCTTTTGGCACACCTCGCATCGTTTACAGTAGGTCTCTGCCTCCTTATATATGCCTGGCCAATAAAAAAGCCTCAATATATTGTGTGTCGTTTTCTCGGCCCCACTATGCCCAGCAGTAAGGTGGGTGTGACCGTAGAAAAGGATCTGTTCCCTGAAGTCCTTGGGCACTACCAGTTGTGTTGGTTCTCCTACTCTGCCTTCACGATATAATAGATCATTGTCTATGCGGAATCTTGGGTACCCCAGGGCAGGGGTGGTCTGAGAGATGTGGGCCGCCTCCCACGCATTCAAGAGAGAGGGATCGTTGGCCTGTGCGAACTTGAAGCCCCGGTCCAACACCCAAGGTTCTATGGATAGGTAATTCCCTACAGGGAGGTCTTTCAATTCCCTTTTAAACAGTGACAAAAAGTCCGGGTTGTCTACTCCTATGATTAACTCCTCAGGCAAGGATCTGACTACTCCCACCTTGACGGAACATGGTTCCCTACCTATTGGGTGGAGGGTTATGCGGGCCATAGGGTATGGTTTTACGTTGCCGTGAACGCACCTAATGTGCACTGTTCCCTCATGGCCTACCTGGCTGGGGTTTAATAGTCGTTCCTGGACGACCGACTGTCGGCATCCTGAATCAAGTAAGGCTTTTACCAGTTTCTTGTTTACACGTACCCGTACGTAGAATGATGGGCCCATCTCAGCGGTGTACATCACCTCTGTGGGAATGTAGCCGACCTCCATGGGTTCTTCGGGGGGTCTTCGTTGGGGGCACATCCTGGCTATGTGTCCCCACTCTCCGCATTTGAAGCACTGGGGCCCCTTCAATATTGGCGCTTCCGGTTTGTATGGGCGTGGCTTGAGTGGTTCAAGGACAGTCTTTTTTTCTCGGGTTTGGACGGAGTAGGGGTAGCTTTCCCCCCTCTTTCGGTGTCCCACGGAAAAGTACGGGGTGCTGCCCTGTTATAGTTGGCAATGGCTTGGGCCGCCGTCAGTCCTGGGTGCTGCCTTAGCCATCTCTGGGTCCCATAGGGTAGGACCTCCATGAACTGTTCGAGGATGATACTGGACATAACTTCCTCCTTGCTTCTACTGTCGGGTCGGAGCCATTTCTCAGCGGCCACCTTTACTCGGAGATACATGGTTTTAGGATTCTCCCCCGCTATCCCCTTCTCCCTTCTGAAGCGGAGCCTATATGCTTCTGCGTCCATCCCTAGGTGGTCCAGAATCACCGCTTTTATGTCTACATAGGAGGACGTCCCCGAATGGTTTGCCACCTGGTAGGCGGTCTGGGCTTCTCCGGTCAGTAAAGGAGCTAAGAAGAAGGGCCATTTCTCTTCCGGCCACCCACACGCCCTGGCCGCACGTTCAAAGTTCACAAGGAATGCGTCGGGGTCTTCTCCTACCACGTATTTCTGTAACGCCACTCCCGACGGATGTGGTCCGACCAGTCTTCTGTCCACCGGGGAGGAAGCGCTCGGGGCTTGGGCTACCTTCTGTATGGTGTCCAATTGTTGTGCCATAGAGGTTCGGAACAAGTCCCGGTCTGCATCAGTGGTGCTGATCTGTTGGCCTATCGCCCATTCCAACTTTTTCTGACCGTCTATAAGGGTCTGTATCACCTGCTCCATTGCCATGGTCGCTTCTGATGGGGTAGATCCTACTTCTGACACCAGTGTGGGCGTGGGAGTAGGGACGACCGTGACACCAGGTGTGGGATTCAAAGAAGGTTTTATTTTTAAGGTTCTCATGGGTTTTGACATAAACGTCTTTCTGTTTCTGAATGTCAGTCTCTCTCTGGCAAAGGTGCTTTGGTCCGTGGCGGTGGTCTTCTTCCGTTTCTTTCTGAGGTCGGGGGTGGTTCTCTACACCGGACACCGTCAGCTGTGACAGCCACACTCCTCCCTCGGGAGTATGGCACGGCGGTTCACGGGGTCGTTGGCCTCCTGGCTCTCCTCTGGTCTCGGACCCTCCGTCCTCTCCGCGTTCTTCCTTCTGGTAAACTCCGTCTTCTTCTCCTTCCCCGCTTCGTTCGCTCGCCTCCTTTCCACCTCCTTCCGCCTTCTCCTCCGGGGTGATTACACACGCCGTGTAAAACACTTCCTGGCTTTTACCCAATCCGGTTCCTCTGACGTCCTTCGGGCCGGGTCTTCCTTCTCAGATGCATACGCCCACTTAAAGGACCCGCTCTCTTCTCCCTCGTCGTTTGATCCGTCCAATCCGTCCTCCCACTCGTTAGTCTGTGGAGAAGGCGGAGATGCACATTCAGCTGGGCAAGGGCTCCACCATTCCCTCGTGGTACGTGTCCCTGCTCCGTTACAGCTCCATTAAGAGTTTTAATGTCATCTGGAGAGGAGATCTTCAAATACAGTTGCGTATCGTCTGCGTACATGTGGTATTGAATGTTTGACCCGTTCAAAATAGCAGGTAGCGGTTCCATGAGGAGATTGAAGAGCGTGGGTGAGAGAGCAGATCCCTGAGGTACCCCGATAGTGACCGGCGTGCTTGCAGCCAAAGATTGGTTGACTTTGATCCTCTACGTTCGATTGTGCAGGACGGAGGAGAACCAATTTAAGACAGGGCCAGATAGCCCCATCCTATCTTGCAGAAGGTTAATCAAGTTATCATGTTTGATAGTGTCAAAAGTAGAGGACAAGTCTAAAAGAAATAGAAGACAAGGTGTGTCTTGGTCCAGAGCTCTCAAGGCGTCATCCACAATGTGCGCAAGGGCAGTTTCTGTGCTACGACCTGGTCTGAAGCCTGACTTATGTTGGTCTAGCAGCTGATGTTTCTCGATATGGTTGCATAGCTGAGTGGGAACTCGAGCAACTTTGCTGAAGACATGATGCTGGTGATCAGCCAGTAGTTATTGGGTTCAGTTAGGTCTGCATTGGGCTTCTTGGGGATAGGTGTGACTTGCCCCATTTTAAGGCAGTCCGGAATCCTCCCCTGTAAGAGAGATTGTTGGATGATCTTGGACCAGAGAGGCGAAATTGCTGGGTTGAGGTCCTTGAGCTGCATAACGGGGAGTAGATCACTGAAATGGTTGGATGGTTTAAGAGATGCCATTGAGTGTGATATCTCCTTAAAATTAGGGAGTATGAAGATGTTCCAGCAAGCATTGTTTTTGGGTCTGTACTCTGTGGAGTAAGGCAGAGCATTCACTGCTGCAGGTACTGTCACACCCGGGACCTCATTGACAGCAGATTAGCGGCGGCGCATTGCAGTTCACGATCTATATTCCTAGACTTTTCCGAAAAGTGCGCTGAGAAGTCTTCTTCACTGGGACCTGCGGTTTTGATTTTAGGAGGAGGATTAGCCTGTTGTTTGATGATATCTGTAGGTAAAGCTAAATTCCCTTTTGGTGGATTATTATATTCTTAACCAATACTCTGTCCGGCTGAAACACACAAACTGAGAATTACCATCACCCGCTTCGTTTGTTCACCATTCAGCCGATTGGACCATATAAAACACGGAAGAATACGAACCACATCAATTAAAAATAAATGCATACATTTATTAATCTTTAAAAAGGATGTTAAGTTTCAATAGAAAACACCATCCATATACAATGTATCACAATAATCAAATTTCTTTTACCACTTTCTGTCTCGGAAGGATACTATTAGGCTTACTCCTTAAAAGGGTGCACTGCTGAATGGGTGCTAATAGGCACACTTGCTCACTCCCAGGTTCATACATCAGAGATCATGTAGTATTATCCTCCCCATACTTTTAGGGTAGAACTGCTTCAAATTGTATAGCGATCCCACGTGGGTCTCCTTCCTGGTAAGTTCAGTGGGAGATTCAAGTGTCCGTATTGTAGGACCTGAAATTACCAGGAAGGAGACCCTAATAGTATCCTTCCGAAACTGAAAGTGGTAAAAGAAATTCGATTGTGAATGTACTGGTTTCTAAAATAATTTCAACCAGATCCTTGGCACTATTCATAATATTCAATATGGAAGGTGCCTTCCTCTTCTAATTGAAAGGAGATCTTTCAAAGCCTTTTAATATATGCTAGAGAGTATACAATTTTGTTCTGGGTTCTAAAAAAAATTCTACCAGCAGAGGAGATATCTGCTTTAGACAGCATCCATTGGTAGTTTCAATGTATGCCGATGATATGCTTCTGTATGTCCGTGAACCCGAAACATTTCTCCATGAGTTACTTCAAGAATATGTGCAATTCAAACGCTTATCAGGGCTCGACATCAACTGGGCAAAATCAACGATGCTTCCTCTTACAGCTGGCAAGCGACGTCTATAGCTGGATTTCCCTCTAACTTGGTCCACCGACCCTGTAAAGTACTTGGAGCTGTGGCTTCACAGAGACCCAGAGGTAGTTGTTTCGGAGAATTATGGTAGGGCCCTAGTACAAATTACTGAACAAGCTGCGCATTGGCCCAAACTCCCTCTCTCCTTGGCGGACCGCATAGCAGTAGTTAAAATGACAATACTGCCCAAACGCCTTTACTTGTTCATTAATATTTCTGTCCGCCTTAATCTTGCATTGTTTAATTCTTTTCAGTCAGCGCTGCTCTCCTTTGTATGGAGCAACAAGAAGCCTCGGTGCAGCTGGGAGGTATTGGTACTGCCGTTTGAGTGTGGAGGTTTTAAAGCCCCTGACCTGCGCTTATATTATCTATGTGCCCAGGCCCAGTTTGCCCATTATTGGTTCTTCCCACAGCGCTTCCAACCGCATGTTGCTATCAAAGCGGATGCAGTCCTTCCAAAGGCCCTGGCTGCGACTGCCTTGTCTGGAAGGAGTGGTGGGCCACAAACTGAAATCAACCCTGCACTTTACACGGCATGGGCATGCACGAAGCTTGCGACACACGCATAATTGCCATACCTCTACGCCCCACAGCTCTCACTTGCTGCACATCCAGATATCTCAGCTGCAAAAGAACCCGCAGCTCCTAAAGCATTAGGTGCGGTGGGAATAACCCAATTAGGGGGGCCTCTATAAACAAGGCCAGTTCAGATCACTCGCTGACATACAGGGCGGTAGGGACAGGGTGTTAATGCTCGGGTTCACTCATGTTCGGGTGAGGCAGGCGATACGTGCTATTTACCCCGATTACCCTGCCGAACCCACACCATTGTTAGCACTGCAGGCGGTGCTGGCAGGTGCGGATCACACGGGCCTAATCACAAAACTGTACACGACATCTCTTAGGGAAAGGGAACAGCTCGATCCCCCTTCCTATAACAATTGGGTGGCACTGTTGGGGGCCTCGCTGACACCGGGTCTGTGAAGGTTCTGCGGCGCCATCACTGGCCGACTCACTGCGAACCGCAACCCCCACATCATCCACTTTAAATTTCTGCACCAGCTGTACTATAATACCCCGATGCAATTGATGCGATTTGGTCTGCGAGAAAGCTCCTGCTGTGTGCGATGTGGGCAAGGGGATGCGGGCTTCGTACATCTTGCATGGTCTTGTAAAAGTATATATAGATTCTGGGGTAAAGTTACTGATCTGCTAACGAAAGTTGTGGCTGAACCTGTGCAATGTACTCCTGAGGTTTGTCTATTAGGCTGGGTACAGTATCTAAAGCCCTGCAGTCGTAGACTGGTGTCTGTCTCGACTTTGTTAGACAGGAGGGTCGGGCGCAGGGCTCTAGACTCAAAATAAGTGGGTCGGAGACTTACTGTAGTGCAAAGAACAACTTGAGACATATGCCGAGGAACTGCCTGAAGCCTCCCGTCCTAAGGACTTTTGGGCTCAACTTTCAGTGTATTTACTTACAAACCCGGATGTACAATAGATGCTGTAACCTGATGTTCTAATTGTGTTAATTCTTTGGACTACCATGTGTTATAATACTGCAAACAGAGATGAGATGCTACGCTGGGGTCTTAATGCTTCTTTCTAGGGCCACCGGGAACGAGGGGTTGTGTTTTTTTTTTCTTGCTCTATGACATAAACTAGCGCTTGTACTTACTAAATCCTGTTTTGTCTCCTGCGTGGGGGCCTGATGTGTACTTTACAAGCTGCTCAATAAACAAACTAAAATAAAAGAATCCACAAAAGCTGCATGTGTCCTTTGGAGGGGCAGTGGCTTCCGACGACCTCTCTGGACTTTTGCAGAGGTTTCTACTTTTACTGACCTGTGGTTGCCATCTTGCTTCATTGAGAATTTGTTAAACACCATTTCCATCTGTTCTGCCCCGTCGTTGGAGAGCTCATGGAATCAGGCCAGGGTGAGGATTTCATCTAGCAGCATAGCGGCTCGGCAGGGGATGTGGTGCCTGACAGGAGCCGACCTGCAGCCCTGTATGATATGGCTCCATCATCATTCTGGGGAGGTATCATTTGTGCAGGTCCCATAGAGCTCCTGTAGCATAGAACACGTCTATTGACTCTCCTTCCCATTGAGGGGCCTGCTGGAGTTCGAACTGCTCAAAATTAATGTTCATTTGGGGGTCAAAGTAGGTGTTCAGGGCAGCAGTGGCACCTTTGTAGTCTGCGTCATCTCCGTTGTTGGGGAGGTTGTGGATGTATTTGAAGATCGCCCCCATATAGTGAAGGAGGATTGATCATTTTGTTTCACCTGTCTGTTTCTTTGGTGTTTTTGAAATAATTGTTGAGGCTCACCACTCAACTGCGCCATTGGTGGTGCTGCAGTGGCCGGATCCCTCCGAATGTTTATGGTGGCATAAACCTGAGGAAGAGTTGGGCAGCAGCTTCCGGAGATGATGGTGCTTGTGGGTGGCCAGGATCAATCAATCAATCAGCCATGTGTAGAGCTCGCTACTCACCCGTGAGGGTCTCAAGGTGCTGGGGGGGAGCAGCTGTTGGTCGAACAGCCAGGTCTTGAGAAGTCTTCTGAAGGTCAGCAGGTCCTGGGTCAACCGCAGGTGGGCGGGAAGGGTGTTTCATGTCTTGGTGGCGAGGTGGGAGAATGATCTGCCGGCGGTGGTCGTTCGGCGGATGCTTGGGACAGTGACGAGGGCAAAGTTGGCAGAGCGAAGCTGACAGTTCCGGGTGTAGAAGGACAGTCGTTCATTGAGGTATGCGGGCTCGGTGTTGTGGAGTGCTTTGTGAGCGTGGGTGAGGAGCTTAAAGGTGATGCTCTTGTTGACCGGGAGCCAGTGCAGGTCTCTCAGGTGGGTGGTGATGTGGCTGTGGTGAGGGAGTCCGAGGATGAGGCGTGCTGAGGCGTTTTGTATGCGTTGGAGTCTGTTCTGGAGTGTAGCCATTGATCCTGTGTAGAGGGCGTTGCCGTAGTCCAGCCTGCTGCTGACGAGAGCTTGGGTGACCGTTTTTCTGGTTTTGGTGAGGATCCACCTGTAGATCTTGCGGAGCATGCAGACGGTGTTGAAGAAGGAGCAGGAAACAGTGTTTACTTGCTGGGTCATAGAGAGCGTAGAGTCCAGGATGAATCCCAGGTTGTGGGCATAGTTGGTGGGTGTCGGGGCAGCTCCCAACGTGGCCGGCCACCAGGAGTCGTGCCATGAGGAGGGAGTGGAGCCAAGGATGAGGACCTCCATCTTGTCTGAGTTCAGTTTCAGATGGGTGGTCTTCATCCAGTCTGCGACGGCCTTTATTCCCTCGTGGAGGTTGGATTTGGCGGGGCCGGGTCTTTGGTAAGAGAGAGGATCAGCTGGGTATCGTCGGCGTACGAGATGATGTTGAGGTGGTGTGTTTGGACGATGTTGGCAAGCGGTGCCATGTAGATATTGAAAAGGGTCGGGCTGAGGGATGATCCTTGAGGTCTGGCGCAGGTGATCGCGGTGGCTTCGGAACAGAAGGGGGGGAGGCGGACTCGCTGAGTTTTGCCGGTGAAGAAGGAGGTGATCCAGTCCAGGGTTTTTCCTCGGATCTCAGCGTCGTGGAGGCGTGTGCGCAGGTTGTGGTGACAGACGGTGTCGAAGGCGGCCGAGAGGTCCAGGAGGATCAGGGCTGCAGTTTTGCCTTTGTCCAGTATGGTCCTGAAGTCGTCAGTGGCGGCGATGAGGGCGGTTCCTCCAGGAATTGGGTCAGTTGTCTGTTGGCGATCTTCTCAATGACTTTCGCTGGGAACGGGAGTAGGGAGATGGGTCGGAAGTTCTTGAGGTCCTTTGGGTCCGCCTGGGGTTGCTTTACTAGGGCGTCCAAGGAGCTGCTGATGATCTTTCGGAGTTGGGGTGCGATGATGGAGCTTTTCTTGTTGAAGATGTGGTGGGGGCAGGGGTGGAGGGTGAGCCGGAGTGGATGGTGTCCATGATTTTGATGGTGTCTTCGTCATTGATGTTGTGCCAGGAGAGTAGAAGGTCGGTGTGTTTGGTGGGTGTCAAGCTGGGGGTGCTGGCGTCTGTCGCCGGCGCCTAGGAGTCGAATCTGTTGTGGATGTCCTCGATCTTGCAGTGGAAGAAGGTGGCCAGGGAGTCGCAGAGTTCTTGTGACGGCGGTATGTCATTCGAGCTGGGGGCGGCGAGTTCTTTCACGATGTTGAAGAGCTCTTTGCTGTTGTGTGTGTTGTTGTCAATGCGTTCCTTGAAGGAGGTTCTTTTGGCGGCTCTGGTGAGTTGGTGGTGTTTGTGTCTGGCGTTCCTGAGGGCTGCACTGTTGTCTGGTGTCTGGTCCTTGCGCCACTGCTTCTCAAGTCTTCTGCAGGTGTGCTTGGAGTTCTGGAGGTCGGCTTTGAACCAGATGGCTCTCTTGTCGGTGCGCCTGCTGGAGGGTTTCCTGATCGGGGCGAGGGTGTTGGCGCAGTCATCGATCCATTGTCTGAAGTTGTGGGCTGCTGCGTCGGTCTCGGAGGGTTCGAGTGGTGGGTCTCGGGCGAGCGTGGTGATGAGCTGGTCTTTGTTGACTTTTTTCCAGTTGCGGTGTGGGATACGTTGCGGTTTGTTGTGTGCGGTGTGTTTCTCGAAGGAGAAGTGGATGCAGTGTTGGTTTTCAGTGGTGTGGCTGAAGGTGACGTGGTCACCGGCGGAGTGGGTGGGTGTCCTGATGAGTTGTTTGAGTCCGAGTTTGGCGAGGTTGTCGATCTGCATCGTGGAGATGCTGTTGTTGGCTTTCTCGAGGTGGAAGCTCAGATCTCCGAGGAGGATGTGGTCTGTGAAGGTGAGGGCGTGCGTTCTTATTCACTGAACTGTGGTCGAGGTCCCAAGGTCTGTAGACGAGGGTTCCTCTGAGGGTGGTGTTGTGATCGATGTGGATCTGAAAGTGTAGGTGTTGGGCCATGCTGGGGTCGTCTTCGCTGTTTGTTGAGATTCTGATGGTGTCCCTGTGGACGATGGCGATTCCTCCTCCAGGTTTGTTGTTGTTTCAGTCCCCGCGTGTGATCTTGTAGACGTCCGGGATGGCAATGGCTATGTCTGGCGCCGAGGAGGTGTTCATCCAGGTCTCCATCAGGAAGGCGTCGTCCGGGGCGGAGGAGTCGAGCAGGTCCTAGAGTTCGACGGCGTGCTTGTGGACCGAGCATGTGTTGAGTAGTATGTAGCTGAGGTGGTTGTGGCCTGCAGTGTTGGGATGGGCAGGACGCGCAGGTGTGCGCTGGCTGGTGTAACTGCAGTTACAGCAGGTGAAGGGTCCGTGGGTGAGCTTCGGGGTGGTCTGGAAGCAGCTGGAAGTTCGGCCGGCATTGAGTGCATGGAGGGTGTTTGCGTCGTAGCGGCGTCGGTTCTTGTGGTGGTCATAGGTGCCAGGGGGTCTGGCGCTGGGCGCGGTCCAGGCGCAGACGGGCTTGCCTTTGGCTCGCCAGAGGCGCGACCGCACATCGGTCGCCATTTGTAGGGGAGGGGGCAGGAACCAGAGCAGGGGAGGCGTGAGCGGCGCTGTGCCGGGGGAAGGGGCCGCGGGGCTGCGGCGGCGGGAAAAACGGCGGGAGATTCAGGCGAAGACGCAAAGGAAGGCAGGCTGGGACAATGAGCAAGTATATAACAATTAAACGCAGTAAATGCACAAGTAACAGACAACAGTCACCAGGTGGATCGGGAGGACAGGGGGGCGGGAGGCGAGGGAGGGAACGGGCTGGCGAAGGGGTGGGCTGCAGGTCGAGGCTGCAGGCGCTGCTGCTCTGCTCTGAGGTGCATAGGGGACCAAGCGGAGCGGTGGACCAACGGAGCTGCTAGGGGAGAGTGCTGACCCGGACCAGAGTCTAAGATCAGTGTTTGCCTTTCCCTGTTGCTCCATGACTGACGGTGGTGCTTGGTCTGGTTGAAGTCAGTGCTAGCAGTGTTCAGACCTGTGGAAGGGCGCTTGTATAGGCCTGGAGGGCCTGGTGGTTGTGCTTAAAACCCAGGTTGAGGAGATCTGAAAGTGAGGTGGAAGTGGCAAACAAGGCACTGTATCCCTCTATTTGTTATTCGTCTCTTTTTGGTCTTTTCTAGTTTTGATGATGGGGGGGTGAGGGGGAAGGGGTGCCCCTTTCAGACCACCTTTGTGCAGCGGCCGGTTGTGGGCAGGACTTGATGTTCAAGGGAAGAACTTTTGTCCACCCTAGTGTCGTGTCGGTTTGAGGCGTGACATGCTGGGTCAAGATTGCGGCTAGACGCATGTCTCTCAGTGTCACCAGCTAAAATTAACTGCTATCCTGACTCCACGTTCGGGTGAGGACCAGTGTAATGCGTGTGTAATGCCTGTGACTTCACTAAGGTGTGTCCTCTGACGTACTACAGGGAGGGGCAGCTCTGGCACGCAAAGGAATAGTATGGTCTCTTTTGAGGTAGGCATCTTGCACAATACTGCAGCTTTACAGATTCATGGCAGTGGCAATCTCCTAGAGGAAGTCACTTTAGCTGATGGAGCACAAATGATGCGCAGCCGACAGACTGTCACCTTTCTTCGCTCCTTTCAAACAGTCCGGTTGCTGCAAGACTAATCCTGGCACCAGCAACATGGAAGAAGGACTACACGTCCACCCATCAATCACTTTTCTAATACACCCTATAAATCAAAACCAAGTCTCACGAAGCTTGTCACTTCAGTATGTTTCCAAAATCAGCATGATTGCCGGGCAAACTCTAGGAGCTCAGACTTAATAGATGCTCTCAGCAGGCCTGCCCACTTACATGGTGCCACCGTGTGGCATGTGATATTGGTTCCCTTCAGACAGTCGTCACCCGGTGAGGAGTCAATATCACACAGTGGTAGAGAAACAAGCTGAAAACCATTGTATACAGTAGATTTCCACCAACTCGTTTTCAGGGGCTTTAAACTGCCGATGCCAACTAAGGTGTGTGAAAACACCCCTGGACATCAGCAACAGCCTCAGCAAGCTTTTTTTGTTTTGGAGAAGGAAGAGGGGGTTTGGAGCTGAGAGAAAAGTGCCTCTTAGTTTCTTCTTGGCATGAAGCCCCTCCCCTCCAAGGCCTCACCCCCTCCTCACAGAGGTAACATTTTGTTTTAGTTGGCAGGTCTGTCTCAAAGCTCTGGTAGCTGTGATTGTAGCAGGTGGCTACTGTCATGGTGATAAAAAGAGAACATCAAAGTGAGCCCTGCCAGAGCCCTACACTGAACTGGCAGCCATCTTTGAATGAAGAGTATATGCCTCAATCATTCAATACTTTTCTTTAGTGTGCATCTTTTACTGGGGAATAGCGGGAAGGAGACCATCCCCGCCCAACTTCTCTCTACTGTCCTGTATCGTCATTTAATTGCCAAATCCCACTTGTGCATATTTTCCAGACCTCCCTCCAGCTCATGCAACAGCCACCTACAGTTGAGTGGTTGCTGGTAGTACTTATTACCGGGAACAGGGTACAGCACAGCGTCTTGATTTTTGATTTTTTCAGTATATGCCATTGTTCAGTTCTACCTGCCTCTTCAATTGAAGGTCTAAGCCTGTGGTTCCTAACCTTCTGACTTATCGGGAGCTCTACTTAATCATTACTGGAATTTGGGGGCCCCTACAGAATTATTATTGGACTCTGGAGATTCCCATTGAGCCATTCATGGAAGTGAGGGGCCCTTCCTAAGCAATTTAGATGATTTGAACTGCCAAACTATACACAAAAATACAGAAACAATCATCCATCGAAAAAATATATAAATGATCAAATAATTTTAATGCACAAACAAACATAAAACAAATCTAAATTCAAATCTTAATAGGAAGGTTGGAGCTTTTCTAAATTCAATTGAGACAACCCATCACCATACTATATTCTGTGTGATGCACTTGCACTGCTCCTACAAATCAATCTGAGGATACAAATTTAATTTTTAGACCATTTCAAATTCTTTCACAAGTACAGAACATTTTTATAAGTTTCAATTTTACATTTTGTTTCTTTCGTTATATTCACTTTAGTAATCTCTAATATCTTTTCATTTTCTAAGTAGTCACATACCCCCTCCATCGGTGTCACATTCACCCAGGGGTCCCCGGACCACAGATTAAGAACCACTGGTTTAGGCTGTAGGACTCTGGCACCACTGTGAATTGCCTGCTGATTGGTGCTACATTAATGGTGCTATACTGGCCATCTGGTGCCTGGTATTTTGCTTTAATTGTTGTCTTTAGATGTTATTAACTTGTGAGGCCCGCTTTTTGAGCAATCCAGCAGACAGTATTGTGAGCAGTCCAGCAGCTAGTAGTTAATTTACGTTTTTTGCGTTTACAGCTTATGTGTAAGACCTGTTCTATTAATATTCACTGTGAACAGATACTATTTCCTGTGCTGATAGTCCTCAGGTAGGGTGATCGGGCGCCCCAGATTTTGCCAATACCGTCCCAGGTTTTCATCCACTGTCCCGGCAGATTTCAGGAAATTTCACTCATGTCCCGGTTTTTAGAGATGGCCAACTGAAAACAGTGTGAGGTTAATTGATATGTTTTCCAAAGCAGGGATTGTTAGCAGATGTTATAAGAAAGCAACTTAATAACAGGCATAATAATGGCTTTAAAAATTGCAGTTTATTTTTTTCTTAGTGCGCTCATTTGATGTAAAATGGTAGTCCTTCTGTTTTTGCTAGATGTCCTGGTTTTTGTTTTAAAAATCTGTTCGCCGTAGCCTGAGGTGAAATGGAGAGGAATTTGAACTTGATTTCACTGTGTTGTCCTCGGAACTACGGAACATGAGCACAAGAGAGCCAGGATGCATTTTGTTTATTTTTTATTTTTGATAAATCTTTTTATTGCACTAACTCGACATCAGGTACAGTTCCACAATGGTCAAGTAATAAGGTACAGTGGATTAAAAAAATACATACGATTACAATAGGGTAGTTAATTGGAAATCAAAGAGAAGGGGGATCATCGCTGTCCAGGTCATGGGGAGGAGCACAGATGTTACCACGGTAGGCATTCCATATCTTAGACCATTTCCGGGGGCAACCCCGGGCCATATATACAGTCATTTCTCTTAGCATACACCAATCAAGGTCTTCTTCCCAATCAGTAATCGTAGGCGCATGTGAGGCCCCCCAAAGCTGCGCTATGTTCCTCTTGGCTATCATGCAGCCGAGTGTGACCCACTGTGTGGTGTGCGTGTTAAGGTCAGTCGGTTCCCAGATGTTGAGGAGACATCTGGGTGCTTCTGGCTTAATTTTGGCCCCCAATGTTTTGCTCATGACTGTGTGGATTGCACACCAGTATACCTGGATTGGTTCACAGTGCCCAATAATGTGCATGAATGTGCCCATCTGAGTGCACTCCCGTCTACATGACCCGTCTGACAGCCCACCCATGTGTACTAATTGGGGACCTGTTGAATAAATCCTGTGGTGGATCTTTAGTTGCACTAGGCAAAGTAGCGCCGGGATAGCAACAGTTTTAGGGAAGGAGACCTCCGTTTGCCAGTTCTAATCGTCAAGTTCGATACCATCTCCAATCCATTTCTCACGTAGTGACAGTAGGGGGTCACCTATGGTATTGATAAGCTTCCGATAGGTAAGGGAAGTAGCTTTTTCGGGTAGATGTCCGTCTAATAGTCTGTCCTCTAGTGGGGAGCTGTCTGGCGGGGACACGTCACAGGGCAATGTTGCCTGCAGTGCGTGTCGGACTTGGAGGTATCAAAAACGCTCTGCATCCGTGAGGGAGTATTGGCTCTGGAGAGTGGCGAAAGGTTTCACGCCCTCTGCACTCCAAAGGTCCCTAATGTGGGAGATGTCGATCAGGTCCCACTTGTCGAAACCCCTGGAGTTTCCCAAGTCACCTAACTTTTGCGAGTCCCATAGGGGAATGGCGAGGGTCAACTTAGTGTTCCAGCCGAGTGACTTGCAGCATGCCAGATTTGAACTGTGTGGTTGGTAGGGCCAGTAAGTGGGTATCTGTCTGGTTTGGAATACAGTGCATGGGTAAAGGTCCCATTCAGAAGGAGCCAGCGGTCCATACCGTAACCTGGATCATCAGGACGGCCGTAAGTGCAGTGATTTACTGCCGTGAGGTGTGCTGCCCAGTAGTATCTTTTAATGTCGGGTAGCCCGATACCACTGTCATACCAACTGAGCGTAAGCTTTTGCAAGGCAATACGCTGTCTTCCACCCCATAGAAGGTCTCTCTGGAGCCCTTCATTCTCTTTAAAATACGAGTTTGGGGCAGGATCAGCCGAGTTTTGCAGGGCGTACAGGAAACGGGGTCGGGACATCAATTTAAAAAGGGCTGCCTTGCACAACAGTGAGAGCGGGAGTGTCTTCCAATGCATGATGTCACTTCTAAGTCTCTGCAGTGGGGGGGCAAGGTTACGGGCATACGTGACCGAGGGGTCGAGGGAAATAAATATGCCTAGGTATTTGAAGCCCTCTGAAACAATATGTATGGGTCAGTCCCGGGGTAGTGGAGGGGGGCCCCCATAGAGGACATATAGGAGAGACTTTTGCCAGTTAACACTGAATCCAGAATATCTGCCAAAAGTGTCTAGGATGTCGAAAACTGTGATCAGTGATCTTATGGGGGATGTGAGATGCAGAAGGATATCATCAGAGAAATGCGGTCTTCCCAGTCCGCCGACCATCGCATCCCTCGGATCAGTACGTCCTTACGGACCCATGCTAGAAGGGGCTTGAGGGCCAGTGCGAATAGCAAAGGGCAGAGAGGACACCCCTGACGGATTCCTCGGCTGAGCGTGAATGTCTCAGATTTTTATTGTTTACTACTACTTGGGCCATAGGTACGCTATATAGTAGACGCACCCATCGGCAGAAAGCCAGACCAAATCCAATTTTTGCAAGGACGGCGAAAAGATAAGACCATTCAAGTGTATCAAATGCCATGGTGGCATCTAAGGAGACTATGACCGCATCTTCACGTTTGGTAGACGCCCTCCCCAGCACCCCGTGTAACCTGCGCAGATTTAGAGCAGTGTTCCTTCTTGGCCTGAACCCTGATTGGTCAGGATGTAGCAGCTCCCCTATTACTTTGATTAGTCTATTGGCAAGTACTTTAGCTAGGATTTTGGGTGTCGCATTTAGGAGGGAGATGGGGCGATAGGAGGCGCAGTCTATTTTGGGCTTTCCGTCCTTATAAATTGTGACAATAGTGGCGATTTTCTGATTAAGGGGCAGTGATCCTCGTTCAAGGCTAGCTTCATACATGGATTTCAAATATGGGGCTAATCTATCAGGGCGGAGCTTATACAGTTCGATTGGGATTCCGTTTGGGCCAAGTGCCTTACCCGGGTGGAGTGTTCGAATGGCCAGGTCTATTTCGTCAGCGGTGAGGGCACTATCTATGAATGTTTGGTCAGCCTCAGAGAGTGTGGGAAGGGAGATGTCTCTGATAAGCTCCGAGGAGTCTGATTCTGTGTAGGGCACCACCTATCTGTAGACTGTGTGAAAGTGGCTAGCAAAGTGGTTAACTATGTCTTGGGGTTCCGTTATGGGGGATCCGTCAGCGCCTCTAAGTTCTGGAATGAGCCTACTAGCTTGCTCTTTTTTGTCAAGCCAGGCAATTCGTTTTCCAGCTTTGTCTCCCCAGTCATAGATTCGGCCCAGTCTGTCCTGCCCCAATATCTTGGCACAATCAGTGACCAGAGCCCAGTATTCGTCTTGGCACAGACGGAGTGAGTGAAGGGCTTCCGGAGTGGCATCAGAGTTAAATTCTTGTTCGAGACGGTAAATCTCTTGTTTTGCATCCGAGATGTCTTTAAGCCTTTCCTTTTTTAGGTCGAGGGACCGTCGCTCTCACTGCGAAGCAGTGAGGGGGCGGAGTCCCGAAGAATGAATGTTTTGGAGTTAGGGGGCATAAACCAACCTCTCTCCTCTATTCTCCTCCATTGGCTGGCTTCCTAAACGGAGGCCAGACATTGGAGGAGAAGGGAGTCACTCCAATAAAGCCCCGTCTCTTTCGGATTCGGGGGCGTGTTTTTTTGCGTTCTTTGGACTGTGATGTCATCTGTCACTCAAAACGCCAAACACGCCCCCGAATCCGAAAGATTCGGAAGCTTGCGTCCGCCATTTATTTGGGGGGGTTGTTGGTAGGAACAGCCGCACTGGCCCTGACTAATATCCAGCCGAAAATCTGCTCCTCCTCGCCGCTACGCTGAGCCCTTGTTTTTAGTGCAAGTGATCATCTTTTGTCTCTCTTTGCTGTTTTTCCACTCCCCTTTCTCTGTGACGTAACACTCGCCTTCCCAGAGATTTTGCAGCGGCTTCTTCTTTGTGCCTCGCGCGTTTATTCCTCCATTTTACTTTCTGATCTCTAAACGGAGCAGGCAGGAAATGGTGTCCGACGGCAAAGGCGAGAGCAAAGGGACCAAGGATGGCATGAAGAGGTGAGGCGACTGAAATGCGGCCAGAGGCTAGGTGGCGGAGGGTAGAGGGGTAAATTTAAAGGCCGGAGGCGTGCGGCGCAGCTGGCCGTGTGGTGACGAGGCTTTAACATTTGATGGAGACAGCCGCCTCACAAATATTTATAAGGGAGCGTAGCCTGAGGGACAGTCTGGATCATAGACCGGGTCAGAGGGTTGACCAGGACTGCGGGATAAATAGTGCCAACGAAGACGGCAGGTCCGGTACAGCTGCAACCAAAATGGTTATCGGGTGGCCCTCTACCCGATAAAGGTGTTTCCCGGTTCAAGGGCCGGGACGGGTAGAATAAACAGCGGTATGTTCGGTGTGGCTGAACTCCCGGTGCCGCAGAAGAAACGTTAAGGAGATCATTTATAACCGAATTTGTGTCTGGGCGTCGGCCAGAAGTCCAGACACATATGTGTCTGCTGCGACACTCCGGGTTGACAGAAGTTTTATCCAGCAGAGGGGATTGCATTGAAACGGTCTCGGTCAAAGCCTTTAGGAAGGGACTTGGCATGAGGATGTAGGAAAAATATTCCTTTTTTCTGGGGTCAGTGTACATGGGTTTTGAATGTGCGGGGATTCGGTGATGTGACCCCGTTGAACGGGGTGGTCCTTTTGAGGTCAGATTGCGGAAACGTGTACATCTTCAGGTCGATTAGAGCGGGTAATATTGATGTGCATCTGCTACCACAACTGATACGCAGCGTTCACAAACTATCCCAGCCACCAACAGCCCTTGAAAGATGTGCCCCCACACCCTGCATCCAGGAGTAGGGGGTTCGGGAATGGCTTACTCTATGTTTAAAGCCATTAAATTGCCCCTGTTTAATGTTTGTAATGGAGGGGTGGGGGGGGTATTCCTATATATATTTTTATTCTCCCACTTGTTAAATGTTAGCATTTATGTACACGGGCGGCTTGCAAAACGCTCTTGTGACTATCTTTGTCCAGCATTTGGTGACAATCGTCTTTGCTGTTGTAATTTCTGATTCCGTTTCCATCCAGTTGGAAAGTGACATGCTACAGGTCTGTGACTAGCCGATTTTTACTTTTAAGCTGTTTGTTAGTTATTTTGTATGCGTTTATGTGAAACAAAGGCATAGTGTAGTAAGCCATTTCGGAGGTTACATACATTGTAATGTACGGTAATTTTGATCGCCAGAACATTAATTTTTGATTGGCTGCTCAATATCATTGGTTTTATTGGCATTTTTTTCTTATGTTGACCACTTATTATTTGTATTTTTTGACACAGAATGAAAACAGACCCCCCTTTTAATTGCGGGCGCTCACTACTGTCGTTGGAACTACAAGCACACTCGAAATAACGAGCTGCCTGCCGAAAGGGGCTCTTTTTATAGATATCATTATTTCACCTGAGGCTTTCTTCAGCGCAGCACGGCGAAGAAATCCTTAAGGAGGATTTCTGTGAGAAAATGTCATCCTTCGCACACAGCCCCACCCCCAGCAGAAAGTAACATCTTAAATTGCTCAAATTAGAGGGGAACAACAGTACGGCAAAATAGGCCCCCTCAAAATCAAATGCCCCATGGAACTATCAACAGTGACTGCCTTTTCTCTCTATTGCTTCTTTTTTTCTTTCTTTCTTTCTTTCCCCAGCAGAAAGTAACATCTTAAATTGCTCAAATTGAAGGGGAACAACAGAACGGCAAAA
Source organism: Lissotriton helveticus (assembly GCF_964261635.1). Classification (NCBI taxonomy): domain Eukaryota; kingdom Metazoa; phylum Chordata; class Amphibia; order Caudata; family Salamandridae; genus Lissotriton; species Lissotriton helveticus. Next base: position 1,099,187,819 of record NC_136065.1, read on the forward strand.
TAGGCCCCCTCAAAATCAAATGCCCCATAGAACTATCAACAGTGACTGCCTTTTCTCTCTATTGCTTCTTTCTTTCTTTCTTTCTTTCCTTTGTTTTTTCTTTCCTCTTCACCCCTCCTACCCTTTGCGCGCATTGTTACGCCACCCCGCTTTCCAATCTGTCTTTCTTATTCTCTCTCTCACCTCTGTATGTCTCCGTTTTTCTCACTCAGTTCCCTCTGGCTCTCTCACTTTCTCTCTATCACTCACACTCTCTTTTCTCTTGCTGTCGATTGCCTTGTCACCTCTATCTATCGGTGCCTGCACCCATTCTCTGTCTAGTGCTCTCTCTTGCACACACTTGCAGACTCCGTGCCTTTCCAGGTATGAACAGATTTCTGTTTCTAAAATTTAATGCCTCTCCCACTCTGACTTTGTCGAAATTCCTCTGTCTCTGCGGGGCTGATCCCATCTCTGTGCACAGCAAAAAAACGCCACCTCTTTCCCCACTCTGAACCCTCTGTGTGTGTGTGTGTGTGTGGGGCTCTGTGTGTGTGTGTGGGGCTCTGTGTGTGTGTGTGGGGCTCTGTGTGTGTGGGGCTCTGTGTGTGTGGGGGGCTCTGTGTGTGGGGCTCTGTGTGTGTGGCTCTGTGTGGATAGCTTTTTTTGTAGGTGGCTCTATGTGTAGGTGGCTCTGTCTGTGTGAGGGTGGCTCTATGTGAATGACTCGGTGTGGGTGGCTCTGTATGTGTGTGTGGGTGGCTTTGTGTGTGTGGCTCTGTGTGGGTGTAAATGCAATAGGTCATGCATTTGCGAGCGATTAAGCTATTGGCATTGTAAATGACAATGCTATTTATTTAACGATTAAGCTATTGGCAATGTAAATGACAATGCCATTTATTTATGATTTGTAAAAAAAAAAAAATAAGTCATGAACAATGCCAATAGCTCTACCTTTAATAATGCCGAGACCATTGCATTGTAAATGCTTGTTGAACCTGCTATTAGGGAGATTGCTTGGTCTTCAACTACAGTTTTAAAAGCTTCCCACAACACCTGAGGGGACTCGCCGGTATGTTCATTTTCCAAGAAGTAGTTGTCTATAGATTTGTTCAGGTCTTAACGAATTGTGGGATTTTTGAGGTACCAGGGATTTTATAGGGGTGAAGCGCCCTACTTGTGTATGGTCAAGGACCATGTGGACCCATAGGATGCGGTGGTCGGATATACCTCTGGCCAGATGTCGGATCTTGTGAATATCAGAGAAAAGCCGGGACAATTATGTAGTCAAGACAGGAAAGGCTGTTGTGTGCCCCGGAGTGAAAGGTGTGTTGGATCTGATCTGGATTATAAGTCCTCCAACCGTCCACTAAACCCATCGCTTCTAAAAACCTAGAAAAAGAGTGGGCAGCCTGGGGTATTGTGCGAGGAGGGTGTCTGTTGAGCGAGCTTGACAAGACTGAGTTGAAGTCGCCGCCAAGCACTAAGTGTCCGTCAGGCAGCGCTAGCAGTATAGCACTGAGGTCAGTGAATGTTTTGGCTTGTAGCTATGGGGGTGCATATAATGACATGAAGGTGATAGTTCGGCCCTCCCAGGTGCCCGTGATCCCAGCATATCTTCTTCGATCATCTACATAAGTGAACGTAATTGATAAGGGAAATTATTTCTTTTGCATTATACCCGCCCCTCTTAAGCTGGACTAAAAGCCCGCATGTGCCACTATTGAGTATCCCCATCTGTGCATCGCCTTGCATACATTGCCTATAAGGTGGGTTTCCTGAAGTAATACAATGTCTGGCGAAAGTCTCTTGAGATATTGCAACACCACAGTTCTCTTAATTTTGTCCCCCAACCCGTTAACATTCCAACTTAAGACTTTGACTTCTTTGTTCCGCTGTGTACCCGTGGACCCGCGTGTGGAGTGCAACAGATTGCATTGTAAACAAGGTCTGTACCATCGAGATAACGCAAAAAATAATAAAGAAGAAAAAACAATCCCTCCCAACAACCCCCCACCCTGCTTCCCTGCACTCTGGGCTCAGAACTGCCCATTAATAAAAAAAATGCAGAGTGCCTGTCGCCCAACAATATGACTGAAAGAAGAACGTGGGGGGAGGCCTAGTGCCCCAACAACCCCCCCCCGCCCACCACCACCTTTATGGATCATGGGTGCAGTATATGAATAGCAAGCCAAAAACACACTATGTTAGATACTTAAATGCGCTAGGGTCCAGTTCAGCATCTTCGAGTGTCAAGGGGCTGCAAGCGAAGCTCAGACCATGAAGTGAAAAGGAGGTCCGGAACCACCATAAGCCATCCGATCAGAGTGCACTTTTCGTTTCAATGGTCACTGGGGCTTCTCTCCGGTGATGTCCTTAAGGCATCCAGCCAGTCAGATGCCACCTCCGGCTAGTCGAAGAATCTCGTTTTGCCATCGAACTCCACACGCAACCGAGCGGGGAAGAGCATGGCGTACTTAAGAACTTTTTCCCGTAACTGTCTTTTAACATCCAAGAATGAGCGTCGACGCATCTGCACTGCTCGAGTGAAGTCGGGAAAGAAGGTTATTTCTGAATTGTCCAGCTGGACCGGAGGAGCGACCCTGGCTGCTTGAAGAATGGTGTCTCTGTCTCTATAATTCAGCAGCCGGGCCAGTATCGGACGTGTGCTTTCTCGACCACAACCAGTTTGGACAGTCCCTTCGGCTGCAGCTTTGTCGTGATCAGATTTCCGATGAATAGGTCTACGGCAGGACCCTCTCATTTTTCCAGCACTCCAAGGACACGGATGTTGTTGCGTCGCAAGCGCCTCTCATAGTCTTCCAGCTTGTCTTCTGTGAATCTACGGAACTCTTGGAGCTCTTTGACGTCGGTCTGCAATTGCTAGGTGTCTTCCACAAGGCTGGGGATGGAGAGCTCCAACTGCCCAACCTTTTCCCTGTATTTGGTGAGATCTGACCTGATAAGAGTAACTTCAGATGAAAGGGCATCAATGGAAGTGCGAACCCCAGTTATCGCCTCCAATAAGTCTTTCATTGTGGGTTTGGATGGACCCTGCTCCGCACTGCTATGCTGCTTGTCACCCGCTCCTTTTCTGTCGGGTAGTTACGCCTTTGGGCATGTGAAGCGATCAAGCCTGCTCTGTTGGGAGGTCTTCCGCCTTTAGCGTTGGACATGATGAGGGTTGAGTTAGTGCGCTTGCCCGAGGATACACTGACGGGAAACATCCTTTACAACGCAACTTTTACCACGAAGTGCCTTTACAACGCGGTATTTACAATGCAAACCATTACAACGCATTGCGCTGGGGGGCGCTCTAGGATAGGGAATAGATTTAATTTACTATCCAACACCTTCCCTACTATCCACGGGGACTGGAGTTGGAATAGTAAATTAAACTATTCACTATCCAGCACCCCAAAGCGCTATGCGTTGTAAAGCCATGCGTTATAAATACCGCGTTGTAAAGGCATGCGTGGTAAAAGTATGCGTTGTAATGTCATACATCCTACACTGACTGGCTAGTACTCTGGGACAGAGCCACCACCCCACTAAGGCCAGCACAGGACAATGAGTCAGAAGCCACCCGAGGACGGGTGCCCACAGTGCGCTGGGTGCAGACCGCACACCTCAAACAGCCTCTTGTAGCGGTCCCCTCTCTTCCAAGCGGTGTGAAGGCTCCCTCAGCCACAGACAGCAGGCTCGGCGTAGGTGTCCTTAAATACTGCACGGCGGGACACAGCAAACACAGAGGCCCCTGCAGCCCCTTCAACGCAGGTCTGGTATCATCCCTAAGGTGGAGGAGGCAGAAAAGGGCAAGGATGGAAGGGGGGTGGGGCAGGGGACCCCCAGCAGCTAGCGCTTGCAGGGTGCAAAGAATGGGGAGCACCCCGCCTGCTCAAACTAGGACTGCCGCACCTAGGAACCCCACTGGCCTGCACAGGAAACAGCATGCTGCTTTGGGGGGTGCCCAGGCCAATGAAGCCACAGGACCGGGGGACCGCAAGTTTCACAGTCCAGGCGCCACACGCAGGTGCTGCGACCTCACTGGAATGACGCCAGGGTGGTCTGCCGGTCATGCGACGTGCCGCTGCGGTTAGTACGGCCGCATTAGGTGATGGCCTTTGTAGGGAAACAGTCAAGGCCACTCTCGCCACAGCCCTGCAGACGAGGCCACTGCTGCGCAATGGCAGGGTGCAGCACCGCGCCGCCGACAGCCGCCCAAAGTATGCCGGTTCGGCGGTCAGGTCTGGCCTAGCCCCGCCTGGCCTACCGCTCAATAGTAGGTCGCAGTTAACGGTGTGGGGCAGCAGCGCTATGGGTGCCGGGTGTACCGAGGCGCCGCTGAGCCTTGCGGTCTTGGTTCCCGCCCCCCCGGGGTTGGGGGAGGGGGCACGCCGGCACCCACAGCTTCTGGAACAGCAGGATCCACTACACGAGGCCCAGGCTTTTCCTCACCGCAGGCCTCGATACTCCGGACACGGATATCTCCGGCCCACAATGTCCGTTTGCGCTCAGGGCTAAAGCGTTGGGCTCCGCTTTCCCTCGGGTGTTCAATTTGGCACCTAAGAATCAGATCTGTGCGACAGATTAATGAGCCACGCCCCCTAGGAGTGCCAAGATGCATTTTTGGTGAGCGGTCTTTTAAAGGGAAATTGGAAAGGATATATGAATAGCAAAAGAAAGCCGAGAAGCAAGAGATTTGCTCAGGCTCACAGACATAAAGAGGTTGGTCAACCTCTTTAAAAGACCGCTCACCAAAAATGCATCTTGGCTCTCTTGTGCTGTTTTATCTACAATACAGCCATGTATGCACTGGATGTGTTTTCTTTAATGGGAAGTATTCACTACACAGCCAGTACTTCAGTATGTATTGTTCAACCAATGCCCCTAGTAACTGTATGTTTTTTCTCTCCCCTTTTTTTCCCTCTAACCTATATCTCATTTCCATTGTTTGCGCAATATAGCATCCTTTATTGAAAGTAACCTGCCATTTATTGTCCTAAAGTTAAATGTACACAGGCATGTATAATTAAATGTCCTGAAAATGATCCCATTTAATCCTCTCCCACGGATCGAAACGCCGCCGACAGTCTTTACACCATATGCATGCAATATATTGTAAAGTTTCTTGTGCAGTGGTGTTCGCATGTTAACTAAGTCTGCTAGAATTTTATGCAACGCAGACACGTTTTCCTTGTCTGAACCCTTCGCTTATTGTTTTTTCCCTTTTTTCCTTTGTGACATTAGGACGCTGGATGTGTCGACTTGAAATTGTGTGTGTATTTGATGTTATATGTTTATTCGATAATAAATTCTGTCCGGCTGGACAAAGAATATAGCACCTATTTAGTCTATATTTATTGTACAATAGTATTCAATTTTGTCTAGGGACCACTGTCTTTAGAAAACATATACATACCCAAGGTCCCTGACCAATTGCCTTGGGCTCCCTTGCCTTTTGAAATTATACTGCTCGAAGCGAAGTCAAAGGAGAAGACACATGACCCCAATTTTTTTTAAATCTCCCACATTCCTGGTTTAAAATGGTTGTTATGTATGAAAAGTGCCTATTAAATCTAAAATGCTTCACCATTTCAGATCTGTCCTTGTAGAGAATCTTGCTGATAATCATCAACCACAGAAATTGGCTTCATTTCTAACTAAGCAAAAACAGAGCACCTCAGTGTGTTTAATTTAATGGATGCAAAGGGCGGTGACCTAGGCTTTGAGTTTAAAACTAATATTAGAGAGCATGAATGTCTCTTTTTTTCACTCCATTAGATCAGAAACATTTAAGGTGAATTAGGAAGAAAAAGTAAATGTCTGGCTGTAAAATCAGTTCTGGCTGTTTTATATAGCGAACCCTCAGCCTAGGGTATTGGAGTGCATTATATGAGTACCAGTTACTTTCCATAAAGTCAGATTCTTTTTTTGTTAACTAGGCACAGGGAGATAAAGGGTGATGTGTACTTATGGCCCAAAGTGATTTGTCCAGAATCACAGGATGTTGCGTCAAAGGCTGGAGTCAAACCCGGCTCCCCAGTTACAAACTCTGCAGTAAAGCTAAAAGGAACAGCAGCATAGTTGCTGTGATTAGTAGACAGTCGGATCTTGGGGCTGCATTCCATAAGAAGCACTCAGTGGGGCAATGATAAAGAAGCAACGGCACTGTAGGAGAAGGGTTTAGAGAGCTGCACACTCTATTCAAACTAATCTGCATATTTGGGCAAGAGCTACTGTACACTGCCACCATGTTAACATAGAAAACCTGCCAGGACCAAGTCAAAGCAATACAGCGATATTAAGTGGTTGTGTCACTAGCGTACCTTTCAGCTAAAGCTCAGCACACTCTGCCTTACATGTTGATTTCCCCATGATAAACAATGGCCTGTAATGCTCAAAATGTTAACCCCTTCGCTGCTAGGCCTTTCCCCCTATGTGCTAAGCCTATCTATTTGGGGTAATTTGCGCTTACGCCCCTGTAATTTTTAGACCACATAAGGTATCCACGCCAAATTTGCGTCCTTTTTTTCCAACATCATGGGGATTCTAAAGGTATCCAGGGTTTGTGGATTCCCCTGGAGGGGAACCAGAAATTAGCCAAAATACAGCTAAAGTTTGTGTTTTTTTCTTGAAAAAAGGGCTCCAGATGAAACCGTCTGTTTTTTCCCCTGCAAATGGTATCACAAAAGGGGTTCCGGTGCTAAAATCACCATCTTCCCAGCTTATAGGGACAAGCAGACGTTTGTCAGAAAACCAAAATAGTTTACACTGTTTTGGTATTTTTCTGGGACATAGCCTATTTTTGCTATTTTTTCTGCTTTCAACCTCCTTCCAGTTTAATGGTAGAAATGGGTATGAAAGCAATAATGGATCCTGGAAAGCTATACATTTTAGAAAGTAGACACAATTCTAAATGCAGCAAGGGGTCATTTGTGCAGATCCTTCAAGATTTCTTCATAGAAACTAACAGTTAAATATAGCAAAAATTGAAAAGTAGTTGAAAAAATAGCCATTCGTGTCAATGTTTTCACCTGTAACTTCTTCTAATTATGACAGCTGTTTGAAAGCAATATACCGTTAACTAGACATAGGTGACCCCCCTTGCAAAACCAGGTTGTTTTTTGATAGGCAATTTATTTTAAACAAATGTTATTTGTCAAGTTGCACATGTATTGCAGAGCTCTGCACCCCAGAAGCAACTGCGCAATCAAACCATGCAGATATGATGACTTCGACTTTTGCCAATAGAAACCAAGCCTATATAAGCAACACTGAAAAGAAAACCCCAACTCGTGCCCACGCCCACCCCTCCCCCCTGATCGCACAAGATCCGCATAGTCCAGTCCACAGCATGTAAACATAGCAGGAAGGGTGAACCCCGTCCGCCCCCCCCCTCAATACACTCCCACAGTCCGAAGAGTACATATGAATTATCCCAAAGGATGGACTTCAGCTACTGATGGCGGGTCTAGCAACATTCCTTGATAGTCCGCCCACTGTTTCCAAATCTTGTAGTGTTTGCGCGGACACCCCGTAGCGACAAAGATAGGTTGCTCCAGCCCCATACAGAAGTCTAGCCCATTCTTCCATGCGGCCACTGATGGGGCCCTTTGCGCCTTTCCATGCCTTGGCAATGTCCCGTTTCGCCAGAGTAAAACCCAATTGCATGAGGTGTCGCTTGTAAATATTGCCTCCTATTCCCTCCATAACATGGAGCAAGGCCAGCTGCGGCGTACAGGGAGTGGCCCCACCCCAGGAACTCCAAAAGGCAGGCAAACACTCTCCTCTAAAAGCGGTCAAGGGAAAGACAACGCCAGACTGTGTGAATGAATGTATCCTCCTCTCGACTGCAGCGAAGACCTACGGGAGAGGCGATCCGCCCTGCCCTCCATAGGCACACTCGAGTAAAGTAGACCATGTAGAGGTACTTAAACTGGACAAGGCTGAGTCGCATCCCTATGACCGCCCCTTCGCGGGGCTACCAGAGCCCCAGTCCAGTCCTCCTTCTCCAGTGTGCCCCCATCCTCTTCCCAATCCCCAGAAGCTTTTGTAGTATGGGGGAGCAATGAGTAACCAGGGATTGATAAAAACCTTTGCCTCCAGTGGGCTGAATTCTGGTAGTGACTCCAAGCCCTCTAAACTAGGGGACAGGGCATGTCGAAATTAAAGGTAGCGATAAAACTGGGACTGTGGGATAAGAAATTCTTTCTGAATGTCTTGAAAGGATTTGAGCGTCCGGCCCCTCATAACATTGCCCAGGACTGAGATGCCTATGTTGTCCCACCCCTGGAACCCCAGCAGAGCCGCCAGCTGGGGTAAGCGCCAATTATCCCAGAGGGGGATTTCCTGAGTCAGAGTGTTTCACCACCCCATTCGTCGCAACGCCTGCCTCCAAATCAGGTTTTTGTGATAGGCAATTTTGATGTCGTCTCAATACGTTTGGGCCCGAGCCTGTCGCGGGTACTTGACCTCCCACACGAGTTAGGCACCATTTTTATCAGGATACCTTAGGACATCGCTGGGTGGTAGGAAATTTGTGTCAGCCCAGTGAAGCCACTACTTTCCCACACAAAAATCTGTGGAAAAAGTGATTTTTTCAGCTACATTTGAGGTTTGCAGGGGATTCTGGGTAAGAAAACGTTGAGGATCCAAGCAAGCTATACCTCCCTATAATACCCTGGGTGTCTAGGTTTTAGAAATGTGTGGGTTTGGTAGGTTTCCCTAGCTGGCCGCCTAGCACGAGCCAAACACCCATGTGACCCCCCTTGCAAAACCAGGTTGTTTTGTGATAGGCAATTTTGACGTCGCCTCAATATGTTTTGGGCCCTTGCCTGTCACGGGTACTTAGGCCTCCCACACGAGTGAGGTGTCATTTTTATTGGGAGACCTGGGGGAACGCTGGGTGTTGGGAAATGTGTGTCAACCCGGTGATACCACAACTTTCCCACACAAAAATTTGTGGAAAAAGTGAATTTTTCAGCTAAATTTGAGGTTTGCAGGGGATTTTGGGTAAGAAAATGTTGAGGGATCTACGCAATCCATACCTCCCTGGAATCCCACAGGTGTCTACTTTTCAGAAATGTGTGGGTTTGGTAGTTTTCTCAAGCTGGCCGCCGAGCACAGGGCCAAAAACCCAGGTGACTCCCCTTGCAAAACCTGGTCGTTTTGTGATAGGTAATTTTGATATTGCCTCAATAAGTTTGGGTCCTTGCTTGTCGCGTGTACTTGGGCCTCCCACACGAGTGAGGCACCATTTGTATCGGGAGACCTGGGGGAACGCTGAGTTGTAGGAAATTTGTGTCAGCCCGGTGATGCTACAACTTTTCTACACAAAAATGTGTGGAAAAAGTGATTTTTTTCAGCTAAATTTGAGGTTTGCAGGAGATTCTGGTTAAGAAACGTTGGGCGATCCACGCAAGCCATACCTCCCTGGAATCCCCCGGGTGTCTAGCTTTCAGAAATGTGTGGGTTTGGTAGGTTTCCCTAGATGGCTGCCGAGCCCGGGCCAAAAACTCATGGGACCCCCTTGAAAACCAGGTTGGTTTGTGATAGGTAATTTTGATTCGCCTCACTGGGTTTTGGGCCGTTGCGTGTCGTGGGTACTTGACCCACCCACACAAGTGAGGTACCATTTTTCTCTGAAGAATTTGGGAAATGCGGGGTGAGTGGAATTTTATGGATCCACACAGATTCCAGAACTTTCCACCACAGAAATGTGAGGAAAATGTGTTTATCTTGTCAAATTTTGAGGTTTGCAAGGGATTCTGGGTAACAGAACCTGGTGAGCGCCAGTCAAGTCACCCCATCCTGGATTCCCCTAGGTGTCTAGTTTTAACAAATGTATACGTTTGCTGGGTTTCCCTAGGTGCCGGCAGGGCTAGGGTTCAAAATCTGCAGCTAGGCACATCCTGTTAAAAATTCAGTGAATAGTGGGCTTTCTGTAGCCCTCGGGAGGGGGAAATCGAGGGTTATTACCCCAATATGCCCCCAGTGGGGGCAGAAAGACTGTGGCTATTCTTTTGGGGGGCATTGGGATGCCCATTCTGGGAATGCCCCATCCCTCCTAATCGAAAAGCCACCATATTCGTTGGTGCCTAGTGGACTTTCTGCCCCCCCGGGGAGCAGATCAGGGTCTACTGCCCCCATCTGCCTCCTGTGTGGGGCAGAAAGGCTGCGGCATCTTTTTTTGGGGGAGGGGCTTTTGGCATGCCCATTCTGGGCAATCCCCGCCCCGAACATTGGAAACAATAAAATCCCTGGTGGCTAGTGGGCTTTCTGTCCCACCTTGGGTGGGGGGGGGGGGATAAGGGGCTATTGCCCCATCTGCCCCCGGGGGGCAGAAGGATTGGATCATATTTTTTGGGGGGTGGGGGCCTTGACATGCCCATTCTGGGCAACCCCCACCTATATATAAAAAAAAAATCCTGGCGCTTAGTGGGATTTCTGCCCCCCTGGGCAGATCATGGGCTATTGCCCCCATCTTCCTCCTGGAGGGCAGAACATCGTTAGTTTTCTTTACGGGGGTAGGGTCGGGGCATTTGCATGCCCATTCTAGGCAGCCCCTTCCCGGGCCTATAAAAAAAAATAATCCCTGGTGTCTAGTTTGCTTTCTGCCCCCACCTGCTTCCAAGGGGGCAGAACAACTGGAATGTTGTGGGGGGGAGTGAGGGGGGGCATTGGCATGCCCATTTTTGGCAGCTCCCACCTCTAAATTAATCGTGAAATAAAACCTGGCGTCTAGTGGGCTTTCTGCCCCCCCGGGGAGGCAGATTGGGGGTTACCACCCCCATCTGCACCTAGGGGGGGCAGAACGTTGTTAGTTTTCTTTCAGGGGGGTAGGGTCGGGGGCATTTGCATGCCCATTCTGTGCAGCCCTCTCCCTGGCCTATAAAAAAAAATAATCCCTGGTGTCTAGGGTGCTTTCTGCCCCCACAGCGGGCAGATTGGGGGCTGCTGCCCCCACCTGCCCCCAGGGGGGAAGAATGACTGGAATGTTGTGGGGGCGAGGGGGGGCATTGGCATGCCCATCTTGGGCAGCCCCCACCCCTAAATTAAATGGGAAACAAATTGGTGTCCAGTGGGCTTTCTGCCACCCGGGGGGGAGGGGCAGATTAGGGCCTACTGCCCGCATCTGTCCCCCAGGGGGGGCGAAAGACTTTAATTATGCATACTAAAAAAAATCCCAGCAGAAAGACTGAATTGGGCCCAGAAATATGGGGGTAGCAAAGGCCCTTGCCCAAGGGGCTGCTCCCTCCTCCCTGATGACTAGTGGGTGGATCCCTGCTTGGGGATTGCCCCCCTGGGGAACTCCCCAAGCAGGTACTCACTAAGGAGGGGTACCATTGGGAAGGGGAGATTCTAACCTTTCTAACGATACCTCTCTCATCTGATTCAGTGCTCGTGGGGCTGAGATAGCCCCACAAGCACCGAAACAATGAAACTGAACCTAAGTTTCAGTTTCGTTTTCATTGCGATGACTACAGCGCGCCATGCGCGCGATCAGCATTGCAATGAATATTCAAATTGGCCTCGGGAGGTTGAGGAAGCTCTTCCCCACTCTCCTGAGGCCAATAAAAAAAGGGAAATCCCTCTGCTCCGGTGCTCACAACGGAACCACTCCGTCATGAGCACCGAAAGGTTAATGTGGTATACAAAATATAGAATTGCCCTAAACTCATCCTTGGGACATGGGGCAATTTACCAGATATGTAAACAAATAACTGTTACTTTTTTCCCCAAAGTGGCAAATCCTATTTACATATCATAGTCTTTACAGTAGCAGTTGAAATGTTTTTAAACTGAATTATCCAAACCTGTTAATCATTACTTAAGGTTTTTTAAATGTGAAGATCTCTCCAGAAGGAACACTTTTGAACTAATTGGCTCATCACATTTAGTTATTTGTGGACACCCTTTTTTTGATTGCTGGGCCATGTTGAGCACCGGAGAATGATACAGAACCATCACATGAAGGGCTATTGGCCATGGTTATCAGAGATATGAACTAGTTTGCTCTGCCCAAACTGTGAAGGTTTATTCTTCATTCTTGTGGACCTATCAAATGGGGGTAAAAAAAATTATCCGTGAACTGAAAGAAACATAGGAGCAATTATCTGTGTTGTCAGTCACTGTCTTATTAAGGTCAGAAGCCTCACCTAAATGATCATTTGTTTTCTTTCTCATTTTTAGGTCTTCGGTAGACAGTGCATATGCTGTGTCTTTGGGACATGTTTACACAGAGTGCCCATAGATTATCATTGGTTTGCTTTAGCGTTGCTGTAGTTTCTTTTGTTTTGTTTTGTCAAGACTTGGCTTTGTCATGTCCTCTTGAGAGCATGGACCAAGTACTTGTGTCCTTTCACTGCTCCCGTTTTTGGAGCTACCTTTTTTTGTGTTTCAGTACTCCATTTGAGTGCCTGTTTTTTTCCCTCTGCCCATTCCATTACTTATAAATTCCCAACTGCCCACTCCCTGTTTCATAAACTCCACACACCGGACCTCTGTTGTGTTGTATCGGTGAGCATAGCAGTTTTTTCTGTTTTATATAGCGCAAACGGGACCCGATAACTGAAACCATAAATTCTCTGGTCACTTCTGTGCCCTCTCTACAACAGCTCTTTCCCCGCCATGAGAAATCTTCCCTAAATGTCTGTAAGTCCCTCATTTCAGCACTTTACCACATTTTTTATATTCACAGTAAGAACAGAAAAGTAAAGTTGCTTTAAGCTTCAGTGTTCACACAGGTCGTAAAGCTGCAAAAAAAGTAAACAAATGAAGCTATTGATTCAAAGGTTTGTGTTAATAAGGAAAGCAAGTTGCTTGTAAGTGTACCATTCCGGCTAACTTTGAAGTGCAAAACACACTGAGGTTTCAAGAATTATGCATGCACTGCTTTCTGCATTTCAATAATGGCACACGCTGCTGCAAGCTGTTCTGGCGGGACTCTGTGGGATGGGTGACTCTCGTAATGTGTGCAAAGCAACTCCTAGGCAATAGAACAGAAACTGTAAAATTATACTAATGCATCTGTGTCAAGGAACTATCTTAGAAGCACCTTGAGCCTTGAGCCTTGGTTAAATGAGGCTTCGCATCTCTTCCTTCTACCTCTAAGATAACATGTTGACAGTGATTCGGTTTCAGTGGAGGAGCTCAGGTTATAGAGATAACAGGCTGCTGGGAACAAATAGGCTTCATTGCTTGTTAAATACCAAGCAAATGGGAGGACGTCTTAACAGGGTATTCAAACCAAATGCTAGGAATGCTGTTTAACTAGAGAAACCAAAGGGCAAGAAGCATGATAGACATGAACTAAAAATGTATCTGAGCACATTGTTAAATATATTGTTTAATGTGTGAATAAATAAGTACATAAATACATACAATAAATAAATAAAATAATTATTGGAGGGGTCTCTTTGATTTTCCTCAGAAGGCCATTACTACCGCTACAGAATTGTGGGGTACTAGATACCAAGAGGCCTACTTTAATCTCATTTTATGCCTCTTTCTTCCACCTCCACATTTACTACCTCTTTATCTTATTCACTTAAGTTCCTTTTCATCTTGGCTTTCTCCTTTTGTCTGTTTTTATGTATCTTTTGCCTTTTTTCTATTTTCGTTTTTCTCGCTTCTGCCCTGGGTGAATGTCTAATGATGAAAAATAAGCCCCAATTCTCAACAAACATTGGCAAAGCCAATAGATCCCACTTAAGAGAGCTATTGGCTTTGCCAGTGCTTTGCAGCCATGCTATACAGCAGCATGGATGCTTTGCAGTGTGGCTGAAACTTATTTTTAAAAGTGCAATTGAGGGCAAAAGGCTTGGTCAATGTCTTTTAGCCAAGTTGTATAACCGCATGGCTGCTGTTCAAGAAAGCTGAAAGTCAGGCAAATAAGTGCTATGACACTGCCATGCAACATGACTGAAAATAATTGACATTGATAAAGCTAATAGCTCTCACATTGCTTGTTAGATTTTTTTTATTCAGGGAATGATTAACAAAGGTAAACTTATACTTTTGTGCTAGTTTACATGTTTTTCGGCATGCACAAACTCCAATTTAATTGCAAGTTCATGACTGCGGAGATTTCGCTGTCCAGACGGAGAACTTCACACACAAAAAAGATAGGCCTGTCCTATCTTTTTATAAGATAGGCCTGTCCTATCGTTGTTAGTGCAAGGTTCTCCGCTCGACTGCAGAGTCTCTACAGTTGTAAACTTAATATTAACTCGTAGTTTGTTAATACCAAAAAATATTTAAGTAACAGTGTAGCTTTGTAGCAGCCTGCAGTTTGGGATCTTGTTATGATGGTGATATATTACTGTCTACTTCAAGTTTAGAATTTTCTTTGTACAAAGACAGCAGCCAAATACATTTTTGTAACATAGTCTTGCAAAAAAGAATTGCAACAGCCTGACAAGACCGGACCTATTGGCTTTGCCGCTGCTCGTTTGTTCTTGGTGGCAGCATTTACATAAGTGTGTTAGTGTTTCTCTAATGTTCTAGACTCCCATCATCATGGTGACAGCATTTCCTGTGGACAATCACTTTGTGTGTGTTATGAAAAGCAGGCCATACTGTAGTTACGTCATATCTTGTTCAATTAAGTTCCTATACTATGAATTGGCAACCATGGTGAAAAGTTGGTATCCCTGTAACGTCACATGACTTTGGTTCACGTACGTGTGTGTGTGTGTGTGTGTGTGTGTGTGTGTTTGTGTCTCTGCTCACTTTGTTGAATTAAAGCACATTCTGGTTTGAAGAATTTCACTGAGGCCTTCTCATTTTGGTTCTTATCATCATTATTAGTTTAGCTTCTTTTCTTCGGAATAGACTATCTGTGCTCCCTATTATTGGGTTGGGTTGATGGTTTTCAAAATGGTCTGTTTTAGATATTTCGCATGCTTTTTCTTCTTCTTTCTTTACATTTAAAGACAATTTTTATTAAAGAAAGGAACAATAACAATAATGTACAATACACTGATTGAACAATATAGTAAGTACAATAAGGTGAATAACAACATTATAAGAGACTGTTTTTGTAATCAAAGTATGAAAAGAAGGGGACAAAAACAAGGAGAGGGATAACAATATTACTTATATCTATAACTATGAAAAAAGCAGAGTATATCAAATGATAAATTGGTTGACTGAGAGAAAGAAATAATTGTACAATAGTTAAGAAGTAAAACACGTAAATCAAGGAGGTTCAGCTGCTTCATCAATTAAGTGTTGATGTGGGTTAGCAGGGAAAGCATAGGAATCAAGAAAAATGTTACAGGAGACCACAGAATGTTTGTCTTGTTATGTAAAGATAGTCGGGTGGTATATGATCTGTCAAGTTTATGATTATAACATGCACCATACCTCCATGCTCGAAAAGATATAGCAATATAATTTTTTGTTATTTGCTGGAATCCAACTGCAATTAGTAAATCAACAATATGTGTATTAAAAGCGATATCATTCCAAACATCAGAGAGACTCTCTTAAAATAAATTTGTAAATTTGAAAGGTGTATGCATATGAAGGATAAAACTGATTTGTGACCAAACCTTTAACCAAAATTGATAAGTGGACAGTCAAATAACATATGCCTTAAATCTGAGAAAGGGGTATTGCATGACCAGCAGGATGACAGAATATTTGGATTATATTTGTGTAAATTACTGGGGTAACCATAAGTCTATTATAAATGAAAAATAGAGTTTGGGTTGCGTTAGCGTCACAAGACGTTTTACGGAACTTAAGTTTGTTCCATAGAGAAAGAGGAAAATAGATCTGTAAATCAGATTCCCAATAAAGGTTTTGTCTAATACCTGGGGAAAAAGTAATAATACCATAAATACAGGAGTCTGTGGGAAAGGTTAATAGTAAGGATTGTAGATGGGATGTGGTAAAGGTGGTGGGAGAGCTTGGAGTGGGAGTTGAACAAAGAGATGTGTCAAAATTAGAAATGGACAGAATCAAATAATTATATCTGTTTGTATATGAGGAAGGATGGTGCAAAAGGGATTGAGCCTGTTAGAAGGAAATACAAGATTAATCTTGAAACATTTGATATGTCCATAATAAACCTTTATCTCTCCAGGATATCCAATATACAGTTCTATTATTAATTTTAATGAATTTGTTATACAAAATAGCGGAATTAAGTAATTGATTTATAACAGACGAAGTGGAAATATAGATTGGGCATAATATTCTGCAAGCATTCTTAAGAATAGGAAGGGAAATGGAAAAAGGACATTGATTAAATGACAAATTCTGAGAGGGAAACGGGAAATATAAAAAATAACTCTACATTGGTCCATAATGGGGGCAATCCTGTATATATTTGTCTTTTTGCTAAAAAAAAGATGAGTGCTTCACGAAGAAAGCAGTATGACTGAAAATCTGGAGCATTTACTCCTCTATGAAGTTTAGACCCTTGAAATATACTGAGAGACATACAAGGTCTGTTGTTATTGCATAAATATGTTGTTAAAACAGTATATATTTTTTAAAAACAGAAGAAGGATTATTAATGGGAATTGCATATAGACAGAAAAGGATGATGGGACCTAACGTAAATTTAATAGAATCCAACCTACCCCACCAGGAGAGATAAAGTGGATGACATCAGGAAACAAGAGTGGATAAAGTTCTAACATGGGTGGAGACGTTAAGTGTCACTGTACTTTTTCATGAATTTGTAAACCAAATATACAAATATTAAATATAACATTTTTACTGGATTCTAGAAAAAGTTTGATGATATAAAGTCATGTTTAAAACACCATTTATTTAATGGAAGAATCTTACATTTATCAGAATATAGTTTATAAGCTGAGATTCGGAGACTGTGGGCTTGATTTAGATTTCGGTGGACAAGTTACTCTGTCACAAAGGTGATGGATATCCCTTCAGCCAAAATATAAATTCCATAGGATATTATTGGATTTCTATTTTGGCGGACAGAATATCTGTCACATTTATGACAGAGTAACCCGTCTGCCGAAATCTAAATCGGGCCCTGTGTCTAGACATGGTTGTAGGTAGGAATTATATGAAGAAATATATAAAGGAATATTGTCAGCATAAACTGAGAATTTAGACTGGTTATAAACGTATTTGTAGCTCTGTACGTTGTTGGATCTTGGACAAAAAATGTTCAAGAGAGAGAATAAAAAAGAAAGGAGATAAAATACATCCTTGCCTAATCCCTCTATGAAGAGGAAAGGGAGTAGAAATTAAACTGTTAGATACATGCTTTAGGGGATGAGTAGAGAAGTTACACTAGATTAATGGACTTTTGCCCAAATCTGAACCAATTAAGGATCTGAGAAGAAAATTCCATTGCATGCGATGAAAAGCTTTCCTAGAATTGAGAGACAGCTGCTAATGATCGCTTATATTTGTTAGATTTACTAAGGATGTCAAAAAGAGTCTAGTGTTATCGGAAAGGTGTCTGTCTATTTAAAAACTAGATTGCTCCCTGCCAATTAAATTTGGTAAGAGAAGGTCTAAACGTAAAGCAAGAATTTAGATTCTATAGTCAAAATTAACAAGAGATGTTGGTTTAAAGATTTTACACAGTCTGTGGTCTGAAATGTAGCAGTAGCAATAATAGAAGAAGCAAAGAATGTAAATAACTGATGTAGTTTTAAAATTAACTTTCGGGAGACCATCTGGACCAGGAGATTTGCTTTTTGGATGCAACTTATTGCATTCTGGATGTCTTGAATTGTGATAGCTTCATCTAAGGGTGAAAATCAGTGTTTATATCGAATTCTTTACGAATGGAAGATAGATATGAAGTAATTTCAGCTTGGTAAGGATTGTGTTCTGGTGAATAAAGAGCTTGAAAAGAGTAGGTGAATTCAGCCAAGATGTCCTTGTCTTAAAAAACACGAGTAGAATCATCTTGTAAAATTGTATCTACTTTGATTCAATCCCTTTTATCCTTAAGATCATTTCCCAAATGATTTCCTGCTTTATTTGGACAACCATAGTGTTTGGCGTTGAATTTGAGAGGAAAGGAGGCTGCTCTTTCTGTAAAGAGTTTATTAATTTCAAACTTAGCTTTTATTAATCGATTCAAACAAAACTTAGATTTGGATGAGAAGTAGGAGTATTCTAGGGTTATAATGCATTTTCTGAATGTGCTTTCCTTTTGTTAGAAGCATGTGTAATAATTAAATCTCTAGAAGCAGCTACAAAGGAGACCCAAAAACATGGAAAAGATTTATTAGGAGATTCAATTAATGCAAATAATTCAGTAATAAAAGAGTCAAAGAGGTGGGAAAAGTTATTGTCTAATGAAATAGAAGTATTAAATTGGCAGTGTCTTCTTTATAGTTTGGAGAAGTGAGCCTAAGGGCCTGATTTAGATCTAGGTGGATGGGTTACTCCATCACAACGGTGACGGATATCCCGTCCCCCAAAATATAAATCCCATAGGATATAATGGGATATATTTCGTCCAACAGGATATCTGTAACCGTTCTGACGGACTCACCCGTCCACCAAGATCTAAATCAGGCCCTAAGTCTAACAAAACCGGGGCATGATCTGAGATTACAATAGTATCTATATTAGCATGAAAATAATGTTGAGATAAATCCTTAGAGACAAATGGAAGGTGGAAAACAATGTGTATTCGCTTTAATAAGGATGACAAATTCTTCAGGAATCTAGTGGGGATCTTTGAGTAATAGCTGAAGTAAACTGTCTGTGAATGGAAGAGGGAACACAATTGGTTTTAGAGTTACAATCTAAAAAAGGATCCATAATTAGTTGACAGTCATCCCCAAAAATTAGGTTTTCATCAGTGAGAGACATCAATTTATGGGTAATATTTGGCCAGAATGTTTTATCAAGTTGTGTTGTAACATATAGATTAAAGATGATAAGTGGTATCATATTAATTGTTCATTTTAACATACACCAACAGCCTTCCAAATCTGATTCTTGCAATATTAAAGTGACATCCAAGGATTTTTTTTACAAAGAATCACCATATCCTGGTGAGGTGAAAGCTTACCCAACCCAATTTCATACTAGTTTATTGACTTTTAGATCTACAATATGGGTTTCCTGTAATAAAGAGCTGTAGGCTTTTACTTTGGCTTGGTGAAACAGTACTGTTTGACGTTTAGTGGGTGAGCCCAACTCTTTAACATTCTATGTAATTACATGTAAAGCCATAGGAAACAATTCATAAAGTAAAATACTCTACACAAAGATAAATGCTATGAAAAACTGTACTCATATACTAGAGAACTTTATACATGAAATCATCAACATTAGATAGAGAATGAAAAATATGAGGTAAGTGGAAAATAGCCAAGAAAATAAAAAGCACATGTAAAAATCAGGAGATGGATAAGAGAAAAAAGTAATGGAAAGGAAGAAAGGAGTAATAAGAAGGTAAAGCATAAAGGAAACATAACCACAGTCATGAGGACAGCAGGATCCAATTAACATGCCAGGTAGCAAACAAATGGGGTGGTGAGACCCTAAAAGGAAGATAACGCAACCGGAATCCAGAGGCAACCGGGACAGGACAATCCAGACCACGTATACAGAATTTCAAATACAACCATGAGAAACAGGATCCTATGGGAGGAAAAGAAGAGGTATGTTGTTATCACATATGATATAAGTAAAACAAAAACATGAATGACACACCATAATACCATGAGATCAAATATTGCAGTCATAACTTTTAAATATATAATGAAGCACAGAAGCAGTTTTTAGGAATGTGGAAGTTTAGAAATATCCATAGCTTCAATTTTTTACATTTGTTAATAAACTTCTGCAATAGAGAAGGGTCATCATATGTCGTTATCTTATTTATATATGTCACTTTAAATAAACATGGGTGGAAAATACCAAAACGGGCATCAAGGGAGTGTAGAGCAGGACGCGTGTCGAATAACCTTTTCTGTCTGTCCTCTCTAGGTTTGGTGTAATCCTGGGTGAAAAATAGTGAGCCATCAGAACAAGTAGCTCAGACCTTCGATTATACTGCTTTAATCACCATAAGGAGGTCCTGATATTTCAGAAAGAAGATTAAACCCCTCGTAGTCTGTGTGATGATGAAGATAGATGGAGTTGATGGCCAAGTCTGTGTGCTCTTTGTATATACAATTGAGTAGTTACTGGCATATGTAAGATTTTAGGACTAAATGTTCGAAAAAATTAAATTGGTTGAGAGCCTTCCACACCCTCAGCTAGACCATAAAGGCGAAAGTTATGTAGTGTATTGCAGTTTTCCTAGTCAAGTCAATTCAATTCAGTTCAACAAACTATATTCAGCCTATTGGTATAAAACCATAAAAGTATACAATGCACATCATATTCACAAGATAGATTATATACAATTCATTTAACATGCACTTAAAAGAACATTCTTCTTGATAGCATAATAAATACTGTTTATATTAACCGGGAAAAGAGACTTCGGTAAGCGTTTTAATAATCAATGCAATTTGTATGACTCCAGCCCTTCCCGGTTTCCGAGCAAAAAGTCATTGGAGTCATATTATTAAATCAATATCTAAGAGATATCGGGTTTTTCTGGATACCTATAAGTTAAAGCCTCTAGGTGTGCCAATTTTCTCCTTCTTCCTATGGCCATTGTGATATAAGGTATAACAGACAGTCAGATCTCACTTTTTCCCAAAGAGCATAAATAATTAAAAGCATCCTGATAAAAAACATATTTACCTCTTTTATAAAGGGGGGCTAAAAATTGTTTCCTAAGACAAAATAAAATAAATAAATAAAATAAATACAATCTTTATAGAAACTACAAAAAAAATAAAGTGCATTGTGCTTTGTTGTGATTTACCATCACATGGACAGTTTAGAAGGTTTTTAGACCATGCCCTGCTTTTTGGGAAGGCAAACTGTACATGGAGTATGTCTAAACGCAATCTAGTGAGATTAAATCTTTGTTGGCTGTTTTTAACAATTGTCAGATAGTTAGACTGGCCCTCACACATGTGGTGTTGCTGGTAACTAGCGACCGTACGTTTTTTACTCTTTTTTAATTCTCTCTCCTTTTCTCTTTGTTTCATAAGTATAGTCCTGACCTCCTTATTAGAGTAGGTAAGAATTTTAACTGTATCTGTCGCCCCTATGTCAGGGGCCAGTATTCTCAGGGAAGTATCTAGATGGGAAAGCCATTTTTCTTTTTTTCCAGGTATCAAGAGTGAGACAGTCTTAAATTTTCTCCTTCGTAAACGGTGTCCCTGTTTTGCTCTATATGCTGTGCAACAAGATAGTAGGTCTAATATATAATTAATTGTCTAAGAAGCGGACGGCCAGTTCCTTATGTGATATTTAAGGAGAGCTAGAGTTTGGTATTGCCATTAAGCGCGCCAAGAACACGTTTTCTAGTGTCTGCAATTGTGAGCAGTTTGTATAACCCCACAGGGGGTCACCACAGGCAGCACTTGGTAGACATTTGGCTTTATACAGCAATAACATTTCTCTAATTGGGTCTTGGCCTATTTTGCTAGAGAATCTAAATATCATTTCTATTACCCTTAAAAATTTCATTTTTGTTATGTCTAATTGACTTTCCCAAGAGCCTGATGCAATGAATTGTATACCCAGGTATGTAAAGGTTTGTGTCTCCTCTAACCTCTTCCCCTTCATGAAATGTGTCCTCTTTTTTGCCCTACCTTTCCCAGCTACCATGGTGACAGTTTTCTTAAAATTCACTTTCATGTCCTTATCATCCATAAAATCTACGAATGTATCTATCAGCAGCTGCAGCCCATTAGCTGTTCTTGAAAGCAGGACCACGTCGTCTGCATAGAGTAAGATAGGAAGAGGGTGGGTGCCAACTAAGGGGACATCAGCTTTGGTTTCATGTAGGCATGCAACCACCCCATTTATATATTGTGAGAAGAGCAGGGGAGCAAGAACACACCCCTGTCTAATACCGCGGGTGACCTTGAAGTTGCATGACACTCCCCACGTGGGCCATATTGTACCTTTGCTGTTAGATTGGAATACCATTGGTTAAAAAATTAATGATGCCCCGTGGTGCTTCTAGGTCTGCAAGTGTTTTCCGGAGTTTATTATGATTCACCAAATCGAACGCACTGCTCAAATCAGAAAAGTATAAATGCACTTGCCCTGTCCTAGCTACAGTATATATGAGAGTATTTGTTTTTTCTCCGCCCATTGTTCTAGCCTTCCTAGAAGGATTCTGCCCATTAGTTTGGCACTGGAATCTAGGAACGATATTGGGCGAGAGCATTTTGGGTCACTTCGATTGCCTTTTTTAAAAATAGGGACGATTGTGCTTTCTGTCCATGAGGTTGGGAGGAAACCCTTTACTGTTGAGTTACATACTTGGGTCAGCATTGGTGCCCATAAAGTGACATGTGCTTTAAAAATATCTATTGGGACCCCATCGGGTCAGAAGCCTTACCCCTAGCTGCTTTGTTAAGGGCGTTGGTGACCTCTTCTAGGGATATGTCAGAGATATTTGATGGTTCGATTGAAAAAAAATGTGTTAAAGGCAAAATAAAATGCTGCCCCCTGGGTTAAAAATAGTATTAAAACGTTCTATCCAGTTTCCCTGATGAATAAATGTCTTGTTCTTTTGGTCTTCTTTCTTTTTTAAGAAATATTTTCCAGAAGAGAGTATTATCCTTTGAATCTGCAGCCTGGAGCAAATCTTCCTATGTATTCCCTTTCAGCTTACTTCTTCTTTTATCAAGGTAATTTTTATACATGGATCTCAATCTGCTAATTTTTACTCTATCTCTTGGCTACACCCGCAGGGCTTTCCTCAATTTTCTATTTATCACCGAACATTCTGTATTGAACCATCCCCTATTTTTGTTATTTTTCCCTCTGGGCTTGAACTTCAATTTCTCAGCAATTCGAACCATAATTTTACAAAAATCTTGGATAATAAGCATCCGGGCGGCGGACACCTGTATTAGTATAAAACTCATTTAGGGAGTCTGCCATAATTTCTTGGGTTTTTCCTAAGCCATCTATGTTTGCCCATCTTAGGGTAAGGCCATTTTTACTGTGTAGTCCAATTTGATTCAAACATTGTGGGCTATTGGCTTTTTAGTATTTATGTTAAGGGCTATATTCAAGACAGCATGGTCGCTGAGAGGATTCAGGATAACAATTGGGGAGTCTAATAAGCATTCACTTTTTTCTGCCAGCAATACCTAATCAATAACAGAACTTTTACCATTCCCATAAAACGTAGGTATTTCACTCTCACCTTCGCCAATACATTGTGCCAAAAGAGTCAGATTATACTTATAAATTAGTTCAATTACAATGTCTCCATAAGGATTTTGCAAAAAAAGCGGCATATCATCACCATTTGTTTTCACGTATCCAGAACTTACATGAACTTGTCTATGACATTTGCTAATATTAAAATCTCCTACCCAAAATAAAACATATTCAACTTTATTTTAGCTAAAACAGATCAACTTCTTTCCTTAAGACCATTATAACTGACACTTTGGATGAATCAAAAAGATTATTATAAAAGTTAATTACAACCAGATTAAGCCTTTCTTCTGTGATTAGGTGGATAAGCTGGCGAAGACAGATAGAACCTTAAAACGTTCATATGGGAGGTTATTGATATTAAGATGTCCAAACCTCTCTTGGCCCGACCCATCTCTGAGGGAGTTGCTGGAGTTAAGAATGATCTAAAACCCTCTACAAAAATTTCTCGCCACTCAGGATTCAGTAACTTGTTTCTTATTCCAGCAGTGTTCCAAATCTTCAGTATAGTTTTGGTGTTTTCCATAACTTGGCTTTTTGCGGGACTCACATCCTTACTCTGCAGGTTTTTAATCTTATCCTGTCCCTCCGCCAATGGGATTAGAGATTCAGCCATGTGGCAGGGCGATAAACCAAGTTCTGAATCCTTTGGGGCACATTCTAGGTGCTGTACGTCCAATGTCATTTGTTGAGTGCTCAGTTCCAAAGGAGCTATTGCCAGGTTTGTTACATATACATCTATATGTTTACAACCATTTTCTTCAGGCTTCACCTGTTGTCAATCCTGGCCATCATAGTACGAGAGGGGGAGGAACCGATTAGTTGGTGCGATTACAGGCTGCAGCTTATATGTAAGTATCGAGTTATATTGACTGTCATTCTGACTAATTTGGGAGGACGTTTCAGGTACTTTCTTAGGTGCAGTTTGTGTGAAGTTTTGAGTTTTATCCATAAACATTTCAGGCCTATAAAAATACCTCAGAGGCTCGGCTCAGATATTCCTGGTAGTATTGTCATCAACAACCATGTTTACAAGATCAGAGAGGAGAGATCTTACCACAAATGGGGTGTGGAAATTCACCACAATACAGTAATCTTTACCAGATATATTTGAGGGTCCTTTCCATCCGACTCTTCTTACCATTATAATTTCTTTAGCCAGGCAGTTTGTGCTCCAGGATTTCATAGACAGCCAATATAGCACCTTGTTCTTTAGCTCGTGGCAACTTTCCTTGACATTTGACCTTAGGGTAGGTACAGTTCTTAGTATAATTACAAAGGGGGTTGATTTGGGCGGAAGATGTCAATTTATCGAAAGATTGGCGTTTTGGTATCGTTGGAATTTATCATTTGAGGGAGGGGATATCCGACTTTTGCTTACATTTCTTTTTCTGTGGCTACATGTGTCAATATGGGAGGGACTTTGTTTCCTTGTATTGCTTTGATTGAGCTGGGCTTTCCACTAAGCGCTTGTGCATAGACCAGAACTTCCTTGAGAGTTGCCTCAAGGTGACAAATCCCAGTTTTTAGGTCGAGCTGGTGTAAGCAGCACGAAGCGATGCTGTCCAGCGAAGCATCTTTTGTCATCCACTTCCTGGGAATGTGAGACAGGGGATGGGCACGCGCAGGGCCATCAGCGATTTCTGCATGTGTGCACGCACGCACACACACGCGCTGTGCCCATCTCCTGTCCCACTTCATTCAAGCCAGCATGCAGTTTAACTTTAACTTATTTCTTATAAAAATAATTTCACCCCATCGTTTGCAACGGCACGAGCATTAGAGTAATGGAGAATCCCCCACTCACCCGGTCTGTGGGGGGAACTCCTCCTCAGAGCACTCTAGCTCCTCTGCCAGCACAATGCGGGGCTCTCCCCTTAGGCACGGGAGCCCCGCAGTGCTATCAGCTGGTCTTCGCCCGGGCCCCCTCCTGGGACCTGGGACTTCATCTCCCGCACTTTGTTTTGGCGCCGGGGCTCCCTCTCCACCACGAAAGTGACAAATACCGCCCATGCGCAGGCAGCCCCTGCCCTCCCAGGTCCTCCTCCCAGCCCAGATGTGCAGCTGCTTTCTGTTTCGCTCTTCATGAGACTTGTTGCGGTGTCTGCATTGCTTCAAGCTGATAATTTAAAAGCCGAAAGCGGCGTCTGTTGTTTTCCTGGAAGTCCCCAAATTTCAATGAAATGTGCGGTAGTGCTGGAGTGATCAAGGATTTATCTTTCAGTGAAGTGGGCGGCCGTGCATGTGCTCTTAACCTTTCTGTGCACGCGCGCATCCCGATTAAAAACGTGGAGTGCTTCTGACAGCCTGCCCGTAGTAGTGGTATGTTAATGTACTAGAGGAAACAGTGAGGCGGTCGACTTTGGCAGTTATTGCAGCAGAACCGGAACTGAAGCTCATTTTTCAAAGTTCAGGTTCGGAAACACAGAATGCCGTCCAGATAATAATAATGTTGTTTAATTCGGTCAAGCTGCATTTTCCTTTATAATATGGTGCACTTCCTGTTTAGCCATGCTATATTGCTAACTATTTGCATATCTTAGCGTAGTCCACAAGTCCCGAACTGGCCTTTTTTTGGGGGAGGAATCAGCTTAATGGACCGTTCCAGATAATCAAATTTCTGAAAAGTGTATTTTTCATTAATTAACAAGATTAGTGGGGTGCAGGTAAATATTGAAATTTGCGTGTTAATACAACACATATTGAATTACAAATGTTATAGGTGTTACATTTGTGAAAGTTAAAACTATTGGCATTGTAAATGACAAAGCTATTCATTTCGCTATTTTCAAAACCAACACATAATTAAAAAATGTGTCATTTACAAGACCAATAGCTCACACTTTCCTAATGCGAGACCTATTGCATTGCAAATGCTTGTTATGGTGTCCTACTCCTTCTTCAAGCAATCCTCTAATGATGTCAGCCTGTCATGCACATTTTTTAGAGAAGGATCTGTTGTTTTAGCGGGCTTTGTTAGTTTCTCTTTAGCATTCAGCGTAGATGTATTGGTTTAAGGATTATTTCCTTTCCCTCCTGTGATTATCTTCCTCTTTTTTTGATTTTTCAGGGGTGTATCTGCCGGCTGACACACTTTCTTTGCCGGAGGAGAATACAAATATCCCTGTGCAGGATCCTCACTAATCGATAAGGAATTATTAAAAACACATGGCCTCCCAGATTTTTCAACTGTTGGCGAGTTCTCCTTTACTATTGGACAATCTGTCTCTGACACCTTATCCATAGCCCAAAGCAGGGCAGAGTTTGTAGCGGCCAGTCTTACTTCTGCATTAGTAATTTCACTGTTCAATATATCCATTGCGTTAATCGAATAGTTTGCTATTGAGTTGGTGGAGGCGGGCGCTTTCGAACCCCTTTTCCCAATGGCTGTGGCAGTTTATGTTTACCCATTTCTAAAAGACTTTAACGTTACTGTTACCTATAGTTACTAGAAAGAGAAATTGCACAGTAATTTCAGATTGCGGAAAAAAGGGATTAATAGACACAGACAATAGGCACAGACCTGGATTTCTTTGTTGGCTTTAGTGTCCACTTCAGACTGGATTGGATAATTCCAACCTCCCCACGGTGGCAAACTATAGCAGACAGAGATCAGCACCTAAGCTGTGTCAAAACGGAGGAAGGGTGGCCCTAGCCCAGCCTCCGGGCTTTGACAGGCGCAGGTGCTGCGGGAGCCAGAGAGTGCCTTTATGCGCCTTCGGCGCATTGAAAGTGGCACGGGTGCCTCTAGGCTGAGATGCCTCCGAGTAGCCATGCGTTATACAAATGCATTTTTCATTTCATCATCCAATTGCTTAAATTCCTTATTGGTGTCTTCCATGTAAGGTTCCAAAGTGTCAATTTCATCCAGAATAAGTTCCATGGTATTATAGGAATTTTAGAAACAGCCTTTGAGGAAGGTTACCAAGACCTTCCCTTGTAGAATCCAGGACAGAAAAGGAGTTCTAGGTGTTGATTGAATATTGTGAGGATATAGGTTTAACAGGTGTACTTAGTTTATGGTTTCTAAGCTCCCCCATGGAGTCAAAGAGGAGTACGCAGGAAGAAATACCAACAATACCATCTGAAATCCAAAGGCTTGAAGACCTGAGCTGTTCACTTAAAAAATGATGGAAATGCCATGAAAGGAGAATAATTTCAACAAAGTTCAAATGTTCCCAAGGAGACCAAATGGTGAGGAAATAATGCGCAGTAACAATCTCTGAGAAAAAATGCTGTCTAAAATGATGCACATTGAGTAAGGTGCCGACAATTACCTTATGAATGGCTCGAAAATGGCAGGTGCAACCGTACCGTCAGTGGTCATTCCGTCAGTGAAGGAAGGTTGGCAAGTTCAGAAGGAAAAGGTTCGTACTCTGTAAAGCAACAAAAATCATTAAAACTTCCTCTGTCCTAACCTCCAAGACATATCTTAATATTCTCTACATATGCCTTAGAATATACCCCTAATTTTGACTGGATTTAGCTTCTCTTCTATTTTTAAGAATTAAGTTCTAATGTTTTTATGTTGATTCTTTATTTCTAAAAAGAACATAAGAATATGAAATAGATATTCCCAATAACAAATTAAGTTTCAAATAAATTCCTACATACTGCTGATTGGCTAATTCTTCTGTAGTCTCTTAGAACAATACTATATACACTGAATAGTGCTGACACTCTGGCACATTTCATTTACTTTCAAATCTAAAACTGTTTTCTTTTATTCTCTTCCTAGAGTACTTGTGATTGAAGGAAAACTCGTCCTCTTCACGATCATATAGGTGAATATACTTCAGACTTGGTATGGTTGAGTGCTGACAAAATTTCTGATGGAAAAATCTCCAACTCTTGACCGGAGCACTGTGAGAGGGACGATAGGGACTCCGAGAAGCAGCCCCTATTGGCATATCATCCAAACGTGGTAAATGCAAACGAGCGTCCAAGGAGGCCAGAGAAGCAAGGGTTAACTCTACCTACTACCTCTTGCATAGAGGACCGCGTTGCCAAGCTGCTCGACCAATGGAAAACAGGAGAGGCGGGGCCACGGCCCCTTAAGGAGGTCCCTGAAATCCCGGAAGACGCTCTGAGACCGGAAGAGAAAGAGCAGGAGAACAAAGACGCCGTGCTGCGAGAGCCTGAACGTGAGCCTCGACCCTCGATTGACAAAGAGGAGATCACAGGAAGCCTCGACCCTCAGGACCTTGACAAAGGCGGAGGTCCGGAAGACTGGTCGGACGATTGGTGGACACCCCCAGAGGATGCTGGAGATCTGCCGCAAGACCCAGTATGTGATTTTGGTGGGAGCGAAGGGAGGGAGTAAACGGGGAACGGGGACTTGACCGCGGGGTCACTCTAGATATTGTTGTCCTCACTGTTTTCCTGCACCGTGCACACCCCTCACGCTCTGTCACCGACCTACCCTGCACTGAAATACTTCACGGACCCCCCCCCCCCCAAATGCAAAAAGCGTTTCCAAAAGACCTTTGTGTCAAAAGGTCACAAGACCAAACATTGGCTCTTTTTCCCTATTTTTTTGTTTTTGTTCTTTTTTTGAAGTCTGCATGCCTACCGACCCGTGTGAGAGGTGAAGGTTTCTATCCTACCTGCCTTATCAGGGATTGGGTTAACTTACTGCCCCTTCCTTCGTGAGCCTCCCGGGACAACCACCAAAAGAACAACGACCTGAGGTTGAGAAAGACAGCAGCCACGGCTACAAGGAGACGAGGAAGAACCCATCCCCACCTATACTGCCTCTTTTTTGGTTAACCTAAATAAATCCTAGTATCATTGAACCCTGGCTTCGGCCTCCTCGTATTCTGTTCTGGCCGTCGCTCTCACAAGCACCAAAACAACGAGCACAGGGTGCTGTCATCAAAGTGAAAAACTCTAAACAGCAGTTATACTAAGAATACCTATTCTATCCGTCGAGCATGCGCGACAGAAAGCTATCCCTAACACTAATCTAGTGACAAACTGAGGCGAATCTAAGAAAAGCCACTACTTTAATGAAAAACTTAAGTGAAGCGCGCCGCTCGAACGTTTGCGTGTGCGCTTCACGCTGTTTACTGATCTCGAGGGCCTGAGTAGGAACAACTAGAGCGCTTATCTTGCAATTCAAAAGTGCAGCCATCTTAAGAAATCGTCTTCTCAGCAGAGATTTCCAAAATGATCTCTTGGGCTTACTTTTGATTTGGATAGCCAGTAAATCTCAATGTTTTCCTTTCTTTACCAACACACTGACTAGTTGGTGTTCCTTGTTTGAACAAATTCGATGGTCCCTGACAGTACCCCTCTGCAAGGGTGGTTCCCCAGGTCGAGCTTTATGAGGATATTGACTATGGAAAGCCTTAATTAATCTTGGACCATGGACATCAGTATGCAACTCCCAAGATCTCTCCTCAGGTCCATAACTTCTCCAGTCAATTCAATTTATTTGTCTTTATTCGATCTTCCGAGGACAGATCATGAAAGGTACAAACACCCCAAAAAAAATTATAATCAAACCTCATTTGAGAAGCAACAATCACATTTTCCATTAAAAAAGATAAAACCACAGGCAGAGACAAAAAATTAGTCATAGATCCGTTGATCGCAGCAGGTATTAAACATTTAGCAGTGATGATACGTATTAAGATCATTCTGTCACGGTCGTCGAACTCCTCAGGATCAGGGCGATGCTTAAAGTGGTCCACCTCCTGATTTCCCCACACTCTGACTAGCTAACCATACACAGAGCATAGAGGTAATCAAGCGAGGGATGGGAAAGGGAAGGAGCAGCAATGGAAGGGATACCTGAAATGATAAGACGGAAGGGATTAGTAACATATATCGCTAGCTACTCTCAATAATTCTCTATAATATAGAACACCTACCTAGAATAACTACTTCTGGAGGTGAACCCTTCCTCTCTTGACTGTGGTAGTAAGATGCGTCTCTTCTACTCAGATCAGTAGACTCCTACAACACAAATCAGAAGTTAATACCACCATCAATTGTCCTCTCTATTATTCTTGGGAAAAAACGCATACCGTGCCACATACATACCATGCCACGCTCTCCCAGTAATCCAAAGAAATGCCCTCCCCAGCAACCAAGGTAAACCATAGGGTAAATAAGAACAAGGGAGAAGGAGACAATGTTCTGGATCAAAAAGAGGAGTTGCTGCTCAAACAAAGTCATGAAAGGAAATGAAAAAATATAACTCCACCGTACTACCAGCTGAGTCCAGCAATAAAGTTAGTAGTAAAATGGCTCAATCCTTAAATAGGAGAACACAAAGTTTAAAACTCCTCCGAGGATTACCAGACCTCCATCCGCTGCTTCACAGAAGAATAGATAGGCTTCCAGCAAATATACAGCAACAGAAATGGTCTCTAAAAAGGGAGGAGGGGGTTTCTCAGAATCCCTTAATCAGCATCGCTGCCAGAACTCCCAGAGGGTTTGAGTCGCGCTGGACTCTGAAGAAAGCAAACCTTCCCCGCCACCGCCGCAAGCGGGAAGGAACTATGAATGACATCTGCCTATTAAAGCAGATAGTCGAGGAAAAGACCCCAAGGAATCCAGGAGCGCATCTCCGCCGAGAACGCAAACAGCCCTTCCCTACGGCAGCTGCAAGCGGGAAGGACAACAGGAAAGAAAGATCCTGCTCAGCCGAGAAGTAACCAAGAGGGCGGAACGCAGGGAAAGGGCCCGTGTCTCAGCTGAGAACGCGAAAGAGTCCCGGTACGGAATCCAGCAACTGAACGTACTGCTCAGCAACACAATCCAGGAACAAACAATTCAGAAGGACAATCACCTACGGCGCTGCCTGCGCGACGTGAGTTTAAATATCCAAGCTCCTCCCAGCAGGATGGCATTCTGGGACGTGTAGTTCGGCGACACCTAGATACAGCAGGCGCCTCGGTCAGATCCTGACACATTCTTATAAAAAGGTAATAAAATTAGCAACAACAGTAGACATTTAATTTAAAATATACTGGGGCTCCTAAAGTGCTTTTGGATTAGAACAACATGCTCCTTCTCTTTGCTAAAGTGCACTTCGAAAAGCCCACGGCAGCAAAGCAAATATCACAGTCTTTGAGTTGCAGAAGGAAATAAAAGGCCTCTTTACACCTAGAAAATTTATATCTGCGCTATATCGTTAATAAACATTTCCTAGTAAAAGCAAGATAAAACCTTTCCAGTCAATCAAATAGAACAACCCCCCACAAATTCTCTTAGAGTCCAAAATTCTCATTACCTCAAAGTCTTCGCCTTATTCAGTCTTAATTGACCTAGGAGGAGTCTTTTCTCTGAGGTCTGACAAGGTTCTTTTTTATCAGAGAGACATGAAACACAAGATACTCTGTTAGTTGTGAAGGCAGATTTAGTCTGTAAGTCACTGGACTTATCCTACTTTTAATGGTGTAGAGGCAAATAAAACAAAGTTAAAATTTTCGGTTCTGTTTTAATCTTATATTTTTAGTACTTAACCAAACCTTGTCCCCTATTTGATAAGTGTGTTCTGGTCTTCTTTTTTTCTGTGTAACTGTTATATTGACTCTTAGATTGTGCCAAATTTTGTCTTGCTAAATTATGAATCTTATTAAAATGCTGCACTAAGTCTCTGACTGCTGGTACTGTGATTTCTCTCATACTAACTATTGCATTGGGGTGTCTGTTATAATTCAGGAAAAAGGCAAATAACCAGTAGAAATATTTTTTGCATTGTTATGTGCAAATTCTGCTGCCAAAGGATGTTTGGCCAATCACCTTCCTGATCCAACAAATAAAGCCTCAGATATTGCTCTAATTCCTGGTTTGCCCTTTCTGATTGCCCGGAATGATAGCTAGTAGAGTACCTATTTTCAATGTTTGGAATTTTTTTAAAAGCCCTCCGAAAATGAGATAAGAACTGTGACCTCCTGTCGGAAATGATGATCGTGTGAATTCCAAGAGGCTTTACTAAATGCAAACTAAACTGTTCAGCAAGTTCTTTAGCATGGGGAGTGTTCTTTAATGCGAAAAATATTTTTGTTTTTGTGATGGCATCTACCATCACTAAGATTGTATTGAAACCTTGACTAAAGGATAGATCTATGATCAGATCCATTGTAACTGTGTGCCAAGGATGAGGTGGAATGGGCAATGGTCGCCATAACCCTTGAGGGGCCTAGATTGATTTTCCCCGTGCACAGACCCCACAGTCAATCATGTATTGTCTGATGTCTTTGATCATATTCGGCCACCAGAATTGTCTGCGAATCAACTCTTCGGTATTACTGATTCCGTTGTGACCAGCCAAAGGGTTATCATGCAGTAATGTAAGACTCTCTCTCGTAGTTCTGGTGTGGATAAATACAAAGCCCCTTTATGAAATGGTAGATGATTCAGAATTTCTCTAGAAGAATCCTCTTCAATCCAACCTTGCATTTCTACTGGCGTTAAGACCTCTTTTATTTTCTCATCCAAAGTTTCATTCACAATAAATCCCACTATCTTGGATTCTGGATTTATCTTCTGATCTTTGATGGTTACTCTTCGTCCTTCTGTGTTGATTCTGAGCAATGCATTTGCTTTTCCGTTTTTGTTTCCGAGTCTGTGGGTTTTTATAAAATCCTAATCTGCAAAATAGAGTGACCACTGCAGCTGTCTAGAAGTGAGGGTCCATGCCGACTTGAGGAATTGCAAATTCTTATGATCAGTAAATACTGTCACCATATGCCTCGCACCCAGCAGATAATGTCTCCATTCCTTAACGGCATCTTTTATGGCCAGTAATTCTTTTTCCATGATCGTGTAATTCACTTCCGCAGGGAGTAGTTTCCGTGATCTATAAGCCACTGGATGTAATTGCTCAGGTTCCTTATGTCTTTGAGACAAAACTCCTCCAACCGCTTGATCTGATGCATCAGTTTAAAAAAGAAATGGCTCAGATGGATCTGCGTGAAGCAAGTTTAGAGCTGAAGTAAAATCCTCCTTTAAAGATTGAAAGGCTCACTCAGTTTCTGCAGACCAAACAAACGGAACACATTTGTTCAACATTGAAGTCAAGGGAATTCCCTTTTGAGAGAATTCTTTGATAAATATTCTATGAAAATATGCGAATCCCAAAAAAAAGTGGATTTCTTTAATAGTAGTTGGTGAAGGTTTTTCCACTACCACTTTTATCTTCTGCTTATCCATAGTTATCCCTTCGGGTGAAATAATGAAACCTAAAAAATCTACAGTTCTGACATTGAAAACACATTTCTCTAACTTTGCAAATAACCATTTTTCTTGCAAACTCTGTAACACTCCTCTCACATGTTCTCTGTGTTCTTCAACTGATGTTGAGTAAAATAAAATATCGTCTAAATAAACGACTGCGCATCTGTCAATGAATTTCCTCAGGACATCGTCTCTGAAGTGTTAAAAAGCAGCCGGAAAGTTGCACAGACTTAATGGCATGACTTGATATTCATAGAACCCAAACTTAGTTCTAAACGCGGTCTTCCACTCTAATAATAATAATATTGAGTATTATTATTATTATTATTATTATCTTCCACTCATTTCATTTCCTGATCCGAACAAGATGATACGCTCCTCTTCGATCCAACTTCGTGTAAATATGGGCCCCTCTGACTTAGTCTAATAGTCTAATAGAACAGAAATCAAAGGTAATGGATATCTTTTCTTGATTGTTATCTGATTAAATGCTCTATAATCAATACAGATCCTCAGATGACCTTCCTTTTTCTTTGGTATGAAAAATAAAGGCGATGAAACTGGAGACTGTGATGGTCGAATAAACCCATTTGTTTTAGATATCTTTGAATGTACTCCTAGATGCTGGTCTTCTTCAGGGCAGAAATTCTACTGCACGGAAGATTAGCACTGGGTTCCAACTCGATTTTGCAATCATAAGACGGATGAGGTGGTAGTTTCTCAGCCTCCACTTCGCTAAATATGTCTTGAAAATCTTGGTATATGTCAGGAATTTCTTCTATATGTATCACACATACGACTGCTACGATCTCACAACGGGTGGTGGCTAGAGTGGATTCCTTAGGTTGGTCATTCTCATAAAAACAGATTTCCCTACAATATTCTGAATTCATCTTGATGGATCTCTTTTCCCAATCAATTGACGGGTTGTGTTCTGTCAACCACGTTAAACCAAGGATACGTAGAAATTGCAGTGCATCAATTAAATTAAATTGTAAAATTTCTTTGTGACCATCAAACAGGATTAATTCTACTCTTTCAGTATGACTCACAATTGGACCGGAAGAGAAATGTGTTCCATCCACTGCTCTCACAGCCTCACTCTTCTTCTTTTGTATTGCCTTTAGTCCTATTTGAAAAGCAAACTTCAAATCACAAAAATTTCAATCATTACGAATACATCAGATAAAATTGAATATCTAAATTCGAGTCTCAGAGATAGAGTAAAATGTGGGGCAGCTGATTGCAAAGTGCTAGCCATTTGATAGAGATCCAACTCCTCCTACTAGTGGTGCTGCAATGTATTGTTCAGTGAATTCTCTGGCTTCTTGGGACAATTTCTTACAAAATTGCCACTAGTTCCATAACATAAACAAAGGTTATTTTGCCTTCTTTTCTCTATTTCTTCCTTTGGAAGAGGACCTCGCCCTGTTCCAATATGCATTGGTTCGACTGATTGACTATTTTCCACCATTTTAAACCTTTGGATCTCATCCGATCAAACCAGGGAACACTGGAGCGAAAATCCCTCTTTTTATCTCTGCCTGCGGATAATCTAACTCCAGAACCAGATCGACCAAAATGGTGACTTCTGTGGGTCTATTTGGAATTTGAGATAATATGGCACGGGTATTTCACTGTAAGATGGCGTAACTATCGCCACCGCTGTGCCGGCGGTGGCGATCATTACGCCATTCTAATGATCCCCTTTACATTTTCCCAGCTAGGGGTGTGCCATTGATACACATCTCCCTTCTTTTCCTCTATTTGTGGTTTTTGTACAGAATTCCCAACTTAGATATATAGTGACAAGATTTCACTTAAATTATATTCCTGTTATGTTTGGCTTTCCTACATATCTATATTCCATGAAGGAGTTACCCCCTTGCCCATTTGACGGGAGGCCGCCACAAACTAACTCACATCTTTTATATTTTTGCTCCTTTCATGGACCACAAAGAAATTATTTTATTGTACCTCTTTTACGCATCGTCCAAGGAGCTGAGAGAGGTCTGCTGCCTAAGCTGTTTTTTCCTACTGTGGAGGTCACAGGGGGCGCGAAGAGGAGGACGCGCATAACGCACACAAGGACTCGAAGTCCCAGGAGTCCCTGCCTGCCTGCCCACACCTGTATCTGCGTTCGTGCCTGAGCTCCGCCTACTGCTCACGGACGCTTTTTAAAACCTCGCCGCACACGCCGCATCGTCCAAGGATCTGAGAGAGGTCTTCTACCTAAGCTGTTTTTTCCTACTGTGGAGGTCACTGGGGGCGCGAAGAGGAGGACGCGCCTAACGCACACAAGGACTTGTAGTCCCAGGAGTCCCTGCCTGCCTGCCCACACCTGTACCTGCGTTCGTGCCTGAGCTCCGCCTACTGCTCATTACACGTGATTTAACCAAACATCACATCCGCTGCGCGGGAGCGTGCCGGGAGAAGCCCAGGACAAGGGTGGGCCGTCTGTGGCCGCCGGGGCCCAACGAGGCCAGGCTGGGTCACCCCTCTGACATTCTTCCCCTGGACAGTAAGGCAATAAACTTTGGACTGTAGCACTTGGCTGCAGGGGTCTGATTGCGGGCTATCATTAATTAATTGTATATTTCCAATATGAGTAAGAGGAAGGTGGGGGATAGGGTGGTGAATACCCTCGATGATTTTCTAATAAGAGCTGAATCGGTTTTAATCCACGAGATAGAGGCCACCGAGCGCAGACTCTTGCTAGATCCGGTTCTAGCAAGGGGGGGAACATTACCCAGTGCACAGAGACCAGTCATCCAGCTGACCCCCGAAGTAGTTTTATTAAATGACCCCTCCTTATCAAGGTCTCTTAGCCAGCCGCAAAATAGCCCAGAGCTGAGCTGTCCACAGCCGCAGAATAATGGCGGGAGTCCAGCTAGGATCATGACAAGAGGGAAGAAGGTCTTGGGGGGTACAAATATAGAACCGCCAAACAAGAAAAGGAAGGGGGGTGGGGGGAAAAGCAAAAGTACCCGACAGGTACTTGCGGACCGAGTGGGGCGTTTGTTTTTGGCAACCCAAGTACCACGTTGCCTGGTATTCCCACTATGGCTTCCTCTAACCCCCTATTGAATAGAAGTGATCTGTGTGCCCTACTAAAGGAGCTCTCCTTGATCCATTTTTGAAAAGATTAGATTCAGTTGATTCTCGACTATCTAAGATTGAAGAAGCCCTGTCTCGCCCGCCACAAGTTCCCCCGCTACTGCCCATTACACTGACATTAGGAAGGGATATTCCAGCTGGAGCGGGGGACTTACACAGGGTACATGGTGGTGTGATAGTGAACGACCAGATAACGGTGGGTGGGGTGCAATCAGCAGGGAACGCTAATAGGGTATCCAACATTGGTGTCAGCAAGGACAAGCCTATGCCCCATCGGAAGCCCCCGGGGACTGAGGGGATTTGGGGACAGGACAACAATAGTAATAATGATGGGCCAGATAATCTCACCTTCCTCCATCTCCCACCTGAAGCAAACCCCTACTTAGTCATTCTAGCGAATGTCCCCACCCTTACTTTGGGGTCCCGTGAGCACTGGTCGACACTTAAAAACAAGGCCCTTCACTTTTTGAATAAGAAGACCGGCATTGGGGATGACTTATTCCATGTTTTTAATATGGTTAGACGTATAAAATGGGTTGGTCGCTCCACTAAAATTATGCCAGGCGATTGCGTGGTATTAAGCTTTAAGTCACCTGCTCTGGTCCGCCATATCCATGAGATGGCTGCCCATTTCCCATTTAGTGCATCTGCCATTAGAATCCTCCCCCTTGGCTTTTTCTACAAACATCATATGATGCCTAGTTCCAGAGACTCCCGAGCACTACAGGGTGGGTGCACCTGGTCTGCTCCACCCATTCAGTACAATAATCGATTTGAGGTTCTTTCCTCACTCGAAGAAATTGACTGACTGGGAGTAGATGATCAGGAGGGTCCAGCGTGTGGAGTCAAGATGGGGGGTGAAGTGGCCTTTTTATTGACAGGCTGCCCTCCCCAAGAGGTCATGGAAGAACAAACTCTTATTCCTTCCCCTGTGCCAATAGTGCCTGAAGACTGCCCACTGGTGGCGGTAGCTGTTAACGGGTGTGGTGATCCAGGACCGCCGAGGGAATATATGGTTATTTCATCATGGAACATAGCGGGCCTTGCACCAAAAATAGTCTCCGATGAGTGGATATCTTATATCGAAGGTGCAGACATTTGGGCATTTCAAGAAACAAGGTCATTAGCTGACGTGTTTCATGTTGGATATTTGAACTTTTCCAAACCGGCTTTGATGGGGCCTAGGGGGAGGCCATTGGGTGGGTTAACTTGTTGGGTTAGGCAAGCTGAGGGTATAACCGTGGAAGAGGTTTGCATAGATTGCCCAGATATACTGATCATAAGGGTCAGATCAGCAAATGGCCTTGATTTATTATTGTATAATGTATATGCTAGGGGGCAAGCAGGTGGTAGGAGCTCAGAGGTTATTACGGCTTTAGAGTCCCACCTGACCCAAGGAGCACACAATGCTAATATAATCATTGCAGTAGATTTTAATACCTGCTTCGAACCTTTAGACTCTGAGGATGGCAGACTCAGTGATGAGGTAGATGCACTTTGGGGGGTACCGCAACTGGATCTCACGTCCATCAAAAAATGGACAGAGGCAGCACTCCAAGTAAAAGGGCTGTGCTTAGAACGGAGTCTAAGGGCAGTTAATGGCAGGACTAAGTCTAATGCCATGGGTTTGGTGACCTTTGATAATGGGCGCTCCAAAAGCCGTATTGACTACATTCTTGTGAAAGTGGAGACATAATCTCTTGTCCTGGATATGGTAGTCCAATGCCGCCCTGAAAGTGACCACAATCCCCTGGTCCTTAAATTGAATGTTAGGAGTTTCCGGGCCACAGTGTCAAGGGAGGATGATAACTGCCCCAATCAATTAATCATTGCGAATGATTTGAGAAGGGTTCGCTGGGCTAAGGTGGTTTTAGTTGACAGGAATAAGGTAGCGATTAGGGCATTAGTATCAGGATCCTTAGCGAAACTTCTTGAATGTGACTCCCAAGAGGACCTAAACGTCAAACTAGATGGGATCCACAATGAGCTTTTTAACGGGCTGAAAAAGTTCTTAATCAATGCCAAACCCGCTAGGAAGATCTGTAAACTCAAGCCCAACTCTTGGTATAATGACTCGTGTAGGTCAGCACATAAAGCTTTAGTGGTAGCCATTAAATCTAGGAACCACTTTAATATCCAGCAGTGCAGAGCATGTTATAAATTAACTCTAAGAAACGTGAAGAAAGACTGGGATGAGGAGTGTTGGCATTGCCTGCTATTAGCATGCAATGGTAGGAATATGACCCAGTTTTGGGATCTCAAATGGGGGAATGGACAGAGGTCGATCACCCCGAATAACAACGTTGACCCACAACACTGGGTCGCCTTCTTTGAAGCGCGATTTCAACTGGACTTGGGAAGCATAGCTACTGTCCCGCATATTACCATAGATGCTCCCCTGGTGGTTAATACTAAAGAGGTAGAGGCAGTTCTGAAGCTCATTCCTAGTGGCAAGGCACCAGGGCCCGACTGTATCCCAGCCAACTTATTAAAGCAGGATCCTGATCTTTGGATCCCATATATTACAAACCTAATTAACTCGATAGCGGGGGGGGCTCCAATTCCTGCATCTTGGTCGGGTGCGGAAATCATCCCGATTTATAAGAAGGGTGATCATTCCGCCCCGGCCAATTATAGACCCATTAGCCTCATCGATGCAATGCAAAAGATAGTAGCACAAGTGCTATTGGGAAGGATTCAGGGCTGGATGTTAGAAGCTGATATATTATGCCCCCTGCAGGCTGGTTTCCGGCCCCATATGGGGACTCTGGATCAAGCTTTTCGTTTTGTCCTGCTCTATTGGAAGGAGGTCTTTTTGCGTAGGGGAATGATCTTTGCCGCTTTTGTGGATTTAAAATCCGCTTTTGATCTTGTCCCCAGAACTAAACTGTGGGAAGTTTTATTAGGACTGGGGATGCCCAAGGAGTTAGTCGCCCTTGTGGTGAGACTTCACAAATCCACTTATGCACAGGTTCGATGGGGGAAACCTAGTGAAGTTACAGAGAGATTCGAGGTAGGGAAAGGCGTCCGCCAAGGGTGTGTGTTGGCTCCCACACTGTTTTCATTATTTATCAACGGTGTGGTGCAGTATTTTGCTAACCACCCTATGGATGCGCCTATGCTAGCTGGCCAAAGGGTGCCCTTGCTCATGTTCGCAGATGACACCTTGATATTATCCAAGACGAGGCAGGGGCTACAGTCGGCACTGACTCGCTTTGAGGAGTTTTGCTGCGACTATGGGCTTGTAGTTGATGTAGAGAAGACTAAATTTATGGTTCTTCATGGGTCCAGGTCTGTCAAAACAAGAGACTTTATGAGCGGTAGACTCTTGGAGCAGACCGATGTCTTCACTTATTTAGGTGTCACCTTTGGCGATAAACTGAGCTTGAAACCCCAAGTTAAGATCCTCGCTCTGAAACACTTACAACTAGCAGGAGCTCTGATTAAGGAACATAGGGTTTCTCTTACTAAGCCTGTAGCTCCAGCTGTTAAAATTTACACCACTAAAATTATCCCCGCCATCTTATATGGCGCTGAAATCTGGGGATTCAGTAATCCAGCCCAACTATCAACAGCTTAGAACAAATTTATGAGAATGGTTGTGGGCCTGCCCCAATCTACTCCCCGTACACCACTCCTTTTAGATCTTGGTTGCCAAGCAATCAAGGATACTGCACGGTACAGGCCCCTGGCATTCTGGAGAAGGCTCTGGATCACGCCAGAATTACATCTATTTGCTAGGGGTCTGACAGAAGTAAGGGGATTGGACCGTTCGCATAAGATCTCATGGCGGAATGGTATCAAATCCCTGCTTATTGATATGGGGATGAGAGATCTATGGGACAGTCCAGAGTCAGCGGTTTTCCCATCCAAAGAAATATATAGAGCAGCGTACTGGAATCTAATCAAAACCAGGAGGTACTCCGCCCTGTCTAGTTCTCCCTTGCCTAGAGAGTTCTTTGAGTTTAAAGATGAACCCTGCATGGAAAGCTATTGGGATCTAATAACAAACCCCCGAGATCGCAAGCTCTATCATCAGTTCAGAGTTGAGACACTCCCGCTTAGGAAGTTTACATGTAAATGGCTACCAGGAACCAGTGACAAATGCCCATTCTGCCCGGACTGCATAGAAGATATTGATCATTTTCTATATGTGTGCCTGGCTTATCAACAACCCAGATGCATGTGGCTCAAACCAATATGTAGAACCCTGGGAACGAGCTCTGCGCTGTTTGCTAAAAGGTTTTTGAAAACTGGTTGCAATGATATTGCAGTAA
Organism: Lissotriton helveticus; assembly: GCF_964261635.1. NCBI lineage: Eukaryota > Metazoa > Chordata > Amphibia > Caudata > Salamandridae > Lissotriton > Lissotriton helveticus. The sequence goes on from NC_136065.1 coordinate 1,099,228,657, forward strand.
TAGGTGTATCTAAGTTCCTGAGTTGGGCATGGGTTTTGAGGGAGAAAAACGGGGGTCCCAATAGCTATATGCTGATTTTGCGGGGTTCGCTATTTTATAGAAAATGGAATTTCATGTGTTTCCCCTTTCTGTATTTTAGATTGTGTAAAGTCTTGTGCGTATGATATATTTAATCTTGTCTTAATGAATTGTATCTTAAATTGTAAATACAGGTATTTATATATTTTATTTATATCAACTTGTGAAGACAGTTTTTATTGAGCATTAATGGTAATATTTCATTGTATTTTGTAATTAACTGACTGTCCTGTCTTTTAAGATGAAAATCGCAATAAAGACTTTTTTTTAATTGAAAATAAATATTTTAGGCATTATCGCCTAACTCTAGCTTTTATTAAAAACTAGAAGATCCATATGCATGTTACGCTCTTGCATCCTTTTTTTGGGCCGTATCGAGACATAGACGCTTGTACCAAAATATGTGAGGCCAGGCACTAAGATGAAGAAATGTGAAGGCTATGTTTTATAATGATCAGAGATGTATAGGGGGGTGAAAGGGGAGTATAGCTACCTTTGTATAATTATTTTAACATCTATGCGATTTGATGAATATGATGTAATTTGACCAATAAAATATTTTTAATTGTTTTAAAATTACATTTTCATAATTTTATTGTAATTTATTTGTCTGATATTCTGCGTTGTATAAACCTTTATGCATTGAAAATTAATGGAAAATAAAGTATTGATTGATTGATTGAGGTCAGTATAGTGGTGATATGTAATGTTTTGAGATGTATTATTGTGTTATTTAGAAATTACGAAGTACTTTCACCTTTGTCTCTCGAGAGTACTTGGTACCGTAAAAGTTACAAAATAACCCATATTTATTCTTATTTGCTGGGCTCCTGATAGGTTTTCTGTTAGAAGAGCCTTTAATACAAGTGCATACTTTTGATTAAGATATGCTTTAGTAGGAGTTGGCAGATGTTATTAATTAAGATATTATTTCCAGTTGGGGTAAAATGTACACAGTCTGCACAGTGTAGGTAGGTTTGAAAAATATAATGTTGAGGTGATATTTGGAAGACATGGTGTGATCTCTTTGGGAAGGCAGGCACTGTTTTTCTTTATATTTCTGCACTTTTTCTCAAACTTTCATGTATTTTTCACTGAGTACTTCCATTTCATCCTTTGGGAAATATTAGAATATACAAATTGTGTGTAAGGAAATAGTGTATTTAAAGATTTGAAAGTACCTTTTATCGCTATTTCAATTCATACACCATTAAGGTGACCAATGTCATTGCCTCCACAATAAATAATTATAAAATGGGGATGCTCACAATTAGTAAGATATTAAATGAGAGGTAGGATGTTATTCCACTCTGAACCTCTTTCAGTCACCATGTGATCTCAACATTTGCTATACCTATATTATGCTCAGTACATCTTTTATTGGCATACTCTCCAGCCCAAAAGCTGTAACTGTGTCCAATTGTCCAAACACAAAGCATCTTCTTTGAAGAGTATCAAACACCTTTAAAAAACACTGACTGAATGTATTAAAGTAAAATTTGGACGCACTGGGCTAGAACACTGGCCAATTACTTTGTAAGTAATATTATACATATGAAAGAAACGCACTGATTGGTTATATGTGAGATTGGGTACCCCAAACAGTACTAGAGAAACACATTCACTCCCTACTGCCACAGCTCCTCCTTCCGCAGCTGGACCAAGGTCACTCAGCACCAATGGACCAACTCCCTCAACATCACCCAACCTAACGTCACCACGAACCTGAACCTAAACCAGGCAGTAGAGAACTTCAACTCTTGGATCACTAGCAACGGCGACTGAGTCGCTCCCATCAAACCAGCCAAAACTCAAAGACCCACCGAATGAGCCAGTTAGTTCACCCCGGAACTGAGCGAGTCAAACGCAGGTTCAAACAACTGGAGAGAAGAATACGTACCAGCAGAATCAACACTGACTGAGCTACCTTCAAATCGTACCTTAACAACTGCCATTACCAGATCAAAGCCACAAAAAAGGAGACAGTGACACACCTCATAGAGGCTAACGCCAACAAGACCAGGGAACTCTTCACCATCGTCAGAGCAGTAACTGCCCGTCAGTCACCGAAAACTCTAGCCCTGCCTCACAGCAACTCTGCAATGCCCTCGCTGACCACTTCCACAACAAAATAGCCACTATATACAGCAACCTTGTTCCCCAACCCACCGACCGTCTCAGAATCCCATCTTCCATGATCACTGTTGCCCACCTTCCACTCTCTGCATAGAAATAACTCCGTACATTGAACACTACTACGCTCCATCCACTCGAGAGCACCCACCGACTTTTCATCCTCAGGGGAGATTGAATCAGCCACCAGCTGACCACCATCCTCAATGCTTCCATCGCCACAGCAAGCTTTCCCGACTCCTGGAATCATGCAGAGGTCAGACCCCGCCTCAAGAAACCATCTGCGGTCCCCAGGGGGATTCAAAACTACTGCCCCATCTTGCTGCTCTCATTTCCCGCAAAAGTCCTGGGGAAGCCCATCAACCTCCAATCGACTAAACACCTGGAGGAAAACAACCTGCTGGACCCCTCCCAATCAAGATACAGAGCCAGTCAAAGCACTGAGACAGCCCTGATTGCCGCAACAGCTAACATCTGCATCATACTCAACAAGAGAATCAGCCTCCATGATCCTCCTCGAACTCTCCGCAGTCTTTGATACCATCTCCAACCTCACTCTCATCGACCAATTATGCCAGATCATAATCAGAAACAACGCACTCAGATGCTTGGCATCTTTCCTCATGGGCCGCACCCAAAGCATCCATCTCCCCCCTACACCTCGCAACTTAAGCACACCATGTGCGGCGTCCCTCAAGTCTCATCTCTCAGTACAACCCTCTTCAACATCTACATGACACCACTCTGAGACATTGTCAGAACACACAACATCAACATCATCTCCGACGCCGATGACACCTAGCTCGTCTTCACGCTGTCAGCGGCCTCACCACAACCAAGACCAACTTCCACAACTGTATAAAGAAAGTCTCAGCCCACCACAAGCAAGACCAACTTCCACAACTGTATGAAGAAAGTCTCATCCTGGATGAAGAAAAACTGCCTGAAGCTCAACACTGACAAAACTGAAGTGCTTATCTTCGGCAGACACACAACCCTTTGGAATGACTCCTGGTTGCCATCAGAACTTGGACTACCCCCATTCCGAAAGACCACATCCGCAACCTTGGCGTCATTGTGGACAGTGAACTCTCCATGAAACGCCAGGTAAATGCCATCGCCTCAGCCTGCTTACACACTGCCAAGAACCACCGTATTTGTTCAAACAAGGAACACCAACTAGTCAGTGTGATGGTAAAGAAAGGCAAACATGGAGATTCACTGGCTAAACAAATCAAAATGAAACCCAAGAAATCGTCTTGAAAATCCCTGCTGAGAAGACGATTTAAGATGGATGCAGATTTTAATTCCAAGATCAGCGCTCTAGTTGTTCCTAATCAGGCGCTCGAGATCAGTGAGCAGTGAGCAGTGTGAAGCGTGCGAGCACCTTTCTAGTGTGGCACTTCACTGAGGTTTTCCGTTTGAGTAGTGGCTTTTCTTAGACTCGCCTCAGTTTGTCTGTAGATTAGTGTTAGGGATAGCTTTTCGTTGTGCATGCTCGACTGATAGAATAGGTATTCTTATGTTGAGAGTTTTTCCCTTTGATGACAGCGCCCTGTGTTCCCTGTTTTGGTGCTCCGATCAAGAGTTGGAGAATTTCCTGTCAGAAGTCTTGTCAGAACTCAACCATACCAAGTCAGAAGTATACTTAAATATATGATTGTTAAGAGGACGAGTTCTCCTTCAATCTCTATGGTTCCAGTCATGCAAGTACTCTAGGAAGAGATTAAAACAAAACAGTTTTAGATTTGAAAGTCAATGAAATGTGCCAGGGTTTTAGGACTATTCAGTGTATACAGTAATGTTCTAAGAGACTGCAGAGGAATTATCCATTCAAAAGTATGTAGAAATTTATATAAAATTTACAAAAAAGAAGAGTGAGGCTGTGAGAGTAGTGGATGGAACAACTTTCTCTTCCGGTCCAATTGTGAGTCACACTGAAAGAGTAGAATTAATCCTGTTTGATGGTCACAAAGAAGTTTTACAATTTAATTTTATTGATGCACCGCAATTTCAACTTATCCTTGGTTTACCATGGTTGACAGAACACAACCCGTCAATTGATTGGGAAAAGAGATCCATCAAGATGAATTCAGAATATTGTAGGGAAAACTGTTATTATGAGAATGACTAACCTAGGGAATCCAGTCTAGCCACTGGCCTTTGTGAGATCGTAGCAGTCATATGTGTGATACATAGAGAAGAAATTCCTGACATTTACCAAGATTTTCAAGACATATTTAGCGAAGTGGAGGCTGAGAAACTACCACCTCGTCAGTCTTATGATTGCAAAATCAAGTTGGAACCCAGTGCTAATCTTCCATGCAGTAGAATTTCTGCCCTGACTGAAAAAGAAGATCAACATCTAGGAGTACATTCAACGATATCTAAAAAAAATTGTTTTATTGGACCATCACAGTCTCCAGTTTCATCGCCCTTATTTTTTATACCAAAGAAAAAGGAAGGTGATCTGAGGATCTGTATTGATTACAGAGCATTTAACGGATAACAATCAAGAATAGGTATCCGTTACCTTTGATTTCTGTTCTATTATACTAAGTCAGAGGGGCCCAGATGTACACAAAGTTGGATCTAAGAGGAGCGTATCATTCCGTTCGGATCCGGAAAGGAGATGAGTGGAAGACAGCCTTTAGAACTAAGTTTGGGCTCAATGAATATCAAGTCATGCCATTCCGTCTGTGCAACTCTCTGGCTGCTTTTTAACACTTCATCGAGTAAATTCATTGACAGATGCGCAGTCGTTTATTTAGACGATTTTTAATTCACTCAGCATCAGTTGAAGAACACTGAGAACATGTGAGAAGAGTGCCTCAGAGTTTGCAAGAGAAATGGCTATTTGCAAAGCTAGAGAAAGGTGTTTTCAATGTCAGAACGGTGAATTTTTTAGGTTTCATTTCACCCGAAGGGATAACTAAGGATAAGCAGAAGATAAAAGTGGTAGTGGAATGGCCTTCACCAACTACTATTAAAGAAATCCACAGTTTTATGGGATTCGCATATTTTTATAGAAGATTTATCAAAGAATTCTCTCAAAAGGTGATTCCCTTGACTTGATTGTTGAAGAAATGTGTTCCGTTTGTTTGGTTGTGTGTGATAAACGCGAAGAGAAAGTAAGGGTTTTTCCACGGTGTGGAGGGGAGTACTCCTGGTCCCCTAGACCGGAATATGTATAAACACAGAGAGGAGTATCACCACTGGACCAAGAAGGTCCTAATGGAGTGTGGGGAAAGAGATGTATTCAAAAGAAAATTATTCTTTTGATAGAAGACCCCTCACTCACCAACCTGGTTGGTGACATGCTTCATCATCTGGGTCCGACCCGGACAGCCGAGTGCCATCCTGCGACACCTGATTACAGTGGAGTGGGTAATTTTTGTGAATGTGATGTGAAAGTGAGTTAAAAATTGGCACAGTATTCCTTCAATAAAACTTTAATCAGAAGTTACTGGACAATGTTAAAATCAGATAGCAGATATAAGAGTAGGCTAAATTGACCGACTATATCTATGTGGGTGTGTTAGGGTCTACATGTTTCAACCTGTAGAGGAAATTCCCAGGTTTTCTTCAGGACCAAGTGAAAAGAAAAGGAACCTGGGGGGTGGTCTACACACGCTAAGGTGTACCCAACCCTCGGCCCTTGTGACCTAACTGTTACTCACAGTCAAGAGACCTTGCATCCAGATATTGGAGTAAGGAAAATAAAAACCTGTGGAAACAAAAGGACAATCACAAACATTTAAGTACATGCCTGTAACGTGGTTTCTCAGTGGTCTGGTGCTCCATGCTTTCCCCATAATTCGTGTTGATTGAGTGAATAGAATCTATCCACTGATGGTACTTAGCATGCTGGCAAAGGCCAGCACATTGCTTTAAGTGTGCATCAATGTTAATTTACGTGGTGCTCACTAGTGTCACCTTATGTAACATGTGGAGAAGCGTGGCTCAGTGGTTAGAGGCGGCAGACCCGGAAGCTGAGATCGACCGTGGACCAGGGTTCGATTCCCCGCCTCGGCGGGTCTCGGGCTCAAAAATTCCACGGACTCGACAATTCTCGCTCCGGTGCCTACTCGAATCACGGGGTCACACTCTGCAACTCTGGGCAATAGCTTGCTTAATCTCCACTACAGCCCCTCGCGGCGGGATGCCTGGCTTTCACCTTGTGGACACCCTGCCGGGGTTTCTCACAGGGGAATACCAGGACGGGTTCCCTAAGCAAGCGCCAGGATGCCCTTTGGGTGACAGGTTTGCGCTATATAAGTACACCTACATTTACATTTACATAATACAATGGGACATAGAGGAATCATGCTGTGCATTATTTCTGTATACAAACGTGCCATTTATTCAGTATCAATAGCACCGGTGTGAATACATTTAATGCGCCACTTACATGCATTCTCAGGAAGTGGTTTACAAATGCTCACAAATCAATGGTGAGCTTCATGCAAGTTTTTTATCTGATCAGAAAGTAGACAATTCATAAAAATAGCGATCGCTATGGGAAGGAGTGAGAATGAAGGAAAATGCTTACTTGATTATCGAGTGGGTTACGCCCCACAGGAAACGAGGTCAGGCGTGTACAACCGAATCTATCTACGTTGGGAGAGAAAACAAACAGTGTTTCCCCGGGGTTAAGGAAAATATCGAGTGAAAGGCGGGATCTCAAATCAGAGCGATCGAGGCTCCAGCACGCATCTGTATCATCCTGATAGCATTACTCACTGTGACCGGATAGTAGAGGTGGCCATTATGCCTATGCCCTGGCGTCAGGATCCTCGAGGGTGGCCCGGTGATCAGCCTCCGGTATGTTAAATGGAGGTGTCTTCCGGGTTTGGGTGTGGTATCGCGATCACATGGGTACGTGATGTGCGGCCGCGTCAGAGTGTTACCATAGTTACAGAGGAATGCTAGGGGCGGTGAATAAACCACGGAAAGTTAATCCTGGCTAAGCGAACAAACTGGGATATGCCAGTAAGCGGCATGGGTATTATATACTTTACGTTCAAAGTGGAGAGTAATGACAGGGGCCCCTCAATAAGTGTGATAATAAGGGACAGAAACGGCATCTGCCCAGGTAAAAGGCAATTCTCTCAGGGCGCCAAATGAGCTATATGAACACCCAGGATGACGTAAAAAGGCGATATGTGTAGTAAATGCAGCGTGTTAATGAGAGAAAATTCCAGTGAATAACTAGAGTGATAAGCGGAACAGGAACCTGAAGGGTATATCAGGGGAAGGATCCTGAGGGGGTGAAGATGATACCCCTACAGTGTTTTGTGCCCAGTAGGAGTGGGGAGTTTCATAATAGACAGCGAGATGAGCCAGTAGAGTGAACACAGTAGCCCCCGGTTGTCAGCTAATGTATCAAGGGGAGAATTGGTCATTGTGCTGTACTATGGTAAGAGGCTATCTTCTTAACGTTGGAGGGCTGTATTCCATGGAATATTATCGTTCAGCCCTACTTTGTTGGTTGAGAGCCTATAAATCCAGCGTTGTTCTTTTTCAAAAAGACGTTGGATTCTTGGTCTAGCCGTAATCTGTTCAATGACTGTCCATTTCAAATCGTTAGTAGTGTGGTTCTTCTCTAAGAAATGTTCCGTCAATTTCGTCATGGACTTCCTGCATCTTATGGTGCTGCGATGTTCGCAGATTCTTAGTTTGACTTTCCTGCAGGTCATTCCCATGTAGGATAGGTTACAAGGGCACTTGAATAGATATACAACATTAAATCTATTGCAATTGGAGTGGGCCAGTTGGTTCCACACTTTTCCAGGTTCTAGAGCCAATGTTTTTGTGTTGTGGGTAAGGTGGCATACGCTGCAGGTGCCACATTGGTAATGGCCTACCACACTAGGAAGCCCCCAAGCCATGGTGATAGTTTGCGTAGTCTCTTGGTTGGTGTTTGTTTGGTCTGCAGAAACTGAGTGAGCCTTTCAATCTTTAAAGGAGGATTTTACTTCAACTCCAATCTTGCTTCACGCAGATCCATCTGAGCCATGTTTTTATAAACTGATGCATCAGATCAAGCGGTTGGAGGAGTTTTGTCTCAAAGACATAAGGAAACTGGGCAATTACATCCAGTGGCTTATAGATCACGGAAACTACTCCCTGCGGAAGTGAATTACACCATCATGGAAAAAGAATTACTGGCCATAAAAGATACCTTTAAGGAATGGAGACATTATCTGCTGGGTGCGAGGCATACAGTGACAGTATTTACTGTTCATAAGAATTTGAGGTTCCTCAAGTCGGCACGGACCCTCACTCGTAGACAGCTGCAGTGGTCACTCTATTTTGCAGATTATGATTTTGTAATAACCTACAACCCGGAAACAAAAACGGAAAAGCAAATGCATTGGCATTGTCCAGAATCAACACAGAAGGACGGAGAGTAACCATCGAAGATCAGAAGATCATTCCAGAATCCAAGATAGTGGGATTTATTGTGAGTGAAAATTTGGTGAGAAAATAAAAGAGGTCTTAACGCCAGAAGAAATGCAAAAATGAAGAGGATTCTTCTAGAGAAATTCTGAATCCTCTACCATTTCATAATGGGGCTTTCTATTTACCCACACCAGAACTATGAGAGAGCGTCTTGCATGACTGCATGATAACCCTTTGGCTGGTCACAAAGGAATCAGTAAAACTGAAGAGTTGATTTGCAGACAATTCTGGTGGCCCAATATGATCAAAGACTCCGAGACAATACATGATTGACTGTGGGGTGTGTGGACGGGGAAAATCAATCTAGGTCCCTCAAGGGTTATGGCGACCATTGCCCATTCCACCTCATCCTTGGCACACGTTTACAATGGATCTGATCATAGATCTACCCTCTAGTCAAGGTTTCAATAAATCTTAGTGATTGTAGATGCCTTCACAAAGACAACACTTTTTTTGCATTAAAGAACACTCCTAATGCTAAAGAACTTGCTGAACAGTTTAGTTTGCATTTAGTAAAGGCTCATGGAATTCCCAAGATCATCATTTCTGACAGGGGGTCACAGTTTTTATCTCATTTTTGGAGGGCTTTTGCAAAAAGTCTAAACATTGAAAATAGGTACTCTACTAGCTATCATCCTGACACTGATGTGCAATCAGAAGGGGCAAATCAGAAATTAGAGCAATATCTGAGGCTTTATTTGTTGGATCAGGAAGGTGATTGGCCAAACCTTCTTTGGGCAGCAGAATTTGCACATAATTCAAAAATAAATTCTACTGGTTATTCGCCTTTTTCCCTGAATTATAACAGACATCCCAATGCAATAGTTAGTAAGAGAGAAATCACAGTACCAGCAATCAGAGACTTAGTGCAGCATTTTAATAGGATTCATAATTTAGCAAGACAAAATTTAGCACTATCTAAGAGTCAATATAAAAGTTACACAGATAAAAAAAGAAGACCAGAAGACACTTATCAAATAGGGGACAATGTTTGGTTAAGTACTAAAAATCTAAGATTACAAGGGTGTAAAAAATTTCAACCTTGTTTTATTTGCCTCTACACCATTGAAAGTAAGATAAGTCCAGTGACTTATAGACTAAATCTCCCGCCACAAGTAACGGAGTATCCTGTGTTTCATGTCTCCCTGATAAAATAGAACATCCTCCAAGATCAGTGCAGACTGAAAAAGGCAAAGAGCTTGAGGTAAAGAGAATTTCGGACTCTAAGAGAATTTGTGGGGGGCTGTTCTATTTGATTGACTGGAAAGGTTTTATCTTGCTTTTACTAGGACATTTTTATTACCGATATTGCGCAGATATACATTTTCTAGGTGTAGGGAGGCCTTTTATTTCCTTCTGCAACTCAAAGACTGTGATATTTGTTTTGCTGCCTTGAGCTTTTTGAGTGCAATTTAGCAAAGAGACGGAGCATGTTGTTCTAGTCCAAAAGCACTTTAGGAGCCCCAGTGTATTGTGATTTAAATTTCCACTGTTGTTGCTAATTTTATTACCTTTTTATAAGAATGATCCTGATACTTATCATCACTGCTGCTATCAACAGATCCAGTTCAGTTGCACTGCCACTTTAGCTACGGCGAATGTATTGTCTCTGCCTGTGGTTTTATCTTTTTTAATGGAAAATGTGATTGTTGCTTCTCAAAAGAGGTTTGATTATAATGGTTTTTTTTTGGGTGGTTATACCTTTTATGATCTGTGCTCGGAAGATCGAATAAAGACAATTAAATTGAACTGACTGGAAAGGTTATGGACCTGAGATCTTCTGAGTTGCATACTGATGTCCATGGTCCAAGATCAATTAAGGCTTTCCATAGTCAATATCCTCATAAGGCTCGACCTGGGGAACCAACCTTGCGGAGGGGTACTGTCAGGAACCACCAAATTTGTTCAAACAAGGAACACCAACTAGCCAGTGTGTTGGTAAAGAAAGGCAAACATTGAGATTCACTGGCTAAACAAATCAGTGTCAGTTTTTAACGTCTTTATTTCGAAATTTCTTTCATAAAAGACAGCAAATACAACAAATACAATTACACAACATAATCAATACAAATTTTTAAAAACGATTCTAAATAACCATCAAGGGCATTTTTCTTTTAAAAAGTTGATTAAATAGCATTACAAGACGTTATTAAAGATCATTTTAAAAAAAAAGAGATATACAATTCACAGTTCATACAATCCAACAGTGGGAGCTACACTGAATACATTCTTACTTATACAGTTGTCAAATTTATCACAGTTATCTTCCTGAAAGGTGCCTAACTCTGATGGTCCACGCCCAACCAAGGTATTTGGCCATACCTATGGAGATCCATTCAGCAGTATTAAGTCTCAAAATAAGCAATGCTTCTTCCCATACCCGTGTATTGATCCTTCTGATGATCGGTTTTAGCCATTTCTGACGTGGAGCACAGTATGCCGGACAGGAAAAAACAAAATGGGCCATAGTTTCCTTATGTTCACTACACCAGGGACAGTGCAAGGAAGGTTGGTTATGCCATTTATTAGTAAAATCTTTTATTGGTAGTGTACCAACTCTAAATTGATGGTAGAGTTTCCTATCTGCACTTTTAGTAATGATGTCCCAATAAATGTCTGTGTGGGGAACCACTTTGTGGAGCAAGAAAATGCCTGTTAGATTACGGTTCTGTGAGAGCATAACCGAATCTTCTTTGACCATGGCCCAAAACATTAGTTTGAATTCTTGTTTTGACGGAAAAACCTGGTTTCCCGGGTCTGACCACTGTTTATGAAGACCCATTCTATTAAGGGTTGCTTTCGCATTTTTAAACCATGCTAGATTCCCAGAACCTGATATCGATCTCACATCCAGAATTTCATTTGCAAACATAGAAAGTTCTGGAGTGGACCATATACGTCTCCAAAGGGATACCATCCTATATTGAGCCTGATGTTTAATCGTTTGGCAGCCCATGTCTAACATAAGGGGGAGTGATGGTGTCGATAAGGGGAGACCTACTAAGCTACGTAAGAACTTGGTCTGGATTTTATCTAGTGAGGCAAGTTCTACATAACCCCACAGGTCCGAACCATAGAGGATGGCTGAACTAATTTTGGCATTAAAGATTTTAAGTGCTGGCAAGACTCTTTTAGTGTGGGAGCAACGTTGTTCTTTAACAAGGCAGCCCGTTAAGCGGGCACATTTTAAATAAAGTGCCTCAATCTGCTCCTTCCAACGCAGCCTATAGTCTATAACCACCCCTAGGTAGGTCATCACCCCTACTTGTTCCAAATTTGAGTCATTCATAGTTACATGACCCCTTAATGGTTTCGTCTTAGTCAGAACCATAAATTTGTTTTTTGAAACATTAATTTCAAGGTCATTTATTTTACAAAACTCCACGAACTTATTTATAGCAGTCTGGAGACCCATTTGTGTTTTTGCCAAAATCAAAGTGTCATCAGCAAAAATTAAAAGGGGGAATCTTGTTCCACCCAATACTGGTGCATCTGTCGGGGTGGATGAAAGAAACTGAACTACTTGGTTAATAAAGAGTAAGAACAAAGTTGGGGCCAAGACACAACCTTGTCTTACTCCACGGGTCACTGGGAAGGGCTCTGTCACCTGGCCCTGGCATCCCCATCTAACTCTAGCAAAGTTAGATTCATGGAGCCTGATGGTAAGCTCGAGTAGATCGGGGGGCATACCCATTCTCCTTAAGGTCTCCCATAGCTTTTCTCTAGGGACCAGGTCGAACGCAGATTTAAGATCCACGAACGCTGCGTATATGGTACCTCCCCCTAAATGCACTGTCTTCCAATAAATCATAAGAAATCTTAAAACTTGGTCGACAGTGCTTATACTAGCTCTAAAGCCTGCCTGCAGTGGTGATAGAATATTTTCTTCACTCATCCAAAACTGGATCCTGCCCAGTAGCATTCTGGCAATTACTTTCTGCAGGGCGTCAATAAGGCTTATAGGGCGATAATTCCCCGCAAGGGATTTATCACCCTTTTTAAATACAGGGAGGATTTCAGCCCCTTTCCAGGAAGCTGGAATACTGGCTCCTCTGGCAATAGCATTAGCTAGGATGGTTATATAGGGAACCCAGTTTGCTGTATCAAACTTAAAAAGGTCCGCAGGGACACAGTCCATTCCAGGTGCTTTACCATTTTGAATCTGCTTTAATGCAGTTTCTGTCTCAATTTCTTTAAAGACTATGTTCTCGCAAATAGCTACAGGAGTGGGAGTCAGGTTACTCTCCCCTATGTTAAGACTTCCTGTAACCGTACCACAGAACTGTACCGAGAAATATTCGACCCAGTCCTCGGCTGAAACATGGTTACCCGGGGTTTGCGAGTCACCTGTCCCTCCCCATTTCACAACCTGCCAAAACTTAAGCTGGTTTGTGGACTGACTCGCCTCATAAAGTTCCAACCAACGTTGGTCGTCCCATGCCGCCTTTGCTTGCTTTAGCACTTCCTTATATTTCGCTCTCTCTATTTTAATATCCAAAGTTACCCTGGTTTTAATAACAGCTATCAGAGAACTGTGTGCTAACCGGCAGGTCTTATCATACCATTTAGCTCCCTGATATTTCCTATTAGTTTTCAACAAACTACCCTGTTTTGTAAAAAAGGATTTAAGCTTGGAAAAAAGGGACTCATGGATTGAGCTAATTTGATCCAAAGACCCCATATTATCTAGCTAAACAAATCAAAAGTAATCCCAGGAAATCGTCTTAGAAATCCCTGCTGAGAAGACGATTTCTTAAGATGGCTGTACTTTTGAATTCCAAGGTCAGCGCTCTAGTTGTTCCTACTCAGGAGCTCAAGATCAGTGAACAGTGTGAAAAGCATGCGCAACCGTCCTAACGGCGCACTTCACTGAAGTTTTCCATTAGAGTAGTGGCTTTTCTTAGATTCGCCTCAGTTTATCGGTAGATTAGTGTTAGGGATAGCTTTTTGTCACGCATGCTCGACGGATAGAATAGGTATTCTTAGTATATCGGTGTTCCTTGTTTTAGTGCTTGTGAGAGGGATGGGCGGAAGAAAAAACGAGGAGGCCGAAGTCAGGGCTCATTGATGCTAGGATTTATTTAGGTTAACCAAAACAGAGGCAGTATAAGTGGGGATTGGTCCTTCCTCGTCTCCTTGTAGCTGTGGCTGCTGTCCTTCTCCACCTCGGGTCGTTCTTCTTTTGGTGGGTGTCCCTGGATGCTCATGAAGGAGAGGGAAACAAAATGAAAGGGGCAGTAAGTTAACCCAATCTTTGATAAGGCAGGTAGGATAGAACCCTTCACCTCTCCCACGGGTCGGTAGGCATGCAGACTTCAAAAAGGAACAAAAATTAAACTAAAGGGAAAAAGAGCCAATGTTTGGTCTCGTGACCTTTTGTTACAAAGGTCTTTTGAAAACGCTTTCTGCATATGTGGGGAGGGGGGTTCTGTGAAGTATTTCAGTGCAGGGTAGGTCGGTGACAGAGCGTGAGTGGTGGGGCATGGTGCAGGAAAACAGTCAGGACAACAATATCTACAGTGATCCCGTTGTGAGGTCCCCGTTCCCTGTTTCCCTCCCTTTACTCCCTTCCTTCGTTCCCACCCAAATCATACCGCGTCAGCCGCAACAGAGTTGCGGGGGCTCTCCAGCATACTCCGGGGGTGTCCACCACTCGTCCGACCAGGCTTCCGGACCTTCGCCTTCGTCATGGTCTTGAGGGTCGAGGCTTCCTGTGATCTCCTCTTTGTCAATCGCGAGTCTCAGCTCACGCTCAGGCTCCTGCAGCGTGGCGTCTTCGTTCTCCTGCTTCTTCTCTTCCGGACTCAGCATGTCTTCCGGGATTTCAGGGACCTGCTTAAGGGGCCAAGGGCCTGCCTCTCCTGTATTCCATTGGTCGAGCACTCCCAGCTGGGCAATGCGGTCCTGTACGCAAGAGGTAGTAGGTAGAGTTAACCCTTGCTTCTCTGGCCTCCTTGGACGCTTGTTTGCATTTACCACGTTTGGATGATATGCCGATAGGGGCTGCTTCTCGAAGTCCCTATCGTCCCTCTCACATCCCCCTTCCCTAACTTTCTTGCCTGTAAGAAAAGAGTTGAGGGGGTATCTGCATTGGTTTGGTCTTTCCCCTTTCGGTGTAGTGTAGAAAAACAGAATGGCTGGAGCGTCAGGAACCACCTCATGACCTTGTTGGTGTGTCCCTTGTTACGGGAAAGCCATTCCAAGGGGGCATGGTCTGTATATAGGGTGAACTCTCTCACTTCTAATTAGTATCAGAGGGTTTTGATCGCCATTTGATGGCTAAAGCCTCCTTTCCGATCACCGAATACCTTTTCTTGCGGGGAAAAGTTTGCGGCTGATATATAAAATGAATCGTACTGGTCCTTGTGAGTCAGTTTGGGACAGTACAGCACCTCGTCCTTGTTCCGATGCATCCGTTTGGAGGATGAAGGGCTTTCTGTAATCGGGACACAGGAGCATGGGCTTAGTGGTAAGAGCGTTCTAAAGTCCTGGAAGGCTAGTTGGAGTTTAAGGGAGGGCTGGCATAACTCCTCGGTGTTTACACATTTTTAGAAGGTGTGTTAAGGGGGACGCTTTTTGTGAAAAATCCAGAATGAACTGTCTATAATACCCCAGGAGGCCTAAGAAGGCCCTTAACTCTTTTTTTTGTCTGTGGGAAGGGAGCGTTTGCTATGGCTGTAACTTTTTCGTTTTGGGGTTTAATGAGCCCTTCTCCAAGCTGATATCTAAGATATTTCACCGACCAGGCAGCCAGCCGGCTTTTGGCGGGGTTGATAGTTAGGCCCCCTTCTCCTAAAGTCTGAACGGCTGTGGTAAGATGTTCTAAATGCTTCTCCCACGTGGCACTGTGTATTACTATGTCATCGATGCATGCTGCCGCATACTCAGCACAGGGTCTCAGTAGGTTGTTCCTCAACCTTTGGAAGGTCGCAGGAGCCCCGTGAAATCCAAAGGGCAGCACGGTGAAATGATACAGCCTTGGAGGGTTGACAAGGCGGTCTTCTCCCTATCTGCTTCTTTCAAGGGGACCTGCCAGTACCCTTTGCATTGGTCTAGGGTACTGCTATACCGGGCCTTTCCCAACCGCTCCACCATTTCGTCTACCCGAGGTAGCGGGTAGGAGTCCAATTGCGAGATTTTATTGACCTCACGAAAATCGATACAAAACCTGATAGACCCATCAGGCTTTGGTACCAACACAATGGGTGAGTTCTAACGCTTTTTGATGTTTCTATCACCTCCATATGGAGCATCTGTTGTACCTCCTGATTCACGGCCTGTCTACGGGACTCAGGGAGAAGGTAAGGACGTAGCTTCCCCCTTTTCCCTGGGTGCGTCGTGTTGGAATGTTCTCTTAGAGTTGTCCTACCCAGGGTGATGGAGAACACAGCTTGAAGGGGCCATAAGCTGGAATCCAGAGCGTTCCGCTGCTCTTTGGTTAGCTCAGGATCTATGCTTTGGTGGTATAACGGGGAGGGGCTCTTGGTTAAGGACACCGGGGTAAGAATCCCTCCCTCCCATTTCTTCAACATTGTACCGCCGGATCTGCTGATATATTTCTGGACAAAAGAATTTTCTCAGAACAGCTTTTTCTGTCTTTTCCTTCCAGAAGTGTCCCCCTAACAGATGGCTGTGTGCAAGGAACATCACCTTCTCTCGGTAGGATTGGGGCACTAGTAGCTGAAGAGGCTGGTCCTTCCCCCCTTTCTATACACCAACCCTCCCTTGGTAATAAATTGGGGACCTACGTGGTCAGGGTCTTCAGTGCCGGTGGCCTGGTACCAGGCTTCTCTCAATGTGGTGTCTTCCTTCTGAGCTGCAAAGAATCCCCTGGCATACTGCCATAGGGGTTCTTCTCTTGTCTGGGTCAAGGCAATCCTGGTCCAGTCTTTCTTCTCTCTTTTTTTCTGTTTCCCGCTTTTTGGGACCGTCTCGGAAGGACAGGCTAATTAGGGTTCTTGAGAGAAGGGAGCAGATTTACACCAGTCGTCCTGGTTAACGTTGGTCACAGGCACCAGCGCAGACAGATATGGATAGTCTGACCCAAAGACCAACGTCTGTGGCAAGTGGGGCACCAACCTCACCCACAGGGATACAGGCTTCAAGGTGGGTCTGTGTTGCACCTGTACATCAGTGGTAGGATACCGTTTGTTGTCACTGTGCATGCATTGTATGTTCACTACTCCTGTGGTTGGGGTAACCCCCACCGGACCAGCAGAAGGCTGTATTACGCTCTGGAGGCAGCCTGTGTCCATCAGGGCCTGTCTATTCTCCCCATTTAATCTGACAGTCCTGTGATAAGAGGGCTTCCTGCCCATGGGGTTACAATAATATGAGCGAGTGAGGCCAACTTCCATCAGTTCCTCTTTCTGTGGACATACTCAAGTGATGTGGCCATAAGCACCACAGGCAAAGCACTTGGGTCCTGGGAGCAGTTGGGGTCAGATGGGAGTAGGTACAGGGTGTGGTAGCACAGTCACTGTGTCCTGCCAGCGGGGCAGGGGTTTTTTGGTTGCTCTGGGAGGGCCCCCTCTTGTCTGTTTCCAGTGATGTTTATCCCTCCCTGTTGGAGCTCTTGAGCTCGGTTATAGGCACCAGCAATCTCTATAGCCCGTTCGAATGTCAATTGGGTATGTTGCCTAACCCATGTTTGCACCAGGGGATACAGGTAGGAAAGGAATTGTTCCAGATAGATCCTTTCCATGATTTGCTCATTAGAGGACGTCAGGGGTTTTAACCATCGGTCGACCAGGTTTCGGACACGGTAGGAAAGAGTTTGTGGGGTCTTCTGAGGGCCCTCCTTCACTTGTCTTAGACGAATCCGATAGGTTTCTTCGTCTATGCCTAGCCTTTCCAGGATGTTCTTCTTGACGTCCTCATATGAGGTAATGTCAAGGGGGTTTGCGGCTTGATAGACCGCTTGCATGTCACCTGACACTAGGGGAACCAGATATTGCCCCCACTTGTCTCCGGACCATCCTGCTGCCCTTGCCATTCTCTCAAAATTGGAGAAAAAGATATCAGGGTTCTCCCCGCTGACATACTTTTGTAGAACCACAGATGGTAGGGTGGTGTAGCCCCTCTGTTGACCAAGAGTGTCCGCCAATCATCTAATCGTTTCTTGTGTCTGGCTTTGTTCTAGCAGAGTCTTATGGAGCTTCTCTCTGACTTCCTCAGCGACTGTCAGGAACTTTTCCATGACACAGCCCAGCCTTTCCTGCCCCTGTGCCATCTTCTGCATTGCAACCTCCATCTTCCCTGATCCCACTTCTGACACCAGGTGTGAGAGGGATGGGCGGAAGAAAAAAATGAGGTGGCTGTAGTCGGGGCTCAATGATGCTAGGATTTATTTAGGTTAACAAAAAAGAGGCAGTATAAGCGGGGATGGGATTTTCCTCGTCTCTTTGTAGCTGTGGCTTCTGTCTTTCTCCACCTCAGGTCGTTCTTCTTTTGGTGGTTGTCTCGGGAGGCTCACGAAGAAGAGGGGGAAAAAAAAGAAAGGGCAATAAGTTAACCCAATCCTTGATAAGGCAAGTAGGATAGAACCCTTCACCTCTGCCACGGGTTGGTAGGTATGCAGGCCTCAAAAAGGAACAAAAACGAAACAAAAGGGAAAAAGAGCCAATGTTTGGTCTTGTGACCTTTTGATACAAAGGTCTTTTGGAAACACTTTCTGCGTTTGGGTTTTTTTCCCCGTGAAGTATTTCAGTGCAGGGTAGGTCGGTGACAGAGCGTTGGGGTCGGGCATGGTGCAGGAAAACAGGGAGGACAACAATATCTACAGTGATACCGCGTTCAGGTCCCTGTTCCCTGTTTCCCTCCCTTTACTCCCTCCCTTCAGTCCCACCCAAATCACATACTGTGTCAGCCGCAACTCTCCAGCATCCTCCGGGGTCGTCCACCACTCGTCCGACAAGACTTCCGGACCTCCGCCTTCGTCAGGGTCTTGAGGGTTGAGGCTTCCTGTGATCTCCTCTTCGTCAATGGCGGGTCTCAGCTCACGTTCAGGCTCTCGCAGCGCGTCTTCTTCGTTCTCCTGCTCCTTCTCTTCCGGTCTCAGCACGTCTTCTGGGATTTCAGGGACCTCCTTAAGGGGCCGAGGCCCGCCGCCTCTCCTGTTTTCCATTGGTCGAGCATTCCCAGCTGGGCAACGCTGTTCTGTATGCAAGAGATAGTAGGTAGAGTTAACCCTTGCTTCTCTGGCCTCCTTGGACGCTCGTTTGCATTTACCACGTTTGGATGATATGCCGATAGGTGCTGCTTCTCGGAGTCCCTAGCGTCCCTCTCACAGTGCTCCGGTCAAGAGTTGGAGATTTTTCTGTCAGAAGTCTTGTCAGAACTCAACCATACCAAGTCAGGAGTATTTTCACCTATATGATCGTGAAGAGAACAAGTTTCCCTTCAATCTCTATGGTTCCAGTCATGCAAGTACTCTAGGAAGAGAATAAAACAAAACAGTTTTAGATTTGAAAGTAAATGTAATGTGCCAGGGTGTCAGGACTATTCAGTGTATATAGTAATGTTCTAAGAGACTACAGAGGAATTAAACATTCAAAAGTATGTAGGAATTTATATGAAACTTAATTAGTTATTAGGAATATCTATTTCATAATATTATGTTCTTTTGATAAATAAAGAATCAACATAAAAACATTAGAACTTAATTCTTAAAAACAGAAAAAAAGCTAAATCCCGCCAACGGTATATTCTAAGGCATAAGTAGAGAATATTAAGATATGTCTTGTAGGTTAGGACAGTGGAAGTTTTAATGATTTTTGTTGCTGTACAAAGTACGAACCTTTTCCTTCTGTACTTGCCGACCTTCCTGCACTGACGGAATGAGCACTGCCGGCACGGTTGCACCTGCCATTTTCTAGCCATTCATAAGGTAATTGTCGGCACCTTGCTCATTGTGCATCATTTGAGACAGCATTTTTTCGCATAGACTGTCACTGTTCATCATTTCCTCACCATTTGGTCTTCTTGGGAGCATTTGAACTTTGTTGAAATTATTCTCCTTTCATGGCATTTCCATAATTTTGTATGTGAACAGCTCAGGTCTTCAAGCCTTTGGATTTCGGATGGCATTGTTGGTATTTCTTCCTGCTTTCTCCTCTTTGACTCCATGGGGGAGCTTAGAAACCTTAAACTAAGTATACCTGTTAAACCTATATCCTCACAATATTCAATTGACTCAGAGAATTCCTTTTCTGTCCTGAATTTTACAATGGAAGGTCTTGGTAACCCTCCTCAAGATGCTATCCTGTCTTGTTCTTCCTTCACCTTCCTCAAAGGTGTCTCTAAAATTCCTATGATACCATGGAACTTATTCTGGATGAAATTGACACTTTGGAACCTTACATGGAAGACACCAATAAGGAATTTAAGCAATTGGATGATGAAATGAAAAATACACTTGTATAGCGCATGGCTACCCGGAGGCATTCCAGCACTGATAGCAGCAGATATATATCATTCGGCCAGTTAGGGGAACAACCAGGTCTTTAACAATTTGCGTAAAGCCAGATGATTAGTTTCCTTTCGTAGGTGAGGTGGGAGGGAATTCCACAGCTTGGCTCCATTATATCTGAATAGCGGACCCCCACTTCTGGCTTTCTTGATCCTGGAAACAATGATAAAGTTCATGGCCTCTGATCGAAGACGTCTGTTAGGCCGGTAGTAATTTGTGGACAAAACCCAAGCCCTTGAAATTGACTCTCTCCGGGACAGGGAGCCAGTAGAGGGATTTCAAAGCAAATTTAGCTGAGTGATGTTTAGGAGTACCCAGGAGAAGTCTTGCTGCCCAATTTTGTATATTCTGTAGTTTGGAAAGTGTTGTGGTAGGAGCGCAAGTACAGTGCACTTCCGTAGTCTAACCGAGACAAGATGAGGGCCTGGACTAAGATTTTTCTTGCCTGGAATGGAAGAAGGGGGAAGACCTTTGGAATCATTTTCAGGATGACATAGCACAGGCCCATGCTTTTTAGTTGGGTCTTTGGGGTAGGGTCAGGGCCAAGGTTGGTCGGCCATATTGTGTTTAGATCAAGGTGTGGA
Source organism: Lissotriton helveticus (assembly GCF_964261635.1). Lineage (NCBI taxonomy): Eukaryota > Metazoa > Chordata > Amphibia > Caudata > Salamandridae > Lissotriton > Lissotriton helveticus. The sequence continues at coordinate 1,099,249,387 of NC_136065.1, forward strand.
GTGATTCCCCAGGATCATTGTCTCACTTTTGTCCCCGTTCAGTTTCAGGAAAGAATCATTCATCCAGTTTGCGATTTCTTCTAAGCAATGGTGAAGACAGAAGGGGGAACTATTAGCTTGATTAAGTTCTACCACAAGATGCGTGTCATCTGCGTAGGTAATTCCATGTACGCCAAAAGGTAGTACCACATCTGCTAAGGAGCACATGTAAATGTTGTATAAGGTGGGGCTCAAGGATGACCCCTGCGTATCTCCGCAACAGAGAGGCATCTGAGTACAGGTCACCTCATTGTCATAGACCCGAAAGAATCTGCTACTAAGCCAAGCCAACGCAGTCGATGGACCAGGATGCAATGGTTTACTGTGTCGAAGGCAGCACTGAGGTCCAACAGAATGACCACAGCGGTGCCTCCAGAGTCCACAATTTTTTTTGACTCCTCCACAACTGATAACAAGGCTGTTTCGGTTCCCTGGATGGGTCAAAAACCTGCCTGTGACAGGTGGAGGAGTTTGTGTGCCTCTAAGAAAGTGGACAGTACAGAATGAACGTGTTTTTCTGCAATTTTGCTGATCACCCGGAGAAGTGATATAGGGCGGTTATTTCCCAGAACCGATGGCTGAAGGCAAGGTTTTTTTAGGAGTGCCTTGACCATTGCTTCCTTCAATAGGGGAGGGACCACTCTAGAGGAGAATGAGGCGTTAATCAACTCTAAGATGACAATGGAAACAGCTCCCGCCACCTGCTTCAATATATTTATGGGTGCTGGGTCTTAAGGCAATCCACTTTTTACCTGGGCCAGTATGCCTTCCAGTAATGGCCTATCCATCATTGGAATGGTTTCCAGGAAAGGTTGGTTACTATGAATATTGCTGTGAGGAGTGAAGTCCTGAGTGGGGGGGGAATGAGGCGAAAATGGTTTCGATTTTATTAAAAAAGAACTCCGCTAAATCGTTGCAGCGTCTGCCAGAGGTGACAGTGATAGCCGGAGGAGAGGGGGGTCTGGAGAGTGTTTTAGCTATGGGGAAGATATCACGGGCGGAGTTGGCCAATGTTAAAAAAATGTCCCCGTAGTAGGCTGCCTGGGCTAGTTTGATTTCAGCTTTGTATTGTTTGATAGCCTCTCTGTATTTCAGTTTCCTATTGCTTGAAAAGTCTTTCCTCCAGTCTCGCTCAAGCTTCTTACAAGTCAGTTTTAAGCCCTGAAGGTTTGTTGAGAACCACACCCACACAGATAATAAGTGGTCTTTAGTGAAAAACAGAGTTAATGTTATGGAACAACAGACCAGTGTCTTAAAAGGCACTGCCCAGGATCTTAAACTTCGCTAAACAGAAGTAGCTCATCTTAAAAATTTGACGGAAGACTTGGGGCGGCCACCCCCCCAGCCTGTGCAGCTGCGCTGGTTTTCGGTGGGGGAGCAGAACCAGGAGTGGAGCCGGGCGAGGTGAGGTGTGCTGCCTAATCCCCATAGGAGAGTCAGTGTTAGCAGATAGGCCCTGACGGATTTGAAAGGGTCAGAGTTCCCAAAAGTGTATTTTGCATTTCCCAGAAGCATCTCCATAGGAAGTCAGGACTGCCACACAAGGATTGATGTGACCTGGCAGTTGGATCCGACCAGAAGGGTCAGTTGATGCAGGGTATGGGGCCGCCAGATTTGGAAAGGTGCTTATCCCCACATTGAGTGAAGCCTGTTTCTATCGCACCAGCACTTTTCACGGAGGCAGCTAGGGGACTGCATCCCCCAATGACCCTTGCGCCTGGAGGCACCCGCGTCACTTTCAACGCGCTGGAGGCGCATAAAGGCACTCTCTGGCTCCCGCAGCACCTGCGCCCGCCAAAGCCTGGAGGCTGGGCTAGGGCCCCCTCTCTTCCGTTTTGACACAGCGTAGGTGCTCATCTCTGCCTGCTATAGTTTGCCACCGTTGGGAGGTTGGAATTATCCACTCCAGTCTGAAGAGGGACAGTAAAGCACAGGCCTGTGTCTATTGTCTGTGTCTATTAATCCCCTCTTTCCATCATCTGAAATTACTGTGCAATTTCTCTTTCTAGTAGCTATAGCTAAAAATACCGTTAAAGTATTTTTAGAAATGGGTAAACGTAAACTGCCACAGCCATTGGGAAAAAGGGGTTCCAAAGCGCCCTCCTCCACAACTCAATAGCAAACTATTTGATGAACACTATGGGTATATTGAACAGTGAAATTACTAATATGGAAGTAAGACTGGCTGCTACGAAATCTGCCCTGCATAGCACTATGGATAAGGTGTCAGAGACAGATTGTCCGATTAGTAAAGGGGAACTCACCAACTGTTGCAAAATCTGGGAGGCCATGTGTTTTTAATAATTCTTTTTCGATTAGTGAGGATCCCGCACACAGAGATTTGTATTCTCCTGTGGCAAAAAAACTGTGTCAGCCAACAGATACACCCCTGAAAAATAAAAAAACGAGGAAGATAATCACAGGAGGGAAAGGAAATAATCCTAAAACCAAGACATCTAGACTGAATTCTAAAGAGAAACTAACAAAGCCTGCTAAAACAACAGATCCTTCTCTAAAAAATGTGCATGACAGGCTGACATCATTAGAGGATTGCTTCAAGAAGGAGTTGGAGACCATAAAAACTGGCATTTGTCACCTTGAGGCAACTCTAAAGGAAGTTCTGGTCTATGTACAAGTACTCACTGGAAAGCCCAGCTCAATCAAAGCCATACAGAGAAACAAAGTCCCTCACATATTGACACCTCTAGCCACAGAAAAAAAATTACGCAAAATTCGGATATCCCCTCCCTCAAATGATGAATGCCAACAATACCAAAACGCCAATCTTTCGATAAATTTACATCTTCCGCCCGAATCAACCCCCTATGTAATTATACTAAGAACTATACCTCCCCTAAGGCCAAATGTCACAAAAAGTTGCCATGAGCTAACGAACAAGGTGATATATTGGCTGTCTAAGAAATCCTGGAGCACAAACTGCCTGGCTAAAGAAATTTTAATGTTAAGAAGAGTTGGATGGAAAGGACCCTCAAAGAAATCTGGTAAAGATTACAGTATCGTGGTGAATTTCCAAACCCCCTTTGTGGTAAGAACTCTCCTCTCTGATCTTGTAAACATAGTTGATGATGACAATACTACCAAGAATATCAGAGCCGAGCCTCTATGGTATTTTTATAGGCCTGAAATGTTTATGGATAAAACTCAAAACTTCACACAAACTGCACCTAAGAGAGTACCTAAAAGATCCTCCCAAATTAGTCAGAATGACAGTCAATATAACTTACATAAAAACTGCAGCCTGTAATCCCACCAACTAATCGGTTCCTCCCCCCAACTAATCGGTTCCTCCCCCTATCGTACTATGATGACCAGGATTGACAACAGGAACAGCCTGAAGAAAAGGGCTGTGAACATATAGATGTATATGTAACAAACCTGGCAATAGCTCCTTTGGAACTGGGCACTCAACAAATGACATTGGACGTACAACCCCAAGAATGTGCCCCAAAGGATTCAGAACTGGGTTTATCGTCGTGCCGAAGAGCTGAATCTCTAATCCCACGGGCGGAGGGACAGGATAAGATTAAAAACCTGCAGAGTAAGGATTTGAGTCCCGCAAAAAGCCAAGCTATGTAAAACACCAAAACTATACTAAAGATTTGGAACATTGCTAGAATAAGAAATACGTTACTGAATCCTGAGTGGCTAGTGATTATTAATCAAGCTCAGCTAGCTTGTCTTCAAGAGAAATGGGCAATAGACAATTTTTTTGTAGAGTGCTTTATATCATTCTTAACTCCAGCAACTCCCTCAGAGATGGGTGGGGCAAAGAGAGGTTTGGCCACCTTAATATCAATAACCTCCCTTATTAGAGTTTTAAGGTTCTATCGGTCTTCGCACTATTTCCAGCATATCCACCTAATCACAGAAGAAAGGCTTAATCTGGTTGTAGTTAAATTTTATAATAATGTTTTTGATTAATCTAAAGTGACAGTTATAATGAACATATGTAAAGAAGTTGATCTGTTTTTAGCTAAAATTAAAGTTGAATATGTTTTATTTTGGTTAGGAGATTTTAATTTTGGCAAATGTCATAGACAAGTTCATGTAAGTTCTGGATACGTGAAAACAAATGGTGATGATATGCCACATTTTTTGCACAATCCTTATGGAGTCGTTTTAAATGAACTAATTTGTAAGTATAACCTGACTCTTGTGGCACAATGTATTGGCGACGGTGAGAGTAAATACCTACGTTTTATGGGAATGGTAAAAGTTCAGTTAATTTTCATGAATTGGTGGCAGAAAAAGGTGAACTCTTATTAGACTCCCATATTGTTACCCCAAATGCTCTTAGCGACCATGCTGTTTTGAATCTAGCCCTTAACATACTAAAAAGCCAAAAGCCCACAATGTTTGAATCAAATTAGACTACACAGTAAAAATGACCTTACCCTAAGATGGGCAAACATAGATGGCATAGCAAAAACCCAAGAAATTATGGCAGACTCCCTAAATGATTGTTATACTAGTACAGATCTTATGCCCCCCCCCCTACCCCCGGATGCTTATTATCAAAGCTTTTTGTAAAATGATGGTTGGAATTGCTGAGAAATTGAAGTTCTAGCCCAGAGGAATAATAACAAAAATAGGGGATAATTCAATACAGAATGTTCAGTAATAAATAGAAAACTGAGGAAAGCCCTCCGGGTGTCGCCAAGAGATAGAGTAAAAATTATCAAATTGAGATCCATGTATAAAAATGACCTTCATAAAAGAAAACGTGAGCTGAAAGGGAATATATAGTAAGATTTGCTCCATGCTGCTGATCCGAAGGATAATACTCTCTCCTGGAAAATAATAAGCCACTCTTTCTTAAAAGAGAAGGAAGAACCAAAGAACGAGACATTTATTCATCAGGGGTCTGGATAGAACATTTTAATACTATTTTAAACCTGGAGGCAGCATTTTATTTTGCCTTTAATACATTTTCATCCAATCGAACCATCTAATATCTCTGACATATCCCTAGAGGAGGTCACCAACGCCCTTAACAAAGCAGCTAGGGGTAAGGCCTCTTGCCCGATGGGGTCCCAATAGATATTTGTGAAGTACACGTCACTTTATGGGCACCAATGGTGACCCAAGTATGTAACTCAACAGTAAAGGGTTTCCTCCCAACCTCGTAGACAGAAAGCACAACCGTAAATAACACAGCACAATTGGGTCAGAGCTATTGACTGCCTGCACACTATTCCACTATTTTTGGTCTAGTATCTAGTACTCAGCGGCCTGTGCGTATAGGTCGAGGGCGTGACCCGTAAACACCCCCTAAAGTGTGATGAAAGACATCACATCCAATGATAATAGCAAAAGGACCCGCACAAGGGAAATTATATATACATTATATTTTTTGCTCAATTATGCAATAGTGTTTACACATATACAACTTTAGCGCTTTCCAAGAAGAAGTGAAGTCCAGATCTTGACAGATATGAAGTAGAGCTTTTTATTCAAAGATAAGCATGGTGAAAGTTCAAGAAATTGCTAGCAGCCAACGCGTTTCGTCACCACTGTGACTTCTTCAGGGCTAGAAGCAATTATACATAAAACACAAAGTTACAAAATAGAAAATATTTTTGCATAAGACATAAAAAGACACACAAACCTTATATACATCATAAAAAGGTTTCCTTTGATCTTAAAAAATGGTAATTTGCATTAAGCCTAATACAATTAACCATTGGCTATTCTATATCTGGAGTCATCACTATGTCAGGTGACCCCTGTACATGATTATATTAAATAGATTTCAGTTTTACAACATTTCACTTCACACATTTGGAAAGCATTAGATGATGTCACCAATACATTATTTGTAAACATTAGCTTTTCACTGTATTGGAGTATGAAGCTAAAACAGGGAGGAGATTAACTTCAAAACTCAACTCACATTACTTTTTTAAGAAAAGTGCTAACAATTATAACTCCTTTTTAGCCAAAGATGTCATACGGTGCCCAGTATGGATTCAATATTGTGCAATGGGACAATAGAAATACAAAGCTCCTTCGTGTCTCATAATTATATTATATGGCCATAGGGTCATAGACTCATACACCTCATATCCCATTCCTGAACCATTTTCTTCTCAGAATAAAGCATTTCGCATACCTCTAAGGTTGGTTGAGCTGTGAAACATACACCTTGCGTCTTTTGAACCAAGATTTATCAATCTGAACACCTGTAGGGTATCAAATATATGTATTAGTTTCCCATGACCATATACAAATGATATGCTTAGAGTTCATAGAATTATCTAGCACTTACAAAAAAAGGGAATGTATTCCTTCTTCCAATTCCTTTTGTTTTTGATCTAACTTCTCAGTCTTTCCTCTAATGTGCAGCTTTTAACAGTATTCCCATCTGTGTTACCGGGATAAAGCACAACCGTCCCTATTTTAAAAAAAAAGCCAATTGAGGTGACCCAAAATGCTTTCGCCCAATATCGCTCCTAGATTCCAGTGCCAAACTAATGGGCAGAATCCTTCTAGGAAGGCTAGAACAATGGGCAGAAAAAAAACAAATACTCTCTGACACTCAATACAGATTTAGAGCCGACATTGGAACAACAGAATAATGTGTCAACTTATATTTGCTAATAAATATATATTATGTAGCTAGGTCAGGGCAAGAGCATTTATTCTTTGCTGATTTGAGCAGTGCGTTCGATTTGGTGAATCATAATAAACTCTGGAAAACACTTGCGGACCTAGAAGCACCACGGGGCATCATTAATTTTGTATTCCAATGGTATTCCCATCTTACAGCAAAGGTACAATATGGCCCAAGTGGTGTGTGTACAGGCAGCCTTAAGGTCACCCGCCGTATTAGACAGGGGTGTGCTCTTGCTCCCCTGCTATTCTCACTATATATAAACGGGGTGGTTGCATGCCTACATGAAACCAAAGCTGATGTCCCCTTAGTTGGCACCCACCCTGTTCCTATCTTATTCTATGCAGACAACGCAGTCCTGCTTTCAAAAACAGCTAATGGGCTGCAGCTGCTGATAGATAAATATGTAGATTTTATGGATGATATTGACATGACAGGGAATTTTAAGAAAACTGTCACCTTGGTAGCTGGGAAAGGTAGGGCAAAAAAGAGGACACATTTCATTAAGGGGGAGAGGTTAGAGGAGACACAAACCTTTACATACTTGGGTATGCATCGGGCTCTTGGGAAAGTCAATTAGACATATCAAAAATGAAATTTTAAGGGTAATAGAAACGATTTTTAGATTCTCTAGCAAAATGGGCCAAAAACCAATTAGAGAAATGTTGTTGCTGTATAAAGCCAAATGTCTACCAAGTGCTGCCTGTGGTGCCCCCCTGTGGGGAGATACAAACTGCGCTAAATTGCAGACACTAGAAAATGTGACCTTGGCGCATTTATTGGCAATACCAAAACCTAGCTCTACTTAAATATCACATAAGGAACTGGCAGTCCCCTTTTTAGAAGATGAATTATGTATTAGGCCTACTATCTTGTGGCACAGCATATGGTGCAAAACAGGGACACAGTTTACGGAGGAGATAATTCAACACTGTCTCACTCTAGATGCCTGGAAAAAAATAAAATGACTTTCCCATCTAGATACTTCCCTGAGAATACCGGCCCCTGACATAGGCCTAACACATACAGTTAAAATTGTTACCTACTCTAATAAGGAGGTCAGGACTATACTTATGGAACAAAGAGAAAAGGAGAGAGAATTAAAAGAGACTAAAAACCTACGGTAGCTAGTTGCCAACAACACCACATGTGGCAGCCTAACTATCTGACAATTGTTGAAAACAGCCAACAGAGATTGTATCTCACTAGATTGCGTTTAGACAACCTCCATGTACAGTTTGCCTTCCCAAAAAGAAAGGCATGGCCAAAAAATCTTCCAAACTGTCCGTGTGATGGTAAATCACAACAGAGCACAATCCACTTTATTTTATTTTGTAGTTTCTATGAAGATTGTATGTATTTTATTTATTTATTTTATTTTATCTTAGGAAACTATTTTTAGCCCCCCTTTTTAAAAGAGGTAAATATATTTTTATCAGGATGCTTTTAATTATTCATGCTCCTTGGGAAAAAGTGAGATCTGCCTGTCTGTTATAACTTATATCACAATGGCCATAGGAGGAAAGAGAAAATTGGCACACCTAAAGGCTTTAACTTATGAGTATCCAGAACAACCCGATTTCTCTTAGATATTTATTTAATAATATGACTCCAATGAATTTTTGCTCGGAAACCGGGAAGGGCTGGAGACATACGAATAGCATTGGTTATTAAAATGCTTACCGAAGTCTCTTTTCCCGGTTAACATAAGCAGTATTATTATGCTATCAAGGATAATGTTCTTTTAAATGCATGGTAAATGATTTGTATATAATCTGTTTTATGATTATGATGTACATTGTATACTTTTATGGTTTTATATCAATAAGCTGAATAAAGTTTGTTGAATTGAATTGAATTGACTTGACTTGGAAAACTGCAATAGACTAAATAACCTTCGTATTTATGGTAGCTGGGGGCGTGGAAGGCTCTCAGCGTATTTAATTTTTGCAAACATTAGTCCTAAAATCTTAGATATGCCAGTAACTACTCAATTTTATATACAAAGAGCTCACAGACTTAGCCATCGACTCCATCTATCTTCATCATCACACAAACTACGAGGGGTTTAATCTTCTTAAAGCAGTATAATCCAAGGGCTGAGCTACTTGGCCTGATGGCTCACTATTTTTCACGCAGGATTACGCCAAACCTACAGAGGACAGACAGAAAAGGTTTTTAGACATGCCTCCTGCTCTACACTCCCTTGATGCCCGTTTTGGTATTTTCCACCCATGTGTATTTAAAGTGATATATATATAAATAGGACAACGACATATGATGACCCTCCTCTATTGCAGAAGTTTATTGACAATTGTAAAATTGAAGCTATGGACATTTCTAAATTTCTAAATTCCTAAAACTTGCTTCTGTGCTTAATTATATATTTAAATGTTATGACTGCAATATTTGATCTTATGGTATTATGGTGTGTCATTCATGTTTTTGTTTTACGTATATCATATGTGATAATAACATACCTCTTCTTTTCCTCCCATAGGTTCCCGCCTTCTCCTGTTTCTCATGGTTGCATTTGAAATTCTGTATATTTGGTCTGGATTGTCCTGTCCCGGTTGCCTCTGGATTCCGGTTGCGTTATCTTCCTTTTAGGGTCTCACCACACCCCACTCATTTGTTTGCTACCTGGTATGTTGATTGTATCCTGCTGTCCTCATGACTGTGGTTATGTTTCCTTTGTGCTTTACCTTCTTATTACTCCGTTCTTCCTTTTCATTACTTTTTTCTCTTAGTCATCTCCTGATTTTCCCATGTGCTTTTTATTTTCTTGACTATTTCCCACTTATTGCATATTCTTCTTTCTCTGTCTAATGTTGATGATTTCATGTATAAAGTTCTCTAGTATATGAGTACAGTTTTTCATAACAATTATCTTTGTGTAGAGTATGGTACTTTATGAATTGTTTCCTATGGCTTTACATGTAATTACATGGAATGTTAAAGAGTTGGGCTCACCCATTAAACGTCAAAGAGTGCTGTTTCACCTAGCCCAATTAAAAGCCTACAGCTCTTTATTACATGAAACCCATATTGTAGATCGAAAAGTCAACAAACTAGTGTGAAATTGGGTTGGGCAAGCTTTCACCTCACCAGGATATGGTGATTCTTTGTCAAAAATCCTTAGATGTCACTTTAATATCGCAAGAATCAGATTTGGAAGGCTGTTGGTGTATATTGGCATAAAATTAGTATCTTATGCCGACGATACCCAACTCCTCATCTCCCTATCCCAGGCACCCACCTTGGCTGCTGCTAATTTCAAAACGTGCATGCAGGAGCTTGCAGGCTGGATGAACCAACACTGCCTCAAGCTCAATGGTTCTAAAACAGAGGTGCTTGTGATTGGGGGCAACTCGGCTAGTTGGACCCTGGACTGGTGGCCTCCTTGTTTAGGTGCTATGCCTGCTCCGTGTAAGGAAGCAAAGAACCTGGGTGTATGGGTTGATACCAGACTCTCCTATGACAGCCACGTCCAGAAGCTAGCAGGGAAGTGTTTTGGTGTATTAAAAACCTTAAATCGCACCCTGGACCTCCTTCCTTTAGAGGCCAGACGCACGATGACCCAAGCTTTAGTCACCTCCCGTATCGATTACGGTAATGTTCTACTCTTAGGGACCACTGAGAAGAACATTAAAAAACTACAGGTTCTCCAGAACACGGCGGCCCGATTGGTCCTTAGGCTTCCCAGAAGAGCTGCCTCCAAGCCTACACTAGTGGCCCTTCACTGGCTCCCTATAAAAAAGAGGATCTTGTTTAAAGCGCTCCTCATATGCTACAGGATCACCTCTCAGGTAGCCCCTGATTATCTGAAGGATCTTGCAATCCCCTATACGCCCAACAGAGAATTGCGCTCCAAGGGTACCGGGCTTCTGTGTGCCCCCCGGATAAATAAAGCCAGAATGGGAGGGCGCTCCTTTCGTGCGCTGGCGGCCAAAAATTGGAACCTTCTTCCTCTGCACATCAGATTGGCAGAGACAGAGACCTTATTTAGGAGACTCTTAAAAACTCACCTCTTTACCCTTTAGGTCGCTCACTTTCCCCGGCTACTCTCTCCACAGCGCGGGGACACGCCGAGATGGCGTCACCAGGCGCTTTATAAAATCCTTTATTATTATTATTATTAAAATGAACAATTAATATAATACCACTTACCATCTTATATTACCCATAAATTGATGTCTCTCGCTGATGATAACCGAATTTTTGGGGATGACTGTAATCTAGTTCTGGATCCTTCTTTAGATTGTCCCTCTAAAACCAATTTTGTTCCCTCTTCCATTCACAAACAGTTTTCTTGAGCCATTACTCAAAGATCCCCTATAGATTCCTGGAGAATTTGTTATTAATGGGAATACGCATTATTTTTCACCTTCCATTTCTCCCAGTCGACAAGTGATTATATATTTGTCTCAAAGGCTTTATCTCAACATTATTTTCATGCTGATATAGATACCATTGTAATCTCAGATCACGACCCAGTTTTGTTAGACTTAGGGCCTGATTTAGATCTTGGTGGATGGGTGACGGGTTAGTCCGTCAGAACGGTTACAGATATCCTGTCAGACGAAGTATATCCGATTATATCCTATAGGATTTATATTTTGGCGGACGGGATATCCGTCACCCTTGTGACGGAGTAACCCGTCCGCCAAGATATAAATACGGCCCTTAGGCTTACGTCTCCAAACTAAAAAGAAGACACTGCCGATTTAATACTTCTATTTCATTAGACAATAACTTTTCCCACCTCTTTGACTCTTTTATTACTTCATATCTATCTTCCATTTGTAAAGAATTCAATATAAACACTGATTTTCCCCCTTGGATGAAGATATCACAATTCAAGACATCCAGAAGACGATAAATTCTATCCAAAAAGCAAATCTCCCGGTCCAGATGGTCTCCCGAAAGTTATTTCAATAAACGGCATCAGTTATTTACATTCTTTGCTTCTTGTATTATTGCTACTGCTACATTTCAAGACGCTTTAATTTGCCTTGTCCCCAACGATAATAAAGACCACCGACAGTGTAAAAGTTTTAAACCAATATCTCTTGTTAATTCGGATTATACAATCTTTGCTAAATTTTTGCTTTACATTTAGACCCTCTCTTACCAAATTTAATTGGCAGGGAGCAATCTAGTTTTTAAAAAGACAGACACCTTTCCGATAACACTAGACTCTTTTTCGACATCCTTAGTAAATCTAACAAATATAAGCAATCATTAGCAGCTGTCTCTCTCAATTCTGAGAAAGCTTTCGATCACATGCAATAGAATTTTGTTCTCACACCCCTTAATTGGTTCAGATTCTGGTAAAAATCCATTAATCTAGTGTAACTTATATACTCATGCCCTAAAGCATTTACCTAACAGTTTAATTTCTACTCCCTTTCCTCTTCGTAGAGGGATTAGGCAAGTGTGCATTTCATATCCTTTAGTTTTTTATTCTCTCTCTTGACATTTTTTTTTCAAGATCCAACAACGTACAGAGGTTCAAATACGGTTATAACCAGTCTAAATTCTCAGTTTATGCTGACAATATTCTTTAATGTATTTCGGCAGACGGGTTACACCGTCACAACTGTAACAGATATTCTGTCCGCCGAAATATAAATCTCATGAAATCCCATGGAATTTATATTTTGGCTGAAGGGATATCCATCACCTCTGTAACAGAGTACCCTGTCCACCGAAATCTAAATCAAGCCCATAGTCTCTGAATCTCAGGTTATAAACTATATTCTGATAAATGTGAGATTCTTCCTTTAAATAACTGGTGTTTTAAACATGATTTTATATTGTCAAACTTTCTCTTGAATCCAGTAAAAATATTATATTTAATATTTGTGTATTTGGTTTACAAATTCATTAAAAGATACAGTGACCGTTAACTTCACCCATCTTAGAACTTTAGCCACTCTTATTTCCTGATGTCATCCACTTTATCTCTCCTGGTGGGGTAGGTTGGATTCTATTAAATTTATGTTAGGTCCCATCACCCTTTTCTGTCTATATGCAATTCCCATTAATATTACTTCTGCTGTTTTTAAAAAATATATACTTTTTTAACAACATTTTTATGGAATAACAACAAACCTTGTATGTCTCTCAGTAGATTTCAAAAGTCTAAACTTCATATAGAAGTAAATGCTCCTGATTTTCAGTCATATCATACTGCTTTCTTCGTGAACCACTCAGCTTTTTAGCAAAAGGACAAATATATACAGGATTCCACCTATTATGGACCAAAGTGGAGTTATTTTTTATTTTCCCATTTTCCCTCTCAGCATTGATGTAATTACTCAATGTCCTTTTTCCATGTACCTTCCTATTCTTAAGAATGCTTGCAGAATATTATGCCCAATCTATATTTCCTCTTCCTCCGTTATAAAGCAATTCCTTCATTCCTCTATTTTGTATAACAAACTCATTAAAATTAATAATAGAACTGTATATTGGATATCCTGGAGATATAAAGGTTTATTATGGACACATCAAATGTTTCAAAATTAATGTTGTATTTCCTTCTAACAGGCTCCATCCCTTTTGCACCATCCTTCCTCATATGAAAACAGGTATAATTATTTAATTTTGTCCATTTCTAATTTTGAAACATCTCTTTGTTCAACTCCCACTCCAAGCTCTCCCACCACCTTTACCATATCCCCTCTACAATCCTTACTATTAACCTTTCCCACAGCCTCCCATATTTATGGTATTATTACGTTTTCCGTAGGTATTAGACAAAAAACTTGATTGGAGTTACAATGGGAATCTGATTTACAGATCTCTTTTCCTCTTTCTCTATGGAAAAAAATATGGTTCAAGTTCCGTAAAAAGTCTTGTGACGCTAACGCAACCCAAACTCTGTTCTTCATTTATAATAGACTTATGGTTACCCCAGCTAATTTACGCAAATATAATCCAAATATTCTCTCATCCTGCTGGTCGTGCATGCCCTTTTCTCAGATTTAAGGCATATATTATTTGACTGTCCTTCCACATCAATTTTGGTTAAAGGTTTGGTCACATATCAGTTCTATCCTTCATATGCATACACCTTTCGATTTTACATATTTATTTTAAGGGAGTCTCTCTGATGCTTGGGATGATATCGCTTTTAATACACATATTGTTGATTTACTAATTGCAGTTGAATTCCAGCAAATAACAAAAAATTCTATTGCTATATCTTTTCCAGCATGGTGGTATGGTGCATGTTATAATCATAAACTAGACAGATCATATACCACCCTACTATCTTTACATAAAAAGACGACCATTCTGTGATCTCCTGTAACATTTTCCTTGATTCCTATGCTTTCCATGCTAACCCACATCAATCCTTAATTGATAAAGCTGCGGAACCGCCTTGATTTACGTGTTTTACTTCTTAACTATTGTACAATTATTTCTTTCTCTCAATCAACCAGTTTATCATTTGATATACTCTGCGTTTTTCATAGTTATTGTTATAAGTAATATTTGTATCCCTCCTCCTGTTTTTGTCCCCTTCTTTTCATACTTTGATTATATAAACAGTCTTTTATAATGTTGATATTCATCTTATTGTACTCACTGTATTGTTCAATCAGCGTGTTATACATTATTGTTATTGTCCCTTTCTTTAATAAACATTGTCTTTAAATGAAATAAAAAAAGAAGAAAAAGCATGCGAAAGATCTAAAACCGACCATTTTGAAAACCATCAACCCAACCCAAAAATAGGAAGCACGGAGAGTCTGTTCTGAAGAAAAGAAGCTAAACTAATCATGATGATAAGAACCAAGATGAGAAGGCTTCAGTGGAATTCATCAAACCAGAATGGGCTTTATTTCAACAAAGTGAGCAGAGACACAAACACACAGACACACGTACATGAACCAAGGCCATGTGACGTTATAGGGATACCAACTTTTCACCCTGTTTGCCAATTCAGAGTATAGGAATTTAATTGTACAAGATAAGATGTAGCTCAAGTATGGCCCACTTTTCATAACACACAAAGTGATTGTCCACAGGAAATGTTGTCACCATGATGATGGGAGTCTAGAACATTAGTGCAACACTAACACACTTATGCAAACGCTGCCACCAAGAACAAACGAGCAGCGACAAAGCCAATAGGTCTGGTCTTGGCAGGCTGGTGCAATTCTTTTGTGCAAGACTATGCCACAAAAAAATAGAAAACATGCATCCAATTGTATTTGGCTGCTGTCTTTGTACAAACAAAATTCTAAACTTGAAGTAGACAGGAATATATCACCATCTTACAAGATCCCAAACTGCAGGCTGCTACAAAGCTACACTGTTACCTAAATATTTGGGCCTGATTCAAAATGGTAAAATTACCCTATTGTGTAAGATTGTGTTTTTTTGGTATTCACAAACTACGAGTTAATATTAAGTTTGCAACTGCAGAAACTCTGCAGTCGAGCTGAGAACTCCGCACATACAAGGATAGGACAGGCCTATCTTATAAAAAGATAGGACAGGCCTATCTTTTTCATGTGTGGAGTTCTCCGTCCCGGCAGCGGAATCTCCACAGCCGTAAACTTACAAATAAATTGTAGTTTGTGCATGCCGAAAATTTTTTTAACTTGCACAAAAGTATAAGTTTACCTTTGTTAATCACGCCCTGATGTAAAGAAAATCTAACCAGCAATGTGAGAGCGATTAGCTTTATCAATGTCAATGGTTTTCAGCCATGTTGTATAGCAATGTCATAGTACTTATTTGCCTGACTTTTAGCTATGTCGAACAGCAGCCATGCTAAAAGACATTGGCCAAGCCTTTTGCCCTCGATTGCACTTTTAAAAATAAGTTTCAGCCACACTGCAAAGCATCTATGCTGCTGTACAGCATGGCTGCAAAGCATTGGCAAAGCCAATAGCTCTCATAGGAGGGACCTATTGGCTTTGCCAATGTTTGTTTAGAATTCGGGCTTATTTTTCATCATTAGACATTGACCCAGAGCAGAAGCGAGAAAGACGGAAATAGAAAAAAGGGGAAAGATACACACAAACTGTGACAAAAGGAGAAAGCAGAGATGAAAAGGAACGTAAGAGAATAAGATGAAGAGGTAGTAAATGTGGAGGTGGAAGAAAGAGGCCTAAAATGAGATTAAAGTAGGCATCTTGGTATCTGGTACCCCACAATTCTGTAGCCGTAGTAATGGCCTTCTGAGGAAAATAAAAGCGACCACTCAAATTAATATTTTATTTATTTATTGTATGCATTTATGTACTTATTTATTCACACATTAAACAATATATTTAACACTGTGCTCAGATATATTTTTGGTTGATGTCTATGATGCTTCTTGCCCTTTGGTTTCTCTAGTTAAACAGCATTCCTAGCATTTGGTTTGACTACCCGGTTACCACGTCCTGCCATTTGCTTGGTATTTAACAAGTAATGCAGCCTGTTTGCTCCCAGCAGCCTGTTATTGATTGTTATCTCTATAAACTGTGCTCCTCATTCGAAACCGGATCACTGGCAACACGTTATCTTAGACGTAGAAGGAGGAGATGCGAAGCCTCATTTAACCAAGGCTCAAGGTGCTTCTAAGATAGTTCCTTGACACAGATGCATTAGTATAATTTTACAGTTTCTGTTCTATTGCCTAGGAGTTGCTTTGCACACATTACGAGAGTCACCCATCCCACAGAGTCCCACCAGAACAGCTTGCAGCAGCGTGCGCCATTATTGAAATGCAGAAAGCAGTACATGCATAATTCTTGAAACCTCATTGTGTTTTGCACTTCAAAGTTAGTTGGAACGGTACACTTATAAGCAACTTGCTTTCCTTATTAACACAAACCTTTGAATCAATAGCTTCATTTGTTTACTTTTTTTGCAGCTTTACGACCTGTGTGAACACTGAAGCTTAAAGCAACTTTACTTTTCTGTTCTTACTGTGAATATAAAAAATGTGGTAACGTGCTGAAATGAGGGACTGACAGTCATTTAGGGAAGATTTCTCGTGGCGGGGGAGAATCTGGTGTAGAAAGGGCAAAGAAGTGACGAGAGAATTTATGGTTTCAGTTATCGGGTCCTGTTTGCTCTATATAAAACAGAAAAAACTGCAATGCTCACAGATACAACACAACAGAGGGCTGGTGGTGTGGAGTTTATGAAACAGGGAGTGGGCAGTTGGGGATTTAGAAGTAATGGAATGGGCAGAGGGGAAAAACAAGCACTCAAATGGAGTATTGAAACACACAAAAAGGTAGCACCAAAAACGGGAGCAGTGGAAGGACACAAGTACTTGGTCCATGCTCTAGGGGAGTGCCAAACATCAGATGAGGACATGACAAAGGGATGTCTTGACAAAACAAAACAAAAGAAACTACAACGAAGCTAAAGCAAGCCAATGATAACCTATGTGTAAACATGTCCCAAAGAGACAGCATATGCACTGTCTACCCAAGACCTAAAAATGAGAAAGAAAACAAATGATCATTTAGGTAAGGCTTCTGACCTAATAAGACAGTGACTGACAACACAGATTATTGTTCCTATGTTTCTTTCAGTTCATGGATAATCTTTTTTTACACCCATCTGATGGGTCCACAAGGATGAAGAATAAACGTTCATGTTTTTCTCTGTGCAAACTAGTGCATATCTCTGATAACCATGGCCAATAACCCTTCATGTGATGGTTGTGTATCATTCTCCGGGGCTCAACATGGCCCAGCAATCAACAAAAGGGCGTCCACAAATAACTAAAGGTGATGAGCCAATGAGTTCAAAAGTGTTTCTTCTAGAGAGCTCTTCTATTATTAGATGTAGTAGCCCCCTATGGGGCAGAAAGTCCACTAGACGGCAGGTTTTTTTTTTCATTTAATTTAGGGGTGGGGGCTGCCCAAGATGGGCATGCCAATACCCCCCACCGCCCCCTGCACAATAACAGTCTTTCTGCCCCTCGGGTGCAGATGGATGCCGGTAGGCCCCAATCTGCCACCCGGGGGGGGGGGGCAGAAAGCCCACTAGACACCAGCGTTTTTTTTTACGATTAATTTAGAGATGTGGCTGCCAAAGATGGGCATGCCAATGCCCCCACCCCTCCCCCCACAAAATTCCAGTCTTTCTGCCCCCTGTGGGGGCACAAAGCACCCTGGGCACCATGGATTAATTTGTTTTATAGTCCTGGGTGAGGGCTGCCCAGAAATCCTACCCCCCAAAGAAAACTAATGACTTTCTGCCCCTCCAGGATGGGGGCAAAAGCCCCTGATCTGCCAACTGGGGGGGGGGGGGCAGAAAGCCCACTAAGTGCCAGGTTTTTTTTTTATATGTAGGTTGGTGTGGGGAATGGGCTTGTCAAGGCCCCCACTCCCCAAAAACAGGATCCCGTCTTTCTGCCCCCCCTGGGAGGCAGATGGGGCAATAGCCCCTTCTCTGCCCCCCGGGGTGGGACAGAAAGCCCACTAGCCATCAG
This sequence comes from Lissotriton helveticus, assembly GCF_964261635.1. NCBI lineage: Eukaryota > Metazoa > Chordata > Amphibia > Caudata > Salamandridae > Lissotriton > Lissotriton helveticus. The sequence goes on from NC_136065.1 coordinate 1,099,267,521, forward strand.
GGATTTTTTTGTTTACAAAGTTTGGGGTGGGGGTTGCACAGAATGGGCATTCTAATGCCCCTCCCCAAAAAAGATGCTGCAGCCTTTCTGCCCCACCCAGGAGGCAGATGGGGCAGTAGCCTCTGGTCTGCCCCCCGTGGGGCAGAAAGTCCACTAGGCACCAGTGATTATGCAGGCTGTTCTATTAGTAGGGCTGGGGGCTTCCCCGAATGGGCATCCCAAAGCCTTCACCCCACCAAGAGAATAGCCACAACCTTGTTGTGTGATAGGCAATTTTCATGTCGCCTCAATACGTTTTGGACCCTAGCCTGTCGCGGGTACTTGGGTCTTCCACACCAGTGAGGCACCATTTGTATCGGGAACCTGGGGGAACATTGGGTGATAGGAAATTTGTGTCAGCCCAGTGATGCCACAACTTTCCAACACAAAAATGTGTGGAAAAAGTGGGGTTTTTAGCTACATTTGAGATTTGCAGGGAATTCTGCATAAGAAAACGTTGGGGAATCCATGCAAGCTATACCTCCATGGAATCCCCCAGGTGTCTAGTTTTCAGAAATGCGTGAGTTTGGTAGGTTTCACTTACTGGCCGCCGAGCACGGGGCCAAAAACCCAGGTGATCCCTCTCGCAAAACCAGTTCATTTTGTAATAGGCAATTTTGATTGCGCCTCAATAGGTTTTGGGCCCGTGCCTCTTGCGGTTACTTGCGGCTCCCACACGAGTGAGGCACCATTTTTATCGGGAGACCTGGGGGAACACTGGGCGGTTGGAAATTATTGTCACCCCGCGATGCCACAACTTTCCCACACAAAAATGTGTGGAAAAAGTGTTTTTTTCTGCTAAATGTGAGATTTGCAGGGGATTGTGGGTAAGAAAACAATGGGGGATCCACACAAGCCATACCTCCCTGGAGTCCCCAGGGTGTCTAATTTTCAGAAATGTATGAGTTTAGTAGGTTTCCCAAGCTGGCCGCCGAGCAAGTGGCCAAAACCGCAGGTGACGCCCCTTGAACAACCTGGTCGTTTTGTGATAGGCAATTTTGATGTCACCTCAATACGTTTTGGGCCCTTGCCTGTCCCGGGTACTTGGGCCTCCCACACAAGTGTAAGTACCATTTTTATTGGGAGACCTGGGGATATACTGGGTGGTAGGAAATTTGTGTCAGCCCGGTGATGCCACAACGTTCCCACACAAAAATGTGTGGAAAAAGTGATTTTTCAGCTAAATATGAGGGTTGGAGGGGATTCTGGGTAAAAAAGCGTTGGGGACCCACGCAAGCCATACCCCCTGGCATTCCCTGGGTGTCTAGTTTTCAAAAATTTATAGGTTTGCTAGGTTTCCCTAGGTGCAGGCAGAGCTAGGGTTCAAAAACTACAGCCAGGCACTTTGCAAAAAAAGGGTCATTTTTCATTGTGAAAATGTGGCGTGTCCACGTTGCGTTTTGAGCCGTTTCCTGTCGTGGGCACAAGGCCTACCCACACAAGTGAGGTACCATATTTATTGGGAGACTTAGGGTAACACAGAAGTGTAGAGCTACTGTTATTACCTATTTACTTTCGATGCATTTTTGCCTTCCAAATGAAAGACTATGTGTAAAAAAGAAGTCATTTCGAAAAATTACCTATAATTCTCATGCTAGTAAGGGTACTCCCATTTTCAGAAAAGTGGAAAAATCTACTGTTTCTAAACTCTATATTTTGTTCCCATTTCAGAAATACATAGGTGTCTTTCATACCAATTTTTCAATATATACATTTTCCCAAAAGAATTGCTATATACCCGGTACATAATAAAAACCATTGCAAGACGCTGCTCAGTTATTGGCTCTGGGTTCGTCCGGTTCTTGGTGACCCTACAAGTCCTATATATCCCCACAACCAGAAAGCTCCAGCAAATCTAACGGTATATTGCTTTCAAACAGCTGTTACAGGTGAAAACCTTGACATAAATGGCTGTTTTTTCAACTAATTTTCATTTTTTCCTCCATTTAACTGTTAGTTTCTATGATGAAACCTTGAAGGATCTACACAAATGACCCCTTGCTGAATTCAGAATGTTGTCTACGTTTCTAAAATGTATAGGTTTCCAGGATCCATTATTGCTTTCATACCCATTTCTACCATTAACTGGAAGGAGGTTGAAAGCAGAAAAATAGCAAAACTAGGCGATGTCCCAGAAAATTGCCAAAACGGTTTAAAAAATGTTGGTTTTCTGACAAAAGTCTGCTTATCCCTGAAAGCTGGGAAGATGGTGATTTCAGCACCACAACATCATTTTTTATACCATTTGCAGGGAAAAAAACAGATGCTTTCATCTGGAGCCCTTTTTCCCCATTTTCCAGAAAAAAACAAACTTTAGCTGTATTTTAGCTAATTGCTGGGTCCCCTCCTGGGGAATCCACACACCCTGGGTACCTTTAGAATCTCCATTATGTTGGAAAAAAAGGATGCAAATTTGGTGTGGATACCTTATGTGGTCTAAAGGTTACAGGGGCATAAGCACAAACTAGCCCAAATAGCCAAAAAAGGCTTAGCACAGTGTGGGGAAAGGCCTAGCAGCGAAGGGGTTAAGCTTTTGAGCATTACAGGCCATTGTTTATCAAGGGGAAATCAACATCTAAGGCCCAGTGTGCTGCGCTTTAGCTGAAAGGTAGCCTTGTGATTCAGCCACTTAATATGGTTGTATTGCTTTGACTTGGTCCTGGAAGGTTTTCTATGTTAACATGGTGGCAGTGTACAGTAGCTCTTGCCCAAATATGCAGATTAGTTTGAATAGAGTGTGCTGCCCCCTAAACCCTTCTCCCACAGTGCCATTGCTTCATTATCATTGCCCCACTGAGCTGCATCTTATGGACTGCACCCCACGATCCGATTGTCTACTAATCACAGCAACATACTGCTTCTCCTTGTAGCATTACTGCAGAGTTTGTAACAGGGGTGCTGGGTTTGACTCCATAATAACACAAATAGGGCAACCCAATATTCCCACGGAACTGGGTCCTGCAGGACTTATTTCATACTATTTAGCAATTTATATATATGTCAAAACAATGAACATAATTCACAAAAACTGGAGATTATAATTTGATCTGTGTATTTTTTATATATAATGACATAAGATATATACAAAAATATATCCTATTTGATCAGCATAGGTGAACATCCATATGACAATTCATATACGGCAACCAACACAAAAGACTGTTGCTTTAGTTTTCTATATATCAACAGTAAAGACTGACACTTTTGCAGATTATATAGACAATATATACAATTTATGCCATATGTACATTATTCACAACTATATACATTTTCAAAATACATAGCTTGATGATGTTGTTAGCAAAAAGACTGTCAATTCGTCGACGTTTCGGTCTCATACATCGCAATTAACCGAGACCATCATCAGGACAACCGTTGCACCATGAATCTATAGTAAAACAACATATCACATAATCAATAATCTCCTATTTACATGCTGTGTACAGTCTGCCCACACCAGGAATGGTGCCCAAAAACTAAGAAACTATGAATAAATAGTGTCTATATACATATATACTACTATAAAACTATACAAGGAACAAAGTGCCCACTATGTATACTAAAACAAGTGCAAGCACCACGACTACTTCCCAAGTGAACAACTCAAACTTAATCAAGTCACCTCTTCTTTACAATACTCACAAATGTATCATCAGAGTAAACCTTTCTTGTCTTGCAAAAGCAAGGGTGCCAATGTTTAGTGCAGCTACCAACATATAGTCACCTAAAGCTAGCATACTCTAATCGATCCTTCTCCTTACCTCCTGTGTCTTTATTAGTAAGCAACCAGGAAGGGGAATCCAGAATCTCAATAAGTATCTTCGGGCAAAGTTAATTCACCAACGTGGAATCTGCACAACATAAAAGAATAGCGCAAGTCTCTTAGTTCGCACTCACCACAAGCTAGGACCTGAAACGCTCTATCCATAAGGATTCTAAACTAAAGGATAAACTTACTGTCGGGAAACGAAACTCCGGCGCAGTCCACCACTCGCTTCAAACAGTCGAGTGAAGGTTAGCGTCTTCCTCGTACTCTATGGCCTTTCTCCCTAGTCACGTGATATCGCATATTGCGTGACGGCCATTTTGTCTGAATGTTACTGCCTGGCTATCCAAACACCAACATGTGTAGGTCAGGCAAGCTATTCAAATGCACCCTCGGTTACCAATATTAGATCGCAGTGGGGATACATAAAGTACCCGGAGGGTTATCTGATCTTGCTCAACAATCTAGATCCACACTATGTTACTGGAACTAAATAATGTCAATTCTACCATAATATGCTTTAGTCAACCAGATCTCCTAGGGGTAGCCACACCACAATTCAGCCATCATATGTCAGAACCACGTACCTATGTGTATAAAACAGTCGGTTACCTAAGAGTAGCTAGTGTCTGCCATTCCACAAATGAATTAGGCCCATTTTCAACAGTTTTGGCTGACCATATCCATCTGTTTTCTTTTTGGGTAAGCAGACGGTCCACATCACGCCTTCTCCTAGAGCTTTTCACTGTTTCCAGAACAAACCACTTCATATCATGTGGAGAATGTTTTTAGCCAGATAATGCTCGACCAACGGTGCTGTTTCTACTTGACAGCGTATCCTAGACTGATGTTGTGTGATACGCTTCTTAATTTCTTGGGTGTTTTTCCCTATGTAGTAAAGGGAACAAGGACATTCTATGCAATAGATGACGATTCTGGTCGAACAATTAGTATGTTGTCTCAACGTCCAATACTTCCCATTAATGCAACAGTTTTTTATTGTTAACGTTGTCTGGCAGGCGCTACATGAGCCACAAGGACATTATCCTTGTGGCTCATGTAGCGCCTGCCAGACAACGTTAACAATAAAAAACTGTTGCATTAAATGAATTAAGCCCATTTTCAACAGTTTTGGCTGACCATATCCATCTGTTTTCTTTTTGGGTAAGCAGACGGTCCACATCACGCCTTCTCCTAGAGCTTTTCACTGTTTCCAGAACAAACCACTTCATATCAGGCGCTACATGAGCCACAAGGACATTATCCTTGTGGCTCATGTAGCGCCTGCCAGACAACGTTAACAATAAAAAACTGTTGCATTAATGGGAAGTATTGGACGTTGAGACAACATACTAATTGTTCGACCAGAAACGTCATCTATTGCATAGAATGTTTTCTGTTTTTCCTTCCCCCTTGCCTCCCATTTCCTTTATGTAAAGTAATGCGATAAAAGGCATAGTGTTAATAACTGTTGTACAAAACAATAATGTTGATAATTCTTGTCCTGATGATGATGTCACAAATGTAAAAAGGCATCGAAACGTCGTCGACTAAAAAACCCCATATGCAATATGATAATGCCACATTATTTGATGCAATGGCATGGTTATGTTTAAGAGATTGAGTCTGTAGCACTGAATACAAGTAAACAGACAGATTTTCGCTTTGCCCTTTTGGCCATTTCTTTGTTGTTTTGTTTTGATTGTTGTGGGTCACGGCTGTGCCCACTTGTTATCTTTTTTGGTTCTTAAAAATTCACTTTATCAACCAGAACATTTAAAATAAATTCCTTGTCCGGCTGGACAAAAGACATACTACTTATCAGGTGTATGATTATTGTTTTTTTGTATGTTATCTTGTCCACATGTAGGGACCACTGTTTTTTGTAAATATAGAAAACTAAAGCAACAGTCTTTTGTGTTGGTTGCCGTATATGAATTGTCATATGGATGTTCACCTATGCTGATCAAATAGGATATATTTTTGTATATATCTTATGTCATTATATATAAAAAATACACAGATCAAATTATAATCTCCTGTTTTTGTGAATTATGTTAATTGTTTTGACATATATATAAATTGCTAAATAGTATGAAATAAGTCCTGCAGGAACTCTTCTGTTTTTGTTATTGATTATACCCAGTTCCGTGGGAATATTGGGTTGCCCTATTTGTGTTATTATAGATAAGCACAGACGCTGTCTGCAAGGGCCCTTTTTTGAAAGTGGTTTGTTGTCCCATTTATGTATTGTACCAGTCTGCTCATGTGTAGATACTTTTGTATATAGGTGTGATTGTAATATATGTATTTGTTAGTTGTAAATATATCTGTAGACAAATTGACTTACTAAATGTCTGAACTTGAAACGCTCACCTACAGTGATGAATATATTGCGAGAATTGCAGAAGGACCCTCGTTATTAGGAAAACAAATAGGGAATTCTGGTCTTAGCACTCAACAATCAACGATAAGGAACAATTTGGAACGGTTACATAAAAAACTTATTAGAACAGAATTGCATGCTAAGTTCTTAACAGACTGTCTGAATAATAACATAATTCCAGTCGGGTTACAAGTAAAAAACATCCCAGTAATCTTCGTAGAAGACGAAGATTTTAAAGTGGGTTTCAGCTTTGTTTCCAATAAATGCTCAAGAAGCTGGATGGTCCTGAGTATTGAGGCGGCTTTAAAACATATAGACAGATTAAAAAAAGAAATAGCAGAGTTGGAGAAACAGGTAATAGAGGATACTACCTCCATGGATAATCAGGATTTCCTTAAAAAATTAGAAACAACTATTGCTGATTTCCAAAGAACCAACATACTAAAAAAGACTGAAAAGCTCCAAAAAGATATCAAAAACTACGCCAGGGATTGTACATAACCTTACTTAAAAAAAGATTTTTTTTACACCTAATCAATCTAACTGGGTCCCAAAATATACTAATTTTTATGACACTGCGTCTTCAAGTTCAGACGAAAACACTGGGAGAGGCAACGCTCCTAATTCCAGATTTGGCAGAGGACAGAATCCGACCCCTTTTTTAGGGAGGGGCCAATCCTCACAGAGGGGGCGCAGTCGGAACACCCGGAGGGGATGGTACAGGAACCAATACACCCCGGGGTTCCGACAAACGAGGAACAACTACTACGAATGGTAGAGTCGACCGCCTTAGACAACTATGCCATAATGCCAGACCGGAATAATTTGAACTTAGAAGTTGTTCCGATATTTAATCTATCATCACACGAACTGAGCAGTAAAGAAATCAATGTACTGAGTTACGGTCTGTCATTTGTACCAACAAATAGGAATGATCATTTTACCACCTATGTTGAGATGTATAAACTCTTCAGATTAATACGCCTCAGACATTTCATTATTAAAGTATCTCTTCCAGACTCTAAATCAGTCACAGGATTATGTTGTTCGTCAACGTTCTTTCCTTCTTCTAATTTGATACCAAAAGAAATAATAACGTTTGAAAATGTGGTGCTGACAGAGTTGGAACAAATGTTTAATGAGAGGACATTTGTAAAGTTCAACTTTTCTAAAGATGAACATGAGACTCTAAGAACCCTTGTTAGCCGGGATGAGCTGGTGATTAAACCGGCCGACAAGGGCCGAAGTATTATAATACAGGATAAAACTGATTTTGACGAGGAAGTACTGAGACAACTACATAATCCTGCTCACTATAAAAAACTGCCTAAAGACCCTACGGATAGGATTAGATCAGAAATTTTGAATCTCACTAAACAGGGTCTTGAGGGTTTATGGTTGAGCCAAAAAGAATTCGACTACCTAAACAAAAAAGATTTTTCAATTCCTGCTTTTTATACACTTCCTAAAGTGCATAAAAATGATTAAAAACCACCTGGCAGACCCATAGTTGCGGGTTGCCAATCAATCCTACAGCCACTAGCTGAATATTTGGATTTTTTTATAAAATCTGATGTTACACTAACAAAGTCTAATACTAAGGATAGTACTAGTGTGATTAACCGTCTAGAGGGAAGAGAGTATGATCATGTAACCAATGTCCTAGTTACTATGGACATAGAAAGTTTATATTCTAACATTCCCCAAGGAGAAGCTCTCGAAGTAATTAGAGATGTATTAGATAAAAGACCAGGCCCCCACCAGGTACCAACGGACTTCATTATCAATTGTGCCAAGATTGCACTGGAAGATAATTATTTTATCTTCAATGGCGATTTCTATGTGCAACTCAAGGGAGTGGCCATGGGGGCAATTTTTGCCCCGGACATAGCCAATTTATTTGTTGCAGCATTCGAGGACAAGGTCATCTACAATAATATTCCCTTTGTGAAGTGTATATAAGAATACTTATGCTATATTGATGATGTCTGTCTGATCTGGGAGGGTACCATCACGCAATTACAAGAGTTTCATGAATGGCTAAATGGACAGGAATGTAACCTCCAGTTCACGATGGAATATGACAAAGAATGTGTTAATTTTCTAGACCTTAAAATCTGGAATGATGGCGGTAAACTAGCTACAAGTTTATTCACCAAATCAACAGCACGTAACACATTACTCAAATATACCAGTCACCACCCACGGAACCTAAGGGATAACCTCCCTTTTGGTCAGTTTTTACGTCTAAGACGAAACTGTACCAGAAGGGAGGATTATTTCAGAGGCAAAGATTCTGCAGACAAAATTATCAATGAGGGATTACCCATACCGATTGGTTAAACGTTCAATGAAACGTGCCTGGTATTACGACAGGCAAGCCCTACTAGAGCCTAAGAGTACTAAAGATGTGGTTAACAACCCGATTACATGTGTCACTACGTTCGGGTCTGAATCAAACTCAATTAAAAAGATAGTGACTAAGAACTGGCACTTGATACATAAAGTTGAACCACAACTTCCAGTACCCCGGTTTGCTTTTAAAAGAGCACGCAACCTGATGGATTATCTGGTGAAAGCATATAAAGAACCGACAGAAAATTCAATCCAGAGCATGTGGGGTATGCCCCCTGTGATGGGGCATTATCCTTGTGGCTCATGTAGCGCCTGCCAGACAACGTTAACAATACAAAACTGTTGCATTAAAGGGAAGTATTGGACGTTGAGACAACATACTAATTGTTCAACCAGAAACGTCATCTATTGCATAGAATGTCCTTGTTCCCTTTACTACATTGGGAAAACCACCCAAGAAATTAAGAAGCGTATCACACAACATCAGTCTAGGATACGCTGTCAAGTAGAAACAGCACCGTTGGTCGAGCATTATCTGGCTAAAAAACATTCTCGGTCTGTCAAAAACAATTGGAGAGAGTTAAGGGATTTTATCCACCGAAGCGGACGGAACAATACTCCTAGTCCCCTAGGTTAGGTATCTAAATTAACAAAAATAATAATGAGTATCACCAGAAAAAATGCTCGAAGAGCGATTTCTACGGGATGATTCACTAGCAAAGAGAAGAAAGTCCTTCTTTTTTAAGTAACCCCTCACTCACCGACCTGGTCGGTGACATGCTTCATCATCGGGGCCACCCTGATGGCCGAGTGCCATCAAGGTGTGCTTTGACACCTGAACTACAGTGGAGCTGGTATGTGAGTGATGAATGCGAAAAAGAAAAAGTAGTGGGTGAGTTAAAAATTGTCCTGGTATGACTTATGTGAAAAAAAAATTATTCTTGAAGCTACTGGACAATGTTAAAATATAAGTGTTGATACTGTTAATGGTATAATTATGACCAAAGGTATCTGGAAGAATGTGTGGTGGGTCTACATGTTTCAAACCGTAATGGGAATTACCGGTTTTTCTTCAGGACCAAAACCAGGGAATAGGGTGGTCAGGGTACACTAACGCCCTGCCGTGCCTGCAGTTCCCTGTGCCTTAGCAGCAAAATTTGTGGTGCTAGGCAAAAGGATGAAAGTATAACCCAAAAGTGGTTAGTCAAGAAAAAGACCTGTGGAGAAAAAATATAAAAATCACAATCAAACTAGTTACAAGCCTGCAACGTAGTGAAGTGACGGTGTCTCGTGTCTTCGTATCTCTTGAATCATCCCATGCTGAAATATATATGGTTTATATAGTGCAGAAATTCCGGAGTGCACAGTGCGGCTCAATGAGTATCATAACTGATTTATAGCGCATATAAGCCTTCAATTAGGACCAAGCACACCTATCAATTGTAGCGTGCTATTGTGGTTTTTAGGCGTAAATATATTAATTAATTCACACGCATCAAAAACTATTCGTGCGTGGCTATGCAACACTCGTATCATATTGAGGTGGGGGGCATAGCAAAGTGATAACTGTATCTTAGCTAAACATATGACAATACCAGACACACGACAAAAAACACACAAAATAGACCATGCTTACTCCTAATGGAGAATCATAGGGCAGCACGGGATTAGGGAGGGGCGGCCTAGTTTGGAAACATATTCTGAAAAAGGAGATCATTGGAATCAGGATAGATAGCCCATTAGTGAGACATATATGGAATGGGGCTGTGCCCCGACACGAGGCACAGACTTCCTTCTGGCCCTGTGGTTCTGCAGGTCTCTACTTACAGTTTCGCCGGCTAGCGGTAACAGTGTACCTACGAGGTCCCTCCATTGAGCCGCACTGTGCACTCCGGAATTTCTGCACTATATAAACCATATATATTTCAGCATGGGATGATTCAAGAGATACGAAGACACGAGACACCGTCACTTCACTACGTTGCAGGCTTGTAACTAGTTTGATTGTGATTTTTATATTTTTTCTCCACAGGTCTCTTTCTTGACTAACCACTTTTGGGTTATACTTTCATCCTTTTGCCTAGCACCACAAATTTTGCTGCTAAGGCACAGGGAACTGCAGGCACGGCAGGGCGTTAGTGTACCCTGACCACCCTATTCCCTGGTTTTGGTCCTGAAGAAAAACCGGTAATTCCCATTATGGTTTGAAATATGTAGACCCACCACACATTCTTCCAGATACCTTTGGTCATAATTATACCATTAACAGTATCAACACTTATATTTTAACATTGTCCAGTAGCTTCAAGAATAAATTTTTTTTCACATAAGTCATACCAGGACAATTTTTAACTCACCCACTACTTTTTCTTTTTCGCATTCATCACTCACATACCAGCTCCACTGTAGTTCAGGTGTCGAAGCACACCTTGATGGCACTCGGCCATCAGGGTGGCCCCGATGATGAAGCATGTCACCGACCAGGTCGGTGAGTGAGGGGTTACTTAAAAAAGAAGGACTTTCTTCTCTTTGCTAGTGAATCATCCCGTAGAAATCGCTCTTCGAGCATTTTTTCTGGTGATACTCCTTATTATTTTTGTTAATTTAGATAAAAAACATTCTCCACGTGATATGAAGTGGTTTGTTCTGGAAACAGTGAAAAGCTCTAGGAGAAGGCGTGATGTGGACCGTCTGCTTACCCAAAAAGAAAACAGATGGATATGGTCAGCCAAAACTGTTGAAAATGGGCCTAATTCATTTGTGGAATGGCAGACACTGGCTACTCTTAGGTAACCGACTGTTTTATACACATAGGTACGTGGTTCTGACATATGATGGCTGAATTGTGGTGTGGCTACCCCTAGGAGATCTGGTTGACTAAAGCATATTATGGTAGAATTGACATTATTTAGTTCCAGTAACATAGTGTGGATCTAGATTGTTGAGCAAGATCAGATAACCCTCCGGGTACTTTATGTATCCCCACTGCGATCTAATATTGGTAACCGAGGGTGCATTTGAATAGCTTCCTGACCTACACCTGTTGGTGTTTGGCTAGTCAGGCAGTAACATTCAGACAAAATGGGCGTCACGCAATACGCGATATCATGTGACTAGGGAGAAAGGCCATAGAGTACGAGGAAGACGCTAACCTTCACTCGACTGTTTGAAGCGAGTGGTGGACTGCGCCGGAGTTTCGTTTCCCGACAGTAAGTTTATCCTTTAGTTTAGAATCCTGATGGATAGAGCGTTTCAGGTCCTAGCTTGTGGTGAGTGCGAACTAAGAGACTTGCGCTATTCTTTTATGTTGTGCAGATTCCACGTTGGTGAATTAACTTTTCCCGAAGATACTTATTGAGATTCTGGATTCCTCTTCCTGGTTGCTTACTAATAAAGACACAGGAGGTAAGGAGAAGGATCGATTTGAGTATGCTAGCTTTAGGTGACTATATGTTGGTAGTTGCACTAAACATTGGCACCCTTGCTTTTGCAGGACAAGAAAGGTTTACTCTGATGATACATTTGTGAATATTGTAAAGAAGAGGTGACTTGATTAAGTTTGAGTTGTTCACTTGGGAAGTAGTCGTGGTGCTTGCACTTGTTTTAGTATACATAGTGGGTTTGACTCCAGCCATTGACACAACATCCTGTGATTCTGGACAAATCACTTTGGCCACATGTACACATCACCCTTTATCTCCCTGTGCCTAGTTGGGAAAAAAAAGAATCTGACTTTATGGAAAGTAACTGGTACTCATATAATGCACTCCAATTCCCTAGGCTGCTTTTACAGCCAGACACTTACTTTTTCTTCCCAATTCACCTTAAATGTTTCTGATATAATGGAGTGAAAAAACTAGACATTCATGCTCTCTAATATTAGCTTTAAACCCTAAGCCTAGGTCACCTCCCTATGCATCCATTAAATTTAACACACTGAGGTGCCCTGTTTTTGCTTAGTTAGAAATGAACCCAGTTTCTGTGCTTGATGATGTATCAGCAAGATTCTCTACAAGGACCGATCTGAAATGGTGAAGCATTTTAGATTTAATAGGCACTTTTCATACATAACCACATTTTCAACCAGGAATGTGGGAGATTTCGAAATAAATTGGGGGCATTTGTCTTCTCCTTTGACTTCGATTTCAGGTGGGAGACAGCTAAAATAAATCCTTTTTGGCTTCATAAAGTGGGAGTGTCCCACTTGAATTGGCCCTGTTTGCATGTATGACTTATTGCTCATGTTCCGTAGTTCCGAGGACAATACAGTGAAATCGAGTTGAAATTCCTCTCCATTTCATCTCAGGCTAAGGTGTCCAGATTTTTCAAACAAAAACCAGGACATTTAGCAAAAACAGAAGAATGACTACCATTTTACATCAAACGAGCAGACTAAGAAAAAAGAAACTGCCATTTTTAAAGCCATTATCATGCCTGTTAATTAAGTTGCTTTCTTATAACATCTGCTAACAAATTCCTGCTTTGGAAAACATAAAAATAAACCTCACACTGTTTTCAGTTGGCCATCTCTAAAAACCGGGACATGAGCGAAATTTTCCAAAATCTGCCGGGACAGCTGATGAAAAACTGGGACAGTTTCGGCAAAATCTGTGACGCTCGATCACCCTGCCTCAGGACCATCAACACAGGAGATTGTATCTGTTCACAGTGACTACTAATAGGACAGGTCTTACACCTAAGCTGTAAACACAAAAATCCTAAATTAACTACTGGATGCTGGACTGCTCACAATACTGGCTGCTGGATTGCTCAAAAAGTGGGCCTCACAAGTTAATACCATCTAAAGACAACAATTTAAGCAAAATACCAGCCACCTGATGGCCAATATAGCACCATTAGTGTAGCACTAATCAGCAGGCAATTCACGGTGGTGTTAGAGTCCTACAGCCTAAACCAGTGGTTCTTAATCTGTGGTCCGGGGACCCCTGGGTGAATGTGACGCCAATGCAGGGGGTATGTGACTACTTAGAACATGAAAAAATATTAGACATTACTATATTGAATATAACTAAAAAAACTAAATTTAAAATTGAAACTTATAAAATGTTCTTTAAATGTGAAAGAATTTGAAATGGTGTAAAAATTACATTTCTATCCTCAGATTGATTTGTAGGAGCAGTGCAAGTGCATCACACAGAATATAGTGTGGACGATGGTTTGTCTCAATTGAATTTAGAAAAGCTCCAACCTTCCCATTAAAATTAGAATTTAGATTTGTTTTATGTTTGTGAATTAAAATATTTGATCATTCTTATATTTGTTCGAAGGATGATTGTTTCTGTATTTGTGTGTATAGTTTGGCAGTTCAAATCAAATAAATTGCTTAGGAGGGGCCCCTCATTTCCAGTAATGGCTCAAAGGGAATCTCCAGATTCCAATAATACTTCTGTAGGGGTCCCTAAATTCCAGTAATGATTAAGTGGAGGTCCGGATAAGTCAGAAGGTTAGGAACCACTGGCTTAGACCTTCAATTGAAGAGGCAGGTAGAACGGAAGAATAGCTTAAACTGAAAAAAAAATCAAAACACTGTACCCTGTTCCCGGTAATAAATACTGCCACCAACTACTCAATTGTAGGTGGCTGTTGCATGAGCTGGAGGCAGGTCTGGAAAATATGCACAAGTGGGATTTGAAAATTGAAGGACGATAAAGGACATTAGAGAGAATGTAGGCAGGGATGGTCTCCTTCCTGCTATTCCCCAGTAAAAGATGCACTCTAAAGAAAAGTATTGAATGATTGAGGCATATACTCTTCATTCAAAGATTGCTGCCAGTTCAGTGTAGGGCTCTGGCAGGGCTCACTTTGATGTTCTCTTTCTATCACCATGATGAATATATGATGTTACTTAGCATACCGTTATTCCTCATGTATTTACTTCAAAGTTTTTACTTCGCAGATACCATTACTTCGCATGATTTTAGTGCACATGCTTTTACTTCGCAAATATATACAAATACATTAAAAATGCTTTTACTTTGCAGTTCATTATTAAGCATACCATTACAACGCGTTATTGGTACTTAAAAACAAAAAAATAATCGTAATAGTAAACTATCCCCTGGCACACACCCTGAACCCTAAAAATACCCCCTACACCCCCAAACCCTATCTCACCCTCACCCCTAAAAATATCCCAGCACCCCAAAACCTAAACGCACCCTGAACCCCAAAAATACCCCAGCACCCCAAAACCTTAAACGCACCCTGAACCCTCAATATATCCCCACACCCCAAAACCCCAGCGCATCCTGACCCCTAAAAATACTCCTGTACCCCAAAACCTAAACGCATCCTGAACCCAAAAAATACAGCAGCACTGCAAAACCTTAAACGCACCCTGAACCCTCAAAATACCCCATGCACCCCAAAGCCCTAACCCACCCTGACCCCTAAAAATACTCCAGTACCCCAAAACCTAAACACACCCTAACCCCTAAAATTAGCCCCTACACCTCAAACCCCTAACCCACCCTGACCCCTAAAATTACCACAGCACCCCAAAACCTAAATGCACCCTGAACCCCTAAAACACCCCAGCACCCCAAAACCCTAAACGCACCCTGAACCCTAAAAATACCCTCTACACCCCAAATCCCTATGCCACCCTGACCCCTAAAAATATCCCAGCACCCCAGAACCTAAATGCACCCTGAACCCCAAAAATACCCCAGCACCCCAAAACCTTAAATGCACCCTGAACCCTAAAAAGTCCCCCTACACCATAAACCCTAACCCACCCTGACCCCAAAACCTAAACACACCCTGAACCCCAAAATTACCCCAGCGCCCCAAAACCGTAAATGCACCCTGAACCCTCAAAATACCCTATGCACCCCAAAACCCTAACCCATCCTGACCCCTAAAAAATACCCCAGTACCCCAAAACCTAAATGCACCCTGAACCCTAAAATTACCCCTACACCCCAAAACCCTAACCAACCCTGACCCCTAAAATTACCCCAGCACCCCAAAACCTAAACGCTTCCTGAACCCCAAAAATACTGCATCACCCCAAAACCTTAAATGCACCCTGAACTCTCAAAATACCCTATGCACCCCAAAACCCTAACCCATCCTGACCCCTAAAAAATACCCCAGTACCCCAAAACCTAAATGCACCCTGAACCCTAAAATTACCCCTACACCCCAAAACCCTAACCCACCCTGACCCCTAACAATACCCCAGGACCCCAAAACCTAAATGCACCCTGAACCCCAAAAATACTGCATCACCCCAAAACCTTAAATGCACCCTGAACTTTCAAAATACCCCATGCACCCAAACCCACCCTGACCCCTACAAATATCCCAGAACCCCAAAACCTAAAAGCACCCTGAACCCTAAAAGTACCCCCAAAACCCTATCCCACCCTGACCCCTAAAATTACCTCAGCACCCTAAAACCTAAACACAACTTAATTTGCACAGCAAACCCATTAAGCATAGTAAGTGCATGCTAAGTAATGGAACATGCGTAGTAAATGCATGCTAAGTAAATGCATGCTAAGTAATGGCATCTGCGAACTACAATATGCGTAGTAATGGTAATACGAAGTAATGACCGTGTGGTAAAGGTAGAATACCACCATGACAGTAGCAAGCTGCTACAATCACAGCTACCAGAGCTTTGAGACAGCCCTTCCAACTATAACAACATTTTTTTTTTTTTTAAGTTTGAGTTTATTGAAATATATGAAGTACAAAGGAAAAAATCATGGAATCGGGGGACCATGAAAGGAGAGGCAATCAAATATCATCAAAAAGAGGGTGGGGGGAGGGAGAAAAAGGGGAATCATAACATTGGATAAAAAAGCAAAGCAATAAAACAAGCATTATCTCAAAAATATGAAAAGTAAGCAGAAAAAAGAAAACATAAATCACATAAATCAATATTCGGACACTGTAAGGGACTATATAATTCAGGGTGGTTTGCGGACCTCGAGAGAATGAGCATCAAAGGTAATGGAAGAGGGGGAGGTGGAGGAGAGGTAGTCAGACAATGGAAGCCAGAGAAGGTCTCTTTTTATGGCCAGCGAGATAGGGGAGACAAAGTTAGTATCTAGTCTATGATGAAAACAGATTGCATTCCACCACGACTTAAAGGAAATGGAGGAGGCCTGCTTCCAGTTAGAAGTGATGTGGTGGAAGGCAACAGCCAGAAAGAGATCCATGAGATGGTAGTGAGAGCGTCCTTGGGGAAGTGCTGGAGATAGGGAGCCCAGAAAAACGTGAGTAGGTGAGAAGGGAGTGGAGAAATGGAAAATCTTTTGAAGATGTAACCAAACCAGATTCCAAAAATGGAGAGTGGAGGGGCATTCGAAAAGCATATGAAAAAGAGTTGCTACAGGGCATGGGCAAGACCAGCAAGTGGAAGGGGTATCCGCTGAGAAAGAGGACAGCGTTGTGGGAGTAAAGAGAGAGCGATTATAGAGAAAGAAAAGAGTTTGGGTCGTGTTGGCAGCTCTAGAGGTCCTATGTATCTTAGTCCAGATTTTGTCCCAAAGGGCAGTAGGACAAACTGAGGAAAAGTCCTGCTCCCAGGCCAATTCGACCTTCGTCTTGGTTCTGTCTATGGGAACTTGAAGTGAGAGGTATAAAAAGGAAGCCGAGGGGGAAGAGTCCAGAACTGAGGCTATGGGACGGTGAGAAAGGGGGATGGATTGAGAATCTGGCAGAGATGCAAGGTATGAGACGAGGATGGGATAAAGAGCGTCATATTGAGTCGTGAGCTAGCAGGCAAGGAAAATTGAGACTTGAGAGCTGAGAAAGGTAGAGGGACATTGTGAGAAAGTAGTTGAGAGATCCAGCGGATACCGCGGGAATGCCAGGATTTCCAGAAGAAAGTACGGTTGTGTAGCAAGAGTGATTTGTTATGCCAGATAGGTTGATCATGGGTTGAGGAAGAGAATGGATAAGAGGAGGAGAGAAATGGAAACAGAAGCTTGCGAGAGTGCTGTGTGGGGTCCCCCAAGGGTCGGCACTCAGCCCGACCCTTTTTAACATCTATGTGACCCCACTAGCCAGACTAATTAGATCTTTCGGGATGGAGGTAGTCTCTTATGCAGATGACACCCAAATACTCGTCTCTCTCTCCCATTCAGATGTGCTAATCGCCTCCAAGTTTAGATCTTGTATGGAGGCGGTTGGTCATTGGATGATTCAGAACTCTCTTAAACTGAATGGGGAGAAGACTGAGGTGATGGTGTTTGGGGGAAAAGAAAACATCTGGTCAGCCAACTGGTGGCCTGACTCCCTAGGCATATGCCCTTCACCCACAACATCTGCTAAGAATCTCGGGGTGATGATAGACCCTGCCCTTGACATGGCTAGTCAGGTGAGTAGAACCGTTTCCACCTGCTGGGGCTTGATTCACACCCTGCGTAGGATCAGGAAATATCTCTCCTTACAGGCTAGAAAGCAAATAGCCGTCGCACTTATAGGTTCTCGTTTGGACTACTGTAATGCGCTGTATGCTGGGCTAAACCGGAGCCACCTGCAGCGCTTACAGGTAGTCCAAAACGCCATAGCTAGATTTGTCCTGGATATTCCTAGACGCTCCTCGGCCACTGCGGCCAGGAAAACGTTGCATTGGCTACCGGTAGAACATCGAATCCGATTTAAAGTCTTATGCATGACCTACAGAGCCATCGCTAAAAATAGCGACACGGGAATTGGGTCTATCATCTCCCACTACACCCCCGGAAGGAACTTGCGTTCCTCCGGGAAATCGTTTCTGACAGTCCCCCGCGTACGAAGAGCTAAATGGGGTGGCAGGGCTTTTTCCACTCTAGCCCCTAAATGGTGGAATGATCTTCCTTTGGACCTGAGATCCCTTCCGTCTTTACAGAAGTTTCGTACTGCCCTAAAAACTCGCCTCTTCCGGCAAGCCTATATGTAAGGACGTCTGTTTTCAATTTTTGATCTTATTGTTAGGCGCCTTGATACCTGCGGGTTATTGTCCATGCGCGTTATACATTTTTATCATATCATATCATATCAGAGAGAACGGGAAACCGAAAACGAGTCAATGAGGAAGTAAAAGAGAGATATTCACGAAACTCAAAGGGAGAGAGAAAGGAAGCCTCAAGTGAAAGCCAGAGGGGAGGATAAAAAGGTAGGTCTGTAGAGAGCCACCGAGCCGACTGTTTGAGAGAAAAAGCCCGATGGTAGGTTCTGAAGTCAGGGAAGCGGACCCCTGATTGAGATTTATCTTTACGCAAAGAGGATAGAGCAATACGGGACTTCTTACCCTTCCAGAGGAATTTCAACAGGAGAGAGTCAACTTTTTTAAAGTAGTAATCGGGTATATGAATTGGTATCATTGAGAGAGTGTAGAGGAGCAGGGGGGAGAGCATCATTTTGATGGAGTTCAGGCGACCCCACCAGGATAAGAAAAGTGGATGCCAGCGAGTGATAGCGGAATCCAGCTTTTTGGAGATATAATCGAAGTTAAATTTCAAAGTGTCAGGTAAAAGGGGGGCAAACCACACACCCAAGTACTTAATTTTGGATGGCTGCCAAGAGAAACCAGAGACATCAAAGAGATGCTTCTGACAGGACGAGTTTAAGGGGAGAATTTCACATTTGTCGACATTGAGACGACAACCCGAAACGGCTGAGAAGGAGGAAACCCGTTGTAGAAAGGCGGGAAGGGAAGAGAGTGGGTTTGAACAGTACAGAAGAATGTCGTCAGCGTATACCGAAAGTTTAATCTGTTGAGGACCGAAGGGGAAACCAGAGATTAAACTATCTTGTCGGATTTTGGTAAGGAAGGGTTCTAAGGCGAGAACAAATAATAAAGGAGAGAGAGGACATCCCTGAGGAACCCCCCTACTGAGCGTGAAATAATCAGAAACTGCGCCATTGACGAAAATCGACGCTTGAGGGCAAGAGTACAGCAGTGAGATAAGAGAGATAAACTTAGGTGGTATACCGGACCAAGAAAGAGCGCGAAACATGAAGTCCCACCCAATCCTGTCAAAAGCCTTCTCCGCATCAAGGGAGATAGCGGCAAACGGAAGGTCTAACGATGAAGCTTTGCTGATGATGTTAAAAAATACTCTTGAATTGTCTGAAGCGAGACGACCCTTCACAAAACCGGATTGTTCAGGGCCGATCAGGGCTGGCAAGATAGGGTCCAGTCGTAGAGCTAGAATTTTGGCCAGGATTTTATAGTCCGTGTTAACTAATGATATGGGCCTATAGTTTTTGCACAGAGAATGATCCTTACCGTCTTTAGGAATAAGGCAGATGAGAGCCTGTTGAAAGGATCCGCTAGAGGAACCAGAGGCCAGAAAGGTGTGATAGAGAGAAAGCAGTTTCGGGAGAAGAAGGGAAGCAAAATGGGAATAAAATTCAATGGTGAAACCATCGGGGCCCGGAGCTTTACCACTTCGAAGTTTAGAAACTGCATTGGAGACCTCAGAAAGGGTAATATCAGCAGTCAAAGGTTCAAAATTCACATGTGAGGAAGGAGGGGGTGAGAGAGATTGGAAGTAAGTAAAGAGATCGTCAGGGGAAGGGATAGATTCCGGCGTGTAGAGAGATTTGTAAAAAAGTGAGAATTCATGAAGAATGTCTTTATCCTTAAAGAGAGTACCGCCAGAGGAGGATTTAATTTGTTCGATTTTTATGCGTTCCTTCCGGACTTTAAGGTAGTTAGCGAGTTAGCGAGTAGTTTCCCCATCTTGTTTTGGCCGCCATAGTAACGGGCATTGCATTTTAAGAGTGAATTAGAAGCAGCTTCAGTGGTAAATTTTTTAAAAGAAACCTTGGCCACAATAAGTTCTTTAAGAGAAGATTCCGAGTTCGTGGAGTGAAAGGCAAGTTCCAACTTTTTGATATTAGCGAGTATGGAAGAGGATTTAGCCTCGTTGGCACGTTTCTTACGGGAGACAAAATTAATGATAAAACCTCTAGAGGCTGCCTTATAAGAGTCCCAAACTGAAACATCAGAGGTAGGAGGAATGGCGTTGAGTGAGAAAAATTCAGTGGTAAAAATAGAGAATTCTTTGCTAAAGAGAGGGTCGAGAAGAAGGGAATTATTGAACCTCCACCTGCCAGAGTGAGGCGAGAATGGAAGGAGGTCAATGTCTACGAGTACCGGGGCGTGATCAGAGATTAGGATAGACCCTATGTCGGAGTGTATAGCATGTTGAGTGAGGGATTTACTGAGGAAGAGATAGTCTATTCGTGATTGTGAGTTGTGAGCGGGAGAGTAGAAGCTATATTCTCGAAGGTCGGGGTTACACAATCTCCAAATGTCCACCAAAGCATTATTACAAACAGTATTAGTGAATTGAGCATGCATCTTGGAAGGGGAGAACCTGACTTTAGAATGACGATCGAGGAAGGGGTCGAACACCAAATTACAGTCCCCCCCAAAAATAATATATTCTTCAGTAAGGGAAGAAAGCTTAGTAGAAATCGAGGGCCAAAACAGCTTATCAGTACCAGTGGGGGCATAAACATTGAATAAAACAATCGGTATCTTATCAATAAGCAAGTGAACTAAAACCCATGACCTTGGTCGTCACATTCTTGTGAAACAATAGAAACATTCAACTTTTTGTGTAGTAAACTTAAAGTCCCACCCTTCTTAGAGTCAGTAGGGGAGAAGAGAACATGACCCACCCAACAACGTTTCACCTTTAAGGCCTCTGCCTCAGTGAGATGATATTCTTGAATAAAGGCTATATCAGTGTTTAGTCTTGCTAGATGAGTCAGTACTCGTTGTCGCTTGATAGGGTTATTTAAACCCTTGACATTCCAAGTAACTACACGGAATGAAATGACAACAGGAAAAATATACAACAATGCTTAAAACTGCTTACTAAATCCAGGAAAAGAGGGAAATGAGAAAATGGAGATAAGAGAGTTGCAGGAGATAACAGGGAGATCAGATAAATAGAAAAGAAGAGATGAGACAGAAAGGAAGAGAGAGAAAAGAGAGAGAAAGAAAGAGAAAGGAGCGAGGGAGAACAAAGACAGATAAGATCAAGAAGACAGTACACATCCAAAACGGACGACTGAGTATCATACTTACGAAAAACACAAGCGGGGGGGGGGTGGTAGCACCGAAGGGAGGGGGAACGACGACACCATCCAGAGCAGGAACCAAAACTCGGGAAACAGGGAATACTGTACAAAACAGAAATGAGGGTGAGGGACAATAGGACCTGCAGAGACAAAGGAGAAAACGAGATGAGTACATAATAGGAATAAAAACTCGATAAAAACATGAGGAAAAGTTAACACAAGAACAATATGTGCAGACAACCATGAAAGAAGACTAAAAAAGCATCGTCACAAGTGGCAACAAGAGGGAAACAATCGCAAACAGAACAGGAGGAATTACAAAAAGCCATTCAAGGGGGTCTGGAAACGTCCATAACATCAGAGCCTTGTCGACGTAGGAACTCCCGAAGAATGGCAGGATGGCAGGATCTTCGTATGTGGTGGTTCTGTCCTTATAGGTGACCTTAAAAAGACAAGGGTGAAGGAGACCATATCGTGCACCAAGAAGTCTGAGTTGAGGGTGGAGGTCCAGGAATTGCTTTCTTCTGTCTGCGGTGGCCTTGGAAACATCCTGCGACAGGTAAAGACGATGGCCCTCCCACACGATTTGTTTCTTAGCCTTGGAAGCCGAGAGCACCTGCAGAAGGTCAGTAAATTGGAGTAACAACATGATGACACCTCGAGGTTTGGAAGAAACTCTAGGGCCCAGACGGTGAGCTCTCTGTATCTTGATGGAGGCCAGGGCAGGAACATCAAGGATTTTTGAGAGAAAAGTTGGGAAGAAGACCGTTGGATTGGACCCTTCTGACAGTTCCGGAAGTCCGTAAAGGCGAAGGTTATTCCTGCGGTTCCTATTTTCCAAATCCTCTGTTTGTTTCTTGAGCAGAAGAACCTCAGCCTCCAAAGAAGGAAATCGTGAACAGGTAGAATGGAGAGCCTCTGAAGATTGTTCCAGTAGTGAGACCCGAGAGTCCAGAGTCGACCATTTGTCTTGCATAGCCTGCATGTTGCTCGTGGTGGCCTCTATAAATGGTTTAAGGGCCCGAATTTCCTCCAGAATAGTGTCTAAAGATGAAGGGGAGACACTATTGTCAGGTGAAGCGGGATCTTTTTTGAGGCGCTTGATAGTAGGCAACGTTGAGGAGATCTTCCCTCCATTTTGAGCTTTAGGGATTGCACCAGATGTGGCGTCCGGTTTTGACATGTTGGATATATCCGTGTCCTGAAGAGGCGAGTCGGAGTCAGAGCCAGGAGGAAGTTTGGTAGTCGCGGCAAGCTTCAAATTGCGGAGTTTCCCCATAAAGAGTCACTATACAGCAAGTGGTGCGACCATGGCCGGACAGAAATATACAGTAGAGAAGCAAGCGCGACCAAACCAATGCAGAGAGAGCAAATGAAAAGAAGTCGCTAGAAGGATATCTCACACCGTTGCAGAGCAAGAGGCAGAAGCTGTATAACTCATATAAAGGTGCACGGCAGCATGAGCTTCAAAGAAGCATCTTTCTCGTAGATATAGCAGATATGCGATGCAGATCCATGAGAAGCAGGTGATGAACCTCCATAGGCGGCTGAGAGCGAGTGTGATGAGAAGAAAGGCAGTCTCTGGCGTTGGCAGGCAGAGAAGACAAATGGCGCAGAGCATATGAAACATAAAACGAGCATTCGGAGACGTGCCAGTAAAAAAGATATGGGAAACTCCTTTAGGCGACACAGGCAAAGCAGAACCGGTGAAAACAATGTTATAAGTCAGCCAGAAGGTAACCGCATGTAGAAAGTCATTGGTAGTTGCACAAAATGGCGGTCATGAGTGTAGGCACAGGCGCTTCAGAAAAACAGGCATGAAAGGGTTAAAACGTGAAGGCACATAGTGGCAGACTCACCTCTCAATGGGAAGAGCAAGTTCTGAGGCACGGGCGAGGTGTCCACCGAGAAACGAGCATCAAAGTTCCTCAGGTGAGAAGGT
Organism: Lissotriton helveticus; assembly: GCF_964261635.1. Taxonomy (NCBI): domain Eukaryota; kingdom Metazoa; phylum Chordata; class Amphibia; order Caudata; family Salamandridae; genus Lissotriton; species Lissotriton helveticus. Next base: position 1,099,291,068 of record NC_136065.1, read on the forward strand.
GCGCAGCGCGCACAAAATGGCGGCCGTTACCGCGAAAGTCCGAGTAAGGCAGACGAACTTCGTGGAGAAGCCGCCTGAGTGCAGAAAAAGATACACACCATGTGCCCCTCACATTCCGATGCCTGCTGGTGCGAGCTGAGGGGATTCCGGCTTCAAAAAACGGCGAAAATCATCCAGAAACCGAGGCTGAGCTCCGGGACTACGCCGCCATTCTCCTCGGCGCTTAAGCCACGCCCCCATAACAACATTTTAACTCTGTGAGGAGCGGATGGGGCCTCGGAGGGAAGGGGCCTCATGCCAAGAAGAACCTCTGAGGCACTTTTCTCTCAGCTCCAAACCCCCTCCTCCAAACCAAAAAAAAGCTTGCAGAGGCTGTTGCTGATGTCCAGGGGTGTTTTCACACACCTTAGTTGGCATCGGCAGTTTAAAGCCCCTGAAAACGAGTTGATGGAAATCTTCTGTATACAGTGGTTTTCAGCTTGTTTCTCTACCACCGTGTGCTATTGACTCCTCACCGGGTGACTGTCTTAAGGGAGCCAATATCACGTGCCACACGGTGGCACCGTGTAAGTGGGTAGGCCTGCTGAGAGCATCTATTAAGTCTGAGCTGCTGGAGATTGCCCAGTAATCATGATGATTTTGGAAACGTACTGAAGTGACAAGCTTCGTGAGACTTGGTTGTGATTTAAAGGGTGTATTAGAAAAGTGATTGGTGGGTGGAAGTGTAGTCCTTCTTCCATGTTGCTGGTGCCAGGATTAGTCTCGCAGCAACCGGACTGTTTGAAAGGAGCGAAGAAAGGTTACAGTCTGTCGGCTGTGCACCATTCGTGCTCCATCAGCTAAAGTAAATTCTCGAGCAGAATGCCACTGCCATGAATCTGTAGAAAGTAAAGCTGCAGTATTGTGCAAGATGCCTGCTTCAAAAGAAACCATAACATTCCTTTGCATGCCAGAGCTGCCCATCCGTATAGTACGTCACCGGGCACGCCTCAGTAATGCCACAGGCACACTAGCATGGACACACGCCTCACTCGTCCTTACTCAAATGTGGAGTCAGGACAGCAGTTAATTTTAGCTGGTGACACTGAGAGACATGTGTCTAGCTACAATCTCAACCTAGTATGTCCTGCCTCAAACCAATACCACACTAGGGAGGAGAAGAGTACTCCCTTTTCCCATCCAGGGCTGCCCACCACGGCCACTGCACAAGGGTGATCTGAAAGGGGCACCCATTCCGCCTCACCCCTCCCCATCATCAAAAGAAGAAAAGAAAAAAAGACAAGAATAACAAACAGAGGAATACAGCGCTTAGTTTGCTGCTTCCGTCCCACTTTCAGATTGCGTCAAACTGGGTTTTCTGCACAACCAGCTGCTCCTACAGGCCTATGCAAGCGCCCTTTCAGAGGTCTGAAGACTCCTTGCACTGACCCCAGCCAGGCCAAGCGCCACTGACAGTCATGGAGCAAAAGGGAAAGGCAAACACTGATCCTGGCCACCCACAAGCACCACCATCTCAGGAGGCAGTTCCCCAGCACTTCCTCAGGTACATGCCACCATATACATTCGGAGGGATCCGGCCACTGCAGCACCACAATGGCGCACATAGATGGTGAGCCTCAACAATGATTTCAAAAACACCAAAGAAACAGACAGGTGAATCAAAATGATCAATCCTTCACTATGTGGGGGTGATCTTCAAAGACTTCTGCAATATCCCCAACACCGGAGATGACGCAGACAATAAACGTGCCACTGCTGCCCTGAACACCTACTTTGACCCCCAAATGAGCAGTTCCAACTTCCGCAGGCCTGCCAATAGACGTGTTCTATGCTTGACTACGGGAGCTCGCTAGCACCTGCACAGATGATGCCTCCCCAGAAGGAAGTGTGAGCCAGATCATTAAGGGCTGCAGGTTAGCTCCTGTCCGGTGCCAAATCCCCTGCTGAGCCAGCATGCTGCTAGATGAAATCCTCACCCTGGCCCGATCCTATGAACTCTCCAATGACAAGCAGAACAGATGGAAATGGTTTTCAACCAATTCTCATTGAAGCGAGAAGTTAACCACAGGCCATTAAAAGTAGAAACTGCTGCCACAGTCCCGAGAGGTTGCCGGAAGCCATTGCCCCCCAGAGGACAAGCCCAGCTGTTGTGGGTTCTTGACACACCCTCTCCAAGAGTGCCCAGCCAGAGGTAAAACACGTTCAGCCTGCCAGTAACTCAACCATTTAACCAAGTTCCAGAGTGGAGAATGCAAGACCTCTGCACAGTGAGGGTGCACTACTCCAAGGCACCAAGGAGTACGAGCCCTCGTGTACGTGGACAACCCACCCACACTGGCAAGCCTTCACTGGTCCCTTAAGACCGCATCTTTGAGGAAGAAGACAAAGAGATATTCATCATCTTATGCACACTGAGCACTTCAGATGGCCCACACGAGGCTCGTCCAACCTGACAGGTCAACGTTGGTGGCACTCCTGTCATCTCCCGCCACACAGGAGCACCAGTAAACGTCACCAGCATGTCCCAATTCTGAATGCTGAAACCTCACCCTAAGCTCCTACCCACCACTGCCAAGATCTTCGCATACCGAGGCATGACTCCGCTCCCCTTTAAAGGCATGTTCTACTGCACCGTCACTCATGGCCAGTCAGTGTGCACCACCAAGTTCTTCGTCAAGTCCACTGGTGCTGAAACTCTCCTCAGCTGTAAACTGCAGAGAAACTACAACTGATCAAGTTTGCAACAGCCATCTATGCAGCAGCATGCTGGAAGCCTTCCCCTATCTCTTCTGCAGACTTGGCCATCTCTAAGGGTCCCCAGTGCCGCTCCATATTGACCTCTCCATACGATCAGTAGCCTTACTGTTAGAGAGAAAATATTCTCATTGCTGGGTTACCACCACCGTCTGGTACAGGATCTCGAAAAGCAGATAAGACCACAGAGCGATGAATTACAACAGCATTTATTGTAAACACACTAGAGTGGAGAGAAATCGACTTGAGTGGAGAGAACGCAACAGCTTGGCTTCGGTCAGAGTTCTCTGCCTGGCACAGGGTCAAACAGATATTATACATCTAATAGCAGGTACAAAGGGCAAGACACGTTTGCAAAGTTACACATAGCATGGAATATTCCTATGAGCATACCATTAGTCACATTCATCTGTTATCACAAGGCAAATACTGGATACTACAGGAGGAGAGCTGAGTACATAATCATGAGCAAATTACTAATTGTCTGGTTTACTTATAGACTTGCACAAGGCTATTTGTAGCGGGAAAAACAGCATGTGTAGTTAAGACTTTGAGCACAGACTCATGTTTCTTGTGATCAGCAAAGGAAAGGGGATGTGAGCAAACAGTTCGTAGTAGCAGGAAATGACAGAAGGGCAATAAAATGTGGGATATAGGTCAAATGGAAGAACTGATGTTCACAATGTTGGTTACAGGTTAAAATTACGCCACAGATGGGTCCCATATCACCTTTGCCATTAAGGTTGATGCGCAGCTTGGGAAGCTGAATGAAACGGGGTGATCAAAAAAGACTTCTGCCCGACCCTGAGGGTCTTGCCGATAGTGGTAGCAAGCAAACCAAAACAGCCCTTCTGCAATTGCATATGCATTGGCTTGCAGCTACCCAAGAGGGCCATTAAGGGAAAACACCAGATCACACCAACGATTGATGCCATCATTATGGACCTGAATGGCTCTCACTGGCTTCCCAAGCTAGATCTTAATTTAGGCTACCACCAGCTCAAATTCCTGTAAGAATGCCGCTACATCACCAATAGCTTGACTCACATTGGCCTTCACGACTGCTGGCACCTCCATTTTGGGATCACCTCTTCAGCAGAAGTGTTCCAGAACGTTATTCACGTGGTCCTTTTGGGACTGGAAGGCGTCATAAACGTCAGCAAAAACATTCTCATCCATGCCCCCACAATTGAGAGCCACCGGAGCTGCCTTCAAGCTGCCCTCACAAAACTATGGCCAGCCTCGCGGTAGAAGGGACCGCCCGCCATAGGGGCGGGGGTCCCATGGGGGCTATTAGGATGCGCCCGCCACAGTGGCGGGTGCGTCCCGTATTTTTAACATTGCCCACCGCAATGGTAAAAATACATGTTGTTCTTTTCAAAGCACAACGTGACAGGCACCGCGCGGTGCCTGCCACGTTGTTCTTTGAAAGGCAGGGGGGGTACCATTGGTACCCTCCATGTGCACCCCCACGCCCCCTTGAATCCATGGGGGCCCACAACGGGCCCCCCAAGCAGACTCCGCTTGCGTTTCTGCATCTCACAATGCACATCATAATATGGCTGGTGGTGCCTTTCAAACACCGCCACCATATTAAAGCCTTTTCCGCCCGATCGACTTCTCGACCGGGCGGAAAAGCGGCGGACGACCTTTCTGTCCGCTGCGGACCCCCCGCTATGGTAATATGGCGGGGGTCTTCAATGTGAGGATGGCGGGCTGATCGCCCCCGCCAGGCCGGCGGTGGCTACCACCAGCCCGGCGGGGGCGATCCGCCCGCCATCCTAATGGGGCCCTAAGTGTGGCAAGCCTGTCTGAATCAACAAAACTTCCAGTTACTGCATCACAAAATAGAATTCTACTGTTACATCTTTGTAGGAAAGGGTGTGAAGGTCGTTCTCTCAAAGGAGTAAACATCAGAGTTGCAGTGAAACCAACATCTCCCTCAGAGGTAATAAGCTTCCTAGTACTAGCAACCTACTGTGGGAGGTCCATCTTAAATATGGGTATGCTAGCCAGCCCTCTACATGACCTGATGAATTCCTCTGCCCTGTGGACCTGGGGAAGAGAGGAGGACCAGGCTGTCCAAGCCATGAAGGACGCAGCCCTACAGAATAGTGTGATGGCCTCCTTGACACTGGCAAGGACTCATAGTGGATGATTATCCCAAACCACGGAAGAGCAATGTGCATCATTTACCTTCACCAGTCGAGGACTCACTGAAACAGAAAAAACATTGAAAAAGAAGTCTGTATGTCTACAGCCATCCCGTTATAATAAGAACGGCCCACAAACCACTAATACCACTATTTTTGTAGGCAGACCCTCACACTCCACCACACATAGAAACATGGACCCTTCAACTCCAAAAGTACCAAATGTCAGTGACCTTCAAACCAGGGTGCATCAACTCAGCTGACTATCTCTCGAGACACCCAAAACCACCCCCTGACACCCACAAAGACTTCAACGTGGGAGCAGACGACTACGTCGAGTGGGTGGCAGAAATCAGATGCCCTTGTTCAATAAGCTTGGCTGACATTGCCACAGTGACCCGCTCCGATCCCTGCCTTCAGAAGTCAATAAGAGCAACACTGTGAAAGCAGTGGAAGGACTTTCTTAAGAACTTCAGCCAGCTTGACGCCATTTAATAACGCGACATAACCACCCTGTAGAATTTCAAACATGAGCTTAGCGTCACTGCACTGAGTGGACCACCTGAGAGGCCACAGGATCGTCATTCCTAGACAAATTAGACTTTATATACTTAGTCTAGCACACTTTGGACATCAAGAGACAACAAAAACATTATTAAGGGGTAAAGTCTGGTTCCTGCTATGGACCCAGACACTGATGACCTAGTGCCACCGTGTTACTAGTGCAAAGACTGTAAGGCCCCATACAGACCAACCCCAATCATCAAAGAACAGCCCAGTGAGTTACTGTGGCACAACCTCAGTGTAGACTTTTTCTCCCTGCCTGACTGTTAACACATGCTGGTCGTGTCCGATAATTTCTCAAAATTTCCGTTAGTTGAACTGCTCACAAAACAAAGTTTGAGCAAACAAGCCACTGCCTAGACGGGGAACATACTTTACGACGCGGATGTTACCCCGCGCTGCCATTACGACGCGTCTCTTACAACGCAAGTTGTAACCACGACTTGCGCTGGAGGGTGCTCAAGGACAAGGAATAGTTAATTTACTATTCCAACACCTTCCCTACTATCCACGGGGACTGGTGTTGGAATAGTACATTAAACTATTCCTAAGTCCGCACCCTACAGCGCAAGTCGTGGTAACGACTTGCGTTGTAAAACACGCGTTGTAACGGTACGCGTGGTAATAGCCCACGTCGTACCGTCATACATCCGCCTAAACAGAGTATTCGCAATATTTGGGGTCCCCTTAACTTTAAAGAGTTACAGCGGCCTTCCTTTCCAGAGCCAATACATGGAGGCGCAAGCCAATAGAGAGGTAGAAAAACTCATTAGGACGTACAATAAAGCCATAATGATTGGTATGGAACAGCAGGAAAATATAGAAAACATTCTCCATAGGACCCTGGGAGCATACATGCACATGCCATTCAGTACCACCTGCCAAGCCTCAACTGACGTTCTAGTCAGGACATTACCGCTCACGCTGAATCGTGGACCCCCGCACCCCTAGACAAGTGGGCTAGTCAGTGCAGGCATCAGCAAAATGAGGGCCAGCATTACTCAGAAGGTGAAATAATCAGACATCCAAGTGGGTGACTAGGTTCTAGTCCACAATAGATAGACGTGCATGGGGGGAAGCACTGCCTTCCATTTGAAAGTCAAAGTCCCTCAAAGAAAAGGCATAAAGATAACAGCCAAGAGAGGACATGATGAGGTCACATGGAATGCATCAGCCTTCATCAAGGGGCACATCAGCCAGCCCAATCACGTGGTAGGACAATATGAAGACCTACCAAGAGGTGACAATGAAAGCGATCCCATCCGTCAGAACTATCCAAGACCCAGTGTAGCCCCCGATTGGAGACTCTTCTGTTGGTTCCAAAAGAAGTACATCAGGCAGAACTCCAAGGACCTGCACCTAACCAGCCATAGAGAAAGTCATTTGTGGTCACAAGTTCGCAGACCTCAAAGGTTGAATGACTATGTTTGTGAATAGTAAGTGACTGTGCTTGCAATCAGCTGCCAGGGACAACAGAGACTCCAGTCACCAGAACTGTTGTATTTATTTATGTTGTTAGTTTTGAAGTTTTGAAAAGTTTGGGAGAAATGTAGTACACCAGAGGGCAGAGAAATCTAATACACCAGAGGGCATCTGACGTGATGTCAAATACACACACACAAGCCCTGACCCGAACCTGGGGTCAGGACAGCAGTTAATCAAGGTTTTAGATGGTAACAGGGAGAGGCGAGCACCGAACCGCAATCCTTACCCAGCGTGTCCTTCAGCATGAATGACAGTGACAGCAAGCCACTTACTGAAGAGGGCTGTCCCATGGCCCCATTCAGTCTGTTCTGTGGCCTGAATGTTATTGACCAATTGCTGATGGAGGCTGATCTGGAGCCCACTATATGTATGGTATGTATTATAATTGTTTTATAAAAGAACAAAAGGTCTTGGCTTAAGCAATGCATGACTTGGCGGAAAGGTGGGAAAGGATTTTCTCGGTCCCACTTCAGAATCCATGTGGGAAGTCATTGTCCAGGTCCTTCCTGTGCTGCCTCACCCAGACCATGATGCTCAGCAACCTAGTTGTCACCAAAATCTAAAGTAGGCTTCTCGGTCACCTCTCCTATGTGGTGTATAGTAACAGTTACTTTCGGCTCCTGTTATGTTACATGCAACAAAACAGACATTACACATGATCTACTCATACATTACAACACATACACAACATATATATGTATATTTTGATGTTACACAGTACTTACCTATCTTAACAGCAGTGAAACGTCACTGTCTGGATTCCTCTGCCAAGAGACCGCCAGCACATCGGGAACATTTTAATCGGCACAGAGGTATACCGCCAGACAGACGGCAGCAGAGTACTCCAGCCGCAACATTGTAATACGGCAGGCGGAAGACAGCCATCACCATAGTTTTCTTGAGACCGCCGCCGCAATGGTCCAGCAGTCGACTGTCAAATTCGTAATTGAGCCTTGAGTCTGCGTTGTGGTTTCTACATTGAAAATATAGTGTGCTACTGTTTAACAAGAGCATAGGAAGGCTTGAGGTACTTTAGGTAAGTGTGTTAAGGCAGTTAAAAGTAGTTTTATTAGTACCATTAAAAGGTTTACAGAGTACCCTGGTACTACCTAGAATGTATTGCTGTTCTTTAAAAAATTGTGTTTTAAAAAAAAATATATTAGCAAAATAATTAAGGGTGGGTGGTTAACTCGAGTCCACTGGTGGAGAACACAGGGTTTTTGCTCCTCCGCCCTCTGCTTGGAGCCCAGCACTCCGCAAAAACTCTGCTAACCAATTTGAAGTGGAGCGGACTTTACCCAGGCCAACCCCTAACTGTAATTTGTGACATTACTCAGTCACTACTGCCAACTATCAGCCTATTAAAAGCACAGAAAGGCCAGGGAACCCTACTCTCTTTTTGGGGCGGATCCTAAAAACACCTATGTGGGCTCTGCGCAATATTTGAGCACTTCTCCTTGCGTGCCTGTGCACTCCCTTCCATCAACTCCCCTTTCACCCTGTGTGCTTTTAAGAATTTATTTAATCGGCCTCCGGTGTGCCGCCGCTGCTCTCACTGATGTTGTACTCTTAAAAGCACACAGGGTCTCCAAGTTTTGCAAGCAGCTTTTGGAATACTCGTTGTTTGGCCCAGGAGGAAGGAGATAGAAGTCTCCGAAACGCGTCAGCCAGGAGGACAAAAGAGGGAATGTTAAGTTGCCTGCTTTATCCAAATAAAGGAATCCTTTACCTACCTGGGAGTGCGGCTTCAATTGCTGGGCAATTTAGAGAGTGAACATATATGCGGCAGTTCCAGGCTGCAGAAGCGACGCACCGCCCCTCAGTTAATAGGGGGCCTAACGATGGAAAACGGCATCAGTGAAGGCTCGGTGGATGATTTATTGCAAGCAGGCAAAGTCTCATCCGGAAAGCCCAATGGAGGGCTAGAAACTGTCCTTTAAGTTTACACGAACATTCGAACCCACTAGAGGGTACAAATCACGCATGAATTAAAACTTCTGAGACCAGTGTGCAATGCGAGTACAACGTCAGTGAGAGCAGCGGCGGCACACCGGAGGCCGATTAAATGAATTCTTAAAAGCACACAGGGTCTCCAAGTTTTGCAAGCAGCTTTTGGAATACTCGTTGTTTGGCCCAGGAGGAAGGAGATAGAAGTCTCCGAAACGCGTCGGCCAGGAGGATAAAAGAGGGGATGTTAAGTTGCCTGCTTTATCCAAATAAAGGAATCCTTTACCTATCTGGGAGTGCGGCTTCAATTGCTGGGCAATTTAGAGAGTTAATATATATATATATATATATATATATATATATATATATATATATATATATATATATATATTGTCGCTCCAAGGTTGTCAACCTTTGAGTAGCACACGAGCAGCAGCTTGATTTATGTGTAGGTGAGGAAGTGGATCCGCTTGTAGATGCCGCTCCGTAATGGATCTGCCCGACGCGTTTCGAAGCTCCATATGCTTCTCTTCAGGGGCTTTAACGGAAGCGGTGTGCGCAACCGCTAACCCACTGCTCCATTTTCCATATGACACACCCACCAATGGGAGGCTCAAATGAGACTGTGCATTATGGGAAGTGTGGTGCGGAAAGCACATAATCAAGTCCTGTATGGACCCCGCAAGTAGGCCCGTCCTCGATCCCCTGTACGGCTGCTGTTTCACATCCTTGACCCCCAAGGATGACGGGGTGGTGCATACTCCGCGGCTGGACGGCCGCGTATAAATTGTTGCTCCAAGGTTGTCCACCTTTGAGTAGAACACGAGCAGCAGCTTGATTTATGTGTAGGTGAGGACGGGGATCCGCTTGTAGATGCCGCTCCGTAATTCATCTCCCCGACGCGTTTCGAAGCTCCATATGCTTCTCTTCAGGGGCTTTAACGGAAGCGGTGTGCGCAACCGCTAACCCACTTCTCCATTTTCCATATGACACACCCACCAATGGGAGGCTCAAATGAGACTGTGCATTATGGGAAGTGTGGTGCGGAAAGCACATAATCAAGTCCTGTATGGACCCGCAAGTGGGCCCGTCCTCGATCCCGTGTACGGCTGCTGTTTCACGCGGCATCTACAAGCGGTTCCCCGTCCTCACCTACACATAAATCAAGCTGCTGCTCGTGTGCTACTCAAAGGTGGACAACCTTGGAGCGACAATTTATACGCAGCCGCGGAGTATGCACCACCCCGTCATCCTTGGGGGTCACAGAAGTGAAACAGCAGCCGTACACGGGATCGAAGACGGCCCACTTGTGGGGTCCATACAGGACTTGATTATGTGCTTTCCGCACCACACTTCCCATAATGCACAGTCTCATTTGAGCCTCCCATTGGTGGGTGTGTCATATGGAAAATGGAGAAGTGGGTTAGCGGTTGCGCACACCGCTTCCGTTAAAGCCCCTGAAGAGAAGCATATGGAGCTTCGAAACGCGTCGGGCAGATCCATTACGGAGCTGCATCTACAAGCGGATCCCCGTCCTCACCTACACATAAATCAAGCTGCTGCTCGTGTGCTACTCAAAGGTGGACAACCTTGGAGCGACAATTTATACGCAGCCGCGGAGTATGCACCACCCCGTCATCCTTGGGGGTCACAGAAGTGAAACAGCAGCCGTACACGGGATCGAGGACGGCCCACTTGCGGGGTCCATACAGGACTTGATTATGTGCTTTCCGCACCACACTTCCCATAATGCACAGTCTCATTTGAGCCTCCCATTGGTGGGTGTGTCATATGGAAAATGGAGAAGTGGGTTAGCGGTTGCGCACACCGCTTCCGTTAAAGCCCCTGAAGAGAAGCATATGGAGCTTCGAAACGCTTCGGGCAGATCCATTACGGAGCTGCATCTACAAGCGGATCCCCGTCCTCACCTACACATAAATCAAACTGCTGCTCGTGTGCTACTCAAAGGTGGACAACCCTGGAGCGACAATTTATACGCGGCCGTCCAGCCGCGGAGTATGCACCACCCCGTCATCGTTGGGGGTCACGGAAGTGAAACAGCAGCCGTACACGGGATTGAGGACGGGCCCACTTGCGGGGTCCATATAGGACTTGATTATGTGCTTTCCGCACCACACTTCCCATAATGCACAGTCTCATTTGAGCCTCCCATTGGTGGGTGTGTCATATGGAAAATGGAGAAGTGGGTTAGCGGTTGCGCACACCGCTTCCGTTAAAGCCCCTGAAGAGAAGCATATGGAGCTTCGAAACCGTCGGGAAGATCCATTACGGAGCGGCATCTACAAGCGGATCCCCGTCCTCACCTACACATAAATCAAGCTGCTGCTCGTGTGCTACTCAAAGGTGGACAACCTTGGAGCGACAATATATATATATATATATATATATAGATATATATATATATATATATATGACGAGACATCCTTCAAAGAAGAGATCAGAGGCCAAGGGGGTTTTCAGGGCAGGAAAAACGCTTTATTCAGATTGTCCCAGTGGCAGCGAATGCATTTCGGCTTGGTTGCCTTCGTCAGCGCCCTGCACTGTGATGATCCCTTCACCAATTGACTCCGTCCTGTGTAAAATACTTGCTAGCACCTGAATCCCCTCCCCCAGATGCAGTCAGCACACCTGTGAATGTTCGCGATGAATGCCTTGAACTTCAAATCCCAGCAAGCACTGTGCTGGCGTTGCTGAGTTGGTGGCGTGGGGGAGTAGGAAAGAACAGTGGGTCGGTGCTAGCCGCAGGTGAGTAGTGAAGCGATCGTTGATCAAACGGAAACCACGGTTTCTGCACTGAGTCCCCTTATACTGCAGCAGCCAGTCCTCACAGGTCCGCATTTGAGCAGGGGCAGTCAAATGGAGACCGCACGCCCCATCGAGAATAAATACCTCTGTCTGCCCATGCCGGCCCGTGGTTCTTGGCGGACTCCGGATTATATCGATTCCTCGATCACAAAAGCGCTGAGAACAGCGTGGTGCCAGCTTGAATCCGGGTCATTTGGTGCCGCAGGGCCATCTGTGCTGCGCCTTTGGTAAGCGCAGTATACATGACGAGACATCCTTCAAAGAAGAGATAAGAGGCCAAGGGGGTTTTCAGGGCAGGAAACACGCTTTATTCAGATTGTCCCAGTGGCGGCGAATGCATTTCGGCTTGGTTGCCTTCGTCAGCGCCCTGCACTGTGATGAGCCCTTCACCAATTGCCTCCGTCCTGTGTAAAATACTTGCTAGCACCTGGATCCCCTCCCCTAGATGCAGTCAGCACAGCTGTGAATGTTCGCGATGAATGCCTTGAACTTCAAATCCCAGCAAGCACTGTGCTGGCGTTGCTGAGTTGGTGGCGTGGGGGAGTAGGAAAGAACAGTGGGTCGGTGCTAGCCGCAGGTGAGTAGTGATGCGATCGTTGATCAAACGGAAACCACGGTTTCTGCACTGAGTCCCCTTATACTGCCGCAGCCAGTCCTCACAGGTCCGCATTTGAGCAGGGGCAGTCAAATGGAGACCGCACGCCCCATCGAGAATAAATACCTCTGTCTGCCCATGCCGGCCCGTGGTTCTTGGCGGACTCCGGATTATATCGATTCCTCGATCACAAAAGCGCTGAGAACAGCGTGGTGCCAGCTTGAATCCGGGTCACTTGGTGCCGCAGGGCCATCTGTGCTGCGCCTCTGGCAAGCGCAGTATACATGATGAGACATCCTTCAAATGAGAGATCAGAGGCCAAGGGGGTTTTCAGGGCAGGAAACACGCTTTATTCAGATTGTCCCAGTGGCGGCGAATGCATTTCGGCTTGGTTGCCTTCGTCAGCGCCCTGCACTGTGATGAGCCCTTCACCAACTGCCTCCGTCCTGTGTAAAATACTTGCTAGCACCTGAATCCCCTCCCCCAGATGTAGTCAGCACACCTGTGAACGTTCGCGATGAATGCCTTGAACTTCAATTCCCAGCAAGCACTGTGCTGGCGTTGCTGAGTTGGTGGCGTGGGGGAGTAGGAAAGAACAGTGGGTCGGTGCTAGCCGCAGGTGAGTAGTGAAGCGATCGTTGATCAAACGGAAACCACGGTTTCTGCACTGAGTCCCCTTATACTGCCACAGCCAGTCCTCACAGGTCCGCATTTGAGCAGGGGCAGTCAATTGGAGACCGCACGCCCCATCGAGAATAAATACCTCTGTCTGGCCATGCCGGCCCGTGGTTCTTGGCGGACTCCGGATTATATCGATTCCTCGATCACAAAAGCGCTGGGAACAGCGTGGTGCCAGCTTGAATCCGGGTCACTTGGTGCCGCAGGGCCATCTGTGCTGCGCCTCTGGCAAGCGCAATATACATGACGAGACATCCTTCAAAGAAGAGATCAGAGGCCAAGGGGGTTTTCAGGGCCGGAAACACGCTTTATTCAGATTGTCCCAGTAGCGGCGAATGCATTTTGGCCTGGTTGCCTTCGTCAGCGCCCTGCACTGTGATGAGCCCTTCACCAATTGCCTCCGTCCTGTGTAAAATACTTGCTAGCACCTGAATCCCCTCCCCCAGATGCAGTCAGCACACCTGTGAATGTTTGCGATGAATGCCTTGAACTTCAAATCCCAGCAAGCACTGTGCTGGCGTTGCTGAGTTGGTGGCGTGGGGGAGTAGGAAAGAACAGTGGGTCGGTGCTAGCCGCAGGTGAGTAGTGAAGCGATCGTTGATCAAACGGAAACCACTTGCTAGCACCTGAATCTATATATAGTACTTACTATAGCACCCTAATGGCGATGTATGTTTTTTTCAGAAAAGTGTAGAAATCACAAATTTGTTGCTTACGGGAAACTGGAGCTGGCGTTGTCTCACGTTCACTGGAATCAAGAGAGAAGGTATCAAAATCGACCAAGTAGCCAGATGCAGTCCGATCTATCTTTGGCTGCTCAGCAGGTTTTGTTGAACTGGCACACGTCTCTTGTAGAGGCATATTTATGTCGTCATCGGTGTTAGGCCGAATTGATATTTGCCTGTCATTTGTGTTGTGATGTTCTTTTTCAAGAGGAACGAGTTCCATTTCATTGTTGGAAATTCCATTATTTTGTATTGGTCACTCTTCAAATGTTATGAGTCTTTCTGTCTGAACTTCCTGTATGGTAGCGAGAGAAGAGCATCAGCTGCCCAGGAGCCCACGAGCCCTACTATTCAGTATTGGCCACATAGTGTGGTTTGATCAGATCAATGGAGACAAATCTCTTTTCAGTTTTTTGCCAGCAAGAGGTGGAAGAAGCACTGTTCTTGTTCCTTCGACAGCCAAGACAGGAACTGTCTTTCTGTATGATGGCCCAAATTCTTTTTTGTCCACAGTCTTTTCTCTGACCAGATCCCCGACCTTTGGGACCCAGGTAGGTCTTGCTGTGACTGATTTGACTTTCCCAGTGACAGTGCATTTTACTTGCACATTGCTTTGTAGTGCCTGGAATTCATTGAGATCCTGTAAAACCGCCAAACGTTTATTGATGTCAAATGGTTTTTCATCCGCCACTGTGCTTTCAAAATCGAGATCAGGTACCCACATTCTTGTCCCAAATAGGACCTATTAAGGAGTGACACCTCCTAGGGAACTTCTTGGCATATTGTTAAGGACTCTTTGAACCCTGTACAAGTGATTGACTCAACTGCCACCCGAACCTAATACTCTTGCTGTTACAGACTGCTTTAAGTCTTGGTTTTTCCTCTCCACAACCGAAATACCCTCTGGATGGTACAGAGAGAAGTACCGCAATGCTACACTCAAACTTCCCTTGGCATCCTTGTAAGCTCTAGAGCTAAATGCGGGGCCATGGTCAGAATGTAATGTGCCAACTGCGTATGTCCCTATGAAGACTCACAAATCTTTTATAACAGTTTGAGCGTCAGCCGAGCCTTGAGGCCATACTCATAGGAATCTAGAGCATGAATCCACTGCCACCAAGACATACTTGTAAGCCTCATCCGATTGTAGGGAGCTGCAGTGGTCCAAATAAACACAAGAGAGTGGTCTGGCTGTTATTAGTAATGGTTTATGCGCTGGACGTGCTACGGTGGAACCCTTCATCTGCTGGCAGTTTCACAATTTAGGACAACATTTCTTGTCTGTTTAGCTAACCCTGGCCACCAATAACGCTGTTTCAATAAAGAAACCATTGCGGTAATCCCTGTATGTGCTGAACCTAGACCCTCGGGTGCAGCTAGAATTAAACCTAATCTGCCATCCATGTTCGGTATTACTCTATCTCCCACTCCTGGAATTTGAACATATGGAATGTTATTTGCATCTAACTTGTAGGAGTACTTGAGTGGAAAGCCTTTCAGTAAGGCTGTGCTGTTTTTGCATGAAGCAATGATGGCTACTATTATCTGTCCGTCTATTCTCATTTTGGAAAGAGTGATTGCAGCTACTGCATCAGTTTGTACTGCCCCCTTCGCAGCTTCATCAGCCAATAAATTCCCTTCAGCGTGAACCCCAACACTTTGATGACTCACTTGAGCTCTTGGTAGTTCATTTTTCAACTCAGCTACCTGTTCCCATAGTGTTTTATGCGTGATTGTGCCAGCTTGGAGTCTTTAAAACCATTTTGACCCCAGTAGTGAAGATACTCATTGTATAACTGACACAATAAAAAAAATCACACAATTAGTGTGGGGAATTTTCCATCTGTATATATTAGTGGCAGCAACAGGGCTTTTAGAGCTGCCAACTGTGCTGTGCAGTCTCCTAGAGACTGTGTCTTCGTACTGCTAGGATGGAACTTGCCATCCTGAACACGTCCCTTCACAATCGCACATGCAGAGATGTATTGCTGTTTACTTCCTACGGCCGGCTGAGCAGATCTGTCAGTGTAAATAATGTATTCATACTGATCTAGAGGCATTATTTCATTTGGAAGAGGATATTCTTTTTCATATTGCAGAAATGCTTGTGTTTTAAGTGTAGAGTCATATCTGTATTCTACATCTGTGGCAGTGAGAGAAATAGCTTAGAATGCTGTCAAATACCTGCTCTCAGGTGCTATATTTTGGCAGAAAAATTCATTTGAGATATCTAGTGTTGTTTTATATTTTTTCCGCACAATGTTATTCATAAATGCTGCACTGTGTGCATTCTGTACTGCAAACGTTTTAGTGCATGTGTTCAGATGTCTGTAGTCTAAAGCTAGACAATATGAATTATCGGGTTTCATTACGGGAAACAAAGGATTATGCAAGGTTCTATTACACCCTGGTATTGAAGTTGATCTAAGATCTCCCTGACCTGTTTTTTCGCTTCTTGTTTTATTGGGTACTATCTCTGTGGAGTTGGAATACTTTTTAATGGGATTATAATGGGATTATATGGTGAGGTGACTCAGCATCCTACCTAACGTAGTTGCGATATAAGGCTTGAGGAAGTGCTACCACCCACTCCTGTGCCTATGTATATTTTAAGGAAATTGGAACGAGGTCGGAAAATGCTGGCAAAATCACCTGTTTCTCCCTTTGGACAATCCATAACAATTTCAGGCAGCCAATCTTTTTCTGCTAAAAGGATGTCCCAGCCGTAATTCAGGTTCTCCAAAAAGAGACCTTTAATTTTTCTCGGTTCGTTCCCCTCCATCTGGAGTGTTATTTCATGTAACCTATATGGGGCACTTACCCTTGTGTCAGGTGTCTCCACCGTGATATGCGCATTCAACTCCGCTGTCCATCAGAAATTCCATCAAGTTCTGGTGAGCTATTGTTATTTCTGCTGCGCTGTCTAGCATCGTCATGCCTATTCTATGTTCAGAAGTTGAGTCTTCAGAATTCTGGGCATGTCTAACTTAAAAACCTGCTACTTTTTTCTTTTTTGGAGCTGTAGTCTGAAGTGTGTTGTGTGTCTCTGACTTTGTACGATCTTCTTGTCTGTGTTCTTACCGTCCTTCCCTCTCTGAGTTTTTTGATGAACCCTGAAAGGAACGAGAGGAATGTGTATCAGTATCCTGATACCCGTCTGTTTTTTTAATGGTATCTCTATTCCTAAAGTTGTATCTCTTTTCGGAGGGCTCCTGTTGAGGAGACCCACTCCTGGATTGAGATATATTCTCTCTATTTTGTTTTTGATTGTTATTATATCATTTCTTTTTGGAAGAATCGGACGCTTGCTTGGTGTTCTCTTTTGTTTGCTAGCACAAGATGCTGGAGGCTGGAGTTTTTTGGAGCCCAAAGATCTTGGTGAAAATAGGCAACAAGCCTTGGCAACGGCAAGTCAACACGGTGCAAGTGTTACTGAACCTTTTGGACTCTGTGGGACATCAGGAGCAGCAGACCGGTCAGCTTAGTTGCAGTGCCTGCAGATGCAGGGGAGTGACTTTCATTCCAAAGGAGATTCCTTCGGGTGTCTTTGATGCCCACAGGCCTGGAGAAGGCACAGACATTGCAGAAGACTGGCAGGACAACTAGACCACAAGCAGATGCAGTTTTGGTTCCCAAAGCGAAGTCCAAAATGCCCAGACAGTTGAAGATGAAGTGGTTACGGATCTGAATCTTATCCCACGATGAAACTCAAAAGCCACCCACAGGTAAGTCCCAAAATACCCTAAGGAAAGGTTTGGGACGATTCAGGGGTCCCTTCCAGAGGAGGAGCTGGACAGTCTAGGAGGTGGTCACACCTCCCTGTGATAGGAAATCCATTATCCTACCTTCCCCTGCTTGAGTTAGGCTCAGCAGCAGGAGGGAAGAATCCTGACTGTGGTTGGCGCAGTGCTGGCTTGCTGTCAGATTCTGGGAGACTGGTACCAGGAGCATGGGACATCCCTGAGGAACCCCACAGTGCATGGATTCATAACTCCAACACCGTTTACAGTGTTGGGGTATGATTCCAACATGTTTGATATCAAACATGTCAGGGTTTGTTACAGCCAGTTTATAGTTAGCCATTGTGTAATGGCACATTGCCACTATGTGTATTGTAATGGCTGATGCATTTACAATGCCTGGAGAATGAACTCCGGGGTCTGTAGGGGTGTCATGTTCATGCAGGGGCACTCTCACACTTATAACCAAAAACCCTGCCTTTAGGATTGAAAGGCCTGCCTTAGGGATGACTTATAGGTTTTAGGTGTAATGACCTCAGATATAAAAAACGTATATCTGTCCTAAGTAGTGCTAGCACCAGCTTACACAGGCTGCAATGGCAGGCCTGTATTCACAATTTGAGTTGGCTTCCATGTGTGGCATAATGCATGCTTCATCCCTTGGGGGACCCCAGGTGTACCCATGCCCTGGGTACCTTAGTACCATATACTAGGGACTTACCCTAGCCAATTTGGGGGGAGTACCTAAGTACTCGCCATGGTCCAATTTAGGGAGTAGGCACAGAGACTGGGGTCCTGATTAGCAGGATCCCAGTAAAACTAGTCAGAAACCAGACTGACACCAGCAAAATGTGGGGGTAAACAAAGGAAATCTGTATTTGTAAAGCGCAACATCTCACCCTTACGGGTCTCAAGGCGCGGAAATTAAGTGAGCTATTGCCCAGAGTCACATGGTGCTGAGCTGGGCTGCCGCTGGAGCCAAGGATCGAACCAGGAACCCTGTGCTCCGAAGTCAGCTGCCCTGGCCGCTGCACCACACCTCTTAACCATGAAAGCATATCCTACTTTCCTACAGTCCTTCTGTTTTTCTTTTTTACATTTTTGTATCCTCTGCAATGTCCCCCTACCAGCAGGTCCTGCAGCACAGTAGAAGTTGTGGTAGACAACAGGGGTAAGCTTTGAACTCTGTGCAAAATGTATTTACCATAATAGTTATTAAAACAATTCTCTCTACAGGCATTATACCTAAACTGTGAAAGCACACAAAGATTCTTTCTTTGATGAAAAAGATGAACGCTGATCCAACGGATCCTGCCAATTATAGGCCGATCTCCTTGCTTCCAGCCCTCTCTAAGGCATTAGAGAAGCATGTAAACAAAGACCTGAAAAAACACATTGAAGATGGGAAGCTTCTATGTGGATCCCAATCTGGCTTTAGGACAAACTTTAGTACTGAATCCGCGTTTCTGGAAATTACAGAATTTATTAGGGGCAAATTAGATTAGGGAGTCAAGGCCGTTCTGCTACTGCTCGATCACTCATTTGACTACGGTCCCACATGAGAGGCTCTTAAACAGAGTTAAAAACATTGGCCTGGGTGGGACTGCCCTCACTTGGATGTCCTTCAATTAGGGTAACAGATCCCAGGACTTCTGACTCCCACCGTTCTCCTATCCGGTTCCAGCCATCAATGTTGGTGTCCCCCAGGGCTCCATTCTCAGCCCTACCCTCTTTGATATTTATCTTTCTCCCTTGGCATCCATGGTAGAGGAAGAGGGTGCCAAAATTGTCTCTTACACCTCTGACACTCAGCTTATCTTCTCTTGAGCTAAAGGCTCTGACTTTGATGGGGCAAAGATCAAGTCCTGCCTCACAAAGGTTTTTAACTGGCTTAAGGTTAATCAGCTCAAGTGTTATCCGGATAAAACTGAAGTTGTTTTCTTTGGAAAACTAGAAATACCCGATTGGAGTTCCTGGTGGCCCAAGTATTGTCAGACTTTAAAGGATACAAGCCAGATTCCACGGGAACGAAGATAAATCCCCTTAACCTCCAGAAAACAGTACCAAGAATGCAACAGTAAATACACTCCTGATAGCTGTTCCCTAAAAGTATGGGGGAAAACCCAAGGAGTGTCCACCACTCTCCCCATATGAGGGGTTAAACAACCGGGCTGATGCAGGTCTGGCAGGTGTAGTCAGGGCTGTAAGAAAACAGGACATGCAATAACCCACTAAACAAGACCCAAGGGAAACCCCTTTATTACATTGACATGTGTTTCATACAAAGGTCACTTACCCCATTGAAGTCCATAGGCTGCCTTGAAGAGGGTCCTTGCTGTAGAGCGTTGCCTGGGAATATGATGCCAGGTCTAAGAGAGCATGCCTCAGGAAAGGACACACACACTCACCAAGCATACACTAAAATAAAGGGGAGAGGAATTGAGGTGCACTGGCCGGCTCTTCAGGGGGACAAAGAGCGGAGCAGCTACACACTCAAGAGGAGAGCCGCCCGGCCCGGGATACGTGTCCAGGCAGAGCGCTCTCTCTCTCAGCAACGGGACATAAGAAAATAAAGATGAGCCCCGGAATGCCCGTCAGCAGCAGGGCATCCGAAAATAAGGAGGAGCTCCTGAATGACCGTCAGGCCAAGCAGAATCCACAGCACACGGGAAACAATAATAGCCCTGTTCAAAGGTCGGAGAGAAATTGCTCCGAAGGGCTCCGAGCTCCAAGGGCGGGAGAATAGGGTCCCGGTGAGAGCGAAGAACCACTCTCCGTGCAGAAAGATAGTCGGAAATTAAGGGAGACTATCCAACTTCAAAATAGAGGATTGGAAAATTAACCAAGGGTGTAGCGAAGGTTGTCCAAAGTACGCGAGGAAACAGGAGCCAAGCAGCGAACGCCGAGGGAGGAGCCTCTCGAGACCAGGAAGCAAGGAAGGGGTGTGGTACCGGAACAGTAAGCCAAGCAATGGCTACGTTCCAACGCGTCCCTTTACGTGGACAAGGGAGCGTCTCCAAATATCAGCATGAAGAGAAGTTCAGTAAGCAGTAGGGAACGTGTCTAAAGGACATAGGGGAAACCTAAGAAAAACACATGTCAAGGTCTCCTGCACCGCCCATGCAGCAAAATCCTAACAAGTATCTGTCGCCCGCCCTTTGAAAAAGGTAAAGCCAAAAACTTGGGAATTGTCATAGACAAAACATTGTCGATGCATTCTCAGATCCAAAATCTTTCTGGCGCTTGCTTCGGTATACTCCGAATGCTAATAAAAATGCTGCTTCTACCGCTGGAAAGTAGAACGATTGTGGTGCAGGCTCTTGTGACATCAAAGCTTGACTATGTCAATTGCCTGTACCTTGATCTTTCCAAATCCTTGATCCAGTGTTTGCTTGTGGTTCAAAACGCAGCGGCCAGGACCATCGTGAGATCAAGACCTAGAGCTAGGATGACCCCGATTCTTAAATCCTTACACTGACTCTGCATTAAAGAGTGGATTAACTTTAAGGCTGGGGCCATCTTTTTTAAAGCCTTCCACAAGGCTGGAGCTGGGTATTTAATTAAACAAGTTAACCATTACTCCACATCCAGTCCCCTGCGTTCTTCTAACGTCAACCTGGTCATTTTGCCCAAAATACGCCTTGTTCGTATTGGTGGTAGATCTTTAGGCTTTCCAAGCGCAAAACTATGGAATAGCCTTCCGATGACTCTGAGGCTTGACCTAAAAAAATTGGTTCTTTAATCAATAACAGGTTTCTTCCACTCATTCTCCCCCCCGCTGTCTATGCGCCAGGACACACTAGCTTGAATACCTGTGCGCTTTATCAAATACTGTATTTCAGTTCATTTCATCAAATACTGTATTTCAAAAGAATGCATAATGATGTCCAGTTATGCTTGTTGGGTTTATTCTCAACCTTTGTAAGGTTATGCACCAAAACATACTTTTATGGATTTGCTTAAACTTATATTGCACAACTGCTTGCTGCTCACCAAGCAAACATTTTCACTGAAAACCTAATATTAATCAAATAGGGGAAACCTAGTGCATTTGCCAATGCTTGTTTCTCCTTGTTGCTCCTTTTCCTTTCCCTCAATGCAGACTGTCCTTTTCTCCTCAGTACTGTGCAGTTTCTCCTTTTGAGGTCTAGCGGTAGCCATGACCTTTTGATTTTACTAAAATTATATTTAAAATATAATTACATAAAGGGGCTTTCAGCCACTACTCTTCACTTATTAGTCTGTTCTTGTGTCAGTCTCATTTTGCAGACCCTCCAGCTTAACGCGATTTCGCGATTTGCAAAAAAATCGCGAAATTGGCCAAACGCCGCAAATCCCGCGATATTTGCTTAAACGCCCGCGAAATCCGCCGTTTTGCCAGCCATTCCAGGATTTCACAGGTTTCACAGCAGCAGGACAGGAGAACAGGAGAAGAGAATTGGCAGAGGACACCCAGCAGGAAGACCAAGGAGGCCAGCCAGGGGGAGAGAGAAGCCAGCGGACACGACGAACGCCTCTTCTCCAGCCCAGCCCGGGAAGGAACACGGAAGCGTGACGACTCGGAGACCAGGGGGAGGGAGCGGCACCGGCAAGCAGGAGACAGCCGGCAACAGGTACAGTCCTTCACGCTGTGGGGGCCCCCCAGGGGCCATAAATCTTTTTTTTATGTTTTGCAGTGGGGGCCCGCCGCACATGGGGCACGCGGCGGGCCCCGGGGGCCATAAATCTTTTTTTGTGTATTCCTGTGGGGGCCCGCCGCACACGGGGCACGCGGCGGGCCCCGGGGGCCATAAATCTTTTTTTTATGTTTTGCTGTGGGGGCCCGCCGCACATGGGGCACGCGGCGGGCCCCGGGGGCCATAATTTTTTTTTGTGTATTCCTGTGGGGGCCCGCCGCACACGGGGCACGCGGTGGGCCCCGGGGGCCATAAATCTTTTTTTTATGTTTTGCTGTGGGTGCCCGCCGCACATGGGGCACGCGGCGGGCCCCGGGGGCCTAATTATTTGAGTGTGCATGTACTGTGGGGGCCTGCTGCGCACAGGGGCACGCTGCGGGCCCTGGGGGGCCTAATTTATCGAATGCAAATGCACTGTGGGGGCCTGCTGCACACAGGGGCACACTGCGGGCCCTGGGGGGCCTAATTTATCGAATGCAAATGCACTGTGGGGGCCTGCTGCACACAGGGGCATGCTGGGGGGCCTAATTTATTGAATGCAAATGCACTGTGGGGGCCTGCTGCACACACGGGCATGCTGCGGCCCCTGGGGGGCCTAATTTATTGAGTGTGCATGTACTGTGGGGGCCATTAACTGCACTTATGTCGCACTATTTATTTCATCACTGGGTGATTTGCACAGGCTTCACCACATTATATGTTACGTGTTGTCTATGTTTTATGGTCATACGTTGTGTTGTGTGGAATTTATTATTTTTTCCCCCTCCCTTATGCTCCGCCCTGAGTGTGGCTACACCAGGGCGTATTGTAAGCAGGCCCTATGATGAAGCATGTCACATACTTCGGTATGTGAGTGAGGGCAGTTTTTTCCAAATTATGGATTTGCCTTAGTTTGTCTTGTGGCTTTTGTTGTGTACTCTACACCCCTCTTTGTGTGTGCACATGTACTGTGGGGGCCTGCTGTTGTAAATTAACTCAAACAGTAGGATATCTGTGTTTGTTGTCGAAAAAAACCCAAAATAAAATGCCGCTAAATGCCGCTAAATTCCCAGATTTGTGCCGCTAAATTTCCTGATTTGTGCCGCTAAATTTACTAGTTCATGCCGCTATATCCTGGGGGGTCTGATTTTGCTTCCGTCCAGGACATCATACAACATGGAACAATCGGTTGGCCTAATGCTGCCCCTATGTTCACTTTGAGTGACTGAATTTTCACAAGGAGCACATCCACGCGCAAGGTAGTTCCATTGAGTGTCTGTGTTTTTGTTTTTACTTTACTATTGCTTTAGTGTTGCCTTTGTTGTAAATCCTGATGCGATAACAGGCCGCCTTCTACCAGATGAGAGCACTGGGCACATACCAGCTTTATCAGTTCCTGTCTTCTGCCAATTCTTTTGTAAAAGTCTTTTGAAGTGGTCTTTATTTATCTGACTGCTGCTTTTTCACACTATACAAGCAGCTCACATGAACTTAGAATATAAGCTCATGAGGGTGGTATATCTTTGCAACGCTACCTGTCTGTCATTCCTTCGTTCTGTCCTTCTTTCCTTTTTTCTCTCCTTCTTCCATTCTTTTGTTGATTCTCTTTTTTTCTTCTTTCTTTCCTTTTCTCTTTTCTTCCCTCTTTCTTTCCTTTCTTCTTTCTTCACTTTTTCATTTTCTTTCTTCTTTGTCGTCCTCTTTTCTTTTTTTTTTCATTCTTTCTTTCTTTTTCTTTTCTTACTTTCCTTCCTTCTGAACTGTTTTATTTCTTGCAGTCCTCTTTCGTTCGTTCTTTTTCCTTCCTTTCCTCTTTCCCTCTCTCCTCCTTTCATTTCTTTCTTTCTTTCTTCCTTTTTTTCTTTCTTTCTTTCTTTCTTCCTTTCTTTCTTTCTCTTTTCTTCTTTCCTTTTTTCCTTTTCTTTCCTTCTTTTGCTTTTCATTGATTCTCGCCTTTCTCTTTCTTTCCTACTTTTTTTCCTTCTTTCCTTTTTCTTGCCATCCTCTTTCTTTCTAATCTCTTTCTTTCTTGTCTTTTCTTTCTTTCTTTCTTTCTTTCTTTCTTTCTTTCTTTCTTTCTTTCTTTCTGTCCCAAAGATAAGGAGTTGTCCGCCAATGTCAGATTGACTGGCTTTTTTAAGTCTGTGTTAGCAAAGACATTTTGAGTTTACTAAAATTATGTGTAATATAGTTCCCCAAATCGGTTTTCAACCAGTCTTTGTACATTAGTCTGTGGTTCTATCATTCATGTTTTTCTCACCCACTCCACCATGCATTAATGGGCAACGTGTCAGCCTACTAAGCAACTGGCTGACTTCACTATGAGTATCAGCTTGCTCTCACCTTTCACAAGAAACCCATAAACAATCGAAGCACTTCCCTTCACTGCTAGGGAGTAATGTGGTAATGTATGCTTTTTTGAGACCAACACAGCGTTTTTGCCTTTAACCAATGTTTTGTTTAGATTTACGAGGGCCTGGCAGCTTCCTGAACAATAAAGTTCTGCCAAAACCATTACAAAGCAAAACAAGAATTGCCAAAAGTTTGATTGCTAAGGCCAGACATATTGGCTTTACAAATGCTTGTTTCAGTATGCTGTGTCAGTTGTTCTCTCATTTCGTCTCCATTTCTATCTCTTTTGTCCTCACAGTGGTTTATTCTTGTCTTCTCTGTCCTCTCCTGGGATTACTTCCCCAGCGCGGTGCTCAGTCCGTTTTGGTTTTCCTGCTTTGCTTCTGTTTTTGCAATAGTTATCTTTGAAACACTATGGGGCACATTATGATGGCGGACGGACCTGAGTCCGTCCGCCACCATAGAGTAGGAGGGAACCTCCGCATGGCCTGCGGAGGTCCCTCCAGTGCAATTAGGATGTGACCGCCACCCTGGCGGTCACATCCTCTATTTTTAACATTGCGGCGGGTGCGGCTTCAATGTTAAAAATGCACGCATTGCATTTGTATGTAGAAAGTGGCAGGCACCGCGCGGTGCCTGCCGCTTTCTGCATACAAATGCAGGGGGGTACCATAGGTACCCCCCATGTGCACCCCCCACGCCCCCTTCACCTAGGGGGCCCGCAACGGGCCCCCGCAGTGAAGTTACACATGCTTTTCCACGGCGGAAAAGCCGCCGCGGAAAAGCATGCTTCAGAGCCCATCCTAATCTGGCTGACGGTGTCTGAGAGACACCGTCACCATATTAGTGCTTTTCCGCCCCGGTTGTGAGCCAACCGCGGCGGAAAAGCTGCGGACGGAAACCGGGACCCACCAGCCATCCTAATGTGGCGGTGGGTCTTTGGTGGGTCCGCAGAGGATTTTCCGCATCCTAATGAGGCCCTATGTGTGGTTATTTTAAGTGGGCGTATATTCGTGCAATTAAAATATGCAATGAAAATGTTTTAATTATGACATATATATGAAATTGAATTTAGATATAAATGTGGTTTCTTTAAGATTAATGTGAATCTCGTTATGTTAAATTCCAGTTACCCCTGACGAAGAGCAAATAATTGCTCGAAATGCATTGGGTCAAGGAATGCTGCTGAGAACTATTTTTTGCGTATGGATCGTATTTGCAAGGAGGCTTGGATGGGCACATGTTAATACATAAAGTTTAAAAAAAAACGCAAATTGGTGAATATGTGGAACAAACGGAAACAATGGAAGTAATTTGATAATCTTTAAGGTTTAATCATGGATGAATATGAATGAGGACAAACGGACAAACAAATGGTGGATCTTGTATCCTCAAAATAAAATGCAGTGCATCAGGGTGTGGAACGTGAATGTTACGCTCCCCACATTTGGATTCTGTTTTTGCAATGCCTACATTGACACTCAGGAAACCATCCATGAATCTATAATCTGTTCACACCAATATCATTTTTCCTTTTATCTCCTCTTCTTTCCTCCAGTGCCCTCGCTCTCTTGTTGCTCCACGTCTTTCACTTTCTCTCACATTTATGTATTTCACTTTCTCTCTCAATTCTTTGCACCATTTCTATTCCTTCATTCTCTGTCAAGTCTCTCACTTCCACCTCCTTTCTCTGATCTCTACTTCTTTCTCTTTTGCTCTACCAGTTATCTTTCACGTCTATCAATAGTGCGTCTTTTGCCTCCTTACCTCCCTCTTCAATTTATTAACAGTTCTCCTATCTCCCTTTTTTCCTGCTTCCGTTTCTCCGTGTATCTCTTTAGCGTCTCGCTCCCTTTTCCTCTCCGTCGCATCCCCACTGTTTTCCTTTCTTTTTGCCTTCTCTTACGACCCCTCCTTTTATTCCTCTGCTCTTTAGTCGTTTATTTCTTCTACTCTGGCACATGTCCATGTCTCCACCCCCTCTCTTCATTGCGTGTTGTTGCTCTGTCTGGCTTTATGAGAGGAGAGGCTGCCTTTGCTCTTCTGCTAAGGAGGCGGGTATATGCCAGAGTGCCAGAAAGTATATTAAGAAATGCCTGTTAGCGTGTTTGCTTCCTTCCTTTTTCAGTGTTGGCGTTGCTGAACGTATGGGACGCTTGGGTACGAAAGTGGAGGCATGTAGGCAAACTACCCATGTGAGAGGCAATGTCACCTTTCAGTAACTCCCTGCCCGCCTGACCATGGAAGCTCACTCTGTGCAATTGTTTTTCAGGATTCTGGAACGCTGTGCTATATTCACAGAGGCAGTGGGAGTCACAAGTGGCCATGTCAGAGAAGACTAGAAGGAAAGGTAAAATATCTGGTTGACATAGAGTTCGAAGTGGGCGGCAGCTGAGTTAAATGACTGTAGCTGTCAAGTTTTCTGACTGCTTATGTGTGACCATTCAATCGTTTCAGTGTTCTTATTATGAGTGACATTCAGCGACTAAATGCGTGACACTTGGAGTGACACTTTTGTGCAAATAAAACCAACAATGAAGTGCATGGCAAGACGTCAGTAACAGAAATTAAACTCGTTTGATCAACAAGAAGCTCAAAAAGAACTCGAAACTGCATCTTTCAAGTTATATTTCAACATATTTTATTAAGTTACCTGAAGATAGGGTGACCAGGCATCCCAGATTTGCTGGGATCACTAGCTGTCCTGGTAGATTATGGGAAATTTAACTTATGTTCCGGTTTTTAGAGGGTCAACTGAAAATGGTGGGAGTTGCCTTTTTATGTTTTCCAAAGCAGGGCTAGTTAGCATCTGTTATATTATAGCAATTTAATTAACAGGCAAGATACTTGCTTTAAAAATTGCATTTTATTTATGTTCTTACTGTCTCTTCTGTAATTCTAAGCTGATGAGCGTTGTCATTCTGTGCACGCAGTGGAAGTAAAATTGTAGTCCTGTTTTTGGTTACCCTACCTGAAGATGTAAATCAACAACAAAGTTATAGAAAATGTTGTGCTTTAAGCAGTTTGCCCGCATTTCACTATGGTGCTGCGCTCACCTGTGTCACAACTGGAAGTATATACGCTTCTCTGCAGTGCCAGGCTGAGCCAGAGAGTGTGGCTTTGACCGCTGTTCTGCAAGGGCAAAAAGAACGAATGATGGACGGAATGCTGAACAATGTCAAACACTCACCCCAAGTAAGAGATTTGGGCTTAAATCCATCTTTTTTTGCTCACCACACCATTCCAGTTTGGACGCAACCGTATGCAAATCAGCATTGACCCTGCTTCCCATGGGAACATTCCAGCCCGAACTGTCAGGCCAGGCCCTCCCTGGACCGGAAACAAGCATCCTAGGACTGGGTTCGGAGTATCACCCCCTCATCAGCCGGAAGCTTAAATCCAGTGGTATGGCGAGCAGGGGTCCCACGTCTGGGCATACCCGTCCCACTTGGAGTGACAATTGCAAAAAGCACAAATGATGGACGGAGTGCTGAGCAATGTCAAACGCTCACCCTCAGTCAGGGATCTGGGCCTAAATCCATAGTTTTTTGCTCACCTCGCCATTCCAGTTTGGACCCAGCTGAATGCAAATCAGTATTGACCCTACTTCCCATGGAAACAGTCCAGCCAGAACTGCCAGGCCATGTACATGTCCTGCCTAGACCTGAAACAAGCATCCTGGAACTGATGCCGGGGAATCACCCCTCATCACCCTGTTCTGAACTGTTGTAGTGGGGGGGCTGCCTGCTGACTCACAGTGGGCTGGTGCTATCTAAGGCCTGGCTTCACACTTTCCTGCCTGGTTGGTGCACACTCACTGCAGCTGAGCTCTATTGCCGCACTATGGCTCTCTGGTGGCTGATGCTCGTAGTCGTTGTCCATATAAGTAATGCAGTCACTGGCAGATAGGCTTGCCACCGGACCAGTTTTCTACCAGCATTTTTAATATCCCGGCTGGTGCAAAAACTTACTAAATCCCCTAAAGCCCGCAATTTGAGCCTTTACCTGTAAATAATTCAAACAAAAACTGTAAAAAGGAAGCATTTTAAAGTGTGTTGTAGAAGCAGTGACTAATAATTAAAATAAAGATTGAAAGTCATACTTTAAAGGAATACATACAGTTTTGTTTACAGTCCTCTTTAGTATCAGAGCCAGACCTCTGCAGACTAATAAAAAGGCAGCAAATCTCCATAACTTTTTTCTTGGAAAGGTGGCAGCCCTACTGGCTTACCTGCGCCGCCTTGCACTTTTAATTGTGACCTGCGCCAGCCCAGACCCTCTGTACATTCTCCGAAGTGAGGGCAGGCTTACTCGAATGTTGTTGGATTCTAGGGCTCAGTAGGAAGGGCAGCGCACACCAACAAGTATTGGCAAAGCCAATAGGTTTCGCCTCTGCGTTCTACTCGTGTTGTCAATGTTGTTTTAGACTTGTTACACAGTAGCATGACTTAATATGTAAAAAAACAAACACTATGACGCGGCCAGCCTTGCCTGTTGTTGTGTCCTGAAGGTAGGGAATGATCGCCCTCGGGGTAACAACTTGGGACCTACACTTCGGGGCATCTCAGTCTAACTAGGCCTGACACGTGGCCCTAGAAATAACTGAGACCGACTCTAGGAATAACTTGGTGGCTCTCCGTGCGCTCGTCTCTGAACTGCGTACGTGCGTGCGGGGCCTCTCTTTATTCTGCCAGGTCACATGACTTCAACACTGCACGCCCCTGGCGTCAGGGGCGGACCATACCCCCAGAACATAACATTCCTCTTAAAACAAGAAAACAACAACAACAACAACCTTGTGGGACAGTCTATTATGGCATTATTCATAGACCCCTGTTTCACTTTGCAATACTATCTCAAACAGGTAGAGCATATCACTAACATTGCACGTAGCACTTGTACATGAAACAGTCTTACGTGAAATGATCGCGGAGGCGGCAGGAGGGCGTTGGGTTTCTTCTCAGCCTTTGTTGCACGCCTCGCTGACTTGGAAAATCTGTCTCTGGGGCAGCATCTGCCTCTGGCGCCTCCATGTCGGCCCCCTCCGGATCTGGCGTGCTTTCGAGGGCCCCAGCGCCATCCCCCGCCTCTTTGATCACTGCTCTCGAGGTGTTACTCTGGGTGACCTCGAGGCTGGGTGTTAACTCCTGGCATGGCAAGTTCGTTGCAGTTTCAGTTTCAGCAGGCAGCGTAGGGGAATCCGCTGTCGTCAGCTCCCCGTGAAAATGTTTGAAATGGGATACGTTTCTGGTTACTGTCTCTCGTCCTCGGACCACAGTGATACGGGTGCCTTTCACTCCAATTACTCGCCATGGTCCTTTTTCATAGTTCAGCCTGAACTTTCCACTGGTTACCCTGTTACGAAGAAGCACCACATCCCCTCTGCTGAAATGTGTCATCATCGCCTTTCTCTTCCGGCTGATCTTGGCAAAAGCGGCCTTTCTCTTGTTCGCAATTATTTCTTCATTCACCCCTTCCGGTGACCACTGGGGATGGTGAGGAATGGAGTCAGGTATTACTCGTCCCCTGAGGAGATGGGCTGGGGCTACCCCCGTGGTTGAGTGTGGGGTTTGCCGATAGCTGCGGAGAAACGTGAAGATAGCCATCTCCACGGACTGGCCTTTGTCATGGGCAATGCGAATGACTTTGTTCAGGGTTCTCATGAATCGTTCAGCTTCCCCGTTGGCTTGAGGCCAGCGAGGGGTGATTCGTCGGTGTCGAGTGCCAAGAGATGACAGATAAGTGGCCAGTTCTTGCCCTTGAAATGGGGGCCCATTGTCTGTACGGAGCTCACGCATGGCCCCATGAGTAGCAACAATTTTTTCTATCTTTGGGATGACACTCTCAGCACTTGTACTGGAAACTATCTCCACTTCAGGATATTTGGAATGGTCATCGATCATTACTAACGTGTATCTTCCATCTGGGAGGCTGCCAAAGTCCATGCTGACCCTATCCCATGGCTGTTGGGGTCGGGGTTCCACTATAATCGGAGCTTCCCGAGGGGCCTCTCCAGTAACTTGACACGCAGCACACGACCTCACCACGTTCTCTACCATGTCGTCCATCAGGGGAAACCACACCTTTGTTCGTAATCGAGCCTTAGTTTTAACCATTCCCTGATGGCCTACATGTGCCAGCTGGATCACCTGGTCCGTTAGGGCCGTGGGTATCACTATGCGATGCCCTCGTAACAGGCACCCCGCGTCATCCTCATTGAGTTCTTCCCGGACATGATATAGGCTTTCCATAATCTTCTGAGCATCTGGAGTGAGCACCTTCCTTCCCTCTTTGGCTCGGTGCCAGTTCGTCGTGTGGAGAATTTCTTTGGCCCTCTGTAGACAGGCATCTTGTGTTGTGGCCTTCACAATGTCATTTATGGAGAGGGGGCGAGGGCACGACCGCGCGACCACCCATTTGACATAGGCCTCCGTCTCTTCGGCCTCATCCATTTCTTCTGGGGTAGCTGGCCTGGGATGGCGAGAAAGATAGTCCGCCGGGTTCTTTGCTCCTGGCTGATATTCAATGGTGCAGTTGTACTCCTGCAATTGGAGCAACCATTTTTCGATACGAGGCGGCGGCTTCGATGAGGTTCCTGAGAACAGGGCCAGCAGTGGTTTATGGTCAGTCACCACCGTGAATGGCTTGCCATATATATACAGATGGAAGTGTCTTCACCCCCAATGAATGGCAATCGCTTCCTTCTCGATTTGCGAGTAACGCTGCTCAGTGTCTGTGAGGGATCTACTTGCAAAAGCAACGGGTGTCCACTCTATGTCATCCCTCTGTTTTTGCATGAGGACAGCTCCCAAACCGGCAGGCCCAGCATCCACCGCAATGAGAGTGATATTTCGAGGGTCAAAGAATGCAAGCGTGGTATTACTGGACAGAGAGTCTTTGATGTCTTGGAATGCCTTCTCCTGCTCCGGTCCCCAGTTCCATGGAGTGGAGTCCTTTGTGAGGTCACGGAGGGGAAGCGTGAGATTGGCCAAATCTTTGATGAACCTGCCACAATAATTAACCATGCCCAGGAAACTCCGTACTTCGGTGACTGTGGTGGGGGGTGGTGCATCTTTAATGTCCTTTACTTTGTCAGGGTCTGGGTTGACACCATCTGCTGAGAAGATATATCCAAAGAATCCTATTTTGCTCCGTAGGAACTCACATTTTTCTCTATGGAGCGTGAGTCCTGCATCTCTGAGCCGTCGAAACACTTGAGTTAGTCTGTGATTGTGTTCGGTAATGGTGCGGGCATATATCATTATGTCATCACTGACGTTTATCACTCCAGGTATTCCGACAATCAATTCTAGGATGACGTTCTGGAATACCTCCGCTGCACTGGAGATCCCGAAGCTGAGTCGAGTGTACCTTCGAAGGCCAATGTGGGTGGAAAAAGTGGTAATGTTTCGCGACTCCATGTCCAACACCAGCTGGTGATATCCTGACCGTAAATCTAACTTTGAGAACCAGCAGGCTCCTGCTATCTCTCCAATAAGATCATCAATGGTGGGGGTGATGTGACGCTCCCGTTTTATGGCTGCATTGGGAAGGCGCATGTCCACGCAGATCCTGACCGCCCCTGGCTGTTTCGGTTTCCGGGTGACTACGATGGGCGACACCCAGGGAGTGGGACCCGAGACTTTTTCAATGATGCCCGCCGCTTCCAATTTGCGGAGTTCCTCTTCTACCAGCGGCCGAAGATGGAAAGCGATGCGACGGTGTCGCAGAGCCACCGGCTGCACCGTGGGATCAATGTGCAAGTGGACCTCCCGGCCCTTGAACCGCCCAATGCCCTCAAAGAGGTCCGGGAATTCTATGAGAAGTTGTTGGACTGACTCCTCATGGACTCCGAAGGCGAACGTTACCACGCCGAGGTCTTCGGCTGCCCTGCAGCTCAATAGCATGCCTTGACCTTCTTCCGACACAAAGATGTTTGCTCTAATAGTCTTGTTCCCATGGCGGATAGCCGCTCTGAATTTCCCTCGAATCCTGAGAGGGGTGTCTTGTCCATATGCAAAGACGGTGATGGGGGTAGGGCTCAATGCCGGAGGCGTGGCCATGGTTCTGTAGAGTGAAGCGCTCATGAGATTTATGGATGCACCCATGTCCACTACCGCCATTAGGTCTTGGTCTGCCACCTGGATAGAGCATTGAGGTAGTGGTCTGGTGCGACGGGCAGCAGTGCCGATCATATGTACCTTGTGCACCGACCGTTCTTCTTCCTCATCATCATCCATATCGCTGTGACTCTGTTCCCCTTCCGTTATGGCCTGTACAGCTGGGCGTGGCCTGCGGAAGTTTTTTGATCGGCACACTTTTTCAAAATGGTTCGTTGTGCCACATCCCGAGCTCCGCTTGCCTCGTGCTGGGCATTCCGTCATCGGGTGCCGCGGGCCTCCGCAATAACCGCATGAATGTCCCGATGCTCCACCCGGGGTGGGTGGTCTTTTGTGCCACTTGGTGGGCGTTTGGGCCTGAATCTTATTGACCGGTTCCACTTTGACCGATGCATGCAAGGCGGCTTCCATATGCGCGGCCCTGGCCTTGGAGAGTTCCTTCGTGCGGCCAAGAGTTAAGATATCAGCCAGCGGCTTGCCAGATTCCTCCAGTATCCGTTCTCTCAATTTGGCCGAGGCGCAGCCCTGTATGATTTGCCCTCGGATCTCTTCCGTAACATCTTGAAAGCCGCACGTCAGCGCCAGCTTTTTGAGTCTGGTGTGGTAAGTGTCCAACGATTCCTCCGGCAGCTGACGCGCTTGTCTGAATACAAAACGTTCATAGTCTTGATTGGCCATGGGCTCAAAGTGGGCATTGAGGGCATTGATCAACGTGTGATGCGTTCTGGGGGTCGCCTCTGTAAGGGTCCGAGCAATAGAGTGGATGTCCTTGCCCCCTAGGTGTATCACCATGGCCCGTTTCTGTTCCTTGTGGACTTTCGTGGCCTCGAAGAATACTAGGAGCCTGTCCACCCACTCCTTCCATTTTGGGGCGAGAGTCGAAGGCGCCCCCTCCACCACAAACGGTTCGATGGGCGGAATCGTGGCCATCTTCTGGGGAACGCTGGGTCAGGCCACCCACGGGCCGCGGCAGCACCCGAGGCGGTGCGCGGGAGGACCAGACACGGGTCGGCACGGAACACCGGGCCGTCAGCACCCACACGTGGGGCGGGCCGTGGGCGTGGAGCGAGCCACGGGAACCCCGGGAAGGCGCGTGCGACCGGCGCACTGTCCCCGGGCGGGCAAGGCCAGCAGCAGGACAGGCACACGCCGCGTCCGCCAGATGCAGGAGATGAAACAGGGCACCGCCCCGATCGTCGGGCCAAGCGGGCCGAAGCGCGCTTCACGCACGAGCCCAGGGGCACGGTGCGGCGCTGGGCGTGAGGCCAACGGGGAGAGAGTGTGCCGACTGGGCAAACACACCGATGCACACTGCAGGCAGGCGCTGGGCAGCACGGCTCACCTGCGATGCTCCAGGGCTCGAAGTCGCCCCTCCAGGCGCACTGCGTGGGGGTGGGGGACGCCGCAAGGCACGAGCACCACGAGCCAAGGGACTGGCTCGCAGCCGCCCCACGGGGCAAGAAACAGGTACCCCCACCCGGCGAGGATCCGGCAACCACCCTCGTCGCCAATTGTTGTGTCCTGAAGGTAGGGAATGATCGCCCTCGGGGTAACAACTTGGGACCTACACTTCGGGGCATCTAAGTCTAACTAGGCCTGACACGTGGCCCTAGAAATAACTGAGACCGACTCTGGGAATAACTTGGTGGCTCTCCGTGCGCTCGTCTCTGAACTGCGTACGTGCGTGCGGGGCCTCTCTTTATTCTGCCAGGTCACATGACTTCAACACTGCACGCCCCTGGCGTCAGGGGCGGACCATACCCCCAGAACATAACACCTGTGTCATAGCGCTTTAAAAAAAAAAGCAATGTCGTGCAACGTTTCTTTAAAAAACCTGACGAAATCATATATGCGTTAAGTAAAAATGCACACATCTTTTTAATTGTACTGAAAATAAAATGTTATAGCGCAACCAATCACTGGAAATACAATTCCACTGTTTTCAATTTCCCAATGTCTTGCTCATTTGATCTGACAAGCATTTGCAAACGCACACATTTAGACACATTTTAATGAAATACAACTGCATACTTATATATACAAAACTCGCATGCTCGCTCTGTAAACACAAGCAAAAACACCACACAAGCAAACACAATGGCTCACACTGAAGAAAAACTGGATAGAAAGCACACGCTAGACATACACATATGCACAAACGGACAGTTATACACTGCACAAATATGCACCTATATTACACGAACCAAACGCAAACGGGCATGCGCATGCACTCGCAAATTCGCCATTGAATAGACACTTTGTGCACCTGTCACGCACCTGAGGGTTGTGGGCGAATGCAGTGGTGGCTGGTGACATTTAAAAGTGGTGAGGCGTAATTACTATACTGTGGCGAGCAAGCATAGCGAGCGAGCCCCAACCACCTACAAGGGGTTCCCCGAGAAAATTTTGAAAAAAGAGTGGGCAAATGGTGCATTCTCAAGCAAATTTGAGAAAGAGATGGCTTGGCAAACACATCTCTGTGAGTAACCAGACAAGTCTCTTTGCACTTGCACAGATACATCATGCTCCCTGCATTCACATAGGCACCCTACTCACCCTGTACTCATAGACCCATTGCTCACCCTTCTCTGACACATCACTAAGCCTGCATTCACCTATCCACATCACTCAACCTGCACTCACACAGACATTACTCACTCTTGGCTGCACTGCACTCAATAGGTTTAATTTATTATAGCCTGTCTAGGCCTGACATTGCCTGGTAACAGACTACAATAGAACGACCATGGTTCAGCAATCCCCAGGAAAGCTCATGGAACATAACACCCTGCACTAGGAAAATGGGGAGAGCTGAATGGACCTAAATATACGGAACGAGTATTCTATCATGTCAAATATAAAATGAATTAAAACGTTTGAAAACATTCATTTATCTGTCCAGTTTAACATCTTAGACACGGTGCAAACAAAATGGGGCAATTCCAACACTGTAATTACCATTAACTTAAAGTCCATCCATATCGTCATAGGTCACAGGTGCAGTAACCTGTACGACTGATGGTGAAATAACACAGTGGATAGAGATGTATTTTAACTTTGAAGTGCATCAGTGACAGGAGATTTGCATGTGTGATTAGCCACACATCCGAGACAATGTGGGCAGTGTTGACCAAAGGCAAAATAAAGCAAGTAATGGGCACCAATAAACTCCCACACTTGGGCAAACCTGCCAACCTTGTATCCATTTTCACCATATTAATCACTGACACAAGGACAAGGGCCTTGGACCGGATGGTTCCGAAGGGGTTCCTTGACTTTAGAGCACTTTAGAGCTGCATCACTGTCCGAGCAGGTGTGCAAGAACACCTACACCCCGCAACACAAACAAAGGTATCTGGGGCAGACTTCCATTCCCTGATTAGGTTGCAAAGACCATGGTGGTTTAGGACAATACGGGGGCTTCATGTACAAGTTGGATTTGTGCTCAGTGTACAGATTTTCATCTCACCTGCATATTTGCAACGTGATGAAGTCTCTTCTTCAGGTACCCATGTGAAAAATGCCGAAACCATGTGAAACAAGGTGAAACCCTGCGAGTTGCCTGGTCTGTTTACAACTGTCTAATAAGTGAGAAAATACCCTGATTTCCAAAATAGACCTATCCACCTCAGTCTCTCTGCAAAGTCCTGGCTTCACGAGCAAGCTTCTCTTGACACCTAATTAATCTAAAATGGAAACCAAAGATGGTGGTGCACATGGCGGGTGTCAACCTTAAAAATAAACATGAATGAGTCCTAACAGTGCCTCAATATTTCATGTTTAAAGCATCAATACTTAGGTAATAAATATTTTCCACATCAGCCACCAATATTTTACTTGTACAGATATTACACAGAAATAACGTAAACAGGAAGGGGCTTGGCGGATTCGAGCGGAACTACTTAATTTCCTTCAAGCTGCTAAAATACAGCCAGCCACCGCTGTGGTTTATGAGGTCAATGGATTGGTTTATGATGCAAAAAGCATTTTAAGTAGATCCAATTTTTCTGGGGTAAAAAGGCCAAGTGGAGTTTAAGTAAGACAGATTTGGCTAGGGAGCCGAAGCCGCAAATCAATTAACTACACATGTTAGTTGGAATAAATTTCTCCGACTGTTTCCTGCAGGAGCTTAATTTATGGAGCACATATGGGAATAGTGACTGAGGTAGTGGGTACTGAGCGGGAGAACTGTTCACGAGTGCTCGATTGGCACCACTGCTTGCAGGCATCAATGATAATCATGTTAGTGGGCAGTCGCAGCTCGCGGGGGGGGTTGTCGCGCAGGGGGGGAATTATATAAAACAAAACTTACCTCACCGGCCGCCGGTCCGGGTCCGCGCCACCTGCTCTGCTCCCCTTCTTGGCGCCTTCACTTCACAAATGGCACTGGACTGGCAGCCCCTCTCAGCCAATCCTGGTGCTGCTGCAGCGCCAGGATTGGCTTGGGACACAGATTACTTTTCGCCCACAGCACGTCCATTAGGAGCCCGAAGGGCTCCTAATGGGCATGCGCAAAAAAGCGCAAACACAAGTGCGCATGAGTGGGCACGGGTAAAAAATTCACCCTCCGTCCCCACTCATGCGCACTTGTGTTGCTGCCTGCTGGCCCTGGTGACAATCATGTCAATCAACATGACGCCAGACCGCCCACCCCCTTCAGACTCTGAAGGGGGTGGGAGGTCTGACGTCATGCTGACTGACATGATTGTCAGTTCTCCCTCAGCGTCTTTGAACTTAAGTAAACTGATTCAGTTTACTTAAGTTCAGAAACGCTGAGGGAACTGCGGGCAGGGGGGCTATGCCCCCACGCCCCCATGGTTTGGTAAACAAGTGAGTTTGAGCCTGCTATATTTGATTATCCATCGTATTATAGTCAGCGTCATTCACCTTCACAATTGCGATTTTCTAGCTTAAAAGCGCCCTTAACGAAAAGCTACTGCCCTGTGCAATTACAGATTTGTCGCTAGAGCTCAACAACAAACACTGGCAACCTCTCCGTACAAGCATAGAAAAAAACGTGGAACATACAGAGAGCATTACATTTGAAGAGAACACAAGTGAATTTAAACACCAAAGAAATATACACTTTAAATTGGGCCTACATGACTCCAATAAGTGGGGCAATAAGCAGGTGAGCTTAGTTTTTAATAGGCGACATTTTTGAGTGACAATGACTGCCTGAAACCTGCAGTTTCAACTATTCACGATATTATGGATCGCCGTCCATACCATGCAACAGGCGTTTCCCCGGGAGTTTGGAAGAGGGGGGGGGGGGGGGCAGGAGCGGTTTTGTTATAGGGGCGGTTTTGCAGCAGTGCTGCAATGTCGTTACCCAGTAACAAAATAAGCTGGCTAGCATAATTTATTCAGCACTCACTTTTATTTCCAGCCTCCCTCTGTTTTGAAATATGGTAGGTGTTAAAAGCAGAGTTCTTTGTATATCGAGCACTTTTCAGGGACAAGAAAAGTGTCAAGATATCTCTTGTGATGAATCTTCCTGCTGTAGTGAGCTGGAGTTTTGTCTAATGGTAGTTTTGACTCATCTAAGGTAGTGCAGAGGGTTAATATGCCTGCTGCAAAGAATGTGTATCACACAGATCACCTAAGTGTATTTTATGTGCATAGCTATGTCTGTTACTGCTTTTGCTCACAGAAATCCTTTTCTTACTCTGCAGTTCATAAGTTACAATAGTAATCTAGCACAGTGAGCATTGAACTGTGATCAAAGAGTTGCATGCAAACGGCATGGTAAACGTTAGAAAGTTATTTTTTTTCCAGTCTTTCCTTATGCTAATGTTGCTAAAAAAGGGTTTGTTTGAGAAGAAATAAATTCTTATTAGTAAATGTAACCCTAACTGCTGTGTTATGTTTTGAATCCTGAGTTTGTGCTTCTCCAGCCCAAGCACTCTTATAACATGCCGACACCTCGTGGTACCGTTTGTAATATGTTGCATTTTCTATACACATACTTAAACACGTATTATTCATTGTCTCTATGTGTGTTTGATGTAAAATGCTCCAACACCATAATTTGTATGAGACATGCTATAAAAAAAATTAACCACATGTGAGAGAGAGGCTATGGAGAGATGAGGGGCACTGTTGGAGGGTGATAGTGAGGGAACCATTGAAGGGCCCCAGTAAAGATTATCGTATCCTGGTGAACTGAAAGCCCATCATTTACTATGCTTTAAACGCTAATACAATTGAATATATAAATAAAAATGTATTGTAGAATGTACCATTTTTGCCATTTTCCACACTTTTTCTTATGGGGAGAACACCTCCCCCCAAACCCTCCTTGTAGTAGTCGAGCTCGCTCACTATGTTCGCTCACTGCACAAAGTACGGGAGCTGATCTGACAACATTTGCCATGGCTGCTTTGGGTTCCCAGTCCAGCCCTGTGTGAAGTTAATTCTTTCAAAAAGTACTTTGTTTTCCAAGCATGATTTTAACAAGGCCACTTCTGCAAAAAGTTTTTTCAGAAATGGTCAGAAAACGAGTTTAACCTTGGTTGACAAATTAAACTATGTTCCCAAAAAGCTACCACAATATTCCTCATATCCAAACCAGTATATTCACAAATATGTGGTAGGGTTTATACTGGGAAAACACACAGCTTTTGTTTTTTTTGCAGTTTTATATAGCCCTAACTCAACCCAAAAAGCGCGTAAAGAGATCAAAAAGGTTTTTCACGCAGCCGGCTCCTACATTGCGCTATGCGCCTAGGAGACTTGAAAAAGGTATTAGAGACTTGGTTGAAAAAGTGTTCACAGATAAAATCGAAAGTACCCTTGTACAGATTGCAAATGACATTGTAGAGACTTTGAAAGATTGTGTCTCGGAAATAGTGGGGAAATGTGACAGGCTAAGTACGTTGTTATGCCATAAAGTACCTGATTGTGCAACATTGGCTCCTCCGGCTACGCTTGCCCCCATTGTCCAATATGAACCACCAATGGAAGGGATTGAGACAGTCACCCCGCCTGTCCCAATCCTCCCCCCAATCCCCCCTGAGCCAGTAAACCCAAAAACTACCATCAATTTGGCCGGCCACACTGATCTCTTGCCATTGACCCTAGTGGGGGATAAGGTCAACACTGTAGCTGGGCAAATCAGCGCACATACAAGCGAACAACTACAGGGAGTAAGGAGATTGCGGGGGAAGCCCCGTACTAATTTACCACCTGAGGCAACCCCCTTTGTTGCTGTCCTAGTAAACATTCCACACTTGAACCCAGGGGAGGTTGAGTCTCAGTATACCCTATTAGCAAATATAAAAGCATGGTGTGATGAAAACTGTTCAGGGCCAAGGGATATATCCACCCACATCACTATAGGGAGACGAGTTGACTGGTTGGGGTATACGGCAAAAAATCTTCCTGGTGATTGCATTATTGTTAATTTTAACAGACCCCATGAGGCTGCCCGTTTATTCTGGGATGCAACGGATATAAAGGTTGGAAGGATACGAGCTGTTCCACTTGGTTATTTTTACCCACGGCCAATCATCCCTAATTTACCACCAGGCAATGAAAAGCAGCGAGGTGCCATCAGAGGGGGTACTGGGCTGTCAGCCTGGGCATTGCAAACACCAAATCTTACCCCTAGTCATATTGTCCCCATCAGACCTACAAATAGGGCTACTCTAGAACTAACAAATAGATTCACTGCTTTGTCTCATTTAGATGAAAATGATTGACTGCCTGGTAATGTTGCTGATTTAGAACAGACTCATTGTATTACCACCATTGTTAGGGAAAGTGGGGAGACTGTTAAAATGGCAAGCTGGAATATTGCAGGTCTCCGCTCCAAGAGAGATGATACAATATGGTTGGAACAATTAAAGGGCTATGAGGTAGTGGCGCTTCAAGAAACCTGGGATAGGGAATGTAATTTCTGGCTGGACGGGTATTCTTCTTATTTTAAAGCTGCCCAGGGCTCCAGTTCAGGGAGAGATCGAGGCGGGCTCATGTTTCTAATCTCTGTTAAACACAGGGGAGTCACGCAAATTGTAAGTACCACATCTCATAACATTTTGGCCTGCGAATTAACTTTACCTAACAAAGTCAAATTCCTTTACGTTAACTTCTATAATGCCCCTCATGGTACGCACTGTAATGTAAATATTAGTGATTTAGCAACATTTTTAACCACTTATAAGGAGAGTCAAACCACTTTTGTTCATTTGATTTTGTTTGGAGATTTTAACATACATTTGTGTCAGCAAAACTGTCAATATAGGGTGTACACAGATATGGATTGTCTCCCTCACTCTCACTTTGAACACACTATAAAGGGGGCTGCACTAGAAGAATTATTGTCAGATGTCGATTTATCTGAGCCAGAGTTTATCGACACCAATGACCGGGTAGCCACATTTAGTGCAAGGGACTCAAATACTATCATAGACTTTATATTTGTATCAACAGGCTTGTTAAAGAATGTAATTTTTTATAATGCTGTGCAAACAACTTTTAGTGACCATAACCTAGTGGTTATGGAATTATGTAACAAAAACCTAGCAATACTATCTGCAAATACAAGGACTGTCTCACGTATGGAGTTAGTTGCCAAAGATCAGGGGAGACGGATCAAGTGGAGTAAAATTATCCCAGAAGAATTTTTCTCTAAACTTACCGAGAAGGTGGGAGATGAAATCAACATCTGTATGGACCCTCTTAGGTTTGGAGGTGACATCATTACTTCCTTTGAAACTATCTGCCAGCAAGTAGCGTCGAATTTAACGTCTAAGACGAAATCCAAGGAGCAAAAACTGTATGGGTGGTTCGATAAAAAGTGCTCTAAGGCCCATAAAGATTTACTGGCAGAATTAAAAAAGTCTCCCCGGGATAAACAAGCAGTGGCCAGCGTACGGAAAAACTATAAAACCATAGTAGAATCCCGTAAGAAGGCGATCAAGGAAAACGCTTGGGACTCACTTTATGATAGGGCCACATTGAGGGACAGCTCCAAATTCTGGGAAATTGTAAATACACCATTGTTTAGTGATAAGGATAACTCCCCGTTGGAATTGAACATACCCGAAAAGGAATGGCTGAACCACTTTGAAAAGATATATGGTAGCAACCTCCTGATAGACCCATTTGTACCAGTAGTAAGTGAACAATTAGTGTTACCTTTGAGATTCACTATCAAAGAAGTCCAAAAGGCTATAGAGGACACAACTGCTCATAAGGCCCCGGGCCCTGATGGGGTACCAGCAGACATGTATAAATCCAACCCCACTACATGGTCAATTGTCCTCACAAATATCTTTAATATAGCGAGTATTGACAAAAGTAGATTGCCTAAAACCTGGTCACGGTCTATAATAGTCCCAATTTTTAAGAAGGGCCAGAGAGGGGACGCAAGATGTTATAGGCCGATATTGTTGGATTCGTCCTTTAAAATACTAGGGAAGGTGATCCTAGCTAAGATCTCAACATGGGCAACTAACAATGACATTTTGTGCGATGCACAGTATGGCTTTAGATCTGGCAGAGGCACTGAAGACCAGTGCCTCAATTTACATTTAATAGTCAGTAAATACACTGTGGCCTCAAAGGGATCAATCTATTTGGCATTTATGGACTTGTCCACAGCTTTTGACCTAGTCAATAGGTCAAAGCTGTGGACCATGCTGCTGGATATGGGGCTAGATCAGGCATTGGTGTACTTCCTGGCTGATTTGCATAGAGATCTGACAGCGGCCATACGCATGACACAGGAGGGGAAGTGTACGGCTGATTTTAAATCCGGGAGGGGAGTACGCCAGGGTTGTATTTTGGCCCCAATGTTATTTTCTTTATATATTAATTCTTTGGGTGCAAATCTGACGGCAACGTCTGTAGATGTCCCGTGCATGGGGGGTACCCCATTGCCAGTCTTATTATATGCTGATGATACAGTACTACTGGCAAGGACACCCATAGGTTTACAACGTCTTTTAAACTCCTTTGGGAATTTTATGCGAAATCTAGACCTTGTAATTAATGTAGAAAAATCGCAT
The DNA here is from genome assembly GCF_964261635.1 of Lissotriton helveticus. Lineage (NCBI taxonomy): Eukaryota > Metazoa > Chordata > Amphibia > Caudata > Salamandridae > Lissotriton > Lissotriton helveticus. Next base: position 1,099,333,675 of record NC_136065.1, read on the forward strand.
GTGATGTTCGTTGGGAAAGGTAGAAATAAGATCAAGACCCTCTCTTGTAATGACTCAGTAATATCAAAAGTAAAAATCTTTACATACCTTGGTGTAGTGTTTGATGATCTGGGTAGCTGGGTTCCCCAAGTTACCAATAAAAGAGTGGCAGTAAAAAGATCATCGGCTGCTATCCTAGGCTTTGCGAAAAGATTGGGTGGGAAACCTCCTGAGGCAATTTTGGCGATATACAGAGCCAAAACAATAGCCATAGCCAGGTATGGGGCAGCAATCTGGGGTTATAAAGATTTAACTGTGATACAGAGAGAGGAAAATAAATGTTTGCGATCCCTTCTGGGCCTTCCCCAATCCACATCATCTTTTGCGGTCCATTCAGAGCTGGGAATGGGATATATCGCGGACATCCTAAACATGGCGCCGCTTTTATTATGGATTAGAACCTGGCTTAACCCCAAACTTACACTGAATCATAAGATTATTATTGATTGTCTGGGGCGGGACAAAGTGGCTGATATTAAATGGTTGGCCTATATTAAAAAAACTTCAGCACTTTTAGGTCGACCAGAATTATATCTAGACCCGGAAAATTTGAATAAAGAAGATATCAACTGGGTAAAACTGAATTTTATTAAGATCCGAGAAATGGAAAGAGAGTCGATTGAAATCTCTAAACCCACAGTAAGGTCACATTTTATGCTGATTACTTCAATATCAGTGCAACCATATCTGACCATTGTCACACGCCCATATCATCGCTGGTTGCTGACCAAATTCAGATTTAATCAGGCACATTTTCTGCTGGGTATCTATGAGAAATGGTGTGCCCCAATGGATAATGTGCCATGTGAATGTGACAATTTCTCCGATCAGGATTTGATACACTTTGTATTCTTTTGTCCCTTCTTTTCGGAAGGCAGGTCAAAATATATTAAGCCCCTCCTAAGGGAAATGGGTTTTTTACAGTTAAAACCTGCATTGTTGTTTCTTCAATTAATGGAAAATCATCGGGTCATGTTCTGTGTAGCGAATTTCTTGATTGCATCAATCCGCGCTAGACGGAAGAGATTCCAGACGAGTATAGCTGGGGTGAATGTTTGCCCTATACCTGATAGTATGATTTAATTTCCAGGTTCTGCTTCATTTTATATATGTTCTATAATGAAATGTAAAATATTGTTGATAATGGTGTAAATCTTGTGTGTCACACAATTCCTATGTATTGCTAACGAATTTTAAATGTACAGTTATCAATAGCTCTGTATGATGTTTTTATGTATTTGCATAGTATACTTTTATGATTTTTATTTAATCGAATAAAGTGTTTTTGACTTGACTTAACTTGAACTCAACCCAAAGGTATCAGAGTGCTTTACATGCGCACCGCTTGCATTACACACGGGCACATTAATTTTTAGGCGTTGAGCAATTAAGTGATTTTCCCAGAATCACAGGATGTTGAGCCTCCTGCCAAGACCCAAACCCCGGTTCCCCAGCATAAATGTTGGCCACTCTAGCCGTTACGCCACTAAGAATGCTGATCTCAGTAATAGTATATTATGCAAAAATGCCACCCCACCTTACTTTTGAACTCTTACTGATAAGCAACACATAAATCTTAGTTAGACATGTGCGGTATATTTATTTACCTCTTTTTTTAAATGTTTTTGGAAGACAATCTTTAGTCATATGTCAGAGTAAAAAACACAACATATATAATATATATACACGACAATTCGACAATTAAACAAAAGAAAAAAATCACTAATACATAAACAGTGCAAATTACTATATGCAATCACTATACACAACAACACATATAATTCTGTTACCACTCGTTCAAAAAGGCAAGTGACAATCCATTGCCTAAATAGCCATAAATGAATAGAATTAAATGGAACAATAGTGGGAAAACACAGTTAGAAGGAGATATCAAGCCTTATTATTTCTGGGATTCACTAATTATTAGTAAAGGATTTTTAGACTCCTTCTCTGCCGACGCGTTTCGAACTCCATACAGCTGTTATGGGTTCTCTTCAGGGCCTTGTCACTTCTATCTGTATGTGTGTAAGACAAAAGAACACTCTTTTAGTGTCTATTTCTATAGCCTCGTGTTAGCATTCCGCTTTAGCCTTCTTAAAGGTCCATATTACCTTCACTGTAGCCAGTTTGGATGTTCCTATCTCTGGAGTTTAGTTTTGCGCGCTGCAATCTAGGGGACATGTAAAGATCACATTTAGTCTCAAGCCCCACTAGTCAGCCCACAGTTACTTTCAACAATAACACTGCAAGACATACCTTCAATATCGTTTAGGGGTCCGGACCCGGACGTCTCCCTATGGTGCGGGGTTGTTTAGACCTGCGGAGGACGCAAGATCCAGTTAACACTAGGGGCATGGGTAGGGTGGTCACTCATAATCGTTATCCCTTATTCCTTTCTCAAGTTAGTACCTTAAGGCGCACCCCGCTTGCTTCGGGGACGGTTTCAATCTCCGCCTCGCTGGAGATGTCTGTCACCGTGCGTTCAACGCACTTAAGTCTGTGTGGTGACTCCGAAAGTAATTCTGCCCCCCTCGCTCGTGGTCTTAATCACGCGCTCTGATTCCAGGTGCTGTCCGGGGAAGAATTAAACAAAAGCGAATTTTAGTTATCTTGCATATAAGTCCGGCGGTGAAAGCGTCTCAGCGCCCCCATCCCAGCTTACCCTCTTTGGCCGCAGCCTTCGCTCATCAGTCTGTCTAGTGTCTCTAGTAGCAGTTCTGTCCCCGCTCGTGGTCCTAATCTCGCGCTCTGACTCCGGGCGCTGTTCGGGGAAGAGTTAGACAAAAGCCGGTTTTAGTCGTTCTACATGCGAGTCAGGCAGTAAACGCGCCTCTGCGCCCCCGCCCCAACTTACCCTGTTTGGCAGCAACCTCCGCTCGTCAGTCCTCCCGTAACTGTGGAGGATGACGGCTGGTATGTCAGATGGTTTTAAACGGTCACATGATACTTTGCCTTCTGGGATTTGTAGTTTTTGAGTACAGGACATGAAGAAACGCTTTGATAGAGCCTCTTCTTCTTACAGTCTTGTCACCTCTGACAGGGCATTCAGCCCGTTTTGAGTACTATTAAATTTCAAGATGAGGTACGCCTCTTTCCTGAGGAGTGTATCCTCAATGTCAATGGGACACTTATTGCTTGGTTGCACCACAGTACATAACACGGTCCATTTGAAATCTGTTTCACTATGATTTGAATCAATGAAATGTTGGACCATTGGAGCGCTTATGACCTTTTTCTTAATCCTGGACCTGTGTTGGGTGATTCGACTGTTCACCTGCTGCGTCGTTTTCCCAATGTATATTTTTTGGCAAGCGCAGACTACTGCATAAACCACATTACGTGTCCTGCAGTTCGAAAAACCAGTGCTTTTGCATTTCACTCCCCTGTGCTCAAACCCTGTTCCTTCAATTGTGGAGTCACACGATATACAGTTTCCACACTTGTGGTGCCCCTCTATTGGTTTGAGCCCCCATTTCGAGAGTAAATCGCTCTTTGGTTTGGGTGTTAAAACATCAGCTCTTATTACACATTGGCCAATGCTCCTGTTTTTCTTATAAGCGAACAAAGGTCGCGGAAATGAGCAGTCCAGTTCCTCTAACAGGTGCCAATTTTTGAGGACCATTTGCCGTATTTTATGGGTGTCTGGTCCAAAGGTCGTGACACAGACCAACCTGTCCATGTCTTGTTTCATTTTTCTTTCAAGTAAGCACTCCCTCGGTGTATAATGTGCCCTTTTCTTGGAGTGACTTAATAGTTTCTTGGGGTACCCACGACTCTTCATTTCCTCACAAAATCTAGTTGCATGTTTCTCGTACTCGGACATTTCAGAACAGTTTCTTCGTATCCGCAGAAGCTGCCCATAGGGCAAATTATCCTTCAAACTTCTGGGATGCGCGCTACGATGGTGCAAGATCGTGTTCTTATCCGTTTTTTTCCGAAATAAAGAAGACACCAAATGCCCATCAACGCATTTTATTTCGATGTCTAAGAATGTCATTCTGTCATTACTGGACTCCAATGAGAACTTAATATCTTGGTGCCTCTCATTGATCCATAGGTGAAAGTCCATCAACTCGGAGTGGCTCCCCTGCCACAGGAGCCACACGTCGTCGATGTACCTTACCCATTGCTTGATATGTCTACTGTACGGGTTATTGGAGTAAATAAATCTTTTTTCGTACTCCGCCATATACAGTATGGCCATCTCCGGCGCATAGGGACAGCCCATGGCCGTACCCTTAATCTGCATATAAAACTTATCATTAAACCTGAAATAGTTCTTTTTTAGTGTTATTTCGGCTAATTGTAAAATGAACGAGGTAGGGACTTGATGCGGCCTGACTCTTTTCTCAAGATAGAGTTCGAGAACCTCCAATGCCTCATCTTGAGGAATTTGGGTGTACAATGACGTAACGTCCATTGTCACCATCAGATCCCTGCTTTGATCAAATTGTGTTCCCTCAATTTGTAGGAGAAAGTCGGTGGTGTCTTTCAAATACGATTGGACACCACTGACAAAGGGCTTCAAAAAGAAGTCTATATATTTTGATAGGGATTCCAAACAAGATTCGCACCCCGAGACAATTGGTCGTCCCGGGGGTTCCTCCGGATTCTTGTGAATCTTGGGTAGAAAATATAGTATGGGCGTTCTTGGGTATTTCTTTATCAAGAATTCACTTTCTTTTTGCCCCACAAAACCACCATCTACACCACTTTTTATGATCTCACTAATTTGTCCTTGAATCGCCCGGCCGGGGTCATCAGGGAGTTCCCTGTACCATTCAGTGTTCATCACCTGCGTTGCCCCTTCTTTAAGATATTTATCTTTGGACCAAATCACCACCGCTCCACCCTTATCTGCAGGTTTAATAACGACTGTAGGGTCGTCTTTCAAGTTTTTAATAGCAATACGTTGGCCTCTCGTGATGTTCTGTTTCACATATTTCTTACCTTTCTCCAGTTTGTTAATAGATGAAAGCATGATCTGTTCAAATGCCACAACTTGCTTAGGGATATTATGATAGGGGATAAAGGTGGACTTGTTCCTCAGGCCTGTTACTTCTGTATTGGTGACAGGTGGTTGATTTGCAAAGAATGCCCTTAAGCGGATTTTCCTGCAAAAGGCAATTGTATCCAGCTCAAGTCTGGTGAAATCCGTATTCTGGCTGGGGACAAATTTCAAGCCCAGATTGAGGACAGATTCCTCATCCCTGGTGAGTACCTTTGAAGAAAGGTTTACTACTGAGGATGGTGTTGGTTCTACGATTTGTAAAAATTTCTGCGGGTGCGCATTTCCCATTGGGGTTTGAACCGAGGTTTTGGCTGTTGGCCCTTCTCTAAAAAAGGCCCCTTCTTGTTTGGATTATTCCCTCTGTCCTCAGCCCCAGATGAATTTGAGGAAGAGGATGTGTCAGAGAAGGTTTTAAATCTATTTTTTGATCGTCCCTGAAAATTATATAGGGCTCCACGTGACTCCGCCTGGGTGTAATAATCCTCCTTGAGGAATGGGTAGGCCTTTTCTAATGTGAACGCCTTTGAGTCCCTCTCGTATTGAGCAGATTTGGAATTGATGGTTATGTCTTTAAATGTTTGGATGTCTTTCTCAATTTTTTCGAGCAGTGTTTTTGCATCGGTAACCGTTGGGCTTTCCTGGAGGCTCTTTGTGAGAACCTCAATTTCCTCCAGTTCCTTCGCACACAGTCTCTGCGCTGTCTCAATGGTGTGGACCATTAGATCCCGGCTACACTTGGTATTGATGCAACTGAAACCCTTCTTATATTCACTGTCCTCCGTAAATATTACAGGGACATTTTTGACCTGAAGGTCCCATGGGATGGTCCCACCCCTTAGGTGTTTCAGGAGAAAATGTCCATGAAGTTCCGTGCGGATCTGTTTTTTCTTAAGTCTTATAAGTTTATCCGACTCGTTTTGTTGTTGAGCGGAGGAGCTCAATGTTATATTACCAAAAACGGATGAGGCTATTAAATTCTGAATGTGTGATTCAGAAAAGGACAGTGTATCTTTCTCCGACATCCCTCGGACGGACCCAAGGGTCCCTCCGCGTTTCTTATTATCAGTGGTTTAGGGGCCCAATTTATAATCCCCGTTTTCTACTCTCGCGAGTGTTCACCCGCCCTTAACTTTTGAATGTAAAGGAGTTAGGCCCATAAAACTGTGGGGCTGGCTGGACCATATATTCATATATTATGCAAAAATGCCACCCCACCTTACTTTTGAACTCTTACTGATAAGCAACACATAAATCTTAGTTAGACATGTGCGGTATATTTATTTACCTCTTTTTTTAAATGTTTTTGGAAGACAATCTTTAGTCATATGTCAGAGTAAAAAACACAACATATATAATATATATACACGACAATTCGACAATTAAACAAAAGAAAAAAATCACTAATACATAAACAGTGCAAATTACTATATGCAATCACTATACACAACAACACATATAATTCTGTTACCACTCGTTCAAAAAGGCAAGTGACAATCCATTGCCTAAATAGCCATAAATGAATAGAATTAAATGGAACAATAGTGGGAAAACACAGTTAGAAGGAGATATCAAGCCTTATTATTTCTGGGATTCACTAATTATTAGTAAAGGATTTTTAGACTCCTTCTCTGCCGACGCGTTTCGAACTCCATACAGCTGTTATGGGTTCTCTTCAGGGCCTTGTCACTTCTATCTGTATGTGTGTAAGACAAAAGAACACTCTTTTAGTGTCTATTTCTATAGCCTCGTGTTAGCATTCCGCTTTAGCCTTCTTAAAGGTCCATATTACCTTCACTGTAGCCAGTTTGGATGTTCCTATCTCTGGAGTTTAGTTTTGCGCGCTGCAATCTAGGGGACATGTAAAGATCACATTTAGTCTCAAGCCCCACTAGTCAGCCCACAGTTACTTTCAACAATAACACTGCAAGACATACCTTCAATATCGTTTAGGGGTCCGGACCCGGACGTCTCCCTATGGTGCGGGGTTGTTTAGACCTGCGGAGGACGCAAGATCCAGTTAACACTAGGGGCATGGGTAGGGTGGTCACTCATAATCGTTATCCTTTATTCCTTTCTCAAGTTAGTACCTTAAGGCGCACCCCGCTTGCTTCGGGGACGGTTTCAATCTCCGCCTCGCTGGAGATGTCTGTCACCGTGCGTTCAACGCACTTAAGTCTGTGTGGTGACTCCGAAAGTAATTCTGCCCCCCTCGCTCGTGGTCTTAATCACGCGCTCTGATTCCAGGTGCTGTCCGGGGAAGAATTAAACAAAAGCGAATTTTAGTTATCTTGCATATAAGTCCGGCGGTGAAAGCGTCTCAGCGCCCCCATCCCAGCTTACCCTCTTTGGCCGCAGCCTTCGCTCATCAGTCTGTCTAGTGTCTCTAGTAGCAGTTCTGTCCCCGCTCGTGGTCCTAATCTCGCGCTCTGACTCCGGGCGCTGTTCGGGGAAGAGTTAGACAAAAGCCGGTTTTAGTCGTTTAGGGATAACGATTATGAGTGACCACCCTACCCATGCCCCTAGTGTTAACTGGATCTTGCGTCCTCCGCAGGTCTAAACAACCCCGCACCATAGGGAGACGTCCGGGTCCGGACCCCTAAACGATATTGAAGGTATGTCTTGCAGTGTTATTGTTGAAAGTAACTGTGGGCTGACTAGTGGGGCTTGAGACTAAATGTGATCTTTACATGTCCCCTAGATTGCAGCGCGCAAAACTAAACTCCAGAGATAGGAACATCCAAACTGGCTACAGTGAAGGTAATATGGACCTTTAAGAAGGCTAAAGCGGAATGCTAACACGAGGCTATAGAAATAGACACTAAAAGAGTGTTCTTTTGTCTTACACACATACAGATAGAAGTGACAAGGCCCTGAAGAGAACCCATAACAGCTGTATGGAGTTCGAAACGCGTCGGCAGAGAAGGAGTCTAAAAATCCTTTACTAATAATTAGTGAATCCCAGAAATAATAAGGCTTGATATCTCCTTCTAACTGTGTTTTCCCACTATTGTTCCATTTAATTCTATTCATTTATGGCTATTTAGGCAATGGATTGTCACTTGCCTTTTTGAACGAGTGGTAACAGAATTATATGTGTTGTTGTGTATAGTGATTGCATATAGTAATTTGCACTGTTTATGTATTAGTGATTTTTTTCTTTTGTTTAATTGTCGAATTGTCGTGTAAATATATTATTTATGTTGTGTTTTTTACTCTGACATATGACTAAAGATTGTCTTCCAAAAACATTTAAAAAAAGAGGTAAATAAATATACCGCACATGTCTAACTAAGATTTTTGTGTTGCTTATCAGTAAGAGTTCAAAAGTAAGGTGGGGTGGCATTTTTGCATAATATATGAATATATGGTCCAGCCAGCCCCACAGTTTTATGGGCCTAACTCCTTTACATTCAAAAGATCTCAGTAATAGAGCAGAAGTTAACATATTCGAATACAGTAGCAGTCGGTCGTGGGAGTAGCTGCCGGGCGGTGACGTGGGGAGGGGGAGGGGCATGGTGGGGGGTAGTAATCTATGGATTACTGAGGATTACAGGTAAGTAATCATATAAATAAATCCAACAAATTTCATTGCGTGCACTGCATCACGTTTGGGGATGCAGTGCACACAACAAAATTAATTTCTATTTATTTATATGTTTACTTACCTGTAATCCTTCGTAATCCATAGATTGCTACCCCCCACCCTGCCCCTCCACCTCCCCATGTCACCGCCCGGCAGCTACTCCCACCACCGACCGCTACTGTTCGAATAGCTTCCTGGAAACAAAATTGCCTGTAGGCAAGCAAAATAGGTCCAGAGACTGCTTTCCTCCCTGCGATTTTCACTAAAGTATGTCTGTCAATCCAGGTCACCTTAACTACCACTCTACACCACTTACCTTAGCTAGCAGCATCTGATCTCATCTGCACTCAACATATCCTCCTTATTGCTTGCACGGCAAGCTGCCTTGCATCAGAAACCATTTTCTGATATAAGACCCTCTTGGATTTCACTCTGAGATCACTGAAGCAGACATAGACTCATAAATAGGAGCTTAGGCTCTGTGAAGGTGGTACGGGGGGGGGATGGCAGCAGTGCCAAAGGCAGCAAGAAAGTAAGGCATGAGGAGGACACAGGAAAAAAGGGGTAGAACATGGAAGAGAGTAGGAAGGAATAGAAATGATGAGAATGCCAGAGAAGGCCAGGGGAGAAGTAAAAAGAGAGCGGGCAGGGGTGAAGGAGAGGGATTGCTGAGTCAGAAGTGCTGAAGAAGAGTGCATGCTGAAAAGTATTGCAGTAGCCTGTGACTAGTGGAAGGACACTAGCCACTGGAAGTAGTACTTGGTCCAGCCTGCACGGCCGAACGAAGACTGAAGCCCAGGAGTAAGACGGAAGCAAGTAGGAGGCAGAGGAAGTGCTTACCAGTAAGAAGCAATCTAGCAAATTAGACCCACATGGGAGATTTTGAAGGTGAAACATAAAAAGCATCCTGTGCAGTGCCAGCATTGCTGCACCCCTCCACAAGCACTATCGGAGACTATCTGGGGGCACAAGGGAGGAAGATAACTAATACCAGCGCTGCCACATTTCTAAACACGGCAGCATGTGCAATGTAAAATAGAAGGCACCGGTACCACAGAAATTTGTATCTTACACCTTTACTGTTGTTAGTTTATTCATCGTCTGACGCGAACCGGAGAGGCTGGGTCTTAGGCCTGCTTACAATTGTTTTGGTTCTTAAAAGGAAGCCATGCTTACTGCTGCTGGCACAGTTAGAACACTGAAACTAAGTATAAAGTGACTTTCTAGGACAGTGACCATAGCAACGGAACTCTTCTGAATCCAGGCTTGTCCGGTTGATTGAAATTGCCTGCAGTGGCAGGCTGAGGCAATAGAACAGCAAGTTGAGAAGTGAGCAGATTACTGCGCCTCATTGCACATAGTGAGTCGTAGGAGCTGCAATTATGAGTGACTAACACATTTTACTGTGATGATGCACACACCAGCACTAAAATGTGTTAGTCCAACCTCTGATGCGTGGTACTTGGCAGGGCTGAACAACAAGCCCATGTTTTTTTGATTTAACAAACGCATTTCTAGCTTTTGGTAAAAGACGACCATCCCGGGACGATCAAGGAACATTTGTTGCACTATGTAGTCTGGTTGCCTTTTACTATTCTTTGCCTCTCTGGTGTACACACACAGGCATCTCCAGTGATCGTATTAACGAGCAGTAGTTTCATAACGTAAATAGTGCATTTGAAACGGATTAGTTTAACTTGCGTTTATTTTTTATTTAAGGTGTGTGTGTTATTTTGTTTGCAGTTACCTGAAAGTGATAGACCATCAAAGTATTAACAGACTATATATTTTTTTCTTTTCAGCCATACATTTGACCCAGCACCCTATGCTCACTATTCTTTTAATGGACTTCTACCGCTGGTGTACACTGACTAAACACTGAAGGCAGGCCTTACTAGTCAACATAAGTAGACAGTTAGATTAATGAACAGCGCTCAAATGGGTTGCACTGAAAATGCTAAAATTTGCAAAATGGGCTTACAATGTTAGTAGTAACAGGGAAACGCAATGTGTCTGCACTGGGACAGGGTGTCAGGCGACCTCGCCCAACGCTGGCAGTGATAGCAGCCTGCGCAGCAGGCCCCAGGGAGCTCTGTCACCGGAGACAGACAGCTGCAAGCTGAGGAGGCGTGAAGATGGCCCCAGGTAAGCACAGGGGGTGCATGGTGAAGCCAAGAATAGGCATAGGGCCAAAATCAGTACCACTGATGAGGGCAAAAGAGACAGTGAGGTACACCACGGTGACCCACGACACCCTCGGCAAGGGGTGAAGGATGGACAGGAGGATGGCAGACAATGCCAATGCTGCAGGGACCCAAGTGGCAGGCCCTGGAACACACATTGCCACCACGAGAGCAGAAGGGAGTGTACACTCAGCGCTAGCACCTTTCAGCAAGCTGCCAGACACGGGTACCGCTGCCTCCAGGTGGAAGACTTTGGATGTGTTGTATGGCGTTTTAGATTCCGAATGGATTTTCCCGATTCATGCCCTTATATAGGTACAATTCACGTTGCACTTATATAGGCATAGAAATCAATCCCTTATTTAGGCATAGCCCATGCTACCCAAATACAGGCATAGCTACGAGCATCGGTTCACCAAACGTCACAACGATTTCTTGGAAAATCAGCTTTAGCCATTAGGGACTTCCCCTTGCTTGAATATTGATTTCTCCAAGAACTCAGTTAGTTTTACAATGAACATCTATTCCTTAGGGGTTCATTCATGACGTTCATATGCCCGACTTTACGTCAAACATGGCATTCCTAAACACCTTCAAGGTATAAATATACCTTCACTTGCTATGGCAAAGCACGGTGGTTCGAAGCAGATCGACAACCTACTTGCCCGTCGCAGCTCGCTACAGCAAGTGCCGAAGGAAGCCGACTCTCCAGCTGTAACACTGATCAGGAAGCTGCCCTCCTCTGCTGAGAAATCCAGCTCCAGTTTTTCTAACTCCCCTTGTGGGGTGTTGGGAAATCGAGTCCCGAGACAGAGATACCAGACCTCCTTCATTCTAAGGTATGGAACTGATTAGAACCTAGAGAAACCTTTGGTAGATTCTTGGCAAAAACTAAACCTATGCTAAAGACCATACTTACTTCTTCCCTCGTACTAGACTTAGGTTAGGTACATTGGGTAGGTGTATTTTAGAAGAACCTGTTGAGTATTTTAGCCTGTGTTATTTATGTATGTATTTTTATGGCTTAGAAACCATACAATGTTATTACAGTATTATTTCATAATACTATTCTCGCTGTACGCATTATACTTTGCATTCTGTCTAACAATTGTAGCAGTTCACCTCTCTTGCATGAGAAAGAAGACAGTTCAATAAACCTTTTATTGAAAACGCCCGTCTCTGTATTTCTCTGCAACTTTGTAGAAACGAAGCATGCACGATTGACTAAGATAAATACTTATCTATTGTTTCTACGACGCTGAAGATATTTTCCAGTCCTACGGAAACAAAGTTGTCATGTTTATGCGGTTGTCAGAAACTAATCCCTTCTTGTCAATTTGAGAAAGTTTCTAGTGACCTCTGAACTAGCTGGCACTCACAATTAAGTTTAGTATATTGGATAGAGACCTACTGACCTAAGTCCTACATCATATCTATAGGATATATCATTCCAATGTGCAGAGCCTATTTGGAATATAGGAACTACACTACATGGCTCCCAACGTTTGGTAAGGCACTAATTTAACGCTAGATACTAAAGTAACTCAGTCGTGCTTTTTTCACAGACCCCTTTTTCCATAACACTCCAATAGACGTCTGAAGTGGGTAAAGGGATAATATTCGCCATAGCTGAGTAGGACGAAAATCCTATGTATTAGCTTTTTGGTTGGTTCAACGTTGAAGGATACAGTGTTCCAAAATATTGTGCACCTTATCTTTGTTTCCTTGAAACTTGCTCTGCAAACTTTCAGTCAACAAAATACCGGATAACGGCAACAACACCGAGAACGGTGGAACTGAGGCTGATCCAGCTGATGCAGCTTTTAACACAACAGGTTTCCAAGAAACCAACGATGATGCCATAAGCATTCATACAAATTTAAGGAAAACCATCACTATATCACTATTATTATTTCGGTAGACTGGGGCTGTACTGAGCTGCGAGGGTTTTGCCGCTACCACCCACTATAGCGCGGAGACACGCCATTGTGCGTAATCAGGCGCTTTATAAACCTGCCTATTATTATTATTATAAAACTTATAAACAATGGCTTAACATCAAGAGGTGGTAGGGTAGTTTTTGTGATAGAGGCACATGAATATCATCAGACAAAGGTATTCTATTCATGGATAATCTTCCCTGAAGCAAATCCAGTAACACATGTGTTTCACTTCTATAAAGAAGATGAACCACCAACGGAATACATTCCTTTCGAGGATATTGAAATTCCACTAACGTACCAGGAGCATGCACTCTGCCCTAAAACATATAAATCACATTACCAGGTTCGGTCCACTAGGTAGACCAGGAGCAACATGGCCGGTCTTAGCCAGCTATACTCCACATCCTGAAGTTAATGAAATGACATATGTCAACTACGAGCTCAACTCAAAGAGCTAATCAAAATCTATAGACAATTGGTTCAATATGTCATGCGGAGAGGGGAACACAAATAAAATTAGACCACAGACTCTAGATTCGGTCTTTGGTAAATTACCCGCAAAACTGGAACAAATTCCATTCTGGATAGCTCAAAAAATTACTCAAATCGCGGCAGTATTTCCCAATACTACCCCTCATGAGAAACACAGAATTTTAACAATCTGTTTACCAATGGGGATCGCACCACATCTGGAGGACTGCGACACTTGGGGTACAGTCTTTGCTGCAATCTATTCTAAAACACATGGTGTTCCGTCTTTGGCGGTAATACCTGACGTCCTGAAACAGATTCAAAACGAATACGGGGCAGTGCCAGCTTTAAATCTAGGTATGTTGTTAGCGAAAGATTTCAAACAGGTCTCAACAATAATATTAGCTAATATTAAAGGTGAGGCAGCATCCGTGGTAATCCGCCAGAAGTTGAAGGGAATTTGATGTAACTGAGCAACCACAAGAACTGGTCAGAATAATTGAAAAATCCTATGAAGAATTAGGCAGAGACAGTCTGGGTGGAAAACCAGTTAAACCCCAACTGTCTGAAAGTCCTGAAAAGGTCTTCACTAAAAACACTCCTACTCCTATTCAAATGAAGTGGGATAACACCAAACAAACTTCTAAAGAGACGCGTTCTCAATCCTGAGGTAGGTCTCCTCAAAAGGAGCCCTCTGAAAGGAGGTATAACCTCAGGAATAGGGATAATTTAAGAAAACCTGATAGATATCAAGATACTGATACATGCTCCTCTCGAACCTTTCAGACTTCGTCACAGAAATCCAAAAGAAGAGGACGGTCAGAACACAAGGAAGAATGCGTAAAGTCCAAAGACGATCAACACGTTTAGAAAAACAAGAAACCTCAGTTCACCAAAAAGAAGGTAGCAGGTCAGGTCTAAAAATCAGACATGCGAAGGATCTTGAGGACACAACTCAAGAACGGGGAATGGGCTCAGACAATGTTGGACAGTGCAGCAGAAGTCACCATAGCTCGCAAGAACTTGAAGGATCATCTGGAGACAGTGGACTTGAATGAATACATTCAAGTTGAAACTGCAGATACCAGGGATAGTTCTCCACATAAGTTATATGAAATAACACTCCGGATGGAGGGAGACATACCTAGAAAGATAAGAGCACTCTTTTGGGAGCGACACTCTAAGGGTTATGACATTCTTCTAGCTGAACAAGACTGGACACCACAATTTGTCAGGGAGTGCCCACTTGGCGAAGACATCATTATGCCAGCCTTCTCCAACCACATTCCAATTCATTTAAAATATACCTATGCCAGGAAATGAGCAGTAGCCCAGGCTCCTGCAGTATATAAAAATCATGTAGGATGGGATGAGGATTTTCCTCACCATAAAATCTAGTTGAAAAATCAACCAACTGCACAAAGGCAGTACCCAGTTAAGCAAGAAGCTAAAAAACAGGTCAGGGAGTCTAGATCAACTTGACTACCAAGGGGTGATTGAAACATGCACCTCGTCAATGAACAATCCTTTGTTTCCTGCCTCCAAACCAGACAATGCATATCGTCTAGTATTGGATTACAGACATTTAAACTCTTGTTGCAAAACATTTGCAGTACAAAATGCACACAGTGCAGCATTAATGAATAACCCTGTGCATAAAAAATATAAAACCACATTAGATATTTCAAACGGTTTCTTCTGTCAAAACATTGCACCAGAAAGTAGGTATTTGACCGCTTGCTCAATTATGGGGACACAGCGTCACTTCTGTCATCTCCCACAGGGATTCAAGAATAGTCCTGGGTTATTCTCAGCAAGAATAACAGTGTTACTACAAACATATGATGACGAAGCAATATCATATGTGGATGACATCTATCTAGCAGACGATGACTTGGATAGGCACTTGAACAGGGTGAACACCATTATACTGGGCTTCGCCTCCGAAGGGTACAAATTCAAATTTAAGAAATCTAAAATTGCCCATTTCAACGTCCTATTCTTAGAATACGAACTTTCAAGTGAAGGCAAAAGCCTGGCAGCCAATTTTTTAGAAAAGTGTGCGCTGCTCCAACCTCCAAAAACGCTGAAAAACTTACAGTCAATTCTAGGTTTCCTAAATTTCGGAAGAACATGCATTCTAAACTACACAGAAAGGGTTGAACCTCTCTACGAATTAATCAAACCAGATTTTAAATCAGTTAATTGGACACAAAAACACACAAAATTTTTGCGTTCATTGCAAACAGACATGTTAGCAACAAAACATTTACAAACACTCGTAAACGTACGCAACTTAGTGATCCAAATCATTCCAGGACAATGCGGATTCATGTACTTAACTTTTAACGAAGGTGAAAATCTACCAATAGCTTACAAATCACACTTGTACACACAAGCAGAAATAAAATTCACTTAGACGGAAACAATTCTGACAGCGGTTCAAACTGCAGTAGCAAAAGAGAGAGCCCTCGCACAAGGTAAACGAATTATGGTCATTACACCTATACGTACCTTAGAGGCAGTGACAAAAGCGAGCATTCCCAATGTTAAAGCTTTACATCCAAGATGGATACAATGGGTTAATTCTCTTGCTGCAACAGTCTTTGAATACGTTTTTGACCCATATTTGAAAACACAAGCATTTCTACAATACGAACAAGAATGTCCTCTGCCTACTGAAATTCTGACTCTAGAGCAGTATGAATGTATAGTTTATACTGACAGATCAGCTCAACCCGCTACGGGGATAAACAAGCCTATAGTGCGGCGTGCGCAATCGTTGAAGGTCGCTGGCGCGATAGGAAATTCCGACCAATGGTCACTAAAACACAATCTCTAGGAGATTGTACAGCTCAGCGAGCTGAACTGCAAGCATTCAAGATGGCACTTGAAAATACAGATCGCGAATTCCCCACACTCATAGTGTGCGATTCGTATTATTGTGTTCAATCTTACTATGAGTACTTGCAAAACTGGATTCAAAACGGTTACAAAGATGCACAAGGTGGCACAGTCAAGCATAAATTGCTTTGGGAACAATTAGTTCAGTTACGACAAGGACTACAAAACACTCATGTGATGCATACGCTGAGTCATCAACGTGATGGCGTTCACGTTGAAGGGAATTCCTTGGCTGATGAAGCCGCGAAGGCAGCTGTGCAAACGGCTTCCGTAGCTTCAATCACTCATTCAAAAACAAAAACAGACAGCGAAATATTGCAAGCTGTCAATGCCACAAGCAAAGACAGTGGTAAAACATTACCGAAAGGCTTTCCACTCAAATACTCATATATAACTGATGCAAACTATTTTCCGTTTGCTCGAATCCCTGGAGTGGGGGATGGAGTAATTCCAAACATGGGACATAGATTAGGACTAATCTTAGCAGCACATGAAGGGCTTGCCTCTGCACATGCAGGTGTTTCCGCCACAGTATCATTATTAAAACAGAGATACTGGTGGCCGTGCATGAGGAAACAGACCAGAAACTATGTTTTGATATGCGAAATATGCCAAAAGATGAAAGTCTCTACTGTGAAACGTCCTGCGCCGACACCCCTGTTAATTTCAGATAAACCATTAGCGTGTGTTTACCTGGACCACTGCGGTCCCTTACAGAGGGATGGTAACTACAAATATATCATGGTCGTAGTGGATTCGTGTTCAAGGTTCATTTGGATGTGGCCTGAGCGCTCGGCTGACGCTCAAACTGTTATAAAAGATTTGCGAGTCTTTATCGGCACATACACAGTCGGCACGCTACATTCTGACCAGGGTCCTGCGTTTAGCTCTCACGCTTGCAAAGAGGCCATGGCCATATTGGGCGTTGCATTGCGGTACTCTAGTCCATTCCATCCCGAGGGAAATTCGGTAGTGGAGAGAAAAAACCGGGACATAAAGCAATCTATAACAGCTAGGGTATTAGTCTTGCGTGACGGGTGTCCAACATAGTCTTAACAATCTACCAAGAAGTTCTTTAGGGGGTATCACTCCATATAAAGTCCTTTTTGGGACCAGAATGTTAGTATCGGACCTCGATTGTCAGACTTCAGTAGTAGACCAAAAACCCTTTGATATCAAAGACCGTTTGGCTGTTTTACAGGACTTAAATGAAATAAGAACAAAACAAACTAACGTGTTCCTGAAGCCAACCCCACTGAAGAGAAACTGACCATCCCAGCAAGGCCTGTCTGGATTCCTAAGCTTGGGGATCTAGTCAGAAAGAAGATCGAGGACAAGAAGGAATTTGGGCCTTCTTACAGACAACCAGTACCTGTCCTAGCAATTCACGGATCAAGAACAGTTTTACTGCCGCCCCTTGCTGGTAAAAAGGAGAACAGGTTTGTGCCCATCGACCTGGTCAAACCACATCATGTGGCCGATCATAAGCAGTAGGCCAAGTAGACTCCCCAATGTAGCAGACGCCCTATTCTGGCTACAATCCAAGAGGTTCAAACTGAGAGACTGATCACCTTTGAAGAATCTGTAGTGCGAAATGAAGGACTAAGCAACAAAGCTATGGAACTTGTACCTCTTGAAACCCAAATAACAGTTCGTGAAGAAACGCCTGTCTGCAACGAAGTAGCATCCGACTACACAAATGTAACAAGTGCTCAAGTGGTTCCAGCGATTTCAACGAATCCTGATGCAATCCCCACAATTGACCGAACTGCCTCTGGCTATTTCATTAACTTTGATGCGTTTTCCAAGGATCCAAGGGAACCTGAAACAACGCCAGTAAAAAGAACTTTCAAAGAACAAGCAACAGACCTTTTTCAACACCTGGAAAAGATTTATCTGGTTTCACCATGGATTGAACTTTGGATTGTGTTGGGTGTGCTTTTTCTTCTACTTTGGTTGACTCTGGTAATAACTTTGGGAATGCTGATAAATGGAAGATATGTTAAAAAGGACACAGCAAGTAAGAACATCAACTTACTACTCAAGCCACACAAATCATCTCATCGTGAACAAAGAGACTTGTCATCAGTGAACATCACAGCCGTTCCTATACCAGGGGTTATAGCCTGGGACAGAACTGATTATGACATTTTTGAGCCCTCCAGAGCTGTTGAAGATTCTACACCAGTTCAAGATTTCCTTGAATGACTTTGTTTCATCTAGTACCTTTTCTTTTTTTTTTTTTTTTTTTTTTTAAGACCTTTATTGCGTTCTTCCACAATACACAGCTTCCAGCCTACAACCCATCGGGCCGGCCGCAAATCACTCAATTTATGCATTGCTTCCTAGAGTACACAGCCCATAGCCGTCAACCCGGGGTACGGCGGCATCATATTGTGCATGTGGTCCAGAGTTCGAAGGATAACAGCTACGGTCGGGTTTTTCTTTTAAGCGCCCTTAAACCGAAATATGCCAAAACATTTCGCAAATGAAGGCTAACAATCCCAACAACCCCCCCCCCCCCTTCACACGGTCACCAGGTAAGCAGAATTAAGTCCACCGATTTACCAGTGGTCAGCAACAGCACCACACGCAAAAACACTCATATTCACTGGGCCACAGGGTTACTCAGATCTCCTCTGAGCTGGTGTGCTTGGTGTGTGGAGGCTCGCAGATGTTTCCCCTGAAGTCGTTCCACTTGGTCCACACTTCCACCCACTTCCGGGGACACCCTCTCGTTACATATACGGTCTTTTCCTGCAGCATACACCAGTCCATGTCTGTATGCCAGTTAGGCAATTTTGGTGGGTTAGGGCTCCCCCACAGTCTGGCAATGTTCCTCTTCGCTACCATTTGGCCAAGCGTTACCCAAAGTCTCCCTCTCGATAACAGGTCTGTGGGCTCCCAGATATTGAGGAGACACCTCTTGGCTTCCAGACGAATCTCCACTTCCCACACCTCCTGCATACACTGCACCACCCTTCTCCAATAACGTTGTATCTTCGGACAATCCCATAGTATATGGAAGAAGGTACCTGTACCACCACAACCCCTCTTGCAGAGTCCAGTGTCGACCCTCCCCATCAATTGTAATCTCGTACATGACATATAAGTTCTATGCAGTATCTTAAGTTGGATTAGTCGCAATCGGGCTGATATCGCGACCTCACGCGGTGAGGCCAGAGCATACAGCCATTCTTCGTCGTCGATTTCTAACCCGTCTGCGACCCATTTGTCTCTCAGGGGGAGGAGCATGTCGGGGGGGTGGTTGATTAGTTTTTTATATGTAAGGGATATGGCGTGTTCTGTCATGTGTCCATCAAGCAGTCTGTCTTCGAGCGGTGAGGCCTGTGGCAGTTTCGTCTCTGGTGGGATATTAGCCTGTAGGGAGTGTCGCACCTGTATGTATCTATAGTATTCAGTTTGTGCCAGCTCATGTGTGTCTTGTAAAAGGGAGAACGAGTGAACCCCTGTGGGGCCCCAAATATCCTTGATTTGAGATATTCCAATCAAGTCCCAGTTACGGAACCCCTTGGTGCGCCCCAGGTTACCTAATTTTTCAGAGGCCCAAAGTGGCGTGGCCATTGTAAGGACTCCCGACCATCCGAGTTTTCTCAGAGCAATATGCCATATTTGTACCGAGTGTTGTGTAGGTCCAGTGAGTCGACGGGCGCCCCGCTTAGAGTATAATGCTATCTCATAGTTCCCCCCCCGGCAGTAGCCATCTGTCCATCCCGTAGGCGGGGTCATTTCCATCGCCATACGTCCCTTGATTAATCGCCGAAAGGTGGGCCGCCCAGTAGTATTTCCGTATGTCGGGGAGGGCTATTCCGCCGTCATACCACCCCTGCGTGAGCTTGGTCAATGCTATCCGGGGCGACCCGGCCCAAAGGAGATCTCGCTGCGCCGCCTCAATTGCTACGAAATAGCTATTAGGTACCAGGTCTGGATAATTTTGTAATGCATAAAGAAACCGTGGCAGTGCTAGCATCTTAAATAGGGCTGCTCGGCCCAGTAGAGATAAGGGGAGGTGCTGCCAGGATTTGGCCTCCCTTTGAAGCCGGCTTAATGGTGGTTTGAGGTTTCGATCATACAATAGAGCCTTATTTGTGGTATAATACACTCCCAGGTACTTGAACCCGTCCTCTGCCACCGTGATAGGGTATGTGTCATGGAGCCTAGGCGGGTCGCCGTGCAACACATAAAGATACGATTTGCTCCAGTTGACTCGAAAACCCGAGTTACGACCGAAGCTCGCAAATATATCTAACGCCGCCATTATCGACCTGCGCGGCCTGCAGAGGTACAGGAGGATGTCGTCGGCGTAGGGGATATTTTGTCTTCCCACCCCTCTGCTCAAACTATACCTTTCAGGTAAACATCCTGCCTTATCCAGGCCGCTAGCGGCTCGAGGGAAAGGGCGAACAGAAGAGGAGAGAGGGGGCACCCTTGTCTCGTCCCCCTCTCGAGTGCAAAAACCTCAGATATCTTGTTGTTCACCAGTACCTGCGCCAGGGGCTCTGTATAGAGCAGTCGAACCCAAGCAATAAAGCGAGGTCCAAAGCCCATTTTACGTAGCACTGCGAACATATATGGCCATTCTAGGGTGTCAAAAGCCATGGTGGCGTCTAGCGAGACCACCACCGCGTCCTCCTGCAATCTGTGGCGTTGCCCCAGCACTCCATTTAGCCGTCGAATGTTAAGTGCCGTATTTCGGTGGGGCATGAACCCCGATTGGTCAGGGTGGACCAATGTAGGTAACACCGACTTAAGCCTGTTGGCAAGAGTTTTCGCCAGTATTTTGGGCTCCGCATTGAGTAGCGAAATTGGTCAATATGACGCGCATGACTCCTTGGGTTTCCCTTCTTTCGGTATCGCCACTATGGTAGCTATGCGTTGATCCCGCGGCAACACCCCGGCCTCCCTGCTTCTCTCGAACATGGGTTTCAGATATTTATTGAGTACGTCAGGTTGCAGCTTGTACATCTCTATCGGGAGGCCGTTGGGGCCGAGAGCCTTACCAGGGTGGAGTTCAGCTATTGCACGCTGTAGTTCGACCTCAGTGAGTGGACTATCAATGGCCTCCCGATCATCCTCTGACAGAGAAGGCATCCGGATGTCAGTTAGGAGGTCTATCGAGTCCTCCTCCGGGCGGTCCGACTCTCGTTTATAGACCTGTTGGTAGTGTCTCGCAAATTCCCTAACTATCTCCCGGGGCTCAGAAATTAGGATCCCGGACTCTGTTCGTATCTCCGGCACCACCTTTCTGGCCTGTTGTTTTTTCTCAAGCCAGGCTATAAGTTTCCCGGCCTTATCGCCCTGATCATAGAGCCTACCCATCTTATGCCGGGCCACACTCTGAGCCTCCTGGGTGACCAGCGCTCTGTACTCAGCCGTCTTTAACTGCAGTTTGTGTCGGACTGCCTCCTCCCCTTTTTCTAGCGCCTCCCCCTCTAAAGTCTCTAGATCGGTCTCAAGTGCTGTGACCTGACTCCGTCGGTCCTTCCGCCTGGCTGATATAGCTGAGAGCGCCTCCCCCCTAATCACAGTTTTAAATGCCTCCCACAAGGTGACAGGGGAGTCCACCGAACCAACATTATTGTCGAAATACTGTGTGATTGATTTGACCAGCTGCTCCCTAGTGTCCTCATGTTGTAAATGCCAAGCATTTATTGGTGCTATGCACCCCTCACGGCCGTTCCCAAATGTCATGTGCACGAGAACCGGGGAATGATCCGAAATGCCTCTAGTTAAGAGTGTCGCTTCATGTATGGTGATATCGTGTTGCAGTAAGGCAAGGATGTAGTCTAAGCGCGAGAAAGAATGATGTGGGCCAGAGAAAAAGGTGAACTGGCTGTCAGTAGGATGGAGCAGGCGCCATAAGTCCGTGAACCCGAAGGTGTCAAGGAAGTCCGCCAGCCACTTCTGTCCTTGGGGTAAGTCTCTGGGGGGGTCGCCTGTCCAGGGTCCCTGACACTACTGCGTTGAAGTCCCCCCCCAGAATCAACTGTCCATCAGGGAGGGAAAGGAGTAGAGTGCCCAGATCCGCGTAAGCCCGAGCTTGTAGGCCAGGTGGAATGTAGACAGAGAGCAGGTTAAGTGTGCGGCCCTCCCACCGTCCAGATACAGCTGCAAAGCGTCCCTGCGGGTCAGTCTCAGTCAGGTCTATATGGAGGGGCAGTGAACGACGTAGGAGGATCCCCACCCCCTTAGAACCGGAGGTGAAGCCAGAGTGAGCTGCAAGAGGGTAGCCCCACCTATTTAGGGCCTGACAGACATTCCCCATCAAATGTGTTTCCTGCAATAGGACTGCGTCCGGCTGGTGTCGCTTAATGAATTGTAGGACTATAGTGTGTTTGAGTCTGTCACCCAGGGCGTTCACGTTCCAACTGAGGATTTTCAGACTCTTCTCCCACCTCCTAGCCATAGCTGTTGCTTCGGAGGGTGCTACGTCCCATCACCCCGGCACCTTGGCCGACTCTATGAAAGCACATTCTGTGTGACCGTAATGAACCCTCAACTCCCCGTCCCTCCCCGGTGCCCACCCACCCTGCATATTCAATGCAAACAATCAAGGTTACGTCAAACAGTTGACTCCACCCTCTTCCCTCCTCATTTGACCCCAACTTCCCCACCCCCCTCTGCCAAAACAAGCCCCCCCCCCCTGCCCCCTGCTCCGTGGGCTCCAAACTACCCACCACCCCAATTAGCAGAGCGCCTGTCGCCCAACCCTACCCCGGGAAGACCCAACCGGGGAAACTCTACTTGGGATGTACGTGGGCCAGCCCCGTCCTGGCCGCCCTCCCGTTGTGCCCCACGTCGCTCAGCCCTCAGGCCGGTAGTGCATCAGGTAAACAATTCGCCCAGTCCAGAGACCCTGGGCTATCAGTCACAGTACCCCTTGGGCAAGAAAGTCTTACATGAAACATATGTTATACATTACTGTTCGACGGCTTCTCATTCGAAAGTTAGTGGCTCATCTCGCTGGATTTTTTCTGGCTGAGTCCCATCGGGGACTGTTCGACCTCGACCGGCAGGACCGCTGGCTCTGCTCATCACCCTCCGCTCTCCCTGCCTCTGACCTCGGAGATGGTTGCCCTGATTCTCGCCATTGTCCGCCGTCCTGCGTGGGTTGGGCCTCGAACTTCGCTGGATCAAGCTCCTGTACCGCCGCCGGCGAAGTGAAGAAGTGGGATTTACCACCGGTTATGATTTTCAGTTTCGCTGGGAAGAACATCATGTACCGAATTCCGCGGTCTCGAAGCGCCGCCTTGACCCCTTGGAACGAGCGACTCTCCTGTTGGACCTGGAGCGTGAAATCCGGGAAGAAGCGGACTGTGGCCCCCTCGTATTGTAGATCACCATGTTGTCTGGCAGCCTGGAGGATCGCGTCGCGGTCCCGGTAGTTAAGTATTTTTGCAATAATTGTTCTCGGCGGGGCCCCTGGCTTGGGCTTCGGGATCGGAGCTCTGTGCGCCCGCTCGATTGTGAAGATCTTCGACAGTCTCTTGGGCTTCAGGTGGCGGAGGATTAGATCCTCGAGAAAAAGCTCCATACTGTCACCCTCAAGTTCTTCCAACACACCTACCACGCGTATGTTGCTCCTCCGAGCCCTGCCTTCCTGATCCTCGAGTCGTAGGGCCATCTGCCGATGTTGGTGTACAAGCTCGTTCACCCTGCCCTCGAGCCGTTTCTCCGATTCCTGCAGGGCTTTAATGTCCACCTCGTTAGTTTTGGACCTGTCCGTGGTTTTCCGGCTCAGAGCAGATTCACCTCGATAGTGATTTTGTCCATCTTGGTCTCAAGACTGGTACCGAGGGTCTGAATTGCAGTCATTATAGACGTCAAGGAGGGTTCCGCCTGACCCTTGCTCTCCTTCGCTGCCCCCCGGTCTGTGTTGGCGTTTTGGCCACTGCGTAGTTGTCCAGCTTGTTGGTCTGGGTCACCAGACCCCCTTTGGGCCGCATGCTTGATCTAGCGCTCCCGGGACCGGGTATTCCTCCGCCCGCTATGAATCTGGAAAGTCCGCGGGTCAGTGTAGGCTCAGGTATCCCCCCTCCGTCTGGAGCGCGGCAGCCAGCAGCACCTGTACCTGGATATCACTCTGAGCGGGGGAACTGTCACGGTTTCTCCGCCGTGTCTTTCACTGTACCAGGGCCCGCGACCCTCACCCACCACCGGATATCGAATTCCGCGGTGCCTGCAGGTCCACCAACCTGAAGGCCGCCGCCTTCACTATGCCCGTGCGTCTTCCACAAGGCGGGGGCCTCGGGTCGCACTATGGAGGCCGCGACGGCCGGTCCTCCCATGGGCCGCCGCTATGCAGTCCCTCTCTCCTCCCCCGGCTCAGGCGGCGGTGACACAGGGTAATGGCCACCCCCTCTTGACGTCCGGCCCTCCGCAGCAGCACCTGTAAGTTCGGTCTGTAGGCCCCCGGGAGCCGCCGGCCCCCACAGCTGCCTCTCTCGGCAGCACCAGGCAGCTGTCCCCGGCGCGGTCACGTCCTCCTCCAAATTGCGTCAAAGGGCCGCGGCGGGCAGCAGGCCGGACGCCAGGGCCTCGAATTATGCAGTTATCAGCTCCGGAGCTCCAGCCGCTGAGAGGTGCGATCTCCGCACCGCGCTTTCGCAGGTCTCCGGTGTGTACTCTGTCCGCTTCGGGGCTCGAGGCCGACCTGTTGGCCCTGTAGGTAAGGGCAGCAGTACCTCCGCTGATTGAGCACCGGTCCTGAGGGAGCTGGGGGCTTTGATGGAGGAGCCTCCCAGTGAGGAGTTTGCACGGATTTCTTAGGGACACCAACGGTCCCGGCGGAGCTCAGGAATCAGGCGGCCATTTCCTACGGCGCCTGGCCACGCCCCCCTCTAGTACCTTTTCTGATGATTGGGACTTCGAGACTGTTAATAATATGATGTCAGACTTAGAAATGTCTGTTGTATTTACTAATCATGAATACTTGGAAAGTTCATCAGATTATGAACAAATGTATTGTTATAATCACTATGGTCATCATTTCTTGCACAAATCTGCAAACCCTAGAAATGTATTTATGTATAACCAATGGGAACATTGTCCGACGCCACCAAAGGATAGCTCAAAAACATATTTGGGAAAATTTCCATACTTTTCATGTTATAATACTTCAAATCCAGAATCATATTACTTTGAAAAAGTTAATAAAACAGGAATGAAAAGTATGTTGACTATTTTCAAGCAAATTTATTCTGCAGCCTTTTATGCTCAGCTGTCTTCACTAGGTTTCGACTTTTGGAAAGACAACATTGAGACAAAAACTGTCTGGGGCACAAAAGATTGGCAAGTGCAGGAGATAGAAGCTTTATTTAGAGCCTGCATCATCCCAGAGCAAATTATGGTTTTTAATGACACTGTCCATCAGACATCTTGTCTTTGGTTAGCCAAGATAAAAGACCTAAACAATTCGTCAATACCTACACCTACACCTGATAGCAGTAAAACTTCAGAGGGGGAGGTCGATGTACATACTATTTTGTAACACAACAGAACAGATCCAGATTGGAAAAAATGGTTAATCTGGCCAACAGACACAAACAACTGTCAAGATAGATTCCTGAACAAAACACAGGGTTTTACATTCACTAGACCAGATCCAAGATATGTTCAGAGACAGCATCCAGGAATAGTAACAACATACAGTGTAGGGAAACTGTGCCTTGAATGGTTACATAGATCTACACTCAAGGATGTAAAACAACACCTATCTTTACTTAAAGATGGCGCTGATCTTACGGAATTCTTGCTGGGACCAAGAACACTGCGTCATAAATGTTTTATATATGCCAGTATCTATGCTGCTTATAATGAACCATGGAAGATTACGCAAGCAGAGACTGCAGAATGAATACGAGACATTTATCGTATTAATTTAGAGACAACTCTCTCTGTAGTTGACAATGGGTTAACGACTCTGTCGTCCAGGATATATTCTTTTGACAGCATAGTCTCTTCTGCCATAGACATCATGGAACAGGACTTGGTCATGTTGCAACATGGTCAGTCGCAAATACGTTCTATCATGCGATTAGGCTGGACGTTACAAAACCTACGTCAGGCTACATGCCTTGGCGTTTAATCAATACTACGTCACTGTTTTCAGAATTCAATCTCACTGATAAACAGATCAAACTGGCACAGAGGGGAGCAGACTATACAGTGCTGAGCATTGAAAAACTGGAAAGATTGCCATTAACTGTTGCTGAAAAACCAGCTACAAAATGGATTATGCACGGAACAATCACTCTGCCTGTTACAATTTTCCATTTTCAGCATTGCCTAAAACATATACCAGCAGGCACATATGAAAGGTTGGGTAAAGAATACATCAAGACATCCTGGGAATTACCGTACACACACAGATGTTGGAGTAGGGGAAAAGAAGTGTTTCTTAGTGGTAAAAATTGTGAAAACGCACTAAGCGGTTCTCTTCTTTGTCAGGGTATTAATTTACACAGGGCCTGCGATGGTTCCTCTAACAAATTATCCTGCTACCTGCAAGGTTCACCAGCTGCGGTGATTGATCCAATTTTTGGACAGGGTTTACCCTATCTAGTAACTGTGTCAGCCAGGGTCACTTGCTGTATGCAAGTATTGTTTCCAAAAACTAAGACAGACCGGGAGTCGCCTTTATGGCCTTCACTGAACATCTCTTCTATATGAATTGATACTTTAAGCAGAATGAAAGTCATTCTTTTACAGAAAACTGCGCCACTGTCCTCGGCCAAAGAGACCTATGATCTGCAAGTCGCAAGGACTTCTGCAGAGATACATGCCCTCTTAACTACAAATTGCCCTATACATGTCTCGGAAATGTTAAGTCGTATCTTAAACATGTCCGATACGAGTGGTATTGTACATGTATTTAAGATAGTTTTTCGGGACTGTTAGCACCATTTGAAGCAGTCCTAGGAATATTTCCAAAGTTCGTGCACTCTGTGTTTGGTGGACTGCCTCTCATTTTGGGACTCGCTGCAGGGATACTATTTTTGCTCCTCCTGCTACGATATGGCAAGTCAATCCACAAGCGACACCCAGTTCACCGCGGAGACCACTCTACTGGCGATAAAGTGTTGTGAGCGCATTGTCCAAATTTTGGGATTAACTTGTTTAAGAGAATTGAATACCACATGGTTCCTATCATTCAGACCAATTTGGCAAGATTGCATCTTACCTGTTCTTCGCTGCCTTCTATGCGGAGAAGAATGTGTGCTAGACACATGTTTGTCACTCCCATCAGTCATGCCAACGGATGTTGATACTTTGCTTGAACCAGTAACGGCCCATGCACTGTGTTGTCCCCAGCGACTACCAATTCTGATGACATTTATTGAGATCTCACAGACGCAAAATGCTGACGTGAGGTACGAGAGGAAACAGGCACAGAGGTATCATCCACTTCGAACATTGCTAATGCGACCAATGCTGACGGCGATGCTTCACATCTATGTGCGATTAATCTTCTAAACGAGGTAATCCAACTTTCACCTACAATGGTAGACAAATTCTTTACAGACTTAGAAGATTTTATGTTTTCTCCAAACAATAACATTGACTTATGATTTGGCACACAGTGTTCTGAGAGAACTCTGAAATAGACCTTCATTTTTTCAAAACAAAGTTCTAACTTTGGGACTCTTTTTTTCTATGATTAACTTTTTTTTTCCACATTTGTATTTTTCTTTTTTGGCACAAAGTAATCTGCTTAAAGTAGAACTATTCATAGAGAACTAGAATTCTTTGAAAAACTTCCAGAGACAATATTTGACGTTGTCCTCATACCTTATATGTAATATGACATGAAATGGTTTCACCACATTTTTGCTTCTGTATTTACGAGCCATTTCATAAATGTATTTTCATGATTTATTCAGACAGCATTTTTACAAATGGCAACTATATGCTTAGAATGAATCATTGCTTTAAATGCGTCCAGCCCCAATGCATCTTTTATTTTGTACAACCGATTCAAATGCATTTTTAATGTATTTCCGGTGGGTTTTAACACATCATGTTTAGATATGTTTAACGTGTTTAGAACTTAGTAGAAGTCGTACATAAGAAAGTGGAGTGGGTGTTGTATGGCGTTTTAGATTCCGAATGAATTTTCCCGATTCATGCCCTTAAATAGGTAGAATTCACGTTGCCCTCATATAGGCATAGAAATCAACCCCTTATTTAGGCATAGCCCATGCTACCCAAATACAGGCATGGCTACTTCCATCCGTTCACCAAATGTCACAACGATTTCTTGGAAAACCAGCTTAAGCCGTTAGGGACTTCCCCTTGCTTGAATATTGATTTCTCCAAGAACTCAGTTAGTTTTACAATGAACATCTATTCCTTCGGGGTTCATTCATGACGTTCATATGCCCGACTCTACATCAAACATGGCATTCCTAAACACCTTCAAGGTATGAATATACCTTCACTTGCTATGGCAAAGCACGGTGGTTCGGAGCATATCGACGACCTACTTGCCCGACGCAGCTCGCTACAGCAAGTGCCCAAGGAAGCCGACACACTGATCAGGAAGCTGCCCTCCTCTGCTGAGTAATCCAGCTCCACTGTTTCTGACTCCCCTTGCGGGGTATTGGGAAATCGAGTCCCGAGACAGAGATACCAGACCTCCTTCATTCTAAGGTATGGAGCTGATTAGAACCTAGAGAAACCTTTGGTAGATTCTTGGCAAAAACTAAACCTATGCTAAAGACCATACTTACTTCTTCCCTCGTACTAGACTTAGGTTAGGTACATTGGGGTAGGCGTATTTTAGAAGCACCAGTTGAGTATTTTAGCCTGTGTTATTTATGTATGTATTTTTATGGCTTAGAAACCATACAATGCTATTACAGTATTATTTCATAATACTATTCTCGCTGTACGCATTATACTTTGCATTCTGTCTAACGATTGTAGCAGTTCACCTTTCTTGCATGAGAAAGAAGACGCCTGTCTCTGTATTTCTCTGCAACTCTGTAGAAAGGAAGCATGCACGATTGACTGAGTGAAATACTTATCTTTTGTTTCTACGACTCTGAAGATATTTTCCAGTCCTAGGGAAACAAAGTTGTCATGTTTATGCGGTTGCCAGAAACTAATATCTTCTAGTGAATTCAAGAAAGTTTCTAGTGACCTCTGAGCTAGCTGGCACTCACAATTAAGTTTAGTATATTCAATGGAGACCTACTGACCTAAGTACTCCGTCATATCTATAGGATATATTATTCCAATGCGCAGAGCCTATTAGGAATATGATTGATTGATAGGCTTTATTTCGATATAAAAAAAATATCATAAAAGCTTGTACAACAAGTATAATACACAACATTTGTAACAATCGCTTCCTAATAATACAAAAAGAAAAGACAAGGCGAAGGATGTTAAAACAGTTAAAACAGAATTAAATTGACAAAGAAAGCCTTCTTGCACGAATCAATCATGACCACTTTAAAAATGTTGACACAGCACAGACAGTCAAGGTGGATGTGTCAGACATTAAAATACGCAACGCCACATTGTGTTGGCGGGTGCCTAGGAGTCTACATAAGGGTTTTAGCCAGCGGCTCCTGGGTGAACAGTAATCCGGACATTCGAAAAGAATGTGGGCTACCGACTCCACTCGACTAGGACAACGCGCACAAAAAGGGAAAGTCTGGTAAGAGGATTTCCAACGGGCAACTAGTTCACCTACTGGAAGAGTCCCCACTCTGAACTTAAAGTACAAGGCGCGGTCGAAAGGGATGGAAATCATATCTAAGTAAGGTTCATAAGCCACCACATCTTTAATCCTCACAAAGGCTACTGTGGTGTTACAATGACAAGAGTCTGAGTATAGTTTAGAAGAAACCCAGTTCCAGAACAATTTCTTAATCATGGCTTTAGGTGGGGCGGATCTCGATGCCCATGCATCACCTAGCCCTAGCTCTACTAGCAGCCGTTTGACATCCCTCAACCATTTGATCCTAGACCAGCCTTCCATGGCCATAACCTCTAATAGCGCTTCTGCATAAGAGGCTAGTTCAGGCACCCTCCACAGCCGAGCCCAAAGAAGCAGGGGGTGGAGTTGCGCTTTGTCCTTGATCGATCTACAACCTAGGTCCAATAGCACTGGTACAGAAAGAGTACTCAACGGGAGAGCCATCACATTTTTCAAAAATTTGCGCTCCGATTTTACTAAAACATCCAGGTTGCAGGTACCCCACAGCTCCGCCCCATAAAGTGCAGCGCTAACCCCTCTTGCTTTGTATATCTCCACAACTGGGGCTATAGGTTTGCTTGTGGAGGAGCGTTGTTCCTTAAGTAATACTCCGCCCACCCTTTTATGACCAAGGAGCATTTTTTGGAAGTGTGGGTTCCAGCTAAGTGAATCATTAAGGCGGATGCCCAAGTAGTCAAACTCAGATACCCTCTCCAGTGGAACAGAATTCAAAGCCGGAGGGCGCCCAGGCTTCTTGGGGGGATTCATGATCAAATACTTGGTTTTGTCAGTATTGACTACCAATCCCCTCGATGAACAAAACTCCTGAAAACTATTCAGGAGGCTCTGGAGGCCCATGGGAGACTTCGAAATGAGAAGAGTGTCATCTGCAAAAAGCAGTGTTGGGATCTGTTTGCCCACCAGGGAAGGAGCATCGGAGGGAGTTCTTAACAGCTGCTCAACCACTCCGTTCACATAGAGAGAGAACAGAGTGGGGGCTAACACACATCCCTGACGGACGCCCCTTCCCACAGGGATCCTGTCGGTTTTTTCACCATTTGTGCCCCATCGCACCTGCGCAAAATTGCCAGCGTGTAGTCTCACAAGGAGGGATAGGATATATAGAGGCAACCCCAGATCTGACAGAACCTTCCACAACTCCTCCCTTGGTACCAGGTCAAAGGCAGTCTTAAGGTCTATAAAGGCCAAATACAGACTGCCTTTGCCCAGCACCACCACCTTCCAATACAGGAGAGCCAATCTGAAGGCCTGTTCAATAGTCCCCGTACCAGGGCGGAATCCAGCTTGGAGGTCCGACAGGATGTTATTGTCGTCCACCCACTGGAGCACCCTTCCCAAAATCACCTTCTCCGCCACCTTTTGGGATGAGTCGATGAGACTTATTGGCCTGTAGTTGGCTGGGATGTCCCGACACCCCTTTTTGAATATCGGGACAACCTCAGCCCCTTTCCAGGATTCGGGTACAGACGCGCCTTTGTTAATAGCGTTGAGCAATGATGAAGCTAGCATCCCCCACTCCTTGGGGTTTGCCCGTAGCAAGTCGCCCGGTATCCCATCGGGCCCTGCTGCTTTCAGAGGCACCAATAAATTGATTACACCTTCCACCTCTCTAGCAGTAAAGTGAGCAGCCTCGGTACCCCCTGTGCAGTCAGCCAAAGAAAAGGGGGTATAAAGGGATGAGAAGTGGTTGAACCAGTTCTGGGCAGGGATGTTACAAGTCATCATGGTGCTAACTGGCCTATCCCTAGCTCTTATAAGGTTCCAGAAGCTTCTAGCATCCCTACCCGTACTTGCTTCCATGAGATCCGCCCAGAACCTGTCCTCCCATTCTCTCTTTGCTGCTGAAGTAGTCTGGGAGTACTCTTTCCTAGCCAATCTAATAGCAGCCTGGGATTTACTGTTAACAGCACCTATCAGGGCATTTTTCTTCTCCCTACATTTCCTAGTGTACCAACCAGGCGGTTTCGACAAGTTCTTACACTTACTAGTTCGAGAGGCCTTGCTTGGGAGAGTGAAAAGGTCGCTCAGGGCCTTGGTTGTATCACAAAAGAGCACTGTAACTTCCTCAGGCTGAGCAATCAACAATTCCAATTTAGACTGAACTATATCTGACAGTGCCCCAATAGCTAGCACTTTCTCTTCGTCTATGATAAGCTTACTCCATTTCAAACGTCTACCGCAGTTGGAAGGATATACTTCCTGAGGGGTAGATGCTAAATGAGACGTAAGCACCAAGTGGTTCCCAATCCACAGAGGACGGAGGGCAAGAGAGAGGAGGTTGTGATCGCTCTCAACTGAAGGGAGTACCTCCATATCCTGCAAGAAGCTCCAAAGTTTTACATCCAGGAGAATATAGTCTATCCTAGACGTATGATTCACCCTGTTGTAAGTATGGGCTCCAGATGGATCTGACTTCGTCCTTCCATTAACAGCCCTAAGGCCAAATTCCATATTTAGGGAATTAATTTGGACCACCACTTGAGACCATCTCCTAATGGGAGGTATAGTTAAAACTGGTATCCCTCTCCTATTGTCTTCGTCTGCAGTTCCCAAGGTGTCCTCCAACCGAGGGGCTCAAACGTACAGTTAAGGTCCCCTGCGACCAGAACATGAGAGCTGTTGGGACACTGCCTGAGCAAAGATTCCAGCCCTGATACTATGGGTGAGTGCGAACCTCCCTTTGTGCCCCTGGCGTAGATATTAAAGATGTCCAGAATCAACCCTCGCCGCGGTCCCTTGATTGATATACTCAGAAGATCTGGTGAATTTGACACATGCTGAGTAACTTGGCAGCCAAGTGCAATAGCAACCCATATAAGGAGGCCACCTGAAGGGAGGCCCTTCCCCGAAGGGGGGGATACTGCTGGTACGAAAAAGGATGAGGTGCCTACCTTGTGACAAGGCTCCCTACTCCAAGTTTCTTGAAAAATGCAAATAGAGTAGCCTTCCACAAGGGTATTCCAGTCAGGTAGAGCCAGCTTCCTCGAGATACCCACAACATTCCAGATGAGAATGCTTAGGAATATAGGAACTATACAGATGGGCCGCCTGGAAAATTATTTCAAAGCCACCAAGGAGAGGGACCCTGAGGTAAAGAGGATCCCGCTGTTGCATTTAGTTGGAGATTAGATTTTAAAACTATTTAAGCACCTCCTGAACACCAGGGACTTGAGTAACTATGATGCCACGATCATGGGCCTCAATGCACATTTTGACCTCCAATTAATACCCAATTTTAAACACTTTAAGCTGTGTTAGGCCATGCAACGTATGGGGGAGTCAATCTACAGTTTCTACACTCGGCTGAGGATTTTGGCGAGCATGTACACTGATGATGGCCAACAAACGGAGTTCAGGACCCAGGTCATTCAGGGGTGCAGGTGGGCAACCCTCACAAGACTGATCCTCAGACAGCCAGGGATCAGACTAGAAGACATGTTTGTGATGCTACACACATATGACCTGCCCAGTGTGAAAGCATATGAAATGGAAGTGGCCCTCAACCGGGGGGCAGGACCCCTCACGGAAGAAGTGAACCGCATCAAGATGGAGTTGGTGGACGTCGTGCAAACCAGAACCCCACTACAGAGGGGATGTTTCAGGTCAGATGCGTCTGCATCGTGTGGGAACCGTGTGTGGGAAGCTCAACTCACAGAGTAGTGTCTGACAAATAGGTGCACGTGCTCAGCGTACAACAAGCCAAACCACTTTACCAGATTATGCTGAAGTGACAACAGTGTATGGCAGGTGAGCGGCAGTCCACGAGGGCCACGAGGCAGCTGTCGCTGGAGGAGAACTGTCAGTCAGGTGCCCAGAGCTAAGGCTGGAAGAGGGAGTACCAGTATTTATTTATTTATTTATTTTTGAGACTTATAAAGCGCGAACGTTTGCCCAGGGGCGTCTTGGCGCTGAAGACTCAACTGATGTCTCGTACAATGTAAAGCCAAACTAAATTAATTAGTGAATAGTCAAGTCTTTAGACTTTTGCAAAACATATAGAGGGAGTGATTTAATCTGATTGGGAGCGGGAGTGCATTCCACAGTCTAGCAGCTGTAACTGAAAAACGTCTGTCACCCCATGAAAGAGTCTTAGTGCGGGGTACTGTTAATTGGTACAGAGTCACTGATCTTAATTGCCTAGCTGGAAGATATGGAATAAGCTGGTTTCTCAGGAATTGGGGGCCACAGTGATGCAGTGCTTTGAATACCAGACAGAGCGTTTTAAATTCTATCTGCTTTTTTATTGGTAGCCAATGATATTTGCGGATGGTGTGGGCAATGGGTTTAATTTTTTTTTATTTTTTTATAATAATCTGGCCGCGGCGTTTTGCACCAATTGCATTTTATTAATGACCCGAGCTTGGGCATTGGCCAGAATGCCATTGCAGTAGTCAAGAGAAGAGAGGATAAGCGTGCTAACCAGAGTTTTGCCTGCAGTGTCGGGTAGAAACGGAAGAATTTTTTTGATCAGTTTTAGTTTGAAGAAAGCTGATGCTGCTGTCTGATTAGCATGTGCGGCAAAGTTGAGATGGTCGTCAAACACTACTCCTAGATTTCTGTCCTTTGCAACCGGCTTGGGCGGAGTTCCAAATGAAGTTGGCCACCAGATAGATGACCACAATGGTGAGATTTTTCCAAAGATGTCCACCTCGGTCTTCTCAGAGTTTAGCTTAAGGCAGCTTGAGGACATCCAGTCTCCAATGGCTTGCATGCCTTCTTGGAATCGCTTCGCCACCTCATCTCCGTTGTTGTTAATAGCTAGGACTAGCTGGGTGTCATCTGCATAGGAGGTAAGGCCCATCCCATATTGCTTGATGACTCTGGCAAGGTCCGACAGTATGAAAACGAGGACCCTGAAGAGGAGGAGGTATTCCTCAAATCCTTTGCAGCACCAGGGCCCCGAGGAAGGCACCCCAAACAGTTTGTAAAAGACACACAGATGATGGACGGAATGCAGAGCAATTCAAACATTCACCCCCAGTCAAGAGATCAAGGTTAAATCCTTTGTTCCTTTGCTCACCATGCCACCCCAGTTTACACCCAGCCATATGCAAATCAGTCTTGACCCTGTGCCTCATGGGAACAGTTCAGCCCGAACTGCCAAGCCAGGTCCTCTCTGGACCAGAAACATGCATCTTGGGACAGGTTTCGGGGCATCACTCCTCATCAGCAAGTCTAGCTTGAATCCAGTGGCATAGTGCGCCCGGGACCCACGTCTGTGCATACCCAGCGCATTTAGAGCAAGAAAGCAAAAGAAGCACAGATGATGGACGAAATGCAGAGCAAATCAAATATTCACCCCCAGTCAAGAGATCAGGGTTAAATCCATTGTTCTTTTGATCACCATGCAACCCCAGTTTAGACCCAGCCTAATGCAAATCAGTCTTGACCCTGTGCCTCATGGGAACAGTTCAGCCCAAACTGCCAAGCCAGGTCCTCTCTGGACCGGAAACAAGCATCGTGGGACAGGTTTCGGGGCATCACCCCTCATCAGCAAGGCTAGCTTGAATCCAGTGGCACAGTGAGCCCGGGACCCACAGCTGTGCATACCCAGCGCACTTAGAGCAAGAAAGCAAAAGACACACAGATGATGGACGGAATGCAGAGCAAATCAAACATTCACCCCCAGTCAAGAGATCTGGGTTAAATCCATTGTTCTTTGCTCACCATGCCACCCCAGTTTAGACCCAGCCTAATGCAAATCAGTATTGACCCTGTGCCTCATGGGAACAGTCCAGCCCGAATTGCCAAGTCACGTCATCCCTAGACCGGAAACAAGCATCATGGGACCAGTTTCAGGGCATCACGCCTCATCAGCCAGGCTAGCTTGAATCCAGTTGAAAAGTGAGCCCGGGACCCACGTCTGGGCATACCCGGTGCACTAAGAGCGAGAAAGCAAAAGACACACAGAGCAAATCAAACATTCACCCCCAATCAAGAGATCTGGGTTAAATCCATTGTTCCTTTGCTCACCATGCCACCCCAGTTTAGACCCAGCCACATGCAAATCAGTCTTGACCCTGTGCCTCATGGGAACAGTCCAGCCCGAACTGCCAAGCCAGGTCCTCCCTGGCCCGGAAACAAGCATCCTGGGACCAGTTTCGGGGCATCACCCCTCATCAGCCAGGCTAGCTTGAATCCAGTGGGACAGTGAGCCCGGGACCCACAACTGGGCATACTTGGAGCGAGAAAGAAAAAGACACACAGATGATGGACAGAATGCAAAGCAAATCAAAGATTCACACTTAGTCAAGAGTTTGTGACAGCACATCACCATCATGGGCATGGCACTCTCTGATCGACACAGGAGTGTCTGTCAATGTGATGAATCAACAAAAATACCTACAGCTGTGTCCTCAATCTCCACTGTGCCCGTCCCGCATGAGGATCTATGCATACAGGGGCACGGAGCCTAGTCCAGTGGCAGGAGCAATGGATGCCACAGTACAGCATGGTAATGAGAGGCCAGGACCGTGTTCCATGTCACTAAGGAAGGGAATGGCATATTACTGGGATGCAGCAAAGGCGAAAAACTTGGGACTAGCATTTTTTGCAAAAGAAATTCATGATCTGAAAGTGGACCACATTTTGGACCAATTCCGAAATCTGTTCAAGGGACTAGGGTGCCGAAAAGGGGCTCCTGTCAAGCCAAACAGTGACAAAACTGAGCAGGCCACTGAATTGCATCACAGGAGGATACCATTCCACCTGACAACCCAGGTGGAGGCTGAACTTGACAAACTGGAACAAATGGATGTCATTGAGCGTGTGTCAGATCCCATGAGCCTCTCCTCTGGTGATCACCGACAAGCCCAAGCAGCCATGGGCCATACGGCTGTATGTAGATATGAGGCTACCCAACTGCACCATCCGACGGGAGTGACACATCACCCCAACAATGGATGACATCATAGCTGACATCAACGGAGCAAGGTGGTTCTCAAAGCTCAACCGAATTGGCGGGTATCACCAACTGATGCTACACCCTGATACATAAAAACATTTTCACCACTTCACAACATTTTCAGCACATCTGAGTCTAAGAAGGTATAAGAGGCTGAGCTTATGGATCTCTTCGGCAGCCGAAGTGTAACAAAATGTCATCCAGAAAACACTGTCAGAGATTGAAGGGGTCCTTAACATTAGTGACAACATCCTGATCTACTTGTCCACCCTAGCAGATCCTCACAAATGCCTTAAAGCTATGCATCAGAGACTGAGTGACAGTGGGCTGACATTGCACAAAGATAAATGCTCGTTCTTCGAGCCAAAGATTGAATTCTTTGGATTTACATTGTCACGCAATGGCTCCAGTTAGACCCCAGGTAGTTGGCAGTCATCAGGGCTACCCCAGCACCCAAGAACATCAAAGAAGTGCGCAGCTTCCTGGGCATGGCGACCTACTGTGGCCGGTTCTTGGCAAACTTAGCAACCCTGTCAGACCCTCTCTGAGCCCTTACTAAAGGTGGTACCTGTGGGCATGGGATACAGAGGAACAGAAGGAGTTTGACAAAATCAAAAATGTGCTTTGAGCCGATGCCACAATGGCCTACTTTAATCCAGACAGGGCGACGGAAGTGGTGGTCAATGCCAGCCCCGTGGGGCTAGTGGCTTTACTGATACAAGAACAGGAGGGCCCACTTAAGGGTGTAAGCCTTATTGGCACTTCCGAGCCAGGCGCTCTCAGCAATGGAAGTGGGCTATGTGCAAATCGAGAGGGAGGCACTAGCCTTAAAGTGGGCGCATCATCACCTCCCTTTGGCAGGGAATTCAAAGTGGTCACAGACCACACCCCCCTGGTAAGCCTGTTTAGTGGCACCGTCCCGCACCCACCCCCACGGATCTAGTGATGGGCAGTTAAACTACTGCTGTACAGGTTCTGTGTGACACACAAACCTGGAGCCGGTAACCCGGCAGATTTCCTATCCTGTCACCCCCCTGACAAAGCTGATGGTGGAACAAGTGAGAGTGAAGGGGTGGATGATTTTGCCAACATGGTGGTGGGAAGCCCATGGGCAGGAACTCCTGTCACCATGGAGAACATGCCCATCACACAGTGGATAAGAGTTAGTCTAGATTTTGAAAGTTTTCCGGATGGCTAACTCTTAATGGTCATGGTCGATGGCCAGTCCAAGTACCCAGTACCAGAGTTGGTGGCCACAACGGCTTTCTCCCATGTATGACCCGTGCTGGAAAAAACACTAGCAGCCCATGGTCTACTGAAAACAATCAAGAAGGACAGTAGACCTCCTTTCCACGAGGTTGAGTTCCATAAGTACCTGGAAGCGCTGGTAATCCAGCACCTAAAGATAACACCGCAGTGGGCAAAGGCCGACAGCACTGTGGAAAGGATCATGAGGACATTGAACAAAACACTCCGAATAGCAGTTGACCAGCGGGAGGATTTGGAGTGGGGCTTCCAGTGATACCTGAGAGTGTATCAAAACACCCCACCACTGTACAACTCTGCACCCCCATGCACCTTATGTTCCAAAGACAGTATCCCCAAAGCCCGGGGTGGAGCCCGACCATGTTGGATATAGAAGACCCCCAGGAAGGTGTCGGCGGACAAGTGAGAGAGCCAGTCGGGTCCGATGTGCCACCAACAGGCAGTTAAAGGTGGGAGACCATGTGCTAGTGAAAGACCGTCATCTCGGATGGAAGTTCTGTACCCCATTTGAGCGAGATGGCTGGGTGGCAACGCCTGTTCAAGCAACTGTGATCACTGCACAAAGGGGGCATGAAACTGCCATGAGAAATATCTAATGGTTCTGGCAAGATGAGGCACGAGAACAACGAGGAGGAGAGGAGATGTCAGTGTGAGGAGGGGACCCCAGGGAGGACCTGCCAAGTGGCCGGGAACTACAGCCAGCAGCAGGCATGGCGACCACGAGGGTTAGCCAAGGGGCAACAACAACCACTCTGGAGGCCCCACAGGTGTCACAGTGGAGAAGAGCCATCCACATGGAATTTGACTGAATCCCGCACCCAGCCAGAGACTGAGGGACTTCGTGTGAGGGCGTAAGTGAGGTGGGTTTAGCCATCTGAGGTTTGATTGGGATGTAAAGCCTCCTAGGACTGTGCTATGACGACCCCAATGTCATCACACACCGCCTCGGCCAGGCGTGGCTGAGGCATTAAATAAAGGAGAGGTCCAGCCGTTCGTGGTCAGACCCTGAACACACACACACACATAGAGATAGAGAGAGAGAGAGAGTGTGTGTGTGAGTGAGTGAGTTAGTTTGTTATGTGTCGAACAGGCCTGGGCCTAATAAATACAGGCAGCACAGTCAAGACAGTAGTGTGGGAGTGGCATCTTGTGTGTAATTTGAGCTGCAAGAATTCGAAGGCCTGAATGCTAGTCAGCTTACCTCTGTCACCAAGAAAGAGCACCCATGCTTAGACTTTTTCCACAGGCATCTTCTGTGTACCTTATTTGTGGTTGAGTTGTGCCAAATCTCTGAGAATCATGTGAGTCCACGGCGTTGGTCTCTGACTGTCACGTGGTCTCTTTGTTCACGCAACTTTGTAACAATTTGAGGCTTGTTTATGGCGAGCGTTCTAAGTTGTGGCCACGGTAGCGATTTCCAAATGTGGGAGGTGGAATTGTCCATCGGAATTTGACACAGGAGGGTCGTATCAGAAAATGGTTGTTCTTCTGGACAGTTAAAAAGTAAAAAAAGTAAAGTCCACATTTGTAAAGCGCACAATCACCCGTAAGGGTCTCTAGGCGCTGGGGGCCGTCTGGAAGATTAAGTTAAGTACAGATCGGACCCTTCTGTGAAATGTTACCATTCCACTTCAGTTCAATAAGGACACAATGCTCGAGTCTTGCCTTTTTGTTTACAAATCTAATGCTTCCTGGGACTTGCATTTTTGTTTCATTTCACTTAATCAAACCGATTTCCTGCTCGGGAAAGCAGCGGGGAGAGAATGTGGCTTTACTGCCAGAGTTGCCGACTTTGGAAATATGGAAAGAGGTTTGACTCAATGGCGTCTGTGCATTCATACGATAATTCTAGGCAAATCACGTAATCTCCCATGTGTTAAAAAATGAAGGTTTACTTTGTGGAATGTAACTGATGCCTAGGTAAAGTACTCCTATACCCTCGTGCTATTTCAAACCGCAAAATAATAATAATAATAAGCCCAGGCCTGTAGCGATGTGTTCTTGGTGACATAAAGTCGTAACTTTACCCCAGTGTCTATTTCAATACACTTAAAGGGTTTCTCCTTATGACATTTCTGAAATGCTGGGTCTGTTTAGATATGCAAGGGAGATAGTTGATCATTAGTATGGGAAGAGCTTTAAATGGGCTGGGTTTCTCCTCTCTGACCAGGCACTGCTTAATTTGAGCCATGGTTTCCGGTGCTTGGCAAGGCACTTAAGTATCTAAACCGGTGCTTGTGACTGTCTGCCACAGTCTGGCTCTATCTGGATAATTTAGAGATGACCATAACAACAGTTGATTATTAATCCAATGTACATTATAATGACTATTACCTGTTGCACAAGCCATTCTTATAGCTTTGGTGGCCTATAAGAGTGCACTTATAGGAGGAGCGTGTGGTTAATAGTTGTGTTGTTACTATTATTGGCAGGGATATGTGTGGTGCAATCTGCAGCGACCTCCTAGCAACAGCCAAGGCAGTTTATTATTATTATTATTTTTTTTTACAAATTAAGCACTGCGACCAAGTAGTAGTAATTAAAAGCTAACATTGAAACTGGGCCTTCCCTCAGTGTGCGTATTCGTTCCTGGATGTTATGTTTCTGTTGTTTGTTTTTTTGCAGCATATTACTCTTGTATAGTGAAAACGTTGAACTGAGTTGCATCCATGTGTTTATAATGGACTAACAGTGAATGCCATCCAATCCTTGGCCTTGTGGGGTTTAGTCCACAATTGCCTCCATTAATCAATTGAGATTAGCACACTTGACGGCAGTGATTTACAGATGGACCTCTAATACTCAGTGACGAATCTCCCCATTTGGGATCTCCCATCACCGCCTCTGACTCCTCTAATACACATGAACAACCTACTCCCTCTCCCCCTTTGGGATCTCCCATTACCGCCTCTGAACCCTTTAACACACATCGACACCCTACCCCCTCTCCAGTTCTCCACACTCAATCAACCGCCTGGTCAATGCATCCTGGAACACCGACTATATTCTGTGACATCCCCTCTCATATTGAATCACCCATTACCGCCTCGGACCCTTAGACACCTGCCCCCCTCTCCAGATCTACACACTCAATTTCCTCCCCTTTCCCAACACCCAGACTTGCTGGCACGCTTGGACGATATCTCCCTCCAGATGTACCTTCTCTCCCTCGAACTTCACGGATTGAAAGCCCTCTCTAGTCCTAACCGTCCCAGAGCCCCCGCCAGCACAATTGACACAACTCCCCGTAACCATCCCTCTTCCTCTACCATCTCCAATTCCGTTCCCCTACCTAACGCAGCCTCTCGCCCAAGAAGCTCATTCAGTCTTCAGCCCAAGGAAATTGAGAGCCTTCTCAAGTCTTATTCGCCTTGCATGGTTAGCAACATGAGTCCAAAGGGAATAATTCAAACCATTCATTCTAACCCAGAGAACCCTACCACAACCTCAGAGTCATAAACAAGGATAACCTCAAGAGAGTAAACATCATTCAGACTCCTCCTACCCTCACTCCGGCTCCACTCAATTGCATACTACTAAATACTACTAAATTGTAGGTTTGCAAACAAACACGCCTCCGAGATCTTCGACCTCATGCAACATAATGAGTTAGATATCATTATCCTCACAGAAACCTGGCTCAACCCCTCGTCCTCTCTAATCCTACACCTCTTGGTGCCCCCTCACATGACATAATTTGCCTAGCCACAGTAAAGAAGCTGGGAGGTGGACTAGCGTGTATACATCGGAGCACGCTTGCGGTCTCCCTCTCAGAGTCCTCTTCGCCAGCTACTTGCGAATACCTTTGGCTCAACATCTCTAGTAACAATCATCTGTTTTGCAAACTACACACATTCTATCACCCCCCAGGCGACAATTTCTCCTTCATTGAACAATTAATGGAAATCATCTCTGGCAATGTGGATTCAGTCCAGCCCCTCATCTACCTTGGAGACTTTAACCTTCACTGGTCAAACATCAATGACCAAGCAGTATCATGCCTTAATTCCTTCTTGAATGATCACAATTTGATTCAACACTGTAACCATCCCACACACACTAAAGGGGAAACTCTAGACCTCATAATCTCCAAAGGTCATAACATCACGTCAGACTCCATCATCACATCATTTCCTTCCATGTCAACTCGGAGGTCTTCCAGAGTAAGGCACAAACAACTAAACCAAAGATTTGGAAAAGGGATCTCAGAGATATCAATACAGCTGACCTAGCAACCGGCTGTAAACTTGCCCTTTCTACCCAAGTGGAAATACATGAAGTCCATGCACTCACAGACTTCTACAACTTTTCTATTGCCAGTATCATGGATTCTATGGCTCCACTCCAACAAAAAAACACACCTACTAAAAGATCGCAATCTAAGGGCCATCGAATGTTCCTGGAGATCCACTCCATCTGTGGACCATCCTAAAACCCTTAAATGAGCAAGAAGCTTGTATAACAAACAAATCAAGACAGCTAAAGTGGAATATTTCAGATCCCAACTTAACCAAGCGTCTAATCGACTCAAGAAAGGGTTTGAACTGGTTAAAAAACAATTGGTGGAAGCCGCTAACCGATCAGCTTCGAAAGTCATACCTCCCTCATGTGATGGTCTGGCTGCCTTTTTTGCTGAGCAATCTAGACGTAATAACATTGATCTGGTTACCAGAAGAGCTCTATTGCTACCTAATGAACCTGCCCCCCCCCCTCTGGCCTTGTTAGACAAGGCAGCACCATGTAGAAGGGGTATCAAGAACAACGCTTCCTGGAACACCTTTATTCCCCTAAATAAAATTGAGATCAAAAAGGTTCTTCGGAGTATCAACCCATCTAATCATTTCAAAGACCCGTTACCACCCACCATCTTCGAAGTAATTAAGGAAGAAATCTCCCCCTTCTGGACAAAGACCGTCAAAATGCATCCAGTCTCAACTATGTGCACATATCGAAAATTTCAATCTTCTGGACCAACACCAATCTGGTTTTAGGAGTGGGCACAGCACTGAATCAGCTCTTACTCACGTGATGGATGACATCTTAATGATGCTTGATCGTAATGAATCCTGCCTCCTTATCCTACTCGACCTTTCCTCCGCCTTTGACACTGTCAATCATGACAACCTCCTAATCATTCTTGAGCATAGGATGGGCCTCTCTGGTCAGGTGCTACATTGGTTCTCGTCCTTCCTGCAGCACAGATCCCAAAGAGCTAAAGCTAACCACTCACTCTCCCTGCCAGCCCCAGTCACAATGGGGGTTCCTCAAGGGTCCTCCTTATCTCCCATTCTTCAATTTGTTCCTGGAACCCTTAGCTAATGCTCTAAAATCTTTGGACATTCGTTTCCGCATGTATGCAGACGACACCCAACTATATCTGAAAATCTCTTTCCCGGATGACATCACGTCACTCAACTCCACCCTACTGACTACCCAAAACTGGTTAACTGAGAACTACTTCCTGTTAAACACTTCCAAAACTGATTCCTCCTCATTTCTCCCCCGAAACATACTCCTAAAATAAACCCCTGGATGAACCAACTCACCGCCTTCAAATGCTCCCCCCGCATTATTGACTCAGCTAAATCTCTAGGAATCACCCTGGACAAGCATCTGAATATGAAGACCCATATTAGCAATGTGTTCAAGGGAGCTAACCACTTTCTGAGAACACTCAGGAATCTC
Organism: Lissotriton helveticus; assembly: GCF_964261635.1. Classification (NCBI taxonomy): domain Eukaryota; kingdom Metazoa; phylum Chordata; class Amphibia; order Caudata; family Salamandridae; genus Lissotriton; species Lissotriton helveticus. The sequence goes on from NC_136065.1 coordinate 1,099,377,414, forward strand.
AAAACCTTCCTACCTCAAACAGATTTCAAGCAAGTGGTCCAAGCGCTTGTTCTGCCGAGCCTGGACTATGGCAGTGCTACGCTATGTGGCCTCCCCAAATACACTCTTGTCCCCCTAAAGGCTTCACTGAACGCGGCGGCCAGATTAATCACGGACACCAAGCGAAATGCCCACATCTCCCCTGTCTTAAAATCTGTAAACTGGCTGCCCTATGAAGCTAGAATTCAACTGAAGATTGCCTGCCTTTCCCACAAAGCCCTCCACTTTAAAACACCCAACTACCTTGCGCAAAAGCTAGTACTATCCGGAGGAGGTAGACCGCCTAGGAGTGCTAACTCCCTCCTCTTGAAACCTCAGATATTCCGCAAAAAGAGAACATGCCAACGAGCCTTCTCTGGCTCTGCACCAAAAATTTGGAACTCTCTTCCACCGGAAATTCGTAGAATCTCTTCCAAGGTTGCCTTCAAATTGGATGCAAAAAGATTTCTCATGAATACGTTTTTACCTTTACATAATGGACGATTGTAAGCACTAATCGCTCTGGAAATACTACAGTATTGGTTAATAATCATGTTTGTTACTATTGTATTTGCCCCCTTACATCATTATGTATCATCACTCCCCTTTTGTCATTATGTATCATTGTCTAGCCCACACTACGTTACCCCTGGTTTATATAGGATCTGTTATGTGTGCACTATATGATTCAATGCCTATTAGATTCCCCATCTTAGTCTTGTTGTGTTCTGTTACCTTTCTCTCCCTCAAATTGTAAAGCGCTCTGATATCCCTCGGGATCAAGTTTGCGCTATATAAAACTTTATAAATAAAATAAATAAATAAATAAAATAGCTTATATTTTTCCTAAAATAGTTTGTCTTGTACAGTTACGGGATATATGCAACATGTTTCTCATTTAAAATTAAACTTTATAATGTATCACTTGTTAGTGGCACTGCCCTTTATCTAAATCACATGCAAATCACTCTGACCCCATGGCAATAGGACTGGCCCAAGCTGCAGGTCAAGTCATATTGAGTTGCTTCAGTACTGTTAAGTGTCGACAGCCTAGTACAGAGACGTGGAATGCCCTTCAAGAGCAGGGTCAGCCAGGGTCGGCTGGCCTACTGGGCAATCCCGCGGATACAGAGGGATTGGTCTGACAGGTTAGAGTGTGGACTAGTCTTTTGGCAGCTTGTGGGTCTGTTTTATGTTCTGGTGAGTCATTTTTTACTATTGATTTCCCTAACAATATCACAATAATTGCCTGCAGCAAACACAAATGCCAGCAGGCTCCCATACCTTGAAAAACATCTGTCAAGCTTGCCATTACAATTTAAAAAATGCCCTGATTTTCAAATGTGTGTCGATAATACCACACTGGGGTCAGAGTGTGTGCGTAAAGTTGTCCCACTCCCCTAAAGACAGAGCAGAGAACTACTCAGGAATCATCTAGAATTCTGAATTGCTTTATATACAATGGCCTGAATGTCAACCATACATCTATGTGGCCCAGAAAATTCAGCTGTGTTTCAGAAATATGACGGTAATGCCCGCTCTCTCCACTCATCATCGCCCTGGCCCTATAGCCACTGGCCCTAGTGCCCTAGAGTTCATCAACAAGGCCTACAGTGGGGCATTCAGAGTAGTGCCACCTGGGATGGTGTCTTGCTTTATGTGCATGATGCATTAATATACCTCTGGGATTTCTGCAGGGACTTACCTGGGGTGATGGCAGTTCTAGATCCCTTTGATGAAGCCTCTGGATTGCTGTTGAACTTGACTAAGTCCTGTCTCTTCCCTGTGCGCAGACTCCTTGAGACAGAGCGGGAGGGTCTACACCACTTGGGTTTGCTTTGACATTATCACACCTTGCAGTACCTCAGAGTGAATGTTTACCATACGGAACAGGAACTGATTGATGGCAATTTGGGTAGGGCCTTGTCAGCAGTGCGCCCTGATGTTCTGGAACGCCTTACCTCTCTCTCCAATGGGCAGGGTCTCCAGTGCAAAAATGCTTCTATTACACTTGTTGCTGTATCATTTCTCGAAATTGCTGTTCCTCCTACCCCAGTGCTTTTTTCGAGAATTGAACGCACTCTGCTCTGACTTGATTTGGGGTACTGGGAGGAAAAGAGTGGCCTTAAATATGTTGTTTGCTCCATTGGAGTAAAGGGACTTGTGCGAACAGCTTCAATGCCCTATGAGGTTGCTGGCGATGGTTCCCATTCCCAAGTTAACTTGCATTATCCGGGACCTAGAAGGGCCGAGCATTTTGGATTGGCTCATGGGCCCCCGGCAGGGAACACAGAGAGCGGTTGGGGCACTTTACCAGAATGGCTAAGAACTGTTGAGATAAATATGTGACCCTGCAGCATGGCCAAGTGTCATATGCGCCCAGCCTACTGTTGTGAGTGGGTCTTGTGAGGTTGCGAGCTGTCACTGCACCGGCAGCACCCTGCTTTAAGACTGCCAGACTTGACTGTCGGTCCACCACCAGATTAGGAGTCAACTCATAGTCTGGCGGGCTGTGCTTTGGCGTTCCCACGGTGGTGCCTATTAAAAAGGCTCCGCAATGGGAATGCTAAAGGCCGTTCCTGCACGGCATGGGCTGTAGAGTCCATGCCGAGCAGGAAAGGGGGTAACTGCACACAGGGGAGCACAACATGTGCCCCCCTGAAGGCACCCCATGACCCTGAGGCAACAGGGCCCCTGCAGGGCCCCCTTTGTATCATCACCATCACAGTTATTATGGCGGCCTCTCCGCTATGAAAACTGTGGCAGTGAGGAACCTCCTAATATGCTCTGCAGTGCAGCAGTGGCACTGCCAGCATGTTAGAGCCTCTGATTGCCGCAGGATCCATGATCCCCAGCAGTTGTGGCAGTCGTGTGGCAGTCCCACACAGTATTTGTAATACGACGGGTGGACCACCAGTCTGGCGGTCCAGGGACCGCCACCATGGGTTCGGCGGTCCAATGGACCGCCAAACTCGTAATCAGGCCCTTAGTTAGTGAAAGACAGGGCCTGAAAGAGCATATGTTTTAAATTGTTGTCCATAGTGGCAGGGAATGAAGGATGCAGTGTAACTGTTGCTAGACCATGTGGTGAGGTGTAAGTAGACGCAGGGTCAGGAAAAGTGTTACAAGAATGTAAAGGCAGACTGTGAAGCTTTGAAGGTGGCAAGGCGGAGAGAGAGATCAGCCTGGGAATGCTTAGACCTGTGGGTGAGTGGAGGAGCTATTCTCAGAGTGGCTCTAAGATTGTGGTGTGTGTTTGTTTACAAGTAGAAGGAAGTTAAATGTTACAATTTGCGCATTTGTGCATAAAAGCACAGAATGAAATTACTGTCCTGGAACCAGTAGACTTGCTGCCTGAATGGAAGCTGGGGCTTTGTCAAAAAACATGGGAGTGTGGGAAGGGGTGAGGTGAGTCTAGGGTCAGAAGAGGAATATGTAGATGGGTGGAATGAAGTTGTGGTTTATGCCCATTGTGTTTGTGTTGGGCACAGTGCCAATGTACCTGGTGCACAAATGTGATGTTCAGTCAGGTAAGTCTCGTCCAGAATGGCTGATAAAGAGGGAGGAGTGTTCTTGATGTGTGTGCCCCGAAGCAGGGTTATAAGCTGTAGTGTTAGTAAACAATAGCCATGGAAGAGCATACTTTGTATTTTAACCTTGAGCTAGGGTAAAAATGTATATTCTGGTGTAGGCAGGGAGTAGTATCCCCTAGTGCAAGTAAAGGAAATGTGTTCTTTTTGTCTGTTTAAAATGCATTAGCGTGAGTTTATAGTTTCCATGAGTTCTAATTGTCCTGGTGTTTGAAAAGTAAGCTCCTGTAAGTGGTGTTCACAGGATAGGGAAAAAAGAGGTGTTTTGAGGCGTTTAGAATGGCAGTGATGTTGTGCTATTGTTTGTGAAGAACAACTTTGCCTATTTGCCTATGCTGAACTTGTCCCGGTGTAATTTTAAGAGACAGGGACACGTTGAGCGGCGCCTCCAGCGTCTGCTTTCATTCTCAGCAGCAACACGCAGGTGGGGAGGAGTATTTTTAATGTATTTTCACCTCCAGCAGGGCCTAAGATAAAGCCCAACGTTAAGGATCCATCAGGCCTCCTTTTGTTCCAATCTGATCCTGGCTGGATGTGGCTCGCACTGATATGCAAATGGAAAGAAGGGGGAAGAAAGGCTCACAGCTTGTTATCAATTCACAGGTGCTTAAGAGAGGCATGTTTTTGACTGTGTTCAGTTCCTGTATATAAGAGAAATGTATGCATTGTGCGATTGGCAGATGTGTTGGTCTGTCCAAGGATTTGCACAAATAACAATGTAAATATCACTAATGTATTTCTTTTATAGCTCTACTCATCCCATGCAGGGATTCAGAGCGCTTTATATAACATACATCTTATACAAAGACAATAAATCTTGTATGTAAATCAATGTACAAGATGTTTGTTGCAAAAATCAGTGAGGGTTACAAGGTGTAAGAGTCACATGTCCTCCGTGGCCCCCTGTGCTGTATTAGAAGGATTACAATGTATTAACTGCAAGTAAGACAAGCATTTGCAATGCAATAGGTCTCGCATTAGGAAAGTTTGAGCTATTGGTATTGTAAATGACAAATTTTGTATTTATGTGTTGGTTTTGAAAATAGCAAAATGAATAGCTTTGTCATTTACAATGCCAATAGCTATAACTTTTGCAAATGTGACACCTATAGCATTTGTAATGCAACATGTTTTGCATTTACGTGACTTAGCTGTATTGATATTACAAATAACAATAGCATTTTTTTTTATAATTAATACTTAAATAAAAGTTATTGTAATGTTTAATGGCAATACCCTAAACTTTTGTAAATAACTTTTGTGAAGATTATGTTCAGTGTATTTTATTGTGACGAAAATCCAAGACCAGAAGTGAAATATTAACATCTTTTTGTGACATTTGTAATAAAGCTTGAAACATTGAGAGAACATATTTGAACCAGTTGTTGTTGAATGGTTGTGCAGCAGAGCCCCCCTCCTTAAAAAACAACAAATAAGGCAACAGTCTACCACAATTAATCAACAGTGGGAGAAGCTTAAAAGCAGCAACTCAAACAATGGGAACAGCCCAAACACAAGCATTTGCAATGCAATCAGTCTCGCCTTTGGGACCTTATTAGTATTTATCCATGCTGCACATTATCCTGGGTGCGGCAACCACCGGCTCAAATTAAGCAGAGGGGGAGGGGAGCAACAAGGGAGGGATGAGAAGCCTGGAGGGAGAAGGAAATGACGAGAGGCCTGGAGGGAGAAGAGAGTAGCATGGGAGGACAAGCAGCATGGGAGGACAAGAAGCCTGGAGGGAGAGGGGAGCAACAAGAGAGGGATGAGAAGCCTGGAGGGAGAGACGAGCAACAAGAGAGGGACCAGCGGCTTGGAGGGAGACGGGAGGGACGAGAGGCCTGGAGGGAGTGGAGAGCTGCAGAGGGGGGACAAGAGGCCTGGAGTGAGAAGAGAGCAGCAGGGGAGGATGAGAAGCCTGGAGGGAGAAGGGAGCAACGAGTGAGCGACAAGAAGCCTGGATCGAGAGGAGAGCAACGAGGGAGGGACGAGAGACTTTCAGAGAGAGGGGGAGGGACGAGAGGCCTGGAGGAAGAGAGAGGAGCAGAGAAGGGACGTGAGGCCTAGAGGAGGAAGAGAGCAGCATGAGAGGACAAGAAACCTGGAGAGAGAGTGGAGCAGCGAGGGTGGAACGAGAAGCCTGAAAGGAGAGGGGGGCAATGAGGGAGGGACAAGGTGCCTGGAAGGAGAGAGGAGAAGTGGGGTAAGAGAGGGCTACCGAGCAAGCGTTTGTGAAAGATAAAGCGCGCTGTTGATGAATTGGTCATTGAGCTGAGACAGGAAAATGCTCATTAAAAGTGACGGCAAAGGGCGCCAAAGGATTAAAAATAACAAGCAGTGATGGAGGGTGGGGCGCAGGATAATTTCTCTAAAGAAGATTTAAGGGCTACAGACCTGAAAATGAACCGCAGCATTTTTACTGCATGTTTACGATCGGTGCACACAAGGCAATGTGGAAATCTACCACCAAATCCGTTCCAGTTTATGCTATTGTTTCTTTAGCTGGTGCCACGTCCTCTCCGATGCAGAGAAGGCGGTGAGAACGTATTGGGCCTGCAGTGCGACTGCCTTAATAAATCCCAGTGCTCTACATTACGAGGTGGTGGTGGGGGTAGGGGACTGCACGGGGATGTTAAGTGGCAGGTTGGGGCAATGAGAACGATTAACAAGACGTCAGCGTTTAGTTGCGTCGGCCGCGAAATGGATCCAAAAAAACCAAGCTGGAGCCAGCTCGGGCGCAGCACGTCTTCCGGAGACGTGCACGTTCACAGAGCACAATCGGCTCGGGCACAGGCCAATAGCCGCTCGTGCACAGCTCTGTACTCCCTTGGCTGTGAGCACGGTGACTGTAATACTCGCTGCGGCAGCGCTTCGCGCTGCTACCGGCAGCGAGCCCTAAAAAGGATCTGTGTTAAAAGCAGTTATCCACTTACCTATCTACCTAAAATAAAAATCTGTCACCTGCATGTTACAGGATGTGCTATTTAAGGGTAATGTTACAGCCTCGTGAACTCGAGCATAGCACGGGCATTAGTGGTCTCCGTGATGAGAGTAATCTACAATTTTCTTTCCCATAAACAATCTCACTTTGAAGCCAGAGAATGGAAAGTAAATTCAAGCTCCTGCAGATGACACATCTTGCCATTTGACCTCTGTCTTTGAATGCCCAGCAAATGGGACAAGATAAGAACAAGATTTAAAGGCCTGTTTACAGGTAGCAAGTTTGTGGCAGAATACAGTAAACAAGGTTTGGGCAACGGGAGGTACAAATTCAAGCTGGACAGCCTAAAGCAAATAGACTAAGCAAATATAAAGCCAGAAAATGTAAGTAACAAACTACAAAGACAATGGTAAGCGACAGGCAGAATGCAATCCTAGGTCAATTTTCTAAATGTCTCCAAGATGTCGTAACAAAGCAGACAGCTGCGCTGTCTGGCATTCTGCGCTGTAATGAATTCCATTAGTTCATTCCTTCTTGTGTAGTCCAATGCCCAAAACTATCTATGCCGCAGAAGGAAAATTTGAAGTTCATCGGGAAATGTGTATATTTCTTGTGGTAGGTATGAATGACAAAGCAGAGGAATTATTATTTTGAAGATCAAAGTTCCTCAGTGGAAATATCATAGAACAGACCGGGAAAAGCCTCAACATTAAAGAGTAGAGGACATTTGTTGAAATGCATCCAAAATAAGTTGGCGGTCACAATTTATCAAAGCTGTACAGTCACTTTATTTTAACGCAAAAGGAGTAATAAGACTAGGTACGGATACTTCCAGACCATTTTCTATCACTAGGGGGACCAGACAAGGGTGCCCCTGTTCTCCATTTTTATTTTCACTTTATCTAGAACCTTATCTGAATAGATTAATTGCAGAACCTGGCATTCCACCAGTTCGACTCCATGAAGTAGACCACAAAGTCTTAGCATACGCAGACGATGTGGCCATTGTAACCCCCGACTCTTCCACTGCTTTACCCAAAATAATCGAAGTTGCTAGCGAATTTGGTAAATTTTCTGGCTATAAACTGAATGTTTCAAAAACCCAAATCATACATTCTAAAACAGGCACACCCACTGATCTTCCAATAAATTCCACTGCTACATACCTTGGTGTAACTTTATCTCCCAAAATAGACGACATTGTCGGATTAAACTTGGACCCTTTACTTTTATCTACTAACAGGACTTTAGATAGGATAAACAATTTACATTTATCTCTATTCGGACGGACCAATGTCATTAAGATGTTAATTTTCCCAAAATTCCTTTACTTTTTTCGTACTATCCCTTTATTTTTTTCTATGTCCCTTTTTAATAAAATAGATAGGATGTTGTCCAGATTTTTATGGGGGTACCGTCGGTCAAGAAGATCTCTTACGTGGTGTACCCTCCCGCAAGGGCGTGCTGGGTTGGGATTTCCGAATTTCAGGATATACTATTGGGCCATTACTCTCAAAACTATCAAAGTTTTACTATTCCATGATCATGCCAACGAATTCTGTAAGGCACCTTCTATTTTTGAAATGCTTATGGGTGACCATGTGCGCCAATCGTTACTGATATTTATGGAGCCGAGTTATTATAAAAAAACGAAATTTAAGATCTTTTTCTCTGCTTTTCAGGCTTGGAGACAGATGAATAAAGCTTTACGGATTATTCCTAAATATAATTTCTACACACCTATATGTTGTAACATTTCAACATCAGGGATTCCTCAAAGTATCCCTACTCCTCGATTTCGTCTGGGACCGATCCACTCAATTGGGCAATTGTACTTAGATGGGACCCTAATGTCTTTCTCCGAACTCCAAGACACATTTGGTCTTTCTAGAAATGACTTTTTTAAGTATCTACAAATCCGTAGTTTTTTGGAAAAAAAAAACCTCCTATATAGTGATGCAATGGAGTCTAATGATGTCTTGGAGAGTGGTAGGAAGGATGGCCGTATTGGCACAGTCTATCAGTTAATGATTAATAGGCTGCATGATGACCTCGATCAACAAGCCCAGAAGTGGGAGAGGAAACTGTCTATAGTAGGGATTGATCTGGCAAGGGCATTCGAGATTAGTAATACAGTACTAATTAACAGCTCTCTTAAAAGCCAACACTATATGGCCTCTTTAGATCTGTATTACACACCTGCTAAACTTGTTAAATGGAAAGCTACGAAAGGTATCAACTGCAGCCGGTGTGGAATTTTAGTAGCTGACTCATGCCATATGTTCTTTAGTTGTCCCAAACTTACTGTATATAAAAATAAGATAGAAAAATTTCTGACCAACTTGCTCAATGTCAACATCAAACTATGCCCTTCTGTTACTATCTTTGGTGTATATTTTCCATCCGAGAGTTTATCTGTTGATCGAGAACATTTTCTTTTCATTGGAATGTCTATTTACCGTTTTTGTATAACTTCAAGATGGCTAGATGCTGATCCACCATCATTTGAACAATGGTTAGGAAAGTTGTTAGATATTTATCGAATGGACAATGCAGTTTACAAATTGAAAGGACGGAGAAAAAAGACATTTGCTAGGAAGTTATGGCTTCCTATTGATAATTGGATTTAATTTAACCATGATCACATCTTTAAAGAGACAGTATTTGAGTTATATGCTTGAAATTTTGTCATTGAGTGTTATTGCTTTATTGTTGTACCTTGTTCCATCCTTGTATTTGTTCTGCCTCTGCCACTGAAAAATAAAAAAATATAAAAAAAAATACAAAATAAGTTTGCGGACTGTGATGCTTTGCGTAATGGGCCGGGCTAAGTGAGTGTGGGGGCAGGATGAAAATGTTATCGCAAAAAAGATACAAAATATTCTTTAACTACTGCATAACACTGCATCTATCTTTATATTGATATCACTGGCCTAAAGTGATTCAACAAACAGAGCAGTTTCCGAAGAATGGCTATGCTTCAATTCACAGAATTATATATAGCTAACATTGAATAACGGGGGGGGGGGGTTCCCACAGGGGTTCTGAGTGACATTAAATTCGCAAAGAGAGCAGAGCCCAAGTTGTCAATGATGTCATTCAGAACCCCAAGGTGAAAAGCATCCTCTTTATTCACTTTTTATCCAACTATAATTGTAAGTTATGTCTGGCCCTCAAATCATCCGCCTCGGCTTTAAACTGTGAAGGAGGGGTAGAGGAGTAGTGGGAAGCCATACTTAACATGCCCATTCCTCCTTGTTCCAAATGTAAAAAAAATGCTTCCTGGCACCCACCCTCACCATCTCCTATGAGTTCCCCCATTCTCTCTTCTCTCCTCTCCCTAGACTGTGCTCTCTGATCTCCATCAGTTCAGAGAGTAGGGGTAGCATGGACAGGCTGTCTCAGAGCCTTGTCAGAGCAGCACGGAACTACGTTTATGATATAGCAACAGTCTGAAGCATCTTTTGTTTTCCAGTGTTTCTGCAGGACACGAGTGAGTGACTTGGTTTAGAATCTGGTATTGACAATATTGGCAGTGAGAGACATATATAACATAATGGACAACAACTATTGCAAAGACTAATCGGTCAGGGTTTTAAGAGGACTAAGACAATGTTGGGGTGGTGGGCTCTAAAGGGAGCATGGCAAAGAGATGTGGCCAGGAGTTATTTACAAGGAGTGTGACCTTTGTAATGCAGGGAATGACCCAAATCAATTGAGCTAGAATTCAGGGCTTCACTAATTTATAAAGTTATTTCTCAGCAAATGATAACTAAAATTAGCAAGCAACACGATAGTTCACATAAGCATTAAAGCACTACAAGGTAAATGAGATGTACTACCACTGCAGCCTCGTCCAATCCAAGCTGGGGCCCGATTCAAGAGCCAACAAACTCTCACGCAGGCAATAGAAGGGTTTGAAAGTTCATAGGCTGGGTTTAACGTCAATGACACTCAAGATACAGTTTCATGGCCTAAAGACAGGAGGGGCAGCCGGCTACTGCAGCCAGTGAGATATTTACAGTAGACACTATTAAACACTCAATCCTCAAGGGCCTTCCTGTCATTTATAATGAAAAGTATGGCGAGATTTCAATCAACAGCAGAGGTATAAAAAAAACAGATGTCCAAAAGCAAAGCAGTGTTTCATCTTCTAAATCAATGGGCCACTATTGTGTTGGCTAATCTGGCTCTAATAGGTCAAGAAAACGATGCCAGAAATAGCTTTCATATCTGTTTAGGATCCAGCTGCAACTTTGGCCCTGATTCTCCAAGGGAATTGTCAATCTGTACGAATAGAATTATTCCTCTTGAGTTCAAATTTACAACTTTACCTCAGTTAAAAATCTTAGCTGCAGGAGTACGCCTAATAAGAGTGCACCATTTCCAGCTTTCTGGGGATGCTAATAAGTAATCATGTTATTTTTGAAAATGTTAATATTTCCCCAAATAATATTTGTTCAATTAGGTACTGTTGAAAGCGTGATCTTCAAAGGAACATTTTTTTTCCTTTTCTTTTCTCCACAGGATTTATTTTTTCTACGAGAATAACTTTGACCAACACCCCACCAAATTCTATCTATTCCCCTCCCAGTCCTGGAAAGGGGAGTTAGTCCGGCTGTTTGTATGAATAACAGTGTTGGGCTGGAATTTGTGAATGCCAGAAACAGAAACTCCTCTCAGATCAATTAGGATGGAATTAATCAACATTTATTAAAAATAATTTTAATTAATCAGACTACTGTGCCAGCGATGCAAAAATTCTAACAGAAATACCATATATACAAAAATATACAGTTTATTATTTGTCTCAAAGATATCTATGTCAATACACACACACACATATATATAAGGAAGATTAATCAAGAGCACCATGCATCTTATAGGCTTTGTAAGCCCTTATCATTTGTCATTATTAAAAAGTTGAAATTTTTAAAAATTCTAATTTCAAACACACAATGTGAGGAAAGAAGTAAGATCTCAGTATTCATCAAAACATTTCGTTATTATCTCGTGTTATTAACCACCTTCTTCTGGACTGGTATTTGCACATCTTCCACATATAAATTCACTTCGAGGCCTTCACAAATCACTGAATTAGGAACATCCCAAAAAAGAAACATAAAAGCACAAGAAATACATGTAAGATTATTTACACAGACAGCACAGCAACTGAACATTTATTTGTTCCTGTGCTGTCTGTTGGTCAGTTGTTATGCTACCTGTGCACACCAAACACAAACATAGAACAGTTTTACTATCAAACTTTTTTTTATTACCACGCTTTACATTCTAAATGAAACTTACAGAACACGCACGGTCCTTGCAGACCCTTATCAAGCGATTTTCAGTCCAGGCTAAACAAGCATTTGCAATGCAATAGGTCTCGCATTTTCGAGAGTTTAAGCTATTGGCATTGTAAAAGACAATTGCTTTTATTTATCTGTTTGATAATTAACACATAAATTAATGGCATTGTCAATTACAATGCTGATAGCTCAAACTCTAAGTGCCAGACCTATTTCCATTGAAAGAAGTATCCGCCATTGTCCCTGGCTGCTCGGAAAGTGCTAGCGGGCATGGCGTACTGAATGTTGGAGGAACACATGTCGTGCCTGCAGTAGGAGAAGCTCATTAAAGAAAATAGTACTTACAGGCTAAATAACATACCGAGTAACAACCGAAGTAAAATGGCGGTGTTAGAACTGGGGTCACCAATTCCACCACGGTAGCTTGGCGCGAGGAGGGAAGGCACCCGAAGGCAATGTGTAAAGTAGAAGTGCAGCACACACTCACACTGATATAGGGAGGCACACGCAATACAATGACACCACACCAGATTGTTGCTTCAAACAAGACTTTTTATCTAGACTTTTTTCAGTGCAGGTAAGTAACTCACTGTTAGATACAAGGCATCAATTCAGGTATTGAACATTTCTTAAACATCAGGCAAATATCTCTGTAAATATCTCAGAAGCATAAATGTCATAACGGAATCATGCATAGCATGGGCACAGCATCCTTAACATTTTCTACATCAGGGGTATAACAAAATAGCAGGCACAACATCCCCTGGGATCCTCCTCCTAAATAGGGCAAGATGTCCGATTCTCACTCTAGGCCCCAGTCTCCAGCAGTTCTCCTTGGGAGGGGCCGGATGTGTTAGCTCCTCGGGTCCCCAGGAGGCCCTGGGGACACCTCCATTGCTCGTTGGAAGGGGGCCTCCCCCGTGGGCCCCAGACTCACACCACTAACCGGGTGATCCTTGGGGTTGGCACAGTTTTGCTGGCAGTTCCCGGCCCTGGCGGATGTAGCACGCCCCCAGCACCAGTCAGCCCACTTCTCCTCCCTGTTCGGGCGCTGACTGCACAGGGGCGAATCACTCGGCGGCATAGCGGGAGAAGTAGGACCAAAGGGGGGCTCCCTCTGACAGGAGTCTATTGGCACCACTCACGGCTCTCCTGCGGCCTTGGGCCCACGCCGGTTGCGGTCTTCTGAGGGTCTGGCTGCGGGGACCAATCGGGGCGTAGCTGGAGGAGGGCGCGGCGCCACGAGCCAGTGAGGGCGAGTCTGGCAGGGGGTGCGGCCGATGACATGGCCGGCGCCCCAGCCACGTGATGACGCCCTCCCCGACTTCACAGGCCTAGCGCGGCCTTCTGCAATACCACAGCGGCGCTCCCCAGGCTTCGGGGGCAGCAGCGTGAACTCAGGCGATGGGGGGAGATCGTGACAGCAGGTGCCCGGGCCGCGGCGGTGATTCACGGGCCCCAGGTGCACCCTGCAGCAGCGCCCAACAGCGGCGCAGACTAGTCCAGGGCTGCGGCGGTGATCGATGCAATGTAGCGCTTCTTCTCGCCCCAGTGCTTCCCAGGTCACTGTGCTCAGTCACAGCGCTCAGTCACAGGTACCGGGCGGCGGCGGTGATGGCAAGCTAGCGCTACTATGGGCACAGCGCTTAGTGGCACAGTATATGGGCACAGTTCTAGCGGGACAGTTCTGGGCAGGATAGCGCTCAGAGATCACGGCGCTTTGGGGGCAGAGGCAGGTATAATCTTGAGGCATTCAGCAGCGTAGGAGCACAGCACCGGGGGGAGGGGCACAGCGCCGGCAGCACAGTTCTGTCAGGAGAGCGCTTAGGTGGTGTAGCGCTGTTTACCTGAGTGATCCCCCAGTAGGGCTCTCACAGGGTCCTACTTGCTTGGGGAGCTTGGCAGGTCTCAGATTCACAGCGCTAGTTGACAGCAGGACTCTAGTGGCAGGTTCTTGGGGGAAGAAGGAGGGCGGGGTTGAGTTGGAGGCTTCAGAGGCAGGATGGTTCCCTTTCAGCACACTGTAGGTGGTTCCCTGGGTTCCTCCTGGCTGGGCTAGATCAGCAGGCTGGCAGAGTCCCTCATCTAACTTAGCACAGCAGTGCCTAGGCCCAGTCAGTCCCAGTAGTGTAGGTTCCTGCCCTAGGCCCAACTGCCTAAACTCCTGCAGAGGTTCCCCCAGGTCCAGTGGTGCCCCAACTGATGGTCAGGTTTCCCTCCTTTACTCTTATACCCCTAGGTCAGGTGACCCTCCTCTAAAGGCAGCAAAGCGCAACCCCTCCCATGGCTGGAAGGTTCCATGAACTTCCGCATATTAGGCTATGGAACAAGAAGGCAGGATGGCAGTGACACTGTAACATGATGTCCCAGTCTGCTCCTAACTACTAGTGCGTGTCTACAGAGGCCCCTCCGCAGTAGCAGGGGCCTGTGGCAGTCATGTTGTTGGGAGAGAGCACCTGCACCTCAGCACCGTTTGGAAGTGGTAAGGCGCCCAGAGACCTAGGTCCAATAAAAGACGGTGGCAAAAATAAGGCGAAAGGACAAAAAAACGTGGTAAGACCACCCTAGGGCTGACAGGTCTAACATGCGTCCCCCCCAGCCGAAAGTGGAGAGAGCTACCCAACCTCTAGGGAGTTTTCATCACTAAGGCGGAATAACCTGGAGAGACCGTCAGCGTTGGCGCGGTCTACTCCGGGCCGATGTTCCACCCGAAAGTCCATACACTGGAGGGAAATGGACCACCTTAGCAATTTGGGGTTTTCGCCTCTCATTTGCATGAGCCAGCGAAGGGGTCAGTGGTCGGTCTGAATGAGGAAGTGAGAGCCAAAAAGGTATGTCCTCAACTTCTTCAGGGCCCAAACCACGGCGAAGGCTTCACGCTCTATTGTACTCCACCGTTGTTTCCTGGGGAGTAGCCTTCAGGAGATAAAGGCCACGGGCTGATCTTGGCCTTTTTCGTTCAGCTGAGAGAGCACAGCTCCTATGCCATGCTCAGAGGCGTCTGTCTGCACGATAAATTCCTGGGTGAAATATGGAGTTTTAAGTACCGGAGCGGTGCACATCGCGTGCTTCAGGGTGTCAAATGCCTCTTGACAGGCAGCCGTCCAGATGACTTTACGTGGCTGCTTCTTAGACGTCAACTCAGTCAGGGGTCTACGATGGTTCCATACCCCTTGACAAACCGGCGGTAATAACCAGTGAGGCAGAGGAAAGCTCCGATCTCCGTTTGGGTTTTGGGGGACTCCCAGGCCAGGATGGTCTCAATTTTGTCCTGGAGGGGTTTGCACCCTGCCCCCGCCGACCAGGTGTCCCAGGTAGACAAAAGATCCCTGGCCAATCTGGCACTTGCTAGCCTCGATGCTTAGGCCAGCCCGCTGTAGAGCCTGGAGCACCTCCTGGAGATGTTGCAGATGGTCCTCCCAGCTGCTGCTGAAGGCAGCTATGTCATCCAGGTAGGCAGCTGAGAAGGCCTCTAGGCCAGAAAGCACCTAGTTAACCAACCGCTGGAAAGTGGCCGGAGCATTCTTGAGCCCGAAGGGCAACACCCGGAATTGAAAGTGGCCCTCGGGGGTGGATAACGCAGTCTTCTCCTTTGCTCTGTCCGCCATGGCAATCTGCCAGTATCCTGACGTCAGGTCAATGGTACTTAGATACCTAGCTGCTCCCAGTCGGTCAGTCAGCTCATCCGCCCGAGGAATCGGGTTTGCATTCGTTTTGGTCACGGTATTCAGACCACGGTAGTCCACACAGAACCAAAGTTCTTGTGTGGTGCCCTCTGGGGCCGCTTTCAGTACCAACACCACCGGACTAGCCCAAGGGCTGCTGGAAGGGTCAATCACCCCCAGCTCCAACATCTTGGCCACCTCACTCTGGATGCTGGTCTTAATCTTGTCGGACAGCCGGTAAGACTTTTTTTTCATGGGTGGGCTGTCCCCTGTGTCCACTTCATGGGTACACGAAATGCATGAGTCCAGGAGTGAGGGAGAACAACAAGGAGTACTGCTCCAATACTTGGCGGCAGTCCCTCTGTTGCTCAGGGGTCAAGGACGGGGAGAGGACCACTCCCTCCACCGATCCATCCTTCTCCTGGGCCACCAGAAGGTCTGGAAGAGGCTCGCTCTCTTTCTCTTCGCTCCCTTCCGTCACCATAAGGAGAGCAAGCTCAGATCGCTCATGGTGCAGTTTCAGGCGGTTGATGTGGAACACCCGATGGGGCTGTTGCGGGGGGGTCTTTAGGTCTACAACGTAAGTGGTCTGGCCTCGTTTCTCCATGATCTCATATGGTCCAGTACACCAGTCCTGGAGGATGCTAAGCTCTCCAGGCTCCATGACCCACACCTTCTGTCTAGCATCCAACTCCACCGTCCGAGCGTTGCAGTCATACCACTCCTTCATGACGGCTTGACTAGCCTCCAGGTTGTCTGAGGCTTCCTTCCACAGCTTGGCCATCTGGCTGCCGAATGCCAGCATGTAGCTGACCACGGGCCGGGGAAGCTTCTTCGAAGTCTTCTCCCACCCCTCCTTTACAAGGTTGATGGGCCCCCTAACGGGGTGGCCATAGAGCAGCTCAAAGGGGCTGAACCTGTCTCCCTTCTGCGGCATTTCGCGGTAGGAAAATAGCAGACAGGGTAAGAGGACGTCCCACTTCTGTCTCAAGTCCTCTGGCACGCTCCGGACCATCCCCTTCAGGGTGTTTTTTGAAGCACTGTACGAGCCCATTAGTCTGAGGGTGGTAAGGAGTGGAGAGCCGGTAGGTCACTCCGCACTCCTTCTACATGGCCTGCATGTAGGCCGACATGAAGTTCGTGCCCCTACCCAACACCACGACCTTGGGGAATCCCACACGGGTAAAAATCCCCATCAAGGCCTGTGCCACCACAGGTGCAGTGATGGGATTGCCTCCGGGTACCGGGTGGCGTGGTCCACCAACACCAAGATGAACCGGTGTCCCGAAGAAGTCGGCAGGTCCATCGGCCCAACAATATCAATGCCAACCCGCACAAAAGGGGTACCGATATCCGGGAGCGGTTTCAAAGGGACCTTCAACTTAGTCTCAGTCTTGCCACTCGCTTGACAAGTCTTACAGGTCTTGCAAAAGGTGTCAGAGACAACTCGCATTCTCGGCCAGTAAAAATGTGTGCCCAACCGTGCAAAGGTTTTGTCCTTACCCAGGTGTCCGGCTAGTGGTATCTCGTGTGCCAATTCTAGCAGGAAGGCTCAGTAGCATTGGGGGACCACTAAGGCCCTTGATGATCCATGCACCAGAGTCTTAGGCTCACTGTAGAGGAGGCCATCTTCCCAATATTTGCCGGTCTCTTGGTTGGTCGCTTGGGCTTCGGCCTGCCGCCGCATGCTTTCAAGCGTGGGGCACTCTTTCTACGCCCGACAGAATTCCTCCCAGGTAGGACTCCTTCCACCTGCCACTCTGCAGGGGTCGGCAAGTCCTTCACGGGAACAACATCCACCTCCGCAGACTCCGGGGTTACCTCCGGAGGCTCCCCATCCATCTTGCGGGGCGTGTCCTCCACAATGTCCTCTTCTTGTCCAGCATTGGGCTGGGCCATTGTTCCAGGCTCCAACCCGGGTTGAGTTCCTTGCCGGGCAGCCATGGACCTCGTAACCACGCAAGTCCATCCTGGTAACCCCAGCATTTCTGTGTGGGCTTGGAACTCCACCTCCTTCCAGGCAGTATACTTCAGATCGTTTCCGAGCAGACACTCAACTGGCAAGGCAGGGCTTACAGCAACTCTCAGCTGGCCCGAGACCCCTCCCCACTCAAAGGGAACCTGAGCCACAGGGTAGTGACCCACACTGCCGTCAGCCAACACGTCCGGATGTAGTACGTTTGGGAACACTTGCTCCGGGGACACCAGCTGTCTCAGTACCATTGTCATGCTGGCACCCGTGTCCCTCAGAGCCTCCACCTCCTGCCCGTTAACCCGCACCCTCTGCCGGTACTTGGCAGTGTTCGAGGTAATTGCGTCACTGGGACCATCTCTCTAACCCCCAGTAAAACTAGGGTCAAGCCTGTCCACTCCCCCCCCCCCCATCTAGCGACAACTCTTCCCCCAGCGCTACACTAGCCACCCCAGGGCTCTTACCTTCTGTGGGGGCTGGGGACCTCTTACGACACTGGGAATCCCCCTTGTAGTGTCCAACCTCCCCACACTCGTAGCACCGGAGAGTTCTGGGCTGCTGACTCTTGTCAGGGTAAGTGGGTTTCTGGAATCCAGATTGGGTTGGGGAACCTACCCCTTTCCCAGGCTGTCTATTTTGTGGGCCTCTAGAGAACTCTTTTGTCTCCCCCCTCTCTCTTCTGGGGAAAACCCTGTCCACCTTTCGGGGTGTCTCCCCCGGGTCCCTTGTGGGACACCCGAGTGTTAACCCAGGTATCCGCCTCCTCCGCAAGTTCCCGAGGGTCGGTCAGCTTGCGGTCCACCAGGTGTTGGCGCAGCTTCGGAAAACATTTATCTAGAAGGTGCTCCCTTAAAAACATATTGTACAGCCCTTCATAATTGCTCACTTCCCTGCCACGCACCCAACCATCTAAGGCCTTCGTGCATAATCGAAAAAATCCACCCAGTTCTGTATGTAAAGCTTATGGTAGTTGCGGAACCTGTGGTGATACTTCTCCGGGGTGAGGCCAAACTTTCTAAGCAGCGCCTCCTTCATGACAGGGTAGTTGGTTTGGTCCGCTTTCTCTAAAATTAGGAGTGTGTCCCTTACCACTGTAGGTATGTACCGATACAGGACACCCCCCTAGTACCTCTTGGGCACCCCATGGGCTACCAAGGACATCTCATATGCCGCAACCACTTATCAATGTTGTTTGATCTGGGGGTCTCTAGTTGGCAATGTTTATCATCTTTGTCCAAATAGCGACCCTTACTTCTAAGTCAGGATAAGGGGATTACACTCCTTAATAACCCCTGCTCGCCCCCTTGGTAGCTTGGCACGAGCAGACAGGCTTATCTCAGAGGCAGTGTGTTAAGCATTTGTGAATATACACTGTAATACAGTAATAACACTGCAGATGGACACAACACAGGTTTTATAAAAATAAGTATTCTTCATATAGAATGAAACACAAGACCACAAACGACAAAAATCCACAATACTACACTTAAAATTACTTAAAAGATGATTAAAGTCTCTTAATACAAGTTGTTAGTAAATGCGACAAAGTTCTCAACAAAGTACCTGGATGCGTAACGCAAATTATACAAGAGGCTCGCAAAAGGGGAGATGCGGCGGTTCCGTAATTCGGGGGAACGGTTGCGTCCTTCCTCAATGCTTGCGCAGAGTAGGGGACTTGTCATGAGCCTTACCGGAGCAAAGGTGATGCGTAGATTCTCGGCTTGCGGGCCCGTTGTGGTGCGCAAGATGGCGCCTTGATGGGATGTGACGATCCGGTTGCGATGCGAGAAGATGGCACCCTTGATGCGGCGATGCGATGAGGCCCTGGCAGCCTTGCGACGACTCTGTACTTTGGAGACGCGACAGGCCCTGCGACACGCTTCTCCGGTGATGCGACAGCGACTCTCTCGATGTTGTCATGCTTCTCCGGTGATGCGACAGCAGGCAGTTTCGATGAACACATGCTTCCAGGGAGATGCGGCGAAGGCTCGCTTCTCCGGCGTTGCGATGATTTCAGCTGCGGCGGCGGCACGCTTCTTCTTGATGCATCGTGCTTCCAGCTCCCAGCGACAAGTGACTGGAGTCAGAATTCCCAGCAAGGAAATTCAGGAGGGAGCTGGAGGTGAAGTCTTTTGACCCTGAGACTTAAGCAGGAGGCAAGCACAGTTCAAGCCCTAGGAGAATATTCTGTAGATTAAAGTCCTTACAAAGTTCCTTCTCCTTTCCCTTGGCAATGAAGCAACTACTGCAGGCCAACCCAGCAAACAGCACACTGGCAGAGGGACAGTCCAAACTCCTGCAGCTTCCTTGGTTCTTCTCCTTGTCAGAAAGGTTTCTTGTTCCAGAAGTGATCTCATTTCTTGGGATCAGGGTCCCAATACTTATACCCCAAAGTCCTTTGTTCTCCGAAGGCAGAGAGGCCTCTGCCTAGTCCAAACCAGTTCCTGAGTACTTTGTTTACATGACTCTCTTCTTCCTTTCACTGTGCAGGACAGAGACATCAGACACCCCACAGAAGGTGGAGCCAGCACAGGGGAGGGAAGATACAGCTCTGGAGCACTCTGACATGATTCCACCTCTCCTTTCACAGTGCAGGGTAGAGACAACAGACAAGCCACAGGGGTGGAGCCAGAATTGTAGCGGGAAGGCCCAGCCCTATTCAGGTCCTAGGTGCCCTCCTCCCTCCCATCTGGATGTAGATCTCTCTATTCACCACTGGGCTGTTCCAGCCTGTCTCCTGGAATTCCCCAGCCCTGTCACTCACAAACCCAGACAAGGAATACACAACCCAGCAGAAGCAGGCTCTAATGGTTAGGCAAGCAAATACCTGCTTTCTAAAAGTGGTATTTGCAAACACAGAATGTTAAAATAAACTTGACTAAAAGATGTATTTTATTATTCTGAGTTCAGGCATACTAAATTCAAATTTCTACCATTTTCCCTGAGTCAGTTAGGATTATAAGCATGTAATAATCTAGCTGCTCATTCTGGTCTATGAGAACAGGTAGCCTTCAATAGTAAAAAACGAAAATGGCTGTAATTCACTATTAGAACATGCTACACACATCAGAGCATGTCCTACCTTATACTTACAATGCACCCTGCCCTTGGGCCTACCATAGGAGTGTCTAATATGAAGGAAGGGAAGGTTTAGGGACTGGCAAGTGGGTGCACTTGCCCAAGTCGACATGGCAGTGCTAGACTGCACACAGGCCTTGCAATGGCAGGCCTGAGACACACTTTACAAGCTGCTTCTGTGGGTGGCACAACCAGTGCTGCAAGCCCACCAGCAGCATTTGATTTACAAGCCCTGGGCACACATGGTGCACTGTACTAGGGGCTGTCAGATAAATCAAAAAACCCAATCATGGAATAACCAATCAGTAAATCAATTTAACATAGGGAACACTTGCACTGTGGCACTGATTAGCAGTGGCACAGTACCCAAAGCACACATCCAGCAAAAGCTTATCAAAACAGAGGAGGCAATCCGACAAAAAATGGAAGGGAGACTCACGCCAATGATGCCAGGTCTTACACGTGTCCCCTCCAGCTGAAATGTGGGGAGAACTAACATTCCCCTTGGGAGTTCTCTTCACTAAGGTGGAAAAATCTGGACAGACCATCAGCATTGGCGTGTTCTGTACCAGGGCGGTGTTCCACCGTTAAGTCCATACCCTGTAGGGAAATGGACCACCTCAACAACTTTGCGTTCTCACCACTCATCTGCATCAGCCATCTGAGGGGCCTGTGGTCGGTCTGAACTCGGAAGTGACTCCCAAACAAGTATGGTCTCAACTTCTTCAGTGACCAGACCACAGCAAATGCCTCACGCTCAATTGCACTCCACCTCTGTTCTCGTGGAAGTAACCTCCTACTGGTGAAGGCTACAGGTTGGTCTAGGCCCTCTTCATTAATCTGTGATAGAACAGCCCCCACACCATGCTCTGAAGCGTCTGTCTGTACAATGAATTATTTTGAGTAGTTGGGTGCCTGAAGCACGGGTGCTGTGCACATGGCAGTCTAGAGGGCATCAAAAGCCTTCTGACAGGTGTCAGTCCAGTTCACTTTCTTGGGCTGCTTCCTGGAAGTCAGCTCAGTCAAGGGTGCAACCATTTTGCCATACCCCTTGACAAACCTCCTGTAGTACCCCGTGAGTCCTGAAAAGGCTCTCACCTGTGTCTGAGTCTTTGGGGGTTCCCACACCAGGATGGTATCAATCTTGGGTTGTAGGGGTGCCACCTGGCCGCTTCCTACCTGGTGACCCAAGTACACAATGGAACCCTGCCCGATCTGGCACTTACTTGCTTTGATCGTGAGGCCTGCCTTGCGCAGGGCCATCAACACTTCACAGAGGCGCTGCAAGTGTTCTTCCCAACTGGCGCTGAACATTGCAATGTCATCCAGGTAGGCGGCACTGAAATCCTCCAGCCCAGCCAACACCTGGTTGACCAATCTCTGAAAGGTGGCAGGTGAATTCTTCATCCCAAAGGGCATAACCCAGAATTGGTAGTGCCCATCTGGTGTGGAGAATGCTGACCTCTCCTTAGCCCCATCAGTCAAGGCGATCTGCCAGTACCCAGACGTCAAATCAAAAGTGCTGAGGTACCGTGCAGCCCCTAACCGATCAATGAGCTCATCAGCTCTGGGGATGGGGTGTGCATCAGTCCTGGTGACTGAGTTGAGCCCTCTGTAGTCCACACAGAACCGGAGTTCGGGTGAGGAACCCGGCGAGGCAGCCTTTGGGACCAAGACCACTGGGCTGGCCCAAGGACTGTTTGAGGACTCAATGACCCCTAAAGCAAACATCTTGGAGATTTCCTCCTTAATGTAAGCCTTAACCTTGTCAGTCACTCTGTAAGCCTTGTGCTTGACAGGAGGACTGTCACCAGTGTCTACATCATGGAAGCACCACTCTGTGACACCAGGAACCAAGGAAAAAAGATCAGAGAATTGCCCCAACAGCAGGCGACAATCTTGCTGCTGATCAGGGGTCAGTGTGGCAGAGAGGCGGACACCATCCACTGACCCATCTTGCTCTGTTGCTGACAAGAGGTCTGGAAGAGGCTCTGTCTCCTCCTCCATTCCATCATCTGTCGCTAGAAGCATGCCCACTTTGGACCTTTCTAAGTGGGGCTTTAGGCGGTTAACATGCAGGACCTGCAAGGGGTTCCTGGGAGACCGCAAGTCCACCAGGTAAGTGACATCACTCTTGCGCTCCCCCACCTCATATGGACCGGTCCACCCGTCCTGGAGCGCACAAGGCTCCACAGGGGCCATGACCCAAACTTTCTGTCCAGGTTGAAGCTCAATCAGAGTGGCATTCTGATCGTACCACCGCTTCATCTCTTCCTGACTGACTTCCAGATTCGCCTGAGCTAGATCCCTGAAATGCCGAGTCTGGTTCCTGAAGGCCAGCATGTAACTATATACATCCTGGGGAAGTTTCCTGGGAGATTGCTCCCAGCCTTCCTTGACCAAACTCAAAGGTCCTCTTACCGGGTGACCATACAAAAGCTCAAAGGGGCTGAACCCTAGAAACTTTTGTGGCACCTCATGGTAGGCAAACAGTAGGCATGGCAAGAGGACGTCCCACTTATGCCTCATTAGTTCCTCAAGACCCATGATCATGCCTTTGAGGGTCCGGTTAAATCTTTCAACCAGCCCATTTTCTTGTGAGTGGTAAGGAATGGTGAACTTGTAGGTAACACCACACTCCTTCCAAGGAGACTTCATATAATTGGAAATGAAGTTTGTACCTCAGTCAGACACAACCTCTCTGGGGAACCCCACATGGGAGACGATCCCCATCAGTGCACGTCCCACCACGGGGGCCTTCATTGTCCTGAGTGGAATGGCTTCCGGGTACCGGGTAGCATGGTCCACCAAAACCAAGATAAACCTGTTGCCCATGGCTGTCTTGGGGTCCAGTGGCCCCACAATGTCAATCCCCAACAGTTCAAAGGGGCTACTGACTACAGGGAAAGGTTTGAGAAAGGCCTTGTGCCTCCTTCCACTTTTCCCACTTGCCCGGCAAGTTTGACAAGTCCTACAGTGAGTATCTGAACTCTTTCGCATCTGGGGCCAGTAAAAGTGAGAGACAAGCCTTTCAAAGGTCTTGTTCTACCCCAGATGACCAGCTAAAGGAATATCATGTCATGAGCCAAACCCAGTAGGAAGGCTCTGAAGCATTGGGGTACCACCAGCACACGGGCTGACCCAGGCTCAGCAACCTTAGGCTCGCTATACAGGAGACCATTCTCCCAGTAGATCCAATGTGATCCAGACTGATCACCTGCTGCCTGGCTTGTGGCCTGTTGCCTCAAACCCACAAGAGAAGGGCACTTCTGCTGCTCTTCACAAAATTCCTCCCTGGAGGGACCCCCTTCTTGCTGCCAATGGGTCAGCTCAGGAAGGGTCCCCAGTTCAGAAACTTGTTCCCCTGTAGGTTCCAGGGTATCCCCCTCAAGGTCTGCCTCCTCCTGGACCGTGGGAACAATAGGGGCTGGTTTCCTACGGCCCCTACCTCTTCTCTTTAAGGTAGGTCCCTGTGCCATACTTTCAGGCTCCAGGGTCTCTTGAACACCCTTAGCTGCCATTGAACGAGTGGTCACACATACCCACTCAGGAAGACCCAACATCTCCAAATGCGCCTTCCTCTCCACCTTAGCCCAAGGGGAGCTTTCTAAATCATTGCCTAACAGAAAATCAACAGGCATGGCTGGCCTCACAGCTACTTGAAGAGTACGAGAGACCCCCCCCCACTCAAAGGGAACTTGAGCCACCTTGCAATGGCTCTCTGTGTTGTCAGCGGCAACAACTGGGAAGAATGCATGAGGGACTATCTGCTCTTCAGAGACCAAGTGACACTTGACAGCTGTCACACTTGCTCCTGTGTCTCTGAGAGTCTCCACTCTATGGCCATTGATGGTCACCCACTGCCTGTATTTTTTAGTGTTAGCAGGCAGCTGAGTTTTAGGGACCATCTCAAAGTCTCCTAATGAGACAAGGGACATTTCTGCAGGACCCCACCCACCTTGGGCACCCATCTCCTCCCCACCCAGGGCTACACTGGCCATCTGATGGGGTGGTGCACGGGGTGGCACATACTGTCCTTTCTGAGGACATTGGGGATCATACCAACGGTGCCCCACCTGCTTACACTGAAAGCAGGTAACGGGCCTCCTCTGAACAGTTTTACCTGTCGGGGCTCCTGACTTCTTTTCAGGGGAAGGCTGGGAACCCTTGACTTGGTTCCCTTGGGAATTACTTTGGGGACCTTTTTTGGAACTCCCTCTGTTTACCCTTGTCCCCCCCACTCCTCTGCTGGGGACCCTGCCCACCTTTGGCGGAGTCTCCCACAAGACCCTTGTGGACCCTGGTACTGACCCAGCGGTCCGCCTCTTCAGCAAGCTTTCTAGGATTAGTCAACTTGCTATCAATAAGGTGCTGGCGTAGCTCTGGAATACAATTAGCAGACAAGTGCTCCCTAGCAATCAAATCCTAGAGGGCTTGAAAATTATCAACATTGCTACCCCTCACCCAACCATCCATTGCTCAGCAAAAGAAAGACACATATTCTACCCAAGTGGTTCCCTACAGTTTCTTACGATTTCTGAACCTCTGTCTATAGAGCTCTGGAGTTAACCCATACCTTGTCATCAGTGCTTCCTTCATGTGGTGGTAAGACATCCTATGCTCACTGGGTAGGTCTAATAAAGTATCCCTACCGTCAGTTAAAAAGCGAACCCACAACCCTGCTCCCTAATCCTTTTCAGGGACCCGGTGGGCCAACATTGCTATCTCATAGGCTGAAAACCACTGACCAATATCTTCACCATTGGTAAAATCTTTGATGACATCCTTGGGAATATGTACCCTGCCTTCTGAAGGCACAGATAGTGCGCTGCCACCAGAGGGATTGATTTCTAAGCCCCTGGCCTTGATCTCTAACTCCCTCAACATGCTCTCATGCTCCATTCTCATTTTCTCTCTTTCCAAAGACAACCTGTTATTCTCTGTTTCCCTCTGACTCTCCATCTTAAGCTTAGCCATCTCCAGCTTGTGTGCCCTATTTCTCTCCCTGTCTCCCAACTCTCTGGGGACAGGTCTTTGGAAGAGATGCTGCTGCCTGGTGGGGACGGCACCCCTCCCCTGGCTGGAAACTCTGGCCCATCAATTTGTCTATTTGCATCCCCAACAGGCTCCACCACAAGAACAGGGGCATTTCTTGCTTCTACCCAGGCCCTCAGCGCCTTTTGGTAGTCTTCCTTTTTAGAAATGCCTGGTGTAGCAATTTTCAGTTTCCTGCAAAGATACTTGAGCTGTTTCACAGAGTAGCTCTCTTCCTCAAAATCAAGATCCATAGATGCAACAGATGCTGGTCTACTCATGGTAGTAAAATTTGGGAGTTTTCAGGAAAAAACTAACAGTCCAAGGAAAAAGGTTTCTAAAAAAAGTATATGGTCACGTTTGGTCTGCACTCACTAGTAGTGTACACCAGTCACTGTATATGAAACACAAATGTGAAGTCCAAATCCTCACCGCTGACCACCAATGGGAGATCTGGGGGTCTCTAGTTGGCAATGGTTATCACCTTTGTCCAAATAGGGACCCTTACTTCTAAGTCAGGATAAGGGGATTACACTCCTTAATAACCCATGCTCACCCCCTTGGTAGCTTGACACAAGCAGACAGGCTTATCTCAGAGGCAGTGTGTTAAGCATTTGTGAATATACACAGTAATACAGTGATAACACTACAGATGGACACAACACAGGTTTTATAAAAATAAGTATTCTTTATATAGACTTAAACACAAGCAACATAGCAAAACAAAGGAGGCAATCCTTCAACAAATGGAAGGGAGACTCACGCCAATGATGCCAGGTCTAACAAATTTCATCCCCCATACTGAAGCTGGCTATCGATTCGAAAAATCTTTATTTCGATCACATGATCATAAAAGATATACATTATGTCACATTTATAAAAATTTTAAAAACGCATTAAACAACATTAGTGATCCAAGTCTTTTAAAAAGGTGTACAAATGATTCAAATCTGTCCTGAGTCTCCAAGTCTCTTTAAGCAACGAATTCGGCCGTACCACATTGAAGTAAAAAATGTAGATAGTGCAAAAACTGTAGTAGGAGCTAGATCAGTTTTTAAGACTCTGTAAGCGGGTAAAAAGGTTCTGAACCCCAAATTTCTGAGGAGGGGGACTAGCCAATATTTCCTGCTCCTCTCATTGGCCCGGCAGAAGAAGACCACATGGACATCGTTCTCCTTTGAGTGGGCACATGCCGGGCAAGTTTCTATGGAGGAATGACAAGACCATGATGCTGTGAATGACGCCAAAGGAAGAGTTCCATATCTCCATTGGAGGAATAGTTTCCTGGTTAGTGCCGGAGTCGTGGCATCTAGGACATTTTCCAGTTGGTAAGAGTCTTTAATTTTTATAAACTAGTTGGATAATGATCCATCACGAGTGCCTTCGACAGCTCTGAAGAGAATGCAATGGTAATAGGCTCTCGAGAGCACCTTTTTGGGGATCTTAATACTAGTATTTACTGGGTCCAACCATAGTTCAGGGAGTCCAATTGCCTCAAAAGTGCTCTTGATGTAGTTCAGCCAGGGTATTCTTGTGGCGTTGGGCAATTGTAAAAATTCCTGCAACTCAGCTCTGTAGGTTGAAAGGTCTGGACTGCTCCATAGACGCCGCCAGAATGCTAAAGGTTTTAGCCCCAGCTCCTCCGTTATGGGCCGAAGGCCCATGTCCAGCCTGAGAGGGAGTAATGGAGTGCTCTGTGGAAGAGCAACAATCTGTCTCAGGAATTTATTCTCGATAGTTAGTAATTTAGATGATGGAATATGACCCCACAGCTCGCCCCCATATGTAACACCCCCCCCGGGCCTGTGCCTTGTAAATGTAAATAATAGGGGTAAGAGGCCGGTAGGGTGATTTGTTCACTAGTCTCATGGTGCCACCCACCAGCTGTGCCAGTTTGATGTTTACTTTTGACTGGTGGGCCGACCATGTTAACTTTTCATTGAGGGTGATCCCCAGATATTCGATTGTGTGCACCCGATCCAGTTGAACAGTTCCCAACTTGGGCGGTGGGCGGTTAAGGGGCTTGGGGTTGAGAATCATGTATTTTGTTTTATGTGGGTTTATTTCGAGTCCCCTCTCTACACAGAACTCCATAAACCCGTCCAAGACTCGTTGTATGCCCATTGGGGATTTGGACAGCAGCAGGCAAACATAATTGCAGGGACCCTGCTGCAAGTCAGTTTTGGGGCGTCAGTATTGGGAATCCTGGTCAGGTGGGCAATTACCCCGTTCACAAAGAGGCAAAACAGTGTCGGTGCAAGCATGCAGCCCTGTCTTACTCCTCTGCGAACGGGGAACCTTTCGGTTAGATTGCCACCTCTGCCACACCTAACGCGGGCGTAGTTGTTGTGATGTAATCTCATCAGGATTGCCAAAATATCTCCCGGGAAATTCATCTCCTCCATGACTTTCCACAGTTTTGCTCTGGGGACCAAATCGAAGGCGGCACGCAAGTCCACAAAAACAGTGTACAAGGTGCCGCCCTCGATTGATGCTGTCCTCCAGTATAAAAGGTTCAGCCTAAAAATTTGGTCTATTGTCGAGACCCCTTGTCTAAATCCCGCCTGATAGGGAGTCAGGATATCCGTCTCCTCCATCCAGTTCTGTAGCCGGTCCAAGATCAGTCTTCTGAAAAGCTTTTGGGATATATCAATAAGACTGATCGGACGATAGTTGGCTGGGATCAGAGGGGAACCCTTTTTGAAAATTGGAACCACCTCTGCTCCCAGCCAAGTATCCGGCACCTCCATCCCCCCCAGAACAGCGTTAAATATCAACGTTAGATATGGGGCCCATATCCCTGGTTCCTGCTTAAATAGGTCGCAGGGTACCCCATCGAGACCAGGGGCTTTGCCTATGGACAACCCAGCTATAGCCACCCTCACCTCTTTTTCAGTAAAACGGTCTCCCGTTGGACCAGGCACTATCATAATAATTGAAGAATTCGGAGCCCCTTCCTCCATTGAATACAATGACTGAAAATGACTCTGCCATAAACTAGGAGCTATATTGGGCTCTATAGCTGAGGATAGGTCCTCTGTTCCATTGGACACTATTCGCCAGAATTTACTCGAGTCTTTATTGGCAAGCGATCTTGAGAGATTCTCCCAGTATTGTTGATCCCACTCAGTCCTGGCATTCGCCAAGAGCTTCCTGTAGGACCTTCTCATGGTTTTAATTTCCTCCTTGCCTTTGCGCCCCTTAATTGCAAGTAGCAATTTGGTTTTCGAGTCCCTGCATGTAGCATTATACCACGTCCTCTTGGTTGGGAGTCCTTTATTGGCCCCTCCTTTTGAAAATAGGTCCCGCTCCAGGGTACTGATTAGTTCTGCATGGATCTGGGCCAACTTTTCTCTATTCCCTCCATCTCCAACTTTCGGCCCTATCAGGAAAGCCCTCTCTAGAATCGGGGTGATTCTTGCATATAATTTTGGTAACTTATCACCGCTAGTAGCAAGTTTCTCCCACCTACCTTTTCTCCGGTTGTTTGCTAGGAGAAGACCTGACTTATCTTTGTTCGGGGCAAGCGATATATCTTCGTTGCCTGGTAGGGCATAATAGAGTTCCAGGGTGTTGTGGTCACTATCCCTTCTCTCAATAACTTTAAAGTCAACTATTTGTGACCACATTGATAGTTTGACGAGGATATAGTCAAGTCTCGATTCACTGCCAGATTTATTATAGGTGCAAGTACTTGGCGTGTCTGATTTACAACGCCCATTACAGGCCCTTAGACCTTGATTTAGAGTGAGGGCAGTTATCTGCAGGGCGAGTGGAGACCAAGCTCTGGGAGGGGGCGCCACCGTCGCTGGAACTAGCCAACATGAATCTTCCTCGAGAGAGGGACCATCACGCAGGCCTGGTAATGGTTCGTACTGGGAGTTTAAATCACCTCCCACCAGGCAATGAAGGTCCCATGGGATGCCATCTAGGAACACGGAGAGTTCCTCTATGGTGTTAGATTCTCTTGAGGTGGGTATCGGTCTTGAATATACATTTACTACGGCCAGTTTCGTGGAATTTGGCCACTCTAATAGGACGGCTAGAATATCGTCGGAATCTGTCTTCAGACAGCTTGCCTGACAGCCTAGGTCTGATGCTACCCAAATTGCCAGTCCTCCAGATGGCCTGCCCCGTCCCCCCCACTTAGCGGGTTTAGAGAATACTGCATATCCCTGGAATGTGAGTTCTTCTCGAGCCCATGTCTCCTGAAAGAGTAATATACTTTTTGAACTGATAAAGGAAGCCCACTCCGGACAGTCAATTTTGCTGGCCAATCCGGCGACATTCCATGAAATCAGGGTCATGGGATGTGATTTGGTAATAGATGGCCCTATGTCGGTGGTATTAGCATCATTAGTCTCCTGTGTGGCCATCTGGGGAAGAGGCGAGTGCCCCCGGGCCAACCTTGTATTGGTGTCAGTCTCAGGTATGTCCACTAGAGCAGGCTCCAGAACTTGATTCAGTATTACTTCATTCTGTGCCCTTGTGTATAGTGTTTGTTCCACGGATATGCTGTTCCCTATCCCATTGGGTGAAAAAAGTTCCCTCCCCTGAATCCAGGACGTCAATCTACCATTTCGAGACTGCTATATCTATTGTAAGTGGGAATATGAGCTGGGTAATGCATTCTGACAGGCCCCGGAATTCCTCTCATGATTCCCCCTCCGCCCCTCCTTCTGGTGTTGGACTCCCAACCCACCTCCTCCCCATACGGTAAGAAATGGTCGAAAGATCTTCCCCTGTGATGAAATGGTACACTTCTCTCCCTACGGCAGCTTTCCCAGTCACCCAACAACTCTTGGTGATGCCCCCATCTTTGATCCTCCAAATTATATAAACTTGAGGGGTAAAAGAATGAGAGGGGGAGGGCTTGAATGTTACTGCCTTGGTCATCAGAAGCCCAAGCACAAATGTACGCAGCTGTGCCCGGCTCTCTGAAAGTGACCAAGACGCAGTCTCCTCTAATTGATTTTCTGGAATATCCCACCCAAGGAGCCCGCCTTACCATGGTAATGTCGCTGGTTGTGCCACGGGGGAGTGGTCTATATATGGATAACCAGCTAATAACTTTGTTTGTAAGGGAAGAAGTTGATTCAATTACCGTAGATTTTAATTCAGGGACCCCTGTCAAAATCATAGTATAGGGGGACGCCTCCGGAGGGAGATTGACAGGTTTAGGTTTGCGGAGAGTGTTTTGTTTTTCCCCCAGAAGTGTTGTTTCACTCTTTGTAACTGTAGGGATTATAGCAGATTCTTTAGGAGGAGGATTGGTAGTTGGAGCTGGTATCGATGTCGACTGGGTTTTTGGTGGGGCGATATTTGTGTTAGGGTTATCCAGGGATTGCGATGTCTTGTTTTGATTGGGTTGTGAATTTTGCGAGACAGTGACTAAACCCTTTTTCTGTAGAGTTTAAGTAGGTACACTTCCATTTTTGGGTTTTGGATCTGGGCCCCCTTTAGCTCCTTTAAGTTCGGGTTTCATCGAATCAGTTAGTTGTACGGTAGATTTTTCGATGTTGACCAACCTAGCTTCGATCTTGATCAGGCGAGCTTCTAGGGGGCTCAGTAAAGACCTAAACAGTGTACCTATATCCGCCAGTGAGATGTCATCACTGGAGCTGTCCACTAAGGTAATGTTTGAGGCGGCTGGTAAGGCCGTGTGACTGTGAACTAAGGGTGAAATTGTTATACTGGGCTTATCTAAGTTGATGTCTGTGATGTCTCCTTTCAAACCGTTTCCCCTCAACGGTTTGGATTTTGGTGTTTTTAACCTACTACCTTCTTTGTTTTGTCCCCCCTTCTTCTTTTTTTGAATTGCACCTTCCCTGGCCCCCCTGGCTCTATCAGAGCTAGTCTCTTTGTCGTTAACTAACACTGTATTAGATTCGGGTATCGTAGGCGGGATTCCTGGTGAAATTTGAGGTGTCTGGGTATTAGGCAGGGCCATTAAGCTCAAATCCTCTAGGTCACTGGGGGCCTCGATTGTAAAGTCTGGGTCAGTAATTAGAACATTGGGTGGCTGGATTTCTCCCAAATTCCTCGGTGCACTGATTATAGGTACTGACCTCCAATCCGGGGTTCTGGCTTGGGCCATTGGCCCCAATGAAGATCTCCTCACCCAGTCTATTTCCTGGGAAATTCGTCTTTCCAAAACTTCTATTTCCTCGATCAGAAGTGATCCGGCTTTGACAAAATAGTTGTCGATGGTACCTTTGGCGGCTCCGGCCGCAGCCAAGGATGATTTGCTCCTGGTTTCTCTTGTACACATTACTCCGTTTTTGAAGAGAAAATAACAAAGGGGAGGGCCCGGCCTGGTCTCTACCGTCCTCGAACGGCCTCAAACGGCCCACTCTTTGCCCGGTCTTTGCCCCGGGCTCCGTCCCGCACGCGCGTCCCGCGTGCGCGTTAGTAGTTGGGATTAAGTAGATAGGAGGAGAGTGGGCGGGAAGAGTCA
Organism: Lissotriton helveticus; assembly: GCF_964261635.1. Classification (NCBI taxonomy): domain Eukaryota; kingdom Metazoa; phylum Chordata; class Amphibia; order Caudata; family Salamandridae; genus Lissotriton; species Lissotriton helveticus. Next base: position 1,099,409,478 of record NC_136065.1, read on the forward strand.
CAGGTGCGCTGGTATCCGAAGCGCTACTCCTCCTGGGACTCGCAGTCCCGCCCTCACAACCGGACAGACTTCAGTCTCTCCCCGGTAATCCAGGCAATCCAGCAGGAAACGCCAAAGTTCAATTTCCCCGGTGATTAGCAGGGACAACGATCAGGGTATGGTATGCAGGAACAGGCTGCGAGCGGCTCCCGCGAAGCGGGGGCCGCGAGCCGTTTTGAAGCTGCTGGGGGAGGAGAGAGGGCGGGAAGAGTCACAGGTGCGCTGGTATCCGAAGCGCTACTCCTCCTGGGACTCGCAGTCCGGCCCTCACAACCGGACAGACTTCAGTCTCTCCCCGGCAATCCAGGCAATCCAGCAGGAAACGCCAAAGTTCAATTTCCCCGGTGATTAGCAGGGACAATGATCAGGGTATGGTATGCAGGAACAGGCTGCGAGCGGCTCCCGCGAAGCGGGGGCCGCGAGCCGTTTTGAAGCTGCTGGGGGAGGAGAGAGGGCGGGAAGAGTCACAGGTGCGCTGGTATCCGAAGCGCTACTCCTCCTGGGACTCACAGTCCCGCCCTCACAACCGGACAGACTTCAGTCTCTCCCCGGCAATCCAGGCAATCCAGCAGGAAACGCCAAAGTTCAATTTCCCCGGTGATTAGCAAGGACAACGATCAGGGTATGGTATGCAGGAACAGGCTGCGAGCGGCACCTCCTTAGGTAGATAGAACTTAGGCACTCATGGAACCTCACCTGCAGGGCCGGACTGAGAACCAAAAACGGCCCTGGCAAAGTGCTCGGCCGGCCCCCTGGGGGAGCGACCGAGCTCTTTGCCGGGCCGATTTTCAGCCGATTTTGTTACAGGGCCGATTTTGCAGCTATGCTGCAAAAACGGCCCTGTAACAAAAACGGCCCCCAGGGCCCAAAACCGGCCCCCACCCTTGCGGCGCACCGGAGGATTGCCCGGTGCCCGCAATGGCCAGTCCGGGCCTGCTCACCTGGTACGCTGCCACCATTTATATTGCCTTGCGCCCCTATTTGCATTGCTCACAGCTCCAATTCCTTTAAGCTAAGCTCATGCACAAGCTTCCTCTCCTCCATAGCTAGCCTCTTTTCTTCTCTCTCCTTATCCATTCTAGCAAGCACTAATCTCAGTTGCCTCCCCTCCCTCCTGTCCTCATACTTCTCCGGCGATGCACTCCTCCTTGACACAATAGTGCCTGCCTCGGAACGTCTTCCTGGCAACACATTCTCACTAATGCCTATGAGCAGTAGGTCTAACTCTCCTGGAGCGCCCACCTCCCCTTGTGTGCCCAGCTCTTCCTGTCCCTCATCCACTCTCCCCTCCGCGTGAGCCTTTACCCATGCCCTCAAGGCTTTCAGAAGCTCCTCTCTCCTGGCGCCTCGCTTGACGAACACCCCCATCCCCTGACAGAAGTCCTTCAGCTGCGCCACCGTATACACCTCTAGGTTTGCCAACTCAAAATCCATTCTGACAGGTGGGGCCCCAGACAACTTAAGGGAAAGAAACACTAGGACGTAGGTAAGAGGTTTCCACAGGAGTCTGCGCAATCAATTAGACAGTGAAGGTCAATTTGTTAGGCTTGCATACAACAGGTATCCAATTGTGACGCACACTGAATCACTGGAGGATGCTGCACAACCACAGGTCCTTATCCCGCCACTGAACACCAATGTAAGAACTGGGGTCACCAATTCAACCACGTAGCTTGGCGCGAGGCAGGATGGCACCCGGAGGCAATGTGTAAAGTAGAAGTGCAGCACACACTCACACTGAGACAGAGAGGCACACGCAGTAAAATGACACCACACCAGATTGTTGCTTCAAACAAGACTTTTTATCTAGACTTTCTTCAGTGCAGGTAAGTAACTCACTGTTAGATACTAGGCATCAATTCAGGTGTTGAACATTTCGTAAACATCATTCAAATATCTCTGTAAATATCTTGCTATTATGTAGGGGCAGTCTAGGCAAACACATTCCTCATAAGCAAGTCCATTAACCATAATGTTTCATAGGTCTGATCTTAATACCAAGAAAACATCTCTTGTGCTCGGGGAACTTTGCAATAACTCAACAGAAGCATAAATGTCACAACGGAATCATGCATAGCATGGGCACTGCATCCTTAACATTTTCTACATCAGGGGGATAACAAAATAGCATGCACAACATCCCCTGGGCTCCCCCTCCTAAATAGGGCAAGATGTCCGATTCTCACTCTAGGCCCCAGCCTCCAGCAGTTCTCCTTGGGAGGGGCCGGATGTGTTAGCTCCTCGGGTCCCCAGGTGCCCCTGGGGAAAACTCCGTTGCTCCTTGGAAGGGGGCCTCCCCCGCGGGCGTGGACCCCGGACTCTCACCACTCAGCGGGTGATCCTTGGCGTTGGCACAGTTTTGCTGGCAGTTCCGGCCCTGGCGGATGTAGCACGCCCCCGGCGCCAGTCAGCCCGCTTCTCCTCCCTGTTCGGGCTCTGACTGCGCAGGGGCGAATCACTTGGCGGCAAAGCAGAGGAAGTAGGACCAAAAGGAGGCTCCCTCTGACAGCGGAGCCCCTCCGGAGTTTATCGGCACCACTCACGGCTCTCCGGCGGCCTTGGGCCCACTCCGGTCTCGGTCTTCCGGGGGTTCGGTCGCGGGGACCAATCAGTGCATAGCTGGAGGAGGGCGCGGTGCCACGAGCCAATGAGGACGCGTCTGGAAGGGGGCGCGGCAGATAACGTGGCCGGCGCCCCAGCCATGTGATGACGCCTTCCCCAACCTCACAGGCCTAGCGCGGCTTTCTGCAATACCGCGGCGGCCCTCCCCATACTTTGGGGGCAGCAGCGGTGAACTCAGGCGATGGGGGGAGATCGTGACAGCAGGCACCCGGGCCGCGGTGGTGATTCACGGCCCCCAGGCGCACCCTGCAGTAGCGCCCAACAACGGCGCAGACCAGTCCGGGGCTGCGGTGGTGATCGATGCGATGTAGCGCTTCTTCTCGCCCCAGTGCTTCCCAGGTCACCGCGCTCAGTCACAGCACTAAGTCACAGGCCGGGCGGCGGCGGTGATGGCAAGCTAGTGCTTCTATGGGCACAGTTCTAGCGGCACAGTTCTGGGCAGGATAGCGCTTAGAGATCACGGTGCTTTGGGAGGAGAGCCAGATATAACCTTGAGGCATTCAGCAGCCTAGGAGCACAGCACCGGCGGGGGGGGAGGGGGTGGGGGGGGGACGACAGCGCCTGCTGCACAGTTCTGTCAGGAGAGCGCTTAGGTGGTGCAGCGCTGTTTACCTGGGTGATCTCCCAGCAGTGCTCTCACAGGGTCCTCCACGCTTAGGGAGCTTGGCAGGTCTCAGATTCACAGCGCTGGTTGACAGCAGGACTCTAGTCGCAGGTTGTCGGGGGAAGAAGGGGGTTGAGTTGGTGGGCTTCAGAGGCAGGATGGTTCCCTTTCAGCACATTGGAGGTGGTTCCCTGGGTTTCCCCTTGCTAGGCTAGATCAGCAGGCTGGCAGAGTCCAGCATCTAACTTAGAACAGCAGTGCCTAGGTCCAGTCAGTCCCAGTAGTGTAGGTTCCTCCCCTAGGCCCAACCGCCTAAACTCCTGCAGAGGTTCCCCCAGGTCCAGTGGTGCCCCAACTGACTGTCAGGTTTCCCTCCTTTACTCTTATACCCCTAGGTCAGGTGACCCTCCTCTAAAGGCGGCAAAGCGTAACCCCTCCCATGGCTGGAAGGTTCCAGGAGCTTCCACATATTAGGCTATGAAATAAAAAGGCGAGATGGCAGTGATACTGTAACATGATGTCCCAGCCTGCTCCTAACTACTAGTGCGTGTCTACAGAGGCCACTCCGCAGTAGCAGGGGCCTGTGGCAGCCATGTTGTTGGGCGAGAGCACCTGCACCTCAGCACTGTTTGGCAGTGGTAAGGCGCCCAGAGACCTAGGTCCAACAAACGACGGTGGCAAATATAAGGCGCAAGGACAAAGAAAACGGGGAAGACCACCCTAGAGCTGACAGGTCTAACAGACGGTCCTCATGGGAGGTTACAAATGAAGACAAGGCGGTACCAAGGAGGGATTAAAAGTTGATCAACGAATCGGAAGCCAGCATTTACAAAGTACAGTGACACAAGGCAATGAAAAATGTAGGCGGAGAGTAGACGGAGCTACAAGACCATACTCTAATACATCATACCTCGCAGAGCAGCACAAGTGCTACACAGGCTGGACCTAAAAAAATATACGCAGGGATGCAGCCATGTTGCTGCATGGCTGCCTCAGCAGAATTTAAGGTTACCTTGACAGAGTCGGTGTGAGAAGTATGAACATCCTTCAAATTAAGAAATTTGGCATTCCACAGCATCATGCATGGACATAAGTCATTCAGTTTGTTGCCAGTTAAAACCACATCTGCTGATCATAGTTTTCATTCCAAAACTGGTACGAGGCTTTCTACATTGAGAGCAAGAAAAGCTTATGTTGAGTTACATAATGTCGGAAGCCGCAGAATATTAGGGACTCTAAAAAAAAAAAAAAAAAGATTTTGACGGACCTGGGCTGGGCTATGTTGTGGGAAGGTGCACTTCTTGCCCAGTGATTAATTTGTAAAAAAAACATCATAAGTGCTGGGGCTCTCGTCAGGATGCAGCTTGCACCAGCCTATTCCTGTTAGCGCCGCCTAAAACAGAACCAACTACTACCCATGAAAGTGGGGAGAGGGTGTGGTGTAATGGCGAGAGCTGCCCACTTCGGGCTGGGGAACCAGCTTTGAGTCTCAGCGTGGGCTCAACTGTGAGGCCCTAAGGTTCCATATGACGAACAAGGGGCACTAAGGTGCTAGATGATACAAAAAGTAAGAAAAGGGTGAGCATTGCTGGAAAAATCACAGAATTACCCTCTTACTCCAAAAACTGGAAAACGATACACAGACACAAGTTTAAAAAAGTACACTTCATCAGTTAGTTCAGAATATCTGATTTTGTGGGAGCCACATAGGATGCAAAATTAAAATGGCAGATAGTTTTCCGTGCATGCTCATGAATCTGGTGCTCGAAAGGATGGCAGTAAATGCTTTTCATGGTGAGCATGGAGAAGGATAGTAGTTTAATGCAAGGGGATTTTCATAGAGAAAATATCTTCCCTTTGAAGTAAATAGACAACATTTCAGCTGAAAATGCACTTTTGTGGAGGATTTTTAGGTAAAAAAACGTAACCGTGTTACATTTGCTCGTACAAAAATAGCGATGTGCTCTGGTGATATTATTAGAATTTGGCATCCATCCAGCATGGTTTTTGCCCAGGGCGCTGGCCTGATCATCCACCGAGGCCAATTCAACATGTTGTGATTTTAGCCACATGGCACCGGCCTTCCCGGTTACTAAATGACCAGTGATCACTAATCATTCAAGCACCTAATTCAGACAACACCATCGGCCTTATGGCAGCAAGCTCATATAGGATGACCAACTGGCATCGGTGCAAATTCAGGACGGTGAGTGTAAAAATTCAGGACAAAGGGTCAAAATTCAGGACACAAATTCAGGACAGGAGGTCAAAATTCAGGACAAAACTCAGGACAATTGGATAAGTTTACAGACACATCAGAGGTTGCGCAATAGTATATAAGTAAGCCCAACCATATCCAAACATATTCAACCATTTGCAAATCTATCCATCATGTATCCTTCCATCTATCCTTTCACTCATCCATCCCTTCATCCATCCTTTATCCATCCATCCACCCTTTCACCCTAGCCATCTGTACACTCATCCATCCACTCTTCTACCCATCCATCCATTCACTCATCCATCCAGCCATTTACCATTTCATCCAGCCATCCTTTATCTTACTCATCCATCCACCCAGTCACTCATCCTTCCACCCATCCACCCTTTCAATCATCCATCATCCTCCCTTTCTCTCTCTATCGTCCCTTTCAATTAGCAATCCTTCCTTCCATCCACCCACCCATCCATCTACTCATCCATTCATGAATCCATCCATTGACCCTATCACTCATTCATCCTTTCTCTCATCCCTTTATCCTTTCACTCCTTCACTCATCTATTCATCCTTTAGTACATCTACCCTCCCTTTCACTCACTCATCCATCCTCACATCCACCCTTTCACTCATCTGTCCATCCATTCACCCTTGCACTTATCAATTCATAAATCCATCCATAATTTCACTCATCCATCCACCCACCCACTCACTCATCCATCTTTTCACTCATCCATCCACCCACCCACTCACTCATCCATCTTTTTACTCCTCCATCCTTTCACTCATCCATCCACCCTTTTACCCATCCAGCTACCCTTCCACCCATACATCCAGCTATTTACCCTTTCTCCCTTCGGGAAACATCCTTTACGACGAAAGTTTTACAACGCGGTATCGTTACCACGCAGGTTTTACAATGCAAGTCGTTACAGCGACTTGCGCTGGAGGGCGCTGTAGGATAGGGAATAGTTTAATTTACTATCCAACACCTTCCCTACTATCCACGGGGACTGGAGTTGGAATAGTAAATTAAACTATTCCACTATCCAGCGCCCCCCAACGCAAGTCGTTGTAATGACTGCGTTGTAAAACCTGCGTGGTAACGGTACGCGTTGTAAAAGTACGCATTTTTACCGTCATACATCCCTTCCTCCCATCCTTCCACCACTCACTCATCAATCCATCCATCCTCTTTTATTATCCATCTATTCAATCTTTCATTCATCCATTCACCCTTTCACTGCCCAGGGCCCCCGGCCCTGGGCAGTGCACCCAAACCAACGGACCACGCTCGCAACCTGGGCTTCATCCTGGACTCCTCTCGATGACCAGACAAGTCATTGCCGTCTCGTCCTCGTGCTTCAACATCCTACGCATGCTCCGGAAGATCTTCCGATGGATCCCCACCGAAACCAGGAAGACGGTCACCCAAGCACTCGTCACCAGCCGACTGGACTACGGAAACACCCTCTACACCGGAACCACAGCCAAACTACAGAAGAGACTCCAACGCATCCAGAACGCCTCCGCACGACTCATCCTGGACATCCTCCGTCACAGCCACATCTCCGGACACCTGAGAGACCTGCACTGGCTCCCCTTCAACAAGCGAATCACGTTCCGACTCCTCACCCACGCACACAAGGCCCTCCACGACCTGGGCCCCAGGTACGTCAACAACCGCATGACCTTCTACACTCCCACCCGCCAGCTTCGTTCGACCAGCCACACCCTCGCAGCCGTTCCACGCATCCGAAGGACGACCATGGGAGGAAGATCCCTCTCCTACCTGGCAGCCAAGACGTGGAACTCTCTCCCCATCCTCCTCCGTCAGACCCAAGACCACCTCTCCTTCAGGAAGCAACTCAAGACCTGGCTGTTCGAGCAGTAGCAGACCCCCCCTCCCCTAAACGCCTTGAGACCCTCCGGGTGAGTAGCGCGCTATACAAATTCTTGATTGATTGATTGACTAATTCATCCAGCCATCCACCCATCCCTTCACGTACTCACTCGCCCACCTTTTCATATTAATTTTGAGCTGAGCCTTTTTGAGCTTCAGGAGCCATTCCTGGACTGGGACAGAAGCCACCCAGGGCAGAGACAGGATCCACCACAGGTGGGGGGAGGGGGAGGGACAGGAGCCATCATTGGGGGAGAGGGGGGGCAGGAGGGGGACCAGGATCCAACAGGGTGGGCACAGGGGTGGGCATGCGGTATTCTAGTATCATCTTGGTCTCTTCCAGGGTGGGGTAGGGCTCCTCACCCCTCCTAGACAAGACAACGAGAAGACAGGCTCTCTTTCCAAAATGTTAGTTTTGCCATCCCCCACTGTGATGTACAGTACGTAAAGGACATACTCCAAGAGAACTGATTTAACTGATTGTCCTACTTACTTTGTTAATCAGTGTGGGTGCAATTGTGCCATTTCTTTATTTTATTACATTATAGACTTCATGTTTGAAGAACCGAGGTTTGTTTACAATTTAGTGACAGTAATTAAGCTCTGTGAAGAGAACCACGTGCTGCCTCGGTGTAATCCAAACCGGTTGTAGGATGTTTGGGGCCCTGGGCAGAATGGGAATGTCTCACACAAATTGCAGAGACATGACACATTCAGGGCTGTTTGCATCTGAATGGATGCCCCTGCTCCTGAAGCTGCAGCCCCCCTCTGTCACCTTCAAGCACCTCTTAACAGCTCATCAAGGGCTGGAGGTGTGAGGGGTGGGGGCTGCAGCTTCAAGAGCAGGGGCATCTATTCAGATGCAAACAGCCCTGAATGCTTCATGGCAAGTCAAGACGGGAGGTGGGTGGAAGCTGTGCCGGCATTAGGGTGGTGGGACCGGTGACCGGTTAAAATTACGGACAAATGGCATCCGTTAAAGAATCCTTAACGGACAACGGAGAGATGGCCGAAATTACGGACTGTCCGTGAAATTTACGGACGGTTGGTCACCCTAAGCTCATAGCTGACAAACTGGCTGTTGTTGGGAGGTGTGTTATTTATTTTAACGATAAAAACAGTACATTCATTGGCACAGTGAACAAGTTGCCAAGCAACCTACATTTTACTGCTGGAAAATGTAAAAAAGAGTACCAGCATTAAGGCTTTCATCACTTTTGTGTTAGGCCATGTATATAATACTGCAGTTTCCCACATACTTTCCAAAATATGAAGTATACTTTGGCCACGTTTCCACTTTTCTAAATATGACGTATTCTTCGGTCACGTCGCCACTTTTCTAAATATGGCGTATTCTTCGGCCACGTCACCACTGACTTATCACTTGTGTGACGTGCATTCCTGCAAACCAGCAACATAGGCTTGCTAAACATGAAAATAAGCCAGAGGCAAGTGTATTTGAGGTCATCAATAGCCACGAAAGCATACAATCTCCCCCTCTACATACACATCAAGGGTCTCCACAGGTTGAGACCCGTAAGGTGTTCCTGTAGCAGGCACTGCTACCTTTCCCATAACATGTTTCTGCCTGGCCAGGTTGTGGCATCAGTGTTTTGTTTCTATGCGAAGCACCGGTTACGTTACACAAGAACACTTTCATTTTATTTTTGGTGGGCACGAGGAGATTACGTGATTTGCCCAGGATGTGGACGTGACCCAGAGGCTCGAACCTTGGTTTCCCAACTCCAAAGTGAGCAATCTAGCCCTCAGACCACATCCTCTCCCAAATATCGGGATTGGAAGTGCTATATAAATGCTACAATACACTACAGCAAAAGACCATGAAAACAGATTTGCACAGGATCACTTGGCGCGGTTCAGCAATGAGCTGGACTCCGAGCTAGGAAGCCATGAACCCTTACAGCTGACAATGTATTAGAATCACACCCCGTACATAGCACGTGGTGGGCAGCTCAGATCCTATGGAAGCCCACCCTGCCAAGGGGGCGCAGGCTCAAATACCCCTGGCTGCATGGCAGCATTAGGAGGCAATAAATCAGTTACGGGACGATCTCGGCGATTAGGATTCGGACTGCTGGTCACCTCTCGTGCAAGCGCGCTTCCTAGGCAGAGTGATACTAAAATCCGCAGCGCTGAATCAATACGAGGAGCGCAGTTTAAACCCGGGTGTCATGGGTGCTAAGCACCTTTTGATTGAACAACTAGAGGCATAGACAGGCACTGATTAAATATCCCGGTTACAGCCGTACAGCCAGCCCCTCCAATCATGGGCAGAAATATATTCCACTCAGGCGCCCGGGATGTGGTGAATGGACTCTACTGAATGTAGATTCCGTTCTGGAGTGGAGATACCATGTGGTTTCTAATCCCAGCATCTATACACCTTTTAGATTATATGATCCTGGACAAATAACTTTGTTTCCCTCTGCCTTTGTGCCCTCATGTGCTCAAGATAGGAACTTTTATAAGCGGTTTGGACTTCGGTATCTTCCTTCACCAATTTTTCACGGCGCAGGCATGTTTTACTCCTCTGAGGAATACCACACCTCAAAGTAACAAGGCCTGCCATTCATGAGGTGCAAGGAGAGGGAGGGGCAGGTACAACAGGCGGGGTGGGGGGGAGGTCAGGAGCATGGGGAGGGGGCGATGGAGAGGGAGCAAAGGGGGAGCAGGCACAGGGGAGAGAGAGAGAGAGAGAGAGAGCCAAGCACAAAATCACTGTTGCGGCCCGGGGGGGGGGGGGCCAAACCGGGAAGTCAGGCATCCTTGTCCGTGACAAGGACGCGGACATAAGAGGCTGGTGTGGCTCGTTCATGCGGGGCTCCCATGAGGAAGAGAGAGTCCTGCGGTGGAAGTCCTGCGAAGTCTCAGGTCCGAGGAGGGGGCCCGGGTGAAGTGGAGAGGCGGGGTGTGTTTCTGCAGGGCTCCCATATGCTGAGGGAGCCCTTGCAAGGCGTCACATTGGAACCCCGCGCAGACCGCCAAGAAGAGTCTCTGCACAGCAGCCCAGTGAGTGGGGCTGCATGCTGCCACTAGCACTGCCTGTCTTGAGCAGTCCCGCCGGTGCGGGCCACTCCATCGGGGGCATATTTTATTTTAAGCGCCAGTGCGCTGACACGTGTTGGGCATTTTGTGTAGTGTATTTCACGCCATGCAGCCGACGGGGAGAATGAAAAGTGAAAGTGCATGAGGCTGCCGAGGACGGAAGGGGGACGGCTTGCAGAGCATGCTAGCGTGTGTTCACATTTCCTGTCCGGCAAGCGTGTGTGCCACTGTCTTGTCTCCCTTCCGAGGCAAGTCAGTAGCAATAGATCTCGCTGGCGACAGCGCTTTGCGCTGCGGTCGCCAGGCGAGACCTAATCAAAAAGTGGGGGACTGGCTGAATAACCATGATTACTTTCATGGCATCCGGGTGCCAATTAACTCCCAAACCACACGTTAAATGCCACATACTAAAGCTCCAGGCATGCATGGGTAGTTCTTGCCCCATGATTATCTTGTGCCTCCCTCACTCAACATTGAGGCCTGAAATGTCTTGTGAAGTAGTCCAGGTCATCACCATTGAGCCACAGACGAAAAGCAGTGAGGCCTCATAATCAAAATAATACTGGTATAATATCTACTTTAGATTCCCCGGTGCACCTGCTGTCTTGAACCCACCAATATTATCAATTGGCCCAATCATCTGCAGCTGTAGAAGGTGTCATGCCATTAAATGACCCCATGGGATGAGCGACCAATGCTGTCGGACTCATACAGCGATAAAAGAGGATCCCAGGATTGAATAGGCTGCTGTACCTGTTCTGCCAACTGAGCATGTTATATCGAAAACAAGCACACAACAAGCCAACACATCCGGCTGCTATTTAGAGCATGTCCTTGGCCACAGATACATATAAAATATGGACCAACACGCACACATGGATAGACATGCAGACACCAATTTACACAGATCACTTCACATAGACCACCCATGCATCCTCCCTGTGTGGTTGGGGACTTTGCATAGGACCCCTGCCCATTTTTCTTTCTCTTTGGTCCTTCATAGATTAGCACCGTATGATGTTTGTTAACTCTCTTGTCCAAAATTGTGGTAGATGAATATTGAAAGTTGAAGACCACGTTTTTAAAGGTAAGTAGATTTATTTAATATTCATGAGGTTTCAGCCACTGCAAAGAGCAGCGCACTCTCGGAGATTCGATCCGCAACTGGCATTACCCAATTGAACCCCAGAGGACGCACACTCTAGATGCGAGGCACAGAATATCATGACAAGTAAACATTCTCAACATAAACATAATTAATACTAACTCACTACATCACCTTCCCCTAACATAAAAAGAAACAACAACAAAAAAAAAAAATAATAAAATACACAGATAAAGTTCGAAGCACAAAATATTAATAAACAACATCCTTGAACTACAAGAAGGAATATCTAACACAATAAATCAGTATGTAATGAAATCATTGGAAGGAAGTTTTCTTAACCGGGACCCTCGAGCAGGGTCACTCAAATTGTTCTCAATAGTATTATCAACCTGTACATCATGTGAGAATCTCGCATTCACACCTGAGCATCTTTGTTGTCCATGATCATGCAACCAATGTGTCCAATCAAGCTCATGTTCCACAAGAGGCCTTTTACTCTTCTTAATCAAATCAGCTTGTTCTTTAGTCACTTTCACCAACTGTCTCTTGTCCCACCACCGTTTGTCCTGTAAAATGCTGCACCTCTACTAACTTTACAAACCAAAACAGGATTAGAAAAAAACAAATTCTCCTTTTCTCACTTTAAATGATTTTTTAAACAAAACCCAATCGCCCACTGCAATTTCCAAATCACCAGAGACACTACTTCTATCAAATTTTCCTTTCATCTTCCACTGTTTCTCCTTCACGTCATTTGCTACATTCTTAAAATCAGAATCAACATTGGCAACTTTTCTACTGTCCAACCAAGATGGCAACAAAGTATTATTGACTTTTCTACCTCGAAGAAGTTCAAAAGGAGTGATACCTGTGGTGCAGTGAGGTGAAGTGTTATAATTCCATACTTTTTCCTCCAAAAATGTCCCAACATCACGACCAGCGGCAAAGCTGTCTGGATTCCTTCTTTGAGAACCTTATTGCCCCTTTCCACCAGCCCATTAGAAGCTGGTGAATAGATAGACACCTTCAAATGTTTGATGTCTTGACTTTTCAAAAATGTACACATCTTATCAGACACAAAGTGAATTCCATTGTCTGTTACCAACGACCTAGGAGCACCTTCCAATAAAAACACTTTTTTCAAAAAACAGATTGTATTATCCATATTGGGAGAATCCACAAATTTATAATACATCCGTTTTGATTGGTAATCCGCAACTAAAATTAAATACCTTCATTCCTCCGCTAGAACTTTGTAAGGTCCTGAAAAATCCAATCCAACTTTTTCCCATGGCTTCTCAGGGAACTCAGATGGGTGTAAAGGCAATATTGGCACTTTCCAGTGTTTGTCCGAAAGTAAACAATCCTCACAACCACCCACCATACTTCTTACCTGGTTGTCCAAAGCCGGCCACCAGGAATGTTGCTTAATTTTCATGCAAGTTTTAGACACCCCTAAATGTCCCTCATGTGCAATCTTTTTTATTTTTTATTTATTTTTATTCAAACAAAAATCAACAAAGAAAAAACATCAGGTGACACATAACAAAATAATACAGGTCAGTTGATGACATTCCATACCTTCAAAATATTGTGCAGTTATCACAGTTGGTGGATCAAGGGGACGTGTGCTCATCAGCCTTTTCGGGACCTGTCGGGGGGGGGGGGAGGCTACAGATATCCCCCCTATAATGATTCCAGGACTTCCAGATCCTACCCCACTTCCCTGGACAGCCCCTGGCGGAATAAACTGATCTTTCCCTAAACATACACCAGTCCAAATCCTCCCTCCATTTCTCCACACAAGGCGGCTGACAGGCTCCCCACATTTGGGCAATATTGTGCTTCGCTATCATGAATGCCAATGTTGCCATTGCTTTTTGTATGCGTTAAGGGCGGTTTGTTCCCAGATATTCAGAATATACCTGCGGACTTCCTGCCGCTTTTCTGTACCCAGGACTGCTCGCAACGTGTTGTGGACCCTCCCCCAAAACCCCTGCACTCTCATGCAATGCCACAAAATAGGTGTGAATGTCTTCAATTTCCCAAACCCCCTCCTGCATTCCCTGCTCTCCGAGCAGCCTATACGGACCAATCGGGGCCCCCTGACATACGACTTATGTAGGATCTTTTGCTGCACCAATCTGAGCCTCATAGGAATTGCCACAACCCGTGGGGATGACACTGCTTCCTGCCAGTCCCCGTCATCCAACTCCAACCCATCCTCCTGCCATTGCCGTCTAAGAAGTTCTAGCGGGTCTTCCATATTGTTTATAAGCTTCTTATATAGTAGAGAGATAGTTTTCTCGGGAAGATGGCAGTCTAACACTCTATCTCCGTGGTTCCCCAACTGTGTGCCGCGGCTCCCTGGTGAGCCGTTAATTGCAGCCAGGGCGCCGTGCACGTCTTTGGAATGTGCAAATCATGTTGTGAGAAATTTAAAAATTATGCGCCTTTTGATGCCCCACCTGTCAGCTGGCGTCAGGAATTGTGATATGGCCCAGTGTTCTATTATTATCAGACTCATGCATAGGTCTCCCCTTTTTGTCTGTTGCTGCTGAGCTCGCAATGAATCGAAGATAATTGCATTTTATTGTTATTTATTCCGGCAGCCTTGGCTTTGTCATCAGCCTTTTAGCAAGTGAGCCTTATTTAAATACACCCAGCTGCAGCGCAACATACTGGGGAGTTACAAGCGCCACCTGTAAAATCCAGAGTCATATTTTGGCCCAAGAGTGCACGGCCGCCTTCCGCACGTATGTGTTCACATAGCGTCCGCATAGAAAGGATGACTGTCAATTTTATTATTCCTATAATTTGAATAGCCCCGGCTTTCCAAAATATCTGAAGGTGGTGAATAAGCAAGCCCACCAGTATGTCCTTACAAGGTTAAGACTCGGTATTGTACATAAATTGGTGGCTTTCCCTTCGATAAAAAAAGCATCCATCTATTCGCTGCCCTTGTGATAGAATTTCGAAGCAGAGCACTGAGCACTTTCTACTTATCTGCCCCTTGTATTTGCACCTCCGTATTGTCTATCTTAAGCCCCTTTTTAAAAAATATTCTGTGACAACTATTAAAACTGCTATGAGGCTAATATTCGCACTTGACGATCCGGATGTGTGTTATTTTACTGCTGTTTTTATTTTGAAATCTGTGTCCGCCAGGAAAAGTATGGTCTTTGATACTTTTGAATAACTTATAAGATCTTTTTCTCTGATATAATCAACTGTTTCCTATTGTTATTAATTGCAAATATTTAATATGTACTGGCTTGTGACGTTGCGATGCATTTTATGTGCTTTTATGATTGTTATTTTAATGATCGAATAAAGCTTTTGAAATGAAATGAAAAAATGACTGTTAAGCGCTATTGCTGCCTGTGTTTTGCCGCGCCTCTGGGTACCCTCTTCACAAGTTACTTGATTGAATAACTGAAACGAAAAAATCGTGATCACCAAGGCCGTGTATTTTGAAAGAGGCAATCATATTTACTGCTTTCAAGGGTAGAGAAATTAAAAATGGAAATGTGATGGGGTAAATAGGTTAACTGCAAAAATATCAAAAACGTTGAGCATATAAAAGACTCATATGTCTCTACATTTGGTATTAAGAGGTACTTGTTATTGGGGCAAAAAGTCAGTGCAGAGTTTTATCTGGTTCACCAGGTAAAAGTAAACATAACACGACCAGTCTGAGCTCAAAGGTGACATATGCCTATTTTGTTTTAATGTTTAACATACAAGTGATATATAAAACGAGGAGGGCAAGAATGCTGATTCGGTATTTCCGCTTCTAAATAAAATTATTATTCTTGTAAATAATTATGTGTAATTTTTGGAAATACTGTTATTTTGACATTGACCTTGAAAAATGGGGATTTACTTCAGGAATTGCTTTCATCGTGACGCATTTTCAATTATTGGGTGTGTGAGGAGCACTCCGTTGTATTCTTGTTTCTTACTGCTGATCAACCGGTGCTGTGATTAATAAGGATAGTCACTCCTTTGTGTTAAATCGTCAGTTATGATTGGTATGCTGGCCCATCTAATCACGCACTGTGCACTTGGTGCTCTGCACCTTATTCTCGCTTACTTGTTTGTACAATCTAATCATCACGCTTTACTGTTGCTGCTGAATATTTTTAATCCAACAAATAATTTTTACCATTTCTCATAATGCATTCAATTTTCAAACAATATACATCGTGACGCACACATTTGTGTGGCAATTCTCCATTTTCATCAGATTTCTCACCCAGAGACTTCGCCATTTTTAGCACGTAAAAATGCTGGGGAATGGGTAAACAACAACAGGAGATTATTTGGTGTAAATTGTAATCCCCATTTAGCCAGTAACTTCTGATGGCCGAATCCTGATTACCAAGGTAGAGAAAAACAGGAGCGTCTTTTACCCCTCCATACACTGACATGAAGACAGGCAAAGCAGCCCCAGCTCTGTAGCACTCCGAGCCCTCACCCACCCAGCACCTCTCTGGCATTGCAGCACTTCATGCCCTCACCCTCCCAGGTTCTGTCTGGGCCTCTGGTGCTGCATCACTCCTAGCCCTCGACCTGGGGCGGCACTGGTCTGACTGATGCTATGGTACCCCTAGCTCTCACCCCAGCCATCATCTCTCTACCACTGGAGCAACCTAACCAGACCTAAAACCGGACCCTCAACATCTCTAGCGCTGCAGCACCCCTGATAAACACCCACCCAGGCTGGCACCTCTCACACTGCTACATCCTCACCTTAGCTCTCAACCAGGCCAGCACTTCTCTAGCGCTGCAGTCCCCTAGAAATCATCTTGTACGGCACCTCCCTGGCACTGAAGCACCCTGAACTTTCACCCAAGCCAGCACCTCCCTATATCACTTTAGCAACCCTAATCATCACCTTATCCGGGTCCTCTCTAGCACTGCAGAACCCTAAACCCTCACCCAGGTCAGTATTTCTCCAGTACTGCAGCACCCAAAACCCTCACCTAAGCCTGCACTGCTCTACACAGCCTCAGCACTATGAGGTTCCATCTAATCCAGCACAGCATAATCTCTCTTCTCTAGTATTTCAGAAGCCATGGCCACCATCAAGGGTGGCACCTCTATGGCTTGGCAGTATCCTGAGCTCTCGACATCTAGGACCCCTCTAGTACCCCATCACCTCTGGCTACTGCTGCTGCTCAGGCAGAAAACTGGAAGTACTCCTGAGGTCAAGCATACATCCCCCACTGGTTAAGAAATAGTGTCACGATGGGCAGCCACGGCCAACTGCCAATTTTGTCACGGGAGCCACAGGTCAAAAAAGTTTGGGAACCACTGCTCTATCTACTAGATGAGTGGCATCAGGAAGTGTTGTGCCCCTGGGGATATGCGTAAGCAGTGCATGCTGCACCTGTAGATAACGGAAATATTCACCATCACTCAGGTGATATTGTAGCTTAAGGGAGTTAAATGAATGAATCGTACCGTTCTCCCAAACATGCTTTATGCGCGTGATACCAATGAGGTCCCATTTGTCAAAGCCTTTCAACTTCCATAGACTTCCCAACTTCTCCGAACTCCACAATGGAGTGGCGAGTGTGAGTTTCCCCTCCCACTTAAGGTGCCTGTTGGCCGCATGCCATGCCTGGACGGCATGTACCCTGGGTCCTGTGAGGGGAAATCTGCCGGGTCCAGCATAAAGTGCTCTGGTGTAGTCGCCCCCTGGCAGTTGCCAACGGTCCATGGCGTAGCCGGGGTCATTCGGGGCACCATATATCCCATGGTTTACTGCCACTAACTGAGAGGCCCAATAATATTTCTTGAGGTCTGGCAGACCTATGCCCCCGTCATACCAAGGAAGGGTGAGGTTAGAAAACGCTATGCGGGGTTTACCGTCCCAAATTAACTGTCTCTGGAGGGACTCTATTTCCTTAAAATAGGACGCGGAAACTGGGTCCATAGCATTCTGCAGTGCATATAGGAACTGGGGCAAGGCCAACATTTTAAAGAGTATCGCTCTACCTAAAAGGGAGAGTGAGAGCTCCTTCCAGCGCGCCACCTTACCCCTAAATTGCGCCAGTGGGGGGACAGGTTATTAGTGTAACGGATCTTGGGATCTAATGTGATATAGATACCGAGGTACCTAAAGCCCAATGGGTCGATTTGTATCAGGGAAGCATTGGGAAGAACTGGTGGGTCTCCCTTGAGGATGAAGAGAACCGACTTGCACCAATTAATAGTGAAGCCTGAGTACCTCCCAAAAATAGCCAATAGGTCTAAAAAACAGCTCAGGGACCACCTCGGTTGGTGAGGTAAAGCAAGATATCATCAGCGTAGAGTGAGATTTTATCCTCCCACTCCAGAGTCCATTGCATCCCGCGTATTGAACAGTCCTGCAGTACCCATGCCCCCAATGGCTCCAAGGCCAGAGCGAAAAGGAGTGGGGACAGGAGCATCCCTGTCTGGTCCCTCTGCTCAGATAGAAATCGGGGGACTTGCGGTTATTTACCACTACCCGGGCCGGTGAGGCAGAGTACAAAAGGCGCACCCAGTCAATAAATTCCAGGCCGAAGCCTAGTTTCTCAAGCACCGCAAAAAGGTAGGGCCATTCGACTATGTTGAATGCCTTAGTAGCATCCAATGACACCAGCACTGCCAGTCCCTGAATTGTTGGGGCCCGGCCCATGACCCCGTGAAGTCGGCACAAGTTGAGGGTAGTATTCCAGTGCGGCATAACGCCCGACTAATCCGGGTGTACCAAAGTGGTGATGACCTTGGTTAACCTCGTAGCCAGCAACTTTGCCAGGACCTTAGGTTCCACGTTTAAAAGCAAGATAGGCCTATTTGACGAACACCACACCCTGGGTTTACCTTCCTTGTGGATGACCACTATGTTGGCAATACGTTGGTCATACGGAAATTGCCCCCTATGTTTACTTTCATTAAACATAGAGCGAAGGAATGGAGGGATTCTATTAGAACTCAATTTGTAGAGTTCTACGGCAATGCCATGCCGGAGTGTACTCCTCTGAACGCCTGCGCTACCTCGTCATTCGTGAGCGGGGAATCCAGATTATTTACGGTCATCGCCGGAGAGCATGGGCAGTTGGATGTCCCTAATCATCCCCTTTTTATCCTCCTCTGTGTACACCCCCTCCGAACGATATACCTCACTATAGTAATCTGCAAACCTATCGGCGATGGCCTGTGGGTCAGTGATCATCTCAGAGTCCTCCCCCTGTAATTCAGGCACTAACCGCGACGCCCACTCTGTCCTCTCCAGCCATGCAATCAACTTTCCCGCTTTGTCTCCGTGCTCATATACCCTACTCTGGGTCTCGCAGCACTGCGCCCTGGCCCCCTCCTTCGCAAGAATACCAAACTCATGCTGCCGTAATTTAAGACGGTGGAGACCTTCAGGGGTTGCTGCCTGGGATATTTCCCTATCCAGTGTTATCACTGTCGCTCCCTCTTTTTCTTTATGATCAGGGATAGGACCTCTCCCCGGACAACAGTTTTGAACGCCTCCCACAAGGTTTGCACCAAGTCCACTGTGCCCTGGTTGTCCTGAAAGTACCTGTCCATAGCCCTGACTATATCTTTCCTCACGGTGGGGTCCCTCAGGTGCCAAGGGTTGATAGGGGCAATCTTGCCGGCAGTGACCTGGTCAAATTCCAGCTGTAACCATACCGGGGAGTGGTCCGAAATGCCCCTCCCCTGGTGCTGCACCTCCCGGACAGCATACACCTGGGCGGCCGGGACTAAAATGTAGTCTATCATAGACATACTGTGGTGTGCGGAGGATACATGCGTATACTGCACGCCGCTTAGGTTATACATCCGCCAACTATCCACTAACCCCGTTGTAGCCAAGTAGTCAGGCAGCCCTCTCTACGCTGGTCACAGCGTTCTGACTGGGCGTCGATCCGTTTCACTGTCAACCACAGCATTAAAATTGCAGGACATGACCAGGGTACCCAAAAGCAGAGTTAGAAAAATAACGCCCAAATCTCGAAATGTATCCATCTGTAGACCTGGTGGGACATAGATGGAAACAAAAGTAGCAGTCTTCACCTTCCATTGACCCGAAATGCCAACGCCCCTACCCCGCTGTTCGGACCAAGTGGCTTGAATAGTCAGGGGAAAAAGAGTTTTTGAGCAATATGCCGACCCCCTCGACCCAGACGTGAACCCCGCATGTGCTACTAGCTTGTAGCCCCCCTGTGTAGGGCCATGCACCTATTCCCGATAAGATGTATCTCCTGCAACAGCACCACGTATGGGGAGTGATGTCTAATGAACTGACTAACCATCCCCCTTTTGATTTTATCACCCAACCCGTTCACATTCCTGCTAAGCACTTTGATCCCCGATCCCCTCCTACCATTTGACATTGGGCTGGTTTAGAAGCATTGCTGCACTGTCTTCTAATGTTACAAACATTAAACCAAAAACCAAACATACCCACGCACGCCGTGGCCCCGAGAACCAGGATCCCCCAACCCCCTCCCCCCCTCCCTGCACCCCTGCATATGGCTTCCTCCCATCCCCAACTGGCAGTGTCCCTGTCACCCCATAATCTAACTACTGACTAACTAAAGGTAGAAATGAGGAGAAAGGCCGGTGCCCCATCTCCCCCCCAGCCCCACGAAAGATGACCCCCCCGCGTCTGCGACAGCCCATACTTATCATGCAGTCTATGGGTTCAAACAGATGAAATACACGTGGGTCTAACCCCACTACCTGACAGTTCTCAATAGTCCCATAGATTCTGCGGCCTACATAATTCCTGCTCCTGTAGTCCGCCTCCTCCATCTAGATCTTGCCCCTCCGGCCCGCTCAGGGACGACTGTCCAACCAGTCCGACTCCACCTCCGGATTATCAAAAAACCAGGCCCTCCCTTCGACCTTCACCCTCAACCGAGCTGGGAACATCATTGCATACTTCAATCTTTTGTCTCTGAGTTTTTTCTTTACCGCAAGGAAACGTTGGCGTTGTTTCTGGACAGTTTGCGTGAAGTCAGGGAAAAAGGAAAGGGTAGCATTCTCGTATCTCAGGGGCCTCCCGAGCGGGATGCCTGCAGGATAGCATCTCTATCCCTGAAATTCAAAACCCTCGCAATCATCGGGCTAGGGGGCGCACCAGGCTTGGGTCGCCCCCCCGGCACCCTATGTGCACGCTCGATCGTGAAGAAGTTACCCAGTTCCTTGGGCTTGAGATGGTTAAGGATGATGTCCTCAACGACATCATCCTTAACGGGGACACCAAGAATACGTATGTTGTTACGTCGGGCTCTTCCCTTGTATTCATGCAGTTTCCGATCAGGTCACAAGAGGTTTTGAGGTCTTGCACCTCCTGCTGGAGCAGCGCCATGTCATCGATTAGGCTGGCAGTCTTTATGTCCAGTGATTAGACTTTTTTGCTTGCTTTTGTGAGGTCACACCACCAGTGCCAAGAGTCCGGCCGGACTGGTGCCCCAGACGGATACACCCCGCAGCGTCAAACTCGGGCACTCCCACAAGATGGCCTTCACTGCAGGATATTGCACAACAGTGATGGTGGCTCAATGGGAGAGCACCGAGGGAGGCGTGCCGCCGCCAAACAGGGCAACCGAGAAGTCACAGGGAGACACCTCCGCACTGCGGCAGCCCACTGTGTCCAATTCTGCCCCAAATTAGAGCTGCAGCAGCACAGGCGCTGCAATAGTATGGCATAGCTATAATTGCGTGGGATTCCCCGGCCACCAACAGACGGCAGTGAAGCAGGGCAGGCCCCAATGTCAGCAGCTCCCCCCCAGAGTCCCAGACCAAAGCGGTACATCCACCGCGATACCAGCAGCAGCGGAGGACTTTTCTGCAAGTCCGAGGGGGGTATCCCTCCCCGGTCACAGCTGTGCAAGCGGTCCTCGCTACAGCCCGCTCCTGCCACTAGAGCAGCTGATACCGCCAACCACCAGCCTCCCTCTTAGGTCCGTTCGCACTCCTCCCTCAGTTTCCACCCATTCGCGGGCAATCCGCTCCCGTTCTTCCAGGCGGGGGCCTCTCAGAAGCTTCCCTCACCTCCGCTCCCCTCCTCACGGCCGCCAACCGCAAGCGCTTTGATGCTGGGGCCTGACCGGCAACTTCCGGTTTCGAGTTGAGAGCCGGCCACCTCCCAAAATCCAGCCCCAGGCTCAGAGCGATGTACAGGCCGCAGAAGACGGGAGGTGCAGCTCCGGCCCCCGATGTCACAGAGGGGTCGGAGTCACTTCAGGGAGCACCGCATATGCCACCAATGACATCAGAGCCCTTCTCAACAACGGGGAAACAACGGCACTCATCCTCCTGGACCTCTCCGCCGCGTTCGACACTGTCTGCCACCGCACCCTAGTCCAACGCCTCAGCAACACCGGCATCCAAGAGAAGGCACTGAAGTGGATCATCTCGTTCCTCGCTGGAAGAACACAGAGAGTCCGCCTCCCCCCGTTTCGTTCCGCGGCCACCGAAGTCATCTGCGGCGTCCCGCAAGGATCATCACTCAGCCCCACCCTCTTCAACGTCTACATGAGACCTCTCGCAGCCATCGCACGCCAACACAACCTCAACATCATCTCCTACGCCGACGACACCCAGCTCATCCTCTCCCTCACCAGAGACCCCGACACCGCCAAAACCAGCCTCCACGAAGGGATGAAAGACGTCGCCGAGTGGATGAAGAACAGCCGCTTGAAACTGAACTCAGACAAGACGGAAGTCCTCATCCTTGGGCCATCACCCACCGCCTGGGACGACTTCTGGTGGCCCCCAGCCCTGGGCACCGCCCCCAAGCCAACAGACCACGCACGCAACCTGGGCTTCATCCTGGACTCCTCCCTCTCGATGACCAGACAAGTCAACGCCGTCTCCTCTTCATGCTTCCACACCCTCCGCATGCTCCGCAAGATCTTCCGATGGATCCCGACCGAAACCAGGAAGACGGTCACCCAGGCCCTCGTCACCAGCCGGCTGGACTACGGAAACACCCTCTACGCCGGAACCACAGCCAAGCTGCAGAAAAGACTACAACGCATCCAGAACGCCTCCGCCCGGCTCATCCTAGACATCCCTCGACGCAGCCACATCTCCGGCCACCTGAGAAACCTACACTGGCTCCCCGTCAACAAGAGGATCACGTTCAGGCTCCTCACCCACGCACACAAGTCTCTCCACAACCTGGGCCCCAAGTACCTCAACGACCGCCTGACCTTCCACACGCCCACCCGCCAGCTACGCTCCGCTAGCCTCGCCCTCGCCGAAGTACCACGCATCCGAAGAGCCACCGCCGGAGGCAGATCCTTCTCCTACCTGGCGGCCAAGACAGGGAACTCCCTCCCCATCCACCTTCGGCGGACCCAGGACCACCTCGCCTTCAGGAGACAACTCAAGACCTGGCTGTTTGAGCAGTAGCGGCGCCCCACTCTCCCAAGCGCCTTGAGACCCTTCCGGGTGAGTAGCGCGCTATACAAGTGTTATGATTGATTGATTGATTGATTGATTGATCCTCATCAGACCGGCGGCGGCGTCGAGGTACAGGATAACTCTCAGGATTGTAGGGCTGGACGACAGGTCAGGCGGAGCCGAGCTCTTACGCGGCCATAATAGACCAGCACGTGCCCCCCCCCCCCCCATGTGCAATCTTGATTATAGTCCCTCTCACACTACTTGGGGGAACAAATTTATCTCACAGAAATACCAAACCATCTTTAACCGAAAGTTAATCTGCTACTAAAGAAACATTTCTCAATTCACCTGGTAAATTTCTAGCTTCAGGCCATTTGCTGGAAGCAAAACCTTAGCTAGAATAGTGTCATTAGAACAGGCAACCTTCCATTCCGACTCTGAAATAACTGTACTACAGTTTTCAATTGCATCCAACACAGCAACACATTTCACTTCATCTTCCTTAGCATTCTCTTCATCATCCTTTTCCATCAACATCCTTAATGAGCAGCCAGCACGAACATTTTTGCCTACCTGAATGTGTTTAATGTCAAAATTAAATTCTTGTAATTTTGAAATTAAACAAGACAGCCTTGCAGACATAGTGTTACTGGAAACTTTGCTGAAAACAAAAGTGAGTTGCTTGTGGTCTGTAACGATTTCAAATTTTGGACCCCAAATGTACATTTTAAATTTCTGGACCACCCAGACACAAGCTAAAGCTTCATGCTCTATAGTGCTGTAGTTCTTCTCAAAATGTTTGAGTGATCTTGATGCAAATGCCACAGTTAACTCTTTGCCTTTTACTCTCTGACTAAAGATTGCCCCCAAACCATTAATGCTAGGATCCACTGTGATAATAGAAGGACAATCATCTTGAAACGCATGTAATGCCTGAGCCAAAATAATCATCTCTTTCACTTTAACAAATACAACGTTCAGTTCTTGGGACCAATCAAATTTTTGACCTTTCTTGAGTAAAACCCGAAGAGGCTCAACAATTTGTGAATAATTACTGACAAATCTTGCGTAATACTCGGCAAGACCCAGGAATGAGCTCAATGTATCTTTATCACAGGGGGGTTTTGCCTTTTTAAGAGCCCTGATAATGGAAAAGTTTGGTTTAATACCTTCATCGGAAACTGTGTGGCCCAGGTAATCCAGTTCATTCACTCCAAACTTACACTTATCAGCTCTTACAGTCATGCCAGGTTCTTCAAGAGCTGTCAAGACTTTTCTTAGTAAAATAAAATGTTAATTTGCATCCTTAGAAAAGATTATTATGTCATCTAAATATGCCTGCACTCCTTTCATGTCTAAGTCCATTAAACGTTGAAAGACGCTAGCTGCAGATGCTAGGCCGAAGGGAAGTCTTAGACGTACCAAAATGTGTGACAAAAGTTGTCAATTCCTGCGACTCCATGGCTAATCTGATGGTAGGCTGATTTTAGGTCAATCAGTGAAAACCATTTAGCACCCCCAAATTAGCAAGAAGATCATGAATTAGTGGGAAGAGGCTGACAATCGATTATGATGTTCCTGTTTAGGCCCCTCAAATCCGCACAAAGCCTAATCTCGCCTGTCTTTTTGCATGCTACTACAATGGGGGCCACCCACGGTGAAGATTCTGTGGATTGGATTACAACTTGAGAACATAACCCTTCTAACATGGACTTTAATTCTTCTCTGTCTCTCAAGGGGACTGGTCTGACCTTGTGTACTACAGGATGTGCATTAGGTAATAACCTGATTTTATGTTCAAATCCCTTCACAGAACTAATTTGGTCTTTGAATACTGTTTTAAAATTAGACAACAAAATATTTATTTCCAGATCCGGTCCGTGCACACTACATACAGAGGGTTCATTCGCTCTTACTGGGTTATCATCACCGGGAACTAGATACAGCCCCAATCTAGCAAGGTCTTTCCAACCTACAATGTTCTCTCCCTTAATAGCTACATACACTTTATACATGCCCTCCTGTATTGTCTCGTTGCCAGACTTGCTGTATTCCATGCATTGCTGCATTATTGATACCCTTATGCAGTAAAAATGTTTTCAACTAAAAAAAAGAGATGCACAATGACCAAAAGTCATACATAACTGTGGCTTTCTTGACAATTCACTGCTCCAATAGTAAAATCATTTCCAAAATGTAACGACTGGCAGATTGTGTGAGGAACATTTTTGTAAACTGTTCATCATTCATGTTTAATCTCATATGACGAGAGAACTGTAGTATGAAACATGTTTTCACAGGGCTTTTAAACCCTGTTCTTTATTCTAGGGAGCGCAGCTCCTGGTCCAGTTCCCGAAGGTCTGATCCGCATCTACAGTATGAGGTTCTGTCCATATGCCCAGAGAACACGGATTGTCTTGGCAGCCAAAGGAATCAAGTAAGAATTAAAGTCACATAATTTGAAACCTTTGTTCTTCTGTAGTAATGTGCAGGGCATCAACCCTAGTTATATCCATTTGTGAATATTTTAATAGGTCTTACCTGGTTTTGACTATTGAGATGCATTTATTTATATCTGTTTAAACATTATAGAAATGACTTCATTTCCAAGCAGGTTGTATACAGTGTAATATCAGTTGAGATAAATCATTTTTGTGGGGTACAACAATATTGAGCAAAGTTACTTTGCTTGTCTGGGGAGTTGTAGACATAATTGATTTACTGTAGGGAGCATCCATAGTCCTAAAAATGATACTATTGAAATACATCAAGTCACTGGCAATTTAGTGGATCAAATGCTGTGCTTCCTTAATTTGGATTGCATGACCACCTGCTTACTAGGCCTCTACAAGTGCCACCAAGTGTAAAGCCCCTTCAACCGATTATTGACCTGGTGCCGCTAATCCCCAAACTGGTGAAAATCATATACCAAAACACTACAAGAGTTTTCACCTCTGAAAACCAAGAAAAAGAGTACATTGATAAACTGAAAACAGAGCAGGTTGAACTGCCCCTCTCTTTAGTAAGCTTGCTTCGGCCAGACGCACATGATTCTCTTTGTCAGAATAAGAGGGTTTGTGATGGGATATCTCTAAAACAGATATAAAAAAGGTGGCATGATCCGGTTGGTGGCGGGGGGGGGGGGGCAGAGTACAGGCTCAGTCACTTAGACCTTCAGTTTGCTTGTCTCACAGTGTAGGTTGAGGGAGGTGGGTGGTTGACTCAAGGGCAGGGGTGGAGGCGGGGGCGGGTATCAGGTAGGAGGGTGTGCCACCTGGAAGGGTGGACAACAGATAGAAAAGCAACAACACCGTTACATGAGGAAACTAAAGAGGTTGGGGAAGAAAGTTAGAAAGTACTAGAACGGTTTAAAAAAGCACAATCAGAATGCAAATTGCAACAATAAACATATGTGGGCTGAACGACCCGGAAAATCGACAGAAAATTAAAGAAGATTTACGAATTTTGCTTGCTGATATAGTATGTATGCAGGAAACAAATATTGAGGGGAACAGAAAAAACTTATTAGAGCAGCTGGGGTTTCAACTGGTAGCATACACTACGCAAGTGACCAGAAATAGAGGGGTGGCCATTCTGGCCCGGAAGGAGGGTATATTATTTAAAAAACGGTCAACTGACAGATTTGGTCGCTGGGCAGTTGTGGAGTGTCAATTTTTGGGATTTAAATTTACTCTCCGCTCAGTTTATGGTTCCACAAGCTATGATCCTGACAGTTTTTAATTTCTTAATTCGAAGCTCACTGGATGGCCATCACCAATTATACTTTGTGGTGACATGAACATCAATGGCCTGGGTGAGGTATGGAATGGGAGCTCAGCTCGTCATAACGGCCGCGGCACTCCCACGCGCGGCTAATTCCCCGCCTGTGCTGGGGTTCTATTGCAGTGGGCAGAGTCATGATGAGTCCAGCTCTTCATGAGTACAGCGTCACTGTGCAGAATTATGATCTGGACTCGTCATGAGTACCGCGGCGCCGCACGCGGCCCCTCTCCCCACACCACGGGGGAATAGCCACGCGTGGAAGGGGTTAAGCTAGCTTTCTAGTGCTAGTGGATGTTTGGTGATGCAGGGTAGCAGTGCTAAATCTGTGAAGTGTGGATATCACTTCTCATCTATGATATCAGTTCATCCTGCTTGATTTTAAAATAGTCCATCTAATTTATTCCAAAAAATCTCTCTTAGACAACCAGTCCCTGGCTATCAATTGTGACCTCTCACATACGTATCTTGAAAATGATCCCCCAATTAGAGCTCTACTCTCGAGAACTTGCTTTCGTGCAATCTTACATCCACTGTGATCAAGCAAAACACCATTGTGGTTTGTACATCAGTGTGTCTTCCCAGCTTGTTTGAGGTCCACTCAGTCTTGTAAAGTTTATACAAATCATTTCTAAATAGGATTTCACCAACACAATCCCAGGTTTATGGATTTTGGGTAGAAATGTTTCAGAATATGGAACCATGGAAATCTGTGTGCCATGTGCTGGCAATCCCAACCTAGGCATCCAGTGCATATGGCATTTGGCGATGAAATTTACATTCCTTCTCTGTCCTGCACTTAGATGTAACACAGTGACTTACAGGGGTAACTGTTCACATATTAAAGGACAACTTTCCAAATGAGCTTTAATTTTTTTTTATTGCCATCTACATATGACTGGGCATGATATGAGTCACTAAATAAATGAGTGCTGTGTTTTATGATGGTGTGAAAATGTAATCCGTTTAAACAGGGGCACTAAAACATTTAGGCAAAACCCAAGGCATTCGTTCTGAGTTAAGTTAAATGGCAAGGTGCAGGAACAGTGAACATTCTAATGTATCGCTACATGTAAAATTTACTAATAGGAAATTACCAGCTTTTGCCTGTTGTATCCTAAAGTTTTTGCTGACTGTATACTTTACCCCTGCTAACCAGTAAAGTGTGTGTGGTTCACTTCAAATATGGATGAATAAGCTTAACCATAATTTATATATTTAATTAACTTATAACTATCTAGTTTTTGGTACAAGGTATACCCAGGGCCTGTGTCCTAAATGCCATTAGTAGACTTCAGGACCTCTTGTGCCATTTACTACATTGGCAGTAAAAAAATGGCTTAAGGCCTACCTTGTAGACTGGAGCAGTTGTAAACTGCAATTCGACCTGTCAAAATCAACCCTTTTGACAGGTCTAAGCCTGCCTTTTAAATATTAATAAGTCACCCCTAAGTAGGCCTTATAGCCCATGTGGTGTATGGTGAGTATTTAAAAGAAAGACATATATTTAGTGTTAAACATGTCCTTAGAGTAACTAACACCCAAAAGCTATTTTCACTGTAGGAATTCTGGCTGTATCATCAATAAACATGGAGACGCACTATTACGGAACATCTAAAACATCATTCTTAGACTTTGAGTAATATTTAGTAAAATCTCAATTCAGTAGTGAAGTTGGATTTTAATAAATAAGGAGAAGTTACTTTTAGAAATGTACCATTTCCATGCCAAAGCCTCTGGAACTTAAATCGCATTAGCCTTCAGCTGCAGCCCTCTGAGTGCTGAACCCTTGGATGAGGTGTAAAACTGCTCTCAGAGCAGAGACAAAGGCCTAGGTGTGGAAAAATGTTTCTGTTCCTCTGGCAGGGTGACCATTTGGGCAGCGCCCAAGAACTTAATTTACTTCAAAGAGGCCTCTCTTGTCACAGGCAGATGTGAAATGACATTTGGACAGGCGCTATTTTTGTTTCCCCATCAGGTGGGCGGGAGATACGCCCAGAACTGATTTGAAGTGATCACAGAGGAGGGTTTTCTCATTTCCCTGGCTCTTCCTCTGTGGTGGACACACAGGCTCTGCACAAGGAGAGAAGGGTTTCACCCTCTTACATTTAAACAGAGAGGGAGATTGTTTGCAACAGGGTGCACAGAAATACTGCAAAAGTGAGTGGGGTAACCTCTGAGAACATTTACACCATTGGATAGGGAGGAGCCAGGATTCACCCCACCCACAAGCCCATGCCTAGCATAAATGCGGCATCCCCAGCACCCTCCTCTGAACACTACTGGGCCTGAGGAATAACAGAAGATGATCTGCTGTCTGTGACCTGAGAGGACCCCTGAAGGACTGGAGCTGTCTCTCTTGTACCCAGGACAAAGCAGTGGACTCCAAGTTTGGTAGGCTAGCTTTCTGTTGCAGCTACAGGAACACAAGAACATACAGGAGGCTTTTCCTGCAACCCACTCAGTCGACCAGTTCGAACTGGACCGGCCCATGCTCTTGCTGTTGGCCTCTAGTGCTGTGAGTCCTCCCCCCAAGGGCTCTTCTCAAGATCTTGAATCCCTTTTTGCCTGTGTCTTGTTGGACTCCTCCTACCACTACTGAAAACGTGGACTTAAAAATCTTTTGGTGTCGAAATGGACATGTCAAGGCGCAATAATCAGCTATTCGGATTGTTAGACCAACTGACTGTATAATAATGAAAACAAGGTGCTATACTATGTATGACAACTGAGCGTACAAATGCTTTGTGATGTTTGAAATTAATTAAAAAAACTATTAAAAAAAATCTTTTTGCTCTAAAGACCTCCGGAGGACTGGAACTAACCTGTCAAGCCAATCCAACCAAAGTGCGTTACCACTGGGCTGAAGATTCAGGTTCCCCTCACTCTGAGCTTTTTGTGACTGCAGATCCTAATCAGCAGAACCTCACGTAGATGGTATCCAGCTTCTTGGAGCCCTCTTCAGCTACAAAATATAGTGGGAAGGAAGAAATCTTGATCGAGCAGAGGCACCAAAATTATCTAGCTGGCAAGGGACCTTTTCTGGGTGTGAAATTAGAATTTCTCCCACTTTGAGCTTTCCCACAGAAGAACAACCGCTTCACCGGCACTTCATCCAGCGCTATCTGGCCTTATGGAGTCCTTTTTCACTACAGCCTCCTGCCTTGCCCTGCTGAATTTCTTTTACTTACATTCTTGAGACTAAGTCCCAAGGTAAACCCCAATACCGGATCGAACCTTATCCTTGTATCTAACCACGCTCCATCAAGGCCATCTTCAAATCATGGCTTGGTCCTAGTATACTGTGACCTGTGACTGTGGTTGGTGGTTAATGATGTTTGCCACAATTATTATTTAAAACTTAAAAAATGCATATCTCCAATTTACAGTGGCGGCTTGCACAGATAAAGCTGTGGGGCGGTGAGGCGGGGCGGGGTGGGTTGGCAGTGAAATTCAACATGCAACATAAAAGTTTAAAGTAAATAAATAAAACCTCTTGCCTTGCGTACGCTGCATCGCCGCAAGTGGTTTTATTTATTTATTTTCACCTTGCGCATCGTATGTCTGACTCCAGTAAGGCTCATCCCACCTCCTGCCTCACCCCCCCACAGCATTACTGTTGCGAGCCACCACTGCCAGTTTCTGTCTTTCAATTTTTGTTGCTTTGGTGTAATTTTACTTAATAAAATTAACTCTATTTTCTAAATTGGTTTGGGATTTTTAATGTTTTGTATTTTGAATTTATTACTGTTTTTGGTACTGCATAAATACTTTATGCATTGCTTTATTAAGTATGCCTGCTCTGTGCCACAGCTACAAGGATTGAGCTCAGGTTAATTTAGTGATTTTTAGTGGGTCACCTTGACAAGGGTTGCGTTTATTACTTAATCTGGGTAGTTATTCTTGCATGTAATCTGCCACGTATTTCTTTATTAAGACCTGCATCACTCCATCTTTCAGTCTCTCCACCCTCCTATTTTCCATATCCCTTGTTCTTTCCCCCGCTTCATCACCTGCCCAATGCTTCTCTCCAATTATTTCTGAACATTTTTTTCTTTCATTTCTCACCTGTATCCCTTCATTAATTCTTGTTTTGCCCTTTTCATTGTGCGCAATTCCTCACCACAGAGTCAGACCGGCCTAAATGGCAAACTGGCATTCCCAGAAGGGCTGGCCTGACAGGTCAGAGTGAGGGCTGGTCTCTTGGCAGTTTGTGTGCTTTTTTTTATGGTGTTAAAGGCCGTTTTGTACTGTTCATTTCGCATTACCACAAACATTGCCTCCATCAATCACAAATGCATGCAGTCTAACGGTAACCTTGCAAAAGATCTGTGCAGCTAACCTTTAAAATGTCAACCCCCCTCCCCCCCCCCAATTTGCAAATGTGAGACACTTTTGTTTGCTA
The DNA here is from genome assembly GCF_964261635.1 of Lissotriton helveticus. Taxonomy (NCBI): domain Eukaryota; kingdom Metazoa; phylum Chordata; class Amphibia; order Caudata; family Salamandridae; genus Lissotriton; species Lissotriton helveticus. The sequence continues at coordinate 1,099,440,626 of NC_136065.1, forward strand.
TCTAAATCAACAAGGCATAACACTTTTATGTTGGTGCCTGGGCCTATTTACTGTCCTAGTCTGACACTGCCTAACCCTTCCCTACTTCTTCTCACTCTCCCATTGTAAACATTGCCAGGCCCCAAGCAGAAAGTCAGAATCAAAAAAGCAATGCCAAAGCTATTAGGTCTTGCCTATGTGACATCTATTCGCTTGGTCAATGTTTTTGTAGACATGTTGCACATCACCTCGAGCTGCTGTGCAACATGGCTAGAAGTCAAGAAAAAAGCTCTATGAGGTGGCCTGCATTGACTGCTTTGTAGAGCTTTTTTTCTGAAGCCTTGTTACACAGCTGCTAGTACTGCTGCGCAATATGTTTAAAAAGAGTGGGGGGTGGTTGGCGAACCAACACCAGGGAGGAATGCCGGAGAGGGAGCGAGCAGCAATAACGGACAGCAAGAGGAGCGCTCATGGGGAAAGCAAAAAAAAGGGACGTGGGGGGGATGCGGGAGGGAGCATGGGCAGTGGGAAGGGGTAAGAAGAAATAGTACCTCAATCGCAGCATGAGACAAATAGCTTTGATTGCTTAGTATCCCATTCTCTTGACAAACCCTCCCAAGTTTTTCCTCCTCTGGAAACAACAGTTGGTGGATCCACCAGTAGCCTCCATGTGCAAAACATCTCTGGGTTGGATATATCACTTGGGCATCCCCACTATTTATTTCTTAATTTGTGTCGATATTTGCCAGTGCTAGGCACTGGCACTTATTCTGAAGCACCGGCTCTTGTTTATAAGAGTGCTCCACATAGTGGTACTGTAAGCCTATTTAATCAGTACAGCAGGCATGTATAGCAAATCAATGTATTTGAAAAGTTATCAAACTTGCACTTCCAGTCATCCCTTCCGCTTGGGGGTACCTGCAGTAGTCCATAATGTCACACTTCTTTAAGTCTGATGGGTAGTAGGTGATGCTGGCACTACCATTCTGCAGCAGTGGCAGGAGCTGTGGGTGGAGCCAGCTGCAGTAGAATACCTTGGGCACTGGCACTTGCATTTTCACAGATGAAGTACTGTCTCCAGGGTTCACTTTTTGCTACGTTTTTGATAACACTCAAGGCACACAGTAGCCTATCTAAAGCTGAGCTATTGCTTGATAGCCGTCATTGTACCTGACTACTTTTATAGACCTGTATTCTAGTTCTGTCAGTCCCCCTTCGCCACTTCACCTCATGACACTCTCATTTGACAGTCAACTAATTTTTGTCTTTCTTCAGCTTTGAAAATGTAGGGCCAGATGTAGGACACCAAATACCGGTCGGTAACGGACGATTTCGGCTGTTACCGACCGGTATTTGGTGTTTGACATGTAGGGGGCATTTTATTTACAGATTCGGTATATTTACAAATTCTGTAAAATACTGAATCGGTAAATCCAGATGTAGGTGGCACTGCAAACAGTGCCACAGGCCATTACCGATTCGTTATTTACCATGTAATACAATTGCATGGTAAATAACGAATTCCAGTGTACATGCACATCTGTGCATGTACACCTGTGCCATGTGGCACACATACATGCTGTGTGTCATATGGCACACAAGCCAAAATCAGGGGTGCAACAGGGTGTCAAAGTGACACCCTGTTCCCCTTGCAAAATCGGTAATTTTACCGAATCGGTATTTACTGATTCGGTAATTGACATTGATTCCTAATCATACAGATTCGGTAAATATTACTGAATTTTTACCTACATCTGATTTACCGAATCGGTAAAATTCGGTATTCTAGAGTCGGTAAATCAGATTTACCTACATCTGGGCCCTAGTATGCTAGGGGACGAAGCTGTAGGAAAGAGTAAGGCACAGAATTACAACTTTACCACAATGAAGCAGTGGCTGCTGAGGAGGTGCCTGAGCCTACGACTGTGCCACTCTGAAACCTTCTGTTTGACTAATGCTGGGTAGCAGCCACATAGGGAAGGGTGAATCTCACATGCTTAACCTCTTGCGTAGCTTTCTATGCTAACACACCAGCAACTGTACCCAGATAGGCCATTGAGGTCAATCTGTGCTTGCACGGAACCTTAGAACGTCACAACAACGCTCAACAAGTTAATCTTATGTCCCCGAAACTTGTGTGATCTTCAGGTCACAGTTTATATCCCAGGAAGGCCAAAGCAGTTTTCTAAACTGAACGGTATTAAATTGGGTAACAATAGCACCAGTCATTTGCACTCTTCAGAAACAGCAGAAGAGTGAGATACACTGTAATTATTAATTATGAGGTTTATGTCTGGTCCAGCAAGTCTCATTCATCACATTCCAACAGTCAAATATTGTGTGACGTGGTACGTAACCCTAAATATTAACAATGTAAACATACAAATCAATTTTCTTCAATCAGTTCAATTTTAGTATTGTCATGTTTTAATGATTTTCTTTCACCCTCCCATCCATTAGGTTTGAAATCATCAATATTAATCTAAGAAGTAAACCAGAATGGTTCTTGGATAAAGATGCCTCCGGTGAGGTGCCAGTTTTGGAGACCAGCAAAGGTGACATAATTTCAGAGTCTACAACCATAAGTGACTACCTTGATGAAGCATACCCAGGCAAGAAGCTGACGCCTTCCGATCCATTAAAGAAAGCACAACAGAAGGTGCTCCTTAAACAGTTTTCTAAGGTATGTCTTGCAAGAAAACCTCAGCACTTCAGCAGGGTACCAAATTTGTTATAAACAACAATTTACAGAAAAATTAGTGACACTAATATCATAATAAAAAAGTCTAAAGAACAGAAAATTATGCGACCCTTCAGAAAAACTTGCTTCATTCACTATGTTTAGGGCTACTCATGAAACTAAAGATGTCAGACGTGAAAATGCTACTGTTGAGTAGAAAATGGTCATAAATGTAGAGGTGTGTCCTCTCTGTGAAGAAGTTCTAAACATTGGAGCATGCATTTCACTGAAACTAAATGTAAGGTTCTGCTTTCATGTCGGAGGTTACGTATATACAGCTGGATGAAAAGGAACCACCTCCTGCCCGGACCACTATTCCGCTGGCTCACAAATGAAAATACTACTGACTGTCATAGCCACACTTGTCAACTCCCACTCTAATCGACAATTTTCATAAGTATTTAAAATAATCTAGTCAAACTCCTCCAGCAGTATTCCCCCTATACCATTTGCATACCAGGCCGTATATGTTCCTCTGCTCATCCCATATTAGCACACAAATGGCTAACTCAGAATATCTGGGACGCACACTGTCCAACCATAGCCCTTTACTACTGACACTCTCCCTTACACCCGAAGCAACAGCTATCCAGGCTTGGTGCTTAAACGCCACTATACTGGAAGATACATGCTTCCAACAATCTCTGCAAACCTCCATAACTGACTTTTTCTCCAACAATCAGGGAACGGCTAGCTCTTTGTTGGTGGATGAAGGTAGTCATCAGGGGACACTGTATGGGAAAAACAGTGGGAGCTAGAGGGAAGTCGTGATCGAACTCCAGAAACTGGGCGCTGAGATCCAGGCGCTTGAGCTTCGGCTGGAGCCTCCGTCGAACGCTCACACACAACTATTCCAAGCCAAGAGCACCTACAGACTGCGAACATCCTCAATGTGCGGACATGCGAAGAGGCCGTGGAGGAGTGTATGAAGGATGACTCTGCTCAGATGACCCCCAGTTTTGTAAAATTCATGTCTGAAATCAAATCTATTTCACCTGTAGATGATTGCTATGAATTTTAGCCATGTCAGACACAAACTCTTTTTTTTATCAGTGATCGGAAATTGTTTTTAATATCCTTTTGTACGAATTGCAGTGATTTTAAGTAATTGTGCAATAAAAATTGTTGGTATTTGTATTTAGATTGTACGGAATATCGGAAGAAACAACACATTGAGGGCAGGAAATCAGGCAGACTGCTGGTATGGCTGATTCAGCCAGAGACTAGGGGATCCCCCATAACTAAGCTGCAGAACAGAGACGGTACCACAACCTACGCCCCTAAAATAATAAATGCTTGCTTCCTACAGTATTATAAGTCCCTAAAGGAGCGCCAACCGGTTACACCGGGGAATCACATCCAGGACTATCTAGACAAAATCCCATTACAGACCATTAACATTGCGGCCCAGAAAGACTTGGGGGACGCTTTAAGTCTACAAGTAATCAGAGCAGCGATTAAGGACATGGCAAAAGGAAAGACCCGAGACCCAGATGGCCTCCCAGCCGAATTGTATGCGACATACAGCGAACAGCTTTCTGACTCATTAGATCGTGGCCACTTGCCAACAACAAACTAGGGAGGCCCTGGTAGTGCCGATCCCTCAGACTAAAGCAGGCACCCCTAAGGTCACAGAATTCAGGCCACTATCCATGTTAAACATAGACTTCAAAATATTAGGTAAAATATTAGTGAGCAGGTTGCTTCTGCACTTGCGTACACTAGTGCACACAGACCAGAATGGGTTCATTCCAACCAGATCCACATTGGGCAGCCTTAGATAGCTATATTACGTAATGTTTCACCAAGACCTCCCGAACCACCCGAATGCTGTGGTTATGGCAGTGAACCTCGAAAAAGCGTTTGACTCCCTGCGCTGGGACTGCCTGTTTAAGGTAATGCATGTCATGTGGTTGGGGAAGGGATGGATCAAGTTGGTCGAGCTACCCTACACTCTCCCATTAGCTAGAGCCCCTAGCTGTGCAGTTCAGAGCAGAGCATGACCGTCTCGGCCTGACACTGAATGGGAAGGAATTCATAATTTCCCTTTACACAGATGATATCCTCCTGTATCTGCGGAATGGCGATGGGAGGATAACAGAAGCAATAGACATCTTAAATGACTACACCACATTAACTGGTCTGAAGGTGAACTGCCATAAGACACATATTTTCCCCCTTGACCATACAGCCTCCTGCACCCTGACGCTCCCAATGGGCACCTAGTGGTCCCCCGGTCTTTCAGATACCTAGGTATCTAAATATTCCATGACCAAAATGACCTACTAGAAGGTAACCTGAACCAAGCTCTTCGCTCACTCAAATCAGCAGTGGCATTCTGGTGCTCCCTAAAACTCCCCACTAAGTCGAGAGTAGTGCTCATTAAAATGGTCATATTACCACGTCTACTTTACTTCTTCGCATACCTACCAATGGTCATCCCGAGGACCTGGTTTAAAGAATTAGATATGCTACTGAGAGACTTGATTTGGGACAGGGGCCGCAACAGAGTGTCATTGGCCGTAGCCCAGAGATTACCAGAAACGGGGGATTGGGAGCCCCGATTTTGAGTCATACTACCTGGCTGCCCAATTGCAGTGGTTGACTCAGTTGCTGGAGGGGATTGGATTGGAGTCACTTGATTCCCCACACTGCATTGACCTGTAAGGGAAACTGCTGGCTCGGTTGATACTTCCTAGGAAGCGAGTTCGATCTCAGGGCTCCCTGGCCATAGTGGCCCTGAAATGTTGGCTTAGAACCATTATGCGAATGCCAGAAATCACACTGTACTCACCCGACCTCCCCTTGGTGGGACTGCCGAGAGGAGATGCAAAACCTCCGCGTTCACGGTGAACCAGCTGAGAGAGTGGTAAAACGTGGGCCTATCGAGAGCGGGGGACCTCTACCTAGAGGGAGCACTGATCCCCCTGGAGGTCTTGATTTCCCAGTCTGATCTGCCTCGTGGGCAATTTTTGAATTACCACGGGATGCAGAAAACTTTCCAGTCTTTATGGTTAGCGGGAACACATGAACTAAACACACATGGGCTCTTGCATGCTGTGATCACATTGAGATTGGCAAAGCATCTAATTAAATGGCTCTATCGGGCCCTGAGAGAAATGGTTGAGAACCAGCTACTGTGACAGAAATGGGAAATTACCATAGAGCGCACTATCGCTGAAGCAGAATGGAAACGAGCGCTGAGACTACCCAAGACGATCTCCAGAAATGCTAGCTTCAAATACACCCAATTCAAAAACCTCCATATGACCTATCTCACACCACACAGACATAATATGAGGCAGCACTGACACTGTGCACAGCCAGACGCTGACTTTTAACATATGGCATGGAGCTGTCCATCTCTATCTGAATACTGGCACCACATCCTTGAGTCATTACACACAGTCCTAGCACGCACTATTCCCTACACAATGGACGCATGCGTGCTGGGTTTGCTCCTTAGGCCTAAACCTAAAAAAGTAGGTAACCATTTCATAGATTTGGCCTTGGTGTTGGCCAGAAGGAGAATAGCTCTCAGGTGAAAATCCTCCACTGGCCCTGGCATCCTGCACTGCGAAAACGATGTTACAGCCTGGGCCCGGGCGGAAGGAAGAGCATTAATAGAAGATGACAGCAGGGAATGGGAAGCGAAAGGTACAGTTGAAGGCGACAGCTCCCCTGCACCATCCCAAACTTCCACATCGCCATAAATAAAAACATTCCATAGCTGAGTCCCACTCAAAGACGGAAACCGGCAACCTCATTTGGTGGCCTCTAGATGGCATTTACAACACTATTGATATACACAGAATGTATATAGTATCTATCTGCCACCAGAACAACCTGACCAATACACACATAGCCTGCCCTTTACCAATAGACGCTCTTGTTCTTAATACGTTTCGTAAAGATGTTTTATATATATGATTAGCTATTATAATGTGATATGTGGATAATGCCAGACCAACCTAAGCCCCACCCTTGTAAGATATACTGTTAAACAGTGATGTTTCGTAATCTGCAGAAATGTATAAACAACATATGCTCTTTTATGCAATTTTTGTTTATTATATTCAATTTTTTCTATATGCTAAGCATCTAACAGCTGAAGATGTGTGTAGATTCGACAGAAAGTACATGGCTATAAATTGCAATTACTATGTAAAACTTAATAAAAAGATGTTTAAAAAAACTCCTGCAGCAGGAAAAAACAAAGAAAACATTCTTTAGAGTTCCACGTAGTTCAACCAGTGGTGGCTTGCACTGGTAAGAGCAGTGCGGCGGGGGCAGGGCATGGTGGGGTGGTGGAAGTCGACAGACGACCGGATAAGTACTATTAAATAAATAAACCCACTTACGTTTCACACGCGGCATCGCCACGCCGGCGATGCAGTGAGCACAAAGTAAGTGGTAGTACTTATACTGTTGTCTGCCGACTTCCCCCACCCCCTACCCCGCTCACCACTGCTCTTATCTGTGCGAGCCGCCACTGAGTTCAACATATTCTCAATCCATATATCATGGTTTGTAAAGCATGGCTATTAACCTGTGACGGTCTCAAGGCACTCAAGGACCTGTTCCCAATTTGCTAGATAGTAAACAATAGAACATGCCATCAATAAAAATCATGTGTTTTTAATAATATTATCATAAAAAAATATTATAAACATTCACTTCTACAAATAATTATACCCCACAGTCAGTGTCACAGATCATTCAACTACAGGTTGGCTCAATTAAAAACATTTACGTTCATGTCTGTACACACCCCAAGTCCTAACAAAGGAAGCAACCTAAATCTATCCTCCTTCCCATTTCAGCTCTGTGACAATGAAAATGGCATTTGTAAAAGCAGTCACACACTTTTCCGTAGAGTCTTTTTTATTTTTTCAGAACCAGCTCATCAGGGCAAAACTACATTTTCTTTGACAGCTAAGGAATTTGGTAAGCACATACCCAAATATTCTGTGTCTCTGTTATAAATTACCATAGTAACCATCCTTTATAAACTACTTCTAAGAGCAGAAAGAGGTTCTGAGATATGTCTAAGATCATTAACTCAAAACCTTATTCAAAAAGAGCACGTCAATTGAGGTACTTATTATAACCTACCTGGAAATTCAAAAGCTAAGATACAAAGATAGCACAATTAAATTCTCTCTCCCTTTCTCTCATTTCCTTATATACATTTGGCCACCTATATATATATATATATATATATATATATATATATATATATATATTCACTGAAAAAACCATAGGTTTCACACACGTTATAGTTAGGAATTAGCATTTAAAAAACCTTAGAAATTCACTGAAAAAACCATAGGTTTCACCCATGTTATAGTTAGCTGGACATTTCTCTCATACAAAACCATTGAAATTCCATCGTTATAGTTAGTTCAGCTAACTATAACTCGCGCGCCCGCAATGCACAGCTGATGACGTCACATACTACATCACTCATGACATGGTCAGTGACATCACTCATGACATCACTGGTGACATCTCAAATGACATCACTGATGACATCATCCTTGTGAAAGAGTGGCACACCTCCTCTTACCCTAATATAACCTTTGATACACACATTCAAAATTAGAAACTAAAAATAATTTTGAAATATACTAATTATTATATTTCTTTCTTTTTATAGTAATTTCCTACATTTTGTTTAGAAATACTTATATTTATTTTATTTTTAAAGTTACATTTCATATTTTTAATGTAAAATAATAACAAAAGTAAATTCAAAAAGAATTCACTGCTACTGAAACTGCCTCGGTGAATTTGTAAGTGTTTGTTAGGGGCAGATTTACAACACCCTTGTGCCTCTTTCACACCACCGTTGCATCACTTTTCTGATGAAGCACTGGTGCAAAAGATGCGCCATGGTATGTGGTATTTACAATGTGACGTGTCTGGGAAGTATGTCACATTGTAAATCCCTGTACCAGAAGGACACATTCCTTCATGGGGGCGTTCCTGCGCAGAAACACCTCCTAAAAGTGGCTGACTACAATCTACAAAATTTCACTTTGTCACTTTTGCGCTAATGCTGTGTCAAAACCCTGCACTACCTTGAAGCAGGTGTAAAGATTGACTCAGCAGTCTGAGCGTAGGGCCCCCAGACCATTGCTGGAGATATGTTGCACTTCCAACACAACTCAAACAATGCACCACCTTTACAGCACAGATACATCACATATATGTGCCATTTTTGTCCCATGGCACACCGCATTGTAAATACGGCGCATCCATGGTGGTGGTGTCACGGAGCACAATAACTGACATATTCCTGGGGATATGCCAATTATTGTATATGTGCCCATTAGTGTTTTAATGTAGTGATAGGACTACTACATGCCGATGAATGAGTCCCTACAAAACTAAAACAACAGTGACAGAGTGTTTGCTGGAAGTGTAACGATACATACTAGTAAATTGAACGTATAAAACACAAATTTGCAAGTACATAGAAGACTACATACATCGTCTATAAGGGTTTTGAAGCAGTCTATGCCCTGAAGCCTATTTTAAAGCATCAATACTTAGATTGTGAGTGGATGATTACAAAACTGCAAGGAAAGAACCTGATTGAATTTATAACAGCCTCAGGTGTACCACAGTATACAGATAAACACATACTGCTGAATGGCTCACTACAATATTGAAACAGTAGTGTGAGAATGTTTGTTGGAAGTTTTAGGATACACATTGTGGAATTGAACATGTAAAACATAAGTTTGCTGGTACATAGAACAGTGCATCCACAGTCCATAGAGCTTTGAAACAGCCTGTGCACCACGGCCTCTTTTAATCCATGAGTATCAAGATACTGACTGCATCATTACACTTCTGCAAAGAAAGTCCCTCACTACATTTATTACAGCTTCAGTTTTACCCCCGTACAATAAAAAAGAACATACTGCTCAGTGGCTCACTACAATACTAAAACAGCAGTGTCAGGGTGTTTGGTGGAAGTCTAAGGATACAGACTGGAGAATTGAAGGCATAAAACACAAGTTTGCACCTGCATACAAGACTACATCTATACTCCATACGGATTTTAGGCAATCTATACCCTCAAACCCATTTTGCATATTTTAAATCAATAAAAACATTTAAAGAATATATAACTGAATCTATAACTGCTTCACGTTTACTACAATAAATACATTAGTAGATAGTGCTCAAACCTTTATTATTTTTCAACAATACATTTTTTCTTGTAACATCTCATAATTTAACAGACATTCCAATACAACTTCATCAGATATGTCATTCAGATCAATTTCCTCGTCAGCAGGTACTGATTTAATGTGTTCTAAAATGTCAACATAATTTAAAACATCAACGAAATCTGCATCACAGCTTTCGTCTCCAAAATCACAATTGATGTCTGCAGCACTAATTTCCGCTTCTTCACTCTCATTGCCTGTGACAGATACGATTAGTTCTTCAATTATACTCAAAATAATATCCAAAATCTCCTGAGTATGAGGCTGTTCTCTTTCCATAATTTTTCCTTTATGTTCTTGCTCCTTGTGTAAAAATATAAACAGTTAATGTTATCACTTTTCGTAATATATAATACAAAACTACAGTTTTCACCTATTTTGGCCTACAACAAATACTATATAAATACAATTATCTAATAACATTCCATTAGTACAGTTGTACTCCTCTGTAAAATTATACAACTATAATTACTTATAAGAATATCCTTTTCTTAGCTTTTCTTAAATTTTGAAAGCAATCACTCCTTATGACTATAGGAAAAGACTCAGGTTGTTATAGTAAAATACACTACTAAAAAATGTAGAATATGTCTATTCACCTTACCCTTTCCAAAATAGTAAATGTGTTTTACTATAATGGAAAAGATAGTATACATTGTCGTGAACAACACTGTGTATCTGTGTATATTTAGACATCATTATCACACTACTTTTTGAATACTTCATGTGTTTACTCTATCTCTTTTCCTCATCTATAACTTAGTCTAACCCTACTAATTACCTACCCCTTCCAATTTCGAACTAGCCTCTCCTCTAGTATTTATCTGCAACCTTGTAGCTTACGGTTCTTTATTTTTCTCACTGCTTTTAACCTATAATTACGTAACATTCATTAACCTAGGCCTCTCACTGTCTTGTCTAATTTTTATATTATAAATTTCCTTGTGTTCTTCTACTAACTTTTCTTTATGCAGTTGCTTGTTATCTATTCTGTCAATCCTTCAATATATTGTGTTTTTCATTAATGTTCCTTCTTAATTCAAAAGTCTTTCTACTATTCCTAACTCAATGTGTTCTTTTCCCTTAAGACCTTGCTTATCACGAATGTTATTGATTCTTCTTTTAAGTTAGAGAAAATACATCGACTGACTACATTCAATATTGTCTATAATGTCAGGTAAGTTTACTTACTCACTAACTTGTCAAACAACGTTCTTTAACTCTCACAGAAATATTTCCACTTTCTCTTCACGAATGTCTAAGGAGCAATTGAAAACGGGTCTGAACTCCGGAACGTCCTCGGTAAAGTGCGCACTCGTTAGTGAGCGCGCGCCTCACCAAGGTTTCCCCACAACTCTGTGGTAAATGACTAGATCGATGCCGCGGCCCGTGGATGGAGTATCGGTGAGACACGCAGGGCGGGCGGGGGAGGGGCAGGGTGGGGGGTGATAAACAACGGAATCTGGCTGATTGCAGGTAAATAAACAATTACATTAATAAAACTAATTTCGGGCCATATTATCAACCAAACGCGATATCAACAAAAGACGACACATTATCCCCGCTTTTATCAGCAGGAAAGTGCCGATAAAGCGGCGATAATCCTTCTCGTTTTGTTGATAATATGACCCGAAATGCATGCTAATGGCTTCGTGGTGACGATCATGCGTTGTTAGGGGGTCGTACATGCATGTTTAGGCTCTATTTTTTCTTTTTTTTTTTTTTAAACGCAACGTACGCGTACAGAAATATGTACAATTACGAGCAGGAGCTGCATGCTGATTGGCTGTCAATACTCCAAACCAGGAAGTGTTGCAAGCCATCTTATTTGTCACGGCAGCCGAGTCACAAGGAAACAGTAAAACAAAGTTCACAAATAAGGAAAGGGAGCACGATAGAAACATTCTCAACCTATAGTGTTGCTCAGGGGGTGGTAGATTTATTGTACTTGTGCCAACCACGTATGGACGACGTACAGCTGTAATGTTGAAAGTCGTCACGTAAGCGTACGTAACCAAGAAAACAAAAAATAATTTTAGATATTGATGAACTGTATTTGTTTATGTGTTGTGTGGCTCTAAAAATAGCCGTTGTGTTTATTGTGAGATTTTAGTACCTACAAGTAAGTACCAATGCAGAGTCTAAAGTTCATGAGGAAGACTCTGTTCCCCTCATCTGTAAAATGTACACCATCTCTCCTATAGATGCCATGCATATTAAAACGCAGAATATTGTTGTAAACGGACCCCATTCGGTAGTCTCGGCGAAAGGCAGAAACAGATTTATTCACATGTTTCCTAGCTTTTTCAAACTGTGGACAGTAGTGGTTGGACCACTTCCATCTCTGCCTTTAGCATATATTAGAATATACAAAGACAGTTTTCGGGAACAGTGTCATCAATTGGGCAAAGGTGTCCTTCATGAGCATTTCGAGAGCTCCCCCAGTCAAAGTGCCTAGGTCATTGCCACCACAGTGCACAATTATGAGGTCAGGGTGTTGGAGATGCATAAAGGATTTCACCAATGGCATCAATTGGTGCAACTTTAATCCTCTCTGTCCAATCCATTTAATGTCTACATTTGGTAAACCTAAGTCCTTGTGAATTCTTTTCTGTTGTGCGTACTTTTGACTGCAGAAAATATAGCTGTGTTCCACAATCCACACTGTAAGCATTTTGAATAGAGGTCTGGATGCACTCTGATGGCGTCTGTAAATGAAATGGTAGTTTGAAAAGTAAGATTTTTCTAAAATGGTGGACAACATGCAGTTTTGAAAAAAGAAAAGACATGATTGGTTGTTTGACAACATTTTACAGAAAACTAGGTTCCATGTTCCTCTTTTTTAAAAGCCATATTTTTATTGGTTAAGAAAAAGTGATAGAAAAGAACTTTACATAGGATAAGCTGGTATATTCTCCAGTCAAGCACACTTGCTGTTTTAATTTGCAACAATGTATGATGAACTTTTCACCTGTGTGCTGAGTTAGGTGTTCCCTGAAGTGTTTCTATGGTAACTGGCAGATTGTGGAACAGGGAAGGGTTGAAAGTTCTATTAGTTCGAAAGCTTTGGAATGTTAAACCAATCGAAATGTGTGTTTTCTTTTGAATTAACGTGAACACAATTTTAATTGGTTATTTATATGTATGTACACGTAAAATGAGAGGGAAAATGTTCCATTTGACGGTTGTGCTGCAAACACTGAACTCCAGAGATTTTGTAGAAGAATATCCACTGTGTGAGTAGTATTCCTATTAATCTAGAATTCAATTTGAAAGGTGAGTTGAAAAGTTGTATGGGAGTGCGTCTGTGCGGTGTATCTTTGTACATTAAGGAATTATAAGGTATATTATCAAGACTCGGCGATACAATTATCGCCACTTTATCGGCAGGAAACTGCCGATTAAGTGTTCATAATGTTATCGCCTGCATTGATAATATGCTCCTATATTCGTCCGTTGTTAAACGTTTTATAGTAGTAAACATGTTTTGCTATAATGCATGCTGTTATGTTTTTTTCTTTTAATATCATTTTTTGCCTCTGTACATTAAGGGATTATGGGCCATATTATCAATAAAGGACGATACATTATCGCCACTTTTATCGACAGGAAACTGCCGGTAAAGCAGTGATAATGCTCTCGATAATATATCCTTGTGAATTCCCATAGAAACCCAGGTTATGGTGTTAACCTGGGCTTCTATAGAAAATCACAAGGATATACTATCGAGACCATTATCGCCGCTTTAGTGACAGTTTCCTGCCGTTAAAAGCGGTGCTAATGTATCGCCCTTTACTGATAATATGGCACTGACCGGCATATTATTAAGAACCAGTGATAAAATTATCGACGTTTTGTGGACAGTAAACTGCCGATAAAACGGCGAAAATGGACTTGATAATAGCTTCTTGTAAATTGCTATAGAAGCCCAAGTTCTAGTGTTATCCTGGGCTGGTATGAGAATTCTAAAGGGCATATTATCAAGCTCATTATCGTCGCTTTATCGGCATTTTCCTGCCGATAAAAACAACAATAATCTATCGCCTTTTGTTGATAATATGTCCCGAAATTCATTTTATTAATTTAATTGTTTACTTACCTGCAATGATCGAGGTGGCATATTACCAAGGGGGGCGATAGGCAATTATCATCGATTTACCGTCCGGTTTCAGCCGCTAAGCGGCGACAATTCTATCGTCCTATTAGCAGCATGTCGCTAACTGATCTTGGCGACAGCTTTTCCGCGATAGCGAGCAGTTTGAGGCCTGCTTTGCATGTCAGCGATGTTTATCGCTAATGACGTGCAAAGAGGTTGTCCCCACCCAGTAAGCGACTGAAAGCAGTCGCTAACGTCGCTATCGCCTATTAGCAAGGCAGGCGTACCGTTGGAAATATTTGCGCTAACCGCGATTATCTCCAAATACTAACACCTGCCCAGACCAGTTCTTAGCCATGTTATCCAATGGCAAGTGGATAACATGGCTAAAACCATTTAGTCTCTAATGCATGAATATCGCTGGATTCACGCATTTCCCCGCTATCGCTGGATATTTTACCACAATGGAGAAAAACGTTGCTAATAGCATGTTTTCTCCGCTAACATATCCAGCGATAGGCAGCTTGTTGGTAATATGCCCCCAGATTCCGTTGTTTATCACTCCTCACCCTGCCCCTCCTCAGTCCCACCTGCCTGCCCCATTGCAACTCCCTCCACGGGCCATGGCTGTTTCTATATTCCGTTATATTGTACTGTCTATTTATACTCTCATTTTTTATTACATTTTCCTTGCTTCATACTCCTTGTTCTTTTGTTGTAAGTCCTCTTATTTTTATACTCCGAGGTTTGGCCTCATACTCCTCCCTCTCTTCTTGTAAGTAATATAATAGAATATTTGATATATTTTTTTTGTAATGTTACATATATTTTTTATTATAGGTTGTGCTTATCGATACTAAAAGTACTGCATCATGCCAACGAAGTACCAACAGACGAAGCAACGAAAGAAAAGTGTGTATTTGAAGAGAACTCACCAAGAAGATTTACATGAAGAGAGATGTCTTAACAAACAGAAAGAAACTCCTGGTAAGAGCAGGAGCACGTTTTTAAGGAAAATACTAAAGACTAACGGCCAGATTCATCAATGTCCCGTTTTGCGACTCCTTAATAGCGATTATTAAGGAATCGCTATTAAGGACTCGCAAAACGGGATTCATGTAGAAATCGCAAAAATAATTGCGATTTCTACAGCTTCCTTATTTGCGATTAGCAAATTGCTAATCGCAAATAAGGAATGACTCCCCATTCATTCCTATGGGCCTGGCCCATAGGAATGAATGGGGAGTCATTCCTTATTTGCGATTAGCAATTTGCTAATCGCAAATAAGGATGCGATTTCAAGGGTGCCAGGGGTGTCCAAAGGACACCCTGTAGCACCCCTGAAATGCAAATGTACACAGGTGTTGCGCACACACATGTCCAAAGGACATGTGTGTGTGTAACATGCAACTTAGTAAAATGCACTAAAGTGCATTTTTCTACGTTTTTGCTATTTACCACGAAGTTACACTTCGCGGTAAATAGCAGCCCCATATTGCGAATTCGCAATTTTTAAAAGGTTCATGAATAGCATTTAAGGAATCTCTAATTGAGATTCCTTAAATGCGATTCTTTGCAATTTTGTGCTTTCTGTAATTGCGATTTTTGCATTTGGGTTGATTAATCCCAAATGCAAAAAGAGCGCTCGCAAAGGGCCGGATGCTCAGAATCTGGCCCTTTGCGAGCCGATTTTACAATGATGAATCTGTCCGTAAGAGTAGTGTTCAGAAACAAAAAAAATGTCCTTAGTGTATCAGCAACGAAAAAAAAACTACTAATAAACAAAAGAATAATGGAAAATCAAGTGCAGACAAAACTGTGTATAGTACAAGGAGAAAAAATCAATTCATAGAAATTGGGAAAAAAATGTTTTATAATAGATTGGTATCAAATTTAATGAAAGAAATTAGGGTATATAAGAAAAAAACAGTATTTTATAAGAAGAAGAAAGCTATAGAAAATGTAGTTGAGAAAGCTTTGGAATTTAAAAGAAAACTGTTTATTTTAGTAATCAATAGAATTAGATCACTAGATAAACCAATCCATTTAATGAAGAGCAAAAGTAGGTGTAGAAGACTAATTAACAGAAGTAATTTTTGTGAGTTTTTTTTGGGTGAATGGAAACATACTTCAACTTCTGAGCCTTTTTTAATGAAGAAAGTTATCTTCAGTGTAATGATTTGTTTCATGCAGTTGACACTACTGGTCGTGCTTATGAGGTTAGAAATGGTTGTCCTATTGAGAAAGAGAAAATTGTTCCTAGAAATGCAGAAGAGGTGTTAGCTGCTGAAGTTTTAGGGAGACGTCCTAAAGCTCCAGTGTACACTTGGAATTGTAGGAGTATTTGCAGTGTCCGGCAAGAATCTATTGATTTTTTACGCAATTGCTTACATAATTACATCATGAAAAGTGTTAAACAAAAGATTAAGATGTTACAAGGACTAGACCCTTGCAGAGTGAGAGAAAATACTGGTTTACAAGGTCATTCTCTACCTTGTGTTTCTAAAAAGTATGTCGAAGTGTTTTCCACCATTTCAGGATGTTAGCAGTTCATCATACTCAGATGAGGAAATTAGTCAGAACATTGTATTACGCGAAAAGTCCAGCACTAATGTTAAAAAAGTTGAACAGTGCTCTTTTGCGTGGATCTGTATCAGATGTAACAAATGTTTGTGATGAAATTGAGATTAGTTACTTTGGTCCTTAGGAAGACAGTGCAGAAAGTGAGAGATTAATAGAAGAAAATGTGGAAGAGAATGTAGGACAGTGCAGTGTAGAAAATTTTGAACAAGAAATTATACAGTTTAAGGTGATTTCAGGTGAAAGCCAAATTATTCTTGTATCTGTTGTTGACGAATTCATTATAAAAATCAGACCAGGACTGTTGATCTGTATTTAAAAAGTGAAAAGGAAAATAATCATGTGTGGAAGGATTTTGCAACTTATTTGTTGGTAGAGAATTGTTTTGATTTGGGTTCTGAACAGCGTATTTGTAAATATTGTTATAACAAATTAGAAGAGAACAAAATGCCTGCCAGAGCTGTGCATAATAATCTTGAGTTGGTAAATATTCCTTCTGAACTGATGGATTTAAATACCTATGAGGCTATTCTTATTCAATGTGTGCAACCATTTCAGGCTATTGTTCGTATGGAGCCTAAGACAGGAACATTGCCTCCTTCTGATTTACACAGAGGATTAAAGTTCAAGAGTTGTATATTTGCCTCTAGATTTAAAGAAAAATATTGAAACTATTGGTGTAGAAAATGTAGAGGATGAACCTTTAGTTATTCTTGTTAATTGCGTTCCTACTAAGAGTAAGAAAATCTGGCAAGAATTAGTGGATGTTAGGAAAGTGAAAAAGGCAACGTTGTATCTGGTAAAAAATAATCAATATTACAAAAATGTGTATGTGGGAGCAGAAGAAATATCTGTACAAGAAGATACTGACTTGCCATCTGGACAAATTGAAGAAGTGGATGTGTCCAGAACTGAAGAAATCTACGAACATTACAGTGTTCATCCATTGCATTCCAAAGAAATGATGGGGAATGCTATAGAGTTATTTCAAATGAAAGAAGCAAAAGGAAGTCCCATTAGTGTATGGGAAAAAAGCTTGGAAGCTCGTTGTTTCCCTCAGATGTTTCCTACAGGAAAAGGAGGACGATATGATGAACGACCTGTGCAGATTCCTGCATCTGAATTCCGGACATCAAGATTATATGCAGAAGATGCACGATATCGACAATGTATTCCATATTTGTTTCATCTTTTGTTTGAGAGTGATTTGTCTGGACTTTCTTATGCAGTAAACCACATATTGAAAACAGGTGTACATCTGCAAAATGTTTCGGCAAAGGAATTTATGGATAAAGTACAGCAGAAAGATAATGTGTTGGAAACTCAGCTGATTAATCTGATGGTATGTCAGCGTGGTACTAATGAGTACTGGTACCGTCGTCACGGAGAACTCAAATGTATGCTAAGGAACTTAGGAACTCCTACATGGTTCCTTACTCTAAGCTGTGCTGAATATGCTTGGGATGATTTACTTCAATTTCTTCGAGAGGCAAATCCAAATATACCAAATATTGAATACAAGACACCTGGAGAATTGTGCTCTTTGGATCCTGTTAATGTATGCAGGTATTTCAATCATAGATTCGGAGCTATGATGTATTTTATCACCAACAAAAAAAATCCTCCTCTTGGAGAGGTTCTGGATTTCTTTTGGAGAAAGGAGTATCAAGCAAGAGGTGCTCCTCACATACATATGCTATTATGGATCAACGATGCTCCCAAATTTGGAACAGACTCAGATGATACTGTGTTGTCTTTTATTGAAGAATATACTACATGTGAAGTACCCAAAAGTACACAAGATAAGGACTTAAGACAACAACTCTATTACGATTCCAATGCCATCGTTGTAGCAAATACTGTCGTCGAAAGTACAAATCAAAGGATAATTTCTACAGCAAATGCCGTTTTGCATTTCCTCGACCTGTAATATCGAAAGGAAGAGTGAACAGTTTTATGTCATGTTTGCGACATAATATCACAAGAAAGTCTCCAAAAAATACCTACAACTTAAGAAGAAATGAGGGTCAAAATACATAAATGACTATAACTCAGTCATTTTGTCTATGTGGAATGCTAATATGGATATTCAATATGTTGCAGACAATTCCATTGCTGTTGCTCGATATGTGACATCGTGCATAACAAAGTCAGAAAAGACGGAATTGAAGGAAATGTGGGAAGAGATTTCCCATGAGAAGACTCTAAGTAAGAAATTATACAGTTACAGTTTGAAGATGTTATCTCATCGAGAAATTGGACGTATGAATGCTCGGATCGCTTATCATCTGCAGGTCTGTACTCTAAATCCAGAAGACTCATTTGGGTGAGTCTAGGTCTTGCTGCAACACGAAACCGAGTTCTTAAATCTGTACAAGAAATTGAATATTTAGCTGCAAAAGAGCCAGAAAGTACTGATATTCTGAAAACAAATATGTTGAATACATATTATCCAAATAGAAGTCATCATCTTGAGAACATTTGTCTCTATGAAGTGCTGCAAAACTATATTTTTAAACGGAATATTACCGAAAACATTAATAGTGGTATATATGCCATTATTGGTTCTGAAGGATGTCTGGTGAAACAAAGAAAAGGACATTTGATTAATCACCGTGAACTGAGTTGCGAAACACCTGACAAAAGGGAATTTTACTATTTAGCTCTTTTGCAACTTTTCAAGCCATGGCGTTCAGAATGTGAATTACTTGGAGATTTTGAGAGCTATGAAGATTCCTTCAATGCAACTAAAGATACTATAGAATGTCCTGTTTTTGCTATTTATGTCAAAATGTTGAATGACGAAATTGAGCAAGAAGCTACAATTGCAGCTGGAATTGCTAGAGATAGTTCTCAAGACAGTCAAACTTCTGCTCCTTTGAGTCAGGACCCACTAGGAGAACCAATTGTTTTAAATGAAGCAGCAACTGCTATGGAAGAGGTGGAAACAGTAATGTATCAAGGTCAAGAACATCTAACAAACTTAGGAAACTTGGAAGAACAACTAAATCTTGAGCAGAAAGAAATATATGAGCAAGTGAGTGAACAGATTGACCATGGATTTCTGAATGAGAAGAAAGAGTGCTCTTGCTCATCATTTAAACCTATCCATATGTATGTGAGTGGACAAGCTGGAACAGGAAAACGTTTTTTAATTGAAGTAATCACAAGTTTTCTACAGAAAAGAACCGAGTCGCATTTGTCTTGTGTTGTCACTGCTCCAACTGGGTTGGCGGCACACAATATTAAAGGAATTACTTTACATCGTTTATTAATGCTACCAGTAGAGCATGACAACAAATTACAATACCACAAGCTATCCGGAGAAGCTTCTTATGAAGTTTCAAGAGTGTTGAAGAAAATGAAGCTTCTCATTATTGATGAGGTAAGCATGGTCTCAAACTTAATGCTTACCTTTGTGCATTTAAGAATGCAGCAAATTCTTAAAACAGAGTATGACGTATTATTCGGAGGAAAACACGTCATAGTTTTTGGAGATCTTCTACAACTTACTCCTGTAAAAGGACAGCCAGTATTTAAAACACTCGTGTATGAAGATACTAGAAAGTCTTTGGGGAGTATTGGCAATGTAAACATTTGGTCATATTTTCAGTATAAGGAACTTACTACAAATATGCGACAAGCTAATGATGTTGATTATGGAACTATTCTTCAAGATATAAGAATTGGAAAATTGACAGAACATGGAAAACAAGCTTTACAGACACGATTACTTTTCAATTTGTTTCCAAATGCAAATATTGTCTCAGGGAAAATATACATGAGAATTGCAGAAAACAAATCTGTAATGTGCTTAATGCCAACACTGCGTGAATGTTCTATATTCAGTGAAGAAATGTTAAAGTTTGAAAATGAAGAAATTATAAAATTGGAAGGAATTGATAAAATAGAACATGAGGGAATCAGTATTATTTTGAGTGAAAACTTGAAGAGGAAATTGGATTGTTTAGAGAAATCCATAAGTAAAACTGCGGGTTTAGAAAAGAATTTGTATGCATGTGTAAATTGTAGAGTAATTTTGCGACGTAATTTAGATGTGCAAAAAGGTTTAGTAAATGGAGCAATGGGTAAAATTGTTGATTTTGTTAATTATGTAAACAGAGCTGGCATTGAATTTTTGAAAATCAAATTTGATGAAATTGCTGAAGTACAACAAGTTAGTCATTGTGCAGCTCGTTTTTTGCTTGTAAAAGATTTGTATGTGTGCAGAAAACAGTTTCCTGTTTGTTTGGCATATGCAGTGACCATTCATAAATCTCAAGGTTTAAGTGTAGATTGTTCTTTAGTGAATATTGGAAGTACCGTGTTTAAAGAAGGTATGGCATATGTTGCTTTGTCTCGAGTCAGAACTTTATCTGGATTGTACTTGATTGATTTTGATGAGACAAAGGTTTCTGCAGATACAAACTGTGTGAAAGAGTATAATAGGTTAAGAAGAGAATATGCACCCAATTTAGGTCAATATCCAGTAATTGAAAAGCGTGTGCTAGGTAGAAAAAGAAGATTTCACAATATCGGTTCTGAAACTGTAGAGAAAGAAAAAAAACAAGATGAAGTTGCGCCCCCAAGCAAAAAGACAAAGGACAGTGTTGAAGAGAATGTTGGTTATCGATTTGAAAATAGTTCTGGTGTCAACTGCTATGCTAATGTAGTTGTTAATGTTGTTTTTTTTCTTCAAAGTTTCCAACAGCAAATTGTAAAAAAATCGGGACAAAATATTCTGTTAATTGTTGAATTCTGTTTATGAGAAATGTACTAGTGATAAAAGTAACATACAAAGTGTTTCTGATATTCGAAATGTTTTGGACATATGTTCTGGTTCTACTCAATTTACACAGAATATTCAGCAAGATTGTCAGGAATTTTTTATGTTTATGCTTGGTGTACTGGAAGATGAAGGTATAGATGTTGAAAACCTTTTTGGCCTTACTTATAAATGGCACCATGACTGTCAAAATTGTTTGTTTACATGTAGCACTGATATACACACTGAGAGATTCATATATTTGACTTTACTTGACTGTGAATCAGTGTCTTTTAACAATCTAATTAGAGGAGCAAGTCAAAACATGGAGTGCAGTCAAGGTAAATCACAAATATCATCAACATTATTTATACAAAGATATGGACAGTATGTTATTTTAATGCTGCAACGTTGTAGAACTGATGGAACAAAATTGAAAACATTAATTAAACATTTTGTAGCTGGTCAATGTTCAATATCAGGAAGAACTTTTATAGCTCTTGCTATTATTTTTCATGATGGACCTTCTACCACATCTGGACATTACATTGTTTATTTAAAATGTCTGAAAGGTTGGATACAGTGTAATGATACTCAATTAGTGTTTAAGCAACGTTTGCCCAAAGAGTTACCAAATTCTTACCTAATATTTTTAAAGACAACATTTTAAGATCAAAATTTGCCCTTTAGGATTAGTGCTGTTAAGGTAGATTAGTCGGGTGTTGTAGAGTATTTTGTAAGTGAGACTGAGGAGCTTAAAGGTGATCCTTTTGTTGATATTGAGGCAGTGTAGGTGTATCAGGTGGTGGGTGATGTGGGTGCAGCTGGGGACATTGATGATCAGTCAGGTAGTGGTCTTTTGGATTTGTTGTAGTTGTTGTAGGTGTTTGGCTGGAATTCCTGTGTAGAGTGTTTTGCCGCAGTGTAGTCTGCTGTTGATGAGGGCCTGTCTCACTGTTCTTCTTTTGGTTAGGATCCACTTTTAAATGTTGCGGAGCATGTGGAGGGTGTTATAGCAATACAATGTGTAGACTTGCTTACACATGGAGAGGGAGCAATTGAGGTTGAATCCTATGTTGTGCACATGGTTACTAGGTGTTGGTACTCTTCACACTGTAGTCAGGTAGCAGGAGTTGTCTGAGGCTGATGGAGTGGGTCTGAGGATGAGTACCTTCATCTTCTGCCAGTTTGTGTTTACAGTGCTGCTCTTTATGTAGTTGGTGACGTCCTTCATTGTGTCATGGAGGTTCCTTTTGGTGGTATGTGGCTTCTTGGTGACGAAGAGGATGAGCTGGGTGTTCTTTGTGTAGTAGATGTTGTTGAAGTTGTGATGGTGGCCTACTTGTGTTAGGGTGGCCATGTAGATGATGAACAGCGTCGGACTGATGGATGAGTCCTGGGAGACCCGTAGATGATGTCGGTGGTTTTGGAACAGAAGGCTGTAAGGCAGACATTCAGGAATACTATTGAACAACTTCCAAACAAAGGACTTGATGCATACTATTTGGCCGTAAGGAAAAGTGTGCGAAACCATTAAGGACTTTTTGCTGTGTATTTTGTCAGCATCTACTTGTAAGTAACATTATTTACAGTGTAAGAAAATTAATCAGAATATATTGTTATTTTATGATTGCTTGAGATATATTATATTTACGTAAGAAATTGCTCTTAGAAAAAAACATTTAAGATACGTTTTATTTCTATTTTTTATATTTTTAGACAATGTTGACTGGGTTTTTTTAAGATATCCTTATGGATTGTCTTTTTTTTGCCCGCTGTTATGTGATGAGTACTATTGAACTCACTGTTTGTAGTGAAATTCAATATATTCTGAGAACAGCAAAAAAGGCAAATGAAATGTTTTACAAATTATTTTGTGTTGTAAAATATATCTAGTAACTGTGTTTTTTTGTATCTTCCACAGGTGACAATTTTACAATATATACTTTTTTTATTATTTATTATGCTTAAGGTAAGTACAACTAACTGACTCAGCCGCAGCCCGTGGAGGGAGTTGTGGTGAGGTAGGCAAATGGGGCGGGGGAGGGGCAGGGTGGGGGGTTATAAACAGCGGAATCTAGATGATTGCAGGTAAGTAAATAATTACATTAATAAAATTAATTTCGAATCCTGCGCCCTGCATCGCAAAATGCGATGCAGGGCACGGAACGAAGTCGCATATTATCAACAAAAGGCGATACATTATCGCCGCTTTTATCGGCAGCAAAAATTCCGATAAAACGGCGATAATGAGCTTGATAATAGGGCCTTGGAAATTCCCATAGAAACCCAGTTTCTGGTGTTAACTTGGACTGTTATGGGAATTCACAAGGGCCTAATATCAAGCCCTTTATCGCCGCTTTATCAGCAGTTTTCCTGCCGATGCGTAGAGAGCACAAATGCTACACAAAAAAAGGAAAGTTTTACATACTATCATAGAAATGAAGGGGCATATTATCAACAAAAGGCGATACATTACCACCGCTTTTATCGCCAGTAACTGCCAATAAACCGGCGATAATGGGCTTCATAATAGGCCCTTGTTAATTCCCATAGAAGCCCATGTTAACACCAGAACATGAGCTTCTATGAGAATTAACAAAGGTGTATTTTCAAGACCATTTTCGCCGTTTCATCGCCACTTTCATGCCCATAAAACAACGATAATTTTAACACCGGTCCTTGATAATATGCCCGTCAGTGCCATATCATCACTAAAGGGCGATACATTATCGCCCCTTTTATCGGCAGAAAACTGCAGCTAAAGCGCCGATAATGGGCTTGATAATAGGCCCTTGTAAATTCCCATAGCAGCCCAGGTTCTAGTGTCAACATGAGCTTCTATGGCAATTCACAAGGATATATTATCAAGCCCATTATCACTGCTTTATCGACAGTTTCCTGCCGATAAAAACTGCGATAATGTATCGCCTTTTCTTGATAATATGGCCCATTCCTCTTTTTTTTGACCAGTAAACTTAGCTGCATATCATCAACCACCGGTGTAAAAATTATCGCCGTTTTATTGACAAGAAACCGCCGATAAAACGGCGATAATGAGCTTCATAATACGGCCTTGGTATTTCCCATATAAGCCCATGTTAACACCAGAACATAGGCTTCTATGGGAATTTACAAGGACATATTATCAAGCCCACCCTCCCAACATTAATAAAATACTCCAGACAATGCAGGTACCCGGAGCTTGAAGGTCATTTTACATAGCACTGCCCCAGAAAGGTGGCGTTCCCCGCAACGTGTACGGGGAGAGAGAGAGAGAGAGCTCAAAACATTTTCTTTTTTTTTAAAAAGACCCCAGGGGTGCCGCTCACCGAGACTGCAGGGAGTAGGACCATAAACCCCCCCCCCCACATACTTCAAAATAAAACCAGAGGAGTGCCCTTCCCCAGTGCTCGGGCACCTTACAAGCCCCTATTATGCAGAAAAATTGCCCCCGTAATTTGCGCCCCCGGGACCTAATGAATAAAAAGGACTTCTAGTTTTTTTTCACCTTTTCCACGGCGTACAAGTACTGCACGAGTACCCCGCCATTTTTTATTTTTAAAAAAAATAAAAATTGAGCCTAAAGATCCATGTACCACCCCCTGACCAAGACTATATGCTCAGAATGTTTCTACCCTGCCCCCTTTCCTTATTTCTCAACTTTGTTTTACTGTTTTCTTGTGACTCTGCTCTCCCGACAAACAACATGGCTTCCAATACTTCCAGGTTTGGAGTATTGACAGCCAATCAGCATGCAGCTCCTGCTCGTAATTGTAGGTATTTACATACGTGTACGACGCAATTTTTCTTAAAAAAAAATAAAATAAAAAATAGAGCCTAAACCTCCATGTACGACCCCCTGAGCAAGCCTAGATGGTCAGAATGTTTCTAGCCTACCCCCTTCCCTTATTTCTCAATTTTGTTTTACTGTTTTCTTGTGACTCGGTTCTAGCGAGGCACAAGATGGCCGCCAACACTTCCTGGTTTCGAGTGTTGACCGACAGTTCACAGCCAATCAGCATGCAGCTCGCGCTCGTAATTGAACAGATTTCAGTACGCGTACTGAACTCCGACTCTAGTTATCGCTATGATTTTACTTGCAATTTTCTCAGAAACTACTGAACGGATTTACACCATTTAACAAAAAGCACAATCTGCGAACTGAACTCTACCTCTCTGCCAAATTTCGTGTAATTCCTTTCAGCCGTTCGGGCTGTAGCCCTGGCTAAAGGTCCCTATGGAAAATTGCATGGGGAAAACACGTTTTGGGACCACTCTTTTTTCTCGGCCCCCACTTGACGAATCACCCCCAAACTTTCAGGGAAGGAGTGGAACCGAGCAGGCCTTTTTCTTGGAGAAAGTCATGAAGATTTGTCCACTGGCGCCAAAGTTATTCCAAATAGAATGTTGTGGATTTCCTATGGAAACTAGGTCCTAACTATAGCTACCTACTGGCGACCGCCAGTAGGTAATATATATCATATATCATATAGACAAGCCAGATTCTGAGCATATAAAGGTAGCTAGTACCCCCTGCTGTACATTATAAGGATATTGTACACCCTACGCAGACTAGACCAGTAGAACGAACTGTTGTGGCCATTTCTGAAACCACATTAGACAATATGCAAACCCAGATTAATGAATGTATTTAGTGCTCTGGGTGCAAAAATAGACCAGATACACCTGACTATAGACCAATTAGGTACTCTAATTGAGGATGGTAATAGAAGAATCGAGGAAGGGGCAGAACAAGTAGCTGAGGCTAGAAATGTATCTGCAAGTAGAAAGAAGGTTATCTGTGATGAACACATCTCAGAGCAAACTAGTATCGATATGTTCAGTTGGGGTCGAAATGTGAGGTGTAGTTCAGAGCCAATAGAAACTGGGGAGGAAGGTCGAAATGCTGGGTTCCTTACTGAGGTGGCTGTTGATTACTCGAACGTGGGTAAAAGCACAGGGACAACATATAGCCCAAGAGGACTGATCTAAATCCTAATACAGACATCCTTAAACTACCTCCAGCAACGTGCCCATATGTTTTGATATTAACCGGTGTCCTTACCCTGAAAAGAGAACAAAAAGAATCTTGGCACAATCTTAGATATAAAACTGTTGATTGGTTAACCAAGTTTAAAAAATTAAATCCACAAAAAATGTACGACATCTTAATGGTTCGCAGGGTAGGGTGGGTAGGTGAATCCCCTAAGAATATACAAGGGGACTGTATCGTCATAGATTTTAGGCGTCCACATATGGTCCGCAATTTCTTAAGAGTACATGAGGAGATTTTGGCGCAGAGTACTTTTATCCATGCCTTACCCCTGGGTTACTTTTATAGGCCAGTCACTGGGAAGTTTGAGTTTGAGTATGATAAAATTGCTCCCCTATTCACCTTTAATAGATATCAGGAATTAACATCTTCGCAGCAATACCAGGGGAAGCAATATCTGGAATGAAGGAAGTTATGGTATTAGGGAATCAAGACATTGCTTTAAATATAGAGGGGCCACACATCCTAAAAAACTGGAACTTTCAGGAAGAGACTCAGGGAGGCTTACAAGAGCGAAAAGAGTGGGATGATGTTGGAATTGTACCCGTTATCCAGCCTGTTACATCAAAGCCGCCAGATGAGGTTACAATGATAAATGATACATACAATATAAATTGTAATTTAACAGCTGAGCCTAAGATAGCTACTATAGCCAATAATATATCACAGCTATGCTTCATTTCGTGGAACATACCAGGACTCGCCAAGAGCTTCGGTGATGCGGATTGGCATGGATATATTGAACAGAGCGATATCGGTCTCTTACAGGAGACTTGGGCCCTAGAAACCCCACATAGAGTAGGCTATAAGACATTTAATGTAGATGCAATTCCATCAGTAAGAAGGAGGCCCTCAGGAGGCCTTGTAATATGGATAAAAGTAACCCTCTATATTGAAATTACCCAACTGTGCATAAAATCACAAGATATAGTTGGTGTAAAAATTACAATCAAGGATGGAAGGGTGCTATATTTATTTAATATTTATATTAGACCTAGTCTAACCTCGAAAGAGTCATTGGTAATAGTACATATGGACTCTATTCTAAATAAATCTATTAGATACAAAAGCAGGCATAATAATAGGTGGGGAGCTAAATTGTAATTTCGAACCAATTGTAGGGCTCTGTAATATTTTCGAAGATGAAGATATCGCCAACAATATTCCTGTGCTGGATAGCACTAATACAGAATCGTGCACAGTGGCAGCGGTTCAAATTATGAGATTGGCGGCCGGGTATGGTTTGAGAGCATGCAATGGACGCTTACCATCAGATACGCCAAAGGCCCAAACATTCTGCAGGGGCAAATCTCGGAGTAAAATAGATTACATAATGGTATCATTTGATGTTTGGCCTTATGTACTCGATCTAAAAGTAGTCCCAAGAATAGAGAGTGATCATCGTCCCCTTCAATTGTTATTTTCCAACAAGTTTCTTCCCTCTGTTTCGCAGAGTATTGAGAGTTTAGATGTGATTCCCGATGATTTTATGTCAGTTATAATCGTCGTTCCCTAAAATGGGCACATATATTAGAGCACAATGAGATACTTGCAACTATTTATACCACATTTGCTGATATTTTCGGTCCCCATTCAAATCTACTATAAGGGAAAGACTTATTCTTAGAACTACATAAACATTTATTGACAGCATTGACTCCGTTAGTGACTAAAATGTCAAAAAGGGAGAATGGAGAAGTAAAAGTTCTCAGTAGTGAAGTAAATCCTTGGTACAACCAGGGTTGTCGTAATGTTAAGACAGAATTAATATTGGCAATAAAAAATGGTAATATGTCTAACATAAAGGAAACCAGGATTAAATATAGGAAAACTCTTGAGAAGTCTAAAAAAACATGGGCTGATGAAAACTGGTCCCATCTGCTAAATGCAGCCAAAAATAAGGACCAACTGGGCTTTTGGAGGCTCGTAGCTAAAAGGAACAAAACAGGGAAGGAAGTAAAAGATATTTACCCTGATGCAGCCACTTGGGTTAACCATTTCTCAAGGTTGTATGCAGCACTAGATAGCGGTAAGGCCTTACTTAATTTCGGGTTGTTACTTAGTCCAAGTGAAGACAAATCAGTCTTTGACCTAGAAGAAACTATATTGGCGATTAATGTAGTTAAACCAGGGAAAGCGCCCGGACCTGATAAAATCCCGGGAGATTTATTTAAGCACGATATCAGTGTCTGGGGTCCCTACATTAACTAGTTATGCAACGCCATAGTATCGGGCGCAGAAATCCGAGAAACTTGGAAAGGGGCGGAAATTTTTACCATTTTTAAAAAGGGAAATTGTTATGACCCAGTAAATTATCGCCCTTTTAGTTTAATTGATATTTTACAGAAAGTTTTTGCAAGTCATATTTTAAATTGTATAAACATACGGATTGAGGAGAACACTATACTTTCTAAATTTCAAGCAGGTTTTAGACTCAAAACCAGCACAATAGATCAGGTCTTCAGATTCTCTTGTTTATGTTGGAAATATGTAAATTTAAGAAAGGGACATCTTTACGTTGCCTTTGTAGATTTAAAGGCTGCGTTTGACCTTATACCTCGGGTTTTGTTATGGGATACATTGGAATGTCAAGGGTTGCCAGCTAACCTACTTGAACAGATAATTAGTTTGCATGAAAATATTTATGCGAAGGTTAGATGGGGTCCAAGGGGTGAACTAACAGAACTAATCCCCATAAAAAAGGGTGTTCGCCAAGGATGTGTACTGGCACCCACATTATTCTCATTGTACATCAACGATATTCCAAAATTTTTGAATGGCTGTAAAAATGATGCACCGAAATTAAAGGGTGAACGGGTCCCAGCACTTCTATTCGCTGACAACACCATATTAATATCACAAACACCCAAGGGACTACAATGTTTAATAGATTCGTTCTATACATATTGTAATACTAAAGGCCTTGAAATTAATGTTAGTAAGACTAAATACATGGCTATAAATCCTTACAAAACGTTTCGGGAAAACATAGCTTTGAATGGTCAAAAATTGGAGTAGGTACAGAGTTTTAGCTACTTGGGCATTTCCCTAGATACTAGGTTATCATGGAAGACCCTAATAGAAAAAAGTAAGATAACCCTGACACAAAATACGCTGCCAATTATGAAAAGGTATGGGAACAGTTTTACTAAGGCTATTTCTCCAGCATTGGAGGTGTTCAAATACAAAGCCCAATCTGCAGCATTATTTGGGGCTGAAATATGGGGACCCTTCTGTAAAAAGAGTTTTGAGATGGGGTAAATAAATGTTATAGAGCACTTTTAAGTCTTCCTGTACGCACACCACTAATACCAATCATTTTGGACCTGAACATAAAACGGACTGATCACTATGCAATTTTAAGACCTCTTCCATTATAGGTAAGACTTTGAACAACACCGGAGTTGCTAGATTATAAGGCTGGTATAGAAGAAATTATGAAATTGAATCAGAACAAAAATATTACATGGCTTAGACATGTTAGTTTATGGTTGAGAAAGATTGGTTTATCGCAGTTTTAGGATGATCCATCTTCATTGTCTCAAGCCTCCAAAAAAGTGTTAAAATATACTTTTTGGGCCTATATTCAAAGTAGTGTGCTACATGATTCAGCAGGTGGGGCGTTAACGACAAGGTTCCTTTTGTTCAAAGATATGGCATATTTTGACCCTTTCTTGGACGAGGTACGCCCTCAACTTGCCAAAATGTTATATATGGAATTTAGATATGGTCTAATGAATATTAATACAGTTGTAGCAAGTTGTGTCAGTAATCATACTGAAAACGTCAATGATTTGTGTACCTTATGTACATGCAAAGCCAAAGAAAATGTCCTGCATATTCTTTTCTTTTGTCCTGCATATGCTAAGGCTTGGAAAAAATGGATTAAACTGATTTGTCTAAACCAAGATCATGCAAAGAGGTGGAAAGAATTTTAAAGACTGAAACTGCCCAGGTTATTTTATTGTCTTTGGCGTTAGTAGATTCTTGCTAGCAGTAAGCTTTTTAAGAGCTAAAGCAGGTATAAAGCTATAGTGTATTGTCCGTATTTTGTTTTGTTGAAATTTTTGAAATAATGCAGTTGTCCATAATGAAAAAACACAGGGGATTGTATTGTACCAAGTATTAGTAAGCACAAAGCTATTAATTGTCTAATATTTTATTTATATTGGAGTCTTCCAGAAAGGATGTTTATATTAGTTTTTATGTTTTAACATAAGGGTACAAGGGACACATAGATCCCTTTCCATTATATCTTTTTGTATAATTGCTCGCACAGGTTCTCACTTGGACTATTTGTATTTCTATTCAAAATTGTATGTGTTTTTATGCATCTTTTATCGTTTAAAGGAAGAGAAATAAAGATTTTGAAATGAAATTAAATGAAATGAATTCCAAATTATGTTTATCAAGGTGTTAGTCCTAAAAACTAAAATAATACAATATATGTTTCTACCCTGATATTTATTACCTTGATTGAACATAATAGTTAATTGTGATTTATCTACCTTACAGCCATGTAGGAGTGTCAGTGGTACTAATTTGAAGATACACAACGTTAGAGTGAAATTAGTCCTTCACAATTTCATTATTGTGCTGAACTATTTGGGGCCACAGCAGTAGCTTCTTCACTCAAGGGGGATTTAACTTACCTAAAACCAAAGATACCATTGACAAAAATATTGCTGCTGCCTCAGATAGCTTTGAAAATATACACACCCGCAGCTCATTTAAACAAATGTGATTAAAAATGACTATAGCATACAATACCTCTCATCTAATTTATAGAATGTGGCTCAAAGGTGATGCCAGCTTCGAGGAATTTACATATAGAGACCTATAATAAAAGAAACGAAAGATGGTATAAGCCTTAAATTAATTTCAGAGCTGATCCTACACAGCTCTAGAATTGTGTTGTTTGTAAACAACCAAACATAGCTCTGAAACATAAACCATCAATGAGAACTGTTGCATGAGCACTTGATGAAATAGTCAGTTACCCTATCTGGAAGATGTGAAAAACAGCTTAAAAAGGTATAATAGAGTAGTAAACACCATTTTAGCGGCTAAGCATTGGCAGCTGCCATGACGGAAATATACTAATGGCATGCTGCCCCAAAAGTAATAATCTTAGGCAAAATAGATACAATTAAATGGACGCAATCGTCATGTTGGAGGTACCTTCAAATAGAAGAAAACAACCATGAAATTGAGCATCTGCACTTAAATC
Organism: Lissotriton helveticus; assembly: GCF_964261635.1. Lineage (NCBI taxonomy): Eukaryota > Metazoa > Chordata > Amphibia > Caudata > Salamandridae > Lissotriton > Lissotriton helveticus. The sequence goes on from NC_136065.1 coordinate 1,099,472,316, forward strand.
ACCTACAAGCAAACAACATCCATGGTGGCCTTAAATGGACTGCAAATCATCCTTATATCTGCTTATAAAGGAAGATTCAGTTGCTTAAGTAGTGACCACATTCAAGGCAGCCATAGTGGAATAATAATCTTGCCGTGTATTGTCATTAATAAAGCATAATACCATAGAGCATATAAAGGTAGCTAGTACCCCCTGCTGTACAATATAAGGATATTGGACACACTATGCAGACTAGACTTACTCATAGTCTGGTCTGGGTTTGGCTCAAGATTGGCATAGAGGGAATCATATTTATATATAGAGACAATCATCTGCTGTCAGAAAAAGGGGTTGTATTTCGTCCTTTGGCATGTGCATAGAACATCTAAATGCAAAGTCACTGGAATTCACCATCATTACATGACTACATAACATATTGCATTATACAGCATTACCTTGCTTTTTAGCACATATAATGAAACCCTGGCTTCAGAAAAAACTGTATGGGTAAAGCAAAACTATGTACTATGTAGATTCAGTTGATACTTTTCAAATTATGTTTTTATCAATGAATGTTTTTTCACATTTAGCATAGTACTATTTTATGGGGGCTTTTGCAATTCCTCTCTGCTTCTCAGGGTAAATTAAATTGTTCGAAACAATGATAGTGGAACACCAGCCTGTATACACACTCTTCAAAAATAAGGGTAGCTCTCTTTTTCTAGGTATATTTTAAGGCCTGTCTTAATATTAAGTTTCAGGTTCATTTTCCAAGTTCCCATCAAGCCCTGTAGCTTCACTGAGTCAATTTAATGATTATCACAAAGCAATGGAAAGTAGATTGGAAATATGGAAGCTATCACAATCTATAAAAGAGGTGGTAAATGTTTGTAGTTCCTCAAAATCTTTACTGCAATATTAAGTGCTGCTTTGAAAGCATCACATCATCAAGGAAGAGGAACTAACTAGACCATAGAAGTGAAACATTTAAAATTACTCAGAAAAGCATTACTTTAATACAGAGGTCTATAACATGAGTCCAATATGTTGGTAATCCCTTCACACGAATATCTGCTTCCATCACTTGTTTTGCTTTTCTTGGGGCGTTTTGTTAGATATTGGAACAGAAAACTTATGTAAGCCAGCTTTGGCTTTTCTTATTGAAAGCAAAAGTGATTTTTTTCAAGGTCCTGACGAATGTAGCTACACCTCAGCTGAGGGTTATAGTGGCAGAAACATGTTGACCATGAGGTAAATAGACAGGGTTAATTGACTGCTGTCTAGCTATTTACCTATTTTAATCCTGACCCAGACAGACAATAATAAAGCTCAACATCTATTTTGGAGTTAATTTTAACCACATCGCTTAAGTATTTTTGTTTGCACCACAGTACTTTTTACACTCTGATAGCCTCACCACCCGACTGATCCTTAGGGATTATTACTAAGCCTAGGTGGAGTTTACGGAGTTGTGCTATTCGAAACTCCGCAAAGTGGTTAAAAAAGTCCACCCGCTACGTGGAGGTCCGCGGTAAGACGGAGTTTCCTGGCACGCCCATTCGTGTTGTGTTTTACTATCAAATAATCACGGAGTACTACCATGCGGTTCGCATGGGCGTGGCCATCTTGTTTTCTTACTCTGTTTATGGTGCTGGGCCTGTTTTTTAATCCCTTCTAAATCTTTTTAATCCTCCGCCCGCCTAATTAATTGAACCCTCATTTTTATTTATTGTATTAGTGTGTGTTTTTGTGTCTGTGTATTATATGTTGTTTCATTTTTTATGTTTTTCTGTGACTTTTTGTATTTTTATTTATTGTTCCCTTCCTTATTTCTTCCTTCCTTCCTTTTCCTGTTTCTTTTCTTTACCCCACCCAGCGCCATGGCAGAGCAGGGCGATCAGGGGTGCGGCAGCGACAGGCCCCCCAAACAGCCAGCAGGAGCAGCCACCTACCTTTCAGAGGATGGTGCCAATAAGAGGTGCCGCCTCACGCAATCTTTTCTGAGGTGGAGGTGGCAGCACTGGTTTTTTCATGCAGCACCACTTCCCCTCCATGCTGGCAGCCGGTGGCAGGCCCAGTAGTGGGCACTCCCTTGTGGAGCTTCTGCTGCATTGGGACAGGTGTGCAGGTGTGTGCAGTGCACCAGCAAAGTCCAGCATACCACCCAGCAGCTGACACCCCGCAGGCAGAGATCTTAGACCGGAAACAGGACCTGCTGGACCTGCTAGGCTTCTAGATTGCGGGGCTCGTGAGTATTAAATATTTGTTGTGTTTGTGTTCTACAATGCTAACACTTTTTTCCAAATAGCATGCTGCTCACACTCAGAGATAAGTTGTGTTTAGTTTATGTTAGGAATATTATTAAGTAATCCAGTTTGAGCTAGGCTCGTGCTCGGCGCTACCTAATCGCACTCATTGGTGCTTTCTTTGACTAATTATTTGAGAAGCCATGGCATACTCTATCCTTCTGTCACCGTAGTGAGTTAGTGATATCAGTGAGTTGTTGTTTTCTGTGACTTTCTTCATGTAGCTTGTACAGTCCCAAGCATTTTCACAGTGATGGGTAGTGCTAGTATGCATCTATGCATTGCAAAAAGGGAGTTGGTCCATGAAGGGGGTTGAGAAATGAGAATAGAATCAAAGATCATTCATTGCAATACACTAGTTCCAAATGTAGTTTTTGTTAAGGAAATTTGGAATAGGGATTTTAGGATTCGTATGCCCAACTCAGCGATAGTCGATACTATTACTATAGGCAATCTGATTTAGATAAGTACAATGTTACTGCGTTTGCCTGTCAAAATAGTTTTTGGGAGATTAACTATACCACTAATCTATTTTTTTTATCTTCTTTATGTCTTGCATAAGCACCCAAGGGAAAGGAGAGGGCCAGCCCACAGGCGGGTCTTGGAAGAGCTGGGGCGGAGGCGCTGGCCACTAGCACCACTGCTGAGGGTTCTGCTCAGTCCAGTAAGTCCTCCAAAAATGTTTAATGTTTTTTTCTAGCCATGCAGAGTGCCGCCGGTTTAAGTGCAGCTGCAAGAGGAGTAGGAGGTTTGGTTAGAGGGGTAGAAGCGGTGGCAAGGACAGGCAGTGGTAAGCCATATTGCTTGCTTATTGAAAATTACTATTATACTCACTAGCTACAAGGGCATCATCATGACTCGTGACCGTGAACCCTCTGCTTTACCAGCTACAGCTGTGGTTAATTTATGGCCTCTTCTATCTGCAACTTAGCAAAAGCTCATATAATGTAAGCTAAAAATGATGGCTTGAGCCGCCATCTTTCAGACACTGGGAGGATAGGATGACACACTGTAAAATTATCAAATAGGAGGTCTTTAAGGGTCGAAGGTATGAATAAAAATATGAGAAGACATGGGGAACATGCGGCATCGGAGAAAGGGAGGTTTAGAGAAGGACCATTCGATTGCACCCCAATAGGGGTATAGGGGTAGAGGGTGGAGAGATAGGTGGTGGTCGATTTCTTAGGCTTTGCACAAAACAGGACTACACACCTTAGAGCACGTTGAACAGGGAGGACTCTAGATGCGCAGGCGGAAAGGGGTGTAGGATGAGAGTACTATCAGAAATGGATTGCTGGGTTTACAATCTGTCGAAGTATTGTTGTACTGCTCCTGCATTTACTTTGTGTTGTGTTTGAAAATTAAAGAAAAATAATATATAAAAAAAAGATGGCTTGATGGAAGGTTAAAAGAAAGGATGGGTGAAATTATACATAAGTGAATGGAAAATATGTGTGGGTGTATGAAAGGATGCATGGGTGAGCATTGGGTAAATGTATGGATGAGTGAAAGGATGATTGAAAGAAAGGGTGAAGACTGAGTGGATGGATACGCGGATGACATTCAGATTGTTTTCTCCCTTTCCAGCAGTGAGTGCAACAATATATCGGTCCTGAAGGTCGGATTGTAACGTGTAGCTGAGTGGATGCAGAGGCATCTCCTCAATTTAAACGGTGACAAGAATGAGATCGTCATCTTGGGGAAGAACAAAGATCTTTGGGGCCCTCAGCACTGGCCTAGTGACATGGGACCCCTCCCCCAGCCGGCCTCTGTGGTTCGCAACCTCGGATTTCTTATAGATGACAAGCTCTCTATGAGGCAGCAGGCCACTAAGGTGGCCTCCATCTGTTTTGCCACCTTGAAATGGCTCCAGAAAATCCTATGGATGCTGCCCCATGCCACCCAGAGAACAGTTGTCCAGGCGCTAGTACTCTCCCGCCTGGACTATGGAAATGTCCTCTATCTCGGTGCCGACACCTCAACCATCAACAAACTTCAGGTGGTGCAAAATTCGTCGGCCCGACTTCTTTGTAATGTTCTGAGGAGATCTTCGGCCTCACAGGCTCTCCGTGACCTACATTGGCTTAGGGTCCCGAGCCGTATCAAATTTAAAGCCCTGTGTTATCTCTTTAAAATTAAGCAGGGCTCGGCCCCAAAATATCTACAGAGTCTTTCCAAACCTACAAACCCAGTCGCACATTGAGATCTTCTGCAAATGGCGATTTCGTTGTTCCAAGATTCAAACTTGTAAAGATAGGGGGTCGGTCCTTCTCCCATCTAGGCCCCAAATCCTGGAACGCACTACCTATCGCCCTGAAATCAGAGACTGATTTATTTTGCTTTCGGAAAAAACTTAAGACCCTGCTCTTCCAGTAGATCTGTCCTGTCCCTCTAGCTGGTTCATTGTACTGTGTTGTGTCTTCTTTTCTTCTTTTGTCTATCCCTGGCGCCGGGAAACCCACTGCGGGTAGCTGTTGCGCATTATAAGTTCAAATAAATAAATAATGGATTGGACACTTTGGTGAAAGACTGGATGAGGGAAACTAAATCATTGTGTCTATTGGTGAATACAGTAGGAAAATTGAAAGTATGATTGAAAAATTGCCTAGATAAATAAACAAGGGAACTCTTTGGGGCGGGGCAAGCTGCTCGCCTACTTCACTTTGTTGTTATCAAAGCTCTTGTTAAAATTGGGGTAGTATTTTAATTTTTTTCTAATCACTTGACTAACTGTATGTGTTAAGCGAGGCAAATATGAATCCCATCCATCATCATTCATCACTCCCCTCCCTGCCTATGCCATTTCACCACCCCTGACCGAAGTGCAGTATGGGTCAATTCGTGACTGCAGTGTTGGCTGTGTAATATGTGTCTGTTTCAGTTAATACGCCATTTACAAAGTTTTCAATGCATTATAAACCGAAAACACATGGTGTGTTTCTCTTCAAACACTTATCACCTCTTAGTACTTCACTCCTTTATTCTTTCCTAAGTTCTTCCGTCCCAGCCTACCAAAAATTGTACAATTCATTCTTGGTATGTGCCACATTTTTATGGCCATGTGAAGTTATTCCAAAATATATTTCATCGTTTCCCACAACAGATTTATTTTATGCCTTGTTCATATTTTTTCCTTCAAACTGTTGTCTATTACAGTATCCAAAGCTTAGGCACATGATGAATCAATAATAAGTGACACCACTCTATTCTACAGCAAAGCTCTACCTACCTGCCTAATCAAGTCAGTCAAGGTACCTTACCTTACTGCCCAGCGAATGAATTTGTTGGAAATAATTTGTGGTGGTGGGTGAGGCCAGTGGGATTTGATTTCAAGTTTGGCATAAAGGATACTCTGTGACGAACGTGCCAAATACACCGTACAGTGCTTTGTTTTCCCCACTGTCTACTTAAGCCCGGCAGGATAATAATATCTGCATTACGTGTCACATAGTATCTTATTTATTATTCATCTGCCTCTTTGGACTTGGTGTAGAAAGTGAAAAGCATTTGGAGAAGAGCAGGGCCATTGAAATTAAAGATAGATAATTGTTATCTACAGCTGCCCCAGCGGCAGACAGCAGCAAAGTACCCGAAGCGCTGGCTAGCATTCCTCCATTAATTTAGCACAGCAACTTGTACTCCATAGTGCATAATACCTTACTCATTAATTAGAAGTAATCTATTTTTATTTTTTCACTCAAAGTGTCTGTTTAGTTACTAGAAAAGCCTTTAAAAGAAAAAAAATCAAATCACTGCTTTTTATTTGGTGTTATTCTGCCTTAATTCTTTTCTGTCAGACAGTCATTGCTTTCTATCTGCGGCATGCTTGGGCAAAAAATAAAATTTGCCCTGAGACTCTCCTAATTAAAATGAAGTCGTGGGTGGCACAGCAGCAGTACGCTGCTGGTCCAATAGCGCCATTGAAATCTGATCTGATTATAAACACGTGTTTGCACAGAGCATTGTTTACTGATTGTCTTTTTTTCGATATAGCTACTCCTGCTGGTCCACCAGCACCAGGCAGGAGATAGCAGCCCATCTGCGGCGGCAGAGGCTGGGGAACATCCAGTCTGAATATCGGTGGCTGGTGGCCCTGGAGGATGAAGAGGTGGAAGTATCGGCATCTGACCCGGGCCCCAGTTCGCCAGCCAGTCCCAGCCTCTAGCCTCCAGCTTCCCCAACCATTACATCGCTGGTGCTGCTGACAACACTTAAGGACCCTGACTTCCTTTGCTGCCACCCCGTCCCCCTCTGACAGACAATTTCAGGTTTGCGTCCTGCAGCGGCTGAACCACATTGAAAGCCGGGTCGGGAGCATCGAGCAGAGCCTGGAACAGCTCCTGACCCATATGGACATTGCCCTCTTCTAAGCCCTTTTTTCATTTTTTTTGATGGGCGGTACTCGTGGGTGGGAAGGGAGTTGGGACTGGACGTTTTTTTCTTGGACTTTTGCTTGGACATTAGTTGGGGATAGGTAATTTTGGGCCAGATGCATAAAGAAACCATTTTGCAATTTCCTAATTGCGAATCCTTGCAATTCTTAATTATGAAATCGCAAAACGGCATGCATTAAAGTGTTGAACACTTTTTGCGGTTACTAGGGGATCGCAAATGACCTACCTCATGAATTATTTTGAGGTAGCTCGCAATTTGCAACCTCCTAGGAATCGTAAAAATCACAGGGATGGTGGCCTGTTGGGGTCAGCAGACCACCATGTCTGTGATTGCTTCTAAATAAAGCAATTTATTTTTTGAAACGCAGCCCATTTTCCTTAAAGGTAAACAGGATGTGTTTCAAAAACAAAAATGAAAAGTTTTCCTAATTTATTAAGAGCAGGCAGTGGTCCGTGAGACCACTGCCTGCTCCTTAAAAACACTGTAACAAGCATTCACAAAGGGGAGGGGTCCCTTGGGGACCCCTTCCCATTTGCGAATGGGTTACCACCTACTTAAAGTAGGTGGTAAAATGCAAATGTTTTGCAACCGCATTTCCACAGCACAACCTTTCTACATACCGATGCGATTCGGTATAAAGAAGGGACTGTCTAAACATGCCCTTACTAATAACGAATTACAAACCCATTTTGCGATTCGGTAACCGGTTACCGAATTGCAAAATAGGGTTTGCTGCATCTGAAAATTATTTTTGCATTAGCAAATGGCCTGATTCTGTGAATCGGTGGAGACAGTGAATTCTTTGAATCGGTGGAGACTGTGAATTCTTTTGGAAAATATTAAAGGGGGAAATTATTTTACCACACTGCCTGAAGTAGTTTATTTGTGTTTGACTTGCACTTTGCACTGCTGCCTTTTTGTGCAGCCTGTTTTTTAAATTTGTGATTAAAAGAGTACACCAGTTAGTTATTGTTAGTTATATGACCTTGTCTTAATACCCTATGTAACTAGCTTGACTATTAGGGGGGATGCTGCCATGACCTATATTGCCTACAACAGCCCAGATAGTTGCTGTTAGTTGCAGTTGTTGCTTACTTACTACTAACTTAACTAGTTCACTTCACTCCATAGTTCTCTTACCTGAATGTAGTAGAAGCAATAACAGGGAAGGCATCACAACTTCACTAGCAAGGTCCCGCTCTTACCCAGATGAGCTCAAACTGTAGGATTAATCAGAAGGTTTCTCTGCTTATATTACTTTCTCCCTTCTGTTTTCAACCTTTTTTCTTATTGTACAACACTTTTCATCAACTCTGTTTGCATAATATAGTCCTCTATGAGGTGTGGAAGGACTTGTGCAGAAATCCCTAAACTCAAAAACTAAATGGAATTTAAAACACTGAGTTAGTGGGTGATAAATTATATCATAGCTTTACAAAGAATTGAGACCAAACTACTAAATGACACAACAAAGAATACCTGATAGTGATAAAATGGCAATAGTAACTTCTTCTGAGCAATGGGGAGGTAGTATTTGGCTCAAACTAAAGTTATGAAATCCTTGACTCATGAAAAGTGGGCTCAATGTCTGGGGTGGACAAGGTGAAGTGTTTACGCAACACAAGGCTTGAATGATGATGCTGACGACAGATGTTCTTCTGTATCTAAAATATGGGTCACTTTTATGTGTAGGTGGGTAAATGGGGCCAGTGTGGGCTATTGTTTAGGCAATAGAATCCTTCAGTAAGTTGGTGATGTTTTTACCACATCAACCTCACCAAGTGTGTGATCCATTAATGAGTAAATTAAGTCACACACCACAATAAATGACATAGCCCCGGGGAAAAGAGGGTTAGGGGTGTGATGAAAGGATGGTAAAGGGGATTTTGGGAAAGGTGTCACAAAGACAAACACTACACAAGGACAATATTCATCAGGGCAATGAGCAGCACATCATTGTCATCAATCTGTTGTGGAAGAAAACAAAGAAATGATTCTGACACAGTAAAGTTAAATGCACTGTTTCACGTGGCTATCCCCTTTTTGCCACTCACTTTTCACCTACTGGTTCTGAAGAAAGCCCCGTAAAACACCTAGAGGGGGCTGAAACATGTAGACCGCCACACATAAGCCAACTCATAGGAAAATTGTTCTTCTAGTAGTTGCATCACATATTCTTTTAACTAATACCCTGGGCCGCCAATAATAAAACGTTAGGCAAGGATCCCCAGAGGTATTTTGTATCATTCACCTTCACTCACATCACACTGTTACACCAACACCCACTCCGCTGTAGTCAGGCGTCGAAGCACAACCAGGTGGCACCCGGCCCCCTGGTTGGGACCCCGATGATGAAGCATGACACCAACCAGGTTGGTGTGTGAGGGGTCTTTGAACAACACCCAATGGGTCCAGTATCTAGGCCACAAAAAATAGTGACTAAGAGAATCGCATACACATTATAAGCTAGTCCACATTGTTTCTACATATTACTTCCGGGGACAGGATGCGCCCAACATACCCTTGCTCTCCGACTGATTTTTTAAATGTGAAAGGGTCAGTCAACTCCTGGAAAAATGATCACCCATCATTGAGGCCCCAAACATTGCAAATCATCTCAATCAAGTTTACAAAGTAGAGTTGAACACCCTCCCTCACTGTCCGCCACCATATGAATCCTCAATCATCACTCACAATCACTCAATAATATATCACTCATTGGTGCAATAGTTACCTGGTCCAATCCAAGCACACTGGTAGATGCATAATTGTATCTCCTCTTTGGTGAAAGCATCAGAATGGAATTTGGCAATATTATAAATCAAATGATCTACTGGTGTTGCCCTTCTACGTGATTAAAAAAAGAAGGATCATAGGAGTGGACCGTACAGGTTAATTTTCACTAAGTAAGTTTGTAAAGGCCAGTCACCCCCAGGAAAAATGATCATCCATCATTCAGGCCCCAAACATTGCAAATCATCTCAATCCGTTTTAAAAATAACAGTTGAACACCCTCCCTAACTGTTTACCAACACATTAATCATCACTCACAATCACTCAATCACTGTTGCAATAGCTGTAGTTACCTCCTCCAATGCAAGCATGGGTCAGTTAGGTAGTATGCACACAATTGTATCTTTGACACTGGCAACACATTGGAATTTTGCATTGGTACTCTTGTAAATCAACGATCTTCTGGGGCAGCCCTGCTAAGTGATTCAAAAAAGGATAGTCATGTGAGGTAGGTAGGAATTGTCTCAAATGTCATGAAGGAATTGTGAAGGCTTCTTCACTACACACTTGTCTAACTGCAATCCGGCAATATATGTGACTAAAAAAAGTTAGGGCATCATAAATTTGACACAAATATAATGTTCCATTGCCTACTTTTTTTTGCAAATAATGAAGTTCAAAGAGAACTAATTTAAAAGTTCTATGGTGGCACCGGCATACTCAGTTCGGGAAGTAGAGTTCATCCTCAAAGTCAGGTGGTTCACCCAGAGATTGGTCAGCTAACACACTTTATTCTGACCAATCTTCCTCCAACTCTAGGGCTCTTTCAGGAACGGTGTAATTGTGTGGTATGAAATGTTGGTTCACTTTGATCATAGTCATTCTTTCCACATTTTGAGGTGAGAGAATGGTCCTTCTCACTGTAACAACTGCACCAGCTCATCTGAACACACGCTCAGCAGACACACTGGCTACAGGACAGGTCAGATACTTTATTGCCAGCCTGCTGAGTTCTGCTGTGTATCTTCGCATACCAAAACATCAATGGGTTTTGAGCCACATGGAACTCTTTTGGGTCATCCAGATATTGCTGGAACATCATCTGGATGGCCATTGGTGCTCCAACTTGCTCTGCCTCTTTTCCCATCGCGTCTGCCCTGGACTTAAACCCTGCTGATTGATAACAGTACAATGCAGAGGTTGGGTCTGGTCCTTCTGTTGCTGTTGTTGCCGGTGTTCTGGTTGTTGGCGTTGTTGGCTGCTTTGAGAAAAACTGCCCTCTCTGAGGACCCAGTAACAGACGGTAGCCCATAAACCCTAAAGAGACTAGGGCAAGGATCTGTATCAAACAACAATGTCTCAAGGGTATCGTTTACAAGGGACAATTATGTATACATGTGTGATGACACAATTATTTAAACCCGACTGAATCGCTACATGGAAGAGAAGCCAGGGAAACAATGTTTTATATAAATGCAAACTGTATTTCATTTAGTAGACAAGTTGGACATATTTACTTAGTATGTGCAAGCACATGGGTCAGTAGCATTGCGTTATATTTAATGGCATGTAACCAACAAAATACTGTGCACAAGTGCTCGTGAAGTGTAGTGACGGCGCAAGTGACACATGATGTGGTATGAACAGTGAGAGAAATGGGCACAACCGTAAGTGAGATAAAACCACGATTTACATGTTTAGGATACCATAACATTGATTTACAAAAGCAATTGAATTAGATATATAGAGTATCCGTGGGTGTGGGCGCCAAGAGATACACTGTGCGATTCAACGGTGTTTTGATCTGCGAAAGTCTTAGGTCATCCTCAGGACCATTTTACAATAGTTCAATGGCAGTGTGATAGTAGCCCGGAGTCAGTGATCCAGGTACGGTAACAGTCCTTGCAGAGTTTGGGATGCAGAAGTTGCTATTGAAGAGCTTCAACTTGGAGAAGTGTCTGTTATCGAAGAGCTTCAACTTGGAGAAGTGTTTGTTACTAGAAAGCGAAGGGCAGCGGCAGGGGTCTGTCTAGCTGTCTGGATCGAATCTCAAAGTGCCGGCAAGAGTCAGGCTCTGAGGACACAGCAATATTGTCTCTTGATGCCTGCATGGCCTTCTATATCATCGAGTGGCCCTATATGTTTGTAGTCCTGGAGTGCTAGGAACTAGGTTAGAACCTATTGGCATGGATCCAACTGTTATATGCAGAGCCGTTGGTGCAGGTGGTGGTAAATGGACATATCTCACAGGCGTTTCCTCTTTGTTGAGGGACACGGCAAGGCTGCCCCCTGTCACCAATATTTGCTCCAATCCTAGAGCCCTTGGCAACCTGGATAAGGTGAATCCATTGGTCTGAGGACTACAATGGGTGGAAGGGTGTGAAGACAAAATCTCCTTATACGCAGACAACATATTTTTATATGTCGCATCACCATGGTCCTCTATTAACAGGGTGCTTCAGATCTGCACTAACTTTGTGTTATACTCAGGGTACACCATAAACTGAACAAAGTCAATAATATATCTCCTATATGGCCCTGCCCCAACACTGCCACCAAATTGTGAGGCGACGATAGTAACCGAGGGTTTTCGATATTTAGGAATATTTATCACAGCTCATTGTGAACTTTTTTTATATGCACAATTTCTTGGGCCCACTGACTCACCTACAAAGTGACGTGCACCACTGGAGATCACTGCCGCTGTCCTCACTTGGCTGTGCGGCCCTTTTTAAAATGATGGCTTTGCCACGCTTCCTTTATGCCCTGCAAAATACACCATACAAGGTCCATGATGCATATTTTAACACAATAGAGGGTGAAGTTAGGACCTTACTCTGGGCAGGGCAGCCCCCATGCAGTGCGACCTGTAAGCTTGTTAAAAGATGGCACAATGGTGGGATTGTATTACCCAACATTCAAGCATATTATTGGGCAGCCCAACTGTCGATTAAAAAACAGTAGGTTCACTGACCACACAACGAGCCATCATGTCAGATGGATAGATGACTGATGGGCCCTTGGGGTTATAGAAGGGCTCTATACACAAAACCTAAACATCAACACCTCAGGTGCCCAACAGCCTAAACAATCACCCTGTGGCATCGAGTGACAAAGAGATTGGGATGGCACAACAAAGTGACACAAGCAATGCCCCTATGGGAGGCCAAGAGGTTGGGCAGACTCCGCTCCTGCCCGGGCTTTGATAAATGGGAAGAATACGAAATGTCAGACATGGAGACATTGAGATACCTACAAATACAACACTCACTGACGGGAGTCATACCACCTGGTGAAGACCTACCAGAGGCTTCCCCTCTGGAAGATAGACTCCTAACAGACTGCATGGACGAAGGGCCATCTCCGTGACATATCAAAAAATTATCAATAACCTACCTGACCCCCTTTTGCATCTTCGCAAAGTTTGGCAGGAAGACTTAGGGGACCTATAAGATGAGGATTGTCAGGAAGCACTTCCTCCCCAGGGGAAGTAGACATAGCATCGCGGCTGAGACTGATACAGCTTAAAATACTTCATAGATCATATTTTTTCCTGTGGTATCCTGCTTAAAATGGGAAGGAGGGACGAAGCTATGTGTAAAAGGCTGTGCATGCAGGAGGATATGTTCTACCATATACTATATGAATGCCAGACCATCAACTTCTATTGGGAGGCCGTGGTGTCTCAGATGCGAGGTGTGTGTGGTGGGGAACTTCATCCACTGCCTAAACTATGTCTTCTCAATATGATGGAGGCAACAGACATGACTCATATGAAACTGTTCTGGGTCACCCTGGAACTGACAATTGTGTAGCAAAATATAGCCAGGAAATGGGGAGCAGTAGAACCACCAATGTTAGTGGAATGGGAACGAGACATGGACTGGTGCATGTTAGCAGAAAGGATGGTCTACAAAAACAGAGGGTCCCCCCAGAAGTGGGGCCAGGTGTGGGGAAAATGGAATGCCCCCTGGGGCAGTATTTGTATCTCACCCTCCAGTCCAGTGGGCGGATCCAGATGGGAAGGTAATATTACGGAACAAAATGGCGAAGAATTGTAATGGGTCACTGATGGTGTGAACTGAATGTTGAAAAGTAATTCATAATTAGTTCGCTTTTCAAAACTGTGGCTACACTTACATCTGCTGTATGACTACCTAAGTTTATTAAACAGAGTTGAAAAAAAGCCTGCCGCCTCTAGAAATTGAAGATAGCACCCTAGAACTGCAGGATGGGACTCTAAGTTCAAGCTGTTCTTCTTCCAGGTCTGCGGCTTCCTCAACAATCCACCTCTTGTAATTTGAAACATTCAGAAAAAGGAAAGAAAGCGGGCACAAATCTTTTGCACTGTGGATCAAGTAGTGTGGCACAGATGTAATGTTTAGATGAGATGATGTTGTCATGCAGCCTTGCATTGAAAGCCATTTGAAAGGTAAAGAGTAAGCTCCTAACCAAGACTTCTGTGTTTTCGTTCACACCTGCGAGGGTGAACCTTTCAGATACCTTCTTTAGCTAGTCCTGTAGCAGATGCAACAACGGGATAGCTTGGCCCATCGTACTGTCCTCCTTGCTGAAAACCTCAAGAGGGAGTAGAATCTGTGTCAGGCATTTGACTAGGCCACATTTCTCAGCATCCATGGTTATAGCTTTTCCAACTGCATCCCATCCTCTTTGAATGGCATAGTCATTGATCTGTTTGTATTGCTCAAACAGACGCTGCAACATGTAAGTGGTCAAGTTCCAGCCTGTATCAGGGCTTTAACTGGTACTCTGTTAGCACGCTGAATAATCCACAACTGCTTCCGGACTTTAAATAATGGCCGAAATAAGAGCAGATTAGATTATTTTGCAGGTGGTCAGTATGTTGCTGACTATGTCTTATTATTTGAGAATGTTTTGCACCACTAGGTTGATGTAATGGGCCAAGCACAGGACCCTGAAATAGCAACAGTCTGCCATGGCCTTGACTATGTTACTGCCATTGTCCGTGGCAATAAATCCAAATCTGAGACCTCTGGGTCACAGCCCTTCATACACTTTGCTGTTAAATTCATCCAAGATGTTTACAGCTGGATGTGATTTCTCCATTGTGAACATGACCACTGTTGTATGCCGCTGAATGCTCTTAAAACTTCCTTATGGGCTAAGACCTGTAGAAATCTTTTGCTTTGCCCTCACAAAAGAGATCCAGTATGCAGTGATGCACATGTACTTATTCGCCTGACAACTGGTCCATGTGTCTGTCATCAGGTGGATAGTGTGAACATTTTGTTGCAAAGCTTGTCCAACCAATTGCAGCACATTGTGATGCAGCCCTGGAACAGCAACTCTGGCAAAATAGGTCTGACTTGGAACCTTCCATTTCAGGCAGATGGCTGCCACAATTTTTAGAATCTCACTCCTTCCACAAACGAAAAAGTAAGGAGGTCCAGCGCTAACATTTTTGTCAGCTTTCCAATGTTGGGTTGTTGCGGTCACAGAACCCCTCCTGCCTAAACATGCCCATAATAGTAGCCTATATTTTTTTCATCTTTTCTGGGGCCACTGGTGCAGGTGCAGGTACAATTGCTGGCTGCGGCTGCTGTCTACTTTGCTTTGTGTCCTGAAACAATTGGGTACTTATTTGCAAAAGGGACAAATCCAATTCAGTGTCACTGCCCGTGGGCATAGCTATGATTGCTATGGCTGCCTCACTGACAGACATGGCCTTGGGCTTAGGTTGGGATGGTACTGTTGATGCGGGAGTGCTGCTTTTAGCTTGCTCCCCAGAGGCCAGTGCGGCAGGCACACAATGTCTTGAAAAGTTTTGGGCCGACACGCCACTGGTGGAAAGCTACTTCTTCTCACTGACCACTTTCTTGGAAGCAACTTTCTGTATGGCCATCTTAAAGCTCTCAGTTTGCAGTTGCACTAAGCTGCACAAGCGGAAGAGATTGGAGGACTGACTTGTGACGTCACTGTACAGGCCTTCTGTTTGACAGTACTGCTGGTGATGTCTCTTGTCCTGTGCAAAAAACATTTAGTGAAACGTGGCATTGTTGCAGTTTGAATTAGTATAGACAAAGGCTATATTAGTGTGGTTAGTTACTTAGGTAATAACCACTTTAAAGTCAAACCTCACAACCATACCATAAAATGTAATTCCACATCAGGATAACAAACAATATGCAGATATAGCTCTTTCCTTTATGTCCATGTGTTCTAAAGGAGACACCTGTGCCACTCAGGGAACTGCATGGGTAAATGGAATAATAATCTTTAAAAAAAATGGAGGTTGGTGTTCGCCTAGGGCAGGCAATGTGGTCCAGAGGGATAGGGAATAATCATTAAAAAAAGAAAATTATGCTGATGTGTCTGCAGTGCACCGTAGATAGGGTGTCCAGGAGGAAATGAAATTATATCTAAAAAAAACCTGATTGCTGTTGCGCATCTGTGCACCTACGGTGGAAGGATCGATGGATGGATCGACCGCAGCAAAACGTAGAAAAAAATATCAAATTTCAAATAAAAAGATTAAAAAGATAAAATTAAAATAAATAATTAACAATTGCTGATGTTTGTATGGAAGAATGAGAAGAAACCTATTGTGAGGCAAAGTAGCGCAAAATAAAAAAATCCATGTAAAACATAGGCCCACATGCATCAAACAGAATTGCATTCGCAAACGATGCGAATCGCAAAATTAGGCCGTTTGCTAATGCAATTCTTTGTTTTGGGATGCATTATCTTTTTTGTTTTTTTGCAATTTAAGAAATCGCAAATTATTTGCGATTTCTTAAATTGCGATTGCATTTAAGAAATCGCAATTATGCAATTTCTTAAATGCAATGCATCATCTGAAAAAGTTTGCGAATTCGCAAATTAGAAGTGTTAAATTAGCATGAAGTCAACCTTAATGGTAATTTAAGAAAAGTTTCAAAAATGCACAAAAGTGCATTTTTGACACTTTCATTTTACACTCACACATGCCCTTGGGCATGTATGTGTGAAAAATGGACTGTAAGTTACATTTCTGCGGTGCAGGGGGCGTCCTTTGGACCCCCCCTGCACCCTAGAAATTGCATTCTTATTTTGCGATTCCTTAATTGTGAATCGCAAAATCAGAATCCCTTTCCATTGATTCCTATGGGCCTCTAGGCCCATAGGAATCAATGTAAAGGGATTCCTTATTTGCGATTCGCAAAATTGGGAATCGCAAATAAGGAAAAATAAGAAATCGCAAAAAAAATTGCGAATTTTTAATGCATAGGTATTTGCGATTTCTAAATTGCGATTCCTTAATTTTTCGCAATTTAGGAATCGAAAATACCAACAATGATGCATGTGGCCCATATTCACTGTTCATCAAAATCGAATTCTTAATATATATACTATATACTACAATGATCTCAAGCATATTATTAAACTGATATCACATCCATCCATGCAAGCCTATGACAAGGGCACACTGACTGGATACACAAAATGGCTGCCAGCCAGTGCCACACGGTTAAACAACAGCAGCAAACAAGAAGGCATGGTTAACAAAGAACACATGCAAGCCTATGGGAAAGCCACACTGGCTGGATGCAGAAATGGCTGCCAGACAGTACCATATGGTAAAACTACAGCCGCGAGCAAGGAGGCATCAGGAACAAAGAACAAATGTAAGCCTCTAGCAAAGGCACTCTGGCTGGATGTGCAAATTGGCTGCCAGCCAGTGCCACATGGTCAAATGGCAGAAGCGAGCATGGGGGCCTGGGGAACAAAGAATACATGCAAGCCTATGGCAAAGGCACACTGGTTGGATGTACAAAATTGCTGCCAGCCACATATAAAAAAAAAACAACAGCAAGGAGGCATGGGGAACAAAGAGAACAAATTTAGTCCTATGGACACAGACTCCTCAAAATACCCCCCTGCCACATGGCACGGAGAACAAAGACAAGTCAATGGTGGTCTATGGCAAACACACACACACTGGGCAAATAAAGGAGGCATGGTGACACTGAAGAAAACACAACCATTGATTAAGCAATCCCAAAAATGAAAATTAACTGAGCTATAAAAATTTCACAGCAACATACATCTTCCCAAGGAATTAAATATTACTCCACATATAAACTTTTTGTACACAAACCAGAACGTGAACTACAAAAAACCCACTCCATTTTTTATTTAATCCAATGCCCTAAATTACATTTTAAAACAACATATACCACAGAAACAGTTGTTTTATGCAGCCATGACTAGCTCATGTTTGGGCCTACTGGATGGCCTCTTGGCAGACTATGCCACATAGTAAAATAAATAAATATTGCAAATTTAACGGACATGGAGAAAATATACTGAACTGTGCAACATTGTTACTTTCAAAAGAAATTAAATGAAATGCAAATATATAACTTGGCTCATACAGAAAAAATGCAGGCCACTGACCACAATAACTTTGAAAAATTGAATAGAAGTACAAATAAATACTGATGCTTGCCCTTAATCAAACAAAGAACACCATTATACAAGAGATTGTGAACTTACTTGCGAAATGTCAAATACAAAGTCCTTAAATTTAATAGTATATATGTAGTAGACAAGGAGAGTGATCCTTTCAGCTCTGAATCCATATGAAAAGCGACCAGGAAATGGACAAAGCACTGGGAGGAGCCTGCTGGACAGGAACAGAAACTTGGAGTCTCTATGCACTTACTACTGGCCCCAGAGTATTGTGGCGCTCATGAGCAAGCACCAAAACAAATCTTGAGCGCACTAATGGAAAAGAAACTGTGCTCCATGCCCGAAGGTGGAATTCAGGAACTCCTCGCTCCTTCGTGGAGCTTGAAGTGCCCAAATTCCACACACTCTACGAGCGGAGCAGAGTTTACTGCCTGGGTCTAATTATTACCACATACTAAAACATCTGAAGAGCTCTTCCAAATTAGAAATGGGAGTTGGAGCCAACAACGTAATCTGCTATCACCTTCTGAGGAGAATCCCTATTACGAAGCATGCCACTTCTGGTGGGATAAGGGTTTCATCCTAATAAAGGAGTACTTCTCTGACATTCCAGGTTCTAAGTTAGCTTTTTGTTATAGATCCATGTATTTCATTGTGACTATTATTTATAAATCAGTATTGAATACACACTGGTCTTAAAATCTTCCCAGGTCCTCCTTTTTGTGTTTTCTGACATCAAACCCTGTCATAAAATGTTACACATATATTTTTGCTTAATAGTTATTTACTTTACACATTTCACACAAACGTCTCCCTTGACTCACCTTGTTAGTGAATTTAACACTGATTAGCCGTCCAGTAACTCTCGCACATTTTTCTAAGTGGACATCCCTGAGACCTGCCAAAAGAATTGCATCTCTCGAAAGCATGATTTCAATAAGTAACAAATTGCAAAGTCTTGAGTTTCAATTCCTCATTTGTTTCTGAAAATCAGTAGGTGTATGCATTAGATGGTAGAAAATCAGCCAAGTTCTTAAATATGTAAAGTAGATCATGGTGACAAAGTCATATCATTTTGGTCACTAACTGTGAAAAACTGCAAAGAAGTTCATTTCTGGAATCGAATGGTACATTAATTTATGCTATTTGCGATCTGTACCACAAGCCACGTTTGCCTTTACTATGAGTCAGGCAGAGCACAATTACTTCATGGAATTTGTTCTACTTAGTTCCAAGCATTTCAGTTCTCACGTGTTTTTTCTGTGCGTGGGAGAACTAGGCCCAATTTTACAGTGGGGGAAGTCCGAACTGTAAACAAATAGGAGGCTTTGGCCACAGCAGTAGCCAAGCCTCATCGCCCATTTTGTTTTGCCATTGGTGAGCATGCAATGGTCCCCGTGCAACCACCTTCCCCTTCCCCACCTACCTTTCACCGCATCAATCATCTGCACACCCCACCCAGAGGGCCCCATATACTGCTACCACCTGCTCAGAGAAAGAGGTAAATGTATGAGTTAAATCCCACTGAAATGGGAATTCCATGCGGTTTTACGGCCCCACAAAATCGATCCCACACAATAATTCCCTAATCAATGAGGTTACTATGTAATTGCACAGTACTGAGGCAGATTTATCGTGCGGTAACAGTAAAATCACAGGATTTTACAATTTGCCAGTACTAAGCAACTCAAAATGTGGGCCTATCTGGTATGAAATGTATAGAATGACGAAAACATTTAAATAAGCAAAAATAATGGGTGGTATGTGACAGGCCTCAAATAACCTTCCTGACACCTTTATTGAAGTCAAAGTATTTTAGCTATTTGGTAATAAAGATTGTTTATGTTTTATATATTTTTGGGGTGGTTTTAGGCATGTAGGATTCCTTTGCTTATTAGAATAACATTCCCACTTAAATAATTATTCACTGATGAGCATATGACTTTTGATATAAATTAATATATTTTAACAGATTAAAAGCACCAATACCAATAATAAATTGAGAAACAGAGGCTTGACCTATAAAGATTTGTAGTGGACAAAAATTGAGAGATAGTCATATTTAAATTAAATTCACAACGAGTTGCTCAAAGGCATATTAAAGATCCTTCAGACATCTATAGTTCTCTTCCAGGGGATCCTCATCAAAGTCATAAGCATTAGAATATTCCCGCCCATGTGCGGGACCCCGGAAACACTATATTATATGTGCCCCATCCACTCCGGATCTCCGACAGACCCCTGCCCTCACCACGTCTTCAACAAGGCCGACGCTGTCATCGCACCCCACCTGCGGGACATCATCAACACCTCCTTCGACATCGCCACCTTCCCGGAGAGCTGGAAGCACGCCGAACTCAGCGCTCTACTCAAGAAACCATCAGCAGACCCAACCGACCTCAAGAACTACCGCCCCATCTCGCTGCTCCCGTTTCCGGCAAAAGTCATCGAGAAGACCCTCAACAAGCAACTGGCCGCCTTCCTCGAGACGAACGGCTCCCTCGACCTCTCGCAGTCTGGCTTCCGGGCCAACCACAGCACCGAGACCGCCCTGATCGCAGCTACCGATGACATCCGAGCCCTGCTTGACAACGGAGAAACAGCGGCCCTCATCCTCCTGGACCTCTCCGCGGCCTTCGACACTGTCTGCCACCGTACCCTAGTACAGCGCCTCAGCAACGTCGGAATCCAGGAGAAGGCACTGGAGTGGATCACCTCCTTCCTCGCCGGAAGGACACAGAGAGTGCGCCTCCCCCCGTTCAGATCGGAGGCCACCAAAGTCATCTGCGGCGTTCCTCAAGGCTCCTCGCTCAGCCCAACACTCTTCAACGTATACATGAGCCCCCTCGCAGCCATCGCACGCCAGCACAACCTGAACATCATCTCCTACGCCGACGACACCCAGCTGATCCTCTCCCTCACTAACGACCCCGCCACCGCCAGAGCCAACCTGCACGAAGGGATGACAGACGTAGCCACATGGATGTCGAACAGCCGCCTGAAACTGAACTCGGACAAGACGGAAGTCCTCATCCTGGGATCCTCACCCTCCGCCTGGGACAACTCCTGGTGGCCCCCCGCCCTGGGCAGCGCACCCAAACCAACAGACCACGCACGCAACCTGGGCTTCATCCTGGACTCCTCCCTCTCCATGACCAGACAAGTCAACGCCGTCTCCTCGCCGTGCTTCAACATCCTGCGCATGCTACGTAAGATCTTCCGATGGATCCCCACCGAGACCAGGAAGATGGTCACCCAGGCCCTCGTCACCAGCCGTCTGGACTATGGCAACTCCCTCTACGCCGGAACCACCGCCAAACTCCAGAAGAGACTCCAGCGGATCCAGAACACCTCAGCACGACTCATCCTGGACATCCCCCGCCGCAGCCACATCTCCGGACACCTGAGAGACCTGCACTGGCTCCCGGTCAACAAGAGAATCACCTTCCGGCTCCTCACCCACGCACACAAAGCCCTACACAAACAAGGACCAGGATACCTCAACAGCCGCCTCAACTTCTACGCTCCCAAACGCCACCTTCGATCGACCAGCCACGCCCTCGCCACCGTCCCCCGCATCCGAAGAGCCACCACAGGAGGAAGGTCCTTCTCCTACCTGGCCGCCAAGACTTGGAACTCCCTTCCTACCCACCTCCGCCTGACCCAGGACCACCTCGCCTTCAGGAAGCAGCTCAAGACCTGGCTGTTCGAGCAGTAGCGGACCCCCTCCCCCCAGCGCCTTGAGACCCTCCGGGTGAGTAGTGCGCTATATATATATAAATGCATTGATTGATTGATATATATACACTCATATATAATATATATACATATATATATATAAAAACATGCAATAGCAGCCAAATAAATAACAGAGCTGAAATATGCTGAAAAGAATTTCCACCATACATGAGTAATAAGCATTAGAAAACATGAGAAAAACAACACAAAGTTTGTTTTAGAAACTGTTTTAATGCTCAGAAAGCAGTAGAAATTCTCATAACTCACTGGAAGCATAGAAAAGCTCCCAGGCTGCATTGCAAATACACAGTCTAAAAAGACTGAAAAGCTAACCTGTAGCTACATAGCAATAAACTGACACCGTGCCTTTAAGGCACCCATGACCCCCAGTATCCCATCATGCCTCAGGGGTGACAGTTAGGTCAGTTGTTCTTTCCGGCTCCTTCAGAGAAGGACCCTGGTTACACAGCTCCACTATTTTTTCTGTTTTTGACAGAAAAATACTTCACTTTGACGATTTTTTGCTCTTACTTGACATTTTACACCTAGTTAAGTAAGATACTGCCTTTTTCAGTCATTTTTGTGAACATTTTCTCCTGAGAATGCCTTCACTCTTTGACAAATGTCCTTCTTGTGGCAACAAGAAGGCCAAATCAGACAACCACGACGTCTGTATCCTGTGTTTGCCTGAAGATCATGATCCAGGAACCTGTCCTCATTGTGAACACCTGTCTGGAAGAACTCTGAAGGACAGGGAGAGGATTCGCGTTTATGGCCTAGCTCATAGGTCATCAAGAGGAAGATCTCCGGTGAGGAAGGGCTCCAGGAAGACTCATACATCTTCCAGAAAGAAGTCTTCACACCCTTCACCTTCAGCGTCGGGCTCGGCGCTGAGAAAAGAACCACCGGTGGATCATTCATCGTCTAAACTACCGTTGACGGCGGGCTCGCCGTCGAAGAGAAGACCAGGTACGTCGACAACGTCGAAGGATCCAGCTCCGTCGTCGAAATCCCCTCCGCCGGCGTTAACCGGGCGACGTCCGACGTCGCAGAAGGGAACTCCGCCGCCGTCAACTGGGCGACGGTCGGCGTCGAGATCCAAGACCCCTCCGCCATCGTCAACCAGGCGACGACCGGCGTCGAGGGAGGTCACCCCTCCGCCGACGTCATCCAGACGACGACCGGCGTCGAGAAGTGTGACTCCTCCGCCGTCGTCAAAGAAATGGCGTTCGGCGTCGAGGACCAAGACCCCTCCGCCGTCGACAAGGAAAAGTCGCTCGGCGTCGAGGATGCAGTCTCCGTCGGTGTCTCGTCAGCTCTCGGCGTCGAGGGTGCCCAATACCCCTCCGCCGTCGTCGCATAGACATTCGACGTCGAGGCAGAAAACTCCGTCGACGGCTGAACATCACCGTTCGACGTCGAGAGAAAGACCTCCGTCGACGACTGGACATCGTCACTCGACGTCGAGGCAGAGAGCTCCGTCGAAGATGGGACATCGTCGTTCGACGTCGAGAGAAAGACTTCCGTCGACGACTGGGCATCGTCGTGCGACGTCGAGAGAGGGGGCTCCGTCGACGGCCGGTACTCGCCGTTCGACGTCGAGACAGGGAACTCCGTCGGCGGCAGCTCATCGCCGCTCGACGTCGAGAGACCATTCCTCCTCGCATAGACAATCAAAGACAAGATTGTTTGATCCGCCGACTCCCCAAAAGCACTCGACGACGAGGGAAGATCGCTTCGACGTCGAGGTGTTCAGATGTTGTTATGGTAACGGAGTCAGCTTCCCGTCATTCCACTTCAAGGTCCTCTGGCTCCTCGACTGCATCTTCGAAGTCCAGGAGTCCTGTGCGCAACTCTCCTGAGCGTCGGACAGACCCGTGGGCGGATAAAGTCAGACTGTCACCTAGATGGTACCGATCTCTTGAACATTGGAGAGATTCTGGGGCTGCAAAGCGTATGCAGGACTATGCCAGCTCGCAGCACAGGTCTCCCCTTCAGGATCTAGTAGAGGAGATGGACAAGCATAGTCCTCCCAGGCGCAAATCTCCTGTGAGACCACCACCCAGATCTCCCAGAAGGCCCCGTTCTCCCAGAAACGAGCCAGAGGATCGAGTCAGGTCTCGCTCTCCTAGAAGGGAAGAGCGTTCGAAAAGATCAAAAGAGAGGGGGCACAGTGTTCACCGTAGACGTCGACGCACGCCATCTACTTCATCTACCTCCTCTACTAAGTCTTCCAAGAGGGACTACTCCCTTACGTTGACGGACAGTCCTACGTCCAGGTCCTCCCCAGTGGATGACATTGGCACGTATCTGGATGTCTTACAAAGAGGAGCTCAGAAGCTGAGCATTGAAATGTCTGTCCCTCAGGTTACAACGACAGTCATTTTTGAGACTTTACACAAAAAAGCGATCTCCCGTCCTCTACTTCCATTAGTCCCGGGGATTATGGTTCCTGTCAATGAGGTATTCCTAACTCCGGCGGCTATTAGAGCGGTGCCAGCCCGCATTCAGAAGAAATACAAGCCGGCCTCTTCTGACCCGGTTTTTGTACGATCTGACCCTCCAGCAGACTCTGTAATTGTGGCAGCAGCGAGGAAGACACACGCAGTTGCCGGCTCCTCTTCAGTCCCACCAGACAAGGACAGCAAGACTCAAGACTCCTGGGGTCGGAAAGTTTGCACCTCAGCTGCTTCGACTCTTAAGGTTTCTAGTGCGGCTGCGCTTCTGGGTCGATACGATAGGGCCTTATGGGACTCTATGGAAAGGTTCAAAACCAAGCTGCCAAAAGAAGATCAGCAGGATTTTGAAGAGACTGTGACTGAGGGATGTCTGGTGGCGAATCAGATGATAAGTACGGCTGCGGATGGTGCTGTCCTTGCGGCGCATTCCTATTCACATGGGGTTTGTGCCAGGAGGTCGGCATGGTTGCGCCTTACAGGCCTGAAGCCGGATGCTCAGCATCGCATCCTTAATATCCCCTTTTCGGGTTCCGCTCTCTTCGGGGAACATGCTGACGAGGAAATGACCCGAATGAAGACGGAACTGGACACAGTGAAAGCGGTGGGCTTGGAGAAAAAGAAAGAATTCAAGCGCCGCTTCAAGACCAACAGGGGGAGAGGGGCTCAGCAGAGGGTTCAAACCCCTCAGTGGTCCCAAAATAGGAACCAAGGGAAACCCCAGTTTCGAGGTAAACCTGGCAGAGGTAGAGGAGGTCATCAACAATCCTCTAACACCACCAGAGGAGGGAAAGCCTGAGCAGTGGCTTCCTCTGGCGCCGTTGCCCACTCCAGTGGGAGGAAGTGCTTCACAACACCTGGCAGAGTGGGTCAGCATCACAAAGGATCAGTGGGTGCTGAATATACTGCGCAATGGATACAAACTACGTTTCCTTGCTCCTCCAAAGAACATACCTCCAAAGAGCGCTTACCCTCACCAACTAAGCTTGCTCCGAAGAGAGGTAAAAGTCCTACTACAAAAACGAGCGATAGAGGAGGTTCCTCTCGCTCAAAGAGGAAAGGGAGTTTACTCCAGGTACTTTCTTGTCCCCAAAAAAGATCAGGAGGACAAGTTCAGACCAATACTCGATCTACGACTTCTAAACAAGATCATCATCAGAGAAAAGTTCTGCATGTTGGCGCTTCACCAAATATGCCCACATCTTCAAGTCGGAGATTGGATGTGTTCGGTGGACCTGCAAGATGCGTACTTTCACATCCCAATTGCTCAACAACATCGCAAGTACTTGAGGTTTGTCGTAGGGAACAAACACTATCAGTACGCAGTGCTACCCTTCGGTCTCAAGTCCGCACCACGAGTCTTCACCAAATGCATGGCAGTGGTGGCGGCTTTTCTGCACAAGAAGGGACTCTTCCTATACCCATACTTGGACGACTGGCTCCTAAAAGGTCCATCTCCAGTGCGGGTAAAACACGATCTACATCTGTGTCTTTTCCAATTGCACAGGCTCGGTCTCCATGTGAATCTGGAGAAGTCAGTCCAGCGGCCTACACAGTCAATTCACTACCTAGGCTCCGTTCTGGACACAAAAGTGGGAAAAGAGTTTCCTTCGGAGGAGAGACTTTTTTCCTTGAACCAGAAATGTGGAATTCTGCTAGAATCTCGGCTTTCAACAGCCCGACAAGTAGCATCCCTGCTGGGTTCCATGGCATCCTGCATCTATCTCATCCCAAACGCCAGGCTGAGAATGCGTCCTCTACAGCAGGCCCTGGAGGATCAATGGGACCAGTTGACAGGTCTTTGGGAGGATTGCATCAAGCTCTCCCAAGCGACGAAAGATTCCATCAAATGGTGGACACGGAGAAAGAATTTGCTGGTGGGGGTTCGTTTTCACCAGCCTCTTCCAACCCAATCGATAGTGACGGATGCCTCTCTACAAGGTTGGGGAGCGCACATGGGTCCGCTTCAAATTCAAGGCCAGTGGTCTGCGCAGGAGCAGACATACCACATCAATATGCTGGAACTCGGAGCGGTATTCCTAGCTCTCAAAGCTTTTTTCCCAGCGATAGAGTCCAACGCAGTCCTAGTTCAGACGGACAATACGACCACCATGTTCTATCTGAACAAGCAAGGAGGCACAAGGTCTCGCCCTCTGTCTCGAGAGGCTCAGGCAATCTGGCTTTTGCTCCTCTCTCGAGGCCTCACGTTAGTGGCAGTGCACCTTCCAGGCGAGTTGAACGTAAAAGCAGACGCACTCAGCAGACACTTCGAAGATCAGCCAGACTGGGTGCTACACGACGAAGTCGTAGAAGAGCTTTTTCGTTGCTGGGGTTGTCCATCCATAGATTTGTTTGCAGACGACGAAAACTCCAAATGCCACGCCTTCGCGTCCAGGTTCCACCGGCCAGGGACTCAGGGGAATGCTCTACTGATGGATTGGTCAGGGACATTCGCTTACGCGTTTCCTCCCCTGGCTCTGATTCCGAGAGTAGTTTCCAAGCTCTGCAGGTCGAACATGGACATGATCCTGATAGCTCCGGATTGGCCGCGGCAGTGGTGGTACCCGGATCTTCTACATCTGTCTGTGTGTCCACACAGACGACTACCTTGCAGGCCGGACCTGTTGAGCAAGATGAACGGGAGGATAATGCATCCCAACCTCCCTTCACTGAACCTAACAGCATGGCTCCTGAGGTCCTGCAATATGGACATTTGAACTTGCCTCCTGAGTGCATGAACATTTTAAAGGAGGCTAAGAGACCTTCCACGAGAGCGTCCTATGCGTTCAAGTGGAAGAGGTTTTTCTTGTGGTGTAGGGATCATCACCTTGATCCGACTACAGGACAGGAGGATGTCATCTTGCCATACCTCCTTTCCCTAGCGACTGCTGGTTTAAAATACGCTTCTATTAGGGTGCATTTGTCAGCCATAGTAGCATACAGAAAATCACCTGATCAGGTTTCTTTCTTTCAGGTTCCAGTGGTTAAGGACTTCCTCCAGGGGTTGAAAAAAGTGT
Organism: Lissotriton helveticus; assembly: GCF_964261635.1. Lineage (NCBI taxonomy): Eukaryota > Metazoa > Chordata > Amphibia > Caudata > Salamandridae > Lissotriton > Lissotriton helveticus. Next base: position 1,099,499,373 of record NC_136065.1, read on the forward strand.
ATCCCCCTGTGCGAAATCCTTCTCCTCCATGGGATTTGAACCTGGTTCTATCCAGGTTAATGTCACCGCCTTTTGAGCCCATCCACAAGGCCTCTTTACAACATCTCTCTTGGAAGGCGGCCTTTTTGGTGGCTATCACCTCTGCTCGCAGAGTCAGCGAGATTCAAGCTCTCTGTGCGAAAGAACCATACACTGTCTTTCATCATAATAGGGTAGTCCTAAGGGCTCATCCGACTTTCTTGCCTAAAGTCATTTCTGATTTTCATATAAATCAGTCCATTTCCCTCCCTTTGTTTTTTCCAAATCCTACGACCCCAGCCGAGCGGTCACTTCACTCCTTAGATCTTAAGAGAGTGCTAAAGTTTTATTTGGAAATGACCAAAGGGATTAGGAAAACGGATCAACTGTTTGTGAACTATGGTTCGATGCGAACAGGTTTTCCAGCGGCCAAGAGGTCCATCGCGAGATGGATTGTCTCTTGCATAAAATTGGCTTATCAGCTTGCAGGCAAGCCTTTGTTGCAGTCACCCAAAGCGGATTCCACTAGAAGGCCGCTACAGTAGCCTTCTTGCACGACATTCCAATGTCGGAGATTTGCAAGGGTGCGACTTGGAAATCAGTTCATACCTTCACGAGACACTACTGTCTCGAGTCTGATTCCAGGGCCGATACTCAAGTAGGACAAGCCTCTTTGAGGAATCTATTTGGGTAGCCTACGGCCTGTACAAGCTTAGTAGTTACTAGGCTTAATATGGTTATTACTGTATTGTTACCCCTTTGCCCGCAGGGAGATGAGGTGAGGCTCGCTATTCTATTCTAATGCTTATGACTATTGATGAGGATCCCCTGGAAGAGAAGGATTAGTTACTTACCTGTAATCCTAGTCACCTTCCAGGGGTATCCTCATCAAAGTCATAAGCAACCCTCCCGCCTCCCCGGGCAAAGGACGTTCTTTAATAAGGAGATATTGTTAACCTATCTGTTACTGGGTTTATTTTCAGTCTCCGAAAAGAACAACTGACCTAACTGTCACCCCTGAGGCATGATGGGATACTGGGGGTCATGGGTGCCTTAAAGGCACGGTGTCAGTTTATTGCTATGTAGCTACAGGTTAGCTTTTCAGTCTTTTTAGACTGTGTATTTGCAATGTAGCCTGGGAGCTTTTCTATGCTTCCAGTGAGTTATGAGAATTTCTACTGCTTTCTGAGCATTAAAACAGTTTCTAAAACAAACTTTGTGTTGTTTTTCTCATGTTTTCTAATGCTTATTACTCATGTATGGTGGAAATTCTTTTCAGCATATTTCAGCTCTGTTATTTATTTGGCTGCTATTGCATGTTTTTATATATATATATATGTATATATATTATAAATGAGTGTATATATATATATTATATATGTGGGGCACATATAATATAGTGTTTCCGGGGTCCCGCACATGGGCGGGAATATTCTAATGCTTATGACTTTGATGAGGATACCCCTGGAAGAGAACTAGGATTACAGGTAAGTAACTAATCCATCTGGTCCAGTGCAAGTCATGTTTTTACTACAGAATAACATGGAAAATGTTACCTTCAGGCAAAAATTTGCCCCAAAATAAAACCTTGTGAATCTGGCTGAAACTTCCAAATGTGCAGTAGCATTCCAAGCAAATCAGGGGCTTTCTACAGATGTACCACTTGATCTCTATATTTTGTGTTTTCTGGCATTTCTTTGTAGGTGGAAAGGGAGTGTTCAGTATGCCGCATAGAGGCTGTGACTTTAAAGAAAATGATTTCTGGTGCTTTTATCCCTTCAGTTGTATGACTTTAACAGTCCATATTCTTCATTGAGCACAGTGGATCAACTTAACATGAATCTTTCTGTTTGCAGCTAAGCCCGCTCATGTACAATATACTCTTTGCAACTAAAAGGAAAGAGGATGTTTCTGGCTTTAGAGAACAGTTCAACACAAAGATCCTTGAATTTGAAGAGGTAAGCAACACATCCGAGTGTGAGAGATCTTTATGATGTCATTTATGATGATTGAAATTCCTGCCATTTTCACTCAGTGTTAGGATATTGAAGTACACTGATGCCAGTGGATGTGTCAAATGGGAGAATGTTTCTATATGTGACCATGAAAGTGATCTCATCAATGTGGGATTCAAGTTTTTCATGTAGTAATTAAAATATTTCACAACACTTTTAGTAGCCTGGAAGACTTAAGTAATTTAAGTAACTTATTTAACGCATGCAACTGATTTAAGTGTGCTTTGAACGTCATGATTTAAAAGTACCCTACATATGTATAGACCTTGTGAAATCAATAAAAGGGAAGATATTGTAGTATGATATTAAAAACTTGGGTGAAGAGCAAAGTCCTGTGACTATATTTAAGCATTTAGCTGATGGAGTAAGTGAATCAGAATATGACCTTGAACAGAAATATCTTATTAAGTCCACCTACTTGCTAGAAGGGACTCTTATTGATATTCTATCGATAGTGACAAGACACGAGGCTCTTGCCCTCAGAATTATTGTGCCAGAGGAGACCAGGTGTCAAGGCTAATGTTCAAAAATGGAAGGCTGAAGTAACAAATTTTACATCTTTGGGAGTGTTGGTGGGCTGGCTGGCAGGTGCATGCTTTGGCCAGTCCGGCCCTGTTCAGGCAGCTATAAAAATGTCATGATAACTCTTATGAGTAATGTTCCTGCAAGAGAGTGAGATCGGAGCTTTGTCTTGTGGCAGTTTTGACTCGCCATAAAGTAGCGCAGAGGGTTAATATGCCTGCTGCAAAGAACAGATCTGTATTTTATATGGATAGCTGAGTTGAATACTAAAGCCAGCCTTTACCAGCTCTTTAAAACAAATGATGTATTTGAGAGAAGCGCTATGAAGAGATGAGGGGTACTTTTGCCTCGGTGGTAGTGAGGGAATCCGTGGTGGAGGTCATATGGGTGGGGTGCCAAAAATGATTGTTGCACCAGGTGCCACCAATGCTAAAGCCGGCCCTTTGCACACCTTTCCAACTCCTCCATGCCCAAACGTAATTATTACTGCTCATAACCATATCCTTGTATAGCCTTTTCCTGAAACCCGTTCTCCTCTCTTGGCATACAATGCCACTCTGACCAAGTTGTCAGCTGGATCCTTCACTCCCTTCAGGAAAGTAATAACACACTGGATTCTGTGAACAAATAAATATTTGCTGAACGTCAAACTCCTCTAACTTGCTTCAACTCCTAATTTCACAAAGAAAACACATGTCTTTGTTAGGAATATCCCAGTATCTAATTTTCTGTGTCCTTCTCTCCATTAAGAGAAAGGGAAGAAGGTTAAAAAAACAGAAAAAAGCAAATACAGTACAGTCCAATTAATTCTGTTAATTATGAAAACAATTACTTTCCTCCACCGGTTCACAATTGGTCTTACCCAGGCTCATCATCATACGCTATGGCTTTATAAATCACTCATGTCAATTTAAATGATCTCTAAGTGCTCCCTAAATAGTATTAGCCGAAAAGAACCCTCATATGCAACAATCCACCATTATGGAACCATATGTATCCTCAATGCAGTTAATACTTGCTGCTACACTCCCATGGGGGGTGCATGCCAGGATTCACAAGAAGATGAGCTGAGAGCTGGATTCAAGCCTGGCTCACCATGTTGCATGGGTGGTAACTGTAGCCACTAGGCCACATCGCCTATTGTGAAAGCTTGGCTAATTTTGGCTCATGGTTCAAAGAGGATCTTGAGCTGAGCATCCCCAGGCACCTGGCTCGAGTTTTTAGTGGCTTGCCTACCTATATTAGTATGCAAAAGAGAGTAATGTTAGGAGGGGCAGAAGCCATAAAAAAATTTAACAAATGTTCAAAGAGTAGGAGGGTAGAAGGTGAGCGATTGATGTAAAGTAGGAAAACTGCTGAAACAAGATAAGAGACTCGGGTGGAAAAAGTGATAAAGAGCAGCATATGGAAGGAATATATGGATATAAGAGGGGCAGATCCAGCAAGAATAGGCTGGTGAAGAGAGAAAGGCCTTAAATACGCCATGTTATTACCAGCTAAACTGAAAGTGGAAGCAGAAGGTAACACATGGTTCTTCTTGAACCCTGAAGCGACGTGGGAATAGGTGGATGGATGGAGACAAGCAGGAAAGCGCACATCGGATGGACATAGTCTGAAACAGAAGTTGAGCAGTCAGAAACATGCGCACAACAACCCAAAAGGAGTGTGCTCAACGAAGATGACGCCGAAAAAAACAGGAAACGAACACTGAGACTCAAGGGGCTAAAAATGGCCGACCTGAAAGTATACAACCAGTCAGACAATCTTTGAAGGGCCAAAACTGAACTACTCGAAGGTGTGAATGGTGAAGTATATCCCACAAACTCTAAATCCGACAGCTACAATGGCAGGTAATAGGGTTCAGAAACTGCTAATGTACGTATATACCAGCTGTAAGGGTTGGCATTAAGTAAGTAACTTATGATGCCAGACGACCAAGGTTCGGGAGGGGGAGGGACCGGTGTGGCCACAAACCCTTAAACTTCTAAGGGGAGTCCGACAGGCACTCTGCAATGTTGGGGAGGCGGGTAGTGTGTATACTGTCATGCAGGGAGGTAGTAAGTGGGGACATATCATCTCAGGGAAGGAGGAACGTTTTAAGTTTACTTATGTTACGGTCAGGAAAGTATTGAGAGTAGGAACTACCGCCATGCATCCACATTTTCGGTTCTATAAAACGCAGACAACCAATAGGGCCTCGCAACAGGGCAACACTTGCGATGGTAAAAGAAGTTCCAAGCTCTAGACACCAAGCATTGTGACGTGGAGCCAAAGTGGTCAGCAGCCATACAAAGGTAGACCCGACATCATACATGACAGACAATATAGTTGAGAATGCACTCAGACTCCTCACCTAGAATGTAAATGGACTAGGTAATAGGCTCAAGCGAGGGATAGTGCTCCAGTTTATACGACGTCAAGCCCTGGACGTATTATTTCTACAAGAAACACATGTGGTGGGCAACACCTGCAAAGCTCTGGATAGAGGAGAGCATACGTTGATTGCACATGCAGGATTTACGTCAGGTTCCAGAGGGTCGATAATGGTCCACAAGGGCCTTCCTCTCATAGTACAGAAGACCTGGACTGATGCACATGGCAGGATTTGGGTAGTAGAGGCTCTTTGGGAAAGAAAATGTGTCAACCTAGTGTCTGTTTATATTCGTCCGGTCCTTCAGAAAGTAGCCATAACTGACCTAAGTAGAATCATCCTAGACCTACCGATTGGAACCCTGGTGTCGGGGGGATATCTGAATTTGACATTACATGACCGAATGGACTGACACCCTCCTCAAGGACAAGGACGAGAGAGCACACTCTTGGCTGATTTTCTCACTACACTGGGCCTGGTAGATGTTTGCCGTTATCTTAATTCCCAAGCGTCACAATATACATTTCACTCTGTCTGGGTCACATAACAGTCTGTCCCGCATAGACTACATATTGACATTAACAAACGATGTATGCCATTTCAGAGAAGATCGCTGTCTGGCTAGAATAGAAACCCTTGAAAAAGAGATAATGGGAAGGGAGGTGCAGATTATTGACAGCACAGACGAGTCATCAAGACAGGCCCTAGACAATAAGTGACTTGAGTAAAAATCATTACTTGCAGAGGCAACCAGGACTAAACACAGAGCAACACAACAGAAAATATACAAAATGGGAGACAGAGCGGGTAAGCTCTTGGCCTGGCTAGAAAAAAGGGCACAAGCCCAGAGCTGGGTACCTGAACTGAAAGTAAAAGGAGATAAGATCCTTAGAGATCCCCCAAAAAGTAGCGGAGGCCTTTGCGGATCACTTTGAACATTTATATGCACACACAACTAAGGCCACAATGGATGACTCACGAGAACCTTATCCCCTGAAGACCGGGACTCACTACAGGACAAGCTCACAGAGGAGTAACTACGCACTGCAATTCGTAGTGTGCAGTCAGGGAAGGCAATGGGCCCAAAACGGCCTCCCAATTGATTTTTTTTAACTAACTGCTTTGCGGGTAACACCTTATCTCCGTTACAGGTATCCTGAGAGCATGCTGAAAGGGAGCTCTGCTGTGCGACCAAAAGTTGGCTTTCATAGTAGTTATACATAAACAAGGTAAACCGGCGAAGAGCTGTAGATTCTATCGACCCATCTCACTGCTCAATGCAGAAGCCAAGATTTTGTCAAAAACACTGCCCGCATGCCTAATTCATTGATTCCCATCATCATCAAGATAGTACATCCAAATCAGTCGGGCTTCAAGCACGGGCAAAGCACAGCACTTAACATACGTTGTTTCCACAGGGTACCTGGTAGGATTGAAACACTCAGAGAGAATGCTGCCATACTCTCTCTTGATGCGCAGATGGCATTCAATATTGTCAGGCTTGAAAAGGATACAAGCTGGATTCCACGGGAGCGAAGATAAATCCTCCTAACCTCCCAAAAACAGTAACAGGAATGCACAGTTAGACACACTCCTGCTAGCTGTTCCTTAAAAGTATGGGGGAAAACCCAAGGAGTGTCCACCACTCTCCTCATACGAAGGGGGGGTAACAGGAAGGAGGATACTGGTCTGTCTGGTAGGGTCACGCTGCAAGTAAACAGGCCATGTGATATACTAATAAACAATCTGTAACTCAACCAATTAGTTTACATTGACATTTGCTTAGTTAATTAGACTCACTTACCCCAGTGAAGTCCAATGGCGCCTTAAATGGAGGTCTTTGCAGGCAAGATGCACCTGGGAAGTCTGATGCCAGGTTAGATAGGGCAGGACCATAAAAGGACGCACTCACACACCATACACTCAAACGAGAATAAATGGGGGAATGGATTTGAGGTGCGCTGGCCGGCTCTCCAGGGGGGGAGAAGAGCGGAGCAGCCACACACTCAAGAGGTGTGCCGCCCGGCCCGGGAAGTGATTACCAAGCGGAGCGAGCACACTCTCAACAGGGCAAAAATTAAATCCACACTAAGAAAAAATGACCATCCGGTCAACACTAGGGCCCAAATGCAAGGAACGTGAAGTGCCGTGTCTCTAAGCCGGCGGAATACCCTCCAAGGTACTTTGAGGGCAGACAAATTGAGCCCCGGTGTGGAGGGAGAAATACGAGACCCTCTACGCCAACTGTGAATGGGACTCTGGCGTGGGCTCGTGAGCGAGCGGGAAAGCAAGGCTTTTCCTCACGAAATGCCGAGTGTGTTCCACAGCGCTTTCCAAATGTGGGACGATATCGGAAAGCAGGAAAAGGAACCCAAATTCCACTTAGAGAGGAATATAGTCAGGCAAGGAGAACGAGCAGGAACGGGGCAGCGACGCTGGGAAAGAGACGCTGTTCTGCAACCAGGAAGCAAGGAAGGGGCATGGTACCGGAACAGTAAGCCAAGCAATGGCTGACGCTTAGACGCGTCCCTTTACGTAACTAAGGGAGCGTCTCCAAAGAACTTCATCGTGTGATGTTTTGCAAGTTAGGTAGCGTGTGGAAGGACCTAGGGGAGACCAAGGCTAAACACATGTCAATGTCTTCGACGCGGCTCGCGTCGCAAAACTCTAACAAATATGATAGAATGGCCATACCTCTTTGCTCTCTTGGAATGTATGGGCTTCGGCCAAAGTTCCTGAAATGGATCAAGTTGCTATATACGGAACCGATGGCACAGGTAATTGTGAATCAGCACACTTCATGAAAGTTTCAACTAGGAAGAGGAACACAACAAGGATGTCCTCTGTCGCCTCTAATATTTGCCTTAATGTTGGAGCCATTAGCAACTTGGATGAGGGTTGACCCGATAATCAGGGAGCTATGATGGGCAGGTAACTATGAAGCTAGAATATCCCTATACGTAGACGACATACTACTGTATTTAGCGTCCCCAGCTATGTCAATTAACAGAATTCTTTATCTATTCACTAACTTTGGCAGATACTCTGATTTCAGCATCAATTGGACCAAATCCATAGTATACATGGTCCACCCCCAAAGCTACCATCCGAGTGTGAGGCCTTGATCGAGACGGAAGGCTTCCAATACCTGGGAATCTATAGCACACCAAATCCCACACAATTCTTCACAATCTCCTGGGTTCTCTGGCCCGCTTGCAAAAAGATGTACAGCATAGGAAGACGTTGCCTTTGTCCCTACTTGTGCGCATGTGGCTGTTTAAAATGCTGGTGCTACAGTGTTTTTTATATATATTAAAAACAATCCCTTCAAAGTTCCTGAAACATACTCTACTAATATAGAAAGTGAAGTGAGAACATTGCTGTGGGACAGTAAGCAAACTGACAAAAAGTTTGTATGACTCGGGGATTGCACTGCCAAACTTTACATTTATATTTGGGCAGCTCAATTGGTGGTGGTCAATCATTGGGCCTACCTCCCCTATAACGACCTGGCATACCGGATGGATAAGCTATTGATAGGTCCTGAAGGTTATAAAGGAGCCCTTTACATGGATCTCAGACATCAAACGCTAACGGGCCCAATGGCTATTTGGCGCCAAGCAAATAAGAAAATCGTCTGGCATTAGAACGTGACGCAAGTTATGCCCCTGTGGGCAGCAGAGCAACTAGGCAAAATAGGGAGTCAACCAGAGTTCGATAAGTGAGCCAACTTTGGCATTTGGTCCGTTGGAGATCTCTGGAAAAACTGAAAGGTAATCCCATTCACTGAGTTGCAATCTAAATATAATATGGCTAACCAGGAAATATTCAGATACCTGCAAATACGACATGCGCTTTTAACAGTAATCCCACTAAACGAGATGGTATCAGAAGCATCTCTATTAGAAAATAGATTACTATGAGATCCAATGATGCAAAAGGCTATTTCAGTGATGTGCCAAAAGCTAAGTAATAATCTGCCGGACCCACTACTCCTACTCAGAGAACGTTGGCAAAGAGACATAGGAGAGCTAGATGATGAAGAATGGCAGGAAACGCTGACATTCCCCCCGGGAGGCACCTATACCACTGAAATACCAATTGATTTAACTTGAAATACTTCACAGAGCTTATGTTTCTGGTGGAGCGCTGACTAAAATCGGGAGGAAGGAGGCCTTGAAGTGTCTTAGACTTTGCACAGGAGAGGGCATATTTTACCATACCCTCTGGGACTGCCCAGCTATCAAGCCCTTCTGTCAAGCTATGACGTCCCAGATGCAAAGTGTGTGTGAACAAGAGATTCACTCAACGCCCAAATTATGCCTGCTTAATATATGGGAAGCCACTGACCTAACAGATGCTGAGCAATCGTGGCTCACACTAGGGCTAACTCTGGCCAAGGGAAACATAGCACTACGATGGGGGTCGAGCAAGGTACCTATCCAGCAGGGATGGGCAAGAGATATGGATAAATGTATGTTTCCTGAAAACGATGTGTTTATTTCCAGAGGCTGCCCTAAAAATGGGATAAGAAATTAGGAAAGTGGAATTCACATAGAGGGGCTATATGTATCTCACCCATGAAAGAACTCACAAGACACCAAAGAGAAAGCCGTCTTAGAGAATGTGGCAATGAGTAAATTGAAACATAATAATTGCCACGATGCATGTAATGTATACTACACTGTAAAATGCTTCTCATATGTTATGCAAACTTTCCTACCTGACTATTGTAAGACTGTATTTGCAACAAAAAAAAAGAATAGGCTGGTGAAAAGGGAGAGGTTGATGTAAAGGAGACAGGACCAGCCAAAAAATGATGGTTAAGGTAAGAGGCTGTGTGGAGACGAGAGGGAAGGAGTAGAGTATTAAAGGGAAATATGGACGTTAGAGTGGCAGAATCAGAGAGAGAAGGTAGAATGCTTGGGGAGAGGTGAAGAGGAGATAATGCAGGTGTAAAGTGGATATCAGAAGGGACAGAACCAGCAAGAGTAGGTAATCGGTTGGGATGAGATGAGCTTAAACGTATAGCATGGAGGGGAGAGGTGGATGTAAGTGGGCAGAATCGGCCGCAAAAATTTAAGAATCTGAAGAACAAGAAAAAATGTATTTGTACCAGTGTGTGCTGCTAAGTCTGTTGGGCCTTCTGCTGAAGTTTTCAATTCCCTATCTCTTTATTTTCCATGTACAAATGTGAAACAGTTCTAGTTTTGAGATGCATGTAACATTTTCCACAAACTGTTGTGATCTTTAACCATCCTCAATATGTCTACTGAATTTCAGCCTGCACTCTGTGTACTGTATTAGTCCTCTCGACTTTCTATTAAATATTGCTCTCAGTGGGACCCTTTCCTGCACATGTCCTGACTGGAGATCTAGAGATCATAGCTCCTGGCCTGAACTCCTTTTGCAATATCTTGCTTGCCTCGTCGTAAGTTCCTACCAATGTAAAAACAAAAAAACTGGTGTTTCTCTCCTCAAAAAACCTTCAGCAGGCTCAAAACTTCTCTGCATCTTCTGACATCTCTTTGGTACCCTTTTTTTCGAATATCCCACAATATTTTGCTTTAAAAGGGAACAAATGCAGAAATAAGTTGTGGGACGTGTTCGTTGGGTCAGGGGCAATAGGTGATGAATTGGCAACATTTGTGGAGGATAGAGTTGTTTACGATTGCTGTTTCAGAACTGTATTTTATTTGATTATGACTATTCCTTTTTTAAACTTGTCTCTCCAAAGGTAGCAATAGCGAGCAGTCAAAGCTTACTCCAGGAGGTGATAAATGTATTGGAACTCAAGTATAGTATGTTACATTAATCATACCCGATTATCACCCTATGCAACCAGCCTAGCTATGCTTTTTAAAAGGGACTGATTTAGAGGAGGTGGTTGTGATATGAAGCACCCAAAATATGTTAGGTGACAAATGTTCCTCCAATACATTAAGAGCATCTTATGAGTTTTGTATTGATGTAAAAATACTGGGCTCTTTGCTTGGGCTGTTTTGACCATTAGTGCGTAACCCAAAAGGAGCTGCAGCATAAAGGTTGGTGTGCACAGAATCAGTATGACTGCGCTCTCAAAGCAAGCTGGCTCATTGTCATGTGCAGAATGACAATGGGCAGGCACAGTATGATGTGCGACTCCTCTCACAACAAGCAATCCTGGGGAATTACTTGAAGTCCTGCTGTATAGTCCTAGGGCAATCTGACTTGGAATTGTTGAAATACCCTAATCTGGAAACAATTAGTGGACATTGTAATATCAGTTTTGGAGTGACCTGGGCCTAGCTTTTCCAGCCAGTTTGATTTATGTAAGGTATTTCCACATAATACAGTTTTAAAATATGTGCACTTATTTTATTAGTGATTATTATTTATATTTTTAGCCATTTCAGGGCTATCCACACTAGGGGGCAGATTTACAATAAGTGGCGCATCCCTGCATATCAGCAGGGATGCGCCAGTTATTGTGGGCCGCAGTTCCGCCACCCTTGATGCGCCGCATTTACAATGCGGCGCCCCATGGGGCAAAAACGGCACAGATGCGTCACGCATCTGTGCCGTAAAAGCGGCGCATTGCTCGAGTTGCGTCGCAAGCGTGACGCAGCTCCAGCAATGCTCTGGGGGGCCCTATCTTTGCAATGCTGCGTCAATCCTTACGCCTGCTTCAAGCAGGCGCAGGATTTTGACGCAGCATGGGTCCAAAAGTGACTGAGTGATTTATTGTAGATTTCACTCAGCCAATTTTAGGAAGTGTTCCTGCGCCGGAACGCCCCCCCTGCGCAGGAACGCCTCCTTCTGGCACAGGGCTTTACAACGTTACGCATCTCCCAGATGCGTCACGTTGTAAATACCCCGCACCATGGTGCATCTTTTGTGCCGCCGCTGCGTCACAAAAGTGGCGCAACGGCGGCGTAAAAGAGGCGCAAGGGGCTTGTAAATCTGCCCCAATGTATGTAGTTTCTTGAGAAGCTGCTTCAGCAATGCCAGATAATAATTATTCAGTTGATATCACTTCCTGTGATGTCACATCTATGAAGCGCCTTACATGTTCCAATTTTGCACGGGCCCTACAAACCCTAGAACTGTCTCGAACTGGGAATGAAAACTGATGAAGGACGTTTTTGAATACAAATAAATTCTATAAGGAAAATTCAGAATTTGTATTTGAAAACAAAGAAGAGAACTGATCTCTCATTTCAGTGATTTGTGCAAATTAACAAGCGGCATCATACATAATTATACAGAAATCCTGGTTAAATGACCTTGATTACAATATGCAAAATAATCCTGTTTTTAAAACCATCAAGTACTTTGGTGCAAAACGGGGACTTGCACAATTTCAATCACATTGTTGCTGGGCATTGACATTTTTTGTCACTGGTGGGTATAACAGAAAAGGTGTAGGTGAGGCCCATCCTGAACTAAATATGTGTTGCAGATACTGATATATTCCATGGTTGGTTTATATTGACAGAGCATCCTCGGCGCTGCAGTTCTTTGGCTCCTCCCCCCCTGGCAAGTACTTTAGGCACACACCTGCTCGCACGCCTAAACCTGCCTTCAGATCTCCCGAGGCTTCTCCGGGAGCAACGCTATTTTTACTCATTTGACTTTTAACTTTGTTTACCTGCACTGCCTTCAAGCGCTTCGGACTCAGCGCTCAGATCTTCCCTGGCTGCCCCCTCTCCTGCACGCGACCCAGACCGCCTCCGCTGATCGCCCCCTCCTTGCCTGTCTCTCGGAGTGGGACGGGCGGCTCCACCATCTTGGGCGGGTCTGGGCTCGGCGCTTCAATTCTTTGGCTCCTCCCCCCCTGGCAAGTACTTTAGGCACACACCTGCTCGCACGCCTAAACCTGCCTTCAGATCTCCCGAGGCTTCTCCGGGAGCAACGCTCTTTTTACTCATTTGACTTTTAACTTTGTTTACCTGCACTGCCTTCAAGCGCTTCGGACTTAGCGCTCAGATCATTCCTGGCTGCCCCCACTCCTGCACGCGACCCAGACCGCCTCCGCTGATCGCCCCCTCCTTGCCTGTCTCTCGGAGTGGGACGGGCGGCTCCACCATCTTGGGCGGGTCTGGGCTCGGCGCTGCAGTTCTTTGGCTCCTCCCCCCCTGGCAAGTACTTTAGGCACACACCTGCTCGCACGCCTAAACCTGCCTTCAGATCTCCCGAGGCTTCTCCGGGAGCAACGCTCTTTTTACTCATTTGACTTTTAACTTTGTTTACCTGCACTGCCTTCAAGCGCTTCGGACTCAGCGCTCAGATCTTCCCTGGCTGCCCCCTCTCCTGCACGCGACCCAGACCGCCTCCGCTGATCGCCCCCTCCTTGCCTGTCTCTCGGAGTGGGACGGGCGGCTCCACCATCTTGGGCGGGTCTGGGCTCGGCGCTGCAGTTCTTTGGCTCCTCCTCCCCTGCCACGCCCCCTTGATCCCTTTCCCTCATGTGTCCCTACATTAAGGCTCCTCTTTTCCGGCGGCGCAGCGGACGGGCGCAGCGGGCGCGACGAAGGCGCGCCGAAGTTGCGCCTAAGTCAAGCCCGTCTGCGCCCGTCCGCGACGGGCCGGGACCAGGGGCCACACACTCTGCTCCTTTACTGGTTTACACTCCCGCTCAACTCATTGCTCTCTCCGCTACCTCCTCACCTTCACCCTTTTTATTACATCATCTTGACACATTTGGCATTCTCACCTCTCCCCCGTCACACCCGACACGGGCCCCTCACAGCCCCACCTCTCCTTTTGTTAAAACTCCCCTTGCCTCCCGTCCTCCCCCTGCTCCTACTGCTGCCTCCGCTTATCTTATCTACTCAACACCCGCTCTGCAGTTAAACACCAGACAGCACTTTTCAATGTTCTGGTTACTGACTCTCCTGATTTTCTTTTTCTGACTGAAACCTGGTTTACCGCTGACTCTCTCCCAGATCTTCTAGCCATTCTCCCCGATACCTACTACGCCCTCCGAGCTGACCGCTCAGATGGCAAGGCTGGGGGAGGTGTGGCAATGATCATTCGGTCGACCCTCAAATTCCAACTTCTTTCTCACCCTCCTATACCTAATGTGGACTACTTGGTGGCCCGCTCCCTCAACCTTCCTGCCCCCCTCACCGTTGTCCTCGTCTACCGTCCCCCTCAATCTATGCCTTCTTTTGTAGCTTCCCTTCAGGACCTTTTGGCCACCTTGGTGGTCAATAACTGTTCTGTCCTATTGCTCGGCGACTTTAACTTCTGGCTTGGTGACCCTAGGGAAGATCTTCCCTCTAAAGATTTTTCTGCCACCCTTCAATGCTTGAATCTCACATCCTATGTTACAGTTCCCACCTATGTTCAAGGTCACATCCTAGATCAAATCTGGTCCTCTTGTCCCCTCGTTTCACCTCCCTCTATATCTCCTTGCATTTGGTCGGATCACTTTATCATTTCCTTTTCTATTCACCTGGGTGTGGTCGACAAGCCCCCTCTTCCTAAAAACATCTTAGCCCGCAATTGGAATCAGACTGACTTTGACTCTCTTTCGTGTTCTTTGGTTTCATCCGCCCCTGACCTCACTGATCTTCCCCTCGAATCTCAGGCCACCGCCATCAGCACATGGCTATCTTCTTCGTGTGACCTAGTGGCCCCGCTCAGAAAGATCAAAGCAGTTCGCCCCTACGATTCGCACAAATGGTTCTCTCCAGAGCTTAAAGCGTTAAAACTCGACCTTAGGCGGTCGGAACGCCTCTGGAGACGGAAGTATTGTCCCTCTTTGCGCGCCAAATACAAACAACTTCTCTCCGAATACAAAAAAGCAACTTTAGCGGCCAAAACCTCTTATTTCACGGAGAGAATAGCTCTCTCCGCTAACAAATCCCGTGAAATTTTCTCTTTGGTTCACAATCTTGCCACCTCCGATCGTTCTTCCCCTAGCTTGGTTCCCCCTCAGTCCCTCTGCTCGTCACTCAATGACTTTTTCATTGACAAGATAGTGAAGATTAAACCTAACATTCCCACTGTGCCTCAACCCAGCCTCACCCCTCCCTCGTCCTCCTTTGTTCTTTTCCCCCCTATTTCCCCTGATTTATTTTTTAAATACCTGCTCAAAGTCAAGTCGGGCTCTCCCGCGGACTGTGCACCGGCACGCATTCTTAAAACTCTCTTCACTAACTGTCCTGCCCCCCCTCTCGCTCTTCTAAATTCTTCTTTGGCTCTTGGTTCTGTCCCCTTATCTTTCAAATCTGCAATCGTTCTCCCTATTCTAAAAAAAACTGGTTTGGATCCTTCTCTCTCTTCTAATTTTCGACCCATCTCTCTTCTTCCCTACCTGGGCAAGATCCTCGAGGCCCATGTCACCTCTTGCCTCTCCTCGTATATCGAGGAGAATGGCCTCTTGGCATCCCATCAGGCGGGCTTCCGCCCGGGCCACTCTACCGAGGCAGTGGTCCTCGCGGTTCTGGATGAACTCAAGGGGAAAGCCGACTCCAACCTTCCCCAAGCCCTGGTCCTTCTCGATTTGTCCGCTGCGTTTGACACGGTTGACCACTCCATTCTTCTCGACCGTGTCAGCGCAGCGGGCATTCAGGGCGCGGCCCTTTCCTGGCTCGCGTCCTTTCTTCGGGAAAGGTTCCAGGCTGTTCACCTTTCCGGTTTCTCTGCCCCTTCCCGCCCGGTCACCTGTGGTGTGCCCCAAGGTTCCTCCCTTTCCCCTCTTCTCTTTAATCTTTATATCCATCCTCTCATCTCCTCCCTTCTTGAGCTGGGGGTCTCTGTGTACAATTACGCCGACGACCTCCAGCTCATCTTCGATCTTTCTTCTTCTCCGGACTCTCTTCCTAAATTTCGTTCCACCTTAACCTTCATTTCCGAGTGGATGAGTGCTAACCATCTCAAGCTCAACCCTGACAAGACGGAACTTGTCCTCACTGGCGGTCCCTCTACCCCTTGGTCCCCTGCACACTGGCCCCTTTCTTTTGGTCCCCCCCCCTCACCTGCCTCCTCTGTTCGCACCCTTGGTATTAAAGTCAGTCATGACTTATCCCTGCACAGTCAGATCAGCTCCGTCGTGTCCTCCTGTTTTCTATCCCTCCGCCTCATCTGGAAAATCTTGCGATTCTTCTCCATCGACGCACTCAAAACCATAGTCATGGCTTTAGTCACCTCTCGCCTTGACTATGGGAATGGCCTGTACGTGGGCATACCCGCCTACGAAACCCGCCGGCTTCAGGCCATCCAAAATCAGGCTGCCCGCCTCATTTTTTTCCTCCCCAAATCCTCCCATATCACTCCCGTTCTCAAATCCCTTCACTGGCTTCCCATTCGTTTTAGATCTTTTTTCAAACTGGCTTGCTTAGCCTTTCGGGCTCATTCTCGCTCTGCCCCCTCTTTCATCACTTCTCTCATCTCTTCTCACGCCCCTAGCCGCACCCTTCATTCTTCCTCTCTCTCTCTCTTGCACATCCCCCGCTTTCGCAAATCCAGAACGGGAGGCACTCGGTTTTCGGTCCTGGCCCCCCAGTTCTGGAATAGCCTCCCACTTTCTATTCGTTCTATTCCCATTTACACTCACTTCCGTAAGGCCCTCAAAACTTTCCTCTTTTCTCAGGCATTCCCTTCTTAGTTCCCCTGGTTTCCCTCTGTGAGCTCTGATCAGGTCCCCAGCGCCAGGAAGCCGCTTGGCCACAGTGCGCTTTATTAAATACTTTTTTCATTTCATTTCATTTCATTTGCCTAAGGTTGAACTTTCATGCCACCTACATGCTATTACATTGTCTTAGATCATTCACGGTGTATTATCTGGCAGCAGCACAGATGGGAGGAGGGCAGTCATTAACCTATGTTGATTTTTAGGTCTTGGTTGACAGTTCAACTGTCACCTGACCTTTTAACCTATACCAATATTATTCTACAGTTCTTTGTTTCTACATAAATACATGTCCATTCCCATTCTATGTACTTTCAGTGCTTCGTGTTACCATAAAACATTCCAGTAAAGCAGACATATTGGCATTGCCAATGCTTGTTCTCTAAACATTTTGAACCATTAATAATCTGCAGATTCTTCTACGTCTTCTCCACCTGAAATCTCTGGAGTTGCTCTTTCACAAGTACACTTGTTCAGGGCAACACCTCCTTCCAGGTCACTGAGGACACTCTCTCTAATCCAGAACACTTGCGTGATCACCAAATGAATTCTGGGTACTGTAGTCTTGTTTTGCTTCCATTGAAAAAATGTGACTAACAAGCCTGACAACAATGATGTGTAAGTGAAATGTCCAGGCCTGGAGACTGTGTCTTCAATGACCTGGAGTAAATTCATCACCCTGGCATTTGTCAAAATGGATCCAGGGGCATGAGGTGAGGCAAAATGTTTTGTCTGTCTCTTCAGTGTGAAGTACTTCCTGGTTTCTGTAATGCTTAGGAATGCTAACTGTAAAGCAAAAGATGTTGAACTTCAAAATGGTCCCCCAGTCCCAAAACAAAATATCCATCACACTCTCTACAGATGCCCTAATACTATGTGAGTTTAGAAGCATATCATTTTCAGTGTGTACTTGGTCGCGTTTATGTTTGTGTTATCCATAAAGGGGCAACGCAAAGATGCTACAATGTTACCATCTGCAAGTAGGTTATTTTTGTCTTCAGTTTAACTCGCCCTATGACATTTCACACATGAAAAAGCTTTGTTTATGTCTGTGTATTGTAGGTCCTCGTTCGTCAGAAGTCTCCTTACTTTGGCGGAGACTCAGTGTCCATGATCGACTACATGATATGGCCCTTTTTTGAACGTGCAGAAGCATTTTGTTTTCAGGAGTAAGTATCCTTAACGTTTTTTGTTCATATGATGAATGTCTTTCAACAATCACTGGCAAAGGCTGTGATTTTGACATTTGTATAGTAAAAAGCAGTCTGTGATATCACTGTTGCGGTAAGTTGATCGAACCTCAGAATGCAATGTGGGACTCGTTCAGTTTTAAATACCATCAGTAAAGCATGTGGACGAACACAAAATGAAAGCACAGGTTCATGTTGTAGGCAGGGTAACGGACAGCCCCCAGACAGTGCCCTCTGGTGGCAGGATGTCAGGCTCATTCTCTGTTTAGTGCCACCTATCCTCATCAGACTCTATCACAGTCTGCACAGTAACCCTGGGCTTAGTTCCCGTAGTAGCGCTACGCTTAGCTACGCGAAGTGAACTTCGCACTACGCGAGCCACGCGTTGCACTACGCGAACTGCGTAGTGCAGTAGGAAATGCTGTTCGCGATGCTTGCACAGCTTGTCCGCACTGTGCAAGCATCGCTAATGGCATCTTGCACAGTGCAAGTGGTCGTTTCTGTCGCTCGAGTAGATTTTTACTCGAGCTGCAGCTTTCTCAACGCGGACTGGTAGTTTCTCTACGCGAGCGATCGCGAGCATACGCGACCACTCACGATGAGAAACCTGACCTCCCGCATGGAGAATCTTGCCGGGAGGTTTATTTTCCACTCTCGTGATCGCCAACTTGATGTTGCTGATCACGAACGAGGAAAAAGTCTTGCCGTGATGTCATTTTGCTTGCTCGCGGTCACCAACTCGACGTTGAGGACCGCAAGCAAACAAAAAATGACTGCTACGCTACGGGTGTTTGCACTGTGCTACGTGCAATTCGATTAGTGCTAAGTAGCGCAAACTTCACAAACTACACAACTGTAGCGTAGTACTTCGCCCAGGGATACTGCACTGATGATCAGCAGAAGGAGAGAAAGTGAAAACTCAGCTTTCCGAAAATACCTTTTTACGTTAACAGTCAAAGCATGGGAATGAGCAAATATTCATTTTGCAAAAGTGTGCATATGTACATGTTTTCAATTAATATTGGTGAACAATTATAATCCTTGTACCTTAATGATCACATGAAAAACTGCCTACTCCAGACAATACATCTGTATGGCAAATATTTTGCAGTCATTGGTTTACTTGTGGGAACATGTGTGTACCAATGGGAGGGGCAGGGATGTTTCCAATAAAAACTGAGTGAAGTGCCACAAAAATGTGAGAATGTTGGTATTTAACAGTGATTCCATCAATGGTGTCATTTGCGATATCATCAGAGCTGTCATCAGTGATGTAATTTAATTTATCAAGAGTGATGTTATATTAAGGTCATAAGCAGAGTGTAGTAAAGATTTCCACATGGTGTCAGGATGTAGGTTCCAAGTAGTATTTAATGTCATATAGTTACAGGAAGTAGAGGTGAGCAGATGGAAAATATGCTATGAAATATGCCATGAAGTATGCCCCACCAGGAGCTGTCCTCCTGGAAGCTCAGCCTTCAGTCACCAACTGAATCACATCCCCTAACAAACGTTCTATGACATATGTAACATTCCAGACACACAAGCTAGAGAGCAGGAGAAGAAAGAGGACAGAGCAGGAGAGAAACATTCACCTTATAACACAGAGCATCTATATATGAGTTTCAAGCCTTGCTGATCCACCAAGACTGCAGGTGCCTCTTCGTGGGTGCAAGTCCCAGAGGCGTTTATTCATTGAGAAAAGGGCAAAACCAAAGGGGATGATGGACGGAGTGTTGAACATTGCAAGCACTCACCCCCAGTCAACTGATCTGAGTTTAATCCATCATCATTCTTTAGCTCACTCCACCACCCCAGTTCATACATGGCCATATGCAAATCAGTCTAAACCTGTGCCTCATGGGAACAGTCCAGCCCGAACTGCCAAGCCATGTCTTCCCTGGACTGGAAACAAGCATCCTGGGACCGGTTTCTGGCTAATCAGCCATCATCAGCCAGGCTAGCTTGAATCCAGTGGCAAAGTGAGCAAGGGACCCACGTCTGGGCATACCCTGCCAACTTAGGGCGAACAAAGCAAAACCAAAGGGGATGATGGACGGAGTGTTGAACATTGCAAGCACTCACCCCCAGTCAACTGATCTGGGTTTAATCCATCAACATTCTTTAGCTCACTCCACCACCCCAGTTCAGACATGGCCATATGCAAATCAGTCTGAACCTGTGCCTCATGGGAACAGTCCTGCCCGAACTGCCAAGCCATGTCTTCCTTGGACCGGAAACAAGCATCCTGGGACAGGTTTCTGGCTAATCAGCCTTCATCAGCCAGGCTGGCTTGAATCCAGTGGCAAAGTGAGCAAGGGACCCACGTCTGGGCATACCCTGCCAACTTAGGGCGAACAAAGCAAAATTAAAGGGGATGATGGACGGAGTGTTAAACATTGCAAGCACTCACCCCCAGTCAACTGATCTGAGTTTAATCCATCATCATTCTTTAGCTCACTCCACCACCCCAGTTCAGACATGGCCATATGCAAATCAGTCTGAACCTGTGCCTCATGGGAAACATCCCGCCCGAACTGCCAAGCCATGTCTTCCCCGGACCGGAAACAAGCATCCTGGGACCGGTTTCTGGCTAATCAGCCATCATCAGCCAGGCTAGCTTGAATCCAGTGGCAAAGTGAGCAAGGGACCCACGTCTGGGCATACCCTGCCAACTTAGGGCGAACAAAGCAAAACCAAAGGGGATGATGGACGGAGTGTTGAACATTGCAAGCACTCACCCCCAGTCAACTGATCTGGGTTTAATCCATCATCATTCTTTAGCTCACTCCACCACCCCAGTTCAGACATGGCCATATGCAAATCAGTCTGAACCTGTGCCTCATGGGAACAGTCCTGCCCGAACTGCCAAGCCATGTCTTCCTTGGACCGGAAACAAGCATCCTGGGACAGGTTTCTGGCTAATCAGCCTTCATCAGCCAGGCTGGCTTGAATCCAGTGGCAAAGTGAGCAAGGGACCCACGTCTGGGCATACCCTGCCAACTTAGGGCAAACAAAGCAAAATTAAAGGGGATGATGGACGGAGTGTTAAACATTGCAAGCACTCACCCCCAGTCAACTGATCTGAGTTTAATCCATCATCATTCTTTAGCTCACTCCACCACCCCAGTTCAGACATGGCCATATGCAAATCAGTCTGAACCTGTGCCTCATGGGAAACATCCCGCCCGAACTGCCAAGCCATGTCTTCCCCGGACCGGAAACAAGCATCCTGGGACCGGTTTCTGGCTAATCAGCCGTCATCAGCCAGGCTAGTTTGAATCCAGTGGCAAAGTGAGCAAGGGACCTACATCTGGGCACACCTGCCAACTTAGGGTGAACAAAGCAAAACCTAAGGGGATGATGGACGGAGTGTTGAACATTGCAAGCACTCACCCTCAGTCAACTGATCTGGGTTTAATCCATCATCATTCTTTAGCTCACTCCACCACCCCAGTTCAGACATGGCCATATGCAAATCAATCTGAACCTGTGCCTCATGGGGACAGTCCTGCCCAAACTGCAAACCCATGTCTTTCCTGGACCGGAAACAAGCATCCTGGGACCGGTTTCTGGCTAATCAGCCGTCATCAGCCAGGCTAGCTTGAATCCAGTGGCATAGTGAGCAAGGGACCCACGTCTGGGCATACCCTGCCAACTTAGGGCGAACAAAGCAAAACTAAAGGCGATGATGGACGGAGTGTTAAACATTGAAAGCACTCACCCCCAGTCAACTGATGTGAGTTTAATCCATCATCATTCTTTAGCTCACTCCACCACCCCAGTTTAGACATGGCCATATGCAAATCAGTCTGAACCTGTGCCTCATGGGAACAGTCCAGCCCGAACTGCCAAGCCATGTCTTCCCTGGACCGGAAACAAGCATCCTGGGACCGGTTTCTGGCTTTTCAGCTGTCATCAGCCAGGCTAGTTTGAATCCAGTGGCAAAGTGAGCAAGGGACCCACGTCTGGACACACCTGCCAACTTAGGGCGAACAAAGCAAAACCAAAGGGGATGATGGACGGAGTGTTGAACATTGCAAACATTCACCCCCAGTCAACTGATCTGGGTTTAATCCATCATCATTCTTTAGCTCACTCCACCACCCCAGTTCAGACGTGGCCATATGCAAATCAGTCTGAACCTGTGCCTCATGGGGACAGTCCCGCCCGAACTGCAAAGCCATGTCTTACCTGGACCAAAAACAAGCATCCTGGTACCGGTTCCTGGCTAATCAGTCGTCATCAGCCAGGCTAGCTTGAATCCAGTGGCAAAGTGAGCAAGGGACCCACGTCTGGGCATACCCTGCCAACTTAGGGCAAACAAAGCAAAACCAAAGGGGATGATGGACGGAGTGTTGAACATTGCAAGCACTCACCCCCAGTCAACTGATCTGGGTTTAATCTATCATCATTCTATATCTCACTCCACCACCCCAGTTCAGACATGGCCATATGCAAATCAGTCTGAACCTGGGCCTCATGGGAACAGTCCAGTCCGAACTGCCAAGCCATGTCTTCCCTGGACCGTAAACAAGCATCTGGGACCGGTTTCTGGCTAATCAGCCGTCATCAGCCCCCTAGCTTGAATACAGTGGCAAAGTGAGCAAGGGACCCACGTCTGGGCATACCCTGCCAACTGGACGGAGTGTTGAACATTGCAAGCACTCACTCCCAGTCTGATTTGCATATGGCTACGATCAAACGGGAATGGCCTGGTGAGTGAAAAAACAATGGATTTAGGCCCAGATCTCTGTACTGCCATTGTTCTGCATTCTGTCCATCAACTGTTGTTTTTGCATCATTGAGAAAGACAGATAGATATCCTTTATTGTTTGATTAATTAAAATCTTACAATAAAACAATCATACAGTAAACAGTTATATACAATTTGATTAGCAGCAATTCCTTTAAATTCTGTGCGTCTTTTCAATAAACTTTGTGACAGTAAAATGTAAATCAAAAAGGATAAAAAAAGGAAAAATATAGGGGTTTTTAGTTCGCCGTTTCTTGGACATCTAATTTTTCCCAGACTTTAGTTAAAAAATTTACCAAAGCAGAATTCATAATTATATCATCTGAAGAAAGACATAGGATCAATGCCTGTCTGCATGTTCGAACCCCTCTTTCATTAAATAGTCTCTTTAGTACAGTTGCTCTTTCATTTCTCATTTCAGAACAGAGACACAATAGATTATTATTATTATTATTATAAAAGTTTTTGTAGCGCGCTCAATTACTAAGAAAATAGTATCCTGGCGCGAAAAAAGAGAGAGGGCAGAGCAGAAGGAATCCAGAGATGGTAATATTGAGAGAAAGGAGAACCCTACAGAGTGGTGTTAAAGAGGTGGGTCTTCAGTCCTTTCTTAAAAACAGTGATGGTGGAGGCTGTTTTTAGGTGGAGAGGGAGAGTATTCCAGGCTTTCGCAGCTCTGACTGTGATGGATTGGCCACCTAGTCTGCTGTATTTAAATTTAGGAACTGTCATTTGGCACAAATTGGCCGGCCTAAGGGGCCGGTTGGGAACATAGAGGGAAAATCTTTTTCTCAAATAAACTGGACCAGTTTGATGGACAGCGCGGTAGGAGAGAACGAGGATTTTAAACATAATCCTGTGAGCGACTGGGAGCCAGTGAAGGGCGCGAAGAGGGTGGCGGACACTGGAGCTTCTGGGTATGTTAAACAAAAGTCGCACAGCGGCATTTTGAATGACCTGGAGGCGATGTATAAGATAGGACGGTAGACCGCAGAATAGGCCATTCGCATAATCTAATCTAGAAAGTATAAGGGCACGGATAACGGTCTCTTTGGCCTCTCTCGGAAGGAGGGGAAAATATCTACGTAGCGTTTTCAAAGTGGAAAAACAGACCCCTGTAAGTCTTTTTAAATGATCCTCAAATTTGAGGTCATTATTGAACCAGACTCCTAAATTTTTAGCAGGGCCGCCGATAGATTTAGGACATGGCAGGTCAGCAGGCCAGAGAAAATCGCTAAAATTATCTGGAAAAGAGCCATATAACAGAATCTCTGATTTGCTTTCATTGCATTTTAGCTGGGCGAGGGCTAGCCAACGAAAAACAGATGTTAGGCAGGATTGGGCCGCCGACGTATCCAAGTTGTTTTTCGGCCATGTAAACAGGAGTTGGGTGTCGTCGGCGTAAGCCATAATTTTTGCTCCTAACTGTTCGGCAAGATAAATAAGGGGGGTAAGGTAAATGTTAAAAAGCAGGGGGCTGAGAGTGGAGCCCTGAGGAACACATGTAGTAAGTTTTTTTAGGGGAGGAGGCAATGGGAGGCATCCAGACTTGTTGCGTTCTGTTTTCTAGAAATGATGTCAGCCAGTCGAGTGCAGGGCCTGTAATGCCAATGGCAGCTAGTCTGGTGAGCAGAAGGGAATGTGGTACCGTATCGAAGGCGGCAGAGAGGTCTAATAAAATCAGAGCCGCTCTGCCACCTCCGTCCAGACATTCCCGGATAGCGTCGGATATTTCCACTAGGGCAGTCTCAGTGCTGTAGGCCGTTCTGAAACCTGATTGGGCTGGATGGAGTGCCTGAGAGGTTTCAACAAATTTGTCCAGTTGATTGAATGCGACCTTTTCACATATTTTGGCAAGAGCTGGCAGCAGTGATATAGGCCGGAAGTTGGAAGGGACGGCGGGGTCTAGCCCGTTTTTCTTTAGAAGTGGCAGCAGTTTCGCTTGCTTCCAGCAAGCCGGGACAGTTGCAGTAAGCAAAGAACGGTTAATAATATGAGTCACCTCATTTCCGACTATATCTGCTAGTTCCGCAAATACTCTAGCAGGACAAGGGTCAGAGGGGTATCCTGATTTTAAGGCCGCAAGGATATTATCGATGTCCAGTTTCTCTACCGGGGCAAAGTTAGTAAACTGCTCCGTGGGATCAGGCATCGTAGGGGAGGGAGTGGCCAATTGAGATGGGAAACTGTTACAAACATTTAGCAGATCGTCCTGATTTTTTTTGATTTTGTCAACAAAGAACACAGAGAGTTCTTCGCACCATTTCTCCGAGGAGGCCAACAGAGGTTGAGCTGCACAGGGTGAAACAAAGCTTTTTACAATAGTAAAAATGTCCTTGCTATTATTGTTGGCTTTGTTGATTCGCCCTGCAAAGTAGTGGCTTTTTGCAGATCTAATAGCCGCATAGTACTTTTTTTGTGCCACCCTCAGTTCTTTCTTTGCCTCAGGGAGATATGCTTGTCTCCAAGTCCGTTCAAGTTTTTTACAGCCTGATTTAAGGTCACGGAGAGAGTGGGAGAACCAGGGTTTGGAAGGGGTAGAACGTATTCTGCAGACCCGGCATTTTTTTATAGATGCAGCAGTCCCTAGTTCAATCCATGAATTAAATGAGCTGACGGCCGACTCAATTTCAAGGGGAAGAACTGGGCGGGAGGTGACTAAACAATCAGACAGGATATCTACATTAATTTTCTGTGCATGAACAGCTTGGGGGCTGTTCTCAGCTGAGCGGGTCAAAGTCCAGGCAAACCTGATCCGCCTATAGTCTGACCATGTCACTATCTCAGGACGGGCCATGTCAATGTCAAAATTAGTACAAACCAGATCAAGGACATGTCCACCTGAGTGAGTGGGTGCCTCAACCCATTGTTTTAACTGAGCCATGGCAAGAGCTTCGTTTAGGCGGACCGTCTCTGAGGAGTCCGGGCTGTCAACATGGATGTTAAAATCCCCCAGGAGGAGATATCTAGAATATCTTAAAGCCCGTGGAATTATAATATCTTCCAATGCGCCCAGAAAGTTACCGGCATGGCCTGGTGGCCTGTAGACCAGAGTGCCTCCTACGGTGAAATGAGAGCTAAGTGTTAATGAAAAGTGAAACACCTCTGCGTCAGCTAGTGGACCATGAAGGTCGTGGGAAAAAACCCATTGTTCTCTAAAGACGGCAGCAATACCGCCTCCTCTACTCAGAGGGCGATCATTCCTAAAAATGTTGAAGCCCCGTGGGATAGCAAATTCAACTGACGGGCCGCATGTCTCACTTAGCCAGGTTTCCGTGATAAAGAGTAAGTCTAGCTGATTGTCGCTCAATAATTCAAAAATATCTGCAACGTGTTTGACCAGTGACCTAGCATTGATCAAGCCTGCTCGGATGCGTGAGGAATCAGCAGGGCTTTGAGCATGACAGTTTAAAATGGGTTGTAAGCGAAAATTGCATGCATGACAAACCCGCGAGGTACTGTCTGCTACCTCCCATTTATCAATACATAGGCAGATGTTGGCTTGTAGCGCCATAAGGTACTCACGAGAATATCGAGTACTAGTCCTATAGGGCATTTGTGGAGCGCCGACAGGGGGACTGGCGCTGGCCGCGTCCGGGACAGGACGGGCACAGACGGGCCCTCCTTTGGCGCTCCTTCGGCGCACAGTCGGCGCCCGCTGCACGTGGCCGCTGAGCGTCTTAGAGTGCATGACTACTTGTAGACCAAGCCCCACCCTCCGCTGGACCGCTAACTCGGGTCCCGCAGGGTCCGGCCCACACTCAAGATGGCGCCCGACCTAGCCCTCCACAACAATCTGCACTTGAAGCCGCGGTGGACCGGGGCTCAGGGGGACCAGATCAATGCAATACTTTGTATAGGTAATTTTAAAAGGTACACAAATGTATAACACAGCAATTTTTAAAATCAATTGAAAGTGTTAAAAAAGAGATTCGATACTGCAGTGGGAAACAGGAGAGAGCAGAGGAGAGCCCTCGCAATCTGCTCGCCTTCTCAAGCGGTATATCGAGGTGCTGCCACCACCCCAAGATAATGTTCTCCTCCCCAGATTTACACAGCCTACATACAGTGTCCTTTTCATACCTTTTCCATGGTGGTAAATGGCATAGTCCCGGCAATATTCCAAATCGTGCTTTAATAAAGATTTGTTTGTTGTTCAGTGACCATGGCGTGTTCAACTATTGCTGTGCTGTCTTTTTTGAGTATCCATTAATTATAGGCCAGGCATATTTTCTTTTTGCAAACGTTGATTTGTCACTTATCAACGACACATGATCTGTGATCATTGAGATAAGTTCACAGATAGGTCAGGGTGAGAGAGCAGTGGCGGCTCCTCCATTATAGCATGTAGGTCATTGCCTCCCACCCTGAAGCCACCACAAGCACCACAAATTTTAATTAGAAGTACTATTATGTTTTCATTATTGTGTTCCCCTAGCCGCGGCGCTGTGTTCCTTGGGATTCTTTTCATGGAGAGGCCAAACCTGTTGATTTGCAGGCGGAAGGGAATAAGCCAGATGTGCCTTTCAGGATGGACAGTTTTCTTACTGTGACCAGCCTAAAATGCGTTCTTCATGCCTCTTGAACCTGCGCTGTGTTAAGGAACCAAACAAAACACCACACAATCCTCCGAGTTTTCAGAGCACAGAGTTCACCGGCCCCAATTAATATTTGGTGTTGCTATTATAGAACAAGGCAAGAATGGGTTCTAGTCAGAGTGGTTCAGGTTGGTCTGTCCCTACAGGCCCGCGCTCACTAGGCCGTGTGTAGGTGGGAGTGTTATAGAACGTGAGCAATCACTATCTGGCTTTATTGTGCAGCCATACAGTGAATGGTCATGTGTCTGTCCCATCTGGGTGATGCTATGTTCTCCTTGTTCTAAGCATCAGAGCTGGCATTGTGCTCAAATGAAGTTAACCCCTTCTACGCTCATGACGAGCTCAGCTAGTCATGGGCGTAACCTGCGCTACGCGGATGACGAGCTGAGCTCGTCACGTAACGCGGGTTTTTTTTAAATCGCAGCACGCAGCGGGAAAACCGCTAGCGCGCATGCGGTTAAAGAGACCAGCCGCTTTGTTGTTTAAACCTCTCCAACCCAAAGCATGTGTCTCCAGGGGGGAGCATCCTTTACAACGCAACGTTTACCACGCAGTGCTATTACAACGCAGGTTTTACAACGAAAACCATTACAACGCATTGCGCTGGGGGGGCGCTCTAGGATAGGGAATAGATTTAATTTACTATCCAACACCTTCCCTAGTGTCCACGGGGACTGGAGTTGGAATAGTAAATTAAACTATTCACTATCCAGCACCCCAAAGCGCTATGCGTTGTAATGGTATGCGTTGTAAAAACTGCGTTGTAACAGCATGCGTGGTAAAAGCATGCGTTGTAACGTCATACATCCGTCTCCAGGCCCTGCTAAGTGTCAGTCCAGGCCTGTGCTTTGAATATGGTGACAGAAAATGTAATTTACTGCAGTACTCAACATCTTACGCCAGTATGTGGTTCACACTTTATTCAGAAAAAGTATTTCTTGTTTTATTGTTGAGTGACTTCAGTTTCTAGTTCCCACTCAAATACTTTAAATAGGTTCAGTGCTTCTCATTATACTGTGTCATGCTTGAGAAATAGAGCAGTATCAAAGACAGGCCAGCTGGGGGATGGACAGGTGCATGAGAGATGCTGTCAAAGGTCCACTGTAGGAAAACATTGGATGATTTGTTTTTTTCTTCGATCATTTTCAAATTATTTGCCACTGTCGGCAATGTCTGTTTAGTGGCATGAGCAGACTGTTTCTAGCCATTCTTAAATATAGCTAGGTTGTGGGTCTCAACTTGTCTTTTGCCAAAGGCATTGCAATCAGTATGTTTACTCGGCGAGACTATGGCCATTGAACCTGTTGAGTCACCCTGTGGATTAATACACCATTGCTCGCTGTGAACCTTATTGTAGCAGCTTGATTCTGGTCAGTTCAATTGATCTTTCATCCTCCAGAGGTTGTTAAGGTGATGACCAGGGGTTGTAAAATAATGACGACCTCATTTATACTGGTTGCAGTTGCGGTATAAATGGGGAAAGTATGAAGAAAAAATGTGTTTGACCTATGCCTTTTTCCTCATATTCTTACTATGTCCGCAGTGGCGATAGAAAGGCAATGTCCTTACACTGTGGAGGTTGTGAGGAAAATAGGAAGGGTGTAGTGCAGTTTTTTTCACCTATGCCTCTCTTCACACTTTTCCTCTTTTTTCATACGTATGGAAGCTGGGATGTCTGCCAGAAATCATATTTATAAACTGCTGGCGTTTATAGTAGCGGCTGCTAATGGACGGGGTGGTGGGGCGGGGGTCATGGGGAACGGAATGTAATTTAAAAAAAGGACTTACCTTTAACGGCTGACTGCCACTTCTCCTCTGCCACCAGCAGGAAGTACCTGGGCACACAGGCTTCCTTGAGCCAATCACAACACTGCATTGCACTGGATCGGCGCTCAGACTGGAACAGTGAGCCTGTGCATGTTCCTCACCAGGCTGTGTAATGCAGCCACGTAGGCCATGTAGGCCCAAGAGGGCTGGCCTAACAGTTCATGCACACTTAGGGAGTGCACACCACTGTTCCCCAGCTCTGGCCGGCCCTGCCCCACCCCACCCCACCACTAACTGCAATAGGGAAAATAAAATGATAATAATTATACAATATTATCTAACGATACGTTATTATGATTTTATTTTTCCTTTTGAGCAGTGGGGTGACGCTCCTCTGCTTTAGTTGAGGACCACCACTGGGCGTTTAGTTAGCAGTTTATAGAGGAAAGCGTGCATTACTCCAGTAAGTTTGCTTCTCAGTCTGGGATTCAAGCCCTTGACGGACGGAACTTACTTTCATCCAAATAAACATTCCTTCTCTTGAGCTATGGTGGCCATCTTAACCCCTTGGCCGCGGCGGTAATTCCACCGCAGCGCTGGGGGGGAGGGGGGACTGCGCGGCACCGCCTTGCTCGTGACGGAACCACTCCGTCACGAGCGACGGGCGCGCTGTGCTTGTGACGGAGTGGTTCCGTCACGGCCCCGCCCGCTTAATAGAACGTGCCGTGCAGGGACAAAATTGATGCCGCACAGGCGCGGCAGCTGGCCCGTGACGGAACCATTCCGTCACCAGCACAGCGCATCCGTGGCTGCTGACGGAGTGGTTCCATCACCAGCATGGATGTGGTTGGACGTTCATCAACTTGTTATGAGTGGAAAAAATATATGATAGATTCTGAAGTAAATCACTATCCCTGCATGCGCGTGGGAGGCACTCTTAAATGTCTGCTAGTGCACTATCCCTGCAAGTGGTGGCACTCGCAAATCAAAACCCAGAGCACGAACAAACACACGCTTCATGCTCTTAGCGCCAGTGTCGGAATCAATGCATCTCCCTCACCTGCTAAAAAACCTCACCTTCATGAAAAGATGAGGTGTTCTATAAATATTGCGCTCAGATAATACCCTCTCATGCAGAAAAGAGAAAACCGGATAATTAGATAATGTGCGAAGAACAAGCGAAACAGCAGGTCAAGTATAATTGAGGTAATAATTTGCTATTAGCATCAAGAAAGCGTTTCTGTGGCACAAAAAACACTTCCATTAAGGATTTTATTCTGGTACGTAGCATTTCACTGCAGAATTGTCACTGGTAACTGAGATCACTTTGTAAACTCTTTGCTTTGCTGTGTCATCTTTATTGTTAACTGCATCAGTCTATAGTATCTGCGGTGGATGACATTACAGACTATTGCAGCAGAAAGGCTTTCGTATCAGTGAATCTTCATGTGTGGACACTTTCATCAACCATGTATTGATTGCCTTTTACCTGTGACCCTGTCATGAATGAAAAAATGTATGCAGGGCAACCCTACGGATTTCTGCAAAGTCAGCCTCCGAGGATATCTTGAATCTCCTAAACGGGAGTTCCCTAGAAGTCGTCCCTAGAAGTCAGAGTTAGCAGTTATAACTCTCTGGATTTCTCTGTCACATACAAACATTAGTACTCTTCGGCTCTGACCTACACTCTCTCACTCCTCTCATTTATTTATTTCCTATTTCTTTACTCATAACTGTGTTGTCTCTTTCTCTTTTATTTTCGAATTCTCACCCTATTATGCAAACAAAATGATCTCCTTTCTCTCGTTTTTCTTTCTCTCTGTTCCCCATTATCGATCTCTTTCCATCTCTACTCTCCTTCTTTCTCCCACTCTTTCTATTTCTCCTGCTCCCTCTCGTTGTTTCTTTTCATTCTCGTCTCTTGCTCTGTCTACCCACCCATCTCCTCCTGTGGTGTTGGTGCTTGCATGCATTGGAATGCAGGAGGTGCGTTTAAGAGGCAATATAGAGTGTGAGAGATGTGAAGGTTCTGTGGGGTGGCAATTGAGGGTTGAGGCTAAGTCAAGTGAGAAGCTGCTGTTATAAATTGAGAATACAGGAAAATTATACATTATTCGGAGTGTGTATCTTGTCTACCAACTGGCAATGATCTCAACTCTGTGAGAACCATCGTGTGCAGAAGAAACTGGAGGCCACTTAATACGAGAAAAGGATATGCCTGGAGTCAACATGAATAACCGAAGCAGAAAAGTTATTGTGCTGTGACGGATAAAATAATCCTGTAGTGCCGCTGAGGAGGAAGGAGAGAATCTTGGAGTCGGAAGTTCAGGACGGAATCTATTAGTTGGAAGTTCGGCAACTCACCTCACAGTATGCGTGGCTTACACACTGATGCTGACGTCGAGTGGCCATCTTGGAGTGGTCGACTGACGCAGCGGAGACCAACGGAGCACAGGGAGGTGCATATAATGAGAAAGGAATTTTGTGTGTCGCAGCCAACTAGAGCAGTTTCCTGTGACACACACATCTTTCAGCAAGTTAATTATATTTTGGATTTTCATGGCATACTACACACCAAATATTGATTGGTGTTGCCATCAGTGATCCGCAGGCCTGGGGGGTAATTTTCGTTTATTCATTTGCGTATACATTGGTGAGGCGCACAGCATATGAAGCAAGCAAATTTGCAAAGACTGTGATATGTACACAAGTAAGTACTGTTGTTGTTAATGGGAAGTTCTACATCAATGATACGCACACCAGATTATGAATGATTGACATTTTGGGTTATATTAGAGATCTTTAAAGGTTAAAGGATATTATTCCCAAGCTTTGTGTGTGGTTAACCTGTGCCTGTTAGCGTTCCAGCTTGACCACATATTGGTTTTCAGTGTTCCTCACTAAACACATGCTAATTGGCACCTCCAGGGATTTCGGATCCCTGATTGGTATTATTAGCATATGTAAAAAATACACCAACTGGGACCCGTAAGCTACATGCCATGCTACTGTTACTCACTAAGAGGCGAGTAGCTATGCTCTGGGGCCGGAGAGGGGCCCCTTCCATGCAGGATTGGATCCGGGATGTGACATTCAGCCCAACTCAGTTAACCACATTCTGGGAGTTGGTGCCATCGGCATCCAGGCCTAGAGATATTTGGGACGCTTTCTGGTATGGGAACGCACACGCACACAGGAGGCTACGTCGATGTTTGGGCGCTAGCCGATTATCAGCTGCATTTGGATAAGCCAATATCGGTATTGAGAGAAACAAGGCTACCTGTAACTGTACGTTGACTTAGGGCTGCATGGGCTAAAATACATGGGGTCTCCCCAGAGAGGTTGTTGAGCATAAAGTGGCCACATGTACACAACGAATACCAAATGTAAAGAAAAATGTACAATGAGTGATATGATTTGATAGAGTTTGATGTTAACCTGCTTCATGTGGGTGGTGTGAGATTGGACCTGTAAGGTCACTATGACATAATTTGCAATAATGGGACTTTGTGGCACTGGATATAACTGACTACTATGTTGAGTTTAAAAATGTAAATTTAAAAAACTGTGCTTGTTAGCACATTTTGGTATGGTAATTACAGTAGTATATTTAGGGTGATACCGGTAGTACTAGTACAACAGAACACTTTTTGATTAGGTAGGAATTATTAGAAATCATGTGTGTGCACAAACATTTACATTAACTCCACCAATCCTATACTTGCATGAACCTGGTGAGTCATGCATGAAGTGGCAAGAGTGGAAGGATTATTTTTCCAAGTATATGACTACCATAGAAAAGGAAACTTTAACTGCTGAAATGAAAAAGGAATTATTTTAAATGTATTAGTTCCAGAGGGTATTAGGCAGTATAATCAAATAGAAAAAAACAGAGAGGTGCAGATGAGACTGATGTAAATGAAAAAGCATTGGACAATTTAGAGAAGTATTTTTTCACCTACAATTTGTAAAGACATTGATAGGTATGTTTTTCCACTGTAAGCAGAAGCAGAAGGAGACAATAGATGATTATATTTCAGCACAAAAAAGATTGACTATACTGTGCAGATATGGTCAGTTACAAGAAGAGTTGCTCAGGGATCAAATCATTATTCATACAAACAACAAAAGGGTGCAGGAGGCTGTTATGCAATGGGAAACTGTATGTGGCAGAATATGGCCCTTGCGTAATGGCATGGAGGGACCAAAGGAGTTTGGATATTACTCTGAATCCCAATAGCAAGGAGCAAGTGTTGTTAATGGATAAGGGTGACAATGTGGGGAAAACTGTTTGCAAAGATTTTCTGAAGGTATACTGAGGGAAGGTTAGAACATAAAATGGTTATAACACAGGATTGTGCTTAAATAGAATGCAGTTCCAGTAACTTATAAAATGCCATTAGTGGTCAGAAAGGAATTGGCAAAGAAATCGCTAAGACTGGAGGAGGCAGGTATTATCAAACGTATCAAAACTTTGGGGTGGATGTCTCCAGTAGTAGTTGCCTGAAAATCCAATAGCAAAATCAGATCAGAGGAGTGAACAAGCAGATTCAGGTTGACAAATACCCATTGTCAAGAATAAGTGGGTTACTGTCAGAAACAAGAATATGAAGTGGTATCAACGGTGGACCTTGCATCTGTGTACCACCAAGTACCATTACACGAGAAGAACAGAACGATTATAGCATTTGTAACTCCGTATGGGTGTTTTCAGTTTATTAGAATGCCTTTTGGACTGGCATATGCTGTGTCAGTTTTTCAAAGATTGATGGGAGAGATATTGAAAGGAATTGATGGGGTTCTGTATTTTTAGGATGATGTCTTAATAATTGGGAGGGATGGACATGAGCATGATGAATGGTTGTGGTGTGTTTTGAGTAAGTTGAAGTCCAAATGTTTGACGGCAGACTACTCCAGACTACTCAAAATGTAAATTTGCAAAAGGCATGTCATTGGTGGAAAGGCAATTTTTCCGAAAAAAAAAAATAGTTGGTGGTAGCAATAAAGTAAGCCCCAGCACCAGTAAATAAAGATGAGCTATGCTCATTCTTGGGTTTGCGGAGTAATACTCCGAGTTTGGAAAATATTTTGCAGAAAAAACATAGACCCTGAGGCAATTGCTGAAAACTAGGAATACATTTGTATTGAATGAGGATTGTGACAAACAATTTGAAAGTATAAAGAATCAGTTATGTACAGCGAAACCTATTCATAGCTTTGATCCAGGCTTGCATAGTACAATAATGGTGGATGCGAGCTAGAAGGGTTTGCTGCAGTACTTACACAAAGGGATCTGTATTGCAAATAATGGGTTATAGGTTTCGCCTCCTAAAGTCTTTCTCCTGCGGAAGAAGCATACTCTGTAATTGAGAGGGAAACACTTGCTTGTGTATGGAGTATGGAGCATTTTAGGGCATTTGCATGGGGCACAGAAGTTGATGTAAGGATGGACCATAAACTGTTGGTGAATTTGTTGACCACTGAAGGTTTTCTGAAGGCATCTGCAAGAATTGCAAGATTTTCTATGAGGTTGCAAGATTTCAACTATCAGATAAAGTATGCACCTGGGGTGCAAAATATGGAGGCAGCCTGTTTGAGTCGCATATCGTTACCCATTACTGAGCTTCCATTGAGTGAGTAGGATGAATTTCAGGTTGTTTATGTGTATGATGAAGGCTTAATTCTATTGAGATGGAGAATTGGATGGAGGTTTATATAAAGATGAAGTTTTGTGCGAAGTGAAATAATGTATTCAGGATGGATGTGTGAACAGGAAGAAGTGTCATGAGTTGATAAAGGGGAACTGGAAAGTCAATGAGTGGCATTTATTAAAAATGCTAGTCTTTAAACATGGACTTATTAGAAACATTGAGACCCCAGCCTTACAACAAGAATATCTTTAGTATCCTAGAATACTATACATGGAGCAACATCTCAGTCTAATAAATGAAACAGGAGAGGTATAGTGCAGTGCACATCCTAAACTCAAGGTGCTCTAATATGTGATAATGAAGAAAAAGGAGGCTCGGTCAAACATTTTCATAGGCTCACACAATGTTGTTTGATCAAATATGTAAGCCAGGGCTGATCTAGGATTTCTTGTTTCACATTGTGCAATTCAGTCAGTAGATGGGTGGCCTTTCTACCATTTTACATCATAGGCTAATGCTATGTCTTTAATTCTTGGTATATGAGATTAGTGGGATCCTGAAAGTCCAAGCAATAAAGATGCCTTTTAAATTCTGTATGTATCCTGCCACATTTGCTGTGCTTCAGTGACATAGGTCAAATACCAAGCTATATCTTTTGACAAACTGCTGCTTATTTCTTTTTTAACATGGGTTTGGTGTTTTCAAACCCATCTCACTTTGCAGTCAGAGAAAAGTAAAGTGAATTATGTAACAATCTTGCTGGTGTACAGAGAGGCACAACAAAAGGTAAATACTGTAAAAAGCAAAAATAAAGCACATTTGAAACAAACATTTTTATAAGATCAAAACAAAGCAAGACACTTTTTCTTGGTGATGCACAAATGATAAATATTCACTAAACCCCCCGTTTCCACATATCATCATTAGTGTTCCATATAGTTTTATCAGTAAAACTATGTCTGTTCAAATTTAGTTGCCATTTCAATGGAGAAGTGTGGCTCACTGGTTAGAAGCGGCAGACCCTGAAGCAGAGATTGGCCCGAGACCAGGGTTCAATTCCCGGCGTGGCATGGTCTTGGGTCAATATCCGCGGACTCGATAATTCTTGCTGAGGTGCCTACGCTAACCATGGGTCCCACTCTGCAACTCTGGGCTATAGCTTGCTTAATCTCCACTACGGCCCATCAACGCCGGGGATGCCTGGCTTCACCTTGGAGGTGCCCAGGAGGGACCATCTCACAGGGATAGCCAGGGCGGGTTCCCCAGCGGTATACAGCGCCAGGACACTCCGAGATGGAGTAACAGTGCGCTTTACAAGTATCCTTACCTTACTTTAGTTACATTAAACATTGTCTACTTCATGTCCATAAAAAATAGATGGGTCGCAAAAGTTTGTCATACTAAAAAGGGGTCTTGGTTCTAAAAACTTTGGAAGCACTGGGTTAGAGCATTTGGCAGACAGAACCACATGAAGCCATGGCTCATTTTGCACTTAGGAGGACCTCGAGTGTAGCCAGAGCCAGGCATTTGGCTTGGGGCTTTAATGGCTTGTCCACCTTTATTTTATAATGCTGTGAAAGGCAGCACTTTTACAGGCCATAGTTATATTTAAAAATATTTTGAAGGCAAGGCACTATATATATCCTTGGATTGTTTGCTCTTAGATGTCGGTATCCAAATACATTTTAAGTGAGGAGCAATATTTTTGCTGTGGACATGTATTTTTATTTCACGAAAAATACTCCAAAGAACAAAATATCTGGTAGTGTAATATTTAAGGATGACTACACTAATAGTGGTAGTGAGGATTGAGCACTTACCTACTAAAGATATCGAGCCATGCTAGTCATGTCCGCATGTCATGGGGTAGAAAACTAGTTCTTTTTAGTTACCCTCACACACCCTAGTGGTGTCATGCTTCATCATCGGGTCACCCCGACTCCTAGAGGTCGGGGTGGGCTCAACCACAGTGTTGGGTAGCTCTTCAAATAGATGAAACAGGGGGGGGGGGCTTAAAGATAAAAAACCTCAGTCAGACCCCTGGTTTCCCTTTATTCTTGGGTCTGGCTGGGTCAATAAAAAATCTAAAAACGGGTCTCTTTGGATTTTAATGGTCCTAAGACCCTAGTGCCGACATGTTTCAGTCCACAATGGCCATAAAGGTCCAGGACTTTCTTCAGGGCTGGTAAAGAACCCCCCTTCTCTATGTGTGGGGAATGAAAAGGATGGAAGGTCCATATCCTATTCGTATAGCGAGGGAAGAGTAGCTTCTCATCGTGTATGTTAAAATGTCTCTGTGTTGCCAAACTCCGTCTGTGGGGCGAAATCACAAAGGGTCAGAATTATAGACATGATAAGAATATAACTGTAAGTGCTTTATCCATTGTGGTGCATGCCAAACTCAGTGTGCATGCTATAATGGTGGACAATTCAATCCCCATGGTGCCATACATCCAAATCGTGCTCTGACCGGATATTATACTGTGACCGGATATCATACTGTGACGTGCTCGTAGGGTCACTCTATGCATATTAATGCTATCTCAAAATTCTACTCGATGAGATGCATGCTTTAAAAAACAGTGAAAATAGTTTCAATAGCAGAATGGTAAACATATAGCCAAAGTATCAACGTGACGTAAATATCAGACATTCAACCATACATACGTGCATACATCCACATATAACAATAGTAATTGCATTAGCACTTACCCAATTAGGGGGGCTTCATGCTTCTCAAAGGACTGAGAAATGTGGTGTGTGGTCCTAATGATTTTTTAGAAAAAATGAGAAGTGCGTAGATTTAGATGATTAATATTATAATCGGAAATCGTATCCCCAGGGAGTGATCTCTGGGGGTTTTGTTAGAAAAAGAGCACGTCCGTACTGGTCATTGAGAGTTCATGATTAGACCGGGTCATAGGCATGTCGTCAAGTACTTACTCAGTTCAAGGTCTCACCCGCCATCTACACCTAATGCGGTCTCGGTCCCTGGCTCTGTGAGAGTGAGCTGCTGGTGTATCGGCATTGAAATACCCCGTATTGTGTTGAATCATTTCTGTGTTCAGCACCGCCATCATGCGCTAACCGGATGTTGCGTGTGCGCGCTGGCGTCGGTGTGCTCCCTCCTTCCGGTCCTAAGGTTGAGGATGATGGGAAATGTAGTTCCTCTACTCGAGAATCGAGTCAGGGACCCGTTTTTCTCGCAATGACTATCAAAAAATATTTAAAAAAATATTTATTTATCTCATCTGCAGAAAGGAGGGGGGGACCCGTTTATCTTGAATTGACTAAATAATTATTTATGCTCATCTGCAGAAAGGAGGGGGGGCGTGCTGGTTCAAAGATGCATAATTGTCTTTATAACTGATACATTCAGTATCTCGTTCTCGCTGATTCACATTGAACCCTTACCGCATGTATGGTGTTATAGATCACTCGGGTGGTACCCTGTAGTCCACTGTCAAACTGGCGTGGGGTTGCCTCTAGGAGTCGGGGTGACCCGATGATGAAGCATGACACCACTAGGGTGTGTGAGGGTAACTAAAAAGAACTAGTTTTCTCCCCCATGACATGCGGACATGACTAGCATGGCCCGATATCTTTAGTGCTCAATCCTCACTACCACTATTAGTGTAGTCATCCTCAAATATTACACTACCAGATATTTTGTTCTGATATAGTGTGTTTGGAGTATTTTTCGTGAAATAGTTATCCCCAGGGAGGATATACTCCAGTTATTTTTCCTCTACAACCCCCTGACCACTGGGAAGTGCACCGGTGGTCTTTTGTGTTATTGTATTTTGAGCAGCGCACAGCTGTGGGTTTTTTCTAATTTGATTGGGTCAAAATTTGATCCATCTGAAGGTAACAAGCAGCGTGACACCAGTTTTTAGTAGTTTCTTGCAGAATTGAACTCTTAGCCGAAAGCAGACATTAATTTACACATTTGCTGACACACACTTAGCAATGCCATGGCCGATCTAAAGGGGATTGGCTATACGCATGATGATGCATCGGCCATCCTAGCAGGGCCGTCCCTGTTAACAGACACCAACATAAGTCAGAGTTTAAACCAGGCACAGAATTGGGATGAGCTCAAAGAACTCAAACGCTGCCAGATGAGAGTACTTCTACATGGTGCTATCATGACTGAGTACCTCAGGGGTAACGCAGCACCTACAGGCTTGTTGGTTACCAATGCCCCAAGAATATTTCTGGATGACCCACTATTCAAAAAGGAGTGGTCGCTCATTGCCTGGCGCTGTTCTCAGGATTGGCTAATCCTGATTATTAACACTGCCAAGCGCATCTCAGGTGCCATACTAGTAAAAATCAAGGCTAGTGAGGACCACCTACTTACAGAGATAAAAGTGACATTATACAAAAAGAAACTGGAGGAAGTGAACAAGGAAACAACTGAACATAAGGACTACTTGATGCAGAACAAAATCACCAAACTCCAAAAAGACCTAAAGAAGTTTAGCCACGAGAAGGTCTACCCTTACATTAAGGATGATTACAAGGGAGAAAATCTCTCGGATACAGGATCCTCACGAAGTAGTTACACAGAATCTTCAGAATCCGAACAAGAGGGAGGTTCAAGTGATGGATCAAGGAAAAACTGGAACTACAGGTCAAGAAGACCACGACGTAGTGGGTTCAACAAATTAGCCAAAACCGGTCAAGAGAACACAAAAACATCCCTAAACTGCGATGACTTTTCCACATTTTTCACAGAGAAGGCTAAATCGCTAGAAGCAGAGCTCAAAAACGTCGTGGCGAACCTTCCCATCGAACGACTGCATTCGAGCGATACCGTCTCTTCAACGGAGTGTACCAATGCAAAAAACAAGGCAAGCTGGGATACATTCGAACTGTACGACCAGCACATGATCGCCAAGACGCTCTCAGAAATCAAACCAAACAATCACTATCAAGACCCACTTCCGGCAAAGTGCTTAAGAGAAATCAACCACGTCTTAGTTCCAATATGGACCGAAATAATAAATGCTTCTCTATCACAAGGGATCCTCCCTGACTGCCTAAAGGGGTCTAGTCGCACCCATAATCAAAAAACCCTCAGCGGACACCTCAGATCCAAACAACTTTCGCCCAGTGACCAATATCCCTGTACTAGCCAAGTTAATTGAGAAATGCGTCCAGAACCAACTCAGCCAACACATCACCAAGTTCTCCTTGCTTGACGAATGCCAGTCAGGATTCAGAACAGGACATAGCACGGAAACAGCGATTCTCCATATTGTTGATGATGCGATACAGGCACTTGACCAAAATCAAGCATGCCTACTGATTCTCCTTGACCTGTCGTCGGCGTTTGACACGGTAAACCACGAAGCATTACTGACCAGGCTGCAGGACAGGATGGGATTGTCGGGAATTGTACTGAACTGGTTCAACTCCTTTTTACAAAACAGAACACAGCGATTCCGGGTCAACGAATCTATCTCACCTCCATGCCCTATCTCAATAGGAGTCCCTCAAGGATCGACGTTATCCCCAGATCTGTTTAACCTATACGTCGAACCCCTTACAGAAATTCTCCAAAAATCACAGATATCATATCACATGTATGCGGATGACACGCGGATATACATAAAGATCGCATCCCTAAAAGACATTGAACTAATGAACGAGACATTAAAAATGGCACTACAATGGCTAACTAATAATCATCTGAAACTAAATGCTCACAAAACAGAGTTCCTACTAATCTCACCACCAAGGAGCCAGGCGGAAATAAAGGAATGGACGAAAGTCGTGACTGCGCTTAACTGCACCCCAACCCTAGTCAACTCAGCTAAATCGCTTGGAATCACTTTAGACGAGAATCTGGACATGAAAGCCCACATTAACTCAATGGCTAAAAATGCCCGCTTCCACCTGAACTACTTAAGAAAACTGAAACCATTCATCTCAGAGCCGGATCTCAAACTGGCAATCCAATCCTTGGTTATCTCTAGGATTGAATATGGCTGCACCACCTTAGCTGGCCTACCAAAAACGTCCACAGCCCCACTTAAAGCCTGCCTCAACGCCGCGGCAGGACTTATCACCGGATCTAGGAAATATGATCATATATCCCCACACTTGAAAGCTTTAAACTGGCTACCTTACGAAGCCAGAATCCAAATGAAGATAGCATGTATCACGCATAAAGCGCTCCACTACAACACCCCAGGACACCTAGCCAAGAAAATTCACCTGTCTGGAGGTAACCGACCAGCAAGAAGCGCCGAGGAGTTGCTATTACGACCAGCCATCTTCAGAAAGAAAAAAACCTATGACAGAGCATTCTCAGGAGCTGCCCCCAGAATCTGGAACTCACTCCCTCCAACCATTAGGAAGATCAAAAATGTGGCAACATTCAAGCGGGAAGTGAAGAGCCTTCTGATGAACAAATACAATAAATAGAGAAGAACATTGTTCACTGCCCTGAACTATTGCTGCTTTATTTCAGAACATTTATGACATAAGGAAGGCGAAGAATAATCAGTATTATAAAGATTGCTAATTCTAGGATATGAAACGGACCATAAATTTATCTCCAAACACTATCTTTAAATGACCTTACAACCGCATCCCTCAGGGACTTATAACTATCTACCTCACCTATGTGTATACATTATAACTATCTACCTCACCTATGTGTATATATGTAGCTTTTGATATAATTGGAGCTGCAACTCACTTTTAACAACAATGCACATGTGTCAAGAATGATTACATTTCATCTACATCATATCTGTGATTCTTATAACTGTTAATATATATGTTATGCTTTCACCTACTCTATGTTAAGCGCTCTGATACCCACGGGTCTTGTTCGCGCTATACAAAACTCTATAATAAATAAATAAATAAATAATAAATAAACCAGAACTATGGACCGCCCCAGATGTACCAATGGCCCCTTCCATGGACCACCACAATATCCAGCGAGACCCTATTTCCAACCCAATTATAACCAGCATTTTTTAGGACAGAGCAGAAGGAGAGGCAAATGTGGGAGACGGGGCAACAGAAGAATCGAATGGGAGGAAGACAGAACCGGACCCAACACGAGGAGCAACACAAGGGGTCAACAGCAACCCGGGACGAGCAGAACGAGGGAATGATAGTCAACCTTTCAGGTACCAATCTCAGTGAAGACGAGATGGCTATCCTAGAAAAAGGTCTAGGCTTTGTCCCCACAACACATTTGGACACATTTCATCTGAGATGCGAACTCAGCGAGTTCTTTAGAAAAATCAGACTAAAAACCTTCTTCATGGATAAGAAAGAAGCCGTCGTAGAAGGTAACTTCA
Organism: Lissotriton helveticus; assembly: GCF_964261635.1. Lineage (NCBI taxonomy): Eukaryota > Metazoa > Chordata > Amphibia > Caudata > Salamandridae > Lissotriton > Lissotriton helveticus. Next base: position 1,099,541,209 of record NC_136065.1, read on the forward strand.
CAGACCTTAGAAAGAAATCCAATTTTTCCCTCCATCAAATCTCATGCCTCCAGAGGTCCTTGCATTCGAGGAAGCAGTTGTAAAAGAAATAGAGGAATTACAACCTAATAGGAACACCTACAACAACCTGAGTAACAAGGAACGAGCTGCACTAGAAGACCGGGTCTAGTGATAAAACCTGCAGACAAGGGTGGGGCAACAGTAATCCAGGATAGCACAGCATACCAAACAGCATGTCTTACCCTGTTGAGTGACACGAAGTTCTACCAAAAAATGAACAGAGATCCCACAGAGAGACTGAGGAAAACCATCACCACGATGACGAAAGATGCTCTAGACAGCGGTTGGATATCGAAGAAAGAATATGGGTTCCTGAACCAGGAAGAACCTAGAATCCCATTATTCTATACCATCCCAAAGATCCACGAAGGCAAAATACCACCACCGGGCAGACCTATTGTATCCGCGATCGGATCAATCTTGGAACCATTGTCCCAATACACTGACTGGTTTTTACGCCCGCTAGTTAAATGCATCAAGTCTTTTGTACAGGATACAAAACATCTTCTCAACCTCCTGGTTGACATTGAATATGACCCCAAGGAAAACATACTAGTGTGCCTAGACGTTGAAGCACTTTACACGAGCATACCACAGTCAGACAGCATTGACGTCATAGAAGACCTACACAAAAAAGAAGAATGGGAGTAGACCGTACCAGTGGAATGGATTGTGTCCCTCATCCGGCTGGCACTGACCGAAAATGTCTTCAAATTTGAAGATCAACTATACCTTCAGACCCATGGAACATCTATGGGCAGTACTTTTGCTCCCAGCATTGCCTGCCTGTACATGGGTCAATTTGAGGACCTACATATATGGGCCCCTAATCCGTACACCACTATTATTTGTAGATGGTATAGGTATATAGACGATGTCCTTATGGCCTGGAAAGGTAATGAAGAAAGCCTACAAAACTTTGCAGGCTGGATCAACCAAAAAAAAAAACACTTACGCTTCACTATGCAAAAAGACAGGAAGATGGTGCCTTTCCTAGACATCAACATCTTTGTGAGCAGTGGCACTTTAAACAGCTCTCTATACACAAAACCCACAGACAAAAATAGCCTGCTTAGGTTTGACAGTGCCCATCCACGTTCACTCAGAGAGAATCTACCAGTAGGACAGTTCCTACTCATCCGCAGGAACTGCTCCAACATCCAAGACTATAGAAAAGAGGCAAAGGTATTGACTAACAAACTAATAGAGAAGAAATACCCACCAAGAATCATCAAGAATGCTGGTAAAAGGGCACGGAATACACCCAGAGAATCTCTCCTTGAGACTCATGACAGGCCCGAACCACAACAGTTGATCTGCGTCATGACCTTCAACTCCTCAACTAATCAGATAAAGAAGATCATCAACAAAAAATGGGGATCCTTACATCTAACAAACTGAGGTTCGACAAACCCATGTTCTCCTTTAAAAAGAACAGGAGCCTGAGAGACTCATTGGTCCATACCAATAGCTATCAACCAAAAACCAGTATTCAACCAACCCTTTGGAACGCACCTCCGGTCATGGGACATTTCCCATGTGGAATGTGCGTAGTGTGCGAACTCACTGAACACACAAGACGCTTGGATCTTGGCCTACCTACTCCTTCGGAACAGAGATCTCACACAAACTGCAACACAGAGGCAGTGATTTACCTCATTAAATGCCCATGTCACCTACTATATGTAGGAATAACGTCGCGCAAAATAAAAATCCGCATCCGCGAACACAGGAGTACCATCAGGAGAGCGATTACAGCCACAAGACTGACAGCGCACTATGTGGAGAGTAATCATAAGGACACAGACATCAGGTGGACAGTGATTGAAAAGGTAAAAGCCACTAACAACCTACAAAAAGTCCTACTTGAGAAGGAACAACGGTGGATCTATCGCCTCAAGACACATGAGGTTGGCCTCAACGACACAATCCCATGGGGCCAACTTAAGAAATGATATAAAGAAAATGAGTGAAGTATGGGGACTACCCATACACAGTGCAACCTCCCCCAAACATAAGTAACATGACGAACCACAAATACTGCTACCCGCCAAGTGGCAACCCCACGCCAGTTTGACAGTGGACTACAGGGTACCACCCGAGTGATCTATAACACCAAACATGCGGTAAGGGTTCAATGTGAATCAGCGAGAACAAGACACTGAATTTATCAGTTATAAAGACAATTATGTATCTTTGAACCAGCACGTCCCCCCTCCTTTCTGCAGATGAGCATAAATAATTATTTAGTCAATTCAAAATAAATGGGTCCCCCCCTCCTTTCTACAGATGAGATAAATAAATATTTTTTTTAATATTTTTTGATAGTCATTCCGAGAAAAACGGGTCCCTGACGCGATTCTCGAGTAGAGGAACTACATTTCCCTTCATCCTCAACCTTAGGACCGGAAGGAGGGAGCACACCGACGCCAGCGCGTACACACAACATCCGGTTAGCGCATGATGGCGGCGCTGAACACGGAAATGATTCAGCACAATACGGGGTATTTCAATGCCGATACACCAGCAGCTCACCCTCGCAGAGCCAGGGACCGAGACCGCAATAGGTGTAGATGACGGGTGAGACCTCGAACTGAGTAAGTACTTGACGCCATGCCTATGACCCGGACTATTCATGAACTCTCAATGACCAGTACGGAAGTGCTCTTTTTTTAACAAAACCCCCAGAGCTCACTCCCTGGGGATACGACTTCCGATTATAATATTAATCATCTACATCTACGCACTTCTCATTTTTTCTAAAAAATCATTAAGACCACACACCGCATTTCTCGGTCCTTTGAGAAGCACGAAGCCCCCCTAATTGGGTAAGTGCTAATGCAATTACTAACGTTATATGTGGATGTATGCACGTATGTATGGTTAAATGTCTGATATTTACGTCACGTTGATACTTTGGCTATATGTTTACCATTCTGCTATTGAGACTATTTTCACTGGTTTTGTAACGCATGCATCTCATCGAGTAGAATTTTGAGATAGCATTAATATGCATAGAGTGACCCTACGAGCACATCACAGTATGATATCCGGTCAAAGTATGATATCCGGTCAGAGCACGATTTGGATGTATGGCACCATGGGGATTGAATTGTCCACCATTATAGCATGCACACTGAGTTTGGCATGCACCACAACGGATAAGGCACTTACAGTTATATTCTTATGTCTATAATTCTGACTCTTTGTGATTTCGCCCCACAGACGGAGTTTGGCAACACAGAGACATTTTAACATACACGAGGAGAAGCTACTCTTCCCTCGCTATACAAATAGGATAGGGACCTTCCATCCTTTTCATTCCCCACACATAGAGAAGGGGGGTTCTTTACCAGCCCTGAAGAAAGTCCTGGACCTTTATGGCCATTGTGGACTGAAACATGTCGGCACTAGGGTCTTAGGACCATTAAAACCCAAAGAGACCCATTTTTAGATTTTGTTATTGACCCAGCCAGACCCAAGAATAAAGGGAAACCAGGGGTCTGACTGAGGTTTTTTATCTTTAAGCCCCCCCCCTGTTTCATCTATTTGAAGAGCTACCCAACACTGTGGTTGAGCCCACCCCGACCTCTAGGAGTCGGGGTGACCCGATGATGAAGCATGACACCACTAGGGTGTGTGAGGGTAACTAAAAAGAACTTGTTTTCTCCCCCATGACATGCGGACATGACTAGCATGGCCCAATATCGTTAGTGGGTAAGTGCTCAATCCTCACTACCACTATTAGTGTAATCATCCTCAAATATTACACTACCAGATATCTTGTTCTGATATAGTGTTTTTGGAGTATTTTTCGTGAAGTAGTTATCCCCAGGGAGGATATACTCCAATTATTTTTCCTCTCCAACCCCCTGACCACTGGGAAGTGCACCGGTGGTCTTTTGTGTTAACAACATGTATTTTTAACAGAAAGGTGCAGGTCACACTGAACAGTGTACAATTTGCCTACTACATTCACTGTTGAAAATAGTGTGACAAGATATTGAGGACACATATTCACATTTTTAAATATTTCAAGACAACTCTTGCAGAATTTATTTTACAAACCTTCTTACCAAATCCTTTATAAATCAATTGCTTTAAAATGCACCATACATACCTCTTTTTTCAAAATTATCTCGGGAAGAATGCTCCCGAAGTCACCTTTGGCAGTCAGGCTCACTCGTAAAGTAAGTCAAACTCGTCCACAACTTTTACTCTCTACTACTTTGAAAAGTTACCACCCGCCACTCCGAAAGAAGTAGACTTGATTAAGTAAATGATATTTGAACTTTTGTTTAAAACAGTGGACCAAGTTTAATTCCCAGTGTTCCATACTCTCTGTTCACTCCCTGAGATGGTACATGAAGGTGGTCTGTTCTCTGAAGGGAGACATCTTGAAAGTACTGTAGATTTGCTTCTTAGAGCCTTTTCCAAACAATTCAAATATTGCAACTGTTACCTTCTTGTTTTTTTTTCTCAGTGTGATGCTGTGTGGCATGGACTGGGATTTGAGATTTGGAGTGTGGTCATGGCATTGTGGTATGGTATGTGTTGCAATTGGGTTCCACGCAATCAGGGTGCCCGGATTTGTTTTGATTTTTTTGATCGCCCAGTTTTGGACTTTTTTCTGTGGACTCTCACTACCTGTATCTAACCCACAGTAATTACATGGCAAACGGCCTGCGTGTGTTTACCGCCAGTGTCCTCCTTTTAGTATAAGTCCACGACAATGTTGCAAGGGTAAGGGACACTTGGCTTGTAACACATATGCACATGCATGCGGGCTGTGCATGGGAGACTACTGTTGTGTACAGCAGTCCAGTTACTGCACATAGGTAGCCTGGTGCAATGGGGTCTCTGCAGGATTAGATATTAACCTGGTATAGGGCTTATAATGTTTGTGTACACTAATAGGAAAAGTCAATGTGATTTACTGTTTGTCTGTAGTGACACTTTATTATGCACATAGGGAGAGAACTGCCTTAGAGTGTAGTTTCGATTCCCTTTGGCCTACAGCGATCATTGACGTCGGGAATTGGGGTGTAACCTGTGCAGGAAAATACATTCTGCAATTTCCAAAAGGATATTTGTACACTTTATGGGTCAGCCAGAGTTTTCATATTTCTCTGGCTCAGGTCAGGATCAGAGCCCAGGCTTTTGCCACCCTGCTGTGCCCAGTTGCTTGTATTTCTCTCCAGCAGCAGGAACAAAGGCCTCCTCACACAAAGGGAGTGATTACCAGTACTTCACCCAGCTCCTGAGGACGAAAGGCAGGGGGCTAAGTGATCTGCATCAATCACTCAGCTGTCACCCTGTCCGAGGGAAGGGCCTGCCCAAGTCCACTGAACAAAGGAGAGATCCCAGACAACTCGCATGAGAGCCGTGCGCCATTGCAGGGATGGAGTTTGCTGTGTGGCTGGATTTGCAGGGAAGAAGATGTTCACAGCATCGAAGATTTGCAGGAGAGCCACAGTGCAGAAGAAGCTAAGCTAGATCATGGAGATGTTTGGGTGAGGGGGATCGCTGAAGAGGATCTGTCCTCTTCAATCAGTGGATAAGCCAAGCACTGCCTCGTTGTTTGAGTGCAATATAAGTATTGTTCCAAAATCCTGATGAATCAGCCCAAATATCCCCATAATCATGTGTCTATGAGTCAGCCCAAATATCCCCATAGTCATGTGCCTATGAGTCAGCCCAAATATCCCCATAGTCATGTGCCTATGAGTCTGCCCAAATATCACCATAGTAATGATGAGTCTGTCTGAAGGCACTGGGGATGTTACTGTTTTGTACTTTGGTGTTTCATGACCCCGTGGCCTATGGCCCTGGCGGATAATTACCATGTGAAGAATGTTGCCAAGCCTACGGGACAATGAGTCTCATGAACAGCTAGGGAGGCATGGAGACATGTGCTCGATTCCACCAGTCCCCCACACACAAACGGTACGAGAAACATCCTCAGCAATGACTCCGGAACAATGAGTTCTGGAGTCACGCAAGCCAAACAATGACTTGCTTGAACAATAACATAGCCTGAACCACGCATGTGTGTGGTTCAGGCTAAGACGGTCTAGTGTTCGTGCAGGGTGGAGTTCAGGGGAGCGTCAGACAAGAACAGGTAAGAGGGGTTCGTGGGTGGAGGGGGGTTTGGTTTAGTTTTTTGGGGTGAGGGGTTTGTGTACGTTTTTGGGGGATGGGGGTTCGGGTTAGTTTTAAAGGGCTGGGCGGGTTTGTGTTTGTTTTTAGGGGGTGGGAGGGGTTTGAGTTAGTTTTTAGGGGGTAGGGTGGTTCAAGGTGGTTTTTAGGGGCTGGGAGGGTTCATGTTCGTTTTTAGGGGGTTGCAGGGTTAATATTCATTTTTAGTGGATGGGAAGTGTTTGAGTTAGTTTTTAGGGGGTGGGGGTTTGAGTAAGTTGTTAGGGGGTGGGAAGGGTTCGAGTTAGTTTTTAGGGTTTAGCTAAATCCTGGGCACACATACATAATAAAACAAGTTTATACAAGAGTAGACATAAACATATGTACAGAGTTCTTGAGTTATGCTGTATATTCTTTTATTGTGATGAAACGCAACCAGTGAGACAACGGGTGATAAGATTTAAACATATGGTGAAGCACGAACGGAAAGGTTTTGTGAGAAAGGCTCTGGAGGACATGAGGAAAGTGAGGGCGAAACAAAGGGTGACGTAGATACACAAGCAATCCAAAATCTTGAAAAGATCTTAAGGGACAGAATGTCGCTAGTGAAAGTACCTGTACAAAGTTGCGAGAACTTAGCATAGTCCCAAGGCCGTTGATAATTCCAACCCAGCTGGGTACAAGTATAAGTAGTGGGATTCCAGGAAAGAAGGGATATAGCGTCTATATAACATAAGAAAAAACACCAGTTAAAATGGGGAATCATAATGAGGTATTAGCGGGTAAAAACAAGAGAGAGACATAATGGCCAAACACTACCTGCAAATTTTTCAGTAGTGCCACGTATTCTGTGAATAAATATGGGGGGGACAAAGTTAGGATGGATCCACAAAAGGACAGGCAGAACCAAGCAGGCATAGAATAAAAAAATAATGAGTCTCACCGGAAAGCTAATGATAATTCCAACCCGGCAGTCCTATGGCGCCAACAGTGGTGTGTCACAAATGTATTATGAATTTCTGTTTGGGGGGGAAAAGACAAAGCACCTGTAACAGGCTGGACAATATTGAAGGACAGCGGTAAGACCATATAAAGGACAGTGGTAAAACGTAAATGCCCGACTACGTTGGTGGAACTGAGACAAAGTCTCAACTCTGTTCACGTTTATTCAATCCACAGGTGTCGCGAGTAAGAAATCGGAAAGAACCAATTTGAAGTTGATCTGAAAAGGAGTATAACAAGGTGGCGTCAGGGAAAGGGACTCAGGCTTACGATAAGAGAAGTATGGCTATGTGAAAGTGCGGAAGACTAGAGAGCAACTTACTGTAGTAATTGGGATTAGGTATCTCCCAGCGGTAAATAAAACGGTCAAAACTACGGTAATGTGGGTGCAGCACACGTGTGTGTGTTCACCATCGCTTTCTGGAAAAGAAAGAGACACCCCTGTCAGGGTATAGCAGCAGTAGTCTGCAAACAAGATGAAGGGACAAAAGGTGCAAGAGTAACACTCCAAAGGTGGAATGTCTCGTGTGTAAGGCAGGCATTTCACTTACTAGAGTATCCAGAGGCAGCGCGTTCTGGCGGCACCAATTCAGTTGTATGAGTGTGTTTGCAAACTAGAAACGGGAAGTGATTAAATAGTCGTATCCGTAGACAACAACTGGACCGCAATCCGCTTTTGAAGATACTCACAATATTCCACACACGGTTGTCCCGGGTGAATGGTTTGCGGCCTCTCAGTATTTAAAAAGGGCTGTACCCTGTACCTGTGGGGGTGATCCTGTACGCCCACACCATGCGCTCAATCTCTCTTTCCCAGTCCTTGTTGTTGGAGATGGCTGCCTGCACGGAGCCCATCACCACTCTGTTAAATCGCTCCACAAGTCCGTTCCCAGCCGGGTGGTATATGGACGTGTGCTTTGCCAGGATTCCATTTCTTTGCATGAAGTTGCTCCATTTCTCTGATCTGAATTGGGGGCCATTGTCACTTAAGATGGACTTCGGAATGCCTTCTCTCACGAAAGTGTCCGCCAGGAATTTTATGATGGTCTCTGTATCCATCACCTCGTCTATTTTCAGCTCAGGCCATTTCGAGTACCTATCCACCAGGACACATACGTACTTCTGGACTCCATGCACATCCAGGATGGGCCCAGGATATCCTCTGACAACTCCTCCCATGGATTCCTTGGGGGGTCAAATTTTCCCAGGGCAGGGCAGAGTGGTTTGAGCGTTTTGTCTGCCCCTTGGCACTGTGGGCAGTCTCTGACGTGCCTCTCGGCCCTTGCATCCATACCTGGCCACCAGTAGTTTTGCTTGGCCCTTAGTTTGAGTTTTCCTATTCCCAAATGTCCCTCGTGGAGCATGTCCAATAGTTTGGGGATGATGTCTGCTGGGGGGATGATTTTCTCCCCTCTGTATACAAACACTCCTTGGTCGTCCATCGACAGCTCTTCTCTGACTTCGAAGTATGGGTTGAGGCCGCCACGGGTTAGTCTCTTATCAGGCCACCCTCCTGTGATGTATGATTTCACTTCCTCGAGGACCGGATCTTTCCCGTAAGCCTGCCTCCATTCCTGGTGTCCGATGGTTTCCTCTTGATCTTCCATGAGTGCCACCATTTCTTCCGCTCCAGCATGGTCTACTCCACTCTGATCCATGGCTGCCGCTCTACTCAGGTAGTCTGCTACTCTGTTCCTGCTGCCAGGGATGTGCTCTACGTCGTACCTAAATTCCAGCAGTTTGAGGGTCATCTTTGAGATCCGCGGTGTGGCACTTGCATGTCCGCTGGACGTTAGTACTTTCAGCAAGGGTTTGTGATCTGTCCTTAACAAGAACCGTGTGACCCACAAGAACTGTCTGAACCTGGACATGGCCCACACAACCGCCAGCATCTCCTTTTCAATTACACTATACTTCTTCTCGGTCTCACTGAGCGTGCGGGATGCAAAACTGATCGTTTCCATTCTCCCTTGGCCTCGATCTTGCATAAGGACGGCACCCAGCCCCTTGTCGCTGGCCTCCGTGGTTAGTACCGTGGCTCCTTGGGGGTCGTATCCTTGGAGCGGAATTGCTCCAGCCACCTCTCTTTTGATGACTTCAAATTCACCTTGCGCTCCCTCCGACCAGCAGAATTCCGTGTTGTCTCGTGTCAGCTGCCTCATGTGATGGGTTTTGGATGCGAAGTGCTGCACGAACTTACTATAATACTCCGCCATTCCAAGGAATGACCGTACTTCTTCTTTGGTGGAAGGCGGTGGCGCTTCGCAGATGGCTCTCACATTGTCTGCCTTCGGGGTAACCCCTCGCACCCCTATCTCGTGACCCAGGTAAGTCACCGACTCCATTCCAAACCGGCACTTGGTCCATTCAGCTGTGAGGCCCTTGCTCTCGAGGATCTTTAGTACCCTTCCCAGTTTGCTGTCGTGATCCGGTCTGTCTCGTCCCATTACCAGGATGTCGTCCTGGAAATATTGGACTCCATCGGTGTCTCTAAACAGCTGGTGCATCAACTTTTGGAACACCGCAGCCGCCGAGGCTAGCCCGAACGGCATGCGGCGGAACTGGTAGCACCTGAATGGAGTGATGAAGGACGTGAGTTTTCGGCTTTCCGGATGCAGGGCTATCTGGTGGTAGGCGGAGGTCAAGTCTATGGTGGAATACCATTTGACTCCCCTGGTTCTGGCCAGCATTTCCTCGATCCGGGGCAAGGGAAACCTCTCCACCACTATGCTCTTGTTCAACTCGCGTAGGTCGACACACAGCCTGATCTTCCCGCTCGGTTTCTTCACGACCACCAGGGGTGCGAGCCACTCCGCGCACGTGATAGGTTCGATGATCCCTTTCCTCTCGAGATCCTGTAGTTCTTCTTGCACCGCGTCCCTTACCGCCAAAGGAACATTTCTCACTTTGTGGGCAACGGGCACAGCACCGTCCTTCAAGACTATCATGTGCGCAAATTTCTCCATCCTTCCGACTGTGCCTCCGAAAACCTTGGGGTAGTCTTCCTTCCATTTTTCTAGGTCCGGCCAGACTCCCGGTTCCGTGAGTAGTATCTGTTCCTTTCCTCCTGGGTCCAGCTTGATGCCCAGGTCGCCTTGGTCGAGCCATCCTAAGACCGAGGGTCCTCTCTCAGAGATGTACAATTTGCAGAACGCTGACCGGTCTCTGAACTCAAACTGTAGTGGTCTGAATCCTGCCATGGGAATGCGGTCCCCGTTGTACGTTACTGCGCGGATGTCTAACCTCTCCAATTCTGGGCCTAGGTGTGGTGCAAAGCTCTCCTCCCACACCGCTCTTTGGATGATGGTGTAGGGCGAGCCGGTGTCAGCCACGACCTTAATCGGTATCCCGCCAATCAGCATCTCCAGCACCGGTTTCATTGTTCTCTTGCCTTCGATGTTCAACACCTGGCCATCTACGCTTTGTACTTGATCTTCAATGTAAATGACTGTGACCACGTCTTCTTCTGCGCCCTCTTCTTGTTCTTCGCTTTCCTATCCGACGTACTTTACCATGCTCTTCGAGGACTCCCTCCGACACACCTTCTCGTAGTGGCCCACTATGCCGCAGTACAAACATTTGGCGCGGAACGGGGGGCACTTCCTGTCGTGTGCCTCGTGCGACCAGCTCCCGCACCGATAGCACGGTTTCTTGGTACTTCCTGCTTGTTACCCTGGAGGGCCTGGGTTACCTTGCCATTTGTTGGGCCCCTTTGCCGCCGAACCCTTGTTCTTGTAGTCCCTGCGGGGCTCCTCCTCGTCTATTCTGTTCACCATTGTGTTGGTGGTTGTCTCTTTCCTCGTTGCGTCCGCGCATCTGCGCGCCAGCTCTGCCCTTTTGACGATTACCATCACTTCTTTTAGGGTGGTGTCCCCGCTGGCCCACAACTTGTCCTGCACCGCCGTGCTCGTGGTATGCATCACCACCTGGTCTTTGATGAACTCCTCCTCCCAGTTATCATATTTGCACGTGGACGCTAGTCTCTTCAAGGCCGCAGCATACTCCTCTACTGTCTCTACCGGCCGTTGTTTCCTTTGCTGGAAATTGAACCTGTCCACTGAGACACACACCGCCGGCCTGTAGTGTTCATTCAGGTCTTCGATGGCATGGGCATATACATCCACGTCGGTGCTTCCTCTTTGTTTCGGGACAAGGCTTTTGTAAATTCTCAGGCCTTCTGGGCCCAGATTTAGCAATAATATGCGTTTCTTCCTCTTGGGATTGAATTGTTCTTCATTCTCATCCTCCAATACTCCTATGAAATTATCGATGTATTCCCTCCAGTCTTCCCACTTCATAAGCGGTTCTCCTGGTCTTGGTAGGAACTGCGCTGGCGCCATCGCGTACCCCGCCTGCGCACTCATTTTCTCGCTCTTGATCGCGGGATGCTCGTTCGCTTGGCCTCTGGGACTTCCTGGCGTGTTGTCCTGCTCTTCCTTGCCTGTTTGCGGTTGGGGACTGCCTTCGTCCGCCCCCTCAATCTTGCCTGGGGGATCCAGCGCGGTCCTCCTTGTCCGGTGGGTCGTCGCGTGCTCAGGCGCGCTGTCCTGACGTCTCTGGGGTGTGGGCTACCCTTTAGGCTGGTAGTCACCTCCCCTGGGCTGTGCTGAGCTCTGCCACGCTCTTTAGGGTGGTACCTGTGTGTTGCTGCTGGTCTCCTTCCGACCTCTTGCTCTTCCTGGCACCAGGTTTTCTCTTTTCTTTACCGTGGTCCAGTTCCTTACTGCTTGCCCTCTGGCCACCGGTGGCAGATGGTGTCCTTGGTGGTCTGGTCCTCTGCAGGGGGCAGGGGGTCTAGAATCCCATCCTCGTCGCCATTGTAATGTCCTTTAATGCCCCAATGAAGACGCTGCAGCGTTTGTGTGGTTAACTTGTTTTATTAATTAAATCTCCCTAAAGAGCGCCGAGCCGCGACAGCTCTGTGTCGGCTTTCCGCGCTTCTGAATGCGCGCTGCGCGCTCACCCTAACATGGCGGCCGCACGTCACGTCTGTACGTGACGTGCATAGACTAGACAGCGCCACTACATGAGTATTGGTTTAAAAGGAGACGCAGTGACATGCCAATAATACCGGGTTAAGCACAGGAGTTATACGTAACAGAGAAAGGTGTCCGTAACTTATATTGGCTGGAATAGTAGTTAGTTTTTAGGGGGTGGGGGGTTAGAGTTAGTTTTTATGGGCTGGGAGGGTTTGTGTTAGTTTTTAGGGGCTGGAAGGGTTTGTGTTATTTTTTAGGGGGTGGAAGAGGTTGGAGTTAGTTTTTAGGGGGTGGGGGTTCGAGTTAGTTTTTAGGGAGTGGGAGGGTTTGTGTTAATTTTTAGGGGGTGGGAGGGGTTTGAGTTAATTTTCAGGGGATGTGAGGGGTTCGAGTTAGTTTTTAGGGGGTGTGGTGTTTGGGTTAGTAAAGAGTAGTTATATAGGTAAATTGCATATTTTTCGTGGTTCGGTAAGTCGTGGTAAAATATTTAGTGGTTTTGGTTTGTTGTTGTTTAGCCTTCGTGGTTCAGGTGCTCGTGATTTTGGAGGTAGTTGTTTAGTTATACATCCACAAGGTACAGGAGGAGTGAGAGCACAAGGGGGTCAGGGCCATGATACAGAGAGACCTTGCCGGCTTCTGCAGCAGCGTGGAAGAGTGCTGCCCGGGCGGGGAGCCGACGGGGCAGCCAAGAGTAGGTTCCCCGTGCTCCCCTATCATAGCCAAATGCGAGGTGCCAAGTGGGACCAGGCACCACCTAAACAAGAGCAAAAACCGAAGGCAAAACTACAGCGCCTTTCCACAACACAGCGGGAGAGCCTTTAATAAAATATTCATTGCTTCTGAAAAGCGCCCCATAATGCCCTGTCTGGTTGGATCATTGTGCACTGTTTTGGCCCTATTTTTGGTTGTTCCTTCTTTTGTGGTGGTCCCAGGACAGCAGGGTCTTCACCACCAACATCAGCAAGTGAGCAGTCCTCTCCCAAAAAGACCTTGAGGTGTTCCCACCGTAAGTTCGGTGGGACTCAAAACACTACCCTCCCCAGGATTTCCAGCATGTTTTCAAACACTCCCAAGGTTGAAGCTTTTGCTTCACAGCTAGTAGTGATGCACTCTCTAGGGGTTATGTGTATGATTACAGTTGTGATGGCCTGAAAGGCATGAATGTGGGTAACGAAGATACATGCTTAAAAGCACCCTCTAGTGGCCAGGTTTATGGTTGCAATGCAATGTCACTACTATGTGATGCCCTCCAGGGGCTGCTTTAATAATTGCAGTTTTATGGCTGAACATGATATAAACAATACACAAACACATATTTTCTTCACATTAAATGCTTTATTGATTTATTATTGGTGCCAATGATTAGTGACCAAAGTGAAAACACTATTATCATTATTAAGTGCATTTACACAAGATTACTGTTTTTCGTGTTTGCATTTAATTACAAATGATGATATTAATATGTGGGTTGTTAATTTTAAACCTTGACAAAACCACTAGATTCACTTGATATGTTTGTGTGACCCCTTTAGGGAGTCAATGGTTATTATGCAATGTCATATATGCTATTTTCCATCTGCCAATTTACATATTTGGTAAATTAGTGTGTGGTATTTAGAAGTGTGTGTGCAACAAATGTGCTTCTCCTAATGACTATATATTATTAAGTGTTAATATTGTGTGCCAGTGAACGGGGATTACTAGCCCACACCACCTTCCCTAAGTAGGCCTTGGACTGGTCTGCCTCGCTATCCTGAGAGAATCAAGTGCTACAATTGGGTGCTTGTTTCCCAGTAAAGGAATTGTGGACCTATTACTTGTGCAGGACACACAACTAATAATCAAATTTCCTACGATATGGTATGGTATGCTATGTTATGTTACCTTTAGATGTAGCGCATGTCTCAAAATCTGTGGGTAGTTTTGGAATCTGGTCTCCTTTGCAGTGCTGGGAATTTGGTTGACCAGAGTGAAGAAGCATTTCTCTTACTGCATTTGGTTACAGAAAAAGTATCTATCCAATGTGTTGTTTAATAATGGTAGTACTTGATAATGGGCTAAAAATTATCCAGTAAAAAACCTTTTGTTGGAAGATGGATTATTAGTAGGGGTACGTATGCACCTATCACTAGCAATAAGGTCACCAAAGGATTATAAGGTCCTGTGAAAGTCCCAGTACATAGGGCCCTTGGCTAAACCCTTGGTAGCTGGCTGCGATCACTCAGGCTTAAATGTAAAAACACCAATACATTAAATAAGTAAGACACAACCCACAATAACAATCTCACACTAATTTATAAACATAGTAAATATTTGTATCTTTAGAATGACACCAAAACAACAAAAACCCAATATAGGAAACAGGAGACCTGATTTTTTAAATATTAAATACTTTATAGTGCCTAAAAACATTTAGCGTCAACTTGGGACATCTGGGCGCACTTGACCAGGACAAAGTCAAAATTTAAGGCCGATCGAGATAGAGCCCTGGTCGGATACACTAAGCGGGAGAACCCAGTCAATATGTTACCTTCGGACTTAGAAACTCTTCTGGTGGATTATCCCTCAAAGTCGTGCAGTCCCCACCAGAAGGCAGATTTCAATGCAACGTCGTCGGATTGCTTCTCCACGAGGCCCCGGTCAAATCCTGGAGCTCCGGAGCTTTCAGCCCGACGAACTTAAAATCCAGGCCGGGACGCAGTTGAAGGTAGCCGGCTTGACTCTTGACACCAAGTCAGGCCCCTTATGGATTTATTTTTCAATCGTTGCTCAATACTTCTGGAAATTCTTCCTGAAGTTCGTCTTGAAAGTTCAAAGTGCCAAAACACAAATACTAGGGTTTAGAAGCTCTGGAATGGTCATTGGAAGTTTGGAATTGCGATTCCCTCAATGCACCTGGCCAAATCCTTAAAAAGCCACTCTACGCACTCAGGCTGTGGACATCTTGAGGAAGATGGTTTAGGGAAGCTCTGTTAACCTGTTGCTTTCAAGGAGTCCACTGCTTAATCCTTTTTGAAGCAAGGCAAAGTCCTAAGGCCTGTAGTTCTGAGTGTGCAACAGGAGCAGTCCTTAGGGGTTTTCCAGCAGGGCAATCCTTCTTCTCCTTGTAGCTTCAGGCAGCAGATTCTAGTTACTTTGCAGCTCTCACATATTTATTCAGTGATCTGGGGCAACAAGAAGGGGGCACACCTGCCTAATTCGGTGCAGAGGTGCAGGAGACACGTGGACATCGACCACTTCTGTTCTCTTTTAACTGGTACGGCCCCGTCTGCACTGGAGTCATTTCAAACTCAGGCAGCGAGCAGTAAGACATAGCTTGGATCGGCCAGCGATGCTCAACGGTGGTTCTTTGACGACCTAAAAATTAAGAAACTTGCATTAAGACAAGCAGAATGCTGATGGTGTCGCCATTATCTCCCGAATAAAAAGGACTCATACTTAACCCTGTTGAAAGAATGTAAAAACATGGGGCCATATTATCAAGCAAGGGCGATAAAATTATTGCCGCTTTATCTACAGGAAACTGCCGCTAAAGCGGCGATAATGGGCTTGATAATATGCCCTTTCTGAATTCCCATAGAAGCCCAGGTTCTGGTGTTAACCTGGGCTTCTATGGGAATTCACAAGGGCATATTATCAAGCCCATTATCACCGCTTTAGCGGCAGTTTCCTGCCTATAAAAGCGGCGATAATGTATCGCCCTTGCTTGATAATATGGCCCACGATTCTTCAAACTAAGGCGGACTACTTTTCCCAAAAAATCATCAACTCAACAAATAAGTCTAAAGAGATCTTTTCTATAGTTGACGAGCTCTCTAAACCAGATAGAATCATGATGAAACCTGCTCCTTCACAGTCTTTATGTGACTTCATTAATTTATATTTCATTGAGAAAATTGTCGCCATTAAAGCCAGTATCCTTCCTCCTGCCTCTCCTATTCAGCATTCGAATATTGGCAAGAATCCACATCGGCTTGATCAAATTCCTCCGATCTCTAAGGAGATCTTACTGGATCTACTTAAAAAGGTTTGCTCCGGTTCCCACACTTATTGTTGTCCCCCTCACATACTTCGAGAAGCCTTCACCACTTGCCCGGACCCTCCCCTTTCACTTCTTAACAACTCGCTTAAGCTTGGCATCATCCCTGATTCATTTAAAAGGGCAGATATTGTTCCAATTTTGAAGAAACACGGCACGGACCCGTCGGTCCTCAGCAACTATCGCCCCATTTTTTTGCTGCCCTACCTGGGCAAAGTTCTAGAGACTCATGTAGCAAATTGCCTCAATTCCTTTGCTGAACATTCCCAGGTTCTGGACTCCCATCAGGCTGGTTTTAGACCCGCATATTCTACGGAGTCTGTTATTCTTACAGTCATAGACGTACTTAGAGGGGGGCTGATAAGGGCATCACCCAGGCCCTGGTTCTCCTGGATCTGTCAGCAGCATTCGACACGGTCGATCATGACATTTTGATCGACCATGTCAGCAATGCCGGAATCCAGAGTCTGGAGTTGAAGTGGCTCTCCTCCTTTCTTATCAACCGACTTCATGATGTACGTTTCGCCAACTTTTCATCTAATAAGAGGGAAATGACCTATGGGGTTCCCCAGGGCTCCTCCCTCTCTCCGCTTCTTTTTAACCGGTACCTACTTCCTTTAATTTGCTCCTTGAGAGAAATAAAGGTTGGAACCTTTAACTATGAAAGGTTGGAACCTTTAACTATGTGGATGATCTTCAACTGGTGTTCGATATTATTTTATCAGAATCATCAGTGTCCAACTTCCAAGCCACCGTAATTTTTATAAACGATTGGATGAACAATAACCAACTGAAGCTGAATCCTGACAAAACTGAGCTGATCCTCACGAGTGGGTCAGCCAATCCGTGGCACTCCAACTTCTGGCCTCCCGTACTGGGCAATCCTCCCGTGCCGGCAGGTTCCACCAAAGGTTTGGGTACAGTAATCAGCAATGACCTGTCTATGAAAGCCCAGATCAGTTCAGTTGTCTCTGCTGGCTTTTTCCATTTGCGGAGAATAAAGAAGATTAGCAGATTCTAGAGGAGGGAAGTTCTGACCCTAGTCATTTTAGCTCTGGTAATCTCACGACTGAACTATTCCAACTCATTGTATGTAGGCATCCCTGTGTAGCAACTGAGCAGGGGCGGCTGGTGACATTTGAAAGTGGTTGGGCGTAAAATGATTGTCGTAATGCACCATAGCGAGCGAGCGCAGCGAGCGAGCCCGAACAACATAAGGAGGGATCGGGGGGTTCCCCCCCACCCCCGAGAACATTTTGAAAAAAGAGTGGACAAATGGTGCATTTTCAAGCAAATTTGAGAAAGCAGGCAGATTAATAAAGAAATTGTGAAAGTTCAGTTATTACATTAATAAAGAGATGTCCTATAACATAGGGAGCTGTTTATTCAAGCTTTCTTTCACCCCATAGTCCAGCAGGGTCTTGATAAAAGACAGACAAGAGAAAAAGCAGTGTGGTCCTCGACCAGGAAGACACTCATATTTCGTTGGTAAGAAGTCAAAAGATTGGTCAAATTGAAAACCTGAAATGCAATACGCAATTCAACAATTAGCAAGTACATCTCATCTATGTTCAACAAGCCATGTTTTACCCATGACTGGAATTGTGAATCACCAAATAAACTGAGCCACTGCAATCAAAATCAACCAAAACTGTGGCTCAAGGTTACATATTGGCAGAAACAGTATACAACAGAAACACAGTCTAAATAACTATGAAAAGTGACACATAAATATTGACCATGCAACTCAAACTCAGAAATTCCAGATCCAATTCACTGCCAAAGCAGGCCTCCAGTCCCACATGTCATTTCATGTGGGCTAAGTGCAGTCTACAATGCATGACTTGCCAAAGCAAATTAACATTCTCTCATATTTAACAAATTCCTGTAACAGACAAAATTTTAAGTTACCCCAAAGTGGGACAAGATTTTATACTCCAAGATTCAATGGTCTGTTCCAGTGTCTGGTTATACTAGAGATAACACAGCCACACAGGTTTTGTAAGTAGGAATACTCGCTATATCCCTCTCTTTCTTTCTGCCACACTCTCTTATTCTGGCTCTGCTTAGCTCCATCTCTCTCTGTTTCACCCCCTCTCTCATTCTCTCTAACAATCCATTGCTTCTCTCTCCCACACACACACACGCACTCTCACTCCCTCCTCTCTCTCATTCTATCTCTTCATCTTTCTTTCAATTTCGCTTCATCTCTCTTGCTTTATTTATCAATCTATTCTCTCTCTTGTGTTATCAGTTACATCCAGTGTAGTTCCATTACACACCAGGCATGACATTTTGGTTTACAGGTGCGTTCTGTGTCTCTTTTCTCTTTGCTTTCCATTGACTTTATCTCCAAGTATTTGTTTTCTCTCTTTCTAGGCCTATATCTTTCTTTCGTTTTATCTCTATCTACATCCATATTTCATTAGGTCTGTCTTTCTCTTCTTTGCACCCTCTTTCACCCTCTGTGTCTGTCTGTCTCTTGATTTCTCTCTACTGTCTCTAGCACTCTTTGTTCTCTCCCAGTCCTCCGTAGTCACACTCTCTCTGGGGAGATCCCCACTACTGCCCAGATATAAACAGAGACGTAAGCAGAGAAGTAACCAACAGACAATATTTAGAAGAATATAAACACCCCGTTCATGGAACAGTTATTATTGAGCAGTTAAACAGCCTTTGTGAACAAACATGCAAAGGAATTAAGCAATCTCTTACTAAACCAAGGCTTAAATTGGAAATTAATTTAAAAAGTGGTCAATAACTCAAATAATGAATTGAACCTGTCATTTCAAAATTCTCAAAACAGAAAAGATAAGCTAGAGCAATGTGTTTCTTCACCCCTCTTAAATTTTGTGAGTGATGTGTTGGAAACAGTTATAAACAAACTGGAGACCTTTGCTGGGACGGACATAGACTCAATTTTCTGTTTTGGTAACCAAAACGCAAATACTCGAACGATAGCATCAGTTTTCCAAGGGAGTCAACAGTATTCTAATTTACCAAGAAAATATTGTGAATGAAATAATTCAGAATACTTTGTGGAGAAAGAAGCAAACTTTGCAGTGCCTCCTTTTAAATTTGACGATCACACACAGCTCAAAAAGGAAAATGAATGTTATGTTACCTGGCACGCACGAAATTAAAAGCAAAAGATGCAGTTAGAGCCATATTTAAACGAATCAGACAAGAAATTCATATTATGCCACATATCAGGCTTCATTCAAGAGAGAACACTGTTCTAGAGACAATTATAAATGCAATTTTTGAGCAAGCTCAATATAAAGCTAGCTACTGATAAGTGTGCTAAATCATTGAAGTCCAAAATTCAACAAAACCATATGCTTGAGAATAACTTTAGCGAGGTTCCTGCTCATAAAGATAACTTTCGATTAAAACCTAACAACACTGCTCAGTGTGTTCCAAATTACATTTATCAAAGAACAGTGCATGATATGCATATGAGCCCCGAAACTACTCCCTCCCTCCCACAGACATAAAACTAACTCATGCATGAGGATACTGCCTCTGGTGCTGAAGGTGGCCTTCGACAACCAGGGAAGACGTATAGGGCAGCGCTGCCAAACTCCCCCAGCGCATCAGACAAGTTTCTACCTCAATCCTTAGATCTCCAATGAGCTTCACGTTTGCACGAAGCACTTTGCAGCGTTAGGACTTTCAGTGCTTTTAAGTAACCAAATGTAGACAGACACACAGCAACCCACAAAACTCTAAAATAAATAAATAAAATGCGTCTTAGAGGATATGTTTCTGTAATTTATACAGTCTGTAAATGCCTTTAGGTACGAATATTGAAGGGTGTGGTACAAAACGAGAATTACAGAATTATTTTCTGTCGAAATACATGCACAAATGAGTCCATCTGAAAACTATATGCCAGCTGGAAACACTACACAGCATAGTACGTAAAATTCTCTCTCTCTCATCTGATGGCATAGATAGACTGATTCCACAGCAAAACGGTGGCTTTTATGTTACCCTTGTGTGCACGAATGGCTGAAAACACCCTGATTAAAAAATAAATGGTACAATGGTCTCTTTTCGGTAACTCTTTTTTTGGCAGAATTTATTCCCATATTGCATCATAACACAGTCCGAACCCTATTTCACAAAATGTATCTGACTGTCATCTCATCCACCTCTTTCCCTTCAGCTCTCCACTTAAAGTTGTTTTGCTATTTGCTGCAGCTGCTTGGGTAGTAACAGCTTCATTTGTTATAGAAACCCTATATTTTCAATGGCCGAAGCCTGTGGCCAGTTCACCTAGTACGAAAAGTACAAGCTCCACTGCCTCTGGCTGGCATCTTGACCTGGCCATCACAGATTGCTTAACCGCATGCGCGCTAGCGGGTTTTCCCGCTGTGCGCTACATATTTGAAAAACCCGCGTTACATGACAAAGCCAGCTCGTCATGCGCGTAGCGCAGGTAACGCCCATGACGAGCTGGCTTTGTCATCAGCGCTGAAGGGGTTAGAGGGATACGCACAAGGTCTGGAAGAAATTAGCCAGTTTGCATAAGGTACCCACATGACTACAACATATTTTTTAATACGCATTAGCTGTATCACCTCCCATTCATTTGATATTTCAGAACAATGATATAAAACTGCAGCCCCTGCAACAACTGCAATATAAATAGTTTGCGCATTGTGCATGGACCTCAATTTAAGTATTTCATTCTTGGATGTAGAGCCAAAGCGTGTGTTCCATGGAAGTAAACTCTGTCAGAAAATATGCAAATCATAAAGTTTATTTCCAGGTAAATAAAATCACCTTTAAATACTGTGATAAGTGTATAATGAATCTCGCCGTTTCTGTTCCTGAAGGCTGGTAAGTGAAAGAGGCACTGCTCAGATATGCAAGGTTTTTATCAAAGTGACAGAATTCTGACCGATGGTAATCAAGATGGTGGCAAGCTGATTCCCGGTGCTAGCCAATTGATGTGGCCTTCATCTTCCTCCCTGAAAGGAAGACGTTACCAGAGTAGTGTGAAGAGGCACGGTCCTTTATTCACATCCAGTCAACAGCTCTCCCGGCAGCAACTGCCGTCCAGGAGTTCTCAGCACTAGAACACAGGAGACTCCACGAGCACCATGACGCTCGTGGAGAAACCTGTGCACTTAAAGAAACAGTGTACATTGTTTGCATAACAGTACATCCCCACACATCCCCCTTCCCTCAATTAATAACAATTTACAAAACAATTGATACAACTAACCCACCCCTTCCCCAAAATGAAAAATAAAAGCATTAATTCAATAAGTCACAAAATCACGAAATTTTCCTGGAACAATTTTACATCTGGTGGAAAATCTTTTAGTTAACATGTCATTAGGAACAGAACTGGAGGCATGAGCGGGCAGAACTGGAGGAACAGTACTTGTACCTGTGTTAGAGGTGGGTAAAACACAAGATCTCAAACCAAATTTACTTTTCACAAACTCAACTTTGTTCTTAGGAACAATGGAAACACGAGACTTGTTCCAAATTTTACCATTCTCTAGAACAACCACATGATCCTTTACTTCCTTGACTAAGACAGGAGAAGAAAACCGAGCTAGCCCCTTCTGCAAAAGTACTGTTTTTTTGATCCTAACCCAGTCTCCCGAGCGCACAGGAGACAATCTACAACTCCCTTGAGCATATTTGGTTTGAGTACCAGCTCTAACATCAGCCACTCCAGCGAGTTTGATAGCGTCAATGTTTTTTCTTGCCATCCAATCTTTGTTTAACTCTGACCCAGCCACTCTACCTCTGAGTAACGTAAAAGGTGAGACTCCTGTGCTAGAATGGGGAGTGACCCTCAATGCCCACAACATGTCAGAGATAACCTTTTTCCAATTTAAACCATTAACGTTGGCTAACTGTAACTGATCCTTAATCACTCGGTTTAATCTCTCAACTAATCCATTGCTCGAAGGGTGATATAAAGAGGTGAGAATGTGCTTGATCCCAAGAGATTTTAAAAATTTCTGCATCTCACCCGACACCAACTGAGTGCCATTGTCCGATACTAATTCTTCTGGTATGCCCTCTCGCAAAAACACATTTTTGAAAAATTCAATGACAGTAGAAGAATTTATGCATTCAACAAATTTAACTTCCGGCCACTTTGACATGTAGTCAATTAAAACTAATGCATACTTTGGAGTTGCTCCTAGATTGTAAAATGGACCCGCTATATCAAACGCCAATTTATGCCAAGGTAGCTCTTTAACTTGCACAGGAGTCACAGGAGAAGGAGTAGTAACTTGAGATTTGTCACTAAGGACACAAGCACCACAATCACGCACACAATGTTCAATCGCTTTGTCTACTCCAGGCCACCAAAAATCTTCACGTACCCTCCGTTTCATAGCACGAATGCCCAAATGACCTACATGAGCTAATTCTAAAACTTTTTTACAAAGAGTTCCCGGAACCACTAGTAAGCCAGCCCTACGTAAAACGCCATCAATCAAAGATAATTCATCTCGAACTCTCCTGAATGGCATTAAATCTGAAGAAAGGGACTTATCATCAGGCCAACCATTTACCAGGTAATTCATTACACAAGACAAATTCTTATCTTCAGCCACAGCTAACTTCCACTCATTTTCCGTCAACGTGATGCCAACCTCAGACACAGAACTCACTGCACATACCATCTCTAAATCTTCATCACTCTGTTCTAACTTATCGTGAGGAAGAGGCAATCTGGACAAACAATCAGCCACATTGTTTCTAATTCCAGGAACATATTCCAGGTGGTAATCAAATTCACTAAGCCTGTATTGCCATTTGGCAATGCGAGGAGAAGCCCTCCCACCACCTTTCGTAGTGAAAAGATCAACTAGGGGCTTGTGGTCAGTTTTGAGTGTTATGTGATTGCCCCAAAGAAAATTTCTGAAATGCTGCACACCCCACCATAAAGCTAACGCTTCTTTCTCGATGGTAGAATATGTGCCTTCAGCTCCACGTAAGGTCCTGGAGGCAAATGCAATTACCTCTATTTTACCATCCGCTCTTTTCTGAGAGAGAACTGCACCCAGACCCACATTGCTGGCATCGGTAATTACAATGTTCTGATCATTAATATTAACAAGTTTGAGGGGACGTGCCTGTACAATAGCAATTTTCAGTAAGTTAAAATCATTTGCACATTCTTGTGACCAATTAAATCTAACATTCTTTTTCAATAAATTTCTCAGAGACACAGTCCTATCAGAAACATTTTTGACAAATTTAGCGTAATATTCGATCAGTCCTAAAAAGGAACGTAGTTGATCCTTGTTGGATGGTTCTGGTGCATTCTGAATGGCATCTAATAATTTCATTTTGGGTTCTACCCCTTTGGCTGAGATGTGGTGACCCATGTAATCTACGCTAGTCTTGAGAAATTTGCATTTGTCTTTTCTTAGGGTCAACCCAAAATCTTTTAAAATTCTCAAGGCTGTTCTTACTCTGCTATTGTGTTCGCTCACAGACTTGCCATAAATGAGAATGTCGTCCTGAAAGAAGAAGACTCCCGCAGTATCTTTGAAAAGGTTTCCCATGAGGCGTTGAAAAACTGCGGAAGCCGACGCCAGACCGAACGGCATCCTCAAATAGCGGAAAGCACCTTCAGGAGTTACAAAAGACGTTAGGTGTCTTGAATCTTTGCTTAATACAACTTGGTGATATGCCGAAAAAATGTCTAAAGTAGTGAAATAACTGGCACCCTCCAATGTAGATAACATTTCATTAATGTTGGGTAGTGGTTGCCGATCAATCCAGATGCAAGCATTTAAGTCGCGCAAATCCACACACATCCTAAGGGACTTATCGGCTTTGCGCGCCAAAACTACAGGAGACAACCACTCTGATGCCTCTATAGGTTCAATTACTCCTAAGAGACACAATCTCTCCAGTTCAGCCTTTAACTCACTTCGCATACTTAGAGGTACTTTGCGAACTTTGTGTGCAACTGCTGTAGCCCCTTCCTTTAAAATAATTTGATGCTGAAAACCTTTGAGTTTGCCTAATTTGTCACAGAATACCTCTGGAAATTCATGCACCCACTCATTTTCACCAGAAGTTTTTAGAGAACTTATTGGCTCTGAATCAGGCAAAGAGGCATAATACTGCTTGGCCTCGCGTCTTGATAACACCATATCTTGATGGTTGGGATCAAGAATCATGTTTAATTCACCCTGTTCATGCCAACCCAATAAATTGGTACCATCTTTTACTACATAAATGATGGAGGACGTAGAATCTCCTTTGAATTCCATCTCTCCCCTAAACTTTCCTAATACTTCTACTCTCTTGCCTCCATATGCAAACATTCTGATAAAAGATTTTGATAGTAAAATATTATCTAACATGTCTAAATCCTTAACATTGACTATGGAAAATGGAGAACCAGAATCCGCTAGGAATTTGATTAATACGCCATTCACATTAATGGAACAAACAGGAGATTTTCGTCTTTGAGATGAATCCATAGTTGCTATTTCAACAACTCCATCAGTACTCATGGGGGAAGAAGATAACATCAACAATTCATAATGTTCGTCTTCTTCATCTACATGTAATCGTTCATCAATACTTTTCACTATTTGTGACGAACCTTTCTGCACCCCTGTTGCTTTACACATACGTGCTAAATGACCCTTCTTGCCACATTTGAAACAAGATTGATTAACAGCGAAGCAAAATTTGAAATTTCCTAAATGAGATCTACTCCCACACCGATAACAGGATAATCCTTGCACATCGTTCCTAGGTTTATTGGAACTGGAAAATGTAGGAACTTGAGAACGATTTGGATTTGATGTTCTCCGTTCTGGAATTTTGACTGCTGTCTTGGTACTGATGGCATTGATGTCAGATGATTCTGTTGGAGTTGCTAAAGGTGATGTAGGAGTACTCATTTCTTTTAAACAATACTGGGAATGTTCAACAGATTTGGCTAGGGTCAATGCAGTTTCTAGGTCGGGGTCACCAGACGATAAAAGTTTTTCACGCACCTTTCTGTCATGAGTGCGTTCAATGAGCTGATCTCTAATGATTTCATCTCTGAATTCTCTGTAGTTGCAGTTGACTGCCAGAATCCTTAAGGCTGCAACGAAATCATCAATGGACTCTCCGGGTAATTGTGCACGTTGCAAAAACTTGTGACGTTCCAATACAGTGTTCCGTTTAGGACTAAATCTTTTGTCTAATGTCTTTACTAGAGAAGCATATTCGTCTAATATTTGCGCATCACCATCATCACTTGAAATGGATATTCTTACTTCTTCGAGGGGTAAAGTTTCCAGAATGGACCTTCCTTCAGGTCCCAAATTATATACTAAAAGTGCTTTTTTTTGTTGTTGATGTGAAGGTATCACCATCGATGGCTTCAATATATGCGTCAAATGTCGCTTTCCATTGTTTCCAGGGCATGGGGGGAGGACCTGGAGACTGCAAAAAGGGAGGTGGCGAGGCTACCTTTTCCATTTGCGTGGGGAGCTGCTGCCTCAAAACTAAATAATAAGTAATTCAAGTCTCTGAAATTTACTAAATATTCAAGGTATTTCGTGGTTAATATATAAATATATTTATATATATATATTTTTTTTTTTTAAATACCTTTTTTTTTTTTTTATGCCTGCTGTGTAATTGTGTTGTTATTTTTAAAACTGTAGAAACTGTTGTGCAGCTAATATCTTTATTCTTTTGAAAACTGTAGGATTGTTTTCCTTTATTTGTTTACTTAGTCATGACATGGTAAAGTACAGGCTGAAATGGTTGGAGTCTGCTTTATTGTGACGTTCAGATGAGTTTCTATGCTGGCAGAGATGATGTACGTCACAATGCTTTGTGTTGCCGTAGTAGCGCACTGCAGAATTAGGGCGCGTGATGAAGAATGATTAAAAGCAATGCTCGTGATGAGCATTCAGAAGCGAGGCTCGCGCTTTACTTTTCCTGCGCGTTAACAAGGAATGTCTAATGCTCGCGCTGGTTGCTCGCGCTGAGTTTTCAGAAGCAGAAGCAGCGCTCGCGCCAGTCTTTCCAATAACGTTATGCGCTTTAAGTTTTTTTTTTTTTTTGTTAAATTGAAGGCTGCACAGCAAGGCAAGTTTACTCACGTCCGACAGTGACACCGGCTTGACTTCGTGACTTACAATTCTTTTTCTTGAAAACGAGGCTTCACTCTCGCTTGACGTCGCGTCTGACTTGGATTACAGGGGATATTTGGGAGAGTTGAAGTACTGGACCGTCATCGTCGCCAGTGAAAGGAAGACGTTACCAGAGTAGTGTGAAGAGGCACGGTCCTTTATTCACATCCAGTCAACAGCTCTCCCGGCAGCAACTGCCGTCCAGGAGTTCTCAGCACTAGAACACAGGAGACTCCACGAGCACCATGACGCTCGTGGAGAAACCTGTGCACTTAAAGAAACAGTGTACATTGTTTGCATAACAGTACATCCCCACACTCCCCCAACAGAGCAATGGTTTCAGGAGTCAGAGCTGGACTAAAACCCGAAAGCCTCATGGACGCTGACCTATGTGGACTGTTACCATCGTCTCAGGTCGTTAAGGTCTCAGGGTTTGGAATACAGGTACTCCTAAGGTATCCGGGTCTGGAATACGGGTACTCCTAAGGTATCCGGGTCTGGAATACGGGTACTCCTAAAGTCTCAGTGTCTCATAGCTTTTGTAAAGCACTTGCAGACATGCCTCTGGAACAGAGGGTGGTCTTTAAAGTCTCAATTAATATCTGATTTATCCACCTCTTTCACACTCCTTTGTATTTAATGAACTCATCTATATCTCTACCTGCCCCGTGCAGATTATCTTAACACACCCATCCTGGTCTACTACTAAAGCTAATCACAAGGGAAGCAGGTAAAACTGACCCCCAGACAGCTCAGGTTCCACCACCCCCTTAGGTTGTACATATCTCATAATCTTTTGAAATAAACTTGCCACACCAAATTTGGAACTATTCACGTGGCTTTTTGATTGATCTTGTTCTGATGAGAAGAATTTCATTACTGTGATCTCGAATATTTCATGTAATAAATGGGAGCCTGAACGCCTGTTTCTGATTTTCTTATTAGAGTCTAATTGCAACAGCACCTCTCACTTGTAATAAGAAAGCATAAATCGTGGAGTAGTTTAATAAATTATTACAGTTGAGTTGTAATTTCACAATGCCTCTGCCAAATCCAGCAGATGATACATAAGAGGTGTATTGAGATGTTACTTCAACAAGTACAGGAGAGCTAAGTTACTAGCCTTCCAATCATGTTTACTAGCTGGCAAGGAGGCAGTTATGGCGTTGAAATGAATACACCCCCAGATGTAACAGAGAAGGAACGTTTTATTGACGTGGAAGGACACCCCCGCTAATCGCCCTGCTACACATGCCACTAATTGGCAAGTGAATGTTCACACAGATGTTTGGTGAAATTCCAACTGAAGAAGGAACTAGAAGTCGACGAAAGAGTAAGAGTGTAATTCTCTTGCTGTTTACAGCAAGTAGTCCATAATAATTGATGTTGTATTTATTACGTTGCTGGAATTCATTACAAAAAAATAAGTATGTGATCTGCAGACTGTCACACATTTTGAAAGTGACTTACATTCAGATGTTCTAGATATTTGGCACACATTACAAACCACTCCGCAGATTTCACATTGAAAGAGAATTATGGGGTGTGCCATGGTGTATATATGCCCACGTATTAAGAGGAATAACATATTCCATAACATTAATTTAAAAAAGACTTTGCAAGTTACCTTGAATTACTGTGATCTTATAAAGAAAGTCAGGCTTTAACACTATTGCAATATCCCTATAATTTACAGTGGGTAATACTATATGCCATATATAATATTATGTATGACAGGGGTCTCCAAACCAGTCCTGGAGGGCTGGATCCATGCCAGATTTTTAAAATAACTACATGTATCTTAATGGAGATATCCCAAAAATCTGGAATGAATCCGGCCCTCCAGGACAGGTTTGGGGACCCCTGATGTATGATATGGTGACTTCTATGAAATCCAGGGTTTGTACAGAGGTGTTTTATCGGTGGCTGTGAATCTTCACAAACTGGGGAGGATGAAAGGCAGTGTAAGTCTCACAGTACAGATGCCACAAAGCTGTACTGCATATGTGCGCAAACACACTGAAGAAGCCTTCCTGTACCTAATTATTTGTCATAATCTTCATGTGTTGCGCAACATAGGATATACAAATAGCTGCACAGCAATGTCATTAAATACACATCCATCATCTGTATTTTTGCTCCCAAGTGTAGGAAGGTCATCTGATCAGTGGGGAAAGTGGGGTAAGCAGGAGGAGGATAGACGGGACAGACTGGAAGAGAACACGCAGGTATGCTAGACACTGAACGGAAACAAAGTAAGACAGAACACAAAGGGGGCAAATAAAAAGCTGGTATGCCCCAACGAGATAGAAAACCAAAGGCTGTGAACTGGACATTAAGGCACAGAAAAAGGAAAGAGGGCGAGGAAGAAGAAAAGATGTGCAGAAAACTAGAGCCAATGAGAAGAATGGAGGGTTTCCGAAATAAGAGGGTGAGCAAGAAAAAAGTACATTACTGCAACTTCTTAAAATCTCCGGGCTCGTATCTCGTTGCCAAAAGAGTGTCTTTCTCCTCCCCATGTAACCGCCCGATATTTAAACCACACGCTTGCGCCTGTTTAATTAACCACTCAATTAATCCTCTACCGCCTTCAAACAACCGGTCATTTGGGGAAATACAACTTCCATAATGCAACAGAATACCTAACTCAATGCCTGCTAGTAACTCATTAACAGTAAAAAAACACATCTGCTCCCTGCTGCTTTACCCTGATCTAAGCAGCTGCACTGGCTGCATATAATGTAGTCGACAATTTGGGGAAGTATGTTCTAGAGACTGTGGGGGTCTCGCGGGGGGTGGTTGGTCTCTCGCGGGGGGTGGTTGGTCTCGCGCGGGGGGGGGTTGGTCTCGCGCGGGGGGTGGGGTTGGTCTCGCGGGGGGAGGTTGGTCTCGCTGGGGGGTTGGGGGGTCGGTCTCATGCGGGGGGGGGTTTCCTATGGAAAATAACATTTATAAAACTTACCTGACTGCCTACGCTCCTGGTCAGCTTTCGGCGCCTCTTCAGACAGGAACAGCACTGGAGTGGCAGCCCCTCTCATCCAATCCTGGCACAGCCAGCAGCGTCAGGATTGGCTTGGGGCACAGGTTACTCTTCGCCCGAGGCCTGCCCATTAGAAGACCGTGGGGCTCCTAATGGGCATGCGCGGGCATGGGCAACACAAGTGCGCATGAGTGGGCACGGTGCGAAAATTCGCCCTCCGTCCCCACTCATGCGCACTTGTGTTGTGCTGCTGCCTGTTGCCCCCCACTGGTCTGACAATCGTGTCAGTCAACATGACACCGGACCGCCCACCCCCTTCAGACTCTGAAGGGGGTAGGCGTCCGACGTCATGCTGACTGACATGATTGTCAGTTCTCCCTCGGCATCTGTGAACTTAAGTAAACTGAGAGTTTACTTAAGTTCACAGATGCCGAGAGAGCTGCGGGCGTGGGGGCTATGCCCCCACGCCCTATTGGACCCACCGTGCCTGCAACTTAGACGCCTTCAATTGGTTAAGAACCAAGCTGCCAGGCGTATTTTCACCAACCCAAGTGGCATCACGTTGGGCCACTAATGAAAAGCCTCCATTGGCTCCCAGTGGTCAAGAGCTGCATCTTCAAGTTGGGATGCTCTATCTTTAAAGCGCTTTATGGCAATTGTCGAGCTTTTATCTCGACATTAGGTCTTCACACCTGAACCTGTTGGCAACCTCTTCCTTCAAATGTAAGAAGCTTGGTGGTTTAGGGTTTTCAGTCTTGGCCCCTCAATTTTGGAACTCCCTTCCTGTGGAGATGAGGTCCTTGACTTCTCTTACACAGTTCAGGAAACAGCTTAAGACCTGCCTGTTTTCCCAGGTATATGATGACTAAGCCAACCTCCTTGCCGCTGCCTCGCTATGACCTTAGCGCCATGAAATCATTTTGGTGTACATGCGCTTAACAAGTGATGTTAATATAAAATAACATAAGAGGGTGTCACCCAAAAATATGACAGCTTCCTCCAAAGTGTGGCATATTCTTGTTTCACAAATCACCGCACTTTAAAAAAATTAAAGATAGAGAATTCCTCTTCAGGAGAGTAAGACCTGGCTAAACTAACCTACTAGTGTGGCTCATTTCCATTAACACAGCCCCTCCAGACCTTCTGCAAATTCAATTCATGGGCCTGCCATTCTGCTGGGGGTACAGGAAGAGAGGGTAGGCCTGACATCCCTTACTGTACCCCTCTATTTGAAGCCCAATTTGATTTACCCAGCCCCCCGTCTTGACCTTTTCTCTCTAGCTGCAGAGCTCCCCCATCAGATAATCTCTGCTCTATGCAGGCCACTTTTCACTGCATTAACGCAGCATGGCTAAGGCTGTTAAGGCTGAACAATCAGAAGAGGCTGCTAGAAGGCTGGAATTTCGCTCACAGAAAAGAAAGCCCTATAACTTCTCTTCTGTATTAGTTATGATACATTCAACAGTGGCAATTTGTTGGACTTATCATTACAAAACTTTTAAGTCCTTGAATACATGTTTCGCTCCTTCCTAGCTATATTTATACTTAAATAAAATTATTCCAATGTTTGCCAATGTAACTAAGTATCTATCATAGGGAAAAACGAAATTGGCAGTTCTTCCCTCACCAGGACTTATAGAGTATCTTTTATAATGGTCCTGCTTGTAGGTACATGGCACCTCACCTCTGGGAAACCTAGGGGAGACCTTAGGGGTGACGTATTTGTAAAAATAAGATAGATTACCACTTTGGAAGTACCTATAATTTCAAAGTCACATTTGCATATAATTTACTTTTAAAGGCATTCTGTAAACCAGGGCTGCCTTCAAAAATAACAACAGGCAACACAGCACTGCACCTTCCAGTGGAGGAAATCTACTGTGAGAAGCGTGGCTCAATGGTTAGAGCGGCAGACCCTGAAGCAGAGGTCTGGCCCGGGACCAGGGTTCAATTCCTGCCTCGGCGGCTCTTGGACTCAATTTCCCCGGACCCAATAATTCTTGCCCCGGTGCCTAGTCTAATCATGGGTCCCACTCTGTGACTCTGGGCAATACCTTGCTTAATCTCCACAACGGCCCCAGCAGCGCTTGGATTCCTGGCTTCACCTTGGGGGTGCCCAGGAGTGGACATTTCACAGGAAAGCGTGGATGGGTTCCACAGTGGTATGAATACAGCGCTACGAGACCTCTGGGTAGAAGTGCGCTATACAAATTATATTTACATTTACTGGGGCTCTAAAGCTCTGTGCCCTATTATATACTAGAGCCTGAAAGGTAGTTTGACTCCCCCTTGCTTTAATATATACTAGGGACTTACAGGGGTCTGTCATTGTCAATTGTAATTATACCTAATCACCACATACGTTTTTCATCAGATCACTGGTCCTGGCCCTGGTTTGCATAAACCAGGGCACAGTCAGAGTTAGTTACCACCGGTATCAGTCAAAAAATGGGGGCGAACAGGGCAAAGAGTATGACTTTCTCACACCTTTATAATACTTCATTTGTTGGTGTGTCTGCTGAAGGACTTTAACATTTATTTTGTTTTTTCCCACTGTACAGTTGTATATTATTCAGCCCAAGCAGGATGTTTTGTTGCGGCAAATCATTAGCTAATTTTATGACTTTGATGAAATGTAGTGCACATCTAGATGTGGTATGTTTATGTTAATCTGTTAAGAATGCTGTGTAGATTTTTGGGAGGAAATGGATGTTCTTTTGATGTGACAAGACATTGCCAACTTCATGGTTTTGAAACCGTGTTGTGTTCATGATGTTGCTGGGGTATGTCCAACATATTCTGTATTTGTTTTGCGAAGTGAAGTCAATCTTTATTGTTTATATATTTAAAATGATACAATGAATACACTAACAGTCCAGTGAAAAAATACATAAAGGAATAAATACTCATAATGTCATGTTATAAAAACATTATAATCAAATGTTGAAAAAGAAATACTGCGTGTGTACTAACATAAAAGACAGATAAAACATCTACTATAACTATTTGTGTCACATTCAACACCTATGCTGAAGCAAGAAAAGAGCTTCGGTCATAAATGTAACTAAATGAGCAGTCATTTGTAAGTCTTCTTCATTTAAACCCTAATTGTGGGTTTCACTGTTCTGGAGTGGATTTACAGCACAGTAAAAGTGCTGGTATTGTGGGTGCATCTAATCCAGTGCAATGAAATACACGTTGAACCCCATGGAATGGGGAATTACCACATGGGACTGATTTTTCCAGCTGGTGATACAACATGGAATTCCCAGATCATGTTTTTTAATGCATATGTTTACCACCTGCCCCCAGCAGCTGGTAGATGTATGTTGGTACCACTGGGTGGGGTGGGTCAAGTACGGTGAAAGAGAGGCAAGGTGTTTTATAGCAAGAGAAAGCATTGAACAGTCCCTTGTCGGAAAAAAAAACGGGGATGAGGCTTGGCTGCTGCTGAATGCAAAACTTCATGTGAATTTACTGTGCAGATTTACCGCTCAGTAAAACTGGGACTGAAAAACCGGTCCACTTGGAATCAGGCGGAGTGGAATTCCACGAGGTAATTCTGAACCACCTGACTTATTAATGAGGGACTTAGCCATACCTCAATTTTATGAATAATTGTTCACCCAGTAGTAATGGGCACACACATACAATGTGAAGTAAAGATTTACAAAAGGCATCATATAAGCAACACGTATTTGTGCAATTTTGATCAAAGGTCATGTGTGTCTTAATTCCAATGCAGGAATGGTTAAAAAAAAATATGCACAAATCTCTGCCTAGTCGACCCTGCTAGTGGATCAGATAGGGAATTAGCCAGGTTTTTTCTTGAGAAGTTCAAGAAGTGTAGCCTGAAAATGTCCTTTTATTAAAAGCCGTACTATCCCCACTATACAACATTGCTTTAACTTAGTTTGTTGAATACAGTCTTAAACAAGCATTTACAATGCAACGGTTTCGCCTTTGCAAAAGTTAGAGCTATTGGCATTGTAAATGACAACATTTTTAGGGCTCGGACTCCTCCCCACTGTAAGTGGGGGAGGAGTTTCGAGATCCTAATGTTATAAGAAAAAAAAGAAGAAGTATCCTTAGGGCCTTGGTGAGAGGAATTCCAGACATTCCTTAGCGTTTTCTGTCATCTGGCCAGTGATTCGTCTTCCTTGTGTTTTCGTTTTAATAGGCTTGAAGTGATAGGGTAAATGTAGTTTTGTTCCGCCATTTTGGGCATATTTCGTGCGTGCTTGCGCAAAGAAGTACATAAATTATAATTAGGAGCTGTCAGGGTGCCTCCGTTAGTGAATCCAGATGGCCGGGCGCGTTCACAATTCTGCAGCGCTCAGCGCGCAGCTTCCTTGTTTTGTTAGGCACGGTGAGATTAAGTGATTTGTCCAGAATCACGGATGTTGAGCGTCGTTGCCGAGACACGAACCCCGTTCTTGTTTTGAATGGGACGAGCAATTAGAGGGTGGAATATTATTGTGATCTTAACGAGGCTCGTTAGAGCTAAGGAGCTGCAGGGGGGTGCCGTGTGTACGGGGGTAGATAAATGGGCACCACTGGAATATACACGCCGGGATAAAAGCCCCCTGGCTGAGGCAGTTTACACATGACTTGCACGTACTTTCACTTCATTCTGCCCATCTGAGCATTAATAGTGTCGGGGAAGAAAGGAGAGATGAGATCATTTGGAAGCTGCCTCCCGGAGCCGGCGACCCCGGTGTCTGCGTGCGCGCGGCGGACCCCGGGGTGGCAGAGGGCACCGCTCTGCCCCTGCTGGGAGCTCGCAGGCGCCCCTGCACTCAGCGCAGGACACCCCTCCCCGCTGTTTGGTTTAACCCGTTGGTGTCCCGCGCCGCCCATGCCCTTTTTGGCCACCAGTGGGGCTGACAGTGTTGATCTTAGCGTGATGTCTCTTTCCAGCTCTGTCAGCTGGCAGTGCCGTGTGTCTGTGCGCGCTACGCCAACGCCTCTCCCAGCGCTCAGCCCTCACTCCAGCTCAGCTCAGAGTTACACTTTTAGTTTGTTTTAGCCGCTGCTGCTGGAGTTGTTTTCGTTGCATACGTGCAGCCAGCTCCAGCGTCTCGGCGTTTAAGGACCGGCGGCTTAGAATCGGGCTGAGACGACTCTAGCGGAGGCAGAGACTTCATAGCACGCAAATAGTTACATGTGGATGAAGTGTGGCTAGCAGACACGTGCACACCTTCTTTATAAACACCCCAGATCTTTCCATCACACACAGTACCCATACCGCACACATTCAGAATCAGGGACGCATGCACCCCTCCCCCCCCCACACACACACACATACACAGGGAGACCCACACATGCGCACACAAACAGAAACATACAAAAACACAGCCACACACTGGCCCACACAGGTGTCCACAAATACGCAAACATCGACACTGTAACAACTCAGGCAAACACATCCACCCCCACGCACACAGATGCCCACACATGCCGAAACTCACAGACGCAGAAATGTAGGCACACACAAACACGCTGACAGACACACAAGCCCTTAACACAAGGGGGCCGATAAACATAAACAGTGTTTGACTATGCAGGGTGACATTGGGAGTGTGCGGGTGAGCAGTGTGTGAATGTTACGGGGCAGTGTGTGAGTGTGCAGAAAACACCACACACACATACACCACACACACATAACGCACACACAAACCACACACCTCAGTCTCTCAACACCACACACTTGTCACCACTCAACACAACACACTCACCACCACACTCACTCCCCAGGCTCACCCCCACAGACTCACCACCACACACTCACCAGCACACAGAAAACAACACACACAACAACACACCCCCAGCCGTCAATTAATGCTTTCACCATGCACAAACACCAACAACCATCATCCATCTGTGCACGCTTTTACCAAGCACACACCCACCAGCCGTCAGTGCACCCTTCCACCAGGCACACACACCTCCAGCCGGCAGTGCACTTTTCCACCAAGCAATCGCAGTATGGTACACTTTACTTTTAAACATATTCATATAAAGCACAGCATGC
Source organism: Lissotriton helveticus (assembly GCF_964261635.1). Classification (NCBI taxonomy): domain Eukaryota; kingdom Metazoa; phylum Chordata; class Amphibia; order Caudata; family Salamandridae; genus Lissotriton; species Lissotriton helveticus. The sequence continues at coordinate 1,099,576,583 of NC_136065.1, forward strand.
CACCATTGGTAAAATTACAATTCAACAAACATACTTCCACTACACACCACATGCAGACACTCCATAACACATGGCAAAAAGACATTGGCATTTACAATGCCATTAGCTCAAACTCAAATAAATCCGAGCCCGATTGCATTTCTAATGCTTGTTATTCATGTGTTGGTTTTGAAAACAGATAAATAAATGGCATTGTCATTTACAATGTCAATAGCTTAATCTCTCGCAAATGCCACACACACACCCCCACAGAACGCCAGGCGAAACCTAAAAAACATTCCTAATTGTGTGCATGCTTGCTTACCTCTACCGGGATGTTGCAAGTTTGGAAACAAACGTTCACAAAAACAACAACTCTATGCCTCATCATATCAATCACTTAGGCAGTTTTGTGTATCAACTTTGATTAGTCCCGGACAGACTTGTCAAAAGGTCCCCCACGACAGTCTTGTCAAAAGGTCCCCCAAATTGCTTCAAGCCTCTTCCCTTGCTCACATCATCTCTTGAACAAACAAGGGAGACTACCAGTAAGAAGAACATCTTGTTATCCCAATAACGATAAAGAAACAGCCCCATGAACAGATATAAACCAGGAACGTCCTGAAATACTGCAGAGCGCAGCCTTTCACACATCCTTCTCTTTCTCTGTAATCTGCCTAACTCTGATGCAGCCAACTTCAGTTATGAAGGCATGTCAAATCCTATGAAGTCCTAATACTCAGGAATGTCACAAGTTGGGTTATGGAGGTAAAGACTAGTTTTACAAGGCGGCCCAATTCTGGGGTGGGGTTGCAGGATACCTCGGAGGAGCTGTGCCAAGGCAATCAGGAGTTTCAACTTACCCTGGGTGCAGAGAATGTGGCTGGTCATATTGACTTTGAATTTGTACACATGACAAGCTATAGGTCGCAGTAAGGAGGGCTCAGCTTAACTGAATGACCTACTTACACAACCACCTGGTGAATTTTAGAGCTCTGGCAGTGTACCTTGGTATTAATGGTTGTGGTATATAGGGCTGCTGTTAATTTTCAGTAGCCTTAACGACAGTGTGTATCTGGTCTAAGACCAGTTCTTCTGTATTAATCATGGTGGTTTTGTTGCCTATGCAAAACTGCCAACTTCTCAGTTTTGGGGACAAAAAAGTTCTCTGGCTGCTCCCAATGAGTTGGGCCTTATGTTTCCAAAACAATAGGGTTCTGGCTTGCCGCTGATGTTTGGAGCACTCATCTTTCTAAACAGTACATAATTAGGAGGCTGACAGAGCCTTCTGTTGGAATTACCATAGAGTTCTAGTCTTGCTCATAAAGGTTAAGGTCTTAAGTGTTTTTGAATGTAGGGTGGTAGCGGGGAGTGCATGGTGCCCTATAGAAAGGCTGTAAAGTTGAACAACAAAGATGACATTTAAGGCTGCAGTGACATGCTACCTTTGTGTGGACAAAGGCTCAGAAGACATGGTGTATGTAAAACGTTGAATGGGGATGGTGTGAGAATGTGATGCATGTAACATTGGGGCATGTGTGCTGGCTGAAGCCTGGCAGTTAATTACAGGTGGAGGGGGGGAGCCTTGATAGAGCCAATAGACTGTGGCTATTAACAAGGGACTATTAGAATAAACACGGTATTTTCTACTTAATAGCCTCATGACTCTTCAATACGAAAGACTCCCCCTTGCAGCTACAAAAGAGCCATTGTATCATAATTCGGGCCGGGCATGGTAAACCAATGGCTAAAAGGATTAACAACTGCAGGGGAATATCCGTCCGAACTGGTACAAAAAAAAGTATATGAACGCAGTGAACAGAAAAGTACAGTATTGATATCAGCAAACAAACAATTTGAGCAGCTGCAGCGTTTACCTCCTTCGTGTAAAGAGATAATTCCAAAGACGTTGTCTAGCCTACACTTCAGTTTCCCCACACCACTGACAGCGTGAATGAAGAGGCGTTGACATAGGGGGCGGGGTTAGGGAGGGGCGAGAAGGAGGGAGGAAGGATGGGAGGCGTGCAGGAACAGGACCTCGCCACGTTTTTGGAACAAGCCTCAAAGAACCAGTGACAATCCTGCCCACACCCACCTCCGTGTTGTAACAAGTCTCACCGTCACGCACGCGAAAAAACAAAACACACTGCTACGATAAAACAGCCAGATAAACGATTCCAGAGCGTCGCATATCCCAACAAGAACCAACTGTTCTGTCAACGTAATAGCAATGAGTACCGCTCGATCCAATAAGAAGAAACATGCACCACACCAGCCTCAGTAAGAGACAACAGCATTTAATGGCAGCTCTCCTCAAACAAGCCAGGTCTACTTAGAGCGCGTTCCTTACCTCCCGCCAGACTTAAAACCAGAGTTCCTCTGCTTTTACCCGCGACTTAACCGGCTTCAATAAGTGAAGGCAACAAGTCAGGTCCCGGGCCGCGCTGTGATTGGCTGACGTCACGGGGGTGTCCCGGCCGGCAGCCAATCACAGCGCGGCCCGGGAATGACGTCACGGGGGTGTCCCGGGCCGGCAGCCAATCGCAGCGCGGCCCGGGACAAAGGGGCGGGGCTTAAAAAAAGCACCAGAAACGCCCCCGAATCGCGTTTTCGTGAGAAAGCGCGATTGACAGCCTCTGTCTCCCAATGGCTAGTCTCCATTTATGGAGCTAGCCAATTGGAAACAGAGGCTGTCCTAACCTCACTACTAAAAACAAAAGATTTCGACTGGGAGGGGCTTTGCCCCTCGCCAAAAGTCGAAACCTAAAAAGGTCAGTGATATAAGGCCTGTCGCAGAGTTTGCAGCTGTAAGGAGCTCAGTGCCTCATCTAAATCAAGTAGCCAATGAGAATACGAAAGTTGACTGCAATGGAGTACTTGTGAAATCGTCGTTTTGAGGAAATTCTCTACAACATGTCATAGCAAATACCATCAATTGAGACATCAACTTGAGCAATGACTGCTGCAGAATAAATGCTATCCTAATTTACACTTGGCTGGTTGAATTAAGGAGACCAAAGATTTGTCTAAAAGCTTTACATTGGGAACAGTCTATCCAAAGGCTTAATTTCCATGGAAATCTTTCTATAATCTACAGATGGCAGAGATTTTCTATTTGTAAGCTCCAACAGCTGGGAGGTCCGCCCAGAAGATATTTACAGACAATTAGAGAGTTGCTCAGTACCTGGAATATATTTGTGAAATCTAACCAGGGCTCAATATACAGGAAAGTACTTAGGTACATTTACAGGGATAAAAAGAATTTTCTGATTTCTGGAGAATATTAGTGTATTTCACACAGTTACAATTTCCAGAAAAATTGAGTTACTGGATAGTATCTGTTAATTTTTTAGATACAACTTACATGAATGTGGAGTGTTACCACTGACTCATTTAGAGTTCACTGGGGTCGCAACTGCGACCCTTGGCTTGCTTCATATGACCGCTAGCAATGTGCTTGTGACCCCTTTCTCGGAGGAAATCAAAACACTTCCAAAACATTTATTGTTGCAAGTGGAGCTAAAAAGATAACCCTGTTTCCTTGAGCATCGAAAAAAGCAAGAAATACAGCTAAGATAAGGGCGTAGGGAGGGATGTTAGAGGGGAAGAGAAGATGAAGGGATATGAGGGAAAAATTAACAAATAAAGACCAGCAAGAGGACACTACAGAGACATGGGTGAGAGATCAAGATAGGTCTGTATGTGCATGCGTGTGTGTTTGTGTGTGATAGAGAGAGAGGTATTGAAGAGAAGTAGAAACTGGTGTAAAAAAGATACAGTCAGCTGAATAAGAGAGTGAGACAGGTGAGAGCGATAGTTGATATGTAAATAGACAAGTGAAAAAGAGAAAGCTTACAGTCAGAGAGATGGGAAGACTGGTGAGAGTATAATATAGTATAAAAGATGTGTTATAGAGAGGGACAGATGACAGTGAGATAGTTTTGGAGATTTCCGAGGAAATATTTATGCAACTGTTGACTGTCCGCAAGGAAATCGGAAAGATTGGGTTCTGGGCAAAAGCGAGGACACATTTACCACTGCTAACAATAAAACAAAAACACATATTTAATCTAGATTGTTGCAGTCATAAAGATAGCCTATGCATGTTTCAACTGTACAATTTCTGCCTATTTCACTGTTTTATTTTTTATTTTTTACCTATTTATTCACTCACAGTGGTCTGAAGAACACCCCAAAGATCAATTCCTGGATAGAGCTGATGATGCAGGATCCAGCTGTCAAGGCGACGAAAATGGATGCGAAAATCATGAAAGCATTCTTTGCTCTATATGCTACTGATAATTCTCCGGATGTGCTCGACTTCGATCTTTAGTCATAGGCAACACTGTGAACACAGTCCATTGAATTTGTTCCCTAATGTATGATGCTTCTTTACATTCTAGTTATGCCTAACCAAGATGCTTAGTAGATTCAATCTGTGTTTGACACTAATAAATTAATCCTGGCCACTGTTTTTTTTCACACTGAGGTGTTGTTAGCTTAGATGAACGGACCTAGAAACAAATATTGTAGACATCTAAAGTTTTATGTTAATTTACTAGAAAAATAAAAGTATACCAGGGAAAGATGTTTACAAGGGTCCCAATGATTTTATTTTGTTAATGTTTATAGATATTCTGTCCAGAAAGCAAAGAAACAAATATATTAAACTCAAATGCACAATAAATACACCTTCTTAGAGTGCCACCTCTGGTTTCTTCCGATTCATATTCTCCACCTCAGTTTGTCTCCCCAGTGTCAATGCAAAACAATAATTGATAAAGTGGAAGCATCATCACACTGTTCCTGTCCCCCATTACAACAATGGAAGTGGCTGCATTGTGACTTTGGAGGAAGTATTACATTGACAGACCCAACGGGGCTCTGCCAACAGAACACTAGAGTTCCGCCGATCACTAAATGAGGCTGGCAGAATGCACAGTTGGTGGACAGGCTACTCTGTCGCATTTGTAGTGGAGTACCCTGTCTGCCAAACTCAAAATCAGGCTCTTATATTTTTAATTATCAGTAGTCACATTATTTCCAAGGAGCAACATAAGAGCTGCAATTGTTATTGCTAGCTACTCTTAAATGATGACGTTTGGTATTAACAAAACATTAATTGAAATTGAATGCTCATTTTATGGCTTAAGTACTCCTTGTATGGCTTGAATGCTATATATAAAAACCTCCTAACATGCCACATTATAAGTATCTTTGGGACACCATCATTTGCAAGTACAGTTTTTGAAAAAGGAAAAACATGGACTGGGTAATCATCCATATCTGTAGGTGTGTGTTTCATCTTCAGCTAAAACAATTGTTTGTGTTTATCTATTTGTAGAGGGCAGCTGTCACCCAAAAGCATCTTGGAACCAGGGCAGAGGCAAAGACAGAGATAGGAAGAAAAAGGAGATTACAAATTTGAACAAAGATGATTCTTTAATCTTTGTGTTAAATAGTGTGAGTTGGACTGATGAAGTTCTAGCTGTAAATTATTTGTAAGAGTGGGGCTCAAGATTCTAAAAGCTCTTACTCCAGTCTGCAGCCTACGGTAGCGGGGGATTTGAAGACGCAACAAAGAACCTATTGTATGGGATCTGTTGAAGCTGTAGTGAGAAAGCAAGAAGTAGAGTCGATTACAATCTGTGGTATAGAAAGCCTGGTAAATCAGGAAGACAGACTTAAAATGAAGCCTACGAATGGCATGTCTCACCACTGAAGCAAGATCAGTCTTACGCAGGCCAGCTGCAAACCACATGCCATAGTCTGGATTTCCGAGAGGCAGTCCGAGAGGCTACCATACACGGCATTCCCATAGTGCAGACATGAAAGGATGGTAAAGCTGATGATCATGGCTTCAGTATTACAGAGGAGAAAAGGGCTGGGTTCTTAAGGTTCAACAATTCAAAACGTGATATCTGGGTTTTCAAGAGGAAATCCTGATCCATTCAAAAGCATCAGCTTTTCTCCTTGTCAGTATGGAACATTTCCCAAGGAGGTCACCCAGATAGTTTTGTTCCAAGTGGAGTGATTGCCTCCAGAGTTACCAAAATCTCCATATTATCTCCATTGAGCTTCCAGTCCTGCATAGCCAACAGACTGTTTTTAAGAAATAGCACAGTGTTGTTGGCTAAGATGTTAAACTAAAGACGATTTGGGTGCTGTCAGCACATGACAGTCCCTGAAATGCAAAACGTAGAATCAACTCCACAAAAGGCTGGCGTTGATGTTGATAAATGTATGGGAATCTTTCTGGAGCTGAAGTTAGATGTATGCTTACCTATCCTCCCTGCTACAGTTCACTTTTTAGGCTTATGTTTTTAGGTTTAAATCATTTTTTTTGGTGCAGCACAAAGAATCAAAACATACAGAGCATAGATGAAATGGAATTGCAAATGGCGGGGGTCCTCGTACGGCGCTGAGGCCCTCCTGATGACATAGGCTTATGTTTGTAAACCTGAAACACTTTGTAGTCTTATGGTCAGGGCTACTGCAATTATGCAATTCTTTGGCCACAACTTTTTCTGGTTAAGTACGGATTTGGCACTTATGGGGTATAATTCATCATCTACTACATATTCGCAGAGTTTAACCAAACAAACGTTCCCCTAACATGGGCAAGTGTCAGACAGGGTGTTGTATATAATGTGTAGGAGTTTTGTAGTAAGATATGTTTGATGTATGTAGTTGTATAGGAGCAACTTAAATCAGGCATTGAAGCAGACCGTGAGTTCCTTCATGGAGTTTTTTACACTCACTGGCTTTTAAGGTTTTCCCCTGTATAATAATCTATTATATATGCTGCAAAGGTACATTTTATAAAGTTGTTGCATTAATGCCATTAAACGGACCATTCTGTGATGATAGCTCATTTCTTACTGAGAGAGAGGCCTTTGTGGTTCCTAGGCAATTGCAGCCACTCATTCCTCCTTCGAGGTCCGATCCGATCACCATGTCTGCAACGAGACCAAAGATGGCCCTCCCATTCCAAGACTTCATTTGATTTAGCCACCACTAAAGTTCTTGACTAACCTTTGTTGACTGTTTGATTTGTTCTTAAAAAGAAACACCTTTCGTCAATGGGAGGCTCTTCAGTCTCTGAAGGGTGTGATAGTGGGAAGGTCATTAGAAGAATGACTGAATGGATGGCACAGACTGTCTAACAGTGAGTGATCTTATATTTCTCAAGACCCTTGTGAGTGTTCTTATTGATGGCAAATTCTTTGAAATCTTGTATTTTGTGAGTCAGTAAGAACAGAGAAGCTGGGATGGAGTCCACAGCAAAGCCCAAGAAGGTTATCTGATTTGAATGATGGGCTGATTGGTCCTGGCTGATTACAAACCCAATGTTCTGAAGAAGAATGAATGTCATATTTAGTTGTTGTTTCACAATCAGGGGATCCTGGAACATGTAAGGATATCATCTAAGTAAATGATGAATCCCCAAAGCTCTGAGAAGCTCTACTACTGGTTTCAGCAACTTGGTAAAATGCCAAGGAGCTGAATAAAGACCAAACGGAACCATCACAATCTCTTAGGTTATCTGTCTTCTTTGGAATTGAAAAAGTGGCGATGCAGGAAGTAAACTGGTACTGCTAGAAATTATGTTGATTTGTATAGCATAGCTAATCACCCAGTAGGGTATCAAGGTGCTGTAGTGGGTGTGTAGGCACAAACAGAGGGGGATGGAGTCAGCCCCAAGGAATTAGTCTCTAAGCCAAAACTCAATTTAAAATTACTTTCCTCACTCACAAAACCTTACATTATGATGAACTCAAGTACCTGGCAGAAAACATTTGAAACTCACGGGCCAGCTGCTCCATCAGAAGTGCAAACTCCCTCAGGCTAGAACCTCCCAGATTCAGAAAACAAAAAACTACACACACTCCTTTTCAGGATTAGCTCAAAGTATATGGAAATCCTTACCACTTGAAATTCAGTCAAACCCATCGACCCACATTTTTTTCAAAAAAAGGTGAAAAGGATTGTAATGAACAGATTCCTCACACAAAGTCTTGGTTAGCCCGTCTATATGAGCGTCACAACAACATTAATACTAAGAAGTGGCAGAAGCACATCTATTCAAGTAGAACTGCACACAAACACTGTTCCTCCTGATACCTGAAACTGAACTGAATTAGCGCAGGCCCCAGAAAGCCATCTTGTCCCAGTGCTTCATAACTGAATTTCAGATGTTGAATATTAACTTTGATAGAACATACCATATCTTTCTCAATGTTCTATGTTTTATGTTAGGTGTTCTTTTTTCATGTTTTTGATTCTTTTTCCAATTGTGTATACAGCACTTTGATACCCTTGGATCATGTTCACGCTCTATAAAACACTTTAAATAACTTGTGGAATACAAGAAGTGAGGAGGAGGCCCTGATGTGTAGAGGGAGGCCGTTCCAGGTCTTGGATGTGATGTAGAAGAATGCCAGACTTCCTGTTCAGCTTCTGTGGATGAAGGAGGTGTGTGCAAATGAGAGTGAAGCTGAGGACAGGTTTCTGGTGGGTTGGTGGAAATGAAGGCTGTTGTTAAGGTATGTTGAGCCGATGTTCTGTAGTACTTGTGTGTATGTGTGGGGATTTCAAATTGGCAGCGTTTATGTATGGGGAGTATAGGCGTCCTTGAGGTCCAACAGGACCATGACATCACCTTCTGGTATGCGGTCTTTCATTAGATGTATTTCTTACCTCTAGAAGTGCCTGTAAAGGACCAAAGTATCGATTACCCTGAAGTTTATTACCACCTTTTTTGTCTACCAAGAGAATATTGCTGAGTAAACCTCTGGGATGTAAAGCAAATAGTTTGATTGCCTGTTTCTGGATCAATTATGACATGTGTTCTTCTTTGAGAAAATAATGAAAATTTGGCAGCTGTGTCTCTACTCCACTGCACAAGTCTGTCTCTCAATTCAATGTTGGTGCACACTCCCTAAGGTTTAACTTCCTCTAAACCTTCTGTAATACAATGGTACCCAAACAAATGAATGGAAAATACTCCAAAAGAACAATTTTCCTTATATCTTTGTAGAAGCAAAGTTCATTGGTAAAGTTCCTTTGTTGATGGTCAAGTAAAACTCCACAGTATGTAATCGGTTAGAAAGGGGAATCCAAACCAAGAACATTTTCAGTTGTTTTATTTGTGCTTCTTCCTTTGGATTTCCACAAACTCAATTTGATTCAAGCCTTTTTTGCAATAGGCAGAAAGGTATGACGTTACATCGCATACATTCACAATGCGATAGTTTACATCACGTTTGTTACAACGACTTGTGCTAGAGGCGCTGGACTTAGGAATAGTATGATTTACTATTCCAATTTTCGTGTGTGGAAGAGTAGGGATGGTGTTGGAATAGTAAATCATACTATTCCTTAGTGTAGAGCGCCATCCAGCACAAGTCATTGTAACGACTTGCGTTGTAATGACCGCATAGTTAAGCTATCGCGGTGTAACGACCACGTTGTAAAGGTCATTCTCCATAGGCAGCATACACAACGGTTGCCCATCTATAAAAATCTGTTTCTATTATGGAGAAAGGATCGATTTGGGAGCTTTGGTCTGGATGGAAGTGGAGGAGAATATGAGGCAAACCCCAAAAACCTTTGATCAACACCTCTCATATGATCTGCGGCCAATTATGAAAATAATGTTAAATTCTCCCCGTACTCCTAAAGGGAAAGAAGAATGGTAGCTTCTCTTTAAATGAAGGGTTGACAAAACCTTTGCGAAAAACTTTATATGGCAATCAACCTCTTATATATTCGATCTCTCTGGTTGGGAGGAAAGGGGTGCTTTTTTGGGTGTAATTCCACAACCCTCTGGTTTTAGGGTTTCCACTGTAAGAAGCATGTTATGGTAAGTGGCTGGCGGAGCGGGCCCTTCCTCTGTCAGCCATGGTGAAAAGGAAAGATTGAAAATCTTTTTTGAGGCCTACTTGGGCTTTGTAGAGGGACATAAATGTGCTAACAAATTTAGCCACCTCCTTTACAAACTGGTCTTGAAACAATCCTCCAACAGAAGTGCCTGCCTCCTTTTTGCAAAGACACAGTGATTGGTTTCTATCCTCGGATGAATGGACCTATGCAGATCTGAAGACTGAGAGCAGCTGGCCCTAGAGATAAGTCATTCTCAGGCACCAACCCGCAAGAACATCTGGGTCAATATGGGTACCCTGATCCTTGGCTGTGACACTAAATCCAGAATTTTAGATGACAAGCCAAACAACCATTTGTTAAGGCACATGTTATTTCAGATCTGTCTATGCCCTCTCTAGGGTCTTTAATAAACTTTGCCCTAAAAAGTGGTCTGTGTGTGGTCGTTGTCTGCATTCAGCAGACCTATGACTATGAGGCCACTCTCCGGGTAGAAGTCCACTTGGAAGAGACAGAGTTGGACAATTTCTTCTGGGTCAAAGCAGAAAGAGGTAGCTTGGAACTGCATGTTCCCTCTCCTGCATTAGGATCCTCATGCTTTCTCTTTTTTAGTGTGGGATGCTAAGAACTATCATTTATCTCCTCTGAGCTATCAGAATGTAAGTCTTCTCCAAACTTGCCTGGGTCAGCGACTACACTGTCTGCTATCTTCCTCATCGTCCCCAGAGGAGCATTAAGGAAAACATTCCAATATGTCTGCCAAGACTTTGAATATGGACTGAACTAGCGGGCAGCATTTTTTTTTCTTTTACATAAACAAATTCAAAACATACGGTCTGGAGATTACTGGTAGATAGATTTAGCTTTGAATTCTCGTTATATTTTTGGTTCCTCAGGACACCTGGGCTCCTCAGGTTTAACTTCAAATGTACAGTTGATTTGTGTGGATGTGGATATGGGTAGGGTAGGGTGCTCGTCACTAATCTTTAATGAAGGTACATCTTTATCCTCTGAAAGCAGCTTTATTTATTAAGCAGGAAAACTTCAGCAGAGTTATTTTCACCATTACTACTGCAGTCATTCCATTCCACAAATTGTCACGGAAAGTAGGGACACACTCACTAGGAATGTTGTGAGATAACTAGCATTCACTTCATCAATCCTACAGATGTAGGAATTGGAATGCCAATTAACAGTAATCCTTACTACCTACAGATTTCACAACAGAATCCTACCACTTTTTCAAGGGCCTCTCTGACTACTTCAATCACAGCAAAGTGCACCAGCAATGTGGCTCTTGCTTGCAACAGAAAGGCTGTGCTCTTATCCCTGCTAAGGTGTCCTTAGGTTATTGCTGTCTTTGTGAGCGGGTACTGAGGCAATGTTGACACTCCAGGGAACAAGCGACAGAGTTGCAGTTGATGAGGACTGGACAGTGTCTGACTTCCATTCAATGAATATGATATGTGCATAGCAATTTTATTGAAGTAACAATAAAAAAGTAGATTAGAATATTGGTCCCATCTTTAGCGAGGCACCAGCATTCCTGCTGCTAGCGGAGCGTCTATACCAGACTGACTTGTGCTACTTTCATTTACATGGGTGCTTTGCCCGTTGTCTCTGCATGTGTGGGTGTGTGCAATTAAGTACCAGCTGGCACCCTACATCATCTCAAACTGTAAGCCACAAAGACCTTAGTGGTACAGCTCTGTCCCCATGTTGTCTGTTGTTTTTCTTCTTTAACAAAGAAAGTCTCTCAGTGTTACTGATGGTTGAAAATTTCTTCACAGGTGATATCTCTCTCTGTAACGTCCTTCAACTGGGGGGAATGGCATGTTAGTCCATTCAGGTTTTGTTCTTTCCCCATATCTTCCATTATGGAGGCACCAGTGACTGATGTTTCCGGGACCTGGGTCACCTCTTCTCACATAGTCACCTTCCTCGTCTTCCTGTGAACTGGTTTGTTCATTATTGAGGTGACCTTAAAGAGGGCTATGTTTTAAATCACAGTTGTGTGGGGCACTTCAGGGCAGTGATCGTGGTGATCATCCAGCATCGATAGTATATAGCACCATCTAGTGGTATGGTCATGTATAAGCCCCTCAATAATAACAATGAGGCACAACACAATTTGCTGCAGGAGCGAGAGCCTGTGAATAATGCAGTGCCCTTGTCATTAAAGCCTCCTCTGACTCCCTTACCCTCTTGTTTACATCTCTGATTATTGTTAGTAAGCAGTAGGTTCCTGTCAAGTTTTATTGAGGATAGGACCCATGCATCCTTTCCGGATAATCTGCTTTTGATTAAGACCAGCCCAAAGATTTTACCTTTAGAATTTGAAACTTTTGCAAAAGCCAAAGGTCCTTAATGAAGTAAGACAACGGACTGCAACTGAGCAGTTCTCCACAATGCAAATATTTACCTTTAGCAGTCCAGCTGGAGCTTCAATCTTGACAGTAAAAAGCTCTGAGTAGGCAATTGTAGGTGCTGAAGTTGCATCTTTTTCAGGCACACTCAGACACATTTTCCAACTTTTGTTGTGAACCTTTGATTTTTTCAGCAGGTACAGAATGATTAGCCATGATAGGCTGGAATACACTCTTGGGTTAGCAGGTTCTCCCTTCCTCCCCAGGTTGCCCCATGGCTTCAATTGCGACTCACAACAACAGTGACCCTGCCCTTCATCCCTTCCCCTGCTCTCATTGTCAGACATAGGTAATGATGAATTTCATTTTCCTGAGTATTTATCAGTAATCTTCATACTCTTAAATTCTACTCATCGTTACATATGAATAGAAATCCCACCTCAAGAAAGGCATTCCAGGAGAAATGCTGCAAATAAAAGCTCTACCCTGCCAGCTGGGAGCCAAAAAGAGCTGACATTCCCAGCATTTCTTCTGATTTGACCAAGCCAAAACAGAAGACCAGACTAGTCAAGGTTGGGTGGGCGGGTGACCGTCATAATGACTGGGACGAGGAAGGAAAAGAATAGGAGTAATAAAGATAGCTAGGACATTACTTCTGTGTTCCTTTTAATCATTCCAGTAATTACTTTTGATGAATACCAAAACCCAGTCTAGACTTCGGAATCAATATCCAATAGAACAACCAAAGTCACAAGTCCAATCAATAGTAACATGACAGTGAAAGAGTGCTTCACCACAGAACCAAGGACATTACACAAAAATCTCCTACAAGAGGTCGAAACCCGAAGGACTAAGCACAAAGCGGAGAGAGGTCCCAAGGAGTGGCTCAATAGAAATCACCTACAGGACATCCTGAACCATTGCTCCAAGGCACTTACAAAGCATAAAGAAACTGTCCAAAACAACCCCGAAAGGTAAACTTCAAGTAGAAAAAGTAAAAGTACATTTTTTGTTTTTTACGGAGTTTTATATAGCGCGAACTTGACCTAAATTTATTGGAGCGCTTTACATAGCACCAGTTGCGTTACATGAGGACACATTCATTTTTTTCTTTTTTTGTTAGGCACGGGATGATTAAAGTGATTTGCCCGGATTCACAGGATGTTCAGTGTCATTGCAAGAGACTCGAACCCAGCTCCCCAGCTATTGTCCAAATACCAGATGGAACAAAATCCAAGTGCTGCAGGATAGCCTACATGTAAAAGACAGAAAGCATGACAAGCTCAATGCACCGAAGAAGAACCAAACCCTGCCCAGAGGACTTTCAGCACTTATGCAAAGGAACAGCAGATAATCTGACTAAAAGGCATGTAGGTACTCCCTTTACCAGACAGTGGAAAGAGAAGATAGGTTCTTACACTCAATGGCAAGTCTCCAGACTCAAAAGGAAAACCCACTAACTGTCAGCCCACATCACCTAAAACTGGTTTCTACATTATAAAGCAGGAAACCAACTACAAGGAAGAGATAGAAATCTGGGAAGGCACTTCACCCTAAGAGGTTGTAAAGCACCTTAGCCATGCACCCAAAAGTCATTTGGAAAAAAATGCAGGGGGCTGGTTTAAAACCCCCAGTCGTAAAGACAAAGACAGTTGGACACTGGGACAGATCCTAACTCAGATGGACACCCTACTATGACAGCTAAATATTCACCACCTTACTCTAACTGTGAAGGCAGTCAAGACGCAATGCAGTGTCAGTTGACTGTACTAAAATAAGAGGATACCAGAAATATGAATACTATTACAGACAGAAACCCAGATTCGAAATGTGGAACACCCCTACAAAATCTAGAGGGTTTAGATCAAATGAATGATGAACAACAGCAGAGACCGGAAACAGATTGCATCAACACAACACATACACAAACTAGACTAGATAACTAACATTACTTCAGAGTAGTAAATTACGTTGAGCACCTGCAGCCATTAACCTCCAAAGCAAGACCATCAGCAACACCAAAACTGCAAAGGAGGGTTAGACTACTTTCATAGCATGATCAAATCCCAGGATGCAGAGGTAACAGACGATGAAAGCCACTTCTCCGAATGGGTAGCTGAAACCAACCATTTCCAACAGAGAAGCTTGGGACCTGTAGCATGAAAGTAAGTGTAAGGAATCATATTAGAAAAAAACAATGCATCTTCACCATAACCACTTAAGTTAGCAAGGCAAATGGACCCCGAGTGTACTAGACCTGCTCTGGCATAAACAAACCAAAGTTTGAGGAGGATCTGAATAAATTTGAAGACATAAAAAATAGGAAATGCATTTAAGAAATATTGCCATCTATTAAGAGAACATGTTTCAGCTGGACTCCCTCTGGGCGTCAGAAAAAAAGAGGTAAGGAATTCCTTGTGACCAGAGAGACATTGCCAGTGCCTCCCAAAAATCAAATTAAGCACCACCACAGAAGTGAGTTTGCATCAAGCAAGTCTGAGTCCGGCTGATGAGGAAACTCACAAAGCTAAAGAATATGAGCCAGACCACGAGCTCGCACTTGAACCACCCAATATCCATGTAGGTGAGAGAGCATTACCCTTCAGTAATAATGAGGACCCTATAGTAGAATGAAATGAGAAAGAGTTTTACCATCACTTGACTGCCCAACTTCAAGGACAAAAGGAAAAGGAATCAAAAAGCCAAAGTGGCTGAGAACGGATCTTCAGGAGGCCCACTTATGCCGAGCACCACAGACACCATCACTGTATTCAACACTTAGGCTAGCAGAATAGGGCAACCTACCCAGCAAACACCTAAGTGCAAATGGTCCACCATAAAGAACCTGATGAAGAAATAGTCTCACCCCTTGCCCCGAGCATCTGCCAGTCAAGGTTGATCCCAAGCCAGACAGCAAATTAAGTGATGAAGTAAACAGTCCAACTATAATTATATAATAGCATATGTGAGAGGGAAGCACTCCGTTCATTCATTTAGTTTGCAATCTGTCATCACTTTAGGGAAATAACTGGGATCAAAAGACATCGTCCTTCCAAATTCCTAAGTGACTCATTCCATATTACCAGATGAATCCAGAACATACTGGGGGGAGTGGCTTGGCGCCGATGTAGACGGTAAAGGACCTCGGAGTTCCTCCGTGGCCGCCCTTCACCATAAGCTATCCTGACACAGTACAGAGGCGGCCCCCGGCACCGCAAACTGGAGCGGAACACAGAGTGCTCCTCTGGGAGAAGTTTCTGGGAATAGAAACGCTGCAGCGCGGAGCAATCTGCAATTGTCCTGCCTGAGTCCGCCCGCTGAAATAAGAAGCAAAATGGCGGCTATGACCGGTGCTAGAGATCGCAGCTCTTAAGGTGAACGAGTATCCCCAGAAACCACCTGGACAACGACGCGGACACGGGGGACAGACGGGGACTCACCGAGCAGTATTCCAAGTAAGGAGGCGAAGGAGGTGGCGAGAGTGGACAAGTGCCTTCCCGCCGAGCCGAGTCTGTAGCCTGACCTTAAGATGGCGGAGAGAGCGACGTGAGCCGGATTGTGTGCGGCCGTTTACTCCCGGGCTGACTCTACACCAGCGGGCATATTTCGTCGGGAACTGGCGCTTTGGTTATTTCAACCTGAACCAGACCAGACTGCCACCCAGGGTTTGGAATGATTAGGAGATCTAATAGCCGGAGACCCCGGAGGACGGGTGTACAGAGAACCTGCGACATGCCGGGGAGTGGAACCGGTAAAGGGCTTGCGGTGAGACCGAGAGAGGGGCACGACAGGCTACAGCGCCGAGGGCCGACTTCCAGAGACGCACTGTATGGTCTCACTGAATAATACCCGACGTTCCTCCAATACGAGTCTTTGCCCGAGGAGCTCAGGCGGGCGCTTCACAGGAGGTGACTAGACCCAGTCACACGGGCAGACCTAGAGATTGAAATTATGGGGGAAAGTACTGTCCCAGCTGAAAAGTAGAGCTACTACGGGCATAGAGGTACTGGGCTTGGGACCCCGCCACTGTGACTGAAGGATTACTGCACCACCATGGTGGGCAGAGGGACCTGGCTGATGTGGAGAGGTAGCAGCTGGCCCTCCGCAGTGCTGGGCCTGGACAGTGCCGGAGGCGGTGATATTTGGAGGGGAAGCCTCGAGCATCCTTGGGACACTAGAAGGGACTACTCAGAGACCCTGCGAAGGGGGATCGGCTAACCAGTGGGTCTCTGGTGTGAACTGTGAGGCTTTCTTTTGGCAGGAGACAAGGCACTGTGCTGGCTGGCTGAGGCGGAAAGGATTCATAGACTCCCCTGGCATTGCTAACCATTGTTGCCTACGGATACCAAGATGGGCAGGGTATCAAGGAGAAAGGGGTTTGAGGTTCTGCGGATGGAGGAACCAGAGCAGCATACAGATGGTGAGGATGCCGCCACTGTGGGACGGGGACCTGGACAGTCTGGGGACCCTTCAGTGGCAGAAATCTTGCAGGCCATCATAGCTTCGCGGGAGGCGCTAGAGAAGAGGATGGATGCCATTGGCTTGGATCTCAACCTACTGAAGGATGATCACCGAAAACTCAAGGAGAGAGTGGCGACCAACGAAACCAACATGAAAGACATCCCGGAAACGGTAACTGCCCTGCGAAAGTCACTGAATGACGTAGTGCATAGGGTTAAAGTGCTGGAGGTGAGGGCGGAGGACAGTGAGGGGCGCTCGGGGCGCAACAACCTCCGCATAGTAGAAGTTCCGGAACGTGAGGAGGGGGTAGATGCGGTCCAGTTCTTGGAGACATGGTTGAAAACGGAGGTGGCGCCGGAGGGCCTATCCCCATTTTATGCGCTGGAACGTGCGCACAGGGTCCCAGCTCGCCCATCTGAACCTGGGGCCCTGCCCCATCCAATGGTGGTGAGACTGCTACATTATCGAGACCGTGACTTTAGACTGCAGAGAGCCGGGAGCAACAGAATTTACAGATTGGGAACAGCAAGGTGATGATATTTCCAGACTATACCAGGGAGGTACAGCGCCAAAGAATCTCCTTCATCGCTGTTAAACGAAAGCTGCGCTAGCTCCATCTTCCCTACGCTTTTCCCGGCCCCCTTGAGGGTGACTGCAGATGCGGAAACACACTTGTTTCTCACGCCGCAGGCCGCTTGGGACTGGTTGGAAGCCTATGGTAACACTGGTGCAAGCACACCACAGGCGACTTCGCCCAGATGACAGCTGTCTACCAAATCATCAGTACAGAGGCCCATCTCTCCAATGGATCGGTGCCAGTAACGAGACAGAGCAGTCCTGGCAGTGGCGGCCATCAGCCAGGGCGCAGTTATTCTGGCTAGTAACGACACAGATATCGAGAAAAGCGGAGGAGAGAGCCCGAGATCGAGCAGTGCCCAGGGGCTCTCCGATACTGAACTTCCGGACGTTACTCCGCAGACAGCAGATGGGATGTTTGGGTGATGGGACTGCAGAGGGTCTGTGGAAAAGATGGTAAGATGACTGTTGTGCCCACTGGGCCAGAGACCCATCGGATATGGGGTAGCGAGATGGGAGGAGACTCTACAAGAATGCCAGGGCCCGGATGGCTGTACTAGTCCACATGGGTGGGGGCCTGGAGGGGGTTCCGGGGGCATTGAGTGCGAGTCAAACGCCACCCTCTTTTTATGGTTCTTTGTATGAATACATCGGTTTGGATGGGAGCCTGTTCTTGTGTACATGTCCTGGGGTTTGGGAGTTGGGTAAAGTTTGAAGTTGGGGAGGGATGGGGAGGATTCAGACATGTCGCTAGGGGGTTTCTAGGGGGTACGAATTAGATATGGAGCTATGGGTACCTCCGTAGGAATCAAAATTATGTCCTGGAATGTAAGGGGGATGCATACAATGGGTCGGCGACACAAAATACATGCCTACCCAGTGCGGAGAGGGGTGCCAATCGCGCTGCTGCAAGAAACCCACTTGACGAAGACAGAAGGGGCGGCGCTGCAGCGTTGTTGGAGAGGGCAGGTATTTCACACCACATATTCAGCTCATGCAAGAGGAACCTTAATATGGGTGCGGGCAGGAGTGCCATTCCAATGTGTTAGGCAGATGATCGATACAGAAGGCTGATTTACAGTAGTAACAGGGCGGCTTGATGGCCGGGACATTACTTTAGGAAGCATTTATGCCCCTAATGTTGAGCAACCAGCCTTTTTCACACAGCAATCGTAGAAACTGTCGAGGAAGTTGACGGGCCCTATACTCCTGGGGGGGATTTCAATTGCATTACTGACATAGACCTGGACTGCTCCCATCCTCCGCTTCCTGACGCCTCCACTCATAGGGTTGCAGAAGCCAGACGGGACTGGCAACTGCGCTGGGGACTGACAGACACTTGGTGGGCTCACCACCCTGGGGAACGGAACTACTCTTATTTCTTAGCTATGCATGAGCTACACGTCCGATTGGACGCTATACTTTGCTACCCTGATGTGCATATGACGGTCATGTTGAGTGAGTACTTAGCTAGGACGACCTCTGATCACAACCCGCTACTGGTGTCCTTGAGTTGGGTTCGCCTTAGAACGGCAGTCCCTAGTTGGCGTCTCCGAATGGAAACACTGGAGGGTCTTCCGAACCTCCATAGGTAATGCTCTTGATGAATACTTTCAGCACAACACCAACACATCCACTAACCTACATAACGAGTGGGACGCATTCAAAGTAGTGATACGAGGCCGTTGTATTGGGGAGGCTCTGGGTGTTCGAAAAACCTTATTGAGTGAGGTACAACAGGAGGATCAGCGTCTCAGGGAGAAAGAAAGGGAAAGACCTGGATGGGAGGATAAACAGGAGGAATTGTTGAGGGCGAAAGAAGAGATGGTGACACAAGTGGAGAGGCTGAGGTGTTTTGATTACAGGGCAAATGCGGCGCGGTTGCGCACTGAAAGGGATATGTCTGGGGCCCTCTTAGCTTGGTTGGCAAATCCAGTGCTCAGAAGGACACCGATCCCAGAACTCCGTGACGAAGGGGGGCAGTATACTATGGACAGCTGGCTATTAACACGCAGTTCCTGGAATACTACACTACTCTATACCACAATCGGCTAGACCCCAGGGTTCTGGAGGAGGGGGATTTTCTGGATATAAATCTGCCGCAGCTTGAGGCGGAGGACGCAGAGGGCTTGGGTCGTCCAGTGGAGCTGGGTAAGGTCAGGGGAGCCATAAAGCATATGGCTAAGACCAAAACACTGGGCACTGATGGGCTACCGTCTGAGTTTTATGCCACGTATGTAGACCTGCTGACCACTAGGCTGGTAACCCTATATAATCAATCGAAGCAAGATGGCTATCTACTTAGCTCCACAAGGGAAGCAGTAATTGTACCCCTTCTTAAGCTGGACAAACCGGCATGGGACCTCACAGCCTATCGCCCTCTTGCGATGCTAAATCTTGACTATAAGATTTTGAGCAGTGTTTTGGCCAGCCGACGAATGGTACATATGACAACTCTGGTGCATGGGGACCAGGCTGGTTTTATTCCTTCCCGTAATACGGCCATAAACGTATGGAGGCTGTTCCAATTGATTCACGGGACGGCGGATGAGGAGGGGAGGCATGCGTAGTATCGATTGACATTGAAAAGGCCTTCGATAGCTTGGAGTGGCCATATCTGTTCAGGGTCTTGAGGGCGTTCCGCCTGGGTTTGTGGCCTTGACGAAGATTCTGTATAATCGCTCGACGGCCAGGGTTAGAACGGGGGGAGCGATATCCAAAGCCTGCAGTGTGGGTAGGGGGACGAGGCAGGGATGCCCACTGTCTCCCCTCCTATTCGCCCTGGCAATAGAACCTTTAGCAGTCCATGCCCGGTCGTGGAGGCACTACAGGGGCTTGGATGGGATGGGCCAGGTGCACTACATTGCCCTATATGCGGACGATTTGTTAATGTTCCTCGTCAATGCTGCTGAGGAGCTGCAGGGTGCTCGAGAATTGCTGGTGAGACTGGGGCACGTGGCGGGGCTCAAAGTCAACTGGAACAAGACGTGTACGAGGGGGAAGAGACAAACCACCTGAAGGGCTAGATTTGTGTTGGGAAAGCAGCTGCTTGCCTTATTTGGGAGTCAGAATTTATCATGAGCTTGCTGACTTATTTGAGGGCAACATAGGGCATGCATTGAGAACTGCCAGGAGTAATTTAGATTTCTGGGGTACTCTGCCTTTATCAGTAGCAGGGAGAGTGGCGTTGCTAAAAATGATAACCCTGCCTTGTCTACTTTACTATTTTGGTATGCTACCGCTTTGGGTGCCTGGGAAATATTTTGTCCAACTAAACTCTATGGCTACGAGTTTTATGTGGGGATCAGGGAGATGCAGAGTGGTGCTGAATACTATGATGCGCCCTAAGCAGGAGGGAGGGTTTGCAGCACCTGATTTCGAGGCATATTACCACGCGGCCCAATTTCAATGGTTCACGCAGTGGATGGCGGGGAGGATGAGGGAAGAGACGGACCAGAGAGGTATGGACCTGGGACTTTGCCAACTCGCTCGGATTCTACTCCAGCTGCCGATACGAGAAAGAGAGGTGCCGAGCGATCTGTGGGTAGTGCGGCAATGCTGGAATAGAGCCATTAGAAGAGGCAAGATGGGCCCAGCGTATGCACCTGAGATTCCAGTATAGCTCTGTGAGGCGTTGCCGCACGGAGGGGATTGGCAGAGGTTGCGGGACTGGGAGGAACTGGGGATCTCCACTATTGGGGACCTGTATGAAGATGGGGTCCTCGTACCATTCCAAGACCTCATGGAACGATATGAGGGGTAGAATCCGAGTATTCACAATCCTAGGGTAGCGTGATTCTGTCCTATAGGATAGAGTCGAAGGTTAAAACGGATACGATTAATGTACTTATATGTCAATAATGATGACGATGCCAGGGATCAAGATATAGACGGCCCAGGCCGGAGTGTGAATTTCGACATTTTATATCCTCAAAATGGCATAATGATGTAAACTTAGAAGCAATATGAACAAGAAATGGCGAATGTCATGTATATGGTAAATGAAAAACTGAATAAAGTTTGTTTACAAAAAAAAAATGAATCCAGAACATACTAGAAGAAATAAAATAACTTCCCTGACAGGAGAAGCCCTCAACCAGCAGTAGGTATCATCACCAACCTGCATGAAAGGCCAGGAAGGTGTATCGAGGAATATTAAAATGTAATTTATTAAAACATTTAAAATGTATTGATAAAGAACAGATCTTTTAAAAAACATATGAACTAGACCACAGGATAACTTAAACAGTTCATCTAGAAGGTTAAAAACAAAGGGGCTTATTTATAAGAGGCTTGCGTCGCTGGAGAATAACTTTTTCAGACGCTCCGGCAGCGCAAACCCCTCAACCATAATTACGAGGCCAGACAAAGCTACTTTTTGCTGCATCGCTTTACTCTGTGCCAGCAAGGCGTTCCATGGATGTTGTATGGCTTTTCCCACGCAACACGCATGGAGTTTGATGCTGCCTCAGATTTACTTAATCACGTAAACCTGGGGCAACACCAAAACCTTACACTCCCCCATTGCAGGCACAACGAGCAGAAAGATTTTTATTTCTCCTTTTGTTTTTCCTCTTTCTTCAGCACACATAGAAAGAGGAAAATGCCTCTAAGGATTGTTTTTGTGCGGGAAGGGTGTCTCCTCCTGTACAAAAGCAATCCTGTATTCAACTCAGACACCTTTGCATAATGGTGCAAGGGTGCCTGCTTTAGCGCTAGGCAGCAAATTGTACACCAGCGATGGGGAGATATGACAGCAATGCATTGTGTTTTATAAATAGAGTGTATTCTTGCCCTTTCAGATTGATTTAGGGCAGTGCAGCGGGAAGACTTGCGGCAATTCCCCATAAATTAGGCCCAAAGTCCTTAACAAATGGATCTTGGTAGAAGCTCAGTGAATCAAGTAGTCAGAGTCTGCACCACATTTTTATTATCTAACCTTGTCTCCATTGATCAGGTTGGGTTTTAGATTTTCCAGGGCACTAGCTCCCTGCCATTTTGACCTGTGCTCTCCTGGCTTGCGCCACTGAGTGCTGACATTCCCTAGCAACGCTCCTTGCTGCTAGTGCTGTTCCGTTCCTGCCGTCCCATTTCTGCCACCTGGGCCAACTCACCTTCATTACACCCAATTGAATCACGAGCACAGAGGACTTGTGTCAGAGTGTCCTTAACAGCCTGTGATCTGCTGTCTTCTGCCCCCCCGTGTTCTTTCCCTGGCCCTTTTGATAGACTTTGCAAGGTCTCCCCTCCTTCTCAACCCCCACATTAATCCTTTCCTTAAGTCTCCATTATTCAGCAATAAGGTGCCCTTTTCTTAAAAGAACCAAGGGTTGAAAAAATATTGATTACAGTTGCTAGAAGGAGAAATTGTATTTGATCTGTACCAGTTGTTACTCATCGAAGGGCACTCCCCTTCATTTGACAGCTCTGTCTGTGCCAGTGTAAAATGTATTTATTATATTATCACACTTGGAGGCTTCCATTGATGATTCCAAAAAGAGATATTCACTACCAATAATATGCCATAGGGTAATCCCTTTAGTATTAAGTTCAATTTGACTATTGATAATGCTGTATATTTTGTTATTGGTCCTGATCGATCTGCCTTGGGCCAGGTTTTACAGGCTTAAGTGCAAAAGACAATCTCAGCTTCCATGTGTCAACAGCCCAACAAATGAAAACAAAACTGTCCTGCCTTCCTGGCTCGTCCACCCAATTGCCTGCTGGGAGTGTAACCCAGAAGGCCAAAAAATCCCTCTCTAAAACAAAGAATTTAAAGATGACATATTGGGATGTTTTCCTTAATACTCCTCTGAGGACGATGAGGAAGAGGAGATGACAGACAGTGTATTCTCTGCCCCAGGCAAGTTTGGTACCTCAGAGGAAATAAATGATAGTTCTTGCATCCCACACCAAAAAAGATAAGGCACGAGGATCCTGATGCAGGAGAGTTAATATCTAATTCTAAATTATCCTTCTCTGCTTCAGGATACATTCAACCCAGAAGAAACTGTCCACCTCCCTCTCTTCCAAGTGGACTTCTACCCCAAGAGTGGTCCCATACTTCCGGAGCAAACTTAGGGAAGCCTTCCTGGAAGAGGTCCGTGATAGCGTTCATGCTGAATGCTTCTACGGCAAGTAGCTATGATACCATTAGACTCCCAAATAGACCACTTTTTTAGCAAGTTTATTGAATACCCTAGAGAGGGCATAGACAGATCTTAAAAAGCATGAATAGACAAACTCAATGATATGTTGGGCCCATGTTACCAAAATTGTGGATTTGGTGTAAAAGTCAAGGAACAGGGTACCCATATTGACACATATGTTCTTGTGTGTTGGCTTCAGAGAACCATTTGTTTCCTGGGTCAGCTGCTCTCAGTCTTCAGAACTCCATAGGTCAATTCTTCTGTGGATAGATCCCAAGCTCAGTGGCCTTGCAAAACATGAGTCACATCTTTCCATTGGAGGATTCTTGTTTTTTAGACCCTTTTGTCAAGCTGCTCACAAAAACGTTTTTCAGACTTACCTTTTCACCAGGGCTGGCATAGGAAGGTATCTCTCCACCAGCTCCTTACCATAACATATTTCTTACTGTGGAAACCCTAAAATCAGGGATTTGTGGAATGACACCTAAAGAGGCACCCCTGTCTCCCCAACCCGAGGTCGAGGATTTAGAGTTTGAATGCCATTGAGAGTCCTCAGCGGAGGATCCATTAACCTTTATTCCCCTCTATGAGTTGGAGGGAGGATTCAACATTATTTTCATAACTGGCAGCAGGCCACTTAAGATGTGTGGATTCTTCAAACACTTTTGAGGTTTGAAAAGCGTGGAGGCAGCACCAATCGTAAAGTAAATCGCAAGAGGCCAGGATTGTGCAAAAATAGATTTTTTCTTTTTCTTTTTGTTTTTTCAAAGTGCACAGGACAGCCAACGCGTTTCACTCCCCAACCATGGGAGCTTCGTCAGGGCAGACTCAATAGATGTATATCCTCTATCAGTGCAGTAAAGATGAGGAAAATGCTGCACCAATGTAGTGGTACAATACTAATGAAAAGGTTCAGAATTGCAAGAGTATATCCAGAAATGTAGGGGGCCGTAGAGTGTGTCGCGCAAATCACATAACGTCACAGTATCCTCATTGGGTTAGTTTTAGTGTCCATTAGGGTATCGCAAAACGTAGAGACGTGTAAGCAGTCCTTGATAAGCTGCTATCGCACATGTACTTAATAAAGTTGTACGGACGCGACGACCCCCGGCGAATTATAACACTTTTGAGGTTTGCCTGAAATTATCCTGCATTTCCATCCAGACCAAACCTCCCAAACAGATCCTTTTCCAGTACAAATACAGAATTTTATAGAAGGGCCATAGTGCGCAAGTTCACTATGGACAAAAATACTTAAATAAAGTTGTGTTGGGAATCCAAAGGACGAAGCAAGAATAAAGCATTTGAACAGTTCCTTGCCTTGGGTGCTCCTTTCTTACTGATGAGCAGATTGGGGAGTTTTACTTGACCATCAGCGAAGAAACGTTACCGATGAACTTTGTTTATACAATAATATAGGGATAATTGCTCATTCGTACTGCCTTCCCATCATTTCATTGGGTACCATTGTATTACAGGAGGTTTGAGGTCAGTCGGACTTGAGGGAGTGTGCAGCCACATTGAATTGGGTGACAGACCTGGGTGTTGAAGCCAAGCCACAACTGCCAAATTTTCTTTATATGTTTTGAGATGAAAAAATGTCATCATTTATCCAGAAAAAGACAATCGAACTATGTGCTTTACATTCCAATGGTTTACTCTCCAATGTTTTCTTGGTAGACAATAAAGGCGGTAATAAACTTCAGTGAAATAAACACTTGTGTCCTTCACAGGCAGTTTATGTGGGAGGAAATCCGTCTACTCAGAGACCTCTTAAGAGAAGGTGACTTCATGGTCCCATTGGAACTCAAGGACGCCTATACTCCCGATACACAAACACTGCCAATGCAAACTCCCCACACATGCATACAAGGCACTGCAGAACACTGGACCAACATTCTTTAACAACTGCCTTCATTTCTACCAACCCACCAGACACCTGCGCTGAGCCTCACTCTCATTTACACACCCCTCCCACATCTGCAGAAGCAGAACTGGAGGTCTAGCATTCTCCTGCATCACACCCAAGACCTGGAGCGGCCTCCTTCTACAAATCAGGGCCTCCTCTCCACTTCTTGAATTCTGCAAGAAGCTGAGGACCTGCCTCTTGAACTAATTCCTTGGGGCTTATTCTCATCCCCATCACTTCCATTACAGCGCCTGGGTACCCTACCAGGTGATTGGTTGTGCTATACAAATCAACACAACATACCATTTAGCACTGCCAGTTTACTCTATGCATCTGCTCTTTTTCAATTCCAGTTAAGACAGATAGCCTATGAGTTTGTGGTGCTTCTGTTTGGTCTTTATTCATCTCCTTGGGGTTTCACCAAGTTGCTGAAACTGGTTGTAGAGTTTCTCAGAGCTGGGAGGATTCATCCAATTTTTTACTTAGATACCAGAATTCCCTCATTCAGAAACAACAACTAAATATAACATTGATTCTTCTTCAGAACATTGGGCTCGTACTCATGTAATCATCCAGGACCAATCAGACCTTCATCCTTCAAATCAGATAGCCTTCTTGGGCTTTGCTATGGATTTCCTTTCAGATTTTCTGTCCTTACTGATTCAAATGATTTGCGAGAATTTGCAATCCAGAAGAAAATTCACAAGGGTCTTGAGACAGATAAGAACCCTCTCGTGTTAGATAGCCAGGCTAGTAGGCCTGCTCGGCTCTTCTATTCAGGCTTTCTTTTCATGACCTTCACACTATCACACCCTTCAGAGACTAAAGAGCCTTAACTTGAAGAAAGGTGTTTATTTATTTATTTTGTTAAACACATTTTATTTGGTTATTTTGCAGTATAACGGGCATAAGCCCTACAATAACGCGTATGAGCATAGGGATAATATTTGCATCGATAACCATTTTCATAATAATAAATGCTACCTGACAAACATGCAGGTACAACAATAATACAAACAAAATGCAGGCAGTGGTCAATCTCCATGATACCGCACATGATGCAGCAGATTCAAAATATATATTACAGCAAAGTAATAATAATACAATTCGGCTATATCGCATGGGGTGATACACGTCAAAGTATTTATTTTTAAGACCACATCACACTGTCAGCAGATGTTTATCAAGAACTGTAGTGGTGACTCAATCAAAGGAAACTTTTGAATGGGATGGCTACAATAGTTTTTGTAATTTAAGCACGGCTGCAACACCAAGACTTCAGCAGCAACTGCCGACCTGAGAACTCTGCATGGCCTCCACATTCTAGGGTTCTAACATGTGGCTAGAGCTGAGCCCACATAACACAAACACCAGATATCCCCTTCCCTTATAATAAAGTAAAACAAAGCACCATACAATGATGTAGTGAGCATTACTAGAAAACCAGCAAAAGAAAACAAACAGAGGGGAAACAAATAGCCCCACAAAAAGTGAAACACAAATTTACCGGAAACGGCAGGAATTTCCTAGTCAAAAATGCATGAAAACACATTACTAAATAAAAAGTCTGCAACTACATAACAAATTTATCAAGTCTCAGGGGCACACATTTCCTGACGCGATTTCTATCCATGTCCCTGCCCCATCCCTTCTTTGACACATCAAGACCCATTTTCTTACAGATAAAATCAGCCTTAGAACCAGGTACCACCATAATCATACTTTTGCTCCACACTTTACCATTCTCAAACACCACCACATGATCCTTGACCTCCCTCCCCACCATGGGAGAGTAAAACTTAGATTGCCCTTTTCTCACATGTCTAGGTATAACAACCCTCACCAGATCACCAACCCTCACATCAATCTCTCTCTCTCTCACAACAATCTCTTTTGGTGCAATATTTATCCTGCACACGCCTGCGCACATCCAACACCTTTCCTACCTTCTCACAGTCAAGGGTTTTACTCCCCATCCACTCCCGGTTAAACTGGGTACACAACACCCTGCCTCTTAACAGTGAAAACTGAGACATTCCTATAATAACATAAGGAGTCGTTCTTATGGCCCACAATATATCATGAATAACTTCGTTCCAATGAACCCATTAATCAAAGCTAGCTACAGTTGATACTTGATTACACGGTACACCATTTCCACAAGGCCATTGCTGTGAGGGTGATACAAGGATGTCCTAATGTGTTTGATACCATTAGACTTGTGTAAATGATTCATATCTTTGTAGGCTAACTGGACACCATTGTCAGTCACCAGCACCTCAGGAAAACCCTCCCTGATAAACTTCTCATGAGAAAAATTAATGATCACATTTTAATTCACACCATTGACAAATTTCACCTGAGTCCACTTAAACATGTAGTCTATCATCACCAGTGCATACTTGGGTAAATTTCCAAGAACCCCAGAAGGACCAGGTACTTCGAAAGTCAACGTATGCCACTGCACCACATTACAGTCTACAGTCTGTACTGGTAATGGCACAAGAACTTGTGACTTATCACTCAAAATGAAAACATTACATTCCCTCACATAATGTTCCACATCCTTGTCAACACATGGCCACCAAAAATCTTCTGGAACAACCTGTTTTATTGCCCGAATGCCCATGTACCCCATATGAGCAAATTCCAAAATCCTGGCCCACAAAGCACTAGGTGCTACCAATCTGTCACACCTCAAAAGGATATTGCCAGTCAAAGTCAACTCATTGACAGATCTCCATAAAGCAATTATCGCTTCGTCCATGTCACGCGCATGTGGCCACTGCCCTACCACATACTTAATCACTCACTTCAACACTTCATCTCCACAAGTTGCAGAATGCCATTCCTCTTCAGAGAACACCCCATCAGTGATGGTATTCAGAGAACACACAAACTCCAAATCATCCTCACTCTTATTAGTCTCTTGTTTGCTTGGCAACAGCGACAAACAATCTGT
The DNA here is from genome assembly GCF_964261635.1 of Lissotriton helveticus. Lineage (NCBI taxonomy): Eukaryota > Metazoa > Chordata > Amphibia > Caudata > Salamandridae > Lissotriton > Lissotriton helveticus. The sequence continues at coordinate 1,099,604,867 of NC_136065.1, forward strand.
AGTAAAATTCCGTACACCAGGAACAAATTTCAAATTCTAATGATAGCCCTGCATGCGATATTGGCACTTTGCAATGCGAGGAATTGCTCTTCCACCACTGCCAGTCTTGAATAGCTCAACCAATGGCTTGTGATTGGGTCGTAGAATGAACTGATTGCCCCACATAAAATCTCCATCAATGGCCTCCAGATAGGCTTCACATGCCTCATGCCAACGTTCCCATTTCAACATTGGGGTACCTGATACTTATGCGGGAGGTGGAGAAATCTTCTCCATAATGGCAAACAGTTTCTTTTTGAAGGTTACTGCTAAAACACTGTGGCCCAAAATCACTCAATATATTGCCTAAATTGCTACGCACAAGGTGTGCCTGTCACCGTTTACAGAGTTAACAAAAAACTCCTCCGTAAACTCCAGACTGTCAAGAACGTCGGAGCCAGGCTGATGCTCGATATCCCACAGCAGAACCATATCACCCAATAACTCCATGACCTCCACTGGCTCGCAGTCGAAAGAAGAATAACTTTCAAGCTCCTCACACACACCTACTAGGCCCTCCTCAACTACGGACCCCAATACCTAAATGACCGCATCTCCTTCCATACCCCCAAGAGAAACCTCCACTCAGCCAGCGTCTCCCTAGCCACTGTCTACAGGACCAGAGCAGGTAGAAGGTCCTTCTCCTACCTCGCAGCCAAGACCTGGAATGACTGTCCCCTTCACCCCTGACGAAGCCAGACTCTGCACCAATTCAGGAAGGACCTCAAGACCTGGCTCTTTGAATGACCCCAATGGAGCTGCCCACCCTCCATGCTTTGAGACCCTAACAGATAGTGCACTCTAAAAAAACCTGATTGATTTATCAGGACAGGCTGATCAGTTGCAGTAGTAATCCCGCTACTTCAAATCATGTGTAGTACTTGGACCCTGCACTGTTCTCCATATAAAATGTCAAATTTAAAAAAAAGAGGTGTGCTTGTCACCGTGCACTTTGTCTCAGGGACAGGCAAATGTGAACAGACAAATGCAGAGACTACAAAGAGGCTCCCAAATCAAAATGGCAGTGAACCTCGACGTGTAACAGCACACGTGACGCTCACTGTGTGGTTCCAACTGTGCCTGATCCAAAATGCCGTTGGACATTGGCGTGATAACGTCGACGCTGGTCTACAGCACTCGCAACCAGGAGCGCTCACGACCGGGGCTGCCAAATTGCCCCCAAATCTACCAGAATGCACCGACCAGGCTAGGGACGGAAACCACCACCAATCCACCTCAAGAGCCTGCACCGCCTACAACACCAGGGGTGCACGGGTGCATCGGAATACAGAAACATGCCAGGAGCACGGGTGCGCAGGAACACAGAAATGCAGTCCAGGCAGTTCCTTCACCAGGTGTTCCTCGATGTTGCTGCACCTTGCCAAGGATTGGAAAATGCCGGTAAGGAGAGGACCAGTTTATTCTTCCTCAGGCAACACTGAGTCTCCAGCAGCAACTGCCTACCTGAGAACTGTGCATGACCTCCAAGTTCTAACGTTCAAACATGTGGCTCGAGCTGAGCCCACCAAGCACAAACCCCACACAGTTCTACAGTTTTGTAGTAAAAAAATTGATTTTTTCGTAGTTTAGGGAATACAACATTTTTTAGCATTCACAACAAGAATTTTGGATTCTATAAAGGACACGGAGGCGAGGATTATGCTTCTCAATTTCTTTACCACTCAAACAGCAGCCAATGGAAAAACAGTAAATATGTAAAAACACTACATATCCCATGAGGCTTTAAACCACGCCTCCTTCAATAACCAATAAAACGTGTCCTGAGTATACAAAATAGCGAGGCACCATCTTGTATGCCTTTTTGTTTGCAATAAGCAGTCTTAAGTGTCCAATAAACAAATAAGCAACAGTTCTGTCTCTCAACGGAGAACAACTCCAAAACAGGTCTTGGATGACACAACTATCCACCAAGAGTGCCGGCTTCCTTGTCACAAGGAATTGCAAATTCAACTCTGTTTGGAATACGTTCCTAAAAGTAGAAACAAATTTGAAGACACAAAACCACAAGTTTGGTATCAGGGTGGGACAAAACATATGTTATGCATCATGACAGTTGTAAATCTTACCTGTCCCAATGGGTGAGATAATCCTTACCTCCGTGTCCTTAATAGAATCTAAAATTCTTGTCACAAATGCTGGAAAATGTTGTATTCTATGGCAGGACAGGAGGCTCAGATTATGCTGGTTCAAAGCTGACCAACAACAATAGAAGAAACATGAGCAATGGGTTTATAATAAAATATTTAAACATTGAATCCGAAGACCAATCTCCAGCTTTCAAAATGTCTTCTAAACGAGAACCCATAATGAAGGCTTTAGAGGCCTCTTGCTGAATGCGCCCTATTCACAGAAATATCTATACCAGCTTCAGCCATCACCCAGCTAACCCAGAGGATCCAATCTGTGAGCTAAAGTATGTTCTTCATACACTTTTAAGCATTTCAAAACACATAATTTAGCATTATGAGGAAACTGCTACTCAACGGAACGAGAAATCGTTTTAGTTCTTCTAGATGTCGCGGTCTAGGTCCGCTCGGCGGATGACCAAATCCTTGGGAGCGAAGAAGGAACTCCAATCTTCCTCAGGGTACAACCAGATCCGGCTGTAACTGGAGTACTAGTTAACTACCCCTAGGGGAGAGAACAGACAGTTCAGGAACACCAGGGTGAAGCGAATTCAACGTAACCCCAGAAATGCTGAGATTTCAGGTATACTGGGAATAACGTTGATGCCCTAATAGGAAACAAACATGAATCAAGAATATATTACCTCTGACTATAGGTACTCCTATTACTCAGCCTAATATTCTATGAACTATACTACCACCCCCCGTTGTGTGCTCTCTCTGACTCACTGTAGGCAGCAACCTGCAAGCGCTAAATACGGTAACCAGGAGTCAAAGCAAGAAGGTCCCAGTGCTCAATGGCGAACTATTCCAACAACACAAGGTACACTGAGGTCTAGATGAGTACAGGCTCAAGGCTTCTCAAAAGTCCAGTAGAGAAGCGTCCAAACGGAATTACAGAATTCTTCCACAGGGGGACAAAAATTAAAGGAGTCCAGGAGCTGCTTGAATGCTACAAAGGCGCCGAATGAAAAGGCAATCGAAAGTGCCAAGTTCAAAATAAATAAATAACCACCAAGGCTTCAGCAGCAACGCAATCTGCGTGTCAATCAATAAAGTAGTGTGCGTGCAGCACTGAAAGACAAGTCGAGTGGCAGAAACACAGTCACGGCTCGAAACAAACAAAAAAGCAATGAGGCAGGCGTACGAAGAGCCAAAAAGAGCTGGTAGCGATGTAGAAAATTAAAGGAAAAACAAATGTCCAATTAACAAGGTTGGAAATCCGTTAGAAGACGGCAAGATCACAGGACATGAATATCGTCAGCACAAAGTACCGGGAACAAGGAAGGCGTGCAAAATACTGAAGGCGTGGTCCAACACGAAGTAGGTTGCCAAGCACCTGTGCTTGGGAGCGAGTTCCTTTGAATGACTCATGGGTCACCTGACAGGATCTGCTAGGTCACACAACCTACTCTCCGATCGGGTGCATTGTGAAAATTGCAGTTCCTACGAGCTAAGAATACCCTAATATGTAACACTAGAAATGATCAAAGAAACACCTTGGGGAGAGAAAACCCTTCCTTCCAAATCTAAAGCATGAACATCAGACACAACAACATAGTGAGTTTTGCGGATAATTGTTTCAAAGATAAATCTTTATTGTCCGGCCACGATTCTAACAAAGAAGGAACATTTGATACATCCCACAACATATTATATCTAGGTCATGGAGGACGAGCGATACCTTTCAACAACTTACACACAAACTGGTGCATTCCCACTGGTTTTCCATCAATGTGGTTATGTCCGGCCGATAAAGCTGACCTGAAATTATTCACTGATCTATAAGACAGACCTGATTCAGCACTTTCAGACAAAAAATGTAGTATTTCCTTCAAATCAGATCCCAAGGGATCCACCTGTCGTTGAAGGCACCAACCCAGCCATCGCTTCCAGGATGCAGAATATCACTTGCTGTCTAAACTCGGCAGCCGCCGATGAAAGGCTCTCAAATCGTTCATGTCTCCTGAGAGCGTCCAAACCATTTATTTATTAATGAGATTTGTAAAGCGCTCAAGTACCCATGGGTGTCTCGGCGCTAAGGACAGTGGGCTTATAACAAATAGCAGAGAGGCTTATTGATTAAACAACCAGGTTTTTGTCATTTTCCTAAAAGATAGTAAAGACTGGCTGGATCTGATCTTAATTGGAAGAGAGTTCCAAGTTTTTGCTGTAGCAACAATAAAGCGCTTGTCGCCCCATGAAGCGGTTTTAGTACGTGGAACCCTGAGCATATGTGCAGTAGATGAACGTAGAGCCTGAGTCGGGGTATAGGCCACTAGCTCCTTGTTTAGAAACCGAGGTCCAGAATTGCGGGAAGCATTGTAAGCAATTCACAGGGCCTGGAACCTTCTCACAGGGAGCCAATGGTACTGCTGGATGACATGAGAAATAGGTTTGTATTTAGGAGTTCCTGATAGCATTCTAGCTTCTGTGTTCTGGACTGATTGCAGTTTATGAATGACCTTGCTTCGGGCATTGATAAGAAGCCCATTACAGTAGTCAATGGTGGACATGACGAGCATACTTACAAATGTTTTTCCCGCATTCAAGGGGAGAAATGGTAGAATATTTTTTATCATTCGCAATTTGTGGAATGAAGTTGCAACCACAGAGTTGGCATGAGGAACGAAAGTCAGCCTGTCATCATATATGACGCCCAGATTCCTAACCTTGGTCACTGGGTGTGGTGAGGGACCCAATGAGGAAGGCCACCAGGAGGACCAGATGGGGAATAGTTTGTCGAATGTCATTACCTCTGTTTTATCAGAGTTCAACTTATGGCAGTTGCTGGTCATCCAACTGCTGATGGCCAACATACCCTTTTGAAAATTAGCTGCTACTTTTTCACCATCATTATGTACAGTGAGTACTAGTTGCGTATCGTCAGCATAAGATGTGAGGCCCATCCTGTGTGCTTTGATGACTCAGGCTAGGTCAGACACATAGATGTTAAGAAGTGTCTGGCTTAGGGATGAACCTTGCGGAACACCACACAGGAGGGCCAATTGGGCAGAGTTGAAAGTGCCAAAATTTACCGACTGTGTACGGTTGGTGAGAAAAGAAGTCAGCAGGGTTCTAGCTTTGTGTTAGATTCCATTTTTGTGAGACGGTCGATCAGAATGGAGTGATCGACCGTGTCTAAAGCTGCTGAGAGATCCAGCAATATAAAAACAGCCGTCCCTCCCTGATCTAGGATGATTCTGATATGTTCAGATGCTTTGATGAGCGCCGTTTCCATTCCGTGGCCCTTATGGAAGCCAAATTGAGTGTCATCTCGTAATTGATGATCTTCAATATACTTAGATAGTTGAGCGTTCATCACTTTTTCAAAGATTTTGGCCGGGAAAGGCAAACTAGCTATTGGCCTGTAATTCTTTGTGTCGGTCGAATCCAGGTTTGATTTTTTCAGCAGAGGCATAATTATGGTTTTCCTCCAGGTTGTGGGGTATATGCCTGATGTAAACATAGCATTACAGATGTTAGATGAAATAGGTGCAATCAATTCAGCGACTGGTATAAGTACAGTCGGTGGACAAGGGTCGATGGCGGAGCCTGATTTGATGGTGGAGATTAGATTAGCAATTTGGTTGGGTGTGGTGTTATCAAATTGTAATAGGGAATATTCAGTGGTTCCAAGGATTAAAGACTGGTCAACAGTGTTAGTCTGGGATGAGAATTTAGTATAAATGTCATTCACTTTTTCGAAAAAGTAGTTTGCTAAGGAATTACATAGTGCCTGTGAAGGGGCTGGAGTACAGGTAGATGTTTGTCCTGGTAGTTTAGCGACTACTTGATAGAGCTGCTTATTAGAGCCTTGCGCGGATTCAATCTGTGCAATGTAATATTTATTATTTTCCTGCGCAATCAGCAGTTTATATTTAGTGAGTGCTTCTTTATAAATGAGTTTTTCATGGCTAATATAGGATTTTCGCCATTGTCTTTCAAGGTTTCTGCACAATTTCTTCTGGACTCTGAGAGGTTCAGAGACCCAAGGGGCTGATGGAGAGCGATGATTTTTCAAGAAGATTTTGTTAGGCACCAACAGGTTGAATGTGTTATGCTGGCAGTTGGAGTAATTTGCTGAGGCAAGGTTGGGGTCTAAAGAGGCATCTGGTTGAGTTGAAGATAGATGTGCTTTAAGAAGCCGGTGGTTTATGCTCTTCCAGGCTTTGATTACAATAGGCATATTTAATTGGGTGGTGGGAGTGGATTTCTTATCAATTCAAATGCTAAATATAATCGCATGATGGTCAGTCCAGACCAAAGAGAGAATACTATTTAAGAAGATCATATGGGAGTTGGAAAACAGGCCATCTAAAGTGTGGCCAGCCATGAGGGTTAACTGATTCTGGAGGACCAGAGGATGAGGAGAGCCAACTGGGTCCTGGAGCAGCATCGAGAACACAGGCAGTTGGAATGGCAGGTCCACTGACAACTCCAATAGAGTCGGATACCACAATTGTGTCTTCCATAACGGTGTGACTAATACTATTGATGTTGCCTGTCGCCGGACCTGAGCCGCTACTCTCGGAATTAATCCAAAGGGGGGAAAGGAATCATTCCTCTGTGCACCCCAGTGATAAAGAAACGCGTCCATTCCCAACGCCATTGGGTCCGGTCTCCAGCTGTAGAGGCGGGGAAGTTGAGTATTGAGGCGAGAGGCAAAGAGATCTATCAGGCAAGGGCCTCGAATACTCATGATCTCAAGAAACCCAGAAGGATGGAGTCTCCAGTCGCTGAAGTCCCTCAGAAACCTGGAGTTCAAATCTTCTACCTGATTGCTCTTGCCGGGAACGTATTCTGCCACAATGCTGATCTTCTGCACCAGGCAGAAGTGCCAAAACTCCCTTGCAATGTTGGCTAAGGGTCGAAATTTTGGCCCTCCTAGGTGATTTATGTAGCGTACCGGTGACACATTGTTCATCCTGAGGAGGATGCGGCAATTGCTCTTCAATGGGGAGATCAATCTGATGGCAAACGATCTGGCTAGCAACTCTAGACAGTTGATGTGTAACTTTAACTCTTCTGCTGACCACCGACTGCCAGTGGCATAATCTCCGCATCTTGCTCCTCAGCCCCACTGACTGGCGCCCAACTCGATAATTACGTCGGGAGAGGCTCCGAAAATGGCCTTGCCATTCCAGGCCTCCATGTGAGCTAACCACCAATGCAATTCTTCTTGAGCGTCTAGAGACAGAGCGATCAGATGATCGTACGAGAACCTCTTCTGTAGAGAATCAATCTTGAGGCGTTGTAACGCCCTTTAATGGAGAGGTCCTGAGAAATTAGCTTGAATCGAGGGAGCAAGAAGACCCATATTCCTCGCCAGGGACCTCAAAGAGACCACCTGCTTTGACAGAGTTGTTTGCATCTCCCTTTTGATGGACATGATCTTGGGCGCCGGGAGGAGCAACTGGGCAAAATTTACCGACTGTGTACGGTTGGTGAGGAAAGAAGTCAGCAGGGTTCTAGCTTTGTGTTAGATTCCATTTTTGTGAGACGGTCGATCAGAATGGAGTGATCGACCGTGTCTAAAGCTGCTGAGAGATCCAGCAATATAAAAACAGCCATCCCTCCCTGATCTAGGATGATTCTGATATGTTCAGATGCTTTGATGAGCGCCGTTTCCATTCCGTGGCCCTTATGGAAGCCAAATTGAGTGTCATCTCATAATTGATGATCTTCAATATACTTAGATAGTTGAGCGTTCATCACTTTTTCAAAGATTTTGGCCGGGAAAGGCAAACTAGGTATTGGCCTGTAATTCTTTGTGTCGGTCGAATCCAGGTTTGATTTTTTCAGCAGAGGCATAATTATGGTTTTCCTCCAGGTTGTGGGGTATATGCCTGATGTAAACATAGTATTACAGATGTTAGATGAAATAGGTGCAATCAATTCAGCGACTGGTATAAGTACAGTCGGTGGACAAGGGTCGATGGCGGAGCCTGATTTGATGGTGGAGATTAGATTAGCAATTTGGTTGGGTGTGGTGTTATCAAATTGTAATAGGGAATATTCAGTGGTTCCAAGGATTAAAGACTGGTCAACAGTGTTAGTCTGGGATGAGAATTTAGTATAAATGTCATTCACTTTTTCGAAAAAGTAGTTTGCTAAGGAATTACATAGTGCCTGTGAAGGGGCTGGAGTACAGGTAGATGTTTGTCCTGATAGCTTAGCGACTACTTGATAGAGCTGTTTATTAGAGTCTTGTGCGGATTCAATCTGTGCAATGTAATATTTATTATTTTCCTGCGCAATCAGCAGTTTATATTTAGTGAGTGCTTCTTTATAAATGAGTTTTTCATGGCTAATATAGGATTTTCGCCATTGTCTTTCAAGGTTTCTGCACAATTTCTTCTGGACTCTGAGAGGGTCAGAGACCCAAGGGGCTGATGGAAAGCGATGATTTTTCGAGAAGATTTTGTTAGGCACCAACAGGTTGAATGTGTTATGCTGGCAGTTGGAGTAATTTGCTGAGGCAAGGTTGGGGTCTAAAGAGGCATCTGGTTGAGTTGAAGATAGATGTGCTTTAAGAAGCTGGTGGTTTATGCTCTTCCAGGCTTTGATTACAATAGGCATATTTAATAGGGTGCTGGGAGTGGATTTCTTATCAATTCGAATGCTAAATATAATCGCATGATGGTCAGTCCAGACCAAAGAGAGAATACTATTTAAGAAGATTGCTTGGGAGTTGGAAAACAGGCCATCTAAAGTGTGGCCAGCCATGAGGGTTAACTGATTCTGGAGGACCAGAGGATGAGGAGAGCCAACTGGGTCCTGGAGCAGCATCGAGAACACAGGCAGTTGGAATGGCAGGTCCACTGACAACTCCAATAGAGTCGGAAACCACGATTGTGTCTTCCATAACGGTGTGACTAATACTATTGAGGTTGCCTGTCGCCGGACCTGAGCCGCTACTCTCGGAATTAATGCAAAGGGGGAAAGGAATCATTCCTCTGGGCACCCCAGTGATAATGAAACGCGTCCTTTCCCAACGCCTTTGGGTCCGGTCTCCAGCTGTAGAGGCGGGGAAGTTGAGTATTGAGGTGAGAGGCAAAGAGATCTATCAGGCAAGGGCCTTGAATACTCATGATCTCAAGAAACCCAGAAGGATGGAGTCTCCAGTCGCTGAAGTCCCTCAGAAACCTGGAGTTCAAATCTTCTACCTGATTGCTCTTGCCGGGAACGTATTCTGCCACAATGCTGATCTTCTGCACCAGGCAGAAGTGCCAAAACTCCCTTGCAATATTGGCTAAGGGTCGAAATTTTGGCCCTCCTAGGTGATTTATGTAGCGTACCGGTGACACATTGTCCATCCTGAGGAGAATGCGACAATTGCTCTTCAATGGGGAGATCAATCTGATGGCAAACGATCTGGCTAGCAACTCTAGACAGTTGAAGTGTAACTTTTAACTCTTCTGCTGACCACAGACTGCCAGTGGCATAATCTCCGCATCTTGCTCCTCAGCCCCACAGACTGGCGCCCAACTCGATAATAACCTCGGGAGAGGCTCCGAAAATGGCCTTGCCATTCTAGGCCTCCATCTGAGCTAACCACCAATGCAATTCTTCTTGAGCGTCTAGAGACAGAGCGATCAGATGATCGTACGAGAACCTCTTCTGTAGATAATGGATCTTGAGGCACTGTAACGCCCTGTAATGGAGAGGTCCTGAGAAATTAGCTTGAATCGAGGGAGCAAGAAGACCCATATTCCTCGCCAGGGACCTCAAAGAGACCATCTGCTTTCACAGAGTTGTTTGCATCTCCCTTTTTATGGACATGATCTTGGGCGCCCGGAGGAGCAACTGGGCATTCACTGAGTAGATTTGAAGTCCTAGGAAGTCCACTTGTTGGGACAGGAGAGTCATTGAATTTTTGGTATTGATCACAAATCCCATCTCTTGCAATAGAGAGGTTGTCTATTGAAAGTGAGGGCAAAACAGTGTTGGATATTGAGCCAGGGAAGCATGTTGTTGAGGTAAACGATCATGGGGACGCCCATTTCTCGAAGGCGGGTGGCCACTGGCTTCAGCAGTTTGGTAAAAACCCACGGGGCTGAGGAAAGGCCGAAGGGAAGAGATAGGTAACAGAACGATTGCCCTTTCCACTGAAATTGGAGATATTTCTGATTGGAGGGGCAAATAGGGACTGTTAGGTAAGCGTCCTTTAGGTCCAAGTGGACCATCCAATCCATTTCTAGTCACAGATTTCTTAAAAGATGGATTCCTTCCATCTTAAAATGCCTGTAGACTATGAAAGGATTGAACTCCCTGAAATTTAACACTAATCTCTATCTTCCTCCTTTCTTTTGCACTAAGAAGACGTTGTTGCAAAAACCTTTGTGAATGAAGGGTCCCACAGCAATAGCCTGCTTTGTCAAAAGCTCTTGAAGTTCTGAGCTTATAAAAGATTGTTCTTGTAGGGATAAATGGTGCGGAGAAGGGGGATTGCTTGAAAAGGAATATCAACTAACTGTATTTGGTAACCTTGAACAGTGTGAATGATCCACGCATCTGAGGGGATCTTTATCCAACTGTACAGAAAATGCATTAGTCTGCCCCCCAGAGGAATCATAGGAAGGAAAGGTGGTATTACCTGAGGACTGGGCATCATTGTTCCTGAAGCCTCTGTTAAGGCCTCTGTTGTACCGGCCCCAGAAACCCCTGGATCTGGTGGGGTAAAACCTGGCTTGGTCTGGTTCCTGGGTGTATTCTACGTCTAGGTGCGAAGCCACGCTGACTGGCTGAGGGGACTTATAAAGCGCTCTTATGCCAAGGTGTCTTGGCGCTGGGTGAATATGATGCGGACAACAACAGAAACTTAAGGCCTTGAGAAGAGCCAGGTCTTTATCATTTTCCTAAAAAGGGCCCTATTGGATTCTAACCTAATTGTCACAGGGAGGGAGTTCCATAAGATGGACGCTTGGTAAGAGAAACCCGTTCCTCCCCATCTAACTATTTTTGTTCTAGGGACTCAGACCAATCTTGTATTGGCTGACCTGAGAGAGAGTTGGGGCTGGTATACCGAGAACAAAGTTTGAATATCCACAGCCCCTCCTCCATATATAGCCTTGTGCAATAGGCATATAGCTTTAAAGTTCACTCTCTGATGGACTGGGAGCCAATGTAACTCCTTAATCACTGCTGACGTTTGGTGATATTTGGGTAGGCCAAGTAGAACCCGAGCCGCTGCATTCTGGAGCGATTGAAGTTTTTGGGTCTGTCCCTTACCCACTCCTAAGTATAGGACATGAAAATAATCGATTCTTGACAGAACCAGGGCTACGACCACTGTTTTCCAAAGGGACAGAGGAATGAAGGGCAGAATTTTCAGTAAAATTTTTAAGATGAAAAATCATGATGAGAAAACTTGATTTATTTGTGAGGCAAGTTTAAGGTACTTGTCAAACAGGACTCTAGTGACTGTATCGGCTGGTTGAGCTTCCTCTGCCACGACCGGCCCTGCCAGAGAGGTGATGGAATACCCTCTTGAGAGAGGATTGTGACTTGTCAAGAGAAGTGAACATATTAACAAATTATGCAATGTCTTTAACAAATCGTTCTCCAAAAGACTATCCTTCAGCCAGAGGACCTGGTTTAGCAGAGGCTAATTCCACGAGTTGTGGATCAATTCGTAGGAGGACTGACTTGCGTCTTTCTGAAGAAAGGGCACAATTTGAATTTTTGAGATGACAGATCGCCCTCTGGGTCCAGCCTGCAAGGACCTCTGGATGGATAGCGGCCCCAGTCGATTGCGCTTGAAGCGCTAGCTCCAAAATCTTAGCCAAAGCCCCAGAGATATTCAAAAGCTTATCTTGACAAGTCCGATGTGCCCGATCTATGCCTTTTTTTTTTAGGGTCCTTTTTATACTTCTTTAGGAAGGTCTGCATGGATGTATCTATCTCGGGTGTCAAGGTAGTTTTATTCGCAAGATCTGGTCGCGGGCATTCAGATCTCAAGCTTGCCCGGAACTCCTTATCGAAGCTCTTGCGTAGGTTAGTTTGCATGTACACCGCCACTGGATCACAATGAGAAGAGCAAGGATGGACGATGCTAGAGGGATGAAAGGTGAAAGAGGAAGGTTGAACGGGAGAAAGGGAGTGTTTGCGCTTCTTGGCACGTTTATGTAGGCGTGGTTTATGTGAAGAATCAGGATCGGTATCAGTATCAGTCAGAGGTATAGGGGTGAGGGGGTCGGGACCGGGGAAAGGACCATTGGGTCTGAGTCATAATCATGTTCCTTGGCGGTCCACAGTTTGGAATAAATCTGCAGATGGGGCCAAGGAAGGGGTAGGAGTGGGACCTACTAATTGGTCCAGATGGAGAGATACAGGCAACAAGGCGGACGAAAGAGCCTTATCCAACTTTTTACCTAAAGTCTTTTCAACGCGGTACTCAACATTCTGCTCGTAATAATAATCTTCATCCTCTGCAGGACCATATGCAGCAAGTTCCTCCTCTTAGACCTCACAGTCCGACATCTTGAAATAATATATATATATATATATATATATATATATATATGTTTTCTTCCAATGGCCCAAGCTTTCAGAAGGCACACAGCAGCTCCCTCATTCCTCAGTGATGCGAGATATGTTTGTCAGCCCTACGCGTTTCGAGGCCGTCTGCCTCTCTTCAGGGGCTCGCTTCTCTGTTCTGGCGTTCGAAATGTCTCTATGATGCACGCATTTTAATTGACAGCGTTAGTACGTAGCAATTTGCATTTGCATGCTGGGTTCTGTAGTCCTTTAGAGATTTAGTTAATTACCCATAGTGGGCTCCTTACGCCGAACATAATTAAAAGCTATTTTTGTACTTTTTGTTCACCGGGACACTTTCCTTTAGTAGTTAAGGTTTGCTGCTGCCATACGGTCGGGCTTGGTTCCCAGCTTCGGCCCCTTTTTTTTGTGAAAAGACGGTGCTCTTCTGCACGGCTGGACAGCCGTGTTGATTTGTTTTCTTCCAATGGCCCAAGCTTTCAGAAGGCACACAGCAGCTCCCTCATTCCTCAGTGATGCGAGATATGTTTGTCAGCCCTACGCGTTTCGAGGCCGTCCGCCTCTCTTCAGGGGCTCGCTTCTCTGTTCTGGCGTTCGAAATGGCTCTATGATGCACGCATTTTAATTGACAGCGTTAGTACGTAGCAATTTGCATTTGCATGCTGGGTTCTGTAGTCCTTTAGAGATTTAGTTAATTACCCATAGTGGGCTCCTTACGCCAAACATAATTAAAACCTATTTTTGTACTTTTCGTTCACCGGGACACTTTCCTTTAGTAGTTAAGGTTTGCTGCTGCCATACGGTCGGGCTTGGTTCCCAGCTTCGGCCCCTTTTTTTATGAAAAGACGGTGCTCTTCTGCACGGCTGGACAGCCGTGTGGATTTGTTTTCTTCCAATGGCCCAAGCTTTCAGAAGGCACACAGCAGCTCCCTCATTCCTCAGTGATGCGAGATATGTTTGTCAGCCCTACGCGTTTCGAGGCCGTCCGCCTCTCTTCAGGGGCTCGCTTCTCTGTTCTGGCGTTCGAAATGTCTCTATGATGCACGCATTTTAATTGACAGCGTTTGAATAGTTCTGGATTTCTTCTTCAATGAACAGAAATAAGAAACTCATCACAAGGTATGAATTGTTGAACTTTAAGAACTCCACCCTTTTCTCCTGTGCAATATCTAAGCCATATTCATCACTTTACCATTCTTTCATGTCTGGAGTATGGGAATGCTGTGTATGGTGGCCTTTTGGACTGCCAGTTTGCAAAGCTGCAAGAAATCCAAACTATGACAAGTGGTTTGCATCTGGCGTGCGAAAGACTGATCTTGTTTCAGTGGTGAGACATGCCATTTATAGGCTTCCCACCAAGATTCAGTTTAAGTCTCTCTTCCGGATTTACCAGCCTTTCTATACCACAGGTTGTGATCTGCTTTACGTCTTGATTTCTCACTAAAGCCCCAAAAGATCCCATTGAACAAGTTCTTTGTTGCTCCTTCAAATCCTCTGCTACCGTAGAACTTTTAGAATCTTAAACCCTGCATTTTGAAATAATCTACAGATAAAACTTCATCAGTCCACCTCGCAGTATTTCGCAAAAAGCTAAAATAATCCTCTTCATTCCATTTTTTACTCTCCTTTTTCTTCCTATCTCTGTCTTTGCCTCTGTTCTGGTGCCAAGATGCTTTTGGGTAACAGCTGCCCTCTACAAATAGATTAATAAAATAATGTATTAGTAAAAGCTAAAAAATACATCTAGGGAAATGGAAGATTACCCAGTACTCGCTGTTCCTTTTCTCAACTATTCTTGCAAGTGATGGTGTCCAAATAATGCATATATTGTGGCATGTTAGGAGGTTTATATATGAAACGTAAGCCAATAAAGGAGCATTCAATTGCAATGAATGCTTAAATAATGCCAAGGGTCATCCTTAAAGAGTAGCTAGTGATGACAACCTCAACGCTTATGTTGCTGATTGGAACCACTGTATTACTGATATTTAGAAATATAAGGGTCTGATTTTGAGTTTAGCAGACTGGGACCTCCACTACAAATGCGGCAGAGTAGTCTGTCTGCCAACCATGCAGTCTGCCCGCCTCATTTAGAGATCTGCGGAATGTAAGCATTCTGTTGGCAGAGCCCCGTTGCCTCTTTCAATGTAATACTTCCTCCAAAGGCACAATGCAGCCACTTCCATTGTTGTAATGGGGACAGGAACAGCGCGATGGTGCTTCCACTATATCTATTATTGTTTTGAATGGACAATGGGGAGAAAAGCTGAGGTGGAAAGTATGAATCTGAAGAAAGCAGCGCTCTATGAAGGTGTGTTTCTTGTGCATTCGGGCTTAATATATTTGTTTCTTTGCTTTCTAGTCATTGGAATATCTATAAACCTCAGCAAAATAAAATATTCGGGACATTTGTAAACATCTTTCCCTGGTATACTTTTATTTTACTGGTGAATAAACATAAAACTTTAGATGTCTACAACAATTGTTTCTAGGTCCGTTCATTAAGGATAACAACACCTGAGTGTGAAACAGAACAGTGTCCAGGGTGCCTTTATTAGGTCATTACACAGATATGATCTACCGAGCATCCTGCTCAGGCAGAATTAGAATGTAAACATGCATCATACATTAGGAAACGAATTCAATGGACTGTGTTCACATTGTTGCCTATGACTAAAGATCGAAGTCGAGCACATCCGGAGAATTATCAGTAGCATATAGAGCAAAGAATGCTTTCATGGTTTCTGCATCAATTTTCGTCGCCTTGACAGCTGGATCCTGCATCATCAGCTCTATCCAGGAATTGATCTTTGGGGTGTTCTTCAGACCACTGTGAATAAATGGTAAATATAGAAAAAACTGAAATAGGCAGAAATTGAATGGTTGAAACATTCATAGGCCACATTTTTGGCAGCAGCAAACTAGATTAAACAGGTTTTTTTTTATTGGGAGCAGTGGGCAATGGGTCCTCGCTTTTGCGCAGAACCCAATCTTTCTAATTTCCTCAGGTACAGTCAACCTTGCACTGTCTACAGGCACCGCATGAATATTTCCCCAGAGGTCTCCAAAACACAGCAGTAGCTCCTGCATTGCATTTGTGTCCTTCTTTTTACAGATTAACACATACTTTGCCCCCCCAGATTCTGAACCAAACAAAAACGTGATTTAAGGAATATTTGGATTAATTTTCACTCTTGGTAATTAATGGCACATTGCACTCAATCAGTTTTGTTCTCTCTTCCACTATAGAAGAGGACTAAATGCATGTACTTCGCCTTTGCTTCCAAACCAAGGACGTACGGTGGAGACGTAACTGCTTGGCCATATCCTCTTGAAGAGGAAGAGGAACACACCCAACTTCAGATCTGCTTCAGATTTACTGTACCTTGGTGGGTGAGGTGCAGCCTGAATTCCTATGGGACAGAGACGCCAATATATTTCCTGAGTAATGCCCTACTTTACCTCTAAATTGCACCTGGGTGAATTTATATTTGCATTCTTGAAAAATAAGTAATGCCCTACATTCCTGTAGATTGTATCTAAAAAATGTGCACATACTTTCCAGTAACTCTTTACTTTTCTGTAAATTGCAACTGTATGAAATACACTAATATTCTCTAGGAACCAGAAAACTCTCTTCATCCCTGTAAATGTACCCAAGTACTTGCCTGTACATTGAGCCTTGATTAGATTTCACAAATATCTTCCAATTACTGAGTAACTCTCTAGTTACCTGTAAATATTATCTTGGCGGACCTCCTGGGACTTGGAGCGTACAAATATAAAGATTTTTTTCCTAAGAACTGAGTAGCTATCTACATTAACTATATAGCACACATTTGTGGACATTACAAGTATTTCATAGGGACCAAAGTAATCATCTGTGTTCCTTGAGATTCCCCTCTGGGTGGAACTTGGACATATTTTAGTCAGACTCTAAACAACACTCATGAGCCAACATGACATCTTACTCCATCCCAATGAGATACCATTGTACTTCACCCTTCAGAAGCAGTACGAAGACGGCACAATCTCGATCACGAATAGGTGCATAAATTCCACCCCAGCCACATAGTGGCTGAGTGTTGAAACCCAAAGAATGAATCTTTATCCTCTCACAAACCTAAATATCAAAGCCAGATATTTTCACTTCACAAAAAAAAATCCAATTCATGCAAACTGGATTCGGAGCCTACACTAATAGAATTTGCCACATACTGATATTATTCATGTTGATATGAGTCAGTGAAAGTTAAGAATTGTAGCTTGCTTTAAAGATTACTGTATGGCCCTAGACAGGGTGAATAAACATATACTAATATCAAAGTTATTGAGGTGAGGAATGCCTGCTACATTATGGATAGCTTTTTCTCTGTTGGATCATTGAGTCCGATTTAAATTAACATAACGTGTATTTGTAAAGCGCACGTTCACCCAAGGGTATCTTGGCGCAGTATAACAGTTATTTATTTGTTTATCTGTCAATTGGTCCCAATGGGCATTTAATAAAGAAGTTTATAAGTATGACCAATAAATGCCTTAAACAAGGCTACATGCTGGCTCTACTCTTTTTTAACTTGTATACAGCTAACTTATCCTTAGCCATTTATACAGAGGGGACTTGTATGTGAAGAATATGCTGATGACCCCATCATCCAGACCACACATCAAGGGGCCTATAAAGGTCCTCAGGGGGCCTACGATTTGATAATAATGGCAACAAATTCACGATTAATGCAGATAAATTAGAGGTTTTACTCAGTAAAATGAAACTTTGGTACATTCAAAATATTCCAGTTGAGAAGAGCAGGAAATACAACTATCTAGATGAGTTAATCGAGAGTCGTGGAATACCTAGCCTCATGAAGAACTAAGGGCCATATGTATGAAGCTAATTTTCTGTCGCAAACGCTGCAAATCGGTAATAATAGCGTTTGCGACAGAAAATTAGCAATTTCCAATGTATGAAGGAGAAAATGCTCGCAAAACAAGGAATCGGTATTTAGCGAGTTCCAAACATTGCGAGAGTCTGAAATCAGCGAATACCATTGCGATTCCCAAATTAGCGATGAAACTGGTTAGCGACAATCGCTAATCTGGAAATCGCAAATAAGGATTCGCAATGATATGTATCAAACATTCGCAAATTGCGAATTTAGGAAAATCGCTTTTTAAGGAATCGCAATTACCACCAAGTGGGATCAGGTGGTAACCAGATGCAAAGTATTTAAGGAAGCCCAGAATGCAACACACTCTTTTCCACAATGTCTGGGCTCTACATGATAGCGAGGAGGCGAAGACTGAGAGCTGTGGCGCAGAGGAGGAGACGGCAGGAGAGGATATTCTGTGCGCGCACCACCATCTTCCAGCGCACTGAGGAGGACATCTACACCCACTACAGACTGGAGGAAGAGAGCATACTTGATTTAATAGAGGAACTCAGACCCTACCTAGAACACCCCACCCGCAGGACACAAGCCATACCCACACACATCCAGGTCCTGTGTTCACTACACCTGCTGGCCTCAGGTAGTTTTCAGGGGGTTATAGCTACAGCACCCCACAGGAACTAGCACAGACCAAGCAGGACTTTTACAACATTGCCCAATTCCCCCACGTCATAGGATGCATCGATGGGACACATGTTGCAATATCCCCCCCTCAAACGTAGAGTACGTATACAGGAACAGGAAATGCTACCACTCACTTAACATACAGGTGGTGTGTGATGCCAAAAACATCATCAGAGACATAGTGGCAAAGTATCCGGGAAGCACACATGACGCCTTTATCTTCCGTCACAGTGGGCTATACCGTAGACTCTCAAGAGGTGATTTTGTCGAGGGATACCTACTAGGTAAATGCTCACATATATAGGCCACATTTCCACTGACTAGAATGTGCATTACAGTGACTAACCGTTAACATTTCCAACCACATGCGACAGTGCTTATGCAGTCCGGGATTTCATCCTGACACCCTACCTTAATCCTGCTACTGCTGGGAAGCGGCGCTACAACCGGGCACACATTTCAACAAGAGGCACCATCGAGAGAACCATTGGCATATTGAAGAGCAGATTCAGGTGCATTCATAAAAGTGGAGGAGCTCTCCAATACAGTCCCGAAACGTGCTGCAAAATTGTTGTAGCTTGTGCCATGCTGCACAACATCGCTACCAGGAAAGGGACACCAATGGAGTTGAGTGATTCAGAATCCTCCGATGTGGAGGGACCTGGACCTGTACGCATGGAAGCTTGCGTAGCTGGTGCTGCAGCTAGGCGACAGAGGCGTGATGAGATCATGCGCAACTACTTCTAGGTGAGTAATAATGACACAATGACAACTTCAATCTTAGCAAATGTGTTTTAATTGCTACAGCAACAATGGCACACATCCTCACAGGCAAAATCAAACACTCCCAATGTAATGCACATGTTCAAATCACAGTGCAACTATTTAACTGGAATGACTGCAAAGTCAACACTGTAGTTGGCCATATTTTGCCCCTGTAAGTCATTGTCATTTGGCTGCACATCCTATTGGTGTGTAGCAGGCCTGTTGCTCCTGCCACTACGGCGCCTCTCAACAGTGGGTGGTGGGGTGTTGGAGCTCCGCACTGACTGGGAGTCCTCCTCACCTGGAGTCAGCACTCCTGGTCCTGTGGTACGTAGGGCACGCAGTTCATCCAGGGCAGAAGTGGACTGCACAATAACAGTGGCGATGTCCTGAATGCCGTGAGAGAACTCACGCTGGGTTTCTATGGTACGCCTGGACAGTATATTGGTAGATGAGGCCAGGCAGTTTATTGCGCGCGTGTAGAGGTCCATGCGGGCCAGCTCTTTGCGCCTGGCAGCGCATTCTGCACGCAACTCGGCAGTTAGCTCTTGCACAGCACCCCTAATTTCTTCACGCATTCCCATGAACCCTGCACTCATCTCACGCTGTATTGCCTTCATATGTTTTGCTTGTAGGCGGTGTACTTGAAGCATGTGCAATTCCAGCCCTGCAAATACCGAATCTTCCTGCTGATCAATGGAGCTGTAGCCCGTGCGGGGTCTACACCTGCCTGTGACCTGTGGACCCTGGCTGTGTTGTGGCCTTGACTCCTGCTGCTGGGAACCTAAGGCATCAGACTGCACAATGTTATTGTTGTCCTCATCATCGTCCTCCATGACTGGCAATGGCCTCACGATCTTCCTCCTGTGTCCCTTTGGTGGAATGACAGAACTGTCCTCCCCATGTGTGTCCTGCACCTGGCTAGCATCTCCAGAGGCTTGGGGTCCTGTGTCTCTTCCACTGCCTGTGGGCTTATTAGTTGCAGGTGCTGTGGATAGAACAGCACACATTAATTTTATTTGCTAACGTATGATGTGAAAATAAAATATTTCACCGTTTTCTCTTACTTTACTTTTGTTATTCCCCATTCCTGACCTGCACATGTGAAAATTGCATGAGATGGATGCTACTTCCAACATTACTGTCTATTGTGACTACATCTCCCACAATGCATTGCTGTGACTGCCTGTGTACTTGCTCTAGCGTGACATGTGGTTCCCCTAATCCCTAGGTTGCTGCAGGGGGTTGGGGGGGTGGTTTAGGGTGGAAAGGTATGCTTCTTACCTGGTCTTGCAGCTGGTTGGTCGGAGCTGTCTAGCACGGACACGCCCGTAACACTCTCTGGAGCCAGTATGCCCTCTACCAGTTCCTCAAGCGGTGTTGAATCTGGCACATTGGAGGTTCCCTCACTGGTGAGCTGAGACTGCTCCAGCCTGGCTGCCAATTTTTCTTTGGAGCGCTGGCGCAGGTCGTACCAGCGCTTGCGCAAAACTTCAACACTCCTGTGTGTTACTCCAAGGGCATTGACTTTTGCCTGTATGCCTTCCCAGATGCGCCGTTTTCTTGCTTCAGGCACCTTGTGTGAGCTCCTCCCAAATAACAAATCATGGTTTGGCACCATCTCAGTGATGAGTGTTTCAAGTTCTGCTTCTGAGAACTTCCGCTTTCTATTCCTAGATGTTTCCCCTTCTTGCTGCTCCTGCTGGGTTGCAGGCAAATCCTTGTTCCCACTCTTAGCCATGACTCCTCAGTAGCAATCCACACTCTCTCACAATCAATGCTGTTGCACCATGGGTAATCAGTCACTTCCTGGATGATGATGTCATCAAACTGCATCAGGAATGCGATTGGATGATTCTAGAAAATCGCAATTTTGCGATTTTTTCCAATGTAAAATCACAATTTTGCGATTTTTTTCGATGTAAAATCGCAATTTTGCGATTTTCACCAATGCGAAATCGCAGTTTTGCGAAATTATAACATTAAGGAATCGCTATTGTATTTATTGCAAATATTTAGCGATTTTGGGCGAATCGCTAAATATTTGCGATTGTGTTGATACATTCTGATTTGCGATTCTGAATCTGCGATTCGGTAAAAATCGCAGATTACGATTCGCAAATCGACTTCTTCATACATATGGCCCTAAATCCTCTGTCTTGACATATGCTATTTGTTATTTCGATAACAACTATATTAACCCTTACTAACAGTCAAAAATGCAAAAGTTCTAACATCTCTTGATGATGGCCTAGTGACAGTTCCATGGATATTAGGCCTTTGTTTAGACTATTCCACTGGCATAACGAAAAGTGAGGGATTCTCCCTGCACGGTACTTAGAGGGGCCCCCCCTGGGCTCAATCAGCAGCTCTTTGGCCACAGTGCAGTGCCGAGGGGGCCCCTTGGAGCTAGAGGCCCCCCCGCACCGCGGGGGCTGCGTGGGCCTGTGTTACGCCCCTGGACTATTCCCAGTGTGAATGTTTTAGTCAAATCTTTGGTCTCCTTATTTCAACCAGCCAAGTGCAAATAAGGATAGAATTGAATCTACAGCAGTTATTACTCAAGGTAATGTCACAGTTGATGGTGTGTGTAGAGAATTTCCTCATAATGACCATTAGACAAGTACTCCATTGCATCCAATTTTCGTATTCTCATTGGCTACTTGATTTACTTGAGGCACTGAGCTGAGCACCTTGAGAGGACTTATATTACTGGATTTTTTAAGACTGCATTGAACAAAATAGGTTAAAGCAATGTTGTATATTGTGGATATTGAGGGTTTTAATAAAAGTACATTTTCAGGCTACATTTCTGGCAACTTCTCAGGGAAGAACCTGGATCAGGCAAATCATATTTAGCCCATTATCAAGTATACCATTTTTAAACAACACATTGGACAGACAATTATTTCTGTAACCAAATGCAGAGACAGCAGAACTTCTCTACTCTTGTCAACCAAATTCTCTATATTGCAAAAGGTGCACAGTTTCCAAATCCACTAATTGATTTATAGACATGCACTATATATAATGTAACATAACATGGCATACTATAGTATACCCTATCAACCCAATGCCATTACCACATCCCAAATCCATAATCTCAAATCCCAGTCTATGCCATGCCACATAAAGCATCTCACTTAAAATACCAAGAAGGAAACAGCTGCAGTGTTTGAATCAGTGCTTAATTTGAGGCGATGTTTTCTGGTGCTCAGCACCGTCACATAATCATCAACACCAGCGCATTTCATGAGCACCAGTTAAGGACACACTCATTTATGATAGGCACGGGGAGATTAAGTGATTTGCTCTTAATCACAGGATGTTGAGCCGACTCTGAGGCTCGAACCTGGTTCCCCAGCTGCAAAGTCAGCAGCTCTGGCAATTACGCCCTATCATCTCCCCACTTACATTGTTAGTGGTTGGTTGTTTAAAAGTGGTGCTAACAAGAGAAATGGAATGGAAAAGAGAAAAGCTGCCTACTGACAAGAGCCCAGCACGTAGTTTTTTACAAATTAACCACTGGTTTGAATTAACCCGATTAATGGGGAATTACAATGGGTGCATTCAACCACATGGAGCTACACCACCCTTATGAGACCAAAGAATCCTTTTAGTGAAATATATAACACTTGTAGTTTACTTCATCAGTGAGACAGCATGCCTACATTCAAGGTTGAGCACTTGAAATAATCCTAATACTTCTCAAGACACTTTCAGAAACAGAAATTGTTTGGAAAAGCAAGGGCTCTAAGAAGCAAATTTACACTACTTTCAAGGTTTCCACCTTCAGAAAAAAAGATCATCCTCAAATGTACCATCTCAGGGAATGACCAGAGCTGGGAATTAGACTTCCTCCATTGTTTCAAACCAAAGTTAATGTATATAATTTACTACATCCAGCCTACCTCTCTTGCAGTGGTGGCTGGTGACTTTTTAAAGTAGCAGTGTGTAAAAGTTGTGGACGAGTTTGTCTAAGCAGCAAGAATAGTCTTGAAATATTAAAAGATTTGAATATGAGTTCTCCATATCTTGTCGCATTATTTTCAATAGTTACTGTAGTGCGCAAATTGTACGCTGTTCAGAGTGACCCACACCTTTCTGTTAAAAATACACGTTCACAACAAGTATATTGTTTCCTCACTTAAAATTTAATTGGATATCAAAATCTGAGAACAAACTACTCCAAAGATTAGTACCTTGCCTGCCAAATTCTTGAATATTACTATGGCATGTAAAAGGGCTACACTTCATAGCATCATAAAATAAAGATGGACGAGGCATTAAAGGCCCAAGCTAAATACCTGGCCCTGGCAATCCAAAGAATAAAATGAGCCACCCCTTATATGTAGCTCTGCCTGCCACCAGTGCCCTACCCCAATGCTTCCCAAACATTTAACCGCATGTGTGCAGCCGTTTTTCCCGCTGTGTGCGGCATTTTCGTAAATACCGCGTTACACGACGAGCTCAGCTCGTCATCAGCACACAGTAGGTAACGCTGATGACGAGCTGAGCTCGTCATCGGCATGGAAGGGGTTAAGAACCACGACCCACTTCTTAGCATGACAATCTTTCACTATCCATCTAGCTTTAATGAACATGAGGCAGGCGTTTTTTTAATGTAACTAAGCATTGTGAAGTAGCGCACTGTCACTTTCCATTGAAATGGCCACTAAATTTGGAAATGCTGTAATGCTGATAAAATTATACTGCACACAAATGAAGATGTGTTGAAATCCGGTTTCAGTGCATATTTATCATTTGTGCACCGCTAAGAAGAAGTGTCTTAATTTGATTTGATCCTATAAAAATCTTTGCTTCAATCACACTTCAGAATTAAAAAAAAAAGTACTTCATTTTTGCTTTTTGAACTGCTGAATGTGCACAGTTCATTTACAGTTTGTAGCATTATGTTCTGCGTCACAAACAAATGACATCCTATGGCCTTCCACACTCTCTGTACCTCAGAAAATTATTACATAATTCACTTTACTATTCTTTCTCGGACTGCAAAATGAGACAATGTTATAAACACCAATCCCCATGGTAAAAAAAAATAAGCAGCAATTTGCCAGAAGACATACCTGACATTTGACTGATGTAATTGAAGCACAGCAAATGTGGCAAGATAAATACAAAATGTATAGGCATCTTTCAAGACCACCTAACCTCATATACCAAGAATTAAAGACAGAGCATTAGCCTATGATGAAAAATGGGAGAAGGTCGCCCATCTAGTGACTGACTAGCGCAATGTGAAACTAGGAATCCTAGGATCAGTCCCGGCTTGCCCATATGATCAAACAAATTGTATGTCTTATGTGAATGTTTCGTCTGATAGAGCCTTCTTTTTCTTCATTATCACTGTCGTGTCTTGCTTGCAATAAAGACAGACAAATATCTCAATCAACACGGAGCTTTATTTTACATGTGCTCTCTGATCCCTGTCCTTACTCTCACTGCCCCAGTTCCTGTCCCTTGACTCCTCCCGTTCCTGTTCCTCCCTTTCACTCCACCCCCCAACCACTAGACTGCATCACACAATCTGACATCTCCCCCTTTCTTAACAAAATGAACTTAATTTCCACAGTGTTCGTAATTCTTCAATCAGCCACACAGGTCGGTGGACAGCCTGTTCTTCAAACATCAGTAGCGTCGGATCCGTGGTGGGCCTGGCTTTGGTCGATCTTTCCGTTGTGTTAACAAAGGCATCCTTGACTGCGGGAATGCGCCTTTGCGAACGCAAGCCATTGCGTGTGAACTGTTTATTCTCACGTTCCGCAGTCATCATGTTTCCTTCTTGTGGTGTAACTGCTGTTGGCTTAGCTCGGCAGTGGCAGTCTGTTTTCCTTGGTGGCTCTTGTTCTATTGATGCTCGATCTCTTTCATGAGTGGATAATGTTCTGGTTCTCTTCCGAGCACCCGCATCTACTTTTACTTCTTTTTGTCTTGTCCGGTCGAGGGCAACACTGCCCTCCAGTTCAGGGTCATGTATACCAGACAGTAGGGTACTATCTGAAGAGATTGTCTTGGTTTGGTTCGGGAACTCATTCGCGGCCTCGGGTTGTCTGGTGAACTCTTGGACTATCTGTGCATAGGCATGTTTCTCTCTCATCCGATGATGATCTCTCTCTATTGACACGTCCGGCTTTCCTTGCGGAGTGACTGGCTGGTCCCTTCCCATCCGGTGACTAAGGTCCACTATCTCTGTTTTCCTTTTGTAGGCCCTTTGAGTCAGCCTCGCGGACCCCTTCAGGGGTGACGGTGTATGATCTATGTCTGGATATACCTGCGACTGACATGACAGGTTGTCTTGTGGAGTGACTGAGTATTCAGAGACCTTGGTGTGGGACATGTTGCTCTTAACGGGAAGGATGTCCTTTGGTTCCATGGTGCGTTCCGGTGGTTGACGCCATGGCTGTTGTCGGGACCATGACTCGGTCGACTCAAGGGATTGGACAGACATGCTTTCTGAGTCAGAGAAGGCTTTTGTTGACTTCCAGGATCGGACAGACGCGCTCTCTGAATCAGAGGAGTTCCTAGCCATATTCTTTTTAAAATGTTCCTTTGAGAGTGTATCGAGTAATGGATTTCTGAAATGAGTAGGCCGTGACAAGTTGTTCTTTAACTCAGGGTTGTCTTTAAGACGCTTCTCCGGACGCCTTTGTCGACTTGTCTTTGATGTTGTTTCATTTGAGAAGTTGTTCAATAACCACGTGCTTGTTCTTTGTGTTTGATCTCGAGGTTTTTCATCTTTGCCCTTCTCGCATGATGTCAACGACTTCTTCTCAGTTTCTTCGTTGTCGCGGGTGCCATTGATGCGTTGGTCTTTTCCTGTTCGTTGTTGGGGAGGATCGGTCCGTCTTATGCGATCTGTTTCTTCTTCACACTTGTTTGGTGCTCGGACACCTATGATACGGGTGTGATGTGTTCTCCTGCTGGATGTTCCCTCGGACTCATCTTCACAACTTGGCGAATAGTGTTCCTGCGCCGATTTCCAGTGTTGACCATTTTGATCTCTTCTTCTATAGTTTGTCTTCCTTACCCTCTTGTTGTGCAGGTTGCCATCTTGTCCAGGGGTGCGATCTGTCCCACTTGACGCTCCCTCCTCGTCAGAGTAGTGTGCGTCAGACTTTGAATGACACCTTGAGGGTGAATAACTCCTTGGGGTTGTCCTTTGAATGGTTGACTCGGAGTACTCCTTGTCACTTCGCTTGTCACTTTGTCCCTCCCGTTGTCTTTTCACTGGTCTGTCTTCCCTCTCTCTCCTTTTCGTTTCATTTGTTTTCCGAGTTTTATCTGTCCAGGCATCTTGACATTTTGCCTTCAGATCCAGGTACTTTGATCTGTCTCTTGCCTTGACGTGCATTCCAATTTCAGCCTTCCTAATGATTTCTTCTAGCGACCAATGCCCTCGCAGAATCTTGCGCTTTGTGTCGGAGTTTGCGCAGCCTTCAATTATCCGGAGTCGAACTGCGTCCTCATTCGTAAAGGTGTTGAAATGGCAGCCTTGTACCAGATTTTGCAACCGAATGATGAAAGTTGACAATAGTTTGCCTGGTTCCTGCCGAGCTGTGTTGAAAACGATGCGATCATGATCCACATCTGCCTGTGCGGAGAGATGGGCACATAGCTTCTCTTGGAGTCTTTCATAGATTTCTGTGTCTTCTTTGGAAAATGTTCTGATTGGGCATCGGCCCTCAGGACCCACCAGATGGAGGAGTAGTATCAGACATTTTCTCTCTCTTTGCTCACCATTGGCGTCCAGGAAGTCACCCAATGCTGCCAGCCATCGGTTCCGTTTCAGACTCAGACTCCAAGCATCAGTCTGCACCCCTGGGGGTGGTACTTCAATGCAGGGGTTGAACCGTTGTGCTACTTCTCCCCCGCCATGAGAGGAAGATTCTGATCGATTATATTTGCGGGGCACGGGGCTGTTCACTTTGCTTCTCGTCTTCTTAGCTGATTCTCTTTAGTCGAGGTCTTCGGTCTGGTCATTTGCTGGGGCGTTGATAATCTGTGCAACCATCACAGTATGCGCCAGTGAATAAAACGTAGATTTCTTGAGTTCCGAAATGTCCACCACTCAGCTGCACTGTACTAGACACAGGGCTCCCTCTCTTTAGAGTCGCATGCTAGTTGCAGGTGGTTAACTACTCTTCTGCGGTGATGCTGGGCACGTTTGACATCTTTGTTCGTTCGGGCGTTCCCTTTACACTAGTGCAAGTCCTCCAGTCACTTCAGTGTATGTTGTGCTTGTTTCTGGGACTGTCTTTCACAGTCTTGCCCTCTTCTGAATCTCATGCGATTCTGCCCAGCAGCTCTTCTCCCTTTTACGCTCTTCGGTATGTGTTCACTATCACCTTTACCTGTTGCTTGCATTTGCTTATGCTTGTTTGCTTCTTCTCTCCAGTGCTTGTTTATTTGGTCTTGTCAATGCTTATTCGTTTACTCTTGTCAGTGCTTGTTTGCTTGTTTTCACCACTGCTTGTTGATTTAATCTTGTCAATGCTTGTTTACCTGTTGTTTGCATTTGCCTATGCTTGTTTGCTTCTTCTCTCCAGTGCTTGTTTATTTGGTCTTGTCAATGCTTATTTGTTTACTCTTGTCAATGCTTGTTTGCTTATTTTCACCACTGCTTGTTGATTTGATCTTGTCAGGGCTTGTCTACTTATTCTCACCAATGCTTGTTTATTTCTTATTACTAATGCTTGTTTGCTGGCTACCGCCAATGCTTGTCGATTTGTTCTTGTCAACGCTTGTTTATTCTTCCTCGCCAATGCTTGTTTATTTGTCTTTGTCAATGCTTCTTGATATTGCTGTACGCCTGACTTCAAAATGGCCTCTTCAAAGTTGTACAGGGATGTCCTTCCCAGTTGCCTGACTTAAAGATGGCCGCCCCACTGGAACTCTCATTCACCACGAGGTTTGGGTTCCATGTATTCTTCAGCTCACTCGGTCTCACAGGGCACTCACCGAGGATGTCTTCTTCAACACCAGGACTTTTGCAGTACCGCCAACACTTCTAGGCCACTTTCCACCCTCAAGGTAGGCCACACGACAAGTTTCGATTTCTTCGTCCGCCGCGTGCCGTTCCTCACGCATCGGGAGTGAGACCCGATGCCGGCAGAATCTGCGCTTTTCTTCTCGCGCTCCCGCAGGAGTCACAGGCTTCTCTAGACGCTCCCCAGCTTTCAGGGCACTTCTGAAGGACTGGGGTGGGCACCCAGTTCCTTCTTTATTGGCACATCACCCTCGGGGCGCACTCACAATTTTCGGCGCGAAGGAGCGCTTCAGGGGCCGGAGACACAGCGCTTCACACACGCAGTCCTAAAAGGCTTCACACGATCGCCCGATCGTGAAAACAGCTCGGCTACCACGGGCTCAAGGCTGTAGGCGGCGGTATCTCGAGGCACAGACTGTGTGGCAGCAACCACGTCTTATCCGGTGCCCAGGACAGGATACTCCTCTATGCAGCAGGGATGGCAGGTCACTTCATCCCACCCTCGTCGCCAGTTGTCGTGTCTTGCTTGCAATAAAGACAGACAAATATCTCAATCAACACGGAGCTTTATTTTACATGTGCTCTCTGATCCCTGTCCTTACTCTCACTGCCCCAGTTCCTGTCCCTTGACTCCTCCCGTTCCTGTTCCTCCCTTTCACTCCACCCCCCAACCACTAGACTGCATCACACAATCTGACAATCACATGAGAGCACCTTCAAATATGTGAGGTTTAGGATCTGTACTGTACATAATCTCTGATGTTTGATTTATTAGACTACTGCGTTGCTCTATGTATAATATATTGAGGGCCACTGGAAGTATGCGATTGTGCGGCCCTGGTGGTTTTTGCATAATTATAGGTTTACCACATTTGCCACATGATCCATCATCTGCATCATCATCTGCAGATTTTAACAAAAACCCTAATGACATTCTTGTTGTAAGGCTGGGGCCAGAACATTTCTAGTAAATTCATGCTAAAAAACTATCATTTTTAATAAAAGCCACTCATTGGAGTGATATAATCTGATGTACTAATGTGAAATGCTTCAGCATGTTAACAAAACATATATCCTTTTTTGAATTTTTGAAGAGACTTCATGATGTGCTTTGCACGATTTACATTGTATGTTATTGTTTTTGTATAGTGCTTACTACCCTTGATGAGAGGTTAAAGGGTTTTACTACAAATGTAGATTTTTTTCTACCAACAGCAGCGAAACCAAAGAGAGTTTAAAAAGTTCTTGAAAACCAGGGTAGGTCGGCTGTTTTTAATGGGCATATTTGTTTTTAGTGGTTCACGGTCACACAGAAAAGCTAGTGTTAAGAAATGAAGTGCTTGTCTTATAGGTGGCCTTTGTTGCGTAAAATACTTTAAATAATAGAGGTTTTAGAAGTGTCAGCTACTTCAGTATTAGAATTACTGCCCCATGGAGCAGAAACATGGGGTACTCTCAGAAATAGCCATAAGGAATAACACGTTTTATGCGTTCAGGCTGGGCTTTAAGTGGACCCGGTCCTGCCGGCGACGAGTATTGGCAGTTTTAAAGCAGGTGCTGAGACGGGTCCCTATTGGGCTCTCCAATTTTGTGCTCACCCTCAGGGTGAAAAACAAATCTTAACTCTGCAGCACTGCCTTTGATGCAACTTTAAAAAGACTCCTTATAGTTCTTTCACAGTCTCATCATGTCAGAGCTGAAGCATTTTCAATGTTATATACAACAAAGCCATAGTTGTTGCTTATTCACCACCTTATGTAACTAACAACCATGACAAAGCCAACAGTCCTGGCTAGGTGTAATGTTACTTGTATTATATATCTGGATACAATGAGGAAAGAAGCAAAAAAACAGTCGGGCGGCACACTATGCTAACCCCCCACCAGCTGTGCGAGCATCTCATGGGCCTTCCAGCAGTTCCCATCAATTATGTACACCAAGACCATTGTGGCATTAAAACGGCCACCGTTTATTCACATCATTAGTTGGTACACAACTTGTCATGATGGCATTGGTCCTTAACATGCTCATTTCTGTTTTATCTCAGATTACAATATAAACCATCTCATAACAGGTTATACAGTATAGCTTCTATACTTTATTCCTTCTTAAAAACCGTAATATGCCTAATCCTACAATGCATCAACCTTACAGTCATGTCTCTTCAAGGTTGTTATAACTCGCTTCCAACGTTTGTGCCAGCTCTACTTCTGTCACTGGGTACAGCGGGTCGTGGCTTCGAGGCTTCAGCTTGCTACTGAATGTGCGGCATTAGTGGCCCTGTGTCCATGCCTGGGCTGCAAGTGCCGTGTCTGCCAAGCGCTGCCCATTTTACCTTATGCCTCAAGTATTCCTGCCCTGAGGCATCCCAAGGACCTTGTCTGGGCTCTTACCTACAGAGTCCCTGCCGTTAAGGAATCCCAAGGACATTTGTTGGGGCAATTGCCCTTATACGTCCTTCTGTGAAGATATTTTAACCTTGTAACACTCGCCATTCTGGATGTGTTAACCGACCACTGACAGCTCCCCCACTCCCCTCAGGACCACAAGGTAATTAGCTGTAGCACCTGTACAATGTGCAGAAGGAACCTATCGCTCTCTGCCAGGCAGCTGAATATATGATGTTACTTAGCATACCGTTCGTCCCCACTCTCTAAAATATCTGATGGGAGGTGCCACAATACATTAGCTGGAACTGGGTTATTATCCTCCAGCTCAGTGCTAGCAGATCAAAATTACTGAACGAAGATCTTTGAGTTAAGGTAGATATGCAGGAATATTCGATTCAAATCCCGGAAACATGCGAACTGCTTAGAAGTTGATTGCTTGTGCCAGCATAAGCTAATTACGATTTCAGTCAGGCTGATGCTGAAGGTGAGCTAGGTACACACAATGCTGATAGAATAGAGACAAACTGGGGGCATTCGCAGACAGCAACCCTTCCCAGGATCACACAAAGGCATACAAGGGAGGGGTTCAATATTCCCAAAAGGGTATCCTGGGGATACAATCAACAAGGAGAGTTGGGCCATTAGTTAGAGCCTCATAAGGCAAGGACTATGGTCAGGGGCAAAGTACTAGGAGCACGTTGGAACAAGGTACGGTACAGAACACAGACTGAGGACCAAGAGCACAGGCTGAACAAGTTGAGGTACTCCTTTCTCGAAGGAATAGAAAGGATGGATATGAAGGGTAGGCTAGGCCACATACAATGAATGAGAGAACAGAGGCGGGCCAGGTCAACCTCGGACAGCAACCCCTGAGCTGAATCACGGGCCATATTACACTCGGAGAACAGCATTACCAGGAGGGGTGCATCAGGGTTCAAGTCATAGCCCCAAAGGAAAAATGATTTTCCTTGGTCATGAGCCCCTGCTTTAAGCGGCAGAGTTCCAGATTAAGCCATTGCGGAGGGCAGTTATGAGAACCTCACCATCTAGATAGATGGTATTCTACCTTTACTACACAGTTATTACTTCTTATTACCATTACTATGCATATTTTCCACATCAGCGGTACCACTGCTAAAGACTCTCATGAAAGTACTCTGCCAATGCAGTGTAGTGGCCAGCTAGGCCCTTGTCCTGCAATAAAGTACCATCTTCCTAGCTGATTTCCCAGTAGGTATGTTTGACATTTGTCACGGCTGGTTGTATAGGTGCTTACCAATTATGTGACTGCCTATATTAGTGCTGACTGAAAGGCAACATTTGTACTAATGGAGAACTTGAAAGCTCCCATGACCAGGTAGCCCCTCGGGACTAAGTGCATGCTCCTGGCCCTTGCGCACGTATTTCCGTGGCCCCGGCATTCGCCTGATTCCACATGCCCAGATCTACCCCTTGTCAGTTTCCAGGCAGTCAGTATATGGTTAAGCAGCACATGCTTGATAGTTGATTAGTACAAACCACTAACCACGACCCTCTAGACCTTTGTTAGATAACAATTGCGGCTTACGCTGACACATTGGTCAATCCCTGTCCAGAGGTGCCCACCCCTTGTTCTGTCTGATCAGTGGTGGGATACTATTGCACTGGGGCCATAGACTTTTCAGGCTACTGGGCATTTATTGGGCCATTTATATAACCCAACCTCGTTCGACAAGACTGGAGCCCTTTACCCGCAGTGACGCCCTTCTTGCACTTGCAGTCGGTGGTAGGACTTGTACCCTTGCACTGGATGAGCCTATGGTGGAGGGGGGTAGGTGCAAACTGGGGTGGGGGGCACCTTGACATTGGCGTTGAAGGATGGCTGAAGTGATTGCTCCAACTAAAGTCTGATACACTCTCGCTAATATTGGAACCAGCTTTTTTGTTCCAAGCTCGGCAATTCTGGCCACAGCTGCACATTTTTTCACCAGGAAAGGATAAGGGATCCTAATTTCCGGTGCAGGTCCTTGTCAGTCTGAGTGATTGGTTGTTGCTTGCTGCTGCTCCCTTGCTCATTAGACACTTTTAACTTGCAGGTGCTTAAGTAATACAAACTTTTTTTTTTTTAAACATATAACGCTGGCCCTACACTGAGTTTTTTGGCTCCTTTATTTGAGCAACAAATCAATATTGTTTCCAGATTTGTTCGGTATAATTTATTTATACCCTTTTACTTTTTCATTTATTCAATTTGAAATTCATATGAGTGAGAAAAACATTATAAACAAACATTAAATACACTTATTCAAAGACATTATACATAGAAAACAAAGACATTAATCAGAACACATCCTATATACATTGCACAGTGTTATTATGCAGTAAGATATACAATCCTTCTTTCAGCGAGGGATAAAGTCACGTTCAAAAAGGAGAGAAAACAGATTTAATGAAAGCAAATAAATGACTAGATGGGTTTTAATCAATTTTCTAGTCAATCCGAGGATTAATTCACTCCTTGCTACTGTA
This sequence comes from Lissotriton helveticus, assembly GCF_964261635.1. Lineage (NCBI taxonomy): Eukaryota > Metazoa > Chordata > Amphibia > Caudata > Salamandridae > Lissotriton > Lissotriton helveticus. The sequence continues at coordinate 1,099,637,799 of NC_136065.1, forward strand.
GACTAGTTGTCTCCATTTTGCCGACGCGTTTCGAACTCGTTATCTTATTTTATGGGTTCTCATCAGGGCTTTATCACTTCTTATCTGCAAGTTATGTGCAAAGGAAAGAAGTCAGTGATTGTATTTTTATTTTATAGCCATCCCACTATTATTAAGCTCTACTGCTTGATTACATGGAAAGTACCTTAAAGTAATTTCTCGCAGTTTTCTTGGGTTCACCTTTTTCGCTCCAATGCATTGCCTTAGGGCAGACACCATTAACAATACTGTATCCTACCTAGCGGTGTGTGTCCGTGTTGATGCGCGATTAAGTCATTTGAACGCATTCAGTTACATAAAACGTTTTTCTGAGGCAGACGAACAGGACCCCTTTGGGCATCCCTGAATATTAAAGCATAATACCGCAACAGTGGCGGTTTCCCACCACAAAATGAAGTGATCGCGAGGTAGAAGCAGCTGCACTCAAGAGGTAGGATACAGTATTGTTAATGGTGTCTGCCCTAAGGCAATGCATTGGAGCGAATTATTAAATCCAAAATATTGGTATTCTTCCAGATACTGTAATAAAGATCAAAAAGAAAAAGGTGAACCCAAGAAAACTGCGAGAAATTACTTTAAGGTATTGTTTGTTTATAATGTTTTTCTCACTCATATGAATTTCAAATTGAATAAATGAAAAAGTAAAAGGGTATAAATAAATTATACCGAACAAATCTGGAAACAATATTGATTTGTTGCTCAAATAAAGGAGCCAAAAAACTCAGTGTAGGGCCAGCATTATATGTTTCAAAAAATTAGTATATGGTCCAGCTGCCCCTACGTCCCAGGATCTACCTCCTTGTTGTTACTAAGTAATACAAACAGCACCTTCTCCTAGGCTCCATAAACTGTTCCTAGCACGTGGAAGGGTACTCGCCCATCCCTGGAACCATAATTTGCCCTATACAGTGAGCGTACATACACTGAAGGATAATTAGGACGTTACCATGTTCTTTATAGGCTGGGGAAATTAGTGATTTGCTCAGAATTATTGCGCAGTTTATTCCATAAAAGAAACCTCTGAAAATTGCAACCCTTTTCTGACAAACGAAAGTGGCGCTGACGCCGTGATTCATGTAACGGTTGTCGCGCTAGTGGTCTGCCACCAGCGCGCGCTGGAATACCCAGCCCCTTCGTTCACGCCGGACGGCGTGAGCTCATATATAAATAAAGGTGGGCGGAGCTGTGCTAGACAGTCCGAGCGTATCAGAGATACTGTGTGTGCGTGTCATTATTGCTGCCGTCGCAGCGACCTGCCGATCATGTCTGTACCGGGTGGGTGGCCCCCCCGATGTAACACTGGCGACGATGCCTGTGCAACCTCACGCCTGCTGGTGCTCCCTGCTGAGTGGTGCCACAGGCACCTTCCCAGACGTGGTAGCTGCGCCGGAATAAGCACAACTGGACCAGTTCTCCCCAGCACCTAGCATCAACCATGCAAGGTGCTCCACATCCACACCACCACTGGTGAGTTGCGTATAACGCGGAAAAAGACCGCACGAACAGGCCCGACCCGCTCAGCCTGCCCACGCGTGTCAAGTCCAGGTTCATCAGTAGACAGCGCAAGACCTAACTGCACTCACCACTACCACCATGGGAGACCAAGACAATGGTGCACAAGCCCCACCGACAGCAATGCCGCACCACTTCCCCTCAGGGGTCCTGTCACTTTTCAGCAAATTATCAGACCCTGCCACTGCAGCGCTAAGGTGGCAAACCTGGCTCGGCCGCCTGGAAAAATATTTCATTGCCACCAGGGAAACTAATGGAGCGGTGAAGCGCTCACTGCTTCTCCGTTATACAGGAGAGGAGATCTACCTACTATTCAAGCATCTCCTTAACACAGGCCCCCCCATAGAACTACGCAGCAGAAGTCACTGCCCTGAACGCACACTTTGACCCCCAAATGAACCCAGACTTTGAACATTTCAAGTTGAGGCAAGCCAAGCAAAGAGAGGGGGAGTCAGTGGACTTTTTTCATGCATGGCTGAGAGAACTTGCTGGTACTCACCTCGTGGGGGACAGAGCAGCAGAGGTGATCCGAGCGCAACTGATTCTTGGAATCTGCAGCAAGGTCCTGTGAGGCCTCATCCTCGGGCGGCCGAACCTCCCTATGAATCACATACTCTTGTTGGCATGATCCCATGACCTTTCTGCAGCACAGGCAGAAATGGACCTCGCCCTCATGCGCAGCGCTGAGAAGCGCGCCATTGTCAAGACTGAATGGGCTGATGCAGTCAGAAGGAAGGAAAAGGTCCACAAGCCACAGAATCACCCGCCACACAACCCAAAGAGTCAATGTGGGTACTGCAGGTACAAGGAACACACTCCACAGTCATGCCCGCCGCAAGGGAACATATGCACAAACTGTGGTATTGGGAACCATTTCGCCTCTGTGTGCAGAAGGAAGACGCAACGGAGGGACAGGAAGCGACCCAAACAGATGCAGAGGATGGTCCGCCAGCTATCATGTCTCTCGTTGACATCCCCATCAGGAGGGCAGCGGAAGGAGCCAACAGTATACCAGGAAGATGACTCAACATCGGAGGAGGAAGAGGAGACAAATCTAGTCTTGTTCACCCAAGCCCTAAAAAGATAGAGACGGCCCCAACCTCAATGCATGCTACAGATAGCAGGGTCAGAAGTCAACACAGTAATTGACAATGGGGCATCAGTGACAGTCACGGGAATCCAGCAAAACAACAATTTAAACCCAGACCCGAACTGAGGCCATCAGAGACAAAGATCTTCGCATATGGAAGCAACACGCCACTACCCCTCAGAGGCAAAATGACCGTGCCAGTGCGGTCGGAAGACACAGAAATAACAATGACATCCACGCCATCAACCAGGAGGCAGATACACTGTTGAGCAGCCATGCGGCAGAAGACCTGGGATTAGTGAAATTTGACAGAAGTGTACGAGCAGATCAGACCAAAGAACTCCTCAGCCAGTTTGAAGACCTGTTCAAGGGACTAGGACGCATCAAGAGAGCCCCCCTCAAACTACACATGGACCCGACTGTCATGCCAACCGTGCTACGGCACTGGAGAGTACCTTTCCACCTCCGACCACTAGTAGAGGAAGAGCTGCAGAAGCTGGAAGACCAAGGAGTCATAGAGAAAGTGTCAGGGCAACCGCCGTGGGTATACCCAATGGTGATTGCAGAGAAGCTGCGCCAACCGGTGAAGATCAGACTCTGTATCAACATGCACCTTCCCAACCAGGCTATCCGACGTGAACGCCACATAACGCCAACCATGGATGACATAGTGGCCGGCCTGAACGGTTCCAGATGGTTTTCAAAGCTGGGCATGAACGCTGGTTATCATCAGCTGGTGTTAGCGAAAGAGAGCTGATATATAACCACGTTCAGCACCCATCTAGTGCTCCAAAGATACTAACGTCAGAATTTCGGCATTTCTTCCGTCGCTGAAATCTTCCAAAATGCAGTCAAAGAAATCCTGGTTGGTCTACCTGGGGTGTTGAATGTGAGTGACGACATTCTCATCCACTCGCAGACGGCTGAAGAACACTACATGCATGTAAGAGCAACTGAAAAGACTCCAGGACCACGGGGTGTAGTGCCTGCTGTTTCAACAAAGTAGAATTCTTTGGATACACGTTCACACAGGAGGACATACAAGTCGACCCGCGGAAGTCCTAAGCCATCAAGAATGTATCAGCCCCTCTAAACGGTTGTATGACGTTACAATGCATACTTTTATAATGCATACCTGTACAACGCATTGTTTACAACGCAACATCCATTACAACGCATTCCATTACAACGCATGCCATTACAACAAATTTTTAAAAACTACCTTTACAACGCATTCCATTACAATGCATACTACCTTTACTATGCATACCATTACAACGCATAACATTACACTGCATGTATGGTAAGTATTGGATAGTGTAGGGGTAAAAATTACTATTCTAACTCCAGGGGGTGCAACAGTATGGTAAGTGTTGGATAGTGTAGGGGTAAAAATTACTATTCTAAATCCAGGGGTTGCAACAGTAGGGTAAGTGTTGGATGGTAATGGTATGCGTTGTAATGGTATGCGTTGTAATGACTGCGTTGTAATGACATGCGTTGTAGTTGTATGCTTTGTAGTGTCATGCGTTGTAATGGTTGCGTTGTAATGGCATGCGATGTAATGGATGTTGCGTTGTAAAAGTTTTGTTGTAATGGTAGTGCGTTGTAAAAGTTGGGTTGTAAAGGTTGTTTCCCCTCGAAACCGTAGCTGAAGTCCAAAGCTTCTTGGGGATGGCTACATACTGTGGTCGTTTCATCCCGGACCTAGCCACCCTGGTGGAACCACTCCGAAACCTCACCTGAGCGGACACCATCTAGCGATGGGGCCGAGCTGTCAAGAATGCTCTCCTCAATCACACCACGCTGGTGTATTTCAACCCCGCCAGGCGAACAGATATACTTGTGGACGCCAGCCCCGTAGGCCTAGGGGCAGTCCAGTCTCAGGAACAAAAGCCCGGACGCCAGGACGCCCGGACGATGGGCCGCCCTAGCCTATGCCAGCAAAGCACTCTCTCCAATGAGAAGCGATACGCTCAGATTGAGAGAGAGGCCCTGGCAATCCACTGGGCCTGCAGACACTTCCACTTATACATATGTGGGCACCCGTTTACTGTCATCAGGGATCACCATCCCCTGGTGCCGTTATTCAAAGGACCAGCACCCTACCCACCACCGCATATCAAACGGTGGGTCATCGGGCTCCAACACTATGAAATGGATGTGGTCTTTTGGCCCAGTGCCAAGAACCCTGCGGACTTCCTCTCGAGACACCCAGACACAACGGAAGGGGGGCAGGACGAACCAAGCACTGATGCCACCGAAGCCCACCTAAACATGATTTCAGCACTCACATGCCCCCGAGCGTTGACCCTCGAAGAAGTGGCGGTGGCCGCCAAAGAAGACCATGTCATCACCATATTATGGGCTGCCGACCAAGAAGGGCAGTGGCGTCGATTTCTGCACCCAGCCGACTCGTGGACTGGCCCCAAGAAAGGATGCTTGATACATATGTGGAGAGTCCGGAATGAGCTGAGCCTCACCCAAGAAGGAATCCTACTCAGAGGGCTGCGCATCGTTATCCCCGTGTCCCTCCAACTACGAGCAACACAACTTGCCCATGGAGGGCACAAAGGAGTGGAAAAGAGGAAGGCACGCATGCGAGAAAAGGTATGGTTCCCAGGGATGAATGCCCAGGTGGAAGAGACAGTCCGGAGGTGCCCCTCCTGTCAGGTGATGAGTGGGCCCGAGAGACCCACACCCATTCACACCGAGGAACAAGGACAAAGCCCCTGGGAGAAGCTGAGTGTGGATTTCGGGAGCTTCCCGGACGGCCGAGTCACCCTAGCCCTGATAGACAGCTACTCAATATACCCGGTGGTAGCGGTCGTCACCTCAACAGCCTTCTCGGATATAGGCCCTGCCCTAGACAAGATCTTCTCAATGTTTGGATGTCTGGAAGAACTCAGAAGTGACAATGGACCCCCGTTCCAGGTACATGAATTCCGGGAGTTCCTACAACACCACGGCATCCAGCACAGGGGCATCACCTCGCAATGGGGAGATCAAATGATTTAGGAGAACAATTAACAAGGCTCTTCGCATTGCAGTAGCGGAGCAAAGTGATCCAGAACAGCAGCTGCAAAGGTTCCTGCGTGAATACAGGAGCACCCTTCACAGCTCCACACGCAAAGCACCCTGGGGGTTAATGGTCAATGGAAATCGGCTGGGAGGCCTTCCCACAGCACCGGGGTGGACCCCTTCCCCGTTTGACTAAGAGGGCACCCTCAGGCGAAGAGAAAAGCACAACAACACTGCCAGCCAAGCCAGGAGAGCTGTGTCCAGGCAGCTGCGTCAAGGGGATACTGTCATCATAAGAGACCGGAGGCCAGGAGGGAAATTCCGGACCCGGTATGAGTCTGGTTACTGGACAGTTGTCGAGGTGAAGGAGACCATGGTGAGAGTCGAAAAGGAGGGGGAAACTGTGGCCCACAACATCTCATGGTTCAAACAGATAGTCAACCCTTCCCAGTACCCAGACATCACTGCCAGCCCCGAAGAACTCAGCGCCAACCAAGAAACACCTTGAGAGGCCGAGGGCGGCGATTCTGAACCAACGCTGACACCTGGAAGTCCGGAGGGAAACCAAGAGCCCCCGGTGTCACACCAGACGCCCAACACCCCGGCCCCTGCACCCAGCACCAGCCGAGGCCAATCCAGGTATGCTCTGAGAGACAACCTCCAGCCGAGCACTCGCCTGAGAGACATTGCCTGCCAAGTAAGTGAACTGTGATACTCACGAGAATCGGTCAGGACTGATTTGAGATGGGATGTAACGGTTGTTGCGCTAGTGGTCTGCCGCCAGCGCGTGCCGAAGACCCAGCCCCAGCGTTCACGTCAGACGGCCTGAGAGCGTGTATAAATAAAAGTGGGCAGAGCTGTGCTAGGGAATCCGCGTGTATCAGAGATACTGTGTGTGCATGTCGTTATTGCCCCAGCGCCCTGCCGATCACACCTGTACCGGGTGGGTGGCCCCCCCTATGTAACAATTCAAAGCTGGCTCCCCTATCCTAGGGTCGCCAGCTCCATTTGTTACACCGCCACATTAGGTTGCGCAAGTAGATACGGTGCCCCCAAAGTGGGGGCGTGCCAGACACCAGCCCACACCTACATGATCACAACTTGCTTTACAAGGCAAAGTGTAGCGACCCCTGAAGGGTGAAAGGCTGCGCTGCTTTGCTAACATCAGCGCAGAAACACCGGCAGGAACTATACACTACTATGAGGGCGAGCCACGAACCTTCCGCCCACACACCTGTGATAACTCTCTTTGTCCAGTAACATCCAGCGCCCTCAAGGATGAAAGGCTGAGTCACACTAACTTCAGCGGACAAACCCGGGCAAGTACATTATACAAGGGGGGGCCAATAGGCCCCCACGCAAGCATGGCGGGGCCCGGTCCCTCCCATAACCCGTCCCCTTCGGGGCCGCGTTCCCCGCCCCCTCGCCCCGGAAGTACTGGTGTGCTTCCGGGGCGAGGGGGCGGGGTCGCGGCAGCGAAGGGGTTAAGAGCCTGGGGGGCGCGGGAAGCGGCCTCTTTGTGCCCGCGCTCCCCAGGCTCGCTCCTCGCCCCACCGTGGGGCCGTTTAATTTTCTTTATTTTAATTTTCAGGTTCGAGGAGCAAGAACGCTACGGTGTGGACTCAAGCGCTTCAAGAGGAAGTACGAGGCGTCGTCGTGTTCTCCACGCTCCCAGAGACCGGGCGACTTCGTGGACCAAGGAGGGATCGCGACTTTGCAGGAAGAGCAGCGCGCAGAGACTTTCCGAGGTGTGGGCTGGGAGAGAGAGCGTCGCTGAATCGAGGCTACGGAGCCTGGTCGAGCGCGGTGAGGTCAGGCCGACCGAGCACAGAGTGAAGCGGTCACACAAGAAACAAGGTATTTTGCGGGGTGTGCGAGGGCTGTGGCGGACATTTCGAGGAGCCGGCATACAGGGTACCGGAGAGTTCGCGCTGCAGGCTGCGCGTTGAGCGGGGGGGGATTTAAATAGTATTTGACGCGAGCACTTCAGTGCGTGTGAGTTGGCTGAGCAATCAACAAAGCGAAGCAGGGGCAGCTAGGGCAGAACCCGGATGGGAGACCAAAACTCACGTATTAATGGTAACGGGGTCAGCCAAATGCTAAAGTGGACTATATTTATGTGAATTAGTACGCAAAGGGGCCCTGCTTGTTTTTATGTGGGGGTTTATTGCTGCTTATTGCTGTTTTTGTAATTAGCTGAGGTTACAGGCTAAAAGGGGCCCTGCTGTTTTATGTGGTGACTGTCTGGGTGTGATATTAGAACTAAATTGGCACGCAAGAGGTGCCCTACCTGTTTAGGTTAGGAATTTATTTTGGCAGACCAAGTAGACCGTTTATTAGAAGCAATTGATATAAATTGTTTTAGCCCATGTACTAGAGCCGACTGTTTTTTACTGCTTGTGCCTCTTTTACTGCGTGTTGTGTTAACTGAATTGGCACTGAATGAGTACAGAAAGGGGGCACTTCCTGGGTATTTGGTATTTTACTGTTTCGCATTTCTAAGTGTTTACAGATACAGCAGCTAGAGATAAAGAAAGTGGGTGGCTAAAGTTTTATAAAAGGTTTACCTTGACTTGTACCGCCGAGAAGGGTGATCTGATTGCCGGTAATTGCTTGCTTGGAAAAGAAATAACGTACTTTCTAATTTCAGGGGGACAAGCCTGGGACCTAGGTCTGTGTGATCCAGCTCGGGCACCTTCAACTGGGTCAGGTAGGGAGCACGGTGTGCTCATAATTATGTCTCAAAGAAGGGGGCGCGTCAATCCAAATGTGGGTGTAATGTTACAAAAAATGATGCGCAGAATGTCTGCAATGGATAAGAGACTGGGGAAAGTTGATAAAATGGATAAGGCTTTAGCGGTTCTGGGGGCCAAGGTAGATGCCCAGGCCGGTCCATCTGGTAGACCCAAGCGGACGATAGTACCGCCCAAGCCAAGGGGCGTTTTTGTGACACCACCCAGGCGAGCAAGAAATAAGAGGGTGGGGGGGCAGCCACAGAATATTGCTCCCATCCTACCTCCTGCTGCACCAATTCTGCCACCACAGGTACCCCCTGCTGCCCCACTCCCGCCACCTCAGGTCCCGGTGCCCGTTCCAGCCCCGGTGCCCCAGTTGCCAGTGGCAGTACCAAATGTGCCAGTGATACCAGCGGCGGCACCAGTGCCACCCGTCGCGCCACCACAGGCTCCGGTGCCCCTAGGTGCGGGCCCTACTCCCACTCCCGCGCCAGGGCCCGTGCCAATAGACCTGGCAGCTCAGGTGGCAGCTATTCTCCCTTGGTTAGGGGGGGGGTGCGTTGCCGGTCAATACCGCTCTGACAATGGAGCAACAAACATTGGTGAATCAGATATTGTTGGCTAGTGGTAGGGGCGCAACGCCGCCTGCACCGGTTTCTCCCCAAACAGGTCCAGCGAATGATGGAGGCGGTGCCAAGACCGCGGACGCAATGTTACCCAACGACAATGGGAATGGTAAGGAGATTGCCCTGCCTTTGCTGGGCGAAGGAACATTGCCCTCTAGGGGTGAGTGCTTAGCGCAGCATGTGTCACAGTGTGTAAAGGAAATGATATGGGCCGACAAGTATGTGAACATGTTTTCTTTGCTGATAGATAACAGGGAGTGGGAATATGCAAAATCACAGAAGGAAATGTTGTTGCCCAGTGAATGGAGAGCGAAGTTGTACAAGTTTAGGGTGGAAGAAAACCTCATCAACTGGCTGAGGGCTTTTGCAGTGTTCGGCGCAGTAATGGGCGAACGTTTTAAGGGGATGCAACCAGCCATGAACTGCTACCAAAGTAGGATAACAATGTTCCATGAGAATCATGCAGGGGATGTATGGAAGGAATATGATGTCGCTTTCAGAAAGTCCAAAGAATTTGATAAAACTTTATCATGGGACAAGGTAGACTCTATCTCATGGCACAATCAATTCGAGAAGGGTCAGGGGGCAAGCACAAGCACAAATGCGGGTAGAGGGTATTTCCCCAGGCCGCAGCAGGCGTTTCAACAGCCCTTTCGATCTGCACCGGGAGGGGAGACGGCCCAAAAGCAGAGAGCGAATGGAGGGGCGAAGGGGGTATGCTGGGACTTCAATAGGCGGACATGCAACAGGGCACCAGGTACCTGTAAGTTCAGGCACGCATGTAGCGTATGTGGCCACACTTCCCACCCCGAAACAACATGCCGAAATAAAAATAGTGGTGCAGGAAGCAGGGGTAGGAGGAAACCTGAATAGTAAGATCCACCCGCTAATAGCACATTCACCCATCCAGCTGTCAGCATTGATCCCCTGGTTGAACAGGTACCCGAATCACACGTCTGCTAGATTATTACAAGAGGGTTTCACACATGGTTTTCGAATTCCTGCTGGGGGGTATGTCGGGAGACCACAGTGTAGGAATCAGCTATCAGTCCTTGCCAATCCAACAGTGGTGTCAACAAAAATAGCTAAAGAAGTGCGTTTGGGGAGGGTAGCAGGACCATTTCACGTCATTCCCACGCAGAATTTTGTGTGCTCTCCTCTGGGGGTGGTGCCTAAGAAAGAACTAGGGGAATTTAGGCTCATCCACAACTTATCCGCACCAAGGGGGGCATCATTAAACGATGCTATTGATGATACAATTTGCTCAGTGAAGTATGCGTCCTTCGATCAGGCAGCGGGCATGCTGAGGAGTTTGGGCGCAGGTACACTGATGGCTAAGTCAGACATTGAGTCAGCCTTTAGACTACTCCCGGTTCACCCACAGGACCAGCACCTGCTGGGTTTCTCCTTTAAGGGAAAGTACTACATGGATAAGTGTATGCCCATGGGTTGCTCAATTTCATGTGCTTATTTTGAACAGTTAACCCCTTTTTTGGAATGGGCATTAAGACAACATACGGGTCACCAGTGGGTGATGCACTACCTGGATGACTTTCTTTTTCTGGGCCCGGCGGGTTCACGGGAGTGTGCGTCGGCATTGCAGGAATTTTGCGTGCTCATGCGCTCTTTCGGGGTCCCGTTGGCACAGGGGAAGACAGTTGGACCAGTGACATGCCTGGAATTTTTAGGCATTGAACTGGATTCTGTTGAGGGGTGTTTTAGATTACCAGCAGAAAAGATCCAAAAATTCAAACAGACTCTAGGACTGTGCTTACAAGCGAGGAAGGTGAATTTAGGGCTGTTGCAGCAGACAGTGGGACAGTTGAATTTTGCGTTGAGAGTAATTCCTATGGCTCGCCCATTTTCACGCTCAATTGCACAGGCCATGAGGGGTCTTCGTGAAAAACATCACCGGACACGGCTGTCTGCTGAGGTGCGCCAGGACATGCGGATATGGATGGCATTCCTGGCGGATTTCAATGGAAGAATGCTGTGGGGTGCACCCACGGTGTCTTCGGAGGACATTGGTTTATGGACAGATGCGGCGGGCAGTGTTGGGTTTGGTGCCATCCTTGGCAAGAAATGGGTGGCGCAGAAGTGGCCCGCCTGGTGGGAGGAGAACGGGCTGACGGTGAACATTGGTTTCCTCGAGCTCTTCCCAATCTGGGTGGCACTGAAAGTCTGGCCAGAGGAGCTGGCCAACAGATCGGTAATATTCTGGTCAGATAATATGTCAGTGGTTGAATGCATCAACCAACAAGCTGCAAGGTGTCCACTCATTTTACGCTTGATAAAAGAGATTGTACTGTGTTGCATGACAAGGAATGTACTTTTCAGAGCAAAACATGTCCCAGGGGTGTTAAACAATGCAGCTGATGCCCTTTCTCGCTTTAAGATGCAGGTGTTCAGGGATCACTTGCCGGAGGCAGAGACAGCGCCAGCCCAATTCCCGGCGATTCTTTGGCAAATTGGTGCCCCCAACTACATGACCTCGTGGCAGCCAGCCTAGCACCCAAGACCAGGACGGCATACGAAGGGGCGTTCAGGTCTTACTGTCACTTTCTGGGACAGGGCTGGGAGAGTAGTTGGACTATGGAGGCTAGCTTCAATGAGTATTTAGGCAGCCTACACAAGGAAGGGCGCACGGTGGCAACAGCCAACAGGCACAAGGCCGCTATCTCCTTTTTCGCACGGGCACGGGGGGGCAGGGACCCTACACACAGCTTCCAGGCCCACAGGGCACTAAAAGGATGGCGGCGCATGCAGCCCCCCTCCATAGATTCCAGGAAACCCATAGGTTTTGAACGTCTGTCAGCTGTTCTCCTCGCGCTGCCGGACACATGTAGCTCTACATCTGAGGTGGGCCTATTTAAAGCGGCTTTCTCTTTAGCCTTCTATGGGGCATTCAGGGTAGGTGAACTCGTGGCGGCCAACAAAGGTGATAAGATAGGCGGCCTTCAGCTGCAGGATATCAGCATAAGGGGCGACACTATGTGGATCAGCATCAGGAAATCTAAAACTGATCAGGACGCTAGGGGCCAAAGTTTGGCGTTACATCGGGCAAGGAACAATCCCTGCTGCCCGGTGACACATGTGGAGGAACTAATAAGACAGCGGGCACAGGAGTGTGTGGGGTCACTGCTAATGCATGGGGATGGGACTCCTCTTACCAGGTTTCAGTTCCAGAGGGTACTAGCCATGAGCATGGCAAAAGCGGGTTATAATCACAAAGAGTTTGGGACACACTCCTTCCGGATAGGGGCAGCCACAGAAGCAACAGCTAGGGGTTTGACCACAAAGAGTGTGCAAAGAATTGGGAGATGGTCCTCAAGCGCTTATAAACGCTACGTGCGGTTGCACATGTTGTGAGAGCTGCCGCCATGTGGAGTATTGCTAATACCTGCTGTTTTTCTGGTTATTTACAGTTTCACGGGCCTGTGACGCAGGACGGAAACTACCCATGGAGCATCAAGGCAACTTTACTACAGCATGGAGGGACCAGGAGGACAGACAGAAGACCATAGTCATTTGGGTAGTGGGGCATTCATATGTCAAACGTGCTAACAAAATTTTTCTTGCAGGTTCAGGCAAACAAAGGGTGGAAAGTAGGGGGTGCAGGGTCTCCTTCCATGGCAGGGGGGGGCTCCGCCTCAATCAGTTCAGGGACTATATGTCGGACTTACTAGCGCGACATACTACACCACCCTCGGCGGTAATACTTCACTTAGGGGGGAATGATCTGGCAGGTCTGGGCAGAAGGGTCCTCCTGGAAGAAATTATATCTGCAGCGGGTTGGCTAGCAAAGCGGTTACCAGGTAGTGTTGTAGTATGGTCACAACTGATACCAAGGATGCAATGGAGGGGGGGAAACTCAGTCAGCGCGTTGAACAGCTCGTTAAAGAGGGTCAACAACAAGCTGGACAGGTTATTTAGGACTCCGGTCTTACAGACCATCCCTCACGGTTGCATTTGGGGGGAACACTTCTACTTGCGGGATGGGGTGCACTTAACAGAGGAAGGGAATGCCCTTTTTATAAGAAACATCCTGGCATGGGTGGAAATTTTTGCAGGAGGAGTATGACCTTTCTAGAAGGGGGGAGTTCTGGGGGGGGGCCAGATAGTCGGTTAACTACCTGGCCTGTGGCGGTAAGGTCATTAATCGGTGAGCAGCATTTTAAGGTCCTTACGGGGGGGGCGGACCCATTCACGAAAGGGGCCGCCCGCGGGAGGGGCCATTTGGTCTCTCTCAGAACTTCAGGGGCAGGAGATGGTCTCCATTAATTTAAAGGGTGCGGGGGAGGGAGTCTACGCTTTCCTCAGGCTGGTAGCCACCCCTCACAACACTATGACGTCACTAAGGTGCGCGAGTGTCTGGGCCCTCCTGTTATGGTTAAATGGAGTTCGGGGAGCGCACGTGGGTGTAACGTGCCCTGGGTTGCGCATGCGCATCTTCAACGCGAGAGCGCAGCTGTAAAAGGATCTGACACCGGTTGGCGACCTTGCCGTAGGCCTTTATTAAAGTTATTAAAAAGTTATTAAAAAGTATTGGAAATATTAGAATGCAGTTTAATTTTCAGGATGATTAGATTACGTTAGGAGACACGCTGTATTAGCTATTTGTTAAGGTTAGCCCATCATACCATGTCGAAACGGATGTCAATCTAATATTCTGAAAAGTGTGCATTTTAATAATTGTCAGAAATGTTTATTTGATTAAAATTTTTGATTTGTTTTTATATTTTAATAAATACGGCCAGGGGGGGGCCCCGTACCCCCCCTTGACTTCCAAAGACCCCCATGTGTTGACTGGTTGAATTGGGTAATTCAGTCGGTGTTCAAGGGGGGAGGTGGCCGGCAGTCCAAGACCATGATACAAGGGGGGGCCAATAGGCCCCCACGCAAGCATGGCGGGGCCCGGTCCCTCCCATAACCCGTCCCCTTCGGGGCCGCGTTCCCCGCCCCCTCGCCCCGGAAGTACTGGTGTGCTTCCGGGGCGAGGGGGCGGGGTCGCGGCAGCGAAGGGGTTAAGAGCCTGGGGGGGCGCGGGAAGCGGCCTCTTTGTGCCCGCGCTCCCCAGGCTCGCTCCTCGCCCCACCGTGGGGCCGTTTAATTTTCCCCACCCTCCATCCCTTATTAGCAGACCTTGGGGCTTGGCAAATGGTGAGTATCAGGTTTGGTCAATGTGCCGGAACATAGATGTAAGGGGGACTTGATCCAGTAGGCCTTGAATTTCCTGTTTACTGGAAGGAAGTACAGAAGTTAAACGTTGGTGCAGTGCCGTGATTTTAACCAATTCTTTCCTTAGGCCCCTTTTTCCCGCTTACAGGAGTAACTATATATGTAGATGTTTATGCTTTGCTGTGTGTTAACAATTTTATCCTTAGGCCTTTTTCCTTTTAGAATAGCATTGTCGTATTTATTATGTGTGTCTGGCGGTAAGGTCATTAATCGGTGAGCAGCATTTTAAGGTCCTTACGGGGGGGGCGGACCCATTCACGAAAGGGGCCGCCCGCGGGAGGGGCCATTTGGTCTCTCTCAGAACTTCAGGGGCAGGAGATGGTCTCCATTAATTTAAAGGGTGCGGGGGAGGGAGTCTACGCTTTCCTCAGGCTGGTAGCCACCCCTCACAACACTATGACGTCACTAAGGTGCGCGAGTGTCTGGGCCCTCCTGTTATGGTTAAATGGAGTTCGGGGAGCGCACGTGGGTGTAACGTGCCCTGGGTTGCGCATGCGCATCTTCAACGCGAGAGCGCAGCTGTAAAAGGATCTGACACCGGTTGGCGACCTTGCCGTAGGCCTTTATTAAAGTTATTAAAAAGTTATTAAAAAGTATTGGAAATATTAGAATGCAGTTTAATTTTCAGGATGATTAGATTACGTTAGGAGACACGCTGTATTAGCTATTTGTTAAGGTTAGCCCATCATACCATGTCGAAACGGATGTCAATCTAATATTCTGAAAAGTGTGCATTTTAATAATTGTCAGAAATGTTTATTTGATTAAAATTTTTGATTTGTTTTTATATTTTAATAAATACGGCCAGGGGGGGGGGGCCCCGTACCCCCCCTTGACTTCCAAAGACCCCCATGTGTTGACTGGTTGAATTGGGTAATTCAGTCGGTGTTCAAGGGGGGAGGTGGCCGGCAGTCCAAGACCATGCTACTAACATGGGAGCGTGTGACAGTCACCTGCCCCTACACACCTAAAAATAGCCTGCCTTAACCGTACAGTGCAGCAAGCACTTAAAGCCCTGGGCCCAGGGATATGTAACAGGGCCAAAGAGGGAGAGGAGGAGATGAGAGGGTAGAGGAGTGGAAACAGAGCGAGGGAGGAGGATGAAAAAACAATGAAAGGGCGCAGGAGAAACAGAAAGGGAGGGAGAAAGAGGGAAATTAGAGAGATAGAAAGAGATCGAGATTGAGGAACCCAGAGAAAGAGAGAGAAACGAGAGAAAGGAGATCATATTGTGTGCATAATAGAGAGAGAAATAGAAAATACAGGAGAAAGATACAACAAACACAGTTAGGGGTAAAGAACTAGGAAATAAATAAATGAGAGAGGAGGGAGAGAGTGCAGGACAGAGCCGAAGGGAACTAGTGTGTATGTGACATGATAGAGAAATCCAATTAGTTATAACTGCCTACTCTGACTTCTAGGGACCTCCCGTTCGGGAGCTTCAAGATGTCCGCAGAGGCTGACTGTGCAGAAATCTGTAAGTATTACCTGCATACCTGTTTTCATTCATAACAGGGTCACATGTAAAAGGCATGTAAAAGGCTATCAATACATGTTTGATGAAAGTGTCCGCACGTGAAGATTCAAAGATACGAAGGCCTTTCTGCTGCAATATTCTGTAATGTTATCCACCGCAGATAGATACGGTAGGCTGATGCGGTTTACAATAACAATGGCACAGCAAAGGAAAGAATTAACAAAGTGATCTCAGTTACCAGTGACGATTCTGCAGTGGAATGCTACACACCAGAAAAAAGCCTTAATGAAGAAGTTTTTGTGGAACAGAACCAGGTTTCAGGCGCTGATAGTAAATGACACCCTTATTAATACCTGCCCTGCCATTCTACTTGTTCTTCACACATTTGTCAGTCGCTTTTTTTCTGTTTATGCATGGGCGGATAATGTCTATACCCAGTATTTATAGAAACCTGCATCTTTTCCTAAAGGTGCTGGTTTTCTACGTTTGTGTGAGGCTCTCGTGCCATTATGGGTTAAACTGGTGGATTGATTCAGACATTGGTGCTGATAGCATGAAGCATGTGGACTAAAAGAAGGAGCACAGAGGGAAACACAAGAACTAGGACGCCCTCCACTCATTAAGTCACAACAATAATGATGTCCTAGTGCTCAAGGCAGAAACAATATTGTCAAGAAATCTGCGGCATCACAAGTTGCACCAAAATTACAACATACCTCCCCTCTTGCAATGAATTTGGGGTAGGGGATGCCTCAGTCTGCTGCCACTATTAAAATAGCCCAACTCTGATAGACTTAACAAACATTTACAAAGCCCACATCACCTAGTGTAACATAGAAAAAAGGTGAGAAAGCGAGATGGCACCTCAAGGGCGCAACACCAATGGGACCCCTGGCTGGTACTTACCAGGATGGCCCTGTTATCATCATTGGTACCATCAAGCTATAACGGAAAACGTGTCCTAAACCCGAAGAAAAGATCGTGCGTGATGCAGTGAACAAAAATTATATGTGACTCAACGTACTCAATGTTCTCCTGTACGCGGATGATGCGGTTATCTTGGCTCGCTCTGGAGTGGCACTGAACAAACTACTCTCAGTCTTTGGGGATTTCATGTCCTCTTTGGACATGAAAACAAATGTGGAAAAATCCCATGTAATGATAGTAGGACCCGCAGGCAGGAAAAGAAAGTCTAAAACCTTCTTTTGCTTGGGGAAGGAGGTTAGGAGAGTTCCGTCTTTTCCCTATTTAGGCGTGATCTTTGATGAAAAAGGTAAGTGGGGTCCCCAGCTTATGGCAAAAGGCAATGCAGTAGCTAGAGCGGCTGCAGGGCTGCTTGGTTTTGCCAAAAAGCTTGGTGCTCGCCCCATGGAAAGCATTATGAAGGTCTATAAATCCAAATGTTTATCGGTTGCCCAATACGGCTCTGTCATCTGGGGGTACTCTAGTCAGGAGTATGATAAAATCCAGAAAGTTGAAAATAAATTTCTGAGAACTCTGCTTTCTGTCCCCCAGTCAATTTCTACATACATAATACATACAGAGCTTGGTTTGGGCTACATTACTGATGTTTTAAAGGCTGCCCCAGTTATTGGTTGGTTGAAAGTGTGGCTTAATCAGGAGCTCACTCTAAACCATCATATTTTTAAAGATTGTTTAGCCTTGGATAATGTACATAACATTCCCTGGCTAAAATATGTCAAGACGCAGTTAACTCTAGTTGGCCGTCCTGAACTTTTCTCCTCTCCACACTTGATAATTTTAGAAGACGTGAAGATAGTCAAAAATCTTTTGACTGAGCATTATGTCTTGGAGAGGGAAGCCACAGAGCTGAAGAAAACTACAGTTAGGAAACATTGTATGATAACATCGGGTATAGGCATGGAACCATACCTTTTCTCAGTACATAAACCATACCATCGGTTTCTCCTAACAAGGTTTCGTCTTGATTTAATTCCCTTTATTCTGGGCAATTTTAAAAAATGGACTAGACCTGAAAATGCTGATCTTTGTGATTGTGATTATTTTTCTATTCAAGACACAACGCACTTTATCCTGTTCTGTGGCCATTATAAAGAGAGTAGGAAAAAGTTTTTGTTGCCTGTTTTGCGCGATATGGGCTTTACACAGGTAAAGCCAGCTATGCTATTCCTGCAACTTTTACCTAATCTAAAAGTGGCATTTCATGTTGCTAGTTTCTTGGTTGCTGGCGCACGTATAAACAAATTTCGCTTTAGCACTGGACACTTTGTTTCCGATTAATGATTACCCCCTATATCTTATTGATTTTAATGGTACAATTTTATTGTGTATAATGTGTTTTTAGGGTTTCGTTTTTATAAAATTGTTATAAATTTTTATAGATTCTTCCGAAATGTACTATTGTGTGTCATGATGAACTGTCTCCATGTATTGTATTGCTCATTCTTTCATGATTTTAATTAATCGAATAAAGAAATTTTGACTGACTGACTCAACGTACAACATTTAACACATAACACATATTCTATTCTGCAACTAGGACTAGTTCCTTTAATTTTGTTCCTATTTGTTGCATATAAAACATATATAGAGTTAAAAAAGGAGGTTGTGAATACTACCAATCGATTCACAACCGACTCACAGCTGACATGTTTCATTGCCTTGGTTTGTATCAGGCAATTTCCTCAGGGCATATACCTTTCAATGCCACTGCAAAGGACACTGGGCTTTGCGCACCTTCAATAATCCTAGCCTCTCATACCAGCTGAGCTTTGTTAAGTCACCCTCCGTTCTTGTTACGGTAGTGAGGAGAAGTCCGGCGCTCCAGGGCTGATTGAGCGCCGGACTTCTCCTCACTACCGTAACAAGAACGGAGGGAGACTTAACAAAGCTTACCATTGGGAGCTGTGATCCTGTTCAAATTCCTCTCGGCTGGTATGAGAGGCTAGGATTATTGAAGGTGCGCAAAGCCCAGTGTCCTTTGCAGTGGCATTGAAAGGTATATGCCCTGAGGAAATTGCCTGATACAAACCAAGGCAATGAAACATGTCGGCTGTGAGTAGGTTGTGAATCGATTGGTAGTATTCACAACCTCCTTTTTTAACTCTATATATGTTTTGTATGCAACAAATAGGAACAAAATTAAATGAACTAGTCCTAGTTGCAAAATAGAATATCTGTTATGTGTTAAATGTTGTACGTTGAGTCACATATAATTTTTGTTCACTGTATCACGCACGATCTTTTCTTTGGGTTTAGGACACGTTTTCCGTTATAGCTTGATGGTATTAATGATGATAACAGGGCCATCCTGGTGAGTACCAGCCAGGGGTCCCATTGGTGTTGCGCCCGTGAGGTGCCATCTCGCTTTCTCACCTTTTTTCTATGTTACACTAGGTGATGTGGGCTTTGTAAATGTTTGTTAAGTCTATCAGAGTTGGGCTATTTTAATAGCGGCAGCAGACTGAGGCATCCCCCACCCCAAATTCATTGCAAGAGGGGAGGTATGTTGTAATTTTGGTGCAACTTGTGATGCCGCAGATTTCTTGACAATATTGTTTCTGCCTTGAGCACTAGGACATCATTATTGTTGTGAGCATGAAGCATGTACCTGCACATGCTCCGAGTTCTGATTTGCGAATGCCACCACCAGTGGCGGCTCCTCCGCTAAGGCGGAGGATTGTCACTCCACTCCTCACAGAGCAGTGTAAAAGAAAAAAGAAAATGGTAATAACTGAAGTTATTTTCGTTTTATTTTTAGTATCGTCACAGGCAGGGAGGAGCTTGCTTGGCCCACCTGACAAGCCGGCCAAAGTGTCATGCTTAGTTTGCATGTTCCCCACCCAGGCTGTCTTACAGCCTATGTGGAGAACATGCTCAGGCCCCCAGCTCCTGTCTGAGAGCCGAACCACAGTGCTCAGACCTATCACAACACTGCCTTGCAGCGCTGTGATTAGTGTAGTGTAGTTCCTATTATCCCAATAGGCTCTGCGCATTGGAATAATACCTTCAATAGTATAGGCCTAGACCAGACGTTAACTAGGTCTTCTATTGTCGATATTAGACTTAAAGTTTTGGGTTTGCCAGCTAGCTCAGAGTTCACTTGAAACTTTCTCGAATAGGCAAGGAGGAGTTGAACCTCCCTGGATAGACAAGAAGGGATTTAGTTTCTGACAACCATAGAACATGACAACTTTGCTCTCCCCTAATCAAGAGTGTATCTCCAGAGTCGTGTGAAAACAAAAGACAACTTATTTTACTCAGTCAGTACGTGCATTCTTAGTCTCACCAGATTGTAGAGAAAAGGAAGAGACGGGCGTGTTCAATAAAAGATGGTATTTATTGATCAGTCTCTTTTCTCATACAAGAGAAATGGATCGATATTATCGCAATACTTATGGTTAAGTAAAGTGCATACAATAAAAGCAGAAGTATAAAATAATACTGTAAAAACATTTATATGGTTTCTAAGCCATATGCAGGTTTAAAATGGATAAAATATATATATACATATACATTTGACTAATCGTACTCAACTGGTGTTTCTAACTACGCCTACCCCGGTGTACCTGACCTAAGCCTAATACGTGGGCGGGAATAGAAAGTAGCAGTTTAAGTTAAGTTTGTTTTGCCAAGTGACTGACTCAAGAATTCTCTGCGAGGGGTTATTCAGTTCTGTACCTGGAATTTAGGATGAATGAGGGATGGTATCTCTCGTCTCTGGTCTCGATATTCTAGGCTGCCTGCGAGGGCTACCCAGAAGCGCCGGAGCTGGAGTTCTCGGCAGGAGAAAGCAGCGTCTCGTTCTCAGCGCGTCAGGAAGGCGGGGCTGCGCCAGCGGGGTCTGCTCTGCTCTGGGCTTCGGCAAGTCTGGCTGCTCCGATCTCGTCACCACCGCGTGTGTTTGCTTAAGGCAATACCGGTAATATTTATACCTGTAAGGTGCCGAGATTGACGTAAGGATGGACATAGATACGTCAATAAGGATGTCATACGACTTGGTCGTTAGCACATTCTTTTGCTGAAGTTCTCGATGAAATCAAAACAATGGCCGCAGGGTTTTTCCCAGGTTGTCATAGGTTTGATTTGTTTTGAGAACTCCGTATGCCTTATCAGGGGCTGGAGGAATATTGCTTGTCTAATTAGATGGCAAGCGTTATGACATAATCAGATAACACGTTCCTGTGCCGTGGTGTGGCTTAATCAGATAACGGTTTCTGCATCATGGGATGGCTGCTAGTTAACTTGTTAACCAGAACAGGGTCAGGAATAGGGGGATCGATACAGAACCTATAGGAATACATCACACCCACTCCACGCTAACTATGGCCATATTTACGAATCTAGGCATAGTAAAACATACTGTAGAGTATTGTGTATACCTTACCACCCCAAAATACATATTATGCATTTCGAATTTATCTAATATACGAAAAAATAGTCACATGTATTATATGCACTCAAGCTGTAGAATAATGCCAAAGTAATCAAGCATATGTATACATTATTACTAATAGAATATGAGAATTACACATGAAATGGCTCTTAAGACAGAAGAAAAAGTTCGAGACCATTCCATCACAGAATAAAATAATTATGAACATACCAGCGGGCAGCTAATGTCTATAAAGTATCTAAAAGTAGAAATTTTAGTTCTCTAAGAATAGTTCTTACTTTAAGCAGAAGATAAGTGTCCCGAAAAATCGTAAAAATATTTTGGGGCTCCTGAAAAAATTGCTGTCCGTGAACTGGAGGGAAAATTGTTCATGGTATTTTGTTATTAAAGTTGTCATGTTCTATGGTTGTCAGAAACTAAATCCCTTCTTGTCTACCCAGGGAGGTTCAACTCCTCCTTGCCTATTCGAGAAAGTTTCTAGTGAACTCTGAGCTAGCTGGCAAACCCAAAACTTTAAGTCTAATATCGACAATAGAAGACCTAGTTAACGTCTGGTCTAGGCCTATACTATTGAAGGTATTATTCCAATGCGCAGAGCCTATTGGGATAATAGGAACTCCATGAGGGCAGTCCCTGACAAACTCTGGTGGCCAGTCTTTTTCAGCTAGAAGGATGTCATAGCCCTTGGAGAGATTATCCCAAAATAGTCCCCTTATTTTTCTAGTCTTATCCCCCTCTATACGTAATGTTATTTCATATATTTTGTGAGGTTTGCTAACTCTGGTGTCTGCAGTTTCCACTTGAAGGTATTCATTCGTGTCCACTGTCTCCAGATGATTCATAAGGACTTTGCGAGCTATGCTCACTTCTGCTGCGCTGTCTAGCATTGTCTGAACCCACTCTCCGTTTTTCAGCTGTGTCCTCAGTATTCTCGGCATTGTTGAATACTTTAATACTGGCTACCTTCTTTTTTGGAAATTGTAATTTCTTATTTGGATGAGCAGGTTCCTTGTCTTTGGACTGGACGTGCCCTTCCCTGGGTTCCGATTGTCCTCTTCTTTCCGATTTCTGCGAGGAAGTCTGAAAAGATTGAGAGGGACGTGTATCAAAATCTTGATATCGATCCGGTTTCTTTATATTATCCCTATTTCTAAGGTTATATTTTTTCCCAGAGGGCTCACTTTGGGGAGACCTGTGTCCTTGGTTTGGAGATTTTTCTCTCCGCCGAGGAGACCTTCCTCTGGACTGGAATCTCTTTTCTTTCGGATTGGATTGTTTGTTTCCATCCCAGTTCTTCTTTTGTGATGTTAAATTATTTTTAATAAATATTTTTTCAGGACTTTCAATCAGTTGGGGTTTTACTGGTATTTCACCTAAACTATCTCTACCTAGTTCCTCATAGGATTTTTCTATGATTCTGGCAATTTCAGCTGGTTGGTCTGCTATATCTGTTTCTTTTAACCTCTGGCGGATTGCCACGTTTGCTGCTTCTCCCTTTATATTGGCCAGTAATATAGCCGAGACCTGCTTGAAGTCTTTCAGTAATTTCATACCAAGAGTTAAAGCGGGTTCTGGACCGTATTCGTCTTGAATTTGTTTTAGCACATCTGGTATTACCGAGATGGATGGAACACCATGCGTTTTTGTGTAGATGGAAGCAAAGACTGTACCCCAAGTGTCACAGTCCTCCACGTGTGGTGCGATTCCCATTGGAAGACAGATAGTCAGAATCCTGTGTTTATCCACAGGAGTGGTGTCTGGAAACACCGCCTCTATTTGAGTGATTTTTTGTGCTAACCAGAATGGTATTTGTTCCCTTTTAGCTGGTACCTTACCTAGGCAGGACTGTATGTTCTGTGGTGTAATTTTATTTGTGTTCCCCTGATGAGGGGTCAGCTGTGGAATTTTAATTGCTGGTTGGATTGTTGAAGTCCGCATTACATATTGGACTAATTGTCTATGTATTTTTATTAATTGTTTTAGTTGTATTAAAAGATTTGCTGCAGACATCCCATCGATGTCTGGATGTGGTGTGTATCCGGCTAGGACCGGCCACGTTGCTCCTGGTCTACCTAGTGTACCGAGCCTGGTGATGTGATTGTTGTGTTTTAGGGCGCCATTAAACAAGAGCAGGTGCTCTTGAAATTTAAGTGGTACTTCCACCTCCTGGAAAGGAGTGTATTCTTCAGGAGGTTCCTCTGTTTTGTAATGGTGGAAGACCTTTGTTACAGCGTTTGCTGCTGGAAAGTTTATCCATGAATA
The DNA here is from genome assembly GCF_964261635.1 of Lissotriton helveticus. NCBI lineage: Eukaryota > Metazoa > Chordata > Amphibia > Caudata > Salamandridae > Lissotriton > Lissotriton helveticus. Next base: position 1,099,661,176 of record NC_136065.1, read on the forward strand.
GAATACCTCTGTCTGCTGATATTCGTGTGCCTCTATTACGAATATGACTGTGCCACCTCTAGGTGTCAGTCCATTTTCTATAAGTTTTAAAGTTATAGATTTCCTTATGTTGACCGGGATGAGTATTAAATCCGGGTCTGCTTCTTGCATAGTATTATCAGCTGCTACGAGTTCAGCTGCTACTCTAGCTATCTCTCTTTCTTCATCACTGTCTACCATTTTACCGACAGGAAGGTTATTTTGTTTGTTTGCAGATGAGGTTTCTTATGGAAACAAAGATTAGATGCACAATATTTTGGAACAGTGTATCCTTCAACGTTGACTAAACCAAGAACCATACATAGGAGTTTCCTCCTGCGAGGTTTGGCGGATATGACCTTTCACCCACTCCAGACGTCTTTGGAGTATTATGGGAAAAAAGGGGTCTGAGTGAAAAAGCACGACTGAGTTACTCTAATGTCTTGCGTTAGTTTTATCGCCTTTCCAAACGTTTGGGCGCCATGTAGTGTAGTTCCTATTATCCCAATAGGCTCTGCGCATTGGAATAATACCTTCAATAGTATAGGCCTAGACCAGACGTTAACTAGGTCTTCTATTGTCGATATTAGACTTAAAGTTTTGGGTTTGCCAGCTAGCTCAGAGTTCACTAGAAACTTTCTCGAATAGGCAAGGAGGAGTTGAACCTCCCTGGATAGACAAGAAGGGATTTAGTTTCTGACAACCATAGAACATGACAACTTTGCTCTCCCCTAATCAAGAGTGTATCTCCAGAGTCGTGTGAAAACAAAAGACAACTTATTTTACTCAGTCAGTACGTGCATTCTTAGTCTCACCAGATTGTAGAGAAAAGGAAGAGACGGGCGTGTTCAATAAAAGATGGTATTTATTGATCAGTCTCTTTTCTCATACAAGAGAAATGGATCGATATTATCGCAATACTTATGGTTAAGTAAAGTGCATACAATAAAAGCAGAAGTATAAAATAATACTGTAAAAACATTTATATGGTTTCTAAGCCATATGCAGGTTTAAAATGGAGGCGGGGCTGCGCCAGCGGGGTCTGCTCTGCTCTGGGCTTCGGCAAGTCTGGCTGCTCCGATCTCGTCACCACCGCGTGTGTTTGCTTAAGGCAATACCGGTAATATTTATACCTGTAAGGTGCCGAGATTGACGTAAGGATGGACATAGATACGTCAATAAGGATGTCATACGACTTGGTCGTTAGCACATTCTTTTGCTGAAGTTCTCGATGAAATCAAAACAATGGCCGCAGGGTTTTTCCCAGGTTGTCATAGGTTTGATTTGTTTTGAGAACTCCGTATGCCTTATCAGGGGCTGGAGGAATATCGCTTGTCTAATTAGATGGCAAGCGTTATGACATAATCAGATAACACGTTCCTGTGCCGTGGTGTGGCTTAATCAGATAACGGTTTCTGCATCATGGGATGGCTACTAGTTAACTTGTTAACCAGAACAGGGTCAGGAATAGGGGGATCGATACAGAACCTATAGGAATACATCACATTAGCTCACGGAAGCCTGGGTGCTTACCAATCACAATGCTGCCTGTGGCAGGCCTGGATGATGACTTGACGGACTCTGGGATAAAAAAAACCAACAGCGGTTTAAGCCCTCGCAGGAGTGCAAAACAGGTCCAGCAACTTTCTCAGTTTGGACCTGGAAGATGAGGGCAGAGTCAACCAATACATCCAGGTTTTTAACCACCTGTTTGGGGGTGGGTGCGCAACCCAAGGTCGCTGGCCACCAGCTCTCACTCCACAGCTCAGTATCTCTCCCTACTAGCGGAATCTCGGATTTGCTAGCATTCAGATGGAGGCAGTTGGCAGTAATCCTCTCTGCGACGGCTGCAAGATCGCTCCTGAACTTAAGAGCATCCTGCGTGGAGTCATCAGAGAGTGCTACTATCAACTGAGTATCATCAGCATATGATTCCACCGTTAGTCCTCTACTCCTGGCCACTGCTGCTAGAGGATGGATATACACCTTAAATAGCGTAGGGCTCAATGCTGAGCCTTGTGGAACCCCTTGTTTGATAGTGTGCATCAGGGAGGCGAAAGGGGGGCCGCCACCTGGAAGATTCTATCAGATAGAAAAGAGGCGAACCATCCCAGGGCCCTGCCTTCGATGCCAGCCTCCTCCAACCATTGCAACAGGATCTGATACGATACCGTGTCGAACGTGGCGCTGAGATCTAATAGTATCAGTGCCGAAGTAGGTCAAACATCTAAGGCCTCCCTCAGGTGTTCGGTCACAGCTAGGAGAGCGGTATGCAGACGAAATATCGAAATTTTAATATCGACATACACTAATATCGAAGTTTTAATATCGAAGGGACAAAATATAGAAGGTAAGTAATATCGATATATTTAATATCGATATTAGTAATATCGAAGTTTAAAATATCGATGTAAGTAATATCGATGTTAATAATTTTGATGTTACTAATATTGATTTTTTAAATATTTTTGTGTATATTATTATGTATTTATTATGTTTTTAATTTAATTTTATGTAATTTAATTACATTTTGTATTTTAGTACTGTTGCGGGTTGTGGGTTTATAGGGGAATAGGGTGGGAAGTAATTTAATTATGTTAAATTAATTATTAATTAGTAGGAATTATAAATTAATATTAATTAATTGGTAATTATTTTTAATTAATTGGTAATTAATTTTAATTAATTGATAATTATGTTCTGTAGGGGGTTGTGGGTTTATAGGGGAATAGGGTGGGAAGTAATTTATTTATGTTAAATTAATTATTAATTAGTAGGAATTATAAATTAATAATTATTAATTGGTAATTATTTTTAATTAATTTGTAATTAATTTTAATTAATTGATTAATTGATAATTATGTTCTGTAGCGGGTTGTCGGTTTATAGGGGAATAGGGTGGGAAGTAATTTAATTATGTTAAATTAATTAGTAATTAGTAGGAATTATAAATTAATTTTTAATAATTGATAATAATTTTAAATTAATTGGTGATTAATTTTAATTAATTGATTAATTGATAATTATGTTCTGTAGTGGATTGTGGGTTTATAGGGGAAAAGGGTGGGAAGTAATCTAAATGTAATTAAGTAATGTTCTTTCATTAATTGTTTTGTTAATTATCTAATTGTTAATTAATTATTAATTGTTAATTAAATATTATTAAATGGTATTTTTATTAAATTTTTAAATTACATATATTTTGCTCATCATGTTTTTAATTATTATGTATTGGTATTTGAAAATGGTTTATATCTATTTAATAGTTAATATTTTTATTATTTAAAATAAAACATTTATTTATAAGTATGTTATTTTTACTCCCACGCTATCCAACATTTTCCCTACTGTTGCACTCTCTGGAGTGGGAATAGTAATTTATACCCCTACGCTATACAACACTTTCCCTACTGTTGCACTCTCTGGAGTTGGAATAGTAATTGTTACCCCTACGCTATCTAACACTTTCCCTACTGTTGCATTCTCTGGAGTGGGAATACAAATTTTTACCCCTACGCTATCCAACACTTTCCCTACTGTTGCACTCTCTGGAGTGGGAATAGTAATTGTTACCCCTATGCTATCCAACACTTTCCCTACTGTTGCACTCTCTGGAGTGGGAATAGTAATTTTTACCCCTACGCTATCCAACACTTTCCTTACTGTTGCGCTCTTTGGAGTTGGAATAGTAATTATTACCCCTACGCTATCCAACACTTTCCCTACTGTTGCACTCTCTGGAGTGGGAATAGTAATTTATACCCCTACACTATCCACACTTTCCCTACTGTTGCACTCTCTGGAGTGGGAATAGTAATTTATACCCCTACGCTATCCAACACTTTCCCTACTGTTGCACTCTCTGGAGTGGGAATAGTAATTTATACCCCTACGGTATCCAACACTTTCCCTACTGTTGCGCTCTTTGGAATAGGAATAGTAATTATTACCCCTACGCTATCCAACACTTTCCCTAATGTTGCACTCTCTGGAGTGGGAATAGTAATTGTTACCCCTATGCTATCCAACACTTTCCCTATTGTTGCACTCTCTGGAGTGGGAATAGTAATTTATACCCCTACGCTATTCAACACTTTCCCTACTGTTGCGCTCTTTGGAGTTGGAATAGTAATTATTACCCCTACGCTATCCAACACTTTCCCTAATGTTGCACTCTTTGGAGTGGGAATAGTAATTTTTACCCCTATGCTATCTAACACTTTCCCTACTGTTGCACTCTCTGGAGTGGGATTAGTAATTGTTACCCTACGCTATCCAACACTTTCCCTACTGTTGCACTCTTTGGAGTGGGAATAGTAATTTTTTACCCCTACGCTATCCAACACTTTCTCTACTGTTGCACTCTCTGGAGTTGGAATAGTAATTATTACCCCTACGCTATCCAACACTTTCCCTACTGTTGCACTCTCTGGAGTGGGATAGTCCTTTTTACCCGTACGCTATCCAAAATGTAATGATTTTTTTTATTAGTTTTACATTGTTATTAATTGATATTTATGTTATTATTTTATGTATATAAATTTATTTGTAATTTATTATATTTTCATTTTTTTATAATTTATTAAAATAATTATTTTAGAGTTAATATTAATTAGGTATATACTATGTATTATATATTTATTATTATTATTTTTTATTACATTATTTATTAATTTTAAATATTATAATATATTTTCAAGTATGTTTCTTATATTTATAAGTATTATTTTGTTGCTATTTTTTTTAAATAAAAAAAACGATATTTTCTAAAAAACGATATTTTTGACATCAATATATTTTTTTCAATATCTTTGTACTTACCTTGTTAGAGATAGCATCCCGATATTATTGTCATCAATATTTATGTTGTGATATTTTGGTACCTCGATATTTTTGTAGTCGATATTTTGTCATAGATTCTAGGAGAGCAGTCTCCGTGCTGTGACCCGGGCAGAAACCATTCTGAGAGGAGTGAAGCGTGCTGTTGTTTTCCAAGTGTCCTGTCAGGCTGGAGTTATTGTAAGCCTTGGCGATCTTGGACACCCACGGCAGGACAGAGATGGGGCAAAAGGTCTCTGGTTTGGTGGCGTACAATGTAGGTTTTTTTAACACCATGTTTCCAAGCCCTGGGGAAAGCCGCCATGGACAGGAACAGATTAATCAGCTGACACAGAGGTATAAGGAGTGAAGGCAGAGATTTAGGAAATTGCTAAGGCTTAAGAGGATCTGTAGGAGAACCTGATTTAACCCTACTACATAACATACGCATCTCATCTTGGGAGATTGATGGAAACACAGCCAGTGTGGGGGTGGAGAGGGGTCTATGAACAGGACCTGATCTGATTGAGGTAAGGGGGAAGGTCCTATAGATGTTCTCCACCTTCTTAATGAAGAAGGCGGCAAGATTCTCACATTGTTGGTTAGACAAAATCAGGGGCGTTATAGGTGACCCTGCCACTTTGAGATCTTTAAGTATTGAAAAAATACTTTTAGCAGGATTGCTGCTACTTCTGATTTCGTCAGCAAAGTAGGCCGTCCTTTCCTTCTGGATGGCCCTGTGATAATTCTTGATGGCTGCCTGATAATGCCTCTTCAGGACTGGATCATTATCCGTCACCATGCCCGTTCCAACCTTTTGCATGCTTTTCGGATAGTAGTAAGTTTACTACTATACCATAGGCTGGATTTACTGTTGCGACTCATAGACCACTTCACAGGGATGAGTGTATCAGGAGGCCGCCAAATTCTGTCAGATAGGGCTTTATCTGCTGCATAAGGGTTATCCGGCATGCTGAGGGTGTGTGTAGAGAGGAGGGCATGAAGTTGATCAATGTAAAGTTTGTGCCAAGGACGTTTAGGGATTGACTTCTGGGCCACCCTCTGTAAGGGCTCTACCCCCGAGAGTATCATGGTTACCAGATTGTAATCGGACCAACTCATCGGGATGGGAGTATTAACTGTGAGGGCAGGAATATTAGAAAAAACTGGGTCAAGCAAGTGGTCTACAAAATGGGTACGTCCTGGAACAAGTTGAATCATCTGAAGGGCAGCAAGGTATGCTAAAAATTACCCATTTCAGAGTCATGTATATTATCCAAATGTAGGTTTAAGTCACCAATAATGCTAAAGTTGGCAGATCATAGCCAAATAACTTACTGCATCAGTTAGTGCCACCCTGAACTCTTTAAAGGGCCCCGGCGGTCGGTAGACCAATAACCCGGACATTGTATAACTGGCATTGAGGAAGATCCTAAACCGCGCGCACTCACAGCTAACCAAGACCTCTTTCACGAAGGTGCAAGTTTAGCAGGATTTAAAGGTAACCGCGATACTGCCTCCTCTCGTTTCTCTGTTGAGATTCACAATGCTGAAGCCCCGGGGAAGCGCCAGACCTGGCTCAGCCACCATATCAGCTGAGAGCTAGATCTCTGTTGGAAAGAGAAGCGCAGGTGACTCATCCTGGCACAAATCATAAACCTCAGCAAAATGTTTTGCTACGAAACGGCAGTTAAGGCTGAGGAGTTTAATGATGCGCCTGGGGGGGGGGAGAAGGAAGTAGGAGGGGATGTAATTACCCAAGAATTGAACCCACAACTTCTACAACAGAAGGGCCTTCAAGCAAAGTACATGGGGGATCATCGCATAAGCTGACCAGTTTCCTGATAGCCAGTAGGTCTCCACGTGACTAGGTTTGCTTTTCGGCAAGTGGACCAGCAGCATGTGTGGCGTCTGGCAAAGTCCAGGCGCGGACGGGCACAGACGGGCATGCTTTAGCGGTGCCAGGGGCGCACCCGCTGCACGCCCACTGTCCCATTGTGTTTAAATGGAGTATGGAGAGGCGAAACTAGACCGGCCCCTCTGACCCTGGAAGTGTGTCACCAGCAGAGCAGGGCAGAGAGTGAAAGATGAAAGAGAACGCCCTCCACGCAAACGTCACACAGCCGCGGTGGAATGGGACCAAGTGCCAAGAGCACACAGAAGGTAAGAAATGCCAAAAAGTGCAGTAAAACTTAAAAGCACCATAGGTGTCAGCGTGCACACTATAAAACCCAAAGTAGTGAGAATAAAACAGTAGCAGCCTTGTCAACAGCCGCAGGCAGTAAGAACAACATCAGTTGTCCAATTACATTTTTTCCTGACTATCCACACAGTTACTGTTCCATCTTTCTAAGGAAAATAAAAAAAAAATCGTTTTACTCCTCTGTATATTGTGTGACACAGTGCTTCTGTTTTTTAGAGCTTTTGTTATCCAATTTCTCCTTGGTTCAATGTGTCCTTTAGAAAACACTAGCTAAAAGCAGGTGGCTAATGAATGCAGTTTCTCGTCTACATGGCAAACATCTCAGCTTCCATATGAAGAAGAGGAAAATGAATGGAGATACATAAGAGTAAAGAAGTACACTTTTTCCTCAAAATCTCCACACCTTAAGAGGGTATTTCATCACCTTTATTGCCACTGAGGACATAGTAAAAATATGAGGGGAAAGTGCATAGCTCAAACACGTTTTACTCATATTTCCCCATTTATTCTGCTACTATAAATGAGGTTGTCATTGTTTTACACTCCCAAGTGATCACTTCATCGACCTCTGGAGGATGATATCCCTTACTAAACATTTGTTGTAATGGCACATGTGTGGTAAAATGTTACCTTGGAATGGTAATACGATGTAATGGCATGCACGTTGTGATAACTGCGTTGTAATAGCATCTGTTGTAACGTCATACATTCAACCCACATAAGGTGACACTCTCATTAGAACGTCAGGTTAGCTATAATTAACTTCTTATCTCCTAGGCAAGAAATGTCAGTATTCCAGTTGTGGTGAATACACCTCTTTTAGTACAAAGATGATCACATAGTGTGGCTCAATGGCTCAATGGTTAGAGCAGGCAGACCTTGATGCAGAGCTCTGGCCAGGGACCAGGGTTCGATTCCTGCCTCGGCGGGTCTCCGGCTCATTAATTCCCCTGACTGGATATTCTCGCCTCAGTGCCTGTTCTGATCATGGGTCCCACGCTGCAACTCTGGGCAATAGCTTGCTTAGTCTCCACAACGGCCCCAACAGTGCTGGGATGCCTGGCTGCACCTGGGGGGTGCCCAGGAGTGGACATTTCCCAGGAAAGCCAGGAAGGGTTCCTAAGCGGTATGCGGACAGCGCCGGGACACCTCCGGTGGAGGTAGCTGTGCGCTTTACAAATTCCGACATTTACATTTACATTTACATACAGCGGGGCTCACTAAACAAGCAAGGAATGATGTAATCACTCATACAGTGGTTTACAAATCATTGCTGAGAAAAATAGATGTAACAGAAGAGCAGGTAGAACATCATGTCTTTGCTATTTCAATTGATTTGCAAATGAGATCGCTCTAAGGATTAAGGCATCCGCCGCAGAGGACATGTGTAACGGCGCCTCGTTCTGCTCAGTGTCATAACACACAACCCTTACAATCTGCTTTATTTTTTGATTGAACGTTATCACTTAGCATGGGGATTATTTTGAATCCTAGTCAGGTGATGTTTACTAATGGGGAAACAGTTGTTGGGAAAATATTTAAATCTGTTCATGGCTTGTATGTTAGGGGAAATGGCCTAGGAGCAAAAAGCTAAATGATGTTTCACATAATCTTGCTCTGCCAAAAAATGCTTGCTTTGGTGTGTGTGCCCATGCGCACTCCCCCCACCCCTCTTTTAAGGGAAGATAACTTTTGCAATATCCCCAGTATTACCTTCATATGCAAGGATCTGGGAACAGGCAGTGGCGGCCGACATGATTTGCGGACGGCGGGACTGACAAATGGGGAGGGGGAGTGGTAGGGTTGTGAGAGGGAGTGAGGGTAACGGTAAAAAATAAATAAATAAAAGAAGCACTTGCCGCACCGGTCCAACATCTCTGCTCCTGCTCTCCGAGTCACAGAAAAGACAGAAAAGGCTCCCCTGACCAATGCAGCATTGTGATTGGTTAGCACCCAGGCTCCCCTGACCAGTCCAGCATTGTGATTATTTACGAGCATCCTTGTTTGTCGCTCAACCAGGAAAAGGGGGCCCGGGCTTGTCCTCCACGCAGTCTGTAATGCAGCCTGCATGGAGAACAGGGAAAGTGTGCATAACTGGTTTGGGCCGACCAAACAGTCATTGCGCAGTTAGGAGTGGGCAAACCACTCCTCTCCGACCCTGTCCTAGAGCAGAGCAGCCCTGCCTGCCTGCAAACAGGAAACATAAAACGAAAAAACAACTCAAAGTTATCATTTTATGTTTCCTTTGCAGTGCACTGCCTAAAAGCAGTGGGACGCCGCATAGCGGAGGAGCCGCCCCTGAGAACAGGGATACCTGCTTTCTTTTTATAGCTCTTTAACATATCTTTCAAATTAACTGGGTCATTTGTAACATTTACAAAAAAAAATCCCTTACAAGGGTTAATGTTTTGTACTTCACCATTACTGAGGACATGCACATTTGCGCACTTTTATGCACGTAATAACAGTGCATTTCCATGTGTTGGCTGTAATATAAAAATGTGTTTTCTGTAAGCGGAGATTTCACTGAATCGTTGTCTTACTGAAACTCCTGATCTTCTGTGCAAACCCTGTTGGCAAGATTTATCAAGGTTTTGTGTCACCCTTGCTCCAGACACGGGTTCGCAAGGATGACTCAAAACCTAAGTGAGATTTATCAGGCCAAGCAAGGCCCACCTTGCATGGCTTGATACATCTGGAGTAATGCAAGGCAGCGCAAATCGCTGCTTGCATTACTCTGCCCCAGGGAGGCGTTCCATGGGTGATGCGTGGGCGTTTCCTTGCATCACCCCATGGACTTTGGTGCATTCCCAGATTTACCATTAGTGGTAGACCTGGGAATGCTGCAAAATGCTACGCCTCCCCAGGTATGATGCAACGAGGAGAAATATTTTGATTTGTCCTTATTTTTCTTATTTCTATGTGTGCCGCATTCTGCAGCATGCATAGATAGAGGAAAATGCCTCTGAGGATTGTTTTTGGGCAGGCAGGTGTCCCTTCCCGCACATATACAATCCTGCCTACAACGCAGGCGCCCTTGCACCGTGACCCAAGGGTGCCTGCATTGGCATAAGACAGTGTACTGTGCTAGGAAAGGACAGGAATTCACTGCCTAATGCTAAAAATACAGTGGATTCCAGCCCTCTTCCTTTCAAGTCGTGCAGCTAGGTGTCTTGCTGCTTTGCATGAAAGTTTGATAAATCTGGGCCTCAGTCTCATTGCTGTCACTAAACAGAGCATGATCCTGACACCTACCACCAGATGGCGCTGCCAGATAACTGTCTGTTACCCTGCCTTCAGCACAAAAACCTGTATGAACCTGCGCTTATCACGTATTCATGTACATGCTTTACTGATAATATTGGAAACAGAACTAATCTCACATTGTATTCTGAGGTTCGGCCAACTTCCCCCAACAGTGGTAAAACAAATTCCTTTTCACAATATAGATGTCAAAATGACTACCTTTGCCAGTGATTGTTAAACAAACGTCATTTTATAAATAAAACAAAGTAAAGGCATCTTACTCCTGAAAACAAAATGCTTCAGCACGTTCAAAAAAGGGCCACATCATGTAGTCGATCATGGACACGGACACGCCACCAAAGTAAGGAGTCTTCTGATGAATGAGGACCTACAATACACAGACATAAACAATGTCATAAGGCAAGTAAAACCTGAAGATGAACATAAAACATACTTATGTGAACAGTACAACAGATTGAATCATTGTTGTCATCTTTGCATTGCCCTTTTTATGAATAGTACAAATGTAAATAACCACGAGGGAGTGAGAAGCTAGAAAGGGGTGACCGCCCCCACATCCTCTGTGGATAGAAGCAATAATTACACAGGAGAGGGCTAGCCTGTCTAGAAATTAACTCTTAAGGTCTAGGAGGTCAGTTTTCTGGTCTCATTATATCTGAAGCTCTGTGCCCAGGTAAAGTGGTGCATCCCTGGCATCTCATGGATCTATTAGAAGGATCCTTTCCCACAGGTACCAGATGCTGATGTTCAGCATGGCTAAAAATTAGTAGGGTAAAGGAGAGTGGCGTGGAGTGTTGTAGAGCGGAGTGCTATGGAGCGATATAGAGTGGCGCACAGTAGAGTCGTGGCGGTGGAGAGGAAAGGATTGAAGTGGAGTGTTTTGGAGTAGCGTTCAGTGTTGTGGAGTGTCATGGAGGGAGTAGAGTGTGTAGTGTGTCGTAGAGTGTTGTAGAGTGGAAGGCCATAGAGTTGAGTGGCGAACGGTGGAATACCATGTTGTGGTGTGGTGTACAGCAGAGTGGAGGAACATAGAGGGTGTTGTGTAGAGTGGAGTAGAGTGTTGTACAATAGAGTAGAATACAGCAGAGTAAATTGTCAAAGAGTGGAATGGCATTGAGTGGAGTACAGTAGAGTGGAGTAGTGTGTCATAGAATAGAGTGGAGAGAAGTGACATAGAATGACAGAGTGGAGTAGAGTGCTGTAGAGTGGAGTGGCAAAGAGTGAAGTAGAGTGTCAATGGAGCTGAGATTAATGGACTAGAGCATCTTAGAGTGGACTATAGTGGAGTGGAGTAGAGTGGAGTAGAGTGGCCTAGAGTGTAGTGGTGTAAAGTACAGTGGTGCAGAGTAGATTGTAATAGAGTTGAATGGTATGGAGAGGAGTGGAGTAGTGTGTCATAGAATAGAGTTGAGTAAAGTGGCATAGAGGGAGTTGCATAGAGATTAGTAGAGTGGAGTAGAGTGCTGTAGAGTGGAGTAGCAAAGAGTGAAGTAGAGTGTCAATGGAGCAGAGATTAATGGACTAGAGCATCTTAGAGTGGTGTATCATGGAGTGCCGTAGAGTGGAGTGTAGTAGAGTGGCCTAGAGTGAAGTGGAATAAAAGTACAGTGGTGCACAGTAGATTGGTGTAGAGTTCAGTGGCACAGAGTGCATAGGGTTTGAGTAAAGTGATGTAGAGTGCATTGGTGTAGAGTGCAGTCACGTAGAGTAGCACAGAGTGCAGCAACGTAGAGTAGCATAGAGTGCAGTGGCATAGAGTAGAGCGTTAAAGAATAGATTGCAGTTGTGTAGAGTGAAATGGCATAGAGTGAAGTTGCGCAGAGTGGAGTATAGTGGCGCAGAGTGGAGTAGAGTGTTGCAGAGTGGAGTAGAGTGGTGAAGAGTGAAGTGGCATAATGTGCAGTGGTGTAGAGTGGAGTAGAGTGGCATAGAGATCAGTGATGCAGGGTTGATTACAGTGGTGCAGTTTAAAGTGCAGTGGCATAGAGTAGTGTGGTGTAAAGTAGAGTGACACAGCATTGGTTGCAGTGGCGTGGAGTGGATTGGTGCAGAGTGGAGTAGAGTAGAGTGCTTCAGAGTAGAGTAGAGTGAAGTTGAGTAGAGTGAAGTTGATTATGGTGGAGTGGTGCAGGGTAGTGTGGAGTGGGGCAAGGTAGAGTGGAGTGGAATAGAGTACTGGCGTACAGTGCATTGGTGTGGAGTGGTGCAAAGTGTAGTGACCTAGGACTGTTGTAGAATGCAGTGGCGCACAGTAGATTATAGTGGCATGGAATGCATTGGCGTAGAGTGCAGTAGAGTAGCTTAGAGTGGTGTGGAGTAGAATAAAGTGGCACAGAGTAGAGTGAAATAGAGTTCAGTGGCAGAGAGGGCAGTGCTACTGAGTAAAGTGACGTAGTGTGCAGCAGAGTCGAGTGGTGTAGAGTGCATTGGTGTAGAGTGCAGTGGCATAGAGTTGTGCAGAGTAAAGTGACAGAGTGCACTCCCTCTGAGGATTCTCATTGTAATATTTCTAGTTGGGATGTGGCAGGTCTAGCCAACAAACAATCAGATGTGAATTGGTTGAGTTTTGTCAAGGATTTTCAAATCTTAGGGCTGCAAGAGACTTGGGATACTGTTATGACTTTCTTCTTAGATGGGTATTGCTCCTTTTTTCTACCAGCTATACCATCTTCTTCTTCGATATCCCACCTAATAAGGTTCAAGTTCGCACAAGTTCCCAGTTCGTCTCGCAGTCACTTTGACGTTTTCATCTACCTTATAACTCCTAGTCATCAACTTCTACAATTCTCACTTTTGGGATACCCAGAATGAACATCTGAGGGCACCTAATTTGTTTTTGGTTGACTACTTGGAAAAGCAATGTGTCCCGCCCAGGGTGATTATGTTGGGCAATTTTAAAGTTCACTTATGTACGGAGGCTTGTCTTGGAGGGGAGGAGATGAACTGTGAGGGGAACCCCCATTTTAAACACACCATCATGGCTGATAATAATTTGCAACTTTTAAATTATAGGGGGACTTGGCCCACCATGGATATGGCTGTGCCCACATTTGTTGGGAGGGGTTATAATTCCTCCATTCATTTTATTCGGCTCTCTCCTATCTTTGTTAATTCAGTTTCACAGAATGGTGAGGTGTGGAGGCAATTCAATGGCCACAACCCTTTGAGTCTGTCCTTTAAATATGATTTGGTGTAGATCATGAGATCCAATAAGGGCACAATTGGGAGAGACCAGGGGCGACATTTGAAATAGTTCAAGATGGTCCCCCTTAATCTAATGTCTAACCTAGATTTAACTTGTGGGCCAGCCGTCTTCCTTTTAATGGGGGATTCCTCCTTAGCTGAGGGAATTCTGGTTGCCTTCGCTAATATTTGTGAGTTTATTAGGGGGCATCTCTCTTTGGGATAAATAGGTCGGTGGTGCTGGTTGCTGTCTCCAAATGGTTTCATCATGCATGTTCGTGAGCCCACCATAATATGCTGATTGCCCTGAAAAAGAATCCCAGCAACACTAAAGAAGTGGCACTGTGTAGGACACAATATAGATGTGTGGTGACCACAAAGCCCTGCATGGCGTGAGGCTGGGCTGTATTTTGGCCCTAGTACTATCTACCCTCCATGATAACGAGATGGGGGAGACTCTTCATGCAGCCAGCCCAGATATCCCTCATGCAAATGTTTGTAACATTCCATCTCTTTTGTACGCGGATGTCGTCCTATTTTCTAGGACCGCTGTCGGCCTCCAAAGGATGCTAAATGCATTTGTTGCTTTTATGGATGGCGGGATTTATGCACAAATTTTAAAAAGTCACATATAATGGTTACAGGGAGGGGAGGTAGGGGAAGGAGAGTTTATAACCTGGCAGGGGCCAAAATGACCAAGGTTACCGCTTTCCCTTATTTAGGGGTTCTTTGTGATGCACAAAGATCATGTGAGAGGGTCAAGATTGATTTGCAAATGGCTGGGTTCAGATTGGAATGGCATGGGGAGCAAAAAATGACCGATTTAGGCCCAGATCTCTGTACTGAGGTGAATGCATGAAATTGTTCTAGATTCTGTCCATCACATGTTCTTTTTGCAGTTGACACCCAGAGTGGGATGGGTATTTCCACATATGGGTCCCATGATCTCCATGCCACTGGAGTCAAGATATACTGGCTGATGAGGGGTGAAACCCCGAAACCGGTCCTAGGATGCCTGTTTCCAGTCGAGGGACGACCTGGCCTGGCAGTACGGGCTGGACTGTTCCCATTGGGCACAGGGTCAAGACTGATTTTCAAATGGCTGGGTTCAAATTTGAATGGCGCGGGGATGAAAAAAATGACTGATATAGGCCCAGATCTCTGTACTGGGATGAATATATGAAATTGTTCTGCATTCTGTCCACCAAATGTTTTTTTTTGCAGTTGTCACAACGAGTGGGACGGGTATGCCCAGACGTGGGTCCCGTGCTCTCCATGCCACTGGAGTCAAGCTATCCTGGCTAATGAGGGGGTGAAACCCCGAAACCGGTCCTAGGATGCTTGTTTCCTGTCCAGGAGGACCTGGCATGGCAGTGCGGGCTGGACTATTCCCATTGGGCACAGGGTCAAGGCTGATTTGCAAACGGCTGAGTGCAAATTGGAATGGCATGGGGAGCAAAAAAAAAGACTAATTAGGCCCAGATCTCTGTACTGGGGTGAATGTATGAAAGTGTTCTGCATTCTGTCCATCAAATGTTCTTTTTTGCAAAAAGATCAGGAGCACAACTTTAAAAAGCTAAAAGAAATGGCTTTGCCACCTCAGTGACCTCTGTGCTTCATTTTGCAAGTCACTTGGGGATTAAACCAATTAAGGCTCTCTTACACATTTATCAATCCAAGTGCATTTCTCTGGCTTCATAAGGGACAGATATTTGGGGCCACATAAAAACTCATGACTGGAAAATCATTGAGAATACATTTTTGAGATATCTCCTGGCATTGCCCCAATCCACAGCTTCTTTTGTGATCCATGGAGTGCTTGGGGCGAGTTACATTTCATGTTTACTGTCAATGTGGCCTTTGTTAAGATGGATTTCAATTTGGTCTAACCCTGATTTGAAGCTTAATAGGATTATACTAATGAACTGTATGCTTCTGGAAAAGGCCAAATTCATTCTGTGGCTGAATTATGTCAGCTTTATTTGCCAGGAGATGGGTCACCTTAACTTGTATTTTCACCCAGAGAATATTAGCTGGGGGGATTTATCTTTGGAATGCACAGAATTAGTAAAACCTTCTGTCCACATGCACGTTATCATCTCCACCCCTGGGTGTACCAAACCATATATAACCTTTGTCAACAACCCTCAGCATTTTATGTTGACTCTCTTTGGGCTGAACCAATTGTATTGGTTTCTAGCCCTATTGGTGGGGACAAGGCCAATCATCTAGCCCCGTGCTCCTGTGATAACTTCTTTGATCAAGATACTTTTCATTTTGTCCTGTTTTGTGATTTTTATAATGCCCCTCTTAGACAATATATCCTTCCTCTACTCAAAGGGAAGCAGTTTACTCAGGCGAGGCCTGCTTTTGTTTTAGAAATGGTAAATAATGAATGTATTTGTTTTAATGTTGCCAGGTTTTTAATGACTGCTGTTAGGCTCATAAAAGAAGGAGTTAATTGGAATTTTAAAAAAAGAAGCACATATAGTCATTTTTTTGGGTGTTATCTTAAGCACTGTGGGCCAGACGTACAACCCTTTTTTGCGTCCGCAAATGGGAGACCCTGCCGTCTGCGGCCGAAAAAGGGTAATAGCATGTACAAATGCTATTTTGTGAGTCCCTGACTTGCAAAATAGCATTTGTGACTCTCGCTATTAGGAAGGAGCGTCCCTTCCTAATATCGAGTCAACATGCTATGTACTAGTTTTTTGAGACCGCATTTGCGGCAGCAAAACACTCGCAGTTTACTACCTACTTCAAGTGGGTGGTAAACCACTCGCAAAGGGCAAGAGGTCCCCAGGGGACCCCTTCCCCTTTGTGAGTATGTTGGAAAATATTTTTTGAGAGCAGGCAGCACAGTGCCTGTGCTTAGAAATATGAAACTGAAAAGTTTCATTTTTCATTTTTTAAATGCATCCTGTTTTCCTTTAAGGAAAAAGGCTGCATTTATTATTATTATTATTCTGAGTTTTGTATAGCGCCTGGTTACCAATAGGCATCCCAGCGCTTACCAGAACATAGCACTACT
This sequence comes from Lissotriton helveticus, assembly GCF_964261635.1. Classification (NCBI taxonomy): domain Eukaryota; kingdom Metazoa; phylum Chordata; class Amphibia; order Caudata; family Salamandridae; genus Lissotriton; species Lissotriton helveticus. The sequence goes on from NC_136065.1 coordinate 1,099,677,696, forward strand.
GAAGGATAGGAGAAATTAAACAGAGAACAAAAAAGTTTTTAAAAGTTTACGGAACCGAAGAAATAAGCTGCTTTATTATAAAGCAGTCCCAGACATGGTGGTCTGCTGAGCCCAGCAGGCCACCATCCCTGGGAGGGCTGTAATGCCAGAAACCGGTCCCCGGAAGCTTGTTTCCTTTCCAGTAAAGAATTGGCTTGGTAGTTTGGTCTGCCCTGTTCCCATGATGCACTGGGCCAGGGTCAGACTAATTTGCATGTAGCCAGGTTCTGAACTGGGATGGTGCAGTGAGCTAAAAAACGGTGATGGATCAAGCCCTGATCTTTTGACTGGGTAGGAGTGTTCTGCTTAATTCAGATACTCTGTCTATCACCACCCCCTTTTGAATCGTCATTCCCAATGGGCTCGCAAATTGTGAGAGGCTCATTAATATTGATGAGCCTCGCAATTTGCAAACCCATTAGGAATCGCAAACAGTGTGAAATACACTGTTGTACATCAGAAAATGCGCAATGCAAATTGCGACTCGCAAAAGAGTCGCAATTTGCGATGCACAATTTTCTTGCTCGCAAATCTGCCCCAGGATTTTCAATCATTTTTTGTGCTTTGACTATGTTAAGATCAAACCTGTCTTTGAGGCTGTTTAACTTTTGCTGCTATTTGTATATGACATGAAGTGTTTTTATTGTGTTTGTATGTTTTATGGTTTTTATTAAATGAAAGGTTATTGTCATTGAGTGTCTGTCAGGGTGCAATGGTGTACAGTGGTGTAGAGGTCAAAGTTGTAGAGTAGAGTATAGTGGCGTAAAGTACAGATTGGAATAGAGTGCAGTGGCATAGAGTGTATTGGTTTTGAGTAAAGTGGTGTAGAGAGCATTGGTGTGGATTGCAGTGGCATAGAGTGCAGCAGTATAAAATTGAGGGGCATAGTGTGGATTGGCGCAGAGTTGAGCAGAGTGGTGTTTACTTCAGTGGCATAGAGTAGTTTAGAGTGGCTTAGAGTGGAGTGGTGTAGATTACAGAGGTGTAGAGTGGAGCGATGCAGAGTAAAGGGGCATAGAGAGCAGGGGTGCAGAGTACAGTGAGGTAGAGTGAAGTGGCATAGAGTGGAGTGGTGCAGAGTAGAGTTGTATGGTGTAGAGTAGGGTGCAGTAGCATATGTGTGGAGTGATGCAGAGTAGATTTTTGTAGAGTGCAGTGGCATAGACTAGAGTGGTGCAGTGGCATAGAGTGCAGTAGGGTGGCATAGAGTGCACTAGAGTGGTGTAGAGTGCAGTGTCATAGACTACAGTGTTGTAGAGTGCAGTGGCATAGAGTGGTGCAGAGAGCAGTGACGTAGAGTACAGTAACGTAGAGTACAGTGGTGCAGAGTAGAATTGAGTGGTGTAGCGTGCAGTGACGTAGAGTGCAATGGCATAAATAGAATGTTGTAGAGTATAGTGGCGCACAGTGGTGCAAAGTAGTTGACCTAGGTACAGTAGCGTAGGGTGCATTGGTTTTGAGTAAAGTGGTGTAGAGTGCAGTGGTTTAGAGTAGAGTGGCATAGCGTACTGTGGCATAGAGTTGTCAGGAACCCCTGTCACGCCATCCACAGAGTCCCCTGCATTGTTTGTGAACACCCATATGGTGTGAATATTAATCATATTGCAGTGTTCCTACAATAAGTACTTTGACCAATGTTTGTTTTTTCTTTAATGTATTTGCTTTTGCCAATGTTTATTCTTTTTGTATGGACCTTGCCAATGCGTGTTAGATATCTGAGGATCAGGGGGCACAGGTGCAGCTGCTTGCAGTTGGTTTAATACGTGAGCTGTAACTGTACTGAGCACATGGATTGAACACGCCCGGCAATGCCCAGGATCTTGGCTATAAATAGCTTCGATCTGCAGACACCTGTTGCTTGGATTTCTGTTTCCTGTATAGTTGTTACTTCACAGCCCTTGAGCTGTGGGGGTGTCCTTGTTGTTATTCCTGGAATAGCTGCTCTTTCTGACTGATTGGGATATGTTCGTGAACCTCTGGCTTAACGTGGTGATGGTTATTTAGTGAGCACTTTTTGTTTAACTCATTTTTGTTTTTTGATTTGGTTTTGTTGCTTCACCTGGGCCCCTTGCAGTACCACTGAAAGATGGAAAGTATTAAGACCGTAGGATTTTCCGATGAGGACTTAGCCAAAATGATTGGCCTCTCAGCGGGCAGCTTACTCTTTCTAAGGGGTTGGAAGGGGAATGGACCAAACTCCTTTACCTAAAGAAGAAATCAAAGCGTACTGAATTCCATGCCCACTTTATGCTTGATTATCTTAAAGTTGGAACCATTCCCATTGGCCTGAGGGTCCGCAACATCCCTGGACTCTTTATTGAGATCAGACAGTTCCTGGAGAAATTCGCATTAATATCAAATAGATGCTCCAGGGACTGGATGATGCTCATTATTGGGACAGCTAGAGAAGTTATAGCTATTCTCAATAAGGAAATCCAAGAGCTTGAAGAGAGGCTCAGACAGGAAAATGCGGTTGAATTAGGCAAAAAGAAATTGGAAGAAATCAGTATAGAACTTGACTCCTTCTCGGAGTATCTTTTGAAGAGAAAAACTGAAAAGTTTAGAAAGGATATTCGATTGTTTTCTCAAGAACGAGCTTATCCATATCTAGCTAGCAACTTCTATACTGGTTCGGAAGACTCTAATTCATGGGGTAGTGCCCCAAGATGGGGCAATCAGAGAGTTACCACCTTCTCCAACACTACCGATTCGGAGGGAGAAGGGTCAGGAAATTTTGATTCCAACTATGACCCCAACTACAACCCTAATTTTCAATAAAGACAGGAATCATTTGATAGACCAGCACAGCAGAACCGTTTTTTAGGCAATCGCAGAGGGAGCCTCCGCCCAAGATCTCGGACTCCCCAACAGAGGAATCACCATCAGGGTCAGGGTCAACCGCAAATGTACATCCAAACGAGACACCATCAATACTGGAAAACATAAAAAGTATTCTAGTATTTAATCTTTCCAACACGTACATTGACCAGGTTCTGTAAGCCTGTTATCTAGAGGTCTATCATTTGTTCCCTCCGCTAATTTTGATTACATTTGAGTTCATTAAAGATCTACATCTTTTCTTCCGAAAAATCAGGCTCAAGAAGTTTTTTCTTAACAGATAGATGCCTGAAACTATGGAGAATCTATTAGGCCTGAAGCCTTCATCCATCTTTACTCCCTCTCTTGATTCTATTGGCCCTGAGGTAGGTATTTTTGAAAAAGCTGTAACTGCTAGAATTGAAAAGATCATTAAATACGTACCTAAACCCTCTCCTAATTTGCCCAGAGATGAGGATATGTGTTTGAAATCTCTGAAGGTAAACAGCCAGTTAACGATCAAGCCATGCGATAAAGGTGCGAGTATCGTAATTTTTGATACTCCTACTTATGTAGAGTAAATGAATCTGCTCCTCTCCTCGCCTAAACACTACAGAAGGATTGTGAGGAACCCTGAGACTGCCTTGAAGCGCCGTATTTTAACTATGGTGGAACAGGCAGTAGATAGTGGATATATCTGTATGAAAGAAGCTGAATTTTTAACTCCCAGCTTTACTCGGATACCCATCATCTATGGGGTCCCCAAGACTCACAAGAACATCCTCGACCCTCCCCTGAGGTCCATTGTATCTACCATCGGCTCTTCGACGGAGCCCCTCTCGAAATATATTGACCATTTCTTGAAACCTCTGATCAACAATTTGGAATCCTTAGTTAAGGATACTGGCCATTTCATCGCCAAAATTGAAGGAACATCTTACTTGGAAGACAGGGAACTCCTAGTTACCTTAGATCTCGAATCGTTATATACTAACATCCCACAGCGCGGAGCTTTGAGGGTCATTGAGGAAGTTCTATCCTCTAAACCAGAGTTCTGTAATGCTCCATTCATTGTTCAGTGCCTTGAAGTGGTCCTATATGAAAATTACTTTGAGTTCAATAACTGTTTCTTCAAGCAAATTCAGGGAGTCAGTATGGGGGCCGCGTGTGCCCAAAGTGTAGCTTGTTTATACATGGGGCACTTTCAACAGATTAACATCTACAATGAGATGGCCCCCTTCCATGAGAATGTTTGAGCTTGGTCTCGCTTCATTGACAACATCTTTTTTATATGGAAGGGGGACCATGATTCTCTAAATGAGTTCATTCTTTGGCTCAATGCTGCGGACAGTAACTTGAAGTTTACTGCGCGTGCCAGCAATATCAGAATTGAATTTCTTGACATCTGGATAGAACATTGGAATAATTAGATTTTCGTGTCCCTTTTTACCAAACCTACTGCAAGGAATACCTTATTGCAGTATGGCAGTTCCACCCCCGCTGCCAAAGGGACAATATCCCTTTTAGTCAGTTGCTCCGGATTCAGAGGAACTGTTCGGATATCAAAGATTTTCTCACCCAAGCGGACATACTCAACGAGAAGTTAGTACACCGTGGCTACCCTTACAAACTGAACAAAGAATCTTTGAAGTGAGCCAGGTATTTCATTTTTTTTTATAAATCTTTATTGAAGGATACGGTGCAATAAAAGAACATAGGATTAATGTAGCATAAACACAGCAATAAAACGATTGGCGCAGGAGTGTGGTTACATAAAATATCACTCAAATATGTTATAAATACAAATACGTAAAAGCACAATTCATAATGTGGGGATAAAATACACTTTGTCTACAAATAAATTATCCAACAATGCAGATCGGGTTCAGATTCTGTCATCCCTCCACTTCGTAACAGGGGCCCAAAAACATCTGCCCATCTCCTGTTTTTTAGCCCCTTTAAATTCATATAAACAAGACTCTATATTGTGTATACCCAAAAATCTCGAAAGCCACATCTGGTAAGTGGGGGTTGTGACATCCTTCCACCCAGCAGAAATCAGAATTCTTAACACAGCGACCGACATAAAAACCAGAGCTGCCTCATCCTCTGTCAAGGCCAATTTAGAATCTGTGCCCATTAACATCAGAGTTGGGGATAGATCGATTCTGTGACCTAGCAGCCCCTCCCAAAACTTCATAATCGCATCCGTAACTTGGCCCAGCCGGACACAGGTAGCAAACATATGTACTAAGTCTGCTTGACCCATATTGCATCTAGGGCAGCAATCGTCATTCCTAACACCCCACGCAAATAATTTAGCGGGCGTGTGGTACAGATTAAAAACAGTTTTAAAGTGCTGAGCCCGTAAGTTAGATGCCCGAAAAAGCTTTTTGTTTAGACATAGTGCGAGATCCAAATCCACATCCGGATTTCCCAATTTAAGTGCCCATTCGCTTTCTACCTTCCCTACATCATCCTGAATCCCTGAGACCAAAAGATTATATACCACTTTAATCTTCCTACACCCTCTAGCCAGGGCCTCAACCACAGGAATTTCGACCAGAGGGTCCAATTTTGGTCTAAGGGCCATTAAAGTACGAGAAATTTGACCATAAATGAGCCAGTGGTTAGCAGGGACGCCATACCTCCTTTGCATTTCTTCAAACCCAATTATCTCATCCCCATCCATTAAATCTCCAATGGTCTTAACCCCCCATCCCTTCCAAGCCTGAAGGTTCCTATCCGCTCTTAACTGAGGAAGAAGACTTGAGTTTTCCAGATGGAGATAGGGATTAATTTTAGGGGCATTATACAATTTTAGAATAGCTTTCCATACCTGCCAAGCCCCGTATAAAGTCTTAAATCGGGCCTTCTTATAAAACCTGTATTCCACTTCGGTCAGCAACAGGCCGGTTGCTTCCCCCCCAACAACATCTCAAAAATTGCGGGGGGCCTGAGTATCCGGGTTTGCGATTTCTTCCACAGACCCAGTATCAAATTGGAAAAAGATGGACATTTGAATCAAGAGGTAAGACCAATGGTACAATCTAAGATTTGGGAGTGCCATCCCGCCCCTTTCTCTCTGTAATGACATAAGATTCGTAGAACGTCTGACTTCGCCATACTGCCATATAAACCTAATAAAGACAGATTCAAGATGTTTCATAGTTTTTTCCTCAATGAAAAGGGGTATGGCTCTAAACAAATACAACACTCTGGGGAACATTACCATCTTAAGAGCGTTAACCCTCCCTATCAGAGAAAGATGCATCACATCCAACCTTTTTAATTCAGCCTCTATGGACTTAATTAAAGGGGGGTAGTTCTCTTCCACTATTCTACCCACAGAAGCATTGATCTTTACTCCTAAATAGACAGCAGAGTCCATGAATCTTGAATCAGATTGCGGATATTTTCTGTACATATTATCTGTGTTTTGGATTCGTTAAGGAGGTACCCTGAGCCTAGACCAAAAACCTTTGCCATCTGTACTAAAACCGGGAGTGCTTGCTGGGGATTCGTCGTGATAACGGCCAAATCCTCTGCATATGCTAAAATCTTATTGACATGACCATTAAAAATCACTGGGGAGATACTGGGGCAGTCTAGTATTTTCTGAATAAGGGGGTCAATATACAGAGAAAAAAGGATGGGAGAACATGGACAGCCCTGGCGCGTCCCTCTCCGTATTTTAAACTTATCCGACTTTTCACCCATAACTGTAATTCTTGCAACTGGGTCCAAATACATAGCCTTGATAGCTCTGATAGCTTTTTGTCCAAAACCCCTCCCCACCAGTATACCCCAGAGAAAGCTCCAACCAACTCGGTCAAAGGCTTTCTCTGCGTCGAGTAGGATCATGGCCATCTCCCCCCCCGTGTCTTCCTGGGCGTCAAACAGAGATATAGCTCTGCAAATATGATCTGTAGTGCCGCGCCCAGGAACGAACCCATGCTGCCACGGGGAGACGAGACCACCAATGATCCTGCCCAACCGCTTTGCCCAGATCTTTGAATAGAGTTTAGCATCGGCATTGATTAAGGATATTGGCCGGTACGAGCCCGGTTTTTCCGCTGGTTTCCCCTTCTTATGGAAGATTATAATGTTGGTTTCCTTCCATGAATCCGGAACCACCCCTGAGTACACAATCCCATTAAATAAATCGACCAACAAAGGCACAATCTCCCGTTCCATAGCTTTATATACCTCCAGGGGGATCCCGTCAGGGCCAGAGGCTTTCCCAGACGCTAACTCCCGCAATGCAGATTGAACCTCCGTGTATGAAATATCTTTATCTAGGTTCGCTCTTGTTACATCGTCCAATCTAGGGCACCTATCAAAACACCCCTCGGCTTGAATACAGTCCGAATCCCCCTCTTCATACAATTTTTGATAGAAGGTTTTAAACACCATCAAAACATCCTTAACATCCGTAAATGTATTCCCATCCTCCTCTATGCAAGTAATCCTATTTTTAGATTTTTCCTGTCTTAGCCGAAGGCCAAGAACTCTGCCAGCTTGCTCACCTGTTTCATACCTCTTAGCCCTTGAGGCTTGAAAATCCCCAATCGCCTTCTGTGTAACCTCATTCTGGCTATCCTCACCATCCCCACCTGCGGCTATATCCCTAACATGTTGTTCCTCCACAATGACAAGTTTAACCATTAATTTCTCTACCTCCCTCTCTTCTGAGCCTAGCAAAACAGCTGATCGTCTCTCCTCTTAAAGCGACTTTAAAAGCCTCCCATACACCGTTCCGGGTCGTACTATACCTATTTGGCGCAAAAAATTCTCCTACCAAATTATTCATAAGAGCTAAATACCTGTTATCAGTCAGTAGTTTTCTCTCAAAAGTCCTGCTTGCTTTTGACCTTTCCTGCCTTCCCAGATCGTATTTTATCATCAGAGGGTTGTGGTCTGAGATTACCCTTGGGAGCTTAAAGATCTCAACTTTTTCAATTTACGACCCAGAAATAAAAAAATAATCTAATTTTGAATACTTTTGGGCCGGATTTGAGAAGTACGTATAGCCCGCATTCAGGGGCTCCTTAGCTCGCCATACATCTTGCAACCCATGCGAACTGAACAGCACCTGGACTGCCTTAAAAACTCTAGGTTTCCTCCCTTGGTATGATATTCCATTACCCCATTCAGATGATATATTTAAATCACCAGTAAATACTATGGGGGTAGGCCAGTTGGCAAGCTCCATTTCTAGAAAATCAAAAATTTCCAGGTCATCACCATTAGAACCATATACGCCACAGATAGTGAGGCCGAGCTCCATTTCAGCTATCGCCCATCTTCCATTACTGTCAGTTTTCACCCTCCTAGCCTTCCCCAACATGGTCCTTCCCAAGATAGCAACCCCCCTAATATTTGACGTTTGTGTCGTACAGGCCAAAAGTTCGAAGCCATTAATAAGAAGCAGATTTCTCTTTGACCATGGGAGATGGGTCTCCTGAAGGCAGAGAATATCTATCCTACTATGTTTCACCACATAAGCTAACCTCTGCCTTTTCCTCCAATCGTTCAATCCCCCCACATTCATTGTGCAGATACTAATGTTCGCCATCCAATTGAGTGAAACAACCTAAAACAAAAACCTGCTCAAATATTTTTATCCTTATTAACATTTTTTGCCCGTGACTGATAAAGCACCATTTCCTTCTTTTTTCAGTTTTCACCCCCCACCCAGCCCCCCCTCCCCCTCCCTCTCCCTCTCCCGCCCCAAAAACCCCACACTCCCAACCTCCCTCACCCTAACCCCCCTTCAACCCCCCACCCTCCCTGCTCTGTGAGGCGCTCAGACCTAGTCTGTGCGTGTGATGGAGCACGGTGTGTGTGGTGAGGGTTAGCTTAAATCAAACCACCCAACAACCTAGAAAAAATCTTGGAGCCCAGCAGATCCCAAATCACCCAAACAGCTTAACATGATAGTCAAACAATATAACCCGACAGCAGCCCACCATCATTGGCCCAGTCTAGTCCAGTCCAGCCCTATTCATCCTAGCTTCCTATGGAATCCAGATAATCTTTCGCTTTAATCTCAGAGTAGAAGAAAAATGTCTTCACATCATTGATAATTTTCAACTGCGCCGGATTTATTAGATATACCTGGATTTTTTGGTCCTGAAAGGGCTTGATCAAGCATCTTAACCGCCAGCGTCTCTCCACCGTTGGGTGGCAGAAATCCGGCCGCACGAAAAATGAATATCCATCGCAATCCCTTTTGGCATTAGGTTTTGCTAAGTCCGAGATAGATTGTCGCAGAATGAAATTGCCTAGAAAAATCAAAATTGCCCTAGGTTTATCCCCTTCCTTCTTATATCTGCGAGCTTTAAAAGGAGTGCGGTGAACTCTTTGCAGCTCTGATGCCCAATTCCAGCTGGCGAGCTCGGGGAATGCTTTTTCAAAAAGCTTAAAAGTAAATGCCCTTATGTTGGTCCCCTCTGCTCCCTCCGGAATTCCCAGGACCCTAGGTTGTTCCGGCGCAGCCTATTTTCCAACTCCTCTAACTTCCATTGTCAACTACCTGTGAGCATTGTGCATCCACCTTGGCTACTGCCTCCCCCACCTCCGCCTCGGTGGAGACAATTCTGTCCTCCAGGTTTGAGACTCTATCCCCGGTGTTTACGCAGGCCTTGGACAACTTCCTAACGACACCCCTCATTTTGCGCATCGATGCCTGTGACTTCCGATTTTCCTGTCGTGTCTCCTCCCTATGGGAGATGATTTCCTGGTGAATTGTTTTCAATAAAGTCATTTGTGCCATCTCTATATCCGGGCTACCATGTAGGGGTGTCGAGATGGACTGGTCCCATTGCAATTCATATTGAAGGTCACCCTGACCTTTTGCCACAGTGACTGATGCTTTCAATGCAGTAGCCGGCTTATCCAGCTCCAATTCGCTCTCTGAGTCCCCGAAGGAGCTACAGTCTCCCTCCTCCTCATCCTCGGACCACTCTACACCATCAGAGGCTGAAAAGAAGGCTTTGCTCTGTGCCCCTTCCCCAGCACTGCCAGTCTCTCCACCCTGTTCCAAAGGAGCTGGCAGCTCGCTTCCACCAGCCTGTAATTGTATCTGAGGATCAATAAAAGACCCATTAATCACCCGTGAAGATACTGCAGAATCTCCAAAAGCAGTTCCCTCCACTGGTAGTCCCACCTTGCCCTGGGCAGTGCCCTCCATCAATGGGGTCCCAGATGCTTGGGGACCGGGGGATATAGCTCCTTCGCTATCTTTGTTTACCTGGGGAAGTTGCTGTATCTTAATATTCGTTACACTTTCTTCTGATATCCCAGATGCACCCCCTGATGCTGTGCTAGTCACTGTCTCCACTACCTTCTCCTTGCCAGTTTTGTTGAACATGTCAGCGATCGAGGTAGTTGCTTGTCTGGTCCGGACTGCTGGCTGCTGCTTTCCTTTTGTATTCTCCTGCGTCGGTGAAGGTACTCCAATATTTTTAGTTACAGACTCTTCTCGCAGATTTTTCTTTTTCCCCGCAGCTTTAGACGCTTGATTTTGTTTTGGGGCCATCCTCGCCCGCTGGGGTCCCTGGGGTCCCTTCTGTAAATCAGACAGAATCGAACGCTCTGATTGTTTGGCGTTTGCCCACTCCGAGCCCCGTTCCGGCCTCCTCCGTCGCAGCAGCACTCGCACATGGCTCCGCCCTCCGGGAAACCCTCGGCGCTGCTGGCTGGGAGCGAGAGCCGCCACCGCGGCTGTCAGTTCTCGCAGCAGTCGGAACGCTGAGCCGCAGCAAGACAACAACGCCGCAATCATGCCCTGAGACAGCCTGCCTTCACTGCTCCTCTCTGCACCGGGATCCTCAGTACGGTATGTTGTCCTCCGCTTAGCGTTTCATCTTGGGCTCCTCGCAATTGCCAGCTCTCACCACACCGCCGCTACGGCCACTGCAATGCGGCCGCCATCTTCCTCATCTCTACCAGATGTGACTGCGAGCCAGGTATTTCAACCGTGAATCAATGTTTCTACCTATATCCACGGAACATCAGGAGAAACTGGTATGTATCAGCCGCCACTCTAATCTAGACCACAAACTGAGACAAACTATTCACTCATGCTGGCACCTTCTGAATATAGGCAGCAGAGAAGAACATCTCCCTAAACCTATCTATGCTTTTAGGAGAAACAAAAATTTGAAAAACTACCTGGTAAGAGGCAAGTTGTAGGAACCACTAGGTTTACAACAAAAATCGATCTGTGGGCTGGATCCCATCAATGGAAATCACCGATGTGGCAACTGCCAAGCTTGTCCTAATGCTCTCATCGGAGATACAATTCGAATCAGTGAACGCACTCTGGCGAGTGCTAAAAAATGACCAATTGCCGCACTTCGAATGTGATATATATCATCCTATGTCCATGTAACCTCCCCTATGTAGGGGAAACTGGACGAGAATGTCGCACTAGGATAGGGGAACATAAGTCTAATATACGCATCAAGAAAATGTCTGCCCCCATAGTGACGCATTGGCTTGAGAAAAAACATACTGAGGACGACCTTAAATGGTCCATACTTGAAAAGATCCAGGCATTCCCTGGAGCAGACTCCGTGGCCATACGTAAAGAGAAAGAAGCCTTTTGGATTTACTATCTAGACTCAGTGAAAAAGAGATTAAATGAAGACCGTCCCTGGGAGAATGCCATCATATCAAGATCTACGTCTGGCCTGTCCTGATACATGGAGCCTACTGTAAACGGCATTCCCTTCCTTCCATGTTTGTCTTCCACGGGCTCTCTTTCCAGGGATTATGCCATGAGAATTCTCTCCTCTCTTTTATACCTTGTGGAGAAATACTGGACCACCTGTCAAAAGAACCCGCAAGCTCAATAAAAGTTGCCCCAGTCCTGTGTTGGTTTATCAACAGCCGTTGATTATTCCTATGAATTGTTTACATTGCCCACTTCACCTTATACACATTGCCTCTCTCTCTCCCAACTTGGGATTTATGGTCGTCTTATCGGTGGCTCTACCCGCTTGATCATGACCGTTGAATATCACTCATTTCCAAAATGTCCGCGATCTTAGGATTCCACCTATTTGGATAATCACGTTGGTCCATTTTCCATCTTGATCATTTTAGCTGCCGTCGGATTCTTCCAATAACCTCAGCCGTGTATTTAACTTTAGGTGTGGGCTATTTCCTCTTTGATTATTGCATCCAGCGAGGTTCGGCGTTTGTAACTCGACCGGACGTATCCTCTCGGCTGTATATACAGGTAATGTACCCTTGCTGAAATGCGGTAACAACCTAGTTTATTAGTGCCACTATTTGCCATTAATAGAATTCATTATATTGTCCTGCACATGTCGTTATTATTTTTTGAACTAGGTAGTAATATTTTAACTCTAAGATCAGAACACCTTAGGCTTTAAATCCTGAATTGGTGTTGCACCTCCCCTTTCTCATCCCGCTTTGAGCCGAAGCCGTCTTCTTTTTATAATTGCTTGTCAATTATTATGGTATCCCGGGCTGTTTGTTTCTTTTCACCCTGGCCATTCAGAAGGCGTCCGGCATTTTTTCTCTATTCCATCGCCTGAGATTACGAATGTTTACTATCCGGCCCATGTTTTGTCTGCCTGCAGTGAATAGGAATAGGTTACTTGTGTTCACTTATTGGCCCTCTATCGGGCGCGGTTGTGTCTCTTGTGTTACATCTTGATATCACTGCGAGTGCGTGTTCACCGAAGAATTCTAATGCATGATATAGGTAAAGAATCTTGCAACCATCTCTAAAAGTAAAACTGCTGATTTATACTTTTAGAGTTTTACATTACGGCACTTGAGCCACTAGGGGTTCCATCCAGACATGCTGAGGGCGGCTCCCCGCTTCCCGGCGAGGACATTTTTTTGTGACCTAATTGATGAACGGTTATGGTGAATATCTGCCGGCTCCTTTTGAGAATCAGCTGACTCCTTTTCGGTAAGTCCCTCTGCGATCCATAGCTTAAGTGGTTTGAGTGGTAATGGATCAGTTGCTGATTGATTTCTTTTGTGAAACTATTGGACGGATTTATATATTTTTTTTGTTTTTTTTTATTTTCTTCCCATTTTTAGAATACTATTGGGAGATAAATTACTATATATAACATATCTAACCTACGGCGATCTTCACTTATAATGGGCTTGCAGCTATTCCTTCCCCCTGGCCCAAACCTCTTGTTGGATTGATACAATGGGTAGGATCAACACAGAGATCCCTTAGGTTTTTAATGTATGTGGGGGGAAGTCCTGCTTGTTTTCTTGCAATTTTTTGTATCACACTACCTTTCATTCACCACTGTCGTAGTTGGGTATCTTATCACTCCGGACTCCTCTGGACACCTATGCATGACTAATTTTGTTGTGGAGGAGGGGGTCCCGCTTTGTTACTTTATCTTTTCTCCCTTATGGGCTTGAATGTCTCTATAAGATCTGTTTATTTTATTCACTTTGTTTACATGTTCCCTCTGATAAGGCAGTCTATTCCTGGTTCCTTTTTCCTTATATGGATCCCTTATTAAAATTGTATCTACAGCTATCTTTGGTTAGGAGCTTTTATAGAAGAATTGTGTTAAAACTTTTGAGTAAAAAGTCTAAACTGTTATCAGTATGTGTTGTTATTATATGTCTTTTTATGTTTGCAGAGATTGTGTTCCACACTACGTTGTACATCTACGTCCTGATGAAGGTGTAGCCCCGGCTGGGGCATTACACCGAAACGCGCGTCGGCGTTTTCTGTACGGGGGCAGCTGTATTGGTTCCATCTATATCTCGTCCCCCATTGATGATTAATTGTTACTCTGTCATCTTATCATTGTGTGGTGCTTATGTACTATTGAGTCTATCTATGCGTGTGATGTTTGCGTTGTGCTTCATTGTAGAATGTGTGATGGTTTGATTGGTGGGCATGATTTGTTTGTGTGGGACTTGATTATATGATATATGTACCTGTTGTTTTTAAGTGAAAGAATCGGGAAATTATCTGATAATTATAATATCTATATTTGAATAAAGAAATGACTTTGAAAATATAATAGTATATGTTTCCTTTGATTTGAAGTGTTGACCTTGCTCCTGGTTGCTCCTATGTTTATTCTAGGGCCTTACCTTAATTTTCCTGGCAGGTATTCCCTCTTTGTTGGTTGTTCATTATTTCCCCTGCTTACCTGCCTTTATCACTTTGGGGGTCCCCCTTTTCTATAGTTGTTCCTGCCACAGGCTTTCCCTGGAGCCCCAAGTCCTCTGAGCCTCAGCTGAAGAGAAGGATTTCACCTTGTGACCTCTGCCAGCAGCAATTCTCCCTGTCTTTGAGCCAGCTCAGGACTGAGATAAGAACATTTCTGGACTCATTTTAAAAGCGCTTAAGCTAAGTGTTCAATTGAAACTTTGCTTTTTTTTTGTTATTTTTGAAAATGGTCATTAGTGCTATTTAAGTGAAGAACTTGGCTTTTAACTTAATGGTATTGCTTTTGAATGCAATTTGGAAAACTGCTTGATATTGTTGCACATGTAATTAATTAATTAAAATGGGCAAAAATTCCTCCTGGTGATTTTGAAGCTTTCTGGTGCTTGGTGCACATGTTTTCTGGTTGTGTTTGGACAACAACTCTCCTTGTATTTTGAAATTGACTGATTTTGGTTGTGCACTTCTTTGGCAGTAGTAAGGGGACATTTGATAACATTGTAAAGCGCCAAGGACTATATGCAAAGTGCGCCTTTTCTGATATTGTTGTGCGCAATTGCGTTTTAGTACGCCATTCTTAAAGTTGCTGGATATTTTGGGCAGCATTTTAAGGAACAGTGTCTTAGTATGTGTTAAAACAGGCTTGGATTGAACTCTGGAAATATATTTGGAAACGTCTTTGGAAAAGTCTTATGCACAATCAGGTGAGATCATAAGGTATTATAAAAGAACAAATATACTACGTGAATTCATAGCATAGAATACTCAGTCTAATACAAATTCCTGTTTTATATTCATAGAAACCTGTAAATACCTTTCTTAAATGCTTATTGAGAGACAAACTGTTTGAAGCGCCATCACGCCTAAAAGGTAATCAGAAGTAGTAGAAGACATAATGTTGTTATTGCTAGTAGTCTAAAGAGTTTTTAGGGCATTCTGTGCTTATCTACCTAGGTATGTTTTAGGAAAAGTTACGAGTGGTTCGCTGTGTCAAATTCCAGAACCTGGCAGGCCCAGACAGCACACACCCTCTTCTTGGCAAAGCGTGAAGAGAAGCAGTCTCTCTTTCTTGTCTCTCATCCCAAATCCCCTTCCCTCTTTGGGCACCTGCCTGGGCTTCTGTTTTTTGGTCAGCAGCACTGAGAGGTGTTCAGGGTTTTTTTGAGGAACTGTCATCGTCCCTGCAGACGGACCTGATTTTCAGGTGAGTGGCTGGACTCACATAGAACATAAAGCCAAGCCACAAAACTAAGTCTGCCTGGACGATGGATGTCACCACAGAAGAAAACACCATGACAGTCAGGGATGTGGAATTCCTATAGCCCGACTCCCAGGACATATTGTTTGGGGTCAAGGGCAACACGTTTTAATGTGCATTTTGTCCTTGGGACTAGTAGGCCCAACCCCCTGCAGCACAAACCCTTTGGCTGCCAGTTTTCAGTAGCACATTAAGGGCCAGGGAAGGGCACAGCCTGAAGTCAAGTTATTATTTGTATGCCTATGTTAATGCTGTTCAAACTTGTATTTATGGTTCATTAATTGAAAGCCTTTATTATAAGGGTGAGCGCTCTAAGTAAATGTAAGTTCTGACTGCGCTACTGACAGGGGTTACAGTATAAAAATGTGTACTCACGGTTTCAAAGTTTAGCAATATGAGGCTATGCATAATGCTCCCAAAATGCTCTCTGATTAGATGCAAATATTTGCAGAAGCTTGAGAGCAAGATTAATGACTCTGCTTTCAATATAAAATGTTCCTAAAAAAACTGAAAGTAGGAAACAAATACATTTTGCTAAACTACTGTGAAATTTCAGGTACCGTTTCTTTGCAGCATCATTTAGTAAAATGTGTTGATGCATGCTAGTATTTCGCAAAAATATTCATATTGGAAAATCAGTATAACCGGTTTCAATAAGATTATGAGAAACATTAAAACAAACAAGCATGGCAAAGCCAGTAGGTCTGAAATTAGTGTCAGCTTTTTAATTTTGCCAATATGTGACTTGTTTTGGCATGGTTTTTGTAAAGCCTTCTTGATGTGAGAGCTGCCAGGCCCTCACCATTATAACAAACATTGGCAAAAGGAAAAAAAATTGTCTAAAAAAGCACACACTGCCACATTAGTTACAGCCACTGAACAAAACTACTTTGTGTGCCGATATACTCCGTGAGAAAGAGCTTAATGCCGTCACTCACTGTGAATCCAGCCGATACGGAGAGAGAATTTTAATAAACACAAAAGGTTTTGGTTAACACCAGACCAATTAGGGGCCCTATTATTAAAGAAAGTCTCAAAGTGCACCCTTGGTATATGTTCTTGCATTAAGTGCAGCTATATGGCTTTCGTGAATTTACAAGAATTTATAGAAGTAGGGCAAGAAATGTACTCCTGGAAAATATTTGTGAACTGCAGTTTATCATGAGCAAATATGCATGTGTAGATTTGCTCATGCGAAACCCCGAGTGTTTGCAAGGTCATTTTCCCATCAACCACTTTTTTCCCAATTCTGGAAGAAGGTTTACGTCTGCCATTGTCAGGCATAAATTTCCAACATTTCTCAGTATTGGAAAATATTAGAGAAGAGTTGTTGAAAACCCTTAAAACATGCAAGTTAGTAGATTTGCACAGACTTAGGGCATTCCAACCCTGGAACCATTGCGTACCACTACCTTCAGTCCCAGTAGATCTGTAGAAACGTGGCAACATAAAGGGATTGCCAGCATTCAAGAACCACTATGGTAAGAGCACTGGCATAATCAGAGAGGCTATATAAGCTCTTATATAATGAGATTGCTGCCATAATTTGTCGCCGAACCACATGGCACCAAAGGGACAAGTGGATTTTGTTAAAGGACACGTAGATTTATGAAGCAACTTGCCCCATGGACAAGTAGATATTTTAATAAATTCCACACCCCTGATGACAGTACAAGACTTGTCTAGAATAGTGTTGAGTTTACAGCAGGAAGTCACCTCATTAAAACAAGAAAATCACATGCTACACTGCGAGTTGCAACAATATAAGCCATGAGAAAACCCTTGTGATAACACTCCGGTCAAAACCAAACCATTGGTTCAACTGCAGCGCTTTACGGTCACCCCATTGGCTACAGAGGGAGCAGGGGTGGCCCAACCTGTAAATGTCAATGTCACCATTCCTACTCCAGTTCCATTGGCTCCCCCTGAACGGTTCTTTGGAGACCAGACCAAGTTTAGCATTTTTATGAATCAATGCCGGTTACATTTCCTCTGTAAACTTGCAGCTTTTCCTGATGACGCCTCAAAAGTGGCGTTTGTCTTATCCTATATAGGTGGTACGGTGGCCACGTGGTCAATACCATTCGTAGAAAGGGATGACCCGATTTTACATAACTTTCGCCGTTTTAAGAAAACAATGCAAAAGCTATTTGCAAGGCACCAGTTTATACAGGCAAACAACAATGAGCTGCTGAACCTGCGTCAGGGCAATAAGGATTTATTGTCTTATATTACGTCCTTTAATAGGCTAATTGCTGAGAGACAATGGCCAGATGAGAAAATAACATCACTTTTCTATTGTGGCCTTCGAGATGACTTAAAAGATGTTTTGGCGCAAATTGTTGACTTGCCATTTGATTGTGTTGAATTTATTGACTTAGTGGTCCGGTTGGATCATCGTCTGGGAGAAAGGAAGAGTGAGAAGACTCATGGCGACATGCCCAGAGTCGTTGTAGTTAAACATGAGAAAAAAGACACATCCAATGCCAATACTTCGGCCGATCATATCGAGCCCATGCAGATTGGAGGACTTAGGGGACCTTTGTCCAAGGAGGAAAAGGATAGGAGACGTCGCCTTAATCTTTGTTTATATTGAGGGAAGTCTGGGCATTTCGCCCGGGATTGTTTGAGTAAAAATGCCCCCAAAAAGGCAGTCGCTGTTATTGACTCCCCTCTTCCTATCGTTGAAACTAAGCAGTCGGAAAACTTCGAGGCCCGATAAGGATTGAGGCCCCCTTATCAAGCACACACAACAAATTGGCCTCTTGCCATCATTTAGGAAACGCTATGACTGCTGCACCTCGTCATTTAACTTTAATAGTTACCTTGCTCTTTTCTACCCAGACCAGAAAAGTTATTCCCATATTGTTGGATTCTGGAGCTACCGGAAATTTTCTGGACATAGGCTTAGCTAAAACCTTAAACATTCCATCTGTCAAGAAAGAGGTTCCTGAGCCTGTGCGTGCCATAGACGGCTCATAATTATCTTCTGGTTTAATATTGTTTCAGACCTCGCCAGTAACCATGATCTGTGCTGATAGACACACCGAACAGATCCATTTTGATCCTATTGACAACCCCTGTGTTTGGAGCCATATTCGGTATACCATGGCTCCAATTACACAATCCTAAAATTGATTGGTGCAAACACACAGTGACATTGGATTCAGCGCATTGTTGGCAGAAATGCTATTCCACTGATCAGCATCTTCTAACGCCCTTGCACTGTGCCTCCATAGTTGACAACCCAGCTTTGATACAAGCGGAGGAATCAGAAATCACCTTACCAAAACAATACAGTGACTTTAATGATGTGTTCTCTGAACAACAGGCAACCCAGTTACCACCCCACCGGTCGTACAACTGCCGTATTGATTTTCTCCCCGGAGCCTCTCTACCGTGCAGTCGTGTGTATGCCTTGTCTGAGCCTGAGACCCAAAATTTGCGCGAATACTTGGATGACTTATTACTAAAAGGGTTTATTAGACATTCTACATCCCCCGTTAGTTCGCCAGTCTTCTTCGTCTAAAAAGAAGAAAGAACTTCGCGCCTGCATAGACTATCGCGCCTTAAACAAGGTGACGGTAAAAAAACGCTATCCACTCCCATTAATTTCGATATTATTAGATCAGGTACAGCATTCCACTATTTTTACCAAATTAGACTTGGGAGGTGCATACCACCTAATTAGAGTAAAAGATGGGGACGAGTGGAAGACCGCATTTAGGACTAAATTCGGTCTCTTTGAATATACAGTGATGCCCTTCGATTTGTGTAATGCTCCTGCAGCATTTCAATTTTTCATCAATGATGTGCTGCAGGATTTCCTGGACGTCTTTATAATAGTTTACATAGATGATATCCTGATCTTTTCATCAACAACTGAAGAACATATTGGGCATGTCCGCGCTGTGTTACAATGGCTACGAGAGCATCAACTATTTGTTAAGTTAGAGAAATGCTTCTTCCATGCTACCCGCATTGAGTTTTTGGGTTACGTAATATCTCCCAACGGTATAGCTATGGATGATTCCAAGGTTCAGGCCATTTTGAAATGGGAAACACCCGGCTCTTTAAAGGATATTCAGAGGTATTTGGGTTACACCAATTTTTATTGGCGGGCAATCCCTCAGTTCTCCTCCGTTGTGTCTCCCATCACTCACCTTCTCAAGGAGGGGGTTACTTTTCATTGGTCCTCAGCAGCAGAAGAAGCATTCCAGACACTCAAGAAGGCCTTAACCGAACCGCCACTGTTACATCACCCAGATCCTTCACAACCCTTCTATGTGGAGGCCGACGCATCTCAGGTTGCTGTTGGAGGTATTTTGTCCCAGAGATATCCAACATCAGGACATCTACATCCAGTGGCCTATTTTTCGAAAAAAACTCTTGCCTGCTGAAATAAATTATACTGTGGCAGAACGAGAACGCTTAGCCATCAAACTTGCCTTTCATGAGTGGTGCCACCATTTGCTAGGAGCCCGTCACACAATAACAATTTACTTAGATCACTGTAATTTGCAATTGTATTAGAATGTCAAAGCGCTAACTCCACGACAATTACTTTGGCTTTTGTTTTTCAACAAATTTGATTTTGTAATCACATATAGGCCTGCAAAAGAACAGCAGAAGGCTGACACACTGTCACAATTATATTTTCCAGCTCCGGACAAGTTTACTGATGCACCTACTGCTATTATCCCGGAACATAAGATCATTGCATTGTGTTCCCCCAACGATTTCATAGAGCAGGTCCAAGTAGCACAACAAAAAGAGTCCACACCTCCTCATACTTTAAAAAAAGGAGACCTTCTGTATCATGATCACCAGTTGTACACTCCCACAAAGGAGTTGCGTAATACTGTTCTGAATTGGCATCATGACTCAGCATTTGCTGGTCATCCAGGGGTAAAGAAAACGGTGGAATAAGAGATTTCTGGTGGCCCACACTAGCATCAGATGTTGAAAGCTACGTCAAAACCTGTCCAACCTGTGCACAATCCAAACCCCGTCATGTTGCTCCTGCTGGATTATTCCAATCAATGCCCATCCCACCTGCACCTTGGCATATGATTAGTATGGATTTTATCACTGGTTTACCCACATCAAAAGGTTTCTCCATTATATGGGTAATGGTAGATTATTTAACCAAAATGGCACACTTTGTTCCTTTAAAGCACTTTCCGTCGGCAAAAGAATTAACAGACCTGTTTATACAACATGTGGTCCAATTACATGGCTTACCGACAGCAATTGTGTCCGACAGGGGCTCACAATTTGTGTCTAGGTTTTGGCAAAGGTTTTGTTCCTCTATGTAAATTGATGTTTTTCTGTCCTCCGCCTACCATCCTCAAATGGATGGACAGACAGAACGCCTTAACCAGACCTTGGAACAATCACTGCATTGTCTTCTTGTTACCATGACCAGTGAATGGGATAAGGTGTTACCACTGGTGGAATTTGTGTATAATACTTCAGTCCATGCAGCTACTGGATTCTCACCTTTTTTTGTGTATTCGGTTACCACCCCAGAATGCTCCCACTATTGCAGTCATGTGTTGTTAGCTAGGTCCCGGCAGTCCATGAACATCATCGCCACTTAGCACAAATCAGACACATGTTAAAAAACACTTAGAGTCATACCAAAAACAAGTTAAAAAAAAAGCGGATAAACATAGGCTGCCAGCCCCACAATATGCAAGTATTGCTTTCAACCAAAAATCTGAACATTGACGTATCTGATAAGTTAAACCCAAAGTATCTTTACCATTACCAAAATGATCAATCCAGTGACAGTAAAATTAGAGTTCCCATCAGATTGTCGGATTCACCCAGTTTTGTACGTTTCTCTACTACAGCCCTACTCTCCCTCTACTCGGACAGGACCAACCCCAACCCCAGTGAAGGTACATGGAGAATGGGAGTTTGAAGTAGCCAAGGTTTTGGATTCTAAGAGAATTCAGGGAGTGTTGCATTATTTATTGGCATGGAAAGGGTACAGTACGGAAGACAGTTCATGGGAGCCCGCCTCTTCTGTTCTGTTACGCAAATTACGCCCACCCCTAATTTCAAATCCCCTGCGTGTGTGCTGCTTTGGGGTGCTGCCAGAGTGCCAAATTTGCATTGACTGTGCTCAGCTTGCTGCCAAGGCGCTACAACTGTGCCCAGGAGAAGAGGAGCGGATGTCTGCAGTGCCGGGATTCTAAAGCGCTACGAGGGGATCCAGGCGTGTGGGATTCCCCCTGTCTGCTAGGTTGACAGTGGGCAGCTGCAACCTATTGGGGGGCATTGTACTTCTCAGGAGAAGAGAGAGAGGAGTGAGAGACACTTCTGCCCTGCCCCAGTGCTTTGCGCACATTGCTTTTGCTGTTTTTGCAGCCAGCCCTGACTTTGTGGGACATAGGGCATTTGGGCCCCGGAGAGAGACTAGTTGGCTTGGGACCAGTTTTAGACTGTTGTGCCCCCGATTGGGGCGAACTGTGTTTATGCTGGCGAGGCCTATTGCCCCATATGATTTCTTGCATTATATTGCTACATAATGCATTTGTACTCAGGATGATACCTAATGCTTTTCCCTCCGGTTTGCAGTGCTGATTTTAGGCCATTGGTAATTTGAGAGCCCCCCCCCCCAGTAGGGGCTCCCCAGGCGCAGTAGCGCCAGAAGCAAATCTGCAACCTTGGGGCAGCTATTCCAGGTGTATTTACATAAAGTGTACTGTTAATGTTGCTAATGCCTAATGCATGTGGTTATATCGCTAATGGTTTCTTTACCCCCTAATGCTTACAAGATGTTTGGGGGTTACTAGGGATGCACCATTATGCTAATGTTCTGTACTAATGTGCGCAATGATGAAATGCCTCATGTGTATGCCCCATTCTAATATGATTAGGCCCCATGTACCGCAGGAGGTGCCTTATGCATCTGCTAATGCCTAAGGTAATGTTGCCTAGCGTTTTTACCGTAATGAGAATGCTTCATGTCTACTATGTTTATGCCCACAGGTTGATGCCTAATGCTTTTCCCGCCTAATAGGTTATTCATACTGTTTGTATGCCTAATGCATTAATGCTGGCAATGCTTTTACCCTAATGCTACCTTGTGGGGGTCCTGCATAAAGTGCCTAATCTAAGGTGATTGAATGCTCCCATGGTTTAGGCCCCAGCTGAGTATGGTGTGCCTAATGATATGCAGAATATTCTCAACCGTTATGCCTAATGTATTCGTATTTTCAGGTCCACTGTGACGGTAAGCCTAAGGTGTTGATTCAGGCTTTATGCCTGACCACTGTGTATTTTATGCCTAGTGCTAATGGTTTCTTTTCCCCTAAGGCTGCAATGCTGGTGTTCTGCATACTATGCCTAACCTGAGGTTCCCATTCCAGGCTACGGCAACGATGATTTATGCCTGAAGTTATGCATAATGTGTTTTCATGATTAATGCCTTTATGCTACTGCTTTTCCCTAATGCCTACGTGGCTTGTTTCATGTTTAGGCCTACCTTAACAAATGCCTAAAGTGATTTATGCCAAGTGCATGTCTACTCACCAGTAGGTATGGCCGGTGAGATGTTATTGCTTATGAACTTTCAGTTATCCGTGGACTTGTGATGGTTCTGGCAGCGGCCCGATTGGCGCTGCCCTGTATATAGTCCCCGTGTGAATTATTCCCCGGTGCCGGCTGGCACAGTTAACTGCACCTGTGATTCCCTTCTGATGTGTTTATTTTACAATTCACATACTGTTCTTCACCTAATCTGGTATGGAGTCTCTTTTTGTAGTGTGCCTTGTGTGTCACCTGTGTGTGCTGCGCGGATGCTTTACACATTTCCTCCGGAGTTTGGCCCGCCCGCCCTGCACCACGCTACCCAATGGTCATGTGAATCAGAGTATGTTCAAGGGAAGTGGATGAATCTATGGTGGTGAGAACCATATGGAGTTCAAGTGAAGGATGACTGCAGGCCTGAGATTGGATAGAGAGTAGGCGTTAGTGAAGGAGTAGTGTGTTGTGAAGGTAATGTCCACAGATAAAAGAAGGTAGGAGTCGAGAGGAACATATTGAGTGGGCAGATGGAGAGGTTTGCTTGCTGCTCTTTTTTTACTTCATTCTCCATGGACATTATTGTTTACATCTCCTGATGAACCAATATTTATCGTGCATACATACATTTCACTCACTATATAGCATCGTCATCAATTTAGACAAACACTAAATAATTATGTCCCAAAAGCATTATATCTGTCCATCAACAATTTAATTTTCTCATGTCTAGTCAATCAAAAAACCCTCATTGCAAATGCATTTCTACCTTGCTTTGCAATAGTTATATTATATTATGGGCATAAATAGTGCTGCTTTAAACCCAAACCTTATGCTTCCTGAAACCTCTTGAAGTTGTAATCATTGCACCTTTGTAAGACTCCTGATCACCTATGCTACATTGCACACTGAGACAGTAACTGTACAGTTGCTTTTTAGTTAGTTCAGTGAATGAATGATTAGATTAGTAGTGAAGTGTATATTGAGACATATTCAAAGGCTTAGAACCTCTGGTTAAATAACTAATACAATCCAGCAGATGTTTTCCCTAGGGATTCTATTTGTCAATATAAACAAGATTTTAACAGATCAAAATAGACAACACCTTTTCAGTTCAGGAAGGTCCTCACCTCCACCATTCCTTTTACCCCCTCCACTGACATTAAAAAAATGCCAATTAAAATAAAATATAGATTATTTTGCTTATTGTAATCAAGGTCGTTTTACCAGACTATTTGTACAATGATTTAGGATGCCATGTGTTAATCTGTACAAATGCAGAAAAGGCAGATCAGTCCTTTGATTTTTTTCCATACCAAAATTCTGAATTTTCCTTGTAGAATTTCATTGTATTCAAATAGTTCTTCAATCAGACTTCACCCTTCCACTCCAACCGCAGCACAGTGGATCACTCACACCCAGACTATGCCCACACTTTCTGATATATACACTGGATCTCGTCCTTACTGCCCATTGTACTAAATATTTTACCCAACTGTATCCATTTCATGTGATCATGTGATCTATCCTACAGGGTGCACTTAACCTAGAATTCATAAACCAATAATGAAATGTATGCACCTATCACATTAAACATGAAATAGGAATAGGTTAAGATAGTGATTGTATTGATCTTATATCATTTGATGATGAAAATGCACTCTTCGAACTGTCAATAAAGTTTGAAACTTTGAATTAGATTAAGTTCCTTTTTGTCTTCTAACCCAGCACAGCTCTTTAGTTAATGTCTACGAAATACCCTGTATCCACAAAGATCTAGGTTGCAATGCCAGTTGAATCATTAAAATTACCTAATCTGATCCCTTAGTAGTCTACAACAAATGCATGTACCTCTCCTCTCCCTCTACATGTTTTAGAGATATCGGTTTTCAAATAACTCATAAACCATACACAGTAAAATCCACTGCAATTCATCATTTCTGCCGAAATCTACAGGAAGGATGACCTCTCTCATTAAGCACTTGTGCCAATAGTTCTGGAACTGAAAACATTGGTTACAACTCCATGGAAGCAACTTAGCAAAACAACACATTATATCACCATGGAGTGTCGCCTCATTGCTACAGTCTTCTAGTGTGAATATGCACACATTTACAACTCCTCCATACACAAATGTAATTGATACTCCTAATAACCCAATTGATACTCCTAATTACCCAAACTTGTTGCATGGAATTTCACTGACAACGGTTCTCCTTTCTTGGCATACAATGCCTCTCTGGCCAAGTCGTCAGCTGGATCCTTCACTACATTCAGTAAAATAATGACGCACTGGAATCCATGTAAAAATTTATTTGTTGGACTACAAACTCCCCTAACTTGTTTCATTTCTGAATTATTGAAATAAAACATATGCCTTTGTTAGAAATACTCCAGAATTTAATTGTCTATGTCCTTCTCTCCATTCATTGTCAAAAAAGTAAGGAAACAAGAAGGTGAAGGAACGGAAGAAAAACAATTACTGCACTGATCCATGTAATTCTGTTTCCACCACCGATATCCTTATAAGTCGTTCATTGGTTCACAATTGGTCCTTCCCAATTTCATTATCGTACAGTAGGACTTTATAAATAACTTATGTCAATTTAAACGATTGACCTCTAAGGAGACACTCCATAGTATTAGCAGAAACCTCATGTGCAACAATCAACCACTGTACTATAGCACCATCTTTATCCTCACACCATTTAACAGTTACTGCTGCTGCTTCATGAGGGGGGCTACCAGTCCACCAACACCCCCAAAAATGTAAAATGGTTTATTCTGTCTTGCACCCTTTAGCATAAGCCTTCAGTCCATGGTCTCCTCTGTCCCAATAATTCTGAGGGCAAAATCCTCCTCTCTTGCCACTATCAATGGAATGTCAAAGAGGCTCCCTTCTAGCAAGCAGGGGGACTTCATAAGAACTTATCTTTTGAAGGTTATAATCTTATTCTCTTTGTGTGGGCACCAATGCACTTACTCCATCAGCTCCCAAACAGCTAAGTGATTCAATATAGTCACTGGTATTTGCTCTTCAACCAAATATCTGGCTTCGTATATTTTCTTTAAATTATTGTTACAAGGTATGTGGAGAGATTTTTAAATAACTACATTCAAAACACACTGCAAAAAGAACAGATGATGGACGGAATGCCGAATCAATTAAACATTCACCCCTAGTCACAGATCTGGGTTAAATCCATCATTGCTTTGCACACCATGCCATTCCAGTTTAGACTGACCCATATGCAAATCAGTCTTGACCCGTTTCCCCATGGGAACAGTCCAGCCTGAAGGGCCAGGCCCTGTCCTCCTTGGTCCAGAAATAAGCATCCTAGGACCGGTTTCATGGTTTTACCTCTCATCAGCCAGGATAGCATGAATCTGGTGGCGTAGCGAGCATGGGACCCACGTCTGGGCATACCCTGCCCACTTAGGGTGACAACTGCAAAAAGAACAGATGATGGGCAGAATGCTGAATCTGGGTTAAATCCATCGTTTCTTTGCACGCCACGCAATTCCAGTTTAGATCGAGCAATGCAAATCAGTCTTGACCATGTTCCCCGTGGGAACAGTCCAGCCTGAACTGCAAGGCCAAGTCCTCCCTGGACCATAAACAAGCATCCTAGGACAAGTTTTAGGGACTCACCCCTTATCAGCCAGTATAACATGAATCAGGTGGTGTAGCATAGCACAGGACCCACGTCTCGGCATACCCTTCCAACTTAGGGCGACAAATGGAAAAAGAACAGATGATGGACAGAATGCTGAATCAATCAAACATTCATCCACAGTCACAGAACTGGGTTAAATCCTTCTGGTTTTTTGTATGTCATACCATTCCAATTTAGACCCAGCTATATGCAAATCTGTCTTGACCCTGTTCCCCATGGGAACAGTCCAGCCCGAACTGCAAGGCCAGGTCCTCCTTGGCCCATAACAAAGGATCCTAGGACTGGTTTCGGGGTTTCACCCTGCATCAGCCAGGATAGCATAATTCTCTTGGTGTAGCGAGCATGGGACCTAGATCTGGGCATACCCTTCCCACTTAGCAAAGAACACATGAAGGACGGAATGCTGGATCAATCAAACATTCACTCCCAGTCACAGATCTGGGTTAAATCCATTGTTTTGTTTGCATGCCACACCATTCCAGTTTAGACCCAGCCATATACAAGTCAGTCTTGACCCTTTTCCCCATGGGAACAGTCCAGCCTGAACTGCCAGGTCAGGTCCTCCCTGGACCAGAAACAAGCATTCTAGGGCCAGTTTTGGGGTTTCACCCCTCACTAGCCAGGATAACATGAATATGGTGCCTTAGTGAGCACAGGACCCACGTCTGGGCATACCTTTCCCACTTAGGCCAACAAATGCAGAAAGAACAGATGATGGTCGGAATGCTGAATCAATCAAGCATTCACCGCCAGTCACAGATCCGGTTTAAATCCATCCTTTCTTTGCACGCCATTCCAGTTTAGATCCAGACATGCACATCAGTCTTGACCATGTTCCCCATGAGAACAGTCCAGCCCAAACTGCAAGGCAAGGTCCTTTTTGGACCAGGAACAAGCATCCTAGGACCGGTTTCGGGGTTCATCCCATATCAGCCAGGATATCAAGAATCTGGTGGCATAGCGAGCACAGGCTCACGTCTGGGCATACCCTTCCCACTTAGGGTGAAAATGCTAAAAGAACAGATGATGGATGGAATGCTGAATCAATCAGACATTCAAAACCTAATTACATCAGTTATTGTATAACAATTAAAAATATACATTTCCTGCTAATACTTAATTCTTTAAAGCCACTAAATGTGCTGTAAAATATTGTAATTACTACATGGAAAACTTGAATTCCCCCAATTGATGAGATCACCACCATGGGAACATATAGAAAAAGTTAAGGATATTCTTCTGCCATATCACACATAGACCGCTGGCATGAAGGCATTCCAACATCCTAACACAGGATGAACATGGCAGGAACTTCAATCTATCATAAATGGCATTATAAAGATCTCTCACACTTGGGTGTGTTGCTTACCTCTTCAAATTCAAGGATTTGTTTGTTGAACTGTTCTTTAAAGCCAGAAACATCCTCTCCCCTTTTTGTTGCCAAGAATATATTGTACATGAGAGAGCTTAGCTGCAAATAGAAAGATTCTTGTTATGGTGATTCATTTCACACCATGAAGAAGATATACTTTTAATGTTGTATGGCTAAACAAATGAAAACACCAACAATCAGTTTCTTTTAAGCCATAGCCTCTTTGCAGTATCTTGAAGGAGCTCTTTCTGCCTACCTACACAGAAATGTCAGAAACCACCAACTATAAAGATCATGCACTGCTCTCAAAATAAAAATGCTTTAAAAAGAAGAAATGTATGGGACAGAAAATATGGTTTACAAAGACAAACCAGTGTGCGCAGCTGCAGAAAGTCTCTGATTTGCCCCCAATGCTACTGCATATTTGGATGTTTTGGCCAGATTCACAGGGGTTTCTTTTGTGACAAATTGTGATCTCAGGTTTATATTTTCCGTGTTATTCTGAAGTAAAACAGATTTGTGAGGGGTATATTAAGAATATTACAAATCTTCATCAAGATTTGGCCGAATTGAAGGATGATGGTGCTTGGGAGAAAATTGGTAAGAGTTTTTCCTCTGTGGGTAATTTGTTTTCTACCTTTGGAAATAGTGTATTAGGGAGAATACTAACACCTATCAATGCAGTGTCTATAACGATATTTATGGTTTATCTGCTCTATAAGTGTTGTGGATGCAAGAGAGATTCGTCTGAAAATAAAAGAAGGGCAAGAAAGAGAAAGAGAGATGTGATAGAACTAAAGGATATGAAAGGAAATTACTATGAAGTTATGAAGGACTTAGATGGAATAATGCTTTCTAAAAGTGATCATTTGTATTTGTGGGTATTTTGGTGTAGGGGGGATTAATGGAGCAGGGTTTTAGTGAAGTAAAACCTGCTTGGATTGAACCCTCAATAGCAATTATTAACAGTGTGTGGAAAAAAAATATGTGGTAAAAAGGATTAATGCGAGGGAAAATGCTACTGTGCAAGCGCGTACTAAAGTACGGAAGTAGGCCGCAAATGCTTTTGACTACGAAAGTAAAAGAACTAATGCTAGACCTATGCAATATGAGGTGTTTGAAGAATGGGAACATGAGGTGTATAGAAGGGAGAGAGATAGGAATGGAATGAAATACAGGAATACAATGAGATGGTATTCAGAGGCTAAGTGGGATGCTCAGAGGAAAAGATGGAGGAAAGTAGAGAGCCTAGATGGATTATACCCAATAATGGTTGCTGAGGATCAGACTGGTGTAAAGTGTAAAGAGAAAAAGAATAATGTAGAGATTTCAGAACTATATATAGATCAAAACTAAATAGATGAGGAGTTATTAGAAGAGATGTTATTAAAAATATCGCCACCATATCAGGAGAGTCCGGATGGGATTACTCCAAGTGCGCCATTAATTGAGATAGTCATTTCACAAGCCCCACAGGTTTCACAAGCTTCACAAGTTCCATTGGTTATACAGTATTCACAGGATACTCGAGTTTTAAAGGAAAAAGAGATTGAGATGCATAATAGAGCAAAAGAAAAATTGACTCATATTAATCAGATGAGCCTAAATGCAGAAGCATTGTCAGTTCCAGTGACAATATGTCCTATAGTTCCATTGTATAGTGAGGGTCAAAACATTTCGAGAGTGCAGGCATTGACGGTTCCAATGAATGGTATTAGGAACGTTAATGGACCAGGGACAAATCAGATGGGTACGTCATTGATTGATCCTCCAGTAAATGGAAATGTAACTGAAACACCAAAAAGGAGTGTACAGATAGATCCTAAAAAATTATTGCCGAATGTGAGAGAAACAACTTCGATATCAGGAGGTTCAAGTTCAGTGGATTTTTCGCCAGAGGAGTTGGATGAATGGATAAGAGGAATGGCACGTAAGAAGTCCAAACCGAGTATAGACTTAGGTAGATTGAGAGTAGATTTAGTAGAAATGATTATTGGTACAATTAGTGCTGAGAGATTGGGTAAGTATCAGGATGAAGAAAATGTGTTATTCTTGTGTAAGAATATTACATTGAAAGCGAAAAATTTGCATGAATAATTGGCAGAAGCTGCTCAAGAATATGGAGTGAATATTGAAAAATCTAAAGCTTTGCAAAATACATATAGGTTGGATTTTAGTGACAAGGATCTGGAGAGTTTGAGTGCATCTGGTAAACGATTAAAAATAAAGGAGTTGATAAATACTCTGAAAAGGTGGGGTGATTTAGAAGGATCAAAAGGTAGATGGGCAAAAAGGAAAGAAGAAACACTTGCAAGTAAGGAAGACAGAGTCTTCTGAAATGATATATCCAATGAGAGACGTTCCAGGTGGTGGATATGTTCACATTCCTTGGCCAAGACAGGATATATTGTCTTTTACAAATGAATTTCCCAGGTTGAGAGAAAAGCCCGTAGAGTGGTACAAACAGGTAGAGAGATTTGTAAAGGCTTCAAAGGTCTTGTGGAAAGATTTGGATAGTTTTTTGATATTGTTGTTCCAGCTGATTTATGGACTGAAAGTAAGATTACAGTTTATTGGCCAAAAGAGGAATATCCCAGAGATGTTAAAACTGGTGCCCCATCAAAAGAAGTGATGAAGAAATATAATCAAGTTATTATGTATTTGAAGAGGAAGATTTCCCCAATAGAAACAGATTGGGTAAAAATTGATAGGATGAAACAGGAGTCAAAAGAATCAGTACATGCTTATTATGAAAGGCTTTTACATCTGTTTAAACAGTATAATGGTTTTGAGAGTATAACTGATAAAGACATGGGACATTTTGTCTAATAGTTTGTGTTTGGTTTAAAACCGGAGATTAGTAATATGATTCAGCAGCATTTGATTTGTGGGCAGAATAAGACAGGGGACGAAATTCTTAGGTATGCATAGTAGTGTAGTGATGATCTTGAATCAAGACATTAGAAATTGAAAGAGAAAATTATGTGGGCACAAGTGAAAGTGGCACAGCAGAAAAATGGGGAATTGTGTTGATGGTTCACAAACAGATTTTCAGATGAAAGGGCAGAATCAGAATTTTCAAAATAGTCAGGTACCTATGAATATTGTACCGAAAGGTGGTTTTCAAGTGCAATTACCGGGAAAAGGTAAAGGTAAGAGTAATAAAGAAGAAATGAAAAGGAAAGAGTGTCATGGATGTGGCAGATTAGGACATTGGAAGACCGAGTGTAAGTCTTTGTTAGGAAATAATGAAATGGTTAAAAATTTCAATCCACAGATGCAGAGTGAGGTGGATGTGAAACAGCAACAACTGCAGCAGCAACAGGTAGTTACACCACAGGTACAACAGGTACAAGTGCCTCAAGTTCCTATGCCAAATAATGGGAATGCTCAGGTACAGAGATTCAGGGCGGATGCTGGTTTTCACGTGGGTGAACAAGTTGGTAAGAATCCAAATGTGCGAATGGTTTCACAAGATTGGTTGCAGTGTCCCGGGAGTGATTCAGATTCATCTCAATTACAGTGCCTGAGGTAGGAGGAAGAGTGCTTGGTTTCATCCCTAGTGGTAGATCAGTCAGGTCCTCTTGTGGATGGGAAAGTGGAAGGTAATGATATTACATTCCTTGTGGACACTGGTACTACCCATTCTACTGTAAGAGCAGCAGAAATTCTGAACCTACCCCTCTCTGGAGAAACTATCCAAGTCGTAGGAGTCTCAAATAAGCATATTAAGACTCCAGTGACCAAACCAATGGAGGTTCATATTGGAAAGTTCAGACATTTACATCGTTTTGTGGTGTGTGACACAAGTCTGGTGACCCTTTTAGGTAGGAACTTATTGTGTAAAATGAATTGCACCTTCTATTTTACCCAGGAGGGTATTGCTTTTCAAACGCCAGATGAGGATGTTGCTTTCAAAGTAATGTTAGCAAAGCAAGGGACAGAAGTGAAGGATTTGCATCCTTTATTTACAGCGAATAGTTTGCCTGTAGAATTGAGAGACACAGTGACAGCTGATGAGTGGGACTTCACAAGGAAAGACAACGGATTAATGAAGGGTGTTGATCCTATCCAAATATTGGTTAAACAGGGTGCAGAATTTCCGAAAACACCACAGTACAAAATGAGTCCTGAGACTATTGAGGGAGTTACTCCTGTAATTGAGCAAATGATTGAGCAGGGTATTCTGAGCGATATACTAGAGAGTCCTTGTAAATCATCTATTATAGGAATTAAGAAACTGAGTGGTAAGTATAGGATTGTGCAAGATTTGAGGAAGATTAATAAGATTGTGGTACCTTGTTGTTCGATAGTGCCCAATCCAGCAGTAATTCTTTACCAAATTCCCTGTGATGTGGAGTGGCTCACAGTGATTGATTTGTGCCAAGGATTTTTTCAATACCCCTGCATCGAGATAGCCAATATCTTTTTGCTTTCCGGTTCAGAGACCGTGTTTTGCCATGGTGCCGAGTATGAAAAGAGTCCTTCAATTTTCAGTCAGATTTTGAAAAAGTGTCAGTAGTCTTTCATTATACCAAAAGACTCAGTATTGGTGCAATACATTGATGATTTATTGGTGGCATCGAAGACACGAGAAGCATGTGTGACAGATACAATTGTTGCACTGAACCATTTGGCAGTAGGTGAGCATAAAGTGTCACCAGGAAAATTACTGTTTTGTCAAAAAGAAGTTCAATATTTGGGACACTAAATTGAAAAAGGAGTCAAGAAAAAATCACAAGATCGCTTTGTGTGATCTTGCAAATGGCTCCTCCCATAACACAGAAAGACATTTGAATTTTTCTGGTCATGGTTGGATAATGCAGACAGTGGATTAGTGGTTTTTCACTGATTGCCAAGCCATTACAGAGATTGACACACAAAGATGTAGTCGATCCAATCCAGTTGGATGAAGTAAGCATGAAGGCTTTTGCTTTCGTTGCGAGATAGTCTTTTTCGAGCACCTGCATTAGGTATGCCAGATTATAGTAAAGAGTTTGCATTGTTCTGTTGTGAAAGAGATGGGTGTGTACTTTCAGTCCTGACACAGACACATGGAATGGCACTTCGTCCAGTGGCATAGTTTTCTGATACTTTGGACTCAGTGGATGCAGTGTTGCCAGGTTGTTTGAAAGCAGTGGCTGCTACTTGTGTGACTCTAGAGCAGAGTGAATCAATTGTGATGGGACATCCAGTGAGAGAGTATGCACCACATTCTGCTGAATTTTTGTTGACACCGACGAGAACTCAACACATGACGAATAGTCATTTAACTATTTATTAAGGAGTGATTTTGGGTGCTGAAAATGTGACAGTAAAAAGATGTATGACACTGAATCCAGCAACATTGTTGCAGGGTTTGAGTTGTGAAGAAGTGAAACATGAAGCAGAACAGGATTGTTTGGATGTGACAGAGTTGTGTACGAAACCAAGGCCTGACATAAAAGATGTCCGATTAAAAGAGTCAGATTGTGTGATGTTTGTAGATGGTTCTTGCTTGAGAGATGAGAAAGTTGTTTTGCTTGCTTCATATGCTGTATGCACAGTGGCCATGGTTCTTGAATCATCTTGTCTAAAAGGGATAAATTCAGCCCGAATTTCTGAATTGGTCGCTTTGACCAGGGCTTGTATAATTGGCAAAAATTTGAGAATAACCATATTTATGGATAGTCAATATGGTTTTGGGGTGGTGCATGATTGTGGTCAATTGTGGATGCAACGTGGATTTCTGACTTCTTCAGGATACCCAATTAGAAATAGTAAGGATGTGAAAGATTTGCTGAATGCATTACAATTGCCCAAAGAGATTGTGTGGTCAAATGTCCAGCACATAAATAAGGAAATGATTATGTGGCTAATGGGAATAGATATGCAGATCAAGTGGTTTGTCCGCATGCACAACATTCAGTCTCAATTAATAAAGGCAATACAACAGTTGATGGACAGAATGCAGAACAATGTCATACATTCACCCCAGTACAATTAATAAAGGAACAGAGAAAAAGAATGCAAATTGTCACTTGATGTTCTCTACTGTTGAAACATGGGATGAATTTAAACAGTTGCAGGAAGAAGCCAGTGAGGAAGAAAAAGAACTTTGGATCAAATCAGGTCGTACTAAGAGACCTGAAGATGAAATATGGGTATAGGTGGATGATAGGTCAGTAATGCCAGACAGTTTACTTTCACAGTTGGCAAGGATGTACCATGGAGTAACTCATGTGGTAGAGATGCTATGATTAGACTCTTCAAACAGTCATGGAATAACCCCAGGTTTAGGGTTATTGCAGAGAGTCTATGCAGAGGTGTGTAGTATGCCAGCAGCAGAATCCAGGTAGAAAGACTGTTGTTAGTTGGGGGCATATTGGAATAGCTGCAGGCCCTTTTACTAGGTTACAGGGCGATTTTCTAGAACTTCCCCCTTGTAATGGACTGAAATATGTGTTGGTTGTGCTTTGTCTGTTTCTCGTTGGGTAGAAGCATATCCAACAAGAAATGATAGTCTAACAGTTGCTAAATTGCTCTTGAGAGAGATCATTCCTAGATTTGGATTTGCAGTCTCTTTAGAAACGGATAGAGGTACTCATTTTAATAATTAAATAATTTGGATGAGTTGTGCAGCATTACAAATTGAGCAAAAGCTGCATTGTGTCGATTCGATTCATAAACTTTATTCGATTCAAAATGATAGAATCACAAAAGTATACAGACCTTAGTTTAAAAAAGAACATATTAACATCAATAAATCAGAATGATTCATATTACAGTTTACACATTTTTAAAAACTGAAAATAAAAATTTCCAAAATTAGGTTTATACAATCTTAAGTTGTAATTCATTGTATGCAGATAGCAGAGAAAGGAAGGTATTAACCAGACAAACTAACAGTACCGTTTCCTAAGTTGCAATGACAATCGTATAAAACTTAGCATGGCAGAACATACTCCAGGTGAGGATAATGACAACAAATAATCATAACCCTCTTTATAGTTACATGGTCGCCGTTTTTTTAGAATAGGCTTAATAAACCTAATTCTTGGTTCCTTATAAAGAGGACAAAAAAGAACAAGATGGATGGTATTTTGACTGGTTTTGTCATCACAAGGACAAGGGGGCAGCCTCTCACACCAACCCCCTTGTTTTGGAAAGGCAAAAAGAAAATGGAGAGTATTTAATCTAAATCTTGTCAAATAAAAACGCCATTGCACATGGATAGTGAACGTTAAATAAAATTGGACTTTCGATTTACCCAAGCAATCTGTAGGCTGGTCCAAATGTGACATATTTAAGCTATTACGATAACTTGATTTAATTACGTTATATCCCCCTGCATATTTTCAGGATTATCATACAAATGGCCCAGACCAATTTTATGCAGAGTATCACTAACATATGAAAGCCATGGAATCTGCATTGCATGTTCAAGATTTTTACAATCCCGAAGGATATCTTTTGAGAGCTGTAGATCTTCTGATAGCCATACTTTAACCCATAATATTAGAGGGGAAACGCGAATGATGTCAGACACATATTCCACATCCCATCTCAGTATGGCAAAAACTGTTAGATGAACCTAATGGGACTGCTAACAAGCGTTTTAAAAATTTATTTTCCATGACCTGGATCATGGCTGGGTTTTCTGTCCCCCATACCCCTGCCCCATAGGTTGCCACTGATAAGCACTTTGCTCTATACAAAGTTTTTAACTGTGGGACTGGTTTTTGTCCTAATTTGCTACAAAAACGGAATAGACCCTCAATTGATCGGCTAGTGCTTTGTACACCCTTCATCAAAGGAACCCAGCTCAGTTTATTATTAAATAAATTTCCCAGATAATTGAAGTTTTCGATTTTATCAATGATGGAATTCATTACCATGAACTTACGGGTTTTTGTCCCTTTGGGACCACAGACCATTGCAAAGGATTTTGCACAGTTTACCTTTAGGTCCAGGTCCAGCATAAAGTTGTTAAATGCATCCAAACAGGTCTGCATACTGTTAGCTGTAAGGGTCATTAATACCGTATCATCGGCATAAGATAGCATAGGTATCTTCTTGCCGTTTACTTTTGGGAAATCCGTGCAATGTTCCAACAAAAACTTTTCCAGGTCATTAGTGTATACTAAAAACAAAAAAGGTGCTAAAATGCAGCCTTGCCGCACACCCTCGGTTGAGGGGATGGATTTTGTTTTTTCCCCCCTGGCCCAAATCTTATGGCCACAGTTGTGGCCGCATGTAGTCTACGGAGCAGGGTAACCAAGGGTTCTTCAAAACCCATGTCCTCCATCATCTGCCAGAGTTTATTTCTGCAAACAGTGTCAAAAGCACTGGATAAGTCCATGAAGGCCAAGTGGATGGAAGAAGCCCTAGCCTTCATGTACTTACCCATAATTAGTGCCAAATTTAGGCATTGTTCGGTCGTTCCCTTTCCTCTCCTAAACCCATATTGGGAATTTGCAATTAGGCCCGCAGAATCTGCTTAAGTCTCCAATCTGGCCAAGATTGTCCTACCCAATAGCTTGCATGATGCATCAATTAGTGATATTGGGCGATAGCAACGTGGGTCGCACTTATCCCCCTTCTTAAAAATTGGCACCACCACTGCCTCCTTCCAAGATAGGGGAATGTGACCAACAATAGCTGCTTTAAAAACATTCAGGAGCAATGGGGCCATAAGACAGTATTATGTTTGAAAAAGTCCAGCGGCACCGCATCCGGGCCAGGGGCTTTTAGTCGAACACCTTTCCTCAAAGCCTCCTCCACTTCACAGAGGGTGAGAGAAGAACTGAGCTGGGAAGCTGTAACCGGGATGTCCCCGTCCCTTATTTCATCCTGCAAACCTATAAGGGGGATTGACTTAGGGTTAAAAATGTTCCCATAATGGGCTTCCCATGTCTCGGCCGTTATCTGCATTACCATATTATCGTTACCATCATTTGTGAGGAAAGGACGGTTTATAACCTCCCAAAAAAGCCTACTATCTTTTAAGTCTGAGGCTTTCTCTAAGTCATCCCAAGCTAGCCTTTTTAGATCTAGCTTTCGTTTTTTAATTGCCTCTTTGCAGGTGCTTCTCGCAGTTCTTACCAACTCCTTATTCCTAGGTTTTTGGTGCAAAGCCCTTTTTAACAATTTTTGAGCTGCGGAACAAACAGCATCAAACCATTTAAAGCCCTTAGACTGTTTAGAGGCCAGTGGTTTTTTAAGATGTTCTGCCACATTCCCACACAAAATTTCAAAGTTTCTAATTGTATTCTCTGGGTCTGTTGTCGGTGATAAACAAAGCTCAATTTCAGAGCTATTGGAGTTTAAGATCTCTACCTCCAACCCGGTTGCATCTACTTTCTCCCACTTCAGGGTGACTCCTTTATTCCTATTATATGTTATCGGTTGATCCCAGGTTGGATATCTTGCAATAGCAGGAGGGCACAAAGTTAAAATTAAAGGGTTATGATCGCTCACCGGATTTACATGCGTCTCAAATTTATCAATGTATTGTAAATGACTACTAGATACAATAGCGAAATCAATAACACTCATAGTACCTCCAGTTCCTTGGAAAGTTGGTATTGGACATGAGTTTGGGGCAACCCATGATTCTATTATGCATAAGTCATTAATGACAATAATGTTATTTAACGCATCACCCTGGGGTGTATGCTTAAAATGTTGCATAGGGTGATCATTTAGATCAACTAGACCACAAACATTTGACCCACCAAATTTACACAAAGAACAGTTAAAATCACCAACCCATAAAATAAATAATGAAGGTAAATTACTTCGTACTTTGGATATATCTTCCTGGAGATTCGCAATTACAGCAGTGTCATGGTTATCAAAGATATTGTAATACCCATTAATCAACAACAGGGGTACAGGAAACAGGGATTGTAACAAAAGTAATTGGTACCAGGGCGTATCCACTATACTAGATGTTTTCTAAATTACTCCATTTAAGGGAAATGGCGGTCATAATACCACCTTTTGCCCTACCTGCTTGTGATGGCACAGCTAGTACATTGAAGGACTGAAAACCATTAAGGACCTGATCAGTTCTCACGATATCATGGGTTCCTACACAGTTCAACCATGCATCATCCTGTAACCTCCTAGAGAGACCTGCAATGTTCCACGAAATTAGGCGAAGCCCAATTACCCCCGGCGAGTCACCCAAAGGATCTATATGCGTGGCCACATCTGGCCTGATATCGGGCAGATTTAACATACAATTTACAGTGTCGCAAACTTCCACCTCGACAGGATTTTCATTCGTCACAATACAAGTTAGTGTCATCTCATCAGTAATACCCCTCAACCTTTCAGTCGTTTGTTCCACTAAGAAACTACCCACTTCACCACACGGTTTGGCAGGCTTTTGGCTAGTTGGTAGTCAGTCTATGTCCTCCAACCCCATCAATGATTCAAAGCGATTTCTTAAGGGTATGTTATTTGGTATCCACCCAAGATATTCCTCACCCTGAAATCTCATTCTTGGATAGTTTCGGGGTGGATAAGGAAGTGCATGCTTTAAATTGGGGTAAAAATATTCCAAACCTATGCATTGTATATCACCCAGTCTGCCAAACTTTGGTTCACGAAAAATAAGGGCCTTAAACCCAGTTTTCTCTAAAAATGTATGAGGATACAGTCTCCCTCCAAATCTTTATCACTTGGCCCCACCCATGAAACCCTTCTAACATTTAAAATCTCTGTCCTAGAGGCAGGGGGAAGCGGTCTATGTTTGTTAAGCCAATAGATTACCCTGTTCCTGAGATCCCTATTTGATTCCAGTTGGTTAGGCCTGAGCCCTGGCACTCCTGTCAGAATAGCTGTAAAAGGGGCAGAATCAGGAGGCAAGTTTACACAAACCGCCTTTTTTGCTGGAGCCTTTACTCCTTGGTTTATGGGGCCCTGTTTTGGTATTACCTTAGGCCTAGTAGGAATAGCCGCCTTATTGGATACAGAAGAAATTGTTGTAGTTGGAGCAGTTACTGCAGGCTTTTGATTTACGGACACAACCTCCGCCATAGTGGGGTTGTTAGAGGCTGTTTGTGATACAGCTTTAGCAGGATCAGCATTTATTACTGTTTGTAACACCCCTACTGGCTTCTTTAAGCCTGCTTTCTTTGTAACAGTAGGTTTGCCACCCGGATTCTCAATGCCCTGGCTATTCTTAACCAATTGTTCAAGGGAGTGGGTATTTACCGAAACAAGATGTTCTAATTGGTCCAACTTCAAATTTATTATTTGCGTCTTTTCCAATAAGGGCCTCAAAAGACTTTTAGCCAATTTTTCAATATTTTGAAGAAAGTCATCATTTGGGCAGGATTGATTTGGGGGTTCAGCATCCACAGACGGGGTTCCCTTATGTTTAGTGGATTTGGCCACAGCTCGATTGGTATTAAATTTGGCTGTTTTTGCTCTACTACCCTTGTTATGACCCCCTCCTCTTTTCCACTTGCTCGCTTTTAAAGTTTCAACTAAATTCAGGTCTGGTTCTGAAACATGAGAGTCTGCCAATGTTGGGGCTATTTGAATCGAGTTACAATTTTGAATACCATCCCCACTAACAGTACTTGATGCTATACAGACCGCATTTATGCTGTCCTCCAAAACGTTCGAGGATACTAATTGAGAAACTACATGACTGGATACGTTTGGACTGGGTACAGGGTTCATTATTATACTTTTATCAGGCGTGATTGTAGAGCCAATCCGTCCTAAAGACGACCTTTTTCCTGTCAAGAGATCCAGGGATAATCGTTTTTCTGTAAAAGCGATTTCTTTTTCCAAAATCCCTGTTGCCCGGGTAATAAATGCATCCAAAGTTCCAGTAGCTTTCCCACTAATTGTTTTCTTAATGACTTGCCTATCTTTCCCAGAACGTAGGGCCATCGTGGGACAAATCCTTAGGGCAGGGATGATCCAATTTAAAATCGAACAAGCAACTAGTGCTGAAAACCCCTGTTAGTACGTACACATATACTAAACCATATAATGAGACTGTTACAAATAAAATGCCTCAAAGCTTACAAATGGAAGAGGGTGAGCCCGGCCCGTCCTTTATCGTCCTTGGATGGCCTTAGACGGCCCGCCCTTGTCCCGGGCTTCTCCCGGGACGCTCCAGCGCAGCGGGGGTAGCAGGTTGTTGATATAAGGACTTTAGTCAGTGGGGCGGGGAAGGCAGGGAGAGCGGCCCTGGTGGTGGCAATTCGGGCTAGCAGGGACTCCTGGGAGATGTAGTCCCGGTCCCGCTGCTCGCAGCCTTGCCTACACTCGCACACCCACAGCAGACTTCCAACACTTCCAGTGGCCACGGGCCCGCTGCAGCACACCCCACGAAGCGGGACCCACGAAGCGGGACCCGCGAAGCGGGTACCGCGAGGCGCAGCAAAGCAAAGCACAAAGGTTCAGGAAAGAGCACAGGGTCCCGGCAGGTACAGAGACTTCAGCAGAGCGTCCCCTCATGGGTTACAAGGACCCATCATTCAATCGTCTTTCGTTCCTTTGCTTTCAAGCCATCAAGGAGTCACGGTGAGGATTATCAGTCAACCAGGGAAGACTGGAGAGAAACCCTTTTAGTTTTAAACGCTACTGGAATAGGGGAATGAGTAAAAGGACGCGGGTGTGAGGGCCATCCTTAAGCTATAGCTAAGATGCTAGATATATCAAGCACTTACCCAGAAAAAAGGACTTTAATTAACACCACCATTCGATAGGGGTGGAATTGTATAGTACTGCACGTATCGAGTTCCGACTCTTGGACAGTAGCAGGTCCACATCTCTACATCAGGCTCATAGTCTCTCGAGGGGACTCTGGTTTCGCTGTATAAGGGAACACTTCCAGGTCAGGAGTATAAAATGCACATACACTTCCGGATCAGCTAAAGCCCTGCCGGGAACTTGGGCCGGATCAGAGTCACGGGGTCTCCAGAAGACTCGAGGTCCGCTGTACAAAAACACTTCCAGGTCAGGGGGCAAGAGAGTACTTCCGGGTTAATTGGAGCTCCGCCGCAACTTTTGGCAGGATCAGTATCACGGGGTCATATAGCGGATGAAAATAGAAAGGTCCGACAGTATCTTCACGGTCTTCAGAAATGCCCGGACATTGTGTCTATTGATCAGAAGCCTCAGGTGTGGTTGAACAAATTAATGGCACTATCAAATCCAGATTGTCAAAGGTGTGTGCATCCACAACACTGAAATGACCAGATGCTTTACCCCTGGTATTGATGTGTCTAAGAACCATTCCTGACAAAAAGACTGGAATATCACCACGTGAAGTTATAATGGGGAGAACAATGAGACAGCCAATTGTACCAGCAAATCAACTGATGAATATTACTGATGATCTAGTGCTTAATTATTGCAAATGATTGGCTGATGTGGTGTGTTCTGTGTCTCATCAGGTTGGACAAATTGGAGCCACAACACAGCAGGAGTAAGTACATGAATTTAAGTCCAGGTGAGTGGATCCTGGTGAAGAAGCATGTGAGAAAGTTGTGTCTGGAACCTAGGTGGCATGGCCCTTACCAGGTAATACTGGTGACGTAAACAGCAGTAAAGTGTGGTGGTTTGCCAAATTGGATACACGCGAGTCATACAAGGAGAGTCCTAAGTCCACTTGAAAGACAAGAAGAGGAGCAGCAACTGGTCGAGAGATGAGAATAGTCAGAAGCTGTAGAACGTGAAGCTACAGAGTCTGAAGTTAAAGATTCTGAAGGTGTTGAACACATGCTAGAACAAGGAAAAAGTCAAAGAAAGTGGAAATCAGTTACTTGGTCTCGTAAAACTGCTGTTGAAGGTGACAATGGAGAAGTATTGAATGAAAACCAAGAGCAAGTGCAACAGAGAAAAGAACTTGTGCACTTGGCTTTGAATTAGAAGAAGCAGTGCAAGTTAAGAAAGTGAGGAAAGATGATGTGTGGCCTAAAAGAGTGAAAAGACTGAAATACACTCTGAAACAAAGATCCCTGACACGATAATTGAAGTACTAGATCAGACTAAGCAAAGTGAGTCTGAAGAAGAATCAGTTTGTAAAATAAAAAGAGTAAGAGTTCTGAATAGGAAATACACAGCTCCAGAATGGACATATGTGGTGTTGGAAGAAATTAAACACATAGATCAGATCAAAGAAAATACTGGTACAGAGCAAGGTAATGGAAATGGTTTAGAACCACCTTAAAAGAACTGTGTAAATTAAGGTGCAGAAATGTGAGAATTCATTGAAAGAATTGCAGAGAATCAGAGCAGAGATCTGAATAAGAAGAAGATATAAGAAAAAAAGAAAAAGGGGGTAAAGAAGAAAGGCATAAAGTGTGAGGATACACCACTTTGGATAGCATAACGTGTGAGGATACACCACTTTAGATAGGTCTTATAGATATTTTAGTTTAAAGGCATAAAGTGTGAGGAAACACCACTCTGGATAGTATAAAGTGTGAGGATACACCACTTTAGATAGATCTTATAGATTTTTTAGTTTTTCTTAGTTTTTTTTTAGTTTTTAAATATTTTGATTTTTTAGAATTGATTCAAATGTTTTCCTTAGAAATGGCAAATACAGCAGAGACTGGACATCAAAATCATAGTTTTAAATGTAGATGTATTAATGCTTGCCTATTTAGTATTTTACTATCAGTGTTTGTGTGGCTAACACAAATTTGTGTTGTGCCTGTCTTAATGGTTACTAATAACAAAAATAATACTAATGGTGTGATGAGTGAATAAGTAGAGTCTAAAAGCCTTAAAGAAGACTCACATACTGATATAGAGAAGATGAAAGATGACAGCATCGTCATCATGATAAATCGAATAATGTTTTTTCGTTAAATGTCTTTACCAAGTTGTTGTATGACTATGTTGATACAATGGATGCAATATATTGTTACGTGAGCATGCAATTACTATTGTCTGTCTCAGAGGGGGTGACCTATCATCACCTACCTTTAATGTATGGTGTGCCTTGTGGTGTCTTAACTAGTCTATTTTTTGAGAAGGGAAGTTTGCAATATTTCTATTCTTACATGGATTTAGTATTGTCAGAAATTCCCATTAGAAAGAACATGAATAGAATATATAGTGCTAGAAATGCAGAATATATGGGAGATTTTTTTCATACAACAGAGACAATAGATACAGTATATGCACATAGACACAACCTTACTTGTAGTTTACGGTTTGAAGAAATAGAATTCATTAACATGGTAGAATATAGAAGGCAAGATTTTCAGGGAAAAGCTGCCGAGCAAAAGACTCATGTACCTCCATGTGCTTTCAGAGAAGGAGATTATAAGAAAGGCGAGACTTACGTTGCCATGACCCTAGGCTGGTATCATAGAGGGAAGCTTTGTTTTCTTAGACAAAAGACTGAATATAACAGTTTTTCCATTGGTTCTAGTAAATGTGATCATACCTTTCCCATTACGGGAGGATGGTGACTAAAAGGAGGGACTAATTCTGTTTTTCCAGGAGTATATTATGTGTGTGGTAAGAATGCCTACTATAGGTTGCCTGCACGTTGGTATGGATGTTGCTATTTAGGCACAGTATTTCCAAAAGTTTACCATTTGGATTAGAATCATAGAATCCATGTAGTAAAGAATGGACTAATACGTAATAAGAGAGGAGCGGGTTTTTCTGAAATAATAGGGGATATTTTTAGAGCATTGATACCTTCAGTTGGAGTTACTCTGAATTTGCATAAAATTAGAAAATGTCAACAGTGGTTGCTGGTTTATCAACAGACACTGCTGGTGGGTTTTTAATGATTGATACTGAGATGGTTGCGATTAGGGCTATGGTTTTACAAAATCGACTTGCCCTTGAAGTGTTATTGGCTAATGAGGTTGGAGTCTGCAATATGTTGAAAATACAACAATGTGGCACTTATATCCCTTACAAGAGTAAGAGTCTTGAGGGGTATATTAAGAATATTACAAATCTTCATCAAGATTTGACCGATTTGAAGGTTGATAGTGCTTGGGAGAAACTTGATAAGAATGTTTCCTTTGTGGATAATTGGTTTTCTACCTTTGGAAATAGTGTATTAAGGAGAATACTAACACCTATCATTGCAATGGCTACAGCGATATTAATGGCTTATCTGCTCTATAAGTATTGTAGATGCAAGAGAGATTTGTCTGAAAATAAAGGAAGGGCACGAAAGAGACAGAGAGATAAGATAGAATTAGAGGATATGAAAGAAAATTACTATGAAGTTATGAAGGACTTAGATGGAATAATGGTGAAACAAGAGAGAACAACTGCCTTCTAAAAGTGATAATTTTGTATTGGTGGGTATTTTGATGATGGCTCAAAATGCCATCAAAGGGGGAATTGATGGAGCAGGGTTTTTGTGAAGTGAAACCTGTTCGGATTGAACCCTCAATAACATTTTTTAAAAGTGTGTGGAAAAATAAATGATGTGGTAAAAAGGACTAACACGAGGGAAAATGCTACTGCGCAAGCATATTCTAAAGTACTGAAGTATGCCGCAAAAGCTTTTGACTAATGAAAATAAAAGAACTAATGCTGCTTTTGTGCACCTTATTATCGTTTACTAAGAAAATATTATTTAACATGGTTTGTGCATGGATAGATGCAGCACTGGGTTGGTACGTAATGAAAAAGCATTATAAGTGAATATTAATGCCTGTGTTTGTTTTCCATAGCAACATGGCTTTCTGCTCTGCATGAAGTTATGGGGTTAATTGAATAAAAGAATAAATGCTTGAAAAATAAAAGTTTGAAAGCGAAGGGGAAGGTGGAAATTGATTGCCCTTCAAGAATCCTGAGTGCCTGCCAAGAAGTTGCATGGAAAGACGTTTTGATTCAACAAGCGGAGGAAACGCTTCCTCTGGAAAGGTACAAGCAGCACAAATGTTATACAAAGTTTGCTACATAACCGGCATGAAGGAAGAGAACATTTTGATAGTGGCTTGAATTTCCTGGAAGCTGACGTGATGAATAAATAAAACAATGTGACATTTAGTGAGATGAACATGCCGAGAGTGGTGTGACAATA
Organism: Lissotriton helveticus; assembly: GCF_964261635.1. NCBI lineage: Eukaryota > Metazoa > Chordata > Amphibia > Caudata > Salamandridae > Lissotriton > Lissotriton helveticus. The sequence continues at coordinate 1,099,722,618 of NC_136065.1, forward strand.
CACCCCCTTACTTAACCAATCAAATGTAGAATAACCCTTCGTTAGATACAAGTGTGGGTTGGATATTTGGGTTTTAAGGTTCAATTGAGGTGCCTGGAGGAAGGATTTTGGGTTCTGTTTGTTGGGCAGACTGTTTGGGAGATCGTCGTTGTTGTCGGTTTGCTGTCTTTATCTGTGTGAGAAGAGGCCTAGCTTACTGTCTCCTATTCCTGATCTGAGTGTTCCTGTCTGTTGATTCCTGACTTAGTCTTTGCCTCTTCAATTCTTCTTGAGGGGCCTTGCTGCTCTCATGGCCAGAGAGTAGTTTTCTTATTCCTATTTGAGTTAGTATAGACTGAAATCTGTATTTGCAAAATCAATTGCAAATGTATTTTGTGTCTTCACTTTTCCACTCCTTTATGCATTGTCATTGATATGAATTTGTAATTTTTTATTCTGATGTTGTTTGCCTTGTAAAGATCTATGATTTGTATTGTATGTTGTGCGGATGAGCATTAATTCACATTATTTATATAAGGTTTTATAAATATACAAATGAGTCTGTCTTTATTAGAGGTGTTTATTTAGATTATGAGTATTTTAGTATCAAGTATTAGTTTGCCAAACCCAGTCAACTATATAAAGATTGCATCGCCATAGTTAGTAAACTATAATGAAGTTACAAATTGGAGATTTGTAAGTTTGGTATAGTTTTGGAAATTCACTAACCCAGCTTGAAGGGACTTGATGGGTAATAAAATTGGGCATTGTCTGTGGAAAATTATTAGTCCCAGATCGCCGGATCATTTCATTGTGAAAGATATCACATGAGAAAGGGGACAGATTTAGGGTGCTTCCTTTGTTAGGACTCGAACGTAAGTAGCTTTATTGAGAAAACCTATAGTTGAATGATCTGTGACACTGACCTTGGAGTATATGTTATTGTGGAAGTGGATGTATGTGATATTTATTTATGATAATATTATTGGAATGTAATGATTTTTAATGATGACGTTCTATTGTGTATTACTGACAAGCTGGGAACAGGTTGTTGTGGAATATGTTTAACTAAGTGGTAACCTAAACAGGCTTTTCTTAATTACTTTTTAATCTGGTGCAAGAGTTTGACTACATTATTTTTATTAAAATGTACAGGCGACTGTTGACAAATGTAAGTGGTGGGCGGAATAGTTTAACCCACTGACAAGCACAGTTAGAAACTGGCAATGCCCTTAGGCTCAACGCCAAAGCTCTCGATTGCCGTCTATTTTAAACAGTGTTTATAATTGGGCATGATTGAGAGCTCTTGAGTTGAGGCTGAAGGTAGTGCAAATTTCTCACAATGCCTTTAAGTGGGAGTAAAATGAACTTTCAATACAAAAATAAAAAGTGTACCTACGCACTTCCTAACGGTGTTCCTCTCAAGTACCGACATTCCTTGGCTCTGAGCGAAGGCTCCGAGAGTCAACTCTCCAACGAATCCAGATGCTACTCTCATGCTGTTAATACTATTACTACAGCATGCGAGAAGCACCAGGATTGGTAGGGCTGGGTGGCTTGCTGCTCTGTGAAACACTGGGGGGCATGTGTCTGGTCTCCACCCGGCTGTGTAACAGAACTCGCACTGGAGAGGTTTAAAGTGCTCATTGTGCAGCAGCCGGACAAAGTGCCAAGTGCTCTTTAAACTGAAGATGTCACCACTGCTCTCAGCTGCCAATAATCAGAAATGGCTTCTCCTCATCCTCAAAAAATTATGTGGTAATAAAATAATTTTATTACCATATTACTTTCACATTTGATGTGCTTGCAGCAGTGTGTGTGTGTGTGTGTGTGGGGGGGGGGGGGGGGTGGTGAGCGGATGTTCCTTCACCCTAACGGAGGAACTGCAGCTGTAAAATGGTTGATTGAAGGGGGGATTGACAGGCGTGACAGTGACTGTCAGCAGTATTTGAATTGTGAGCCAGGTGGGGGAATGGTCTTGATAGAGGGTGGTCCCTTACTCATCCAGCTTTATCTTCATAGTCACCCACATGAAAGCAGGAACCTCCATTTAGTTTCACTGTTTTTAATAGATGTTCCAGTATTTGCAACTTCCTCACAGAGAGGAGAAGCCTTTTTGTTTCAGATCCTTCTCTACACAACAGATTCCAATTATAATTGCAGTTCCATGTTTTACATATTTACTTTCATGAATTGCCTGAAACACAGTGATTGAAGCAAGCTTTCCTAAAGGGTCCGATGATTTTCTGCTCTTTAGTCTTTTTTATTATGATATGAGTGCCAATAATTTTTCTGTAAATTGTTTTGTCTATATCAAATCTGGTACCCTGCTGAAGTACTGAGGTTTTTTTGCAAGACATACCTTCGAAAAACTGTCAAGGAGCATCTTCTGTTGTGCTTTCTGTAATGGATCGGAAGGCGTCAGCTTCTTGTCTGGGTATGCTTCATCAAGGTAGTCACTTATGGTTGTAGACTCTGAAATTATGTCACCTTTGCTGGTCTCCAAAACTGGCACCAAGCCAGAGGAAACTTTCTCCAAGAACCATTCTGGTTTACTTCTTAGATTAATATTGATGGTTTCAAACCTAATGGACAGGAGGGTGAAAGAAAATAATTAAAAGACACCAATACTAAAATTGAACTGACTGAAGAAAATGTATTGGCATGTTTACATTGTTATTATTTAGGGTTACTTAGCACCTAACAACATGTATAGAGTCATGGTCAGGTATATTTGACTGTTGGAATCTGATGAATGAAATATGCTGGAGCACACAGAACCCGCATGCTTAATAATTACAGTGTGTCCCACTCTTCTGATGTTTCTAAAGATGCAAATGACTGGTGTTATTGTTACCTAATGTATATGTGCTCATTTTACAAACCTGCTTTGGCCTTCCTGGAATTCAAGCTCAGACCTGTATATCAGGAAAGTTTCGGCGACAAGAGGTTAACTTTTTTAGCTTTCTTGGGATGTTCTAAGCTTCTGTACAAGCACAGTGTGACCTCCATAGCTTGCGGCTGGGTACGGCTGCTTGATGTGTTAGCAAAGAGAGCAGGAGTTGCAGTGGCCACGCATGAGGTTAAGCATGTGAGATTCATCCTTCCCTACCTGGCTGCTACCCAGCATTAGTCAAACAGAAGGCTCAGTGTGGCACAGTCGTAGGCTCAGACACCTCCTCCTCCTCAGCACCCACTGCTTTAGCGTGGTAAGATATGTAATCCTTACTGAGCTCTGAGCAAGTTGCCAGACACCCTCGCTTTCCTACAGTTCGACCCCTAGCACACTACATTTTCAGAGTTAAAGAAAGACAAAGATGAGTTAAAGGTGTCAAATGAGAACGTTATGAGGTGAAGTGGAGAAGGGGGGACTGACAGCACTAGAATACAGGTCTATAAATGTAGTCAGATACAATGAAGACTATCAAGCAGTAGCTTAGCTTTAGCTAGGCTATTGTATGCCTGGAGTGTTATCTAGAAGGAAGCCAAAAGTAGATCCCACAGAAGTGCTTCGTCTGTGAAAATGAAGTGCCAGTGCCCAAGGTATTCTCCTGCAGCTGGATCCATCCACAGCTCCTGGCACTGCTGTGGAATGGCAGTGTCAGAATTACCTATAATAATAATAATAATAATAATAATAATAAACCAATTTCTAAAGTTCATGGTTACACCATTCGGTGTGTCCCCGTGCTAGGGCCTGACCTACCTAAGCTGCAGCAGAAATACTATGGAGAGCAGATGTTCACCCAACAAGCTAAGGCAAAATAAACACCCAAGTTTCAAGTCCGTTCCAGAACATTATTTCAGAAAATGTCACTCTCAAATGGACCAGTAAGGAGTTCCTGACCTTGGCTGCCAGATACAAGAAAGATCGAGCCCCTATCCTAGCCCTAAAGATCCGGGGTACTCACGCTAGGTTGGCCTTCGTGGGTCTCAGATTGCGCGAAAGAACATCGAGTTGTATCATTGAGCGAAAAAATTTGGGGCCGTTAAGAGTGAGAATTTTGGGGAAAAAACACATGGCTTTAAAAGTAATTCTTTTCTCCAGTGGGTGCCAGTGGAGGGTAGCAAGGGCAGCAGATACCGATGCCTTTCTAAGAAGTTTTAGAACCAAACGTGCTGCTGCATTTTGCACTCTTTGGAGTTTTGTCAAGCTCTCTTTGGCTTCTCCAAGGTATAATACATTACAATAATCTAAATGTGAGGTTATCTGGGAGTATAATATTGTCTTTTTGACCTTGTCAGAAACAGGACCAGGGTCTTTTTGTAGATTCTGAATATTCCAAAATAATTCCCAGCCACACTAATAATATGATTCTCTAAATACAATTTGGAGTCGAACCATACACCCAGGTTTTCAATTTTGGATTTGGGTGTAGGAGTCTGGCCACCAGACCGACATCCAGATGGAATGGGACTTGCCAACGATGAGGATCTCCGTTTTATTAGCATTAAATGTTAAACAGCTATTAACCATCCACTAGACCAATTCTACTAACCATCAGACTTAAAGAAATGTGAGATTTTGAACTATTGCAGGTCATTCCAAGCTGTAGGGATGGCTGGGAAGTGCTATTGATGCATTGATTTGCTAAACACTCTTGTTGTGCTCATAAAATAGGCTGACAAAGTCACCATGTGGTTTACTCCCATAAGCAAGAGCGGCAGTGCCTAATTTGTACAAAAACAAATATGTGCCAGGGCTCTAGTCTGGAGGCCTCTGAAGCTTGCACCACCCATTGCCACTGCTAGCATTACCAATTGCAGTACCTCTACAACTACTAACCAGCACACTGCCACAAGTGTGACAATTCAGAATATTCCAGGCCCCCAAAGGTATAAAAATAGCATGGGCGGCAGGTATTAGTTGTTTTTATTGCATACTGAATTTGTGGTAAATATTTTAGTAATTTACCTTGATCGGAATTTCTATAATATCAATAAGGTCAAGCATGAAGAGCAGAGTCCGTGGTGGTTAGAATTCGGGGTCTTTATTCAGTAACTCGAGTTAAGGGAGAGCTCCGTCACCTAAGGAGGCTCGGGAATAGTCTCTACTTTAATCACAGAAAACATGGCATTTATACACAAAAAGAGGAAGGAGCTTCCCTTTGACAGTGTTCAGTTACGAAAATGTGGCAATCATACAAGAATCATGGCAGTAGCGACGTAACTGTGTCATAATCATGAGGAAGTAATGGCAGAAGCAGAGAGTTTAGAAATAACCCTTGGCGGGTTCCTTGGATAAGAAAAGGAGAAATGGTTGTGACAGGATGTCTGGTGTCATGTGTTTAGCAAACAGGAGCTGGTTTCTCAGAATTGGTCGTGTGTCTTGGCAAACGGGGGCTTATTTCTCGGAATTGCCCTGACCATAAGCCGGGGTGGTTACAACGGGGGCTCGTTTCTCGGAATCGGCTTGACCATAAGAATGCACAGTTGCAGTTTGAGGAAGAGATGTGTTTGTGTGCAACCTTACGTTGATGTGCCCGGGTTTTCTAGTTACCGTCATGATGAGCTCGGGACGTGAAAGAGAGGGTGTATAATGGGACATAAATAACGAAAAACATCAATGTTCCACAAATTGATAAATAATTCCTGGTCTGCTCATCTCTAAATTATACAGACAGCACCACCATGTGGCTGCTGTCATAGGCACAGGTGTCGACAAGTAAATGCTGGTGCCGAAAATTCAGTGCCAGTGCTGAGCACTGGAAACCACTGGTTCAAGTTAAGCACTGAAGAGCGGGTGTTTAAAAGTAAGTGCGTAGCCCCAGGGCAAATTAAGCACTAAATAGTGTGGATGCTCGAGTGATATATCCAACCCAGAGGCGTTTTGCAAATGGAGTTTGCTGGTGGATCACACCAACTGGAGATTCCAGGAGAGGAGGCAGTAACCTAGGAGAGTTTACCAAGAAAGCCTAATTGTCACGGAGAGGGTACTCCCATATTTGTCAGCATAGTGGTGATTTTATGGAGTGGATGTCAATCTCCAATATATGATAATATAAAGGTTCAAGGAAATTAGAGTTTTGCAGCCCCCATGAACAGTGCAAGAACTTCTCAGTGAGCAACATTTCACATTTACTAGTCAATACACTTGACATTTGAATGTGTTAGAGAAACAAAAGTCTTGGAATACTTCAAGCCGAGTTAAAGTCCCTCTGCCCAAGAAGAGGTGTAGCTTCAGTGGTGAGGCAGGACCAGGGCTCAGAGCAGTAGTTAATTTGTAAACTATTAAGGGCCAGGGCTCTGACCCGGATGCCACTGCAGCTTGCACCACCCATTGCCCTTATCATTCCTGTCAAAACAACTACTAATCATCTCTCTCGCATGTAAATGAGACAGTTCAGATTATTCCAGGTCCCCAAAGCTAAATTGCTGGGGAGACGGGTATTTGGAATTTTAATGCATTTTGTATCCCTAAACAACTGTTCTGCTCATCTCTAAATTAGATCAGCAGCGCAACCATGTGGAAGACTGTTCTATGTATGTTGTTGACAATTAGGCGCCGGTGCCGAGCACCGGGAACCAATTGAGTGCTGGTGCTTAGCACCGGAAAGCTCAGTCTCAAATGAATTACTGGCTCAGAGTAGTCGGGGACCTTGCCTACTCAGCAGGTTCACTTTACTTAAAAGGCCACCTGAACCAACTCTTTTTAGGTTGGACCTATGACAGCGCGCACTCTGCATGCAGTCCTACTTTCTTTTGTTTACTATAAAAGGCTTGGGAGCCCGCCCATTGCTTACTATTTGTTGGTTTCAATTTCTGTGGAGCACTGGCCAACAGCAGATAGATTCAACTTATTTATTGCCTCACCTTGTGCTGTGATTGAGGTACTATTTCTTCTTACCCAACCCCACTGCCCCATCTAGTGCTCGCTACCTCCTCATACGCACCTACCTCATTTTGCTTTCCGCATACCCCCTCCTTCCGCTGTCCCTTATTCCTGCTCCCTCCCTTTCTCCTGTGTCTCCCTCGAGCTGCTTTACCAACCACCCCCACTCTTTTTAAAGATATTGCACAGCAGCGCAATGCTGTGCAACTTGTCTTACGAAATACACGCTATGACAGTGTAGGAAGCTGGGATCTTGTTGCAGTAACCCCCCACTTTTTGCCAGATTTCTGAAGCACTTTGCCTTAATGTGACCTTGGCCCCTGCCAATCAGGTTCCCAGGGCCTGTGTTCTTCCCAAAACTGTACCTTTATACACCCCATTGGCACCTCTCTGCCCACATGTAAGCCCCTTGTAAAAGGCACCATGTGTACCAAGGGCACTGTGACCAGGGGTTTACTTTAAGGGCTGCAGCACATACTGTGCCACCCTTTGAGGTCCTGTACCTTAACACACACACACACTGCCATTGCAGGCCGCGTGTTTTGGTGCAGAGAAAAAGTAAAAAGTCGACATGGCACACATTCTTGTGTGTCATACCTGCCACCCACTGCCTATGGTATAGGAAGGACACTCCTTTAGCTGGGTGCACTATACCACTGGTGACAGTGTCTAAGTCTATTCTTAAACATTGTAAGTGCAGTAAAGCCATAAAGAATGTTTGGTCTGGGAGTTTGTAATTAGGAACTCCACAACACCATAATGGCTTTACTGAATTCTGGGAAGTTTGGTAGCAAACTTCTCAGCATAATAAACCCACACTGATACCAGTGTGGGATTTATTATACAATGCACTCAGAGGGCAGAAAAACGACCAGCCTTTGGTGGGTTCCCTGACCCATATTTTTCCGGAACCCCTGGGGTGAGAGCCTTCGCTCCCTGAGCCCAGAAACAAAGCCTTCACTGGGCAGAGGTGTTCACACCTCCCCCAGGTCAGGAAGAGCCTTCTGCGGCAGGGCAGCTTTAATGGCCTTGCTGCCTTTGTAACACAGCCCCCAACCTCTCCTGCTATCAGCAACAGGCCCCCTTCCAGTCTCACATCATTTTTTGTAGAAAGACAGGTGAGAAAAATTAAAGCAGCCCAGGTGTGCCCACCTCTGCCAACCTCCCCCTCAGGTGGGGGTGGCGAGGTGAAGGACACTCTTCAGTGCCCACCATCCTGCAGATAGCAGGCACTCTCCAATCAGGATTAGAGATTATGCCCACTCCCCCACGTGGGTTGAGCACAACAAAGGTGCAGTCACCCCAAGGTCAGTAACCTATTGGCTCCTGACCTTGAGACCCCTAAAACGCCCCCTAAATACGGTATTTAGGGGTCAGCCTTGAACCAAGAAGGCAGATTCTCGCAACCTACGAATAAGAACGATGAAAGAAGACGTCCAGCAGAGGTGACTGCAGAGAAGAACTGACTTTGCCCCAGCTCTACCAGCCCATCTGCCGTATACAGAGAACCTGCGCCAAACGTAAACTTGTGCTGCAGCCAGTGACCTCCAGTAGCCCTGGGAGGACTGACTGCCTTCAACAAATACCAGATCTGCTGTGAACAGCAGCTCTGTTCAAAAGAAACTCCCAAAACAGAGTCTGAGCCTGGTGAGGAGGAAGAAACACGAAGCCTGGAACCACCACTGCACCCGACGCCTACGGCCCAAATCTGGGTGGCCCACCAGTCCCAGCGAGGTCCCCCAGCACTCCGGAGTCCAAGTCTGCCGTGAGCTGACCCCTCCAGGACTCCCCTAGGTTGCCTGCAGCCTCTGCATGGAGACCCCCCAATCGCGAGTGGCCCAGGACGGTGAAACCCGACCTCATAAGATACCCTGCATCCAGCCGCCCTGCGCCCTTGTGAAGAGAATCCGCGCTGCACCTACGTCCCAATCCCTCCAACTCATCTGCCCAGCTGTCAGTTCATCCCAAACGTCTTCCTGGACCGAGCCTGCATCCAAAATCCCTAACCAGTAACTCCCACTGAAAACAACAGGGCACCCAACACCAAACCAACACCCTGCACCCAGCCGCCCCTGTGCCTCTGCGGGGGCACTTTGGGTTCTAACTTGGATGCCCCTTTTCCCTGAGCCTATCACCAGGTGCTTTGCTCCCACAGCCTTGTGGCCTGCTCATAAGCAGCCAACAACCGGAGGTCCCCTACCACCATTTGATAACATTGGGCCTCAGCACTCTGCACCCAGCAGCCCTAGTGCTGCTGAGTGTGTTCTGAGATTGCATCCTCGACACAGGGGAAACCCGGGGTCTAACCCTAGAATACCAACTACCACAAACTAGTTCTTACCTGTAAACCGATAACATTTTCTTCCATAGGATTGCATTGACTGCTTTTCTTTGAAAATTCTTCTGTGTGGAGTTGGTTTGGATGAAATATTGAAAAACTGCAAATGCACTAAAAGTGAATTACTTACCTTTTGTCTAAGAAATGTCTCACTGTAATATCTAGATATATCACACTAATTAGCCAAAGTAGTCTAAAAAGTAATCTGCAAAGTAAGGCGCACAATAATCTGTAAAGTAACTGAAAAGTAATTTCGAACTGTTAGCTTGCCTGTAATTCAACCCACGGCATTTGAACCTGCATTCAACTGTAAATCACTGCATAAGATTTTGCAAAGTATTATTTCACTTAACCTGCACCAGGCTTGGCTTTGGTTCTAGAAATACAATAACCAAGTAATATTATGTATAGAAACTTATTGAGGTTCTGTAAATTACGAATTCGTTCGTGCTCAGCCTCCATTTTGTAATCGCCGCCATCTTGTGTTGCCCTCACTCAGGCAGCGCAGCGAACGCGATGTTTTTTGCCGTTTCTGCCTTCACGTGTCTGGTGGCTTCTTTGCTTATGTTTACTTATGAGTGTCAGGGTCTGGCCGAGTACACTAATTCCTGTCTGAGCTGATTAAATCCCCGTCCGGACTATTTGTTAGCTCACACCATTCTTTCCTCCAGGTTATCTTATCTGCTGTCCTTCGCTACATGTCTCATGTATTCTCCTGTTTCACGACTATTCTTCTAACACGTACAGCTGTGTTTTCTTTGCTTGTAAATCGAATTGTGTGGATTCCCTCGATAATTTACTTAAGGGGTCGAGTAACAAATACAACGGGAAACTTGAGTTACTTTGGGCTTAAAGCATTGTCTATAACATTTGTTTATGTCTCCTGCTCTGGTGTGATTGCATTTTGCATTGTATTGTACCATATATAAACCTGTGCGCCACGGAGTTAAGTGGCAGTCTCTTTTGAACCTCGTTATACTGACGACTTCTAAGACCACTGTACTAGCTGCAGCTAATAAATATCATCTTCTACGCCAGACGAAGAGTCCGTGTCTCTGTATTTGACAAGGCAGGTGAATCCCGGGGATCTTAGGCGTACCCTGCGCCACCGGGCCTTAAGGCTGCTGTTCTCCATTATTGCTGATAATTTTTACTTAATGCTCGGACTAATCAACCACAGGCAGAAAATTAATTCCAGAGAGGGTACTGCTATTTAGTCGCAATTTTATTTTGTAGAAAATCAACAATTTTGTTATAAAATGTATCTTTACATTAGAGAAGAAACCATTGAAGAAAATCAGGAAATGGACAGACACATTAAATTGTATTCGGCTGAACACATCAAACATTCAAAACTTCAGTCATATCACATTCACAACACATTCAAACTTAACTCAAGCACACTACATATTACTGCTGAAAGAGAGAAAAAAGATTGATAAGAAAAATACAAAACTCAAAACTAGGTCTGCATCAATTTGATGAAAATTCGAGACAATTTTTTTGAAAATAGTACAAAACCATAAAAGTTTTTTTCTTTTTTAAACATTCATTATGAGTTGATACACGTGGTTAATGTACAAAAGGTTGTAAGGGGTATGCAAGTCAAATCAACTCCTATACACATAAGCAGACCAATGGGATGTTGGGCCTACGCGTTTCAAATCTCCTTTAATTCATCGGAGATTCTCATCAGGGCCTCAGGCGGCTGAAAGGAGAAAGGAAAAACATACACAGAAAAATGATTTTAGACAGAAATTGAAACAATAGTGACATGTGTAGAGAGACAAGTGCAAACATTGCATATAACAATCGCATACACTGATGGAGGGCATTGGCGTACACAGTTAAAAAACAATGCACAAAAGGAGTCTCAAGACTTAGTGAATCATGGAGTGGAGAGTCACCCTGAACAAGGGGGACTAGGATGAACAATCTAGTCATACAAGGACTGTGAATATGTCTAAAAATTAACAGAGTAACCCCTGCCCTATCCTGGGGGTGTGGAATGCCACAAAAAAGGTAATGCAATTCAAGATTACTTACCACAGATATTACTAACCGGAAACCTATGTGGGTCCAGAAGACCAGAAAAACTTCTCTATGGTACAAAGCCTGTGAATAAACAAAGCACTCTAGTGGGTCAGTGGAACTAAACTGAGTGGCTGTTCTAACTAACAGAGACCTAGGTGATAACTTACCGCTCTGTGAAAATCTGTGAACACAGGCGGCAGAGGGATAAGAATAACCAGGTGAACAATCTGAAAAAATGAATAAAGAAATACATAAAGAGCCTTTTCACTACTGGCTTGAAACCACAATTTGAGGGTAGGTAAACATCAAGCAAAATAGGGGAAGCTACCTTCAAAATGAAATGAATATGCCACAGTTGGGTGGACCTTGGGGTAAGGCGTCGATTTTTAAAAGATGAGTGGAAGCATCATTGTTGTGAGGGGGCGGCGTTGAGTGCTTTCTAACATAAACTCCGGATCCTGTAAAAGATAAACCCATTGATTACAACTATTTAAAAGTGAGGATTAGATTCTAAATCAAAAAAGCGGTAAGGAAACCAAAGTGTGCATCACCTATAGAGGGTGGTCGAGATTGCAGGCTTTAGACGAATTAAACCTGGCTGCAGGAGACGCGTGGCAGCGTCGGCACAGGCAGTCTAGTCGCGTGTGCTAGAAAAGAAAAGAACGGTAGGTGGAATGCGAATAAGGCCAGGGTGGAGAAAGTCTCAGGGAAGCCCAGTTAGATACACGCGTGAGTCGGGGCGCACGGGGGGCTATTACCAACTCTTACCGGGGGAAACGAAGTCCGGGGTTTATTCCATCGTACTGGATCCGGGCGGCGTCAAGACGAGCACTATTCGCTCACGCAGGCGCGTTGCCCTGCTTAGTGTGACACTCCCTTTTTATCACTGGGAGGGAACTGAACCCTCAGCGAGGGGGCGGTTCTGCAAGCATAGGCTGGTTCATGCGCGGTGAAAAGACACGGACCGAATTGCCAAACACATCGCGATTTAGATGCATAATATGCACGGAAACGGAAGGTTTCCTACATGAAAGACAAAAAATCATAACAATTACTGTTATGATTTTTTGTCTTTCATGTAGGAAACCTTCCGTTTCCGTGCATATTATGCATCTAAATCGCGATGTGTTTGGCAATTCGGTCCGTGTCTTTTCACCGCGCATGAACCAGCCTATGCTTGCAGAACCGCCCCCTCGCTGAGGGTTCAGTTCCCTCCCAGTGATAAAAAGGGAGTGTCACACTAAGCAGGGCAACGCGCCTGCGCGAGTGAATAGTGCTCGTCTTGACGCCGCCCGGATCCAGTACGATGGAATAAACCCCGGACTTCGTTTCCCCCGGTAAGAGTTGGTAATAGCCCCCCGTGCGCCCCGACTCACGCGTGTATCTAACTGGGCTTCCCTGAGACTTTCTCCACCCTGGCCTTATTCGCATTCCAATTACCGTTCTTTTCTTTTCTAGCACACGCGACTAGACTGCCTGTGCCGACGCTGCCACGCGTCTCCTGCAGCCAGGTTTAATTCGTCTAAAGCCTGCAATCTCGACCACCCTCTATAGGTGATGCACACTTTGGTTTCCTTACCGCTTTTTTGATTTAGAATCTAATCCTCACTTTTAAATAGTTGTAATCAATGGGTTTATCTTTTACAGGATCCGGAGTTTATGTTAGAAAGCACTCAACGCCGCCCCCTCACAACAATGATGCTTCCACTCATCTTTTAAAAATCGACGCCTTACCCCAAGGTCCACCCAACTGTGGCATATTCATTTCATTTTGAAGGTAGCTTCCCCTATTTTGCTTGATGTTTACCTACCCTCAAATTGTGGTTTCAAGCTAGTAGTGAAAAGGCTCTTTATGTATTTCTTTATTCATTTTTTCAGATTGTTCACCTGGTTATTCTTATCCCTCTGCCGCCTGTGTTCACAGATTTTCACAGAGCGATAAGTTATCACCTAGGTCCCTGTTAGTTAGAACAGCCACTCAGTTTAGTTCCACTGACCCACTAGAGTGCTTTGTTTATTCACAGGCTTTGTACCATAGAGAAGTTTTTCTGGTCTTCTGGACCCACATAGGTTTCCGGTTAGTAATATCTGTGGTAAGTAATCTTGAATTGCATTACCTTTTTTGTGGCATTCCACACCCCCAGGATAGGGCAGGGGTTACTCTGTTAATTTTTAGACATATTCACAGTCCTTGTATGACTAGATTGTTCATCCTAGTCCCCCTTGTTCAGGGTGACTCTCCACTCCATGATTCACTAAGTCTTGAGACTCCTTTTGTGCATTGTTTTTTAACTGTGTACGCCAATGCCCTCCATCAGTGTATGCGATTGTTATATGCAATGTTTGCACTTGTCTCTCTACACATGTCACTATTGTTTCAATTTCTGTCTAAAATCATTTTTCTGTGTATGTTTTTCCTTTCTCCTTTCAGCCGCCTGAGGCCCTGATGATGAATTAAAGGAGATTTGAAACGCGTAGGCCCAACATCCCATTGGTCTGCTTATGTGTATAGGAGTTGATTTGACTTGCATACCCCTTACAACCTTTTGTACATTAACCACGTGTATCAACCCATAATGAATGTTTAAAAAAGAAAAAAACTTTTATGGTTTTGTACTATTTTCAAAAAAATTGTCTCGAATTTTCATCGAATTGATGCAGACCTAGTTTTGAGTTTTGTATTTTTCTTATCAATCTTTTTTCTCTCTTTCAGCAGTAATATGTAGTGTGCTTGAGTTAAGTTTGAATGTGTTGTGAATGTGATATGACTGAAGTTTTGAATGTTTGATGTGTTCAGCCGAATACAATTTAATGTGTCTGTCCATTTCCTGATTTTCTTCAATGGTTTCTTCTCTAATGTAAAGATAAATTTTATAACAAAATTGTTGATTTTCTACAAAATAAAATTGCGACTAAATAGCAGTACCCTCTCTGGAATTAATTTTCTGCCTGTGGTTGATTAGTCCGAGCATCAAGTAAAAATTATCAGCACTGGCAGTTTCTTTTGTTATTTGCTATATAGGCTCAGCCTTGCTGATTAGAGCCAGCCCTATTTTTGTTTCCACCACAGTTCTCCATTATTGGCCTGATTCCAGTCTTTGAGTGTGTGACATCATTTCTTGCCTCAGTGTGTACAACAAATTCTTAACACTACCCTCTGATAAAGCCTTACTGCTCGCCCACACTACCACAAATAGAGAGTAAGGTGCTATCTATTTTTACCTCTGCCTACCTTTGGGGTTCCACTGGACTCTGCACCCTATTCCTCAATTTGGTATAGTATATACAGAGCCAGCTTCCTACCAGAGTTAATGCAGGACATGTCATACAGATTTTTTTTCCCTTTACTTTAGGCCATGTTGCACAACAGCAAAGCCAATGGATATTGCAAAGGCAAAACCTAATGGCTTTGCCATTTCTTGTTTGATTCTGAGTTTCTGCCTGGGGCTTGGTATTGTTTACAAAGGGTGAGTGAGAGGAAGTAGGGTAGGGTGAGGCAGTGTCAGACTGGGACAGAAAATAGGCCCAGGCACCAACATAAACTTGTCGTGCATTGTCGATTTAGATAGCAAAAAAAAGTGGCTTACATTTACAAATTGGTTTGTTTTCAAATTGTAAAGGTAAGCTGAACAGATGTTTCACAAGGTACTGGGAGACTGCATGCATGTGTGATTGATGCATGTGTGTGATGATATTAGGGAAATGAACTGTAAAAAGTGGCTTTCAAGATCATGAATCAAGCCCAGTATACAGGAAGGAATGATTACCCACCTTAAGCAATAAACACAACCTTTGTCAGGGTGAGCCACTAAAATCACTAAATTAACCTTAGCTCAATCCTTTGCAGCTACAGAAAAGAGCAGACAAGCTTAATTAGATGCAATGTATAAAGTATTATTGCAGTGCCAAAACAGTAATACATTTAAAATACAACACAATAAAAATCCAAAAAAACTATTTCACAAAATAGAGTACATTTTAATAAATACAATGATACCAAAGTAGCACAAATCTAAAAAAGAGCCACTGGAGAGATGCATTTTTAAAGTGTTAAATAAAAATAGTGTCAAAAAGCGTTAAGCGCCAACAGAACTCAATTGGTCACAATATACTAGGAGTTGCCATGATTTGAGGATGACCTTGATGAAACCTGTGTAGGATACAAGGACCAGGTTTGATCCAGTCAGAGGATTTACCTTGAGACTGAGTCTACAAAATGGAAGTAAAACATCTTCAGCAAAGTAAGACAGCAGGCTGTAGCCAAAGAGGCCCTCATGAGGTCAGGTAGCAGCTGGACAAGGTCCAGATGAAGCTGTTATTTTTTGGTGTAAAAGCTCTGATTGGAAGAAATTTAAATTTTACATCCAGAAAATGTCCCTTGCAAGCTAGATATTTTTGGAGCCTTCGCTCGATCAAGATTTCTTAATTCGCACTATGTGTTGTAGCTGAAGAGACTCCAAAAGCTTGGATACCATCTCCATGAGGTCCTGCCAACGAGGATTTGCAGCGATGAAAAAGCTCAGAGTGAGGGGAAACTGAATGCTCAGCCCAGCGGCAACACACCTTGGAAGGATTGGCATGGCAGGTTAGTTGGGGTCCTACGGAGGTCTTTGGAGGCAAAAGGTTTCTAAGTCCCAGGTTTTCAGTGGTAGTAGGAGAAGTCCAGCAAGACACAGCCAGCAAGGGTTGCAGAATATCAGGAAGAGCATTTGGGAGGGCAGGACTCACCCAAGTAGAGACCAACAGAAGGATCCAGGGCAGATCCAGTTCTAACTGATTGACTTTGCGGGTGGCAAGGAAGGCCTCTTGTAGCTTGTTGTGTTCCTGTAACTTCAACAGGAAGCCAGTCAACTGATCATGGAGTCCAATTCTTTGTCCTTGGTACAAGAGAGCAGGTCCAGTCCTTCAGTGCTCCTTTCAGGTCACAGACAGTGAGTTCAGTCCTCTTTTGTTCTTCATCAGGTCCAGTAGCATACTGAGGAGGATACTGGGGATGTCACATTTATGCCTGGCACCGGCTTGTGGATGGGGGTGACTGCTGGTCCCTCCATATCCAATGGTGTAAAAGTTCCCGGGGGTCCCCTACCCACTTTTGCAGCATGTTCTGTTTGCACTACTGCAAACAACCCCATGGTGCCCCCTCTCTGCCTAAATACAAGGTGGCAAAACCCTTCTCTCCTTGTGCAGAGCCTATGCTTCCACCCCAGAGGAATGGCCAGGGAAATGAAAAAACCTTCCTCTGTGATCACTTCAAATAAGTTCTATGGGCAGCTACCTCCACACCAAGAGCCTGCCTGACTGGGGTAACATAAATGTGACCTGTCTAGGTGTCAATTCCTAACGGCCTATGACAAAAGAGGCCCTTTGAAGTAAATTACGCTCTTGGGCACTTACTGTTACTGCACTACTGTTGCTCTGGCATGGTCACCCTGCCAGAGCAACGGTAACACTTTCCCACACCCCGGCTTTTACCACTGCTCTAGAAGCAGTTATCAGACCTCATTCTGGGCACTTAGAGGGCTCCAGCTGGATGCTAATGCAAATTACCCCCAGAGGCTTAGGCACCAAAATGGTAACTTTCTAAGAGTAGCTTTTCTGTAATAGTTATCACAAATCCAACTTCACCACTGAATCAAGCTTTTAATTAATATCACCAAGAAAGATGTTTTAGATGTTTCCTAGCCAAAGACCGCATTATTAAATTTAATAGTGTATGTCAGTGTTTCTCTATGGAATTGCCAGGCTGTCTACAGTGAAAAGGGAGAAAAGTAAATTTCGCTGCCTAATGCCAGATGCGCTGGATGCCGAAGTTGGAATTGGCAGCTCATGGCACACTGATTTCCAAGGTAGCATTTCATCAAAATGCCATATTCTGAAACCTTTACTTCCCAAACCTATAACTCTAGAACTGTATTAATGAAATTCTATTTAGAAATTATTTTTACAAACTTTGCAAGACTTTGAGGGAAGGTAGCCTCACACAAACTGGTGTGACACACTTATATATAACTACAATGGTGTTTTGTTTGGTCACAGTGGATGTAAGATTGCATTAAAGCAAGTTCTAGAGAAAGATCTCAAATTAGGGGATCATTTTCAAGACACTTATGTGAGAGGTCACAATTGCTATGTAGAGGCCAGTTGCCAAAGAGGGATTTTTTGGAGTAAAATGAATGGTCTATATTAAAACGAAGCAGGATGCACTAATATAATAGGTGGGAAGTTATTACCACTCGTCACAGCTTTAGCACTGCTACCCTGTATCACAAAACATCAATAGCACTAGCAACCAAGCTTCAGGAAGCAAAACATTGTTATTAACCATCTCTACTGAATTTTAACACTATTTGTTACAGCAAGCATGATGAGTGTCACAAGAAAGTGAATACATTGTCTTTGTTATGCTGTGCTGGAGCCAACATCGTTTGTTCCAGGAATTCTCAATAGCATGACCGTACATAACTATTATAACGTAAACTGACTGTGAGCATATGAACCCATATTGCATGCAGTCAATTCTGGCATGGTGTAGTCTTGCCTGAAGGCCTCTTGAGGTGGGGTGTGGTAGTACCCCCTTGGGGTGTCTAGTGGGCCCAAAGGGCCGCACATTATCACCCATGCTCTATTGTTTCCACTCCAGTGGGGTAAGGAGGATTGACTGAAGAGAAGGCCAAGAGGGGCGGTATTGGGGAGACGGATACTTTGTCAAGTTATTCAGAGCTGTCGCCACAAATGGGGGCTCCTCAGAGGATGGAGAACAGTTTGTTCAACGTGGTTGTGATGGGGTGCTTTTTCAAACTCCATACTACTTCTTGACAGGGCGCAGTGGCCTCTACCCCACCCCACTGG
Source organism: Lissotriton helveticus (assembly GCF_964261635.1). Lineage (NCBI taxonomy): Eukaryota > Metazoa > Chordata > Amphibia > Caudata > Salamandridae > Lissotriton > Lissotriton helveticus. The sequence goes on from NC_136065.1 coordinate 1,099,740,650, forward strand.
ATAGTCATGTCTTTCTACGCTTGGTAGCGGCTGGGCCGTCCAATACTTTTCAATCACCCATTTGGCGATTAGCAGCACCAGGTTGTACAGGTACGGCGCTTGTACAGGTCTAGTGGGAAGATAGCCATGGAATCCAAATAAAGGAGGAACAAAGGTTGATCCACTAAAACGTCAGTTACTTGATGTATTTTAATAGTATATATTTTTAGGAAAATAGATGCTCCCTACAGTAAATCAATTATGCCTACAACTCCACAGCCAAGCAATGTAACGTTGCTAAAAAAATTATTATCATTGGATATTACTCTGTATACTATTAGCCGAGAAATGTAAGGCCTGATTACGAGTTTGGTGCAGTTGCACAGGCTCTCCGCCGGCACAGCTATGCCAAACCTGGGTAGGACCGCCTGCCATGTTACGAGTTTAACTCGTGCAAGGCAGATGGTCCTTCGCCTTTCTCATGCCGATGCCTGAAAAACGGGCACCGCAATTGGAATGGCCAAAAAGTTCCAGCACGGCATGGACGGTTATGTGCTTGCCCTGCTGTAACTTTAGGGGAATACAGACAGGGGGAGCACATAAAGTGACCCCTGAATGTATCCCCATTGCGGAAGGGCATGGGGGCCCTGAGGGGCCCCTATGTTCCTCCACCGCCAACCTTTTCATGGCGGGGCTCCTGCCATGAAATGGCTGTCGGAACTTGTAATATACTCAGTGGGATAGTGCCAGTCCCACTGAGCATGTGCCACTGCCAGGGAACGACTGTTCCCTCGAACAACTGTTCCCTGGCGCAGCTGGTGGCCCTCCACTGCAACGACTTTCAAAGTCATAATGCGGCAGATGGTGGACCGCCACCACGAGTCTGGTGGTTGGAAGACCGCCAGACTCGAAATCAGGTCCTAAGTTGTTTGCTTATTATCTTCAAACAGAATTAAGTAAAGTTTTAAAAATATATAAATAAATAAAACTGAATAGTTTAAACTAAGTAAGACCCATACAAATATTTACAAATGGATATAACTCGGGTTGATGCCTTTCACATTACTACAGTAATACAAAGGTTTCAAATTGTGTTAATTCTTACTTGATTTTTTTGGCTGCCAAGACAATTCGTGCTCTCTGGGCATACGGACAGAACCTCATACTGTAGATGCGGATCAGACCGTCCGGAACTGGACCAGGAGCAGCGCTCCCTAGAATAAAGATCAGGTTCAAGAGAACAGGGTTTAATATCCATGTCAAAACATGTTTCACAGTACAACACTCTCTTAATACGAAATTAGACATTAAACATTTTCCACATGCAATCTGTAAGTCGTAATATTTAGAAAATGATTTCAGTATTGTCAAAAAAGCCAGAGCTAGGTATGACTTTTGGTCAGTGTGTATTTAATTTGTGTTTATTTCTTTTTTATTCTTTTTAGTGCAAAGGATTTTTACTGAATAAGGGTATCAGTTATACATCCTCACTGCGACCCTAACCACGGCGGTGAGACAGCATTTGTTGAGGCGGGCGGTGAGGAAACAAAGGTGTCCTAGAGGGCCCCTCTAGTGCCTCATGGCTGATTGGATGCATGCAGGGGGGCACATGGCACATGGGGTCCCCCCTGTGTCCATGCATGCTCAGTTCCTGCACGGCATGGACTTATCTGTCGATGCCGTGCAGGAACTTTCTATGGCGTTCCCATTGCGGTGCCATTTTGAAAGGCACCACTGTGGGAGCGCCAGAGGACAGCGCACTAGACTACGAGGAAAGTCGTAAACTTGTGGGCAGGCAGCGGTTGCATTTGGCGGTGTGGGAGCAGGGCGGTGGCATGCCGCTCTGCTCTGGCCCTGCCAAACTTGTAATCAGGCCCTAAGTCCTGCAACGGAACAGCACAGGAGGGCACTTTTGAAGTGTACATAGAACATAGGGCCGGAACATCTAACAAGAGATTTAACCAACTTCCTAACGTACTAATCTATGGAGGACTAAAAGGAAAGAAAAATAGGAATAGGTCATTAGCAAAATACATAATTAAACAGGGAGGTCTTGTAAGGATGTCAGCTAAGACCACTGTGTTTTTCTATCTGCATGTTTCCCTGTATGCATGGGTCGTCTCTGTGTGGTGGACTTTGGAAAGTGGGTGTCTGCGTGTCTATCTATGTGTGCATGTTTGCCCATATTTAAATGGACATTAAACAGGTATGAAAGCTATTTCGGTCATCGTTTTCTTAACATATCAGAGCCAGACTAGCCATAACAGAAGAGGTGAAAGAATTGACCCATGGGTTTCGCAGACAAAACACACATTTTTTTCTTTTGGACCTCTGTTTTTTTTACCTCTGCAGTTTTACAAGCCCCTTGCGCCTCTTACGCCCCTGTTGCGTCACTTTTGTGACGCAGCGGTGGCACAAAAGAGGCACCATGCTGCGGGGTATTTACAATGTGACGCATCTGGGAAATGCGTCACGTTGTAAAGCCCTGCGCCAGAAGTAGGCGTTACAGCGCGGGGGGGGGGGGGGGGGGTGTGTCACCTTCCGGCGCAGGAACACCTACTAAAAGTGGCTGAGTGAAATCTACAAGATTTCACTCAGTCCCTTTTAAGCCCATGCTGTGTCAAAACCCTGCGCCTGCTTGAATCAGGCGTAAGGAGTGATGCAGCATTTGAATGATAGGGCGCCCCGGAGCCTTGCTGGAGCTGCGTCACGCTTGCGACGCAACTCCAGCAATGTGCCGCCTTTACGTCACAGATGCGTCACGCATCTGTCCGTTTTTGCCCGATAGTGCGCCGCATTGTAAATGCGGCGCACCATGGTGGCAAAGCCCTGACACACAATAACTGGCGCATCCCTGCTGATATGCAGGAATGCACCAGTTATTGTAAATCTGCACCGAGTATTTGTTAATATCTGCAAATCAAAATAAGTGTCTAATATAAATATCTCACTGGCGGCAGTAGCCGGCTGCCTCTCCTGTCTTCAGGCCATGAAACTGTATCTTGAGTGTCACTGACGTTCAACGCAGCCTTTGAACATTCAAACCCTTCTATTACCTGTATGAGAGTTTGTTGGCTCATATATCGGGCCACAGCTTGGATTGGACAAGGCTGCAATGGTGGTTCATCTCATTTACCTTGTGGTGTTTTAATGCTTATGGGAAATATCTTGTTGCTTACTAATTTTAGTTACCATTTGTCGAGAAAGAACTTTATAAATTAGTGAATCCCCGAATTCTAGTTCAATTGACTTAGCCCACTCCCTGCATTACAAAGGTCACATTCCTTGCAAAGTATTCACACTTTTTTACCCCCTTTAGGGCCACCCCACCTCCACATTTTCTTAGTCTGCTTAAAGACCTGACTCATTATTCTTTGCAATATATGTTGTCCGCTTGAAGTCCTGACTCATTATTCTTTGCAATAAATGTTGTCAGCTCTATTATATATGGCTCTCACCGCCACTATTGTGAATTCCAGGAGCTGCTGGCACGCATATGTACTGGTGGGACGGACGGGCAACTCAGTGCGTGCATGCAGGCAAGACAAGTGACAAAAAATAAAAAATAAAGTCACTTACCTTGCCTGCGAAGCTGGTCCCAGGATGCTTGTTTCCAGTCTAGGGAAGACATGACCTGACAGTTCGGTCTTGACTGTCCCCATGAGGCACAGGGTAAAGACTGATTTGCATATTGCTGTTTTTCGAACTATGGTGGCAAAGTGAGCTAAAGAACGATGATAGATTTAACCCAGATCTGTGACTGGGGGTGAGCGTCTGACCCGTTTTAGCGCTCCATACATCATCTCCTTGTTTGCTTTGTTTGCCCTAAGTTGGCAGAGTATGCCCAGATGTGGGTCCCTTGCTCACTTTACCACTGGATTCAAGCTAGCCTGGCTGATGAGGGCTGTTAGCCCAAAACCAGTCCCAGGATGCTTGTTTCCAATCCAGCGAAGACATGGCTTGGCAGTTTGGGCTGGACTGATCCCATGAGGCACAGGGTCAAGACTGATTTGCATATAGCTGTGTCTGAACTGGGGTGGCGAAGTGAGCTAAAGAATGATGATGGATTCAACCCAGATCTGTGACTGGGGAGGGTCTGAAAAGTTTCAGCACTCCAGTCCATCATCTCTTTGTGTTTGCTTTGAGCTACTCATAATGACAGCCAAAGAGGGCTCAGCTTCTCTACATGTAATGTTCTTATAATTATTCTCTTTCAAGATCCTTCCTCGTTGACTGAATCACACTTTTTTGACTTAGCTTGTTTCTATAAAGAGAGACCTCATACTACTCACGTGGATAAACAGCATGTCGTGAGATTGCTTTTTAAACTCATTTGCACACCTAAACCAACCTAGCTGAACAGGCAAATTCATTTTCATGGAGAAAACACAATCAAGATTCACAGACTCGGGACTGACTGGATTGTAATATCACAATCGGGATATATGAATACAGAAATTCTGCAGTATGATAAAATGTCTACATTCACAAGTTAGCGGTTAGCCATGCATTACTTGGGAGCAGTACTTAATTTGTAACAAAATAAGTACCAGGGCTCTTGCCAGGAGGCCACTGCATCATGCACCACACATTGCCCCTGCCAGCGCTGTCAATGACACTATCAACACAACTACCAACCATCACATTCCACCATGTGTGACAATTCAGAGTACTCTAGGCCACACAAAGCTAAAAGAATGGCTTGGGCTGCAGGTATTAGTCTTTTTTTAATGTATCTTGAATTAATAAACAACTGTTGTTGTGCTCATATCTAAACTAGACAGAGTGCGCCACCATGTGCCAGACTGTCCTAAGTGGCAATGTCAACAATTAAGTGCCGGTGCTGAGAACTGGAAACTACCAGCTCAATTTAAGTACTGCTTGGGGGGTCCTAACTGAAAATGGAGGTCAGTATCCTGAACCTGTTTGTGGGTATTATTATGTGATCAAGGATCATTTCACCTCATTGTGGTCTTTACCTGCAGACTTTGAGGTCTAAAGTGACCCAGTTCAGAGTGTCTGCTGTACAACCACACCTTTGTATAGCATTTATCATACTACTGTACCTCCAAATATAATGCTACCACTCACAATTTGTAAAGTGCACCTGAAAAATGTAATAGCCTCTATGCTCGCACAATGCAATGTTACCATACATCCTTTCTTAAATGTCCCCAAGTTTATGTTTAGAAAGTATTAATTTTATTTGTTTTCACTTAAGGCTGGACAATAATGTAATTTCATATGCTAAATTGAAATAAAATATCAACGTATATTTACGTATTACTGAATTGTATTTATTTATTTAGAGTTTTCTTCATTGCAACCATGGCCTAATCCTGGGTGTCAGAGCACTTTACAATTCAACAGCAATCAGTTTAATTCACAATTTACAACTTTTCAAATATTAAACATATTATGTCTTACTAGGAGTCCACTTGGGTTATAGTAGTACATGTCATGACATATTTGTATTTAAAGTGTAAAATCATTCCTAAAGAAAAATGTGGAGTCTGAACTGGATACACAGTTACAAGACCAGACCAATAACCATGTGGCTTTGTAAAGGTACCTTCATTAGCCATCGTCCTGGAAACTTGCGAATGCACTTGGTTATCCAAATAGGGCTGATTGTGGTCCATAAGTGAAACCCGATGAAAGCCCACTGACTTGAGCTATGCCCGTCGTCATTGGTCTGATGATAGCAGTACAATCCTCCTGTTTATCTTCACCTATTAGCATATCTGAAAGTATTAGATACAGGAATGACTAAATGTCTCAATGAAGCTGAGAGAGGACCATAGTTATTTAGGGGAGGAATTTACTCATGAGAAAGGATTTTGCCTCATTTTTTAATTGTGAGATAGAGGTGAGTCCTCTAATATTCGATGGAAGGGCGTTCCAAATTATTGGTGCAGCCCCTGAGAATGCTCTATCATAAGTTTGTGTTGTCTTAATCTTATGTTGTGTTGTGAAATGTGTAGTTGTCAGCTGTTGCCTAATTCAAGGTCAGATTGTTGAGGCCTCTGGTCCCACAAGCGAATCTCCAGGTGAGGATCTGGTTCTCCTCTACCAGTGGTCAAAGTAGGCAGGGTCTGAGGGGCTTGATGTGCCCATACTTCTTTAATTGAAGAAAATCAGTTCCCCTACTTTTTGTGAAAACACAACCGTCCCAGGATGTGTATTTCCTACAGTTGAAATGCTTCAGCTGAGGTGTAAGGCTTGGAGTCTCCTGTGCTGTGAACCCGAGGAAAGGGCAGACAGCTAAACAAGCCATCTTGCCAGGGTGCCTGCTTGCCTGAAAGAAATGTAAATATGCACAACTGGTTAATCTGCAATTGTAAAGGATGCTTGGAACCAGTTCTGGCTTTAATGGATGGAATCACTTTAGGCTTCTTGATGACTCAGCTGTATTCTTTTTCAGTGATATTGTAAGGGAGTTACCAGCTGAGCTGGGAAGAGTGCGCTTTTAAAGGACTGTTATAAAAAAATGTACTATGTACAGTCTGGGCATTACTAAATTCTATATTTTGGTAGCCCTTTTCTCCTCAAACCTTTTTGTATATTTTGTAGCAGCTTTTCTTATACACTGTATAATTGTGTAGCTTTAAAATAATGACTTACTTATTCACAGTGCTTTCTGTCCCAGCGGGGGACCTCCTAGCACTAAACATACATTGTTCTCCACTGCACCAACCAGGATTCGGCTCTCTGAGACGCAGAACTCTCTAGCGCATTAACTAATAGAGGTTTCATAATTTGCAACAGTGCATTTCCCACCGATAAACTAAACTTGCTTTTATTTACCAATTAAGCTGTGCCTTATTTATATGTAGTTACCTGAAGATAAAAAAACGAAAAAAGTTACAGAATGTTTGTTTTTTAGCGATGCCTTTGACCCCGCCCCCATGCTCACTTGCACCACCCCCATTGCTCACAGCATGCAGTTCGTATACTTTTTAGGTCGAGCTTATGCAGTGCTTGCGTTGTTAGGCGATCTGTTTTCTGTACTTTGTGGGGTCTGACTCCTCCAAACTTTGGTTTTGCTCTTGTGTGTGACCTTTAAAAATCGTAGCCCGCAAATGGCTAACAGTGGGTGCATGTCCCACCTTTTCTCGCAAATTCACTCCAATGGAGTACTGCTGCTGGAGCTAGCAGGGACGTGCCTGTGAATAGGTGGCATGCATGTGATGGAAGCAGAGGTGGCAGTCGCCCCTCATATGTTTATGTTTATTTTTCTTGCAAAGCGCACGAATACCGAAGTGTCTTGGCGCTCAAAAGTGTTAGGAGTAGGAATACAGTGAGAAGGTTTGTAACCGATATAGATGTAAAAAAACAGGTTTTCAAATTCTTCCTGAAAATCTGGAGATTTGGTTGACATCTCAAGGATATTGGTAGTTTCATATATATTTATATGTGTGCTTAGTGCAAGCTGTGCAGGCTCAGACGATTAAAGAGGTGTATGTAATGGAGTAATGTACCTACCAACCACTGTTAAATTTCTGTTTTAGAAAAAAGTAAGTTTGCTCAGCAGGTCGGGACTAAGGAACAATATGTGGAAAATACTCAAATTAGCCCCTTCCATTAGTCGAATTGTGCAATCTCTTTCTCCATCCATTCTCTTTCCTTCTCTTCTCTTTCTCTTCTCCCGCTCTTGTTGTTTTCTCTACATTCCTCCCCCTTCTCGTTCTCTCTTGAAGCCTCCCCTGCCTGCTGCAGCTAATCTCAGGCAAAGTCTAGGCCCTGTTCACAAAAATCCGTTTGGAAGACCTTATGTTTTTGAAAGCTTATTTTACAGAATCTAACAACACATTAAATTAAACTGAAAACAGTAAACACGTGCTCCAGAAAGCCAGAAATTAGTGATGACAACAGAAATGAGCAATGGCACAACAGTCAGCCAATATTTTACTAGTAGAAAGCATCATTGTTTTTCCAAATGGTGCCACCCCCCCCCCCCACCCATCCCCCCAAAAAAATGCAAGCAGGGGAATGTGGTAGTAATGCTGCTTTGGTATACGTTTTTGCTGAGACAGACCACATTGTATGGTATTAGTGGGTTAAGGTTTTTGCTGCAGACAGCTGTGTAGTCTGCTGGTTTGCCAGTATGAATTATCACAACATAACTTAACACCCCACCAAGTTCCATGTAATCAGGAGTTTGTTTAAACAGTTAAAAAATTCAGCTAACAGGCCTTTGCATGCTGGGACTTGTAGTTTCTTTCCCCATTGTAACTAGGGAGGGGTTTGTAGGAGAGTAGGGCCTGCTTCTGTAGTAGGGGATCTCTGTGTATAGTCATAATCTAGTGAATAGTCCCGCCCATGTGCGTGGACCCCGGAGCAATCAAAAATAATCTCTTACAGTGTCAAAAAATGCAGAAAATGCATAGACACTTAAGAGAGAATTTAAAGACAGATAATGCAGCCAAAAAGGCTACACTGTCCAGTACTTCAACTAGAAATTCCACCATAAAATCCACAAAACAGCAAAGCCTGTACAGATTTCCCTTGCTTAACAGCAAAATCCCTCAGGAATGATAGAGAGAAGAACCTGGACAGACAAGCCCCATAGGCTGCCATTATGTGGCTTAATTAGGATACTGTGCCTTTAAGGAACCTTCCAGAACCTTCTCTCAGTATCCCAGAATGCATAGCAGGTCCAACTTAGCCTCAGTTCTTTTTTCCGGCTCCTGCAAGCAGGACCCTGGAGCATTGAGCTCTCCCTTTTCAAGGGTTTTTGTTAGTGTTTTACACTAATTTCGATTTTTGGTACTTTTAAAGTACTTTGGTGACTTTCTTTCTGTGTTTCTGCACTCTTTTTTGTCCATAATGCCTGCATTATTCGACAAATGCCCTGAGTGCTCAAGAAAGAAGGCCAGGTCAGACTCCCATGAGGTCTGTATTCTCTGCCTTCCCTCTTCCCACATTCCTGAGGAGTGTGTGATCTGCAGAAGCTTCTCTGGAAGGACCCTGAAGGAGAGGAAGAAGATCAGGCTTCAGGGACTTGAGGAGAGAAAGTTGAAGGCACGAGGTGGGTCAGGAGGGGCTCCTTCTACCCATGCTGAGGCCTCTGGGGGGCTCCCCAGGGGCAGGAAGACCAGCCCTCGCCCAAGATCTCCGTCTGGGTCAGTTGCGCTGACCACGACGTCGAGGGGACGGTCAACGGCCAGTTCCAGGTCTCCCCAGGGCTCTGGGTCGAGAAAACGTCGCCCGTCGACGTCGAGGAACGTGTTCCGGCCGCCGTCGAAGCCGGTGTCGATATCCTCGTCGTCGCTGTCGGCGTCGAGTGGTCGACATCGGAGGGCCCGGCGTCGGCGCTCGCCGTCGAGGCGACACCGCCGTTCGCCGCCGAGGACATCGTCGTCGAGGGGATCCTCGTCGTCGAGGTCGCCGTCGAGACGGAAGGCGTCTCCGGCGCCGAAGAGGTCGACGTCGAAGCATTCCAAAAGACCGACGTCGAGACGGTCAAGGAGATCGACGTCGAGAAGGTCAGAGAGGTCGACGTCGAGAAGGTCCAAAGGGTCGACGTCGAAGCGATCCAAGAAGTCGACGTCGAGGCCGGCGAAGAGGTCGAGGTCGCCGTCGAGGCACCATCGCCCGTCGTCGAGGTTTCGTGGCTCGTCGATCTGGTCGGGGTCGACGTCGAGACGGAGACACGGTTCGAGAAGTGTGATTCGGTCGACGCCGAAGGACCGTTCGACGTCGAGGGGACATCGGTCGTCGTCTGGGCACCGGTCTTCAACGTCTGGAGGTCCTAAGGACAGGCCCAGGACTGTGGGGGGCTCCCCACGCTCCGGAAGAGATGGTGGCTCGCCGGGAACGGCGCATTCCGGGGTGGATACTCCGATGAAGCCTTCTACACCTCCTTCGCGGCCTGCTGTGCCGAAGGGTCCGCCTCCGAAGGCCCCTACCCCACCTCCGAAGCCGGCTCCGCAGACCCCGCGTCCGGTTGCTCCTCCACCCCCGGTCCCACCGAGGGCGGTGTCGATGCCTAAGTTTCCGACGCCTCCGAAGAAGACTCCTAAGAAGCCTAGGACTCCTGACCCTGGGAGGCCGAAGGAGCGTCCGAGGCCCAAGAGGTCGAGGTCTCGCTCGGGGAGACGGGACAGATCAAGGAGTGGCCATGGATCTTCCTCACGATCCAGGCGTCATCACAAGAGACGTCGGTCCAGGTCACGTTCTCCATCTGGGACCCGTTCCTACTCGCCCACGCTGTCCGATTCGCCGGAGACTAGGGTGTCTCCGATAGACGATATAAGCACATTTCAGGAGGTTCTCCTGCGTGGAGCGGCGAAGTTGGGCATTGAGGTTGAAGCACCTACGGCTTCTACCTCGGTGATATTTGAGACATTACACAAAAGGCACTTGTCTCGCCCTCTGTTACCTCTGGTGCCGGGGCTCCTTGAGCCCGCCGAACAGCTATTCCTGACGCCGGCAACGGTGAAGTCTGTACCTTCCAGGATCCTAAAAAAGTACAGGGCTCCGGACTCAGACCCAGCCTTCTTGAGGAAGGACCCGGTACCGGATTCGGTCATCGTGACTGCTGCACGGAAGCTTCATGCCACCTCCCCTGCGTCCACGGTGCCTCCGGACAAGGAGAGCCGTTGGATCGATTCTGCTGGTCGTAAGGCGTGTGGGACATCCGCCTCGTCCATGAAGGCCGCCAGTGACTCGGCTTTGCTGGGACGTTACGACCGGTCCCTGTGGGACTCGATGGAGCAGTTCGCAGACCTTGTCCCTCGAGACCGCAAGGAGGACTTTGTGGAGATCGTCCAGGAGGGGATGCTGGTCTCTAATCAGGCCATCGGCGCCGCAGCGGACATATCATTGCTGTCCGCGCACGGATATTGCCACGGGATTCACCAGAGACGCCACGCTTGGCTCAGGTTGACGTCATTGAAACCGGAAGCACAGCAACGCGTGGCGAATCTCCCGTTTTCCGGAGATACCCTCTTCGGGAAACACGCGGATGATGAGATGGCCAGGATGAAGGCCGAAGCGGAGACCCTGACGGCAGTGGGCTTGGAGAAGCCCAAGGAAAAGAACCCCTTCCGACAGTACCAACGTCGGTTTGGGTCGCAGGGTCGTGGAAGGGGGCAGTCTGCTGGACAACATCAACAGCAGCAGCAGCAGCAGCAGTACAGGCGGCCCTTCCAGAAGCGACAGGGTGGTAGAGGTCGTCAACAGTCCTCTACCGCGACCAAGGGCCCGGCCGGGTCCCGTCCCTGAGCTGTTACTTCCCCCTCGTCCGTTACCCGCTCCGGTGGGGGGAAGCGTTCAATTTTTTCTGGCAGAGTGGAGAAAAATTACTCAGGACAAGTGGGTGCTGAATATTGTTTGCAATGGATACAGTCTACGTTTCACCAGCCCTCCTCCATCGATTCCTCCCGTCAGCTCGCAGTATCAACTGCGCGAGCTTCAGACGGAGGCGGACGTTCTGCTAAGGAAAAGGGCGATCGAAGACGTACCTCTGTCTCAAAGAGGAAGAGGTCTGTACTCTCGGTTCTTTCTTGTCCGCAAGAAGGACAGAAACGAGTTCAGGCCCATTCTGGATTTGCGGCAGGCAAACAAGTGGATTCGCAGAGAAAAGTTTCGCATGCTGTCGTTGCATCAGATCTACCCTCAGCTGCAACGAGGAGACTGGATGTGTGCCATAGATCTACAGGACGCATACTTCCACGTGCCCATTGCATGCAAACACAGGAAATTTCTGCGCTTTCAAGTCGGCACCAATCATTATCAATACACGGTGCTACCCTTCGGACTGAAGTCTGCACCCAGGACATTCTCAAAATGTATGGCAGTGGTAGCGGCACACCTGAGGAAGAACAAGGTGTTTGTCTACCCGTACCTGGACGATTGGTTGATCAAAGCCTCCTCCTTCTCGGAAGCTCAAGCACACTTCCAGAAGACGTGCGTTCTCTTGAACAAGCTGGGGTTGCACATCAACATGTCCAAGTCGGTCCCGACTCCGGTACAGTGCATCCAGTACTGGGGGCCTCCATCAATACGCTGTCAGCAAGCGTGTCTCCTTCGGAAGAGCGACGTTTATCACTCGTTCGGAAGGCTCAGGCTCTCGTGAAAACTCCGTCTACGACTGTGAGGACGGTGTCTTCTCTACTGGGATCGATGGCCTCTTGCATCTTTCTCACTCCTCACGCACGGCTACAGATGAGACCTCTGCAGGAGTGCTTGGAGGATCAGTGGGACCAGAGGAGAGGTTCTTGGGACGACAGGATACGACTGTCTCTACATGCTCTTCAGTCTCTAAAGTGGTGGTGCTCGAAGGAGAATCTCCTCAGAGGCGTTCCCTTCCACAAGGACATTCCCACACAGACCATCGTGACGGATGCGTCTCTCCAAGGTTGGGGGGCGCATTCCGGAGACCTGCAAATTCAAGGGACGTGGTCCCCGACGGAGTCCACGTACCACATCAATTTCCTGGAACTGAGAGCTGTTCACTTGGCACTGAAGGCCTTTCATCCGTCCTTTCAGACCAACTCTCTGCTTGTTCAGACGGACAACACGACAACGATGTATTACCTCAACAAGCAGGGGGGCTCGAGATCGCGCACTCTGTCGCAGGAGGCGCAGGCGATCTGGCACTGGCTTCTGGCTCGAGGACTGTCGATAACGGCCACCCATCTGCCAGGTGTGCAGAATGTTCAGGCAGACGAACTGAGCAGAATCGTGCAGGAAAACCACGAATGGGTCATAAACGACGAAGTACTAGGAGAAGTCTTCGCAAGGTGGGGAACTCCAGACGTAGATCTGTTTGCCACCGCCGAAAACAGCAAATGCCGAGGCTTCGCCTCCAGGTACTACCAGCCAGGGACGCTGGGGAACGCGTTATGGATCAACTGGTCGAACAGCTTTCTGTACGCTTTTCCACCAATTCCCCTGATTCCGGCGGTTCTCATCAAGCTGTCTCAATCCAGGGCGAGAATGATTCTGATTGCCCCGGAATGGCCCAGACAGTGGTGGTTCACGGACCTGCTTCACCGATCTCTCCTTCCTCACATGAAGCTGCCGTGCAGGCCGGACCTTCTCACGAAGTTCGGGAGGCGGATGGTGCACCCCAACCTCTCGTCTTTGAGTTTGGCGGCATGGCTCCTGAAATAGTGCAATATGGCCATCTGAATCTCCCAGAGGATTGTATGGGCATACTGAAGGAGGCTAAGCGACCTTCCACTAGGACTTCCTATGCTTACAAGTGGAAGAGGTTTTGCATCTGGTGCAAGTCTAAGAACTATGACCCTACGTCATGCAAGGAAGATGTCATCCTTCCATATCTGCTTCATCTGGCGCAGTCGGGCCTTAATGTCCATTCCATTAAGGTTCATCTGGCTGCTTTGACTGCCTACAGGAAAGGCCCTTCACAGACTTCCTTTTTCCAGATCCCTGTGATCAAAGATTTTTTGGAAGGCTTGAAGAAAGTGTTCCCTCCTGTCAGGCTTCCTTCGCCTTCATGGGACTTGAATGTGGTGCTGTCCAGATTGATGAAGGAGCCTTTTGAACCCATTCATAAGGCTTCGTTGCAGCACCTGTCCTGGAAGGCGGCGTTCCTCGTGGCCATTACATCGGCCCGCAGGGTGAGTGAGATTCAGGCATTGTGTTGCCAAGAACCTTATACTGTATTTCATAATGCTAAAGTTGTTATGCGTACTCACCCTAAGTTTCTTCCCAAGGTTGTTTCTGATTTTCATATCAATCAGACTATCACTTTGCCTACGTTCTTTCAGACTCCTTCATCTCCGGCGGAAAGGTCTTTACATTCCCTGGATGTGCGGAGGGTGCTGAAGTTTTATCTTGATAAGACTAAAGATATTCGTAGGTCAGACCAATTGTTCATCAATTATGGCTCAGTCAGGACGGGTCTTGCTACCTCTAAACAGTCCATCTCTAGGTGGATTGTGTCCTGCATTCAGTTGTGTTACTGCAAAGCTAATAAGACCTTAGGGGGCAAACCTAAGGCTCATTCCACCAGGGGCAAGGCTGCTACGACAGCTATGCTCCGTAATGTTCCCATTGCAGAGATCTGCAAGGCGGCCACTTGGAAGTCGGTCCATACCTTTGCTAAGCATTACTGCCTGGACACTGATGCCAGGGCAGACGCTCAGGTTGGGCAGGCTTCGCTGCGGAATCTGTTCGCACAGTAGTGGCGTTATTTTATTCTCCACCGCCGCTTGGTGTGGGGATGGGCTTGCCATTCTATTCACTAGATTATGACTATACACAGAGATCCCCTACTACAGAAGGAGTAGTTTCTGTCCTGTAACTCCAGTTCTGTAGTAGGGGTATCTCTGTTATAGTCATAAGCGCCCTCCCGCCTCCCCGGTGGAGTGTTGTTCATGATCATAATGCTACAGGTCTGGCGTTTTCTGCGCCTTCAAAAAGAACTGAGGCTAAGTTGGACCTGCTATGCATTCTGGGATACTGAGAGAAGGTTCTGGAAGGTTCCTTAAAGGCACAGTATCCTAATTAAGCCACATAATGGCAGCCTATGGGGCTTGTCTGTCCAGGTTCTTCTCTCTATCATTCCTGAGGGATTTTGCTGTTAAGCAAGGGAAATCTGTACAGGCTTTGCTGTTTTGTGGATTTTATGGTGGAATTTCTAGTTGAAGTACTGGACAGTGTAGCCTTTTTGGCTGCATTATCTGTCTTTAAATTCTCTCTTAAGTGTCTATGCATTTTCTGCATTTTTTGACACTGTAAGAGATTATTTTTGATTGCTCCGGGGTCCACGCACATGGGCGGGACTATTCACTAGATTATGACTATAACAGAGATACCCCTACTACAGAACTGGAGTTACAGGACAGAAACTACTCCTTCCTATGGTCACCCCCACTTTTTGCTGTGATTTTCTGGTTTGTCGACTTTAATGTGGCTGTGGGCCTGCTACCCAGACCCACAGCCCAGCTGTTCTCTCTCTAAATTGATACCATGTACTTTAGGTACATACCTTTGTGAGCCCCTGTATAGTGTACCATAGGTACCCAGGGCATAGGTGCATCCAAGGCCTACCAGGGGCTGCAGCATGTATTATGCCACCCCTGGCTGGCCCTCCAAACTGACACAACAGGCTGATCACTCAGCTTGGGTAAGGTGGTATAATCACCCCTTACTTAGATATAGTATACCTATATCTACCTATATATAGACACATATGCACCTATAAGTCACTCCTATGGTAGGCCTCGACAATCCTGGAGGCAGAGTGCTTGGTTTTAGGTGAGAGGGTGCCCTAGCTAGCATGAGCTGAGCCCCTCTGCAGCTTTCAGAACCCTCTCCTTATAGCTGTTCTATGATATAGCCATACCATATACTCTTAAGTGCATTATAATCCTCGTGGTTAATGCTAACTTTGATTTGGCTTTATCAAAACGTGTCGTGTAAGGTGTCAAACACTTTGGAATACTATCCCCACCCCCACCAATAGAGGAGGCGGGGATAGCATTCCACCCT
Source organism: Lissotriton helveticus (assembly GCF_964261635.1). NCBI lineage: Eukaryota > Metazoa > Chordata > Amphibia > Caudata > Salamandridae > Lissotriton > Lissotriton helveticus. The sequence goes on from NC_136065.1 coordinate 1,099,756,097, forward strand.
TCTAGAGGGAAAAGACATGTTAGTTACTGCTTTACCCGGTTAAAGTTAAACAGAGCCCCAGCATCACAAAATGGGTGCTGCTGCCACAGACACAAGTCTGACCTCCTGCTGCTGGACGAAACTCTGGCAGGGGAGGCCTGGACAATAGGTTTCCTGTCCAGGGAGGTGCCAGCACCTCCCCAGACAGGCAGATGTGTATTGGGAGGGGGGGTGGCTGCATCAGCAGAATCTTTTTGAGACACTGCCTGGGGCACACAAGGTGCTCCATGCATAGCCCGGTTCAAACCAGTTGCTGGGGCACTCCAGCCCCAGCTCTGGCGCGCAACTGGACAAAGAGAAAGGGGTGTAACCACCCCCTTCTCAGGTTCACCCATAGGAGGGACCTAGGCAGGTAATCCAGCCCCTTAGCTTAGGATAAGTATAGGAGCTGTGTCCCCAGGATTTTAGATTATCCTGGAAAGAAACTTTGATACAGAACTCTTGGACCTTCGACATTCTATTCTGACTAGAAGACGGAAGACATCTCCCTTGTGGTCAAGGAGTGACCACCCTGTGCAAACAGGCACCACCAGTAACTTGCCAGTCTGCTTTGTCGACGCTCCCGCTGGAACCTAAAGACTCAGCAACACAGGAACTGGACTCTCAGACTTCTCCAAATCCGACCCACATCCACAGCAAAGCTGAGACCCGTGGCGGACACGAGAGATGTGGGACCGGACACCCTGGACATCCTGCATTTTGCTAACAGCTCAACTACCGAGGTACGCTCACAGTTGTACATTGGTGTACGAGAAGCCCAAGACCCAAGAGCCACTTGTACCGAAGCTCAGCCCTCCACACTCTGCTTGGGGCCCGCTCTTGCATTTCAGCTTGACGTGTCTTCCCGGTTCCTTGCCCGTTGGCTAGTGAGCCCCCTGAAGACTTTTCTTTCAAACTAAACTGCTTTCCTGGTAGCTCCAGGCTTGCTCCTGCTTCCCTTCAAAGGAGAAGCGCCACAGACCTTGCTAGTCTGTAACAAAGCCAATCTTGACATCCTGCATGGGTTGCGGTTGCTAAGGCTTGTTGAGTCCAATCCGGATACCAACACCGCAGTCAACTAGAAAAATCATGGGACAGCTTGAATCCAGCATCTGGTCATCGTCAATGCCTCCCGGTCCTCGTGGCTGAAGAGACAAACTCACCTTCAAGCACCCGACATCGCCTGGTTCCTTCCTGGTCACTGGCTAGTGATCCAGACTCTGTCCCCTCTGCTTTCAGGTTCTTCGCATCACCGATCCACTCTTGGATCCATCCAGACACTTTTTCTCTGGTCTCCTGCAGCACTTCTTTGCAGCTCTCCATAGAAAAGGACGACGAAACCCGACACCAAAAGACACCTATGCCCCCGGCTTCCCTGGGTGAGGTAACACAAGTACTCCGGTGCTCCCATGGGTCTTGACTCTCGAAGTGTCCTAGACTAAAGGGGTTTTATCGTAGTCCATCCGGAAGTGTCCTTAAACAGTAACTTTGTAACTTCTTTGTTTCCCACTATAAGTCAATGGTAACTCGTGACTGTGTTTAGACACTGCACGCGTCTCCTGTGGGCCTCCTACTTCCTAACCTTTGGTTGCTTAGTGTAGTCCCAGCGATTCTACAGGCCCAAGGCCTGCTGTCTAACTCTCACATGGTTCTTATACCACTTCTTTAGTATATGGTTTGTGAGGCCCCTAGGGCATAACTGTATTTGTGCAACTTATCGTATGCTAATAGAGTAACTTGTGATGTACTTTTACCTCTGACCTCATAAAGAGTGCAGAGGGGTTGTGTTTAGAATAAATACATATATATTTGATATATACCTTGTGTGGTGTCCTTTCATTTGATATTCAAGGGATTATAATTGGTAAAACAGCTTGCTTCACATGCTCTCTGAAGTCTTCACCTAAGACTGCTGGTCCAAGCTACCACTAGGATATCTTGTCTATAAGGTTGACTTTACAACCACCATTAATAAGGGTCATTTAGACTGGTGCAAGGTGCCCACTAGAATAGTGGACATCATATGCCAGGCTAACCTCTCACAGGGTTGTGGTCTACATTGGATAAACTGGAGCCTGAAGAGCTGAACGTTTACCCTGGATTCAATTGTCCACTTGGAAATTGTATGAATATGTAGCAAAGCACTTTTATATCAGTTCCCTCAAATTCTTAACTTGTGTAATGTAAATAAGCAAAAACAAGTTGTACACATGTCTACCCTCCTTCCCATCACACCTTAGTTTCACAACATTATAGACTGCACAAAATGCCTAATTGAGAAAGAAGTAAAGTTTTACAAAATCACATGACTCTCTCCGTGGTGCAACTGAATTGATGCAAGTGGATCAGCAAGTGGATCCGTTTTTCAGAAATGTTATACCTTTTATGCGTTCTATAGATATATACCTATACCGTGAAACATATTATTTGTTTCTGCTACTATTTCTTAAAAGGACAATGGCAGCCATGCTGTGCAATTGCACATTCTCTTTTTTTAATGAAAATGGCTTTGTGAATGACAACAATAGTAAGAGTATAGCTCTTCAATCCCTGGTGGCGCAGCACCTAGGATAACGTACTGCATGGTTGAACACTTATGAGGTCCCACTGCGAGACCTATTGGTTCTGCCAGTGCTTGTTTTCAATGCACTTCAACCACTGTCCTCTACCTATGAATTTGAGGCTTTTCCTGGTCTGTTCTATGTTATTTCTACTGACGACCTTTGCTCTTTACAATAATAACCCACTCTGCTTTGTCATTCCTGTCGACCACAAGAAATACACACATTCCCCGGCGAACCTCAAATCTGCCTTCTATGAAGTAGTCGTGCCCACTGAGACATAGATGGGTTTGGGCATTGGACTGCACCAAATTAAATGAACTATAGAAATTCTTTTTTATTCTCAGTTTGAGCTTTCCTTGCACAATTTAACAAATATATATACACCAGTATTTGCAGTTTAATGTGAACTACATAAAACAAGAGTTGACATGTCGACAGCCTATACTTTTTAAAGTACTCTCATACATTTCCAAAGTGAGTAAAAGCACATCCAGGGTGATATCGGTGCAATATGTGGCAATGCCATAACGTAAATAAGACTAGTCGGCGGTAACGACCTTAACAAGAAGGACACTTTACCTTGGCGCAAAGTCTTTGCAGACGCAGCCATCCCCCTCAAATGTTGCAAATGCGCCTGTAAGGCTTATCCTGTGCACTGCGCGTCCGTAAGATGTGCAGTTTCTGAAGCAATTGGGATATCGTCCAGCTACGTCGCACTGGCAGTTACCTTCTAACTTTCACGACAGAAACCCGGAAGAGCTCTGCTCTGAAGTCTGAGGCTGCAGTTCCCTGAAGACAATGTCTGGTGTAAACTGCTGGGCCTCCTTCAGCCACACTCTATTAATCAACTAAGCATACACACAAAACACACCCCTGCCAGCCCTCTACGGTTAAAGAGCAAACACTTCAGAAATTGCTGACTCACTGAGAAGCTTCAGAATTTATAAAAGTAAATCTCCTTTTAGGGGGAACTTTAATTATTATATATCATTTGAACATTCCGAAATTATATATGTATTTGTGTTTTGGACATAACAAGCGTCGTGTTGTTTTGCTTTAAGTTGGATTTTCAAATATTTCTTTTTTTAAAGTATTTATGCATTATAGAAAATAGCGTTTTTTTCTCACTTAAATGAATATCTGGAGACAGACAAGGTCGGTCATCATTCATTCTTTCTTCCCACGTTTTCCTGATAACTCTTCTCCCATAGGTCAGTGCTAATGGAAGTCCTTGGATAAGTCCCAGACTTCAGAGCAATGAAAAGAAAGTGAACTTTTTTTGGAAGATCAAGGAAGGAGAGGAGTGACAACATACGAGTTTTTGGGATCCTTAGCAAGACTTATTTTGGGCCCCCTGTTTGAAACGGACTTGAGATGTATTATGTATTTTCAGCTAATACAAACCAGTGATGCACAAAATAGTAAATCGTTGCATTGCGGGACATTTGTAATCACCAAAATAAATCTCCCTTCGCAGCTGGAATTCTCTCAGCAATAGCGAAAATCCAACCACTGTGCCAAGGATGTTTGTCATTCCATTGTTTGAAACCGGGTACTCTTCTTCCCTGCCTTTTTTCCTCGTCTCCTCTTTCTAGGTCTACATTTCTCAGACTAAGAAGTGACCTACAGCCTTTGGTCAGTTAGAGAACCGGAAAGGCAGGAAACACGAGAAGGACATGGGGTAAAGAGATTTGTATAGTAAGAGAAGAATTAGTAGAGGGAGAAGTGTGATAGAGGGATATGTATTGTACAGAGAAATGTAAGACAACGAGAGAAAGGCGAGGTAGCCAGAAAGAGAGAGAGGTAGAGAGAGAAGTACGAAAGAAAGGCTAGTTTCAATAGAGACGGAGGTACAAAGAAAGGAGAGAGAAGGTAATGATAAAGAAAAAGGTGCTGAGATAGTGAGAGGTTGTGTTGCAGAGACATGGAGACAGCAGTAGGTATATGTAGAAGCAGTCTTGAAGATTTAACCGATTGAGTCAGAAGTGATGAAGTGAAGTAAAAAGAGAGACATGAGACAGTAGAGATGAATAGGGGAAGGGAGATAGATTTGCGAGAGAGGAGACAGGCGTAGGCAGAGGATTACATAGGGAAATGTGGTAGAGAAGGGTGTACATTTAGTGATGGGTAAGGGAGATATATGAAGTACAAAAAGATAAACAGGGAATAAAAAGAAGTGTGAAGTAGAGAAAGTTGGTATAGAAAGTGGGAAGTGGCAGAGAGGAACCATGGAAGACAGTGAAGGGTAAGGAGAAGTTAGAAGGAGGTGATAGAGAAGTCTGAGAGACATTAAAGAGAGGTGAGGTCAAGTGGACGGATGATAACAAGAAGCAGGTGAGGTAGAGAAAGACTTGGAGAGAGAAAGGTAGAGAGGTGTGAGTTAGGGATAGTTATAGACATGGTGAGAGACAGTGGAAGGTAACAGAAGGGAAAGAGTTCAGATAAAGAAAGAAATGGACGAGGGTTAGCTAGATGAGGAACAGAGAATGGAAATGCAGGGAAATAAGTGTGAGGGTGAGATAGAGAAGTGAGGTAGAGCAGACACGTTTTAAGGCATGGCAAAGTGGGTAATTGCCCAGGACCCCAACTTCTTACGCCCCACCTAGGAAAGTGAACCTTCTCTCTATTAGACCTCTGTCAGATCTAATTTCTATTTAAACCCCTCTCTGCCTTTCATCTATCTCTGACTGTCTCTCTACCTAATGTCATATTAAGGGTATTTGGCGTCTCAGAAATACATATTTCAACATTTTGATCCACCACTCAAATTAACTTCATATTTCACTATACTAATTCACCACTAATCCTTTATTGGTTCTGGAGTAGCGTGCTACCTGCCAAAAAAGCGCTTCGGTGCCCCATCAAGGGTGGCAAGCGCCATATAAATGCCAACCTTTTCCCCTCTTCTATCCCTCTGCTATCCTTCTCAATCCAAATACCTGACTAACATATCTACCAATCAAATTACTTTAATATTTCACTATACGTATTGACCGCTGAATCTTTATGGGTTCCGGAGTAGCGTGCTACACGCCGAAAAAGTGCTTCAACATCCGATCAGGGATAGCAAGCGCTATATAAATGCAAAAGTTTTCCCCTCTTCTATCCCTCTAATTTCCTTCTCAAACCAAATAACTGACTTTCTACCACTCAAATTACTTTCATATTTCACTATAGAGTGCTACTTGGCAAAAAAAAGTGCTTCAACACCTTGTCAGCTGTAATTATCACTATATAAATGCATTTACAATACAATACAATCCTGTTAAAGTAAAAAATAATTTAAGTAAAATTTGGCATCACACAGGCCTGAATTAGAAGTGAATGGGAAATAAAATCCAAATTTGTTTCATACCGGCCCCCACCAAAATATGTCTTGCACGAGACCCCCAAAATCCTTACGATGACACTGAACTAGAGAAAGAGTTTAGCAAGAGAGAGGAAAAGGTGATGCAGCAAGAAAATTGAGGTAGAGTGGAAACAGAATAAAAAAGGCACACCTTTTGTTACAGCGTGTACATAGTAGGTTTTGTTCTGCTGAGTGTAATTTTGTAAAAGGTAAAAAGGACAGTTTGAGCCCCTTTTGTGTCATATCTGCTAATATTTGTAAAAAGTAAATACACAATATGTGTTACAGTTGCGGGGCAGTCTCCAGCGGATGGACATTCAGTTGTTCTCATCAGTGGACACTCCATGAAGACCCTTACTACTCAAACAAACGGGTCATTTCACTTCCCCAGAGCCCGCATTCCTATGCATATATGTATTAGTCCCTTGGGACTTGTGACAATGCAGCTTTTAGAAGGAATGAGATTACCACAGGTCCTGAAAACGTGTCCACTGAAACACAATAACTGCATTCCATCACACTCATGTTTCTCTTACAAATGCGAAAGGTGGTGCGTTTACAGGATTTAAGATACCACCTCCAAAACAAATCTTAAAGAAATCACCTACAGAAACTATGAGGCTTTAGTTTAAAAATAATTGTTGAAAAAGTCTTCATAGTACAGTATCATTTTAAACAATGTTAGATACAAAATAAATATATATATTTTGTGCCATCGACGTGCCATCAATTTTTCTGCCCATAATAACATGCTAATCTCTATGATCAAAATCTGTCTGGAGCAAAATTATTTTCTTTTTAACAATCAAGTGTACCAGCAGACCAGAGTGGTGGCTATGGGGGCCTGTTTCTCCCCCAGCCTAGCGTGCTTGCACATGGGTTGGTGGGAGGAACAGGTCCTCATGGGACAACATCGGGCTACTATGCAGAATCATGTCCCATTGTACTTAAAGTACATTGATGATCTCTTTCTGATCTGGCAGGGATCATTACATGAGGCACACACTTTTGTGGAACAACTTAATAATGACTTAAATCTTAAATTTACATCCACAATCAATGCATCGAAAGTAAACTTTCTTGACATAGAAGTGTATGTAGAGTCGGGGGGGGTTGGCAATCAGGTTACACAGAAAGCCGACAGCTGGCAATACTATTCTGCATGCTGTCAGCCAGCACCCTCACCACTTGATACGCAGTATCCCCTTCGGGGAGATGCCGCGCATCAAAAGAATCTGTAGTACAGAAGCTGAGTGCTCTAAAGCTCAGGAGGCAAGCAAACAACGGTTTCTAGCTAGGGGATACTCAGAAGCTATTATACAAAAAGCAATTAATCGCTCTAGGAGTATAACCAGAGCGCAGGCCCTCACACCCAAAGTAACCCCAAACACACCATATACTACAACCACACTTGACTCACCAAGAATTATTGTCACCTTCAATCGACAACAAAGGGAGATCCGGAAAATCTTCTCCCGTAACTGGAACCTGGTGACAGGGGATCCTGTCATTGGGGGTCTTGTGGGTAGAAAACCTAAACTCTCATACAGAAAATCTACTTCTAGGGCAGACAGACTGGTTAAAAACTATCTGGAACAGCCAATATCGGAGACCTTTATGGCTCTGAGAAAAGGCTTTAAGAAGTGCCCTAATTGTAAAGCTTGTAAATATGGGTGCCACAAGACACAATACCAGATACCTTTTAAAGATGCACCTGTAAAAATCACAAAACAACTGACCTGCAAAACAGAATTCGCAGTTTATGTGTTGCAGTGCCCTTGTGAGCTCCGGTATGTAGGGAGTACCCGACTGCCGGCTCACAAGCGTATATTGCAACACATAAGAGCCATTACTACTAAGGATCAATCGTATCCGGTAGCACGGCATTTCGAGAGTACCCATGATAGCAATCCAAAATATCTACAATATTACATCATAGATTGTCTGATGCCTTTGAAACGGGGTGGCAACAGAGATGCTCTTTTACGGGTCCTAGAAACCCGCTACATATTAGAGCTAGATAGCCGAACCCCGGGGGTCTCAACGCTAGCGAGGACCTATATACATGCCTGTGAACTTTCTTGTATATTGACAATAGTGGTTCCTCGCCATCACGGGCAACTCTCACATTAGACATAGGATGCCATCTGCTTATATCCTGATACAGTGTTATGGCCATTTTATTGTTACTATTCTGTCAGTGGATTTCGTTTTATGAAACAATCATTAAATGGAGGGGCTCCTCCATTGGTTTGTTAAGAAATTTTACTAGCACTTTGCACTTTTTCATGATTTGCACTATGTATCTACAGCTGCTCCTTGTCACAATAGGTATATGTATATAAATAGAAAGTTAGCACATGTACTTTGATACTATCCCACTTGGGAAGTATTTGCACATGTTTCTAAACCTGGAAACTTGAGGTCTTGAATGAAATCTCTTGGATATATTTTTTAATGATGTTTTGCATATATATATATATTTATTTATTTATATATGGATTCATACACATCACGATATTTTGCACATATTTATTATGATATATGAATTGTGTATTGGTTAAATAACATGACTCACTATACTGTTGATGTTATGGAGAATTGCGAAAAAAGATTTGTTGAAGTCTTTCTTTGGTTTCCATGGTTAAAGCTTATGAAGGCTGTGGACGGTACTAATTAGTCCGCCCTTGATGTTTATTATAAATACCTTACCTGTGACATTGCATTTACATCATGTGATCAAGACTGTGGACACAGTCGAAACGCGTCATGGCGGGCATGCTGAGCACTAAAAGGCACGAATAAAGCATTTTTGTTTTTGGCACCAGAATTGGGTTCTACTCTTCGTCATTTATCCTGATTGACAAACGAATTGGGGGCGCCGTCGGCGTCTGATGAGTTCTGATTCATATATATATATATATATATATCTATATATATATATATATATATATACATATACATATATATGTATATATACATATTTCCCATGGGCTGATTGATGTGATTATGAAGTGATAGACATATGGTTGCCTGCCAGAGAGGTATATTTGTGAACTGCCTCGACAGAAAAAAACGCCAGGCTCTCGTTGAAACTTTTAACCATGGTATAATCTATCCCCAATGTTAAGTACAGTTATAGAATGGTAGTGGTGACTCTAATGGATTTGTATGACGCCAGAACCAGAGAAGACGTAACTGACTAATAACATAAAGACAAGAACCTTAAATCTCACCAGCGCTAATTCATATGTTCATCCTTCTGAGGCTGTTATTGCATGTAGCTTTACATTGAGGCTGTTATTGCATGTAGCTTTACATTGGGGATTGTGGTATTTCATGTCAGTGTATACCTCATCATTTGTCATGAAGAGCCCTTTTGGCGCTGACAAGGCCACGGTGATAGCAAAAACAATTTAACAGATGTTGCCCGACCCTGCTGCCATGCCCATCTTTTTTCAGGAGCCGTCCAGCCTGATAGGAAGCTTAGTGCCACTAGTGAGCTTTGCCACGTCCTTTTTGCATCATGACCAGCACACCACACCCCACATATGGACTATGTCACACTACAGCAGTCACCAAGCGTAGGCAGTGAATCACTCACATAGTTCTGCGGCAGTGCTTTGGCTAAAAGGCACAGGCTGTTGACCTTGGCAGGTAGGTATATGAACTGCAAAGAATTGTGCATGCCCAGCCATTCCATCCCTAACCCTCTTGCTGTCTGGCAGTGGATGGCAATAAGAAGATGAGCCTGTTCTTCAATACACATTTTTATTAGAGTGGAACCTTTGACCATGATAGTAGACATCAAAATAAAACTCCCCCACTTTGAACAATATCCTGAGTTCAATTGCATGAGCAATCAAAGAAACTCACAGCGGACCTTTTAAGGTTTCTTTCTTTGCTTCTGCTTTCTATTTTCTCTCACAATATCGCTCTTATTTTCTCCCTCGTTTATCCTTCCTTCCACCGGCGTAGCTAGGGGGGTGGGGGGGGGGGGGGGGGCGGTCCGCCCCAGGCGGCACTATTTTGGGGGTGGCCGGGCGGCGCCTCAGCAGTACACAAGAGTAATTATTATTGGCAGCCAAACAAAGTCCGTTGCGCAGCATAATTAAGCCTTGGTGGTGGGCCAATGTGTGAATGCTACTGCATTGCACGCACCACCAGCAGCTTATTTTCAAAGTGCATCTTCATGTTTGGGTCCCGGGCCGTCAATCTGGTAGCGCGCGAAAGCGCTACCAATGACGGCCCTGCAAACGTTTATCATGCAGCAGAGCCCGCCTATGGCAGACTTGTAAACTGTCCTGTTTTTAACGCAATGTGCGCACCAACGTACCTGGTGACGTACATGAATGCATCCAGTGACCTACACCTCAACAGGCCACCACAAGCTGTTCACACGAACCGGCTCTCTCCCAGTCTCAGTACATAAACGAGGGGCAGGTCGTGTGAGAGTATACTTTTACTTTCAACTCTCCTTGAGCTGCGTGCGTGTCGTTGGAAGATTCAAGCAGCAGCAGGTACGTTTTCCCTAGTTTATGCACAGTTTTTTGAGGTGGCACGTCTGAAAAGATAAAATGCAGGTCATTCTGGGGGTAAGGTTAGGGAATGGAGGACAGCGCACGGAATAGAAGTGCTTTCTGTGTCTTTTAGCAGCACAGGAGTGTGGTAAAAAGTGATGTTCCAGTGATGTTCCTTGGAAATATTTCCCATGGTGTGTTATATTCCATCAATGCTACAATGCTTCACTCACCCGTCTTCGTTAATGCCTGTATATGCATGTCTCCAAATACAGATTAAAAAATAGGCTATTGACTTTGTTAGTTCTTGTTTTCTATTCAATTATCCATGAGCGTCCCCGTCATTTACCTATGCACATATTGATGCTTGTCAAATTCTCATTGGCTGCTCTGCCTTCTTTTCACTTTCAAAATAAATAAATGGAAGACAGGGTGCCTCAGCTCACTATTGACTTCCACTGTCTTTGTCAAGCAACTCATTTACTCCAACATTTTAAAGCATTGACGTGAAATAAAGTGTCAATAGTGATACTGGATCATTCAATATGAATACAGATCAGCTTTTTTAAAAATGTGCAATCCATATCTTCTGCCCACTGAGGTCCTGCCCTTAGCTAACTGAGCTACAGGCACAAACCTGAACTCCAGTAAGTACTCAGCTTAGCTCCTGCAGACAACCAACCAAATCACTGCAGGCAAACAACTGTCCCCTACAGGTATGCAACAAGGCAAGCACCCAACAGAACTCATGCAAGCACCCGCTGGGCCTTGTGCAGGAACCAAAAGTGCCTCGGCAGGCAGCCAAGGTGACTCCTGCAGTCACCACTGATGTGTGCAGACTTTTTATTATTGGCTGTACCCTCAGCCTCGCACCCAGTACCCAGGGGCATAGCTACCATAGGTGAAGCAAGTGCAGTGGCACCGGGGCCCAGAGCCCTAAGGAGGCCATTGAACCCTGACAATAGCTGTATTTTACTTCACCAGCAGCACTCAAAGGGGCCATTTTCTTTGCTTGCACCAGGGCCCAGGGCATCCTTGCTATGCTGCTGTGGCAGCACCTTCTCTTTTTTCCTTTATTGCATTCTCATTTCAGTTTCTTTTGCTGCTCTGCTCTCCTAACGTCTCCATTGTCCTCTTTTTAATTCACAATTGTATTTCTCTACCCATGCTTTTTCCTTCCATCTGGTCCATCTTTATTTTTAATACTTCCTTGTTGGTCTATTATACCCACCCATAATTTTCACTTTGTTATTGTTCGCTTTCTATCATTCACTGCCATAAAACCCTATATTGTTGCTTTCTCCTGTTAGCTTTAAATAGCTCGGGTACCAGTCATGGAAGCCCAACTGGACAGAGCAGAGCCGGGCCAGACAGGGCAGAGAAGCACTTTTTTAATGTTTATTAGTAACCAGGGGTTTCTTTTTAATGATGGTGCATGTCAGGATGATGGTTTATGTGATTGTTACATGTTTTTAATGATGCTGCTTTTCATGTTTTATGGACATTTGTCTTAATAAACTTCATAATTACTCCTACAACCAGAAGAGACTAGACTAGATAGGAAGCACTATACGTCTTCAAGGCACACGCTGCTGAGCTGGGGGATCGGCTCCTCGAAGCGCAACAGCTCCACCTATTCAGAGTGCACTGAGGGGCAAAGTGATCCAGGAGAGAGCTCCTGAACTCACTCTTCGTGTGTTTGTGATGGCTGAGCGAGGTCTTGCTGCCTCTTGAGAGATAGCTAACCGAAGATAAGCATTTTTTTGTAAGCATCTGCCCTCATACAGCACAAAACGTGGAAGGTAGTATCGTATGTTAAGTAGTGCTTCATACTCATGACAAGGCCCCTAAGCGGTCTGATGTGAATATGGGGGCACTGGAGACTTTGTCTGCTTCCCTTGCAAGAGGGCTGCCTCCTTAAAAGAGCTCGAGGATGGAAGAGGGTTGGGATTTAGATTCTGGAGAGAGGAGAAGGGGAGGAGAGTACTGAAAGTTGAGGTGTCTGGGGAATAGAAGAGCCCACTGAATGTAGACGTCTGTGTGAGGTGTTTGTAGGACGAGTCTGTGGAGTAGAAGAGACTGGGGACTGGGAGAATCTGAGGAGTGGAACATGGAAGAGGGTGGGGGGAGTGTTTGGGAACTGGAAGAGGCTGCAAGTGAAGATTCTGGGTAGGGAGAGTCTAGGGAGTGGAAGAGGCTGAAGACTGGGATAGGCTGCAGAGTGGAAAAATGCAATAGGTCTCGCCTTTCATTAAGTTAAAGCCATTTGCTTTTATTATACAATACCATTAGCCAAGCAAATGGCTTTTTAACTTAATCAAAGGCGAGACATGTTGCATTTTCAATGCTTGTTTTTCGAGTGCATCTGCCACAACATACCACAGAATCCACCCTGTTTTCCATTGAATGGAGGTGCCAGTTACCTAAAGAATGTAACTGAAACATGCAAAACCCATAGGATTATATTATGGATTCAGAGTACTGTCCCAGTCTGTGCCGCAGCACACACTCCAGTCTGTGCACAAAACTGGGACAGTGTGCTGTATTACGAATATTTGATCCCCCTGCAGGCCTGCATGATCGAGGTAACTATTAGCGGCGATATTACGTGTCTCTCGGACCTCTTTCAGGTGCTTGCCGTCCTTTTTCCCCCGGCACCCCCCACAGGGGGGCGGCAATCTGAAGGGTAGCCCCGGCGCCACAAGCTCTAGCTACACCGTTGCTTCCTTCCAACCTCTTTCCCTCCGTCTCCCCCCTCCTCCCTTACTTAAGATTCGCATTTTTGTAAAAATAAATGTTGTTAGATAATGTTTTTAAGTACAGATCCAATACGATAATATAACAAGATATGAATATAGTTGAAACAACTTTTAAATAATGCATAGAAGTGTGTTCAATAACGTATTTTAGGTAGGCCACATGTTGCTAAAAACTCATTTTTGCGTTACCATGGATGCTGTTGTAATGCTGCATTGCCATCCCACTCCTGTCGCTTCCCCTCCCATTCACCTGCACTTCTTTTCTACTCGCAGGCCTTGAGAGGTGCAGACAAAATTATATTATCTCCTAATTTTCCTAAATCTGCATGTATTGTGATTGAACGTTCTAGTGTTCCTAATGTTGCAAAGTGCCCAAGTACCTTCCGCTTTAGAAGCTACATTGGGGGCGGAGTTCTTGATGAGCCTCTTTTGCCTGTAACTCGGCAGACAAAAGACTCATAAATAACCCTAGTCCTCTCCTCCTGCAGCACTGTGAGTGAAAGGACTGAGGGGTGGGTGTGTGAGTGAAAGGGTGAATGAGTGAGTGAAAGGGTGGATGGGTGAGTGAAAGGGTAGATGGGTGAGTGAAAGGGTGGATGGGTGAGTGAAAGGGTGAATTGGTAGATGGATGGATGATTGAGTGAAAAGATAGTTGTTAAGGATGGATGAGTGAAAGAATGGATGGATGGATTGCGGGATGGATGAGTCAAAGGGAGAGTGGATGGATGGATGGATAAAGGGTGGCTGGATGATGAAAAAGGATGATGGATGAGTGAAATGGTGGATGGGTGGATGGGTGGAATAAAAAGGTGGATGGATTGACAGAATGAAAGGTGGATAGATGGATGAGTGAAAGGATGGATGGTTGAGTGAAAGGATGGATGTTGCAGCATTATGAACCTCCAACTTTAGCAGCTACAGTGGGGGTGGAGTTCTTGATGGGTCTCTCCCATCTGCAACTTGGCAGACAAAGGTGAGTAAGTGAGTGAAAGGATAGATGGATGGGTGTGTCAGTGAAAGCATGGATAGATGGTAAAGTTTATTTATGTGCACAGTTACTTAAAACCATTGCAATACATGCGAAAATAAAACCATATATAAAATATTCGACAACCGTATTAAAATGTCATCCTAATAGAAATGTAAAACACTTTTGTTGCTTACGAATTAAAAAATGAAAATTTAGACATGCAGGAGCAACCTATGTAAGTAACCAAGTCGATATGCATTCATAGTTCGGACTTAGCAACATTAATGAACAACATTTTATCAAAGGACGTCCAGTGCCTAGTCAATTTGATTTTATGATATCCATTAACTAGTTGTGGAACGGTGAGTTTAACTCATCTTCCTCCACTGTATCCATTGACTGACAAGGAAGAAAGGCGGGTGCGACTTCTTGCATGACAGTGAAAAGTAGGAGTTATGTACTCTCAGATTAGCGGCATGATCTTAATTTTCAGCTTCATGCAGTGACACCCCTTCTGCTCTCAAACTTCATGACAATTTTAACTGATCTGCAGATAAATTGTGGATCTTCTGCACACAGAACTTGCATAACGGCGGAACGACAGGTACTTATTCCATGTTCAATAAACTTTGCCTTAAGCCAGATAGATGGATGGGTAGATGGGTGGATGAACGAGTGAAAGGATGGATGTAAGGATGGATGAGTGAAAGAATGAATGGATGAGTGAAAGACAGGGTGGATGGATGGATGAAATGATGGGTTGATGATTTAAAGGGTGGATGGATGATAGACGCAATGGATGACTGATGAGGGAGTGAAAGGATGGAAGGCTGAGTGAAAAGGAGGGTCGATGACTAGAAGGATTGATTCATGATGTGAGAAAGCATGGATGGATGAGTGAGTGAAACGACAAATGGCTGAGTGAAAAGGAGGGTGGATGTCTGGATGGGATAAGGGAGGGTGCATGGATGGATGATGTGAGAAAGGATGGATGGCTGAGTGAAAGGAAGGGTGGATGGATGGGTTAAGTGAAATGGGGGGTGGACCGATGGATAGAGTGAAAGATTAGATGGATGGATGAAGTGAAAGGGTGGATGGATGGATGAGCAAAAAGAATGGATGAATGAGTAAAAGGTTGGATGGACAAGTGGAAAGAGAGGAGGGAAAAGTGAAAGAATGGATGGATGAGTAAAAGGGAGGGTGTATGGATGGATGGAAGGGTGGAAGGGTGGGTGGATGGATTGATGAGTGAAAGAATAGATGAGTGAAAGGGCGGGTGGATGGAAGAAAGTGTGGAAGGATGGATGAGTGAAAGAATGTATGGATGAGCTAAAGGGAGGATCAATTGATGTATGTATGAGTGAAAGCGTGGATGGAAGAGTGAGTGGATGATGAGTCAGTGAAGCATTGAGGGGATAAGTGAAAGGGTAAATGGAAGGATGAGTGAAAGGATTGATGGACGAATCAATGACTGAAAGGGTGGATGGATGGATGAGTGAAAGAGAGGATGGATGGAGGATGGATAGAGTTAAAGGGGGGATAGATGGGTGGATGAATGACTGAAGGATAGATAGATAGGTGAGAGAAAATGGTGGATGGAGGGATGGCTGAGTCTCTAACTGTGTATAAGAACCCCTTGCTTTTGGGGGTGGGAGTTTTTTAAACCCTCTCCGGTTCCTCTACGGATGCTGCCTGATTGCTTGTGATTTTGCTGTTCAATTGGGACTTAAAATACTTCTGATTTCTGTGCACTTTTCATTTGAGCCTTCAGGGCATCTTTGCATTACTTTGTAAACCTTGATTTTTGAAAATTTGCAATATAATCCTCTGACTTCTTTCTAATTTATAACTCAGTTATTGAATGGTCCCAGTCACTTATTTACTACTCTGCTAAATTTATATTGGGTCTGATGTTAGGGAGGGTGCCTTTTAGCACAAGATCAATCCGGAGAGGACCTGCTAGAGGAAGATTTGGGGTATTCTGAATTTTGAGGTGTCCTGAATTTTAGTGTACGCGGTTTCACTTCCACAAGTACATCTTTCTTTCTTCCAATATTTCTTACCATCAATCATTATATATTTCATTCCCCCTCTGTTTGGTTCTTCATTTCCATTTCCTCTATATTTTTCCTTCAATATTTCAATCTTTCTGTGTTTTCCTATTCTATTTTCCTTTCCCTTTGTTTGTCTATTTTTTTTCTTCTGTTTTTCCCTCCATCAGTCATTCCTTCATTGTTATTTTTTCCATCCCTTTGCAGCTTTTTCTTTGTTCTATGCTTTTTTAGTAGGTCCCTCTTCGGTGAGGGTGGTTCACAGAAATAAAGTTTCTGATTTTCCAGATCACTTTACAAAGAGGCATCTTGGAAGTTGGAGGCCCTGGGCAAATGCCCACTTTGCCCATGCCTTACAACATCTCTGGCTCTGAAGCAACTGCAAGTTTTGACTGCAAGCACTAATGTTTATTCCAAAATTATTAAAACAATATGCACTGATCCCTTCAGTCAGTGGTGTTTTTGACTAGTAGTGTAGTTCTCACAAAGCAGATAAGCAGCAGACCTGCTTCCATATGTATTAATGTAAAATTAATAAAATTATGTTTATCAGCGGCAGCTAGCGACTTTTAGAAGTGGTGAGGCATATACAGCACATAAAAATAAAATAATTTTCTAAAGTGTGGACATGCTTACATTTGTATTGCAGAGGAGATCGGTGCACATTCTATATATGGGTAAATTGTATTCATATAGAATGTAGACTGAAGAATAATATCCTTACTTTGATGAGTTGATCCTCAGACTCGAGCTTCCAAGTTTATTTTATTTGCATAGTTAATTAAAACCATTGCAACATAAATTTCAAAAATTCTTAAAATATCATTATAAAAACACTTAAAATAGGTCATGAAATAGGAAATTCATTTTAGTTAAGAAGAAACTCAGCAAAGCTGGATAGAGCAAGTTTTTACACTATCTGCAGGACAGTGCTGGTCTCTGTGTTAAAAAGCTCTCATCCTGTTCAGCCATATAGGCTCTGCTTGCTCAACGATGTCACATTGGTGCTAGACAGACATGTTCAATAAGATGTCGTTTGGTCCTATTGTCCATCTGCTGATCGGCCTGCATCTGTAGTATTTTCCAGCAGTTTTGGCATTCTCTGTTCGGCCACTCTCAAGAATTTCACAAATCTGCAGTTTAGTTGCGTATTTGATGGATTCAGGCAGGCAAGCACTGCTTGCCTTCTGGTGCCAATCCCTCTTTGCTTAAATTGGTCTTTAAGAAGCAATTGGCGTGCTTGTTGCAGGCCTTCACATAGACAGGTTACGTGGAGGATGTCACCATTGTTGGAGTTACATAGCCTGCAGGTCTCATTGCCGTCTTTCCTCAGCCATGGTGGTAAGTGCCCTGTGCATGGCAGAATCCCTAGTCTGTACTTAAGAAGTAAATTTTTATGGCTTTGGGGTACCCCTGGTTGAAGTATGTTTGTGGCGTTAGTGATTTGTAGGAGTTTAAAGTCATCCATGCATGCGATCTTTTTGAGAATAAAGCCTTGTCCTCCAATAAGGAGAGTGATTTGACATTTTTCCAGACCTGAAGTTGCTGTGCCCAAGTTGTTTGTCCCAGAGCTCTGAGAGTTTGGTGACCTCCAAGGCTGACTGAAGGTACATTCTTGCCTCTGAGGCGTCCCTGCTTTGTATGTCACTCCATAACAGAGAGTTTTGTGTATTTGTGGTAACGCTTCTTAGTTTATGGCAGCAAATGATATATGCTCCGTGCCTGGCTAGATCTTGTTTTGGCAGGCTGAACTCCAATCTTATTTGAGCTGGAGAAGTACAAGTTGGGAGCGAGAACATAGTTCTGTAGTGAAGAACCGGGTTATTTAGAACCCAGCGGTGCCAGGGGACACACCCAAAGTCTTCGGATTCTCCTGTCTCAGACTACAGAAACGCAGAAACTTCTTGGTGACGTCAAAGATCAAATTTATTGGCTGCAACCAGTAACAGAGGTCCACGAAGTACAATGGCTGTATATTCGTAGGAGACTGCTCAACTTTACAAAGCAAGTCACTCTTTTTATACCAAATATTGTGCTTCAGGCAAACATTCCTTATTTACAGTAGACCAATCCCATGTGTACACAAAAAAAACTTTGCATGGCAAACCCACTTTTTATTGTCCAGCCCACCATCAATTACCCGGAAAGGCCCAACATTCTTCATCAGATAAATCGGACGGACCCCTAATAAAAACGGGCACCTCCTCATCGTAAACAGGCCATGAAGAAAGGAGCAGAGACAGGTGTGAGTAAGATAAGACATAGTTGTGTGCAATAAAGGGTTTATAATGTCCTATGCCTTGATCCGTAATCTTGATCAGCTACTGGGAAAAGAACTGGCCTAACAAGTTTGGCTTCGGGCAACGGAGTCAGCTTGCCCAGGTCACACAGAAGTCAGCTAAAGGTCTATGTGTCCCAAGGACTCGTTCGGCCTTAGTCAACGCCCTATGTGAGGGCAACCACAAAATGGCTGCCGTACACAAAATGGAACCCAAGGGTTCAGAACGGAATCCCTGATTTCATGGTGATCTCGTCACTCGAACATGACGAAAACACTCGTACATCTTACACTCGCCATTTTCGGTCCGCTGATACCAAAATCGTCATGATACGACGACTTTTATGAAACAGGTTCAGAATCTCAGAACCTCAGACCCTCCTTTTGCCCTTAGATAGGCAATAACCTAAACCCATGTCAGTCTGAGTCCAGGTCCATACTCATCAGGTCATCAAGATATTGCTGTAGCATCATCCTATTACTTAGCACGTCTCTTGATACAGGTTTCCTTACACACGATGTAGCACAGAGGCCACATATAGCAGGAGCACACTGTACACAAAGACAGAACAGGAAAAGGATGGCTAAGATCATCCCAATGACCATCAGAATCTTCCATCCCCACGTGGATAACAGTTCCCAGAACCATCCCATCAACGACCAATCTCCTTTATCCACGTGTATAGATTCGGAGATCTTGTGTTACTTGGAAATGGCCTAGTACACTGTCGGAGCATTGTCTGGAATGAAAACACAGCAACTTGATTGGATACTTTACATACCCCACCTCGATCTGCAAGTATGACATCTAACGCAACTCTGTTCTGGAGAGTCATAAGACGATCCGACTGGAGCTCAGCAGTCAAGTTACTAAGGGCACCGGCAGTTTCAACTACGGTGGACTCAACCACTCTCGTCAATTGCCGTATGTTTCTGCTGTTAACCATAGGTCCCCAAAATGGCAGAAAACCCTTCAAGAAATCTCCTAATTCTTGTCCTGCAGTATCTTCCTTACTGAAGACACCTCTAACAATTCTTGTCTTGTGGTATTCTGCCGCAGCTGTATAGGTGGGAGGCAACAGGAACGAGACAAAAAACATGTGCCCGAGAAATCAGGGGGAAACCATGTGTACGCTCTATCGTAACAGACAAAATAGGTACCCTTAGCTGCTAGAAACGATGGGGAAGTCTGGAGCGCAAAAACATACGTCTCCGTGCAGATACTCTTCCCTAACTGAGCTCTCGGGTTCTTGCCATTACCTTGCAGACAAAGATGACCCTGATGGGGCACGATCCAGATCGGAGTGGATCTTTTCGCTCGTTGGTTTTCACTCAGACTAACTCCATATCCAGTCACGTTCCATCCAATATACGCTAGTGTCTCATCTCTCGGGATAGTCTCATAGGAACTAGCTCCTCTAATCATATCGACTATACCCTTAACCAGAGCACTATTCTTTGGATTATCCTTCTCAGAACGTAGGGGGTGGACTTCACGAGTATAGATGAACATCGTTCTGTATGCCCACACTAAACCATTGTAGCTAAATGGCAGGACCAGGTAAGGAATACCTTTATCAGTAGTATGAGGCATAAGGCCACACACCCAACAGTTAGTCGTGTTCATTACTAATTGGTGTTGGTGCAGAAGCTGAACAAAGGAGTTATTAACAAATTCCAATCTCCTAATGGACTCATGTTCAGGCAGAGGATGAAAAGAATGCGAAGAAACAGTAGAAGAAGGTATGGGCTGTGTAGTGGGTGCAAACGTCACTTGAAAAGAGAATATAACATATCCCATTAAAAACATCATTAAGCTAAGTAACATAAAAAGGCACAATATTAAGAAACATTTTCTACTCATTATTTCACATATTTTGGCTCTAAAATTCACTTCTTCAACAGGTCTCTCCATCTCGAAAAACTCCATCCTCTAACCGTGCTGCTCGCGGAGGTAGGGTGTTCCGTGCTAAGGAATGCATCTTCAGTCCAGGGAACGCCCTAGGACCAACCAGAACCGTCGACCTTGTGTCTTCGGCTTGCACTCCAAAGACTTGACGCCGCGACCCTACAGCTGAACCCGGATGGCGGTTCGAAAAACAAAAATCGGTCAAAACAGTTTCTCAGATGGGAGAGCTGAACTTTCAAAAATATAGAAGAAAAGGAAATTAATTTATTAGTCCCACAATTCTTGATCGCAAATTATAGCGGCTTTTCCCAGGCAATGTCTGGTCATGGAACAAGAGTTCAGGCTCAGTAGTGTCCAAACGAACTGACGGAGGCACAGCTTCCTGCAGAATATCGTCACTTTCACGCTCAGAGCTTGTCCCAATTAAACGTGCATCGCTAAAAGGCAGAAAACGAGGCATAGTCTCAGTCTCAGAATCAGGAATACCCTCCTGGACTCACCGGTCGTAAGGCAGAGGCAAAGGAACCCTCTTACAATGTACGCCGTGGATCCAGTTCTTCTTTCCCTGCACTCGCACTGCAGGTCGTGTGGACAAAAGCACCAAGTAGGAACCAATCCAGCAGGGCTGATCATTCTTTGTTCGCTGGAAATTCTTGATCAACACCCATGAGTCAGGATCGATGACATGTCCTGGATCTTCAGAAGCCTGAGGCAGTGTATCATGAACCTGTTGGTGTAAGACACGCAATTTAGCCGTCAAATCATACAAGTAATCAAGCAGTACAGGGTGTTCAATTTCACTAAATTTTGTCGGCCTTGGCACTCCCCATATGTTTGCCGGGTGACCAAAAATTATTTCGTAAGGACTAAGTCCCACTCGAGAATGTACAGTCATCCTAGTCGACAAAAGTGCTAATGGCAGAGCATCAGGCCATTTAAGACCAGAGCTCGCCTGGATCTTGCCCAACTTCAATTTGAGGGTGCCATTATAGCACTCCACTAGACCAGCTGATTGGGGGTGATTTGCAGCGTGGAACTTTTGGCGGATTCCTAACCCTTCACACACTCTCTTCATCACTTGACCCACAAATTCACTCCCA
Source organism: Lissotriton helveticus (assembly GCF_964261635.1). Taxonomy (NCBI): domain Eukaryota; kingdom Metazoa; phylum Chordata; class Amphibia; order Caudata; family Salamandridae; genus Lissotriton; species Lissotriton helveticus. Next base: position 1,099,777,615 of record NC_136065.1, read on the forward strand.
TTATCACTCGAGACCATTCTCGGCAAACCATACCTGGGGAAAAATTCTTTGACAAGGGCTTTAGCTGTGGACAAGGCAGTATTATCTTTTAGGGGATATGCTTCTACCCATCTCGAAAAGGCACAAACAACCACGAGTACGTTCTTCAGGTTGTTGCATCTCTCCATGTGGATGAAATCTCTCTGCAAAACCTCGAACGGATACGTCGGAGGAGCAAAGTGACCAGCTGGAGTTGGAGTTCCCTTGCTAGGATTGTACCTCAGACAAACCATACAATTCTTGACCACATTCTCTGCACACTTAGGAATTCCAGCATTTTGCCATACTGGAGCCAACAACTTACAGATCCCTTTCACACTGATATGAGCCATTCCATGCACCATTGTAACCACTGCAAGCACATACGCATCGGGTAACAACCATCGCTGATGCTCTGACAACTCAACCCAACAACTATTCGCGTCTAATTTACCCGTACTCTCTCTCCACACACTCAATTCTTTTTCTGTAGCTTCAGCTTGAATAGACTTCACGCTTTCTATTGTATCCTCACACATTCCTCTATCCGGAACCCATCTCGCCGGACCCGCAACATACATTCGACTCATCACATCTCTTGCCGTTTCTTTCGCAACTTCGTCCGCAAACGCATTACCACGACCAACATCATCGGTAACCTTCTTATGCGCACTGCATTTCACAATCGCAACTTGTACCGGCAAGGTAAGTGACTCCAGTAGCTCGTTCACCAATTGACCATTCTGAATCTTCATTCCATGAGACGTGAGGAACCCACGTTCCTTCCACAATCGTCCAAAACTATGAGCCACACCAAACGCATACTGGCTATCAGTGTACACAGTCACTCGCTTCCCTTTCGACAATTCACACGCTCTCGTAAGTGCAATCAACTCTGCTGCTTGAGCTGAATTATGTGGGATACGTGCAGCTTCAACAATCGTATGCAAAGTCGTAACAGCATATGCCGCAGTCGTATCACCATTTGGAAGCTTGAAACATGACCCATCCACCCATAAGGTACCATCACACTTCACAAGAGGAGTGTCCCTAAGATCTACTCTCCCTTTCGTTTCCTCTTCTGTCCTGAGAAAACAATCATGCTGTTCAGAAACATCTGTCTCTGCTACAATCGGCAACAACGTAGCTGGATTCAACGTGTTGCATCTCTTTATGTGCACATGACTTGCTAAAAGTGTCAACTCATAACCTGACAATCGAGCACTAGTTAAGTGCTGTGTCTTGGTCCTGTTTAACAACGTATCCACTGCATGTGGAACTATCACAACCAACGTATTATCCATCACCAAACCAGCAGACTGTCGAATAGAAACAGCTGCTGCCGCTGTAGCTCTCAGACAACTCGGCCACGCTCCAGCTACCGGATCCAAAGTCGACGTGAAATACGCACATGGACGCTGCTTGTCGCCGAACCGTTGTGTCAAAACTGACAACGCACATCCTTCTCTCTCGTGGACATAGAGTGTAAAGGGCTTACTGTAGTCGGGGGTACCCAACACAGGAGCCAAACACAATGCATCGCGTAATTCAGAAAAACTCTTCTGGCATTCATCGGTCCAAGGAACAGGATTCGGTGTATCCTTAACAGTAAGAGCTATCAAAGGTTTCGCAAGAAGTGAAAAATTTGGAATCCACTGTCTACAATACGACGTAATACCCAGGAAAGCACACACTTCTCTCTGTGTAATTGGCACACTCATTTTCGCAATCGCTTGAATTCGTTCTGGGGTCAATCTTCTTCCCTCCTTCGATAAGAGATGACCTAAGTAGGTCACTTCTTGTCGACAATACTGTAACTTCGAAAGAGACACCTTGTGATGGAAGTCAGACAAATGACGCAACAATGACAAAGTGGCTTCTTTACAAATCTCCTCAGTATCGGCAGCGATTAACAAATCATCGATGTACTGAAGAAGAGCAGCACCATCAGATAAGACAATCGTATCAAGCTGTGATTTCCAAGCCTGACTATAGATCGATAGACTCTCACAATAGCCTTGAGGAGCGCGCTTGAACCGGAAACTTCGGCCTCTTAAACAGAAGCTGAAAATATCCCTACTCTCCTCGGCAATCGGGATACTGAAGAAAGCATTCTTCAAATCAATCACCGAAAACCAAGTGGCCGAAGCTGGAATCATAGTCAGTAAGGCAGTAATATCCGGAACAACAGGAAATTGTGGCACTACAATCTTGTTCACCTCTCGAAGATCAATCACAAACCTATATACAGGCGGTTGCGAAGAATCAGTACGTTTCAAAACAGGCAGAACCGGACTGTTGCACACAGTACCTCTTGTTTCCTCTATCACGTCTTTCTCAATTAGATCATGGATAATCGCTAGCAACGCCCTTTCACCATCACTAGAGATCCTATATCGGGGAATACGTGACATTTTAACATTCGCTTTCAACGTCACAACATATGGCGGTATCTCCATAAGACCCACATCATTAGGACCAGTAGCCCAAATAGTATCAGGAAGAGAAGATAATTCTGTTGGAAGTTTATCCTTCGACAAATACATTGGGGAGACCACTTTCTTACCCAATGTAAGTTGTACTCCCGAAGGAGAACAATACAACGTCGCATACAATCTTTTCAACAGATCCAATCCCAACAAGTTCTCACCACAACCTGTCGTCAGAATGAGGGGTGCTTCGAATTCACAAGGTCCAACAGACAGAGACATAGGACTAGAAACCGGGTTTCTAACTGGGGCACCAGAAAAACCTACCGAAACATTCGTTAAGCCAGACAAAGGTGCGCCAGGGAGTTTAGAGTGCATAATAGAACTCTTTGTAGCACCAGTATCTAACAGAAAAGGCTCTGACACACCTGATGTAATCACTTCAACATAAGGTCCAATCTGATCTACTGGAACTGAAACAACTCCCTCTCTTTGTCTATGGCTGTCCTAGCAATCATTACCTCCCATATTCTCACCTTCGACATAGTAGTCATCAGCATATTACTGAGTTGTCTTACCGGATGCACCATTTTGCTGATCAAAACAATTCATCGTATTTTGTGGAGGAAAGGAACGCCCGTTCTGGGAGAACCCTCCACGTCCTCTACCTCTAGAAGCTTGCGGAACACCCCGAACTCTTGCGCTAGAAACACCATTCATACGCTGTAACAAAACAGGGCAGCTACTTTTAAAATGACCCTCTTCTTTGCAATATGCACATTGATTAGGGCCTACAGGAAAACGTGGTTGAGAAGGCTCGAACCTTTGCGAATTTCGCTGAAACTGCTGAGTTGCTGATAGTCAAGCTGACCACTACGAGGCGGGTACGCCTGCTGTAAAAGAACCTTCGTCTTCAACTCTTTAGTCTTCTTGTCTGCTCTATCCTTCTCATCCTTATCCCTATTTTCGTAGTGCTGTGCAGTAGCCAATATCTGTGCTGATGAGGAAACAGCCCAAGAACTCTCGGAATCCTTGAACTTGGTACATAACTCGGGAAGCAAATTATGCACAAACTTATCAACAAACAACCGTTGACCACCTTCAGTACTCATGTCTTGACCACTGTGGTCAATGAATGTTTCTTCAAACCGGGTGAAGAAATCGGACACAGTTTCATCCTTCTTCTGCTTACACGCAGACAATTTGTCCCAGTTTACTCGCATAGCAGGCATTAAGGTCTTCATGTAAGTAATGATCTTACCAGGGAGTTCTGCAACTACAGGCTCAGGTTTAGCACCACCAACTTGTCGGCCATCTGCAGCACCAATATTAACCCAGGTATAACCTAACTCCTGCGCATGATCCGTGTGACGAATCAATCCCCATAAAGGCTGTGGGACCACATTTCCAAACAACATGTCTATATCAGCTAAATTCATAACACATGAGTCTGCAGTCTGTGATAATTCCTTATAATACCCTGCAGGATTTTTACGGGGGTCAGGTAAGGTCTGTTTAAGAGCCAAGACTTCAGCTCTCTTCCATGGAACATGTACCCAAACACGCTGAAAATGAGCCGGTGCAGCTACAATATTATTAACAGCATCAGCTTAAACTGCTTCCTTCCACACCGGAGGAACCTCCCTCATTGGGTACTGTCTCACTTTCCTCCTAACAGAAGGATCAGGCTCAAACAACGACCGAAAAGGAGACTCGCTCCTGAATGAAAGCAGTGTCGCCACCGCTCTTTCAACGTCGAGACCCACAATCGTGCCTTTCGCAAACTTGAACCGTACACGGCACAACTCAGGCGGATTGGGTCCCAAATCACCATCTTCCAATTCTTCACAAAGAAAAACACACATTTTGTCAAAAACATATCTCTGCTTCGGTGTTTCCCATTGGCAGAAGACATCCATAACAGACTCTAACTCATATCTCGTAGGATCAGTAACCCATTTATGCGCCAAATGATCCAATACTTCCTTCTCTCTAGAATCAGGCAGTTGGCTATGCAACTGTTTACGCTCTGAAACGGGGGTCGTGCTCAATGACCCAAAGAAAGGAGACAAGAGACTAGTAACAGTATCCGTCATTCTCTGTCGGACAGAAGGAGAAGTTGACCGGACAGGAGATAAAGCGGATTGAGAGGAAGCTAATGTAGGAGTAGTAGCAGAAGAGGTAGCAAGAACAGGTGGAAAAGTCGTAGGAATTAAAGACGGAGCAGGTAGCAAAGTCGGCGGCCCTTGAGAAGGCTGCACCAGAGGAGTAGGACCCAACTGAAGAAGAGCTGGCGGCTGTGGAATAACCGGAGGCAAAACAACCGGAGGTTGCGCAACTAAAGGCTGCGGAGGTGCTGTAGCACTCTGCATATAAGGGGGTGGCGAGCTCAACAAATGTGACATTAAAGGATCTTTCTCAAGTTCCTTCGCTGCATCTTGCTGAAGAAGCGGCAGAACTGGATAGCATTTATCAATCGCCATTTTACGTTTCCTGTGCAACTGCTAACTCGCTTGTTCTTCTTCGTGATCTTTATACTGCATAGCAGCCTGCATTATCAAGATACCCTTTTCTCTTTTATTCCTCTTCGCTAATTTAATTTCTTTCTGTTTGGCTTCCTTTCGCCATAGCCGGAAAGAGTCAAACATCGCCGGCCGGGCTTTCTTCCTAAAAAGTCTCACCTCTAGATTATCTAAAACTTCCGTGTCAAAACTACCATATTGGGGCCACTTTAGGACACCATCCTTCCTAGTGTAGCGGATCCACACTTCATTATACGTCAAAGGACCAACGCCATGCTTCACATAGAGCTCATAGGTAGGAGTTCCAATTGGAGGAACCGGACACGAGTCCTCCAATCGGGAATCCCTATTACAACCACAACAAAATAACTTTCCAAGTCTGCTAAGACCAGGCATCTTCGCTCTCTAGTCTAGCTTCAAACTTCAAAGGATTATCGAATACGATAGTCTTGTGAATACACTAATCCCTCGGCTTTGGTACTTGCAAGTTCCAAATCAAAGATCCCAAGGGGATACCCAAAAACTAAGGACTGGGAGACGCTCCACTCATACTTAACTGAGGTATCGATGACGTCACCAGAAGACCCGTCTATCGTCTCGCTCTACAAATCATCTAAGGCTCCAAGACAGGGCGACAGTCAGGGCAGCAGTCCTTCGTAGCCGTCGGAAAGTGGGGAACCTCGCAGCAAAGACTTTCGGACCACGACGACATACAGGGGTCGATGAAGTGGCTGGCCTTCCTCCAGAATTTTCACACGAAGCTCCTCACGATCATCAGGCTTGGACCGGTACCACTGAAGTCGCCCCATGTTGGGCGCCAAATGAAGAACCGGGTTATTTGGAACCCAGCGGTGCCAGGGGACACACCCAAAGTCTTCGGATTCTCCTGTCTCAGACTACAGAAACGCAGAAACTTCTTGGTGACGTCAAAGATCAAATTTATTGGCTGCAACCAGTAACAGAGGTCCACGAAGTACAATGGCTGTATATTCGTAGGAGACTGCTCAACTTTACAAAGCAAGTCACTCTTTTTATACCAAATATTGTGCTTCAGGCAAACATTCCTTATTTACAGTAGACCAATCCCATGTGTACACGAAAAAAACTTTGCATGGCAAACCCACATTTCATTGTCCAGCCCACCATCAATTACCCGGAAAGGCCCAACATTCTTCATCAGATAAATCGGACGGACCCCTAATAAAAACGGGCACCTCCTCATCGTAAACAGGCCATAAAGAAAGGAGCAGAGACAGGTGTGAGTAAGATAAGACATAGTTGTGTGCAATAAAGGGTTTATAATGTCCTGTGCCTTGATCCGTAATCTTGATCAGCTACTGGGAAAAGAACTGGCCTAACAAGTTTGGCTTCGGGCAACGGAGTCAGCTTGCCCAGGTCACACAGAAGTCAGCTAAAGGTGTACGTGTCCCAAGGACTCGTTCGGCCTTAGTCATCGGCCTATGTGAGGGCAACCACAAAATGGCTGCCGTACACAAAATGGAACCCAAGGGTTCAGAACGGAATCCCTGATTTCATGGTGATCTCGTCACTCGAACATGACGAAAACACTCGTACATCTTACACTCGCCATTTTCGGTCCGCTGATACCAAAATCGTCATGATACGACGACTTTTATGAAACGTGTTCAGAATCTCAGAACCTCAGAAGGCCTTGACCTGTATGCTGTCCAGGTCCTTGGAGTCCCTTCACCGCATTGCCTCGCTGCCATAGGTGATCGAGGGAAGCAGTTTTGCCTGGATTACCTTCAGAAACGGGGTCATGGTCAGACCCATCAGTTGGGTTGCCAATTTTTCATTGTCAAGGCAATCAATGCGCCTCTCCTTCTTATTTCCTGCTTCTGGTATGTGAAAGAGCCTTCTTGATCAAATATGACTCTCCGGTATTTATACTCGCAAGCTGGGTCCATTTTTATGCCACCGAGCAACCAGCTCTTCTGTTGTTTTTTGTTGGTGTTAATTGACGTTGTACGTGTCTTGCTGAGATTTATTTTTAGGTTGTTTTCCTTGGCGTAACTGCATTTCAGTAAGGAGTCGTTGAAGGCCAATGTAAGTGTGACTGAGTAGCACAACATCATCTGCATAGAAAAGGTTGCTCAAGATTTTATCTCCTATCCTCGGTGAATGAGAATTGCAGGCCTCGAGTGCTTTCAATAGGTCCGCCATAAAAAGATTGAACAAGGTTGGCGCAAGCACGCACCCTTGTATCAAGCCTTTAGTAGTTGGTACTTTTGAGGGCAGGTGAGTGCCGCTTCCTAATTTCACCTGCACCCAGGTGTCCGTGTGGAGGAGCATCAGCATATTTGGGGCCGACTGTGGTAGGCCCCTTTGCTCTAGTTTCCCCCAAAGTTTGCCTCTCTCGATGTTGTCAAATGCGGAGCTGAAGTCGATATAGCACAGATGTAAGGGAATCTTAGATGATTTTACTATATTGGTAATAAATGGTACAAAAGGGGGTGGTGATGGTCGGAGCATCTGAATCAAACACTCACACCCAGTCAAAAGATCTGGGTTTAATCCATCACCGTTCTTTAGCCCACTCTGCCACCCCAGTTCAGACATGGCTATATGCAAATCAGTCTGACCCTGTGCTTCATGGGAACAGTCCAGCCCGAACTGCCAAGCCATGTCTTCCCTGGACCGGAAACAAGCTTCTGAGGACCGGTTTCTGGCATTCCAGCCGTCTTCAGCCCGGCTTGCTTGAATCCAGTGGCAAAGTGAGCAAGGGACTCACGTCTGAGCATACCCTGCCACACTTATAGCGGCCAAAAGCGGTACAAAAGGGGGTGGTGATGGACGGAGCATCTGAATCAATCAAACACTCACACCCAGTCAAAAGATCTGGGTATAATCCATCACCGTTCTTTAGCCCACTCTGCCACCCCAGTTTAGACATGGCTATATGCAAATCAGTATGACCCTGTGCCTCATGGGAACAGTCCAGCCCGAACTGGGTATGCCCGAACAGGGTATGCTCACTTTGCCACTGGATTCAAGCAAGCCGGATTGAAGACGGCTGGAATGCCAGAAACCGGTCCTCGGAAGCTTGTTTCCGGTCCAGGGAAGACATGGCTTGGCAGTTCGGGCTGGACTGTTCCCTTGAGGCACAGGGTCAGACTGATTTGCATATAGCCATGTCTGAACTGGGGTGGCAGAGTGGGCTAAAGAACGGTGATGGATTAAACCCAGATCTTTTGACTGGGTGTGAGTGTTTGATTGATTCAGATGCTCCGTCCATCACCACCCCCCTTTTGTACCGCTTTTGGCCGCCATAAGTGTGGCAGGGTATGCTCAGACGTGAGTCCCTTGCCCACTTTGCCACTGGATTCAAGCAAGCCGGCCTGAAGACGGCTGGAATGCCAGAAACCGGTCCTCGGAAGCTTGTTTCCGGTCCAGGGAAGGCATGGCTTAGCAGTTCGGGCTGGACTGTTCCCATGAGGCACAGGGTCAGACTGATTTGCATATAGCCATGTCTGAACTGGGGTGGCAGAGTGGGCTAAAGAACGGTGGTGGATTATACCCAGATCTTTTGACTGGGTGTGAGTGTTTGATTGATTCAGATGCTCCGTCCATCACCACCCCCTTTTGTACCGCTTTTGGCCGCCATAAGTGTGGCAGGGTATGCTCAGACGTGAGTCCCTTGCCCACTTTGTCACTGGATTCAAGCAAGCCGGGCTGAAGACGGCTGGAATGCCAGAAACCGGTCCTCGGAAGCTTGTTTCCAATCCAGGGAAGACATGGCTTGGCAGTTCGGGCTGGACTGTTCCCATGAGGCACAGGGTCAGACTGATTTGCATATAGCCATGTCTGAACTGGGGTGGCAGAGTGGGCTAAAGAACTGTGGTATATAAATAAATAATACCGGATCTATTTTTGTCTAGGCATAGCAATAACAGATAGCTCAATAAATAAGAGTCAAGATTCGAGGTAGTAGGAGTTTGCAGGTTTATTACAGCATAAAGGACAGGAACAGGACAACCTGTATAGGAATAGGATGGCAGGGCCTGACAGGGGGGCCCCGACAGCTGCAGGGCAGGATCTGGGACGAGCGCACTCTGGAGAAAGGACTGGCGTAACATTTAATAACAATACACGATCATATATACTAAAACAGTTGCATTACAATACATACGATAGGCGGAGCAGTGAGTGTGGTCAATAGCAGTCGCGAAAGATAAGGGTGAAAGTAGGTGTAACAGAGGCGTATACATAGACATGTGATGCAAACGTAACAGAATATGTCATGAATGGGGCGGAAACATGGAGGGGGCTACCTAAGGAGCCGGGACCTCTGACCTAATGGTGCGCGCAAACTGGCAATGACGTGTTACTAGAAGAAGCTGGGGGCTATGAACTCTGTGCTAGGAGCAGAGACTGAAGTCTGGAGAGTCAGGGCGACATGTACCTAAGCAGTATCTAGTATCTGATGTTTAGAGAACATGTTGATAGAATCCAAAAGTTATCGGGGTAAAGGCGAACAGACTCTAAGACTGGAGCATGCATTATTCTACATGTAGTGCGTGATGAAGAATATTAAATGACCATTTAAATGCAGTATTTCTCTTACATGGAGACGTAAAGGCTAGACAATGACGGAAACTATTGATGCGATTCAGTAGCTTAGGAATGCAGAGAAGGAGGGCTGGACTGATAACTAGAATCATAACATACTCTTGGCAGACTCAGAGGCAGAGCCAGGCTGAACCGGGCACTGTGAGGCAGGAAGTAAGTGAAGGGTCAGGAACACAGGTGGGGGCTGTATCGCTCCTCAGCGAGGCTCAGGAGACAGGAGCTGAATCTAGTGTCCGGGCCCTTTTGAGGCCTAGAAACGGGGACTTTACAATGGAATAACGTGCACACTGAGAAACGTGGCAACGTAGCTTTACATAGGCCTGATATTCGTAGTATTCACGAGAACTGGAAACTGGCATACTAGAGGTGGACACAAATATAATTGCGTCTTTAATCGATCATGGGGAATACATATGCATATTAATCATGCACACATAACATATGATGGAGGACGCGTAGGGACACAGAACATGGCAAAATTTACTTTTCCACATTCCCTCCTTGTCACTACGTTTCCATCAGGAAACATCAATATTCATGATACCATCTATCATTTCATACAGTATCATTTGCTCGTCTCGAATTTTCTGGGAACGGGTTTTAGAACGGGACTTGGGACTAGGAATACAAGAGGTAGCACAAATGCCGCAAATCGCAGGGCCACATTGTATACAGAGGCAGCAGCTGAATATGATTGCTACTGCAATACCTAGAAAGGACAAGACTTTCCATCCCCAAGCGGAAATTATATTCCAGAACCAACCGGACCATGTCCAGGTGCCTGGATCTTGGTGTAACAGATGGGCAATTTTATGGAGTCTGGTTATAGCTGAATAAACAGACGGCGCGTTATTTGGAATGAAAATGCAGCAACGAGATCCGATGACTCTACATGCCCCGCCCCTATCGGCCAATATGACGTCAAGGACGAGACGATTCTGTAAAACGACAAATCTCATAGCAGATTGCTCTTCAGTTAAGTTACCTAGAGCAGAGGCAGTCTCATTGACTACTGCTTCAAGGGTTCTGGTTAACCTACGAATTAGCTTACTATTCTGGATAGGTCCTATAAAGAAAAAGAAACCTCTATTGAAATCTGTATACTGTTCTAGAGCAGTTTCAGTATAATCGACAATGGGGGACTCCCTTCTATGTCTAATGTGTAGCAGATGTGTGTTTCTATGATAATCAGATGGGGCTAGGAAAACTGGTGGCAGTAGGAAGGCAATGTAACAGGTTCCCTCCCAATCGAGGGGCAGACGAACATATGCGGTCTGACCACAAATAAAATAAGAATGACGTGAAGCTTTGAAAATAGATTTCCCACTGTCACTATATTTGACAATAGTAGTACAATCGCTATGTCCTACATGTACGGAACCATTATTTCTAACACATAATTCGCCTTTGACTGGTAGTACTGAAATAGCAGGTAAGTCTGGAGTGGAATCAGACTGAACATTCAGGACCATGAAATTCGAAGAATAATTACCTAAATTGTAAACTTCGTTTTCTAGATCTAACCCTGTTCTGTGGGGAAGACCTTGCTTGTCTGGGAAACATGTACTGTTAAGAAAAGACATATCTGTTGAGGATGACGTTAACGTGGACCATGCTCCACACGAACCATTATGTGAAAATGGATAAGGAAAGAGTGGCAGAACTCCCTTCGGGGTCTGGAAAGGGGGGAGTCGACCACACACCCAACAATTAGTGGCATTGCTGGTCTGGTGTGAATAATGTAACATGCGGATAAAAGAATTGTTACGCATAGCGAGGCGGTAAGAGAGTTCATGAGGAGGCAGATCACTAAACGTGTGCTCTACTGTAGCATTAGAGGACTTATTTACATGAGAAACTGGAAAATACAAGTAAAATGCATAACTGGTGCAGGAAATCATAATACTGAGAAATAAAACGAAACATAGAAAAATGATACATCGGATTGAGTTTTGACTAACTCTCTCACTATGGGGGTCTATTTTATACATGTCAGAAACCGGTCTAACCGTTTCACCTAGGGGAGGACTTAGACAATCAAACTGGCTGACTTATTTTACTAGACCTTAATTTCTTCTTATACTCCTGTTGCGGAGTTGTCTCTAACGGGGAGGGTGCAGTATCAGTGTCTTTTGCGGGACAGTCCTTAAGAATAGTACTTTGGCAGTCCTTTAAATCCTCGGAAATGTTCTTTGAAACTGGTTTCAATCCATAAAATTTCTTGATGTGCGAAAGATGCACCCAGCCTTTGCGTCCCTCCAACTTCACGGCTGTGCGGGTGGCCAGGAGGACCTGTCGGGGCTCCTTCCAGCGAGGCTCCAGCGGACTTGAACGATCGAAATTTCGCACTAGGACCATGGATCCGGGAACGATTTCATGCGGTGCCACCTCGGTATTGTCTGGAAATGCGGCGGCAACCTGTGAACGACAAGAGTTGAGGGCAGACATCAAGGAAGCTAGGTAATCTGTCAGCATATTACTTGAAACATCGGTAATACTTCGGGGTCTAGGAGTACCCCACATGTTAGGGGGGCGGCCGAAAACGACCTCATACGGGGACAGACCTGATCTGGAATGTGCGACCATGCGCATATAGAACAGGGCAACTGGCAGAGCTACTAGCCAGTCCACACCTTTCTCTTGACAAACTTTTGCAATTCGGATTTTCAGGGTCTGATTATGTCTCTCTACGAGACCGGCTGCTTCAGGATGGCGTACACAATGGAACTTCCACTGGTACCCTAACAAAAGGGAAACATGCTTCATGAGTTCAGATGAGAATGGCTGGCCGTTGTCAGAATATACGACCCTAGGGAGTCCGTAACGGGGGAAGAACTCACGAACCAACTGCTTGGCAGTGGTCGCGGCTGTGTAATCTGGGACTGGATATGCCTCCGTCCACCTGGACAAAGCGCATACAACTACAAGAACATACTTGAAACCTCGACATCGCTCCATCTGAATATAATCCATCTGGAGGACCTCAAAAGGGTGGTCAGGGGGCTGGAATCCACCTTGTTCCACCGGGACACTTTTACCTGGATTAAACTGACAACATATCATACAGGTACGGACTTTCTGCTTGGCTGCAGCTCGTAAATGCTTGTTGAACCAAATATTCTGGATACTGTCTAACATAGCTTTTTCTCCTAAATGTGCTGGACTATGTGCGGTATTGATAATGACTTGAACCATAGAGTTGGGGAGAAACCATGTGGCTCTACCCTTCGTTAACCATCCTTGATCTGTCTGTACCCCTCCTTGTTCGGACCATTTCTTGATTTCATCGGGAGTAGCATGTAACTGGATATCTATGACATCTTGAGTAGGGTCTTTAACTGTCATACATGTAATCGGATCTGGGGTGTGTGTCTGTGTCGGATTAACTGAAATGTCTGGAGTCTGAGCTGTAAGCTTGGCTGTGCGATCTGCTAGATCATTACCTTGAGAAATAGTGTCAGTAACTTTCGTATGTGCTTTGCACTTCATGATAGCAATAGATGTCGGTAAGTGTATGGCATCTAACAGAGCCTGAATAAGGAGACCATGCTGAATCTTGGTTCCATGAGAAGTCATGAAACCTCTCTCCTGCCAGAGCACTCCAAAGTCGTGTACAACTCCAAATGCGTAACGTGAATCGGTGTAAACATTAACTTTCAGGTTCTTGGCGTGTATGCAGGCTTGTGTCAGAGCAACTAGCTCTGCTGCTTGAGCAGACAGGGTGTCAATACGGTGTGTTTCAATAACTTCAGTGTCAGTAGTCACTGCATACGCGGCTACTAGTTCTCCTGTACTTGTTCTCATATATGAACCATCCACATAAAGTGTCAGGTCGGGATCTGGTAATGGAATATCTGTCAGATCTTGTCTTGGCTTTGTCATGATGTTAACTACTTCCACACAGTCGTGTGTGGCAGAATTCGAAGTAACTGACGGTAACAATGTAGCAGGATTTAAAACGTTGCAGCGTCTGATTTCTATGTGTGGCTGGAACAGTGTCAATTCATAACCTGTTAAACGTGCAATTGTCAAGTGCTGAGTTTGTGTTCGGTTTAAAAGAACTTCCACGGAGTGTGGAACTTGTACTGTCAGGGAGTGTCCTAATACTATGGAATCACTTTGTCTGATAGCTAGTGCTGTGGCTGCAACTGACTTGAGGCACGCAGGCAGAGCCTGGGCTACAGGATCTAATGTGCTCGAAAAATAGGCACAAGGCTTGTATTGTCCTGCTTGATCTTGTGTGAGAACAGATAATGCTGTACCTTCACGTTCTGTGACGAAAAGTGTAAAAGGCTTACTGTAGTTCGGTGTAGCTAGAACTGGGGCTTGACATAGGGCTTTCTTTAACTCATTGAAACTAAGTGTATGTTCAGATATCCAAGGGAGGACAGTCGATACGGCTGCCTCCTGTGTCGTTAACTGTATCAGTGGCTTGGCTAGAAATGCATACTGAGGAATCCATTGTCTGCAATAAGAAGTAAGGCCAATAAAAGCACGTACCTCCTTCTGGGTCTTGGGCTGAGGAAGACTCGTTATTAACTGGATACGGTCTGGTGTCAACTGCCTACCCCTCTTGGACAGTAAGTGTCCTAAGTAGACCACTTGCTGGACACAGAATTGAAGCTTCGAAGGGGACACCTTGTGTCCCATCTCGGCTAGAAAATACAAGACTGTAAGGGATGCTCGCTCGCAAGCACATTCAGAACGGGCTGTGATCAGTAGATCATCGACATACTGGAGCAGGGCAGTGTCAGTTGGCATGTGAATGTTGTCTAGTTGTCTCTTAAGTGCTTGACTGTAAATACTAGGACTTTCTGTGAAACCTTGAGGAGCGCGTGTGAACATATAGCTCCTTCCATTTAAACAAAATCCGAAAAGAAACTGGCTGTCTGGATGAATGGGAACACTGAAGAACGCGTTCTTGAGGTCTATGACTGTAAAAAATGAGGCTTCAGAATCAATGGCTGTCAATAGGGAAGAGATATCTGGGACAACTGGATACTGGGGAATAATACATTTATTAAGTTCTCGAAGGTCAATCACTAAACGATATACTGGAGGTGCATTTGGATCAGTACGTTTCATGACTGGAATGATCGGAGAATTGCATACATTGGAGTCAGTTTCTACAACTACTCCTTGAGCCATGAGCTCGTCAATAATTTTGGATAAGGCTGCTACAGCCTCTGGTGGCAATCTGTACTGTCTTATTCGTGGCAGGACTACACCTGGTTTGAGAGTCACACGATGGGGTGTGATTTGCATAAAGCCAACATCAGTTGGACCTTGCGCCCATAGATGCTGCGGAACATTGGACAATCTGGGATCAAAATCTCGTAATACATAGTGACCCTTGAAGTCGCGTAGGAACAATCGTATTCCCTCTGGGGAACAGCATATAACTGCACCTAACTCTTTCAGTGTCTTAATGCCTAATACATTTACATTTACATGACTTAGTAAGTAGCAGATCAGTAGTGCGGGACAATGGACCTACTTCTAGAGTAACTGGCTTTGATATTTCATTTACAATAGGTTTTCCTGAAAATCCAAGGGAAACATTTCTTGAGCCTGAGAGCGGAGCCCCTGGAACTTCGGCGTGACTTATAGTGGTCCTACTTGCCCCTGTATCAATCAAAAACTTTCTGTCTTTCCCTAATACTTGACTATGAACATAGGGACCTTCTTGATCTACAGGTATCTCGATGAGAGGCAATCCTACCTCCCTCTCTAGGCTGTTTCATGAATATGGCTGATACTCTGGATACTCAGACTGTGCATACTGGTACATCTGCTGTGTAACATGCTGTGTTGCAGCAATAGGCTGCGGTGCTGTAACTGTCTGTTGTGCATTCTGTGGTTGAGGAGTCTGTGAAACTTGCTCTTGTCTAGGCGGACGTGGTCTTTCTTTAGTCTTACCGGTAGCTATGTTGTGTTTCAGAACTGCACACTCGTTTATAAAATGACCTGGCTGTTTACAATAATTGCAGTTTCCTTTAACGGGAGCTGCAGGATGACTGGCTTGATTCGGACCCCTCTTCTGACTGTCTTGAGGAACGGATTGTGCAACTAGTACTTTCATTTTCGTGTCTTTCATACGTTTTCTCTCGTGATCTTGCTCTTCTCTAATTCTATTCTGGTGATATTGAAGCATCTGTAACATCTGGGACGGGGTATTAGCTTGCCAGGTACTTTCGACTTTCAAAACTCGATTCTTAATTTGTGGACTTGAATTCTCGACTAATTTAGTAACAAAAAGATGAGGGTATGATTCGCTACTTGTCTTGAGGCCACTGTTTATGGTAAAACATTTCTCAAATCTGGAATAATAATCACTAATATCTTCATCTTGTTTCTGTTTACAGGCTGAGATTGCATCCCAGTCTTCTTTTCTAGTTGTCAATAACCTAGGCAAAACTTGTATTAATAATTCTGGTAATTCTTTACATTTATCTCCAAGACCGGTACCTGGTACTCGTGCCTTATCTTCGGCTTCTAGAACTGCCCAATCGATCTTTTTCTCTCCCACCTCCCATTCTTTTTCTTTGAGTTTCTCATATACCCCTGCGGGCAACAAGACTTTTAACATTTTAATGATATCTGGATACGTGTATTCTCCCATACGGAGCATGTCTTTTAATTCTCGGTGGAACCCTGCTGGATCTTTATCATGACAGGGAATTGACTTTTTCATCTCTAGGAGTTCCATCTTTGTGATCGGGGTGTAAACAAACACTCGTTGCATCTCACCACCGTCTGTCTTAATTGGATGTACTTCTCGTAACGGATTCTGTCTGTCTATGTAAAAGGGTTTACTTTCTGGGGGTGAGACATGAACAAAATGTGGGTTCAAAAACATACTATATTTGTGGCGCTGTTCTAGAATGACACTAATTAAATCGGTACCTAAACCTTTCCATCTATACTGGAGTAACTCGTTCAGGACATCGTGTAACGGACCTGGATCAGAATGTTGACCCTCATACAATGTAATGAGGTGCTGGATCATATACATACCCACCAGTCGTTGCTCGGCTGGGGGCATTTTCAGAAACCTTTGTGCCACTATTTCGTCTGGAAAAGTGGTAGAATCAGTAATCCATCGGACTGCTGATCGGACTAGTTCTTGTTCATGCATAGTACTTAACTCACTATAACCGATTCGTGATTTCAGAATGTGATCGGTAGCTTGAAATACTTGTTCTAGAGAACCTTGTTCTGGTGTTGGATGGTGAAAAATTGACTTGTGTTCTAGGCGCAAATGGCGATCTGGAAATCTAGATTTTCCTACATACGCTATTCTGTCGGGATTCTCGTCCTCTACCTCTTCTGTAGAAGAGTCATTTTCTTTCTCGCTTACTTGTGCTTCTTTACGTTGTTCGTGTATCCTTATTATTTCTTTACGAATCTTCTTGTACATACTCTCTATACTACTGATGGTCTTATGCTTACCCTCGGCTATATTATCACTCCACCTTGTCAGGATTTTCATTTCGGCTCGATCTTTGGTCGGATAATCTTGTTCCCTTATTAGACAATTAATCAGAAACTTTAATATCATGAGCTGGACTTCAACTTTTCTTTGGCACATGACGTCACTAATACTTTCTGGATCATTCCCTGTACGGATGAAACGATATATTCTGTCTAGATCTTCTTTCATATCTGGTAGGGTGACTAGATACTCGGTCACCTTTCTCACGCGTAATGAATATAAAACCATATTATCCTCGCCTGGGACTGGATCATAGCCACATTCGGTAAGGGCTTTTCTTATTTCTGCAACAGACTGATACCTGGGCGTACGCTGTGACGCTTGTGCATGTAATTCGGCTAACGTTAAACGCTTGTGTGGCGGCGGGGTTCCTGGAGGACCTCCCCCTGCGGCCCCTAAACTAGAGTCGTCTACTGATGCTCTTCGTCCTGGCAGAGTGGGAAATGGAAATGCAGGCTGGACTTGTATGGCGGGCTGGACCGGGGGTACCGTAACAGGTACTCCGGTGTCTGGAGGAGCGGGAAGTGCCTGATTTACAGGGATTGGCGGAGCAGGAACAGGATTTGCGTATTCTGGGACTGTGTCGTCCAAATAGGACGAAATGAAAATATCAGCTGCGGTCGGTTTGTGACGTAGCTTGGTCGGAACTAATGGTGGCGGAAAATTACTGAATGCCTCCGGGGTCGCTTTTGGCAAGCCCTCGGCAAGAAGAGGATACATACCCTTAATAAGAGCATGCCTCTGTCTGTCTGACTGTTCGGTTTTGACTCGTTCACCTATCTCGATTAATTCCCTTTCTTGGGCGCGTTCTAAGGATTCTCTACTTAATTCTGACTTTCTGATTTCTTTTTCGGTTCTTTTATGAGATTCTTTGCGCCATAACTCAATGGCATCTTTCTGTGACTGTCTGGCTTTCTTTTTCCATAATGCTTCTTCTACTCTCATGATGCACTCGGCATCCCATGTACCCGATACGGGCCATCTATACTTTTCCTCTAACTGTTTGGTATACTCTACCCATAAATCTAGATACAATATGGCGCTTATGCCATGCTTCTGATACATGAAATGACCTGGACTGTCCCTAGGCGGGACAGGAACTGCTGCTTCTAGCAGACCTTTTCTGGTTTTTAACTGACGCAGTTTTGAAAAGAGCGGCATGACTGAACTATAATCTGGACACAACACAATACACAATAAACACGATAATTACTTCACACTCATACCACGACATTAAAATACATGAATAACATTCAGAATAACAGTTCGAACAGAATACTACCTGGAATACGGGAAACAGAATACATGAATTTTCTCGAGAACAGAACTGACTAGAACAGAAACTAGATGCACTGCTGAAACAGTACGAAACTTACCGGTCTCATACAGAGACACGTCAGGACCCGCATCCACCGAAGTGGACACTTCGTTTGTGGGCCTGTGTACCACCAACCCACGGACCAGAGTCAATTAGATTGACCCTGTCTAGATACTACCCCAGCAACGGTACTCACCGGGCAGCAAGAACGGAAGGCCTCGGACTGGACTGGACTGCTTCGACGCCGGACGGACGAACTTCGAACTTCTGTTACGGGTGGGCCTCCGGATACCTCGGACCTTGGACTCTCGGCTTGGGCTCTGGTCGGGACTCGCCGCGTTCCTCCACCGCCTCGTCTGGATGCTGGACCGCCTCCTCCGTCTCCTCCGTGGGCCTGAGGGATACTTGAAGCAGAAATATCTGCACGTGCACGGTATGGTTCCGTCACGGCTGCAGAGGGTCAGGGGGCCGGCGTGGCTTCACCGGCGCGTGGGGAAAGGGCAAGTCCCTATTCGGGCGCCATTATGTGGTATATAAATAAATAATACCGGATCTATTTTTGTCTAGGCATAGCAATAACAGATAGCTCAATAAATAAGAGTCAAGATTCGAGGTAGTAGGAGTTTGCAGGTTTATTACAGCATAAAGGACAGGAACAGGACAACCTGTATAGGAATAGGATGGCAGGGCCTGACAGGGGGGCCCCGACAGCTGCCGGGCAGGATCTGGGATGAGCGCGCTCTGGAGAAAGGACTGGCGTAACATTTAATAACAATACACGATCATATATACTAAAACAGTTGCATTACAATACATACGATAGGCGGAGCAGTGGGTGTGGTCAATAGCAGTCACGAAAGATAAGGGTGAAAGTAGGTGTAACAGAGGCGTATACATAGACATGTGATGCAAACGTAACAGAATATGTCATGAATGGGGCGGAAACATGGAGGGGGCTACCTAAGGAGCCGGGACCTCTGACCTAATGGTGCGCGCAAACTGGCAATGACGTGTTACTAGAAGAAGCTGGGGGCTATGAACTCTGTGCTAGGAGCAGAGACTGAAGTCTGGAGAGTCAGGGCGACATGTACCTAAGCAGTATCTAGTATCTGATGTTTAGAGAACATGTTGATAGAATCCAAAAGTTATCGGGGTAAAGGCGAACAGACTCTAAGACTGGAGCATGCATTATTCTACATGTAGTGCGTGATGAAGAATATTAAATGACCATTTAAATGCAGTATTTCTCTTACATGGAGACGTAAAGGCTAGACAATGACGGAAACTATTGATGCGATTCAGTAGCTTAGGAATGCAGAGAAGGAGGGCTGGACTGATAACTAGAATCATAACATACTCTTGGCAGACTCAGAGGCAGAGCCAGGCTGAACCGGGCACTGTGAGGCAGGAAGTAAGTGAAGGGTCAGGAACACAGGTGGGGGCTGTATCGCTCCTCAGCGAGGCTCAGGAGACAGGAGCTGAATCTAGTGTCCGGGCCCTTTTGAGGCCTAGAAACGGGGACTTTACAATGGAATAACGTGCACACTGAGAAACGTGGCAACGTAGCTTTACATAGGCCTGATATTCGTAGTATTCACGAGAACTGGAAACTGGCATACTAGAGGTGGACACAAATATAATTGCGTCTTTAATCGATCATGGGGAATACATATGCATATTAATCATGCACACATAACATATGATGGAGGACGCGTAGGGACACAGAACATGGCAAAATTTACTTTTCCACAGAACGGTGATGGATTAAACCCAGATCTTTTGACTGGGTGTGAGTGTTTAATTGAATCAGATGCTCCGTCCATCACCACCCCCTTTTGTACCGCATTGGTAATAAATGACATGGCGAGAATGTTTTTTGATGTTCCAGTCGTTTTTCTAAAGCCTGTCTGATTCAGCGGTATTATCAGATTTGACTCAGCCCAAAGTGTAAGCTCCTCTGATATAGTGCCGGCAAAATATTTCGCCTCGTTGTCAATAAGGGCTACTAGGCGATAGTTGTTTGGTTCAGCCTTGTATCCCTTTTTGTGGATTGGGACAATCGTCGAGCCCTTCAAAGATTCTGGAATTCTGTTTAGTAATCTGATTTCTAAGAATAGAGGTTGCATAATTTGAGACCACTCTTTGTTCTTTGCTTAATAGTGGGCAGATGGTATGCCATTTTCGCCTGGGGCTCCTCCTCTTCTGCCTTTTGCTATCTGGTTTTTGATTAAGTCTGACTGCTGGCACTTTGATCTCTCTGAGTGGATGATGTTTATGCCTGGGAAGGCCTCTCCCCATGTCTCTAGCGTACACATTTTCCGATTTCTCTCTGGGATCGTACTAGTCCCCATTTTGGCTCCTGGGTGCTCTGTGTCATCGTTGAAGTGGCTGGAGAGATATTTTATCCAGGTCTCTTCAGTAATATGAGATCCTATTTCTTTGTGCTGCAGACGCATGAAGCCATTTCCTGTTTCCCAAAAATGGGCACTGTTGTTACTGTTGATGTCATGTAGAAGTTTGGCCGATGCTTCGTTTTTGCCGTCTCTCTTGATGTTCCAGTTATGTCGTTTTAGCGCTGCTCTTTGATGTTTCAGCACTGCTAGTAAGCTGGTGTTTTTAGGAGCTTTTCTCAGTTTGCGTAGAGTCAAATTTGCTGATCTTTTGGGGTTCCTTAGTTGTACTCTCTGATCTTTATTTAGATTGTGTTTACTGCCCTCTGTACGAAGGTTGTGTTTTGAGGGATAGTTAAATGCGAGCTTCTTTAGCAATGTTGCCGTGAAGTGAGCCCAGTTGGCGATGTGCCCGGCTGTAATCGTTGCTTGGGTGTCAACGAGTTGAAGTACAGTTTCGGCTTGAAGGTTCGTATTAGCAATCGTGCATTTGATCCTCTTCTGGTTTAAAGAGTGAATCAGCCCCAGTGTTGTGTCAGGCCTGGTTGAGATAGGCGTGTTTGATATTTTGTGACATTCCTGGGGGCGATGGTCACTATGACCCTTATCGCCCATTTTGACCCCCGAGATGTGAGGAAACAGCGCAAGGCTTGCAAACGTTTAATCCAATATGGAGCTTGTTTTTGTCGAGTAAAAGGAATTGACTGGAGGAGAGTCTGCTGGAAATCTCCCATTCAGTGGCCGGAGATTTTGGTGTTCTAAGTCATTAAGAAAGTGACTGTTACGGCGTTTTTTTTCTGTCTATGAGGACGCTTTGCAGTGGGACATTATGAGTTCTGTTTAGAGCCAGTACATCCTCCCCTTCTGCCATGCCCATTAGGTCTTGATTTAGGTCCCCTGTCAGAAGGAAGAGTGGGTTTTCCATCTGGGTGATGTACTCGGCCAGTTGATTTGTAATTTTAATTGAATCTTTCGATTTATTTTTTGGATGTACATATGAGTTAATTATGCATACCTCCTCATCTTTCCCATCAAGGACAATTCTTATTTTAATTGCTAGTGTTATATTAGAAGTTGAGTCCATAATGGTTGCTGACGCTATTGTTGTGGTGAAGACATAGGTAGCCAATCCACCTGAGTGATGGCCGAACCTGCTGGTCTTTGAGGCTGGTGTGGCAAAACATGTGTAGCCCTTAATGTCCTGTGGGTTCTTGAGCCAAGTTTCTTGGAGCGTTATTATGTCGAAAAGGGAGACATAATCCAGAAAATCTGGGTTGTCTATTTTTGTATTTAGACCGTTGATGTTCCAAGAACATAAGACTATGATTGGTTCCCTTCCCCCACTACGATCTCTATCTTGGAGGTAGCGGCAGTCCTCTTCGGAGCGTGTTATGATGGTATGGGAAAGTGTTACCCTTTTTGGGCCTTGAGGTGGCTCGGCTGCTGCCACCGACCATAAGTCTGGTCGATACCATGGGCTGCTTATGCTCCTTTTTAGTGCGCTTCCCCTGGCGCCTCTAAGTACACTGATAGGGTGTGCCTGATGTATCGTTGATGCTGAACTCGGCATACTCAGAAATGGTAGCAGGTAGGCTATTTTTTGAAAGGGGCGATCCTGATGCCCCAGGTGTAAAATATCTCCTGTTCTGCTATGATCGAGTCTGCTATGTTGCTTGACGTCCAGGTTGTCTTGGTTGCCTCTGAGCTTTGAGGATGGACTGCAGGTAAAAATTTCTACGGAGACTAAGTCCTTTGAACTTATACCCTCTAGCTTTGGAATGAACTTCATTAGTCTGAGGATGTTGCCGCAATTTAACAGGTCCTGTTGTCCCTTTGACGTGTATTCAGGGTAGAAAACCAGGATCTCTGTGGACTGACGACTGATTTCAGGTTTTTGTTGTTTCGTTGGTAATGAGTGTATTGTAGCGGTTAGCTCTTTGTAAGAGTTTTCTTCCTTGGTGTCCAGGCGCTTGCTTGCTCCAGATGCTAAGGGGATCTTTGTATTTGATGTTGTTGTTGTGTGTTTTAGAGGAGTTTATTTTGGTTCTATCCCCTTGTCTTATGTGCATTTTACCAATTCGTTCGCCGTTGGTCTGGACATGGTGTGTGTACTCTTTGTTTCTGTCTCTCTTGGCGGTGCTTCCTGGTTTGGCCCTATTGTTGGACCAATAATTTCCCTTCTGTCCCTTATGTAGGGATATGAAAATGAGGATGTTTGCTTAATTTCACGTGATTTTGTTGTCTCTGAATTGCGTGTCTGACCTCCTGCTTGCCCTGAAGAGATAGGTTTGTTAGTTTGGGATCTTAAATCTCTCCTTAAAATTTGACAGTGTTGCCCCTGGCAGGTCTTTCCACTGGCGGCTTTTGGAGGTGAGCAGTTCTTGAGTGTTTCGAGGTTTTGTCCTTCGTTTTTTTTTCTCTTATTGGCCAGATTCAAACCTTTAATTCGTCATGATCCGTGCTTCTTCTATTTAATTATTGTTGTTGTTCGGGAGTGTTTGATACCAGGGTTGCCTGATGTGTTTGCTATGCATCACTGGTGTTTGTTACGTGTTTTTCCTGAGAGCCTGTAAAAATGGAAAAATATTTTGTTGTATTTGTTTGTGCTTTTTGGTTACGCCCTTTCCTTTTTTGTTGGCGAAGTTGTTTGGCATTAAGTTTTTGCAGATTTCCGTTTTCAATTTGTGCCGTCTTGTCGTTATGGACCTCGAGGTTGACCTTCGAGCCTTTACTACTGGGTATCCCCTCTTCACTTTCGAAGGTGCCCGAATCTTTTTTTTTTTTTGGTCCTCATACGCCAAAAGATATTCTCGAAGTACATTCAATTACTACCATCCACTATGCAGCAGATGTACCCCGGTCTGTTTATGATCTCCGAAGATCTTATTGGAAGCGCTTTTGCAGATACCCTAATAAGGGAAAAAGTCAATTCAGTTAATCTAACTAGGCAGCCATGGAACTGATCCTAGGGTATTTTGTTCTGCAAAAGGCATAATCATTGGACCTTGTTTTAAAGCTTATCCAACCAAGCAATGCACGGCGTCCAAAAATGCTTTTTCCTCTTCCAATTTATGCTGTCTAGATTTAATGTATGTTTAATTGCATTAATCCAGTCTAGATAGGTGGGTGCGGTATCTTTTAACCAGGATTGACAGATTTCTCTGCGAGCGAGTATAATTAAGTAGAGCGACAGCTTATTAACATCTCAAGAAAGTGCTTCAATAATTCAAAAAAATACCAATAAATATGAGTGTTATACTAACCTGTATATTAAAGTTAAACATATTTTCAATACCTTCAGATACCGCACGCCAGAAATTATACAAGACCGGACATGTTAAAAACATATGAAGATCGTCTGCTTTTTCCAGCTTACACTTTGGACAAGGGAAATACCTTTCGAAAACGTGGAAAGCTTAGCAGGGGAGCAATAAACTCTGTGGAGAGAGAAGAAATGGTTGCGTTTTAAATTGGCGGGAGATATTGTGGTATGTAGTAAGTCAAAAGATACTTGCCATAACTGCTCTAAGTCTGCATCCAGAATGTGTTCCCCCTACAAGTGAGCTGGCAAGGTGAAATCTCCGTCCCCTGCTTCTAAAATGGCCCAATACAAGGTTGCTGTCTTTATCTTCCTGCTCTTCTCTGGAAGCAGATCCTCCAAAACATATGTTATTCCCACTTGCGATCCCACAGCCTGACTCCAGCTCTTTATTTGAAAGTATTTAAACTCAGATAAATTATTGTCAGTCGAGATAGAAATCTCCTCCCAGGATAAGAGCATCCCATCAGGCATTAGCTGGAGCCAGTACTTTATGTCAGCGGCCAACAACAGCTTTGCAAGGATGTCCTTAGTCCACTCTGGAGAGCCAGGAGAATCCCAAATAGGAGTCATAGCTGTATAGTATGCTAGTTTCAGAGATTTCCTTACTCTGGCCCAAGTAAGAGCCATATCGCTCAGGATCTTTAGTCGAACTTTTAAAAAAAAGCACGGATCCCCATATTTATATAAGAAACCATGTAATCCCCCTTGGATTCCTGTCAACATTTCCTTGAACATTATACCTGCTTCCTATCCATCTGGGCAATTGAAAAGCATAATCCCTGCTTTGAGTAGTAAAGTCCATGTATAAAGCTTCAGGTCTGGGGCGCACAAACCGCCTTTACTTTTTTCCCTACGCAATTTCCTCTATGAGATCCTGATACCCTTTGAGGCCCATACAAAGGAGTTACATTTGACTTGGATTTTTCTAAGCTTATGTTATGTTATGTTATGTTAATGGCATTTGTAATGCGCGCAGCTGCTCCAGCGAAGGAGCGTCCCGGCGCCCGACAAGGTAGCCACACAACATAACTAAAGACCAGAATTTATTAAAAATTTAAGTTTAACAGGGCTGTGGAAACAAAAAAGTCTTAACGGCCCTGCGAAAGGAGAGCAGGTCGGCAAGGGTCCGGATTTCAAAAGGGAGTGCGTTCCACAGAGCGGCTGCCCGCACCCTGAAGGAACGTCCCCCAGCTCGACTACGTTTGAAACGTGGGGCTGCTGCTAATTCGAGATCCGCAGAACGGAGGGAGCGGCCGGGGATATAGGGACACAAAAGGTTATGCAGGTTAAAAGGTTATGCAGTATTGGCGCAGAGGGGCCTTTTAAGATCTTACAGGACATACAGAGCACCTTAAAGTGAATCCGCTGCCTGACCGGCAGCCAATGGAGAGCACGCAAGGTGTGAGAGACCGAACAGAACCTAGGAAGGCCTACGACTTCTTCCTTAAAAACTAGAGGGATATTCTGAAATAGAAAAATTAATTTGGGCAGAAGCATCATTTTTATGGTATTTACTTTTCCAATTAATGTGAGAGGAAGAAGAGACCAGCCCTTTAAGGAATCAACAATTTTTTTGTTTACTTTCTCGAGATTTCTATCCGTTAATTGCTCAATATCCTGGGTAATTTGAACTCCTAGATATCTTATCTCTTTTTTTAGGAAAGGAAGATGTGCTTCTAAATTCCACACCATGCATTCTGATTTGGACTGGTTGATCTGATAGCCAGAGAGCGGACCAAACTGGGTTGCTGCACTATAGATTAACGGGATTGCCTGTATTGGATCCAAGGTATATATCAACATATCATCTGCATAGAGTGAAACTTTTTTTTCCCAATTTCTAAATTTAAAAGGCGCAATATTCATATCTTGCCTCATTTTCTCTGCCAAGGACTCGATATATAGGTTAAAAAGCAGGGGTGAAAGAGGGCATCCCTGTCTTGTCCCTCATTTTATAGTTATGGGTGCAGAAAGGTTGCCATTGACCTATACTCTGGCTGTGGGATATTGGTAAAAAGAGGAGATAACTACAGAAATTTTTCCCAGGTTGCATCTCTCTAGTTAGATAAGCCCAATTTACGCGATCGAACGCCTTAGTGGCGTCAAGTGTAATAATGGCCATAGGCAGCTTATAAAGAGATGCTAAATCAATTGCTCCCACTAATGCTTCTGAATAGACCGACCTCTCACAAATCCCTTCTGATCACTATGCAATAAATTACCAGCAACACCATTCACTCTCTCTGCTAAAATCTTGGCGAAGATCTTATAGTCAAGAGTCAGCAGAGAGATTGGCCTGTATGAATCACACTGCGCCGCTGGCTTGGATGGTTTGAGAATAAGGACTACAGTTGCTTCATACCATGATGAGGGGATATTACCTCCTTCCTAGAAAATTGAGGAAAACAACCTACAGAGGATTGGGGCAACAACTGGCGCGAGAATTTTATATATTTCTGCTGCCAGCCCGTCGGGCCTGGTGCCTTGCCTCTCTTACCCAAGTTGATGTAGAGACCACTTCCTTCAGAGTTATGCTTCCATTTAACGTCTTGCGTGCGTCGGACGGCCGGTGGCCGTCCGACGTCACGGTGGGCGTGTGCGGACGACGGCCGGGGGCCGTCTGAACCACGCCCAGGCTATAAATCACCCGCACCGCGGCAGAGTTCCCACAGTGAAAGTGTTAAGTTGTTAGATGCCTCATCCTCAATTCTCAGGACTGCATATTGCTCTAGCCATGCTTGGATTGAGCTATCCTACGGAGATAAGTCTTCATTGTACACCTGCCTAAAATGATTTAAAAAAAAGCTTCCTCTATGTCAGGAGCATTATCTGAGATCTCACCCGTTATGTCAGACAATACTCCTTTGATCCTATTCCTGGATTGCTCTTTTTTGTTTTCCATGCTAAAAGCTTCCCGCTAGCTTCTCCATATTCAAAGTGAGCAAGAGAGCTAGCCTGCCAACGTTTCATAAGTCTGGCATCAAACACCTCTTCTAGTTGGGATTTGCATATTGCTAGCTCTTGCAGGATACTCAGTTGAGAGTGGTGGTTTTGAACTAAGAGGTCAGCTTCTAGCCTAGCAATTTTTGCTTCTATTTCAAATACTTTAGCCCTAAATCTTTTTTGCCTCATGGATTTAATGGCCAGAATCACCCCCCTCAGATAGGCTTTAAAAGCCTCCCAAACGATTTCGATTAGGGCGGTTCCTAGATTTAATTCAAAGAAGCCCTCTGAGTCCTCTAACAATTTTTTTACCACATCATCCTCAAGCAAAATGCTTCGGTCCAGAGTCCACCTTTTAGTGCTTTGCTGTCCCGAGAGCTTTAAGGCAAGAGAGACTACCGAATGGTCTGAGAGATGACCACCTAAATGCTTAACCTCATTGACCTTTCCCCATAGCTCCTCTGCAATAAAAAAATCTAGTCTTGATTTATGCCCTAGCTTCTTATTATGGGATGTATACTCCTTTTTTGCCCCTCCATTTTTTTCTCCAAATATCCATCCAACCCAACTGATGCATAGCATTAACCAAGAGAGATCTTGTTTTAGAATTATATATGGATCTATCCCTATATGTTTTGTCCATTTTGGGATCAAGGACCAAACTAAAATCTCCCGCTAAGATTAGAGGATCTTTAAAATCTAAAAGTTCTTCCATCATTTCTCTAAGCGTGAGGGGATCATCCAAATTTGGACTGTAATACCCCACGATTGTAAATTTATAAGAATGATATCTAATCCTTGCTATGGCCCATATACCCTTCTTGTCAACTCTAGACTCTTCTACTGCTAAAGCTGGGTTCGATTTAACCAAAATAGCAACACCTCTTATAGTTAGTTGCTGAGAGGTACATACCACATCTTGGATCCATTTTTTCGTATTACAAGCCTCCCTCAGTTCTTTCTCTGTAAGATGTGTCTCTTGGACTATAAAAATCTGCTCTGGTGCGTCTTTCAGGTATTGAAATATCATTTCCCTTCTATGAGTTACCCTCAGACCATTTAAATTCCAAGTTAAGACCTTCAGGTATATATCCTGGGCTAGCTTAAGCTGTGACATTGCTTTCTTGATGGATGGGGTATATAATTGAAATAACAAACTTGGCGAATCGGACATTTTATTTTTTATTTTTTACCCACATGCTCCCCACCCTGTGCTCAGCTTCTATCCTCCCACTATCCAACCGCTCCCACTGCTCCTCCCTAGTGCTTCCCTGGATAACCCCCCTTCTTCTTCTTGGCCCTACTCAGGCCTTGAGGCTCCCCCTCCTGATATCGGACGACCTATTTACATATTTGCATTGCGAAATATAAACATTACATTTTGTTTCCCTTTATAACCCTTTTTTTCCCGCACTTCCTGTATGGCCTGTACATCCCAGACCAAAAGAAAGGAAGGATAGAAGATAATTAAGAAAAAATTTAAAGATACATGCAGAGGCATAAATGAAGATGTGGACAAAAAAAGAGAAAAAAGAATTAACCCACCTCTGCCTCCTGAGCAGATTCTGATATCAATTGCAGATATGCTTCTGATTCCTCTACTCTTTTGAATACCCTCCTTTTGTTTTTAAACATAATCTTTAAAGATGCAGGAAACTGCAGCTGTGCAGTTGCGCCCAGCTGCCTCAAAGGATCTAATAGTTTCCCTAGCTCCCATTGTCTGGATGCCTTAATTGAAGAAACATCTGACCTAATTTGAAGGGTAATCCCCTCTGCTGAAAGGGAGCTGCTCTTTAAAGCACTATTGAGGATCTCATCCTTCAAAGTATATGTTAAAAAATGTATTAGAATCTTTCTTGGTCTGGTCTTGTTTGGATTCAATCTGTACGGGTCTCTGTGGACTCTCTGTATGTCTCTGATAAGGTCATGCTCTGAGACTTCAACTGCTGTAGATTGTTTAATGAGTTTAGCTACAAACTCGGTAATATTGTCTCCTTCCGCCCCTTCTGGCACTTTTAGTAAGCAAAGATTATTTCTTCTCTGAGCGTTTTCAATGGATTCCAGTTTTTCCTGATAACCCTGCTCTCGCTGTCTTAAGTCACTGATTTTCTTTGTGTGTTGAGTAGCTACGTTTTTCAGGTCTGTAACTGTAGATTCTAGAACCGTAGTTCTGACAGCTAATGCATCAAACGTTTCCTCTAATTTTTCACAATAGGATTTAATTTCTTGTTGGTTCTTCTGTGACACCTTAAACCCATTCCTCATCTCATGACTTAAAGACTGTAACATTAGCAAGACCGATTGATCATTAGGGGCTGCGTCATCATCCTCTTCTAGTGTCTCCATCCCCGCGTTCCCCCGCATTACAAAGGTACTCCCCTAGATCTTAACCTCCATATTATTCAACTGGGAGTCTTTATCTTCCTTTAATAATAAGTCTTCGTTGCTAGGTGATGCTAATCCACTTTGCGGGCTAGGTAAATTATCACTCAATCCTGAGCTCTGCATATCTGCTATATAAACTTGATCCTCCAGAGCCTGGTATCTATTCGGACTCAAAAAGCCCTCTGGGAAGTTAGAATCCATAAAAGCGGGACCTCCAGATAAGGGTTTTAGCTCAAGAGTGAGAGGAATCACCTTAAAATATTGTTTAAGTGACGGAGCTGGCTTCGTTTTGTATATAGCACCTTGAGGGGATGAGTTTTTTAAACCAGACTTCTTCGATCTTGACTTAGCTCTAGAGGAGAGGGGGGGTTTAGTTATGGAAAGCGGTACTTTATTTTTTGATAGCGTAATATCTTTTTTCGCAGGTATTAAGATATTAGGTGTCGCCGCCTCTTGCTTTTTACTTCTAAGAGTATACCTAGATACTTGTGGTCTTTGTGAGTCCTTCCTAGATTGAGGCAGAGCGTCTTGAACTGTTAATCCAGAAGGTGGAGTGCAATCAACAACTTTTTGAATGCCTGTCCTGATGGATTCTGGGGAAGGGAGTCCGTAAGAGTACTTCACCCCCCTACCTCTGCCTGCATGGAAAATCCTTGAGGCTGCGTTGCACCCCCTTCTCACCTCACACGCAGCTCTAGCCCACTGTGCTACCCCCCTTCAATCCTGCTATCTTGGAGCCCCCTCACCTCCTCCTCCTCCGTGGTTGTCGTTGTATCTGGATCCTCGTGATTAACAGCGGCATCCGCCCCAGTGCTTCTGACTGTTCCTGCCAGGTCTTCTCCCCCCGAGAGATCGCAGATCTTGAAATTCTGGACGTGTGCGAGTCAAGGAGCCGCGCCGAACATAGAGCTGAACTGCTCCGAGTTCACAGGGGTCAGAGGAACTCCACAGAGGACTGGGGCGCTGGTTTTTACAGGGTTTTACAGACCCCCGTAAGCTTGCAATTTGATCGCCACTTCAACCCGACTTGCACGGCTGATTTCATTTAAGAAAACCTTAGCGCATAGCCAGGGAAATGCTGAAAAACACCCCCGATATCGCGGAGCCTCCCGACTAGCTGCTGCTGCTAGCCGCCATGTTCTCCCTATGCCCAAATTTTTGGGTGTAGAATTTTTTATGTCACTTATAAGACCAGTTAGCATTGAGGGCAGTGTAGCTAGTTTGTCGACTACCTGGTTACGGTTGCAGCTGAGCTAGGTGTTTGTCTGGGCTCTCATTATCAAGCTGTTCAGGTTGCCCAGCTTTTCATCGATTCCGGCTGTTAAAACTGCCAAAGTGTTCAGAAGTGTGAGTTGTAGCTCCATTTTTTCCGATTGGTATTATAGGGCTTCAACGGCTAGCTGGATTGTATTTAAAAGAGAGATCCAGGTGCCAGAATTTTGTTCTTTCCCGAGTTCCTCCTCATTTTTGCTTTTGCTTTTATTGGTGTTATTGTCGTTGTAAACTGCCTGGTTAGTAGCCCTGGAGGACTCCAGTAAAGAGTTTTGATGAGGGGGCTCCTTCTGGTCCGGGTTGTAGGTAGCAATCATGTCTTCCCATTCAAGTGTGTTTAGGTAAGATACCATAGCCCTGGCATCTTCTTTCTGGCTTGGGTCCTGAGAGTCTGCCCCTGGTCCTCCCAATTTGATAGGAACACTGCCTTGGTCATATCCGTGTAGGTCTATGATTGTTAGTGGACTTTTGGTAGTTAGATCTATTCGCTTGATCGGTGTACTGTGACTTCTGGTCAGCCTGTTTGCAGAGGGGCTGAGGTTTATTTCCCTAATTTGTTCCTCTGCTGTTGTCCTTAGTTCGGCCCTGGGTGCCTGCCTGACATCTTTCCTTTCGGGGATCCAGTTTCCTGGTTTGTCATCTAGTTGTAATGTTAAAGTAGCTTCTTCATTCTCTTTTTGTCCTGCCGATGTAGTCCTCAGGCTGGGTCCCAGGCAGGCGCTTTCCACTCTGTCTGTGGGTTGTGATGGAGGTGCTAGCGGGTCATCTGCTAATTCATGGGGCTTCTCTCCTTTAGTCGGAGACTTCTGGGGGCTGCTCTTGTTATTGTGGGTCATAGCTTCGTCTTGATGCTGTGGTGTCTTTGGTTTGTCTGGAGGCAAAAGACTTGTGGTAGATGCTGGCTTTTATTAAGGCGGTAATGCTGGTAGCAATGGGGTTTGCAGGCCTAGCAGAGATTTGTTGCTGGGAAAATAGCCAAGCCCGCGTCCTTTAAAAAGCTGAATGTTGTGTATATCTTTGGTTGGGTACCATGTATAGTGCTTACGGCCTGCCGTTTTACTGCTACCGTGCCCTGATCCTCAGCCATATCGTGCTCGATTGTAATGAGGTTTGGCTCTGTGATGTTTTTTCCGCTAGGGTTTGAATTCTTCCCTTTAATTCCCCTTGGTTTAGACTAAGAGGCGCCTGGTCCTTCCCAACCTCATGATTTCGCCTACAGACGCCTGAAGAACGATTGAATGCCAAAGGCACAGAGATTGTCAACTCAATTTAGCGGTCCTACCGCCCTTGCCGTCCTTTGCCTTCTGTAGATCAGACGTTGTGGTTGCCTGGGTGGACGAGCGCGTGAAATGGGTCTAGGTTGCTGTCTGCTATATTTGTTGCAGGTTGGATCTGCTGTTTGCTGCACCTGTGATGTTTTAAGATGCAGTGAGCCAGGTGTTTGACCGCTTGACTTTGGCTCCCGGCTCCCTACTTGCCTCTATGACCTCTCCTAGCCGGCGACTTGAGCCAAACGACTGACCGAAGGATCGAACTGGAGTAGGCTAAGAGAGATGTAAGCAAGCAGTAGGCAAAAACTGCTAGAGGAATCCCCTTCAGTCAAATCTGCGCAGTTTGCACAATCGAAAATTCGCTGCTCCCATTAGGTCTTATGAGGGGAGCCATAGGAGCTTAGGAGCTTGGGAGCTCAATAGTGCCGTGGAGGAGAGGGGGAAAGTCCCAGCTACGATGCCTCACAGTTGCTCGCGCAGATGCTCATGCTCATAGGGCACTTTTTAGCGTCCTATAAAGTCTTTTGAAGCCCCCTTCAGAGTCCCTTAAAGCCTTTTAAGATCCTTAGGGAGCTTTTGAGGCAGCACTAACAGACCTGCCCCAGCGGCCCCTGTGGGTACTCACGGAGGTCTGATGAAAGTACTGTAGTCCCACAATGGTCCCGCTGTCTTCCGGCAGCCGGGGGCCTCATTCCCCAGCCGCCTCTGTCGACGCTCGAGCAGCTGCGGGGGTCGCGGACACCTGGTACAAGACGCGGCTCACTCCCGTAGTTTTAAGCGTAATCCCAGTTGGTCCGGTCCGCCTCTATGCCTGCCCACTCACCCACCTGCTCCCACTCCTGCTCACCCGGTCCACCCCGCCCGCCCGCACAGACCGACCAGACCAGATCAATCAGTGCGGCTTACACACAGGTGCGGGAGCAGAGCTAGCGGGTGTGGCCCGGAGCCGGGAGCTGCAAGGCGTATGGCGGTAGCGTCTCTCGCTCAGCTTCGCGTCGGCTGCCACGGGGTGATGCGAAAACAAGGGCTGGATCGCAGCTACCAGGCAAAGATGTGCATGCCGGGTAATAGAATTCCAGCCAATCCAAGCGCTGCTGACATGGTGCTTTTACAGCATGAGAGCAGTGCCAGGATTGGCTGGGTCAGGGAAACATAACACTCTGTCAGAGACTGATGGGGGGGTGATATAGCTCTTTCAACTCTCACGTAGCATTGATTTTGGAAGCCACAAATGTGCATGCCAGACTGGCTACACCAAAAACACGGGCAATCTGAAATGCACAGTTCATTAACACAGTCTGAGTCAATCATCGCGACATTGCTCCATAGCCCCACCCCTACCCTATAGAACAAAATGCACCAGGATATGGAGTCTGTTTGGGGTGTTGTGGCTCGCAGTATGGAGTCAATACCCCATGCACCTCTTGATGGGCCATCCTGATGTTCATAATGTATGTTCTGTCCCTACTTTATGGCATTTTTCTCTGTAGTTCGGCAGTGGAGTGTGACAATTCAATGTGCCTAAACCACTGCTGCAGAGATTATACCCAAAATCCAATTGCGTATTGCACAAAGTGGAAATTCCAAATCACTGAAAGAGAGTGTTATAAGCTGGCAAACGGAAATTGCATTGAGTCTTGATTCAGTGGTATGTCAGGTGTACAAGGGCCACCAAGGTTGGAGTCGCAAATGGGTGCTATTAGACCAGCGGAGCAGTAGTACTGCCAGTGTACCACCGTACATAGAAAAGGCTGGCTATGCTCCTGATTAGGAGTGACAGGGCACCCACAGGCACTGCACTCACATGATGAAATGCTTCCAATTGTAGCCATCTGAATTCAGGGCTTCTATGACATTGAATTTGTGAAAATCTGAAGTCAACATGTTTTTTTAATAATTAAGGGCCAGATGTATCAAAGGATTTTGCCCATTCTGTGTCTAGGGGCATATGTGTTGATATATATGGCCCTAAGTTCCAGTGCTCACCTCTTGTTCACCAAATTTCACATCAATCACCGACACTGCGCCATTCACAAAGAGCACCTACAGTACGTTACACATTATAATTGTGGTTAGTTTTACCATATGCAAATGTGTATACCCTAAGACTGCACAGGATTGGGGACTTGTGATTATATGAATATACACAAAATAGATGGTCCATTGCCAACACTTGTCTGACCTTGCGCTTTTCTTTCTGCCTAGGAAGCTAACGAATAAGCTTCCCCAAAGGGAGCCTACTTCTTGTGTTAACATATATCTACCCGGGTTCCTAGGGATACTGGGTCGCCCTGTACTTTCGTTTATAGACACCTGCATATTTAGTCAGACACTATCAACACCAGTCTTTCTATACTGTGGGAGAGGCCAGTAGTCACCATCCATTAATGGACTGCCACTTTGATACTGCCCTGGTAAAACAGAACATTGTGCTGTACTGAATAGCTCACAACAACTTGTGGATCACTACCAATGGATTTGGGACATGGAGTCTGTGGTAGAAAAAGCATAAGCCTTTCAGAAAGATTTATGCCGGGTCAGGATGGCTCAGTTTCCTGCATGATTAAGAGGTTTTAAAAACCTTTAACAGACCTTAAAGGTTGTTGCCTATGTTTTTGTGGTACTTTGTGTGGACCTCTATGCATCTCTCAACCCATCTTGCGAAGTGCCATATGGCTGCTGCATCACTTGAGCAATTTTGTCCATTGGGTGCATTTTTTCTGTCTGTGCTGTGGGTTGACCTCTAGTTATCAAGTATTGTATTGTATTGTAATTGCAATTATATAGCGCTTACTAAGTAGGTGGAGTGGGAAATAAATGGAATAGTTGATTGCATAATAACTTTTAGTTCTGAGTAGGTATTGTGCTTACTCAAAGCATGTGATTCTGATGAGATGAGTGATTTTCTTGGTATGCTGATGAACGTGTGTTTAGCCCTTGTCGCCTTCACCTCTCTACTTGCTCTGCTGGTTTTCTTGTCCATGGTGCCATAGCGTTTTGTCTTTCTTATAGAAACTAACATTTTAAGGATTTTCTTGATGTGGTTATTTGTGCGCTTCTGTGTCTTATGCTGCGCCAACACGGAGAAGAAAAGTTTTTATTACAAAATTCCTACTTGTAGAAACAGTGAGCTATATCTAGAGTTATATATACTGTACCATGCGGGAAACAGCCACTACAACGCAGCCGTTTCCACGCTATACTTAACCACGCATGCTTTACAATGCATGCGTGGTTACCACGTATAGCCTTTACCACGCATTCCTTTACTACGAAATACGTAGTAAAGGAATGTGAGTAAAAAGAAGAAATAAAAAAAGGGGGCTTGAAGGGGGGCTTGGGGGGTCTCCCCCCCAATAAAAACAAACCCGAGTCTTACCTTTAACCTTTTCCGTGCGACCGCGTTTCCCCCTCCGGTGCTGGGCCGTAATAGAAACGGGCGTGGTCATGACGGAACGGTTCCGTCATGAGCACAGCTCAACCGACGCTCATGACGGAACCGCTCCGTCATGAGCACCGAAGGGGTTAAAAAGCTCTTCTGTGAGTCCGTCTTTCAATGAGCCTCAATACCTACGTTATAACGTGCGTCTACGTAATAAATTAACACAAAAATAGAAGAAGGACCACATAAACAGAGAATGAAGAAGGAGAAGTCCGTCGATCGATAGAAAAATAAGGAAAACTGTGAGCAATTTTAGTTATTATATTTATTTATAATATAAAGGCATTTTTACAAATAGATTTATAGTTATAAACAAACAAAAAAAAGAAGGCGGAAAAGGTGTGGAAGGATTGGGGGCTGAGTGCGGAGGGAACATACCAAGGTATTGGGGCAGGGATTGGATAAAGCATTTAGCATGAAAATACCATTATCATACATAGTTATACAACGAAAATCGTATAACTACGCGTAGTAAAGGTATTTTCGTGGTAAAGGCATATTCGTGGTAATCGCATTCCGTTGTAACGCATGCGTGGAAAAGGCATGAGTTGCAACGGAATGCGTTGTAACAACATACAACCGTACCATGCAGTGGCGTCGCAAGAAGTAACCTTCCCCCCTCTCCCCCACTTCACTTGCACGTGAGGAGTGCCCCTGATTCTCCTATATCTTAGAGATACTTGTTTTGGCCTTTGGCTGAATAGTGGCCCTCCTTGAACGGTTAGGGCCCCTGGGGGTTTCCCTCACCCTGCCCCCTCCACGCGCCCCAGGGGCTGCCGGGGTATGCATTACGCCACTAGTACCATGAATTTCACTAACCAAACAGAAAAGGGCAAGTTTAAGTTAACAGTAGAACTGCCACTTCTCCAGTGTGGTACTTAACAAATATTTATTGTCTTAATTCTGTTTCTGGTTTTCAAGCTGGGCATTTTTGCTGCGTCACTGCTGGAATGAGTTACCTATTAAAGCTTGAGTGCCTAGGCAATATCTTGCTTGTGTGCTTTTGTTATCGGCTGCAGCCTCCGAAAAAGATTTTTTTTTAAACATAACTGAACGGTGTGTGACTTTCAACAAACAACCTCCCTCACACAGAACTCGAGAGTGCTGGGCGTTGCTGAAATGGATAAATACTTTCATTGTTGTTCACATGGATGAATGGTGAATAAGGTGTTATGTTTCAGAGCTCCTTTTTTCACTTCCATTTCTTCTGATTTCAGAATGTTTGAGGATTTAATTGAATGAAGATTGAGGAATAAGTAGAGCATACAGGGTGGGCCTGGCCAATAGGGCAATTAGGCAGATGTTTGTTGGAGTGTTATATGGTTTAATGCCCCGGTTACTTACCGGTAATCTTCATTACTCCGAGTCCATGTCTTCCTCGCCACAGTAATTACCCATGAGCCTCCGGCTCCACACAGAACTCCAAGCATAAAAAAACAGCGCTCTAGTCTCCCTCTCCCTCCTCCAAGATGGCCTCCAGTGGCTCCAGCCAATCCCATAAAAGGATACAGAAATACCAACACGACCTAAAGAACCAAGCCGCAGACATGAAGCCACCAACAGGGCCGGGAGGGAAGGGAAACTATACTGTGGCAAGGAAGACATGGACTCGGAGTAATGAAGATTACCGGTAAGTAACCGGGGCATTACCTCCTCGTCCTGTCTTCCTCACCACAGTAATTATCCATGAGCCGATACCAAAGCAATCACCTTCATGCAAGGAAACCACTCCACAGAAACATGCAGAGAAACATATTTCAATCATACGATGCACAAAATTTCCACAGAAACATACACCTCAAGGAGTCCCAGCCGACAGTACAGAAGAGGCAAAGGAAACAGAGCCCCCACCCCCAATCGGAAGGCGATAATGGGACATGAAAGTATGCTGGGACGACCAAGCGGCAGCCCGGCAAACATCCTCCATGGACCACCCTTAAAAAGCGGCCCACGATACAGAAACAGAACCGGTGGACCGACCCTGAACAGGAAGAGGGGGAAGTTCAGAAACAGAACCATAAGCCAACAGTATGGTCTCCGTAATCCAATGACCGACAGAGGACAGGGAGGGCTTCAGGCCCCGATGAGACAACCAAAATTGACAAATAAATTGTCAACCTCACAAAAGGATGAAGTGCATGATAAATAAACCAACAATGCACGACGCACATCCAACAGGTGGAGATGGCAATCCTCAGCCGAGGAAGGATCAGGACAAAGAATCGGAAGAACCACTTCAGCAGAACGGTGAAAATAAGAACCCACCCCAGGAAGAAACGTAGGATGAGGGCGCAAGACTACACGATCAGACAAACGACCAAAATTGGAGCAGACTGCAGGAAGGCACCCAGCTCACCAATATGCCTGGCAGATGCAATAGCCACAAGAAACACCACTTTGAGTGTCAAGAACCACAGAGGAGAAGGTACGAACGGTAACGTCCAGCCCGGAGATACAGCCAAGTCCAGCAATAGGGGATACCAAGGACGGCGGCACCACCCCGGAGCAACCAGAAGGACAAAGGCCCCCTTCCACCCGAACTACTGCAAGACCGCCGGAATCAGGGGAACAGGAGGAAAAGCAAACAACAGGCCCCTCGGCCAAAGGAACGACAGAGCGTCCACCCTCCAAGCATCCCGGCAAGGAAATATCGCGCAAAAGCAGCGGATCTAGGCAACGGCCCGTGAAACAAAGAGGTACACAATCGGAGACCCAAACAGTCACCGCAACTACCTGAACAACAAGGACGTCAGGGACAAAGACCCCAAGGATGGAAACACACGGCTCAGACAAACCGTCACAGTGTACTCCAGACCAGGAAGTCAAAACGCAGACAGGGACACCAGGTTCCTCCCTGCCCAACCACAAATCCGAAGGCCGAGGCAACCGAGGGAACGAACCCTGCAAATACCCTGATGGGTGATGTAGGACATCACCACCCGACCGTCCGCCCGGACCCGCACATGGCGACCCCGAAGAAGAACCGAAAAAGCCAACAGACCCAACAGGACGGCCGACAGCCCTTTGTAGTGGGAAGAACAATACAACACCCACCAAGGCCAAACCCCTTGAGACGTCAAATCCCCCAGAGTAGCACCACACCCCAGTAGACAGGCACCGGAAGCGATAACCCGGGAGGGAGCAATCAGAAACGGGCAGCCCCTGGACAGACGACCCACGGCCAACCACCACTCCAGGACCACCCGAACCACCGGGGACACAGGGACCAAAACACCCATATCAATGGAACAGGGGACCCAAGCAACAAAACGTGGGACTCCAAGGGATACATGCAAAGGCGAGTCCATGGAACGGTCAACAAGGATGCAGACATCAGCTCCCGAACCTGCAACCACAGGGCCACAGGATGAGAAGGCCCCAACAACAGGGACCGCACAGCCGACATCAGTGACAGAATCCGAGCAGGGGGCAGGAACACTATCCCCAATACAGTCTCGAACAGAGCCCCAATGAAAATCAAGTCCCGCACAGGAACCAGGGAGGACATCGGCACAATCATCAGGAATCCGTGATGCACCAGGACATGGCACACTCTCTGGACACGCAACTCAGCCATAGAAAGAGAAGAATCAGAAATCAAAATATCGTCCAGACAAGGAAAAACACTAATGCCCTCCCCATGCAAATGTCCAATAAGAGGAGCCATAACCTCAGGAAAAATCACAGGAGAAGAGCAGAGTCCAAAAGGTAAAACCAAGAACCTGTAGTGACGACCCAGGACCCAGAACCGGAGAAACCTCCGAGAGTCGGGGCGAACCGGCACATGCAGACAAGCATCCCCCAAGGCAAACGAGGCCAGGAAATCTCCCAGAGACACCAGAGGAAGGATCAACTGTAGCGAACCATATGGAACTACTGGGGAGAAATGAAAGTAGAGACCCACTTAAAGTCCATCACAGGCATGAGAACGCCAATGCGTCCTGACACCAGAAACAGAATGGAATACACGCCCAACACCAACCGATCGTCGGGCACAGGAATCACCGCAATATCGACCACCAGGGAATCGAAGCCTTCCAAAAGCGCCATCCAACATAGATGGATACTGGGACAAGGAGCGGATCCGAAACAGCCTGGGGAGTCCGGGTAAAACCAAGACGCAAACCTGCTGAAATCACCGGAAGCACCCACAGGTCCGACACAGTATCGTGCCAAGTTTCCACGAAGCAAGGGAGGCGAACCCCCAACCGGACCCACACCAGGAGCGAACCAGACAAGACTCCGAAGCAGGAAATGAGGAGGCAGAAGCACCGGAGAACCGGGATACACCAAAGGAAGGAACACCTCAGCCATGCCCCCTTCCACGAAAGGGCCGACCAGCCAGACCCCTCCAAGAAGGAGCAAAAGCCCACTGAGAATCCAAGGCACGGAAGCGACCAGCCCTTGCAGGAGCAAGGAGTCCACGGTCCACTGCCGTTTCCTTCACCATCCCATCGAAAGGGGAACCAAAAGCCGAACCCCAGAAAAGGGGAACTGTATCAGGAGACCTTACTGCGCAGCAACCGCCGGCCAGGAGCGAAGCCACAACTGACGTCTCGCAACGACAGAAGACCCAGTCGCAGAAGCCGCCTACTCAATGAATCAAAGAGACAACAGAAAGCAGGTGAACCTGCTGCTCCATCATACCCAGAGCAGAAGAGAGATACACCCCCAGGTACAATAATACTGATAGAGAGTGAAAATCCATAAGCAAGGAGTGGATCGTGGAGGAAGAACAGGCCGTCGCCCGAACGGAAAAGGTAGCAGCCACCAAGAGCGCGTCACCGCACCAGCAGAGGACATCCAACAGTCAGAAAACGTGGAAAAAAAACCCTTGTCCACATCTTTCCATTCCGAATCCAAAATCCTCAACACTGAAGAATGAATGCGCAAAGACTCAGGCGTGGGATGTTGAAACAGATGTAACAAAACACCATCAAGAGGGGCCGCAGAACCAGGAAACACCAAGGTTGTGCGAATGTGACTAAGGACCAATGTAAGAACGGCCCCTTGCACAAAGCGACCACTCACGGCAACAGCCACCTCTGCGTCTGAATCAAGAGCAGGATAATCATCACACCTGGCCCTCGATACAGCAGGAACCGGACCCTGACCCCGCAATGCAGCAGCCACAGCAGAATCATCAATATGTGCAACAACACCATAGAAGGAACCGACATAGCAGAAGCCGAAGCCTCCGAAATGAAGCAGGAACAGGCACTGCAGAAGAACCATGCTCCACGCTCACCCAATATGAGTGAAGAAACACAGGCAAAGGAAAAGCCACACGCCCGGTAAAAAAAAAAGGAGTTGAGGGTGCCAGGCAACCAACAAACCACCTAATCCACGCCCCCAAAGAGCATATGAGAGCAGCCAGGGCCGTGCATACAACGCAAAAAAACGGCCCGAAAACTACCACATGTGGAAGCATCAGCAGACCGGTGCAAACAGAATGGCACCTACTGCTACACACGAGCACACATACGCGGCACTCGGGAAGCGGAGAAAGGTCTGAAGGAAAAGCGCACCCGGCCGCACCATGTCCGCACAGCAGGACGCGTGGCCAGGAAAACGGAGCAAACCATCAACGGCCCCGCTCAGCAGGCCCCCAGGTGCCCCCACACAGAGCGAGGTCCAAAGCGACCGAAGCCCATAGAACAAAACGCCTCCAAGGTCCGCTAGAGCAGGACACGGAGCACGGAGGCAAACGAATGGGGGGGAAAAAAAAGTATACATGAAGAAATATAAACCAACAGTTTCAAAAACATAACCACTTCCCCCACACGAAATACCAAAAGGCCAAAAGGGGCTGCTCAAGCAAGACCCCAGCCCCACTCACCTGACCAGCAGGGAACACAGCACTCGGAGTAGTGCAGAAAAAAAGAACAGGTTGTGTTGGTATTTCTGTATCCCTTTATGGGATTGGCTGGAGCCACTGGGGGCCATCTTGGAGGAGGGAGAGGGAGACTAGAGCGCTCTTTTTTTATGCTTGGAGTTCTGTGTGGAGCCGGAGGCTCATAGGTAATTACTGTGGCGAGGAAGACAGGACGAGGAGGTAATGTTTATTTCCCTGATATTAAAAAAACATTTCCTCCAGCAAGCTCAAATCCATGCCGTCTTCCATACAATATACAGCATCTTTACAAGTTCAAAACTACCCCATTTGGCAAACTTGGGCCACTTTTCTAGCTCTCTAATTCACTAATGGGGAATACTTTTTTTTTCGTGTCTGGACCTATTTTCTGTCACAGTTCGACCCCGACTCCCTATATCCATTTCTACTTGCTCTTCTTGATCGGATGATGGTCTGTAGTGTCAACAGAATTG
The DNA here is from genome assembly GCF_964261635.1 of Lissotriton helveticus. NCBI lineage: Eukaryota > Metazoa > Chordata > Amphibia > Caudata > Salamandridae > Lissotriton > Lissotriton helveticus. The sequence goes on from NC_136065.1 coordinate 1,099,819,339, forward strand.
AGCTAAGACCGTTTCACGTCCTGATGAATGTATTAGACTACTTCTAGCAATCAATGTGCTCAGAACATGTTGAAGCAAAAAAGGACTTGAATGTGGATAATCCATATATTTTAAACATGAGGGATGGGGACAGTACTAAAGATTGTCTGGTCCAGCCTCATATATTTTTAGTTACCTTTGAGAAGGAACTTGGACACAATTTGGATTGGGAAAACTGAAACACCGAGCAATGTTTAACCTAAGAGTTGGTGACCTTAGAGAGAGGTTCCACAGTTACCCAGGGCTGGGTGGGGAGCCTGTGTACTACCTACTGTGTGCGAGCAAAGATTTACTCATAATTGATTTTGCTTGCCAAGACTTTAAGAGAGAATGAGTGTTTGGGGTCAAAAAGTAAAGACATCAACAGAGACAAAAATGAAACATTAGACACAGAGGTCACCAAATAATACTTTTTGGGGTCCTGCAGCACTTAGAAGCATAAACAACAGAGACCATCTACTTCATAGGCAAGTAAGATTAGACATGCCAATGTCTCTGCAGTGTAGATGTCATAGTGAAAGGTAGGTTAACATCACTTCATGACATTTGACCATCATAACCCCTACATTCTTGGACGCTATGGTGCTCTGAGAGGGAGAAAGTGACAAAAATGGACATACAGCTGGGATCATGTATAGACCGAGGAACATCTATCTGATAATTTTTTTTTGTGGTGGTGCCAATTTCTGGTAAGTGGGAATCAGTGGTTCTCTAACTTTTCTGTAGGGAATCCCTCCTTCCCAAATTCATTGCGGGGATTCTGATGTATTTTATGGTGTGGTTGTGCTACTTCACAGCGTCAAACACCCACAAAACTGTCCTGGGCCCAGGTAGGCTCATTTTCAAAACCTCTTGCTCAACCCTAAGTAGCCTAACTTCAAGCAGCAAGACAAGGGAACTAGTCTTAAGCTTTTAGAAGCACCAAACAACAGAATAAAAAAGTCACACATCATGAAAGGAATCTGACATCAATTTATAAAAATTGATTATATTTTCCTGAATGTTTAGACACCAAGATGAGAAAAATCCACCAGATGGTTTCGGATATATAGATTTTTTAGAGAAAATTTAAATCTCAGGTTTATAGTCCAAAGTGCAAACAAGCCATAAATTTGAAAACATTAGAAATCCTGGACTAAAAGACTATTTCCGACAAGCGGAAGGCCAGTAAGGAATATTTGGAAAGTTACCTGTTTACCATAGCTGTCTCAATGCAAGTTCCACACTTTACATCAAAACTTTAATGGAGTAGTCCTAATGCTGAGGATAGCGAATGCTGAAATATGTTCTAAATGCTGTGCGGTTGACAGGGTCTCCTTGTGGTTAATTTTTGATCCACGGGTAAGGTGGGGCCACTTTGGCCACAGGACTCAGTGTCTCTCGAAATCTTCTTTGGGTCAGTAGAAGACCATCAGCAACTGGGCTACTGATCTCCGAACACAGCGAGTCCAGCGGTGTCCTTTGGTGAGGACTAGTGTCCTTCTTGGGCATCCCAACCACACTCCGGCAACTGTCCTGGATCCGCCAGATACAGGTGTAACTTTTAAGTCTTGGGTGGAGCTCTTCTTGGCTGCACGTTGGCGGCCAGCGGTGATTCCTTAAAGATGATTACTAACTAGCCAGAACAGGCTACTACAACTTTTGTGGCCCTTGTGCTGGAACGAAAGGTCAGCAGTGACCCTTGGAGTCACTACTTCATTCTGGGGTTCTGGAGCAACTTTTCTCAGAGCCAGGTACAACAGACACAGTCCTCTCTTCCCAAGCACAAGGAGCAGCAGGTGCAGTCCAGATGTTGGTCCAACCTCTCTTGCCAGATCCACAGGGCAGCAGGGCAGTCCTTCTTTGGTCCTCTCTCCATTCCAGATGTGTTCTAAAGATCAAAATTCCAGGGGTGCCATATTTATGACCAGAAAGTGCCCTGGGAAATGATGCAGCCACTAGGCAATGGTCTACCTGGATTACTCTCGACTTGTGAAGACTTCCAGCTATGTGTGGCATCTAGCAATCCCAGAGTGCACTATATATCTCATTCTCAAGATGTCTAAACTCTTACGTGGTTGTGAAGAGCTTGGTAGCCCACCCTAAAGGCATGGCTACCTGTGGACTACCATCCCACAGAAAAAAACTGTTTGACTACTGGTTTCTCCTCTCTGTTCCTGCTGCTAGCCGGTCTACCTAAACAAAGGGGTAGCCCTGCCAGAGTGTGTTCACCATTTGACACTAAATGTGACTTCCCCAATGAAGCTCGCCTTTTGGGCCAACACACTCTCTGGCTTCCTGCAAGTGGGAGGTAACACCTATCTCTGTGGAAGGCCTCTATTGTTGCTATGCCTGGAAGTCATTGGCACATCTACCCAGGAGGGCAAAAGGATCTTTGATGGCCAGCAACTCTGAAAGACCACTGGATAAACTGGGCGACAGAGGGGCAACTTTCTAAAAGTAGCCTTTCCTCAATAGTGGCATTACATTCGACTTGGGCATCAAGTGGGGTTTAATGCCATGATTAATTTAATACCTTGAAGTACCGATTTCTGTAGTCCCTTTCAGAAGTTAGAAGGATTGGAATGCCCACCTGTGACCCTGCATTAGCCAATGGGCTATTGATGATTCCATAGTAAAAATAACAATTTGTAAGCTTAACTGTTAGAACATTAGAAAGTACATGTCCTACTTGATGATATACTACTCCCTGCTTTAGGGCCCGACAGGCCTTCCTTGAGGGAGACATATATATTGTTAAGTGAAGTGAGGGCTTTGCCATAGATTTAAATGGCAAAGTCAAACTAGCAGTTTTCAAATTTCTCTTCCATTCTGCAGTGGCATGCTGGGAGCAAATTTGTACTTTGACACACTCAGGGTGGCACAAGCAGTGCTGCAGCTCTGGGCTGAAACTCCTAGTGCCCACACCGCCAGCGCTCGCTCCGCATTGCACATCATTATACACTTGTATACCAAAGGAAACCAAGAGACATATTTGTGGGAAAACGGTGCTGCAGTTTTATTTCGTACAACACAGGTAGCTGTTAAGGTGGGTCATCTTACAGGCGATCCAATGCGGCAGCCCCTCGCTGACCCGCATGCCTAAGGAGCCATCTTGCACGGCGAGACAGTTCTGACGGTGCAGTAAATTACCATTTCGTTATACTCCCGCTCCCACTGTCAGGGCGGAGCGATGAGGCACACCCCCGGTCGGTTCAGGCCCCCCGACCGCCCGAAGGACTAACGGGGCGCCGACGCTGTTTCCTGGGCCTCCTTCGGCTCCAGGTGCTTGGCTCAGGCACCCTTACTGTGCCAGGCAGAGGTATCTAGACTGTATCCTTCTGCCGCAGAGGTACCCTTACTGTCCATCTGCTTCCAGATCGCCCTGTGACTCCGCCTGCAACACAAAACATGACCATTAAAAAATTCACAACTTCACCTCGCCCCTCTGCAGCTGGGTCAGGGTTCAGGGTGGGATCAGCGCAGAGCCTAAGGGAATCCCAGCGCGGGAAAGAGAGGCCGAGCATAGCTGCTGTGCCGCTTTATACCCTAAGGAACGCCCCCATTTCCCAGGTGACCCTCCCTATTGGCTGCAAGCGTAAGGGGCGGCTAAGGAGGGGTGCTGTGCCAAGGGCTCTGCTCGCCCGTCGTATGGGACTAGGGCGCTGTCCCGCCCATGCTCCCCTGCGTGTCGCGCGGTCAGCGGCAAACTTACATGCGCTGGGTACCCTTGGCCCTATGTACTAGGGACTCATAAGTAAGCCAGCCGAGGCCAAATGTGGTTAGCCAATTCGACATGCATTTTGTAAGGGGTAAGAACACTGCCACCGTCTGGTTAGCAGGTATCAGTGCACTCTCAGAGTCGAAAAACAGCAGAATAAGTTCATACCAGTCTCCAAAACATGTGAAGTGCTCTGGAACATTACCAATTACAGTCAGCAATGGCTTGTTTGAGCAGAACAGCCTTTCTTGAAAATTGGAGAAGGTTGTCCTGAGCATGTTAATGTATGCATTGTTGGGGCTATGAGTCTGAGCTCTTGACTTTGTAAATAACAATGCCTTTTATTTTTGTTTTCCTTTTTAAAACGTAAATAAAAGGCTTTGTCATTTACCATGCCAATAGCTTAAACTCGCATAAATGAAAGACCTGTTGCATTGCAAATGCTAGTTAGGTAAACATGCCATTAGAACAGGATACAGAATTGACTACGAAGCTGGCACACTTTGTAGGAGGAAGGTAACCGGTTTTGGAGCAAGCAGCACAGTGGATGCGCGTTCCCACTACCAGATTAAATGTACAAATTGATTTCAAGTCGTGTCAAGTAGCGTGAAAATTAATTCGCCAGTTTTTAATGTTGGCAAGGCCTGGCAAGTGATGCCTGGTGGCCGTCTGCACTGGACGTCACGCTTATGCACAAAAAATGCAGCAAAAAGGGTACGGGCGAACAACCCTTCCCTTCCCCAAACACCTCCCTCGGTCGATAGCATGTACTTGAGTAGTTCAACATACTTCAAATGAGGCACCCTTACGAGCCACTGCCGCCGGAATGCCCCGCTTGATAATGTGAAGATTAAACAAAACGCCATCACAACGGGTTATCTATGCTTCAGCGGGCTGACACTGTCAAGGCTTGTAGTAGTGAATTTGGCTAGGCACAACCGACAGACAGTCCCTTCACAGTTTACAATAAACGAGTGCGTCACAGTTTATTTTTTTAATTCATTTTACACAGCAATTATTTACAGAACTTTATTTTAGTTGTTTTTTGTAGTTTTTTTGGGGGATAACCCACATCGGGTCTCTAGCATTGTGTATTACAGTTCGCAGAGGAAATGAGCTTTGTGAGAAACGCAGCAATATAACGCTGATATTATTACGACTGGAACTTGACACTGATAAGTATAACGGGGCCCTCAAGTCGACAAAAAGGATTTTGCAGTTGGAGAAAATTTGCGTTGCCAGAGGTGCCGCTATATGATGACATATATAACTTGACATAACGTAAACTTGAACATGCAGTCGTTGATAAAAATCCATATTTTTCTGTCCTTTCTCTTTATAAACAGATATTTGGATTAAAATATGAACGGTGTGTATTTCCTGTGTTCCGAGCTGTATTTTCAGTTTATGGGGGTATTTGAGGGCCAACTCCTCGTTTTTCCATGTTCAGGGGTGCCTCCCCTGAGAAAGAGTGATAGATGTTGTTCTGTATGTTGAATTTCAAAATTATAAACACCAGAGGCGGATGAGCCAACATATTAAGGTAGAGAGCCAAACCAAGGGTTTGAGATGGCTCGTAGAGTCCGTGAACAAGCCGAGGATGGCTCAGTTTCCTGCATGATTAACAGGTTTTAAAAACCTTTAACAGACCTTAAAGGTTGTTGCCTATGTTTTTGTGGGACTTTGTGTGGACCTCTATGCATCTCTCAACCCATCTTGCGAAGTGCCATATGGCTGCTGCCATTGTGCATCGCTTGAGCAATTTTGTCCATTGGGTGCATTTTTTCTGTCTGTGCTGTGGGTTGACCTCTAGTTATCAAGTATTGTATTGTATTGTAATTGCATTTATATAGCGCTTACTAAGTAGGTGGAGTGGGAAATAAATGGAATAGTTGATTGCATAATAACTTTTAGTTCTGAGTAGGTATTGTGCTTACTGATGAGATGAGTGATTTTCTTGGTATGCTGATGAACGTGTGTTTAGCCCTTGTCGCCTTCACCTCTCTACTTGCTCTGCTGGTTTTCTTGTTCATGGTGCCATAGCGTGTTTGTCTTTCTTATAGAAACTAACATTTTAAGGATTTTCTTGATGTGGTTATTTGTGCGCTTCTGTGTCTTATGCTGCGCCAACACGGAGAAGAAAGGTTTTTATTACAAAATTCCTACTTGTAGAAACAGTGAGCTATATCTAGAGTTATATATACTGTACCATGGTAATCAGACATAATATCGAAAAAATAATATCGACAAGACATAATATCGAAGTTTTTATATCGAAGGTAGATAATATAGAAATATGAAAATATCGAATACAAAAATATCGTAATCAGTAAGTATAACAAAATATCGAAAGCAAGAATATCGTTAGACAAAATATCGACTATAAAAAATATCGTTTTATAGTGGAAAAAAAAGTTAAAGTAGTAAAAAAATTTAATGCCATTAGAAAAAAGTAATAATCAAAAATATTTAAATACTAAAAAAATATATATGTATAATTAATAAAAGAATTTTTAAAATAACATATCTAGTTTTAGGAGCGGGTTATTGGGTTTATAGGGGATAAGGGGGGGGAGTGTTTTAAAATATAATAAAAAAAATATTAAAAAAAATAATAAATTATTAATTAATTTTATTATATTTATTAATAAAAATATTAATAAAAAACAAATCTAGTTTTAGGAGCGGGTTATTGGGTTATTAGGGGATAAGGGTGGGAAGTGTTTTAAAATATATTAAAAAATATATATAAAAAAAATTATTATTAATTTATTTTATAATATTTATTAATACAAATATTAATTAAAAAAATATATAGTTTTAGGAGCGGGTTATTGGGTTAATAGGGGATAAGGGTGGGGAGTGTTTTAAAATATATTTTAAAAAATGTATAATTAATAATACATTTTATTATATTTATTAATAAAAATATTAATAAAAAACATATCTAGTTTTAGGAGCGGGTTATTGGGTAAATAGGGGATAAGGGTGGGGAGTGTTTTTAAATATATGTTAAAAAAATATTTAAAAATTAAAAAAATTATTAAATATTATTATTATATTTGTAAATGAAAATAATATGAAATAAACATATCTAGTTTTAGGAGTGGGTTATTGGGTTAATAGGGGATAAGGTTGGGGAGTGTTTTAAAATATATCTATAAAAATAATTAAAATTTATTACAATTAATAATTGTTTTTATAATATTTTAATAAAAAATTATAAATAATCATATGTATTGATGATACAAGAATTTTTAAATATTTAAATATTTTTTATAAAAATGTATTAATATTACATAAAAATCATTAGGAGAGGGTAATTGTGTTTATAGGGGATAAGGGTGGTAGTGTCATATAAAACATTTACTAAAAATAGCTTAACTAAATTATAGTAATTATAATATAATTAGTGTCCAGCACCTACTTCAATTTAATGTAGATTGGAGTAGGAATAGTAATTATTAATTAATTAGTATCCTGCACCTACTTCAATTTTAAGTAGACTGGAGTGGCAATAGTAAATTATATTTTATTTGTGTCCAGCACCTACTTAAATTTAATATAGAATAGAGTTGGAATAGTAATTATTAACTAATTAGTGTCCAGCACCTACTTCAATTTAATGTAGACTGGAGTTGGAATAGTAATTATTAAATAATTAGTGTCCAGCACCTACTTCAATTTAATGTAGACTGGAGTTGGAATAGTAATTATTAATTAATTAATGTCCAGCACCTACTTCAATTTAATGTAGACTGGAGTTGGAATAGTAATTATTAATTAATTAGTGTCCAGCACCTACTTCAATTTTATGTAGACTGGAGTGGGAATAGTAATTATTAAATAATTAGTGTCCAGCACCTACTTCAATTTAATGTAGACTGGAGTTGGATTAGTAATTATTAATTAATTAGTGTCCAGCACCTACTTCAATTTAATGTAGACTGGAGTAGGAATAGTAATTATTAATTAATTAGTGTCCAGCACCTACTTCAATTTTATGTAGACTAGAGTGGGAATAGTAATTATTAGTTAATTAGTGTCCAGCACCTACTTCAATTAAATGTAGACTGGAGTTGGAATAGTAATTATTAATTAATTAGTGTCCAGCACCTACTTCAATTTAATGTAGACTGGAGTTGGAATAGTAATTATTAAATAATTAGTGTCCAGCACCTACTTCAATTTAATGTAGACTGGAGTTGGAATAGTAATTATTAAATAATTAGTGTCCAGCACCTACTTCAATTTAATGTAGACTGGAGTTGGAATAGTAATTATTATTTAATTAGTGTCCAGCACCTACTTCAATTAAATGTAGACTGGAGTTGGAATAGTAATTATTAATTAATTAGTGTCCAGCACCTACTTCAATTTTATGTAGACTGGAGTTGGAATAGTAATTATTAATTAATTAGTGTCCAGCACCTACTTCAATTTAATGTAGACTGGAATTGGAATAGTAAATATTAATTAATTAGTGTCCAGCACCTACTTTTATTTAATGTACACTGGAGTGGGAATAGTAAGTAATGTTTTTTTAGTGTTTAGCAACTATTTCCATATTAAGTAGAGTGGAGTTGGAATAATTATTTTTATTAAATTAGTGTCCAGCATCAATTATAATGTCATATAGATTGGAGTGGGAATAGTAAGTTAAATGTTATTAATATCTTGTACCTAATTGGATTTTGCCAATAATAATATTGTGAGATTATAGTAATAACAAAATAGAAAATGTTCAAGATGTTTGTAAATTTTTTTTTATTATGTTTTGTATTTTTTAGCAGAGATAACAATTTAAATCATAATTAATTCACTTTTATGAAACATTTATATTTCTGATAATAATTTCCAAACACAATTACGATAAAATTAACAGAGGAAGAAGATAAAATAAAATGGTTATATTTAATATGTAATATTATTTTTTTATAGTATTACATATTATATAGTAAATAAAATAAAACATTAATAATAATATTAATAATATTATTAATAATTTTTTTAACACTTACATTTTTTACATTTCAGTTTCTTTGAAAAAGGGATATTTTTTGTAAACATAATTAGTACATTTAAACATTGTGTGACATTTATTTTACATTTCTATACATTGTTGTCATAAATATTATTTTTTTCATAATATTTATTTTTAAACTTTTTATACATATTTGTAAATAATTTCATACTAGCAAAAAAGTAACATTTTTTAGCAAATATTAGCAATTTTTAAATGATTTCAGGTAATTGTCAAAATAATTTCTATTATATTTCTTACTTTGGACTATTTTATTACTTTTGGGTTCTTTATTTTGTAACCGGGTTAGGTCGTTTTGGGTCATTTGGATGAAGAGCAGCTCGCAGTTGGGAGAGACTTCACGTCGCTTCAGGTAGGGTTTATTTTATATGTTTTATGTGTATTTTAATGTACTTTTGAGAGTAGTGTGCTTCTATTTAGTGTTCTTATATGTGAGTGAGTTGTGTTTTAGATTTTTATAACGATTATTTCCATGTGGTAGATACACGTAGTTTTACTTTGTTATAGGATTGTTTACAGAGTAACTTTATCTAGGTTTTAAGTTTATGTACTAGCAAAATAATGTTTTTACTAATGTTAGTACTTATTTATGTGTTGGTTAATCTGGGTGGGAATGTCTGTTTTCTATGTTTTTGTTATAGGTGTTCGCTATATCGGAAGTTCCGTTTTTTTTTTTTAAAGGAAGTGTTTGTTGGTTTTATTCACCACTGCTTTGCAAACACTTCTTTTAAGTTTTCGGTTTTCCTGGAGCGTTTCTTAAACTTTTTACTATTTTTCGGGTTTTTTATGGTTATTCGATAGATCTTCACACCGTGGATTTGGTTATTTTGGAACAGTTGTATTTTTGCATTTTATTTTGGGTTACATTTGCACTACCTGGATTACTTTGGTGGAGAAGGACGTTATTGGATTTACAACATGATTGGTAAGTCATTTATTTTTGATCTTTTGTGGGTGGGTAATGTGAATATTAATATTGCATTGTTTAATAGTTCTTATGTTTATTTAATGTGTGCATATATGTGATTAATATCTCTATATATTGCATACATTAAATACTTTTAAACATCAAGTTTGAACAGTTATGCATATTTAGGTGATAGTTTTTAGGGATTGCTTTGGTGTTGTTATTTATTCAGAGTAGAGTTTTGGCAACGATGTTTAAGTATTCAATGCCTTTTGTACTAGGGTATAATTTCACTTGCTCTTCTAGGTATTTGTGCATTTGCTTATTTTGTTTTGATGTTTTTGGGACTAGTTCAGTTATGGATTGGTCCATTCTGAATTCCTGGTAGCTTTGTTCTTTCTGTAGGCACTTAATAAAATGTTCTAGAGTTGGTTTTGTTCTGCCAGTTGATTGTATAAAGGCATTGTGCCAACCTTCTACTGCGTTGTTAGTTTGTTAGTTTTAGATTCTCCATTTAAGGTGCTTCTGTAAACGTTCCACCAGGGTATTAGGAATTTGGGGTTTCTTCTGTGGCCAGATCTATGGAGTCTGCCTACCCAGGTGTCTTCAAAGTAGTCCAGAAATGGACTCAACTTTGCTTCATTTTGTTTGTAGAAGGGGCTGTCTATAAGAATGTTGTAATGTTCTGCTACGTCTGTTTTGGGAACATAAGCCATTGCTATGAGTTTTTTAATTTGGTATGCAAAAGATGAGTTAGTAGCATATTCTACACTTAAGGTAGTTTTTTGTAGATGTCTCCATAGACACTGGTTTAAATGATAGTAGCAGCCTTGAATGCAGGTATGGGGGTGGATTTTTAGGATAGTTGAAAGCATTGCTTGCTCAAAATCTAGAATTATTTTTTTCTGGAGAATAATCATTAGTTTTTTGTTTAATTATATTTAATAATTCCATATATGTGGAACTATTTTTGTTTGGTAGTAGTGCATATAGTAGTGGTATGTTGCAGTTTTGGTAGAGGCCATGTACTGTGTATAATTGGAAAAATGGTTTGGGACAGATGTTAAAAGTCCCATCCATCATCCAATATTGGCTTTGCTGAAGTTTTACTAGATTCATATTGGTCCCAAAAATAATAAGTCTTTTGTCATTGTTTTCATTGTCATAAATTATAAATGGTTGCTTGTTTAAAGTTATAATTTGGTTGGCATTTAAATTGATATCATGATATGTTCTGAGAGCTGGTGTGGTAGTAGTAGTAGCTTTTTTAGTTCATGCTATAGTTCTTTTTAGGGAAAGAATATTTGGCATTTGGGTTGTGGCAGTTTTAGGGATTTTAGGAATTGCTTCTTTTAAAATGACATTGGTTTGTTTTTGGGAACCTGTACTTGCCTCTTTTATATTTTCCAATGCTGTTCTAACTTCAATTTCAGTAACATTTGGTGGATGATTGTGTTCCCTAGTATACAGTACAGTAGCTTCTCTTGTTGTTGCCTTTCCATAACACTTGTTAGAATAATATTTACAACATTTCCAATTAACTTTCATGCCATATTGCTTTTCTTGTGTATAAGTGTAACCCATGCAGCACAGTAATAGCTTTCCTTTCTGGCTGGTTACAAATTCTGCTCCTTCTGTCATTTTGTTGTTTGTATATCTAGAAAATATATATATATATAATAGTTAATGTCAAGGAAAATGTGTTTATAATTTTAAGTAAGTGATTATTAGTAATGTATATACTTACGTGTTTTAGAAATCAGTGAAATCTTTTGATATGCTTTATTCTTTCGTTGCGGATACTGTTTTCTGATGTTGTTAGAGCTGTTAGGAAAAACATAAAAAGACAATATTATTACTCAATTTTGTGTATATTTACAATGTTACAGCTAATTTCTACTACAAAAGTGGCTCCTAATAAGTGTAGGATTTTAGTTTACATTGTCAAGATACTTACTTATTTTGTTTTAGGTAGGGTTTTCCTGTATAGTTGTATGTTCTTTTTGTGGAGAGTAGTTTGTAGTGTTATCTAAAAATAAAAAAGGTACATATGTGTTACAACATTCACCATGTTTGTAGGTTTTCAACAACTTAACAATTAATATCAGTGATGAAATAAACAACGGGGGAGCGGATAAAGGGCTACATGGAGCGGAGAAGCCCTCAAGAGAAACAGTTAACAAGTCAAACGCTATAGTTGATTCCCCTCTTCTTGCCACTTTCCCCCTGAGTAATAAGTATGCAATTTTGGGGGCAGCTAACCCGCAGGATACTTTAGGGGAGGCAGTAAGGCATCTTCCTGATCAAATCCTTGAACAAAGTGGGATAATCTCATCAGACAGCATGCAGGATAATCAGACGGCCGTATCCGCATCCAAGAATTTTCCAATATCCCCACTATTTGGTCTGGAAAGCGGCACCTTTTCCACACAATTGAGTGGGGCAGCGGGAGTGGGAGACACTGGCGAGAATGGTTTAACAGATGATAGACTGGGCTCCTTGCTGCATTCACTCAGGACTGACTTACTAGCTGGATTTGATATCTCCGAAAAAAATCAGAGGGGTCTGCACGACAGATTCGACTTGTTGGAGGCTAAAATTGAAGGTATCAGCGCTAGGACTAGTAATTTGGAAGTGAAAGTAACATCTCTCACAGAGTCTTCAAAAGAGAATTCTAAAGGTATAGATGCCCTGAAAGCCCAGAACCGAACTCTAGCCATGGACTTAGAAAGGTTGGAAACACAGTGTCGGCGCAATAACTTGAGGATTCTTAAAATTCCGGAAGGCGCAGAAATAGAAGATATAAAAGGATTTGTCTGCAGACTCCTCCGAGAGGATATCCTGAAGGATCGCCCAGACATTAATTTGGAAGCTGAGATTCAGCGGGTCCATAGGGACCCGTTCAGGCTGCACCCAGAACGGAAGGCACCTAGGAAAATCCTTGTTTATTTTCAAACTTACAGTGTTAAGGAGCTTATTCTCACTAGATGTCTCTCACGTACTTCTCTGCATTTTCAAGCTAATCCCTATCAAGTAAGATCAGATATAGGTGGTAAGACAGCCCAAAGACAGTGGGAGCTTGGCTCCAGAATGCCAGAATTGCGTTCAATGGGGGCGCAAGTACAAATGAAATTTCCAGCCATCCTCAAAATAATGTGGAACAATAAAATGTTTACTTGTCATTTTCCGGAGGAAGTGGATGCGGTGTTAACTAAGATGAAGGAGAGGAAGGAGTAGATAATGTAACTGATCTGAGATCGAACTGTCATCCTAGTTCAATTTAGTATAGAATAGTATAGGACATTATGGGGTGGTGTTGGTAAAGGGAGAGTGTGTTTGTGTTTATTCTAGGGAGGTAAAAAAAAAAAAAAAAAAAAAAAAAAAATTAACAAATAAATAAGGATGGATCAAAAAAAAAAAAAAAATCGCTTTGGTTCGGGGGGGGAAAAAAAAAAAAAAAAAAAAAAATATAATATAAGAAAAACAAAAAAAAAAAATATATACATATATATATAAATCTATAGCTTATAAGGGAAACTTGAGACTGACTTTTTTTGTATATGTCTCATATATAGAGGTAGGGCAGAGGAGGTCCAGGGCCTTATAGGGCGTAATTTCGCCAATCAGCAGGGAGGGGTTCCTCACAGGGAGGGGGGTAAGGGTTCAGGGGGATGGGGGAGAAAATCAGAAAAAAAAGTCCTCATTTGTCACAAATCTTTATTTATTTAAAAAATTAAACGTTATAGCAGGCTACTATTTTTTTTTAGTTAACAACAGTAGGACAGTAAGATTATATGATGGCCCAATCAAGATCTACTAAAATTCTTTCATGGAACCTGAACGGGCTAGGGAGTCGCAAGAAGCAATTAAACATTTCTCATTATTTAAAAAATACTGGAGCATCCATTATCCTATTACAAGAAACACACTTGGAAGCGGATGAATGTAGGAAGATATTCATTAAACTTAACTGGGTACAGGAGATTCTCTGTTCAAAACAGACGGGCACAACGAGAGGGGTTGCAATAATACTTTGCGTCAATAAGGGTATTATACTGCATGACTGGGCCACAGACCAGTCAGGGAGGTGGTTGGCTGCGGTGATCTCAATAAGTTCAGTTAAATTCTTATGCGGGGTTTATTACGGTCCGAATGATGATAATCCTGTTTTTCTTCAGAGATTAGAAAAATATATGATCCAGTATACAATCCCAATTGTGTTAGGGGGGGATTTTAATTTGTTATTAGACCCAACATTAGATCGTACCTCTAAGTCTAGATACAATTGTCCAAAAAAATCTTTTTTGATCCTGAAGAACATTATGAAAGACTATACATTGTCAGACGCCTGGAGAGCTAAATATGGCACAAAAAAACAATATTCTTTTTACAGCAAAAAATACCACCAGTTCTCCAGAATAGATTTTTTTCTATTAGATCAATCGCTCTTAGCAACCACGGATTCTATCTTTTATATTCCGAACGGCCTGTCTGACCATTCAGTGGTTGAATTAAATATTAATATTCTGAAAAACTGCCCTGAATATAGGTGGACACTGGATAGGACTATCCTTTTAAATGAAGTATTTAATATCAAAGTCAAAGAAAAGTCCACAGAGTTCTTTGAATTTAATGATGAAACCGCTCCTGAGAATATTGTTTGGGATGCATTTAAGTCTTATCTAAGAGGAATATACAGTTCCCAGATGATCATAAATAGGAAGCTTAACAAGGAAATGGATATTAAAGAGTTAAGGTTAATTAAAATAAAAGAAGAACAGCTTCTCTCCGCTACTCTAGGCGACAGTACTGATGTACCAAAATTGGAAAAAGAATTAGTTGACTTACAATTGAATTTTAGATCGAGAACTGAAAAATTACTCAAGGATAAATGGGAAGTCAGTAAATTACGTAATTTTGAATATGGAGAGAAGTGTGGGTCCCTGCTTGCGTGGAAAGCTAGGTCGGACAGATCTAGAAACAACATCAAATCTCTGATACAACGTGGGTCTGGAGTTGTTTTGTCTGAAGATGACGAAATTAGGCAAGAAGCTAGAACATTCTACCAAGAGCTATATACGGAAAAAATTAACTGCTCAATGGACGAGCTGGATACTCTGCCACTCTGGGAGGATTTACCACAATTAAAAGACTCAGACATAGCTCTTTTGGCAAAAAACATATCAGAAGGGGAGATTAGACTCCAACTAAAGAAGATGGCAAGGAATAAAGCTGCAGGTCCCGATGGCCTCCCAATAGAGACTTATAAAGCAAATATCGAAGAAATTCTAGTTCCAATTCAGAAACTATTCAATAGAATTTTCATTCAGGGAGAACAAATACCATCTTCATGGTTGGACGCTACAATTTCATTAATAGCCAAACCGAATAAAGATCCGGAAAAGATAGAATCTTATCGCCCCATCTCACTCTTGAACTCTGATCTAAAAATTTATTCTGGAATTTTAGCGACCAGACTGGCCAATGTCATAAAATCTATTATCCATCCTGATCAGAGGGGATTCATTCCTGGCCGTCAATTAAACGAGCTCACATTCCAAGTAATTGCTGCCATAGACTACGCCACAGAGAAAAAGAAGCCTCTTGCTATCGTCGCAATAGACGCTGCTAAAGCATTTGACCAGGTGAATTGGCTCTTTCTTTGGAAAGCGATGAGGAAGTTTGGTTTTCCAGAAGTCTTCATCAATGGAATTAGAACTTTATATGGGGGCCCGAGAGCCAGGATTCTGGTGAATGGTGGACTGTCAGACTGGTTAAATATTTACAGAGGGACGAGGCAAGGATGTCCTTTATCTCCGTTATTATTTGATGTATATATTGAGCCCTTTGTTTGTCTTTTAAGACAGGATCCTATAATTCACCCTTTTAAAATCGGAGATTTAACAGTTAAGACAGCTCTATACGCAGATGATCTCCTTTTGTACACTTCGAATCCACTAGATGCAATTCCAAGGTTATTCCAACTTGCTGAGGAGTTTGGTATTGCTTCTGGGTATGGTATTAATAAGGAAAAGACCGATATCATGTGTTGGAATATCGCAGTACCTATCACAGAAGCTAAAACCAAGATGAGATATCTGGGCATACAGCTCAATCATAAACTGGTAGAAACTCCTAAAACTAGTTGGGATGTGGTGATAAAGGAGGTTAGGAAACTTTTGACCAGATGGAACTCCTTGCCTTTAAATATCTACGGTAGAGTAAATTTGGTGAAGATGATCATCTTGCCAAAGGTGACCTTCCTTTTCAATTCCATTCCTCTAACATTCAATAAGAAAGATATTCTTAACTTACAGGGTAGGATAGGTTCCTTTATTTGGGCGACAAAATCTCCCAGGATAGCCTGGAGGAAGTTGAGGAGAGGACTAAAAATAGGTGGCCTTGCTCTCCCGGACTTACTTTTATACTGTTATGCTTTTCAATTTAAAAATTTTAGACTTCTAGCGAACAAATTAGATTCCACCTCTAATGGCATACTCTTCCGAGCCATGTTGTCTGATCTTCCGTACGGGGTTGACTTCTTTACGTTTAAATTTGGAGACCAAAAATTCTTTAAAAAAGTACGACTGAAGCTCTTGAAGGCTGTTTTACATAACTGGCTACAAATAAGAGGGATGTTAGGCATACATTATTATCATACATATGCCCCGATATGGGATTCCCCTGGTACTCCGGAATGCTTGACAGATCAGTTAGCACTTCCGTTAAAGAGGGCGGGTCTCCTCAAATGGGGCGACCTTCTTGATACATCAAGAGCACTAAAATGGGAAACGCTGGTAGGTTTAACCGGGGGAACCCTCACGAGATTTAAGTTCTATCAATTATCGGCTTGGTGGGGAAGTCAAGCTTGGAATTCTGGTGATGAGAGCCTCCTTCTAGACCTAATTAGTAATAACACGATAAGAAAGGGGGAGACTGCCCAATGGTATAAAATCTTCATAAGTAATAAGGACAATCAAGAGGCGGAGATTATTAAGTTATGGGACCCCGCTATCTTTCAGGTTTCGGATAATCCTGTTAAACTATGGGCAGATTCTTTCTCTATGTCCCAAAAAATAATTAAACCTTCTAACTTGAGAAGAAATCATCTATATACTTTGTACAGGGTTTACTGGTCTCCTGCGAAACTTTCTAAGATCTCCGCACTTCAATATTCTTGTCCCAGATGTAAGTCACAAGAGGCAGATGACATACATATGTTTTTTGAATGTCCAAGCATTAACAACTTCTGGGGACAAGTCTGTGGGTTTTTGGAGGAGGTACTTTCATTTTTACCTATATATACTTTAAGTTTGGTTTTTTTTGGTCTCCAACCCGATTATGATATTAATAGCAACATATCACAGTTTATTTTTTATGCAATAGTGATTGCCCGAAGAGAGATCTGTAAAGAGTGGAAGTCTGCGCTTTCCCCGACATTCGCCAATTTCCTTAAAAACATCATGGCGGTGAGTAAATTGGATATTTTATGTGGTGGAGATGAGTCTGCTAAATTATGGTCAGCCTTGAATGCCTGGTGTGAGAAATAGTCCAATGATTATGCCAGAGGTTTTGTGGACTTGTCCTTTCTCAGTAGCAAGTATCAACACGAGAGGAAGTTGGACGAGTAATAACCTTACCTCTGGGCAATCTTCATCGGCTATCCACAAACAAGAGGGCTGGTAACGGGAGTTTGTGTTAGTGGCCTGAAGAGCGCCTATTTAGAGCAATTATCTACTGGTGGCATATATGAGGACAAAAAAAAAAAAAGAAAAAAAAAAAAAAAAAAACAACTTAGCAGTTAATTATGTTCTTTAATATACTTACTTAGTGAGTTGTATTTTTGGTATTCCTATTTTGGAGATCTGAATATTTCCAGTATATTTATCTGTAGTGTTAGCTGTGTAATAAAAATAGATAATAGCAACTAATTAGAACAAGTGCTAATGTTTGTCGGTTTTTACCACATTGATTTCAGTTTACAAATACTTACTTAGTAATATTTAATGTAGAAATAGGAATAATGTTCTTGGTTCATTTGTAGTGTAGTTTTCAGTAGTAGAATCTGGAGAAAAAAAGTACATATGTGTGATAAATGTAATTGTTTGTTTGTGTTCTAGAATATTTTACAAGTCAATTAAAAGTGACAATTTACTTACTTACTTATTATTATCTGTAGTTTTTTGATCTTGTTCACAGTTGTTTTTAGTAGAATTTTCTCTAGTTGTAGTATCTATAAAAACATTTGTATATATAAATTATTAGCATGTTCAGTAGTAGTAATAGGAAAGGAGCACTGGGTATTTAGCAGGTAAGTAATGTAGTAGCAGCTATTTACTTAATGTTTAATTTATGTACTTACTTGGAAGATTTGATTATATGTTGATAGTCGTGATGTTCTTGTAGGTGTGGTGCAATTCATCCAGAGATGTATCTCCTTCCGTGACTTTTAGCAAGTAATTTGTGTTTTGGGTTTAATTGTTTATATAGAGGAGTGTCATTAGTAATTAGTTTGCTATTGGTTGTTTTAAAAAATCAGTGTCTTGATTGGTTAGTTAGTATTTTAGAATTTCAGTTGTGAGTATTATGTAATAGAAGGGAAAAGAAAGATAATTATATAATTATAAAAATAGCAGACAATAATTTTCTATGTTTAGGTTATATAATAGATAATATAGAAAAGTTTTGAATATTTTATAAGAAAAATAAAAATGTATAATTAAGTAGTGTGTATTTATTTGCAAATAAAATAATAATATGTTAAATAAATGTGCAAATATATGTATATAAACTGTCGATATATCTGAAAAACCGATATTAATGTTGACGATATTTTTGATGTCGATATTTTATTTAATGTGTATGTATTTTTCAGAAATCGATATTTATGTATACCGATATCAAAGTAGTCGATATAAATGAAAACGATGTTTGTGTATATCGGTATAAAGTATCCGATATATTTGTATATCTATAGTTAAGTATAGGAAGTCGATAATAGTGTAGTCGATATTTTTGTTCCGATATTAGTGTACTACGATATTCTGTATTTCGATAATTTGTCAGACATTCCTGTACCATGCAGTGGCGTCGCAAGAAGTAACCTTCCCCCCTCCTCCCCACTTCACTTGCACGTGAGGAGTGCCCCTGATTCTCCTATATCTTAGAGATACTTGTTTTGGCCTTTGGCTGAATAGTGGCCCTCCTTGAACGGTTAGGGCCCCTGGGGGTTTCCCTCACCCTGCCCCCTCCCCGCGCCCCAGGGGCTGCCGGGGTATGCATTACGCCACTAGTACCATGAATTTCACTAACCAAACAGAAAAGGGCAAGTTTAAGTTAACAGTAGAACTGCCACTTCTCCAGTGTGGTACTTAACAAATATTTATTGTCTTAATTCTGTTTCTGGTTTTCAAGCTGGGCATTTTTGCTGTGTCACTGCTGGAATGAGTTACCTATTAAAGCTTGAGTGCATAGGCAATATCTTGCTGGTGTGCTTTTGTTATC
The DNA here is from genome assembly GCF_964261635.1 of Lissotriton helveticus. Taxonomy (NCBI): domain Eukaryota; kingdom Metazoa; phylum Chordata; class Amphibia; order Caudata; family Salamandridae; genus Lissotriton; species Lissotriton helveticus. The sequence continues at coordinate 1,099,838,533 of NC_136065.1, forward strand.
GGCTGCAGCCTCCGAAAAAGATTTTTTTTTAAACATAACTGAACGGTGTGTGACTTTCAAGAAACAACCTCCCTCACACAGAACTTGAGAGTGCTGGGCGTTGCTGAAATGGATAAATACTTTCATTGTTGTTCACATGGATGAATGGTGAATAAGGTGTTAAGGTTTCGGAGCTCCTTTTTTCACTTCCATTTCTTCTGATTTCAGAATGTTTGAGGATTTAATTGTATGAAGATTGAGGAATAACTAGAGCATACAGGGTGGGACTGGCCAATAGGGCAATTAGGCAGATGTTTGTTGGACTGTTATATGGTTTAATGTTTATTTCCCTGATATAAAAAAAAACATTTCCCGCAGCAAGCTCAAATGCATGCAGTCTTCCTTACCATATACAGCATCTTTACAAATTCAAAACTACCCCAATTGGCAAACATGGGCCACTTTTCTAGCTCTCTAATTCACTAATGGGGAATACTTTTCTTTTCGTGCCTGGACCTATTTTCTGTCCCAGTTCGACCCTGGCTCCCTATATCCGTTTCTGCTTGCTCTTCTTATGCGGATTATTGTCTATAGTGTCCACAGAATTGAGCTAAGACTGTTTCACGTCCTGATGAATGTATTAGACTACTTCTAGAAATTGATGAGCTCAGAACATGTTGAAGAAAGAAGGACTTGAATGTGGATAATCCATATATTTAATCATGTGGGAAGGGAACAGTATAAAATATTGTCTGGTCCAGCCTCATACATTTTTAGTTACCTTTGAGAAGGAACTTGGACACAATTTGGATTGGGAAACCTGAAACACCTAGCAATGTTTAACCTAAGAGTTGGTGACCTTAGAGAGAGGTTCCACTGTTACCCAGGGCTGGATGGGGAGCCTGTGTACTACCTACTGTGTGCGAGCAAAGATTTACTCATAATTGATTTTGCTTGCCAAGACTTTAAGAGAGAATGAGTGTTTGGGGTCAAAAAGTAAAGACATCAACAGAGACAAAAATGAAACATTAGACACAGAGGTCACCAAATAATACTTTTGGGGGTCCTGCAGCACTTAGAAGCATAAACAACAGAGACCATCTACTTCATAGGCAATTAAGATTAGACATGCCAATGTCTCTGCAGTGTAGACGTCACAGTGAAAGGTAGGTTAACATCACTTCATGACATTTGACCATCATAACCCCTACAATCTTGGACGCTATGGTGCTCTGAGAGGGAGAAAGTGACAAAAATGGACATACAGCTGGGATCATGTATAGACCGAGGAACATCTATCTGATTTTTTTTTTGTGGTGGTGCCAATTTCTGGTAAGTGGGAATCAGTGGCTCTCTAACTTTTCTGTAGGGAATCCCTCCTTCCCAAATTCATTGCGGGGATTCTGATGTATTATATGGTGTGGTTGTGCTACTTCACAACGTCAAACACCCACAAAACTGTCCTGGGCCCAGCTAGGCTCGTTTTCAAAACCTCTTGCTCAACCCTAAGTAGCCTAACTTCAAGCAGCAAGACAAGGGAACTAGTCTTAAGCTTTTAGAAGCACCAAACAACAGAATAAAAAAGTCACACATCATGAAAGGAATCTGACACCAATTTATAAAAATTGATTATATTTTCCTGAATGTTTAGACACCAAGATGAGAAAAATCCACCAGATGGTTTCGGAGATATAGATTTTTAGAGAAAATGTAAATCTCAGGTTTATAGTCCAAAGTGCAAACAAGCATTAGTAACCATAAATTTGAAAACATTAGGAATCCTGGACTAAAAGACTATTTCGACAGGCGGAAGGCCAGTAAGGAATATTTGAAAAGTTACCTGTTTACCATAGCTGTCTCAATGCAAGTTCCACACTTTAAATCAAAACTTTAATGGAGTAGTCCTAATGCAGAGGATAGCGAATGCTGAAATATGTTCTAAATACTGTGCGGTTGACAGGGGTCTCCTTGTGGTTAATTTTTGATCCACGGGTAAGGTGGGGCCACTTTGGCCACAGGACTCAGTGTCTCTCGAAATCTTCTTTGGGTCAGTAGAAGACCAGCAGCAACTGGGCTACTGATCTCCGAACACAGCAAGTCCAGCGGTGGCCTTTGGTGAGGGCTAGTGTCCTTCTTGGGCATCCCAACCACGCTCTGGCAACTCTCCTGGATCCGCCAGATACAGGTGTAACTTTTAAGTCTTGGGTGGAGGTCTTCTTGGCTGCACGTTGGCGGCCAGCGGTGATTCCTTAAAGATAATTACTAACTAGCCAGAACATGCTACTCCAACTTTTGTGTCCCTTGTGCTGGAACGAAAGGTCAGCAGTGACCCTTGGAGTCACTACTTCATTCTGGGGTTCTGGAGCAACTTTTCTCAGAACCAGGTACAACAGACACAGTTCTCTCTTCACAAGCACAATGAGCAGCAGGTGCAGTCCAGACATTGGTCCAACCTCTCTTGCCAGGTCCACAGGGCAGCAGGATAGTCCTTCTTTGGTCCCTTCTCCATTCCAGATGTGTTCTAAAGTTCAAAATTCCAAGGGTGCCATATTTATGACCAGAGAGTGCCCTGGGAAATGATGCAGCCACTAGGCAATGGTCTACCTGGATTACTCTTGCCATGTGAAGACTTCCAGCTATGTGTGGCATCTAACAATCTGAGGGTGCACTATTCATCTCATTCTCAAGATGTCTAAACTCTTACATGGTTGTGAAGAGCTTGGTAGCCCATCCTAGAGGCATGGCTACCTGTGGACTACCAACCCACAGAAAAAAACTGTTTGACTACTGGTTTCTCCTCTCTGTTCCTGCTGCCAGCCGGTCTACCTGAACAAAGGGGTAGCCCTGCCAGAGTGTGTTCACCATTTGACACTAAATGTGACTTCCCCTATGAAGCTCGCCTTTTGGGCCAACACACTCTCTGGCTTCCTGCAAGTGGGAGGTAACACCTGTCTCTGTGGAAGGCCTCTATTGTTGCTATGCCTGGAAGTCATTGGCACATCTACCCAGGAGGGCAAAAGGCTCCTTGGTGGCCAGCAGCTGTGAAAGGCCACTGGATAAACTTGGCGACAGAGGGGCAACTTTCTGAAAGTAGCCTTTCCTCAATAGTGACTTTACATTCGACTTGGGCATCAAGTGGGGTTTAATGCCATGATTAATTTAATACCTTGAAGTACCGATTTCTGTAGTCCCTTTCAGAAGTTAGAAGGATTGGAATGCCCGCCTGTGACCCTGCATTAGCCAATAGGCTATTGATATTTCCATAGTAAAAATGACAATTTGTAAGCTTAACTGTTAGAACATTAGAAAGTACATGTCCTACTTGATGATATACTACTCCCTGCTTTAGGGCCCGACAGGCCTTCCTTGAGGGAGACATATATATTGTTAAGTGAAGTGAGGGCTTTGCCATAGATTTAAATGGCAAAGTCAAACTAGCAGTTTTCAAATTTCTCTTCCATGCTGCAGTGGCATGCTGGGAGCCATTTTGTACTTTGACACACTCAGAGTGGCACAAGCAGTGCTGCAGCTGTGGGCTGACACTCCAACTTACATGCGCTGGGTACCCTTGGACCTATGTACTAGGGACTCATAAGTAAGCCAGCCGAGGCCAAATGTGGTTAGCCAATTCAACATGCATTTTGTAAGGGGTAAGAACACTACCACTGAGGTCTGGTTAGCAGGCATCCGTGCACTTTCAGAGTCGAAAAACAGCAGAATAAGTTCATACCAGTCTCCAAAACATGTGAAGTGCTCTGGAACATTACCAATTAGAGGCAGCAATGGCTTGTTTGAGCAGAACAGCCTTTCCTGAAAATTGGAGAAGGTTGTCCTGAGCATGTTAATGTATGCATTGTTGGGGCTATGCGTCTGAGCTATTGACATTGCAAATAACAATACCTTTTGTTTTTGTTTACCGTTTTACAACGTAAATAAAAGGCTTTCCCCCAGATTCACCAATGTCCCGATTTGCGAGTCCTTAATAGCGATTATTAAGGAATCGCTATTAAGGACTTGCAAAACGGGATTCATGTAGGAATCGCTAAATAAATTGCGATTCCTACACATTCCTTATTTGCGAGTAGCAAATTGCTAATCGCAAATAAGGAGTAACTCCCCATTCATTCCTATGAGCCTAAAGGCCCATAGGAATGAATGGGAGTTATTCCTTATTTGCGATTAGCAATTTGCTACTCGCAAATAAGGATGCGATTTCAAGGGTGCCAGGGGTGTCCAAAGGACACCCTGTAGCACCCCTGAAATGTAATCTACATTGGTGTTGCGCACACACATGTCCAAAGGACATGTGTGTGTGTGTAACATGCAACTTAGAAAAATGCATTTAAATGCATTTTTCTAACGGCCAGATTCATCAAGCTTAATTGCGCTCGCAAAGGGCCAGATTCTGAGAATCTGGCCCTTTGCAAGTGCAATTTTTGCATTTGGGATTCATCGGCCAGATTCATCAAGCTTAATTGCGCTCGCAAAGGGCCAGATTCTGAGAATCTGGCCCTTTGCGAGTGCAATTTTTGCATTTGGGATTCATCATCCCAAATGCAAAATTCGCTAATAAAGAATTCGCACATTTGCGAGGAATTGCATTTAAGGAATCTCTATTTGAGATTCCTTAAATGCAATTCATGAACCATTTTAAAATAGCGAAATCGCAATTTTGGGCCGCTATTTACCGCGAGGTCAAACCTCGTGGTAAATAGCGAAAACTTAGAAAAATGCATTTAAATGCATTTTTCTAAGTTGCATGTTACACACACTCATGTCCTTTGGACATGTGTGTGCGCAACACCAATGTAGATTACATTTCAGGGGTGCTACAGGGTGTCCTTTGGACACCCCTGGCACCCTTGAAATCGCATCCTTATTTGCGAGTAGCAAATTGCTAATCGCAAATAAGGAATAACTCCCCATTCATTCCTATGGGCCTTTAGGCCCTTAGGAATGAATGGGGAGTCCCATTCATTCCTATGGGCCTTTAGGCCCTTAGGAATGAATGGGGAGTTGTTCCTTATTTGCGATTAGCAATTTGCTACTCGCAAATAAGGAATGTGTAGGAATCGCAATTTATTTAGCGATTCCTACATGAATCCCGTTTTGCAAGTCCTTAATAGCGATTCCTTAATAATCGCTATTAAGGACTCGCAAATCGGGACATTGATGAATCTGGGGGTAAGTTTTCGCTATTTACCACGAGGTTTGACCTCGCGGTAAATAGCGGCCCAAAATTGCGATTTCGCTATTTTAAAATGGTTCATGAATTGCATTTAAGGAATCTCAAATAGAGATTCCTTAAATGCAATTCCTCGCAAATGTGCGAATTCTTTATTAGCAAATTTTGCATTTGGGATGATGAATCCCAAATGCAAGAATTGCACTCGCAAAGGGCCAGATTCTCAGAATCTGGCCCTTTGCGAGCGCAATTAAGCTTGATGAATCTGGCCGCATGTCATTTACAATGCCAATAGCTTAAACTCGCATAAATGTGAGACCTGTTGCACTGCAAATGCTAGTTAGGTAAACATGCCATTACAACAGGATACAGAATTGACTACGAAGCTGCCACACTTCGTAGGAGGAAGGTAACTGGTTTTGGAGCAAGCAGCACAGTGGATGCGCATCACCACTTCAAGATTAAATATACAAATTGATTTCAAGTCGTGCCAAGTAGCGTGAAAATAAATTGGCCCGATTTTAATGTTCGCGAGTCCTGGCAAGTGATGCCTGGTGGCCATCTGCACTAGACGTCACACTTATGCACAAAGAAATACAGCAAAAAGGGTACGGGCGAAGAACCCTTCCCTTCCCCCAAACACCTCCCTCAGTCGCTAGCATGCGAGTAACAGATGATAGCATGTACTTGAGTAGTTCGACCTACTTCAAATGAGGCACCCTGACGAGCCACTGCCGCCGGAAGGCCCGCTTGGTAATGTGAGGATAAAACAAAACGCCATCTCAACGGGTTATCTACGCTTCAGCGGGCTGACACTGCCAAGGCTCGTAGCACTGAATTTGGCTAGACACAACCGACAGACAATCCCTTCACAGTTTACAATAAATTAGTGTGTCACAGTTTATTTCTTCCAATCCATTTTACACAGCAATCACATATTTACAGAACTTTATTTTAGTTGTTTTTTTGCGGATTTCTACGGGATAACCCACATCGGGTCTCTACCATGCATTACAGTTCACAGAGAAAATGAGCTTTGTGATTACAACTGGAAATTGACACTGATAAGTAAAGCGCGGGCCGTCTCAAGTCGACAAAAAGGATTTTGCAGTTTGAGAAAGTTTGCGTTGCCAGAGGTGCAGCTATATGAAATATATAACTTGACATAACGTAAACTTGAAAATGCAGTCAATGATAAAAATCCATATTTGTTGTGTCCTTGCTGTTTATAAACAGGTATTTGGATTAAAATGTGAACGGTGTGTATTTCCTGTGTTCCAAGCTGTAGTTTCAGTTCATGTTATGTTAAAAATTTATAGAGCGCTCAGCTGCCACAGCAAAGTGGCGTCCCGGCGCTGTAATGAAAGATAACACAACCAGAAGAGAAAGCCAGAAGAAGCACAGAGCAGATTTAGAGAGGTGGAAACAGAAAGGTCTTGATGGCTCTTCTAAAGGATAGGAGATCCGGTAGGGCACGGATGTCGACGGGCAAAGTGTTCCAAAGACTCGCTGCCAGTACGCCAAAAGAGCGACCACCAATTCTGGCTTTCCTGAAGCGAGGGACACATACTAGGAATTGACCCGTCGATCGTAAAGTTCTGGAAGGGGTATAGTAGGAGATTGCCTGTGCAAGGATAGGGGGAGAAGAGAGCTTCAAAATCTTAAAAACCAGGCACAGAGCTTTGAACTTTATCCTCTGTCCAACGGGCAGCCAGTGTAGGTCATGGATGGTACGTCTAGCAGAGCAGAATTTAGGCAAGCCAACCAGCATTCTGGCCGCTGCGTTTTGCACGCGCTGAAGGCGTGTAAGTTCAGCTTGGTTAGCGCCCAGGAGAAGCGAACTGGCGTAGTCCAATCGGGAGAGCACCGTGGCTTGGACAATGAGTTGCCTTGTAGGGGCATCGAAGAATTTAAAAATTGGTCTGAGGCTCTGAAGGACCCCAAAGCAGGTGCCGGCAACTTTTTTAGTGTGAGGGATGAAGGTCAAGTTGGAATCGAGCCAGACCCCAAGGTTCTTAGCTTCAGTCACCGGGATAGGGGCTTGACCCAGCTCCGGGGGCCACCATTGGTCACCCCATAGATGAACCTGTTTACCCAGGACTAGGACCTCAGTCTTTGCTGTATTGAGTTGGAGACAGTTCTCCGTCATCCAACTAGCCACCTCCTTGAGGGCCGTCTGAAATTTAGGGGCCTCAACCGCAGGGTCCCCATTTAGTGCAACCGCTAGCTGGGTGTCGTCCGCGTACGACACCATAGTTAGACCCCATCTCTTAGCGACAGCAGCCAGCGGTTGCACATACAAGTTAAAAAGGGTCGGGCTAAGTGCCGAACCTTGCGGGACCCCTTGGGAAATGTTACGTGGGGCAGATTCAAATGGGGGAGTGGAAACTTTGAAGGTGCGTTCTGATAAAAAAGAACGGAACCATTCCAATGCCACGTTCTCCACACCGGCCTCACGTAGCCGTTGGAGAAGGATGGAGTGGGAGACAGTGTCGAAAGCGGCACTGAGATCCAGAAGGATCAGTGCCGCCGTCTGTCCTAGGTCCATCATCCTCCGCAGGTGCTCCACCATTGCCAACAAGGCCGTCTCCGTGCTGTGGCCTGCACGGAAGCCATTCTGAGATGGATCTAGAATGTCAGAGGCTTGAAGATGGAAAGACAGAATTTTATTAGCATGTGCCTCCGCAAGTTTGGAGACCCATGGGAGGAGAGAGATGGGCCGGTAATGTTCAGGTTTCGATGGATCCATGGTAGGCTTTTTTAGAATTGGAATAATCGTAGCCTGCTTCCATTTACTGGGAACAGTCCCGGATTCAAAGGATAACCCAATAAGCTCGTGCACCAAGGGGAAACAGACCTCGGCGGATTCTCTAAATTGTGCAGGTCTTAGTGGATCGGCCGGCGAACCCGATTTGACCTTTGTGGCAAGAAATTCAAACTCCTCCTGAGATGGTTTTGGTATTAATAAAAGGGACCTAGAGGTCAAAGGAATGCAACCTGACTCATTGGTGGGCACCGTTTGCGGGGGAAAAGTACGGTATATCGCCTCAACTTTCTCCACAAAGAAGGCCGCTAATTCTTCACAATGAGTCAGGGAGCGTTTTTCAATTACCGCAGTTTTCTTGCTAGTAAGATCTTTGCAGATCTTGAAAATGAGTTTTATCGGGTTGGGACTGTTCTTGAACTCCGCGGAGTAAAAAGTGGCTCGGGCATTACAGATGGCTCGGTGATATAGTTTAATACTGGCCAAGTAAATCTGCTTAAGATCAGGCTCGTAAGTCTTACGCCAGGCTCTTTCAGCCCTTTTACATGCCGTTTTAAGAAGCCTGAGGGAGTCATCATACCACGGGCTAGGGGGACCACGCCGAGCTTTACTCCATCCTGCAGGGATTAAGATATCCAGGGCTTGGGTCAGCCACTCACAGAATTGGTCGTAACCCGACGAGACGTCTTTAGGGGGGGTTAATGGATGTGATGACAGCAGCTGATGGAAGTCGACCAGTCTCAACTTCCTCCAGGGGCGCTTAAAGATGGGCGGAGTTGAGCTCTTAAAAGGGGGAGTATTGGACATGATCCGAGCTTCAATCAGATGGTGGTCTGTCCAGGTCATGTGGGTATTTGATGGCCAACTCCTCGTTCTTCCGTGTTCAGGGTGCTGCCCCTGAGAAGGAGTGATAGATGGTGTTCTGTTTGTTGAATTTCAAAATTATAAACACCAGAGGTGGACGACCAACAGATTAAGGGAGAGAGCCAAACCAAGGATTTGAGGTGGCTCGTAGAGTCCGTGAACGAGCCCAGAATCTGGCCCTTTGCGAGCGCAATTAAGCTTGATGAATCTGGCCGCATGTCATTTACAATGCCAATAGCTTAAACTCGCATAAATGTGAGACCTGTTGCACTGCAAATGCTAGTTAGGTAAACATGCCATTACAACAGGATACAGAATTGACTACGAAGCTGCCACACTTCGTAGGAGGAAGGTAACTGGTTTTGGAGCAAGCAGCACAGTGGATGCGCATCACCACTTCAAGATTAAATATACAAATTGATTTCAAGTCGTGCCAAGTAGCGTGAAAATAAATTGGCCCGATTTTAATGTTCGCGAGTCCTGGCAAGTGATGCCTGGTGGCCATCTGCACTAGACGTCACACTTATGCACAAAGAAATACAGCAAAAAGGGTACGGGCGAAGAACCCTTCCCTTCCCCCAAACACCTCCCTCAGTCGCTAGCATGCGAGTAACAGATGATAGCATGTACTTGAGTAGTTCGACCTACTTCAAATGAGGCACCCTGACGAGCCACTGCCGCCGGAAGGCCCGCTTGGTAATGTGAGGATAAAACAAAACGCCATCTCAACGGGTTATCTACGCTTCAGCGGGCTGACACTGCCAAGGCTCGTAGCACTGAATTTGGCTAGACACAACCGACAGACAATCCCTTCACAGTTTACAATAAATTAGTGTGTCACAGTTTATTTCTTCCAATCCATTTTACACAGCAATCACATATTTACAGAACTTTATTTTAGTTGTTTTTTTGCGGATTTCTACGGGATAACCCACATCGGGTCTCTACCATGCATTACAGTTCACAGAGAAAATGAGCTTTGTGATTACAACTGGAAATTGACACTGATAAGTAAAGCGCGGGCCGTCTCAAGTCGACAAAAAGGATTTTGCAGTTTGAGAAAGTTTGCGTTGCCAGAGGTGCAGCTATATGAAATATATAACTTGACATAACGTAAACTTGAAAATGCAGTCAATGATAAAAATCCATATTTGTTGTGTCCTTGCTGTTTATAAACAGGTATTTGGATTAAAATGTGAACGGTGTGTATTTCCTGTGTTCCAAGCTGTAGTTTCAGTTCATGTTATGTTAAAAATTTATAGAGCGCTCAGCTGCCACAGCAAAGTGGCGTCCCGGCGCTGTAATGAAAGATAACACAACCAGAAGAGAAAGCCAGAAGAAGCACAGAGCAGATTTAGAGAGGTGGAAACAGAAAGGTCTTGATGGCTCTTCTAAAGGATAGGAGATCCGGTAGGGCACGGATGTCGACGGGCAAAGTGTTCCAAAGACTCGCTGCCAGTACGCCAAAAGAGCGACCACCAATTCTGGCTTTCCTGAAGTGAGGGACACATACTAGGAATTGACCCGTCGATCGTAAAGTTCTGGAAGGGGTATAGTAGGAGATTGCCTGTGCAAGGATAGGGGGAGAAGAGAGCTTCAAAATCTTAAAAACCAGGCACAGAGCTTTGAACTTTATCCTCTGTCCAACGGGCAGCCAGTGTAGGTCATGGATGGTACGTCTAGCAGAGCAGAATTTAGGCAAGCCAACCAGCATTCTGGCCGCTGCGTTTTGCACGCGCTGAAGGCGTGTAAGTTCAGCTTGGTTAGCGCCCAGGAGAAGCGAACTGGCGTAGTCCAATCGGGAGAGCACCGTGGCTTGGACAATGAGTTGCCTTGTAGGGGCATCGAAGAATTTAAAAATTGGTCTGAGGCTCTGAAGGACCCCAAAGCAGGTGCCGGCAACTTTTTTAGTGTGAGGGATGAAGGTCAAGTTGGAATCGAGCCAGACCCCAAGGTTCTTAGCTTCAGTCACCGGGATAGGGGCTTGACCCAGCTCCGGGGGCCACCATTGGTCACCCCATAGATGAACCTGTTTACCCAGGACTAGGACCTCAGTCTTTGCTGTATTGAGTTGGAGACAGTTCTCCGTCATCCAACTAGCCACCTCCTTGAGGGCCGTCTGAAATTTAGGGGCCTCAACCGCAGGGTCCCCATTTAGTGCAACCGCTAGCTGGGTGTCGTCCGCGTACGACACCATAGTTAGACCCCATCTCTTAGCGACAGCAGCCAGCGGTTGCACATACAAGTTAAAAAGGGTCGGGCTAAGTGCCGAACCTTGCGGGACCCCTTGGGAAATGTTACGTGGGGCAGATTCAAATGGGGGAGTGGAAACTTTGAAGGTGCGTTCTGATAAAAAAGAACGGAACCATTCCAATGCCACGTTCTCCACACCGGCCTCACGTAGCCGTTGGAGAAGGATGGAGTGGGAGACAGTGTCGAAAGCGGCACTGAGATCCAGAAGGATCAGTGCCGCCGTCTGTCCTAGGTCCATCATCCTCCGCAGGTGCTCCACCATTGCCAACAAGGCCGTCTCCGTGCTGTGGCCTGCACGGAAGCCATTCTGAGATGGATCTAGAATGTCAGAGGCTTGAAGATGGAAAGACAGAATTTTATTAGCATGTGCCTCCGCAAGTTTGGAGACCCATGGGAGGAGAGAGATGGGCCGGTAATGTTCAGGTTTCGATGGATCCATGGTAGGCTTTTTTAGAATTGGAATAATCGTAGCCTGCTTCCATTTACTGGGAACAGTCCCGGATTCAAAGGATAACCCAATAAGCTCGTGCACCAAGGGGAAACAGACCTCGGCGGATTCTCTAAATTGTGCAGGTCTTAGTGGATCGGCCGGCGAACCCGATTTGACCTTTGTGGCAAGAAATTCAAACTCCTCCTGAGATGGTTTTGGTATTAATAAAAGGGACCTAGAGGTCAAAGGAATGCAACCTGACTCATTGGTGGGCACCGTTTGCGGGGGAAAAGTACGGTATATCGCCTCAACTTTCTCCACAAAGAAGGCCGCTAATTCTTCACAATGAGTCAGGGAGCGTTTTTCAATTACCGCAGTTTTCTTGCTAGTAAGATCTTTGCAGATCTTGAAAATGAGTTTTATCGGGTTGGGACTGTTCTTGAACTCCGCGGAGTAAAAAGTGGCTCGGGCATTACAGATGGCTCGGTGATATAGTTTAATACTGGCCAAGTAAATCTGCTTAAGATCAGGCTCGTAAGTCTTACGCCAGGCTCTTTCAGCCCTTTTACATGCCGTTTTAAGAAGCCTGAGGGAGTCATCATACCACGGGCTAGGGGGACCACGCCGAGCTTTACTCCATCCTGCAGGGATTAAGATATCCAGGGCTTGGGTCAGCCACTCACAGAATTGGTCGTAACCCGACGAGACGTCTTTAGGGGGGGTTAATGGATGTGATGACAGCAGCTGATGGAAGTCGACCAGTCTCAACTTCCTCCAGGGGCGCTTAAAGATGGGCGGAGTTGAGCTCTTAAAAGGGGGAGTATTGGACATGATCCGAGCTTCAATCAGATGGTGGTCTGTCCAGGTCATGTGGGTATTTGATGGCCAACTCCTCGTTCTTCCGTGTTCAGGGTGCTGCCCCTGAGAAGGAGTGATAGATGGTGTTCTGTTTGTTGAATTTCAAAATTATAAACACCAGAGGTGGACGACCAACAGATTAAGGGAGAGAGCCAAACCAAGGATTTGAGGTGGCTCGTAGAGTCCGTGAACGAGCCGAGCCATGAAAAAAGTTGGCGTGTTATGCAAAAACCCTGATATACAAGTATCCCCCTCCCGTCTTTTCATCCAAGTGGCAAAGGAAGAACAGCAATGACCAATGCACAATTTTTGCCATCCGCTGCAGTGTTGACCACTCACCGCAGTCATAGTTCCTGCTTTGCAAAGTAAAATCGCAATTTCCGCCAAAAATGCAAAACGCCGAAATCCCAAACTACTTAATTTTTTAAAGCTAAAAAGCCTAAAGCGGATGAAAACTGTAGTTAGGCGGTGCTGCGTCCGGAATAATTGGAAGTTACTTGTCGGATCCACAGCCAATAATAAGATAGCTGACAAAAGCAATGCCAGAGTTAACTAATGGCAAGTGGCAGAAAAAAGTACCTGGCAAATGGCAGTTTCACCCCTCATACAGATTACTTTATGTCTCATAGAGACAGCGCATGCGCGCTGCCTAGGCGAGACCTAAAAAAAGGAACTCCGTCACAGTACTTCGATTCACTTAAGCTAATAAAATGAGGTTGGTTTTATTTGGAACCCTATCTCAGTTGTCATATTTAGATATTTGGCCAACAAGGCGTCCAACTCAAGAAAAGGTGTTCACACTTTGAACGATTTACACCAACTTGATATAAAACCATTTAAAATTTAAATTCTTTCTTTCCAACATGAATTTCATGCCTTGTGCCGATTCTTTTATTCCTAGATTCTCTAAGACTTTTTACTACCATCCACAAACTGTAAGGTATTTTATATAAGCTTCTGGTGTTTGGTGAAAAGATTCCCTTTCTGTTTGGCTTCCAATAGTTTTCCCAGTTTCTGTAGCCAAGTCGGAAAGCTCAGAAGAAAGAAATGTATTCCATGCATAAAATGTGCTTAGGCACAAACCATTTTGCCTTTTCACAGACACTTCCTAAAGAATTTTTTGTGATTAACAGAAACAGAAGGCAAGAGCAGATAACTTGCATTTACCAACATGCAAAGGGAAAAACATGTATTTGTAAATAGATACATTTATCTAATTGAGAGTGTTTTTTTTTAAAGTGAAAACTAATTTAAAAAATCTCCAATTATTTCCTCACATTTGCCCATGTAAAACTTCTAATTTGTGATTTTTTTTAAATTTTTTTTTTTAGTCCTCATTAGTGCAATTTTACTAGTAAGGAGTAGTCGGGGCCCCAAACTCTCTTTGATTTTTAGCCTTCACCGTCATATATCCGAGTGTATATATCTAGACAGTTCCCCTGGAGCGTTTGAAAGAGGAGGAGGATTCCCTTATTTCCATTACTTTGTAGAAGGATTTAGTGTAGGGGGGAGAGCTAGCCATTTTGGCTACTCAAACAGGCCTTCTTCCTGATTTTCCACTGCTTACACATAATCATTGGACTTTTGTATTGGTCTCTCTGAGCCGTATCAGCCTTAGAAGCAATATCAAAACAAATATAAGGACAGTTATTCAAACAAATTGGCTAAGGCTAAGCTGGTAATTTTCCCAGATGTCCCAAAATGTAAGCTTTTTACTTGGGGCTTTTCTTTTATCAAGTTTGTATATTCTTAAAATTGATGTTAACCAATCACTGTGGGATGGAGGGACTGGGTTTACCCAATTCACACAGATTTCTCTCCTTGCCAGCAGTATTAACATGAAAAGTAAGTTTTCCTGTGCTATAGAAAGTTTTTCTAGAACATTTGGATTCCTTACCCCAAATATAATTAAGTCGATACTTACATTTAGATGTATTCCTAGGACCCCCTCAAGTGTCTTACCCACATCACTCCAGAATCCGTCGAGAAGGGGGCACTGCCGAAACATATGTAAGTCGTTGGCCCTTTCCAATCCACATTTTGGGCAGACTTTCACTACTGTCCCAGCAAATTTCGACAGTTTTTTTGGGGTCCAGTAGGCTCTATGAGAAGTGAACAGATGGTTTCTCTTTAATGCAGCTGATGTTACAATTGTCCAGCATTTATTCATAGATACTTGCCATTGGTTGTTTAACTCCAGCGTCGGCAGATCTTTCCCCCATACTCTCTCCGGAATCCGAAATTCTTCTTCCCCTGCCAGAATCAAGGCCCAGTACCAAAGCGAAATTTCTTTTTTTATAGTCTCATTTTTCTGCATTTCTTTTTCCAAGGTTAGATTGCCCGCTCTAACTTCTTTAAGAGATTTAGCCCAGCTAGATAGTTGATAAAACTTAAATTTGGCTAATAGGCCATTAGTTTTTGAATACAAGGTGTTCCAGTCCAGAAGGATGTTTTCAGACATTAGATGACCCCACTTGGTTATTCCTGCTGATTTTATCGGGAGTGCTAGTTTGTCTTTAAGACACTCTGGGGTACCAGGGGAGTCCCATATGGGGGCCAAGTCGCTGTAGTAAGGAATATTCAGTGTGCATCTTATGCCGAACCAAGATTTGGCCGCAAACTTCAGCGTCTTAAGTTTAATTTTTTTGAAAAATTTGGGATGTCCAAATTTGTATAGGAAGTGGCTGGTTTTATTAGTCATTGTTTGAAGGTACAACGGATAATTTTCATATGTGTTGAGGAGCTTTCTGGTTGACTTAAATTGAAAAGCTCTGCAGTACTCCAAGAGATCAGGGCTTGCGATCCCCCCCTGCACTTTTTTCCTTCTTAGTTTGCTCCAGGCAATTCTGGGGTTTTTTGAAGACCAGATAAAACTTGAGATTTCGCTCTGGATTCTTTTTATTACTTCTTTTTTGAATTCCAGCGTGATGGCACCAAAAGCAAAAGTAAATTTTGGTAAAATTGACATCTTTATTATGTTCGATTTACCTAGTAGGGTCAAGGGGAGTCCCTCCCATACCTTCAGTAACCTTTTCACTTCCTTTTCTATTCTTTGTATGTTAATGAGAGTCACCCTGTCTAAGTCTTTTATTAAATCTATACCAAGGTATCTGATTTTAACCTTATTGTAAGGGCTAATTGAACTATCATTCCAACTCATTGTTTCCGTTTTATCTTGGTTGATTTGATAACCAGAAATACTTCCAAAGCTGGTTAAGGCCTCTTCGACTGTTGTTAATGATCCACTGAGGTTACTTGTGAAGATCATCAAGTCGTCTGCATAGAGGGCAATCTTCTTAGTCCAGTTTTGGAAGGAAAATGGAGATATAGAGGGATTAATTCTGAGATGTTCTGCCATAGGCTCAATATAAAAGTTGAAGAGCAGGGGGGAGAGGGGGCATCCCTGCCTCGTTCCTCTCTTTATCTGTATATTAGAGGTAAGGCTTCCATTAATTAAGATTTGAGCTCTAGGAGAGGAGTATATTTTTGTGACCATGTTCAGGATATTTACCTCTAGATTAAATTTTTTCAGAGCTTCGCATAGATGTACCCAGTTAACTCTATCGAACGCTTTAGCGGCGTCGATGGTGATTATTGATAGAGGGATTTTCTCGATGGTGGCGAGATCTATGGCGGCGAACAGTTCTTGCGTTAGATCTTGTAATTGTCTTCCGGGTATAAAGCCCTTCTGGTTGTTGTTTATTAGAAGTCCCGCTATTTTTCCCAGTCTCTTTGCCATAATCTGTGTATAGATCTTGTAGTCACAATTCAAGATCGAGATTGGACGGTAGGATTCGCATTTTTTGGGGCTTTTTCCCTGTTTTAGAAGGATGGTAATTGTCGCTTCGTTCCATGAGTCTGGAAGATCCTCTTTTCCTATGAATATTTTGTTCAATAGTGTGGTTAGGGGTAAGAGTAATGCTTCTTTTAGTTTTGTATAAAATTCATTAGGTAGAGCATCTGGACCTGCCGCTTTGCCTTTCTTAAGGTTTTTTAATATCTCTTCTACTTCCTGGGACGAGATTTCTGCGTTTAGTTCTTCTCTCAAATCTATTGATAAGGTTGGAAGAATTAGGGGATCCAAAAAATGTTTTATTTTTTCCATTTTGGGTTTACAGTCCTCGTTGTAAAGATCTGAGAAAAAAGTGTGGAATTCTTGTTTTATTACGACTTCTTCAGATCCATTCTCCGCTGGGTTTCTAGGGTCAATACAAACAACCTTATTTTTAGCTTGCTCTGTCTTAGTTTTCCAAGCGAGCATTTTGCCACAACCTTCACCATATTCATAGTGGGCGAATTTGCTGGCTTCCCATTTCTCTCGCACTTTGTTTTCTAAGATTTCTGTTAAACTATCTTTTTGACTCATCCGGTCCACCTCTAGTTGTTCTTTATGGGAGGGAGAAGTTGCTGCGGCTATTTGTATATCTAAGATTTTAATTTTTTCTTCCAACGTTAATATTGACTGTTTCATGCTCTTTGATTTATGGGCTGCTAGGCTTAGGATGTGTCCCCTGATCACCGCTTTATAAGCGTCCCAGGTAGTCTGTATCGAAGTACCTTCTTTATTATCCTCAAAGAAAGACTCGGTCCTTACTTTTAGCTGGTCAATGATCTGGGGGTCTAGGAGGATTGTACGGTCCAAAGTCCATCTTGTACTTTCCTTAATAGAGTCTAGTTTCAAGGTGATCAAGACTGCAGAGTGATCCGAAAGGTGGGCAGGGATGTGTTCTACTTTAACTGTTTTTTCAACTAGGCCACGCTCCAGCAAAAAGAAGTCGATTCTTGATTGGGTTCCGAGTCTTTTGTTTTTGAAAGTGAAATTGTTCTGTTTTTCCCCCTTTAGTTTCCATATATCCACTAGGCCCAGATCTCTTTTGTATACCCCCAACCAATCTCTCATTTTTGGCAAAGTAATTTGTTTTCTAATGGGGAGGCGGTCTGTTTTTGGGTCGAGTATTATGTTAAAGTCTCCACCTAGAATTATTGGGGATGAAGCCAACTTCTAATTTGTGTTAGGGCAAAACAGAGAAACTTTGCTATGAGGAAGAACCAAAGATGTACTGTGTGTAGATGGTTGTGAACCATCAAACCTATTTTGTGCTTTTGCTTATCCGTGGAAACACACATTTATTTGTATCAACCAATGTCTCAATGGGGAATCTCTGTCCTCTTCTTGATAGATTAAGCACTATGCTGCTCATACCTTTGGCCTTATAATTAGGAGGTGGAATAAACAACCCTCTCAGTCTGACAGAGAGCCTTTCATAGAGTTCAAGCCCATACACTATTCTGACCCAGCAATTTCTATTCAGAGACACAGACATATACATTCTGCAGCCTGTGTCCCTATGTGAAGTGAACATATACCTATGCATGCTGCAGACAGCGTCCCTATGTGGAGTGAACATGGACCTATACATTTTGCAGACAGCGTCCCATTGTGAAATGAACATAGACATAAACATGCGGCAGGCAGCATCCCTATGTGAAGTGAACATAGACCTATATATGTTGCAGACAGCGTCCCTATGTGAAAATAACATGGACATATACATGCTGCAGACAGCTTCCCATTGTGAAGAGAACATAGACCTATACATGGTGCAGACAGCGTCCCTATGTGAAGTGAACATAAACCTATACATGCTGCAGACAGCGTCCCATTGTGAAGTAAACACAGACCTATACATGCTGCAGACAGCCTCCCATTGTGAATTGAACATAGAGCTATACATGCTGCAGACAGCGTCCCTATGTGAAGTGAACATAGACCTATACATCCTGCAGACAGTGCCCCTATGTGAAGTGAACATCGACCTATACATGCTGCAGACATCGTCCCTATATGAATTGAACAAAGGCGTATCCATGCTGCAGACAGCGTCCCTATGTGGAGTGAACATAGACATATACCTGCTGCAGACAGCGTCCCTATGTGAAGTGAACACAGACCTATACATGCTGCAGACACCGTCCCATTGTGAAGTGAATACAGGACGATACATGCGGCAAACAGCATCCCAATGTGGAGTGCACACAGGGCTATGCATGCTGCAGACAGCGTCCATTGTGAATTGAACAAAGACCTATACATGCAGCAGACAGCGTCCCTATTTGTGAAGTGAACACAGACCTATACATGCTGCAGACAGTGTGCCTATGTGAAGTGAACACAGACCTATACATGCTGCAGACAGCGTCCCATTGTGAAGTGAACACAGGGATATACATGCTGCAGACAGCTTCCCATTATGAAGTAAACACAGGGCTATACATGCTGCAGACAGCGTCCCTATGCGAACTGAACACAGAACTATACCTGCTGCAGACAGCGTCCCTATGTGAAGTGAACAAAGGCGTATCCATGCTGCAGACAGCGTCCCTATGTGAATTGAACACAGACTTATACCTGCTCCAGACAGCGTCTCTATGTGAAGTGAACATTGACCTCTACATGCTGCAGACAGCGTGCCTATGTGAAGTGAACCCAGACCTATACATGCTGCTGGCAGCGTCCCGATGTCAAGAGAACATGGACCTATATATGCTGCAGACAGCGTCCCATTGTGAAGAGAGCATAGACCTATATATGCTGCAGACAGCATCCCATTGTGAAGAGAGCATAGACCTATATATGCTGCAGACAGCATCCCATTGTGAAGTGAACATAGACCTATACATGCTGCAGACAGCATCCCTATGTGAAGAGAACATGGACCTATACATGCTGCAGACAGCGTCCCATTGTGAAGAGAGCATAGACCTATACATGCTGCAGACAGCTTCCCATTGTGAAGTGAATAGAGTGCTATACATGATGCAGACAGCGTGCCTATGTGAAGTGAACCCAGAACTATACATGCTGCAGACAGCGTCCCTCGGTGAAGAGAACATAGGGCTATACATGCTGCAGACAGCCTCCCAGTGTGAAGTGAACATAGGGCTATACATGCTGCAGACAGCGGGCCTATGTGAAGTGAATCAAGACCTATACATGCTGCAGACAGCGTCCCTATGTGAAGTTAATATAGGGTTATACATGCTGCAGACAGCGTCCCTATGTGAAGTGAGCAAAGGGCTATACATGCTGCAGACAGTGTTCCATTGTGAAGTGAACATAGGGCTATACATGCTGCAGACAGTGTCCCTATCTGAAGTGAACTTAGACCTATACAGGCTGCAGACAGCGTCCCCATGTGAAGAGAACACAGACCTATACATGCTGCAGCCAGCGTCCCATTGTGAAGTAAGCATGGGCTGATTATCCGTTTGCTCACAGAATATGTGAATTTTTGGCAATTTCGCGGTCCCCGAATCGCGCAAAATTGTCAAAGAATTCGCAATTCGCAAGTTGGCGGATTTTTTTGCTTGGTCGCGCTTCAAAAATACAATCTTGCGTGCACGGCGTTGACTTACCGTGATTCTGAGTTCGCCGAGTTGTTTTCCTCCCGGTTTGCGTGCGCTGCGCCATTTTCGATCTTGCTGCGTGATCACACGAGACTTTTTGACCGCGAGTACGTCATGGCGTGATCGCGCGAGACTATTCGACTGCGAGTACGTCATGGAGTCCCGCCATCTTGCAATGCGAGACTTTCAGAACGCGAATACGTCATAAGGGCCCGTGAACACGTATCGCGAGAGTAAACAATAGCGAATACGTAGATGGACGCGCAGCTGACATCCGGCGGCAGATTTGAACAGCTCGCTTTCCCGAAATTGCAAAAATTGCAATTCTGCACAAGAAATCTATCGCTGGCACCATAAACCTTCTGAAAATGATGATTTGGATCAGAATAACTCCTCAGATTGACATTTGGCTGCCCTTTTTTGTGCAAGGAGTGCATTTTTGGGGGGTTGGGAGGAAAGAAGTGCCCCAGAGTCTCCAACTTCCTGTTCCTGTCCAGCAGGCTCCTCCCAGTGCTTTGTTCATGTCCTGGTCACTTTTCATTTGGATCTGGAAGGATTACTCTTTGTGGCTGCTGTTGGATATTTGTATTTGAGGACTTTTTGTTTGGATCACTTTTGGAGTTGAGATTTTACAAGTAAGTTGGTGTTGTTTGTTTGGGGCATTGCAGTTGCTGCAACTACAATTTATAAACTGTTTCACAACTTTAAAAAAAATATATTGTGGGTAGCCACAGTATCAAGTAGGCCCAGGGTTAGTCATGGGTGCAGGATGCAACTGTTTCTGTGAGTTTTGTTGAACTTAAATATCATTTACGGCATGGATGGAATGGAATTGAATAGCTCACTGTTATATCTATGTGGAAGTTTTTTTTTATTTTGGGGTGCGTGTTAAAGCCACACTAGCCAGTAGGCCCAGGGGTAGTCAGTGGTGCGTGGGCCAAGTCTTTCTGTGGGGTCTCTTGAATTTAAACATCATTTAGGGCATGGATGGCATTGGATTGGGGTGATTTTTTTGTGTATTTCGATTTTTTGGGTGTTGTTGGGGCCTGGTCCAGGGCCTGGCCATGTGGATGGGCGCCAGTTTGAGGCCTGGTCCAGGGCCTGGCCATGTGGGTGGGGGTCTAGGGGCCAATTTTAAGCCAGGCAGTGTGCTTTTTGCCATAGGCCTGCACCCAGTCGGCCTTGCTTTCTTTCATCCATTATGCCCAGGGGTACTCAGTGGTGCATGGGCCAAGGCTTTCTGTGGGGTCTCTTGAATTTAAACATCATTTAGGGCATGGTTGCCATTGGATTGGGGTGATTTTTGTGTGCATTTCGATTTTTTGGGTGTTGTTGGGGCCTGGTCCAGTGCCTTGCCATGTGGGTGGGGGCCATTTTGATGCCTGGCCCAGGGCAAGGCCATATGGGTGGGGGTCTAGGGGCCATTTTGAAGCCATAGGCCTACACTCATTCTGCCTTGCTTTCATCCATTATGCCCAGGGGTACTCAGTGGTGCATGGCCCAAGTCTTTCTGTGGGGTGTCTTGAATTTAAACATCATTTAGGGCATAGATGGCATTGGATTGGGGTGATTTTTGTGTGTATTTCGATTTTGTGGGTGTTGTTGGGGCCTGGTCCAGGGCCTGGCCATTGGGTTGGGGGGGGGGGCATTTTGAGTCCAGGCAGTTTTTGCCATAGGCCGGCAAGCTTGAGGGCCAGTAGGCTTAGGGTTATGAATGGGTGCATGAAACAACTCTCGGTCTCTTTTCTATTAATTTAAACATCCATTTTTGATTAGAATTGCAATTTTTATTTTGGGTCTTTCCGTTTTCATGTGTGTTTTGTTAATAATAATAAATGCCTAGTTGCATAGTATTAATTGAAGCACGGCATATGCAACATTTATTTAACTGATGTTCCTCTGGCTTCTTTGCTTTTAGGTGCACAAAGACTGAGAACCAGGAATCATCCTCATCATCATCACTTGTTGTAGTGCCAGGAAGAAGTCCTGCTGCTGCGGTGTGTGCACAACTTCACATGACGTCACGTGTGGTGGCCACAGACAACTCTGCAACTCGTGCAACTGCGTCCTGCTGTTCTTTCTGACATCTGAAGAAGATGGGCCCAAAGAAAGGTGGCCGTAGCTCCTCTACCAAGAAAGTTGCCAGTGCCACTGCCAGTAAGAAGGAGTAGAAGAAGCAAGTGGCGCCACTTACCAAGGAGACTGGTGTGCCGACCGACACTTTTATTGGGGGGAAAAAACTACGCCTGCAGCTGCGGTGTCCGCCGGGACCAGGCTGGAAGCAGAACCTCCACTACATTGGTCTCAGTGCCACCACGCCAAGTTAGGCCCAAGCCCATGAGTGCCGCAGAGGCAGCCACTTTAATTGCTCTTTCACCATCGACCAGTGATGTTGGCGTTGACTAATCGCAAAGTATTATCCAATCAACGCAGGGTGTAACTCATCTGACGAGTGTTCAATCACAGCCGCAACAACAACCACAGATGCAACAAGGAAAGGCTCAAGGAGTGGCGCATGGAGAGGTGCAATGGAGAGGCGCATGGAGAGGCACAAGGAGAGGCACAACTGCCCACAATACTTGTTCCTCCAGAAGTAGGGGCACATCAGGAAATCGAGATTCATGCGGAGGTATCAGCCGAGCAAGCCACTCCTGATGATCTATTGTCTTCCAGATCCCCAGCAAGGAAAAGGTCAAAGAGGGATAGTACAACTTCTTCTTCAAGCCCCCTTCTTTCTGATGATCTAGATCTTGATTGGCACCCACCAATTCAGTCTGAGAGGGAGGCACGCCATGGGCCGACAATGCTAGGTAAAAGAAAGGTTCCCGCAAGGCTTTCAGTTATGGGTGATGATGAAGAAGAAGTAGAAGTGGTGTATTCTGCTGCTGATGAAGAGTCTGACAATGACGACCCAGTCATCACAGTTGTCACTCCAGCCCCAGCGGGCATGCAGCAGACAGACATTTTACCCTATCCCGAAATGCTGCTGTGCAGGATCTGGGCGGCGTGGCACTGGTACCACCACAACACAGGTAAGTACTACACCAACACGACCTACAGCTTCCATATTTCAGAAGGGCCGTCAGGGACCTTCATTCAGCTCGACCTCTATTACCTCAAGTAGTGGTGCTGTTAGTGCACAACAGAGTCAAATTCCACCACGGCCATCCTCCACTTCATCTGGCATTGAAAGTGGCACCTACATCCCCACCACCAGAAATCTCAACTCCCTAGTTTGGGACTGCTTTAGTATTAGCAAAAAGGCGGAAAACCACGTTATTTGTTCGATTTCTAAACAAGTAGTTAGTCGGGGTAAGCTTGGTACCAGCTATGGTACCGGAGGCCAGAGAGGTCATCTCCAAAAACACCACAGCATCCAGTGGGAGGCGCACCTAAGTAACATCCGGAAAGACAAAAGTAGAAATCCAAATGTAGCCATTAATATTGAATCTGATGATGATGAGGAGGAGGAGCTGATCGTGCATGGGGGAGGTGAAGAAGCGAGAGGCAGTTTTTCTGGTACACACAGTACCCCTGGCAGCAGCACTGCAGTGGTAGCGCCCACACCCTCCACCCCAGCAACATCTAGGTTGAACAGTAAGAGTCTGGTAGAGACACCAATGCGAAAAAAGTACATCAATGAGCCTAACTGGCTTGAAGAAGTCTGGATCATCATCACATATGAAAACGGTCCAGACCACCATTAAAAGCCTGTTTTGGTCGGAGGCGTCATTCGAACGCAACCACCCAACGGCATGTCTTTATAATGCAATGCTCGCTAAAATATTAGCGCTGGACCTTCTCCCTTTTTTCTTTCGTGGAAGGGGTGGGTTTTCTAGAATTTGTGGGAATAGTCTGCCCTAATTGGGAGGCTCCTAGCCAGTCCTATTTTGCCAGAGTTGCGGTTCCAGCACTACATCAAGAACAGCTGGACGTGATTGGGGCAGCTTTGCAGAAGAGTGCTGTTCACACTATCCACCTGACAACAGACATGTGGACCAGTTGCCAAGCCGTTGATTACATGTGCATCACTGCACACTGGGTCTCTTTTGCGGGGTTAGAGAGAAGATTGCTGCAGGTGTTGACAGTGTCACAATTTTTCAAGCTACTCAGAAACATGCCACAGTAGCCATGTTTGCCATGGAGAAATCTCATACTGCAGTAAACATTTTGGAGGAGTTTAACAGTAAGGTCTTTGAATGGCAGGTGCCAAGAAAGCGCATGATTGGTTATGTTTCCACGGATAATGGCAGCAATATAGTTAAGTGCCATCTTGATGGGATTATTTTTTAACCCCAAAACCAGTTGCACAGCCAGTGTTGCTTTAGCAAATATTTCTTTTCTTTTAGCTTTTAAACTCTGGTTCACTCTTTCAGTTCCATATTTTATACGTTCTTTCTCTGTAGTCTCTTAAAATCCACATGCAAGTGACTGCAATTTCCTGGGTTTCTCATGTTTACGTGGGCCATCCGAACCTCTTCTCAATAAACACGTACAAAGGCAATTTCCATCAAAAAAGCAGATTTATTAACATCCAATGCATTTCGAGCCTCTCGGGCTCTTCATCAGGGATAACTGAAATTAACAATGAGATGTACATTACAATCTTAAAGATACACAATTTACATGTTTTCTATAAGTATACTGATAATGCTCAATCTCCTAAATATCGACACCTTAAACCCTCATTTAAATAAATGCAATTTCTATATAGTTAAGGCCATGTATGATGGTGGCTATTTCAGAGTGCCGTGTTTGACGCACAGCATCAACATTATTGTTCAAGATTTCTTGAAAAAAGAAAACACAGTCAGCAAGTTACTGACCACCTGCCGAGGAATCTGCACACATTACAGCCATTCTTTTAAGGCCCGGAAGCAGATGAGGATCATTCAACGTGAACGAAGAGTGCCCATCAGAGGACTCATCCAGGAGGTGGCAACACTTTGGAACTCAACCTTCTACATGCTTGAGGGTCTGTTTGAGCAGTACTTGGTAATCAATGAGTATGTCTTATTTATGCACGGGGTGCTTCTTTGAAAGACATGAGGCTAGAGGTGGAGGAATGGGACCTAGTTAAAAGCCTGACAGACATGCTTCGTCCTTTTGAGGTCTTCACACGTGAAGTCAGCAGGGAGGACTGTAGTTTGGGCTAAGCTATCCCATTGTTGCGCATGCTAGCGCACCAACTGAAGGCGGTGCCTTCAACATTCCGAGATGATGCTGAAAAGCAAGACGCATATCAGTTGGCGGAGAGCTTATTAAGCTGCCTACTTGACAATGCAAGGCTTAAAGGAATACATTCTCAACAACATTACATTTGTGCCACTATTCTGGATCCACGGAACAAAAAGGCACTGGCCAGCAATACGTTAATTCCTTTTCATGAAGCAGATGTTTCCAAGTACAAACATTGGCTAGCTCTGTCAGCCACTCGGTTCAAAAAAGCGCGGCAGGAAATTGAAGGAACCACCACAAGTACTACTGAAGCAGCATGCCATCCGGCGTCAAGCTCCACTTCTGTGGCGGGAGGTAGTCACTTTCCCTCAGAGCCATTACCGACACCAGCAACCGTATCATCATCATCACCTGCACCAGGCCCAGCCGTAATATTTTCGGAAGCGGATTGGATAACTCATCAAGGGTTTGCTCGTTCCAGTGTTGATGCAAAGGCAACAGATGGTACACAAAGTGGAGCACCCCTGGAGGACCTTGAGTGGATGGTGCAGGCCTATCTGGATGACGCAACAGAGGTCTTATTTGATCAGAACCCAGTGGTGTATTGGTATGGGAAAAGGGCTCAATGGCCACTGATCAAGCTGGCTATAAATTATTTGGCTTGCCCACTCGCAAGCGTGTCTTCTGAACGTGTTTTCAGTGCTGCTGGTGCCATTGTAACTTCAAAAAGGACCCGCCTCTCGCCAAAAATGTGGAGAGGTTAACAATGATCAAGATGAATCAGCACTTCATACCACCAGATTACAAAATATGTGAATCCACGCAGGAAGAAGAGGACACCGACTTAGGTGACGGAAGTTCTTTTCTGTTAGCTGACCTACTCTCGTTTCAATTCACAGAGTTTGAGGACGAGCTCTACTTCCCTGACACCTAGGCTTGAAATACTTACTTTTTTTTCGTCCTTATTCACTTTTATTTCTGTGTGTCTCTTTGTTTTGCAACTTTTAACACAACAAAACTCTAATCACAACAAATCCATCAGCAGCACTGTCTTCATCTTATTTCCTTATTGAAGGTGCCGCTGTCTGCATTCCTGAAGTTCACAAGTTCATAACTCAGTCATGCTCCTCTATACTCCTCATCCAGACTCCCCCTATCCATTTCCCTCAAGGCAGATGGCCAGATTACGCAGAATCAAGAAACTGTTGCTTCGTAGACGAGTCCCCTCAAAAGAGGTGGGACTGGAATGACTGACTATGCTGACTGTTACTTCTGAAATTGACATGAGAGGCTGCCCTTTGGCCCTTCACTTAAGAATAAGATGCTGACAAAAAGTGGAACAGGTAATGAATGATGAGATGGCATGCACTGGACAACACTGGCTGTCTGGCTCTGATGGAAGCAATTGCTGTTTGTTTGTTGTGCATTAAATGAATCCTATGTGTTCTGTTATTATTTAATCTTTTACACACTAAATGTAACTCAAGTCTACTCTGTTTACCTTGTTTAATGCAAATTGTACTTCTACTCAGGGGCCACTACGTTGCATTTTTTAATATGGAAAATGTCCTTGGACTCACTGTGTGTAGACTGTGACTGCATGAACAACATTGAGTTTGCCAATACCATGATGATGATGAGTCTTGATGATCAAAGTTACATAATATCTTTACAGTCACTGACTGGGATGGATGGATGGATCATCATCGTCGATTTATGGAAGAACTATGGCCATTTCGTGAGTGGCAAACAGGTAAACAAGTCAACAACAACCAAAGCAGAACTACATGTCTGTCTAGTCGTGGTATGGAGTGGTCGAGCCAGTGTAGTGTTGTTATGCCAGAGTCCAGACAGCCGTTCATGTAAAATCCAGGATTCCATAGCCAACCTTAATTGCCATTTGCCATGCAGCCAGCCCTGTGCCTATCCCTATTCTCAAACACGAATCACAGGTAAGATAAGCATTTTGGGGAGGACGAATAATGGAGTAGGAGGAGAGGAGAGACTGACTGTAGTACTAGTAAGGTAGTAGGACAATTGAATTCGCTAACTCTGTTAGTGGCACAATTGTACAAATTTGGGCGATTACTTAGACAATTTGAATCAACCAGCCAGTTAAGTTTCAGGACAACAAACTTAGAGTTAACCCTTCCTCCCCCACAAAACAGTAAAAACGCGTATGCTATGTTTAAGTGGAAAATAAATAATTATTTATACCCTAACAAAAATAAACTATCCCACAAGACCCGACCCACCCCCCTCCCTAACCCCAACCAATGTCCATGAAATGTCCCGAAGAAAAGTTCCAAAACCCCAACGCCCAATTCCCACCCCCCCAAAAGTCTTTAAAAAAGGGGCATGGGACAGTCTCTCTCCAGTCTCTACTTTGGCCGGCGGTGTCCTGTGCCCAGGTAGTCATGCGGCTCTCTCCGGAGGGCCTTGAGCAGGGCTTTCTGCCTGTCCACCTCCTGCTCAAGGTAGGCAAGTTGCAGGGCCAATCGATGCATACGAGCCTTGCAGGTACTGTGGGGGCAGCTGTTTTCGCTGCTCGGCGGTGGCGGGTGGCTGCCAGACCACCGCGCCATACCGCTGGAGTATTGCGCTGGCTGTATGACCCAGGGGCAGCGGAGGAGGATGAAACTGTTGTGGATGTTGACTGCGAGTCATCCTCCTCCTCCTGAGCAACCAGCCGCCGATATTCGGCACCAATTGCCTCCAGCTTCCATTGCCGGGCCCGGATAGCCAACTCCTTCCTTGATAGTTTAGAAGGAGTATCTATATGAAGAAAGGAAAACATACCGTAACCAATACTCTTTAAGATTAACACAAAATAATTCAACAGAAAGTTGTGTCACAGTAGCACTAGCAACTTGCAAGCATAGTACATAACATTTGTGGCATGTATCTATTTAACCTCCCACTTCGTCGGCCTCTGCTCTAACATAAGTGGGAGTTTCAGGAATTATACTAGCACTATATGGACTCACTACATTAGACTCAGACAGTACACCAGTCTTCTTCTTCTCTCTTGTTTAGCGAAATTAGTACGTAAACTTGTGGAAGCCGGCATAATGCCAGCGCAGTCAGCTTGCACCCAAGAAAAACAGACGCAAGCCATGATGACGCAGACTTGCGTTACTGTTACCAGTCCAGTACATGCAGGTGCTGAAGCTCTTACTTTTCTGTTATGGGTGGCACTGGCAATACTCTGTTACAAGGGCTACTGCTCAATTAATTTAACTTTCACCCTGGCCTGCCCCTGACTACTACAAAAGGAAAATGAAGAAGATAATATGATCATCTATCCCTTCACAGGATATTTGCTTATATAAGGGCTTACCTTAGGTGCTTTGTTTTGATTGATTGAGTGAACACCGATAGGCCACACATGAATGACAGAGTTGAAAAAAAAATATTAACAGAGGTAGTGAGTGGTCCCCGTAATCGCCGGAGGAAGGCACTTGTGACTTGACTATGTGAACTATACAATAAAGATACACAATATATGCTGTGCTTGCAAACTACTGTTAGTCAAGGGAGTATTCTGAAAAATTACAACTTCTACTTTCCTCGGCTTTGCTACTCTGGCACAGACGTGTGGCGTTACATGCTCTTCAAAGTAACACTCTTCATCCAGTGACCGTCTATTCTGTCTACTCTACATACACCTATGCTATCTATGAGGAAGATACCACGCAGGCATCCATCCATTCAAAGTAAATGTCAATCATTCTTCTTAACCCCTTCAGCGCGGCGTGAATTTTCGCGCTGTGCTGAAGGTTCTAATGAGCCTATGGGCTCATGACGGAACGGTTCCGTCATGAGCACAGCTCAACCGACGCTCATGACGGAACTGTTCCGTCATGAGCATGGAAGGGGTTAATGTCTCAACTGGACAAACCTTACTTTTTCTCACCGAAAAACACCCTTTTTATTTTATTTTGTAAACCGCCAGCCATGCATCCGTGCTTGACTTGCATTTGAATTTGAACCAAAGGATATATTGCGCACACATACAGTTTCTGTTTTACCCACCCAGGCAGTCCTCTGTCCTTTCTCCTTCCACCCATCCTTGCTTCAGCCTTCAACCGGCCATGCATCAGAATCACAGCCACCTGTGCCTGCTTTCAAAAACACGTATCATTCTTTGCCAGTCATTAATTTAACTCGCTTGTCCTTCCTTACACCCTTCTTTCCCTTTTCGTTCATCCCATCCATCAAGTTAATCTCTGATCTGACTTGGCTTCTCGATAAAACTTTCACAGCTGAGTTGAAGTCAAATTTAGAGGAGGCCATTGGTTACTCGTCAACTCCGTCTGCTAATGCTATTGCCAATGCGAAGTCAAGGGTGACTGTCTTCTACCTGGTTGACAAAAACTTAGTTCTAAATTTGTAAGTCTTCTTAACAGTAAAGTGTACTTGTACTGTACAACATATAAACCCCTGCAGCGGGCCTACTCTGCAATCTCAATAAGTAAGGAATATATTAGCTTACCACTGCCCGCCACTACCGTGGCATCCCCCACAGCAGTTCCTGCTGGCACCGCATCCGACCCTGGATTGACCACCTCCGCGCTGGCCCCGGCACTAGTGGTGGGCTGTGCCGATGGTGTTACGCCTAGAAAATACATTTCATATTTTTAGATGCCATATACACCACTCCCTATTTTGTCTAGGAATGAAAAAATATCTGTTACTACATAAACAAATGTAATTATTTGTGACTCTCTAGTCTACACTAAAAATTCCCCTTTCGGAAGGGGAGGGTGTTTTTATTTATGCTTAGCCATAACATGCTACACTTTTTGGCACAACTGATGAATGCTTGCTTTTTAACACACACCATGTTTCTCATAACAGACAGAAGCTTCCCTTCTACGAACAAGAGCAATATGTTACTTGGAGTCGTCATCATCACCACCGAGACTTTAAGTTCCAACCAGGTGAGGGCTCTCCCACAATTAATGTGTAAAATCAGCCACTGTTTTTAAGAGTTCACCGTTTATCTTATATGAAGTTGATTTTAATAATTGTTTTTATATAATGCACAATTGAAATTTAATATACAGAGTACACACAGAGCTAGTTGTTTTACTTTTAATAAAGCTTTAAAACTTACATAGACTCTGTGGTTTTTGGTCATGAGTGAGTGAGCGAAAGGGTTTGCAATTGGCAAGCATGATTCCATGACTCTGAGAGGTCGGGAGTCTGACTCCGTAGTCTTATGTTCTGGGTTGTATAATCATTGGGGATCATCGCTGCATTCAGGAGCTATATAATGACTCTGACACACTAGCTAGTCAGTAAGGAGATTGGTTGTTCAACTTCTGTTATGACTGAGGTATGTGTCCTATCCAATCAAAAAGTAAACTAGAATCTTATTCTTGGTGGCCCTTTACATTTTATTGTTGGGAATTGTCAAATCATAAACATTAAGAAGACTTCAATAGACATTATGGACAACCCAGAGGACTGCACTCAGTGCCTAGAGCTATTGCTGAATAGGAGTTTTGTTTAACACCTTTTGCTAACTGTGCAAGCTTAGCTTGCTACACAGACAGACTAATAATAATAAATAGTAGTTGCACAGAGAGTCATAGTAGAGGCAGGATATCGTCAAAGAGCTCTCCAACCCCAACGCCGGAAACAACGACATCACCCCTTCGCAAGACCTCTGCAACTCCCTCGCCTCCTACTTCCACAACAAGATCGCGGACATACACAACAGCTTCAGCTCTCTACCGACGAACGCCACGACCGAACCACCGCCCCCCACCACCACCCTCCGCGCCTGGACTCCGATCAGCACCGAAGACACCGTTCGCACGATGAACTCCATCCACTCCGGATCTCCGACCGACCCCTGCCCTCACCACGTCTTCAACAAGGCCGACGCTGTCATCGCACCACACCTGCGGGACATCATCAACACCTCCTTCGACACCGCCACCTTCCCGGAGAGCTGGAAGCACGCCGAACTCAGCGCCCTACTCAAGAAGCCATCGGCCGACCCGACCGACCTCAAGAACTACCGCCCCATCTCGCTGCTCCCGTTTCCAGCAAAAGTCATCGAGAAGACCGTCAACAAGCAACTGGCCGCCTTCCTCGAAACGAACGGATCCCTCGACCCCTCGCAGTCTGGCTTCCGAGCCAACCACAGCACCGAGACCACCCTGATCGCAGCCACCGATGACATCCGAGTGCTACTCGACAACGGAGAAACAGCGGCCCTCATCCTCCTCGACCTCTCCGCGGCCTTCGACACTGTCTGCCACCGCACCCTAGTGCAGCGCCTCAGCAACGTCGGAGTCCAGGAGAAGGCACTGGAGTGGATCATCTCCTTCCTCGCCGGAAGGACACAGAGAGTCCGTCTCCCTCCGTTCAGATCTGAAGCCACCGAAGTCATCTGCGGCGTCCCTCAAGGCTCCTCGCTCAGTCCAACCCTCTTTAACGTCTACATGAGCCCCCTCGCAGACATCGCACGCCAGCACAACCTCAACATCATCTCCTACGCCGACGACACCCAGCTGATCCTCTCCCTCACCAACGACCCCGCCACCGCCAGAGCCAACCTTCACGAAGGGATGAAAGAGGTAGCCGAATGGATGAAGAACAGCCGCCTGAAAGTGAACTCAGAAAAGACGGAAGTCCTCATCCTGGGATCCTCACCCGCCGTGTGGGACGACTCCTGGTGGCCCCCCGCCCTAGGCAGCGCACCCAAACCAACAGACCACGCACGCAACCTGGGCTTCATCCTGGACTCCTCCCTCTCCATGACCAGACAAGTCAACGCCGTCTCCTCGTCGTGCTTCAACATAATGCGCATGCTACGTAAGATCTTCCGGTGGATCCCCACCGAGACCAGGAAGACGGTCACCCAGGCCCTCGGAAGCCAGCCGTCTGGACTACGGCAACTCCCTCTACGCCGGAACCACCGCCAAACTCCAAAAGAGACTCCAGCGGAGTCCAGAACGCCTCAGCGCGACTCATCCTGGACTACCCCGTCGCAGCCACATCTCCGGACACCTGAGAGACCTGCACTGGCTCCTGGTCAGCAAGAGAATCACCTTCCATCTCCTCACCCACGCACACAAAGCCCTACACAACCAAGGCCCAGGATACCTCAACAGCCGCCTCAACTTCTACGCTCCCAAACGCCAGCTTCGATCGACCAGCCACGCCCTCGCCGCCGTCCCCCGCATCCGAAGAGCCACCACAGGGGGACGGTCCTTCTCCTACCTCGCCGCCAAGACATGGAACTCCCTCCCCACCCACCTCCGCCTGACCCAGGACCACCTCACCTTCAGGAAGCTACTCAAGACCTGGCTGTTCGAGCAGTAGCGGACCCCCCCAGCACCTTGAGACCCTCTGGGTGAGTAGCGCGCTATATAAATGCGATGATTGATTGATTGATTGATTGATTGATTGATAAGAATTTAGAAACAGTCTACAAGAAGATCAAAGACGATTTAAGAAAACATAGAATTATGATGAATGTTTGGAATAAATTGGTGCTGTAAACGTTAGGGAAGTAGACTTATTAATATTAACAGGAAAACTTACTGGGGCCAGCAGAAGAGCCCTCGGCGGACTGATCCTGGGCTACCTGCTCCGCCGGCGCCACGAACGCCACCTCTGTCCTCTTGCCCCTGGGAGGAGCTGATGTACATGAAAGAAAGACACAAACATGGATGATTGTTGTCAACAAAATCAAACATTTCCAAAAAATAAATTATTTCGGGGAAATAAACTACAATTGCACTAAATTTATTGACCTATTTGATGTGGTCTACTAGGATATTAGTATTGCTGGATTCGCAGACCGTCTACTTGGAAAGTTATGTAACTCAACCAACTACAAAAAGTTTCTACTAGGACTGGCAACTCTCAGCAGCACGCGAAGTGACAGACACAGTCCGTCATGTTGCAGACCACTAAAAAAATGTCATACTACATAACAACTCATAATATACTCAACCTATCAATCCACCAGCACTATCTCTTCTTAGTGGCAGGAGTACAAAGGAAGGACTGGACTTGAGTCTCTAGTCTCTCTAGAATTACGCAGTTCTGTAAAGTACACTCATACATAATCACTCAGGCCAAATGAGCACAAAATTGAAAACAAATAAGCCTAGTAGCACCGCCAATGACTGAGCAGGTGAGCACCTGTAATCACAGAAGCTTTAGAAACATAATTTACCTGCAATGTAATCGGCAGCCTTCTTGCTCTTCGGAAAAAACATATTTGCAATATAACACAGAGCAGAAGAAAACAAAGTAGTTACTAAATAGCTACTTGTACTCACCAAGCCCAGGGATCTCGACGCCAAGCAGGTCGAGCAGGTCTTGTTCCCGGTCCAGGATGTCGGACCATAGGTGCGTCACCTGGTTGTTGGTGCTCAGGACCCCAGACTCCCCATACATGGCCCGGCACACCTTACCCCATAGCTGGCGACGCTCCCGGAGGCCGTACCCGGTACTGGCCTGCCGCCTGCTGCGACGGTCTTCGGGAGGTGGCGCTGCACAAAGAAGACCAGTGCGGCCACCTCCACCGCGCTGAAGATCTCCCTCGGACTTACTGACTCCCCCCTTAATCACCCGCAAGGGAGCCGGCTACGGGGTGCGGGACTCTTCCCCTTCGACTTGCCGGCTCCCTTTGCCATGGTCCTGGGTCAAAGAAGAAAGGAAAGAATAGGGAAAAAAGTAAATAAAAGAAAAGAGAGCTAAAAAAAAGTAGTTATTAAAGTAACAAAAAGTTGAAAAAAACACAAAATATAGATGTACAAAAATAGAAAGACAGATAATGAGTAAAAAAAGATTTAAAAAAAGTTCAAAGAAACAACGGATTACAAAGATTGAAACAGGATAGAAAAGGCATACCCAGAACCATAGCAATGAAAGAAAAACAAGATGGCTGCACCCATTGCAACCACGTGGGAAAGTTTGCGCGATATTTTCCCCGCGAGCATGCAAAAACGGACGCAAACACACAAGTGCACACCGGGAACAGGAAATGCAAAACGCGAGCATGCAACTAGCGACCGGAAACGGAAATACGCAAAGCGAACACTAAAAACAAGATGGCCGCGCCCATATACGACCGCATGGGTACGTTCGCGGTAGTCGCGGTGAAAAAAATGTGAAGTGAACACAGACCTATACATGCTGAAGACAGCCTCTTATTGTGAAGTGAACATTGGGCTATACATGCTGCAGACAGCGTCCCTATGTGAAGAGAACATGGACCTATACATGCTGCAGACAGCGTCCCATTGTGAAGAGAACATAGACCTATACATGCAGAAGACAGCATCCCTATGTGAAGTGAACATAGACCTATACATGTTGCAGATAGCGTCCCAATGTGAATTGAACACAAACCTATACATGCTGCAGACAGCCTCCTATTGTGAAGTGAACATAGGGCTATACATGCTGAAGACAGCGTCCTAATGTGAAGTGAACATAGGGCTATACAGGCTGCAGACAGCGTCCCTATGTTCAGTGAACAGAGACCTATAAATGCTGTTGACAGCGTCCCTATGTGACGTGAACTCAGACCTATACATGCTGCAGACAGCGTCCCTATGTAAAGTGAACATAGACCTATACATGCATCAGACAGCGTCCCTAAGTGAAGTGAACACAGAACTATACATGCTACAGACGGTGCATAGTCAAAATATCGAGTCTTTTATTTCGATATACAGAAATATCGAGTTGTAAATATCGACAGTTGGAAATATGGATGTTCTGTATATTGAAGTAAAAAATATTGATTTTACATAGTTTGTGAAATATCAAGGTAAGTAATGTCGAAATGAAAAATATCGAAATGTAAAAATATAGTTTTAGTATGTTTTTTATGTTATTTTGTAGTTGGTGTTAAGGATGATTTTTTATATATATATATATTCACTGAAAAAACCATAGGTTATAGACCATATATAGTTAGGAATTAGCATTTAGAAAACCTTATTTTACTCACACAAAACCATTGAAATTCCATATATAGTTAGTTGCACTAACTATATATCGCGCACCCGCAATCCACTGCTGATGATGTCACATATTACATCATTCATGACATGGTCAGTGACATCACTGATGACATCACTGATGACATCTCAAATGACATCACTGATGACAACATCCAGTGATTATGTGTTTCTGTAAAGTTTAAATATGTTTTACATATTGAAGAATGAGTGGATGTATAAGTGTCTGAATGAAGGTTTTAGTAGGTGCGTGATTGACTGTATGAGTGAGTGATTAAATGCGTCTTACTAAATGCACGGGTTAGTGACTAAACTGTCTGAAAGTGTGCATCAGTATGTCTGTTGTTGTGCAAGCTGCTGCATGTGTTGATCAGTAGCTATATAAGTAGCTATATGGGTTATTGATTGGTTGCACAAGTATTTGTATGGGAGACTGAGTGTGTGTATGGCTGGCTGGGAGGTGTGTGACTCTGTGCAGATCAATGTGTACTTGTATCAGTGATTCTATAAGAGAGTAAGTATGTGTTAGTATATGTTTGAAAATGTAAGGTACTCTATGTTTAACTGTGTAGATTAGAAAATGGAAGTGTGATTGATTCTTTACAGGACTGACTAGGTGTGTGAGTAACTCCATGGATGAGTGGCAGAGTGTGAGTGTCTGTATAGGTGTATGAGTGCATATGATAGTGTTGTAAAGATGAGTGATTGTATGTATGAATGATTGTATGGGTGAATGAGTGAATGTGTGTGTAGACGTAGGAATCAGTGAGTGCGTATGTAGTAACTAGTATTGGTGTGTCAATGGTTTCAAAAATTATACTCTGTATTTAACACTGGGTGTAACAGAGGTTATATTAAAGTGTGAGGAGATGCATTGTATTGTCACATTAATGATATCATCATTGATGTGACCATTGATGTCAAATGAGATATCATCAGTGATGTCATTTGAGATGTCATCAGTGATGTCATCAGTGATGTCATTTGAGATGTCATCAGTGATGTCATCAGTGATGTCACTGACCATGTCATGAATGATGTAATATGTGACATCATCAGCAGTGGATTGCGGGTGCGCGATATATAGTTAGTGCAACTAACTATATATGGAATTTCAATGGTTTTGTGTGAGTAAAATAAGGTTTTCTAAATGCTAATTCCTAACTATATATGGTCTATAACCTATGGTTTTTTCAGTGAATTTCATTGGTTTTTTAACAGCTAATATCTGTAGCTGTAAAATGTATTCTTCTTTAAATCCAAAAATATATTTTATATGTTTATTAATAATTTTTTTTTAAAATATTTTTTTTTCTTCGTTCCCGCTTCGCGAATCGGGAAACTTCCCGTTAGCTGACCTTGATGCCGCGAAATAGACCGCGAGCCGGTAAACGTTTCTTTACCGCAACTGCCGCGTTAGAAAACAACATCGTGACGCCTCCCGTCCACATGACGTTTCGCGTTGTCGCGTGATACGTCATATGACGTGCTACGTTAGCGAACTGATACGCGAAGCGAGGCGCAAAGCGCAGGTTTCTGGAAGCAAACCGGGAGGCCCTGCAAAGCGCGTAACGTAAACACAGCAGGTCATGTGACTTGGTAATAACACTTTTCATTGGTTCATTTCACTTTTGGTTTCCTAATGATGTAAGACTAGGTCATATAATCTAAAATGAACACTTTTCATTGGTTGAGAACTATTGTTTTTCCCAAATGATGAAAATCCCTCCTTCTTTCCTCACTCTGACTTTCATCATTGTGAGAGAAAGACCCTTTGTTACCAGTGAGCAATGGCTTCTTTAGTAGCTTCAGCTGGTGCTTCCCCACCACCTCCACCACATCCAAGGAAGAGTGGACCACCTGCTCAAGTTATAATTCAGCAAGAAGAGGAAGAAGAGGAACAGGACGAAGAGCACGAAGAGAGGCACTTTTTGCCTGAGGAGCCCAGGACGTCTCACCGGAAAGAAAACTTCATTTGGCAATTTTTTTAAATTCCCAAAGGTCAGAAAAAAGTAAATGCAAGATACGTAACTTGCCTTATATGTCAAGATAGACTGTCCAGAGGGACCGACAAAAAATACAGTTTCGGAAACTACAGAATGCATCGCCATATGACTAGGTGGCATCCTAACAACTACAGTGCTGCACAGTTTCGTAACGACCTAGATAATCTCCCTATTATGGCCAGAAGATCTGTTGTACCGGAAGTAACGGGACCAGAGGGCAGGGAGATGGTGCCAAATATACAAACGAGATTTCGTGAAGTAAAACAAGTCTGCGTACATTGCAGTGGATTCATTTGCTACGGAGAAAGTAGCATCACTCTGATCAACAGAGCTATTGACAATCATGCTCATGTTTGTCCGAAACGCCCCAAACAATAAATTCTTTTTTTTTTTTTGTTGCTCCTGTTGAGCCCTTTACAATGAATCGTTTTCGTTGCCCCCTCCAAAAAAAAAACAAAAAAAATATAAAACTGTTCAGAAAAATTCAAAAAAAGTAAAAAAATGTTCAGAAAAATAATTAAAAAAATATAAAACAACAAAAACAATAAAAAAAAAGTTCTTTTCAGAACTACCTCCCCGGTATTAAAAAATTGGTACAATATTTGGAACTGTGCCAACCTCTATTTCTCTTAGTTCGCTTCCCAGTTCGCTCGCCGGTACGCGAACCGGAAGCGAACCAAAAAAACAGTAAGTATAAGGGAAGGAAACAGACAGTTATGTTAAAAGAAAGACAGCTATAGGGGAGTAAACTAGAGATACTATTACCCGTAATCCACTGCTGATGATGTCACATATTACATCATTCATGACATGCTCAGTATGTATGGAAAGGGGCAGATTTATATTAACTAGCACATCCCCAGAGATGCACCAGTTAACGTGCACCGCTGCTCTACCACCCACAGTCTGCCGCATTTACAATCAGATAGGACAAAGCTGCATCAAAACCCTGCGCCTGCTTGAAGCAGGCATAGATCTCGACGCAGGTAGGGTGAAAGCTAAAGCAACAACTAAGTGTCGTGTGCAGAAGTTGCAAAAAAGGAAAAATGGCGTTTAAACCAATAATGAGCCCATGCTAACTTAACACAGTGTAAAGATATCCAGGATCTACATCAGTTTGGGGTTCACGAACATGGCAGGTAAAAGGCACTGAGGCTTTGCACCGTGCATATCTCATCCCAAATCATATGTTGTTTGTGAATGAAACAATTTCCCAGACCAAATGCTTTGGATTGGCTACTTCTAAAAAATTAAACACCCCTACTATCCCGGAGTTAGAGGAATATAATGGTTGGAGTAATTTTACTCGGTTGTCCATTAAAGATTTACAGGCCCTACTCCATAATTCTTCCTTTAACATTTCCAGTATAAATCCAAAAGGTTGGCTGCTTTGGCAACGTGCCTTATCCACGGTTTAATAACGCTGCCTTTTGCTTTATATAAGTTTTCAAATTGTATGAAATATATACCAATAGGTCGTTATGCACCTTTAGGTAGTGGTTTTCTTCATGAGGTCTGGTCGCTTCCATACACATACAGATGTTTCAAAGATGATCAAGAAGTTTATCTGAATGGAGAGGAATGCACTGAGACGCCAGATCATTCACTAATGTGTAGGCACATACAGTTACACGGTTCATGCAACAAACACCGACCAAATATGGCTTGCGTGTTGCAAGGCACGCCAGTTCCTGCTATCATCCCCACGTTCAAGTTGTTGGAAAATGGTAGTTATTTGATGCTCAATAATGAAGATTGTTCTGGGTTAATTAAAAGTATTCCTTTTATCGTAACAGTAAGTGAACGGGTTATTTGCTGCAGAAATGTTCTATTTCCTCCCACACATGAACATAGGGAGTTTTCAATCTGGCCACAAATACCAACCTTGGGAACAGATTTCAACGGCATGGCAAGAATAAGAGCTCTTTTGTCTCAGAGAGAGGTGGCCTTGAGTTCGGCCCGTGAAACTTTCGTGCTTCACATAGCGAACACCCGTACAGAGGTGCAGACCCTTTTAAATACAGATTTGCTTTTCCATTTCAGCAAGATGGTTCGGACTATCTTTAACGCGTCCTCCACAAAGGGCCTGGCGCACTTTTTTAAAGTTGTTACCAGTGGTCTCGTGACTTCATTTGAGAAAATCTTTGGAGTCATCCCTGCTTTCTTTCATTCTATTTTTTCCACTGTGCTTGGTGGATTCCCATTTTTACTTGCATTACCAGCGGACGCTCTTGTGCTTTTTTACATTTTTAAATATGGATGTCCCTCCTGTGCAAGCTCCCGCCCTGCAGCTGCTGACGCTGTTCCGCAATCGCATGCTTGAATATTATGGCACAATGCCGTTGGCGATATTAAGCACGGCATATGGATTATCTTTTCGATTCTCCTACTTCACCTGTGTCCAGCCTGTATTTCACTGCCTGACCTGTGATTTCGATTGGGCCATTGATTTGTGTCTCTGCGGACCGGTTTCTCCTGACGTCGACTTTAATCAGCTGATGACTCCTATCATTACTCACGAGTTGGTTTGTCCTGGCGAAAGGATTATGGCTGTGGCATTGATGCATGGACTAATTGGTCCCTGGAATTTACTGGCGGCAACACAGTCTTTCTTGGAACAGAGCTTTCTTGAAAACCCACCGAGCTGTCCTCTGATGGTGATAGAGGATCCGGTGCTGGGAGAGCACGTATGTTCTTTTCCGCTTTTAAATTGGATGGCTGAACTCTTTTCGGATGAAGACGGTGACTTCCTATTGGAGGCTGTTGCAGCTTATTTTGCATACACAGTTATGTCATAGACCTTTTTCATGTTTGATATGCTGAGTACTAGCATTTCATTGACAATTCATTGACTTATTTGTCAAGTTTTTATTATTTAGCTTGCCTATTGGCTTAAGCCTCGATAAAGTAGTTGGCTGTTTTATTTTTCTTTAGCATTAAATTTTCCTAGTTTTTAATGTTTTACCTTGCGGACCGTCCACATATAAAGTTGCAATCTGCTCTCATGAGATGCCACTTCTATTATCTTATTCAGTTCGTTTCCGGATCATGGGGAAGTGTCATCTAGATCCTGGATATCTTTACACCGTGTTAAGTTAGCATGGGCTCATTACCGGTTTAAACGCCATTTTTCCTTTTTTGCAACTTCTGCACACGACACTTAGTTGTTGCTTTAGCTTTCAACCTAGTAGTTCATCGTGGTTTACATGAGAATAATATGTTATTGCTCTACTATCTGCTTTGCTTGTTAAACTATATCTGTACAGCGACTGCTGAAGTTTCAAGAACAACACGATACAGAATTGTTATGAGGTCTGATCTCCACGACTTCATACTCATAACATAAGTGCAGCTTCTGCCAATTCTGGGCATGAGGCGGGTTTTATATTGCTTTGCCGAACACACATACACAACACTTGATGCGGTTCACATGAAGAGAGAGCTGGTGTATGCTGATGTGATTCCTTCAAATCTAAGACACTAAAGTATGGGCACGCCCTAAACCAACACAAAGAGACCTTCTTAGCAAATAATATAATATGTGTATTAGGGAGGGTCAGATATAAGCAGCCGCGGGCCGTGGAGGGAGTTACGGTGAGGCAGGGAGGCGGGGAGGGGGAGGGGCAGGGTGGAGCCCTCTCCACCCTGCCCCTCCCCCTCCCCGCCTCCCTGCCCCACCGTAACTCCCTCCACGGCCCGCGGCTGCTTATAAGTGTTGCTAACTCTTATTCATTTACAGCATGTTAACATACTGTCACCATTCGCTTTTTATGTACTAGTAACTATGCTGGTAATTTTGCTACTGATAATATGTGTACTTCTATTATCTAAGATACTACGCCTGAGAAGACGGCATTAGTAAATAAACATTTCAAATACACATGTGTTCTTCTTAACTCCATGTTCTGGTTTCTAAGAAATATATAACGACCGACTGTTCATGAGTTCCACGTATCCTGAGGTACTATAAGTTCATATTCTGGATTGTCTAAACATTGAGAGTTTGTTATATCCAATGTGACACTGTACCTAGCTTGCTAAGGGGTTTTTGATTACTAAGGTGAGTTTTGGGGCACCCTAATTCGCCGAGGTTCCAATCCTCTGTCCACAGTTCTGTGTGAGAACAGAAACCCTGCGACAGGGACACCCCTGAGCCTTGCTGGAGCTTCATCACATTTGCGATACAACTCCAGCAATGCGCCACCTTTACGGCACAGATACGTCACGCATCTGTGCTGTTTTTGCCCCATGATGCGCCGCATTGTAAATGCAGCACACCATAGGTGACGGAACAGCGGCACAGAATGACTAACACATCCCTGGTGATGCGCCAGTCATCATAAATCTATCCCT
The DNA here is from genome assembly GCF_964261635.1 of Lissotriton helveticus. NCBI lineage: Eukaryota > Metazoa > Chordata > Amphibia > Caudata > Salamandridae > Lissotriton > Lissotriton helveticus. The sequence continues at coordinate 1,099,879,811 of NC_136065.1, forward strand.
ATGCTTCTTATCTTGTTAGAGATGAACCGCCATATGTATCATCAAAGTTTTTTGCATTTCCTAAATAGCGAACTTTAAGGAATAAATAGCGATTCTTTACCATTCCTAGTTTGCGATGAGCTATTTGCTAATTACAAATTACCCATTCATTTCCATGCAGCAGGAGGCCCATAGGAATGAAGGTGCAATTTGCGATTAGCAATTACCTCATCGCAAATTACGAATTTTTCCGAGGGTGCAGGGGTGTCTCAAGAACACCCTGCTGCACCCCTGAAAAAGAAATTTGGGGGCATATGGCGCACATAAATTTTGAAAACATTCCTTTACCTCAAAAACGATTTTCAACTCATAATTTGAAAACACTGCACATGGGGAAATGACTTAAAATGTCCTTAAGACACATAAAAGCGTTTTTTGATTGCCTTTGCAGCATGTTTCAGTCACCTTTAACATGCCTATGTAACGCAAACATTCAAAATCTAAATTTGCCATGCACAGGTGGGAGCATATTTACAACCAATTTGCTCCACAGACAAACTTCTTACATTGAAATGGGAAAAATAACATCAGAGACTCTCAATTACCTTATAAAGAAGCAGACACCGTTATGTCCTTGTCATCAATATTAAAACCATTGCTTTTTCTCAAAAACGATTTACAAGTCATAATTTGAAAACACTCCACAGCTCCTATGCACATAAAAACCCTGTCAGTACTAATACTTCACATTTTCTCCAATTACAATTTCTCAAAGAAACAAAATCTATTTGTAAAACACTTGAGACAAAGCAACATTTGAAAAACACAACTTTCTTCATAATTTTCTCCTTAAAGCACACTATTTTCTATCTAAATTAAAGAAATCTTTTCTCACCTTAGCAAATAATTTGAGTTTCAAAACAGTCTCAGAAACACACCAATTTGTCTTCAGCAGAGCAAAAGGTATGCACTCCAGAGTCTGCAGCTATCAAAAGCACAGAAATGCTGTAATTCTTCACACATATCTCTCATGTCACCCAATCAAAACTCTTCCCTCACTTTTTTTCAAATGAAAACCCTTCCCCCCTCTGCCATTTCATGCCTTTTCTGCATGGCAACCACGTCTTGGAAGACCTCTGGTGTTTGCAAGTTCACACAACAATGTTGCAATTGAACTCTGAACTCTCAGTGCACCTCATATCCGGTGCATACTTTCATTTAATGATTTTTTCTTCACCACTCAAAATACATCTTTCAAACAACTCATCCATGCACCCTAACTTTCTGTTTTCAGCAATCAAAATCCACCAATCACTGTTACTGCTTCATTAACACAGAAACTCCACAGTTTTTTCATTTTAAACTCTTATTTTTTCAACTGCCATTTCATTGCCACACTTCATCTGACTGCAGGAGAACCTTCTCTCACCATGTTTTCTGTCTGGATTGTTGGACATAGTTACATCTATTGGGCTCAGAGGTATGCTGAGAACAGGAATTTACCTAACCTCAATTTACAAGATGTGGAAATTAAGTGGTTTGGCCACAGAGGATTAAAATGTCACCAATTGATACCATTGGTGAAAACCTTTATGCATTTGCCAAAACCTGACCTGTTAATTGTGCACTGTGGAGGTAATGATTTGGGCACTTTGACTGGGGTAGGTCTGGAAATGCTTTTAAAGGACACCTTTGAGCAATTGATGGCACTTTTTCCTCAGACTGCCTTGGTATATTCAAATATATGCCAAAGACAGAAATGGAGGTGGTCAAACCAATTTTGTCCACAAATTGAGAAGTCGAGGAAGCATGTAAACAAATCTGTTTCAGCTTACATGAGAGACCATGGAATGGGCTCCCTGTACAACAATAACTTGCGTTACTACATGCAAGATATCTACAGAGGAGATGGAGTTCACTTCTCAGATGAGGGCAACAGAGTTTTCATTTTGAATTTAAGACTGTGCATTGGTACCTACTTATAAGTACCTAAATGTACCATAAACCCAAAAGCTCTTCTCAGAGCTACCCTACATCTGATCACTCACAATTATTATTTTACTCTAACTCTTTTCACTAATTTTCAAGAAAGTACGCTCCCCAGAACGCTTCCCGTTTCGCGAACCGGGCGCACTCCACGCAAAAAAACTAAAAAAACGATATATATTTTTTTTGCCCTGCGAGACCCTTTTAAAGCCTCCACATCAAACCTAGGGGGTCAGGGACGACCTACTATGCCCCCTTATGGTCATTTGCCCCTTCGCTTTGGCCTCCTCTTGTCTCTCGATCCTACCGAGAGACAAGATGGCGGCCGCTACGGACTGTTTGGAATGTTTACAGACGCCGAAGAACCAATCAGCTTCGCAAAGCTCCGAAGCGGAGCGCTGTTACAGATATATATCTTTTTTTGAACGTTAATTTCTCAAAATCCACTGGAGCACATATATTGAGACCTAGCAAAGGCACATCGGGCTACCAGTCCCTACAATTTTGCCAAGTTTCGTGCAAATCCATTCAGCCGTTCGATTATTATTATTATTTTTTTTTTTGCCCCGCGGGGCCCTTTTAAAACCTCCACATCAAACCTAGGGGGTCAGCGAGAATCTACTATGCCCCCTTATGGTCATTTGCCCCTTCGCTTTGGCCTCCTCTTGTCTCTCGATCCTACCGAGAGACAAGATGGCGGCCGCTACGGACTGTTTGGAATGTTTACAGACGCCGGAGAACCAATCAGCTTCGCTTCACAAAGCTCCGTTGCGCGAAAAGTACGCGAACTGGAGCGCTGCCCGGTCCGCTGTTACAGATATATATCTTTTTTTGAACGTTAATTTCTCAAAATCCACTGAAGCACATATATTGAGACCTACAAAAGGCACATCGGGCTACCAGTCCCTACAATTTTGCGAAGTTTCGTGCAAATCCATTCAGCCCTTCGGGCTAAAAGTGAGGCCAACCGCCCTATGGAAAACTCAATGTTAAAAACACGTTTTGGGACCCCCCTTTTTTCTCGGCCCCCCCTTGACAAACCCCCCCCCCAAATTTTCAAGGGCTGCTCAGAAACAAAATGTGCCATTTTCCTGAAAATTTCAGCCTATTCCATCCACAAACGCCAAAGTTATTAGACATAGAATTTTCAAAAATCCCATAGAGAAAAAATCCTAACTATATATACCTACTGGCGACCGCCAGTAGGTAATATGTATATATATATATATATATATATATATATATATATATATATATATATATATATATATATATATATATATATATATATATAAAATAATGTTTTATTTTTAATATTGTTTTAGGAGTGGGATGTTGGGTTTATAGGGGATAAGGGTGGGGAGTGTTTTAAAATATGTATATTTAATTAATACAAATTTCAAATTTAAATAGGAAATTAATTTATTAAATTTCAAATTACATTTTAGGAGCAGGATGTTGGGTTTATAGGGGATAAGGATGAGAGTGTTTTAAAATATTCATATTTAATTAATACAAGTTTCAAAATTGAATAGGAAATTAATTTATTAAATTTCAAATTAAATTTTAGGAGCGGGATGTTCGGGTTATAGGGGATAAGGGTGGAGAGTGTTTTAAAATATGTATATTAATGTAATACAATTTTAAAATTTAATTAGGAAATTAATTTATTACATTTCAAATTTCAAATTACATTTTAGGAGCGGGATGTTGGGTTTATAGGGGATAAGGGTGGGGATTGTTTTAAAATATTTATATTAAATTAATTAAAAATTAAATTTAAAATATGAAACTAATTTTTTTAAATTGCCAAAATCAAATTAAATTTTAGGAGTTGGATGTTGAGTTTGTAGGGGATAAGGGTGGGGAGTGTTTTAAAATATTTATATTTAATTAATTTAAATTTTAAATTTAAATATGAAATTAATTATTTTAATTTTGAAATTTAAAATACATTTTAGGAGTGGGATGTTGAGTTTATAGGGGATAAGGATGGGGAGTCTGTTTAAAAATATTTAGAAAATGTATTTTATATACAAATATTCATAACAATAGTATTTATTTTTCAAATTTAAATTTACTATAATTTGAAATTATTTGAATTTAAATTTTAGCCCATACTCAATTTTTTTTAGTTTAGAGTGGTAATAGTTAAATAATTAGGTTCAGTGTCCAGCACCTACCCCAGTTCAATTTAAATTGAAGTGGGAATAGTAAATTAATTAGGTTCAGTGTCCAGCACCTACCCCAATTTAATTTATACTGGAGTGGGAATAGTAAATTCATGTTCAGTGTCCAGCACCTACCTCAATTTAATGTATATTGGAGTGGGAATAGTAAATTAATTAGGTAAAGTGTCCAGTACCTACCCCAATTTAATTTAGACTGGAGTGGGACTAGTAAATTAATTATTTATGGTAAGTACAGTGGTTCAGAGTTGGCCAGAGAAGGTCCAGTAACACAAGGTTAGGAATTATTTGGTTAAATGAACAAATCGGTTAATTGACAGGGGTGCGTAACGTGACTGAGTGAGAGTGACAATACACAAAATATCACACAAAACAAACATAGAAATCCAGGGCAATATGTATAAGTGGAAGGATTTTCAACAGACCCCCTGTATTGTCACTCTCACTCAGTCACGTTACGCACCCCTGTCACTTATGTGAGCACTAAGCATGGGCGTAAAATCCGTTCCGCTCGCGGATTTTGCGGATTTTGCGGATTTTCGGCATATTCGCAATCCGCGAACTCTCGCGAATTTGCCGAAAATCCGTGAATTCGCCCGCGGCGGATTTTTTGCTTGGTGATACAATATTGCGGCGCGCGGCATGGTGCACGGCGTTCACTTTCCGTCATTCAGCGTTTGCCGAGTTGTTTTTCTCGATCATATTTTGCGAGTGCTGCTCCATTTTGGATCTTGCTGCGGGATCCCGCGGGAGTTTGGCGCCCGCGAATACGTAATCGCGGCTTGCCACCTTGCAGAGCACACCTCGCGAGAGTTCGCAATTGCGAACACGTAGTTGCGGCGGACAGGAACAATCTCGCACTCGCGAAATAGAGATTTTGCAATTCTGCACAAGAAATCCACCAGCAAACAGCATAAACCTTCAGAAAATGATGATTTTTATCAGAATCACTCCTCAGGTTGACATTTGCATGCCCTTTTTTTTTGCAAGGAGTCCATTTTGGGGGGGGGAGGAAGGAAGTGCCCCACAGTCTCCAACTTCCTGTTCCTGTCCAGCAGGCTCCTCCCAGTGCTTTCTTCATGTGCTGGTCACTTTCATTTGGACCTTGACCTGGAAGGATAACTTTTTGTGGGTGCTGCTGGATATTTGGATTTGAGGCCTTTTTGACTTTCTTTGGATCACTTTTGGATTAGAAATCAACGTTCACAAGTAAGTTTGTTTGGGGCATTACAGTTGCTGCAACTACAATTTTGGAACTTTTTCAGAACATTTAATAAAATATATTGTGGGTAGCCACAGTATCCAGTAGGACCAGGGTTAGTTATGGGTGCATGATACAACTGTTTTGTTGAATTTGAACATCATTGAGGCCATGGATGGGCTGGGATTGTGCTGAATTTTGTGGTTTTTGTCGTTTTTTTGGGGCTGCTGGTGGGGCCCTTTGCCCAGGGGTGGTGGTGCATGGACTGAGTCTGCCTGTGGGGTCTCACTCTCTTTAATGTAAACATCCTGGATGGCATTGGATTGTGGTGATTTTTGTGTGTTTTTCGTTTTATTTTTGGGGTGTACTGTTGATGTGGACTGGCCATGTGGTTGGTGGTGGTGGCCATCTTGAGTGCTGCTGGTAGAGGCAACATGTGCTTGGGGTGCAAGGGGCCATTTTGAAGAGAGGCAGTGTCTGAGGCCTGCACTTATTTTGCCTACTTTTCATCCATTATGCCCAGGGGTGGTGAGTGTTGCATGGGCCTAGTCTTTCTGTGGGGTGTCTTCTTGAATTTAAACACCATTGAGGCCATGGATGGGCTGGGATTGTGCTGAATTTTGTGTTTTTTGTCGTTTTTTTGGGGCTGCTGGTGGGGCCCTTTGCCCAGGGGTGGTGAGTGTTGCATGGGCCTAGTCTTTCTGTGGGGTGTCTTCTTGAATTTAAACACCATTGAGGCCATGGATGGGCTGGGATTGTGCTGATTTTTGTGGTTTTTGTCGTTTTTTTGGGGCTGCTGGTGGGGCCCTTTGCCCAGGGGTGGTGGTGCATGGACTGAGTCTGCCTGTGGGGTCTCACTCTCTTTAATGTAAACATCCTGGATGGCATTGGATTGTGGTGATTTTTGTGTGTTTTTCGTTTTATTTTTGGGGTGTACTGTTGATGTGGACTGGCCATGTGGTTGGTGGTGGTGGCCATCTTGAGTGCTGCTGGTACAGGCAACATGTGCTTGGGGTGCAAGGGGCCATTTTGAAGAGAGGCAGTGTCTGAGGCCTGCACTTATTTTGCCTACTTTTCATCCATTATGCCCAGGGGTGGTGAGTGTTGCATGGGCCTAGTCTTTCTGTGGGGTGTCTTCTTGAATTTAAACACCATTGAGGCCATGGATGGGCTGGGATTGTGCTGAATTTTGTGTTTTTTGTCGTTTTTTGGGGGCTGCTGGTGGGGCCCTTTGCCCAGGGGTGGTGAGTGTTGCATGGGCCTAGTCTTTCTGTGGGGTGTCTTCTTGAATTTAAACACCATTGAGGCCATGGATGGGCTGGGATTGTGCTGATTTTTGTGCTTTTTGTCGTTTTTTTGGGGCTGCTGGTGGGGCCCTTTGCCCAGGGGTGGTGAGTGTTGCATGGGCCTAGTCTTTCTGTGGGGTGTCTTCTTGAATTTAAACACCATTGAGGCCATGGATGGGCTGGGATTGTGCTGATTTTTGTGCTCTTTGTCGTTTTTTTGGGGCTGCTGGTGGGGCCCTTTGCCCAGGGGTGGTGGTGCATGGACTGAGTCTGCTTGTGGGGTCTCACTCTCTTTAATGTAAACATCCTGGATGGCATTGGATTGCGGTGATTTTTGTGTGTTTTTCATTTTATTTTTGGGGTGTACTGTTGATGTGGACTGGCCATGTGGTTGGTGGTGGTGGCCATCTTGAGTGCTGCTGGTACAGGCAACATGTGCTTGGGGTGCAAGGGGCCATTTTGAAGAGAGGCAGTGTCTGAGGCCTGCACTTATTTTGCCTACTTTTCATCCATTATGCCCAGGGGTGGTGAGTGTTGCATGGGCCTAGTCTTTCTGTGGGGTGTCTTCTTGAATTTAAACACCATTGAGGCCATGGATGGGCTGGGATTGTGCTGATTTTTGTGCTTTTTGTCGTTTTTTTGGGGCTGCTGGTGGGGCCCTTTGCCCAGGGGTGGTGAGTGTTGCATGGGCCTAGTCTTTCTGTGGGGTGTCTTCTTGAATTTAAACACCATTGAGGCCATGGATGGGCTGGGATTGTGCTGATTTTTGTGCTTTTTGTCGTTTTTTTGGGGCTGCTGGTGGGGCCCTTTGCCCAGGGGTGGTGGTGCATGGACCGAGTCTGCTTGTGGGGTCTCACTCTCTTTAATGTAAACATCCTGGATGGCATTGGATTGTGGTGATTTTTGTGTGTTTTTCGTTTTATTTTTGGGGTGTTCTGTTGATGTGGACTGGCCATGTGGTTGGTGGTGGTGGCCATCTTGAGTGCTGCTGGTACAGGCAACATGTGCTTGGGGTGCAAGGGGACATTTTGAAGAGAGGCAGTGTCTGAGGCCTGCACTTATTTTGCCTACTTTTCATCCATTATGCCCAGGGGTGGTGAGTGTTGCATGGGCCTAGTCTTTCTGTGGGGTGTCTTCTTGAATTTAAACACCATTGAGGCCATGGATGGGCTGGGATAGTGCTGATTTTTGTGCTTTTTGTCGTTTTTTTGGGGCTGCTGGTGGGGCCCTTTGCCCAGGGGTGGTGAGTGTTGCATGGGCCTAGTCTTTCTGTGGGGTGTCTTGAATGTAAACATCATGGAGGGCAATGATGGCTTGGGATTGTGCTGATTTGTCTGTGATTTTCGTTTTTTTGGGGTGTTCATGGGGACAGGCCATGTGGGTGGGGGCCATTTTGAGTGCTGCTACAGGCAGGCCCTGGCCATGTGCTGGGAGGCAGGGGGCCATTTTGAATGCAGGCAGTGTTCTTAAGTCTGCAACCATTTTGCCTAGCTTTCAACCTTTATGCCCAGGGGTAGTGAGTGTTGCATGGGCCTAGTCTTTCTGTGGGGGGTCTTGAATGTAAACATCATGGATGGCATGGGATTGTGCTGATTTTTCTGTGTTTTTCGATTTATTGGGGTGTATAACTGAACTGATGTTCCTCTGTCTTCCAATGCTTTTAGGTGCACAAGACTCAAGAGAACCACCAGTGCCAGGAAGAAGTCCTGCAGCGGTGTGTGTGTGCAGCATAACGTCACGCGACGTCACGTCTGGACACAGACAACTCTGCAACTCGTGCAACTGCGGCCTGCTGTTCTGACCCGCTCTGAAGAAGATGGCCCCAAAAAAAGTTCCCCGTAGCTCCTCTAGCAAGAAAGTTGCCAGTAAGGAGCAGAAGAAGCAAGTTACCAAGGAGACTGGTGTGCCGGCCGCCTCTTTTTTTGGGAGGGAAAAAAAAGTACGCCTGCAGCAGCAGCGGAATCTGCTGGGGACCAAGCTGGGAGCAGCACCCCCGTTCCATTGGGCTCAGTGCCACCACCACCACCACGCCAACTTAAGTCCAAGCCCTTGACTGCTGCAGAGGCACTTAGTCTAGTTGTTCAATCACCATCGACCAGTGATGTTGGCTCATCGCAAGAAAGTAGCAGCAATGTCCCTCAATCAACACAGGTTGTTGTAACTCATCTGACGAGTGTTGAACAACCACAGCCGCAACAAAAACCACATGTGCAAGTACAAGCCCAAGTACATGTGGAAGGAGAGGCAGTGCAAGGAGATGCGCAAGCAGAGGTGCATGGAGGGTCACAAGTGCCCACAATAGTTGTTCCTCCCGAAGTAGGGGCACATCAGGAAATCGACAATCAAGGCGAGGTATCATTTGAGGAAGCCACTCCTCCTGATGATCATTCATTGTCTTCCACACCCCTAGCAAGGAAAAGATCAAGGGTGGTGTCTACATCTTCTTCAAGCACACCTCCTTCTGATGATACGGATCAAAATTGGGAACCAGCACCACTGCCGTCTGAGAGTGAGGCACACCATGATCTGACAAAGGTAGTTAAGCGTAAAAGGAAGCTCGTCCAAAGTCTCAGAGTTATGGAGTGTGATGATGAGGCTCAACAAGAAGTGGTGGATACTGCTGCTGATGAAGACTCTGACAACGACGACCCAGTCATCATAAAGGTCACTGCAGCCCCAGCGGGCATGCAGCAAACAGACATTTTGACCCTAGCCCGAAAAGCTGCTGAGCGTGATGATGATGATGTTGTCGACGAGGAGGCAGTGGAAACACCACAATCATTGGAGTTAACTAGTACACCAACTCGTACCGCTTCCATATTTCTTCCTCGCCAGAAGGGACCTCCATCCACCTCGACCTCAATTAGTGGTGGTGAAAGTGCACAACGTACTGAAGTTCGGCAATCCACATCCTCCACTTCATCTGGCATTAGCAGCATGACCACCACCACCAGTATCGCCGCCTCCTCCGGCCCCCACAGACAATTCAAGTCCCCAGTTTGGGACTTCTTTAGTGTTTGCCCAAAAAGGGAAAAGTACGCCATTTGTAGCATTTGTAAGCTTGCAGTTAGTCGTGGTAAGTCTGGTACCAACTATGGTACCGGAGGCCAGAGAGGTCATCTTAGGAGACAGCACGCTGTCCAATGGTATGCGCACCTAAAGGAGATCAAGGAAGCCCGAATTGGAAGTCAAGAAAACGTTGATGTTTCATCTGATGATGACGAGGAGGAAGAAGACGTGTCAAACACTTCACTTACACCCAGTACCCCTGTCAGCAGCACACCCCATGTGAGGCACACTAAGAGTGTGGGAGCGAGTGAGACACCAATGCGAAAAAGTTCATCAGCGAGCATAACTGGGTCAAAGAAGTCATTATTATCCCGTAAATGCTTGGTCCAGGGCAACATTAGAACCATGTTTTGTTCAGATGTGCCATATGAACGCAACCACCCACTGACGCGTCTGTATAACACTAAGCTGGCTAAAATGCTAGCTCTGGACCTTCTCCCTTTTTCTTTTGTAGAAGCGATAGGTTTTCTAGAATTAGTGGCAGCGCTCTGCCCTAAATGGAAGGTTCCTAGCCGGTTCTATTTTGCCAGAGTTGCGGTTCCAGCACTACATGAAGATGTGCTGGAGGTGATTGGGCCAGCTTTGCAGAAGAGTGCTGTTCACACTATACATCTGACAACAGACATGTGGACCAGTGGCGCAGGCGCTCATTACATGTGCATCACTGCACACTGGGTCTCTTTTTCAGGGGTTAAAGCTAAGCTAAACGCAGGTGTTGACCCGGACCAAGTTTTTAAAGCTGCTCGGAAACATGCAACACTAGCCATGTTTGGCTTGGAGAAACGTCACACAGCACGAAACATTTTGGACGAGTTTAACAAAAAGGTCTTTCACTGGCTGTCCCCAAAAAAACGCCAGATTGGTTATGTTTCCACGGATAATGGCGCCAATGTAGTTAAGGCCATGGCGCTGGGTGACTATTTCAGAGTGCCGTGTTTGGCGCACTGTATCAACCTGGTAGTTCAAAAATTCTTGAGTGATAAAGACAGACCAGCGTGCGAGGTAATGGCCACCTGCCGAAAAATGTGCAACCATTTCAGCCATTCTTTTAAGGCCCGGAAGCATCTGAGGAGCCTGCTACATCAACGTCGAATGCCAGTGAAAGCACTCATCCAGGAGGTGTCAATACGTTGGAACTCAACCTTCTACATGCTAGAGCGTCTGTATGAGCAGTATACGGTACTCGATCACTATTTCTTAAAACAGGGTACAGCTCAGAAGGACCTGAGGATGGATGCGGCGCAATGGGACATAGTTAAAAGCCTGACAGAAATGCTTCGTCCTTTTGAGGTCTTCACGCGTGCAGTCAGCAAGGAGGACTGTAATTTGGGAAAAGCTATCCCATTGTTGTGCATGCTGGAGCACCAACTGAAGGCGGTGTCTTCTGAGTTAGAAAAAGATGAAAAAAACAAAGACCCTTTTGTTTTGTCGGAGAAATTATTAGAGCGCCTACGTGGTGATGAACGTCTTAAAATGATCAACTCAGAAGAGCATTACATTTGTGCTACTATTCTGGATCCACGCTACAAAAAGGCGCTGGCAGGCCAAGCATTCTTTCCTTTTGCTGATGAAGATGTTAAAAAGTACAAACTTTGGCTAGCCAGGTCAGCCATGAGGTTTGAAAAAGAACGGCAGGATATTGAAGGAGAAGGCAGTACATCAGCATCAGCATCAGCAGGCCATCCCCAGTCAAAAGAATCCACTTCTGCACCTGTGGCTGTGGCACAAGTGACCTCTCAGCCGTTAAAGACACCGGCAACCGGATCATCTGCATCACACACAAGAGTAACATTGGCTGCTGAAGAGGATTGGCTAACTTGGCTTGGGTATGGTTCTCGAAAAAAGGTCACAGGCACAGCAAAAAGTAAGCAAAGTGGAGGAACCGTTGAGGACCTTGAGTCGATGGTGCAGGACTATCTGAATGACTCAACAGAGGTCTTTCTTAATGATGAGCCATTGGAGTATTGGCATGGGAAAAACAATTGTGGCCACAGCTCTCCAACCTGGCTATAAACTACTTGTCTTGCCCACTCGCAAGTGTTTCTTCTGAACGTGTTTTCAGTGCTGCTGGTGGCATTGTAACTCCCAAACGGAGCCGCCTCTCGCCCAAAAATGTGGAGAGGTTAACAATGATAAAGATGAATCAGCACCTCATACCACCAGATTACAAAGTACGAGAAACCACGCTGCATGAAGACGAGGAGGACAGCAACGTAGATGAGGGAATTTGTTCTCTGTTCGGTGACACTGACCGCATCCTGCCTGAATTCGCAGAGTATGATGACGAACTCTTATTCTTATTCCCTGACGAGCCCTGAAAATGAGACAATGAATCAATAACTTTCTTTTTCGTCCTTATTCACTTTTATTCCTGTGTGTCTGTCTTTCTTTGTTTTGCACAGTTAATTTAATTCAAACTTTAATCACCTAATCACAAAAACAAGCCCATCAGCAGAACTGTCTTCCCTTGTTTGCTTATTGATTTGAAGGTGCCGCAGTCTGCATTCCTCAGGTTCACAAGTTCAGAAGAACATGCTCCTCTATCCTCCTCCTCCAGACTCCTATTTCCCTCAAAGCAGAGGGCTGGATTACGCCCAATGAAGAAAGACTCAGCACTTGTGGGGGTGTTCTACTTCTTTGCGGGTGAGTTGACAGCTCTGGGGCCATTGCTGTGAAGCTCTAATAACGGATAAACGTGGTTTGGACCAAATCGGAGGCGGAATTTTTTTGCCGTTTTTGCTGACTTGCTTGCCTTTGAGGTGCTCTTTGGAGGGGTTCCGGGTGTTTGTGGGTGAGTTTTGGGGTCTGGGAGCACTGCTGCGACAGTCTAATCTTGATTGCATTTGCTTTTCAGGAAATCCGTGGTGGAAAACGGGAGTTATGACCTAGCTGCACAGCGCGTTTTGACCGAAGGCCGAGAAATATTGTAAGTATGAGATTTTCCTTTTTGGCTGTTTGGGGGTGTTGTGTTTTTTTGCGGGTGGGTTGGCGGGGCTTGGGGCATTCCTGGGAAGGTCTAATACCGGATAGAAGTGGTTTGGACTAAATCCATAAGGAAAAGCCTTTTGGCACTTTTTGTAACTTAGGGTTCGTTAGGGTTAGCCCTAGCAGCAGGATTGCATGTGTTTCGGGGTGTTCTAGATTTTTGCAACTGAGTTCTGGGGTCTTAGAGCACTCGTGAGAATGTGTAATTTTGGTTGCAAGTCATTTGAAGAAAATGCATGGTGGGAAAGGGGGGATTTGGCATAGTTAAAGAAAGCCTTTGCCACTATTCTTAACTTAGGGCTCGTTAGGGTTAGCACTTAGCAGTATTTCTATTGCATGTGTTTGGGTGGGGGGGTTTTCGAGTCTTGGATCGATGCTGGCTATGGATACTTTTGCTTGCTTGCAAGTGGTTTGAATACAATCCACGGTGGGTAAGGGGGTATTTGGGCCTACTTTTATTTTCAAAGTACGTTTTGTCACCAGTTTTCTGCTAGGCCTCGTTTTTTGAGATCTGATTGGGGGTCTTCTACATTTTTGCGACTGGCTTTAGAAAGGGTCTGGGTGGGAGCACTGCTGGGAAGGTCTAATTTTGTTCTAAAACACAGTTTACCCTACACCTAGCTTGAGGGGAAAGATCCGCTAAATTAATTTGGCCATACTTATTTATCCTTCAAAAGGTGACTCAGAGTACGCACTTTCAAAAATATTGTACTGTCTATTAGGAAAATCAAAGTGTGACTTTTTGCACCACACAGCGTACATACCTTATATTTATTTATCAGTGGTATTGTAATAGCACTTCCTGTTTTTCGTTCAATAATTACAGGCCGGGTTTCAGTCTGTGCAATGGGGAAAAAAGATGGAGTCAGGCTTCACATTAACGAGCCGCAATTCAACATCCGCCAGGCAGGCAGTGGACAGGGTGTCTTCTGGTCACCAACATTGATGGACGAAGCGTCAGCTGGAATGGAGGAGTGCCGCTAATAAGAGGAATTGTTTGCTGCATGCAACTTACTTACCAAATTCAACAGGACAACTACAACAACATACAGATACAGTATCCATTGTTTTCTTCTATGAGTGTGACTGCATTTCTTGGATCTCTCTCTGCTTCTAAATTGATCCCTACAGCCATTCTATAGGTTTTACTTCGGCTAATTTTTAAACCTAAATTATTTAATGTAAGAAGTGATTCTCTGAGTGCAGAGATAGGCAAGTGAAAACGCTGCAGCCCTGTACTACTGTCACATTCTAGTACTACTTACTTTTCAGTAACAATGCATGCAGTAGGGCATGCACTTCCTTTATGTCACTTAAAAGATTTGTGGTTAGCTTTGTATCCAAAGATTTCTTTATCTTCAATTATTGTTTGTCCATGCTGTGCTTTTTTTTTCTTCTCTCAACAAAACCTACCCAAAAAGAAACCCCCATTCCCATCCATTTTTCAAACCCTAACCCTCTTCCCCCGGGCTGTGTGGTTTTGCTTGATGTGTGACTAAATGACATCAATAATTCCACACACTTGCTGGGGAGGATAAGGTCATAGCAACAGGCTGGTGAAGGAATCCGAGGATATATTCTAGACTTACTCAGCTTCGGTACTATTTCTTGTAGTAGTTGCCAATGTCAAAGAAATTCAACGCAAGTACTAGTTATACTTGCAATACTTTACCATTTGTTAGGCTACATTGTGGCACTGTTCTAGTGTACTGTCACCTGCTATATTCTCTATCGTACCGTTGTAATGCTACAGTAAGGACAAACCAGGTTTCATTTTCTTTTTTTCCATGGGCATGCAACTGCCACTGTGTCACACCACTAGTACCACCGCAATGAGGACATTTCATCCGCCCAGGATTGCCAACCTTAATCCCCATTTCCCGTGGAGCCAGCCCTGGGCCTAGCCCTACTTTCAAACACAAATTACAGGTAAGATAAGCGTTTGGTGGGAGGTAGTATAATGGACTATTAGGACTAGACGAGAGATTGACGGTAGTACTACTAAAGTCCTAGGACTCTTCAGGAAAACAAACTTACTGTTAAACCCCCACCCACCAGACTGGAAAGCAGTAAAAAACAGGTATGGTCAGATAAAGTTTCAAAAAGTATATTTATGTAGCCCTAACAAAATAATCTCCCTCAAGACCCTCCCTAACCCCAACGATTGTCTTTCAAAAGTCCCAAAAAGAACCCAACTCCCAAATTCCACCCCCCAAAAGTCTCTAAAAAAGGGGCAAGGGACACTACACTACGGGAGGGTGCTGTTGACTTTAGCGGCCAGGGCATCATACTCCTTGCGGAGGGTGGCATGGTCGAAGCGGAGGCCCTCCACCAAGTTCTTATAGCTAAGGACCTCCTGCTCCAGGTAGGACACTCTGAGTCCTAAGCGGCGCTGGCGTGCCTTGCAACTCCTGTGGGGGGCAGCTGGTGTCTTTGCTGCTCGGCGGTGGCGGTTGGCTTTGGTAGCCCGGCTCCGTACCGCTGGACCACTGCGCTGGCTGGCAGCCCGTGGGGGCACGGAGGAGGATGCAGCTGTGCCAGTGGATGTTGTTGTTGTTGTACTGGTTGACTGCGTGTCCTCCTCCAGGGCCACCAGCTGCCGATATTCGGCGACAGTGGCATCCAGCCTCCGTTGCCGGGCCATTCGAGCCTGCTCCCTCCGGGATGGTCTATTTGATTTGGAAGGAGCAACTATATGAAGAAAGAAAGACATAGTCTGCAACCAATGCTCCTTAAGATTAATAACACAAAGTGATTGAGCAGAAAGTTGTGTCACAGTACAAGTAGCAAATTGAAAGCACAGTACATAACTATTGAGGACAGTATCTATCTAACCTCCCACTTCTTCATCCTTGCTCTAACATTAGTGGGAGTTTAAGGAACAAATTCTACGAGCACTATGGACTTCCATTACAGTCGACTATGACAGTACACCAGTCTTATTCTTCTTCTTCTCTCTTGTTTAGGAAAATTGGTACGTTATCTTATGCAAGCCGGCATAATGCCAGCGCAGTGAACTTGCACCCGAGAAAAACAGACGCACACCATGATGAGTGAGACAGACTTGCGTTACTGTACCGGTCCAGTACATGCAGGTGGTGAAGCTCTTCCTTTTCTATTACGGGTGGCACTGAGAATACTCTGTTACAAGGGCTACTGCTTAATTAATTTAGCTTTCACCCTGCAGTGCAAATGAGTACTAGAAAAGGAAAATGAAGAAGCTAAATAATTTGATTATCTATCACTTCACATGGGATGTATTTGATGACATATGGGATGACTTTAGGTGCTTTGCTTATTATTGAGTGAACAGTGATACACCCACACATGAATGACGTACTACTACTAAACTAAAGTTACTAAGAGAGGTAGGGAGGGAGTGTCCACCGTAAGAACCGGATATATGCTGTGCTTGCAGTTGCAATACAAACTACTGCTACTATTCATGGTAGTATTTGGACAAAATTACAACTTCTTTTCCTTGCCTTTCCTACACTGGAACGGACGTGCGGGTGCGGTGTTACATGCTCTTCAAGGTAACACTTAGTTCATCCAGTGACCGTCTACTCTCTCTAGATACACATATGCTATCTAAGAGTCAGATAATACCATGATCCAGGCATCCATCCATTCAAAGTATATGCACACATACAGTTTCTGTTTCACCCACCCAGGCTGTTCTCCGTCCACCCATCCTTGTTTCATCATTCATCCAGCCATGCACATACCATTTTCTTTCCTTCCCAGCCACCTCGGGGACCAAGCAAACACATATCATTGTTCTTTGCCAGCCATCATTAAATTTCTCGTCCTTCCACACTTACTTACACCCTTCTTTCGCTTTTCGTTCATCCCATCCATCAAGTTAATCTCAGATCTTATTGGGATTCTTCTCGCCAAAAACTTCACAGCTAAGTCGAAGTACATTTAGAGGAGGCTACTACCTGGTTGATTTATAATACACCTGTGCAGAAAGCACACTATGCAGTCTTCAATCTCAATAAGTAAGGAATATATAGCTTACCTCTTCCCGCCACCACCGCGTGAACCCTCACAGGAACGTCCGGCACTTGCACCGCCTCCTCCCCAGAGTCCTGGTCCAACACCACCACCTCCGCGCTGGCCCCGCCACCAGATGTTCCACCTACAAAGTACATTTAAGAATGTTAGAATACACCACTCACTACTATATAATATTTGGTCTAGGAGGAATAAAGAAATGTGAAAAAAACGAAATACAATGTAATAATTTATTGCATTATTTCGTGTCCATAGTTCTGTTTGTGCAGATTTGTCCCTGCAACAGTAGTAGAATGGATTGTCCTAGTATCCAAAACAAAAGTAAAGTAGTATCTTATTCTTTCTTGGTGGTCATTCACCTTTTTATTGTTGGCAATTGTCAAAGCATAAACATTTCGAAGACTTGAAAAGACATTATGGACAATCCCAGAGGACTGAACTCAGTGCATAGAGCTATTGCTGACTAGAATGGGAGTCCAATGGAATTGCAAAATGTGCAATCTTAGTTAGCTACACAGACAGACTAATAAGAATAATCTAGTAATACCACAGGGAGTCATAGTCGAGGCAGGATAAGAATTTAGATCCAGTCTACAAGAAGATCAAAGACGATTTAGAAAAAATCGAATGAGGAACGCTAGGAAAAAAATAGGTACTCTATATTAAAATTAAAACTTACTGGGGCCAGCAAAGGAGCCCTCGCCTGCCCGATCCTGGCCCGCATCCTGAACAGCACCCTCCTCCTCCTCCTGTGTCCTCCTCTTGCCCCTGGGGGAAGCTGATGTACAAGATGAAAGAAAGAAAGACCAGAAAACATGGATGATATTTGTCAACCAAATCAAACATTTCAAAATAACAATACAAAATATTTTGGCAAAATAGCAAATAGATAGACAACTATTCCAAGGGATATATTGACCGATCTCATGTGGTATACTACGTTATTAGTATTGCTTGATTTGCGGACCGTTGACTTTGAAAGTTCCTATGTAACTCACTAAACAGACTACTAAAAAGGTTTACCTTGGCCTGGCAGGCAGCAGTCCGCAGCACGCGAAGTGACAGACAAAGTCCATCGTGCTTGCAGATCAGTGAATACTCAAACTATAAATCCACCGACCACCACCACTATTTCTTCTTATAGCCATGTGTCTAAAGGAAGGACTGGACTTGAGTCTGTAGGGGCTGATTTTGAAGCCCCTTGCGGCTCTTTTGCTCCATTGTTGCGTGACTTTTGTGACGCAGCGGCAGAACAAAAGAGGCGCCATGGTGCAGCGTATATTAACAAAGTGACGCATATGGGAGATGCATCACGTTGTAAAGCCCTGCGCCATCAGGGGGCATTCCGGCGCAAGGGAGGGCGTTCCTGCGCAGGAACGAATCCTAAAAGTGGCTGAGGGAAATCTACAAGATGTCAATCAGTCACTTTTAGGACAATGATGCGTGACTCAAACCCTGCGCCTGCTTGAAGCCGACGTACGGCTTGATGCAGCATTGGGGAGATAGGGCACCCCAGAGCATTGCTGGAGCTGCGCCATCGTTGGCACGCAACTCCAGCAATGCGCCGCCTTTACGGCACAGATGCGTAAGGCTTCTGTGACGTTTTGGGCCCATGGGTGGTGGTGGCATGGCGCACAATTACTGGCGCATCCCTGCTCCTTTGCAGGGATGCGCCGGTAATTGAAAATATGACCCTTAGTGTCTAGCATTACGCAGTTCTTTACACTACACTCATACATAATTTCTCAGGCCAATGAAATGAACACAAAATACAAAACAAATAAGCATAGTAGCAAGGCTACTGAGAAGGAGAGCAGTGCACCTGAAATGCATAGAAGATTTTGAAATATAATTTACCTACAATGTAATCGGCAGCATTATTGCTCTTGGTAAAAAACAAACATTTGCAAATAACAGAGCCGGATAAAAAAGAGTAGTGATGAAATAGCTAGAAATAGCTACTACTACTCACCAAGCCCGGGGATCTCTACGCCAAGCACGTCCAGCAAGTCGCGTTCCCGGTCCATGACATCCGTCCAGCGGTGGGTGGCCTGGTTATAAGTGCGCTGGACCCCAGAGAGTTTAAACATGGCCCGGCACACCTTCTCCCACCGCTTCCGGCGCTCCCGGATGCCGTAGCCGGTTGCGATCTTGCCGCCTCCCATGATGGTCTTGGGGAGGCGGCGCTGGACGTGAAATATTAGTGCGGCCACCTCCTCCGCACTAAAAATCTCCCGAGCTACCACTGTCTCCCCCCTCAAACGCCCGCACGGGAGCCAGGCACGGGGTGCGGGACCCTTCCCCTTTGCGGGCTTCTTCCCGGCTCCCTTTACCATGGTCTGGGCAGAAAGGAAGCAAAATAAGAAAGAAGAAATAGAACAGGGAAGAAGAAAATAAAAGCGTTTAAAAAAGTAGTTCAAAATTAACAAAAAGTAGCAGAAAACACAAAAATATAGAGCTAGAAAAATAGAGGGATAGATAATAAGTAAAATAGATTTAAAAAAACTTCAAAAAAGCAAAGGATGGCAGAGATTAAGAAAGGATACAGAGAGCATGCCCAGAACCATAGCAATGAATGAGAAACAAGATGGCCGCGCCCGTTCATGACCGCGTGGGTAAGTTCGCGCGAGATTTTCCTCGCGATCATGTGCGAAATTGTACTAGCGAGCCGCACACTTTGCGAGATTACACATAGCGGCCGGAAACGGAATTACGTCACGCAAACAAGATGGCCGCGCCCATGTACGACCGCTAGGGTAACTTCACAAACGTAGCGCTAAAAGCGCCTTGCGAACACGCACAAACTAACGCGAACATACACGCCGCAAAAATAAATAAATCGTGTATTCGCATGAATTCGCGGCTTCCGAAATCGATCTCGCACGGATTCGCGCCCCGCAAATCGCACGAAATTGCAGAAAAATGATTTTTGCAGAACTGAAAGCAATCTGCAGGTGCAAAAGTTCAATCTTAACATTAGTAACCATTCACTCTAGTGCTTCCTGAGGGGCCCCTCCAGAGTTCAGTTGCCTATTTGCAACTATTCTATGACCCTGCTCTGACCCAAACAGCAGGCTCATAGAATAGCTACAAGTAGGCCATAAAGGTCCTGTGAAAATAAAATTGCACTGCAACAGAAAGCAAATTACAGATAAGGAAGGAAGCAGGTGCCAGCCAGACTGGAAGTTTCAAAATCACTGACACATTAATCAACCCCAAATTAATTCATGGCAGTTGAAGCAGGACAGGTGTGCTTGCTTTTTTTCACCCCCATAATTTACAGTGATAAACCAACCAGAGGGTGGCAGTGAGGGTGTACCAGAGGGATGCATGGGTGTACCAGAGGGTGGCATGCGTGTACCAGAGAGTGGCAGTGGTGAAACAGAGGGTGCTGTGAACCTGTGATGATGAACCAGACATAGAAACAACATAGTCGCGGCCGTTGCGAGCCGACAAGTAAGTTCGCAATTTCGAACTGGTACACAAATCCTCGCGAACCCTTGCGAACACAAAAAACACAAAAATCCGCGAGAGTTCGCGGATCTTGCGGATTGCGAATCCGTAAATACGCAAGTTCACGTACGCCAGATTAGCTAAATCCGCCCATACTTGTGAGCACCTGTAAATATGAATCTGCATACTATGATTAAACAATTATCTGTCGCCCTATGAAGATTGCTCCCTTAACCGATTTGTTCATTTAACCAAATAATTCCTAATCTTGTGTTACCGGACCTTCTCTGGCCAACTCTTAACCACTGTACTTACCATAAATACTTAACCCCAGGTTCGCTTGACGGGGTTCCCAAAACTAGTAAGTGAATTAGGCTCGGTATCCAGCACCTACCCCAATTTAATTTAAACTGGAGCGTGAACAGTAAATTAATTAGGTTCAGTGTCCAGCACCTACCTCAATTTATTGTAGACTGGAGTGGGAATAGTAAATTAATTAGGTTAAGTGTCCAGTACCTCCCCCAATATAATTTAGACTGGAGTGGGAATAGTAAATTAATTAGGCTAAGTGTCCAGCACCTACCCCAATTGTATTTAGACTGGAGTGGTAATAGTAAATTAATTAGGCTCAGTGTCCAGCACCTACCCCAATTTAATTTAGTCTCGAGTGGGAATAGTAAATTAATCGAAGTTTGTGTCCAGCATCTACCCCAATTTGATTTAGACTGGAGTGGGAATAGTAAATTAATTAGGTTCAGTGTCCAGCACCTACCTCAATTTAATTTAGACTGGAATGGGAATAGTAAATTCATTTAAGTCAGTATCCAGCATCTACCCCAATTTGATTTAGACTGGAGTGGGAATAGTAAATTAATTAGGTTCAGTGTCCAGCACTCACCTCAATTTAATTTAGACTGGAGTGGGAATAGTAAATTAATAAGTTTCAGTGCCCAGCACCCACCTCAATTTAATTTAGACTGGAGTGGTAATAGTAAATGTATTAGGGTCAGTGTTTAACATCTATAATATTTATATATACTATTGAAAAATATATAAAGTATTTTATGTTTAAGTTGAATTAAGTTGTAAGTAAAATTTACAATAATACTTTTTACATATAATCTAATAATATTTTTTTTGATAATTATTATTGAAATATAATTTTATATATGTGCTAAATAAATATATTTATTATGTATTTGATTATATATATTATATATATTAATTATAAGAACAGCAATTTTGTAATAAATTTAAAGTCATAGCAATGTAAAGGTAGTTAGAAAAAATGGAGACATTTTATTTTCAAATATTTTATTATATATATCAAAATAGTATTTTTTATTAAACAGTAGAAATATAATCACAAAATATAAATATTTGCAGCAGTATGTATTTATTTAATACAATTCTATTTTTCTTAGTATGTATGTTGCAAAAAGTACTTTATAGGACAAAGAAAATATAGTGAATAAAAATATATTTTACATTTGCATATATTTTGTACATATACTTTGATGCATTTTTATTATTTCATTTGACATCTATCTTGTTAATTAGTACATATTTTGTTATAAGTTTAACATATTGTTTTTACATTTTAGGGGCCTATTCTGATGTCGGACGGACCTAAGTCCGTCCGACATCAGGCAGGAGCTGTAACCGACCTGCTGTCGTCGGTTACAGCCCTGCTAGTACGATGCGACCGAACAGTGTTCGGTCGCATTCGTATACCTTATAATGCAAGCATGCTTTCTGACCGGAAAGCATGCTTGCTATGTAGAAAGCAGGGGTGCAGTATGTCCCTGTACCGTGTGGCCGGTACCCCAAGGTGCCTGCCACCGAGTGCAGGGATCAACGGAGGGGCACCATAGGTGGGGGCCCTGCTGAGGGCACCCAGAGACAGCTTCCGACTGCCTTTTCGTGCCGGACAGACGGCACGAAAAGGCAGTGAAAAGCTGCCATCGTACTCCCTCGGTGGCACAGAGGCGACCGGGGAAGTACTGGAGGATTTCCAGACTGCAGACAGGCTCTCCAAGCCTGTCGTCCGCAATCCGGAAATCCGGGCCGATTCGGTCGGAAGGGCTCCAAACATGGGGGGTCATTAGGATGGCGGGCGGACTTAGTCCGCTTGCCATACTATCGGGTATTGGGACCGCCCGCCATAAGGGCGGGGTCCCGTGGGGGATATTAGGATGCGCCCGTCACTGTGGCGGGCAAATCCTGCATTTTTAGCATTGTGGCGGGCGGTGCTCTCAGCACCGCCCGCCACAATGCTAAAAATGTACAAGTGCATTTGCATTAACAAAGCGGCAGGCACCGCGTAGTGCCTGCCGCTTTGTTAATGCAAATGCAGGGGGGTATCACAGGTACCCCCCGTGTGTACCCCCACCTCTCCTTCACTCTGGGGGCCCACAGGGGGCCCCCAGAGTGAAGACCGCATGCCTTTCCGTGTCGGCGATGCCGCCACGAAAAGGCATCTAACTAAGCCCATGGTAATATGGCTGGCGGTGTCTAATAGACACCGCCACCATATGCAACCTTTTCTGCCCCGGCCACAAGGCAACCGGGGTGGAAAAGTGGCAGACGGTCTTTCCGTCGGCCGCGGTCCCCCCGCCATACTAATGTGGTGTGGGGTAATTTATATGAGGATGGCGGGCGGATTGCCCCCGCCAGGCCAGCGGTGGCTACCACCAGCCTGGCAGGGGCAATCCGCCCGCCATCCTAATGGGCCCCATGGTTTGGAGCCCTCCCGGCCGAAATCGGAATCGGCCCCAGAATGTTGTTATAAATGTTAACAAAAATTGCAAAATATTTATTAACATAATATACTGTAAATATTTTACAATGAAGTTTGTACAAAACTAACAATTACAAATTATAATATAAAGTACGTTTATTTATATTACTATTAATAATGAATTATTTATATTAATAATATTTACATATTATTTTTAAAAAATGGTAAAAATAAATATGATTAATACAATAATTTAGTAATTGTCTTGAACATACATATTTTTTAAATATTAAATATTGTTATGTCATAATATCCATAATTATAATTTTACAATACATGAAACAATACAATCTTTTTTAAAATATAAGGTACAATTTTAAATAATTTATCATATTGTTATTTTAAATTTTTAATTATTATTTAATGTTAAATAAATTGTTTAGTCATTTATTTAACATTTTTATTGTTGACATCTTTATTTGGGCTGTTAATTTAATAACCGCTCGTTGTCTTTTTGGGTTATTTGGTAAGAAAGAAGCTCGCGGTTGGGAGCTGTTTCGCATCTGAGAAGCTAAGGGTCAGTTTCTTAAATTTTACTATTTTAAGTGTGTTTTGGAGCTACGTTTTGGAAGTTATGGTGATTGTAGTTGTTTATTTAGGTATTAATTTGTATCATTGTATCATGGCTTGTTCAAAGTCGATCACTATTTTTTGGGGGAAGAAGTCTGTTGTTTCTTGCTTTATTTTAGTCAACATTTCTGTGTATGTTGCAGTTTGTTTGTTTGGTAACAAACAATATAAAAATGGAATGCAAGTGTTATGGTATTGCCCATGAATAGTGTAC
Organism: Lissotriton helveticus; assembly: GCF_964261635.1. Taxonomy (NCBI): domain Eukaryota; kingdom Metazoa; phylum Chordata; class Amphibia; order Caudata; family Salamandridae; genus Lissotriton; species Lissotriton helveticus. The sequence continues at coordinate 1,099,903,563 of NC_136065.1, forward strand.
AGTTGATAGAATGGCTTTGGGCATATGCTAAATGTGCCATCCATCATCATATTTGGCTTTCTTTAAGTTTATTTATATTGTTTGCTGTAGCAAACATAATAATCCTTTCATCTTTATTTTGGTTGTCATAAAAGATAAAAGGTTCATCATTATGTGGTCGATTCTGCTTCGGGAATGAAATCCGTACGACGATTCGTATTCGCAGCCGTTACCATATGAATCGTACAAATCCGTACGAATCGCGTAGTACGATCCGTAGGTAAAAAACTACGTCTGAATCTTTGATAAACCGTACGAATAGCAAGGGAAAATCCGTACGATACGGACACTGAAAGTGAACCGTACGAATTGTAAACATGCCGTACGACCCGACAAGTACGATCCAGACCGGGGAATCAGAATGCAATACGTACGGGAAAACGTTGTGTATTAGCTTCGATTTGTACAGAAAACGTCGCGTATGACCTTTGATTTGTACTGAAAACATCGCGTATGAGCGAGCAAAAAAAATCAAATACGAGACGAACCCCCCATGAACGAAGCGCACGCGAACCCCGTAAAAACATCGCGTATGAGCGAGCCTCAACAGTAAATACGAGATGAACCCCCCGAACAAAGCGCACACGAACCCCGTAAAGGCGTCGCGTATGAGCAAGCCACAAAAGTAAATACGAGACGAACCCCCCTGAACCAAGCGCACGCGAACCCCTAAAAACAGCACAAGGAGGCAGAAACCCACTCGTACCGCGTGAACGTCGTGTTGCACACACAAATAAACAGAAGCTAATACAATGAAACCAGCCTTACTGAACCACGCGGACACTGTGAAACAGCACAAGGAGGGTGAAAACGACTCGCACAACACCACAAAACACATCTCTAGTGTACAAACCATGGAAATGAATTTCCTGGCCAGATCCAAACACGCAAACAGATGGGCTGACTCAGAACCACCCCTTATAACACACCCACCAAAAATTCAAACTAAGCCCCACCCACAAATGGACCAATAAAAAGGGCCCACACACACAAACCATGATCCTTTGCAAAAGACCCAATTAGCAAAACACACAGACAACACACCAACTGCACACATACACCTTCACACATACCCCCAATCACATTCAAACCCACACCACCCCCATTCACATTCAGACCCACACACCCACATCCATACACACCGTCACCCCACACCATGTCCGCACAGAAGAATCCAAAGTTTACAAAGGAGGAGATGGAGATCCTTGTAGATGAAGTCATCAGAGTCGAGCCACAGCAGTTTGGCGCATTGGTCAGACGGACCAGCATAGCTGAGAAAACACACCAGTGGGAGAGGATAGTCAATAGGGTGAATGCTGTTGCACCCATCAGACGCACCAGGAAGGAGTGCCAGGCCAGGTGGTACCATCTGCGGAGGATGATCAAGCGGAAGATGGACGAAGAGCATGCACAGAGCCAGGTCACTGGAGGTGGTGGTCCCCGCAGACCAGTACAGTACCATCCCTGGGAGGAGAAGGTGATGGCCCTGCTACCACCGGTGGGAGTACATGGAATTGAAGGAGTCGTAGAGCCTGGTGAGAACACAAACAGCTTATGTTACATGGGGTAATGGCATCCACAGCCCAAGTACAAAAAATGCCTGCAACAACCCCCAAGCGCCCGCCGCCCACAACTACAGGCAAAAACAACGCTAATGCCACTAACATGTGTATCCCTCATTGACAAACCAAGGCCATGCTATGTCCCATGCTACAGGAAGCACAGATCCAAGAATGGATGTCTGGTATGCTGGGAGGGTGGGTGTCACAAAATGCATTGTGGTACTCCAAATCAGACCCAATTGCATGGGTGTCCGCAGGGGGGGGGCAAGGGTGGCTCTTGACCCTACCTGGATCACCAGTGTGTCTGGTGTGGGCCCAGTCGAAGCCGGCCCTAGTCCATCGTGCTTTTGAAATGGTGCTATTGTTCGAGGTGGCAGCACTCTCCGTTGGGTGGGAAGGGTGCAAGGGGGTTGCCGGGAAGTGTGCAAGGCAGAGGGGAGGAGGGTGCAAAGGGAAGGACGAGGAGGGTGCAAGGGGGAGGGCGAGAAGGGTGCAAGGGTGAGGGCGAGAAGGATGCAAGGCAGTGGGGAGAAGGGTGCAAGGCAGTGGGGAGAAGTGTGCAAGGGGGAGGTGAGAAGGGTGCAAGGGGGAGGGTGAGAAGGACGCAAGGGGCAGTCTGAGAAGGGTGCAAGGCAGAGGGCGAGAAGGGTGCAAGGGAGAGTGTGAGATGGGTGCAAGGTAGAGGGCGAGAAGGGTGCAAGGCAGAGGGCGAGAAGTGTGCAAGGCAGTGGGGAGAAGTGTGCAAGGCAGTGGGGATAATGATGCAAGGCAGTGGGGATAAGGGTGCAAGGCAGAGGGCCAGAAGGTTACAAGGCAGAGGGGAGAAGGGTGCAAGGCAGAGGGCGAGAAGGGTGCAAGGCAGAGGGGAGAAGGGTGCAAGGCAATGGGGAGAAGCGTGCAAGGCAGTGGGGAGAAGTGTGCAAGGCAGTGGGGAGAAGTGTGCAAGGCAGTGGGGAGAAGTGTGCAAGGCAGTGGGGAGAAGTGTGCAAGGCAGTGGGGATAAGGGTGCAAGGCAGAGGGCCAGAAGGTTGCAAGGCAGAGGGGAGAAGGGTGCAAGGCAGAGTGCGAGAAGGGTGCAAGGCAGAGGGGATAAGGGTGCAAGGCAGTGGGGAGAAGTGTGCAAGGCAGAGGGGAGAAGGGTGCAAGGCAGTGGGGAAAAGGGTGCAAGGCAGTGGGGAAAAGGGTGCAAGGCAGTGGGAAAAAGGGTGCAAGGGGGATGGTGATTAAGCTACAAATGTGCCCACCCCTATGAACATTTCTGTGGACGCCCATGCCCAATTTCCCTTATCCCATATGGCCCAGGTACACACCCATGCACCATGCTCAATGCACAGGGAGTGGGAATGTACTGACAAGATAGCGGACACTTGGCCCTGGTGTATGCAGCACACGGCCCTCCTGTGACCAGTGCAAACACAAACACCAGGACAACAGGTCAGATATCTTGGACAGGAATTCACAACCACTTTCATGGCAGCATGCTCCATGGGGGACAGCCACACCACGAGGGAGGCCCAGTTTCAAATCAGACTCGAACTACCAGCACGGCCTGTCACACACACCCCTTACATTAACATAGCCTCCTGGGACAGGCAATGGAGTGCCCCACTGTCACAATCGTCATGTAACACGACAAAACCAATACAGATCTGCTGAAGCATCTAAGCAAAGAATGCACGGTGCAGATTCACAAGCCCCTTGCGCTTCATTCACGCCGTTGCGTCACCTTTGTGAGGCAGCGGCCGCACAAAAGTGGCGCCATGGTGCTGGGTATTTACAAGGTGATGCATCTGGGAGATGTGTCACGTTCTAAAGCCCTGCGCCAGAAGTAAGTGTTCTGGTGCAGGGTGGCGGTGGGCGTCACGGCGCAGCAACAACTCCCAAAAGTGTCTGAATAAAATCTTCAAGATTTCACTCAGTCACTTTTAAGCAATGCTGCGTCAAAACCCTGCGCATGCTTGAAGCAGGCATAAGGATTGACGCAGCATTGTGCAGATAGGGCCCCATAGAGCATTGCTGGAGCTGCGTTGCGCCGGCGACAACTCCAGCAATGTGCCACTTGTACGGCACAGATGCGTGACGCGCCTGTGCCGTTTTTCCACCATGGTGCTCCGCATTGTAAATGTGTTGCATCCATGCTGGTGTAGCTGTGGTGCACAATGACTGGCGAATCACTGCTGATATGCATGGCTGTGCCAGTCATTGTAAATATGCCCCCACATGTCAATGTCTCTTGAGCACAGATCAATCTGAGCCCACAACATACCCATCTACAAGTGAACATTGAGAACAATCCAAAGTATAGACAACTACCAGATGGAACAGTGCCAACTACAATGTGTATGAAAAATGGATGTTGCATTAAATGGCATTAACATTGTCTGTCTCTCACACCCACATGGCAACGTGCGGAATCTACCCCCAACAACGGGGGAGATGAATCACAGTCCCAGGCTATGCAGGACCCTGATCCCACTGACAGTGGCGCCTCTCACCACTCCACGGATGACCCCGACCAACCTGGCACCTCTGGTGCCCAAACCCATGCAGCAGCTGAATCAGGAACATCTGCGCCAACCACCACCACCATTCCTGCCACATCCCAGCAGACATCTCGGAACCCTGCCCCCAATCAACAATTGAGCCAGTCTGACAATGCGGGACAAGGTTCGCCGGGCACCCAGGAGGTGGCAGACAACACCACCACTGCCATCCCTCAGGGGTCCCGTCGACCCGATGTGCCCACAACGGCAGGCCAGGCTCGTGTGGGCAGGGGTGGTGGGAGTGGCACCAGACGGAGGCGAGAACCTGACCAGCCAGCTGCAGGGCCCAGTGTGTCTGAACTGCGCAACATCATGGAGGCATACCGGCGGGACACCAGGGAGTCCAGCCAGGTAGTGGGGATCCTCACAGAGATCAAAAACCTGCAGGCCAGTCAACAAGAACACCAAGGACGGATGGAGGCAAGACTGGCTGATCTCCTGGCGGTGCAAAAGGACATAAGCCATTCACTCCGTCAGATTGCAGACAACATGGAGCACCCTCCATGTGTCACCAGGCAAGAAACATCTAGGCAAAGACCGCCAACAGGCACAGGGAGGGAGGAGGAGGAGGAATTGTCTGACGGAGCGTCTCATGCATCGTCAAGGCCTGCATATGAGGGTTCCCCAATGTAGGTGGGTTGTCCACGGAAAAGACAGTGAGAGAAAATGGTAAAAATAAATATGATTAATACAATAATTTAGTAATTGTCTTGAACATACATATTTTTTAAATATTAAATATTGTTATGTCATAATATCCATAATTATAATTTTACAATACATGAAACAATACAATCTTTTTTAAAATATAAGGTACAATTTTAAATAATTTATCATATTGTTATTTTAATTTTTTTATTATTATTTAATGTCAAATAAATTGTTTAGTCATTTATTTAACATTTTTATTGTTGACATCTTTATTTGGGCTTTTAATTTAATAACCGGCTGTTGTCTTTTTGGGTTATTTGGTAAGAAAGAAGCTCGCGGTTGGGAGCTGTTTCGCATCTGAGAAGGTAAGGGTCATTTTCTTTAATTTTACTATTTTAAGTGTGTTTTGGAGTTACGTTTTGGAAGTTATGGTGATTGTAGTTGTTTATTTAGGTATTAATTTGTATCATTGTATCATGGCTTGTTCAAAGTCGATCACTATTTTTTGGGGGAAGAAGTCTGTTGTTTCTTGCTTTATTTTAGTCAACATTTCTGTGTATGTTGCAGTTTGTTTGTTTGGTAACAAACAATATAAAAATGGAATGCAAGTGTTATGGTATTGCCCATGAATAGTGTACAGTTGATAGAATGGCTTTGGGCATATGCTAAATGTGCCATCCATCATCATATTTGGCTTTCTTTAAGTTTATTTATATTGTTTGCTGTAGCAAACATAATAATCCTTTCATCTTTATTTTGGTTGTCATAAAAGATAAAAGGTTCATCATTATGTGGTCGATTCCGCTTCGGGAATGAAATCCGTACGACGATTCGTATTCGCAGCCGTTACCATATGAATCGTACAAATCCGTACGAATCGCGTAGTACGATCTGTAGGTAAAAAATACGTCTGAATCTTTGATAAACCGTACGAATAGCAAGGGAAAATCCGTACGATACGGACACTGAAAGTGAACCGTACGAATCGTAAACATGCCGTACGACCCGACAAGTATGATCCAGACCGGGGAATCAGAATGCGATACGTACGGGAAAACGTTGCGTATTAGCTTCGATTTGTACAGAAAGCGTCGCGTATGACCTACGATTTGTACTGAAAACATCGCATATGAGCGAGCAAAAAAATTAAATACAAGACGAACCCCCCATGAACGAAGCGCACGCGAACCCCGTAAAAACATCGCGTATGAGCGAGCCTCAACAGTAAATACGAGATGAACCCCCCTGAACGGAGCGCACACGAACCCCGTAAAGGCGTCGCGTATGAGCAAGCCACAAAAGTAAATACGAGATGAACCCCCCCTGAACCAAGCGCACGCGAACCCCTAAAAACAGCACAAGGAGGCAGAAACCCACTCGTACCGCGTGAACGTCGTGTTGCACACACAAATAAACAGAAGCTAATACAATGAAACCAGCCTTACTGAACCACGCGGACACTGTGAAACAGCACAAGGAGGGTGAAAACGACTCGCACAACACCACAAAACACATCTCTAGTGTACAAACCATGGAAATAAATTTCCTGGCCAGATCCAAACACGCAAACAGGTGGGCTGACTCAGAGCCACCCCTTATAACACACCCACCAAAAATTCAAACTAAGCCCCATCCACAAATGGACCAATAAAAAGGGCCCACACACACAAACCATGATCCTTTGCAAAAGACCCAATTAGCAAAACACACAGACAACACACCAACAACTGCACACATACACCTTCACACATACCCCCAATCACATTCAAACCCACACCACCTCCATTCACATTCAGACCCACACACCCACATCCATACACACCGTCACCCCACACCATGTCCGCACAGAAGAATCCAAAGTTTACAAAGGAGGAGATGGAGGGCCCGATGTAGGTAATTCTTATTTAGCACTTCTTAAATACCGAATTTTACCGATTCGGTATTTAAGAAGTGGTAAATATGAAGGGGGGAGATGTAGGTATTTCCAGATGTGTAAATACCGAATCTTTAAGATTCGGTATTTACCGAATCTGGAAATACCGAATCGGTATTTCCTATTGATTCCTATGGGCTGTGAAGCCCATAGGAATCAATGGGCAATACCGATTCTGTAATTACAGAATTGGTAAATACCGAATTTCTCGAAGGGTGCAGGGGGTGTCACTTTGACACCCTCTGGCCCCCCCAAAACAGGCTCGGGTGCCATGTGGCAGGCATACATGCCCCAAGGGCAGGTCTGCCTGTCATATGGCAGAGGTGTGCATGCACACATGTGCATGCACACCGGAATCGGTATTTTATCATCAAATTGGATTTGATGGTAAAATACCGATTTTGTAAGGCTTGTGGGACTCAGAAGAGTCCCACCTACATCTCAAATTTACCGAATCGGTAAAAATACCGATTCGGTATTTTACAGAATCGGTAAATTTACCGATCGGTAAATTTACCGATTCTGTAAAATTAAGGGCCCTACATACCATTTCTGTAATACCGGTCGGTAACGGCCGAAAATACCGATTTTCGGCCGTTACCGACCGACCTACATCTAGTTCGGAGATCCTTGTAGATGAAGTCATCAGAATCGAGCCACAGCAGTTTGGCGCATTGGTCAGACGGACCAGCATAGCTGAGAAAACACACCAGTGGGAGAGGATAGTCAATAGGGTGAATGCTGTTGCACCCATCAGACGCACCAGGAAGGAGTGCCAGGCCAGGTGGTACCATCTGCGGAGGATGATCAAGCGGAAGATGGACGAAGAGCATGCACAGAGCCAGGTCACTGGAGGTGGTGGTCTCCGCAGACCAGTACAGTACCATCCCTGGGAGGAGAAGGTGATGGCCCTGCTACCACCAGTGGGAGTGCATGGAATTGAAGGAGTCGTAGAGCCTGGTGAGTACACAAACAGCTCATGTTACATGGGGTACTGGCATCCACAGCCCAAGTACAAAAAATGACCGCAACAACCCCCAAGCGCCCGCCGCCCACAACTACAGGCAAAAACAACGCTAATGCCACTAACATGTGTATGCCTCATTGACAAACCAAGGCAATGCTATGTCCCATGCTACAGGAAGCACAGATCCAAGAATGGATGTCTGGTATGCTGGGAGGGTGGGTGTCACAAAATGCATTGTGGGACTCCAAATCAGACCCAATTGCATGGGCGTCCGCAGGGGGGGGGCAAGGGTGGCTCTTGACCCTACCTGGATCACCAGTGTGTCTGGTGTGGGCCCAGTCGAAGCCGGCCCTAGTCCATCGTGCTTTTGAAATGGTGCTATTGTTCGAGGTGGCAGCACTCTCCGTTGGGTGGGAAGGGTGCAAGGGGGTTGCCGGGAAGTGTGCAAGGCAGAGGGGAGGAGGGTGCAAAGGGATGGACGAGGAGGGTGCAAGGGGGAGGGCGAGAAGGGTGCAAGGGTGAGGGCGAGAAGGGTGCAAGGCAGTGGGGAGAAGTGTGCAAGGGGGAGGGTGAGAAGGGTGCAAGGGGGAGGGTGAGAAGGACGCAAGGGGGAGTGTGAGAAGGGTGCAAGGCAGAGGGAGAGAAGGGTGCAAGGGAGAGTGTGAGATGGGTGCAAGGTAGAGGGCGAGAAGGGTGCAAGGCAGAGGGCGAGGAGTGTGCAAGGCAGTGGGGAGAAGTGTGCAAGGCAGTGGGGATAAGGATGCAAGGCAGTGGGGATAAGGGTGCAAGGCAGAGGGCCAGAAGGTTACAAGGCAGAGGGGAGAAGGGTGCAAGGCAGAGGGCGAGAAGGGAGCAAGGCAGAGGGGAGAAGGGTGCAAGGCAATGGGGAGAAGTGTGCAAGGCAGTGGGGAGAAGTGTGCAAGGCAGTGGGGAGAAGTGTGCAAGGCAGTGGGGAGAAGTGTGCAAGGCAGTGGGGATAAGGGTGCAAGGCAGAGGGCCAGAAGGTTGCAAGGCAGAGGTGAGAAGGGTGCAAGGCAGAGGGCGAGAAGGGTGCAAGGCAGAGGGAAAAGGGTGCAAGGCAATGGGGAGAAGTGTGCAAGGCAGTGGGGAGAAGTGTGCAAGGCAGTGGGGAGAAGTGTGCAAGGCAGTGGGGAGAAGTGTGCAAGGCAGTGGGGAGAAGTGTGCAAGGCAGTGGGGAGAAGTGTGCAAGGCAGTGGGGATAAGGGTGCAAGGCAGAGGGCCAGAAGGTTGCAAGGCAGAGGGCGAGAAGGGTGCAAGGCAGAGGGGAGAAGGGTGCAAGGCAGTGGGGAAAAGGGTGCAAGGCAGTGCGGAAAAGGGTGCAAGGCAGTGGGGAAAAGGGTGCAAGGCAGTGGGAAAAAGGGTGCAAGGGGGATGGTGATTAAGCTACAAATTTGCCCACCCCTATGAACATTTCTGTGGACGCCCATGCCCAATTTCCCTTATCCCATATGGCCCAGGTACACACCCATGCACCATGCTCAATGCACAGGGAGTGGGAATGTACTGACAAGATAGCGGACACTTGGCCCTGGTGTATGCAGCACACGGCCCTCCTGTGACCAGTGCAAACACAAACACCAGGACAACAGGTCAGATATCTTGGACAGGAATTCACAACCACTTTCATGGCAGCATGCTCCATGGGGGACAGCCACACCACGAGGGAGGTCCAGTTTCAAATCAGACTCGAACTACCAGCACGGCCTGTCACACACACCCCTTACATAAACATAGCCTCCTGGGACAGGCAATGGAGTGCCCCACTGTCACAATCGTCATGTAACACGACAAAACCAATACAGATCTGCTGAAGCATCTAAGCAAAGAATGCACGGTGCAGATTCACAAGCCCCTTGCGCTTCTTTCACGCCGCCGTTGCGTCACCTTTGTGAGGCAGCGGCCGCACAAAAGTGGCGCCATGGTGCTGGGTATTTACAAGGTGATGCATCTGCGAGATGTGTCACGTTCTAAAGCCCTGCGCCAGAAGTAAGTGTTCTGGCGCAGGGTGGCGGTGGGCGTCACGGCGCAGCAACACCTCCCAAAAGTGTCTGAATAAAATCTTCAAGATTTCACTCAGTCACTTTTAAGCAATGCTGCGTCAAAACCCTGCGCATGCTTGAAGCAGGCATAAGGATTGACGCAGCATTGTGCAGATAGGGCCCCATAGAGCATTGCTGGAGCTGCGTTGCGCCGGCGACAACTCCAGCAATGTGCCACTTGTAGGGCACAGATGCGTGACGCAGCTGTGCCGTTTTTCCACCATGGTGCTCCGCATTGTAAATGTGTTGCATCCATGCTGGCGTAGCTGTGGTGCACAATGACTGGCGAATCACTGCTGATATGCATGGCTGTGCCAGTCATTGTAAATATGCCCCCACATGTCAATGACTCCTGAGCACAGATCAATCTGAGCCCACAACATACCCATCTACAAGTGAACATTGAGAACAATCCAAAGTATAGACAACTACCAGATGGAACAGTGCCAACTACAATGTGTATGAAAAATGGATGTTGCATTAAATGGCATTAACATTGTCTGTCTCTCACACCCACATGGCAACGTGCGGAATCTACCCCCAACAATGGGGTAGATGAATCACAGTCCCAGGCTATGCAGGACCCTGATCCCACTGACAGTGGCGCCTCTCACCACTCCACGGATGACCCCGACCAACCTGGCACCTCTGGTGCCCAAACCCATGCAGCAGCTGAATCAGGAACATCTGCGCCAACCACCACCACCATTCCTGCCACATCCCAGCAGACATCTCGGAACCCTGCCCCCAATCAACAATTGAGCCAGTCTGACAATGAGGGACAAGGTTCGCCGGGCACCCAGGAGGTGGCAGACAACACCACCACTGCCATCCCTCAGGGGTCCCGTCGACCCGATGTGCCCACAACGGCAGGCCAGGCTCGTGTGGGCAGGGGTGGTGGGAGTGGCACCAGACGGAGGCGAGAACCTGACCAGTCAGCTGCAGGGCTCAGTATGTCTGAACTGCGCAACATCATGGAGGCATACCGGCGGGACACCAGGGAGTCCAGCCAGGTAGTGGGGATCCTCACAGAGATCAAAAACCTGCAGGCCAGTCAACAAGAACACCAAGGACGGATGGAGGCAAGACTGGCTGAGCTCATGGCGGTGCAAAAGAACATAAGCCATTCACTCCGTCAGATTGCAGACAACATGGAGCACCCTCCATGTGTCACCAGGCAAGAAACATCTAGGCAAAGACCGCCAACAGGCACAGGGAGGGAGGAGGAGGAGGAATTGTCTGACGGAGCGTCCCATGCATCGTCAAGGCCTGCATATGAGGGTTCCCCAATGTAGGTGGGTTGTCCACGGAAAAGACAGTGAGAGGCAGTGGGCCATGCACATCTCCCAGGTCACCTGGTCTGGCATCTTGACTTTGTGTGCAACAGCATCACCTCATTGACTGTCCTACTCTCCCACATGGAATTGCTGGTTGCAGTCTGAACAATGATGCCAAACACTGTGATCTGGACTTTGTTGATTCACACTGCAAGGCATCACATCTACCTCTGTAAACTTTGGATTCCCGGCATTTTTGTACAGCACGTATCACTTACTCACATTTCCCCCACAAGACAGATAAATAAACAAAACAAACACAAGTGAAATTGATGTTGCAGTCATTTACCATGAGTCAGCAACATACGTGTGGGGATATGTCAAAGTATGCCATAGTATGGAACAAACTCAAGCCATCCATACACTGGGATCTGAGTCTGGTCGAGGACACACATAGGTCACAATGTATCATCAAATACATACATGGAGCGCAATACTCACCCATGATGGTTTCAAGCTGCTGAGGGGGATGGGGGGGCTCGCCATACTGCTTGGACAGACAGTTTTGGAAGAGTTTTATGAAGGTGTAGAGGTCATGGGTCATGTGGAGGTACCCAGGGAGGGAGTACCAGGTCTGTTTGGTGAAGTGGGAGAACTATCTCCCGCATGCAGTTGTACTGTGGATGTGATGAATGGTGCCCAGGGCAAGGTTGGCTGGACAGAGTTGGGGCAATGGGGTGTTGGATGGGAGACGTCCATGTTCGTCTTTGGAGCTGGGGTTGTGGAGTGCCTCCTGAGTGTGGCTGAGGAGTCTGAAGGTGATCCTGCAGTTGACAGTGAGCCTATTGTAGGTATCTCAGGTGAACAGCCATGTAGCTGTGGCAGGGGATGTTGAGGATGAGGTGTACGGATGCACCCTGGATGTGCACAAGTCCTCCTGGAGTCTGGCTGTTGTTCATGCATATAGGGCGATCACCGTAGTTGAGCCGGCTGGTGTGTGGACCTGGGTGACTGTCTGTCTTGACTAGGAGTGGATCTATCTGAAGATCATTTGCAGCATGTGGAGGGACTTGCAGTATGAGGTATAGATGGTGTTGAGTTGCATGGTTATTGTGAACGAGGCGTGTACGATGGACACCTGCTTGCGTGCGTGGCCAATGTGTGCTTGTGCGCTGCCCAGGCCGGTCTGACACAAGGAGTTGTCCCAGCCGTAATGGGACATTCCTCAGATGATGAGCTCAGTCTTGTCCAAGTCCAGCCTCAGATGGCTGATGTTCATCCATTTGTCAACGCACCTCATGCCTTCTTGAAGGTTGGATCTGGGAGTGGCTGGGTCTTTGGTGAGGGTGAGGAGCAGCTGGGTGTCAATGGCATAGGACATGATGATGAGGTCGTGTGCGCATGTGATGGTGGAGAGGTGGGTCATGGAGACATTGTAGATTGTCATGCTGAGGGATGAGCCCTGGGGCATGTGCCCGATGACCCCAGTGTACTACGTGCTGAAGGGGGAGGCGGACTCCCTTGGCCTTGCTGGTGAGGTACTTGGCGATTTCATCCTGGATCTTCCTCTGGATCCCAGTGTTGGAGATGTGTGATCTGACAGTGTGGTAGCACATGGTGTAGAATGCTGTTGAGAGGTCGATGGAGTGAGGGTGGTGGTCTCACCATTGTTGAGCAGGGTCCAGGATGTCGTTGGTGGTGGCAATGAGGGCTGTTGCAGTGGGGTGATTACTGTGGAAGATGGACTGGGGCGGGTTGCCTGGAGATGTTTGCTTGGAGGGAGATGGTCAGTTGCTCGTTGACTGTCTTCTTGATGACATTTGCCGGGTAGTGAAGCAGGGTGATGTTCCAGGAGATCCTGCGGCACTGCCGTCCGTTGTTAAAGAAGGGCCTGGGTCTCTGCATGCCGCCAGCTCCCATGGAAAGTGGCGTACTCAAAGGAGACATTCATGACGTGCCGGAGGTGGGCTTCAAGGATGGGGTATGCTGTAATTGAGATGTTGTGTGGGAAGGGTCCTGATGGGGAGCCTGAGTGGATGGTGTACATGAGCTGGGTGGTGTCTTTGCTGCTGCCGGGAGTCCAGGACCTGAGGGGGGTATGTCCTGTGGATAATAGCGCTGTCTGTCTCTGTGTGGCGAGGCTGTTGTGTACGTCCATGAGCTTGCAGTGGTAGAATGTTGCAAGGGATCCCCTTGGCCTTGCAAGGGTGGGATGTCTTTTGGATGGAGAGCTGGGGTTAGATAGTTCACTCACGATGCCGATGAGGTCCTTCATGTTGTGTGTGTTGGTGCCTAGGCCATACCTGAAGGATGTCCTCTTGTCCGTGCTGATGATATGTATGTATGTATGTATTGGCATACTTGTATAGCGCAATGGCTGTCACCCAACGGATATTCTGGCGCTTTAGACTATTGTAACCCATACATGATGTTTCCAGCTACGGGTCCGCTTACATTGTTCTAGGAAAAAGGTGTGTTTTTAAGGCTTTCTTGAAGGAAGGGAGATCTCCCATACCTCTCAAACACAACGGTAGAGAGTTCCAAAGTCTCGCTGCGGTGAACCTAAAGGACCAACCTCCCATCCGGTACTTCAAAATCTTGGGCACTACTACCAAGCAAGCTGAGGCCGAGCGGAGAGATCTGGACGGGGTATACCAAGAGAACAAGTCCTGCAATGGAGACGGACCTTGTCCATGGAGGGCCCTGAATACCAAACACAGAGCTTTAAAATCGATCCGCTGAGGGACTGGCAACCAGTGAAGGTCCCTGAGAGCCATAGCAGATGAGTCGGAACGTCGGCGCGAAAGGGCCAGTTTGGCAGCAAAATTCTGTACACGCTGCAGTTTTCCCACCAAGGTCATGGGCGCCCCCAGAAGTAGTGCGTTACAGTAGTCAAGCCTACTTAAGATGATACTCCGCACTACCTCTGGCCTGACCTGCACAGGGAGCATGGGTAGAATCTTCCGCAGTGTGCAGAGCAGTGCCATACAGGTGGCCACCGTTTTATTCACGGACACGTCTAGCTGCAGGCTGGAACCGAACATCACCCCCAGGTTCCGAACGGATTCAGCCAGCAAACTAGTGCCCTGAAAAGAAGGAGGCCAAAAATCCTGTGGAAGAGGCCTAGGGGTGCGATCCATGGAGCAGTGCAACACCTCGGTTTTGGAACTGTTAAATTGCAAGGAGTTGTGGCTCAGCCATTCCGCCGTAGTAATCATACAGCGGTGAAAGATCTCCTGTGACACAGCCTCCTTACCCTCAAACGAGAAGATAAGTTGGGTGTCGTCAGCATAATTGGTGACTGCTATGCCAAAAGATTTTATCAGCTTGATCAGGGGACGGAGGTAGAGATTGAATAAAATAGGGCTAATGGCCGACCCCTGAGGCATGCCCTGCCCAACCCTTCTGATGTTGGATTTAAAGGGTGGCAGGGCCACCACCTGGTGCCTATTACCAAGGTAAGACACCAGCCAATCAAGGGCCAATCCAGATACCCCCACCTCCTCCAGTCTCCTGATCAAGATCGTGTGGCTGACCGTATCGAACGCGGCCGACATGTCGAGCAGCACCAAAAAGGCTGCTCGACCTTGGTCCGGACACGTCCGAAGATCATCTAGAACAGTCACCAAAGCTGACTCCATCCCATGGGCTGGTCTAAAACCGAATTGAGCCACATCCAAGCAAGCATTGGTCTCTAGGAAGCTGGAAAGATGTTTTGTGGCCAATTTCTCTAGAATTTTAATTGATAATGGAAGTAGGGAAATAGGCCTGTAATTTGCTGGGCAAGTGGGATCCAAAGTTTCCTTCTTCAGGAGTGGGGAAGCCACAGCCAGCTTCCAGCAATCCGGGACCTGTGCAGACCTGAGGGACTGACAGAAAATGGAAAAAAGTGGGGGAAAAAGCTCTTCCCGGAACAGTTTCCAGAATTTGTGTGGAAGTGGATCAAGCGGCGAGCCCAAGGAAAGTCCGTCAGCCAATACACAAAAGTCCTCGAAAGACGGCAGAGGAAAGCTGTTCAGCCGGGCTAGCCTAACATCTTTCTCCGTGGTAACAGTCGGAGTGGGATTAGGCAAAGATTGAGAGACCGAGCCTGACGATGAGGCAAGATTGTTCAAGATGGTGGCAATCTTGTCCTCAAAGGCCTGTGCCAGCAAATCACAAAGAGATTGGGAGGCAGGGATGTCATTTGCAGTACAGGCAGGACGCGTCAAAACTTTAACGATCTTAAATAGGGCCTGAGATTTGTTTGCGGCTGCCAGCAGCGATTCCTCTAAGAATCTAGCTTTAGCAAGCCTGATCTGAGCTTTATAGGTCGCCCGTGCCTATTTAAAAAGAACTCTGTCTGATTCAAGGTACTGCTTTCTCCAGGCACGCTCGGCCCGTTTACACTGGAGTTTAAGCTGCCGAAGTTCCCCTGAATACCACGGCATGGCGTGATTAGTCTTAACTCTAATTTTTCGCAACGGGACCAAAGAGTCCAGTGAAGCCAAAATTCGCTGGTGATGCCTGGTGTTGCGGATTTCAGGGCTGAAAGGTAACTGATGGTTGTTTGTTTCGCAAGGTTTGCACGAGAGTCTGGCTAGACCTGTATGAGTCCAGTAGGTCTGCCTTGTCCCAGGTGGCTTAACTGTTGTTGTGCTTCACAGGAAAGTCCGCCAATGTGGCAAGAGTGTTGGATCAGTTGCTGATCCAGTGTGTGAGGTTGCAGGGTGTGGCAGTGGCGTTGGTTGGAGTGTCCTGGGCGAGTGTGCCACACAGCTCGTCTGTGTTGACTTAGGTCAAGCATCTTTGGTGGATCTGTAGCGGAGTGTGGTGCAGTGTCTGAACAGTAAAAAGTGGCCTTCAAGATCATGAATCAAGCCCAGTGTCCAGGAAAGAATGGTTACCCACCTTAAGAAATAAACACAACCCTTGTCAGGGTGAACCACCAAACTCACTAAATTAACCTCAGCTCAATCCTGTGCAGCTATAGCAAAGAGCAGACAAGCTTAATTAGAGGCAATGTATAAAGTATTTTTGCAGTTCCAAAACAGTAATAAATTCAAAATACAATACAATATAAATCCCAAACCAATTGCACAAAATAGAGCACATTTTAATAAATAAAATGATACCAAAGTGACAAAAATCTAAAAAAGAGCCACTGGAGATATGCATTTTTAAAGTGTTAAACAAAAATAGTGTCAAAAAGCGTTCAGTGCCACAGTATATTAGGAGTTGCTGTGACTTGAGGATGACCTTGATGAAACGTGGGTCCGATACAAGAACCAGGTTTGGTCCAGTCAGAGGATTTACCTTGGGACTTGGTCTAAAAAATGGAAGTAAAAAATCTTCAGCAAGGTAAGGCAGCAGGCTGTAGCCAAAGAGTGCCTCATGAGGTCAGATGGCAGCTGGACAATGTCCATAGGAAGCTGGACTTTTTTGGCGTAAAAGCTCTGAGTGGAAGAAATTAAAATTTCGCATCCAGAAAATGTCCCTTGCAAGCTAGATATTTTTGGCGCCTTCGCTCAATTAAGATTTCTTAATTTGCACTATATGTTGTAGCTGAAGAGGCTCCAAAAGCTTGGATACACTCTCCAATGAGGTCCTGCCAATGAGGATTCGCAGTGATGAAAAAGCTCAGAGTGAGGGAAAACTGAATGCTCAGCCCAGCAGCAACGCACCTTGGTAGGATTGGCATGGCAGGCTAGTTGGGGTCCTATGGAGGTCTTTGGAGGCTAAAGGTTTCTAAGTCCCAGATTTTCAGTGGTAGTAGGAGAAGTCCAGCAAGACCCAGCCAGCAATGGTTCCAGAATATCAGGAAGAGCATTTGGGAGGGCAGGACTCACCCAAGTAGAGGCCAACTGAAGGATCCAGGGCAGATCCAGTTCTAACTGATCGACTTTGCGGGAGGCAGGGAAGGCCTCTTATAGCTTGTTGTGTTCCTGTAACTTCAACAGAAAGCCAGTCAACTGATCTTGGAGTCCAATTATTTGTCCTTAGTACCAGAGAGCAGGTCCAGTCCTTCAGGGCTCCTTTCAGGTCACAGAAAGCAGGTTCAGTCCTCTTCTGTTCTTCATCAGGTCCAGTAGCAGACTGGGAGTGTCATATGTATGCCTGGCATCAGCTTGTGGCTGGGGTGACTACTGGTCCCTCCCTATCCATTGGTGTAAAAGTTCCCAGGGGTAACCCCACCCACTTTTGCAACATTTTCTGTTTGCTCTACTGCAAACAACCCCATGATGCCCCCTCTCTGCCTAAATACAAGGTGGCAAAACCCTTCTCTCTTTGAGCAGAGCCTATGTTTCCACCCCAGAGGAATAGCCAGGGAAATGAACAAACCCTCCTCTGTGATCACTTCAAGCAAGTTCTATGGGCAGTCACTTCCCCACCGAAAGCCTACCTGACTAGGGGAGCATAAATGTGGCCTGTTTAGGTGTCAATTCCTAACTGCCGAGGACAAGAGAGCCCCCTTGAAGTAAATTGGGTTCTTGGGCACTGCCCAAATGGGCACCTCTGCTCTAGGAGCAGTTATCAGACCGTATTCTGGGCTTCAACGCTCAGAGGGCTCCAGTTAGAAGCTAATGCAAAGTACCCCCAGAGGCTTAGGCACCGAAATGGTTACTTTCTAAAAGTGGCTTTTCCATAAAAGTTATTAAAAATCCAACTTCACTACTGAATCAAGCTTTTAATGAATATTACAAAGTGTCCAAGGAAGATGTTTTAGATGTTTCGTAGCCAAAGACCGCATAATTAAATTTAATAGTGTATGTCAGTTTTTCTCTATGGAATTGCCAGGCTTCCTACAGTTAAAAGGAAGAAAAGTAAATGTCACCGCCTAATGCCAGATACGCTGGATGCCAAGGTTGGAATTGGCAGCTCATGGCACCCAGATTTCCATGGTAGCATTTCATCCAAATGCCATATTCTGAAATCTTTACATTCAAAACCTATAAATCTACATCTGTATTAGTGAAATCCTATTTAGAAATTATTTTTATAAACTTTGCATGACTTTGAGGGAAGGTAACCTCAGACAATCTGGTGTGACACACTTATGTATAAATACAATGGTGTTTTGTTTGTTCACAGTGGATGTAAGATTGCATTAAAGCAAGTTCTAGGGAAAGATCTCAAATTAGAGGATCATTTTCAAGACACTTATGAGAGAGGTCACAATTGCTAGGTAGGGGCCAGTTGCCAAAGAGGGATTTTTTCGAGTAAAATGAATGGTCTATATTAAAATGAAGGAGGATGCACTAATATAATAGGTGGGAAGTTATAACTACTAGTCACAGCTTTAGCACTGCTACCCTGTATCACCAAACATCAGTAGCACTAGCAACCGAGCTTCAGGAAGCAAAACATTGTTATTAACCATCTCTACGGAATTTTAACACTATTTGTTACAGCAAGCATGATGAGAGTCACAAGAAAGTGAATAAATTGTCTTTGTTATGCTGTGCTGGAGCAAACATCGTTTGTTCCAGGAATTCTCAATAGCATGACAGTACATAACTATTATAACGTAAACTGAACTGTGACCATTTGAAGCCATTTTGCATGCAGTCAGTACTGGCATGGTGTAGTCTTGCCTGAAGGCTGCTTGATGTGGGGTGTGGTAGTACCACCTTGGGGCGTCTAGTTGGCCCAAAGGGCAGCACCGTATCGTCCACGCTGTATTGTTTCTACTCCTGTGGGGGGGGGGGGCGAGGATTGACTGAGAAGAAGGCTGAGAGGGGCGTATTGGGGCGACGCATACTTTGTCAAATATTCAGAGCTGTCACCGCCAATGGGGGCTCCTCAGAGGATGGAGAACAGTTCGTTCAACATGGCTGTGAAGGGGTGCTTTGTAAATCTTCATACTTCTTCTTGACAGGGTGCAGTGGCCACTACCCCGCCCCACTGGATAGTCACGTCTTGCTACACTTGGTAGGTATGAGCCTTACAATACTTTTCAATCACCCATTTGGTGATTAGCGGCGCCAGGTTGATAAATCGGTGGGACGCACTTCCCGCTGTGCGGCACTTGTACAGGTCCATTATCTCCTTGTGTTTTCTTTGTTCGCCCTAAGTTGGCAGGGCATGCAGGGTATGGCCAGACATGGGTCCCTTGCTCACTTTGCCACTGGATTCAAGCTAACCTAGATGGTGACGGCTGTTAGCCAGAAACTGGTCCCAGGATGCTTATTTCGGGTCCCGGGAAGACATGGCTTGGCAGTTCGGTCTGGACTGTTTCCATGAGGCACAGGGTCAAGACTGATTTGCATATAGCTGTGTCTAAACTGGGGTGGCAAAGTGAGCTAAAGATCGATGATGGATTCAACCCAGATCTGTGACTGGGGGTGAGTGTTTGCAATGTACAGCACTCCGTCCATCATCTCCTTGTGTTTGCTTTGTTCGCCCTAAGTTGGCAGGGTATGCCCAGACGTGGGTCCCTTGCTCACTTTGCCACTGAATTAAAGCTAGCCTGGCTGATGACGGCTGTCAGCCAGAAATTGGTCCCAGGATGCTTATTTCCGGTCCGGGGAAGACATGGCTTGGCAGTTCGGTCTGGACTGTTCCCATGAGGCACAGGATCAAGACTGATTTGCATATAGCTGTGTCTGAAATGGGGTGGCAAAGTGAGCTAAAGAACGTTGATGGATTCAACCCAGACCTGTGACTGGGGGGGAGTGTTTGCAATGTTCAGCACTCCGTCCATAATCTCCTTGTGTTTGCCTAGTAAGAAGCTATCCATGGAATCCAATTAAAAGAAGCACAAAGGTTGATCCACTAAAACGTCAGTGACTTGATGTATTTTAATATTATATCTTTTTAGGAAAATGGATGCTCCCTACAGTAAATCAATTATGCTTACAACTCCACAGCCAAGCACTATAACATTGCTAAAATTATTTTTCTCAGTGGATATTACTCTGTTTACTATTAGCCTGGAAATAAAGGGCCTGATTACGAGTTTGGTGCAGTTGCGCTGGCTCTCCGCCGGCACAACCATGCCAAACCTGCTATAGGACCGCGTGCCATATTACTTTATTTATTTTGAAAGTTTTATATAGCGCGAACAAGATCTTTGCAGATATCAGAGCGCTTTACAGACGAAAGGACCAACCCGTGAGTAGATAACAATTGGGGTGTGGAAGGTCCATGCGGGAGCATAGTCAGACAGATACATCAATAATGATACAAGTACAAATACAAATACAAGTACAAATACGTGGTAGCGTAAGCATTCAGGTACCATAGTCAGACAGATACATCAATAATGATACAAGTACAAATACGTGGTAGCGTAAACCCTCAGGTAGGTCAATAACATGAGTCATACAAAAAATGCACAAAGATCAGTAGAACTGAATGGTACAGCGTCTGTAAATATCAACCCCAGTAATAATTCAGGTGTATTTAGCCATGAGGATAGCTTTTACTTCTTTCTTATAAAGTATGGTGGAGGAGATGAGCCTGGTTTCAGGGGGAAGTGAGTTCCAGATCCTGGGTGCCATTCCTGAGAAGGAGCGTTTATACGTTTTTTCCTTGCGGAATCTTTGGGGCTTTAGCAAGAGATTGTTTGTGCCTCTAGTATTTCTGGAGCCACTAGAAATCGTCAGCTTCTGGGCGAGGTATCCGGGTGAGCTCAGGTGAACAGCCTTGTGCGTCAAGCAGGCGATTTTCAGATGTATTCTGGCTTCAAAAGGCAGCCAATTCAGGGCTTTCAGGTCAGGGTAAATGTGTGAGTGTTTTTTTGATCCAGTGATGAGTCTCGCTGCGGCGTTTAGAGAAGCTCTTATGGGTGCCGTAGTAGTTAGGGGGAGACCGCAGAGGGCCATGCTGCCGTAATCTATTCGCGGGATGACTAGTGCTTGTACCGCAGTTTGGAAATCTTTGGCTGGAAGAAAGGGTTTGAGTTTCCTTAAGGTATTGATCTGGTAGTTCGCACCCTTAGTTGCTTTGTTGATGTGTTCCTGCATGTTGAGGTTGGTGTCAAGTGTTATGCCTAGAGATTTTGCTGAGTCCACGATGGTGGGATGAACATTGAGTGCGGTTAGGTGTTTAAGCCAGATTTGAGCGGTAGTGATCTTCGCGGGAGGTGAGATCAAGAGGAACTCTGTTTTAAGAGCATTGAGTTTGAGATGATTAGCGGCCAGCCAGGATTGGGTGATTCTGATCGTTGAATTCAAGAGCATGATGTCTTTGGGTGATTGTAATTTGAGATAAAGTTGGGTGTCATCGGCGTACATGTGGAAGTGAACATTGGATGCTTGTAGCAAGGTGGTGAGAGGTTCCATAACTAGGTTAAACAAAGTTGGGGATAGGGAGGATCCTTGTGGGATGCCTAGCGATACAGGTATTGGCGAAGACATCAAATTGTTACTCTTGAATTTCTGCGATCTGTTGTGTAGAAAGGACGTAAACCAATTGAGCACAGTTCCAGATATACCCATTCTTGTGTTTAATAGATCGAGTAAGTTCTCATGTTTGACCGTGTCGAATGCAGAAGAGAGATCAAGAAGGATGAGGAGGTAAGTATCGTTTTGATCTAGGATTTGAAGGGCGTCGTCAATTATGTGAGTCATAGCAGTTTCTGTACTGTGATCTGCTCTGAAGCCTGATTGATGAGGATTGAGTAGATCAAACTGATTAATGTGTTTAGTCAATTGTATTTGAACGCATTTCTCCAACAATTTGGCAAGAGTCGGAATATTGGTTATGGGACGGTAATTATTTAGATCAGAGGGGTCGGCTGTGGGTTTCTTTAGTAGAGGTGTGACTTGTCCAACTTTGAGGGAGTCGGGGATGGTCCCTTGTAGAAGTGAACTGTTGATAATTTTAGTCCAGAGTGGGAGGAGCGACGGGGTAAGGTCTTTGACAGCGTTGGCAGGAAGTGGGTCCGTGAGGTGATTGGCTGGTTTCACAGTGCTGAGAAGACTACCAATTTCTTCTTCCGAATAGGTGACAAAGGATGACCATGTAGCATTGTTTTTTGGTTCAGTGGGTGCTGTGCATTGGTCTTTGGGGTAGAGAGTTACGTCAATGAGGAGATCGTTTTTTATGTTTTCGTTTTTTTGGATAAAGAAAGAGGCGAAGTCTTCACAGGAGGGTGCTTCGCCCAAAGTGCTGAGTGGTTGGGGTTGTTCCTTGGATTGTGTTCTGATTAGCTCAAACAGCTTTCTCGGACGATTTTTGGCTTGGTCCAGTTGACGGCTGAAGAAATTCGATTTTGAGCGTTTTATTTTCCTGAAGTAGGCGTTTCTCTTTTTCTTCAACGTTTTTAAGTGCAGTGCGGAGGGGGCTGATCTCCAGGTGCGCTCTGCCATTCGCATGGCCCGTCTCTCCTCATTGAGACTCCCGTCGTACCAAGGATTGGACATTTTTGTGGAGGCTCTTTTTACCTGCATAGGTGCAGCTTCATTAACTATAGAGGTCATAGCGTTGAGATAGTGATCCGTCAAGGATTGGACATCCGTAACGCCAGTAGGGGGCAGTAAGAGGTTGCAGCTGTTGGGGGGTAGAGAGTTTGGGTTGAGTTTTTTCAGGTCTCTTTTCCAGACTTTAGGCTTGCAGGATTGAACCGGGTTAAACTTGACTTTTTCATTGACGAAGAATGTGACAATATGATGATCTGACCAGTCACAGGGTTGGATAGATTCAAGTTGGATAGAGTCCTCTTTGGAGATGATGAGGTCAATGATAGAGCCTTTCTCGTGGGTCGGGCTGTTGCATATTTGGGAGAGGTCAAGGGCATCGAGGAAGTTTTTAAGACTATTTACCACCGCGTCATTATGATCGTTCCAGTGGAGGTTGAAGTCACCAAGGTATATTTGTGTGAGTTGTCGCCCTGAATTTGTTATGATCAGATTCATGATTTGTTGCGAGAAGGTAAGGTTATCCCCGGGTGGGTGGTAAATGCCGTGAAGAGAGCATATCGGTTTGCCCTCACTGATAATATCAAGGCAGATGTATTCAAAGGATGTTGGGGAGGGTAGGGAGGGAGAGCTTACTTTCCGGACAGAGAGGTTACTCCTGTGTATACATGCGATTCCACCACCTTTTTGACCCACCCTGTCTAGTCTAGTGATGTGGTAGTTGGGGGGAACCAGTATGTCCATTATAGGTGTAGAAGATTCAGTTAGCCACGTTTCAGTCAAGAAGATTAGGTCAAGGTCCAGTGTTAAGATGAGATCAGCGATTGCAGAGGAGTGCCTAGGGGCCAATCTGCAGTTGAGGAGGGTGCATTTGAGACGGGGTGTGTCGAGGGTGGAAGGGTGTTCTAGAGAGAGGGGGACTTTTCTCAGGTTACTAAGGATAGAAATTCTGTTGTTTAGTGTGGGGGGTCTAAGGGGATTAGGATGAATCGTTGGAATGGCGCGGAGGGTGGTGGGTATGTTGTTAAGGGGAGATGGGTCGTAGGAGCGGAGGAGGGTGACTGTGTCGAGGTCCGATAGTGGGTTGCAGGAGCGATGGGGATGGTTTTCACGATTTCGGACAGGGATTGAAGTCCAGTGCGGGGGGCGCTGAGTGCGAGAGTCAACCGACCGGGTGGAGGTCCTGTTTTGAAGGGTGGTGCTGTTGAAGGCGGCTGAGGGGCGTCTGGGGTGTGTGCAGAGTAATTGTTTGATGATGTGAATGTCTTCTTGGAGCTTGAGGAGGGTGGTGGGTGAGGAGTGACTGGAATGCGTGCAGTGTAGTTGTTTGATGATGTGAATGTCTTCTTTGAGCTGGAGGAGGGAGGCCATAATGTAGTCAAGTGTGGGATGTGTGTTGGTGGTGGGGATTGGAGTGTTGGGGGTGGATGACCTATGGGGGAGGTTGGAGGTATGGAAGAGGGTATTGGTGGTGGGCGGCGAGTGCATGGTGGAGGATGGGCGTATGTTAGTGGTGATGGGGGCGCATGAAGGGTAGTGAGGGGTGAGA
The DNA here is from genome assembly GCF_964261635.1 of Lissotriton helveticus. NCBI lineage: Eukaryota > Metazoa > Chordata > Amphibia > Caudata > Salamandridae > Lissotriton > Lissotriton helveticus. Next base: position 1,099,927,486 of record NC_136065.1, read on the forward strand.
ATGGGGGGGTGGGATTGTGTGTGGATCTTTTTTGAGGAGGCGGAGTTGAGTTGATAGAGGCGTGTTCTGTGTGGTTAGTTAATGGGTGGAAGCGGGGGCTGAGAATGGGGGGGATAAGGGGTGGGGTTTGTCTGTTTGCGTGTCGGTCTGGTGCTGAACTCGGTTAGGCGTATTGTGGGTGGGAGTTGTGGTGTCATGGGTGAAGAGAATGGGAATGTGGACTGGTGAAAGGGGGAGGGGGTACGGTTGGTATATGTGGGGGAAAGATCTGTGTCTGTGATTGAGGGGTGTGGGGTAGCAACAGTAGATGGGTGCGTGACTAAGGTGCCGGTGGTAGAGGAGAGGTGCGTGTCTTTTTGGGGCTGAGCTAGATTAGAGGCGTTGTCGTAGGGGGCTGTGGTGTCAGGGGTGAAAGGAATGGGAGTGGTATGGATGGAGGTCAAGGTGTTGGTGGGGGGGAGAAGGTGCGGCTGGTGAATGTGGGGGAGAGATCTAAGTCTGTGATTGAGGAGTGTGAGGTGGCTGCAGTAGGTGGGTGGATGACGGAGGTGCCGGGGGTAGAGGAGAGGTGCGTGTCATTTAGGGACTGAGCTAGGTTAGAATGGTTATGGTTGGGGGCTGTGAGGTCAAGGGTGATCGGACTGAGAGTGCTATGAGTGGGGGTCTGCGGATTGGAGGTGTGCTGTAAGAAAGTGGGGGAACAGGTTGTCTAGTAGTTCCAGGTTCCTGTCTGTGGATTGGATTAGGACAATCCCGTTGTTATAGATAGTGATCGTTGTTCTGCCCGGGAAGAGTTGGGATGGTGTGATGGAGAGTGTTCGGCCATGGGTGGATTTCCTGGAGTTGGAGACGGTGAGTAAAGAGAGGAACGTTTTTATCCATTGAGCTCTGCGTGTGGTGTGGAAGATGATATCAATGTTTACGGCACCATTAACCGGTGAGAAGTAGGTGTCTGCAAAGGGAGTTTCAGGGTGGGACCTCAGTAAGTTGTGTTTAAAGCGTTTGGCGGCTTTTTTGGTGAGTGTGGGTGGGTAGGTGATTCTATATGTGTGCTTGCCGATGAGCTCCATGTTGGGATGACGGAGTTGGTAGGTGTGGGAGGATGCCCAGTAATCGCCGGTTGCAAGGAATGGAAGTGACACTAGTGGGCAGCCAAAGTATATGCGTTAGTAGTTAATGCCAACAGGGATAAGAGTTGCCGTGGGTGCGAGTTGCACGGATGTAGGGTGCACAATAATGATATACGGGAGCAGAATACAAACGCATACACTACTACCCGGTTGCATGAAACATCAGTGACATTAATGAGCAGCCAAAGTATATGAGGTAGTAGTTGGTGCATACATGAATAACACTTATATGTACAGAATAAAATATGTACAGAATAAAATATAGGTATAATACTGACGATATAATCGGTGTGGTTTACAAACATGTACAGAATAAAATATAGGTATAATACTGACGATATAATAAAATGAAATACCGATGAAGACAGTAAAATACCTGAATCAAAAGTGACAACAGTGAGTAGTCAAAAATGAGTGGTCAAAAATAAATGAGGTACATGACTCAGTGACAAAATAGAGTTGCACAAAAGTTATATGTTATATAACAATAGTGAGTAGTCAAAATATAGATGAGGGTTTAAAGCGATTAGCGGCTTTTTTTGGTGCATGTGGATGGATAGTTGATTTTATGTGTGCGCTTGCCAATCGTATCCATGTTGGGATTGATATTTAGGTGGGTATGGGAGGGAGAGCGATAACATGGGACAGAAGTGACATTAGTGAGCAGTCCCCATAACCAAAATATAAGAGGTAGCAATTGGTGCAGTCCAGGAATAAAAAGTGAAATGGGTGAAGCTCACCAATAAAATGTCCCAAGTATCTGGGGTGACAATAGTGCAATGCAAGAATAAAAAGTGAGCTGGGTGTCTATTACTAAAAATGAGCAATATACCAGTAGAAGAACACAATACAGGTGCAAACAACAAGCTACATGAGTCAAAATGACCCTAGTGAGCAGCCAGGAATATATGAGGTAGCGATCAGAGCATTATATCCAAGTAGCATTATAATACCATAATAAACAATATAATATAAAAATATAAAATAATATAGTATAATAGACCACTAATCCCACGAAGGTTTAGATACAGGGCATTGCAGAGTATGCGGTCGTTGAGATTAGTCTAATAAGGCCAATTGTTAGGGTATGATCAGATCGTGAAAATGACTAGTCCATGATGGCCGCTAAAGAGAGAGAAAGGCCTGTCTAAAATGGCCGCCAAGTAGGGGGGAAGGAGACGATAGTCCTCTTTTGTTGTTGTTGCTTTGGGAGCAGAGAAGGGCAGTACCAGGTTCCGTTTGAGCAAGCCCAGTTCCTAGCTAGATATGAGGTAGCGGTCGGTGCATTACAGGTGAAGGAAAGTGAAATGGGTGCCAGTTCCGTAAAATGTGCAGAATACAATTGGAAATAGTCTAAAGAATCCAGTTCTTAGTACATGTGGTGCAGAAATGACTAGTGCATGATGGTTGCCTAAGAGCCAGTCTAATATGGCCGATCAGAAAGGGGAGATAGAGACATTAGTCCTCTGTCTGTTGTTATTACTTTGAAAACAGGGGAAAGGCAGTTTCCTTTCTGTTTGAGCAATCCCAGCCCCCAACTTGCTGGGCGAGAGTCTTATCTCTATTTTTGGAGGTCTTGTGTGGAGGAGTTAGGTTGAGGAGCCTCGTGGGCAGCAGCGGTACCGGAGGGGATTTATAGCTACAGTTTTATGGCCCCAGCCATTTTGAACAAAGGATGTGGTTTAAAAATGAGAGCCAGCTAGTGGGGTGGGGGGAAGTAAATACCTTTTGAATTTTCTGCTCACCAAGCATGTTGATTTTGCCAGCAGTGTATTACAGTTGTCGGTGGTCTGGCCATAAATGTGCACAGCTGCGGTTAATCATCAATTTCTGGCAGGTTGGGGTCTGTTCTTCTACTTGCGCGTCCGGAACAGCTGAGCTGCAGCCCCTTCAGCCTCGAGAGGCAATGTGTTATAATTATATGCTGGTGGATCGAGCTCTTATCCCATCCTGTAGGTCCTCAACCTCCCATACATAGCACACGTCCTGAGGTGCAGGCTCACCGGCTGCAAGCATGCCCTCGTGTGCACCACCTCACCAACAGCAGGATCATTGGGGGTGAGGGGGGCTCCCGTATGGACCACCACGTCCCCGCCGGCAGCCTCAGGGATCCAGCCTCAGCAATCCGACAGCCCGAGCCAGGGCCTGCTGCGCCCAGGGAGCACGGGGGTCCCGCCTATCCGCTCTGCAGGGCGTCCGTCTTCGCGATCAGTCCTCTGCCCTCCTTTGCACCGCGCAGTGAGCGGTCGGTCCCCGAGGACACAGCCCGGCTGGCTCAGAGCCTCCACCACACACAGGGTGGCTCACGGTGCTTTCTCCCAATGCCGCCCCGCATCCACGCCTCTGTCCCCTTCAGTCTTCCGCCGCCTCTGTCCCCTTCAGTCTTCCGCCATGTGCAGCGCCCAAAGTCGAGTGGGCTCCGGACCTCCCTCCCAGGTCCAGTGGTGACTCGCAGCAGCCCGGCGAGGCGGGTCAGGCTCCAGCTACTGCCGCTCAGGCGTGTTGAACGAGTTGAACTTCTTCACAGCAGATGGTCCTTCGCCTTTCTCATGCCGCTGCCTGAAAAACAGGCACCGCCATGGGAACTTCAAAAAAGTTCCAGCACGGCATGGACGGTGACGTCCATGCCCTGCTGTAACTTTAGGGGAATACAGACAGGGGGGCACATATTGTGTCCCCTGAATGTATCCCCATTGTGGAAGGACATAGGGGCCCTATATTCCATCACCGCCAACCTTTGCATGGCCGGGCTCATGCCATGAAATGGCTGGTGGAACATGTAATATACTCAGTGGGACAGTGCTAGTCCCACTGAGCATGTGCCACCGGCAGGAAATGACTGTTCCCTGGCGCAGCTGGTGGCGCTCCGCTGTAACGACTTTCAAAGTCTTTAATGCGGCAGATGGTGGACCGCCACCACGAGTCTGGTGGTCAGAAGACCGCCAGACTCGAAATCAGGTCCTAAGTCGTTTGCTAATTATGTTTAAACAGAATTATGTAAAGTTTTAAAAATGTATAAATAAATAAAACTGAACAGTTTAAACTAGGTAAGACCCATTAAAATATTTACAAATAGATATAACTAGGGTTGATGCCTTGCACATTACTACAGTAATACAAAGGTTCAAATTGTGTTAATTCTTACTTAATTCCTTTGGCTGCCAAGACAATTCGTGCTCTGTGGGCACACGGACAGAACCTCATACTGAAGATGCAGATCAGACCGTCCGGAACTGGACCAGGAGCAGAGGTTCCTAGAATAAAGATCAGGTTCAAGAGAACAGGGTTTAATATCCATGTGAAAACATGTTTCACTGTACAATACTTTCTTAATACGAGATTATCAGAGACAGACTAGCCATAAAATAAGTGGTGAAATAATTGACCCATGGGTTTGGCAGACAAAACACAATTTTTTTGCTTTTGGACCTCTGTTTTTTTTTTTATCTCTGCTGTTGCAAGGAATCCCACCATCATTGTCATTATAAATGACAGCAAGGTCATTTGGGAATTGAGTATTTGTTAATATATATGTAAATCAAAAAGGTGTCTACTGGGGGGCGTGGCTAGCAGCCGATCGTGATGGCTGCGTAGCTGAAGAGCTCCGTGGGTGAGGCACCCTCTAACACTGATCCGACCACTAATCCGTCATAGTTCAAGGCTCCGGGGGCTGCAGCTAAGGTCCAGAACCGAGCAGCGTGGACCGGTGGAATCGGGAGGCGATCCGACACTGTACACTGGAGGTGGCGAGCGACGAGCTTTGAAGGCCTGCCCGACAGCCACAAGCAGCGACCTGCCGTACTTAGGGAGCCGGGCGGAAGTGAGGGAGAGCCGGACAATGTGAAGCCGGAAGTGCGCCCTACTTCGGCCGGGACGGAAGGCAAACAACGGAAGGCTCCTCTCCTGTGGCCCGCAGACAGTGGCGGTGATTCCGGTACTGACAGGGACCGCGGTAGACCCCGTGGTAGTGAATGAGATGGAGCGGCAAGACGCGCTATTGGGCCCGGAGTAAGCACTGCACGACTGTTGCCGCGCCGCCTGCTTCCAGCGCCATTGGTGTATACCGGCCCCCCTCCCCCTCATACGACGAAGTAACATAAGTGAAAGAGCGGGGGCACTCTAAGCAGTGGTCCTCCCCTCACCCGGAGGAGGCCACGGCGGCGGCCCGCAGGCCAGAGGACTTGGGGCGAGAACCTATAGTGCAGCAGCGCGCGGACCGGTGTCATTGGCAAACTCCCTGTAGCAGTGGGGGGGGAAACGCATTGGCCAGCACAAAGGGCGAAAACGCGGCGAGGAAGAGACCGGCAGTGAGGCCTCCCATTGAAGAATCCTGTGAGCTGGTGTGGCATAAGTACTGATAACTGTGGAGACCCCACGGCCACCGCATCACGGATCGATTGAGATCCGTCACCAATAGCAGTGTCATCGTCACCTTGCCCTAGTGTGTCCAGGCCTGCGACTTAGGGAGAAGCACTGAGTCATCACACGCCCGCAATTGGACGCCTTTGCCTATCGGTTGCTGCTGGAGAGCTGGTACTGTGGCGCACAAACAATTCCACTCCACTTACTGATCTGGCTTTAGCGACTATCTCCTCCTAAGTCTGACTTGCCACGGCGAATCGCTTGAAGAATGCAACATGGCGGGCAGGGGTCCAAGGAACCACTCAGCACAGGCTAAATTGGACAAATATGCATATGACAAAAACAATATGCAATCCGCGGAAAGACGTCCATCTACGGGGAAAACGCCAGACAGAGATGGGGCAAAAAAGGTCACACTGGAAGACATCATGAAGGCGCTAACGGCCGTGCAAACAACAGTAGGGACAATCTCCACAGACATTTCTCTGCTGCGGGCGGACTTTCACAAGATGACTGAAAGAATCAAGGAAGTAGAAATAGTCACAAAGTTATTGGTGGAGGACACGTCCGAGTTGCAGATAGCGATAGCTAGGATCGAGACAGAAAACAAACACCTGAAGGAGAAGCTGGATGACCAGGAAGGGCGCTCAAGAAGGAACAACGTACGGATTCTTGGAATTCCGGAAACAGAAGGAACACAAGCCATGGACCTGTATGTGGAGGACTTAATCACAACCAAACTGCTACCCAAGGGTTTATCCATTTTTTTCTCAGTCGAAAGGGCTCATAGGGTCCCTGGTGGCAAACCTAAGCCGGGAGCAGCCCCGAGACCGGTGCTTGCCAGACTGTTCAATTTTAGGGACAGAGACGCGATCCTCCAAGCGGCGAGAGCTTCTCAACCGATCCGTATATTAAACTCAACTCTTGCCTTCTTTCCAGATTACACAGCAGAGGTAGCCCGTCGCAGGAGAAGTTTCATAGAGGTCAAAAAAGCTTTGAGGGAGTGTGAGTTACCTTACTCCGTGTTGTTTCCGGCTCGGCTCCGAGAAGTGGCGGATGGTAAAACGTGGTTCTTTGACACACCAGTGGCGGCATACGATTGGCTGGAGGGCTGGCGGCAGGCAGGAGCGCGTCGGCGTACCAACAGGACTTACCGGCACCATCAGGAGGAAGGCCACGACGGATCTCAGGAATCAGAACGAGAGGATCTGAACCGCTCGCCAAGACCGGACACAGACGAAAATAAACAGAGGCTGGACCTCTGACCTCCCGGCCTACTGGAAATAATGCTGTTCTGACAGATGGAGATCGAGCTGACTGGAGTCTGGACTGGGGCGAGCCTAAAGGGGCATAGGGGGCTGCTGCCTTTACGGACCTTTTACCCCAACAAGCAAGTACTATGGTTTGGGTTGGGGAGAAGCACTCTGCTAAGTTGGGGAGGCGGGCGGTTCTTTGTCCGTTAAGCAGGGAGGCAGGGAGGGGGGTTGGTTGGGAAGAAGGGGTTTTTGTTTTTCAGTTTCTGTTTATTGTGGCAGGCATTGCAGGCATACACACACTGGGAACACGACGAACTGGCAGTTACATCGAGATTAGGTCGGGAGGGATGCTCCTTCACTCTAAACACAACGCTGATGACACACAACGCACAAGCTGACATACACGGTGAGGTCTCACAGGACTCCCTAGTAGCCCCCCGGCGAATACTAACATGGAATGTCAGGGGGTTGGGTGATAAAATTAAGAGGGGACTGGTCTTGCAGGCCTTAAAACGCTATGGTCCTGCGATAATTCTACTGCAAGAGACACACCTCACGGGGAGGGCATGCCAGGCGCTAGATAGGAAAGGATACAAAATGGTGGTGCACTCCGAATTCACGTCAGGCTCAAGAGGTACTGGCATTCTGGTAAAAAAAACTCACCGTTTATGATACTACAAAGTAAGGTGGACAACCAGGGGCGCTTCGCCGCGATACAGGGGCAATGGGAAGGCCGACTTTTAAATATAGTGTCAGTTTATATTCCACCTGCGCTTCATCCATAGCATTGCCTGCACTGGGAAAGTTTATTCTAGCCTTACCGCAAGGAGATCTTATTATAGGAGGAGACTTCAATACAACGGTAGATGCATCAATGGACAGAGTCCCTACAAGACAGCAAGCATCCGGACCCTCCCTGTTCCAGGGCTTCCTTGAGGCAATGGGACTGATGGATGTCTGGAGACACATACACCCCACGACCAATCAGTACACTTTTCACTCCGCGGTGCACAACAGTTTATCGTGGATAGATTATTTCCTGCTATTGGGGAATCGATTACAATGCGTAGAGAGTATAGACATTAAGCCCAGGGGCATATCGGATCACTCTCCGGTACTGTTGACGCTGGCTTGCCAGGAGAAAACCCGTAAGAGAATATTTCCTATCTATCCCAACTATTTTAAGATTCCCAGTATCAAGAAAGAACTCAAGGTGGCGACTAAACACTACTTTGAGGACAATACAGCCTCAGTGGAGTCGCCCTCGATACTCTGGGAGGCATACAAGACAGTCCTCCGGGGTCGGGCGATAGCCTCCATCACTGGGGATAAACGCTTGCAGCAGCAAGAATTGTCGGCATTGGAGTTGGCCCTACAAGCGGCGAACGTTCCGCACATGGCAGACCCTACACCAGACACAGCACATGCCCTACAGATATGTCAGCAGAAATATGGGGACCACCTACGGAAGCAAACGATAGACAACATTACAGCAACGACCCATAGAATATACGAGGTGGGAGACAAAGCAGGGAAAATGTTGGCCTGGCTGGACAAAAAAGGGGGACACTCCAAGGGAATACAGCAACTGCACACGAAGGAAGGAACACTTCAATCGCACCCTCGGGAGATAGTACACACACTTGCAGAACACTTTCGGGAAGTTTATACTCCGGATCAGGAGGTGTCGGAGGTGGCAGCTTTAGATGCGCTCAACCACATAGATACCCAGACACTGACGCATGAAGCTAGCATGGAGCTGGAGGCAGACCTCACAGCTGATGAAATACAGATGGCTATAGGGGCGGTACAATCTGGGAAAGCGATGGGCCCTAATGGGATCCCCATAGAATGGTATAAGATCATGTTTGACGCCCTCAGTATACCATTGTTGGCAATGTTTAATGATAGTCTGGCGAATGCAGAACTCCCATTGGATCAACGTACCGCGACGATCGTGGCAATTCCAAAACCCGGCAAGCCCCCATGGGAATGCACCTCATATCGCCCGATATCACTGCTAAATGCGGAAGCTAAAATATTAGCGAAGTTGTTAGCTAGCAGGTTGATGGCCCACCTCCCGCAGTTGATCCACCCAGATCAGTCAGGTTTTATGCTGAACAGAAATACTGCCCTCAATCTCAGGTGAGTCCACGGGGTGCTAGCACGAGCCTCATTGTTATCGGAACCGGCGGTGATATTATCATTGGATGCCAAAATGGCATTCGACTTGGTGGAATGGCAATATCTTTTCGCGGTTCTGTCCCGAATGGGGTTCGGCCCTAAATTTAGGGCATGGATAAGACTTTTATACGCTAACCCAGTGGCTCAGGTGACAGCTAACGGGCATTTATCACACACGGTACCATTGGCCAGAAGGACGCGTCAGGGTTGTCCCCTATCACCCTTGTTGTTTGCACTGGTCCTGGAGCCTCTGGCGATGTTAATTCGAGCAACCCCATTGCTGAGGGGTATTAGTTGGAAGGAGGGATGGGAGGATCGCCTCTCGCTCTACGCCGACGACATGTTGGTGTATCTGATGGACCCAGAGCGCGGAATCCCTGAACTTCTCACACTCAGTAACGTCCATGGAAAAGAGTCGGGATACACAATAAACTGGGCCAAATCAGTGCTGTATGTTCTGAAGGGACCAGTTCCTTCACTCCCGGTTGACTGCCCTTTTGTGCTAGCGGAGGACTCATTTAAATATTTAGGTATATATGTTACGGGGATGCGGTTGACTTCTTTGGGAAAAATTTGGTACCACCTTTAGAGCGACTGAGACGAGATGTGACCCACTGGGCATCTTTGCCCCTAACGCTGCTGGGTAGGGCAGCGCTATACAAAATGATGGCACTGCCACGATTTCTTTATGCACTTGATAACACTCCTTACCTGGTTTCGTTAAGGTTTTTTACACAAGTAGCAGCTCTAGTCTCGACCCTGTTATGGGGGAACCGCCCAGCCCGTATAGCGCAAATTAAATTAAACAAGAGCTGGTATGATAGGGGGATTGCGTTGCCTAATCTACAATTATATTATTGGGCGGCACAGCTGAAAACCCTCAATCATTGGATCCATGCACCCCAAGATGATCCAGTGTACAGGGCGGATAGGGCACAGCTGGGCTCGAACAACATGCTTGCGGTGCTCTATAATAGGAGACTTGCTGCGAAACTGATAGGACCCACAAAACACTCTGTCACACTCTGGTATACGGCACAAGCGAGACTGGGGTGGAAAGGAATTATAACCAAACTCACCCCGCTGTGGGACACCAAGGCGTTGGGTCAATTGAGAAATAGTAAGGGCTTTACACAGTGGGACAATATTGGCATATCCACGGTGGGAGACCTTTGGGACAAGGGAACAGTGATTCCTTTTACACAACTTCGACAGCAATACGAATTGGGTTCGACTGAAACGTATAGATACGTACAAATTAGACATGCACTGCTAACAGCGCTCCCGGCAGGTACCGATGTCCCGGAGGCCTCCCCAAAGGAGGATCGGCTATTAACTGACTATATGCAACATAGTGCCACTTCCCTCACATACCGAAAACTGCTTAACAATCTACCGGGTCCAACGCTTAAACTACGTGAGAAGTGGGTGGAGGAAGTTGGTGAAATGGACGATACGGAATGGTTGGAGGCCCTGGCATCTCCTAAGGAAGTCGGCATCTCAGCTAAGTTTAGACTAGTGCAGTTTAAAATCTTACATTGAATATATTACACTAGGACCACTTTGTATAAGCTTCAGTGCGCGCAACACCCCTTCTGTCTCCGTGGCTGCGGGGATGAAGGTGCCCTATTTCATACTTTATGGGAATTTCCAGCAATAACTGAATTTTGGCGGCAGGTGATGCGCACCATTTCACAAACGTTAAAGGTATCCCTCCTACCTGAACCATGAAAATGTATACTTAATGTGTGGTATCCGAATGATCTCACTCGCCATGGACGGGTTTGGGGAACACTAGGCATGATGATTGCTAAGAGAGACATTGCACAGAAATGGGGCGCGGCAGATAAGCCTACATTATCGGCATGGTGTAATCATATGGACCTGGTAATGATTACGGAACGTTCAGTATATGCCAGCAGAGGGAGTCCACGTAAGTGGAATCAGATATGGACTCCATGGAACATCTTTCGAGGGGAAATATGTGAACCACTTCCTGAGGAAGACGTTGGTAGTTCGGATGAGGAGGTAGAGGATGATTGAATTGGGGTGGGGGGGGAACTGTCACTGACGGAGATCGAGATGCATTACTGCCACTATAAGTACTGTTTATTGAACTAAGTAATGAAAAGTGATTGTATTTCTGCTATATTACTGAAGGTATTCCTGCCATTGTAACTGCCTTGTTTTAAAATAAAAAATGTTTATAAAAAAAAAAATGTGTCTACTGTAAATATCTCACTGGCTGCAGTAGCCGGCTGCCCCTCCTGTATTCAGGCCATAAAACTGTATCTTGAGTGTCACTGACGTTCAACGCATCCTTTGAACATTCAAACCCTTCTATTACCTGTATCAGAGTTTGTTGGCTCATGAATCAGGCACATCTTGGATTGGACAAGGATGCAATGGTGGTTCATCTCATTTACCTTGCAGTGTTTAATGCTTATGGGAAATATCTTGTTGCTTACTAATTTTAGTTATCGTTTGCAGAGAAAGAACTTTATAAATTAGTGAATCCCTGAATTCTAGTTCAATTGACTTAGCCTACTCCCTGCATTACAAAGGTCACACTCCTTGCAAAGTATTCAGACCTCTTTGCCCCCTCACATTTTCTTAGTCCGCTTAAAGCCCTGACTCATTTTTCTTTGCAATATATGTTGTCTGCTTAAAGCCCTGACTCATTATTCTTTGCAATAAATGTTGTCTGCTCTGTTATATATGAATATATGACTTTATTCCAATGCAAAACGATTAGGGGACCCACTCTAAAAAGGAAGAGCACGGTCAGGGAGAAGAGGGGAAAAATGAGAACCTAACAAAGAAACTCCCTCATTACCAAAATTATTTATAAACAAGACTTAATCATAGATCCCAAATGTGAGCGCCTAGGCAGATGTCAGACCCCACTAAGGAAATATTACCAACAACCTAAAAGATATACAGTTTTTATTTTCATTTCATTTTATACAATATTTTTCCATAACTTATACAAATCCATAAATATATGAGCAGATAGGTATAATTCAATCACAAATCAGCTTAAATGATAAACACAATACAAAAACTCAGATCAGGAAAACCCGGGAAGAGACAACCAAAAACATCACATCAACTCAATCAGACTCAACTCACACACATCCAGGCACTCATTCACATCCATAATATATCTGGGGAACACAATTACAGAATGCCAAAGTAACTGGGATGACCAAGGATAAAAAACTGCACAGTGGCAAGGTGTTATAGTGGCCGTGGTCGACGCGTTTCGGTGGCTGCACGCTGGTAGAATGTCACCTTCATCAGGACCTACCAGATGTACAGCCCCACAACAGGGGGGGCAAGGAGTCACTCCACCCGGGAAGAGTAAAATCACACACCTTCCAAGTAAGTACCAATAACAGTCTTTTGAAGATAAATACAAGTTTTAGCAAAGTTGTCCTCTACTCACTAAAAACATCATTAACAGCATCTGCGGAGATTAAACCCCGTCGATCCTTCACGAAGGAATAATTATTCAGAAGTAAATGGCTTCAATTCCAGAATCTCAGCCATGTGCTTTCTTAACTTCTGAACGGCGTTTGCAACACAGGAACAATTTGGCGAGAAACAATATCGCACCCCACAGAAGTGGGCCTCCAAACTTGCAGCCTCTCTGATGGATCCGTAAGTTCTTCCCCCTTATTTTAATTTTCCAAAAATGGCTAGTTTACAATAAGCAGAGGGCAACGAGCAGGACTGTAGTCAAGCTTGCCTTTAACTCGTAACGCGATGTCTCCAGAGTAGCCGCAAACCGCCGTATTCACATATTACTTTATTCCGCATGATATGACTCCACATACCATCACAACGCATTTTTAAGTCCGCAAAAACAATGACTCCGCATTTTTTTTACAACAAAGGAATGACAACTAAAAATGTATTGAAACATGTAAAGCTACATTTAGCACGCATTTGTGAACAACGTTTGCTTTCACAACGAAAATAAAAGACAATGAAATGTCATCCTCATAAATGTACTATCATTTTAATTCAATTACTGTTAAGAAAATCTAACTTACCTTTCCGAAGATCTTTTCAGCATCCCTTCCCATAGAAGTCACTCTGCAAAGTAAAAGTATTGTTATAATTAATTACCACTTTCGTCAAAAGTAGTAAAAAACATAAAAAAGACTAATATTTTCAACATTACCCTATGCTTACCTTTTTTTCTAGAAATAAGTTTCATCCTTTTTATTTGCTCATTGAAAGTATACAAATACTCCGTCTATAAACGAAAATGCAGTGCTCCGTTGAGTGACCCGATTCACCCTAAATTATTTTAGTAAGTCTCTTTTTTTATTTGTTCTTTTTCCCCTCTTTACTTTGTGCACAAACTTAAATTTTGATGTTTAACAATATTTATAGCTACAACAGCATAAGATTTTGTATTTGGAGCATTCTTATAAAAAACTAAAAACTAAATGGATCTGTTCTGCATGTTTTTTGTGTGTCACTTCAGCAAACCCTCAAATGTCCTTTTAGTATATACCTTAAATGTAAAAGCTACTTTTTCGAAATACTTCAATCCCCATGCCAATATGCACCCTCTCTTTCACAACTACAATAACCAACTTGTCTCTCGTCTCTCTATAATTTGTCACTGACGTGCAATTTTTCCTTGCGGAGTAATAGTATTGCGTGAAGAAAGTTTCCGGAATGAATGTATTTGCGGAGTGAAAGTATTTGCGAAGTGAAAGTATGCATGGTAAAAATATTCGGAATAAAAAATTTGTAGTAAAGGTTGAATATCATTATAGATGGCTCTCCCTGCCACTATTGTGAATACGAGGAGCAGCTGGCACGTATATGCACTGGCGGGGCGGGTGGGCAACTCAGTGCGTGCATGCTGGCAAAACAAGTGACAATTAATAAAAAATAAAGTCACTTACCTTGCCTGCGAAGCCGGTCCCAGGATGCTTGTTTCCGGTCCAGGGAAGAAATGGCTTGACAGTTCAGGCTGGACTGTTCCCTTGAGGCACAGGGTCAAGAATGATTTGCATATTGCTGTGTCTGAACTGGGGTGGCGAAGCGAGCTAAAGAACGGTGTTGGATTCAACCCAGATCTGTGACTGGGTTGAGTGTCTGAAAAGTTTAAGAGCTCCGTCCAGCATTTCCTTGTGTTTGCTTTGTTTGCCCTAAATTGGCAGGGTATGCCCAGACGTGGGTCCCTTGCTCACTTTGCCACTGGATTCAAGCTAGCCTGGCTGATGAGGGCTGTTAGCTCGAAACCGGTCCAAGGATGCTTGTTACCAGTCCAGGGAAGACATAGCTTGGTGGTTCGGACTGGACTGTTCCCATGAGGCACAGGGTCAAGAGTGATTTGCATATAGCCGTGTCTGAATTGGGGTGGAGAAATGAGCTAAAGAGCGATGATGGATTCAACCCAGATCTGTGACTGGGTTGAGTGTCTGAAAAGTTTCAGAGCTCTTTCCATCAGCTCCTTGTGTTTGCTTTGTTAGCCCTAAGTTGGCAGGGTATGCCCAGACGCCTTGCTCACTTTGCCACTGGATTCAAGCTAGCATGGCTGATGAGGGCTGTTAGCCCAAAACTGGTCCTAGAATGGTTGTTTCCAGTCCAGGGAAGACTTGGCTTGGCAGTTCAGGCTGCACTGTTCCCATGAGGCACAGGATCAAGACTGATTTGCATATATCTGTGTCTGAACTGGGGTGGCGAACTGAGCTAAAGAACGATGATGGATTCAACCTAGATCTGTGATTGGGGGTGAGTGTCTGAAAAGTTTCAGCACTCCAGTCCATCATCTCTTTGTGTTTGCTTTGAGCTACTCATAATGACAGCCAAAGAGGGCTCAGCTTCTCTACATGTAATGTTCTTATAATTATTCTCTTTCAAGATCCTTCCTCGTTGACTGAATCACACTTTTTTGACTTAGCTTGTTTCTATAAAGAGAGACCTCATACTACTCACGTGGATAAACAGCATGTCGTGAGATTGCTTTTTAAACTCTTTTGCACACCTAAACCAACCTAGCTGAACAGGCAAATTCATTGTCATGGAGAAAACACAATCAAGATTCACAGACTCAGGACTGACTGGATTGTAATATCACAATCAGGATATATGAATACGGAATTTCTGCAGTATGGTAAAAGGCCTGGATTCACAAGTTAGGGGTTAGGCGTGCATTATTTGGGTGCAGTACCTAATTTGTAACAAAATAAGTAAAAGAGCGCTCGCCAGGAGGCCACTGCATCATGCACCACACATTGCCCCTGCCAGCGCTGTCAATGACACTATCACTACAACTACCAACCATCACATTCCAGTATGTGTTAGAATTCAGAGCACTCTAGACCACCCTAAGCTAAAAGAATGGCTTGAGCTGCAGGTATTAGTCCTTTTAATGTATATTGAATTAATAAACAACTGTTGTTGTGCTCATATCTAAAATAGACAGACTGCGCCACCAGGTGCTAGACTGT
Source organism: Lissotriton helveticus (assembly GCF_964261635.1). NCBI lineage: Eukaryota > Metazoa > Chordata > Amphibia > Caudata > Salamandridae > Lissotriton > Lissotriton helveticus. Next base: position 1,099,942,897 of record NC_136065.1, read on the forward strand.
CGTAAGTGGCGATGTCGACAATTAAGTGCCGGTGCTGAGCACTAAAGCCACCAGCTCAAATTAAGTACTGCTTGGGTGGTCCTGACTGAAAATGGAGGTGAGTATCCTGAACCTGTTTGTGGGTATTATTATGTGATCAAGGATCATTTCACCTCATTGTGTTCTTTACCTGCAGACTTTGAGGTCTAAAGTGACCCAGGTCAGAGTGTCTGCTGAACAAACACACCTTTGTAAAGCATTTATCATACTACTGTATCTCCAAATATAATGCTATTACTCACAATTTATAAAGTGCACCCGACAAATGTAATAGCCTCTATGCTCACAGAATGCAACGTTGCCATACGTCCTTTCTTAACCTCATCGCTGCTTGCAATATTCCCCTGCTGTGCTGGACAGCAATAAAAACGGGTGTGGTCATGACGAGCTCAGCTCGTCATAAGCATAGGAGCACTGTGCTGCATGACGAGCTGAGCTCGTCATGAGCATGGAAGGGGTTAAATGTCCCCAGGTTAATGTTTATAAAGTATGAATTTTAATAGTTTTCACTCAAGGCTTGGCAATAATGTAATTTCATGCGCTAAATTGAAATAAAATATCAACGTATAATTACGTATTACTGAATTGTATTCATTTATTTAGTGTTTTCTGTATCGTGACCATGGCCCAATCCTGGGTGTCACAGCGCTTTACAATTCAACAGCAATCAGTTTTGTTCACAATTTACAACTTTACAAATAATAAACATATTAAGTATTACTAGGTGACCACTTGGGTTATAGTAGTACATGTCATGACATATTTGTATTTAAAGTGTAAAATCATTCCTAAAGAAAAATGTGGAGTCTGAACTAGATACACAGTTACAAGACCAGACCAATAACCATGTGGCTTGATAAAGGTACCTTCATTAGCCATCGTCCCGGAAACTTGCAAATGGACTTGGTTCTCCAAATAGGGCTGATTGTGGTCCATAAGTGAAACTCGATGAAAGCCCACTGACTTGAGCTATGCCCGTCGTCATTGGTCTGATGATAGCAGTACAATCCTCCTGTTTATCTTCACCTATTAGCATATCTGAAAGTAGAAGATACAGGAATGACTAAATGTCTCAATGAAACCGAAAGAGGACCGTAGTTATTTAGGGGAGGAATTTACTCATGAGAAAGGATTTCGCCTCATTTTTTAATCATGAGATAGAGGTGATACCTCTAATGTTAGTGCAGCTCCCGAAAATGCTCTATCATAAGTTTGTGTTGTCTTAATCTTATGTTGTGTTGTGAAATGTGTAGTTGTCAGCTGTTGCCTAATTCATGGTCAGCTTGTTGAGGCCTCTGGTCCCACAAGCAAAACTCCAGGTGAGGATCTGGTTCTCCTCTACCAGTGGTCGAAGTAGGAAGGATCTGAGGGGGTTGATTTGCCCATACTTTTTTAATTTAAGAAAAACAGGTCCCCTACTTTTTGTGAAAACACAACCGGAGTCTCCTGTGCTGTGAACCCGAGGACAGCTAAACAAGCCATCTTGCCAGTGTGCCTGCTTGCCTGAAAGAAATGTAAATATGCACAACTGGTTAATCTGCAATTGTAAAGGATGTTTGAAACCAGTTTTGGCTTTAATGGATGAAATCACTTTAGGCTTCCTGATGACTCAGCTTTATTCTTTTTGAGTGATATTGTAAGGGAGTTACCAGCTGAACTGTGAAGAGTGCGTTTTTAAAGGACTGTTATAAAAAACTGTACTATGTACAGTCTGTGTATTACTAAATTCTATATTTTGGAAGACTTTTTTTCCTCAAACCTTTTTGTATATTTTGTAGCAGCTTTTCTTATACATTGTGTTATTATGTAACTTTAAAATAATGACTTACTCATACACAGTGCTTTCTGTCCCAGCCTGGGACCTCCTAGCCTTAAACATACATGATTCTCCACTGCACCAACCAGGATTCGGGTCTCTGAGACACAGAACTCTCTAGTGCATTAACTAATAGAAGTTTCATAATGTGCGACAGTGCATTTCCCACTGATAAACTTAACTTGCTTTTATTAACCATTTAAGCTGTGCCTTATTTATATGTAGTTACCTGAAGATAAAAAAACGAAAAAAGTTACAGATTGTTTGTTTTCAAGCGATTCCTTTGTCCCCGCCCCTATGCTCACTCACACCACCCCCATTGCTCACAGCATCACAGTTCGTATTCTTTTTAGGTCGAGCCTATACAGCGCTGCAAATGGCTAACGTGGGTGCATGTCCCACCTTTTCTCACAAGTTCACTCCAATCAAGTATTGCTGCGGGAGCGAGCAGGGACGTGCCTGTGAATAGGTGGCAAGCATGAGATGGAAGCAGAGGTGGCAGTCGCCCCTCATATATATTTATATGTGTGCTTAGTGCAAGCTGTGCAGGCTCAGGTGATAAACGAGGTGTGTGTAATGGACTAATGTACCTACCACCCACTGTTTAACCCGTTTACTGCGGCGGCAATTCTGCTGCGGTGCGGGCAATTCATTGCGCGGGCGGGGCCACGTCGGCCTTCGGACGCCGTTGGCCGACGAACACATGCCAGGGGTTAATTTCTGTTAAAAAAAAGTGAGTTCGCCCGGCAGGTCGGGACTAAGGAACAATGGGGCATATTACCAAGGGCCTCATCGCCGCTAAAGCGGCGAGAATTGTATCGCCCTATTACCTAGCTGTCGCTAACACCAGTTAGCAACAGCTAGTAGGAGATAGCGGGCATTTAGGTGCCCACTTTGCATGTCAGCGATAATTATCGCTAATGACATGCAAAGTGGGCGTGCCAAGATGTTAGCGACTGGAAACAGTCGCTAACATCTCTATCTCCTGTTGCCAACTTTTGGAAATAATCGCGCTAAGCGCGATTATCTCCAAAAGCTAACGCCTGCCCAAAGCTGTTCTTAGCCATGTTATCCAATGGTAGGTGGATAACATGGCTAAGAGCATTTGTTCTGTAATGCATGAATATCGCTGACTTTACAGCGATATTCATGCATTTCGGCCGATTTTTATCGCTTAGGAGATAAACCTTGATAATAGCAAGGCTCCTAAGCGATAAAAAACGGCGGAGTGCAGCGATATTAATGTTGCCGCTAAACCAACATAGCGATAATTATCGCTAGTTGTTGGTAATATGACCCAATATGTGGAAAATACTCATATCAGCCCAATCCGTTTGCGCAATCTCTTTCTCCATCCATTTTCTTTCCTTCTCTTTCGCTTCTCCCTCTCTTGTTGTTTTCTCTACATTCCTCCTCTTTCGCGTTCTCTCTTGAAGCCTCCCCTGCCTGCTGCAGCTAATCTCAGGCAAAGCCCATGCCCTGTTCACAAAAATCCGTTTGAAAGCTTATTTTACAGAATCTAACACATTTAATTAAACTGAAAATGGTAAACACGTGCTCCAGAAACCCAGAAATTAGTGATGACAGCAGAAATGAGAAATGGCACGACAGTCAGCCAATAATCTGCTAGCAGGAAGCATCATTGATTTTCCAAATGGTGCCACCCCCGCCCAAAAAAAAAAATGCAAGAAGGGGAATGTGGTAGTAATGCTGCTTTGGCATACGTTTTTGCTGAGACAGACCACATTGTATGGTAGCTTAGTGGGTTAAGGTTCTTGCTGCAGACAGCTGTGTAGTCTGCTTGTTTGCCAGTATGAATTATCACAACATAACTTAACACCCTGCCAAGTTCCATTTCATCGGGAGTTCGTTTACCCAGTTCAACCATTTAGCTAACAGGCCTTTGCATGCTGGGGCTTGTAGTTTCTTTCCCCGCAGTAACTAGGGAGTGGTGTGGTCTTACATTGGATATACTGGAGCCTGAAGAGTTAAACATTTACCCTGGATTCAATTGTTCACTTGGAAATTGCATAAATATGTGGCAAAGCACTTTTATATCATTTCCCTCAAATTGTTAACTTGTGTAATGTAAATAAGCAAAAACAAGTTTACATATGTCTACCCTTGTTCCCATCACACGTTAGTTTCACAACATTATAGACTGCACAAAATGTCTCATTGAAAAAGAAGTAAAGTTAAAAAAATGAATTGACTCTCTCCGTGGTGCAACTGAATTGATGCAAGTGTATCAGCAAGTGGATCCGTTTTTCAGACTTTTTGTACCTCTTATGAGTTCTATATATATATTATACTGTGATATAGATTATTTGTTTCTGCTACTATTTCCTAAAAGGGGAATGGCAGCCATGCTGTGCAAGTGCACATTATCTATTTTGAATGAAGATGGCTTTGTGAATGGCAAAAATAGTAATAGTATAGCTATTCAATCCCTGACGGTACAGCGCCTAGGATAATGTACTGCATGGCTGAACACTTATAAGGTCCCACTGCGAGACCTATTGGCTATGCCAATGCTTGTTTTCAATGCACTTCACCCACTGTCCTCTCCCCTTGAATTTGAGGCTTTTCCTGGTCTGTTCTATGCTATTTCTACTGACGACCTTTGCTCTTTACAATAATAACCCTTCTGCTTTGTCTTTCCTGTCGACCACAAGAAATACACACGTTCCCCGACGAACCTCAAATCTGCCTTCTATGAAGTAGTCGTGCCCACTGAGACATAGATGGGTTTGGGCATTGGACTGCACCAAATGAAATGAACTATAGAAATTAGGGGCATATTACCAACCAATAGAGATAATTTTTGTCTCTAACTTGTTTAGAGACAAAAATTATCGCCGCACATCGGCGATTTTTATCGCAGATAAACCTTGCTATTAGCAAGGTTTATCGCAAATGCGATAAAAAACGGCCGCAATGCATGAATATCGCTGAAAAGTCAGCGATATTCATGCATTATCGAGCAAATGCTCTTAGCCATGTTATCCACCTCCCATTGGATAACATGGCTAAGAACTGCTCCTGGGCAAGTGTTAGCTTTTGGAGATATTCGCGCTTAGCGCGAATATCTCCAAAAGTTGGTAATAGGAGATAGCGATGTTAGCGACTGTTTTCAGTTGCTAACATCTTGGCACGCCCACTTTGCATATCATTAGTGATAAATATCACTGACATGCAAAGCGGGGCCCAAGATGGTCACTATCTCCTATTAGCTGTCGCTAACTGGTGTTAGCGACAGCTTGGAAATAGGGAGATAATTTTATCTCCGCTTTCTTGGCTTTTAAAGCCAAAAAAGCGGAGATAAAGCCCCTTGATAATATACCCCTCAATTTTTTTATTCACAGTTAGACCTTTCCTTGCACATTTTAACAAATATATATACACCAGTATTTGTAGTTAATGTGAACTACATAAAACAAGAGCTGACATTTCGACAGCCTATACTTTTTAAAGTACTCTCATACATTTCTAAAGTGAATAAAAGCACATCCAGTGTGATATCTGGTGTAATATATGAGGATGCCACCATAACTTAAATAAGACTTCGGCGGTAATGACCTTAACAAGAAGGACACTTTATCTTGGCGCAAGTATTTGCAGACGCAGCCATCCCTCTCAAATGTTGCAAATGCGTCTTTAAGCCTTATCCTTTGCACTGCGCGTCCGTAAATGGGAAGTTTCTGAAGCAATTAGGGATATCGTCCAGCTACGTCACACTGCCAGTTACCTTATAACTCTCACGACAGAAACCCGGAAGAGCTCTGCTCTGAAGTCTAAGTCTGCAGTTCCCTGAAGACAAATTCTCGTGTAAACTGCTGGGCCTTTTACAGCTGCACTCCATTTATCAACTAAGCATACACACAAAACACTCTCCTGACAGCCCTCTACGGTTATGGTGGGCCCCGGGGGAAGCAGAGTCCCAGTGGTTCCTGGGGTTTGTCCTTTTGTGTATGATTTTAACTGACCCTTGACCCTGTTCTGGGCCGGTCGCTCCACGCACCGCCACACTCCCCGTGAGTGAGCCCAGGCTTCCCCCGCTTCTGCCGAGTTTCGCCGCTGTCCTGCAGCTGAGTTCCTGGGCCTCTGTATTTTTTATTCTGCCTCTGTATTTTGGTCTCTGCCTCTGTATTTTGTTTCCTGCCTCTGTATTTTGTTTCTGTGCTTGTTTTTCTCCTTGTTTGCGCCGTTACTGTGTCCTGCCCCTGCTGCGTTTCCCGCCCTTCTCCCCGCCGCTGCTCCCCTGTGGCCCCTCCCCTTTTTCTTCTGTTTCCCTTCCCATTCGCCGCCCCGCTCCTGCCTCCCAGCTGCTCCTCCCTCCCACTTTGCCATTTATGGCGGAGTACACGTGTACGCGCAGCGAGCACGCGCAGCGAGCACGCGCAGTGGGCGTGCCGATTGCACGCCTAAGGCGCGCCAAAGGCAAGCTGGTCTAGGACAGCGTCCAGCGCCAGGACCCCTGGTCCCCGACGACGCCACACCACATGACGGACCTACGACACCGCCACCCTCTACGCACTCAACGCCAGCCGATCCCCCGCCTGCTACCGGGCCACCCCGAAACGCACCCACGGACCCTTCGCCTGCCAAGCCTGCAAATACACCTGCCTGCGGACCTGCGCCGCACCCAACAAGCCGAGCACCAGCCGCAACCACCTCAAGTGCATCCTGCTCAACACCCGCTCAGTCCACAGACACGCCGTCGAACTATGGAACCTGCTCGACACAACATCACCAGACGTCGCCTTCCTCACAGAAACCTGGATGAACGCCTCCTCAGCGCCTGACATCGCCATAGCCATCCCGGACGGATACAAGATCACCCGGAAGGACCGCATCAACCAGACTGAAGGAGGCATCGCCATCGTACACAGGAACACCATCCGCATCATGACCAACTCCGACGACACCCTCACCGCCGCCAAACACCTCCACTTCCAGATACACACCGACCCCAAGACCACCCTCAGAGGCACCCTCATCTACAGACCCCGGGGACCACGCACCCAATTTAGCGAAGACATCGCCGACTTCATCAGCCCGCACACCCTCCCCTCCGCCGACTACATCCTCCTAGGGGACCTCAACTTCCACCTGGAGAACAACAAGGACAGCAACATCACCACCCTGCTGGACAACCTCGCTAACCTCGGACTCAAGCAACTGGTGAACACCCCCACCCACTACGCCGGCCACACGCTTGACCCCGTCTTCTCCTCCAGCAAGCACATCTCCTTCAGCCACTCCACCGGACTCCATTGGACTGACCACAGCTGCATCCACTTCAGCTTCAGAAGAACCACGACCCACCACCACCCGCAACAGATTCCTCGCAGGAGCTGGAGCAAGATCACCGCCGAGCAGCTCACCACCTCCCTCCGCCAGAACCCTCCCGCCAGCACAACGGACCCCAACGAAGCAGCCAGCAACCTCACACAGTGGCTCACCAACTGCGCAGATGACCTCGCACCACTGAAGAACCCTCCCAGCAGACCCGGCAGCAAGAAAGCCCCCTGGTTCACCGACGAACTCAAGATCTCCAAGAAGAACTGCCGCACCCTCGAGAAAGCCTGGCGCCACAACCAGACCACGGACAACATGTCGGCCCTAAAGCACGCCACCCTCAAACACCACCAGCTGATCCGCACCACCAAGAAGACAGCATTCAAAGAACGACTGGACAACAATGCCCACAACAGCAAGGAACTCTTCAGCATCGTCAAAGAGTTCTGCAAACCCAGCGCCGTAAACAACGACATCACTCCCTTTCAAGACCTCTGCGACGCACTCGCCTCGTTCTTCCACCGCAAGATCGCCGATATACACAACAGCTTCAGCGCACCAACCATGCACCCAACCACCAAACCAACGCCCCCCACCACCACCCTCTGCGTCTGGACCCCGGTCAGCACCGAAGACACCACCCGCACGATGAACACCATCCACTCCGGATCACCAACCGACCCCTGCCCCCACCACGTCTTCAACAAGGCCGACTCCATCATCGCACCCCATCTCCGGGACATCATCAACACCTCCTTCAACACCGCCACCTTCCCGGAGAGCTGGAAGCACGCCGAACTTAGCACCCTCCTGAAGAAACCAACAGCGGACCCCAACGACCTCAAGAACTACCGCCCCATCTCGCTCCTCCCTTTTCCGGCCAAAGTCATCGAGAAGACCATCAACAGACAGCTCGCCGCCTTCCTCGAGATGAACGGATCCCTCGACCCCTCGCAGTCTGGTTTCCGAGCCAACCACAGCACCGAGACCACCCTCATCGCAGCCACTGACGACATCAGATCCCTGCTCGACAACGAGGAAACAGCGGCCCTCATCCTCCTGGACCTCTCCGCAGCATTCAACACTGTCTGCCACCGCACCCTAGTACAGCGCCTCAGCAACATCGGAATCCAAGAGAAGGCACTGGAGTGGATCATCTCGTTCCTCGCCGGAAGAACCCAGAGAGTCCGCCTCCCCCCGTTCAGATCCGAGGCCACCGAAGTCATCTGCGGCTTACCACAAGGATCATCACTCAGCCCAACCCTTTTCAACGTCTACATGAGCCCTCTCACAGCCATCGCACGCAAACACAACCTCAACATCATCTCCTACGCTAACGACACCCAGCTAATCCTCTCCCTCACCAACGGCCCCGCCACCGCCAGAACCAGCCTACACGAAGTGATGAAAGACGTCGCCGAATGGATGAAGAACAGCCGCCTGAAACTGAACTCAGACAAGACGAAAATCCTCATCCTGGGATTATCACCCTCTGCCTGGGACGACTCCTGGTGGTCCCCTGCCCTGGGCACCACTCCCAAACCAACGGACCACGCACGCAACCTGGGTTTCATCTTGGACTCCTCCCTCTCAATGACCAGACAAGTCAACGCCGTCTCATCTTCATGCGCATGCTCCGTAAGATCTACAGATGGATCCCCACCGAAACCAGGAAGACGATCACCCAGGCACTCGTCACCAGCCGACTGGACTACGGAAACACCCTCTACGCCGGAACCACAGCCAAACTTCAGAAAAGACTCCAGCGCATCCAGAACGCCTCCACACGATTGGTCCTGGACATCCCCCAACACAGCCACATCTCCGGCCACCTGAGAGACCTGCACTGGCTCCCCGTCAGCAAGAGGATCACGTTCAGGCTCCTCACCCACGCACACAAGGCCCTCCACGACCGGGGCCCCAAGTACCTCAACAACCGCCTGACCTTCTACGCGCCCACCCGCCAGCTACGATCAACCTGCTTTGCCCTCGCCGCCGTACCAGGCATCCGCAGAGCCACCGCTGGAGGAAGATCCTTCTCCTACCTTGCAGCAAAGACATGGAACTCCCTCCCGATCCACCTCCGGCTGACCCAGGATCATCTCTCCTTCAGGAAGCTCCTCAAAATCTGGCTCTTTGAGCAGTAGCGGACCCCTCCCCCCAAGCGCCTTGATACCCGTCCGGGTGAGTAGCGCGCTATACAAATGTCCATGATTGATTGATTGATTGAAATATATGGAGATCGAGAATAGATAGGCATAAGGGAGGTCGAGTTGGGCCCTCATGTCAAGTGTCAGGATGTGGATGATCTTCCTACAGACACCCAGTTTTATCAACAGGGAGTAATTGAATTCTCACGCTACTCATCCATGAAAGGATCGATCTTGGGGAGATTTGGAATAATTGTTTGTTAGCCTGAAGAAGGTGGGGAAGTATCCGATACCACCGAAACGCGTCGCTTCTGTGTCTGAGAAATAATTTTTAATAACAATACCTGGTGTGAACATAGATGATTTAACAATAATATTGGAAACAACATCTAACGAGGAGATAAGAAAAGAATCCCCTTGTATACAGTGATTGTGGTACTAGAGTTTCTAAATTGTGTTGTGCTTTTTCAAAACACTCCCAACCAGCACCAGGTTGTTACTTTGATGTTTAGAAAATACACTACCAAGTTCCCCTGTATTTGTGAAAATCCATGTTTATAAAGTTTTTATATATTGTATTTTGAGAAAGCATCTCTTAAGAGGAAAACTTTCGTAGAATATGAGCTTTTTAAAAAAAAAAGATAATATTAACTTGATAAAAATGTATGATTTTCTTATATTATGTTCTGAGTTCCTAATTGGTGCTGTTCAAGTGAGGTATGATTGAAAGAAGTATACGTGGGGTGTGTGCTTAAAGAAACAGAACCCAAAGGGATCATTCTTTATAGTGTTTACTATTGGCGTCCAATCCCTTTGGCTGAATTGGACCCCTCTCATTTACTTTGTGGCTTTTACGCTTAAAGACATCATTGTGGTCTGTTTATTGCGCGAAAGAGCAAACACGGTACTCAGACAAAATATCGAAAATAAAATATCGTAAAGACAAAATATCGAAGTTAAAATATCGAAGGTAAAAAATATTGGGAAGCAAAAATATCGGATACAAAAATATCGTAATAGGTAAGTAAGTATAAATATCGATAATAATAATATCGTATGACAAAATATCGACAATACAAAATATCGTGTAGTAATGGAAAAAATAAATAGTATAGGAAAAAATATAATAATTGTACATAAAAAATTGATAAAAAGGTCTATATTAAAAAATTAAAATATATTTAATAAAAAAATATTTAAAAAAAACATATCTAGTTTTAGGAGCGGGTAATTGGGTTTATAGGGGATAAGGGTGGGGAGTGTATTAAAATGTATGTAAAAATACATAAAATAATAAAAAATATGAAAAAAAGATACATTTTAAAATAATATTTAAATTAATAATATTAATAAATAATAATAGATATCAAGTTTTAGGAGCGGGTTATTGGGTTTATAGGGGATAAGGCTGGGAAGTAATTTAAAAATAATTAATAAATTAATATATGTTTGTAAAAAAAAATTATTAATAATTAATTGGTAAATAATTAATATTAATTAGTTAATTAATTAATATAATTTTGTACATTATTTTATATAATAATTAATTGGTAATTAATGAATATTAATTATTTAATTACTAATTATAATTTTGGACATAATTTTAAATAATAAATAATTGGTAATTAAATAATAATAATTAATTGGTAATTAATTAATAATAATTAGTTAATTAATTAATATAATGTTGTACATAATTTTAAATAATAATTAATTGGTAATTAATTATTAATAATTAGTTAATTAATTAATATACATTTTTACATATTTTTAAATAATAATTAATTGGTAATTAATTAATATTAATTAGTTAATTATATTAATTAGCTTCATTTAGTTAAATATATATTTTTTACTGATTGTAAATTAATTTGGAAAAAATAATATTAATAATTAAATTTATTTATTTACAGCTAATGTGCTAATATATTTAGTTTATTGTTATTGTTAATTAATAATTAATTTGTAATTACATAATAATAATTATTTTTGGGTAAAGGAGTATTGTTAGAGTTCAGGGTCAGTTTTCAGTTTTTGGGTAAAGGGGTATTTTTAGGGTTCAGGGTCAGTTTTCAGTTTGTGGGTAAAGGGGTATTTTTAGGGTTCAGGGTCAGTTTTGGGTTTTTGGGTAAAGGGGTATTTTTAGGGTTCAGGGTCAGTTTTCAGTTTTTGGGTAAAGGGGTATTTTTGGGGTTCAGGGTCAGTTTTCAGTTTTTGGGTAAAGGGGTATTTTTAGTGTTCAGGGTCAGTTTTGGGTGTTTGGGTAAAGGGGTATTTTTAGGGTTCAGGGTCAGTTTTCAGTTTTTGGGTAAAGGGGTATTTTTTGGGTTCAGGGTCAGTTTTCAGTTTTTGGGTAAAGGGGTATTTTTAGGGTTCAGGGTCAGTTTTGGGTTTTTGGGTAAAGGGGTATTTTTAGGGTTCAGGGTCAGTTTTCAGTTTTTGGGTAAAGGGGAATTTTTTGGGTTCAGGGTCAGTTTTCAGTTTTTGGGTAAAGGGGTATTTTTAGGGTTCAGGGTCAGTTTTGGGTTTTTGGGTAAAGGGGTATTGTTTGGGTTCAGGGTCAGTTTTCAGTTTTTGGGTAAAGGGGTATTTTTAGGGTTCAGGGTCAGTTTTGGGTTTTTGGGTAAAGGGGTATTTTTAGGGTTCAGGGTCAGTTTTCAGTTTTTGGGTAAAGGGGTATTTTTTGGGTTCAGGGTCAGTTTTCAGTTTTTGGGTAAAGGGGTATTTTTAGGGTTCAGGGTCAGTTTTGGGTTTTTGGGTAAAGGGGTATTTTTAGGGTTCAGGGTCAGTTTTCAGTTTTTGGGTAAAGGGGTATTTTTTGGGTTCAGGGTCAGTTTTCAGTTTTTGGGTAAAGGGGTATTTTTAGTGTTCAGGGTCAGTTTTGGGTTTTTGGGTAAAGGGGTATTTTTAGGGTTCAGGGTCAGTTTTCAGTTTTTGGGTAAAGGGGTATTTTTTGGGTTCAGGGTCAGTTTTCAGTTTTTGGGTAAAGGGGTATTTTTAGGGTTCAGGGTCGGTTTTGGGTTTTTGGGTAAAGGGGTATTTTTAGGGTTCAGGGTCAGTTTTCAGTTTTTGGGTAAAGGGGTATTTTTTTGGGTTCAGGGTCAGTTTTCAGTTTTTGGGTAAAGGGGTATTTTTAGGGTTCAGGGTCAGTTTTGGGTTTTTGGGTAAAGGGGTATTTTTTGGGTTCAGGGTCAGTTTTCAGTTTTTGGGTAAAGGGGTATTTTTAGGGTTCAGGGTCAGTTTTGGGTTTTTGGGTAAAGGGGTATTTTTAGGGTTCAGGGTCAGTTTTTGGATAAAGGGGTATTTTTGGGTTTCAGGGTCAGTTTTCAGTTTTTGGGTAAAGGGGTATTTTTAGGGTTCAGGGTCAGTTTTGGGTTTTTGGGTAAAGGGGTATTTTTAGGGTTCAGGGTCAGTTTTCAGTTTTTGGGTAAAGGGGTATTTTTGGGGTTCAGGGTCAGTTTTCAGTTTTTGGGTAAAGGGGTATTTTTAGTGTTTAGGGTCAGTTTTGGGTTTTTGGGTAAAGGGGTATTTTTAGGTTTCAGGGTCAGTTTTCAGTTTTTGGGTAAAGGGGTATTTTTTGGGTTCAGGGTCAGTTTTCAGTTTTTGGGTAAAGGGGTATTTTTAGGGTTCAGGGTCAGTTTTGGGTTTTTGGGTAAAGGGGTATTTTTAGGGTTCAGGGTCAGTTTTCAGTTTTTGGGTAAAGGGGTATTTTTTGGGTTCAGGGTCAGTTTTCAGTTTTTGGGTAAAGGGGTATTTTTAGGGTTCAGGGTCAGTTTTGGGTTTTTGGGTAAAGGGGTATTTTTAGGGTTCAGGGTCAGTTTTCAGTTTTTGGGTAAAGGGGTATTTTTAGGGTTCAGGGTCAGTTTTGGGTTTTTGGGTAAAGGGGTATTTTTAGGGTCCAGGGTCAGTTTTCAGTTTTTGGGTAAAGGGGTATTTTTTGGGTTCAGGGTCAGTTTTCAGTTTTTGGGTAAAGGGGTATTTTTAGGGTTCAGGGTCAGTTTTGGGTTTTTGGGTAAAGGGGTATTTTTAGGGTTCAGGGTCAGTTTTCAGTTTTTGGGTAAAGGGGTATTTTTTGGGTTCAGGGTCAGTTTTCAGTTTTTGGGTAAAGGGGTATTTTTAGTGTTCAGGGTCAGTTTTGGGTTTTTGGGTAAAGGGGTATTTTTAGGGTTCAGGGTCAGTTTTCAGTTTTTGGGTAAAGGGGTATTTTTTGGGTTCAGGGTCAGTTTTCAGTTTTTGGGTAAAGAGGTATTTTTAGGGTTCAGGGTCAGTTTTGGGTTTTTGGGTAAAGGGGTATTTTTAGGGTTCAGGGTCAGTTTTCAGTTTTTGGGTAAAGGGGTATTTTTTGGGTTCAGGGTCAGTTTTCAGTTTTTGGGTAAAGGGGTATTTTTAGGGTTCAGGGTCAGTTTTGGGTTTTTGGGTAAAGGGGTATTTTTTGGGTTCAGGGTCAGTTTTCAGTTTTTGGGTAAAGGGGTATTTTTAGGGTTCAGGGTCAGTTTTGGGTTTTTGGGTAAAGGGGTATTTTTAGGGTTCAGGGTCAGTTTTCAGTTTTTGGGTAAAGGGGTATTTTTTGGTTTCAGGGTCAGTTTTCAGTTTTTGGGTAAAGGGGTATTTTTAGGGTTCAGGGTCAGTTTTGGGTTTTTGGGTAAAGGGGTATTTTTAGGGTTCAGGGTCAGTTTTCAGTTTTTGGGTAAAGGGGTATTTTTTGGTTTCAGGGTCAGTTTTCAGTTTTTGGGTAAAGGGGTATTTTTAGGGTTCAGGGTCAGTTTTGGGTTTTTGGGTAAAGGGGTATTTTTTGGTTTCAGGGTCAGTTTTCAGTTTTTGGGTAAAGGGGTATTTTTAGGGTTCAGGGTCAGTTTTGGGTTTTTGGGTAAAGGGGTATTTTTAGGGTTCAGGGTCAGTTTTCAGTTTTTGGGTAAAGGGGAATTTTTTGGGTTCAGGGTCAGTTTTCAGTTTTTGGGTAAAGGGGTATTTTTAGGGTTCAGGGTCAGTTTTGGGTTTTTGGGTAAAGGGGTATTGTTTGGGTTCAGGGTCAGTTTTCAGTTTTTGGGTAAAGGGGTATTTTTAGGGTTCAGGGTCAGTTTTGGGTTTTTGGGTAAAGGGGTATTTTTAGGGTTCAGGGTCAGTTTTCAGTTTTTGGGTAAAGGGGTATTTTTTGGGTTCAGGGTCAGTTTTCAGTTTTTGGGTAAAGGGGTATTTTTAGGGTTCAGGGTCAGTTTTGGGTTTTTGGGTAAAGGGGTATTTTTAGGGTTCAGGGTCAGTTTTCAGTTTTTGGGTAAAGGGGTATTTTTTGGGTTCAGGGTCAGTTTTCAGTTTTTGGGTAAAGGGGTATTTTTAGTGTTCAGGGTCAGTTTTGGGTTTTTGGGTAAAGGGGTATTTTTAGGGTTCAGGGTCAGTTTTCAGTTTTTGGGTAAAGGGGTATTTTTTGGGTTCAGGGTCAGTTTTCAGTTTTTGGGTAAAGGGGTATTTTTAGGGTTCAGGGTCGGTTTTGGGTTTTTGGGTAAAGGGGTATTTTTAGGGTTCAGGGTCAGTTTTCAGTTTTTGGGTAAAGGGGTATTTTTTTGGGTTCAGGGTCAGTTTTCAGTTTTTGGGTAAAGGGGTATTTTTAGGGTTCAGGGTCAGTTTTGGGTTTTTGGGTAAAGGGGTATTTTTTGGGTTCAGGGTCAGTTTTCAGTTTTTGGGTAAAGGGGTATTTTTAGGGTTCAGGGTCAGTTTTGGGTTTTTGGGTAAAGGGGTATTTTTAGGGTTCAGGGTCAGTTTTTGGATAAAGGGGTATTTTTGGGTTTCAGGGTCAGTTTTCAGTTTTTGGGTAAAGGGGTATTTTTAGGGTTCAGGGTCAGTTTTGGGTTTTTGGGTAAAGGGGTATTTTTAGGGTTCAGGGTCAGTTTTCAGTTTTTGGGTAAAGGGGTATTTTTGGGGTTCAGGGTCAGTTTTCAGTTTTTGGGTAAAGGGGTATTTTTAGTGTTTAGGGTCAGTTTTGGGTTTTTGGGTAAAGGGGTATTTTTAGGTTTCAGGGTCAGTTTTCAGTTTTTGGGTAAAGGGGTATTTTTTGGGTTCAGGGTCAGTTTTCAGTTTTTGGGTAAAGGGGTATTTTTAGGGTTCAGGGTCAGTTTTGGGTTTTTGGGTAAAGGGGTATTTTTAGGGTTCAGGGTCAGTTTTCAGTTTTTGGGTAAAGGGGTATTTTTTGGGTTCAGGGTCAGTTTTCAGTTTTTGGGTAAAGGGGTATTTTTAGGGTTCAGGGTCAGTTTTGGGTTTTTGGGTAAAGGGGTATTTTTAGGGTTCAGGGTCAGTTTTCAGTTTTTGGGTAAAGGGGTATTTTTAGGGTTCAGGGTCAGTTTTGGGTTTTTGGGTAAAGGGGTATTTTTAGGGTCCAGGGTCAGTTTTCAGTTTTTGGGTAAAGGGGTATTTTTTGGGTTCAGGGTCAGTTTTCAGTTTTTGGGTAAAGGGGTATTTTTAGGGTTCAGGGTCAGTTTTGGGTTTTTGGGTAAAGGGGTATTTTTAGGGTTCAGGGTCAGTTTTCAGTTTTTGGGTAAAGGGGTATTTTTTGGGTTCAGGGTCAGTTTTCAGTTTTTGGGTAAAGGGGTATTTTTAGTGTTCAGGGTCAGTTTTGGGTTTTTGGGTAAAGGGGTATTTTTAGGGTTCAGGGTCAGTTTTCAGTTTTTGGGTAAAGGGGTATTTTTTGGGTTCAGGGTCAGTTTTCAGTTTTTGGGTAAAGAGGTATTTTTAGGGTTCAGGGTCAGTTTTGGGTTTTTGGGTAAAGGGGTATTTTTAGGGTTCAGGGTCAGTTTTCAGTTTTTGGGTAAAGGGGTATTTTTTGGGTTCAGGGTCAGTTTTCAGTTTTTGGGTAAAGGGGTATTTTTAGGGTTCAGGGTCAGTTTTGGGTTTTTGGGTAAAGGGGTATTTTTTGGGTTCAGGGTCAGTTTTCAGTTTTTGGGTAAAGGGGTATTTTTAGGGTTCAGGGTCAGTTTTGGGTTTTTGGGTAAAGGGGTATTTTTAGGGTTCAGGGTCAGTTTTCAGTTTTTGGGTAAAGGGGTATTTTTTGGTTTCAGGGTCAGTTTTCAGTTTTTGGGTAAAGGGGTATTTTTAGGGTTCAGGGTCAGTTTTGGGTTTTTGGGTAAAGGGGTATTTTTAGGGTTCAGGGTCAGTTTTCAGTTTTTGGGTAAAGGGGTATTGTTTGGGTTCAGGGTCAGTTTTAATTTAATGTACGCTGGATTTGGTATAGTAATAATTAAATTATTAGAGTCCAACATATACTCACATTTAATATACAGTGCAAAATTTCTAATAAGATTGTTACATTATAGTAAGATAATGATACAAATTGTTCAACATGATTGTAGAAACATTATTTTTATTTATGTTTCACAAATGTTATTTCATAACAAAAATCTTTTTATTACATTTGGTTTTATAAACATATTTTATAAACACAATGATAAGCAACTATACAGAAGCATTATTATTTTCATCCTTTTTGTACAAAAAAGAAAATTATTTATTATCTCTTTTACATATTGTAATTTCAGAAAGAAATGTAGAAATAACAAAAGTATTTTTTCCACTTCATTTCAATACATCAAATATTTATTATATAATTCACACATTTTTTACACATTTTTCAATTATTATAATTTGTGACAATGTACTTATATTTCTAGACATTGTTAACATAAATATTTTTTTTTTTATATGTATTTATTACATTCATTTATATATTTGTTAATCAAATCATTGTAGGATTAAAGTAAATATTTATTTACAATAATAGAAACTTAATGTTTATTTTTGCCTATTTAGTTAAGTATAGATATTATATTTTATACTTGGGACTATTTTATTGCATTTGGGTGCTTTATTTTGTAACCGGGTTAGGTCGTTTTGGGTTATTTGGAAGAAGGGCTGATCGCGGTTGGGAGACACTTCACGTCGCTTCAGGTAAGGTTTATTTTATATGTTTTATGTGTATTTTAATGATGTTTTGAGATTAGTGACCTTATATTTTGTGTTGTTGAATGTGAGGGAGTTATGTTTTAGATTTCGAATACAGATAATTACTTATGGTATATACACGTAGTGTTAGTTAGTTAAATCATTATATATAGAGTGAATTTTAGTCTTTTACGGTATATCTACAAGTGAAATCATCAATTTTAATATGTTTGTACCTAATTACTAGCTAATTAATGTGGGTGGGAATGTCTGTTTTCTATGTTTTTGTCATAGGTGTACGCTACATCGGAAGTTCCGTTTTTTTTTAAAGGAAGTGTTTGTTTGTTTAATTCAACACTGCTTTACAAACACTTCTTTACATTTTTCGGTTTTGCTGGAACGATTCTTTCTATTTTTCCAATTTTTCGGGTTTTTTATGGTTATTCGATGGCTCTGGACAACGTGGATGTCTTAATTTTGAAACAGTTGTATTTTTACATTTTTTTTGGGGTTAATTTTGCACTACCTGGATTACTTTGGTGGAGAAGGACGTTATTGGATTGACAACATGATTGGTAAGTCCT
This sequence comes from Lissotriton helveticus, assembly GCF_964261635.1. Lineage (NCBI taxonomy): Eukaryota > Metazoa > Chordata > Amphibia > Caudata > Salamandridae > Lissotriton > Lissotriton helveticus. The sequence continues at coordinate 1,099,960,713 of NC_136065.1, forward strand.
TGCTTTCTTATTTTGTGTGGGTGGGTAATGTTATTTTTATTATGGAATTGTTTTTTACTTGTTATTTAGTTTTAATGTGTGCATATATTATAATAATATCTCTATATATTGCATACATTAAATACTTTAGAAGCTCACGTTACATATTTTTGCATACTTAGGTGATACTTTTAGTGTTTTATAACATTTTGGGAATTAATTAGAGTAGTGTTTTGGCAATGATGTTTAGGTATTCTATGCCTTTTGTACTAGGGTAAAGTTTAACTTGTACTTCCAGGTACTTGTGCATTTGTTTATTTTGCTTTGATGTTTTAGGGACAAGTTCAGTTACAGATTGGTCCATTCTAAATTCCTGGTAGCTCTGTTCTTTCTGTAGGCATTTAATGAAATGTTCTAGAGTTTGTTTGGTTCTACCAGTTGATTGTACAAATGCATTGTGCCAACCTTCCACTGCATTGTTAGTTTTTGATTCTCCGTTAAGGGTACTTCTGTAAACGTTCCACCAGGGTATGAGGAATTTGGGATTTCGTCTGTGGCCAGATCTGTGGAGTCTGCCTACCCAGGTGTCTTCAAAGTAGTCGAGAAATGGACTTAATTTAGCTTCATTTTGTTTGTAGAAGGGGCTGTCTATAAGAATGTTGTAGTGTTCAGCTACGTCTGTTTCAGGGACATAAGCAAGTGCAATGAGTTTTTTAATTTGGAAAGCAAAAGATGAGTTTGTAGCATATTCGACACTTAGGGTAGTTTTTTGAAGGTGTCTCCATAAACACTGGTTTAAATGATAATAGCAGCCTTGAATGCAGGTATGGGGGTGGATTTTTAGGATAGTTGAGACCATTGCTTGCTCAAAATCAAGAATGATTTTTTCAGGAGAAAAATCATTAGTTTTTTGTTTAATTATATTTATTAATTCCATATATGTGGAATTATTTTTGTTTGGTAATAGTGCATATAGCAAAGGTATGTTGCAGTTGTGGTAGAGGCCATGTATTGTGTATAATTGGAAAAATGGTTTGGGACAGATGTTAAATGTTCCATCCATCATCCAATGTTGGCTTTGCTGCAGTTTAACTAAATTCATATTGGTACCAAAAATTATAAGCCTTTTGTCATTGTTTTCGTTGTCGTAAACTATAAATGGTTGTTTATTTAAAGTTATTATTTGGTTAGCAGTTACATTTATATCCTGATATGTTCTGGGAGATGGTGTTGTAGCAGTAGTAGCTTTTTTAGTTCGTGCTATAGTTCTTTTTAAGGAGAGGATATTTGGCATTTGAGTTGTGGCAGTTTTTGGGATTTTAGGAATGGCTTCTTTTAAAATGAAATTTGTTTGCTTTTGGGAACCTGTACTAGCTTCTTTTATATTTTCCAAAGCTGTTCTAACTTCTATTTCAGTAACATTAGGTGGATGATTGTGTTCCCTAGTATACAGTACAGTAGCTTCTCTAGTTGTTGCTCTGCCATAGCACTTGTTAGAATAATATTTACAACATTTCCAATTAACTTTCATGCCATATTGCTTTTCTTGTGTATAAGTGCAACCCATGTAGCATAGTAATAGTTTTCCTTTCTGGCTGGTCACAAATTCGGCTCCTTCGGTCATTTTGTACTTTGTATATCTATAAAATATATATATAATAGTTAATGTCAAATTAAATGTGATAAATAATCTATGTTAGTGATAAGTAGGAATGTTTATACTTACGTGTTTTAGAATTTACAGCAAAATTAGGAGTTGCTTGCTTCTTTTGTTGGGGATAATTGTTTGTGATGTTGTTGTAGCTGTTATGAAAAACATGAAAGTAGTATATTATTAATTAATGTTTCGGTACATTTGCAATGTTAGAGCTCATTTCTACTACAAAAGTGTATCTTCATGATTCACATTGTGAAGATACTTACATATTTTTTTAGGTTGGTCTTTGCCAGTATAGTTGTTTCTTCAGCTTCTGGAGAGTAGTTTGTAGTGTTATATTAAATAAAAAAGGAACATATGTGTTAGAATAATCACCATGTTGGTATGTTTTTTAATAGATTATCTGGTAATTATGTTCTTTAATATACTTACTTTGTGATTAGTATCTTTATTATTCAGAATGTGGAGTTCTGTATTATGTCTGTATATCTATTCGTTGTGTTTGCTCTGTAAATAAACAATATATAATAGAAAATAATTAGAACAGTTCTAAATGTTTGTATTGTTTTTCCACATTTATTTCAGTTGCACAATACTTACTTAGTAAAATGTATTGGAGAAATAGTACTGATGTCCTTAGTTCATTAGTAGTGCAGTTTTCAGTAGTAGAATCTACAGAAAAAAAGAAATATGTGGGGCAAAAGTCATTATTTCTGTGTGTTTAGATTTAGGTGCACATAATGAAACAATGTGAAATTACTTACATAGTTATTAGTATCTGTATTCCTATGCTTTGTTCACAGTTATTTTGAGTAGAATATTCAGTAGTCGTTGTATCTAAAAAAAATAGTTTCATATAATTATTTAGTATGTTAAGTAGTATGAATAGCAAAGGGGCACTGGGTATTTAGCAGGTAAGTAAGTAGTAGTAGCAAATAATGCAGTTTCTATTTTATTTACTTACTTAGAAGATGTGATAGTAGGTTGATAGTCTGGTTCTTCTAGTTGTTGTGCAGCAATTCGGATAGAGATAAATCTCCTTCAGTGACTTTTGGCAAGTAGTTTGTGCTTAGATTTTAATTGTTTATATAGGGGAGTGTCAGTAGTAATTACTTTGCTATTGGTTCATTTAAAAAATTAGGTTTGTGATTGGTTAGTTAGTATATTTGAATTTCAGTTGTGATTACTTTGTAATAGAAGTGAAAAACCCAAAAAAATTATAAAATTATACAAAGTAGTATAGAATATTTTTATATGTGTAGGTGATATAATTATACCAATAGGATATTTTTGACAAATTAATAGTGTGTCTATAGTATTAATTTAAGTATTGTGTGTTTATTTAGATGTGAAAACATATAAAACGTTAATTAATTATGCAAACAGATGCATATAAAAAGTCGATATAGCTGATAATCCGATATTGAAGTGCACGATATTTTTAATGTCGATATTATAGTTAATGTCATTATTTTTTGTAGATAGCGATATTTTTGTTTTCCGATGTTAATGTAGTCGATATAAAAGTAAACGATGTTTTTGTATATCGATATTAAAAAATCGATATTTGTGTATATATCTAGTTAAGTATAGGAAGCCGATATATTTGATTTCGATATTTTTGCTCCGATATTTTTGTACGTCGATATTGTGAATGTCGATATTTTGTCAGACATTCAGCAAACACTTCAGAAATTGCTGACTCACTGAGGGGCTTCAGAATGTATAAAGGTAAATCTCCTTTTTAGGGGGAACTTTAATTATTTTATATCATTTGAACATTCCGTAAATATATATGAATTTGTATTTTTGGACATAACAAGCGTCTTGTTTTTTTGCTTTAAGTTGGATTTTCAATTTTTTTTTTAAAGTATTTATTCAATAAAGAAAATAGCATTTTTTTCTCACTTAAATGAATATCTGGAGACAGACAACGTCGGTCATCATTCATTCTTTCTTCTCACGTTTTCCTGATAACTCTTCTCCCATAGGTCAGTGCTAATGGAAGTCCTTGGCTAAGCCCCAGACTTAAGAAAGAGCAATGAAAAGAAAGTGAGCTTTTTTTTGGAAAACCAAGGAAGGAGAGGAGTGACAACATAAGAGTTTTTGGGATCCTGGGCAAGGATTATTTTGGGCCCCCTGTTTGAAACAGATTTGAGATGTACTATGTATTTTCAGCTAATACAAAGCTGTGATGCACAAAATAGTACATCGTAGCATTAATTGCGGGACATTTGTAATCACCAAAATAAATCTGCCTTCACAGCTGGAATTCTCTCAGCAACAGCCAAAATTCAAGCACGGTGCCAAGGATGTTTGTCATTCCATTGTTTGAAACCGGGTACTCTTCTACCCCTGCCTTTTTCCTACTCTCCTCTTTCTATGTCTACACTTCTCAGACTAAGAAGTGACCTACAGCTTTGCTCAGTAAGAGAACCGGAAAGGCAGGAAACACGAGAAGGTCACGGGGTAAAGAGGTTTGTATAGCAAGAGAAGAGCAGTAGAGGGAGAAGTGTGATAGAGGGATATGTAATGTACAGTGAAAAGTAAGACCAAGAAAGGCGAGATAGCCAGAAAGAAAGAGAGGTAGAGAGAGAAGTACTAACGAAAGGCTAGTTTCAATAGAGATGGAGGTACAAAGAAAGGAGAGAGTAGGTAATGATAAAGAAAAAGGTACTGAGGTATTGAGAGAGAGGTTGTGATGCAGAGATAGGGAGACAGTAGTAGGTATATGAAGATGCAACTGAAAGATTTATCGGATTGAGTCAGAAGCGATGAAGTGAAGTAAGGAGAGAGACATGAGACAGTAGAGATGAGCTACTGGAGAATATACGTCTCATCTCCTTGCTCCCCTACATATCTAAATTCACTGAAAAGGTTGTTAACAAGCAATTGGTGGAGCATATCAGCACAAACAACCTCTTTCATCCAACGCAGTCTGGCTTTAGAGCATCCTTCTCTACCGAATCTGCACTCCTTTTCGCGACATAGACCCTACGGAGGCGAACTGATGCTGGTCAGACGGTGGCCTTGGTCCTACTGGACCTAAGTGCCACCTTCGACACAGTATCCCACAAGCTCCTCATCCAACGCTTAAAGGTGTGCGGTCTGAATGGGGTAGAGCTACAGTGGATGCGGTACTTCCTGGAAGACCACAGTTTACAAATTTTGCAAAACCCCCATCGCTCCAAACCCCTTTCACTTCACCAAGGGGTCGCACAGGGATCTATTCTGAGTCCCACCCTTTTCAGTCTGTACATTGGACCCCTGGCCAAGATTCTACAAGATCTCCATGGTGTCGTATTCTGGCGACACTCAGCTTGTGGTGACCCTGGCACAAAATTCTGGCGAATCAGCACTACAATTCTCCTCCTGTCTCAATGATCTGGCCTCCTGGATGTCCACCAACTGCCTAAACTGAATGGTAGTAAGATGGAGGACATGATCGTTGGGAAATCACCTTCCATCTGGGATACACCCTGGTGGCCTCAAACACTGGGGTCTATCCCAGAGCCCAAAACCGAGGTTAATAACCTAGGAGTATGGCTTCACCCCAAGCTCTCTTTTGAGTCCCAAACTAGGAAAGTGGCCAGGAGATGTTTGGGCACCTTGAAGATGCTGAAAAAAACCCTTGACTTCCTCCCTGTATCAGCTAGGAAAACCTTATTTCACACTCTAGTGACCTCACAACTCGATTACGGGAATGTCCTCTATCTAGGGGCACCAAAAGACTGCATGATGCCCCTCCAACGCATTCAAAAAGCAGCGGCACACCTTGTTCTCAATCTTCCTAGCCATGCCTCAATGACAAAAGCCTTAAAATCCCTACACTGGCTGCCTATCGAGAAAAGAGTCATCTTTAAAGCAATGTGTTTCTGTCATAAGAGCCTACAAGGGAAAGGACCCAGCTACCTACATGACTTTCTCACTCCGTACAATCCCAGTTGCCAGATAAGATCTAAAGGAGCATACCTGCTCAAGGTCGCCAGGATAAGGAAAGCTAGGATGGGCGCTCGATCCTTTGGCTATCTAGCAGCCATGCATTGGAATACACTTCCTCTATGGCTACGCGCTGAGAAATATAATCCTACCTTCCACAGAGGACTGAAAACCTGGCTGTGCAAACATTAGCCCAGGAGTCTCCTCCTGCTGGTATGCTTCTAGCGTGGGGACACATCTTTTTGGGGTAACCAGGCGCTCTACAAATAAACTATTATAATTTTAATTAGGGGAAATATATACATGTTTCCCATAGGCTGACTGATGTGATTATGAAGTGATAGACATATGGTTGCCTGCCAAAGAGGTATATTTCAGCACTAGCTCGACAGTGGAAAAACGCCAGGCTCTCGCTGAAACTTTTAACCATGGTATAATCTGTCTCCAATGTTAGATACAGTTATAGAATGGTAGTGGTGACTCTAATGGATGTGTATGGCGTCAGAACCAGAGAATACGTAACTGACTGATAACATAAAGGCAAGAGCCTTAAAGCTCACCAGAGCTAATATATATGTTCATCCTTCTGAGGCTGATATTGCATGTAGCTGTATGTTTTATCCTGACTCTGATGTTATTCTTGCCCTGCCAATGGAATCTTGCTGTAATGACATAATATGGTATGTTGAGAGTCAAATAGGCACAGTTGACTGGGCTGAGCAGCAAGCTGGTGCTCCTGGTGGGGTCTTGATATAGTCTTGATGTGATCTTGTAACTATCCTGAATAAATTTCTCTGAACCACCTCTACCTGTGTGGACTTGATCACTACAATTTTTGGTGATGAGGATGGGATTGTGGTATTTCATGTCAGTGTATACCTCATCATTGTCATGAAGAGCCCTTTTGGCGCTGACAAGGCCAAGGTAAAAGCAAAAATAATTTAACAGATGTTGCCAGACCCTGTTGCCCTGACCATCTTTTTTCAGCAGCCGTCCAGCCTGATAGGACGCTTAGTGCTACTAGTGAGCTTTGCAACATCCTTTTTGCATCATGACCAGCAGACCACACCCCACATTTGGACTATGTAACACTACACGAGCCACCAAGCGTAGGCAGTGAATCACTCACATAGTTCTGCGGCAGTGCTTTGGCTAAAAGGCACAGGATGTTGACCTTGGCAGGTAGGTATATGAACTGCAAATAATTGTACATGCCCAGCCATTCCATCCCTAACCCTCTTGCCGTCTGGCAATGGATGGCAATAAGAAGATGAACCTGTTCTTTAATACACATTTCTATTAGAGTGGAAGCTTTGACCATGATAGAAGACATCAAAATAAAACTCCCCCACTTTGAACAATATCCTGTATTCTATTGCATTAGCAATCAAAGAAACTCACAGCTGCCCCTATTAAGGTTTCTTTCTTTGCTTCTGCTTTCTATTTTCTCTCAAAATATCGATCTTATTTGCTCTCTCGTTTATCCTTCCTTCCATCATCCCTCCCTCCCTCCGTCCCACCCTCCCCTCCTCCCTTACTTCGGGGCATATTAACAAGGGCTTTATCTCCGCATTTTTGACTTTAAAAGGCAAAGAAGCGGAGATAAAAATATCGCCCTATCAACAACAGGGTGCTAACATGCAAAATCGCATGTTAGAACCCTTTTTCACTATGCTTCTCTTTGCATCTCTAATGAGATACAAAGTGGGCATCCCAGTGCAAAATAATAGGAGAAATGTCACTAAGCGACATTTCTCCTATTATCAAGCTTCACGCTAACCCTGTTTGAGACAACAAAAGCAGCGCTAACCACGGTTAACGCTGCTTTTTTACGTCTGCTAATTTTCAGACTTAGCCATGTAATCCAAAGGGAGGAGGATTAGATGGCTAAGTCTTCATGGGCTATCAACAAGGATATCCCTATCCTTGTAGTTTTATCGCTGCATTACCAGCAATGACCTCCCAAAATGCCGCTATCGCTGGATTTTTTCTCGCCTGGGCGGTTAGCGTTGTTAATAACGCGATAACCAGGCGATATTATCCAGCAATAGCGGGCGTTAAAAAAATTAACGCTAAGCGCCCTTAGCGTTAATTTTCCCTGTTCCTTGTTAATATGCTCCTTCGTATTTTTTAAGATTTGCATTTTGGTAAAAATAAATGTTGTTAGATAATGTTTTTAAGATCAGATCCAATACAATAATATAAAATGATAGGAATATAGTTGAAACAACTTTCAAATAATGCATAGAAGTGTGTTTAATAACGTATTTTAGGAAAGCCACATGTTTCTAAACCTCAATTTTGAGTTACCATGGATGCTGTTGTCAGGCTGCATTGCCATCCCACTCCTGTCCCTACCCCTACCATTCACCTCCAATTCTTCTCAACTCGCAGGCCCTGGGAGGCGCAGACAAAATTACATTATCTCTAGCTTTCCTAAATCTGCATGTGAATGAAAGTTCTAGTGTTCCCAATGTTGCAAAGTACCCAAGTTCCTTCCGCTTTAGCAGCTACATTGGAGGCAAAGTTCTTGATGAGCATCTTTTGCCTGCAAATCGGCAGACAAAAGACTCATAAATAACCCTAGTCCCTACCTCCAGCAGCACTGTGAGTAAAAGGACTGAGGGGTGGGTGTGTGAGTGAAAGGGTGTATGGGTGAGTGAAAGGGTGGATGGGTAAGTGAAAGGGTGAATGGGTAGATGGATGGATGAATGAGTGATCAGTGCTTAATTTGTGCCGGTGCTGTCCGGTGCTTAGCACCGACACTTAATTATCAGGGTCGGGTCTATGCATCTGCTGCGCACGTCACACACTGAAAGAAATTATATTGTACCCGGTGCAGCGGCAGCGTGTTCACGCCTCCCGAGTGTGAGTCACGGCTGTTAGCGGTGTTGCGGCTGCCTGTGAGACTTCTTAATCAACTGCTGAGCCTGTCCTGGGGCCGTGAGGTTGCCTGAGCCCAAGAGAAGATTCATAAATTAATATATATGTTGATCAGGCGGCCATGGCCCTTAGTTCAGTGCAGTGTTGAGTTGACTGTTGCAGTGTTGCCACTTGCTGGTGGGCGGGCCACGGGACACGCACACACTGATTTATTTGGGCGGGCTGGATTTTGGTTCTTCTGAAGGGGGTAGGGGCTGTGCGCGCTAAGCGCGGTAGCGTGCGCAGATTTTTTCACATGGCCACATCCCAGCATAACCACCGCAGCTC